>NC_080094.1:43737500-46137500 GCF_950005125.1 Chionomys nivalis | reverse complement strand
CTGAGGCATCTGTGTCTAGGAAAATGGCATATTTCTGGAGTCTGGCACTGAGATTTCAGGCCTACATTAGAAGTCTGGGAACATACTTCCTACAGACTATGTGTGTGTGGGGGGGGGCACTTTATCTGATTTACTCCTTTGGCTCTCTGTGAGAGTCTCAAGGAGCAGGAACTTAAAAGTTCTTTCGGTCGTATCTTCGGAGTCCAGAAGTGATGGACAGGAAAGTGTCCAATGCCGTATTATACCTCAAAGGTGTAAATATCTGATAGCCTCACCGTCCTTGAGTGACCAGAATGCCAATGATCAAGGGAAGTCTCCCTAACATTTTATAGACATGGCATGGCTTTCACCAGCTTTTCAGAGACCGATGTCTGTAACTGAAGGGCCTTTTTTTAAGCTGCTGAGTCAGCATTTTCCACCTAGTTTCTAAATGACTACAGTATGCTACATTGCTCAAGCAATTCTCCTGGTTGTGAAAGGTTGGAAGAGTGGGTTCTGACCTTTCTCTCTTTCTCTTTTATTTTTGGTGAGAAAAATTTTTTCTAGGGAGGTGGGGGTGATCCTAGCCATTAAACTCTTGTACATGCTAACTGTATACTTTATCATTGAGCAATGCTCCAACCCCTTGTTTTTAAAGTTTTTTTAGGATTCATGTTGATTATATCAAAATAAAATGTCAGAATTACATTAAGTCGCCGGGCGGTGATGGCGCACGCCTTTAATCCCAGCACTTGGGAGGCAGAAGCAGGCGGATCTCTGTGAGTTCAAGACTAGCCTGGTCTACAAGAGCTAGTTCCAGGACAGGCTCCAAAAACACAGAGAAACCCTGTCTCGAAAAACCAAAAATTAAAAAAAAAAAAAAGACTTACATTAAGTCAATTTGACCAACTCAAAATTGCATCAAAATTGCAGCCATCTACCTGCTACCCTGGTTCTTCCTTATGCAGGAAGGGGCAATATCAGGTGCCTCATCATCTCAGAATCTTATAATATTTTTAAGACTCATTTAATTTATCTTACGTGCATGAGTATGTTGCCTGCATGTATATATGTGTTCCATGTGTGTGCCTAGTGCCCATGGAGGTCATAGAAGGGTTCTGATTCCCTGGCACTGGAGTTATAGATGGTTGGTTATAAGCCTCCATGGGGATGCTGGGAACTTAATCTGGATCTTCTGTGAGAGCCATCAAATGGTCTGAAGAATAAAATCCTGCTCTCTGACTCCTTCTACAATATTTTAATATGTCTGATAGCAGAGATGGCATAGCTGATGCCCAACAGTGATGACCTCTTGAGGTAATACTACATTCTAGTAGAAGTCTGAAATCTGCCCAAATTCTTTCCTCTTTGCTGTCCAGCAGTCAGTCATCGAGTCCTGCACAGTTCTCAGATGTCAGGTGAGCCCTTCCCCACCGTGCTTTTCCACAGTGGTGCCCTTAATTCATATTTTCCTGGTTCCTTGCCAGCACTGTTACCGTTGCATCCTAACTGTGACCCTGCATTCCTGTCTCTCCGTCCTCCGCCCTGCCCCCCTCCCCCAGCCTGCCACCTACACAGTGAGTCATTCTCTGCTTTGTCAGCTTCTCCCCAACACAGAGCTGCTCACTTCAGGCGGGCTCCTCCAGTCCAAGTCGGTTAAAGTCTACCATTTTACTGGTGATGTCTCTTATCCCTCAGGACTCCACTTTAACCTTCATCCCCCACCTTTCCTGAAGTGGTGCCACCTTCTCATGGAACCTCACGAACCTCTGGAAGGTCCACGAATACAATGTGCCATCTTGCCTGGCTTCCCAAGTTGGCCATTCTATCCCAGCTACTTTCTTCTTCCTGTCTTTCTGGTAAACCCCCTTTCACCTTTTGACCAGCTCTCTGCTCCTCTCTGAATGCCCGCCTAGTCACTCTGCCCATATCTGTGGATTCACAGCCCCCCTTACTTCTGTGCCTCTGCTTTGCGTGCAGCCACAATCATCTTCTTGTCAGGTCTGTAAGAGGCGATTATTCCACGTGATGATTATGTGAGCATTATTAGCTAATGTAGCTCCATCTCCTCGATGAATGTATGAATGGACCACCGAACAAATGAGTGTTTAACCTCAAGGGCTGGAGATGTATTTCAGTTAGTAAAATGCTTGCCGACCATGTATAAAGCCCTGCATTGGATCCTTAGTGCCACCCAAGCTGGACATGGTGGAACATACCTGTAACCCCAGCATTCAGGAGGTGGAAGTAGGAAGGTCATAAATCAAGGTCATTCTTGACTACCTAGTAAGTTGGAGGTAGCCTGGACTACATGAGATCTTGTCTTTAAAAAGAATGAAATGTTGGACACAAACTTTTCCTACCATTCCACTAAGAAAGTGCCAATAAGAAAGTGGTTGTAAGGCCCTGGCGGTTGGGACTGCTTTGAGCAGGCATATTTGCTTCTCAGGCTGGTCTCATTTCTGTAGAAGAGCCGGAGTTAAGGAAGTACCACTCCTGGCACTTTTCTCCTCTTGACATGATCCCTCCCCACCTAGCTCTGTAATGTAAAAGCTGTCCTGAAGATGCTGTGTCTGAGACCATTCTTCTGTGAGAACAAAGCCAACCTCGAAAGTTGCATAGAGTCTGATTCCACTGAAATCACCTTCTCAAAGTGCAAAATTACCATGGTAGAGAACAGATCAGTTTTGTCCTTCTCTTAGGCGAGGATGTTCCCATGGGGGAGTCTTTTTTCAATGGTGGGACAATTTTGTAGCCACAAATCTGTACCTGTGATTAAAATTTCATAGAATTTCACTACCAACTCCCTCCCCCACCGGGGTGGGGGCTGGTAAAATCAGAGTAAGGTTTGAATTTTAGTGACTAGCATTGTGCCAAAGTCACCTTCCTGGTTTTCATCCTGGTGCTAGGACTGAATAAAATCTTTATCATGGAGAAACGGGGGAGGGGAGGGCACAGGAACTTGGTGCTATTTTTGCAACTTGTGAATCTAAAATTACTTCGATCTGAATTTTTTTCCCTTTTAAAGAAACATTTTGTAGGGTTCAGTGGTAGAGAGTTTGCCTACCACAGATAAAGCCTGGCTTCTTCTTTCACACTATAAAATAAAGAAAACGCCCTTCACAGGGCTGAGGGTGTTGCTCAGTAGGTAGCGTGTTTGTCTGGCATGTGCGAGGCCCCAGGATGATCTCCAGCATGGAATAAACCAGCTGTGGAGGTGCATGCCTGTAATCCCATTCTTCGTGGCGTGAGACAGGAAGATCAGACATTCAAAGTCATCATCAGCTACGTGATGAGTTCAAGACCATCCTGGGCTACTGAGACCCTATCTCAGAATCAGAAAACAAAATCCTTAGCACTAGAACTAGAAATAACTTTGTCTTGGGCGATTCCAAATAATGGAGCCTACAAAGAACCTTCCTGCCTGACGTTTATGGCAGGATACTGCAGAAGGTGCTGTGGGCCGCCCTGGGCGCTGCGGGCTGTGTTCCTGCCGCCCCAGCTCCTGATAACCTGGCTAGCTTATGCCCCGAAATAACAACACACAAACTGTATTCTTTTAAACACTGCTTGGCCCATTAGCTCTAGGCCTTACTGGCTAATTCTCATATCCCGATCAATCCATCTCTAATAATCTGTGTAGCACCAGTCTTACCGGGAAAGATTCAGCATGTCTGACCTGGCGGCTTGCTTCATTGTGTCTGCCTCTGAGAGGAGCTGCATGATTTCTGAGCTCACTTCCTCTTCCTCCCAGCATTCTGTTCTGTTTACTCCGCCTATCTAAATTCTGCCCTATCAGATGGGCCAAGGCAGTTTCTTTATTAGCCAATGACCTTCCTCCATCAGGATACAGTGTAGGTAACTGACTGTGGCCTCTGGCATTGACATGTGGACTGATCCGTCTTCTTGTTATGTGTCCCGGAACAACTTACACAACTGCTTTTAAAATTTAATTTGGGCACAGTACCCATGGTGGCCAAAAGAGGGTGTTGGTCCCCTATAGTGGAGAGTTTGTTTGCGGTTGGTTGAGAGTGCTTGTTGCTTTGATAGAGGACTGGAGTTCAGTTCCCAGCACTGGTATCAGGTGGCTCACAACCACCAAGAGATTCAGTGCCTTCTTCTAGACTCCATGGGCACCACACACAGGTGACATACAATCACACAGACACATAAACGCAAATAAAAGTAAAACTTAAAAAGAAACCCCATTAATTGTGTGTTTAAATGCATAACTAGCGGATAGCTAGTTTTTGTTTTCATTAGCTAGATATAGTTACGAATATTTATTGTAGTAGCCATGACAGTCAGAATTTATACCAATGAGTTCCTCGTTCTTGTAGTGCTTGCTGTGAAGGTTCGCTTTCACTCCTCTTGCCTTTTTAATGCCTATTTTGTAATTGGGAGCCAATTTGGAACTATTCGGAAGCTGGTCTTTCTAGAGGACAGCTGCAGCAGCTCTGGCACAAGCCAAATCACGCAGTCCTCCTGGAGAGCTCCAGACTTCCCAGGCCTCTATGGTTTTGTTTGCTTGTTTGTTTGTTTTTATTTTTTAGAGATAAGGTTTCTCTGTGTGTATTCCTGGTTGTCCTGGAACTCGCTCTGTAGACCAAGCTGGCCTCAAACTCAAGGAGATCCACCTATTTCTGCCTCCAGAGTACAGAGATAAAAAGTGTGTGCCACACCTCCCACACTCCCCATACTCCACCCCCAACTCCATCCTCTTCCCTGTCCTCATACCTCTCTGTGCCTCTCTGATAAAAGCCTGTCACCTGTTTATTTGCTAGGAATCCCACAGGCTGACTCGTAATAGCAAGGTTCATTCTCTTACCCTAGGCAATTCCCCTGAGGCCATTTCTCAGTCACCTGAAACCCCTCCCTCTGTTGAAAATGGAGCCTACATCCCCCCACCCTCCGATACCATCCAATCCTCTTGGTGCCCCTAGTACCTGTCACCTTCTGACAGCATTCAACTTGTCTGTCAGGTCATATGCTTCATTTTGCTCTGGGAGCATGTGAATTCTAAGGGACAGGAATCTTTGTTTTTATTCTTAAAGACATCCCAAGGTCCTGGGGGAAAATGTGTGGTACGCCGTGAGTACTCAGTATTTGTGCATGCAGCCAGGACAGACTGAGTTCCAAAGTCACGAGCATTTTACCCATGCAGTGTGTTCTGTGTGTTGCCTTCTCTGGTAGAAAGACAGACATTAGGAAAGAAAAAAAAATGAAAAAGCAGGATTGTTTATTTCATTAAATTTCAGGGTTGCTTAATCCAGAACTCAGAGACTTGGCCTAACTGTGCTCCTGGAAGTTGCTTCCTCAGCAACTGTGATTGTCCTTCCCTCAAGGGAACATATTGTTCCTCAAAGTTCCTTAAAATATCTCAGGTCTGGGTCAGAGACTGCCATTTCTCAAACGGGGTGATGAGAGGGGGAACAAGAGGGGTGTAGAATGCACGTTGGGGCTTGGGGTGGAGACTCACCAGAATCCAGGGCAAGCCGTCTCAGGCACTGCAGACCTACCCCTGAGCTGTCAGGATCTGCGGGAGGGAGGGTGGAGAGCTGAGATTCACTGATGCTTTTCTCCCCAGAAAGCCCCAAAGATTTGGGATATAAAACAGTCAGGTTTATTCCAACCTGGTGACTATTGTTTCTCTGCAGAGGGAACCAGGCAAGGGAGCAGGAGCTGGTTTTTTATGCTCGTCACTCTGCAGAGCTAGTCTGGCTGTGTCAACGAGACTACTTGGGAAGTTAGTGCCACTAAACCAAAAAAGCTAAAGGGAAAAGTTACACGGGGCAAGGGTGTGGCTCTGTGGTGGAGCTCTTGCCTAGAAGGAGGTTCTGGTTCTGTCCCTGGCACGTGGAGAATGGACACCTTGTGTGGTGAAGGGGGTGCCTCTGGAGCTGTACGTGCCTGTGTAGTTTCAGAGAAAGTTGCCTTTGTTTGGATGGGTTTCCATTTCTGTCTGCTGGCATCAGTTCGACTTGTGGGCGTCAACCCCCTGCCCATACAGAGCAGTGCTGGAGCCGTCTCTGGGAGTTCCAGTATGGTGTCGGTGGCTTGTGCTCTTGAGGCATCTACTGTGAACTGTTTTTCTGACCCTGTGTACACTTTGAAAAAAAAAATACAAAGAGGAAAAATGACTTCCTGCTTGATCTAAAATCAAGTCCCGCATTAGCCACTTTAAGTACTCATCCACTTCTGAGGATGGGAACCTTGTGGCAGTTGCCCCTCTTCAGGGAGCTACAATGACATACTGGATTTCAGTGAAATCCACCTGTTTTGCCGTTGGGCCGACCCCTCCTCTCTTGCTCAGCTTGGAATTGATTTTTGTAGTTCATACTCCATGTATGTTTCCTGAAAGTTTTGTTACGAGTAATTGAAATCAAAGGATAGGTGCTAGTCTGCAGCCATCTGCTGAACCCAAAACGAACGAATGAATGAACGAATGAATGAATGAATGAAAATAGAACCCCTGTGTTTTCTGATGGAGCCAAAACTTAATTTTTCTAAATAAGAGCCAAGTATTTGCAAGCTCTTGGGAGCTGGGAAGATGGGTGTGTCTCCTCTGGGAAATCAGAAGGTCAAGAGGAATGTTGTAGCCTGACAGTCAGAGGCCTGGCTGTGACACGGAGAATGGCGGAATGCACCCCACATGGTGACTGAGAGGGGCCCTGTCTTGCTCCCCATTCTGTGTATTTACCCTTTCCTAACCGCAGCGCATGACCAGTACCACGCAGGTGGCTTTTGTTTGTTCGTTTGTTGTTGTTGTTGTTTGCCATCTGCCGTTTGCCTCTCATTTCTCCCTCCCTTTGCCAGGAGTTGGTGCTCCCTCCCCCACCCTCCCCCAGAATCCCAGCGGGATTATCAGCTCTCAAAGAATTTGGTGTCAGGGTTCCTTTAAGTCTTAAAACAACTTTTGGACTTGCTTTTCTGGTTACTGAATTAGAAAGTAAGATGGAAAAGATTTAAGATAGAGATATGCAAGCCCATGTTCCACAGACGAGTAGACCACATGATATCACCGCATGACATCAGCCTCTGGAAAATTCCTTCATACACTCGTGAGATAATGAACATGAAAAGGAAAACAACACTGTTATTATAAGAGTAAGCTAACTTTTGAGAGCAAGTGTCCCTGGGATCTCTAGAAATCTGTGGGCCTGACTCTGAGAACAGTTGCTGTGGTACTCTGTCTCGGGGTTAAGGACTTTCTAGACAGCATAAACAAAGCCTTTCAGTTTGATCTGGCAAAGGAGATACATTTCTGCGGGAACAGTGTAGCTTGTCAGTCATACATGAAGTCTTGGGTGTCATCCTCCTCACTGACAAAAGAAAAAAAAATGTAATTTTTCATACAAATTAGTTACATCCTGATAATTACTATAAGTATAATCAACCCCAAAGAAAGAAAATCATAAGGTTATTATTCAAAGATTTTCAAGCACACACATGAATGCTTTTAGAGTAGACTTCCTGAGAGAAGTAGAAAATCATGGGGGAAAATTTCAACTCTTGGAAGAAGAGTGATTTCAGTGGATGAGGTTGCTATCAAAATATCACAGGTAGGTTTGGGGATTAAGTATGCTCGAGTTCCTAGATTCTAGCCTGTTTCCAAGGTCTCTACAATCACATTTTATTCATTGTAGACATCAGAATTTCTGAGAGTCAATAGAATATCTACAGACACTCCATGACCCCTCACGGAGTGTTCATTCACAAGCATCCTTTATAGACTCAAGTGAGGGGTGTGAGATAAAATGTCTGGTTCCAGAGAACTGATTATTTGCGTCAGTCACCATACAAAACAGGAGCGGTTTCACCTGAGAGGAAGTGGTCAAACGCACAAGGACATGGCTCCTGACCGATGCCACAGTCCTTGGTGCTTTAGATGGTCAAGAACGTTTAATTAAACAATCCGCTTTAGGAGTTCCCTTCAGAGTGAGGGAAATAACTCCTTGTCTCACAAAAGTAAAATACATTCACTGTATACTGTTTTTCAGAGAAAGGAAAAGTCACCGTAAGAGTCAGAGGGCAGAAATGCAGGGTTGATTATTCCCTGGAGGGGCCATGCCTAGTCAGGAAAACTCAGGCACCAGGGAGAGCCTTCCTCTGAGTGGAAAGTAACAGGAATTTACCCACACTGTGTGTGTGTGTGTGCATGCATGCGTGTGAGCAGCGTGTGTGTGTGTGTGTGTGTGTGTGTGTGTGTCGGGGTGTGTGTGTGTCGGGGTGGGGAACCACTTGGCCGTAGCCCTGACACAGTACTGGCCACGTGGACATCGATATTGGACAACCTTTCTAGCCTTAATGACTGCTGTTCTCTTGTAGACAGTTTTGTTTTTCTGCCTCTCATTTTTCAAGTTCAGTTTATTAGTGACTAGCTGGGAATTTTCAAAACTCTGAATGGAAAATTCCTTATGCAGTAGGCCGAAGAAAACTATATAAGTTTGTTTTTTATTATGTATATGCCTGTATGTGGGTATGTGGGCCTGTGAGTGCAGATGAGCCGAATGCCAGAAGAGGCTCAAGGATGCTCTAGGGCTGACCTCGGTGAGCTACCTGACATGGGCGCTGGGACCCAAACTCTGGTCCTCTGAAGAGTAATACATGCCCTAACCACTGAGCTATCTCTCAGCACCCAAATTAAGCTTTTTAGGTAAAAGCAAGTTGTGGCATATTAAAAAAAAAAATAACACTGTATCTATCTTCAGTTTATGGTAATACTGCTTTTGTGTTCTAGAGAAATAGAAGTTTCCAGACCAACTGCATGGTGCATTATAGGTTTGTTTTAAAAAAAAAAAAAAAAAAACTTTACATTTTAAAATAGTTTTAGATTGTGCAGTAAAACTGTGGAGCTGGTCAGCGGGTGAAGCACCAGGCACATGAGTCTGAAAACCCGAGTTCCCCACCCCAGAACCTCCTGGGTCCTGTAGCACGCATATGTAATCACAGCCCCCCTCGGGTCCCAGCCCCCTCGGGTCCCAGCCCCCCTCGGGTGAGATGATACTCAAAGTTAGGGAATTGCCTGAGTTCGTGAACCAGCTAGCCAGGAGGGGCTGCACAGTAGCAGAAGCAAGAGAAACTCTGTTTCAGCATGGTAGAAGAAGCGAATCAATTCCTTTTTGTTCTCAAACTTCCATACTTGCACTGGTACAAATATACGTATCTTTGAAGAAAACTGTTAAGATAGAACATAGAATCTCAATAGACCCCTTCTGAGTGTTCTCCTATTTTTAACACCATACATTAGTGTGATAAATTGGTTACCATTGATGTCTCAATTCTGATACATCTTTATTAGCTAACATTCAGGTTTTCTTAGATTTTTTAACACCTGTCCCGGATGTCAGGATGTCACACTCCGCTCTACTTAGTCATCTGTGCCTGTCTGATTAGCTACCTTGTGGTCAAACTTTCCTTGTTCCCCTCATCTTGGTGGTTTTGAAGATTGCTGGGCAGGTGTTTTATAGACTGCCCCGCAATTTGGGCCTGTCTGATATTTCTCATATGAACAGAACAAGCTTTTGCATTTCGAGAAGACCGTCACAGAACGAAGCTGCTATTTCCAACATCTCAGGGTACATTCTGTCAACATGAGCAGTCACTTCCGGGCATGAACTTCGGCCAGCCTGGCAGAGATGGGCATGGTCCGTTTCTGTATCCTAAGGCTGCCCTCCTTCTCCCCTTTCCCAAGCCATGCTCCACCCGCCTCCTTAAGGAAGGAGACTCTATATATAGACGACCGGAGCATTTATTTAATCTGCTATTTTTATCAAAATAGAGGACTTGAAACCTAATAAAGTTAATAACACCTAATAAAGTTTCAGGTCCTTTGTATTGCATACCTTGGGTTGCAATTCACCGTCACATGACTTTCTTGCTCAGCCTTAGGCATTGGAAACTCTTTCCCTTGGTTCCTGCTCCTCTTTGATGAGCCCCATCGTTGCCTGCACGTGCTTGTGTGGTGTTTGCTGTGTTTGCGACTAAACTAAGGCTGGAGGTGGGCGTGCACACCTTTAATCCCAGCACTCAGGTGACAGAGACAGGCGGAGCTCTGTGAGTTTAAACTGGTCTATAGAGTTCAGGCTAGTCTACAGAATGAGTTCCAGGACAGCTGGAACTACATAGAGAGACCATGTCTCAACCCCTCCCCTACTTAAAGAAAAAAAAAGAAAGGAGAAAAGTCTAAATTTACTACCTTGACATTCAAAAATTGAACGAATGAAAGCAGCTGCCCTGCTCTGGGTACCAGTAGCTTCTTCTCAGGTTTGTTTTCCTGTAGCTAGCACTATATCTTTTACATCTTTTATATATTTTATACATATTTTTAGGTTAATTTTGCATTTTAGCCTAGAAGCTATGAACCAAGAACTCAAAGGTGGCCAAGTCGCAGCTTTCTAGCAAAGCACAACCTCTTTCTCTGCTTCAAAACTCACAAGTGTCCTTCCACCCCAGGTCTGACCGAGACAGCCGTCTTCAGCTGTGAGGCCCACAATGACAAAGGACTCACGGTGACCAAGGGTGTGCAGATCAACATCAAAGGTGAGCAGGAAGGCCAGGGCTCTGCACCATCTCCTGGGGGTCTGGCATGCCCACTGACTTTCTTTGTGACAGTAGACAAGTCCCTTCCCCTCTTCAGTGTCAGCGCTGTTTGAGAAAAAAATATCTAGGGGCGATTATAAATCCTACATATTGTGAGGCTTGATGATTTAATATAAGTAGAATATGCATAGCTGTACCTGGCACATAAATCATTGCTAAGCATTAGCCAGTGTGGTCCTGCTTAGCACAGGGAGAAAATAAGCTGGAAGCTTTACCTGTTTTCACTTTTCCCTCCTCCACCTTTTACTTGTCCTTATTAGCCCTTGAAGAGCCTAGAGATGGGCTGGCCAGGGACTCTTATGAAGAGTGGATCAACTGAGCCTGATCTGCGTCTAACAAGAGAGACTTAGAACGAGAGGGATGCCCATCTGTCTCCTCCTCTACCTTCCCGTGCGCTTGCGTTTCACTAGATGGGAGCTCACGGGGCAGTTGATTGACAGTAACAGAGTCAGACACAGATATGAGCAGAGACACTGCAGCTCATCACCTGTCCTCTACTCTTGTGAAATAGCAAGTATTAAACCCAAAACCTGGAAGGAAAGGAAAACATAGAAGCAAATTCTACTTTACCTTTATATCATCATCCTTACTCAAGGAAATGCAAGCACGTTTTATGTTTTACTCTCTGATCTTTAGATAGTGGAGAATCAAGATTGGGTTTGTGGTTCTTTTCTCTTATCCTTGGGAAATCAGAGAAGCACAAGGAAAAGGTGGACTGTATTGAATAAGTTAAAGGTTGGGCATGCAGAGAAGGGAACTTAAAACTAAAGCTAGAGTCATGATTTCGGTTTCAATAAATCAACTGGATGAAGGATAGGAAATGGCATTTTGTAAGAGTCCATTGCAAAAACAAAAAGCAAAAAAAAAAAACCAAAACGCAAACTAAAAGTGACTCCCGGAGGAAGTGTATAACTTCCTTCCTTTCTACAAATTCCGCTCTTACAGTTTTCAAAGGCATGTTGGGAATCTCAGAAATCCACGAGTGGGTGTAGACTTGTAAAAACCTTTTACTGAGGTTTAAACTTAGTAGAGTTTAAACATGTATAAAATGGAAGCATTGATGTTTATGCGTCATGCAGAATCTCACTGAAAATTTCTTTAAAAATTCAATCCTGTTTCCAAAGCTTGTGGAATTTTTATGTGTTTAAGACAAGGTGACCTTGAGCTTCTGGTCCTTCTCCCTTGTCTCCCCAGCATTGAGGCCAAACTTGTGTTTCTTTCATTTATTTTAAAACTTATTGTGTATGTAACCAAGACAACCTTTCTAACTCTGTGACCCTTTAATACAGTTCTTCATGTTGTGGTGACCCCAGCCATAAAATTATTTTTTTGCTACTGTTATGAATCATAATGTAAATATCTGTTTTCTGATGGTCTTAGATGACCCCTGGGAAAGGGTGGTTGACCCCCAAGGAAGTTGAGACCCGCAGGTCAAGACCCACTGGTTTGATACTTGTGGCGCCCTGTGGCTTACCGTTGTGATTATATGTGTCTGTGTGTTTGTTTTTCCATAGCAATCCCCTCCCCACCAACTGAAGTCCACATCCTCAGCAGCACAGCACACAGCATCCTGGTCTCCTGGGTCCCAGGTTTCGATGGATACTCCCCATTTCAGAACTGCAGCATCCAGGTAAGTCTCCAGAATGGAGAGGTGCTGTGTGGTGCGTTCTGGCTTTTCCTCCTCCTCCCCAGGGTGGGCATGGCTGGTATTTCTCCACTTCCGCTCAGAGCCTCTTCCACTCCCGCTCAGAGCCTCTTCCACTCCCCTACTCAGTGTCCACCATCGCAGCTGTCTCTGATGTTCTGGCCACAGTGCTGTGTTATGACCTAGGACCCAAACAGGAGAGAAACATGTCTCCAAGGACAAAGGTCGTGAGGCCGGGGATAATTCTTTATAAATTACCAAGATTCGTATAAATTCCAAAAATTCCCCCTGAATGAAAGCTGGTTTGTGACCAAGGGTCCAGGAGGCTACACACCTCCTTCTTCCCAGTATGGCTCTTCCTAGGCCGGTGTTACTAAGGACGGTTGCACCAGCTCAAGGTGGGTCATGTGCGCTGATAAATGAAGCCCCTTAGCCACTGTCTCTCGAGAAACCTGGGCATTGCTGGTCTTGTAGAATCTTCAGTTCCTTTTAACAGTACCTAAAGTTACTGGGTTGGGAAAAATATGGGTGAGTCACCCTAAATAATACCTTGTCATGTGATAGGCTGTGCTCTTGAGTGTTCCTTGTGTGAAAACAGAAATGGGCAATAATATTATTACTTACTGAGTCCCCACTGTAGCCAAGGCATTCTGTGGATATGTATCTCTTGCTTAGAACACACTAGCACTGTGGGCTCAGCACACTCACCTAGTCTGTGGGTGACCGGACCAGAATTCAGGCCCGTGAAGATCTGATGCCAACATCAGAGCTAGAGAACCACTAACTCCACAATCAGGTCAGACATAGTGTAGAGGAGCTAGTTACCAGTCACCTGGGCACTGTCTGCTGACAGTGTGATTCTGCCTTGTCCTTTATCATGCATAGGGACGGAATTGTTCTTGGTTTCCTGAATATCTGGTTTTCTCATTAAAATTTTGTTAACCTGGCCAGCGAGATGCCACACAAACTTGATAGCCTGAGTTTGATTCCTGGAATCCTCAGTAGAAGGAAAGAATTGAGTCTTGAAAATTGTGTTTTGACCTCCAGTGTGTATCATGGCACAAAGTGTCCCCCCATGATGATGATGATGATAATAATAATAATAATAATACATAAAATTAATGTTTAAAAAGACAAGCACATCACCCTAATCAGTTTGGGGAAGTGTCTTCCAGAGAATTTTGTGTTTATAACCAGATGTTTTTCATACCAACTGGAATTAATTTCTCTGCTTTTGGTGCCTCCTCCTCTTATCTGACAGCTGTTCCTTCTCTGAAAAATAAAAACAGGCAGTATCTCTAAAATAGTATCTGTCTTCGCCCTACCGCTCCCAGCCTTGCTTAATTCCTGCCTGATTTCATTTGTGAATCTGCCAAGCACTGTAAGTGGTAGCCCTTCTTGTGTCTACAATCTCTCACCAGGAAATCCTCCCCAATTGACTGATTAATGAACTTTTTAAAGACAGAGTCAGCCTCGTGTAGTCTATACTGACCTTCAACTCACTATTGCCATAAATAACCATGAACTCTTGCTCTTCCTGTTTCTGCCTCCAAAGCACTTAGCATTACAGGCGTGTGCCACCGTGCCTCATTGAGAGAAATTTAACATGGGCATTTATGCTGCACATCTGTGCCGTCCATTTCCCTGTAAGCATGGCTTGAGATATAGCCCCATGAGATTTTTGTTTTGCTGTGTTTTCATTCATTTCAATGGGTTTCTTGCTTGTTTTTGTTTTGTCTTTTTCTTATGATTTTTTTGTTTTCTTGATTATTTAGGAATGTGTTCAAATCCCACACTTTTTTATTATTCTTTTATGTGTATATGGTATCCGCACTTGTGTGTATACAGGTGCATGTGTGGAAGCCAGAGGAGGCCATCTGGTGTCCTGCCCTATCACTCTCTATCAGAATCTCTCGCTGAGACCTGGAGCAAGGCTGGCAGTCAGCAAGCCCCAGAGATTCTCCTGCCTCTGCGCCCACAGCACTGGGGCTACAAGAGTCTGTGTGCACAGTCGCATTCAGCTTTTTACATGGGTGCTGCTGATCTGAACTTGGGTTTCCAATCTTGTGCAGCAAGTTTTCTTACCCATTGAGCCAGGTCCTCAACTTCTTTGTTTATTTCTAACGTTCCATTAGAAGATGCTTAGATTCATTTCAGTCATTTAAAATCTATTAAGGCTGGTTGAATGACACAGTGTTATGCCCTGTCCTGGAGACTGCCAAGGACTGAGGATGACATAAACCAGCTGTCAGGAGTGTTCTGTGTGGAATGGTTTAGCAGAGTCAGTTCATTGTCTTAGTCTATCCTGTATCCCTGTTGATCTTCTGTCTAGGGTTTCTATCTGTCTGTAACTGGGAATGAGGGGTTAGGGTCTCAACTCTTATTTTTCCTAAACTTTTCTCCCTTTAATTCCATCAGTTTTGCTCTGCGTGAGTGTAAACAGAGACTGTTCTTTTGTTCCTGCCCGCCCCACAGACCTGAATGATCACACAGAAACTATATCAATTACAATACTTCTTGGCCAATAGCTTAGGTATATTCTTACCTAGCTCTTATATCTTAAATTAACCCTTTTTTAAATCTGTGTATCACCATAAGGCTGTGGCTTACCAGAGAGCTTCCTACAGCAGTATCTTTCTCCTTTGGCAGCTACATGGCATCTCTTTGACTCTACCTATTCTCTCTATATATCTCTGTTCAGATTTCCTACCTGGCCTAACTCATCAACCAATAAAGCAACACATATACAAAAGGCCACCCCACATCATGTGAGTTCAGAACTCTATTATAGAGTACAGTAAGGGAATGGGTGTTGACATTTAGTCTTACAGACATAGCTGAAGTGACAGACAGGCTTCTGAAAGGTGACAAGTTTAAGCTGCTAAATGGAGGAGCCAGAGGGGGTATGGCAGACCTTCCCTCATGAGAGTGGCAAACTTCAGGAGACAGAGAGAACAGCTACTGCCACCCCCACCTTGAGAGAGTGAGCCTCAGAGTAGACATGAGGTAAGGTGAGACAGCGGGATGTCAGGAAGCTCCGGGTCACTTTGGAAGGTGAAGAATCAAGCACCAGCTTAACCCGTCCTCTCTGACTTTGCTGTGGCTTCGCAGAGTCATGGCCTAAATGAAAAAGCATCCCAGGGCAGACAAACGACAGGCTCCCCTCGCCCACCTTGGAACCCGTGGTTCAGATGTCATTCTGTGCTCAGATCACCAGCTAGCTCAGCCTCCCTTCAGTCTTTCTCGCTCCCATCTCTGGTGGAATTGTTAGACAATCAATGACACAGGAAAGCCAGCTAAGCAACACGAGATTCTCGATGTTTACCTATCTTAAAACCTGGTTTTTATTTTTCTGAACTTCACACTTAATAGAGTGTCCTTTGTTTCCTATGGAAGCCCTGCAGGGAGTCTAGAAGCTGTCTGCAGTGTGTCCCCTTTCCTGAAGGGACCAAGTACGGATTGTAGCTCATCGCCCTTTTAAACTGGCTGCTACCTGTCCGGACACACCCTTTCCCTTCCTTTGATCCTGGCTATGTCTTCTTTCTTTGTCCATTTTTGGAACACACACTCTGTTTCTATTTTTAGCTCCTTCACATGCTTCTTGCCATTTTGTGCCCTTTTCCCCCTGGATCCACAGAGGAGGACCATTTTAGAAATTCTATATTTTCCCAAGAGCCTGCCTGTAAATGCTCACACAGGGTTCCGGAAAAGGGATTGGGGCAGAGAGCCAAAGGTTTCTTCCACCTTAGTTTTAGTGGTTGGTCACCAGGAAGTCAGTGCATAGTTTAATATGAAAGAACAAAAAGTAATTTCTGCCAAAAAGCCACCCCCAAGATAAGCACATGGTCCCTGTTTCTTGAACAGTGGTGGCTTCTCAGGCCAGCTGGTACCTTCCTGTCACCCATAAGGTCTGAGTCAGAGGTGGAACTCGGCCTCCACACCACCCTCATAGTATCCCCCAGGGGATTCCAAAATGTCCCAAAATGTCTATTTATGGTCCTTATGCTAAACTACAAGCACACTTATCCTGACTAAGAACACTACACCCATGGCCTTAGTTGCACCTCCTTTACTAAGGAAATTCATTCTTTGGATTAAATAATCCCCCCCCCAAAATTGCTTCTGTTTTACCCACTACTGTTCTGTCATGTATATACATATATACGCATATATATACATACATGTACTGGAAATACCACTTCTAATCTCCCCCATAACCAACCCCATTCCCAAACAGGAAGAAGTACGCAAAATGGGATGGGGCGGGGGGGGGGGTGATGGGGAGTTTGGCCAAGGACTAGATTTTTGCTAAGAACCCAGGTCTCTCGCTCTGTGAACATAGATCTGGTGGGCAATGTGGAGGCAATTGCGGGGGTTTTGGTGGCGGTAAAGGCAAAGAAATAAACATTTTAAGGAGATTCGAGAAAGGTGTACAGGATGAGATAGAAACCACCCTTTCCTGTGCTTCCCAGCTGCCCCCCAAACATTGCCAACTGTGCGTGCTCTTCAGGCTGAGCTTCTGTTGGAGTGGAGAGAGATAAGCATAAAGGACCACTGGGCAATACTAAAGCAACTCCAGGCAAGAGCAGGGATCTTCATGTTACAGAATGAGAAGGACAGATGTAGGTGGAGTTTTCCTGTCCCAACCGCCTGCTCCCAAATAATCGACTCAGAGACTTAATATTAATTGCAAATGCTCGGCCAATAGCTCAGGCTTGTTACTACCTGTTCATTTAAATTAACATATATTTCTTCTCTATGCTTTGCCACATGGTCCATGGCTTGTTACCTCATTTTCTATATGTCCTGCTTCCTTGGTGGCTGCCTAGTGTCCCCTCTCACTCCAACCTTCCTCATCCCATCATTCTCAGTTTGTATCCCGTTCAACTACTGACCAGTCAGCTTGCTTATTAAACCAGTCGTAGCGGCACATATTCACACAGTGTAGAGAAAGATTATTCCACAGCAGACAGATTTTTGCTGGGCATGATGGCTGCAAATCCAGTGTGTTATCAACCCAGCTACTTGGAGACTGAGAAGGGGGAATGAAGGCAAGTTTGCCAGCAGCCTGGGCTACTTATCAAGACTCTCAAAATAGAAACTTGAGGAGGCTCAGAGGTGTGTGTACCTCAGTGGCAGGCAGTTGCCTAGCACGTGCATAGGCCTGGAGTTCAGTCCCCACCTCTGCCCGATGACAACAAATCACAGGCCTTTAAAAGGAAGTGAAGCCAACAGTCACACTAGCTCTGTCAACAAGGCATGCTAAGGACAGGCATGGCATGAAAACAAGAGAGACTGGGAAAGGGTTGTGTCTCCGTGGGGAGAGTCCGGAGGCCGTGTTTGTAGAAGATGTGTATCCCTCCATGAAACAGCCTGAGAATGAGATTGTAGACACAGAAGCCGGAAGCCGGAAGAGCAGGATCTAAAGTGTAAGTTTATGGACCTCAGCCTCGCCCAGAAGAAAAGGAGTGTGGCAATTCAAAGGAGATAGGCTCTTCCGGCAAGATAACCTCAGTTTCCCCCTAAAATGTAAATTGCCGGATAAGAATTTTCTGATTACCTCAGAATCTTTGTTCTCTTTGAAAGACTTTGACTTTCTTCAATTCCTACCTAGTACTTTGGAAGTCAGCGTGACTGGGGTCAGAAGTCAGGTGACTGGATCTGGAACTATCTAAAACTCAAGCAGCTGGGCACACCTGGGAGAGATTGTTTTCTTAGTTAAATTATTTGAAATGGGAAGACCACATTTAATCCAGATCTTCTGAGGTTGGACGATCCACCTTTAATCTGGGCCACACCTCCTGCTGGCAGCCTACAGAAAGGACATTAAAGAAGGAAGCTTGCTCTGTCTACCTCGTTACACTCGCTCTCACCTGCGAGCCTGTTCCTTCACTGGCCTTGGAGCCGACTTCTTCAGGATTCTCGCATCTCCTGAAGACCAACTGAAACATTCAGCCTCGTGAACTGAACAATTACTGGGTTCTTGGACCTTCTGTTGGTAGACAGCCATTGTTGGACTAGCTGAGCCACCTGTAAACCATTCTAATAAATCCCCTTTGTATATATTCTATCAGTTCTGTTCCTCTAGAGAACCCTGGCTAGTGCAGGTGGTTCTCTCTGGAACAAGGAATAGTGCTGGGAATTTTAAACATGGTTCAGTAATCTTCCCAGCATGACAAGGGCATTGCACTCTCAAATTCTGCAGCTATGGTCACCTACACAAGACCTGTACAAAGCCGGGCCCTGCCAACATCCTGTCATGGACTGGGGGTGTGTGCTTATGAGGCCTTCTTCCTTCCTTAGAATAAATAGGCAGTTCCTAGTTGTTAACAGGGAGTAGCTCATGGGGTTTTACTCCTCCTTAAGGCTCTGTGGGCAGTTACTGATTGCTGAGGGAGGGAGGGAATTCTAAAAAAGAAGTAGTATAGCCACTGATAAAGTATCTGTGGTTCTGGAAATAATCCCTCACCCATGCTCCTGTCAGCAATCCTAAGGAAACTCATTTCACACATACATACACAAACACACACACACACACACATACACAAAGCCATGGCGGTGCTGGAGGATGACTCAGGTGCTAGGAGCATTATTTACTTTTGCCATTCCACGAGAATGCTTTGGACTGCCTGAAACTTCAGTTCCAGGGAATCTGGTGCCTTTTTTTCTGACCTCTGCCAACACTAGGCATGTATATGGTGCACACACATTCATGCAGGCAAAACATTTGTACACACAAAATAAAAAATATTTTTTTAAAAAAAATGACATAACAGTAGAAGGGAGACCAGGATGAGGAAGGGAGCAGAGGGAACAAGAGAATGCAATGGGAATTGAATATAATTAAAACACATTTATATACATGCCTGAAAATGTTATGATGAAACCAATTATTATGTATAATTAGCATATGCTCATAAAAAGCTTTAAAGAGGGACTGGAGAGATTGCTCAGTGATTAAGAATGCTTTCTGCTCTTCCAGAGAACCTCAATTCATTTCCCAGGACCCACATCTGCTAGCTCACAAGCATGGATTGAACCTAGGTCCTCTGGAAGAGCAGCCAGTGCTCTTAACTGCTGAGCCATCTCCCCAACCCTACGTTGTGAGCTTTGAAATTCATGATAAACTACACAGGAATAATCAAATCTCAGCAAAGCCATTGGTACTGTGTCAGAAGGAGTGGTAACACAGAGTATGGAAGAAAAAAAAACACAAGCATGTGACTCCTTAGGAAGTATTGAAAATGTGCTTAGATGATATTTTGTGCTTGCTTTTCAAATTATCATAAATCAATAATGATAACAAAAGTCAAGAAATCCATCTTCTAAAATGAGATCTGGAAATTATTGAAAAAAAACTACATATTATGAAACAAAAGACTAGATTAAGAACTCAAGTAGGGGCTGGAGAAATGGCTCAGAGGTTAAGAGCACCGACTGAGTTCAATTCCCAGCACCCACATGGCTGGTCACAGCTGTCTGTAACTCCAGTTCAAGGGGATCTGATATCCTCACATAAATATACATGCAAGCAAAACAATTATATACATACACACGCACACACACACACGTATATACATAAAATTTGAAAAAAGAACTCAAGTGGATCTGGGAGGAGAGGGGCTACTTTCCATTTGAGTACAGTGTGAGTTATAATTATTAATGTGTTAATAATATAATTATCACAGTAACTATCTGTTGCCCGCCACAGTGAAGCTCTATAGTGCAGACATTTCCCTGGGGGCGTCAGTTGTTGCCAGAGTGACATGAGTAGCACAAGTAATGCTGATGGGAAATTCCGTGTGTGTCCTGAATGAAAACAGTCCTTCCTCCAGCACAGAGGAAGGGCTACATGCGTCCAACCCTTGTGTGCCCAAGTCTGGCATTCCCTCCACCTTACTAATGCTGGTCCACATCTGCACTGTTCATTCAGGTCAAGGAAGCTGACCTGCTGAGTAATGACTCAGTCATGATTTTTAATACCTCGGCTTCGCCACATCTGTATGAAATCCAGCAGCTGCAAGCCCTGGCTAATTACAGCATCGGTGTGTCCTGCCGGAATGAAATTGGCTGGTCTGCAGTAAGCTCTTGGATTCTGGCCAGCACAACAGAAGGAGGTAATTCCTGAGATATACAATGAACATTTCCTCCCAATGGTGTGTAATCAGGCAAGCCTTCCCCAATAGCTGATGTTGTGTGCACTCTGCTCATTTGGTGCTTTTAGTGGGGTGGTCAATAAGATAGGAAGAAAATTGTTTCTTTGTCATTTAAGAGGCTTAGTTTAAAAAAAAAAAAACACCCAAAACCTTATCTGTACTATGTGTATATAACATTTTCCTTTACATGGAAAGACAGGGGTATCATTCTTTCTTTTCAGTGTTTTTCCTGCATGTATGTCTGTGTGACTATGTGAGGGTGTGGCTCTCCAAGACTGGAGTTTCAGACAGCTGTTAGCTGCCATATAGTTGCTGGGATTTGAACCCGGGTCCTCTAGAAGAGCAGTCAGTTCTCTTAACCACTGAGCCATCTCTTCAGCCCTGTGGCACCATTTTTAAAGCCAGTATTATTTTCAATTAAAATATAATGCACAGAGTTATTATTCATAGCAGGCAACCCAAAGCGGGGAGTCATTTTTTAATTACATAAAATTCTAACTTCACAGTTATCTAGAGGGTTCCTAGTTAGGTTATTTGGTTGCTTGAGACAGGGTCTCACTATATGGTCTTGGCTGGCCTCGAACTCTTAGAGAACCTTCTGCCTCAGTCAGAGATCAAAATAGCAAGCAACAGTTCATCCCTTTATGGTTTCTGCTGCAGGTTCCCGGCCGTAAGTTTTTTAGTAATTATGTCCTTCAACAATAGGTTGTGACCTGGAAGTATAAGATAAGATAAACCCTTCCCTCTACCAAGTTGCTTTGGCAGTGATGTTTATTATAGGAGCAAAGTAGTAAATAGTACAGAGTTTTTTGGAGGTTTTTTGTTTTATTTTGGTTTTGTTTTTTAAGAGAGGGGGAGTTCCTGTTTTTCCTTTAGTGTATTACAGTGTTCCCCTGTTTCCTTTCTTATTTTGTTTCCAGTGTAATTTTGTTGGTAGACGAGATTTTGGTTTTCTGTGTATAATACATATTTTGTCTCCAGTTCTCCCCTTAGTGCCGATTTTAGACAATTTAACACTTAGAAACTTTAGCTTCATTTTACTAATATTCCTTGTGCTTGAAGGTCAGAGACTTCTTACATTTCTGTGTTTGTAGTTTGGGAAACTTCAGGCTACCATCTTGCCCTCACAGTTTTGGAGACCGAATCTTGGACCTGGTATATTATACAAATGCTCTATCACTGAGCTGCACATTCCCACTCCTCATATAATTTTACCCCTTTTACCTCTCCTCTCTTTTAAGGACTTCAGCTATGTGCACAACAGACCATTAGAAGTCCCATAATTCAATGATATCCTGCTAATCCCTCCCTACTTTTCTCTCCTCATTTTTCCTTTGGAGAGTTTCTTTTGTTTATGTCTTCTGATCCAGTAATCTTCTTTGTTTTTAGTAATCTTACCTAACCTGTTGCTAATTCTCACTAGTCTTTATCGCTCATGCTGTGATTCTTTTCTTCTTATATATTTCATGCCTAAACTTTTAGATCATATCAAATGTAGCGAGGCTAGTTGATTATTCTAGCATCATTCTGGGATAATTTCTTAGTTTCCTAGTGTTCTGGCCTGTTTTATGTCAATTTGATACAAGCTAAAGTCATCTAAGAGGAGGAAACATCAATTAAGAAAATGCCTCTATAAGATCAGGCTGTAGGCAAGCCTGTAGGGTATTTGCCTAATTAGCTATCAAAGAGGGGGGTCTAGCCCATTGTGGGTGGTGACAGTCCTGAACTGGTGGACCTGGGTATTATAATAAAGCAGGTTGAGCAAGCCCTGATAAGCAAGCCAGTAAGTAACACCCCTTCCATAACCTCTGCATCAGCTCCAGCCTCCAGGTTCCCACCCTGTTTGAGTTCCTGTCCTGACTTCCTTCAGAGATAGATTATGGATGTGGAAGTGTCAGCCAAATAAACTCTTTTTCCCCAAACTTGCTTTTGGTCGTGGCACTTCCTCACAGCAATAGTAACCCTGACTATAAGACACCTAGCATGGATAATCTTTTCATGACTAGAACTGTTTGGTAGCGCCATGAGTTGGTAGTACCAACCACCTTGTTGGACGAATTTCCAATAAGTAGTGTGCTTTATTTTAGGACACAGGTGAGCCAATGGAAAACTTTTGTGGAATATTAGTTTAAGATGTGTTACATTTGTTTATGCTGTGCAATATTTGTTTAATGATGCAAAGATGTGTTGCATTCTTTTATGTTGCATCTGTTTAACTCTGTGAAGCTGTGTTACTTTGCCTGCCTCAAACACCTGATTGGTCTAATAAAGAGCTGAACAGCCAATATCTAGACACGAGTAAGAAAAAGCGGAGAGGAGAATGCCAGGGGCCAGCCACCCAACCACACAGCCAGCCATAGAGTAAGAAGGAAAGAAAGATATATAGACTAAAGAAAGATAAAAAGCCCAGAGACAAAATGTAGTTAGAAATGGGATAATTTAAGTTAGAAAAGCTGGCTAGAACCAAGCCAAACTGAGACCAGGCATTCATAAGTAAGAATAAGTCTCTGTGTATCTATTTGAGAGCTGGGCAGCGAGCCCCCAAAGAGTGGAAAATCAACTACAGGAAACAATTCCTTCTTGTTGGGTATTGCTTTAAAGATTTGTTGAACAAGACCACGGCATTGCCCAGAATAGCAATGAATAGCTACTGTGGAGACAAGACCATTCTGTGTGGTCTGGCCAATAACCTTGAGTCATAAAGGTGTTGGGTCTGTTAGAAGGGAGTTACCACTATCCTCAGGCTTAAATGATTCCTGAGCACTGATGCCTTTGATCTTACATATCACTCTTTCTGTCTTCCCTTGGCATCATCACGGGGACTCTCTTGCCTCACCCTACATATTTATCTTTCTTGATTTATTTCCCAGTGTTCAAGGCACTTGTTTATTTGTTTGTTCGTTTATTCATATGTGCAGGCCTGTGCCGTAGCATGTGTGTTGACGTCAGAAGTCAGCTTGCAGGAGTAAGTTCTTTCCTTCCACCTTGTGTGTTCTGAGACTCAAACTCAGGTCATTAGGCGTGGCTGAGAGCATCTTTACCTGTTACAGAGAGCATCATTGTGTGCTGAACTGAACTGTCTCTCTGGGCTGAGCACATTCTTAAGTAGTTTCCCAGGAGTTTTTATTTGCAGAGGTAAAAACTGTGAGGACTTCTATGCCTTTTCATAAAATATTGGTTAGTTGTTTTTTTGAATGTAAACTATTAGATTAGAAACCTTCCCTTCCTCAAAATATTAGTTATTTCTGAGGTGTTTGTTTGTCTGTCTGTTGTTTTGGTTGCTGTGGGAGATTTTCTGCATGGACTGTTCTTTTAGAACATCTTTTGTTTTTGATCCTGATGCTGTGATAGGATATGATGAAGAATGTGTGTCAGACATCACTGTGGGTATCTAGTGACCTCTTTAGAAGGCCAAGTCCTCTGGCCCTAAGCTTTTCCTTGCATATTTTTTCTTTGAATATTTTCTGCTTTGTTTGTTTTCCTTGAAACTGAATGAGACATTTTGGGGGCTTCTTTGATTCCTTTCGTGATTTTCTCTCTCAAATAGACTTATATTCTTCATCTTTTTTATTCTAACTTCTTGCTTATTTACTTCATTTATTTCTAGTTCTTTTATTAAGTATTATTTTGCTAATCATGTTTCTAATTTCGAGTTTTCTTTTTCATTGGCTACTTTTCCTTTAGTTTCTTTTTCTTATCTTTGTACATATTGTTATCATTCTTAAGGCTGGTGACCCAAGGCCGGCCCCATGAGCTCATGGTCACCTGAGGCCTCAGTGGGTCCCCTCGGGGTGGCCTGAGGCCTCTAAGGGAGACAGACAGATACACCCTGCACACAGAGTTTGGGTATAGAGTTTATTTAGTGGGTTATGGAGGGGAAAGGGAAAAGGGAAGGGGAGAAGTTGGGGAGAAAAGAGAGAGACAGAAGCTTCCTCTCTGGAAGGGCAGAGAGGGAGAGAGGGAGTGAGAGAGAGAGAATGTGTGTGGGAGATCTGCTTGCCTTGGGGGAAGTGGGTGGTTGGGAATGGGTGGGGCTTGTCTCTTAAAGGAACCAGGTACCCAGATGACAGACCAGGTCAGCAGATTACAACATTTTTATCTTTTTCTTATAATAAAAAGGTGGGGAGTTAAGCATGGCAGGTTGAAGGAATTGAGATGGTGGGTGCTCAAGACTGCTTCCTGCTTATTTGTGGGCATCAAAGTCTTTCTTGGAGGGCCTGAGATAGCTGGGTGCTGTTCACAAGTATATAATTTAATCTCTATACAGTTTAATTAATTTAAATTAATATAATTTGATCTCTATTACAAAGATTTGGTACTTATCATTCCTATTGATGCTACTTATTCCATACATAAAACATGTTTTTTTTTGTTTTTTTTTTTTTTAATGAAATGGGTTAATGTGGGAGCTGGGAAGATAGCTCTAGTATCTTGGTAGAGAGTTTGCTGTCTTCAGTCCCTAGCACCCACATGAAAAGCTGAACATGGTAATGCACACATAGCATCCTACCATCGTGGGAAGTAGAAACGACTGATCCCTGGGTTTGGCCATCCAGCCTAGCCGAACCAGCGAACCCCAAGTCCAGCGAGAGATCCTGTCTCAAATAGAGAAAAGCAAGATGGGCAGCTCCTGAAGGATGACACCAAGTTGACCTCTGCCTCTGTCTGCACACACACACACACACACACACGCACGCACACATGCATATATATATACCATATGCATACATATTAAAATGGATTGATATGTGCTGTTTAGGCATTTCTTCTACCCTATTGGTGTAATGTTGGCTTTTTGCTGTTGTTGTTGAGTTTTTTCATATTAATATACATAGTGTACCTAACTCCTTCAGTGGCCATATAAGTTTTCCATTGGGAAATGTATCCAAGTTTATGTTAAAATTGCTCCCTGAATATTACATGTATTCCTTTTCTGTTGTTATT
Source organism: Chionomys nivalis (assembly GCF_950005125.1). Taxonomy (NCBI): domain Eukaryota; kingdom Metazoa; phylum Chordata; class Mammalia; order Rodentia; family Cricetidae; genus Chionomys; species Chionomys nivalis. The sequence goes on along the minus strand of NC_080094.1, from coordinate 46,112,174 downwards.
ATAGTATGATGAGTATAATTCCATATGTAGATTAGATTATTAGAAATAAAATACTTAGTTATGGAGTTAGGTGTGGTAGCACTATGGTGGTACATGTTTTTAATCCCAGAACTTGGAAGGCAGAGACAGGTGAGTTTGAGGCCAGTCTAGTCTACCTAGTGGGATCCTCACCCCTGAAAGACCACAGTAGTAGTCTTTTCTAAATTTTCTAAATTACTTTATACATGCACACACCACGCATACTTGGCTCTATTTATCTTCAGGATCAGCATCCTCAAAATTCATATAGCTGAGGATGAAAAATGTTTGAAAATCAGTTGTACCCACACTGAGACCGGAAGGGCTTTCTCCTCCTTGTCATTATTTTCTAAACAAGGCAGTATGACAGCTTTTTTTGTTTATTTGCTTTGCTTTTTTTTTCAAGACAGGATTTCTCTGCATAGCCCTGGCTGTCCTGGAACTCACTGTGTAGACCAGGCTGGCCTCAAACCCAGAGCTCCACCTGTTCTGTTCTGCCTACCTAGTGAGCCAACACTGCCTGGCGTATATGAGCCTTTTTTTTTTTTTATAATATTTACATTGTGTTAGGTTTTATAAATAATCCAAAGATGACTTAAAGCATGTGGGAGGATCTAGGGATGTGAGCACCTGGAACTTTGGTACCTATAGGAATCCCTTGAAGATACTGAGCAATGACTATACAATTACCTCAGACTTCCTGACTGGGTACCTCTGTCCACCAGTCGCCTGCCTCTGGACCGTATGATGGCACTTTCATTCTGAGCTCACCAGCTCACCTTACTGCCAGTCCCAGAGCCACAGTGCTTACCTTCATTCAGCCTGTGTCTTCCTGTGCCCCTGGTGTCTACGGAAGGAATCCATGAGCACCAGCCTCCTCCTTTCCAGACTTTCTCATTGGTAGCCTACCCTGGGTGTTTATAACATTACTATAACAGCAAGTGGATCTTGAGGATTTAGCTTCCCCAAACCTTTATTTGTAAAACATATGAGAGCCGGGGATGTAGTTTAGTTGGTAAAGGCGCTTGCCCAGTGGGCATAAAGCTCTATTTTTAAGTGCATCACCACATAAAATGGGCACATGAAACTCCTGTGGCATTTCAATGGTCCTTAATTGACAAAAAACAAAACAAAACAAAAGGTAAATTTACTATGAGTTTGGGTCTTTCATAGAACATTTGAAACCCAAATACTCGAAAACCAGGAAGAAAATAAATCTACATGGTATTTCCTTGTGGCTCTTCATCTTTCTCTCTTTCTTTTGTAGCTCCGTCCGTCACACCTTTAAACATCACTGTGTTTCTGAACGAATCTAACAGTAGCGTGGATATCAGATGGATGAAGCCTCCAATTAAGCGACAGGATGGGGAACTGGTGGGCTACAGGATCTCTCACGTGTGGGAGAGTTCGGGGACTTCCGTAAGTCTGCACCCTAAAGCACACTAGTCATTTCCTTTGAACTTGCCAGTTGCATTCTGTTTCAGAAGCTTTCTTTTTGTGGGGATTGTTTATGATGGAGCAAGGCAAGGCACCTTCCAATGGGACACAAACAATGTAGCAAAAATAAGAGACGACTAAAAAGTCAGAACATTCTAAGGAGTCTTTGGGGGTGTTTTCTCACCACCCCCACTTACTCTTCACTGATTTATTGGCAGCAAATAGGAACTTATCAGCCTGTGTTATCGTTGTGTCTCTTGTCTTCAGGGAACTTAGGCTGTTATAGGAAGAGTATACTGTGGGCTGTCCAGTGATCATAGCTTGCAGTCATGGGGCTATAGAGCTTCACGTCCTGGCAATTCATAGCCTTGTGGAAAATTCTGAAGATGTTTTCCTGAAAAAAGTTGTCATGGAGCTTTCTTAACTTTCTAGAGAATAGCAAAGAGTAAGCAGAAAATTGGGGGGGGGGGTGTTCAGCAATCCTCTTATCTGCAGAAGGGCCTAGCCCACTGTGGGCAGTGCCATCCCTAGGCAGGTGGTCCTAGACTGTATGAGAAAACAACCTGAGCATATGCCAGGAAACAAGACACTGAGTACCACCTCCGTGGTCTTTGCTTCAATTCCTGCCCTGGCTTCCCTCAATGATGGCTTGTGACCTGGAAGTGTAAACCAAATAAACCTTTTCTTCCCAAGTTGATTTTGGCCCCAGTGTTTATCACAGCAACAGAAATCAGACTAGAGAAGGTGAATACACCGGTGTTACTAACAGAATTGAGTCTTCCTTACCTTTCTTAGCTGTGGTCATGGAAATTATGCCTCCTGAATCATCATATCCCTGCTCCATAAAACCCTGTTGGCAGATCCCAGGTTAAGCCTCTTTGTTTTATGTGATGTATCTGGGACATCAGAAAGCTTTTTGAGAAGAGAGAGGGACAGCTGTAGCCCCGTTCAACCTTTGCTCCTGTCATTTCCAAAGTCATACCATCCAATGTTTATAAAAATTGCTTTTTCCAAAAGGACAATTGGGATTTGTTCTCTTTCTTTTTTATGAAAAAACAGGCTGTTGAGAACAGTAGGTGATGGGATGGAAGGAAAAGACAAGGGCTTGGACATCCATGTTGTTCTGCATCATGTGACTAATAGTCAAGTATCCAGCATTTGTAGCACCCTACATGAGAAACCTCTCGTTCCCTAGTCTTGTCCCAGGTGTCTCAAAGTTGACTGGATTTCTCCATGGGCTGAGTCAGGGAGTCCCTGGTTCTGACAGTGTAACACTTTCCACAGTGGTGAATGCTTAGTGTAGGACAGAAGAGTGCCAATTGTCCAATTCAGTGGGAACTTCATCTTTCTCTGTTGGCAGAAGATGCCATATGCGCTCGGAAACAAACCAGCCTGTTTAGGGAGCTACTCCTTCTAGTCTTGATGAAGGCCTCTTTCCTAAAGGGGACTTCTTGAGCTGTGGCATTCAAAGAGCAACGGAGAAACCTTTATGAATGACTTGGCCTGAGAGCCTGATGCACCAAGCGCAGCTCACACCCATCCATGCCCTACGTTCTCAGTGCCCTTTGTTCAGACGTCCCCTCCGCAGTGAGAACAATGTGGGCACAGTTCAGGCTGTGACCTTTCAGTAGCTCACCTCCTTGCAGATGCCAAGCCATCCAGTCATGAGGTCATTTACATTGCGCCCACACTGTACTTCGGGCCTTGTGACAACAACAGGCTGCGTCAGTCACGTTATTTTGAGAGCATTCTCTGCTGCCATTGCGCTTCTGTCTCATGATTTGAACCTGGAGACAAAGAGGGAATCCTGAAAAAGGCCCGGGGGGTGGGGTGGGATCCCACCAGGCTGAAGTGATGTTTGCAATGACCTGGGCACATGTCGCTTCATTTCTAGGACTCTTCATCTTGTAAGGCCACAGCGGAGACGGTGTCAGTCTCTCCCAACTCTCCTCTTGTTTGCACTTTTAGCTACTTCTTCTTACGTAAAGCAGGAAACCAGACACTTCGGAAATTTCTGACTGACTGATGGCTGTAACAGGTTGGGTTTTGCATTTGTGTAACTTCAGAACTTTCTTGGAAGAGCTCTCTGTGTGGTATGTTTCAGTGACACGGAAGATGAGCTTGTACCTTTGTCATTAGTAACCTTTATATCACTATGACAAACAGGAGGAATTTCATGTTTGTTTTTTCTTTCTTTCTTTCTTTCTTTCTTTCTTTCTTTCTTTCTTCTTATTTGGTTTTTCAAGACAAGATTTCTCTGTGTAGCTCTGGCTGTCCTGGAACTTACTCTGTAGACCAGGCTGACCTTACACTCACAGAGATCCGCCTACCTCTGTCTCCAAGTGCTGGGATTAAAGGCGTGGCCTGACTCAAATGTCGTGTTTCTTTATTGGCAGATAATAGTGGCTGCCAATCACAGACTTCTGGGTGCTCTAAAAGCCAACCAATACCTGGTCATCCCTTCTGCCTCCGGCATGGGTGAAAGCCACTCTTCTAGCGAGGCCCTTTTTAGCTGAGGTGTGGGAAGGCTGATGGTGATGGAGATGCTGTGAATGGCGGTAGTCAAGAGTTCTGTTACATAGGACACCAGCAATGCTCAGCTGTGTTCTGTGCTCCCGGTGCCCTCTGCCATGAGAATGGTATGGGCAATTAGACAAAAAAGCTTCTGGTCTTTACTAGCTGATATGTCTTATACCTCAGTGAAGATTTTTTTTAAACCATTTTTGTTTTTTTTTTTTTTGTTTTTTTTTTTTGACTTCCAGATCAGAGCTCAAAGTCTAAAGGTGAGGGGCAAGGACTTGTGTGCTCTTGTCCAGGCTAGAGTCTTGTTCATCTGTGTACTGTCTGAACACGGACCCTTGCCCTTGCTTTGGAAGGATGAGAGGTGCTATGGGCCCAATGTGTGGAACCTGCTACACCATCTAAATCAGCTGGAGAATGTGCCTCTGAATGAGGATTTTTAGTTCTAAGGCTGGTTTGATTTGTGTTTGTAGTGGGTAGAGATTTTTGATCAGATGGAAGTCTCAACAGAGATTATTGTGATCAAGAAACAATGTGGTTGGGCTGAGGGTATATAGCTTAGTGTAGGGTGCTTCCCTTCCATGCACCAGGATCCAGGTTTGATCCTTAGAACTACCAAGTGCACACATACACACACCACACACACACACACACACACACACACACAGTGTGGAACCAGCTTCTTTAATGTTACAGGGGAGCTGCACTACACTTGCAGATTCCTTGGACAGAGACCTCTGCCTCCTCCTGAGTTTGCCAGGGCAGAGGAGATGTGTCTGCATGTTGACATGCTCCCTGCTCCCTGCCCCTTCCCTTTCTTCTCTCTCTCTCAGCCCTGAAGAGCAGGGTACTAAAGAGGGTTTAATTTTTAGGCCTGAGAAATAGTCAATGTTCTTATGAGACAGGTCAGGGCTCTACGGCACTTCTGAAACCCAGGAATCAATTAAGAATGGTTCACTTTGGCTAGAGAAGAAGCTTGCCATGAAGGTAATCTCTGAGTGGGTCCTCGGTGTCCTGCCTTTGGAAGCCAGATGGTTCAATTTCCTCCAGTGCTCTAAAGCTCACAAGAGACCATGAGAATGTTGCTGAAGGGGGGCCTTGCAGCTGCAGAGGAGGGAGACCCGAGCCCAGCACCTTGATGAACACAACCCAATATACTAAGAACCACCATTGATTCTTTTGTTTTGTTGTTGTTTTTGTTGTTTGGGCAAACTGAACACTGTTTTATGTCAGGAACTTGTTTAACTCTGCTACATACATTGTGAAAAAGACAGTCATCTGAGTTTTCACCAAGGAATCGGGGTCTAGAGGTGTCGAATGACTCACCCAGGGCCACAAAGCTTGGAACTGGAGATCTGGGGATAAGAATCAGGGTCTGGCTGGCTGTAAAGTCAGAGCTTCTCAGAGCCAGGGGTTACTTCCCAGCAGCCATTGGCTCTCTTTCTAACACATAGTTTCCCACTTAGCGCCACAGTGTTGACCCTCAGACGTAATGACAGGAAGATACGGGTTTGTCACTGGTAGCTATGGATCTGAGCACTTTTAACAAGTGACCTTTGTTACCTCATGTGACACAGCTTTTATCTGATACTTCTTCCCTCCTTGAAGTTATTGCTCATGGGGCTGGAAATGGGCCATGCTCTTAGACAGTTATCCGCTACAGGGTGTGAATCTCTCATAGAATATTTGGTGATGTTAAAGTCATTTGATAATCATAAAACAAAATACATAGTTGCCCTGTCTTAACTCCATCTAAGCCACACCACCAGGAAAAAAGTTGTCTTTCTAAAGACATGCTGTTGCTACTTTCTTGTCCCCAAAAGTCTATATGTCATTTTAAAAAGTAATTATGGGAAATTACATTCAAATGCCATAGTATAAATTGGACTTCACTACCTTAAAAAAAAAGTAGATTTTCAAGTCTTTATGTTGGTGAACAGTGAAAGCTCACTAAACAAATATGCAGGTGGCCCATGGCACACACCTCATGAGCAGACCACTGCATTCTGGGAAACAGCTCTGATTTTCACTCTGACAATTCCAAGACAGGATATATGTGGTAGATACTTAGTATTCCAGTCTTAAGTCAACTGCAGTATACAAAATCAGAATGAAAAGAAGCGTCACACTTGCCAGCCTGGACACTGCTCCATGCACTGTTTCCAGGTTAGCTCTTTGCCTGTGCTAACTCCTCTTGGGAATAAAAGGTGGAAATGAAAAATAATCTCTCTAAGTTTTCATAATGAATTAAAGGCCCCAAGTAAGTAGGCTTTGTAAACCATAGTTGGTCTTCCATGTCTGTGACTTGCACATTTATGAAGTCAATTAATCACAGATTGAAAATATTCAGAAAATAAATCATGACTGTTAGTAAGCATTTTATCTGCCTAACCAGGCATGGTTGTTCTGTAATCCTAGCACAGAGAAAATGTGGTTATGAAAACTGCAGTTCAAAACCAGCCTGGTCTGCATAGTGAGTGTCCAGCCAGGGGCTACAAAGTAAGCCTTAGCCCTAGCTGGCCTGGGATTTTTAGCAATCCTCCTCCCTCTACCTCCCCATCGCTGAGAGAATATACATATAGATATCACCAAACCATTGTTTTTTGAGGCTAGGAATGTGTTTCAGTGCTAGAAAATATGTTCAGAATGCACAAACACTGGCTTTGCTCCATAGGACAAAAAAAAAAAAGCATTAAAAATTTTGTTTGAATCAGGCAGTGATTGGTGCACGCCTTTAATCCCAGCACTTGGGAGACAGAGGCAGGTAGATCTCTGTGAGTTTGAGGCCAGCCTGGTCTGCAGAGTGAGTTCCAAGACAGCCAGAACTATACAGAGAAACCCTGTCTTAAAAAAAAAAAATTGTTTGGATCATTATTCCCGAAACCATCTAACAACAATAGCAATATTACATGAATAATCACACTGTTAAAAACCATAAGTAAGAGAGCAGCTGTTAACAGTTTATTGGATAGTGCACATGATCAAAGGTTATACATGCCGACATGGGTTGGGGAGCTCTCACACAGCCCCACTCCTAGATGAAGAGCTACAAGCAATTCCTGGCTGCTAAGGGGGAAGAATCCTTTCTCTCTGGGGGCAAGCCCCATGATAGGTTATCCACTGCAAGTGGTCAGCTTTAAATACATGACATGAACAACACTACGTGGATTCAGAGGGTTGTATTTATATAGAAATGTGTGTGTGTGTGTGTGTGTGTGTGTGTGTGTGTGGTGTGCCTGACAATAATTAAGGAAGAACTTACCATTTGAGAGGGAGTGGGGAAAATGAGGTAAATACTTGTGTGAAATTCTCAAAATATTTTAGTTTTTGACAAAAGAATTTACAATGAGTTGTATAAAATCATACCGTGTCTGTGTTCGCTCACTGAGGATGAAACCCAAAGCATCACTTCAGCTAAGCGTGTACCCACCGCTGAGCACAGACCTAGCCATTTTGTGTGGGGTACCAACCCTGTAGATCCCAAGGAACAAATGACTGTTACATTTATTTCTTTTTAATTTCACTCTTGCTAGGATTTATACTAGTCTAGATATGTAATCTTTTCCTAGTTGTGTGTTTCCTTTTGATTTATAGGTAATTTCTCTTATAAACAATGTATCATATTTGAGTCTTCGTGGGAAAAACCAGTATACAGCCAGATGCAGGGCCAGTTTCCTTTTTAGCATGAAGTCTTAAGCTAAAAGAGCAGTCAGGCTGAGAGCTATACCATAGACTCTGTCTCAATGAGACCAGGCTCTGGGACTCAGGGTGTGGACTGGAGTTACACTAACTGATGATTTTCAGTTCTATCTACCCCCAAATTAAAGGCAGAATTACAAAGTCACCCACTATCGAAATAAAACACTTCCTTTCTAAAAAGGACCAACCTAGGCTATGCAGCCCCCACCGTGGCTAACTGTTCTTGTGTTTATTTAACAACAGAAATCTTTGGCACATCCCATGAGCTCAGGCCTGTGGCCGAAGGACAGGAGGTGATATCTCTCTTTTTGTTTCTTTCCCTCCCGAGACTTAAGGGTCACTTCTGGTTTAGATTCGGAAATAGCTCTAGAAGGCCAAACCAATGGCTTCTAGGTCATGAATGACCGGCCCTGAGGCTGAGCTAGCTCTATCCTGTACCATTTCTAGAAGTGACTGGCTTGAAACCCATTGAACCTGAGATGAAGTTACCAGCAGCAACCATGCCTCCAGTCCAACGATGGTTTGTGGTACCTGTACCCCACATAACCTGCTATTACCCTCTGACATCAAAAGTCCACCATCCAGGGATGAAGAGGTTCCCAGAGCCTCATTTCAGACTGACAACCACATGATTTTCCCTTCAAAAAGCTGCCCATTTGGTACTGGATTATCAATTGCTGTGCTCTTCCCTGGGGAAGACTGTCTCTCCCACTCTGCCCTCCCTTAAGCTTGTAGTTCTTTGTGTAGGGCTGGAGCCTCGTGGGCTTTCCCCATTCACTTCTGCATGTCTATTGGTCCTGAAAACATACATACAAGCAGCATGTCAATACATATAAGCATGTAGCAACAGTGATAAAAAACAGAGGCTATGAATTAGAAAGAGAACAAGGTGGGGGTCTATGAGAGGGTTTAGAGGGAGGAAGGAGAAAGCAGAAATGTGATGATATTATGATTTCAAAAATAACAAAAATAAAAACTCCAGGTCCAAATACATTTCCCACAGCAGAGAGCGTTTTGACTGTGGAGGTTTGGAGAACCTGAGGAACACGTCGGTTAAGGCTGTTTCTCTCCCTGGGTCTTCACATCTCACTGTTGCATGACAATGGCTTTAAACCAGCAGCAGTGAAAATAAACCCAGGCTTCAAATATTCTTCAAAAATTGCACCGATTGGGGCTGGAGAAGTAGCTGGGTGGTTAAGAGCACTGGTTGCTCTTCCAGAGGACCCAGACTCCATTCCTAGCACCTCACACAGTGGCTTACAACGGTCTGTAACTCCAGTTCCAGGGGATCCAACATCCTCTTCTGACCTCCGTGGGCACTAGGCATGTATGCGGTACACAGGCATACATGCAGGCAAAACAAACACTCATGCACATAAAATGAACAAATATAAAAAGAAACGATTTCAAATCGTACAAGTTGTCTATTTGACAAGAAGAGGAGGGAAATGCAACCACTTCCCCTCTCCATCCATCTAGAGAGTTTACCGAGAATCCTCAGGACTTCAGGGAACAGAAGGTTGGCTAAACCAAGGATAGTTGGTAGGTGTTAGTACCCAGGGACAATGTAAGTCTGTGGCATTGTGCCAAAGGGAAGATTTTGCACGTGGGATCACAAGGGTTCAGTCCTGCTCTTAGCATCCAGAACAGTGGTTCTCACCTGTGGGTTGTGACCTCTTGGGGGAACATACCAGGTATCCAGCACATATCAGCTGGGGCTGGAGAGGTAGCTGGGTGGTTAAGAGCACTGGTTGCTCTTCCATAGGACCCAGACTCCATTTCATTACTGTTCATAACAGTAGCAAAATTACAGTTGTGAAGCAGCAACAAAATGATCTTGTTGTTGGGAACTATATTAAAGAGTTGCAACAGTAGGAAGGTTGCGAATCTCTGATCTAGAAACATCCACTAAGTGTTCCCTCTGTGCCAGAAGTTTCTTAGGTGATAGCTGTAGGTGTCATGCCTTCGGGATCTTAGTTTCCCAAGGCTCCCAAGGTTTGAGATTGCTGCAGCCCCCATCCCTACTCCCAGCTCCATGATCCATCATATAGTGGCACCAGCAATGGCCCTTGTGAAGAAGGAACTATGTGAAGCATGACCTTTGTGCATGGAAAATGGGTGGCTTCCTTCAGAAGGAACTTTGGGCATGTGGGCAGCTGTCTAGTGAGGTCCCCGCTTGCCCCAGTGTTTCATTTCCCTTTTTCTTTTTCCTCTCTGTTACCAGAAAGAACTTTCTGAAGAAGTCAGCCGGAATGGCAGCTTGGCTCAGATTCCTGTCCAAATCTACAATGCTACCTGCACAGTGAGGATTGCAGCCATCACTAAAGGGGGTGTTGGACCTTTCAGTGAGCCAATGAAAATAATCATTCCTGAATACAGTGAGTCAGGGGCCCCTGTTGGCTGCAGAACGTAGCAGTCTGAGCAGCTCCCAGACTGCCTAAGTGGGACCAGTGCGACGGTGGCTGATTGACAAGTGTAAAATAAGAACCAAAATGCATTGTGGCAATCATAAGGAACTTTAGAATACAATCCACAGAACCCCAACACTCCTGCCTTTACTGTTAACACTTATAACTCCTGAGGAAGCTTCGTCCTTTTAGAATACTAAGTTGGACTTTACCTGTTAGATTTGCTCCAAGGCACACGGCACTGTAATCTGGACAGGCAATGCTGTTAGTCCTTAGTTGCCTCTGACTGGCATGGTTGGTTTGCCACATTTGTTTCTGCTCTGTTTGAGGCTACTGCTTGCCTTGTTTTTACCTGCTCAACCCTTGGGTAATGCGCTCAGCGACTTAGTCTGCATAGAACATCGAGTGTTTCCTCCAAATGCCCTCCTCATGCAGCCCTGACTAGTTGAGCTAAATGCCCAGCCATGCATATTAGCTCTTGCCTATTGCTGGAATGTTCTTTGTCAAGGAGCCACCGTGATGCTCACGCTTCTGTAAATCAGGGGAGCTACCTTTGTCCTGACTCCAACCTACCCGAGGCTGTTTAGTATTAAACCATTGCTGCACGCTCCATGCCCAGCCATCTCTTCAAGCATGACTTACTCACTAGCAAGTTCATGCCAAACACAGTCTTTGCACCCAATAGCAGTTGAGATTTGAGAACAGATGACTCATTTGTGTCTGTCTCTTTCCCAGTGATCCCCAGGCAAACTCTCCTTTTCGTACAAATTGGAGCTAGACTCCATTCTGGAGGAACATACTCTGTGATGCTAGGGAGACCAAGGGTGTCTACCTGGAAGAAACTCAAAACAGTGAGATTCAGCATCAAAAGGCACAGCTTTACGTAGCCCGAGTTCTAATAGGTCTTAATAATAAAAGCCTGAGTCAGATATTGGGGAAAATGCTGAGAGATCCGAGAGACGAAGGAACAAAACCACAGCCACCTTACCTCTCCACTTGTGTTTTATTATTAAGACCTGTCAGAACTCATGCTACAGCTTCACAAACCAAGGTTTAGAACAGCAATTAAGATCACTTATTGCTCTTACAGAGGACCGGAGCTTAGTTTCCAGTACCCACATCAGGCAACTTACAGCAACCTATAACTCTAGCTCCAGGGGATCTGATGCCCCTTTCTGGTCTCCATGAATATCCACACGCGTGCATTAATGCATGCACACGTTGGCAAATACACACATCAGTAGTGACCCATCCTTCTTAAGGGTCATAAATGACGACCGTAGGACTTTCATTTCCATGTGTCATAAACTGTAGAAGGTTGCCTCATAGGCAGAATCACCCGTAAAAGCACCCACAACTACAGTCTAAGTAGCACCAGTTCCCAGCAATACATTTCAAATTTCAGCTACCCTCCTTTGAGAACTGTCATCGCACGCAGCCTAACGTTGCCTCTCGTCATCTTGAGTGACAGATGCGCAGCCTCTCCACAGTAGTCTTAGCACGTGTTTCCAAGCTTACCGGTGACTGGCTCCCACATCTGTCACCCAGTTCACACAGTTGGCCAAGACACGCGTCCGTGTGACTTCCTTGCCTCCCAGTACTGAATCCGAGTGATTTTTACAGACATGGATAGTTGACAGAAGGAATCGATGAGAAAATATGAAAGGTGGCAAGAGATGAACCGGCTGGGTTGGAAGGGAAATGGTGCACCAAATGCTGTGCACCAAGAAAATGTTAGGTTTACTAATTTTTTATTTTCTTCTGCATTTATTACCAACATGAAACAAGTTTGTCATTTGGGTTTTTTTTTAATTGACAAGAAAAAGGTGTATATGTTTGCTGAGTTCAATGTGTTGTTTTGACAGGCATATACTGTGGAGTGAGACAGTAAAACTAGTCTCATTGTTTTCTTAAATTTTTTAATAATACATTTAATTTCATTTTATGTGCATTGGCATGAGGGTGTCAGATCCCCTGGAACTGGAGTTACAGACAGTTGTGAGCTGCCATGTGGATGCTGGGAATTAAACCCAGGTCCTCTGGAAGGACAGACAGTGCTCTTAACTGCTGAACCATCTCTCCAGCCCTTTTTATTTTTATTTGTGTGGATTTGTGTCTGCTTGTCTGTATATGCACCATCTGAGAGCAGTGACCATGGAGGCCAGGGGGGAGCAGTGGACCCTTCAGGCTGGAGTGTCAAGCCGTGCTGTGCACCAGTGTAGGCACTGGGAACCGAACCTGGGTCTTCCTCAGGAGCAGCCGGCTCTCCCGTTCCTAGCTGCATTGATAGCTGTAACTCTGCATCATTTCACCTTGCATTGAGAACGACCTGCATCCACCAATCACAAAACATTAAAGGATTGCAAGCCTGTGTATCCTATGTATTCTGAATCCCCGAGGATTAGTTCCAATTAACGTCTTTGGATCTGTCCCAGGTAGGGTAGATTACGCACCCTCGTCGACTCCAGCACCTGGCAACACGGAGTCCATGCTCATCATTCTTGGCTGCTTTTGTGGATTTGTTTTAATCGGGTTGATTTTGTATATTTCTCTGGCCATCAGAAGAAGAGTCCAGGAAACAAAGTTTGGGTAAGTTTGTGACTTAAAAATGTTAACCTTGAGCAGGCATGGTGGAACATGCCTTTAATCCCAGGAGAACCAGAGGCAGAGGCAGGCAGATCTTTGTGAGTTTGAGACCAACCTGGTCTATGTAGAGCTGGGATGGATGAAACCCTCTCTCTCTCTCTCTCTCTCTCTCTCTCTATATATATATATATATATATATATATATATATATATAGTGGTATTGGTGAGGTTGTTATGACAGATGATAGCAGCTGGCTGGCTGGGCTTCTGCCTTGTCCTATCCCGTGCAGGCCCCAGAGTCAGGTGACTTCCCTACTTAGACCAGTTCCTAGAAAGTCAGCAACTGCGAGAGCCAGCTCTTTTCCAGAGACGAGCTTCAGTAGGACATGCTATGCTAACTGGGTGGTGTTGAATGAGAAGCTTTCAAAATGACCCAGTTATTGTGTGTGTGATATATGCACATGTGTACAGGTGTGTGTGTGTCTGTGTATGTGTGTGTACTCAATGCCACAGTACATATAAAGAGATCAGAGGACAACTTGCAAGAGTTCTCTTCTTCCACATATGGGTTCCAGACATTGAACTCAGGTTGGCAGACTTCACAGCAAGCACCTTTACCCACTGAGCCATCTCACAGGCCCCTCGATTATATTTTTTGAGACAGGCTCTCTCATTAAACCCAGGTCTTACTGTTTTGTCTAGACAGGCTGACCATCTAGCTGGAGAAGTTCTGTCTTTCTCTTTACCTCCAGTTGGGGCTACAGGCACACACCACCACACTTTTATGTGGATCTGGGGGTCATATCATCATGCTTACACACTTAGCACTTTACCACTGAGCCATCTCCCCAGCCCCCAGTTATTATTTTTTTTACAGTATAACCCAGACATCCATAAACTGAAAAATATGACCTTTTACAAACTGGTTCAATTGGAAACAGTGTCAACAGGATGCCATATTTGGAAATTTTGTTTCATGCATGATCTACCTTCATGCTGTGTGATTACAAGCATGATCTACCTCATGCTGTGTGTGAAGTAGATGTGAAATTGGAATGAGCTTCATGTTTAGATTTGGTTCCAAGATTCCAGAGTCTGAAAAAGGCCTGAAACTCCTGGTCCAGTCATTTCAGAGAAAGATGCCCGACGTGTATGTAGAGGGGACTTAGGGACAGTTGCCGAGGTATCGGCGTCCCTGGGTGGCTGAAGGTGGCTTGACTCTTGCTTTTCATGTCTTCTGTTTTATCCTTCTTCCTTCCCTCCCTCCTTTCCCTTCCTTGGCTATTTCAAATAGAAACCATTTTGTATCCGAACATTCCAATTTAAAACCCTCTTTTCCTTCTCCAGCCCCAGTTCTGTCACTTTAGACAAGCCTTTTAACGTCGCCCAACTTCCTCGCTATTATCCGTCTCTCAGTGGACTCCAAGGTCATTACCAATTCTAACTGTTGTAAGCCTGAGTTAAAAATATTAGGTTCTGTCAGCTGAGATGCTGAGTCAGGATGAAGAGATGGCTCTACAGTTACGAGCACTTGTTGCTCTTGCTGAGGACCTGGGTTCAGTTCTAAGCGCCATGACAACCGCCTGTAACTACAGCTCCAGAGGGTCTTATGTCCTCTTCTGACATCCTCGGGTACTCACATAGATACACCATATCTACATAATACTTTTTAAATAATCAAAACATGAACCTTAAGACAAAGGCTTGCTGGGGCTGGAGCAATGGTGCACATGCAGGCAAAACAATTATACACAGAAAAGTAAGTAAATATCTTTAAAAATGTATTAGTTATTCTTTTTTCATAAGATATTTACATGTATAATCATGTCTGCATGTAAGTATGGTATAGGGCTTGAATCCAGGGCCATGGCCATGGTAGGCAAGCATACTTGCATTGATACCCAACCCTTTTATATGTCCTTCATGATATCTGGTCAGAGACAATTTGCTATTACCTGGTAGAGCTAAGATAGATTCGAGAAAAGCAGTCTATTTTTCCCAGTAGGAAATGGTTTTTATGACTTCTTCCCCTGTAGTACTCGGAATCAAACCCAAGGCCTCTCACCAGCTATGCAAGCTGCATCCCCAGCAGGGAAATGTTCTGACAGCAGAAGAACCCTCTATACACACGGGCGACACCGTGACAACCTTGCGGTGGCGGCACATGAGTCCGTTGCCTGTCTTTACGGTTGGATATCTTTGTTTTTGTGCAGGGGTGCATTCTCTGAGGAGGATTCCCAATTAGTCGTAAATTACATAGCAAAGAAGTCCTTCTGTCGGCGAGCCATCGAGCTTACCCGTAAGCTGACTTTCCTTTCACTTTTTGGCAAAAGTTAAAATAGTGGAGAGCCAAGATAAGTTTCTAATGAAAGCTAAGAGAAGAGAATGGGAAAGAAAGAAAAAAATATGTTTATGTATATATTTTCCAAGATATAGATATATATGTGTGTGTACATATTTGTGTGTGCACATATATATGTTATATATGGGTTTTTTGTTTTGTTTTGTTTTGTTCTTCTGAGATACGGTCTTGCTTTGTAGTTCACGCTGGCCTCAAACTCATGATCCTCCTGCCTCAGCTGGATCCTGAGTGCTGAGTTTATAGTCATTGGTCACTATACTGGGTGGGGTGGATAGTTTTAACATTCAGAAACTAGCAAGGAGATGACCAAATGTTGCCGTATCAGGCTACTGGAAATTAGAAGTAAATCTGGTATTAAGAAACAAATTAAGGATCCAGAATCCCATGGAACAAGAAGGAGAGGGAAAACCTTGTGGGTGGTGGGAGATGGGGCAGAAGGCAGAGGTTTGAAGGAAGCCACAAAACAGTGGATATAATTTTCAGCCTCACTTCCTGTTGTCCTGGCCACTAACTCAAAGGACAGTCTGCCGAGCTATTGCAAGTTTTGACCTCTGATGAGTGGGAGTGGGGGGTTCTGATTTTTTGAGGGGGGAGGGTAAACAGATACAATTTCAGGAACAATGTACAAAGAATGCAAACATTGTCAAATCCATGCTACTTGGCAAAACTAAATAATACAAAGGAAAACAGGACATTGCCTGACGGAATACAGGCTACTGTGAATCAAAACTTATTTGGTGTGCAGCAGTATTAATTACTTTTTAACCAACGTTTTGCAATCTTTAGATGTCCCTGTTCTTGCATTTGAAAATTATTCATTTAGACAGTTTGTCCTTCTATTGGAGAACAAATTAAGTAATTTTTTTATAAGAGTGAACATCTCCCTTCCAATCTTAAGGCTCATCTCTTTCAAAGGTTGCTCACGCCTCAGCTGTAGTCCAGGCTGAATATTCTGCCAGTGGTCATTAAATGGTTCTCCCTCCCGGGTACTGCACACCTGATTATATTCTACCTACTTGCTGCAGACGATCTTATTCACCAAACCCCTGAAGTATTCAATTTAGCCTGGTTTCTTAGATTGAGATGGCACATACCACATATACAAGTACAGTTTTTTCTCTGGATATTTCCTGTGTTTTTTTTAAATCTTCCTTGGCTGGCATGCGAGGGTAGGGGAGATGTCCTGATGGCTCTTTTCTATATCATAAATAGGGATACATTATCCACCAGCCTGTGCCTGTCGGTATGCTTCCCTAACCTCTCTAAAGTCAAAAGCGGACTTCTGCACAAATCTCAGTGTGGACTTGCGAAAAGGGAAGGGAAGTGTGGCTCTCATTTTTATAGCTGTTTGTAGATGATCTCGTCTTGAAGGATTAATTTATTCACCCAATCACAGTAGAACGGAGTGTAGACTTTTTAACATGAGTACAAAGCAGGGAAAATGTGTAGCTATGTATAGGACTTCGCATATACGTCTGCTTGTTTTAATGAAGAGAGCACCCTGCTGATTCTACACCATCGCTCGTTTGTAGTGCACAGCTTGGGGGTGAGCGAGGAGCTGCAAAATAAACTAGAAGATGTCGTGATTGACAGAAACCTTCTAATTCTTGGGAAAATTCTGGGTGAAGGTAAGCAACTTCAAAGCGTTTCTTTTTAAAATTTGAGTCAAGGAGCAGTTGAGGGTTTTGTTTTTTAATGTGTATTCATTGACTAAGATACTGATTTTATTACTTGGAGTTATAATACAAAGAATTCTTCTTTGGAGCTTAAAAGGGGAGCATTTTTGAAACTCAGATGTGAAATATGTAAGAGGCACCTGTAGTCCCTGGCACGGAGTAAGCTTTGGAAGTATGAATTCCCTTCTTTTGTTGCAGAGTGTGTGATTCATTAATTATTGTTTATTATTATCATCTATTGATTGGTCAGAGTTCTACACACTTTAAAGTACTGATCCTCTTTGGTAGATGAAAAATATGTACCTAAATTTTAAAACTGCTTTTAGCATGAATGATGGTATTATTTACAGAGTCTATGCTTTGGGCTGGGAATGTAGCTCTGTGGTAGGGTGCCCCCAACATGCACAAAGTCCTGAGAGCTCCGTCTCTAGCCATGTTTCCCTGTAAGTTTCCTGGGTCAGTTGTGGTGATTGGTGAAGGGGCAAGCTAAGCGAAGTCTGACCACTGAAACTCAGGACACCAGTGCTCACCCTGCTGTGCGAGTGTCTGAGCAGGCCCTGCCCGGTGTCTGCGGCTGAGTCGCTCCAGGACCACACAGCTCTGCATTCCTGTGGTCAGGAGGGGCGTCTGCCCAGCATCACATGGACGTTGCTTCACTTCACAGGAGAGTTTGGGTCTGTAATGGAAGGCAATCTGAAGCAGGAAGATGGGACGTCTCAGAAGGTGGCGGTGAAGACCATGAAGTGTGAGTTTCCGGCATGGGACCCATGCTTCCAGGGTGGGCTGTTACCTCCATATCCGGTGCCCCAGGTAGAACAGGGGTTGTGCTCTGGGCTCAGTTGCTGATGGGCCACCAGGCAATGTGGGAGCATGGTCACCTCAGAAGCACGTGATGCGCTCTCTGTGTGCACATGCCTGGTGTACTCTTCATGCTCGAAGCAGCAACTGTCACTTCCACCAACTCTATTACTTCTCTCCCTCATCCTCCTCCATTAGTTAGTACAGCTAATGATCCCCAAGAAAAGCGTGAATTCCTGAGGCAGGGGGATGGTAGTATCTGACTCTAGGGATTGGTCTGAAGTGGGGCCACTTCTCAGAATAGCTCCCTCATGAATTATATCATGCTGGTTATCTAAAATTATAAGGCTAGCCTCTGGCTTCAGATTCTCCATATAATTCAGTGGTAGAGTACTCATTCAGCTAGCCTGCACTAGGCCCTGAGTTCGATCTCAAGCACTGTGGAAGATAAAATAAAAACCAGGGCATGTTAAAGAGAGCTTATTAGACTCTTAGCCAAGAGCTCTTGACATTGTGACCAAAGATTGACATTGTCCACGGGGTGACATAGTCACTCACGAGTACTGTTTTCTGGAGGGGACATAATTTTGATGATGTGGGAAAGTAAATATGTTCAAACTTACAAAAAAAAAAAAAAGCAAGACTCCTGAGTCGCCATTTGCCTAGGGTTGACAGGCAGACCTCTGTCCCCACCCGCTGTTGGGTCCCCTGAAGCTCTGTAGCAAAGGGAGGCGGAGATGAGGAAGGTGACAGATCTCTTATAAATGTAAAGGTTCTAAGTTTTCTGTACCTGGATGAGATAAATATATAGTAAACCCTTAGAATTGCACAGACTGACCCTGGCTAGGCACTCTCAGGCCGTTTAAGTCACTAGTTACACCCTGGTAAAGAAATCCCTCAAGACATGTCTGGCCTTATGTTTTGTCTGTTCTTAATTATAGTAAGATATACACAAAATAAAATTTGCCATCTTAACCATTTTTAAATGTGTAGGCCAATGGCATGTAGGACCTTCATGTTGCCATGGACCCAGCACCACCATCCAGTTCTTAAACTTTCCCTCTTTTCAGACAGAAATTCTATACTCCCCACTCCCCTGCCCTACCCAGGAAATAGCCATTCTACTTCCTGTCTGGCTTTGTCACTCTAAGCACTGCCCGAAAATCAAATAGGATTTATTCTCTCGGGACTGGCTTGTTTTATATAGCCTAATATTGAATTTTATTTTTTTAAATTTTATTTTAAATTATTTATTTGTGTGTGTGCACGCACACACACACTTGGACCACAGCACATGAGCAGAGACAAGAGAATAACTTGTACATTCCCAGGGATCAAATTCAGGTCATCAAACTTCTGGGGCAAGCCCTTTATCCACCAAGCTGTCTTGATGGGCCAATATTAAATCGTAAATAGTTCTCTTAAATTGGTTATATTTCAAAATTTTGGTATGACGTGCACCCGGCTCACAGGTGTGATTTAACAATTAGTCATCATGAACTTGGGCGTATATCCATAGCAAGGAGAAGGCAAAGGTAATTGGGACAGACCAGTTGGAAATCACTTTAGATTTGGGGAGATTTTTTTTCCTTTAATATTAAAATGAAAAGTCTACTAAATGAGCATTTTAAGACCAGTTTTAGGTTTGCAGAACAACTGTACAGTCACCCTGTGTCCCCATCCCTCACACACACAACTTCTCTTTAGTGTAATAAGCAACCATAGTTCATTAGCATATCGTACAATTGCTGGGCTCAAGCTGACGTATCATTGACTGAAGTTCTTTGTTTTTGCTAGTGTTTACTGCTGGTCTTGTATAGTTCTATGGGTCTGACAAGTGCATGAGTGATCTATGATCCCCATATGACATTATACGGAAGAGTTGCATGACCTAAAATTCCCTCAGGTTTTCCCTTTGGCTTCTCTCTTCTCTTCTCCCAGCCCCCAAACACTACGAGGACTCTTGCCTGTCTCTATAGTTTTGCCTTTTCCTGATTTTAGGAGTTTTTATTTTTGTTTGAGAGGGGGGATTTGTTTTGTTTTGTTTTTAGAGACGGGGGTCTTGCTATCTAGCTCAGGCTGGCCTCTGAGTCTTCCCACCTCAGCTTCCCTCAGAGTTAAGAGTGGTGGCGCACGCCTTTAATCCCAGCACTTGGGAGGCAGCGGCAGGCGGATCTCTGTGAGTTCGAGACCAGCCTGGTCTACAAGAGCTAGTTCCAGGATAGGCTCCAAAACCACAGAGAAACCCTGTCTCGAAAAAAAAAAAAAAAGTGCACCGTGAAGCCAGGTGTGGATTTTGGTTTTACTGAACAAAAGTGCCGTTTCTGGCCCCTCCTCTAAATTGGGAATGTTGATCATGCCTTGCATTTTCCATTTGCTCCTCTAGTGGACAACTTTTCTCACCGGGAGATCGAGGAGTTTCTCAGTGAAGCAGCGTGCATGAAAGACTTCAACCACCCAAACGTCATCTGTCTCCTAGGTACCTCAGGGAGATGCCAGAGCGAGGTTGGGAGGGTTTACCTCAGGGGGTTGGCAGAGCAAGGCTGGGAGTGGTTTGCCTGGGGAGGGGGATACCAGAGCGAGGCTGGGAGGAGCTTTGCTGGCCCACTGAATGCTGAAGAAGAAAAGGAAAAGTTCTGGTGTAGAGAGGTTTATATCAAAATCACAACCCTGGGTTCATCCTGCCTCCTAAGGCTGAGAGTAAAAATGGGTTTGTGTTTTCTGGATGCTGGCAGAATTAGAGATAGCGAGAGTATCCAAGGAATTAGAAGACTGTCAGTTAAAATAACCCCCGGTGACCCAAAGGCAAGACACCAGAGCTAGTAACGTGATAGTCTTTGTGGGGTGGAGGCTGTCTGTGAATTGAAAACCAGTGAAGTAATGCTATGAACCTAGACATTTCAGTCTTTGAGAAATAATTTATGAGCCAATTGTGAATATGGCATATTGACGATTTCATAGACACAATTTAAGGAAATTTGGTTTTATATCAATGTTAAAAAATACACATAGGTATCAGTACATGATGTGCAAGGGACACTATTCTGAAATAGAGAAACAATCTAGAAATACTGGCCTTTTTCTTCCCTGCCCTTTGCCCGGGTTCATAATAAATCTCTTAGTGATCTTTCAATGTTCTCTATGGCTGACACTGTAGAGATGTGAAAGCTAAGGTTTGGATAAAATCGAATGTCAAAGAAGTAGCTATTGTTTGCAGTTAGTGGCTTTACCAGACAGACTTGGAGAGACATTAAACTTTGCTTGATACACTACATTTTGTAAGCCTAGGATCAGGTGACCAGCTCATTCGAGAATTCCATGCTAAGGCATTGTAGCTTCAATCACCGAAAGTTCAGAAAGAGGGGTTTTACCTACAGGCCCTCAAAAGTACTTAATAACTTTAAGCATCTGGTTACAGTAGACCTTTTCATAGGAGTATTTAACTAATTTGCCCTCAGATTCTCTGAGGCCTGTACCCCTCAGTGATTTAGTCTAACAAAAGCAGAACACAAAATTCCTTGGTTTCAAGTTGTCTGTTCTTGTAACAGGTCAAGTTTTGAGAGTTCTCTTGCAAACGCTAGCCTAACCTGAAAGAAAGGAAGGATAAAAGGGGAGGGAGGGAAGGAGAGAAGAGAGAGAGAGAGAGAGAGAGAGAGAGAGAGAGAGAGAGAGAGAGAGAGAGAGAGAGAGACAGGGAAAGGGGGAGAGGGGGGGGAAGGAGGGAGGGAGGGAGAGAGAGAGAGACAGGGAAAGGGGGAGAGAGGGGGGGAGGGAAGGAGGAAGGGAGGGAGAGAGAGAGAGAGAGAGAGAGAGAGAGAGAGAGAGAGAGAGAGAGAGAGAGTGTCCTGCAGCCTGCAGGTGTTCCATATGATAGAATCCACTGTGAGAGTTCCGAACTTTTGATTTTTCACCTCTTGACCTGGTAGCACATGGCTCCAATTTGGCCAGTGGCCTCCAGGGCTTACGTGTTCATACCTAACAAGGGCTCTTTGTAACCAGTCCTGTTTTCAATTTCAGGCGTGTGTATAGAAATGAGCTCTCAAGGCATCCCAAAGCCCATGGTGGTTTTACCCTTCATGAAATACGGAGACCTGCATACGTTCCTGCTATATTCCCGGATAGAATCAAGACCAAAGGTAACAGGCCACTTGTGCTGCCTCTTAACTGTTCCTGAAGCTTTTATGACAACTGGGACAACCTATGAGTCTCTGAAAATGCAGAGGAGGACACTGGTCTTGGTTTTCAAAGTTCTGTGTGCACCCAGGGGTGAACTATGCTTTCCATCCCCTCACCAGGCCTATGAGTGAGTCTTTTATCCCTGTTCATGGTGGGAGGAGGCCAGGTGGTCCCACAATCTTGGGCCAAAGTCTCCTTGACTGCAGCCTATGTGTGCCTTTACTCATTGCAGGCTGGTAAAGAACACATCCTAAAAGATGTGTTTTGTTTATTTGAGATAAGTTCACATTATAACCCGGGTGAGCCTCCTGAGGGCAGGGATCACACATTTGTGCCACCATACCCAGCTCCAGCTGGTGTAAATCTGGAAGTAAATCTTCCAGAGCCCTCCTTGGAGTCATGAGTTTCAGCCTTTGAGGTATGAAATATTCAATTGTGAATGCATCATCTCGTGATCCTCGCTAAGATGGGTTGTGGGAAGATACGGTGAGTGAGGTGAGAGGCTCAGCCACCATCCTTATACTTTATTACTGCCTTATGCCCTGGGGACTGACTGACTGCACAGCCTTGGCAGTTGGGGTTATACCCAGAAAGCTAGTGATGAATCATCTCAGAGGTTTGAAAATATGAATTTAAAAGCTTGTCCTCTTTGGGGTCAGTTTTTACTTTGGACGTCAAAATTGTAGATTTGGGGATCCTATGATGGAGACATTGCTGTGGGCCTCCTTGTGAAGTGAGCACCGTGTCCCCTCCCAGGGAAGACCCGTGCCTATGGAGTCGGAGCTGTGGTTTGTGTTCCTGGCGTTGTCAGGCTGGTCCTCGCTGCTCTCTATCACTTCTCTGTCTAAGATGGCAGCATTACTGCAGGACACCCACAGTGGAAAAACATGGGACTGATTTCTGTCAGGAATCACCCTATGTTAGGACAGGATTTGCTGTGGGCCAACAATGCCCTAAGTCATTGCTGCCAAAAAGTGCAGGCTGCAGGAAGGAACTGAAACAATCACTAAAATACCTGGGCATTCTCTAACACAGGCACCTCTGTCCCCTTAGCTGCCACTAACAGCAGGATTCTGGTGAGTGCAATTATAGGCATGTGTGTCAATTTTCTCTTTCGTGTTTCATGTTTTGACTGTTGTATGTGACAACTCTTTACTAACCCCTGATTTAATTTTTTTTCCTGTTACTTTCTAAACCTGTTTAGTTTTACACTATCTGTTTGAATCTCAATCCATTTTGAGTCAATTTCTATAGAAAGCCTGAAAATTCAGTTCAAGGCTTCTCTCTCTCTCTCTCTCTCTCTCTCTCTCTCTCTCTCTCTCTCTTTCTCTCTCTCTCTCTCTCTCTCTTTCGTCCAGAAAATCTTGTAGCCTGAGCGCTGGCATCAAATTCACTATCTAGCTAAGGATGTCCTTTAACTTCTGAGCCTCCTGTCTCTGTCTCTGTCTCTGGAGTTCTGGATTACAGGCTCCTACCACCATGTCCGCTTCCTGTGGTGCCGAGGATCGAGCCCAGGGCCACTTGCATGCTTTATAAACACTCTACCAACCAAGCTACATCCTTACGCTAAGATTCCTTTTTGGTTGATTGGTTTTATATATAACTGTTTAACATTTATGAAAAGGCCACATTTAATCTGCTGAATTGCTTTGACACCTCTATCAAAAACTTGACAGGCTATACACTATGGGTCTATTTCTGAGTCCTCCATCGGTTCTATTAAATTATCTGTTCAAAGCCAGGTGGTGGTGGCACACATTCTTTTAATCCCAGCACTCAGGAGGCAAAGGTAGGCAGATCTCTATGAGTTCAAGACCAGCCTGATCTACAGAGTGAGTTCCAGGACAGCCAGGGCTGTTACACAAAGAAACCTTGCCTCAAAAAACAAACAAACAAACCCTATCTGTTGATCCTCTATTGCACCACATTGTCTTGGATACTGCAACTTTTCTGTAGGTTTTAACCCTGTAGAGTGTGCTTCTTCCCTGCCATCCTGCTTTCTCTTCCACCCCGGCAATCCCCCCCACTCCCATCCCCCACCCCACACCAACAACAGTTTTACTTCATCTGGCTAAAGTTCTGCAGTAACAATCTTTTAATCTTTTAAACAAGAGAAATAACAGGCAAGGAAAGCAAGCGCAGAGTATTTTCTTGACTGGTTATTTCCCTTTGAAAAGCACAAGGGTACCCTCTGTGGTGGGGAATAACTCCCCAGCCTCACAGAGATAACAGGAATATATTTTTACATTTTGATATTTTGTAGCCTGCGATAACGATGGAAGACACAGAGTTCACAGAGTAGCTGGAACACCGAGCTTTTATTCAGGCTGCTTCTTTGCTTCCTGCGCAGTCAGTTCCCGAGGCATAAAGACCTTTTGTTCCAACTACCGTCATCCGAGATTAAGTCTCAGGGCTTGTCAGTGAGCTTCTGAACAGGGCCTGGACTCTGGGCTCCAAGTGTCACTGTCCTCAGCATGGACAGTGTCCCTGGAGGTTGGCAGGACAGACAGGCAGATGATAAACACCACCTCAGCATCTCCCAGAGGATGGCAGCTGGGATGACACGCATCAAGCAGAAATGTGCATCTGCTAGAGCCTTGGGGAAGGAAGGAGTTCTGACCGGAGAAGAACACACTGGCATGGTGGAAATGAAACAGGGCAGGGAAGCGTGCAACCAGGATGGGGGCGAGAGACCAGGGAGCACGTATGTTGGAACCTCAGGTTCTCTCTAGAGACAATTATAGAGACTGCAAGTTTTCTCCAGGGGCAAGGGCAAAGCAGAGGAAGACAGAGAGACTACAGCAGGGGAGGATGGACAGACACTACAGCGGGGAGGATGGACAGAGACTACAGTGGGGAAGATGGACAGACACTACAGTGGGAAGGATGGACAGACACTACAGCAGGGGAGGATGGACAGACACTACAGGAGGGGAAGATGGACAGACACTACAGTGGGGAAGATGGACAGACACTACAGCAGAGGAGGATGGACAGACACTACAGTGGGGAGGATGGACAGACACTACAGTGGGGAGGATGGACAGACACTACAGTGGGGAGGATGGACAGACACTACAGTGGGGAGGATGGACAGACACTACAGCAGAGGAGGATGGACAGACACTACAGTGGGGAGGATGGACAGACACTACAGCAGAGGAGGATGGACAGACACTACAGTGGGGAGGATGGACAGACACTACAGTGGGGAGGATGGACAGACACTACAGTGGGGAGGATGGACAGACACTACAGGAGGGGAAGATGGACAGACACTACAGCAGAGGAGGATGGACAGACACTACAGCAGGGAGGATGGACAGACACTACAGTGGGGAGGATGGCATTTTGGTTTCATGTGTGCTATATAATTGGCATATGTCATGGCTAAGAAACAGGTCTTTAAAAGCATAATGTTCAAGCTTGTAGCTGAATAGTAGAGAACCTGTCAAACACAAGGCCCCGAGTTCCACCCCCAGTACCACTGGAAAAACAAAACCAAACCAAACAAAATGCAGTGCCCTTGTGAATACCATTTTCGAAAACTGACGGTCCCTGGAGAAGGAGCCGTGACAAATCTGATGCCACGCGATGGGGTGGTGGGGTGGAAGCGGGGACCTCGGGCAAGCCACTCATGATTCATGATTGCTAGGAACTTTTAGTCAGCCTTTCTTTACTGCCGCGACTGCATAAAGCATTAAATTACTGCTTGGAGATCTTCATTGGTCATCCTTATAACCAATCTAAATGCCTGGAAGGCACTCTTCTTCCCTGCTTTCCTCCCTGTCTCCTTGCTTTCCTTGGTTTCTTTTAGGAATTTTGTTGTTGTTGTTGTTGTTGTTTGAGACAGGATCTTATTTTGTATCCCAGGCTGGCCTTGAATTCTTAGAAATTTTCCTGTCTCGACTTCTCAAGTGCTGTATAAAAGGAATGAGCACCAACACATGGTTTTTTTTTTAAAAAAAAAAAAAAATCTCTCTCTCTCTCTCTCTCTGCATGTGTGTGGTGGGGGTGGTAGTGCTGGGGAGTAAACCCAGAGTTGTAGGGTTGTATGCTGCATGAATCCTCTACCACTGAGCAGCGTCCACAGAGGAAACATTAGACAGCTGACACTCTAGAAAGGTTCTAGAGAAAAAATAAAATAAATAAAATTTCTGAACGCATACTTATATTTTTCTGCAAATACAAGGTGTGAAGACTTGCCTGATTGTTGCTGTCTAGAAGAATAATATTGTGTTTCAAAACATCTCAAAGAAAAATGGGCTGTCTTAGCCTGTGTGAGGCCCAGAGATCAACAAATAGAAAAAAGAGGAGGAGAAGGAAAAGAGAGGGAGAGAGGAAGGAAGAATAAGAAATGATATCGAGAATACAGAATTAAAAACAGTTCCTGTTAAGTTGGATTTTTTTTCCCTCTCAAACATCTGACCCTTTCCCAGAATATCTCCTCTTCCCTCGTTAGATCCAGGCACTTGAGCCAGTGAGATGGCTCAGCAGGCGAAGTTCCTTCCTACCAAGGACAACCTGGGTTCATTCCCTGGGACCCACATGGTGGATGGAGACAACTGACTGTCACAGCTTGTCCTCTGGCCTCCAAATGTCTGTGGTGGCACAAGTGACCCCTCCCTCCTTCACACATACAAAGTAAATAGGTAGACGTAAAAGAAAATTCAAAACAAACAATGAGGCCGTCTTCCTCTCTTCCTGGCCTGGGCCTTTGTCCCAGTGCCTCTCAGGATGTAAAGGCTCCTCTTTGGCTCCCCTTTGGCCTCAGGATCAGTGAAAAGATACAAAATGTTTTCCATCTGAAATGCTTTTAATAGCCAAGAGATTGTAGTGTTTTTCAAGAAGTTTCAGAAGGTTTCCTCTTTATCCCTCTTTTGAAGCACTGCTTGCACTATTTCTGAGCCAGGTTTGGTGTCTGTCTGTCATTTCCACACTAGGGACGCTGAGGCAGGAGGATCTTGAGTTGTAATCCTACCTGAGCTATATAGAGAGACCTTTTCTCAAAACAGAATATCCATTTTTAAAAATTAACGCTACAGAGAGGAAAAATCTTTTTCCCTGTACCACCATGCTAGCTTAGGGAATAAGAACACCATTTCCAGGACTGCAGAGACAGTTCCTGCAGAAGACCCAGGTTGGGTTCCCAGCACCCACATGACAGCTAACGACCAGCTGTAATTCCAGTTCTAGAGGATCTGACACCCTCTTCTGACCTCCTTGGGTACTAAGCACACACATGGTGCACATATATGCATTCAGGAAAAATGCTTATACACATAAAATAAAAATAAATGCATCACCGTTTCCCACCTGGGTGAGAGTAACTTGCCCACTTTTCCTTCTAAGCCATAATGTCTCTTTTTGTTTTCTCCCGTTAGCACATCCCCCTGCAGACACTGCTGAAGTTCATGGTGGACATCGCTCAGGGGATGGAGTATCTGAGCAACAGGAATTTTCTTCATCGGGATTTAGCAGCTCGAAACTGCATGTAAGAACCTAGACCATCCTGGGGAGGCAGGGTCATTAGACTTCGTGACCTTGAGTTTCATAGATTATGGAGGGCAGACGACTTGGGGATGGGATGGAGTGCCTCACTTTGGATGGAATTTCTATCACTCTGATTTTGACTGGGCTCTTCATTGGGGTTTTTCTATGGCTCTGTCTTGAAGAGCTGGCTAGCATTCAAAACTGTCTTATAATTAGTGTGTTTCTTCTTGTCATTCATCCTGGTGCACTAGGCATGATCTTTGTGGTCTTTTCCAAAGGCCATCAGCTGGCTTTGAACCTACAATAATATCTAAGCCAGCTAGCCATAGTTTAACTTGAGTGACAATAATGGACATCCTAAAGGCTGTTTCATCAAGCCTTTCCTGACACACAAAGCTCTTTCCTCCCAGAGAGCAAGAGATAGTAGATGCTAGACCTAAATATGAGTGACCATGGCCTGAGAATACAGATTCCACTGCCTCCGATATCATATTCCAAAGTGATAGCTGTTTTCAGGTTTTTACATTAGCATGACAAAGAGAAGCATAAATCAACACACTTTCAGACACGTTGGAAGCATCAGGTAGGTGGGTTACAGCCACGTAGATGAACTTCTGCTATAGACCTCGGATGCTATCAGATGAGATTTTTGGCGTTGGTTGGTGGAAAGCTGTTTGCTAAGTTAATACATCCAGAGGTTTGGTCTGATAATTGCAGGACGTTAGGTCAGACACAGAGGTGGGCAGAGAATGGCAATTTAGTGAGCTAGAGATAGCTCGAGATATATTGTAGCTAGACCCTGCCCTGCAGCATTCCAAGCCCTCTGCAATCACTGAGCTTCTAGCTAGATAATCAGCCTTCTAGAAGAGTCGACGTGAGGCGCAGTTTCTTTCCAGGAACTTGCAGTCACATCTACCCCACACCTGTGATAAAATTGGTGCCTTGGATACCTAGCAGCTTTTCTGTCACAGCAGATGACAGATAATAAGAATTTACATAAGAACTCTGGACTTGAATTCTCTCCATTTCTTTACTATGCTTCAACAGAGCCATCACCTGATGGCAATCTTTAAACACCATAACTGTTTCTTGATTTTAACTTCCCCGTTGTGAGAAGAGGGAGTGACCCATGTGTGTGTTTCTTGGTCATAGATTTGACAGTAGAGATGGCCACTCACACTTCTCAACCGCATCCCCTTCCCCTTTTACTTCAGTTTTGAAAACTCCAGGGGATTTTGGAGGTTGTTACTGCTTTTCAACTGTGGCTAGAGAATCATGAGATGTTAGTTTTCTTTTAATATTTCCTTCATGTTTTTCCTGCCACGCAGGAGGACCGCTTGTCTAGTTTGCCCTGAACTGAAAGTGTGGGACTTTAGGGTGTGCATACCTGCACTCCCCACACTCAGAAGATGGAGATGGGAGATCCACAGTTCAGTCATCCTCAACTGCACGACACATCCAGGCCAACCTGGGCTACATGATACTCTGTCATTAAAAATAACAAAGTTAATGTCAGGCAAACAAGCAGCTCAGTCTCCTCCCTTCCCTGTCTCCTCGCTGTCTTCTCTCTTTCCTTCTCTTCCTGCTTGTCTAGGACCTGTTTTACTAGCTTGAGTTATGGTTGCAATTTATTTCCCTTCAGTTTTCCAGTTTGTTCCTCCAACAGTTGGCCACATTAGCAAGAAATCCTTCAGCCGCATCTTTCATTGTGTGCTTCCCACACCTCCCAGGCTTCACCTCCTCTTGTGCCTCCCCTCCACGAAGCCTTGCTTAGTCCACAAGGCCAGTGCTGCTTCCAGACACGAGGCAGGATGGCCATGGCATGATGCCATCCACCAAAGGACCAGGAGGAGATGACGCTTCTTCTACCACTGTTCTGCCACTTCTCTGTCCCCACCCTAGTGCTTCCAGCCTCTGTGCCTCTGTGCCTTTGCTGGACCAGCCCCACACAGACCAGAGTGATGGAATACAGAGATGCCTGGTCCCTATTATTTGCTGTGTCTTTGATCTTAAAGCAGCCCCTTACTCTAAACTCATGGGCTTCATGTCTTCTTCTCCTTCCCTCCCTCCCTCCCTCCCTCCCTCCCTCCCTCCCTCCCTCCCTCCTTTCCTTCTCTCTTCTTGTTCCTTCCCTTCCTCTCCTCTTCACGAATCCCAGGCAGGCCTTGAACTTGCCAAGCAGCTGAGGATGACATCGAGCCTTCTCTCTTCCTGCCTCCACCTCCCAAGCGCTAGGAGTAAAAGCATGCACCACCATTCCCATTTATGCTGTGCTGGGAAGCAAAGCAAGCACAGTTAGAACTGATCCGCATCTATAACTTCCCTATGTCTTTAGTTGCTTTTCATGCATTTGATGCAGACCTGGCATTAAGTGCTCTCCTCCTGAGGTTGCTGAGGACCTGAATTCGTTCGTCACAGGTTACGAGATGACATGACAGTCTGTGTAGCAGACTTTGGCCTCTCCAAGAAGATTTACAGTGGTGATTATTACCGCCAAGGCCGCATTGCCAAAATGCCTGTGAAGTGGATCGCCATAGAGAGCCTGGCTGACCGAGTCTACACAAGCAAAAGTGACGTGGTGTGTATACAACTTTATTTGACAAAGGTGGGGACACACTGAAAGCAATGGCTGGGAGTGATGACGCAGAGAATGACGCTCTGATAAATTGAGGGTTGGCAACATGCTCAGGCCATGCTTTAATTTAACTCATTTACTCATTTGTTTGCTTTCTGTGGCCCTGGAATTGACCCTAGGACCTCGCACATGCTACGAGAACTTTCTAATATAATTTCTCAACCTCGCTCTTCCATACTTTTAAGACTTAATTTTATTTTAATTATGTGTATAAGTATGTATATCTGTACATGGATATATCCACATGTATGCAGGTGTTCTCAGAGGCCAGAGGTATCAGATCCCCTGGAGCCTGAGCCAATCACAGGTGATTATGAGTCAAAAGGGATGCTAGGAACCAAACCTGGGTCCTCTGTAAGAGCAGAAAGTGCTCTTAACCACCGAGCCATCTCTCCAGCCCCCTTTACTTTTTATTAATTTTTTTAAATTTTATTTTATTTTTTTATTAAAAATTTCCACCTCCTCCCTGCCTTTTTACTAATTTTTATGTGTATGGATGTTTGGCCTATGTGTATACCTGTGCATCATGTGTGTGCCTAGTGCCCATGGAGGCAGAAGACTGCCGGACCCCCTGGAACTGGAATTACCGATGGTTGTGAACCCCCATGCGGGTGCTGGAAATTGAACCCAGGTCCTCTAGAAGAGCAGACAGTGATCATAATCACTGAGCCACTTCTACAGTCCTCTATGCCTTTTTTTTTTTTTTTAAAAGCAGGATCTATCTATGTAACCTAGAAAGTCCTTGAACTCCCCATCCTCCTGCTTCAGCCTCCTCAGCAGCTGGGATTACAAATGTGCACCATTAAACCTGACTCTTAGATCTTGTAGAAGCTTTAATTCCAGCACAATAGATTGTGGTGAAGTGCCCACATCCAGAAACCTATGCTCCGCATATGACCCGCAGAGATTGCCCTGTTTCTTTCCTACAAATGAATGACTTGTTGCCCATAACTAAGATTGTCACATTAGATTGAATGAGTTTATTTGGCGGCCTTTGGAACCCATCTGCTCTATAGAAGATGCTGTATAGTTATTCCCTTGATCCAAGCTTGGGGGAAGAAAGCACTCCTCAGCGAGAGGATAACAGCAAAACGAGCAGTGTTGATAAGGGATGGGGTTCTATCTGCCTTTAGCCAAGTTTCCCAAATAGCATTGGTACAAATGGGGAACTACGGGGCTTCACCCCCCTGTGTTGTGTTGGGAGAACAGTGGACCTCAGGCATAATTACCAGCTTTGTACTTCGTCACCAGAGCTTTAAGGAAATGACCTTTCCCCATGAAAACATCTATTCAGCCTTTGTGGAAAGACTTCTGTCCTAACTTCTTGTGGCTTTGTTCTCAGTGGGCTTTTGGCGTGACTATGTGGGAAATAGCCACACGGGGAATGACTCCCTACCCTGGAGTCCAGAACCACGAGATGTATGATTACCTTCTCCATGGCCACAGGCTGAAGCAGCCGGAGGACTGCCTGGATGAACTGTAAGTGAGCATCCGTGTGTCACCGGGCTTTCTGCGTGGGGGGCGGCTACCTGACTGTGCAGTGACCTGGGAGCCACAGGCATGGCTAGGGCGAGTGGGGCCCGCTGTTAGCCAGGAGAGCCTGTACAGAGAGTGCCGCTCACGGAAGCCTCGGGCCAGCAGGCATTACTGATGCAGGTGGTAGTGTATGCCCAGCTCTGTGAGCCCACTGTGGCTCACTTATCCAGAAGTCAACCTCCATCAATGGGCACAGTCAAAACAAGGTACCAGGATATGTTTCCAAACAACAACCTAAGAACCACAAGGAAGTAGATGCTGCCAATAAGTAGGCTTGCTTTATAGTATATGAGGTACTGGGATCCTTTATCCCTTACTCACTTTGAACCCAGTCCTCCTTTTTCTCTGTGCTTTCAAACATACTGATCACACTCAGGAACCTGGACCAGAGCCTTTGAGAGCAAACTGGCTCTTGGAATGGCTTGGGAAGGATTCTGCCAATGCAATTGCTTAGCCCTGTGCCTAGAGGCTGCGGTGCTATTGGCACAAAGTGGACCTAGAAATCCTACGTTTAAAATGTTCCCTGGAGACCTGTGCTTGTTCAGGTGCGAACTGTCCCAACTCCTACCACAAAGCACAGCCGATCAAGACAGACCTCTCAATCTTCAGTGCTATGCATCATAGAAGGAGACCCAGGTGTTGGCCGGACACACATGTATGGCCACGGAAACTGGCTTAACCTCTCTGTCCCTTGTATCATGAGCAACATAATGTATGTTCTTCGGAGAACTGTGGCTCTTGACAAAAGCAACCAAAGTGGGGAGGGGTTTATCTCAGCTCACAGTTCAAGGTACTGTCCATCGAGGCAGGGAGGTCAAGGCGACAGGACCTTGACACAGCTGGTCACATCACATCCACAATAGGGAACAGAGAGTAGGGAATTCTTGCTGTTCCTCAGCCCCCTTTCTCATACAGTCCAGGATCACCAGCCTAGGGAACAGTTCCGCCCATAGTTAAGACGAATCATCCCATGTAGGTTAAGGTAATCGATATCATCTCTCACAGCCATGCTCCTAGGCTCATCTCCCAGATGATATGGAGTCTGACAAGTTGATAACACTAACCATCATGGTGCGTTTGCATGTGTGGGGTGTATACCTGTGTGTCATACACATGCGCATATGTGGAG
This sequence comes from Chionomys nivalis, assembly GCF_950005125.1. NCBI lineage: Eukaryota > Metazoa > Chordata > Mammalia > Rodentia > Cricetidae > Chionomys > Chionomys nivalis. The sequence goes on along the minus strand of NC_080094.1, from coordinate 46,079,701 downwards.
ACTGAGATTGGTGTCCTCCTCAATTGATCTCCACTTTTATCTACTGAGGCAGAGTCTCTGGCTGAACCTGGGGCTCATGGATTTGACTTGTCTAGCAAGCTGGCTTGTCCCCAAGCATCCTGACTTCTCACATTCTGATGACTGGGAATGTAGGTGAGCCACTTTAACTGTATGCATGCTGAGGATCCAAATTCTGGTCCTCAGGCCTGTGACGCAAGTGTTTTATCCACTGAACCGTCTTCCTAGCCTCGTCATTCCAGTTTGATCTCCCCAAGCACTCTGAGCTTTTCAAGACAGTGTCTTGCAGTGGTGACATACAGATTTTGTTGTTGTTGTTGTTGTTGTTGTTTTTGTTTTGTTTTGTTTTTGTTGTTTTGTTTTGTTTTTTCGAGACAGGGTTTCACTGTACTTTTAGAGCCTGTCCTGGAACTAACTCTTGTAGACCAGGCTGGCCTCAAACTCACAGAGATTGGCCTGCCTCTGCCTCCTGAGTGCTGGGATTAAAGGCATGCACCACTACCGCCTTGGGATATTCTCATCATATTTAGTAAGAACATTATAAAAACATAGGCCTGAAGTTGCTCTGTCGTGGAGCAGCATGTGGGATGCTGGTGCCAGCGCGTATATGCAAGACCCTCAGGCCCATCCCAAGCTCTGTCCCTGCTGCCTCATTCTGCACACAGGGCTAGATCACCTTATACACAACACCCTAGGTCCATCTATGGCTCAGACTCTAAACCAAACACAAGGAAGATTGTTTTGTTCCCAGCCACAGCCCGCTTTGTGGTTGAAGAAATCTAATACTGAGCAGAAACAAAGGCTGTAAGTCTCTTGAAAACATCTTAAAGTCCTGATTCGATTCGTTCTAGGGTTTCACGGTAGTTTATAAAGGCCTGTGTTAATGAAATGTTGGCTTCTGGAAATGAGGAAGCTTTCCTGTGTAGCCACACTGCCCAGGAAGTTTTGTTGTGGTTTCTTTCTGAGCCATCCCCCTGCACCAGCAGAAGCTGACATTAGCAAAGGTCAGTCTGGGTCTGAGTGAGGTCTAAGCTGTGTCACACTGTGGTTTTTAAGTGTTTCACTTCAGACTAAAACAAGAGACTGCTGAGCTGGTGTTCTCTGAGAACACTTTTAGGTGGCAGAGACAGAGTCAGCTCCCCTCCTATGGCGGGGGGACCCAGGTGGTTGTAGGCAGGCTACAGTCCCCATGTTCCTGATGGCTGCATGCCCCGGGCTTGCAGATGAGCTGTGGTCAGCAGTCTGGTGAAGCAGGCTTTATTCCTGAGTCTTAAGTGTATGCCGGCAAGCAACAGCAACTCCCAAAGAGGCCTCTGTGCTTCCTGTTCTGGGACATTCTTTTTTAAAAAGAAAACACAAAATGAATATTCTGAACTTCTCAGAGTCTGAGCCTGGCTGGGATGAATGCACTCCTGTGTGCAGCTACTCTTTGGCTTCTTTGAGCTGTCCGAAATGTAGCTACATCAACTGGGAATGTAGCTCAGTGGTGAGGGAGCTCGCCTAGCTTGCACAAGTTCTTATGCTCAGTCTCCAGTACTGTAAAATAAAGAGATAAGAGAGTGAGGAAAAGATCCAGGAAAGGAAGGAGAAGCAGGCGTGGGGGTAGGCAGATCTCAGTCACAGAGCCCTTGGTCCCTGCTCTCCAAGCCTGCTCCTCAGAGGGTCGCCTCTCCTCACAGTATCACTCCTATCATGGAAGGACCAGACTGTCACTCTTGCTTCCTGCTATCCAGGATGCCTCTTTCTGTTATGCTTCGATCAACTTCTGTAGACATTTCCCTAAGCTGAGCTTTTTATGACCTCCCTGGCATCCTCAGAGCCTTCCTCACCAGCTGTCTACAGTGGTCCATGGCACGAGAACCTTCCTTCATCCTCTGGCAGTCTTGTTCCCCACAGGATCCCATTGGCCAGCAGTTATTCTTCAGAATTTAGAATTCCTTTCCTCACTGGGCATGGTAGCTCACACTTTTAATCCTAGCAGAGGCAGGCTGGTCTCTGAGTTTGAGGTGAGCCTGGTCTATATAGTAAGTTTCAAGATCCAAGTACTACATTACAAGAACCTGTCTTGGAAAAAAAAGAAGGAAGGAAAGAGGGAGGGAGGGAGGGAGGGAGGGAGGGAGGGAGGGAGGGAGGGAGGAAAAGAAAGAAACAAAAAAAAAGAAGGAAGGAAGGAAGGAAGGAAGGAAGGAAGGAAGGAAGGAAGGAAGGAAACGAAGCAGGGCTGAAGAGGTATCTCTCACCAATTACACTGGTTATTACAGAACAAAACTGTTTATTCTTCAAGGGGACCTGGGTTCAATTCCCAGCACCCACATGGCAGTTAACAACAGTCTGTAACTCCAGTTTCAGGGCATCTGACACCCTTTTCTGGCTTTTGTGGGCAGTGCATGCATACAGTACACAGACATTCATTTAGGAAAAAACACCCAAATGTTATACATATAAAGTGAGAATAAATAAAACTTTAAAAAACAAACAAGCATCCCCATCTCCTTCCTCTCCCATTGCTGACACCGACATCACAGAAACCAGGGATTTCAGTCCCATCATGATGACATCATAACATAAATACAGTGTACGGGGCAGAACCTTCATCCCCTTCCCCAAGGGTTCTCCTCCATTGCTTAGACAGCAACCAAAGAGATTCTCAAATATTATAATCACAAGCTGGGGTACCTCTGTGGTAGAGAACTTGCCTGGTATGCACAGGCCCTGGTACCATCTCAAGTACACAGACAGATAATTACAATTATAATCTGGTCATGGATTGCTTCTGGATACCATCTTCCTGTGGTTTCCTAGCCCCTTATCATATCTTTGAAAGTCATATTTAAGATGGGCATGGTGAGGTATGCTGTGCAAGAAGGTCAAAAGTTTGAGGCCAGCCCTGGCTATACAACAAGGTCCTTCTCATAGATCATATGTACATATATATGTACTATATCACACTTATATTCTCATAAAGTATTAGACGTGAAAAGGAAAACAAATTTCAAGATAGCACTGCTACTTTTCTCTATAAAGATAGGTCACTTAGAGCTTTCTTCTAAGGCATGGAGTAAGAGTAAAGGAATTAGCCAGCATGGGAACAGTAATGAAAAGGATGTTACGTCCCTAAGGACTGAATTTCTCAAAGCCCAGCTGAGCAAACAAGTAAGGCCCTCTGCAAAATTGGAGGCATGCAAACTGACCAATGGTGTGAAAACCTCAAACACAGGAGCAAAGGTTGAGAGGGAGACTAAAAGGAACTCCTGAGGCAAAGATGGAACAGGACTGTGAGGGAGACGGGTGTCAGGGTGGAGTTCTGGGTCGAGGTCCCACTCTGGAAGTTTCCACATTCCAGAAGCAAGTAACAGTCCTGGTAAATAAGGTTAAACTAGACCAATGAAAGGTCATGTGTACACGGATGAGATCTGTGTGCTGTGTGTGAGGACTAACACTTTCTAGGATTAACCCAAGATCTATAGATTATATGTAAATGTAAAAATGGGAATAGCACGTTTCTGTTCCTGAGAAACCAGTAATCGGCATGAATTAGATAATTTAGATTTGGGTCAGTTTTCTTTTTTTCTTTTTAAAGATTTATTTATGTGTGTATTTTACGTATTCAAAAGAGGGCATAAGATCCCATGGGACTACAGATGGTTATGAGCTGCCATTTGGGTGCTAGGAGTTGAACTCAGGACCTCTGGAAGAGCAGACAGTGCTCTTAACCTCTAAACCATCCCTCGGGCCTTCAGCTCAGTTTGCTTGTTCAGTGATATTAATATCAATTTCCCAAAGCAGGAAGGATCAAAATGAAGTGCTGGCATGACTCTTTCACAGCCCAGTAATTTCCAGTTGTCATATCCTTCCCACGTCCCTCGATTGTAATCCTTAATAATAATAGACCTTTGGGGGTGACGTTGCCTGGCAGAGAGGAGCATCCCCTGGAGAACTCAGTAGAATGGTCTTGAGGAACACTTGGGTGATGGGCTCACCTAATCCGATCCTTATTCTTCTGCTTCCCTCTGCTACCTATGAGCCCCGGGCCAGTGATTTCATTTATAAAGTGCAGTGGCAGAGCTGTCAGGAAGATCAGAAGGGAGTGACACACACTGCACACCACTCAGTTACCACTCGTGTGCCACACTCTAGCTCTGGGTCTTCTTACTTAGTTCCCTGCTCCAACTAAATCAGTGTTCTTGGTCACAACCCAGTTTAATGGTATAGATGGGGATTAGCAAACTTGTTTGTTAAGTGTCTTAGCTACTTTTCTATTGCTGTGAAGAGACACAATGACGAAGGCAACTTACAAAAGAAAACATTTAATTGGAGACTTGCTTACAGTTTTAGAGATGAGTCCATGACCGTCCAAAAGCATAAGGCAGAGAGAGAGAGAGAGAGAGAGAGAGAGAGAGAGAGAGAGAGAGAGAGAGACTTGAAACTGGACTTTGAGTCTCTAAGCCTACCCCCAAGGACACTTCCTCTATCAAGGCCACACCTCCTAGTCCTTCCCTTTAGTCTACCAGCTGCAGACTAAAACATTCAAATAGATAAGCGGGTGGGGGCCACTTTCATTTGAATCACCATAGTAAAATACAAATAGTAAATAATTGTGGCTTTGAGGGCCTTTGTAGCCCCCACTCAGTGCTACAATTGTAGCAAAAGCAGTCACAGACAGCAGCACATGACTAGGCATAGCTGTGTTCTAATAAAACTTTATTTACAGAGAAGATGATTAGTTTGATGGACATTAGCCCTTTTATTTGCAAAAGTAGGTATAATTGTGAGGTGCATCTTCTATTTTTAGAAACAGAATTATCAGTTTTTGACAAGGGGCTGAGGAGATGACTTTGTAGGGAAGAGTACTTGCCCAGCACCCATGTAAGAAGCATGGTATGGCTATGGTCCACCTGTAACCTCAGAGCAGTGAGGGGTAGAGACACATGGATTCCTGGGGCTCGCTGGACAGCCAGTCTAGCCAAAACAGTAAGCTCCTGGTTCAATGAAAGACCCTCTCTGAAAGGAATGAAGTAGAGAGGGGATAGAGCAGCCTCTATATACACATGCACAAATATATCCACACACACACGAAACATTCAAAAAGTTGAATAACCATTTCTCTCTTTTTTTTTTTAATAAATGGTGGGTGTGGAATTTTTTTTTTTAATTTATTATGTGTACAACATTCTGCTTCCCACACACCAGAAGAGGGCGCCAGATCTCATTACAGATGGTTGTGAGCCATCATGTGGTTGCTGGGAATTGAACTCAGGACCTCTGGAAGAGCAGTCAGTGCTCTTAACCTCTGAGCCATCTCTCCAGCCCACCATTTCTCTTCACACAAACCAAAACTCGTTTATTTCCATAAAAGGTGGAATGAATGCTGATTAAAACAGAATGGAGTTAAAGCCTAGGTGAGGAGGAAGGGATGATCTGGGTCTGTCCCAGGTGGCACTCACTCATCTGTCATCTTCAGGTATGACATCATGTACGCTTGTTGGAGTGCCGACCCCTTGGACCGACCCACCTTCTCAACGTTGAGACTGCAGCTGGAAAAGCTCTCCGAGAGTCTGCCTGATGCGCAGGACAAAGAGTCCATCATCTACATCAATACCCAGTTGCTAGAGAGCTGCGAGGGCCTGGCCAACGGGCCCTCCCTCGCTGGGCTGGACATGAACATTGATCCTGACTCCATCATTGCCTCTTGCACTCCCAGTGCCACCATCAGCGTGGTCACAGCCGAAGTTCATGAGAACAACCTCCAGGAGGAAAGATACATCTTGAACGGGGTCGGTGAAGAATGGGAAGATGTGGCCTCCGGTCCTTTTGCTACAGTCCACCCTGGAAAGGATGCTGTCTCGCCAGAGGACAAACTCAGCAAAAATGGGATCTCCTGGTCTCACAGCAGCACGCTCCCCTTGGGGAGCCCACCACCAGATGAACTTCTGTTTGCAGATGAGTCCTCTGACGACTCTGAAGTCCCAATGTGAGGCCAACTGGGTGGAGGCGTGACAGGACCAAGCAAATACTGCTGCGTGGGACCTGGTTGCCTTAGCTACTTTCTTATTGCTGTAATGAAACACCATGACCAAGGCAACCTAGAAGAGAAAGGGTTTAATTAGGTTTACAGTTTCAGAGGTTTGAATCCATGCTTGTAGAAGGAAGGCATGGTGACAGAAAACAGCTAAGTGCTTACATCTTGAGTGGCGAGCAAGAGATAGGAAGTACTCTGGGAAATGGCACCGCTCTTTTGAAACGTCAAAGCCAGTGACAAACCTCCTTCAATAAGGCCATTCCTCCTAATCCTTCCCAAACAAGTCTACCAACTTGTTTATTCAAGTTCTATTCAAACCTGCAAACCTATGGAGCCATTCCAATTCAAAACGCCACACTGGTTATACCTGATGTTTTGGTATTTGTTTTTCTTACTTACTCATAAAGTCCATGGCCTCACAGCACCAGGTGAATTCTGTCAAGACAGTTTTCACTATAAACACATAACCAGGGCCTAGAGAGACCGCTCACGGGCTAAGAGTGCCTGCTGTTCTTGCAAAGGACCTAAGTTGAGTTGCCAGTAACTAAATCAGGTGGCTCACGACCACCTGTAACTCCCGATCTCGTGCTCGCTTCCGGCCTCTGAGGGCACCTGCATACATGAGACCGACAGTCACGTGTAAGTCAAAATAAACGTAAAGATAAGCAGCAAGGCTTGGAGTGTGGCTCCGCAGCTAAGTGTGTGCTCCACCTGTGGGCTGCCCTGTGTTCCATCCCAGGGCCTCCAAACAGTACAAAATAAAAATACAGAGGCGGGGGGAAAGCTGCGTTGGTAAAGGCCTTGACTTATAAGCACGAGGATGTCAGTTTGTTCCCCAGAGCCCACAGAACAAAAAAGTTGGGTGTGTGGCACATACATGTAATCTCAGTGCTGGGAAAAAGTGGGGTCTGGTGGATTTCTGACACTCACAGGGCAGCCTGCCTAGGTGAGTTTCAGCCCAAGTGAGACCCTGTCTCAAAGAAAAACGGTGGACAGCACCTGAGGAGTGATACTTGATGCTGTCCTTTGACCTCCACACACACACACACACACACACACACACACACACACACCAGAACATTCATAAGCATGTACACACAAGAAAATATAAATAAAATCATAATATATTTATTTAAAGAGTGAACATATATGTATATGGTGGAAAGAGACAAGGGTATTATATTTTAATAAAAGATGACTTATTTCACTGACCTTGCAAATCTTAAACTATATTCCTCAGTGTTAACCTTTGTACAGAATCAATGATGCTTTTTAAAAGTCGTTTTCTTTTCCACAGTATTAAATGTAAAAGTGTTTGTAAAATGAAATGCCAGACTTGACTTCATATTTGACCTTCATGAGAAACCTGGTATGCCTCCATGAATTGTGTGTCTGATAAAATGATTTATTTAATGTTTAAGGTTTTATAACTGATCATCTGATATGACTTCCTAATAAAATACAAATCAGGAAGGATGCTTCCGACTCAGAAAGACAGCCATCAGCAGCAGTCCTGATACCTCTGCAAAGGAGCTCCTTTAGTGGCTGTCCCTCACCACAGTTCCTATGCCCATTCTTAGTATTGCCTCTGAGAGAAATGGAAAAACCATCTCAGAAGTCTATAGATGAATGGCTGGCAAGAAGGCTCAGTTGATAAAGGTACTTGTTGTCAAGGCTGATGTCCTGAATTTGATCCCCAGGACTGACATAGTGGAAAGAAAACCAACAAAGGTGTCTTCTGACCTCCACATAGACACCCACACATATACCCACTAAATAAATAAATAAATAAATAAATGTGATTTTTTTTTAAAGAGTACATAAATGAGAAAAATAATAAAGGATTCAAGATGATTTATCTTGAGAAGATTTTAAACCACCTGTGGAAGAGTTTGACAGGTTAGTCGTGTTTCGGTTGGGGAGTGTCACTCACAGGAGGTGGGCAGGAGGACCAGGGCACAGGCTGCAGAGTTCTGCCTTCGCCATCACTTGTGGAGCACTTGCCTTGTTCCCAGCCCCGCGTATGTCCGCTCCCTTTCCTGTGTGTCCTTACACCATGGGTTCCAGAGTCGTCTAGACCAGGGCACCAAGGCTTGGGAAGACTGAATAACTTGCTTATGGCCATGTCTAGAAACTGTGAGAACCAGAATTTAGAACATTCAAATGAGCACATGGTTTAGGGGCTGTACTAGTAAGTTTCATATTGCAACAAAACACTGGGGCAGTGGTTCTCAACCTTTGGCTCATGACCCCTTTGGGGGTCAAACAACCCTTTCACAGGGGTCACCTATTATGATTCGTAACGAGTGGTGGGCCAGGCGGTGGTGGCGCACGCCTTTAATCCCAGCACTCGGGAGGCAGAGACAGGCGGATCTCTGTGAGTTCAAGGTCAGCCTGGTCTACAAGAGCTAGTTCCAGGACAGGCTTCAAAGCTACAGTGAAATCCTGTCTGAAAATAAACAAAAAAAAATGATTCATAACAGTAGCAAAATTACAGTTATGAGGTAGCAACAACAATTTTATGGTTGGAGGTCACCACAACATGAAGAACTGTATTAAAAAGTTACAGCATTAGGAAGGTTGAGAATTACTGCACTAGAGGCAATTAACTTTAAGAAATAAGAAAGAAAGAAAAAAAAGAAAGAAAGAAAGAGAGAGAGAGAGAAAGAAAAGAAAGAAAGAAAGAAAGAAAGAAAGAAAGAAAGAAAGAAAGAAAGGATAAAGGTTTAATTAACACACAATTTGAAAATTACAATCCTAGACAGGCAGCCCCTTGGCTCTGCCTTTGGTGAGGATGGCGGATGGTAAAGGTTGAAGAAACACATGCCTGTGTGCTAACCATTAGCCAGGAAGCAGAGGTCAGGGTCCCACAATTACCTTTGGGAGTACTCTTTCAAACACTGAAGGACCTCCACAAGATCCCACCTCCCTGGGAACTGTTGCGAAATATTTAAGATGTGTTACATTCATTTATGAAGTGGAGTATTTGTTTAATGATGTAAAGATGTGTTGCATTCTTTAAGTTGCATTTGTTTAACTCTGTGAAGCTGTGTTACTTTGCCTGCCTAAAACACCTGATTGGTCTAATAAAGAGCTGAACAGCCAGTAGCTAGGCAGGAGAGAGAAAAAAAGATGAAAACGCCAGGTGTCATCCACCCAACCGCACAGCCAGCCACAGAGTAAGAAAAGATATTTAGAATAAAGGAAGGTTAAACAGTCCAGAGACAAAATGTAGTTAAAGTGAAATGGGATAATTTAAATTAGAAAAGCTGGCTAGAAACATGCCAAGCGAAGGCCAGGCATTCTTAGTAAGAGTAAGTCTCTGTATTTATGTGGGAGCTGGGTGATGAGAAAAACAAAACAAAACAAAAAACTATAGGAACCCCCTGGGGAACACTCACCCAAATCACAGCACAAATCTATAGCTTTAGAGCCTGTCCTGGAACTAGCTCTTGTAAACCAGACTGGCCTCAAACTTGCAGAGATCCACCTGCCTCTGCCTGCCGAGTATTGGGATTAAAGGTGTGCACCACCACCACCTGGCTTAGACATTTTATTTAATATATACAAATGTCATTCGCTGCATGCCAGGCATGGCACTCATTTAATTTCATGGTAGGTACTACGCTATTCCTGCTCCACAGGTGAGCAGGCTGAGGCTAGAAGAAACTGACTGATTGGGGGCAGTAAACTAATGCCATCCATGAAAACACTGGCAGATTCAGGGCCCTTGGCATCATCAGAACTGTTGGCTTCAGACTTGAGAGTGAGCTCACTCAGGCTGCAGCAGCCTTCAGAGTACACAGGGTTCAGGGCTGCAGTAGCCTTCAGAGTACCCGGGGTTCAGGGCTACAGTCTTCCAAAGCCGAGTCCTGGCTCCAGCGGCCAGGCCAGGATCCCCATCTCCAGTGTGACTCCTCTGCCACTCTCCAAAGGTTCTGAGGAGCTTAGATGAATCTGCACCCTTGTCACATGACAACATCACATTTTATTAGTGAAAAGAAAAACAGGAAATCATAGCTCAGGTCAGTTGTCTCTGTGGTTTCCTTGTCATGACCCTAACCCCCTCTGATTCAATCCCTCTTCCCTTTCTTCAGCGGGACTCCCAGAGCTCAGCCCAGTGCTTGGCTGTGGATCTCTGCATCTGCTTCCGACTTGACACTCTCCTATGGAGAGTGAACACCAGACAAACACATAGTATGCATAGGTATATGCAGACAAACACACACACACAAAACCCAATTCTCATACACATAAGTGAAAACACACAAATATTTTAGAATCATTTAAGAGATGAAGAGCTGGCTAAGTAGTTAGAGAGCTTGCTGCTCTTGCAGAAGACCTGAGATCCATTCTCAGCACCCATGCCAAGCATCTCATAACTGCCTGCAACTCCAGCTCTAGGGGAATCTAACTCCCTGGCCTCCAGTAGCATCTGAATGCAGTTTTACGCACATATACACACACACCAATAAAAATAAATCTTATCGAGGCCAGCCTGGTCTACAAGAGCTAGTTCAGGGACAGGTACCAAAGCTACAAAGAAACCCTGTCTCGAACCCCCCCCCCAAAAAAAAAATCTTTTTTTTTTTTGGTTGTTTCGAGACAGAGTTTCTCTGTAGCTTTGGAGCCTGTCCTGGAACTCCCTTTGTAGACCAGGCTGGCCTCGAACTCACAGAGATCCGCCTGCCTCTGCCTCCCGAGTGCTGGGATTAAAGGCGTGCGCCACCACCGCCCGGCTCCAAAAAATATAAATAAATCTTAAAGGTTCATGTTTTAAAAATATTTTTACATATGTATTACTGGAATTTTGTGACTGGTTTTAAAAATGAATAAAACACATTTTTGTTTGTTTTGCTTTTCAAGACAGCATTTACCTGTTTAATAGCCTTGGCTGTCCTGGGACTCCCTTTGCCTCAAACTCACAGAGATCTGCCTACCTCTGCCTGCTGAGTGCTGGGATTAACGGTGTGCTCCACCACTGCCCAGCTAATAAAAACACCTTTTAACAGTTGTGCAAAATCTCTTGTTGATGGTATCAATAGAGTGTGACGAATTTGGGCCAGTGAGATGGTTCAGGGGCAAAGGTGCTTGCCACCAAACCTGGCTACCTGAGTTCAATCCGAAGGCCCCAAATCTGCAGGGTACAAAGGAAGAACTGACCCTGTGACTTGTCCCCTGACCTCTGCATAAGGGCAGTGGCACATGCTCATACAGAGATCCAAACACGCATGCACACATTTGTACACATGTGTGTGCATGTCCAGGCACACACACATAGTAATCAACACTGTTAAAGAGTTTGAAGAGCGTTAGAAAGATGAGTCCTCGGTGGAGAACAGTGGCTGCCCTTGCACAGGACCTGAGTTCAGCCCCTACATCCACATGGTGGCTCACAGCCATTGCCAACCCCAGCTCCAAGGGATCCAAAGTTTTTGCTGGTATCAGACACACCATTAAAACAGTTTTTTATTGAAGCCTTGATTCGGGATCAAGAATGGCTAGTTTATGCCGGGCGGTGGTGGCGCACGCCTTTAATCCCAGCACTCGGGAGGCAGAGGCAGGCGGATCTCTGTGAGTTCGAGACCAGCCTGGTCTACAAGAGCTAGTTCCAGGACAGGCTCCAAAAAACCACAGAGAAACCCTGTCTCGAAAAACCAAAAAAAAAAAGAATGGCTAGTTTAAACAACAAAAACATACTAAGAAAGGGATGTACATATCTGTCGGAAAGTTTCCTATAAATTTAATATTAAGTATCTAAGCTATTATACCTTGGATTTTACATTTTTTAACAGTATGCTGTAAAACGTATATAATGAGTAGTTAATCAAATGCCCTGTCACACCCCAAATCTACCCAGGTGACTCTGTTCTGCCGTAGTGATGTCAGGGGTGAGCAAGCCAGGGCTTCTGGCTTTTCTTGAGAGATCAGCAAACACAGCAGAGATGTTTGATCCATGCAGCTACACAGCCAAGGCCTTGGTAGTGTTCCAAAGTGATGTGTTGTCGTGGATGAAGCTGGACCACTTCCAGCAAGAAGTCCTTTAATCCCAACACTCAGGGAGGCAGAGGCAGGTAGATCTCTGTGGGTTTGAGTCCAGCCCGGTCTACAGAGTAAGTTCCAGACAGCCAGGACCACACAGAGAAAATACGTCTTGGGAAAGAAAATAAAAAAAAGTCAGTCCATATACTGAAAAGGTAAAACTATTTTAGCACCCAGACCTAATTGCTAGCTATTATTCAAGGAGGTTTTGACCCTGTTCAAAAACCTCTCACAAAAAAAAAAAAAAAAAGAACTCTCACAGTTTACGTAGTCCTGTGTAAGCTTTAATATGCACGTGGCTGTTAAGTACCCCCCCCACACACACACACACTCCCAAATTACATTTCCTGAGCAATCAAGTGAGTTTTATAGACTCAAAGAACTATGTTTACAGCAATGGTTACACTTCTGGGGCTGGCAAAAGGGATCAGCATTAAGAGCACTGGTCGCTTTTCCAGAAGACCAGAGCTGGATTCCCAGCATCCACATGGTGGCTCACAACTATCTGTAATTCCAGTTCCGCAGGCTCTGATGCCCTCTTCTGGCCTTCACAGGGACTGCACACATCTGGCACATAGACATACAAGAAGACTGAACATATAAAATAAATAAATCTTAAAATTAAAGGTACACTCTATGAAGTAAACAGATGTACTTTCAGTTATCTTAAAGCAAACAGGATTCTTTCTCTGGGAAGCTGGCAACCAGGGTCATTCCTAGAGGGAGTCTATCAGGAAAAGGGGGTTTAATGAGTAAGGAGCCCTAATAAGAGGGTTTCAAAAGATACAGCCTCAGCAAACATAAATTCTGATAAAATCAGAAACACAACTCTACTTATTTTAGTTTTCTAAATTTTCTAGACAAAGACTGTTAGTAGCTACCAGTTCAAAGTTATATCTGAGTAACAATTAAGGCAGACCCCATTAGCTAAATTCCTTATTTCTATGTAACAACATTATTTTCCAAGTAAGTTTGTTAGTAATGCGTATGTAATCAATGTTATTATACTTCCTCCTTCACTACCATAACTCAGCACACTTAAACCTCCTCCCTGAGAACCCAGGGTCTGTGGGGTTCTCAGCCATAGCCTTGAACACTAGTCTTGACCGTTAGCAGAGACCGCTAACTTTCCCAAACTCCCATACTGTCTTCTGCATCAACCACAGAGCTTTCCTGTTGTCTGTGTGTACGCTCAGGTCCCTTTCCAAAGTGGCTGCTATGGTGAAAACCTAGAGAGGAAACAAGCCGGGTCATTGTCTTCTGCTTAGCTCAGATTAGGGCTGGGAGGTCAAGAGGATAGGGAAACAAACACCAGAAACATTGTGATCTGTAGGGTGAGGCTTGTCTGGCTGGCTTTCTTTCTTTCTTTCTTTCTTTCTTTCTTTCTTTCTTTCTTTCTTTCTTTTCTTTTCTTTTCATTTCATTTTTTTCTTACTCTAGCTCTTCCCTTTCTTAATGAGAGATGTAAGAGCCTTTTTGGGGAGGGGGCTGGATAAAGTGCTGGCCCATGTGGTCAGAAGAAAGGGCTGTCTCAAGGCCATTCATGTCAGGTTTCCGTGGGCAAGACACCAGTACCTCCTATTACAGACCCCGCATAGGAAGAGGATGCGGCAGTCTTTGAAAGAACTCCATCCATCCTTGCAAATTGGCTTGAGGTTCTTCCTAATTTGAGGCTTCATTCACCATACAGTTTGTGGCCATTTGTCATAGCAGAAACCCCACCCCTGACATACTGTCAAGTTGCCTTCTAAGTACTTAGACCCACAGATTAGCGCTGCTCTCGACCTTGCTCAGGGAAACTCTTTTCACGCTAGCCAGCTATCAATGCAGTGATACGGGACTGCTAAAGAGCTGAGAATGACTGTGGAACGCTGGCTCCTACGGGAACATTTCTATCAGCTGCGTGAAGACTCAGGGAACACCCTAGGGTGGAAAAGTGCAAGAGCTGAGGATTGGGGTGGGGTTGCTGTGAAATGCTGTCTTCTAAACAGGATGTGGCTACTGACCTCGCAAACTCCCAACCCCAACCGCTGTGGTCACTTACACAGGAGCAAGTCAGTCAACATTCCAGCATGGATGGTGAGGGGCTCATGAGGCCCCGCCCCTTGTTGAGGAGGAGCTGCTGGCAGTTGGGCTGCTGGAGGAGGGGGCGCCACTTTTCTTCAGCGATGTGGCCATCAGTAGGTTGCCCACACTCTGGTGGGTGGCCCCATGCCAATGCACGCACAGGCAGCACTAACTGGGACTCTTGTTCTTTTTTTTTTTTTTTTTTTTAAGGAGAGGACAAGAAGGAAGGAAGATGTGCTGGAGGGATGGGATGGGAAGGGGAGGGGATGAGTATGATATAATATATTGTATACATACATGAAGTTATTAAAGAGTGAATAAAAATAGTCTTTAAGAAGAAATATTTTCCTTAATGTGTTAAATTGAGAGAGAGAGAGACGCACTGTTGTATTATTGAGGAAGTGCAGAATAAAGGATGACTCCACTTCTCACCTCAAGCAAAGTGTTGGGCTCTGGTGCCTACAAGTTGCTTCCTTTGCACAAATCTGGTCCTGACTAGTTACTGACCATGTGAGTCTTGAACTCCCTTCCCCTTTACCTAAAGGATATAGGACACAAGGTGGATCAGAATGTAAGGTCTGTGTGTGTGTGTGTGTGTGTGTGTGTGTGTGTGTGTCTGAGTCCACCAGACCAAGCAGAAGTTCCCCGTGGGAAATGACCACAGCACCATTACTTATCTTAGAAATGTCTGGCCGTCCTCATTCACAAAGTCAAGATGTTGTAACTTCTCCCCATGAATGGCGTAAGCAATGGGACTTGTGCTGACTCAGTGGAAAAGCAGCCAGCCTTGCAGAAAACCTGCACGACAGCAGCTCCCACTTCTCTAGAGACCTTTCCTTACTTCGGAGGATAAATGAGAAACCGGGGGGGGGGGGGGGGGGGGGGCTCTAATGAACATGCTTAGATTTAGATTTTATTTAGATTTAGATTTTATTTCCTCTTTTTGCAAAAAAAAAAAAAATCTGCAAAACCACTATTGTGTTTGACACAAAGTTTGTCCAAGTACTTATTTCGCCTATTTAATGCAGTGATTATTTCTAGAAACTGTAACCCACTGCTTTAGAATTCTTTCATGGACAGCACATTTTGTTAAAATGGGACTTGAGGGGCTGGAGGTGAAGCTCAGTTGGTAGCATGTTTGCGTAGGATTCACAAGCGGATGGTGCATCCCCACCACTCCATAGAATAAGCAAGGTGCCACACACCTGCCATCCCAACTCTTGGGAAGTAGAGGCAGAAGAGCTACGTGAGACCTAACATTGAAGAACTTGATGATTACTTATTATGGAAATATTATTAAAATAAAATCTTAATGAACAAAATGAACAAAAATTAAAAAGTTTTAAAGAGAGAGAGCGTGGAGAGGTCATGTGGATTCTACATATAGATATTTAAAGGAGAAATTTAAGAACGATCTTAGGGCTGAAGAGATGGCTCAGTGGTCCAGAGCACTGACTCTTCTTCCAGAGGCCCTGAGTTCAATTTCCAGCAACCACATGGTGACTCACACCCATCCACAACAGCATCTGATGCCCTCTTCTGGTCCGCAGTCATACAAGCAGAGCACTTGTACATAAAATAGAAGTAATTTTAAAAAAGAATTATCTGAAATAAATTTAATTTTTTTTTAGATTTTAGAATTATCTAAAATTTAAGAGTATTCTTAAATTTAAGAATTAGCCCTTACCACTCCTTAAAGATGTGATAAATTTCCCTTGTTTTGTTCAGAGAACACAACCATAAGTCTGTCCAAGGAAGTGTTTTCATGCAGTGGATATGGGTCACATACAATGAACTCATCTAGTCACAGACAGAGAGGAGGAGCCCAGCTCTAGGACTGGGTCTAGACCTTGCTGTGTAGTAGCCAGAGACAGTAACGGACGGCTTCAGAAGAGTCCGTTCCTACAGGCTGTCCCTCAGAATGCTCTCCTTTGCAGGGTTCACTGTATCCATCAGCGCTCACAGCGAAGGGGTCTGGTCAACTTGTGTTGTTGAACGATTAAGAAACCTTTGAACTAGAAACAGATCAGCTTCCCAAGCAAGCTCTAAGGTCTTGCCCCTTTGGCTTACAGCGAAAGGATCATCAGTTGAGGTCTGGAAAGCACACTAGCTTCACTGCACCCGCAGCCTGAGCAGCTTAGAGGCAGGTGGCCTACTGCCCACCCCTGAATTTGCTGAAGGCATTTTTAAAGGTTTAATTTCTTCTTTCTAGGCCAAATGTGTGTGTGTGTGTGTGGCGGGGGGGGGGGAGACAGATTCCACTGACTTCCTTTTTCTCCTGTATAGGTTAATATCAGTTACTTGTGGGTTTTGTTTTGTTTGGGGTGTGTGTCGAGATTGGGTTTCTCTGTGTAGCTTTGGCTGTCCTGGAACTAACTCTGTAGACCTGGCTGGCCTCGGGCCCATGGAGATCCGCCTGCCTCTGTCTCCCAAGTGCTGGGATTAAAGGCATACACTACCACTGCCTACCTGTGTTTTGTATTTTTTTTAACTGAATGTTTCTCATTATATTATTACAGAAATTCTGGATTCCAGTGTGCCCTTCTTTTAGAGGTGGGAATTATTGGTGTTTGTTTGATGACTTTCCTGGGTCAATTCTTGTTGGCTTTTTGTTGTTGTTTTTTGCTTGTTTGCTATTTGTTTTCTGCAGTGTGGGACTGATATCTCTGCTCAAAAATTATGTTTGCCTTTACATTTATTGACTTTTTTTGAGTCTTTGGGAATTTCACATCATGCACCCCAATCCCACTTATTTCTCAGTCCTTCCATTTCTGCCCTCCACCCTTGTAACCTCCCCAAAAAAGATAATAAGTAAAAAGAATTTTTTTTAAAAGCCACTTTCCTCTTCTTTCTTTCCTGCCTCTCCATCACGTAGTCACTTGTCATGTGGCCTTGGGAGCTGCAGTGTGTCACACAGTTAAGTATATCCTTTTGCTCAAACAGTTTTACTTGCAAACGTTCATTGCAGTGAGTCATTGGTCTGGTCCGAGGTCTCTGGCACATCACGAACACTGAGCCTTCACCAAAACTCTTCTCAGATATTCCGCTGTTGCCCCGGGTCATGAGATCCTGTAGCTACGGTTCTGCAAGACCCAGCCCTTCATGTGCTCCATCAGGTCATAGATGAGATACCCTGAATGTGGGCCTGGGTGTTAGCTGAGTTGAGTTAGTCTGGGCCACTGGGATGGCCACCCTCAGGCGAGAGTCTGGGGTCAGCTCTCCCCCCACAAATGGTGAGGGGTGGGGGCGCAGAGTCAGTTCTCCCAATTCAGCGGCCGTTCTCCTGGTAGGGGAGGGCGGCAGCTCTTCCATTCAGTGATGGGACCAGCTCTCTGGTGCCCAAGCCACTGGAGTCAGTTCTCCCTTGAGCCCCAGTGGTAACACAGGCCACGGACTTCAACATAGACCCCACTGTGGTAGGACCATGGACCCAGATACGGCCTTCAGCTGTAGCTCGAGCTGTGACATCACCACGATCCCAGTCAGCAGCATAGGCAACCCAGACTAGTATGATCCTGGTGGCAGCTTTGGCCCTCGGGCATCAACGTGGCCTCAGAGAGGGGCTCAGCCCACGGGCGTCAATATGACCTTTTGTGGTAACATGAGCCATGGACTTCAACACAGACCCCAGCTGCGGTAGAGCCATGGACCCAGACATGACCCTCGGCCGCAGCACAGACATCACACGGCTCCAGATAGCAGCATAGTCACCTAAATGAACCTGTTCCTCATCTCCGGTCACATCTTCAGTTCCGCTTCTCTCCCCAGCGCACAAACCATTCCACTTCTCTCTCATTTCTCCACCACAGTCCTGTTCGTCATAGCAGCAACAGCCCACCCTGACCTCGGGGACACCGGGTGGGGCTGTGCCTGTCTTCCACTGGCCTGGAAGGGGGTGGAGGGGGGTAGGTGGATGGAGCGGGGTGGCAGGCAGACACCAGGCGTTCTACAAGGCAGCACTGGGTCAGCATAGCTTAGCACTGAGATGACAACTGGTTGACGATGAACTTAAATTATTAAGCCAATGAGAGCTCCACACTTTGCGGATGGATCTGTTTGTGGCTTACTAAATGCATTTTCCAAGTCCAGAAAGTTTACACATTTCCTTTTTTGTTTTTAAAGCAAATGATGTCCACGTCACTAAATGTGAACAGATTAAAATATTCCACCCAAACCATAGAAATTAGATTCGGGATGTAGCTCAGTTGGTAGAATGATTGCCTAGCACACGTAAAGCCCCGGGTTCAAACCCCGGGGCTAAATAAACCAGGTGTGGAGGTATACGCCTCTAATTCCAGCACCAGATGTGGATGCCAAAGGATCAAAAGTTCAAGATCAGCCTCAGCTACTCAGTGAGTTTGCTGTCAGGCTGGATTACACGAGACTCTGCCTCAAAACAAAACCAAAAAAAAAAATAAAAAATAAAAAATAAAAAAATAAAAAACCAAAAGGCAAAAACCAGCAACAACAACACCCACCCCCTCCACACACAAAATAAATCCACAGATTGTCAGGTCAAATGAAAAAGGCTATGAATCCTGAATATATAAAGAACTGTGACGCCTCTGCAGGAAGACAACAAATAGCCCAGTTTTACACAGAGCAAAGGGCTTCCCATTCCAACCCACATTTCTGCCCAGGAGCATCTGAGAAGAGGCTCGGCATCATCAGTCAGTTGAGAAACTCAGTGAGCTACCACTTCACGCCTGCCTGAACCCACATAGTCTAAGTCAGACACCAGCAGTATTAGGAGCTGAGTGTGGTGGTGCATTCCTGTAGTCCTAGTACCTTTGCATACAGAGGCAGGAGGATCACGAGCTGGAAGCTAGCCTGGGCTACACAGTGAGGCCCCATCTCAAAAACAAACAGCTTCCATTCTGTTTTTAGTTTTTGAGACAAGGTTTCTCTATGTAACAGTCCTGGAACTAGCTCTGTAGACCAGGCTGGCGTCAAACTCACAGAAATTCACCTGCCTCTGCCTCCAGAGTGCTGGGATTAAAGGTGTGCAACACCACAGCCCCGCTCAGCTTCCATTCTGAATGGTTGGTTATCCTAACTGTGCAGAAGTTCACTGAACTTCAAGTCTGGTTCATTTTGGTATATGATGTGTATGTGTGTGGTGTGTGTGTGTGTGTGTGTGTAAACTTTTTAGCAATAAAATTTAAAATAAAATAAATTGCTGGGCAGTGGTGGTGTACACCATTAATCCCAGCACTCAGGAGTCAGAGAAAGGAAAATCTCTGTGAGTTCGAGGCCAGCCTTGTTTACAAGAGCTGGTTCCAGGACAGCCAGGGCTGTTACACAGAGAAATGCTGTCTCTAAAAAACAAAAAACAAACAAACAAATGAATGAATAAATAAATAAAATAAAAACAACTTGAATAAAATGCTCATAGCATCAGCATTCACAAAAGTCAAAGATAGAAAGAAGATAAATGAAAAGATGCATGGATAAATACAGGAGATATATCGGTGAAACAGAATGTAATTCAGTCTTTAAAAGGAAGGGAATTTTGATGCAAGATACAATATGGATGGACCCTTGAGATACTATGCCAAGTAAAAGACACTCTCTCTTCCCCAAAGGATAACTATTGTATAATTTCATGTATCTGAGGTCCTAGAATAGTCAAACTCAGAGAGTCAGTGTTTGATGGGTACAGAATTTCATTTGGGAAAGAAGAGAAAATTCTGGAGATGAATGGTGGTGGTGGCTGCATGAAAATGTGAATGCCGCTGATGGGATCTTTTATTTGTATGTATTTTGCCACAATAAAAAGTATGAACTTTATCTTAGTCTATAAAAGTAAATTAATTAAATCATACTAATAACATAAAAGAGAAAACCCATCTAATTACCTCAGTAAACATGGAGAAAATGTAAAAACCAACCCTCATTTATGTCAAAACTCTCTCACAAAACTCTGTATAGAGATTCTGATAGAAATTTCCTTGAATGCCAGGGGATGAAACAAAAAAGTAAAATATGCAAGGCACGTACTCTCCAGAACCACACCCTAGGTTCTTTACTCTCTAAACAAAGCATTGTGACCACGACTGATGTAGTATCTCTGACATTCTAGAGATTAAAGACCTCTAGGACTGGCCTGATGCTCAGTGGGTGAAGGCACTTGCTGCCCAGCCTCATGGCCTGAGTTTGATCCTGAAGATCCGCACGTGGGAAGAAGAGAACTGACTCCTGAAGGTTGTCTTCTGAGCTTCACGTGTGTGTCATGGCACGGGCATGCTCCCTCCACAGTTAAATAAATCAATGTCAAGTTAAAAAGCGAAAGCATAAGGTATCTAGATACTCGGGGGTGTGTGGGTTATATGTAAATACCAGGCCAGCTTTAGGAATCATGAGCATGCATAGTTTTCCATGCCTGAACAGAATTCTGAAGGACAAGGACAGTGGCCATTTCTCCGCACGCAGTGTCCAGGGTCTCTGCTGAAGAGTTAAAGGGGCCCCCTGCAGATCTCAGAATGTCTTCCCCTACACCACTCTCTCTTTTCCTTTTTCCCTCCTGCAAACTCCAGCTCCCTAGTTCATACTGAACTCCTGCCCCATCTTCTCAGAGTCTCCCAAGCTCTGCCTGGATTCTTCCTTCCTGTTCCACAGTCTGAAAATTCTCAGTAGACTGGAGGAATCATGGGACTTAATATCATCCCCCATCCCCCTCTCACTGTGTATGTGTTTTATCCATTACTTTCCATTCCTTGGGAATAACTGTCTTTCATCACGTGGGGTCCAGTGCCCTAAAACTATGGGTTCATACATTTGGTCTGGTTTATTGTTTTATGTAGAGTTGTAAACTTAGATCCTATTATTACATCCAGCAAAAATCTCTGCTGCGCACAATGCAACCTCATTACTATTGAAGAGCTAAACTTATAAATTGGCAGAAGACTTCCGTGACTGCCCATGTATCCATCTCCAGGCCTAAAGGGAAAAAAAAACAAGTCAATCCGGCTTGGAGAGACAGAGCAGTGGTTAAGAGCACTGGCTGCTCTCTCTTCCAGAGAGCCCAGGTTCAGTTCTCAGCACCCACATGGAGGCTCACAGCTAGTTGTAACTCTGGTTCCAGAGGATCTGATGTCCTCTTCTGGCCTCTATGCATAGACATATCTGCAAGGAAAATACCTATACCCATAAAAATAAAATAACAACAATAATAATAAATTTAAAAATTAATTCCTAGATCATCTTATTTGATCTATGTCCTATTCCCATCTATCCTTCGTGTACTGTTTTGAAGCAAATCCCTAACGCCATGGGACTGCATGTGTGAGAGTTCCAGGGAGAGTTTCCCCAGGGGTCCCTGTGGCTGTCTCCTTGTCTTTCCACTGTATGTCTAAACTGACTTCCCGCTATCGTGCCCTGTGTTTCTTTGCTTTCCTCAAAGTTTGGAAAAGCTATTCTGGCTTACTCAGAGGACTTAGTCTGTCCTTCAGGAATAGGCATACTCCAAGGTGAACAGAGACAAGCGCCTCTACTCCTTGACCCTTATGGGGTTATGTTTTGATACAGCCACTTACGGTTATGTAGAAGGCATCAAGTCAAGCATGCGCATCTGTAACCTGAGACTTGAATGGGAGGCCTATTCACACACGTCACACTAGCTGGGCACTGTGGCGCATGCCTGTCACCTCACATGAGTAAAAATCTATGGCCCAATATTTACCAATTAGAAGATACAAAGAGCAGGGTGTGGTGCCATACACCTTTAACCCCAGCTTTCAGGAGGTAGAAGCAGGTGGATCTCTGTGAGTCTGAGGCCAGCCTAGTCTACATAGTGACTTCCAGGACAGCTAAAGTTAAAAAAATAAGGAAGGAGGGAGGGAAGGAAGAAAGAAAGCAGGCAAACATTAACAATCCACAACTCCTCAGGAAGGGGTAGGACATCTTGGGTA
The DNA here is from genome assembly GCF_950005125.1 of Chionomys nivalis. Classification (NCBI taxonomy): domain Eukaryota; kingdom Metazoa; phylum Chordata; class Mammalia; order Rodentia; family Cricetidae; genus Chionomys; species Chionomys nivalis. The sequence goes on along the minus strand of NC_080094.1, from coordinate 46,057,645 downwards.
TCTCCTCTATCTACTGAAGGGCCCAGTCTGAGAGGACTAATTGGGAAGAAAGAGAGTGGAGAGGGAAAGGAAGGGCAATAGCAGAGGGTGACAGGGGCAATTTACTCACAATACATTGTATATATGTATGCAATGCCAATTTTCTTTCATTTTATTCTATGCCAATAAGTAAAATTATTTTCACTACAAAACAGAGAGAAAGAGGGAGGGATGGGAAGCAGCTGTGTATGATAATATATGCCTGTTTCTAGCACTTAGGAGGTGGAAATAGGAGTTGTGAATCCAAGGACTCGGGTGTTTAGTGAGAGAGACCCGTCTCACCAAAGAAGAAAGAGGCATTCAGTTCACCCGACCTACAGCAGCCCAGCTAAGCAGCACAGCACACTACAGGGCTTCTGTTTTGTTAGTTGACTTTAGGCTGCCCAGGGCCACCAAGGGCACCACATCACACAGCTCTGGTCATGGACAGATGGAAATTCAAAACAGTCCTGTTTGTGTGCCCTGTTTGTGTGCTGCTTCTGTAACATCACAAGGCTGAAAAACTCTGAGTGGATCCTAAACTGGAGTCATCTATACACACAATCCAGCTTCCTGGGGAGGTGACTCAGGGACATTGCTCACACACCTTTCCAAAGTCTCCCTGAGACTGTATGCCATTTGCCACCGTGGTAGTCGGCTGGATTAAGACCTTGTCTTTATTGCTTACATTCCAATCCCTGTCGCATTCGCTCACTGTCTGGACTGATTTATTAAGATTGACAGAACAAAGCAGCAGAAGGCTGGGCGGCTCAGACAACAGCAATGAGCTCCGCGTGGCTGTGGAGGCCAAAAGTCCAAGACAAAGTTGATGACACAGATAGATTCTTCTGACTGCCTCTGTCTTGGGCTTGTCACTGCTCCTTTGGTCTACAGTGTCCTTCCCAGGCTATGAATGTGACCTGAGTTCCTCCTGTGATAGGGACACTGGTCAGGCTGGATAAGGGCCCACCTTGAAGACCTCACCTTACTTTAATTATCTCTCTAAATGTTCACTTTTGTTGAACTGGAGATTAGAACCAGTGAAGGAATTTCAGGGCACGGTATCTGCCTCATAAGGCTAATCTACTGGCATTTACCATCCTTTCCTGATGAACGTGGAGTCTTTACCCCAGAGACTACTTCTAGAAGCATTTAAATCAAAGAACTCAAAAAAAAAATTTATTTATTTTGTATACAGTGTTCTGTCTGCACATGTACCAACATGCCAGAAGAGGGCACCAGATCTCATTACTGATGGTTGTGAGCCACAATGTGGTTACTAGGAATTGAACTCAAGATCTCTGAAAGAGCAATCAGTGTTCTTAACAGCTGAGCCATCATCTCTCCAGCCCCAATATAAGATTTTTTTAAAAGTTGCTTATAGACTTTTTAAAATAAAAATATTTTTAGACTTATTTATTTTATTTATGTTTGAGTATTTCGCCTGTATGTATGAATGCGGACCACAAGGGTGGCTGGTGCCCAGGAAGATCAGAAGAGGATAACAGATCACCTGGAAGTAGAGCTGAAGATGGTTGCGAGCTGTCACCAGGATGCTGGGAATAGAACTCTGGTCCTATGGAAGAACAGCCTGTGTTCTTATCTCTGAGCCATGTCTCCAGACACCTCAGGATGTGGCCACTTTCTCCAGTTCTATTAACTCTTTCTGTAGTGCTGGGAAATCAAACCAGGGTAGGGTACATTGGGCAAATGCTATATTCACTGGCTGCTGATAGCTCTTTGCTGTATGATGGGTTTTATTGATCTTATCCAGGTAGAATGCTGTGGATGTAGGTGGTAATAAAGGCAGCCTGACTTACTTAAAGAGGCAATGTTAGTACCACTCTTCCTTGGCAATGAAATTACCCTAGAATAAGAAACATCTAATTATATAAAAGTAATTACTCTTTCAAAAATGTAATTACGGCCAGGCAGTGGTGGCGCATGCCTTTAAACACAGCACTCGGGAGGTAGAGGCAAGCGGATCTTTGTGAGTTGGAGGCCAGCCTGGTCTACAAGAGCTAGTTCCAGGACAGGCTCCAAAGCTACAGAGAAACCCTGTCTCAAAAAACCAAAAATTTTATTTATGTATCAAGCGGGGAGCACGTGGAGGTTTGAGAACAACATGCCAGAGTCTGTTCTCTCCTTGCAGCATGTGGACCCAGGGAAAGAACTCAGGTGGTCTGGCTTTGCAGTGAGTACCTTTAACCTCGGGACAGGCTCTTCAACAGTGTAAAATCCCTGTTGAGTCTACCGCTGTGTGATACTTAGTGAGCAGTAAAACACTGGTGTTTTGAATTGATAACTGGTTTAATGATCTCTATTAAGGTCCTTCTTGTAGCGTGGCATATTGCTTAGATGCCCGGAGAGCTTTTGGGGGGACCAGTAAGTTATTAGAACTCTTTAAAGATACATTCCTCTCTATTTCACCATAAACGTAATGTGCTTGCAAAATAATTAATTAACTAAAAATGCGTAAATTAGAGATATGGACAACAACTCCTACTGAAGTTAGCAACTGTTAGCTAATTGGGACTAAAAGGACCGTCAAGGAAGATTCAAGTTTCTATAAAACATCAACTTACTAGTGCCACCTACTGGTAAGATCTGACTATTGTTCTAGGAACGATTTTTTTTTTTCCTTTAGAGCTCGTTTTGATGGTTATTTAACAAGCGGTCTGTTGTTTTGTGTTGCTTTTAGACAAGGTCTCACGTAGCTCACCTCAAGCTGGCCTCAAGCTTGCTATGTAGCTTAGGCTGTCTTTGAATTCCCACGATCCTCCAACCTCCCAGTTCTGGGATCTTCATTTCTGCCAGCTCTTAACTAGAGAGCCCCATTATCCTCCAGACCAGATCTTTATTTTCTAGCCTCCCTGCAGGCCCTGCCTTTTTCCTCCCTTTCCTTTCCCCGCCTCCGTTTTCCAGACACTCAAGCTTCCCCACCAAGCAGCTTCTAGTTCCGCCCACTCGACCCCTTAATCTCTTGCAGTCCTGCCTTCCCCCTCCCCTACCCGGGAAGGCCCCGCCTACTTGCCGCGCCCCGCGACCATAAACCCTCCCTACTTAAGCTCTTGGCCCCGCCTCCTCCTTCGGCCCCGCCCCTTCCTGTGACACAGGTCCGTCTCCCGACTCTCATTCCTCTCCCTCCGCGCTTCTTCGGTTTCTCCCTGGCCTGTGCCTGAAGCCACCTCCCCGGTTCCGCCCCGCTTCCCAGACTCTGACCGCGTCTCCTCGCTCTCCGCACGCCCACTCCAGCGCGCTTTCCCGCGTGGGCCCATCCCTCCAGGGGCGGAGCTACGCCAGGGGCGGGCCCGGGGCGTGGCCGGGTCCGGGAGTGCAGGTGCGGCTTCCGCGTCAAGATGGCCGCCGCCTGTGGCTTTTCGCCCTGCCTCGCCCCCGGCCTCCTCCGCCGCCTGCCTGCCGGGGCCCAGCTGCTTCGCGTCGCCCTGTGCCTCCTGTGCTGGGCCCCGGCGGCTGTGGACGCCGTCCCTGAGCTCGGGCTTTGGACGAGGACGGTCAATAACGTAAGTACCCTGGGGACTGTGGCGTGGCACTCCTCGGACTCTCAGGGCCCTGGCAGGGTAGCTGCGCCCGCGCTCCGGTCTGGCCTCGGGGCTTGTTCACTAGAGCTCTGTCTGGCCGGCAGTGGGTCCTCTGACAAGTTTACTGAGCCTTTTGTCTAGGGTGGGCTCTGGGAAAGGAGCGTCCCCTCCTCTGCCCGACGTGGGCTTCAGGGAAGAGCGATCCCAAGGTGCTTAGGCCGCTTCCCCTTCCGAACGCTCTTGCTGCTTGTGCGTCTCTTCCCCGGCTTCATCCTGGCCTCTCACTGTACCCGGGCACGGTGTGTCCAGCTCATGCCTTTATTTGTTCAGTTCAGAGCCCCCAGTCTCTGCATTCCCAGCGACAGCGTTGGGACCGAACCCTTCTGCTCGATTACTGCTCAAGACCGCAGGGAGGTTTGTCCAGCCCTCTGTTGGAGCGTACATTAAATAATATGCCCTATACTCGTGCACACAGTCACCTCGCCTCTCTTTTGCTGGGGTTTCCGCATATTCTTTAGCGTTCCTATTACACTTCAGGGACTTCGTGTGTGGGCGGGGCAAGGTGTGTGTTTAGGAGTGTTTCAAAGGCGAGTCTGGAAGCTTTGGGTGGGTGAAAAGTTCCTTAACTGGGCAGGCCATTAGAGAACTTGATGTTCTGTGTGGTTAAGAGATGATGTGGGGGAAATGCAGGGGCAGAAGAATTATAGAAAGTCTTGAAAAGGAGACAGGATGTCGGGAAGCGGCATTGTCTCTGAGAGTTTCTCAAGAGTCAGATGACTCACCCAGATCTGCTTAGGGTGTACTAGAACGACGTCCAAATTTTAAAGATGAAGTTTATACTTCTTCCACCAAATGTAATATCAGAAGCTGCATAGATGTCCAAACCCAAAACTACGGAGGGGGTCAAACGTAGGCTTGTTTCTGTATCCTGACTCCGTGTAGCATTTCTTTTAAGATCGTTCTGAGTCGGTACCCCGTGTTGTAGACTTAGCAGCGATAGGGGCTGCCCATCCCTGATGCTGAACTTCTCATCAATAAAAAGCATTTGTTGAAGCACGATTCACAGTTCCTGCTGCCTCTGTAGTGAATGTAATCAAGCCAGTGTTTGTAAACTGAAAGTAAAAACACTGCAAGCGAATCAGCTACGTGAAAACTGTAAAGATCTTTACCCAGCATACTTTGGATGGTAAGACTCCCACGGGGAAGAATGACAGGCTCTTTTGACAAGCAGAGAAGTTTGTTTCTTGATTATCATTTGCTGTGGTCAGGCTGAGTTTATTTCCTGTTTAGCTCAGACCTGGAGCATCAGCAAGCCTTTCTTTGCAAAAAGCAGGCTGATAAGCCGGGCGGTGGTGGCGCACGCCTTTAATCCCAGCACTTGGGAAGCAGAGGCAGGCGGATATCTGTGAGTTCGAGGCCAGCCTGGTCTACAAAGGGAGTTCCAGAACAGGCTCCAAAAACCCTGTCTCGAAAAACCAAAAAAAAAAAAAAAAAAAAGCAGGCTGATTATTTTCTTCTTAAGTTGACTCGTCAGAATTTGTCTTTTAGAACAGAAAGAATGAGAGTTTCATTTGTTTTGTGAGTTCAAAAGAAAAAAAAGGTTCTTTTCCATATAAAACTCAGCAGATAGTTTGAGCGCTGCTGTATGCCATGTACTAGATTGGTGTTACTCTTGCAAAGATGAACTTTAGATACAATGCTTTCTCTTAAGGAGCTAGGACAGTATGGGAAACACATTTATGAGTAGATACTTAGTACATCATAGCATTCTTGGGATACTAGTATTCAAGTACCGATAGAGCCAGCCTAATCCTGACCAGGGAGGTGTGGAGCTAGTCGGAAAAGACGAGTAGCTATTTCCTTTGTAAGAAAAGGTGTGGAACAATAGCATTGTGGGAAATTATGGGTGTTTATGTTGAATGAAGTTCTGGAAGGTGGGGAACGAAGGTCACCCTAGGCCTACTTCTCTAGACTTTAGCCTTACAGTCCAGGACGGAAGCAGAGCATGTCTGAAGCTGTGTCTCTTGAAATTGGTAGCTGTTATGTGGCTTTCCTCTGAGACTGTTTTTGATAGGATGGTGACAAATGAAAGTGGCGACTGTGGAATCCAGCTTAGTGGACCAGTGAGTGCACTGGGATCCCTCGTAAGAACCAGGGTGCTCCTGGCGTGGGTGAGAGCTGAAAGCTGTGTCACTGAAGATCCACCCTCAGCCTGCAGGCAGCTACTCCACCCTAGCAACTGTCCCTGCTCCTGGAACGTCAGGGCGGACTGCTGTCGGCCCTGTGAACTTTTTAAGCTTCAGACTGTCCTCTTCCCTAAGGAAGGAGAGTGTGGAGCCAGCTGTACAGCGCAATTGGCTCCATATGAGGGAGCACTATGTTCATAGGCACAGAATTGCCAGGACTCCTTTTAAGTGCAGCTCGGAGCACTTAAACTAATGTGTTTATTATGTCACCTAACTTGGATTTTTTTTTAATTGTTTATCATGAGCCAGACATATACCCTCCCCTCATCTATTTGGGGTTTGATTTGGACCTGGGATTATCAGTAGGTAGTTTTGGATATGAATTACAGAAAGCTATTACAGGGATTTTGGCAGAACGGCTAATTATTCTAGCTTCTATTAATCTGTATATCGCCACGTGGCAGTGGCTTACCTGGAAAGATTCAGCATGTCTGACTCTGGTGGCTCCATGGTGTTCCTCTCTCACTATGCTTTCTTCGTCCCAGAACTCAGTTCTGTCTTCTCTGCCTACCTAAGTTCTGGCTTATCATGCCAAAGCAGTTTCTTTATTTATTAACCAATATAAGCAACACATAGAAAGAAGGACCTCCTACACCAATCCTTACTGAAGATAACTAGGAAATAGACATAGCAATGGGATTGTAAGCGAGCAAGAGATGTGATTAATTTACATTTTAAAGATTTATTTTTAATTTTTAGTTATGTATATAGGGGTAGGGGAGAATGTGTACATGAATTCAGGTACCTGCAGAGGTCAGAAGAGGACATCAAGCTAGATTTATAGGGAGTTGTGAACCTTGTGATAATGGATGCTGGTAACTGAACTCACGTCCTCTGTAAGAGCAGTAGGCATTCTTAACCACCCAGCCATCTCTCTTGCCCCAGTTTTATGGTTTTAAAATGTCTTGACTCAAAAGCTAGAATGTGGAAACTTTAAAAGATAATCACTCTGCTCAGACAGTGTCACAGGATTTAGAGTGCTGTATTTAGAAGATGAAAATAGAGAAAGAAAGTTTTAACTAAGATATTTCTGTATTTGTTTTTCATTTTAGAAATCAGGACCTTTGATATTTAGGAAAACTATGTTTAACTCTACTGATATCAAGTTTTCTGGTAAGTATACTAATACAATTCTGATATATTATAAATGAACCCAATAATATGAACTAATGTAAGATACATTAAGCTGAATTTTACCAGGCTTTTTCTTTTAGACCACCAACGAGTTTCCAGATTATGACACAGAAATTTACTAGTTTTGAATGATTGGCCTAACTTAGGCACATTTCTGGCTAGCTCTTTTAACTTAAATTAACCTGTTTTTCTTTATCTACCTTTTGCCTCGGGGCTTGTTACCTACCTTTCTTACTTTTGTAAATCTTACTTTCACTGCTTCTCTATGTCTAACTGGCTGGTGTCTTGCCTGTCTGACCATCATTCTTTGCTCCTTCCTGGTTCTTTTTTCTATCTCAAGCCTAGATTTCTCTTCCTATTTTTTCTTTCTGCTGGCCAGTCCTGCCTATTCTTTCTCCTGCCTAGCTATTAGCCATTCAGCTCTTTATTAGGCCAATTAGATGCCTTAGGCAGGCAAGGTAAAACAGGTGCAACACACCCTTACATCGTTAAACAAATACAGCATAAACAAAAGTAACAAATCTTTACACAGTTAAATATTCTGCAGCATAAACAAATATAACACATCTTTGACTAGTTAAAATAATATTTTACAACACTGAACTTTTTGTTTTTAACTGATTCTAACATTTTAGAATTTTGTTTCATTCAGGGCTTAGTTATGTATAACAATAGAGCTTTTTCAATTCAATCAGCCTTGTTTGTGGGCTCTGTTTGGGTTACCATCCTTTAAAGGTGATACTCAGTGATTCTCACCTTTTGGTACTCATCATCCACCACGTTCTACAGAGTTGCTCTTAAATGTGAGGCTATGTTGGAGAAAGATGCTCTGGCTTCTCTGCCCTTTCCTGATAATTTGCTCTGGGTTATTGTTCTGGAAGTCGGCTGTAGTGGCATAGACACTCCCAACAAGAGCTTTCTCTGGCTTTGGATCTAACCCTTAATCAGTCTTAATCATGCCACCTAGAACTTTTAAGTATTGGTGGTGCTTTATGGTATTCAAACTAAAGGTCAGACTGCTCGGTCTGTGTGACCTGTATCCAGGCAGTCATCCTTGGTCTAGACTCAACTAGACTAGGCTTGACTGCTTCACTTGACTAGCCTGCTTTTCTTCCTCCAGGTAACATGCCTTTGCCCTTGATCATGGGTCATGTCAGGTGTCCAGTGCCCTTGACAGCCTGTTCTCAGCCTCTCATCCTCACAGAGCACCCACTTGTTAACTCCAACAGATTGTAGTTCATAAGAAGGAGCTGTTCTTGTTAGCTGCTGGCCTTCTGTGCTACACAGCAAGGAGTTTATTCAGCATGGTTTGGACGAGTAAGTGAGAGAATATGTTAGACTGAGAGAGGCCATAGCATAACAAGCCAGGATGCTTAGTTGATTATAACATTGGACTTACATTTCAATAGTTGTAGTAAGTTCTGGCCAATTGTTAAAATTTAATGAATTTATCCTTCTCATTTATTTATCCTTCTCAGTGATTTAGAGAAATTAGGTAATGTTTTACTCCTGTTAGCATTAAAACATCCAGTTTCAAACAGTACTCTTAAGTCTCAAGTCCATATAGACTGTTATTAATGTACAGTGAAACTCTTTGTCTGAACAGTGAAGTCGTTCAGTTGTTCTGCACCTGTGAAGTTTACCATAGAGTGGCATTTGAAGTATCACACCTGTCACAACGAATACCCTGAGCTGGAGGAGGTGAGTGGAAACAAGTCTGTAGTGTGTGCAAAGCTCTGAAGGAGGATTGTCAATAAGAGGGTTTGATAGAGGACCAGGTGAGGAGGTACAAGTGGAGCTCACAATAGAGAAATGCTCCAAATTGATGTTGTGACTTAAGACAATAAATGAAAGTGCGTGCTTCTTGACAAAATTATAAGCTGTGTAATCTCCTCGTGAGGTATCTTATAAAACAGTGTTTAAATCAGGCTTGTGGGAGGGCTGTGACAAGTCAACTTAATTTGAGAAGGAAATTGAAGTTTCTCATCATTCAAACAATGAGTTGCTAGGAACCCAGAACCTTAAGGACACAAGAAGATTTTGTGAGTTCAAGTCAGTCTCTGAGGAGAGTGGAGACATCTGAGGAAGGGCAGAGAGGAGGAAAGAGTCTGTGCTAAGGATGGAGTCTCCTCTTCTGGATTGGGGGTGCTCCTTGTAGCCCCTTGCAAGGTGCTCTTTGATGGGTCTTACGACAATTGCTTAGAAGTCTTCTCTGTTATGTTTGGCTTCTATCCTGAGTAATGTTGGGTTTCCATTTTATTAGTTCTACCTTTTCATTTAGAGCAAATGTCCCTCAATTTGACTAGCTCTACTTCTTCATGATCAGATTCCAGGTAAGTACTTCTAGCAGGCATCCCACACAATACCGAATTGTCCTTTATTTGGTGATGTTAACTCAAACAGTTGATAGAGGAAGTACTTATTGATCTTTCCACTGCAGAGTTACTGCTTTTTGTTGGTGTGTAGGACAGTATTTTTATAGCTATATAAATGACCGGGTTATTTTTTCATCAAATATCTATCCATTTATTTTAGCAGCATTCTGTGAGTCTTGCCTTATGAATCAGTTGTTTTAATAATTGCCAAACAATGATTTTATTATTTCCAGTTTTCTTTTATATTTTTTAGTGTTTTCCTTTGTGAGTGAGCTGCCCTGTTTTTTTCTATTTTTTCTATTGATCCCAAGCAACATTATGGACACATTAATTTTTATTTTGTTTCATAAGCCATGATCAGTTAGTTTTTGTTGTTGTTGTTTTTATGTTTTTGTTTTCTCAAGATGGGGAACTGTCTTTGTAGACAAAGCTGGCCTCAAACTCAGAGATCTGCATACTCTGCCTCCCAAGTGCTGGGATTAAAGATGTGTGCCATTATTTCCACCTATTTTGTTTTTTGAGACAGAGTCTCCCTGTGTGTCCCAGAGACAATGTTTTTATTTGCTCTGCTCCAATTGTGCTGTATTTGGTCTGTGAGAGGCAATTCTTGGAAGATGGGGTGCTTGTGTTAGTGACTTAGCTTAGTCCTCTGTTATTGGTCCAGAAGCGTTTGACTAGGTTAGCTGCTTTTGGTTTATTTACCATTTGCTTTCTACTTCTTTGTAAGTAAATACTTTTCTCTTTCTTTGTGACATTTTTACATATAGGATAAAATAGAAGTAGCCCTAGGGCATGTTTTATTTTTCTAGAAGCTATTTCTTTGTGATGGCATATTGATTTTTGTTTTGTCTTGAAGCAGGGTTTTATTATGTACCTCTGACTGGCCTGGAACTTACCTAAGCTGGTCTTGAACTCAGATATCTACCTGTCTCTATCTCCACAGTACTGATGTTAAAGATGCATAGCACTAATCCCAGCTACTGTTTTGTTTTTTGAGACAGTCTCTTTGTGTTTCCCAGGCAGCTATGCTCCAGGCCCACCTATGATAGTGTCTTTATCTCTTTCCTCATAGTAAGACCATGATTGCACTTGATACTGGGTAAAAACACATTGGAATGGATAAAATGGTATGGCCACTTCAGCTATACTTAGAATCACAGTTAATAGTTTTTTATCTTCGGTATTTTATTTTATTGCATATTTTCAAATATTCCAAACTGAATTAATTCTTGGCATTCTTTAGATATGAAGTTTTATTTCTTCTAGAAAAAAAAAGTATAGAAGTAAATTATAACCTAGAATTTTACCTTGGATAGGAGCTGTCCCAAAAACATGAACTTAATGCTGATGCGGACTTCTGTGCTTATTTCAAGAACATAGACTGTTGGACAACAAAAAGTGAGAATTTAGATTGCAGCAGTGATTTACAGGCATTTCCCTCATTAACTGTAAGTATCTGCCTCACCATGTTAAAAATCAACTGATTTTACTTGAAGTGAATACAAACGCCAAGCTTGAATAATGTTTTGTCAGTATTTTCAGAAAGGAAGGTGTTTGCCTTTAAGTCTTGGTTTTAATTTTTGCATGTGTGCATTAGGATGTAAGAAAAAAATTGATATTCTATTCCTTTTTTATTTTATTTATTTATTTGAGGTAGTCTCATTATAGTCCTAACTGACCTGGAACCCTCTATGTAGACAAGGCTGTCTTGGAACTCAGATATACCTGTTTTAGCCTCCAAATTGCTGGGATTAAAAGTGTGCACCACCATGCTTCCAGATCATTCTCTTTTCAGCCTTACAAGAGGTTTTTATGATCTGCTCTCTCCCATTTTATCTCTCATTCTTCTCTTCACTGTTTTCTGGCTTTTGCTCCCAGCATCCTGTCATATGAGCCCTGGTCAAGATTATCAGTGTTGTTAAGACCAGTGATCTGTTACCCTTACCAAAGGTTTTCTTGCCTTGTCACCAGCATTTAACAGCCTGAACATTTCTCTTAAAGATTTTTTTTTTTTATTATGTATAAAGTGTTCTGCCTGCATTTATCCCTTCTCATTATAGATGGTTGTGAACCACCATGTGGTTGCTGGGAATTGAACTCAGAACCTCTGGAAGAGCAGCCAGTGCTCTTAACCTATGAGCCATTTCTCCAGCCCCAGCCTGAACATTTCTTATGTGCTTGTCCTGTCTCCCAGCAAGTGGTCTTATAAATATTAATAAAACAGTCATACCTGACTTCCTGGGGTTTTGGGGTGCTGTGGTACAGTCGGGGGGCAGGGGTGTCAACTTGACACAAGCTATAGTCATCTGGGAAGAGGAACTTTAATTGAGAAAATGCCTCCATCAGATTGCCTGTAGACAAGTCTGTGGGGAATTTTCTTGATTAATGATTAATGTGGGAGGGTCCAGTTCATTGTGGGTGGTGGTACAGGACACTGGACAGGTGGTCCTGAGTTCTATAAGAAAGTAGACTGAGAAAGCCATGGGGAGCAAGACAGTAAGCAGTGTTCCTCCATGGCTTCAACTTCAGTCCTGCCTCCAGGTTCCTGTCCTGACTTCTCTCAGTGATGGAGTGTGACCTGAGAGTTGTAAGAATTAAACCCTTTCCTCCCCGTGCTGCTTTTGGTCATGGAGTTTATCATAGCAATAGAAATTCTTAGATGAGCAGATAGGGAGATTATGGATCATTATAATTTACTTTTTCCTAGAAATTCTAAAGTGAAAATGCCTTTAGTAAAAAATTTAAAGTTCTTTTTAAAATGTGTTTGGAAGCATAATAAACATAAGAAAAGAACACAAATGTGCCTCAGTGGTTTTCAGAAACTGCAGGTTTCGACCAAGTACAGAGCTTTAGCACTTAGAGCCCCTGTTTATTTTCTGCATTTCTCTAACCATACCCACTCTTCAACATTAATCACACTATTAAGGAAGCAAGAACTTTTTCTTTTAAGCAGAAGAACTTTTTTTAAGGTAGCTTTTTAAAAAACTTTATTTATTTTTGTTTTATGTGCATTGTTGTTTTGCTTGTATGTATGTGTAAGGATACCAGATCCTTTGGAACTGGAGTTACAGACAATTGTGGGCTGCATATGGTACTGGGAATTGAACCTTGGTCCTCTGAAAGAGTAGTCAGTCCTCTTAACTGCTGAACTGTCTCTCCAGCCCCACAGAAGAACTTTGTTAACTCATGTTCAGAGTACAGTGAGACTTATTTTCTGATATTCAACTTTTAAATCTATTTTCTTCTAAAGCTTTGTCTTAGTTATTAAAAACAACTTTTCTCCATAGAAATATAGTTATTTAGGGTGGATTGTTATTAGATAATTGTTATAATTAGATAACTTAGATAATAAATCCATTGTTTAGAATGAATTATTATCTGCAGTAATATAGAATGGTATTATTTTACTCTTTTCCAGAATAAAGAGCTAACAGGCAGCAGAAATGTTTCAAGCCAAGAAGGATCAACGGTAAACCCTTTGTCTTTAAATCCAATATGCACAAACTATAGTGAGATTGAAAAATCAATCAGATGGCTGCTTGGAGAATGATAATTATTTAAGTTGGAAAAGAAAAAGAGAAACTATTTAAAGCAGTATTTTCTTTCGTTTCGATATATATTTTACATATACTATTTCTGCTTATGTTTTAAAATCTTTTTGAAGACTAGCTCTGCAGCCAGGTTTTTTTTCTTTAAAAAAAAATTCCATTTCTCAGTGTGCAAGACGGTATAGCTGTGGGCTGCTGCTGTTGCCATACAATGAGAAAACAGCAGTATAGCACAGCTGGTGGGAGAAATTGTGGCCTTTGGGGAATTACTAAGAGGCAGAGACTGAGTAAGAACTATAGAGGGTCAGGAGGAGTCATGTGTAGGTACTGAGTTGGGGATAGGAGAGCTTAAATGTAGCATGTATATACTGACTTCACATCTTTCCTCAGCTATTCCAAAGAGAAATCTAATAGTAGACATTCAGTGCAGTGACTGGCACAAACCCTCTAATTTTGTGGAAGAGTAAGCCATGAAAGGAAGAAAGTACTCCATGGTGTGGGCTGTGCCATATTGACTTTACAGACATTTTTCATGTTGTTCCCTAGACAATCCGCGTAACAGCTGTCTGCACAGCACTTACATTGTTAGGTCTAGAAACAACCTAGAGATGATTTTAAGTGTGCAGGGGACTGCACATCCATGGCATTTTATATGAAGGACTTGAGCATTCAAGGATTTTGGAACCTATTGGGGGTGGTGCTGGGACCTTTCCCTGTGGAGTCTGAGAACCAGTTCTATCTATAGTTTAATTTTGTTTTGTGACACAGTCTTACTGCTGCCCAGACTGACCTCAGAATCAACTTCTCTGGCTAGTCTGACTTAATTTTGACATTATCTCACTTCTCTCTCAATTTTAAAAAAAACATTTTGTTACAATTGAATGCTCGATAATATTAGGATGAAATTTGTGAATTCCAATGTTAGATTTTTTTAAGATTTTATTTATTATATATATAGTGTTCTGCCCACATGTATCCCTGCATGTCCCAACAGGGCACCAGATCCATTACAGATGGCTGTAGGTCACCATGTGGGTGCTGGGAATTGAACTCAGGTCCTCTGAAAGAGAGGACCAGTGCTCTTAACCTCTGAGCCATCTCTCCAGCCCAAATTTTTTTCCTTTTAAGACAGGGTCTCACTGAATTCCTGGATAGCCTGAAGCTTTATGTAGACCAACCTGGCCTTGAACCCACAGAGATCCACTTGCCTCTGCCTCCTAAATATTGGGATAAAGGCATGTGCTACCAAGACCAGCATAGAAAAACTATTTGAGTGATAATATTAAAGAAAATATAGAATGAGAATCCAGGGGGAACCTGTGGCAGTATGGGTAGTAGATTACTGAGGATGAGAACCTTTTGTTCCCCGTCTGGGTATGGGGGTGTAGGGTAAGAAAAAGTTTGGCAGGACTGTCTTCCCATCCACTGTCTGCCATTCCTTCTCGCTTTTATCTGTTCAGTTACTAAAACTGTTTAAAGATGTTGAGTGTCTAACTGTATCTCACTTGCTAATCTGTTTAAAAGAACAAAGTCTTACTTTCCCTATTGCAGGATGTTGTAGCCAGGACCCAGAAAGATGGCTTCCATATCTTCATCGTTTCTATTAAAACAGAAAAAACAGATGCAACCTGGAATTTGAATGGTATAGTTAACCCCTTTGTATGCGTTCTGTATTCTATAATTTTTATTATTAATGTGAATCTATATTGTCTGTTTAAAACATGCCTTTCAAAAATGGATTTGTTGCCATACATCTATTTTGAAGACTTAAAACTTGATGCTTAATACTAATATACTTTTTCTTAATAGATGGGAATAAATGAGTTATGTTTAAGATGTTTTTAAAACCCGATTGTTGTGGGCATGGTAGTGCACACCTTTAATTCCAATACTGGGGAAGCAAAGGCAGGTGGATCTCTGTGAGTTCAAGACCAGCCTGGTCTACAATGTGAGTTCTAGGACAGGGAAGGCTACACAGAGAAACTCTGTCTCGTAAAAACAAAACAAAAACAAAAAACCCCAAACCCTGATTATTAGTTAACTCTTAAATTTCTTCTTCTTCCTTCCTCCTGCTGTGACTAGTTTCTCTTTCTATGGTGGGGCCTCATGGATACATCTCTGCATCAGACTGGCCTCTAATGATTGTGAGTATGTCTCATCATTTTTCTCAATTTGTAGGAGTTTAGTAGTATAACTTCTCTGTAGGGATGCTCTGACAAGCCCTCTGTTTCTGCTTCTAGAGTGATGAGGAAATGAAGGGGCTGAGGGAAGGGAAGCTCCTGAGATGTCGACTCTCTAGAGTCGAAGGGTCAGAGGCTACTAACACTGTTTCTCTTCCTGCAGTTTTACATGGTGATGTGTATTGTTTACATATTGTATGGTGTCCTCTGGCTCATGTGGTCTGCCTGTTACTGGAAAGATATATTAAGAATCCAGTTCTGGATTGCAGCTGTTATTTTCCTAGGAATGCTTGAAAAGGCAGTTTTTTATAGTGAATACCAAAACATCAACAGCACTGGACTGTCAAGTAAGTTTTGACTGTTTCATGAGTTATGTGTAGTGTATTTTAGCTAATGTGAGCAGAGCTGTAGGCAGGCCCCTTTTGTACCTGGGTGAAGAGGATGGAAGCCAACAGGAGAATGTCAGAAGGCTGGGACGATGGCTCAGTACATGAGGACCTGAGGCAGAATTCAGTACTCACTTAAGAGCCTGATGTGGCCGCACATAAACTTCTAACCCCAACACTGACGAGGGGTGGGGGGATCCACGAGCTTGCTTGCTAGCAGCCTAGCTGCAGGTTCAGTGAGAGACTTGGTCTTGGGAATAAAGTGGAGAGTAGTGAGTGAGGACACCTGTGTCCTCCGGTGTACAGGTATGAAGTGACATGTGCACTCTCCAACCCTACACAGAAGTGGGAATGTTAGAGGAGGACCCTAATCATCTGAGCTAGTTCTCCATTTGCTTTTTTTTTTTTTTCTGCTAATTTTCCCTTCACTTTTGTTTCTAGAAAAAGAAACAGTGGTATTAAAACAATACCAAGACATGGGTAAGGGTGCCTTAGGTGTGGCCAGTGCTTTTGATATTTTCCCTTCTCCAATTTTTTCTCTTCTTTGAAAAAGAAAAGAGAGGCACTTTGGCCCCAGAGAATAAAATGAGTAGCACCAAATTGTGTGGTCTCTGTAGTCTGTTCTCCTCTCCTTCACCCTGCATGAGCTTTTTGGCACTGCCATGGTTTGCACAGTTGTTTGAAGCTGGGAAGGATACTGTTGTACATTTCAGATGTGTGCCTCAGGCTTGTAGAAGATAGGTTCAAGGAGGCTGGAAGAGTGAGGGTTCAGTCTTACCACTGACACTTTGGAAAGGGAGAGAGAATTTCAAAGGGGTAAAAATGACCTTTGAGTGCAGTTACAGATGATCTTGCATAGATTATTAATCGACGGTGTGATGCTGTCCCACTCCAGGAAAAAAACTGAATTGAAATACACATGAAACCACTTTGGATTCAAGTTACTATTTATTGAAACTGAACGATGCTTTCGTAGAAATTTATTACACTAATTTCTTTCTGTTGAGGAATGTTGAAAATACATTAAAATAGAAAGGCTAAAAGCATATCCACAAAAGCCTAAACAGAGGGCCAACATGGAGGTCTGCATAGTAGAGCTGTTCCTGCTGTATATGTGCTTGTGTATACATGCACACAGATGTTTGGTGTGTGCTCTAAGTCAAGAGAGTGCAGCGCTGGGTTGTATCCCAGTGGTGGATAACTCGCCTAGCATACATAGGCCCTGGATTCCTTCCCAAGCACTGTAGGGGTAGGCTGGGAGTAGTATCGATGATAAGGGTTGAAACCTACTGAGTGTCAGAGAAGGCATTTCCTTCCCTTTCTGTTCTGGTAAGGGTCTTTTATCTAGAGAGAGCAAGGGCAGTATGAACTGAGGAACAGCAAAAACCAGAGGTTCATGAAGATATGAAGGGCCATTTGCAGCCAACAGGGAAGAATCCAAGTCCTTCATCTGAAGTGTCACCAAAGGGGTTGTCAAAGAAACTGAGCCACTGTTAGTATGTTTGAAGAGTTGTGTAAAGGCCACGTACTAAATATTTTGACTTTGTACACCACATGGCCTATGTTGTAATCACTCAGCTCTGCCATTATGAAAGTAGCCACAGACAACAATAAACAAATAAACCTGTCTGTGTTATGTTGAAACTTGATTTACAGAGATATGCAAGGCCAGATTTAGCCCCTGGGCTGCAGTTTACCAATTCTTTGTCTGTATTTACTGTTGTTGACTTCCCACTGCTCTTAGCATCAAGTCTAGACTCCATTGTGGAGTCTCCTGGAGCTATGAGTGATCCTGGTCCTGGCCTCAATCCCACCCTCCTCTTCTCTGTTTACTGTTGACTTCTCACTGCCTTCAGCATTAAGTCTAGACTCCATAATGGAGTCCCTAGAGCCACGAGTGGTCCTAGCGTCTAACCTGTGCTCTTTCCTTGGCATGTTGCAGTCGCTGTATATACACCATGCTTTTCCCTTCTTCATGCTTCCTTCCCCCACATATGTCCACTTGGTTTTTAAGTCCTCATTTACTCACTTTCTGTGAGTTTTCCAGACCAGTTATGCCTCCCCTAAGTGTATAATGTATTATGTGCTCTTTCTCCTAGTCTTGGGATTACTGTGTCACATGTAGTGCTCCCCATGCTTAGTTATGTCCGCTTACATGGCCTAACCAGAGTTCAGAGTCTTTGCAGATAGGGATCAAGAGGCCTCTTTGATTATTGCAGTAATATGGTAGGAGCACAATAGATACTTTGATTTCTTTTTGAGGTGTTAGGGTTTGAACCTAGGGCCTTGCACATTCTAGGCTAGCACTTTACTGTTATACTTTTAAAATGAATAAATGATGAAGGCACACGTAGAAAAGAGAACTCCAGAGAGCGTAATGGCTTTCAGATATTTGCTGAACATGACTTGGAGGGGAGCTCCGGTAGATTTCAGGTTGACGTAAGAAAACTGCCCAGTAGAGCTGATCAGACTTGAGGTGAATCTTTAGAAAGTAGTGCTGCTTTCCACTGAAGCCTGATTATATCAGTTGGACTAAATGGCTTCTAAATCACATATGGCTAATTAGTCTCAGGCCAGTGTCATTGCATATGGTGGTAATTCTTTGGAGTCTTAGTTAAAAGGTTTCTAAAAATGAACATAATGAGTTGTTTTCTTCCCCTCAGCCCAAGGTTTACTGATATTTGCAGAGTTGATATCTGCAGTTAAGAGGACATTGGCTCGCCTGCTTGTGATCATTGTGAGCTTGGGTTACGGCATTGTGAAGTAAGTATTGCTGTATTGAACAGCTCCCAACTCTCCCGTCTAGTGCTTTTGCCCATGCACATCCTGACCTCTGTAGAACTCAGGACTTGTCAGTGTTGCAGCCTGAATCCCCAAGGGAAAGCCCTGCAAGAGCATGGCTTTAAAAAATTTGCGTGGACCAAATGGTGGTGGCTCATGCCTTTAATCCCAGCACTCAGGAGGCAGAGGCAGGTGGATCTCTGTGAGTTCGAGTCCAGCCTTGTCTATAGAGCGAGTTCTAGGACTGCCTCCATAGCTACTGAGAAACCTTGTCTTGAAAAAGAAAGAAAAAAAAATACAAACCTTGCATGGACTAGCTATTTTATATTATCTCCAAATGAAGATCCTGAATTGAATCCCAGTAGCCCAAGGGGGCCTGCGCCTCCCAGAGTGCTGGGGTTATAGGTATGTGCCACCACACCTTATAAGTAGTCTGTGTCTTACTATAAAGGTGCAACAAATCCAGGCCCAAAGTACAGAACCATCATTGCTGGGGACCACCATTTATTTTCCACTGGACATACGGTCTTCCCTTGCCCTGCAGACCACAAAGCTATGAAGTTCTGGACACCCTGTTGTAACATTAGAGCCCCGAGGGTTCCATGAAAGGTACAGAAACTTTCTGAACGTGAAGGCAGGAGAACTGGTCACACCACTTTGAATCTTCCTTTCTCAGGACTTCATTTACCCTGTATTGCCTTTTCTGTTTTAACAAGCTTGCAGAAAAGGCTAGGGGCTGATATAAGAACTGCACATTAAGATGTCCCTAGGTCTACAGGAAACATGGAGGGGTTCCACTGGCAGTAGTGACAGTAGTAGCAGAGGGCCGATGCCCCAGCCATCCAGGTAGCAATACTGTTACTGTCTGTAAAGCAGTCTGGGGATGGGGTGTGTACCTAGAGATGAACTCAGTGCTTGGGAGGTTCGTAACCAATAGGAACTCCTACCTATCTTTTGTGGGTGATCTCTGGTAGGAGACTATGAAGATGGTCATCATTTGGGTCACTCCCATCTAAAGGATTCTCTAATGGGCTCTTGTACCATTGACCTACCCAGGGAACCAGCAGAGGCCATGCACTCCCAGAGTAGCCCTCCTACCTGAGAGTAACCCTACCACTGCAGCATAGGCACAAGTAGCTTGGGAGAGGTGAGAGGAAGGTCATTTTGAAGTAGAAAGCCCTGTTAGTAACTTTAGCTGGCCTCTGCACAGTGCAAATGTTTGGCAGGTGTTTTAGGTGCTTGTCTAAGCGTATTTTCAAGTTAAGGTAGGATCGCTGGGGAAATAACATTGATGTCAGCTAATAAAAAAAAAAAACTAGGAGAAATCTAGGAGCTCTGAAGTCACAGCGAAGGCAAAGGTAGAAAAGTGGTACTAAGGGTGTGACTTCAAGGATCTGTATTCCTTATGCTGATTTGTGTGTTCTCATTGTGTTTGGGGACACGGCTAGCATCAAGATGTCAGGCTCCCAGGCCCTTCCTGAAGAGTTGACAGGAGTAAAACTAAAACAAATGGAGTTGGGTTCAGTTGTCTCTGGAATCCAGGCAGGGGTGACATTGCTGTGTCAGGTGTTTCATTCACAAGGTCAGTAGAGACTCTGTTTAGAACGGCCATCTAGGGGCTGGGGAGATGGCTCAGTAGTTAAGAGCACCAGCTGCTCATCCAGAGGATCCGGGTTCAGTTCATAATTGCCTGTAACTCCAGTATCAGGGGATCTGACACCTTCATACTGACATACGTGCAGGCAAAACATGAATGCACATGAAAGAAAAATAAGTAAACTATTTAAATAAAGAAAATGCCGTCTAAGCCCAGATGCAAACATGGCAACTCAGCTATGTTTTTGAATTACAGACATTCTTTCTTATCTGTCATAATTCTGATCTGCCATTCCCTCTGGTGTAAGGAGGATTCTGACTGCCATAAGGACTAAGATAGTTCACTAGCTTTTAAGCCCCAGTTTCTCATGGATCATTGACTAGTTTAAATCATAGATGGCTTGAAGTTCTGATCACTTTAGTAAATTTTTTTTAATCCCATTTTACTTGTAATTGAATGTGGCTGGTGTAGACGGATAGTGCTGGAGCAGGGATTGGCCAAGTTGCTTAGCTCTTGATGGTGCTGAGAGCAAGCCTGGTTTTGTTGGCTTTCTAATAGGTGATCATTATCCACACGTAGTTCTTCCCAGTTCTTTCCCTCCTAAGGGCAGGAAGGTAAACAGGAACTGTGCTTCTCAGCAGCATATGTTTTTATCTTAAAGGGGCACACAGAGTTTCCTGAAGAGTTCTGTTATATAACTTACCCAAGGAAATGAGGATGCTTTTCTCCCTAAAGCTGTTGGGCTATTACTAGCTGGTAAAAATTTTCCTCCCTAACTCTTGGCAATAATGGTAAAGCTGTTATGATCACTGACAGACTGGCTTTTAGGCTTTCTTATTTTGTCTTTCTTGAGTAAGTACCTTGGATAGAATTGTTAGGTTACAGCTAGGTCTGTTGAGTAATCCTAGCACTCCCCAAATGACCTCCAGTTCAGGGCCAACCTGAGCTGCATTCCAAGGCCTTTCTTGCCTGTAACCTGAAGGGGGCTATCACCCTGGTCCCCTTCTCCACACCCGACAACTCCTTGCCTTAGGTTTTGCTTTAACATGACTATCTTGGGTATGTTTTCAAAGCCATTTTTTCCTTACTCTGAGAAGACGGTTTAAAGTATTGTAAGAGCATATGTAATCAGTTCTGATTTGTAGATCCCATCTGTATTCAGGTTGTTAATTGTAAAAGAAATAAAATTTCCCCTACTCTTTTATGTTGTACGAATCAAAAATATTATTTTAACTTTTAAGTTTAAATATTAAAAGCCAAATTATGTTATCACCCCTGCTCTGGGGTGAAAGACAGGAAAGAGAGGGAGGGCATTGGGGTTCCTTGTGCTCATACCCTGCTCTGTGTCCAGTCACAAGATCAGTGGGCTCCTCCAAGATAGTGCTCCATATAGTTTGCGGTTATAGTTAATGGAAGTCATGGTCTCTGTCAGCAGCCCCTAGACACCGACATATCCCTGCCTGGATTCACCAACCTGCTCCTCGATTCTAAGTAGTACTTGGTTATGTTCATCCTGTTGCTTGAACTTCAAATCCTCTGGCACCTTCACAGCTTCAAGTCCTAGAGGGAAGTCCTGGTGTCCTGTGAAAGAGAACACAGAGTTCCAGGCATAGCCACATAACTAAATAGTGCTCTCTGTGTACAGACCCTGTGAGCTCTGTGTTCAGATGTGCTCTCCTTACCCATGCTTTCTCTCCCCCCACTCTCTCTTGCTTATTCTAGGCCTCGGTTAGGAACAGTCATGCACCGGGTGATCGGACTGGGACTGCTTTACTTGATCTTTGCAGCCATTGAAGGCGTCATGAGAGTCATTGGGGTAAAAGCCACATTAACCCAATCACCCCTTTTTGTTGCTATGGAATGAAATTGTACTTAGTCTCTTAATTTCTCTTTGTTTTTAAGATAAAAATGTATGAGAGAGTTCCAATTTGAGTATTTTTCAGATGGAATAGTCTTTTTTTTTTTTAATAATTGGTGAAGGAAGAGCCCACAGAGAGCTTTCTAAAAGTGGACAGTGAAAGCACTGATTATCATCCTTGGAAGCAGCTCCTTCCAGAAACGTCTACGTCTGTGGTCATTATTAGGGGTGTCTATTTCTGCCCTGACGTAGTTTGAACACAGGCATATCTTTCTTAATTCTGGGCTTAGAAATGGATCAAATGAGCAGAAAGGGAATTATTCCCTTCTCTCATGTAAGCATCCCCCCTCTCATTTGGCTCTAACTTTGCTCTAGCTGGATTTACTCTCTAGGGAGTCAGCGCTTCCTATAGTTGGAAGAACCAGGAGGAGGTCATGTTCAGGGAAGACTGTGGTCATGTGGGCAGTAGCACTTGTCATCTGAGGAAGTGTTGGATGTTAATTTCTGAACCCCTAAGAGAAAAACAAAACTAGCTGAACTGCTCCTGTGAAAGGAGCTTGAGTTCTTGGGAAGCCGAATTGAGAAGCTTACTGGAGTTTACCTGACTCATAGACTTACATCTTACCCAAAATGTATTGAATCCAGTGTGTAGCTCAGGTCACTGCACAGAGCAGTTAACATGAGTTTCCCTCACATATTTTTGTTTGCCTCTTGAAGGAGGGCATTTTTCAGCAGTATTAAGAAGCCTCATTCCATTATCCTGATGTATCTGCATTCAAACCTGTGTTACAAACCTGTTCTTTTATTCTTTGAGTATATTTGTTTCTTTTCATAATCATGAAGAATCCCTTGTGTGTGTCTGTGTTGGGGCAGGGTTTCTCTGTGTAACAGTCCTGCCTGTCCTGAAACTCTCTTTGTAGACCAGCCTGGTCTTGAGCTCATAGAGATCCACCTGCCTCTGCCTCTTGAGTGCTGGGATTAAAGGTCTGTGTCATCACATCTGGCTAGCCTCTATAATTCATAGAAAATTAGTCTTTACTAAAAAGACTATAGGAAAAATAATACCCTGCATATAAATATAGTTATACATTTTAACATTTACATAACCAGCACTTTAGATACTGGCTGTTTTCAATGTAACTGTTGAAACAGATGTCTAACTTATAGTTTGTTCCTCCCTTTCCACGTAATATCCTACCTTTACTTTGACTTTTTTACATGAGTGTATGCCTTTACCATCAAGGGAGGGCAGGAGTCTGTTCCTTTCATAGGATCAGCTCTAGGTTTGGTATGACAAGGAGGAGCATTGAAATGGCAGGTCCGGGTGAGATTGGGGCATGGAAAGCGTTTTTTTTTTTTGTTTTGTTTTTTTTTTTTTTTTTTTTTTTTTGACAGTCTATTTAATTCCAGCATGAAATAAATTGGTAAGAAATTACATTTGATTTTCCCAAAACAGATGATTTCTGTTTGCTAAACACAATTCCATCAAGCTATAAAGTCTTCCATGGTATTGTAGGTGATAAAAAGCAAAATTGTTTCTCTTCAGGTGATACTTATACACTGCAGTGAACCGTGTGTAAATTTAGACCTTCCCTACTTTTATCTTTCAGGGTTCTAAACATTTAGCTGTTGTTTTGAGTGACATTATTTTAGCAGTTATTGACTCCATTTTTGTGTGGTTCATATCCTTTACCATGTCCTCCCAAAATAGTTTGTGGTATTATTAAAATTAGATTACTTTTAAGTTATAATAATGGTGGAATGAAATATAATTGTGCATTATTGTTTTCTTAATATAGTAGTTTAGCTAAAGACAAGAAAGTAGTAACTCCCCAGATAGAAATGTCTTTATTTTTCTGTTAGTTCACTAAATAAAGTGCTCAATGTACACCTGACACAGTGAGGCACAAATAGAGAATATTGTCTCTGCATTTACAGAATTCACGCCTGATAGAGACAAATATGTAACTTCACTGGAGCAGCACAGCAGGAGAAATTGCCATTTTAGAGTGTTGGTGTGAGAATAGAGGCAAGAGGAAAACTCTGGCAATAAAAGTAAAGACTTCACAGAAATGGTTGAGTAAGTAGGAAGAGAATTGAGGGGAAAGCATAGTTGGAAATGTAAAACTAAAGGAAACAGTGGCAGAATATCCCAGATTAGCTTTTTACATGTAAATATGGTGGGGGAGTTATGGCAGATGAGGCCATGGGGAAAGATGGAACGAAAGATGTAAAAGATATAACGATGGGTCCTGTGTAGCCTCTGCAGTGGCTTCTTAGAGATGCTTGCCTTCCTGTGGAGAACGAACAGAAATAGACACCTCTGGAATTAGGATGACAGGGCTGCAGTAGAGATGGAGCAACCCCGCCCTCAGCAGTACATCACTGCCCTGATGGCTTGTCCTATGCCACTGTGTATTTAGAAAGGACCCTGGGCTGCCCCTTTTGAAATTACCTATTTTCTAAAGTAGTTTGTGCCTGGAGTTTTTGACAAGTCAGGGAATATGCCCTTGCATTAAGCAATTGAACTTCAGACTTCGCATCCAGAAGAATTTTGTAGCCGGGTGTGGTGGTACATGCCTTTAATACTAGTACTTAGGAGGCAGAGGCAGCTGATCTCTTTAAGTTAGAGGCCAGCCTGAGCTTCAAAGAGAGTTCAAAGACAACTGGGGCTGCTTAAAGAGACCCTGTCCCAAAACAAACAAATAACAAAATGAGCTGTTTTCTCTTGGGACTTATAAAGATTTCTTCTTAGCCCTCCACAGGGTGATTCATTGGGAAACATTCAGGTAGTAACTGACAGAAATTTTCAAGGAAAAAGCTCTGTATTTTCTGATCCCATCTCTGTATTAATGTGGGCAGGCTATCGCCTTTGGACAGCATTGACTTCATTACCTTCCCATACAGTGAGTCAACAGAGTGGAGAGGTAGGAAAAGCAAGGAGACAGGTTTAATTTACTCGTTCATAAAGAAATTCAGAAATTAAAATTATCCTGTACAGTATTGAATGGTGACCAGAAATAAGTTACTATAATAGCCCTTTCCTTTGAATCTGAATTTGCCAAGTTTTCTGTCACCTGCTGTTTGGTCATTTTTACCACTGTAAAGTAAGAAGTAGGTGTCCTGGGTGGTTATGGATGATAAGCAGATGTAAGCAGGGCTGAATACAAAATTGATGGTTTGGGGCAATGACCTTGCTCTCTTTGATTTTGATGAACCTAACACAAAAGCAGTTAATCCTGTAAGAATCTTAACTGACAGAAATTCAAAGTTGGTAGTCTTTCTTATGTCTCCCCATACCCCCTTTGCTGCTTGGTTATTTGTTTTGCTGTTTTGCTGCAGGCGAATGACTCTGATCTTGTTCTTCTGGCCAGCCTGCCTCTCTCTCTCCTTGACTCGGGCTTGTGCTGGTGGATATCCTTTTCTTACTGCAGCAGCATGCTCCCCTGGCTCTCTCCACCTTGTGGAGCCTGTGCACTTTCATCACTGCTTTCTCTTCTGCAGGGGGTAGCGTTGGGATGAGTTAAACTTTACCCAGTTAAACAGTGTCTTGGTAAGTAAAGGCTTAGGCACTTTCAAATTTACTTTTGATATTTTTAACCCTGTGGCTTAAAGAACACCTTTGGATGATCTAACAAGAACAGATTTGTTTGTTTCATCCGATGTGTTTAAGGAGTACAGTGTGTTTGCACTTTTGTAGGGTCTCACAGTAGGGTCTACTTGATTGGAGTGTGTTACTTTAGAAGCTGAACTTGTCAGCCATAGTGGTACTCATCTTAATTCCAGCACTTGGAGGCAGGCAGAAGGATCTCTGAGTTCCAGACCAGCCATGGCTACACAGTGAGACCCTTTCTCAAAGAACATTTTTTTAATTAACTAAAATTTTTAAGAAAGGAAGGGGAAAATTTTTATTGTGAAAGTATTGGATATCTAGAATGATTGAACGAAAACTTTTTTTTTAAATATCTAGTCTTTTTTTTTTGAGACAGGGTTTCTCTAGCTCACCTTGAACTCACAGAGATCCTTCTGCCTCCCAAGTACTAGGATTAAAGGTGTGTACCACCACCACCCAGCTCTTTGAAGTATTTAGTTTCTTAAAGAGGTACAGATTCAAAGCTTGCCCTGCTCTCTGTTGGTATCTGGTTCATAAATAAAGGCCCCTGGTGTGCCCCCAAGGAGGAACTCAACTGCATGGGCAGAGACCTACAGGCCTCTGCTGACCTCAGGGGTCAGCAAGGAAAAATCTCTCTGTTTCTTTTTTCAGGATAGTATTAGCCTTACTTGAGCCTGGTACTCTTGGAAAGCAACCAATGCAAAATCTTCCCTCAACCATTTGTTTTCTGGAAAAGGCTATTGTAAAGCAGCTCCCTTTCCATAGGACTTGGTCCAGGATGTTCCTGCTTTAGCTGACTAAGCCAGACCCAGACCCTCCAAATTCCCATGCTTTGCCTTATGAATGATTAGCTAAACTTTCTGTTTCCTTGTCTAATCAAGACAAAATACTAACTTAACCAAACTTAAAGACTTTTCCCTCCAACATCCTGAACCCACTGTCAGCCCGAGCACGTACCTACCTCTTTAAAGGGCCTCATGAGAACCATCAGCCCCCCGAGAAAGACTTGTCACTGTGCCCAGCCAACTCCCTGTGCTTGCATCCTTCCGTCCACAGGTCTTTTCTCCCTGGCCTTTAAGTTGCTTAAATAGCTTACATGCCCTTGTCCTTCCAAGAGATGTCTCCTTAAACTCAGGCTTGTTTTCTTTGTCAGGTTTTTAATTTATAAAAATTGATAGATGCTCTGACTCCTCAATTATGGCTATTTAGAGAATAACATAAGAACCAACTAGAAAAAGAAAACAAGAAAGCAACAGAAATGGTGTCATAGGTAGCAAGAGTTGTCTTAGCTGAGGGTTTCTGCTTTACACTGTCCTGTATCACAGGAATACATCACAGGTTTTCTTGCCTTTTTTCCTTAAAGTCTGTTTATTCATTTTAGACAATGGAAATTTTATATAGAAAACTGTAATTAATTGTAATTTTAGAATGGTATAGATTAAGATTCATTTTCTGTGTTCTGTTTTAAGAGTTGTATTTAGCACTGCTGTGTTTGGGATTATAGTTTAAGGTTCTTACTGTATTTTCTTTTAACTATACGTTACCATTTTCCATGTTTTTCCTTAACTAGTTTTTCACATTTTTATAAGTTTGGCACAGACTATGAAGACTCTAAGGCTAAGAAAGAACACAGTGAAATTTTCATTGTATAGGCATTTTACAAATACACTCATCTTCGCTGTGCTAGGTAAGCTATCTGTGCCTCTTTATAAAACAATCCATTTCTGTGTTGTATGTTCTTTCAAAGGTGACTTTGTCTTTCAGCTTCTATAGTGTTTATGGTCTGGACAACAAAAACCTTCAGGATTGCAAAATGCCAATCAGTAAGTAAAATCTTAAGTATTTTAAAATTTAATTAAATCATTGACTAGATAATTAAAGTGGTTTGTTATGGGGTATTTGTACATTGTGTGAAGATATATTGCTGTGATTGGTATAATAAAAAGTTGAACAGCCAATAGCTAGGCAGGATTTATAGGTGGGATTTATAGGGGAGAGAAAGGACGAGGAGAAGGAATCTAGGTACACAGGAGATGCCAGGAGACATGGAGAAGAAACAGGAGGTTCAAGGTGGAAAAGAGGTAACATCATGCGATAGAACATAGATTAATATAAATGGGTTAATTTAAGTTATAAGAGCTAGTTAGGAATAATCCTAAGACAAGACTGAGCTTTTATAACTCAAAAGAAGTCTCTATATTATTATTTGGAAGCTGGCTGGAGAGACAGAAAAAAATCTCGTTACTTATGGCATCCAATGTAGGATGCCAAATGATTTTTTTGTAGGCATAGTGACTGCACATAAATCTACTGATATTTTAATTATCATCAGTTGCCCCACAGCTCCCTTAGTGCCCTACCAGCCCCTCAGGCTGTGGCCTGGCAGGGCTTCTGGTTCTACTTTTCTGACTGCACTATGTAGGTTTAAATTAAGCCTTCTTACAGCTGCAATATGTAGGTTTAAATTAAGTCTCTATCATTCTATTTATCAATAAGACTCAGGAATCAAAGGCTGGGGTAAAACCTGCAAGCAGAGAAAGGCTGAGTAACAACTAGCTTGTCCTTGTATTTTGGCCAGAGACACCACAAGAGACATGTCTTTTTATTTAGACAAAAGAGGGGAAATGTTGTGGGTTATTTTGATCACACTCTTAACATTCCTGAGACTGCCCAATAAAGTTATGCTCTAAATCAGGGGGCAGAACCAGCGAGTGGCTTTCTGAAATTGGCTTTTGAGAAGCCAAAATTTGGATAGAAAAGATACTTGGGAAGGAAAGGGTAGGGACTGGAACCTTTTGGTTCTGGGAAGAGGGAAGAGTGGCATCTCTCAACCATCTCTTGTGGCATCTCTGGCCTAAAATAGGGTTAGCTAATTGCTACTCAGCTTCTCCGAGCTATCAAGTTTTTACCCCAGCCTTTCTCCTGAGTCTTATTGATAAATAGAATGAGAGACTTAATTTAAACCACATATCGTGGCCTTGGAAGAGCCAGGGCTGTGAGACAGGAAGCTCTGCTATGCCTTGGCCTGAGTGACTGATGGGGTGCTGACTGAGCAACTGTGGGGCTGCAGACGATAATTAAAATATGAGATTGATATGCAGCCACTAAGCCGACAAAAAGAAAATCAATGGTTAATTAAACTATTAAAGTGTTTAAATTAATTATTCAAACAGTTATTGTTTTTAATTATACTGTTGTAGAATTTCAAAGAATTTAGTTTGTAAAGTAATAATTTTCTTGGGTTTTTCCCTTTTACTTTGACTTATTTTTTGTAGCATTAGCAAAAGTTTCTTCTCTTTTAAATAACTCTGAAACTAGGGGTGGATCTCAATTGGTAGAATGCTTGTCTCACATAAACAAACCCTGGGTTTAATCACAGTGCCATATAAACTCTCAGTAGTTGAATAATCCTGTAATCCCAGCTTCAGGAGCTAGAGGAGGCCGGAGGATCAGAAGTTCAAGGCCAGCCTGGGCTTGAATTTATATTTGAGCCTGTACCACAATATCAAAAATAAATAAATATTTGAGCAAGTTCCTCTCAGATTTGTTATCCCCTTTTCTGAACTTCTTTTTATGTATTTGAAAAGAAATTTTGTGCCCCCTTTCTCCCTTTTTCTTTCTTTTTACCTTTTGGTGCTAGAGATGGCACCTGGGGCATTGCACATGCTCTGCTTCACAGAGCTACACCCCAGCCTAGCTCTGTACCTAATGGAACTACACACCTAAGGTGGGGTGCTGCTTTGATATCACACTTAGCATTGGCTTTGGAGAGATGCCCCCTACTTGATCTCAGTTCTCACTCAGAACCTCTTTCTTGAGATCACAGATGTACTCACAAAGGGCCCAGGTGCCCTCATCTGCTGCCGTGTAAGAGACAATTGAAGGAAAGAAACTGAACTTTGGTTGGCATATTTCCCTCTTGAAATTTTCTGCTTGAAGTTACATGTTTTGATTTTTTTTTCCTAAATCTTTCTGTTTGTGAAGGGAATTAATGTATTACCTTTAGAAACAATGCTTACAACATAGGTTTCCTTAGAAAAAGATTATTACTTGTTTACTTGCTAGGCAGGCTGGAGAGATCTCAGTACTCCTGTGTATTCTTTGAATGGACATTTGCACACTAACAGAAAGTTGACAGTTCATGTTTGGATCATCCTTGTTCTAGGATTGGATGGAGCTCTGGGTTGATGATGCATTTTGGAGCTTCCTCTTTTCACTCATCCTTATTGTGATAATGTTCTTATGGAGGCCATCAGCAAATAATCAGAGGTAACAACACGGGGAATTATGACTCGGAGGCATTTGTTAGCTACCTTCGGTGCTGTTGAGAACCTTAGGAGGCCCAGCTCCCAGGAAGCATTAGGAAATCCAAAGGCCTTTTTTCCCCCAAGGGAAGGAAATGATGCCTGTTCATTCACCTGGAAGGCAGGAGTGGATGTTGTCAAACAACCTGGTGATCTTTTGCTATTCTATGGAGCCAGCCTTTTCTTGAGTCCTCCAAAATCCTAAACTATTTCAACCCTAATCCTGAACTTTGTCTCTCAGTGAATAGAACCCTTCCTCATGAAAGAGGCCTCATGTACTTTTCATCCTTCAACAATAAAAGTTCCCCTTATACTTATTACGAGTCCTTCCTCCTTACACCCTTGCCTTGACTATCAATAGAAGTCATTCTTATTGCAAAGATCACAGGTGCTTTCCTATAGAGGTATGCTTTGCTAGGGAGTTTTGATATAGCCATCCCTGAAGCTTTGTTGTGTTAATTGTTACATGGAGACTTTCCCCCCAAAGTTTTACTGTGCTTAAATGTGTAAGAAAAAGAAACCTCGAGGTCAGACTCCTTAAGTTTTGACCTGCCACCTACTAAAGTGGTGCTGACCCAAGTTTCATCCTTTCCCTCACACAGATCCATGTGTGTGGGGTCCCTGCTGGTCTTGATGCTTGCAAGGACCCCACACACATGGAGACTGCTGGGAAGTACTTTGTTTTTAAGCAGCTGTATAGTCAAGTGAGAAAACAGGCATAGCAAATGGAAGACAGTAAGAGGCATTAAGCAGTCCAGGAGGAAGATAAAGACTCTATGAAGAGCCGGGCAGTGGTGGCGCCTTTAATTCCAGCACTCGGGAGATAGAAGCAAGCAGATCTCTGTAAGTTCAAGGCTAGCCTGGTCTACAGAGCGAGTTCCAGGACAGGCTCCAAAGCTACACAGAGAAACCCTGTCTCGAAAACAAAACTAAACAGATTCTGTGAAGAGCCAGAATTTATGGAAAAGCTTTAAAATAGCAACAGCACAGTGAAAGATTGAGATGGGGAGAAAAGTCATGGTGCATAGAAGTCAGCAAAGTATGCAGTATAGCTAGTATGGCAGGGGCAGCATTTTTTCCTTCTTTTGTTTTATTTATCCCATGTGTCTTTCACTTCATGCATCTTGATCCCATTCATTTTCCTATCCCCTCACATCCACCCTCCGCCCCTATAACTCCCCTCAAAATAAAACAATTTAAGAGAGAGAAAAAAAGAAAAAAATTAAAAATCTCTTCATGGACGCTGCCGTGTAACAGAGTGTGTCACACAGTAAACCCCTTTGTCCATATATCTTTACTTGCAAGTGTTTGTTGCAAAGAGTCATTTGATCTGGTTCGAGGCCGCTGGTTGCTGCTGCACTATCAATGCTGGGCCCTCGTTAGTACTCTTCTTGGATATCTTGTTGTTGCCCTGTGTTGTGGAGATCCTGTAGCTTTGGTTCTGTGGGTCAGGCCCCTTCGCATGCTCCAGCAGATTATAGGTGGTAGATGTTGAAGTAGGTCCAATCAACCCTGGTTCTTGCCTGCCAGTTCTCCCCTATCCTCACCACCAGGGTGAACTCTCCCCTATTGCCCTAGCTAGTTCACCCTTGCAGCAGTGAGCAAGGGGTGGGGCCAGTTCTCCTGCTTTCACATCCTCGGGGTCAGCTCTCCCACACCTGCACCACCAGGACCTGCTCTGCTGTGTTCAGGTGCAGCATTCTTATCCCACATTTTGGAAGTGCTTTTAGTTTAGAATATTTGCATAAATTTTACTGACTAAACATCCTAATCTGAAATCCAGGATCCACAGAGCCAGAAACTTCTAGAGCACTGACCTGATGCTTAGACAGGCAGGTATGCAGTTTGAGAGTCAAAGTATTCAGCCTATTCTTTATTTCACGAAAGCTGGACAGGGAGAGCGGGACTGAATGGCACAGGACTGAGTTCCAGTTCAGAAATCTGTGTTTTGGACTGTGGTGGCGGCCAGTCCCACCTTCTCCTGCCTACTTTCTTCTCCAAGGAGAGAACTATTGAGTTTCTTTTGTATCCCTCTAGGGAAAATGAGACAGGCATACTAGGAAATGTGTTTCCTTCTTCCTTTAACAAATAATGGGCCAGTGAGGTGGCTCAGCAGGTAAAGGCTCTTTCTATCAAGTCTGTGGACCTGAGTTCATTGCCTGGAACCCACTTGTTGGAAGGAGAGAACCAACTCCTCAAAGTTGTCCTCTGACCTTCAATTGTGTGAGCACATGCACACACACAAATAAATAATAAAAATTTAAATAACTGGGCATGTTGGGTCAGAACAATCAGGAAGCAGAAGCTCTGTGAGTTCAAGGCCAGCCTGGGATACACATCAAGACCCTATGTTTAAGAGAATTTTTAAACTGTGCAGTGGTGGTGCATGCCTTTAATTCTAGCACAGGCAGAAGCAGGTGGATCTCTGAGTCGAGGCCAACCTGGTTTATAAAGCTAATTCCAGGACAGCCAGAGCTATTATGAAGAGAAACCCTGTCTTGAATCCCCTCCCAAAAGAATTAAAAATAAATAAATTACTCTTCTACACTTTTCTTTTTAAAAATATATCTGGGTATCACCGTGCATAGATGCATCACCGTAACCAGGGGCTGTGCAGTATTTTGTAATGTGAGAGACAATGTGTGTGTATAGACACACACATATTCCAAAAATACTGGACATTTGACTTTTGTTATTACCAGCAATATTTCCTGAATGCTTTTGGAGGCACATACATTTGGAAAGACGTTTAATATATGATGTATTTAATAATTAAAATACAAAAATTCTTAGCAGATTCTAAAATGTAAATGTTTGTTTGTTTAAATATTGGTGATATGAAAATAGAACATCAATCCTCTAAATGTAATGCTTTTTTTGTCTATAAACATTTTCTCTGACTGGAGAGATGGCTCAGAGGTTAAGAGCATTACCTGCTCTTCCAAAGGTCCTGAGTTCAATTTCCAGCAACTACATGGTGGCTCACAACCATCTGTAATGGGGTCTGGTGCCCTTTTCTGGCCTGCGGGCATACACACAGAAAGAATATTGTATACATAATAAATAAATAAATAGAAAAACATTTTCTCCTTGAGGGCTAAAGAGAAAGCTCAGTGGTTAAGAGCACTGGTTGCTTTTGCAGAGAACCCCAGGTTTAGCTCTCACTACCCACATAGCTGCTCACAGCCATCTATAACTCCAGCTCCAAGGCATCTGATCCCCTTTTCTGGCCTTTGCAGACATCAGGCATGCAATGTATTAAGTATATGTAGGCAATATATTCATACACATAATCTTTTTAAAAAAATTCCTCCTTGCTATATAGGACAATCTGTAGAAATTTTGTCATCAACAGTATTTTTGAGAAAGTATTTGATCTTTAATTTCACAAATCAGATTAGCACTTTCCTTTCATTAGAAAAACGCTAAAATGAGGTGGAAGGTTAGTTACTATCTTAATGCATTAGAAACTTGGACAATAAGCTTTTTATATGCCATGACTGACAGTGATGAGGTTTAAAGACTCCTTTGTTTTTACCTAGGTATGCCTTCATGCCTTTGATAGATGATTCTGATGATGAAGTTGAGGAATTCATGGTAACATCTGAAAATTTAAGTGCGTGATGTGTGGGTTTTTTTTTCAAAATGACTATTATACATATTTTAAAAAAAAGAAATTTTTACTTGAGATGCAAGGTCACATGTGCTGTTTAAAATCTTTCCTATGAGGACTGGGGAAATGTCTCAGCTTGTAAAGTGTTTGCCTTGCAGGCATGAGGATATGAGTTTAGTCCCCAGAACGAATATTAAAAAAAAAAAAAAAGAAAATGCTGGGTAGCATGCATGTTTAACCCATGTGCAGGGGAGGCAGATCACTGGGGCTCACTGCCAGCCAACCTGGCCTTGGCTGATTCCAGGCAAGTGTAAGTGGGTGGTACCCAAGGAACAACACCAGAGGTTGTCCTCTGACCACCACCACACACACACAGGTGCCCAGCACCCACACACACTGGGGAGGAAGCTCAGGATGTTTGCTAAGTACATATGAGAAATTGAGTTTGGATCTTAGCACCTACATAATAGCCAGGTGCAACACCATGCTAGAGTTGGGGATGGAGGGGAGAGGCAGTGTAAACAGACAGGTCTGTTTAGCCAGTCAGTCTTCCTGAAATAGTAAACTGTAGGCTAAGTGAGAGACACCACCACCCCCACCCCGAAAAGGAATAAGGTGGAGAATGATAAAGGAAGACATCCATTGAAAGGTTTCCTGCATGGTAAACAGTGAACAGAAGACTTAGACAGGCAGTGTGCACATTGAAAGTGCTCAGTGTTCTCAGTAATCAGGGACACAAGACAGCAATAAGCTACTACAACCCCCACTGCTCACAGTCAGCGTGACTGATAGCCAGTTGGAGAGGACTCCTCACACACTACTTACTACAAGTCATGGACCGTGTAAAGTCTCCTTAAAGAGAAGTGTGACATACCCACATCAACACATATGCATAATTTTTTTAAAAAATCTAAAACTTTAGTCAATATGAAGAAAATAATTTTCATATCATGTTTTATACCGTAAGCATACCCTGCTGTTTCTATGTCAAGCAAATGCTCTACTCCTGAGATATATCCCAAGTTCCCAAGATGTCTTATTTTTGAAATACTGTAAGCCTTACACATTTGCCTTAAACTTTAAATTGAATTAGGGACATATATATGCTTGAGCTCCTCTGCAGGTGCATTTTAGACCAGCAAGTTGAAAACCTGCTTGTTGTGAAATACAATTACCAGAACCTAAGCCTAGAGGATACTACTCAGTGAATTAGGCCAGGGACAGAAAGGTAGACAAACATGTTCTTACCAATAGAGAAGCAAAACAGTTGATCTTGGATGCAGGGAGTAACAAGTTGAGGTGAGGAGAAAAAACAGGAACAATAATAGACAACAATTGTTTAAAACAGAATTCAGCTGGGCAGTAGTGGTGCAGGCTTTAATCCCAGCACTCGGGAGACAGAGACAGGCAGTTCTCTGTGAGTTCAAGGCCAGCCTGGTCTACAAGAGCTTGTTCCAGGACAGGCTAAAAGAAACCCTGTCTCGAAAAACAGAAGTGGGGCAGACAGAATTCAAGTTAGACAGAAGGACAAGTCCTAGTGGGTAGTACAGTGGGGTGACTACAGTTATTAATTCATTGTTTTTTCAAATAGCTAGGGGGGCTCCGTTCCCAGCACAGAGAAACGATCATTTTGAAGTGACATTTGACGAACTGCCCTGATGTGTTTCTGACACACTGGGTATGTGTGTGGGTTGAAATACCACTGTACCCATAAAATGTTCAACTGCCTATTAGCTTTCCCTGTGCCTCTTTTCTCATTCCAAAACAGCATATTAAAGCTACTCCCCTGGCCAAAGTGGCTACTACTTACTCTTTAAAAAATTATCTTTTTTTCTTATTGGGGTATTAAGTGTGAAGTTATAAAGGAAAGTATAATTAGTAATCTTTTATATGTCTCTGTGATGTTTCTCATTGTAGCTGAAGGAATAAAACTAAGAGCCTCAAAAACGGTTTCGAATGGAACAGCTAAACCTACTTCTGATAATTTCGTGAGTATCTGTGTATTTAGTGGATCTTTGTCTGATACTTTAGAGTCTGCCCATGTCAGAGTCGCTGATTGTCAGAGGAGCTTTCGCTAAGGTTTGTTGTTATTTAATTAGCTGTGTCCAGGCACTGGTGCAGGTTCAGGCCCATAACTGCAGTGTCGCTGCTGTCTGTCCTCACTTGTCAGGTGCTGTGCTTGGGCCAGCAGCCTGAGATCGGGCACTTGATGGAGGTGCAGCACCTCAGGCTTCCCAGCCCTGTTGGGTCTCAGTCCATGTCTGGCCAGGGCTCTTCCAGACTCATCCCAGGTGGAGAGGCTTTGTCTTGGTAAAGTCAGTGGTAGCTCTTCAGCACATCCAAGCAATTTCTTCTGAAGCTGCATTAGATTCAGGTTGTCACCTGCTGGGGAAAGAATTTATGTCTTGTTCACTTTCTAAAACAACAGACTTCTAAAACCATGAAAGCATAAGTCAAATGTAAACCTTAAGGCGGGGGGTGAGTCTATAAACTATTTATTCCTTTCTATGTATAAAAGTGTTGTGTGCATGTATGTGCATCATGTATGTGCCCAGTGCCTTCAAGTCAGAGGAGAGAATCAGCCTCTGAACTGCAGTTATGGTCGATTGTGAGTCACCACTGGGGTGCAAGGAACCAAACCCAGAGCTCACTCTGTAGACCAGGCTGGCCCCGAACTCACAGATCTGCCTGCCTCTGCCTCCCAAGTGCTGGGATAAAAGACCTGCACCACCACACCTGGCTCAAAGATGAGTCTTAAAATATCTTATACATGTTGCTGTGCATGAATGTGATGGTGATGACAGCTAGGCACAATGAACCTTACACATTCTTGCACTCTGCTGCCATGAAATGATACATAAAATTACGTATGTGTGGGCACTCCACGGGACAAGTGCTCTGTGGCAGACAATACTGTTCTCAGTAGGATCTGACAAATCCTCTTATCTTTACTTTGGCAGTTGTAGAATGTGTCCTGTGAGTAGTTTCATGGCGATCTAAAAGCCTCTAGTTCTACTCAGTTTGTATTAGAGCTGCAGATAGAGCACTCTAATTTGAGAATTCAAAGCCCCCCAAATTTTTGAGCATCAACATGACACAATAAAAAACCCACTGTGAAACTTTGTCATATCCCGGATTCTTACAAATACGGTATAAAATTGCCTTCGCTTCTGTGTGCAAAGTAGATGAGTCATAAATGAATTTTGTGTTTCAACTTGGGTCCCATCCCTGTCCTTTTCACTGTGTGTATGTAAATACTTGGAAATAGAATATTTGAAATTCTGGCCCCAAGAATTTCAGATAAGGGAGGGATTCTTAAGCTGTGTTAACGGTTCCAACTTGTTAGTTCCCCTGTGGTGATGTGTATCAGTTTATTTAAAACTCAGTAGTCACAAACATGTCAGTGGAGTTTACTCATTTTTCCAGACTCAGTGTTGTTGGCTTTTGATCAGAAATTAGAGGTCTTATTTGTCGTTACTAATTTCTACCTAGGACCAGAAACAGGACTCTGTTGCCTTGTCTCAGTCAGCAAGGTGCTTATTGCCGCAAGTAGAATGGCCCAGATAGCCAGGTACACAGGAAAGAAAACCTAGATTTGAGTGTAATAACTAGAAGTAAATTTCCTTTTTTAAAAAACTTATTCATTATGTATACAGTGTAAATTTCTACTAGAAGGGAAACCTCTACTTACTCCAGCTGATTGGCCTTCCTTGTCTGGTATAGGAATATGAACACTCCATTTCAGTGCTTTGCTGAGGCTAGAACATTGTCCATTATTGTTTTCAATTGAATATAAATATAAACCCAAGATTGTGTACAAATTAGGCATAATGAGGGACCTTGCCATTTTCTGTCTTACAAATCAATTCTACATTTTTAGTTTCACTTCTTAAGACAAAAAACGAACAAGCTCTTTCCGCCATCTTGGTACCTGTGGAGGTGAGGGAAGTTCTTGCTGTTGACCTTAGAGGCAGATTCCTGGGACCTGCTGGGAACGGCAGTGGTGCAAAGCCATTTCACCTGGCTATAGATGAGGTCTCCAGAACCAGAGAGAGCACACAGCTGTTCTTTAAATTGAAGGTGTTTGTGCTCCAGATGAAACTGAGTTCTACTTGGGAAAGAGATGTGCTTATGCGTACAAAGCAAAACACAACACAGTAGCGCCTGGAGGCAAACCAAACAAAACCAGAGCAATCTGGAGAAAAGTAACTCAGGCCCATGGAAACAGTGGCATGGTTCCTGCCAGTTTCTGAAGCAACTTTCCTGCAAAGGCCATTGGACACAGAATTCTTGTAAAGCTGTACCCTTCCTGGATTTAAACCAATGAAAAGCAAATAAACAAAAGTGGGGGTGGGGAAGATCAGTAATATTCTTACTTAAAACCAAGAAACAGAAAAATCAGTAATGTTCTGTCTGTTTATGAAACACTGTCACACTTGTGTGTGACATTCTAAGCCAGCACGTGTCGCAACTAACAGATCCCATACATCTGATTTAAGTTTGTAAGTTTAAAAACATGCTACCAAAATGTATGTTTTCAGGTGATATTTAGCAAATACTAAATATAAATATTTATTTCTACAGGATGAAGATTTGAAGTGGGTGGAAGAAAATATTCCCTCTTCGTTCACAGATGTGTAAATATCCTCTGTTCCAATTTTGAACCTGGGGCTATAGTTTAAGGAGATTTTATTGGATGTTTTTCAAAGCGTGCGTTTGTGCATGTGTGTGTGTGTGTGTGTGTGTGTAAACTTCTTGCAGAACTGAACATAGCCCCAACCCCTTTCCACTGTACAGCCATTTCAGTACTAGCGACCTGTAACCAGTTCGCTCTCTTCCTGCTCAGAATCTTTTTATTTCATTTTAATTTTTTTTAAATATTTATTTATTATATATACAATATTCTGTCTGTGTGTATGTCTGCAAGCCAGAAGAGGGCACCAGACCTCATTACAGATGGTTGTGAGCCACCATGTGGTTGCTGGGAATTGAACTCAGAACCTTTGGAAGAGCAGGCAATGCTCTTAACCACCGAGCCATCTCTCCAGCCCTCATTTTAATTTTTTACCACAGAAAAGTTCAGACATGTAAAACTATTTTTTTTACATCCAGTTGTATATATATGTAAAGGTCAGTGAGAATTTGTAGAAGTTGGTTCCCTCCTTACATATGGGCCTAGGAATCTTAATTCAAGTCACCATGTTGGTGGCATACTTAGCCTCTGAGCTGTCTTACCAGCTCGAGCTTTCACAGCTTCAGGGGGAGTCTGCTTTTGTTGTCACCCCTGTGTGTATTGTGGACTTCATTTTGTGTGGTAGTTTTATATATTTGCTTTTTTATATATTCCTCATAAGCATCAAGGTTCTTTACATCTCATCCCTGAATACTGAGAATTTTAGGTGTGTTTGTATCTGGAACAGCAGACAAAGGCAGGAAGTTCAATCCCGGGGCCTATGGGGTAGAAGGCAAGAGCCAGCCCCTGAGTAGCCCTCTGATGTCCACACCTGTGCTCCAGTCACACACACCTGCTATCATGTACAGTAAATAAATACATCTCCAAACAAATGTTTTCCAGAAAAAAATACTATGTTTGATAATGTGCTTCTCTCATTTTCACAAAAGCACAGAATTTAGTTTTGTAGTTAAAGTGGCAGATACCCAGCCAATTGTTAAGAGTAAAAGAATAGCCAAGGATTGAAAAGTAAATAGGGAGTGGGGTGTGTTTGAATGCTCCTGTGAGTTCAGCCCACTGCCCCATGTGTAGTAGGAGTGCCCTTGTAGTACCAGTTTGTTTCGGTATAAAGTTCAGATCTTTAAAGTATTTCTGTTAACTTTAGACTGAACTTTTTCAAAGGAACATGCATTCTGGAAACTGTACGCATCCTATAATCAGAAGGCAGAACACTGCCAGTCCACTAAGCCCTGGTCTCTCCCAGATGCCCTGCTGCCCCGCAGCTCTGGCTGTAGAGTTCTTGTAGAGTTCACTGTTATTTCTCTTTTGTTTCAGCGCTCTCCCAGTGTTAGTGGACTCAGATGAGGTAAGCCTCCTTTTACAAATCTCCTTAGAGCGGTTTCTGTTTTTTACACTGTATTTCAGAAGCTAATTCAAAAATAACCTTTTGAAGTAATTACCAACTAAGCAGACAGAAGAACACAGAGCTGGCTTGAAGTGTGAGGATTGTGGGCTAAGATTCACTGCAGGCAGAAGCAGGATAAAAGATACTTGGTATAAATGAAGAGAAGAGGCGTTTCATGAGGTTTTTGTTTGAAAGTGCAATTTTTAAGGCATTGTGTGTCCATTGTTTAGCTTCTGACGCGTATAATGTATTGGAATAATTTCCAGCTTTACTTACTAAGCATGAAATTTAAATAAAGGATTTTTTTGGGGGGGGATTAGTTTTTGGTCAGCTAGACATTGCAGGGTAGCCCAAGGCAGGGTTCATCTTCAGTATATGGATTACAGGATAACCATGGCTCATAC
This sequence comes from Chionomys nivalis, assembly GCF_950005125.1. Taxonomy (NCBI): domain Eukaryota; kingdom Metazoa; phylum Chordata; class Mammalia; order Rodentia; family Cricetidae; genus Chionomys; species Chionomys nivalis. The sequence goes on along the minus strand of NC_080094.1, from coordinate 46,017,969 downwards.
AGAGGAGGGCCGGCTATTAGCAGTTGGTGTGCTCTGTGTTTCCAGTAGAGCAAGAGAAGAATTGGAAGGGAGATGCCTCTGAAGCAGTGCTGTGTTCCTCTGTGGCAGGATGACAGGGTGGAGGAGGCCTTCCCACACGACACTGTGGGATCTACAGCCCACAGGGATATGCTGGGAGGCTATTTAGTGGTGCACTTAGTTCATTTGACTTGATAAATAAATACTGTCTTGGGTCCAGTGACATGAGACACATCTTATATGAGATCCCTATTAGCTCTGGTTCTGCCTCTTACAGAGAACCTAAACTCATTTGTAGGAAGAAGGAAGCTGACTTTTTCCAACTTTGGCTGATTATTGACCTGTTGAATTATGTGGGGACCATGGTTTTATCTTACACTTCCCCAAAGTTAGGTCTGTTAAAGAGTAAATATAGTGACTTGTAAGATTAGAACATCTTGGTAGGTTCTGGATGTAGCCCCAACAATTGACACATATCTTTTTCCCCTCTAGGAAATTATGACCAGATCTGAAATAGCTGAAAAAATGTTCTCTTCAGAAAAGATAATGTGACTGGGACCTGCAGTTGAGTGATGGGAAAAGCCTGTCTCATCAAAACTGACGGCTTCACTATGATACGTTTTGTTGTGTTGTCGTGAAGATCTGTGTGTGCAAATGAAGAATCAGGTGTGGGAGGGTCTGCCACCCTCATAAAGCCATCTTTAAAACTGACTCATAAGGTCAGTTTAATTGCCATTAAGTTGCCTGAATTTGGAAATAATCTGATACATCTTAACCAAGTGTACACAGAAGCGTGTTAGGTGACAGCTACAGGCATGCAGATTTGGGTCTCAAGTTTTCTCCAGAAAAAAAAGAATTTGTACCTGGGTGTGGTGGCACATGCCTGGCAATTGAATCTCTGTGAAATCAAGGGCAGCCTGGTCTACATAGTTCCAGGACAACCAGAGAGAGCTACTGAGTGAGATCCTGTCTCAAAAAACAAAGCAAACAAAAACAAAAAAAAAAAAAAAATGGAAAAGATTCTCTATGACCACTCCTTCCCTCGCACCTTCGAGATTGATTCTCCTGAATGCTCCACAGCAGTGTTCATCTTTTGTAGTGATAACTTTATTCAGTTTTTTTATACTGAAGTGACATAATATTGGAACGTGAGCATGTTCATATGTTTTATCTTGTCCCCTCTGTTGGTGTACACAAAACTCCTATTTGTAAATACCACCATGCACTGCACGTCATGGAGTATGAGCTCAGGGGAACACAGGTGCACAAAGAGAGACGTCTTGAGGATACGTCCAAAGATTTGCAGGCTATGGGTACACGTGCTGCTGCTAATTCCACTATGACCCCTGGCCATGTGGCTCCCCAAAAGCACTTTCTTCGAAGCCTCTTGGTGCACCATTCCTTGTGAGCTTTGTGGGGACTTGCACAGTATCAGGTTGGCTACACGTTCTCGGTGTTTTCCGTTTCAGGATAAAAACATCTAACTATACCATGCATCAACATGTAATTAACCAGCCCTTAATCATATTTTACACCTTGTTTTGTTAAATTATGTTCATAATGTATGATTGAAAATTTCTATTCTAATATTTTTTAAATATAGAATGTTGTAACTTGAAAGGCACTTGAATGTAGTTTGGAGATGTGAATGCTTTGCTGCTCTCATGACCAAAGACACCAGACTGGCAGGCATTAATGATGAAAGGCAGGGTCTGTGGCTTTTCTCTGGAGGACGTCTGGCCTTGTGAATTAGAATAATTTGGAATAATTGAGAAAACATGAAAATCTGACCAGGAGCGCTTAACCACAACCTGCAGTGATTTTCACTTTGATGCCACAAAACAACCCTTTCTTTCAAAAGCTTACTCTTCTGAGTTTATTTCCTACGTACTCATTCCATAGGGGTTGGTAGAGATACATTTCTGTAGTTGTATCTCTTGAAAATATCCCATAGTGGACACTGGGAAATGGTGCAGTGTTGGGAGCCCTGGTGGAGAGAGGCTAGTTCGCAGCCCCCCTGCTTCCTGGTGCTTCCTGAGGGAGAGTGGCCAATTCAACCAAAGTGGGTCCATTGCTTCTGTCAGTTTCTGCCACAGTGATGGGCTTCTCCTGTCCTCTATGCTTCCCTGCATGCGTGTACATTTTGCTTTGGCATAGTCCACCTTCTAACCCAGTTGTTTGAGAACTGGAGACACCCTTGCAGGGTGGGGGTCGGGGGTTGCAGGGTGCTGCGTAGCCCACGCTGGTTGATGTTAGACTTGAGAACCTCTTGCTAAGATTGCAAGCATGCACCACCGAAGCCCACTTCACATGTGTATTTAATACCCTGCCTTCACGGGATGAGGCAGTTGACCCACAACCCACACGCCTGCAGTTGATATTTCTCTTATAGCTAGCAGGGGTTACACATTGAGTGAGTGTAGGGGGAGGAGTTGCTGGCCAGGGAAATGCTTTTGATACCACGTCAGTAGTGTTTCAAAAAAAAAAAAAAAAAAAAACAAATAAACCAGGAAAGACAAAGGATGCTGGCCTAGCTCCAGGTTGAAATGAACACTTTCTTTCCATCCAGAGAGAGTGGAGTTTCATCTTGACAACCTCACTAGAAATGTTTTGGAAGGGTGTGTGTGCTATCTGTTGCATTTAGTGATAATGGTGCCAGGTGCTAATGTTTAATGACCTGTGTTGAGCTTTTCTTGGGGGGCCCTACAATGTCAGTGTAATTCACAAGGACTAGGTTGTCCACCCAGGGCTACCATGCAGCTCTTCAACCTCCTTCCCCATCTGCTCCAAGGCTCCAGACAACATTGGGGCTTCCAGACGCCCAGCTCAGTTTGCTCAAAATGCTATTGGACAGACCTCCCCTTTAGTTGAGGTCTGAGGATAAGACTCCAGGTTTGTGCTCAAAACTTCTTGTAATACAGTTTGTGTTAGATTTTGGTAATGTATGAGGTTTGCTTGAGACATTTTTCATGATTTGAATTAGGTTAATATTTAAATATGTGCCTTCTGGGGTAGTTATGTTATTTCAGTAAGAAACGAGAGATGGAAATTATAAGCTTGGGAGGTGGTAGGTTGCCCCCATCCTTTTCCTGTTTGTTTGTTTGTTGGATTTTGTTTTGGTTAACTTTTCCTATCTTGTGGAAATTGGATTATGGTACATCATATTTAGACTACAATAATGTCAAGATTTGACTTAAAGTGTGCATACAAAGTTGATTTGTACACCCTATTTCAAGGAGGTTTGGGGCTGTTGACCTGGCTGTCTATGACTGAAGCTGAAAGAGACCATGCTAGGTTTTGTCTCTTGTTCTGATGTCTGTGAGTGATTGACAGCATGCAGTAAGCAATACAAAACACCAAGCCTTACATCTGTCAGAGGAAGTGTAAAATACAAAATTCTGAACATATAAATGTATTTAAGTGACAAAAATAGATTTTTTTAAGGAAGTGTATGTCATAGGACAGGAACTCGATACTGTTTTAAGTTTCTTTAGAACTAGGAAAACATTCATTCTTGGGGGAGAATGTTTAGAGGTTAAAAATATATTCACTATTTAAAAAGATTAAGTTATTATTTGGGGGAAATTTCCTTGAATATATAACAGCAATTTAAAGGACTTTCGTTTGAAAAAAATTGTATTTTTATGCCTTAATATTTGTTTTTTTGTAATAAATTGCTTTCTGATGTTTGGAGATTGTTTTCTGAGATTATCTGTTAGCGCTACCTCATGAAAATCTGTAGGAAATGTGCTCTCCAGGAGAGGGCAGGGCATGGGATTCTTTAAAAGGGAGGTACAACTAAAAGTCAGAAAAATATTGAGTCTTAGTTGTGCTAGATCAGAACAAAATGGAAATATTTAAATCAAGTTAACCTAAGTTTGTACACCTGTGTGTGTTTATATGTTTTCATGTGTGTGTGAGAGACCTGTCATCTCTCAGTCTAATGTAATGAGAGTACTCATTCATGATGACATCATTGACTCAGTCTTTGTGAAATATCCAGCAATGTTTAATACCTTTGAATGATGTCAATTCTCTTGATATTTTCAAAGATGTCTCAAAATAAAGAGTAAGGTTTCTACACACACACAAACTATAGACAAACTAAATGTCAGCACCGACAAGAATAGTGAGTGAATTCCTGTCTACTTCTTACAGGATGGTTTCTGCTTTTGAGTAAAAATGAAGAATTTGTGATAATAGAAAATACATACATGAAGCATGAGCAGGGGCACACGTGTGGAGGAACGAGTGGCTCCGCAGCTTGTGCTGCCGCTGAGTTCAGCTACCATGACCACAGCTGGGCTCCAGCTCGTCACACAGTTAGTTACCTGTGGACGGAGAGATGGCTCACCCTCACAGCAGCTCACACTGTCCATAACTATTCCCAAAGAATCAGAAGCCTTCCTCTGCCTTAGCATTGCACACCATGTACATGCACACAAGAAACCCATACACATAGAAAAGGATGGGATTTGTAGCATGGATTCTAATTGATCTTAATAAAACCCAGAGTCAGATATAGGGGTTAAAGCTGAAAGATCAGAGAAGCAGAGCAGCCAGCCACTAATTCTTAACTCTACTGAATCCTCAGACCAAAGGAGTGATCCTGTCCCTACGAATCCTCAGACTGAATCTGAGCTCCTGTCTCCTCCCACCTTATATTCCTCTTTCTGTTCAGCCATATCACTCCTGTCTCCACTTCCCTAGTATTGGGATTAAAGGCCTGTGATCCCAAGCGCTGGGATCACCTTTGTGTGAGCTCCGTTTCTCTTTTATACTGATTCAGTCTAGCATAGCCCAGGTTGACCTTGAACTCACAAATCCCTTTGCCTCTGTCTCCCAAGGTGTGTGCCACCACCGCCTGGCCTCTATGAGTGGCTTAGCTCTGCATTCTGATCTTCAGGCAGGCTTTATTTGTTAGATCACAAACAATATCACTGCAGGGTTTTAAAAAGTTATCTGAGCCAGGCATAGTGGTGTACACCTTTAGTCCCAGCCCTTGGGTGGCAGGAGCAGGTGAATCTCTGAGTTTGAGGCCAGAATGAGTTCTAGGACAGCTAGGGCTATAGAGAAACCTTGTATTGAAAAACAAAAATAAATGTTATCTGGTCAAATAACAGTTCTGGGATGGTGAAGAGGTAGGAAGAGCAGAGTATGACTCTGCAAGATCCCACAGTTTATTTCTATCTGTAGAAGCAAGACCTACCATCCACATCCAGCCAGCAAAAGGGGCAAATAGCCTGGAAACTTCAGAGGCTGGACCCGGAAGTGGTGAGCTTTGCTTCTTAGTATATTGTCTTAGAGTCATTTGGCCACACCGGTCTTCCAGTTAGTCTAGAAAGTCAGTCATGTGCCTGTCCCTGCACTAGTTCTGTAGAAGGCAGAACCTAATATTAGGTTCTTTGGGAGCAGTGGATTATGGGAGACTCGAAGCCCTACCCACTGCTTTTCTGTGTTTTCCTAATTTTAAAAGGAAAGCACACTAAAAAATAAATACATAAAACTTGACAGCGCCTTAAGAAAAGGCGTGGTCCTGGGGACAGACAGACAGACAGTCCTTGCAGTCCTGGGAGGAGGAGGAGCTCTGTTTACTTGTTACTCAGCTGGGAAGGTAATACAAAAAGGGCCTGCCTGGGGTGCAGCCTTTCTGAGGCAGCTGAGGCTGGGTCGTGGGGAGACAGCTGAGACTTGGCTGATGAATTCCACCTGAAACATTGGAAGGTGATGTACTCATATTGAAAGGAAGTTGCCCGGGCAAGCCCCCACCCCAAGTGATCATGGATTCACATTCAAACTTCTACCACAGACTGTCCTGAAGCTGAATTCCCATGAAAATAACCTTGACAGCAGTTCCTCAAAGTCAGTTTATACACGGACAAAAATACCCAAACGATTCAGCAGGTGGTGCCAAACACCATCCCTGAAGAATCTTTTCTTTTCCTTTAACCAACTAAGAAAGACATTTTACTTACTAAATGTCAGTTTGTGACTTTGAAGGTTAAGGATCTTAAAGACATTAAGCCTGCTACCTTTTAAAAAATTCTATTTATTTACTTTTATAGATGAGTTCTCTCTATACAGCCCTGGCTGTAATGGGGCTCACTCTGTAGACCAGGCTGGCCTCAAACTCAAGAGATCTGCCTGCCTCTACCTCCTGAGTGCTGGGATTAAAGGTGTGTGTCACCATGCTCAAATCTTACTACATATTTAAATTTAGACTTTTAAGATCTGTTTAATAGGCATGAGTCCCTAGGTTCAATTCCCAGTACTCACAACACACAAAATAATAGAGGAAAGGGCTCTAAAGAGCAGGGTGGCTGCACACAGATACTGGAGGGGAGTAGTGGGAAAAGGGGTACGGTAGTTTGAATGTAATTGACCCACATAGACTCATTATTAGGAGGTGTGGCTTTGTTGGAATAGTTGTGGTCTTGTTGGAGGAAGTGCATCACTGCGGAGGTGGGCTTTGAGGTCTCGTATGCTCAAGATACTGCCTAGTGTCTAAGTCTACTTCCTAATGCCTGCAAGGTGTAGAACTCTTACCTTCCTCTCCAGCACCATGTCTGCTTGCATGCTGCCATGTCCCACCACGATGATAATGGACTGAAACTGTAAACCACCGCCTCAGTTAAAGGTTTTACTTCATAAGAGTTTCTATGGTCACAGTGTCTCTTCACAGCAATAGAAACCCTAAGACAAGAGGGCAGGAAGAATTTAGCTGGAAGCTGGTGAGGGAAGCCAGTATAAAGGGAGAGAAGGAGGAGAGATACATAATATTAAGGGTGTTTTAAAAAGCCTTAGGGAAGCATTGTTTTATGTTAACTTAAAAATACATATGTGTGTACACATATGTGTGTATAGGTGATAGATTAGATGATAGATGATAGGCAGAGTTTGAAAGGAGTATGCCATGTAGGATGACATTTTCTCCCCAAGAACCATAGAATAACAAAAACCTTAGAGCCAAGCATAGGAATTCTCCCTTCAAATTGTTGACTAGGAAAAATCTCGATGAGTCCCAAAACAATATAGGCTATTGCCATTGCCCTTTCTTATCTTCCAGAACTTAAAGGTGAGACCCTATTGCTGAGGACACCACACACTTTGGAAACAGTACATGAAACTGACCTAGAAGCCCCTGCCTTGAGGACTAGCTCTCAGAATATGCAGTCACTATGCAAACTTTTGTCCCTATGCTGTGCAATCAATAGTCCTTCCTTGCTATGACACAAAACACAATGACCAGCATGACAAGATATCCCCAAAGGTGCAATAGTGGCGCTTATATCTTGGGGTAACCAAGGTATAAGCCACACATTTGGATGTAAGGGACACTCAATAGAGGGGGATTCATCCCTGATACTGTAAACCCGAGCAACTTCATTGTGAGGTCATTGACCCTAGAGAGAGCCTGCTATTACTACTTTCCTAAACCAGTATAATTTCTTTTTTAAAAGATTTATTTTCGTTTTATGTGAATGGGTGTTTTGCTTGCATGTGTGTCTGTGCACACATGAATGCCTGGTGCCCAGAGGCTGAAGAGGTCATCAGATCCCTTAGAACTAGAGCTACAAGTCATTGTTAGCTGGCATGAGGGTGCTGGGATTGAACCAGTGTCCTTTGGGAGAATGATCAGTGCCTCTAACCATCGAGCCATCCCTGTAGCCCCTGGTATAATTTCTAGCTGCATTCTAAGTACTTATCTTTGTACCAAAAGGTAAGTTAGCTCTTACTCCTCATCAAAGAAGCATCTCTTTGCAGTAGATGGAGACTACTACAGAAATCCACAGCGGGTCAAAGTTCAGAGAACAGCTGACCACAAGGTGCCCAGCCCTAACTGGTACAGCTACAACACAGCCCCTACATCTAAAACCCAGGGAATATTGTCAAATGGGGTACGGAAAGATTGTAAGAGCCAGAGGGCCAGAGCATTTGCTAGAGTATCTCCTGTATATGATAAGTATCTCCATGAAACCTCAGCGATATGATTGTCCAAACAAGACCTGCCCAATACAATGCCAGTTGACATACTGATAGGGTGGGGGAACTCTCACAAGACTCCACCGTTCGGTGAAGAACTACAGACAATTAGAGGCTTCTGAGAGATGGATAATCACTCTCCTCTAAGGAATAGCCTCCTGATAGGTCCCACAGGGTCAGCCTTAAACACATGTACATGCAAGCAACACTAAAAGTAGCCGCAGATTGTATTCATGTGTGTGTATGTAAATATATATAACAGTAACAGACTGTATTCATGTGTGTGTGTAAATATATATAACAGTAATAGTGTGCAGAGGCTCACCTCACGGTGGCCAGGAAGCAGAGAGAGATGGATGGGCAATAGGAGTGTGTGCAGAGGCCACCTCATGGTGACCAGGAGGCAGGGAGAGATGGATGGAAGGGGCTGAGGGAAGATGCATCTTAGTCAGGATGTTCCTAAGATCCACCCCTTCCTGATAATCCTTTCGTGGATTAAATCCATCTGTGAATTGGACCTCGATTTGGTCAGAGACTCCATGATCTAATGGCCTCTCAAAGGCACACGCAGAAGTTTTACTAATCACCTAGGTGTCTCTCAAAACAACTGAATTGACCGCTGAGACCCAAGATCTGCCCATTAAAGTGAGATCCCTGATAGTCCTGTCCAAACTCATGATTCTGTTTCAGTGAGTACCTACACTACAGCCCTTTGGGATTTCTTCTTCCCATGGTCTTTCTAGACACTGGTTTCTGTGGGACTGTCATCACGGGCAGGTGGTTGAAGGTCTCGGAGGTCAGTCTTGGCTTGTTCCTGCTGCTCATGTGTTCACTGTTCACTCCTGCAGGCCCTGAAGGTCTGCACCCGTGGCTCACACTGTAGCAATTCTGGTGTCAGCCCATGCCCGCCTGCCCTGCACAGTAGGAGGCTGCACGGCCAGAAGAGGGTGTCGCCTGATCTGGCAGGGTTTCTTCCATATCTTCCGCCTTCACCTGTCAGGCCCAAGTATGGCCTTAAGGGACTGAGGTTGACATCTTGGGGACTCAGAGAAGCAGAAGCAGAACCAAATATATGAGGCATGTGTAGTCAGCCAGTCTTTCTCTGTACCACCAGCCCCCACTCACGACACAGAGACATTAATTATGAAAGCTCCGTCTTAGCTTAGGCTTGTTTCTAACTAGCTCTTATGACTTAAGCTATCCCATTTTGATTATGTGTTGCCACATGGCTTGTGGCTTTTACATCTCTGCCTGCATGTCCTGCTTCTTCTCCATCTCCTCTGGCATTTCCCCCACACCTAGATTCATCTCTTCTTTGCTCTCTGTTTAAAAGTCTCGTCCAACCTCTTCCTGTCTACTTATTGGCCATTCAGCTTTTTATTAAACCAATCAGAAGGTGCTTTGGGGAAGACATATCTTCCCCAAGAGTACAAAAATATTATTCCACAACATTTCCCTCTTTTTGTCTAAATAAAGAAGAAAGGTTTTAACTCTAACACAGTAAAACTACATACATTAAGAACAATTATCAGGTAAGAATAGCATTCATAATGTACAGTCCACTTGCATTTGGCAAATTTAGAGAAAATATTCCATTATCTATCCTAACTTGGTGAGTCCAAAGTATTATACCAATTCACTGTCTATCCTAACTTGTATTACAAACCTAAAACTATATTTTTAGACCTCAGAACATTTTGTAAATAAACAATTTAAGTTTTTATGTCTCTCAACCTTATACACTTTACATTTCTTTTGTGAGTTTCTTTTCTGAATTTAGTAACAAGGAAAACTGTAATTATAACTATCTAATCTTCAACTCCATCAGAGATCGGAGAAGGATATAATATTACCTGGGTAAATAGGAAGTGCAGAGCAAACAACTTTCAAAACAATGGAAATGCAGAAACAGCTGACTGCCTGGACAGTGACCTAAGGTTGTTCTGCAACATTGGGGCATCCATCTTTGGCCTACAGGCCTAAAAATATTTTTTGTGAAGTAGGAATTTTTGAAGAACTTCCTACCCTGTCTTGACAAAGTTTGGCAGTTCCTTTTGTGTGTGTGTGTGTCCTCTTTATCTGCTTTGGGTAATATACTGTCAGCAGTTGAAGCAAAGGTAGTTTCTTGCCCAAATAGCTAGCTTTTGCCACAAAGAAAGCAAACAGCATATGGAGGTTTTTCGATGCCCATCATCTGTTTTTGAAGTAAATTGGTGCTACCAGGAGTGTTGTGTCTCACTGTCTTTAACACTTTAAATGTCATATTCTGTAGATCTCTAAAATGTTTGAAGACTAGATGTCTATCTAAAATATATCTGTTTGACCTTAAAAACCATACCTAACATGACTATAAGTTTGATTATTATAGATGACTGACTACTAACATGCATTTCTTTATTATCCTGAATAATTTTCAAGGACTAAAACTTTACATTACATTTTTTAAAAATATTTATTTATTATGTATACAATATTCTGTCTGTATGTATGCCCACAGGACAGAAGAGGGCTCCAGACCCCATTACAGATGGTTGTGAGCCACCATGTGGTTACTGGGAATTAAACTCAGGACCTTTGGAAGAGCAGGCAGTGCTCTTAACCTCTGAGCCATCTCTCCAGCCCTTTACATTACATTTTTAAGTGAGCTGCATAGGTACAATACCTTAAACAAGAGTAGAAACATATATACAGTATAACAAAAATAATAATTTTTTTAAAAAATTATTAATCAAATGATTAATAAATTTTTGTAAAATAAAATCAGCAATTCATATGAAATACGAATTTGCATCATCAAGTGGCAAAGACAAAAGTAATTTTTGAAATTGTTTTACATTTTTTTCACTTTTTTGTTTGTTGTGTGTTGAGGGTGTGTGTGTGTGTGTGTTTCAATCAGAGGACAAATTCCAGGAGTCAGTTCTCTCTTTCTACCATGTGGTTCCCAGAGATCAAACTCATGTTGTCAGACCAGACAGCCAACAAACACCTTTACCCTCTGACCCATCTCTCCAGCTCCAAAGATAGAACTTGGAGATATATATTTTTTTAAATAAATAATTTTTATTAATTCGTTCAGAATTTCATACAATGTATCTCGGTCACATTCATCGCCCACTCTTCCCCAACTCCTCCCATATCCACCCCTTCTCCCACCCCTACCACTTCCTCCCCACCCCTCTAATACTTCATCTTTTTTCTTTTTAGAAGAGACTATCTTAAAGCAGATGTCCTGATCCTATGACTCTTACAATCTTTCCCCCTCCTCTTCTATGTTGTTCCCTGAGTTGTGTTGTGTTGAGCCTTAGGAGTTGTGTTGTGAAGTCTTGGCTGGAGATAGACACCCCACAGTCAGGTGATCTTTGCTGATCTTTGCATTCTGACAACGTGTAATGGTCTCCACTTGCTGCAAAAGAAGCTTCTGTGACAATGGAGGAGAGAAAGCTACACTGATCTGTGGGTATAAGAATGAGTGTTTAGAGTGCAGTTAGAAATCACCCTGGTTTAGGAAGCTGATAACGGTAGATTCTCCTCTGTAGGCGGAGGTTTTTGTCGGGACTGCCGATTGCTCTAATAAATGCACAGAGATTTAATATTAATTATAAGTAGAGGATTATTCCACAGCACTCCTCAGATCTCGTGGGCTCTGTAGGCACAGGGAGTTGACTAGTTTGTGGCATCAGGGATAGATCCTTCTACTGAACCAGCCTTAAGTCCAATTAGACAACTCTTTGCTCCCAGGATGTAAGTGCCACTGTGGTACCTTTCAGACTAACTCGCCATACCGATGATCGTCGTGGTCTGTAGGTGCCTACAGCGAGATAGAACTCCTGATTGCTTTTTCTCCCTTGGCAGTGTAACGGCTCCATCCAAGGCTATGAGAGCTAGTCTCAGGCTTCCAGGTCAGTTTTGGCTCCACCTCTTTAAGTTCTGTGTCCACAATGTGTGTAGCATCTTTTTCTGGAAGGCACCAAGGACAACGGCAACAGCCTCTATGGTTTGGAGAGTCTCCTAGACTCTTGTGACCAACAGCTCAAAAGGAAGTGTCCCATGCCTGGCCCTGGGGTTTTTGTTAGGTACTCTGTGACTTTTAGGGGAAGAGCATTATTACCCCAAGTGATATAACTTCAATTAAATGATATATCGGGGAGGGGTGGTGCTTAACTTTAAGTAAACAGAAAATAATTTCCTATGGCTTCTTCAACCATCCATAGTGTTATTTATCCCAGCTCCTTCATCATGTCTGACTCTATAATTTAGGATGTCTTATTGACTATGATAAATGTCTTTATTCTCATGTAAATGTTGAAAGAGATTTCTGCAAAGAACGGAGAGATGCAAGTCCCTCTTGGTCCCTGCAGGTGGTGAGGTTTGGCTCAGGCACATCTGACTCCAAGAACTACATCATCCACCAACTGGGCCCACTACTCTGCCCCTTCCACAGACATTTGGACTTCATTGGGGAATGGCATTTGTGGACTTTCAAAGCTTCTCTCCCCTTGGCAGACATTGAATGATGCTTGGTCTATAATTATGACACAATGAAGTCTGGCCTTTTTTTTTTTTTTTTTTTTTATTGGAAATGGTCTTCAGGGCATTGCCAGCAGCTTCTACTGTCTGTCCTGATGTTGTCCACAGGCAGACAATGTCTTCAATGTTCTACACGTGACTGCATGGCTTGCTGGCAGAATCGCTGGTTATAACGTGTGAGCATAATGTAGTGTCTGGCTCAGAGCCAGGCCTACAGTTGGCACTTGATAAATATTTGTATAATGAAGGAATTGGATGAAGTCATGGCTCTCCTGCTGAGTGATCCCCTCCCTCTGCTTGCCCTGTTATCCCCGGTCAGACTAATGTGCCAGTCTTTGTGACCGTTACAGAGTAGCTTCTTAGAGGCTTGATGACACTTAGAGCAGAGACAGATGCGGGACTGTGACTGTGCCAACCGCAAGACCAGGTCACAGATGCATCAGGAGGGAAGCACCGTAAGAGACCATGAGGGCCTCACAGGGCAGCCAGGGAGTCACTGCTTTCCCTTGTATGCTGCCAGTGGCCAGGTCTTTGACATAGATTTCAACAACAAATCCTTCTCTTTCAGCCAGTGCGGCTTCTATAACTATAGCCTGCGCTACTAGTAAGAGCCTATCAGATATAAACAAACAAACAAATAAATAAATTGAATTTTAAATGATGAGCAGGTGGTTCATGCGGTTAAATGCTTTACCTTGTTACTCAGGAGGCAGAGGCAGGCAGATTTCTGTAAGTTCGAGGTCATCCTGGTCTATAGAGTGAGTTCCAGGACAGCCAGGGTGGTTACACAGAGAAACCCTGTCTCTAAAAAATAAATGCTTACCTTGTAAGCATGAGGACCTGAGTTCGTGACCGTGTATATAAAACCAGGGCATGGTGGGGCTCCTTTCTAATCCCAGTGCTAGGGACACAGAGACAGGGGGACCCTGGGGCCAGGCAGCCTAGCCTGTTCAGCAAATTCCAGGCCAATGAGAGATCCTATCTCTAAAGAAAAAGGTGCACAGGGCCTGGAGAATGATACAGGAGGCTGTGAGAGAGAGAGAGGGAGAGAGGGAGAGAGGGGAGGAGAGAGAGAGAGAGAGAGAGAGAGAGAGAGAGAGAGAGAGAGAGAACGAGAGGGGAGGAGAGAATATTAATAATTAAAATCCAACTTCCTTCTTCTTTCTTTGCATTTCCATATCATATGGAGATCTGAGGATATTACAGCAGATCTTATGTAGCCCAGGCTGGCCTCAAACTCCCCGTGTAGCCGAGGATGGCTTTGAACTTTAGGTCTTGCTTTCACCTTCCAAGTGCTGGTTTTATAGGTGTACTTCCACACCTGGCTGTGCGGTGTTGAGGGTCCAATTCAAGTCCTCACAAATGTAGGTCAAGTTTCCTACCAACTGGGCTACACCCTCAGCTCCTAGAGTCTGTCTTTCATTAAAAAAAATTATATTTATTTTATTTATTTATTATGCATTCTCTCGCACATGATGGTGATGTGGGATTTCGTTGGTCAATAAAGAAACTGCCTTGGCCCATCTGATAGGGCAAAATTTAGATAGGCGGAGTAAACAGAACAGAATGCTGGGAGGAAGAGGAAGTGAGCTCAGATGCAGGGCAGCTCCTCTTAGAGCCAGACGGCATGAAGCAAGCCGCCAGGTCAGACATGCTGAATCTTTGCCGGTAAGACTGATGCTACACAGATTATTAGGGATGGGTTGATCGGGATATGAGAATTAGCCAGTAAGGGCTAGAGCTAATGGGCCAAGCAGTGTTTAAAAGAATACAGTTTGTGTGTTGTTATTTCGGGGCATAAGCTAGTCAGGCAACCAGGAGCTGGGGCGGCAGGAACACAGCCCACAGCTCCTCACAACATGATGGCATTCATGTGGAGGGTGGGCAACAACCTGCGGAACTTAGTTCTCTCCTACTGTGTAGATCAAAGGACCAAATTCAGGTCATCAGCCTCCGTGACAAGAACCTTTATCTGCCAAGCCATCTCACAGTCTCCAAAACAGCCCCCAGTACCCCCCAAATACTCCCCAAGAAACAATAGAGGGGAAACAGAGGGCACAAACTAGCTGATAGGGCCATTTTATTAGGGCAGAGGGAAGCCCTAACTGTACAGCTAATGTTCCGAGCCTTCTCCATTTTAGATTTGTTTTGTGTGTATGAGTGTTTTATGTATGCATGTACACCGCATGCATGTGTGTATGAGTGTTTTATGTATGCATGTACACCGCATGCATGTGTGTATGAGTGTTTTATGTATGCATGTACACCGCATGCATGTGTGTATGAATGTTTTATGTATGCATGTACACCGCATGCATGTGTGTATGAGTGTTTTATGTATGCATGTACACCGCATGCATGTGTGTATTTGTGTTTTATGTATGCATGTACACCGCATGCATGCCAGTGACCACAGAGGCCAGAAGAGGATGCTGAATCCCTTGGAACTGGAAGGAGGGATGGTTGTGAGCTACCATGTGGGTAGTGGGAACTGAACCCGGGTCCTCTGCAAGAGCAGCCAGGTCTCTGAACTGCTGAGCGTGGCTCCAACAGTCAGTCACTCTGGAGAGAGCCCCGGCAAGTTCTTCTTGTGGGCATCTGCTTCGGTTACTGCAGACCATGGACGACAGAGAAAGAAGGGCAGCCAGACCTCAGAAAACTAAGTCAGATGAACCCTGAACACGAAGCGGAGTCAGCCATAGGGCCAAAGTCACAAATGGAAGTTAGCAAATAGGGACAGCACCAAAGCAAAAATTCCTGTTGACGTTTAGAAACCTTAGAAACGCAAAACAGCAAACCCAAGAGGCAGCTGTGTCGCTTTGAGTAAAACTGTTGCAGTCCTGAGATTCCTAAAAGTAAAGTAGGGATTAGGTCACGACCAAATGTCCTGGAAGCGCCTTTCCGAGCAGGGACGTTTAGAATTGAGTCCGCATACCCCAGGCTGGTCACCAACCATGCTGCGTTAGTTATTTGCCTCATTACTGTGGCTTAATACCCGACAAGAGGCAACTGAAAGAGGGAGGGTTTCCTTGGACTCCTGGCTCCCGCTTTCCCCACCCACTTTCCCTTAGTCCGAGCCCCCCAACACACACTCGCCCAGGGATCTTCAGACAGGGGCTGTCCCCGCATTCAGAGCGGGTCTTTTCTCCTAATTTAACCTCTCTGGAAGTTTGTCTCCCAGGTGATTTCAAACTGCGTCAGGCTGACGAGGAAGTTTAACCACCGCATAACCTTGCTTCCTTCTCTGCCTCTACGCGATCTGGTCTGCCTTGCCACTCCGAGAAGAGAGAGGGTAATGGGAGAGAAAAGAGGGCAATGGGAGAGAAAAGAGGGCTTGCTCACATCTGCCCAGCCTCTGGTGTTCAGTATGCAGCCAGAACCAACTAAGCGTGCTTGGAGGTTGCCATGTAAATACGGGGCAGGAGAAAACTCAAAATAAATAGCCACTCCAAGCAGAATGGAACCTTTCATTCCCAGGAGGTAAGCACAGCCAGGAAACGGGTGGCTCGCTCATAGAGAGCGGACACACTGGAGACTGACACAGAGGCCCATCATCTCTCTGGCCTACCCTGGTTTGGCTGCTGTCCTTTCCTCTCTACCTGGACAGTGCCAAGCCGTGTTCTGACGAGGTCTCTCTGCAACACTTCCAAAGCGCAAGGACATGGACCTTGCTCTGCTTCAGGGAGCCAGAGGAAACAGCTCAGTGGGATTTGTTGGGGAGCCAAAGTTTGGGTGGTCCCCAGGCCCCATGCCCAATGCGCCGTGTTCCATGCTTTCCAGGGAACTGGCTATGGTCATATTTTGAACTCCCTCCTCAGTGTGGTAGTATTAGGAGATGTGGCCTTAGGATATTTCTGAATTAGATCACTGTGGTGTTGTTACAAAAGAGGCCTTATGCAGGGTGGGTGTGGTGCACGCCTTTAATCCCAGCACTCAGGAGATAGAGGCAGGTGGATCTCCAAGTTCGAGGCCAGCCTGGTCTATAGAAAAAAGTTCCAGGACAGTCAGGGCTACACAGAGAAAGTCTGTCTTGAAACCCCACCCACCTGACCCCCTCCCCCCCAAGAAAAGAGGCCTTAAAGAGCTACTTTGCCTATTTCCATAATTGAGGATGAAGCAAACCCCCATCGCCACCAAATCTGCCAATAAATACCTTGATTCTGACTCCCACCTCCCCGGGTCTCTAGGCGCGTTTGTATTGTTAGACACGGCCTAGTCTGTGTCACTTTGTCATAGAAGCTCTCACAGAGCCAAGAGAGGACACTGGGCTTGCTGTCCTGATTCCCACTGAAAACAGTTCCGTGTCAGGGGCTGTGGGCTTCGGAAGCATTCCATACAATCAGAGGGAGCTTCCCAAGATGCTCTTCCAGGGAGAATTAAGTTACATTTTCCAGGGGTCTGAAGCACCTGCTTCACCCATAGCCTGGGTGCAGGAACTTCAACTTTGTGCCTGTCCATCCTCGGGTTGTTACCCACCCAGACCTTAGTGAGGTTCTAGAATGGGGTCTCGGCTGAAACTCTGGGGAAACAGACTGCACACTAGAAGGAAGGCTGTGGACTCTTAGTCGCCGGGCGCGTGCTCCAAAACCCTGGGCAGTGTTCTTCTAAAACTTTTCCATTGATTTTAAAGTAATTCTTTGTTATAAATATAATTTTACCATTTATTAAAGACAAAAGGAAATCTGGTGTGCTTATTTATTTTTACACGAAGAACCAAATCTTGTCTATTTGATATTGAAGCATTTTTGACATTTTTTTCCAAATTGATTTGATAATTTTTTTTTTTTTTTTTTTTTTTTTCCGAGACAGGGTTTCTCTGTGGTTTTTGGAGCCTGTCCTGGAATGGAACTAGCTCTTGTAGACCAGGCTGGTCTCGAATTCACAGAGATCCGCCTGCCTCTGCCTCCCAAGTGCTGGGATTAAAGGCGTGCGCCACCACTGCCCGGCTTGATTTGATAATTGTTTGATAATTGTTACACCAAGCACACCACTTCGCAGAAATATGTACAAAGTGGCAGAAAACTTTGTATGTGCGGGGGAAAAAAAAAAACCAAAAAACAAAAAAAAACCCAACACTTTATTTCATAACATAAATGGTCTGAATCTGAGCCAAGTGTCGTAGGTGTCTCATTCGCGTGGTGCCCAGGGACAACTGACCAGCACCAGTCATGGTGACCAAGGACACCTTGGATTCATTATATTTGATTCTGAATTAATTTTTGGTCTTGTGCTTTTACAGTTGCTAAATTCAGCAACTCAACTCCCATATTTTGGTGCACAGTTTAAAAAGACGTGGTCTAACCTAGGCCAAGTTTATGAAGCCCCTCTTCCTGCCACACTTGCCTTGTTCTCTGTTATCCTTGTGTGGGCTTTGAGGTAGGACAAACCTAAGTTTGGCTCATCAGTCAGCCACGTGTGGTTGGCCAAAGCCTGGGTCGCTCCCGGCGGGAAGTAGGGACAGTGGGCAGTAGGGCAATCCAGGGTGGGCACAGGCCACCCTTGGTCGCGCCCGGCCTCCTCCAGGAGTCGTGGCTTGGGCGCGCTCCCAGGCGCATTCCAGGCTCTGCAGCCCCTCCTCTCCCGGCCTCCGCCACGGGGCTGGCGCCTCCCCGCGTCGTCCGGACAGTCTCGTGCCGCCGCCGGCTACGGTCTCTAGTGGCCGCGGGAGCTTAAAAGGACTCGCGCACCGCGGGTACTCAGTGTCCGTCCGGGAACAGCGACCTGCCTTCCTCAGCAGCTAGACTGTGCTGGGCGAGATGGGACCCGGCTCTCAGCGCGCGCTCGTCCTTCTCCTGCTGCTCCTTGCCTGCCCTAGAGCGCGGGCTTCCCAGGTCAGTGTCCCCGCAGCCCCTCCCGGGGTCCCGCTTCCCGAGGAGGTAACGCCAAGGCTGGGGCATGCCAGGTTCCAAGTGCGTGTGCTGGAGTTGGGGGCTTGGAGCGGAATCTCGGGCTGGGTTTCGGATGTTGGAGAGAAGAGTAGGGTCCTCCATCTGTCATCGCAGAGGCACCACGCGGGCTAGGAGACCTGGGAGGACCTGGGCTGCAGCAGCCCAGCAGGGGAAAGCGGTTCCTCGTGGGAATCGCCGGTACAGGAAAGTTGCCCGGGAACTTCTGAGACATTGGTCTTTTGTGGGTCTTGGTGAGAACACCTGGCCGCCCAGTTCTGTTAGAGAATGTTCTCGCCTTCCAAATCCAGCGTTTACATTTCTAACTGAAATGTTCTTGTCGCCACCAGGGACCTTAACCATTCTTAGAACTACTTAGCATTGACCTGGAATATCCTCAGGTGGTTCTATTCTTAGAGGTCTTAGAATTGCAATTACATTTTCTTACCCATATGGGCAGCGGTGGTTTTTGGTTTCTTTTCTTTCTTTTTTTGTCATTTATGTGCCCAAATCCCACTGGATTTATTTACTTAATCATATTCTTTTTCTTTTCTTTTCACATTAACCATTGGAAGCTAATTTTTAAAATTCAAAATGTAAATAAAAGATCATTTTAGGGACTTGGTATTGCCAAGTTACGGGTCTAGCAGCCAGAGGAAGCCCCTTTACCCCTTTGAGAGTCCTGGCGGAGGAATAACCCACCAGCTTCTCCAACCATGCCAACAGCATCATAAACAGCTGCAGGATGTGGAGAGACACTGGGTGCCTGCTGAATGTTGAGATTCTTGTTGGTCTTCTAAGTCTTCTAGAAGGCCACCCAGTCAGAAAGGAGGAGTATAAATTCAGTAGCTGACCTCCTGATCCTTGTCCCATACTGCATGTCCTGGAGCTAAATTGCTGGGCATGGGCAAGGATGCTCTGGGGTTACTGAGAAGCCCCTTGGGGTTGGGGGGCAGCAAGTTTCCATGCCTGGAGAATTTGGTTTAGGTCAGACCTGCTCGTGTTCCTGCAGAAGGTAATGAGTGGGAGTCACAGGAAGCAGCTGAGCAGCCAAATGGCAGAGGCCCAGCCTGGGGTTAAAGTGAACCCACCCACAAGAGCAATGGGATCGCCCAGGGTTTGTAGATTGCAAAACCAAACTAAACCTCATCCCATGCCCCATGCTAGAAGCACAGAAGATACATCTCCAATAGGCTCCTCCATCCCAGGCTGCAAATGGGCAGGGCATGAGAGGAGATGCTCCAGAGCTCAGCCATCTCCTGGTCTCAGCAGGGTTTGTCATTGGGTGGACATCTGTCACATGGGATTACATGGGAAACAGTGAGATCAGGGCAATTGATGAATCTGGTGCAGAGGCAGCCCTGAACTTGCCTCAGCTTGAACATGTTCCTGAGTTACTGAGAGATCTAAGCCCTGCCCTGGCCAGCTTTTCTCACCCCCTTGCTGCTCTGCATTGCCTTCTTTATCTGCAAAACAACTCTTGCAGGTAAAGCCAAAGGAAATGAGAAGGATCAGCCATAGATGTCTGTTTCAAAGTTCTAGTAAAATTAAGATGGCACAAGCCTTTAATCCCAGCACTCTGGAGGCAGAAACAGGTGGATCTCTGTGAGTTCCAAGACAGCCAGAACTGTTAGACAGAGAAACCCTCTGTAGCGGGGGAAAGTTCTAGTGAAATTGACCTTCACCCAAACTGAGTATTTGGAGCTGCCCTGTCCTTCCAGCTCCAGGCTGGGCAAGCCGAGGAAGGAGCCACAGGAAGTCTCCATGTTACCTGGTTCCTCTCATCTCTGTTCTCATACGCACACCTTCACAGAGGCTTCCTGGCCCATTGCTCCACATAGATCCCTCCCTGCATCTGCTTTTCTCCTGCTGTGGTGTCCTGAAGGGCAGCTCAACATTAGTCAGTGCCAGGCAGTCTCTGGGCAGATCCTGGTCGTGCATAACATGACCCAAGGGACTTCTAGAAGTCCTGCTGCCAGCCTTACTCCGAAGGTGGCTCCAAAGTTTGGTTCGTCTACGTTGCATCTCAGGAAGGGCTGTTGTTAAAGACATCCGTAGTGACTCTTACAGAGACGATGCCTGAGACCCAGAGCGACCCCAGCTCTCAGAGTCACAATATGGAGTCAGTTACCACTCAGGAGAGGATCGAGGTCAGGAGAGTTCACAGCGGATTCAGTAGGGGACTCGCGAGGAATCAGGTGACGTAGTGTACCTGGAGTCTACCTGACAGGACAGTATAAACCCCCAGGCTCTCAGATCCAGTGATGAGACCGGCTGCCAAGTGGAAAGAATAGAACTTCTCACAGAACCACCCCTTCTCATGGGGGGGTTGGCTAGGTTGGGCAAGGGACTTCATCAGCAGAAGCCAGAGGGCCACCAAGTGGAGCCAGTGTGAGCTCCTATAGAGGATCCCTGTCTGAGGTTCCTCTTTGTATGTAAATGTCCTCACTTTGCTGACTTTTGTGACATCTAAGAGTGACATTATAGGTGTATATCTGCATGAGTGTATGAGTGCATGCATATGTCTGTGAATTCACAATTGCCTTCTGTGTGATGAAGGTGAATGGGTGTTTGCATGTGTCAGAGTATGTGAGGGAGTGTGTGTTAGTATGTGTGTTAGCATGTGTGTGTCTTTCTGTGTGTATATGAATCCATGGTTGTGTTGTAGTGGTGGGTATGTGTGTGTGTATGTGTAGAGGTATTTGGGTGTTGCAGTGTGTGTATGAATGTATGCACATATGTGAATGTATGTACACATGTTAAAGTACATACGTGCATGTGGTGAAAACATGGTTGCATGCGATGATGGTGTTTTAGTTTCTCATCTGCTGCTGTGATAAAACCTAACCAAAACCAGCATGGTGTCATTGTGTTGGCAAATGCTGTCCAGTCTAGGGATGAACACACTTTATCAGTTTTCCCATAGAACAGCATCCGTGGTGTCATTTCTAGATTTTGGCTATCATGGGCAGAACATCACGGGTCAGGGAAGGGAGCTGACTCAACAAGTAAAAGCATTTGCCATTGAAGGCTGGATGATCAGCCCAGCATGGTGTCACACTCTTCTAATCCCAGCACTCAGGAGGATCTCTGTGAGTTCAAGGCCAGCCTGGTCTACAAAGCAGTTCCAGGTCAGCCAGGACAGCCAAGACTGTTACACAGAGAAATCCTGTCTCATAAAACAAGCAAGCAAACAAACAAACAAACAAACAAGGTTAGGTGATCTCCACACACAAAGAGATAAAAAAAATTTAAGTTTTACACAGAACTTTGCATAAGTTTTTTCTCCACTATGTGTTGAGGGGAGCTTTGGGCTGCATTCCTGCCACCCAGCTCCCGGCCGCCTGGCTAGCTCATGCCCCAAAATAACAACACACAAACTGTATTTTTTTAAACACTGCCTGGTCCATTTCTATTAAGGTGTGTAGCACCTTGAGGAGCACTTACCAGGAAGATTCTAGCCTACGTCCATCTTGGGTCGGAGCTTCATCGCGTCTGCCCTGGTGATGAGCTGCATGGCCTCTGTCTGAGGCATCTTACCTCACTTCCTCTTCCTCCCAGCATTCTGTTCTGTTTACTCCACCCACCTATGTTCTAAGCTACCAGGGCCAAGCAGTTTCTTTATTAATTAACCAATGACCTTCACCCATGAACTATGAATTTGTAGGAGTGGGATTGCTGAATCAAATGAAAAATTAATGCTTAACGTTGCAAGAAATTTTCAAACTCTATTTCATAGCTGATGTGTTCCACCAGCTACCTAGGGGAGACCCAGCTACTCTGTTCCCTTGCCAGGGCTAGCATTCACCAGGGTTTTCACCCCAAATCATTCCAACAGGTGTCCAGTGGGACCTCTGAGTGTTTTCTGTCTCTGTTTCTCTAGTAACTGGCAAATGGTGTAGGATGTTTCCTTGGGTGCTGGTTGCCTAGTGAATGACTGAGGCAAGTACCATTCAAACTATCTTCCTTTTGGTTTTGTTTGTGAGACAGAAGTCACTATATGTCCAGTTTGTGTGCCCAAGTGACCCTCTCACTTCAGACTTTCCAGCAGCCTGGACTATAGTCATGACATGCCATGTCCACCTTGACCAGTTTTGAGATGGATTGTTTGTATTCTTGTTCAGTTCGGAGCTTTCTTTACAGATTCTAAATACAAGGGAACTAAAAATACATTTTCCATTTGTAGCTTTAAACTGCTTTTTTTCTTTTTCTTTCAAAGATGTGGTCTCATGTAGCCCAGGCTGGCTTTGAGCTACCTACGTACCTAAGGTTGGACTTGAACTCCTAATCTCTCTCCCTTCCTAGGTACTGAGGTCACAGGTGTGTACATCTGCACCGAGCTCAAACGTCTTCTATAGAGCAGAATAATAAAGTTTATTATTTTATATGCATAATATTTATTATAAAAAAGTCTAATAAAGCCCTATTTATTGGCCTGAATTTTAGTAATCAAATTTAAGAACCTTTGGCCTAACTTTTTAGGCCAAAACATTTTTCTTCTGTTTTCCTCTAAAATGTTCATAGCTCTACACTTTTTTCCTATGATTCATTTTGTGTTTCTTTTAATAGTGTGGGATTTATGTGGAAATCACATTTTTGCATATGGATTTTCAATTATTTTAATAGTATTTATGGAAATGCCACTAAATTATCTTTGAGTTGCCTTAGCAACAGTCAAAAGCTAATTCTCTTACAAATATGGAATTATTTCTGTGTCAATAGTATATTATCATTTTTCTTTCTTTTTTTTTTCCAAGACAGGGTTTCTCTGTCCTGGAACTCTCTTTGTAGACCAAGCTGGTCTCGAACTCACAGAGATTCGTCTGCCTCTGCCTCCCAAGTGCTCGGATTAAAGGTGTGCGCCACCTCACCCAGATCACTATCTTTTCTCAAAAATGTCTTTATTCACCTCTTGTGTATGTGCACTCACACACACACTCATGCATGTGACCTTCGTGTGCTACTAGAAACTGATTAGTGGGAAAAACTAGTCTTTCATCTTTATAATTTCTTTCCAAGATTGTTTTAACTATTTTAGCTTCTTCATTTTTTTTTCATGAAAAGTTTTGTTGTGAGGACTGATAAAATGGACAGGCAGGTAGAGGCACTGGGTACCAGGCTTGACAATCCGAGTTGATTCCTGGTACCCATATGGGGGAAGGAGAGAACTAACCCCTAAAAATTGGCCTCTGGTCTAAGCTACACATACATGGCATGCATGTGCAAATGCACACATGCACACACACACACGCACACACACCAGAGTATATAAATAAATAAAACAAAATTTTAAAACATTTTAGAATGAGCTCTTCTTTATATATGAACAATCCTACACAATTTTGATTGGTATCATATTACATTTACAGATCAATTAAGGGACAACAGGCTTTCTGTATATAGATACAGTATGTCATCCTATTTGCTTAGCTACTACTTGACTTTTTTTTTTACTGTCAGTGTTTTTAGTTTAACAGAAATACGTTTTTATTATATTTGTATCTGGTTATTTTAATTTGTAGTCATTTAAAATGCTTTTAATTGATTTGAAGAGATGTCTCAGTGGGTAAAGTATTTGCTTTGCAAGTGTGATGATAAAAATTCAGATCCTTGTGCCCATATAAATACTGGGCAGGTTGGTTGCTTTCTGGTGGTCCCAGCACATGGGAGGTAGAGATAGGAATCTTCAGGCCAGGCTGATCGCCAAGTGAGCCAAAATGTCAAGCTCCAGGTTCAATACATAGAATGGAGAGCTTCGACAGCCTGGGAGACCAACTCCCAGAAAGAATGCCTTCAAAGTGTCAGGACTTGGAAAAAACTCTTCTCGGTCTGAGGGGAATACGGAGACACACACACTTTCTGATGGCAACCTTCTCCTTTGCTTCATCTTAAAAAGTTTCCTTTCTGAAAATCTCTCCGTCTCCACACAGCTGCATCTCTTTCCACACAGCTGCACAGCACTCCTCTCTCCATCTCTCATCCTTCCCCTACGGCAGCAGAGCCTCTGGGCAAATAGGAATCACATTTCCAGAGTCACACAGCACTTCTTGAGTGAGCAATAAGAAACAGAGCCACACTGATAACATACTTTCTCTCTGGCTACAGATGTCACACTGACCAGCCAGAGAGTAACGCTTGGCCATGCACGTAGCTCTAAGTCCCAGACAGAAAGCGGCATTGAAATTTAGGACTTAAACAATAAAGTTAGTTGGCTGAACCTTGAGGCTAAGGAGTACGTGGAGGAAGTCCATTACTGCAGGGGGTTATGTCTACCAAAGTTGCTTCAAGTCTGATCTTGATTCAGCAGTAAACACCTGGGAGTTCATCTTTGTGTATTTGTCTCCAGGGGAAGCCAGTTTTCTTTGAGTTTGCTCTGTCTTTGTGACTGAAAATACTATTACTTTCCTATGTCTGTCTGAGAAATAAAAAAATATCCTAATATTTTTTTCTGTTCATCAGAACTATACAGATTAAGAAGAAATCATCTTCCTGACCACAGTTATACGTGTGCCCAGTAGATGAAATATTTACACAAGATAAGCACACAGGCAGTGGATAAAACACCCAGAGCTGTTTTTAGGGAAGAAATGTACGCATATGAGAAAAATTACAGACAGAAACAACCAGTCATTTACAGTGACCTCACAGTCTAAGTAAGGCTCCCCCATCAGAGAGTTATTCATCTGGTAGATTGACCTGTTAGGTACTAATTGTCACCTGCTATATACTCCCATGTCCTCCAGGAGAGAGCAACTAAGGAAGACACTTATGTCAATGATGTACCTCCACATACACATGCACATACACATGTGCCACGTATATGCAAAATCACACATGCATATGCATACCTCACACATATACATATAGGGAACAATTCAATTCAAATGGTGTGTTTCTAGTACATAGCAATGCAATGGGCTTTTTGTGTTGACCTTGTATCTTGTTTTTTGTGAAGATTATTGTTGTTGTTGCTTGACATTTGTGCATAGAACTTCCATTGCTAGTTCACAGGGGAGACGACATCTTAGTCTAGTTCCAGAAAGCTCTGTGCATCCCAGCATCAAGTGGTGCTAGCTCTAGGTGTATGGTTGCTATGTGTGTGGTCAGCGGTTCCTCTTCCTTCTGCTTCAGTGTTACCAGCAATGGATGTTGAGTTTGAAACACACTTTTCTTGTTCCAACAATCTTGTAGTTTTTCAGTCCCTTGAAGAAACTGGTGTCAGTTTTTGTTTGTTTCAAACAGGGTTTCTCCTAGCTTTCCTGGATCTTGCTCTGTAGACAAGGCTGACCTTGAATTCAGAGATCCCTCAGAGATCTTTGTGTCTCTGCCTCCTGAGCACTGGGATTAAAGGTGTGTGCCATCATGCCCAGCCTTGGTGATAGTTTTTGAAATATGTGATAGCATTTGCTGATGAGACCCTGGAGGCCTGGAGACTCTTTTTCTGGAAGATCACACCTACAAATTCAATTCCTTCCACAGAGTGGAACCATTCCCTTTGGGGAGTGTGTTTCTCTCAAGAAATAAGTGACTGGGCAGAGTGGCGCACACCCGTAATCCCAGCAGTTGAGAGGTTGAAACCGGGGGGTCTCGAGTTTGAGGCCAGCCTGGATTACACAGCAAGACTCTTCATTAAAAGGTGAAAGGAATGAACTCATAACTCTGCTCCTTTGAAATACCCTGGAGGCTACTCCATATGTCTAAAATAGGTAGACACCTGTTTGTCACCAAATGTCACCACAGGTGGGCACTTTGTTCCATGGGCACCACAGGGCCAGGTGGTCTACTATGGTTAGACCTTGTCTAACTTTCCAAGTTCCCTGGCAGGATTCCCCTCAGCTGAGTCTGTCTGTCATGGACGTTGCCATGACTACTTCCTATTGTTCTTTCTTATTAGCCATTCAGCCGGGACATCTCTTTGCAGGCCTGTGCTTTCCAGCCCTCTACGGTTTGCTAGACTTGTGGTCCTGCCTGCTGACCTAGAGGTTGAGGACAGACCCTCTCTACTCTCATGAACTTTTTGAGGCTCTGATCCTCCTCCTTGGTTTGCTCTCTTACATCACGAGCCTTTGCTTATGGAAATTATTTCAAGCCCACTACTACTTCAGAGCTGGTCAGACTGTTCGACTCTGCAGGCACAGGTCCTTCTTGAGAGCAGATTTGGCGGCGAGCAGAAGAGCACAAACACTCCTACACCCTTGAGTGAAGACGGATCCTCCTCTATTGAGAAAGGTTGTGCTTGATCGGTGATGTCTCTGTGGTCACAGCACTAGGTGATTGTCAGCCCTTCAGTATGGAGTTTTAGACAAAATATATAGAAATTAATTGAAATTTCTTATCTAATGGGCCATCCAGATCCAAATGGGGTATGCCATGAAACAAATATTTGATGCCTTTAACAGCTCCCACAGTAGAAGCAAAACAAACAAGGACCCTGAGTTTGAATAGGGTCCTTAGAACCTAGTATAGGCAGGCTAGGGTGGCAATCCGAGTTAGGCTCAGGTGGGTTGCTGTGATACTCGGGTCCTCCACTCCCCTGGACAGGGCTTGTTCTTTCTCTAGGATCAGCTGTCAATGGCTCATATATATATATATGTCTATGGCTCATATATATATATATATATATATTTTTTTTTTTTGGCTGTGTTCCAGAAGGCCAGTGGAGGACCAAGACTGAGTGGAAGAATACAAGGCTTCTGGAGAATCAGCCTAGGAAGTGAGCTGGCACCAGACTTTTATTGCCGCTTGTTGAGGAGCTTCTGAGTTCCTCTGTAAACGAAGTCATCTGAAAACATAGAATAAAATATAGAATCTCATTATGTGCTCCCTGGCAGGCCTGAACCTCTTATGTAGACCAAGCAAGCCTCTAACTAGAAGCGGTCTTCCTGCCTCTGTCTCTTACTGGGATTAGAGGTATGCACGACTGCACATATTTTTAATAAGGAAAAATCGCACTCCTAATCTGATAGCACTCAAAGCCACCAGTCTCAAAAAGTGTGATGTATATGTCTAGGGAGTCACCATTTGTAGGAGCATATGCATCCAGAGGGAGCTACTGGCCGTGAGAATTGAGGGGCCAGACCTGGGCTAGGGGTGAGCAAGACAGGCAGGCAGAGAGGGAGGGAGGGAGGGAACAAGGGAGGAAGGAAGGAAGGAAGGAAGGAAGGAAGGAAGGAAGGAAGGAAGGAAGGAAGGAAGGAAGGAAGGAAGGAAGGAAGGAGAAAAGATTGGTTGTAGAGAAGTACAATCATTTACAGCCTAGTGTAAAAACACGTTAGTGTGCTGGTGTCAGTATCACCCTAACGCATCTGTCCCTGACTTCATGAAAAGAAAGCATGTCGCTAACCATAGCCTGGGAGCTTAGCTCGCCACCAGGACAGGCACTGTCCCAAAAGGCAGCAGTGCCCAGGTGGTATGGACTCCCTGTAGTTGGCCCATGTCCTGTCCTGCTAAGCCTTTTCCTGGCTGGATAACGGAAGCAGGTTTCTGCCCCTTGAGACTCGGTTTCCTTCTCTAAATAGTGATGACAATAGCCATTCCTGGGTCATGGGGTATGGGAAAGAGGGAATACACAGACGAGAAGATGCGTGCCGCGTGTTTGGCACATGTTAGAGAGAGAAGGGTGAGCTGGCTCGGCTCCTGCCATCACACAGCTTGCTGAGCGGTGAGAGAGGAACAGGAGGAGCCACTGTTACTGTTCCCTTGACCTAGAAAACAAAGAAGACGGTTTTAGTGCGAATATAAAATCACCGACAGCCAGCAGGGTATAAATTCAAACCACAGGCTGTGTGTGTGGAACATCGGTAGACACCTGGCTCCTGTGTGTGGATTCTATCCCCGCACCACAAACACAGAGAACCTCAAAATGCCCTGGGCTCCAGCCCTCAGAGGGAGACTGCAGCTGGAAGCCTGGCATGATGAATCCTGTGTTAGTTTAGCTAAGCCATGGCTTCCCTCTATGACCCGGGAAAGTGTTATACAGGTGTGATTAACCTTACAGCAGTGGCCTCAATAAAAGTGATTACTCCTTAATGTGGAGTCTTTGTCTTATGTAAACAAGGGAAGAGGAACTTCTTCCAGGCTGTCTTTGGATGTGAGGTCCAACAGCACCATAGGCTCTGCCCCACAATTACCAATGAGCTCTCCCCGGCTCCCACATCTCTCTCTCCCTCGTGAGTAGGAATGCAGGTAATACACACACACACACACATACACACACGGTCTATACATCAAGGGCTGGAGAATTGGCTCAGTGTTAAGAACACCTTCTGCTTTTGCAGAGGACCTGGGTTCAGTTCCCAGCACCCACATGGTGGTTTACAACCATCTGTAGCTCCAGTTCCAGGGAATCCCACGCCCTCTTCTGGCTTCCATAGGCACTGCATGCTTTTTGTGTACAACATAAACACCAGCAAAACACCTGTACACATCAAATTTAAAAATAAATCAACCTTAACTAAAAAAATGTGATATATATCAAATATGCATGTTGTAGCTTAGATATTATGCATATCCTAGTATATTAACTGTGTGGCTCATGCTTGTTTCCTGTTGCCTCTGTTTCTCTGGAGACGCCTAATGCAAGGGCTGTGGGCAGCTCCCAGTGTGGATTCTCGGTTCTCCCTCTGTGTGTGTGTGTATGTGTGTTTATGCGTGTGTGTGCGCGCATGCGCGTGCGTGCACATACTCAGTGGAGGAGTTATAGCCCTCCACTGGGTGCAAAAGCAAAGCTCCAGAGAAAAGCAGTGCAGGAATTTCACCATGACTCAGTGGTGACGGCCTCGAGCCCTGGCTTCGCAGGCCTGAGTTGGCAAGTGCGATCTGTCCTCTCAGAGACCTAAAGGCACCAAAACATCTGTGTTTCCATTAAGAATACGCTGACAAGACACATAGTTGTGGCTTAGGGGAAAGGAGCGTAAGAGGCAGCCCCTCCCAGTCTGAGGGGTCATCTGTGGCCGCCTGAGAGCCCAAGGCTCTATCAGTAAGGTAGCTGTTGAAGTTGTTGCCATGCTAGTTCATGTCGGCACTGTGAAGGAGACCCCCTCAGTTGGGTGCAGAAAAGCCTCAAGGACCGTCCGGAGCCCTCACCCCACATGCCCTGCCTGTGGTAGTCTTGTCAGCAGACTCTGGGCCTTGACTTTATGTATAAATTGAGCCCAATAGCAAAGAGGCCTGGAAGGGACGGCAAGGGCTAGGCCTAGTAAATTCTGGGATGAAGACAGGTGATCTTGGGGTCACACACAATCCTTAGCTGTGGCCCCCTCAATCAACTTGTGGGATCTGGGTATAAAGGGTCCCTGCAGGCTCATCTCTCCTGGTTGGTTCTCAGAGAAAGAGGAGCATGGCAAATTCTGAGGGACTGTGAGGGAGCCAACTATGTAAAGGGTTAGCAAGGCCTTCCCTGAGAAGGACCCGGGAGATGGGGTGTGTGTGGTGTGTGTGTGCACGCGCGCATATGTGCATGCATGTGCACATACACTTGCTCCTGGGAGCCAGAAGAGGGCACCAGGTACCCAGTTCCATCGCTCTGTACCATACTTCCTTGAGACAGACTCTCTTGGTGGATCCGGAGCAAGGTTGGGGCCCACTCCAGTGACCCTCCTGCAATCCGCATCTATAGCCCTGGAGTTAGAGATACATGCACACATGCCCAGCCTTTACCTGAGTGCCAGACAAGCCTTCCTACCCACTGAGCCATCTCTCTGGGCCCCAGAGAGAGTATTCTCATCATTCTCTAGACCCTTCTGGCCCCTCTGCCCAGCTCTCAGCACAGATATCATGTTCTAGAACCATCTATGCCTGGGAAGAGCTGATGGTAGGACCCTGCTCCTCACCAAAGGCTTCCTTCCTGTCAACTCTGAGTCTGGGTTTGAGTTAGGAGGAGTGCTGTTTCTTTCAAAAGTAACAGAACAACCATGAGAAACCCTGAGCCTGGCATGGTGCCTCCCGCCTTTAATCCCAGTAATTGGGAGGCAGAGGCAGGAGGATCTTTGTAACTTTGAGGCCAGACTGGTCTACAAAGCGAGTTCTAGGACAGCCAGGGTTGTTACACAGAGAAACCCTGTCTCGGGTGGGAAGGGGGGGAGGTAAACTCTGGTCTTTTTATTCCCTCAGAAATGGAATAATTTCTCTAACCATCTTGACTTTATCTTAAATGTTATTAAAAAGTAAGAGATGATTTTTCCCACAGGTTCTTATCAGTAGCACTGGGTGTGAAGCCTGGGTGTTTTGCTGTGTTTTGGTTTTCACTGTTATTTCTGTAGTCTTGGAACTAATGACCTTGACCATGCTAGGTAAGAGCTGTCCCACTGTCCTGTCCTTCCAGCCTGACAGCCAGGGACAAATGCTCACATCAACCTAGTGAAATCTCTTCAAGAAAAATTTCAAAAACAAACATACAAACAAGGTATTGAGGGTTCTGGGAAAAGCCCGTGAGATTGAAAGCTCAGACAGAATGGGTTCCTTTATCCTCCCAGGTTGTGGGGTCTCCTGCAGCCCTGACTGGGGTTGACCTTGCCTAGCGACAACCTTGTTGAATTTTCCCTTCAGAATGGGAGGTCTGTTGCTGAAGGTTATGGGGAGCCTTGGGTCACCTTGTACAGGCTGAGTCTGGGATCTTCTAATGAGAAGGACTGGGCCCGGTCAGCCTTTTGCCGCCAAGCTGGCTTACCTCTTACCCTCTGCAGTCAATCAGGCTATAATTTAAGAAATAGGAAAATGGTTGGTTCCCAAGCCTCAGGTGCCTGCGCTCTGAGCAGGCGAAGGTAGTGGGTGGGAGAGCACAGTGGACAGAGGGATGGTGAAAAGGAGCCCCCTCACACACACACACTAAAGAAGTCCACAGAGGAATGGAAGTGAAGTTGAGTTAGTGACATGCTGTGCCCACTGAGCTGAAAGTGACACCACACCCCACAAAAGGAGGAACCGACAGCACAGTGTGGTGATCGAGCCTGGCCGGACGGTATAGCAGATTTGTATGTTTGGTTCGACTCAGAAAGTGACATGGAGTAGGAAGTTAACATTCGTGTCTCTTTGCTTATATTAGTTTTGTGTTTCAGATTGTTTCTCAAGGCGGATGCCCTCTCTCAGCAAGTGAAGATGATTAATCCTATCTCAATTAGAAAATGGGGACCATTTGGGCCCTGTATCTTCTTCCATGACTCACTCGTCCCCAAAACTCATGTCTCTTGAGCATTTGCCCTGGCTGAACAGAGGTTCCAGGGCCATCACCCCATTCTCAAGTGGACTGGGGAAGCAGATTCTGAGAATGGCTCCCACCAGCTCCATAGCTAACATTTGGGACCACAGACCTGCCTGGTTAGTGGCAGCAGCCAGGACCCTCAGACTCCCTGTGGAAGGCCCTCATTCGCTCAGCCCCTGCCTCTCATCTGGCAGGACAGCTTGCCAAAGATCTTCCTTGCACTACCTGAGACAGGGCAGACAGGGGTGGGTCAGAGAGAGCCTGCCTCATTGTGTCACACAGCCTCGCAGCTGGCTCCCTCTTCACCTGTGTCAACACTGTCAGGTGTCAGCCCAGTGACAGTCGGAGGGATAAAGCATCTGGTGTAGTTGTCCTGAGGGGCGGCGCCAAGGCTAGAGAAACGGTACTGCCCAGTGGTCACAGGACAACCGGCCCTTCCTCCCTACCTCACATTGTACACACCCTCCTCCTGCCGTTACTTCCTGGGGTCCAGGGCTCCACCTGAGCTTCCCATGTGTTTGCCCTTCTCAGTAAAGCCTTTGGCATTCAGAACTCTCCGCTTCAACCCCGAGCTTTGCACGTCCCTGGACCCAGCAAGCCCCTCACACTTATCATGACATCTAGACTAGGAGAGGTTCTTCCCCAGGCTACTACGTCCTGCCCCCGCTGTCAAATCTCCAACTTGCACAAGAGTTAAAACTCCATTCCAGGGGTGTGAGTTCCTAGTGCACGTTCCTGAGAAAGACCCCAGCACACAGGGCTACATGAGGGCACACGAATCTGCTCCTTGGTGAAGAACGGAAGTCGCAGGTGCTCAGGCTAGCCTCCCAGGTTACATGATTTGGGTCAAATCCCCTGACGGTCAGCCTCTGTGTGACATGGGGACTAACATAATCCTAATAATAATCACGAGTAGAGGCTGACTTCTCCACACGTGGATGCCAGCCAGCTGGGAAGCAGCCTCTGAGGAAGAGAAGCATGTCTTCACAGGCGGAAGTGCATCCCAAATGGAATTGACACTAGCCACAAAGACATCCGTTTTCTCTTTGGCACAGGAAGATAGGTGTGGGAGCTCAGGTCTGGGAGAGTTGGTCATGCAGGGCCAGGCAGTTAAGAACTGGCCATCGCCCGGGTGCCCAGGACTTGTGTGCAAAGGATGGCCAGCAGTCGGGGAGGGAGTAGAAAAGCAAACTTCTCTTCCCGGCAGTTGCCTTTCGGGCTATGCCTCATCAAGACCCGGTTACAGCGGAGGAGGCGGAGGAGCCCCTGTGGATTAACGAATTCCAGGGACAACTGGGAACTCAATTTTGTCAAAAGCATCCATTGAATCTAGTCATGAGTCATGTGTTTGGTGAAAACTCCAAGGTGCGGCAGCCTGGCAGTCTCTCCAGGAGAGTGGCCCGCTGTGGCCGCAGTGGCTCCCCTGAGTGGTTGGACACTACCCAGGCTGTGGAGGCCACATACCTCAGCTGCCCAGCTGCCCCACTGGCTGTGCACACTTCTTTTAATCATAAAACTTAGACATGGGCTGGGGAGATGGGTAAAGCGCTCATAGCGCAAACATGAGGTCTTGAATTCAGATCCCCAGAAGTCATTCAGAGGCTGCTGAGCCTGGAATCTCAAAGCTGGGTAGGCTAAGGCAGGAGCATCTCTGGAGCCTGCTGGCCAGCTGTTCTCCTGGAACCAGTGAGCTCTGGGGTCAGGGAAAGAGCAACCGAGGAAAACATAAACACCAACCTCTGGCCTCTACATATGTCAACTTGCACACACGTGGCCACACACATGAACATATACACACATGAACAGCACACACAACGGATACTCAGTGAAAAAGCCCAAAATAAGTGATGACCCATATCCGAAAGACGCATCATCACAGTGATGATGCATTACCTTTCCTCCCCTGCAAGTCATAAAAACCAGGTCAGACAGATTCTGCTTTGTGACGTGCAGTTCTCAAATGAGCGAGAATGACCTTAACCCATAATCAATTACCCAAGGCTTTTCACCTTTCTCCTTCCTGAATATTCCCCTTCTGGTCCCCACCCACGGCTCTTTTCTCTTTAAGATTTCTTCTATTTCACTCATGTGTATATGTGTGAGGAGTGTGTTTTGAGGGGAGTGAGGGCAGCAGTAGGTGATTGTGTGTGTGTGTGTGTGTGTGTGTGATTGTGTGTGTGCAGATGGCCTCAGAATCCAGAAGAGGGCATCAGACCCCTGGAGCTTACAAGCAGTTATGAGCTGCTCCTGTGTGTGACGGAAATTAAACCTGGGTCCTCTGCAAGAGCAGGAAGCACTCGGAACCACTGAGCCATCTCTCTGGCCCCTGCTGTCCTGACTCTTGGAAGCAACAGAGACTATAAAGAAACCTTGCAATTTTTATCATCCAGTATGATATTTAAGTTGCTTTGAGTTGGATAGTCTTTGTCAATGTTAAGTACAATCCCATTTCCCTTAAAAAAAAAAAAAGCTATTAAAAATCATCAAAACTGGACATTCTTTATTCTATTTTCCCCTTATTTTACTTGTTACATTTTTTAAGGCCTAGTAACCACCAGGCCTCCCTGACTGTTCTCTTGTTTTTCAAGGTGTCCAATAGAGAAAGGAAAGAAAATTTCACCCAGCCCAGAATTCAGAGTCTTAACTTAGAGAGAGTCCTTTGGCGTGACAGACTAGTGATTATATGGAGCTTTGGGTTCAAATGGTCACTTAAGCACCCAGTCATTTAGTCGCCAATTCTGCCCTGGTTGTGCTGTGTTGGGGTGAAGTGGGGCTCTGATGGGTTGTCACCTAGCAACTTAAGCCAGCAGATGCTGCTGTTCAGGTAGAGCAGGGCTTCTCCACCTTCCAAATGCTGTGACCCTTTGTACAGTTCTTCATGTTGTGGGGACCCCAACCATAGATTATTTTCGTTGCTACTCTGTAAGTGTAATTTTGCTCTTATAAATCGTACATATCTGATTTGCTAATGGTCTTAGGCAGCCCCTGTGACAGGGTCAGTCAACCCCCAAAGGGGCTGCAACCCACAGGTTGAGAACAGAGGAGAGAATGTCTGGCAGGGAGGGGTACCTTGGAGAGGCTGCTCTACCGAGGTGTTTTACAAGGCACGGGGGAGTTTGAAGCCTGTGCGTCAGACTTCTGAAGCCCAGAGCACAGTGATAGAGTGAGGCTCACAACAGTCTCTCCTCTTCCCAGAGCTGCCCCAATCAGCAGCAGCTCCTGACCACCATCCGCCAGCTGCAGCTGCTGCTCAGGGGCCAGGAGACCCGCTTCACGGAAGACATCCGAAACATGAAGAGTCGGCTGGCCACGCTGCAAATTATTCTGAACAAAATGGTCTCAGGTGCACCTCCAGGTGGGTCCGAAATCACCAGGCTAGGGCCAAGCCCTACTACACTCAAGAACCTTCCCTGCAGCTCTCGCCATCCAGTTTCCCCCTGGCATGTCTGTGTGTCTCTTCACACGCACACATTAAAGTTACTCCTATCCCCTATATTTGATAATCACCTATTTCCAGTTTTTTTTAATGGTTTATTTATTCCAGTTTTTAAAAATGATTTATGTGTGCCCGTGTGTATGCACATGTGTGTGCATGTGCCCAAGAAGGCCAGGAGGGTGTTGGATCCCTGGTCCTCTTCAGGAGCAACAAGCCCTCCTGATCACTGAGAAATCTCTGCAGCCCCTTGTTTTCTTTTTATAAAATGTAGCTCAAGTTGACCTCTCATTTGCTGTGGGACCAAGGATGATCTTGAACTCCTGATCCTCCCACCCAGCCCCTTTTCTCTTACACTTTTTATTCTAGGCTTAATAGCTACATAGGTAGCAACCTATAATTTGACGGAATTGTCAGGCGCATCACTCTGCAAGCAGAGGCGCGTTTCACCTCCCTGTCCTCTCCGGAGAGCACAGTCCACTCTCATTCTGTTTCTGTCCCTGTTTTCATTTTTGGTATAACGTCTCTTTGTCCAGCTGGTTTGAAGTTCACAGCCTGGAAGGCTCAACTCCTTCCCTTCTGTGACCTCCACACAGGCACACTTCCACCCCGACCTGCCCAGAATGCTGCACTACAGCCCTTGTGATTTTCCACGAGCCAGCATGGCTCTGGCTTTTCCTGCCTGGAAGTACATTCTCCAGTGACTCACCCAGTTGGTGTGGGAATAAGGGCCCCCAGAGTAAGTCTCACTTGTCTGGGGGACAATGGGACACCCCAATTCCCTCCACCAATGGGAGGGCTCTAATACTGTGTCATGTTTTCCTGGTGACTCTTTTCACTTTCTAGGCCTGGGGGTGAGCACTGGGTTTCTCCTGGTCTAGGGGCTTAGGGGACAGGAGATGGAGCCTGTGGGATACCCGACATCATTGGTCCCCCGTGACTTTGTTTTCTTAGGGCCTTCTCTGTTATGTGAAGTCACATTTCCTGGGGAAGGCTTTCATCATTGGTTCAATAAATCACATTTCTTTCAAGGCTCATTTATAGAATATACTCTGTGTGCCAGGCACTTGGTTGGGGCTGGGGCCAACAGAAAGAACATAGGTCAGATCACACTTAGGCAGAGGATGCTGACAGTAAGCATGAAGACACAAATGTGCAGTAGTCACAAATGCCAAGAAGCAAAGCACACGGGGACAGAGATGCATGCCAGCCAGGGAATCCCTCTGGGAAGTGGTGACATTTGAATAGAGACCTGAAGAGCAAGGAGGAGCTGGCCTGGTGGTAGACTGAGCCTGTTCAGGAGACTTAGGACATCCAGGACGCTGGAGACAAGAGAGAGCAGAGGAAGTAGGTGTTGGTCTCATCAACCTGATGCTCGGCACCACCCTGTGAGGCCCTGTACACACAACCCTCCGTGTCTCTGAGCATCAATTTCCTCAGCTTTCAATGGGCCCACTGTGTGTCTCCTCCTCCTCTCCAAGAACACTGGAGGGCTTCATGAGATGTGGCATGTAGCAGGTCTAGCCCCATGCCCAGCCTGCAGCAATCGTTCAAGAGACACACACACACACAGAGAGAGAGAGAGAGAGAGAGAGAGAGAGAGAGAGGTCTTGTGAGTGGCATCGATGCCTCCACAGCTGCAGCCCAAGAGGGCTCCTAATCCTTCCTCTTTACCTTACAGTTTCCTGCCCTGCTCTGGACGCCCCCGCTGATGGCAGGAAGTTCGGAAGCAAGTACTTAGTGGATCATGAAGTCCATTTTACCTGCAACCCTGGGTTCCAGCTGGTTGGTCCCAGCAGCATGGTGTGTCTTGCTAACGGCACCTGGGCTGGAGAAAAGCCGCACTGCAGAGGTATGGCCATTCTGCCCCGTCCACACCACACAGCATGGGTGTGTTGGTCAAAAAGGGTCATCCCAGAGACATCTGATTCTCTCTTTTCTTTGTGTGTGTGTGAGGGAGAGACAGAGACAGAGAGAGACAGAGAGACAGAGACAGAGAGAGACAGAGAGTTCAGGTAAAGACATGGATTAACCCGTAGGTTGTCAGTTTGTCCTCAGTCTCATTATTTGCTACTGTGTATGCCAGGCTGGCTGGGCAGCAGACTTGCAGGGTTACCATAGTCCACTGGCCAGCCAGTCTAGTTGAAGTAGAAGGCTCCAAGTCTTGAAATAAAGTGGATAGTTTCAAGACATCCGACACCCTTTTCTGGCTTCTGTGGTCACTACACACATATGGTACATGAACACAGAGACAGGCACACACATGCATATAACATAAATGAACATTTTCAAATTTTCCCCAAAATATTAGGTGATAAAGAAGGACACACAGAATGGAGGCAAAGACACATGAGCCATAAAGACACTATGGAGCTTTTTATTCTCTGGCTTCAACCCTGTCTCATATACATACACATATACATACATACACACACATAAGTACATACATACACATATACATACCTACACACACAGAAGTACATACATACACATATACATACCTACACACACAGAAGTACATACATACACATATACATACCTACACACACAGAAGTACATACATACACATATACATACCTACACACGCAGAAGTACATACATACACATATACATACCTACACACACAGAAGTACATACATGCACATATACATACATACACACATAAGTACATACATACATATATACAAACATATGTACATACATACATGTGGAATTTTGAAATTTATGCCCTGGCAATGCTGAGGCATGCATGGCGGCTTTGTTTAACTTGTCCATATTGGGTTTCATGGTCTAAGTTGATGAGGATAACTGACCAGGTCTCTTCTTCAAGAGGGCACCAGATCTTATTATAGATAGTTGTGAGCCACTATATATATGTGTGTGTGTATATATATATGTATACATATACACACATATATATTCATGTTGGATAAGTGAATTTGAATGTCTTGGTATTGAAGTATCTAGAACCATTAAATAAACAAACAAACAAATAAATAAATAAATAGGCAAAGTAATTGGTTGTGAAAGTGTAAAAGCCCAAGTGAAGTTCCATGGCTTCAGAGTGGCCATTCTGTGTATAAGTTTACTGAGATGGTCAGAATTGGGACTGGGCCAGTGAGTGGCTGCCTTAAAACAACTGTGTGATGCTTGACTTGCGAGTTGGTTAGAATAAAGAGATTATATTTAATTTCTTTTTCAAAATGAGATCTTGGATATTTTTCATCTCACTAAGTGTAAACTGGGCCTAGATGTTTACACTGTACTGATGGCACGAAATAGGTTACAACCAACTGGATCAACAAGCTGCTAGGCTCAGCCTCCCCCAAGTTGGCACGCTGTGCCTGCATTGGCACACACGGGTGCTGTCTTCAGCCAGGGCTGCACAGCAATGCCAGATAGCTGCTACTGAATCTTCTCAGGGAACTGTGACCATCCTGATTCTGGGGATGAGACTTAGCGTTGCTGGAGTTGTTAGGACCAGAGCTCAGCCCTGGCAGCCTTAACTACACTTGGCCACCTGTCCTCAATGGGCCAATTAAACAGACAAGTAGTAGTGAAAACCAAGCATAAAGGCCTGAGCTTGGGCCCCAGCACCCACATAAAAGCAGGGTGTGATGGTGTGTATCTGTAACTCCAGCACTGGGGGCCGAGGGACAGGCAGGTCACTAAGAGTCTGTTGGCCAGCTAAGCTAGTGGAATTGATGAGCTCTGAGTTCTCAAAAACTAAGAAAGGGGGCCTGGAAAGATGGCTCAGTGGTTAAGAGCACTTGCTGCACTTCCAGAAGACCTGGGTTCAATTCCTAGCACCCATGTGGTGGCTCACTCACAACTGTCTATAACTCCAGTTCCAGGGGATCCAATGCTTTCTTCTGGCTTCTGTGGGCACCAGACATGTACACGATGCAAGACATACATGCAGACAAAACACATATTCACATGGAGGAAACTAAACATGAACAGCGGTAGAGAAAGGCACTCACTGTTGACCCCTGATACCCATTCTGGCATGCAACGCTTGTCCCCATGCACACACATTAACATATGCACATGTATCACACACACACAAAACAAAGAACTGTATGCAATCTCTTCCTGGGAGGCAAGTTCCTTTTCTGGTTGGCACCATGTTTTAGCCTTTCCTTCCCCCAGGATGAGTTTCCTGGAAAAATTCCAATTCTTACTGTCCTTTGTCTCAGTCCTATGAGAGCCAATGGGTGGGAGTGTCAATTCCAAATGTCTTCAGAAGGCCTCCTCTCCTGCCAAGACAGTTCCATTGGGCTGGAGCTCAGCAATCTGGTGACCAGCAGCTGCTGAGTGTGCCCAGTTCAATTTCCACATCAGCAGTTCTGTCACTGTGTGTTGTTACCACGGGGGACAAAAATCTTAATTACAGCCCTTTCACATCAAGACACAAAATCTCAGTGCCAGTGAAACACTTGGCAATGCTTTAATAACTGGCCAGTGCCCACTCCGCAGTCAACTGATTGGAAAGAGGATGATGAACCCTACTTGACCTAGAAGGAATTATATATAACAGCACCATTAAAGATGCAGCAGGCAGAGGAGCTCTGCTCTGGAAATCCACAGTGGAAAGCAGCCAGTTGGCATTGCTGGTCTCTGTGAAGGGCATTGTTGTTGTTCATGTTCTTGCTCCTTTTGAGACAGAGCCTCATATAACCCAGGCTGGCCTGGAACTCAATATATAGCCAAGGATGACTCTGATCTTCTGACCCTCTGGCCTCTACCTCCTGAGTGCTGCTGCAATTACACTGAGTTTTGTGGTGCAAGAGATTAAATCCAAAGCTTTGTCCATGGTAGGCAAGTGCTCCATCAGCTGAGTGTCAGCTTCAGTCTAAGGTGGGTTTTTTTAGGGTGTCGGGCTTCGTGGGTTGGGGAAGCCATAGCCATTCATTTTGACTCTTTTGACCCCAGGGAAAACCAAAGGAAAAACTTGAGAGAAGTAAACCCCTTTGTCGCTTACCACAGTCGTGAAGCACTTCCCTACAGGGGCCATTCAATACTTTCCTAGTAACCTTTCTCCTGTGTTCATAGGCTTAAAAAACACAATCGTTTTAGACACTTTTTCTCTCATTAAGAAAAATGTTCAGCTAGGTGGTACCAGCGCACGCCTTTAATCCCAGCACTCAGGAGGCAGAGACAGATGGATCTTTGTGAGTTTAGGCCAGCCTCGTCTACATAGTGAGTTCCAGGGCAGTCTGAGCTGCATAATGGAGAGACCTTGTTTCAAAAGGAAGAGAAGAAGAAAGAAAAGAAAAGGAAAGGAGAGGAGGGGAGGGGAGGGGAGGGGAAGGGAGAGGAAGGAAAGGAAAGGAAAGGAAAGGAAAGGAAAGGAAAGGAAAGGAAAGGAAAGGAAAG
This sequence comes from Chionomys nivalis, assembly GCF_950005125.1. Classification (NCBI taxonomy): domain Eukaryota; kingdom Metazoa; phylum Chordata; class Mammalia; order Rodentia; family Cricetidae; genus Chionomys; species Chionomys nivalis. The sequence goes on along the minus strand of NC_080094.1, from coordinate 45,977,546 downwards.
GAAAGGAAAGGAAAGGAAAGGAAAGGATCCATCGAGGGAGAGATGGCTCAGAGGCTGAGAGCACCAGCTACTCCTGCAGAGGATCTGGGTTCAGTTCCCAGCACCCACAGCTCTGCCCCTAACCATCTGTAATTCCAGTTTCAGGGGATTCAGGCACTGCACACATGTGGTACTCACACATACATGCAGGCATACCATTCATAGACATAAAATAAAAATATACTTTAAAAAAAGAAAAAAATTAACACATAGAAGTATAGAAGGAAGATTCTATAAACTAAAACTCCAGTAACTTTCACAAGATAAATTTCTTAGTGTCGTAAAAATGTCTAGTTCAAATACAATTTTCCCTATTGTTTTTAACACTGTTTGAATTGGAACCTAGACCAACTCCGTATTTCTAACTGGTTCTCCTGTCTCTTACATCTTGGGAAGTGTCCCTTGGGTCCTCCTTCTGAGATTCATTGATTGATTCTTGAAGAAAAATTCAGGGCCGGTTCTCTGAGCTCACACATTTTAGAGACAATCTATTAAAGGTCAGCTTGATTGGAGGTAAAACTGCCCATCTCACCTTCTGCTCCCTGGACTTTCTTAGATGCTATGCATCTGATCACAGGCATAGGCCATCACACCCAGTTTTATGCTGAGGACCAAGCCCAGACCCTGATGCATGCTAGGCAAGCAGTCTGCCAACTAGGTTACATCCCCAGCCAGTACTCTTTAATAGAAAACCTTAGTACCAGGGGGAGTCTGGGCAAGAATCCCCCAAAGTTTCATGCCAAAATGTTGGCGAGAACCCAAATAGAACACAAAGAAAACAAGTGCAAATAAGATATTGTTGTTCACGTAAAAATGCCATCAGGGGAGTTAAAGAGTTTGCTCAGCCGTTCAAAGTACTTGCTCCTCTTGATGAGGATCTGGGTTTAGTTCCAAGAATGCACAACCCCTCACACTCATCTGTAATTCCAGTGCCTGGGGAATCTTTTGCCCTCTTCTGGCCTCCATGGGAACTGCATGCATGGGATACACATGCACATACATACAGGCAACTCACTCAAACACATAAGATAATAAAATAGATCTAAAAACAAAATGGATATCATCAAGACAGAGCTGAGGAGGTAGGAGGTTCTGGTTTTGGTCATGATGGAAAAATAACAGGAAAGAAAATTTTAGAGGCCTGAAGGTACTAAAGGCCCATGGGAAACTTACTTCATGTAAGTACGAGTGGGGGAAGAAAGGGCTCCTGCTAGACTCATGCAAATTGGTGTACAAAAATAAAAATAAAAAAATGGAGAACAAGTCTCCATGAATAACAAAGAGTTGCCTGAAAGACATACCCATAAAACAGAAGGAAATTATGAGCCAGTACTTCAAATCAAGTCAGTAGAAGGTTGTAAAATATAAAGACTATGAAACATCTAGGCTCAGCAGGGAAAGGCTCTCGCCCCCAAGCCTGATGACCTGAGTTCAATCCCTGGAATCCACAGGGTAGATACAAAGAACGGACTCTTAAAAAGTTATTCTCTAACCTCTCCACTCAGGACATTCATGTGTTCCCTGCCCTCCCCCCAAATCAAAATAATGAAATGTAAAAGCAACATTAAAAAATAAGAAAACCTTAGAAATAAAGTCACTGGAATAATGGGAAATTTAAAACAAAGTGCAGAAGCCAGGCAAAAGTAGAATGAAAAAGGGGTTGGGGGAGGAATGGGAATTGTAGCTCCTGTGGTAGCGTGCTCGCTCCGTGTGCATGAGGCCCAGAGTTCAAAGCCCAGCACCACACAAATCAGGCATGGTGGGTCAGGCCTGTAACCTTACAACTCAAGATGAGGAGACAGGAAATCAAAGATCAAGGTCATCTGCCACAATATATTAAGACCAAGGCCAGCCTCTGCTACTGGAGACCCTGACTCACATACATACATACATATATGCATGCATACATGCATACATAAATATTTTTAAGAGAGAAAAAGGTAGAGTATACATATGACAATTCACTTTCATGAAGCACAAGTATTCATGAAACAGGAGACGGAACCATAACTGTGCCCACACTTTGACTCGCCAGCCTTTCTTCCCATCACTGCCATGACCCTCTTCACAGTTCTGAAGTCATAACTGAATGCCACATCCCGGGATACCCTTGAATGTGATGACAACTGTCCTTCAATTGGGACATAGCATTTGCCAGCCTGGGCATCAGGCCACTGAATACCTCTGACTGCTCGTCAAGATAAGAAACGCAGAACGTCTGCCTGGAGCCTGCAGAGAAATGAATACGCGGGGCACCTGTTCACATCTCGGTCACCCTAGCCTCTCCTGACGGGCTCGGGGCAAGCACGGCTCAGTGTCTTCCACTGGATCTCCCCGAGGACAGATAACGGCTGTAGTGCGCTGACACCAAGCTGAGGGATATAAACGGTCACACTTTCTGGCTTCCTTCCCGTACTTTCATGGTTTATTGATCTGCCCGCTTTCAGAGGGGGGCAGTAAGCAAAGATAGGGTTGGACCTTGAGAGACCTTGGAAGACTGACAGGGCCCCGGGGGAGGGGGCAATTGTGCGTGGTGTGGTCTTTAGTGCATTCCTGGAAATTGATCATCCAAAACAGGCTGACTGGGAAGCATGTCATCTACCCGAGGTTACGGGGAAATGGAAATAGTGCCTTCTCTGTGGATGTGGACAGCCTGAGTCTTGAGGGACCCAGAATGAGGCTGTGGTTCTCGCTGGACGCAGAGCCCCTGCTTCTTCCTCTTGGGAGACACACAGAGGGAAAGGTTATTAGGCCTGAAGGGGACATTCTCGTGTCCCCCTCCTCTGAGAGACGCTCAGAGGCTAAGAGCAAGTACTGTTCTGCACTGTAGCGAAGTCGGCGAGCTGACAGAGCTCCTCTTGGACAGAAATGGTTCGTGCGTGCCTGTGCTTAAATGGGCCTGGGACATTTGGAACAGTGATGGTTTTACAAAATCATCTTTTCCAAAGCAAGATATTTTGTAAGTATTTGTGTAGAAAAGGGAAGAATACAAAAAGTGTAAATGAGAAAAAACCAAAAACAAACAGCAAAAAACACCCATAAGCCTAGCATGGAAAATTGGAAACTCAAGTTTCCTTGTGGGGTCAGTACTGGGGATGGGAACCTAGACCTCATGCATGCAGGTTAAGTGCGAAACTTCTGAGCTACCTAACTCAGAGGGAAAAAAAAAATCTATTGAACGTTTAAAATTTTCTTTCTTCCTCCATTCCCTTCTCCTTCCCTCCCTTCCCCTCCCCTCCTTTTCTCTCCTCTCTTCTTCATGGAACAGCTCCCCCATTGATGGAGCTCAGGGGTACTGAGTATAAATTCAGAGAGTTAATTTCCCTCATCTCTGGATATTACAATGAACCATCCTCTCTCCCCCTTTTAATTTCTTGGAATTTAGCTCCTGTTTGAAAGATGATCCAGGGATGACAATGAGGCTCAGTTAGAGTAAGGCTAGCGGGCATGAGGCCCTGGGTTCCAGTCCCAGCATCAGATAAAAATGGGCATAGTGATACACGCCTGTTAATCTTAGCACCAGGAGGTGGAAGCAGGAAGTCCCTAAATTCACTTTCACCCTTGACTACAAAGAGAGGGAGTTCAAGGACAGCCTGGGCTCCACCTTGGAGCAGAGTTGAAGAGCAGAAGGGCCTCCCTCAGAAGCAGATGCCAACACCTGTCCACAGCCGTGTACCCTACACCCTTATGAATTACAGCACCAGGTGTCTTCACAAGCCTGGACGGTGCCCTGGCAGTGTGAGGCAGGGGCTGTGGTTCAGCTCCTCTGTTACCTCGCAGCTCCCACTGGTAGAGAGAGGGCAAGGAAAAGGTGAAACGGAGAAAGCCGGGGTGGTGGTGAGAGACATGTCTGTTCCCAGGAGGCTGAGGCAGGAGGATCACAAACGAAGGTGCCCAGCTGGGCTTCATAATGAGACCTTGTCTCAAAAACAAACAAGAACCCAAGCCAGACAGGAAGCTGGAGTGGTCCTACCATGTAAGGGAAAACCCGGAGTTAGTTTTTGTTTGATTTCACACTGAAATCCGCATAATCACGTGTTGACTTCCTTTCCTAGCCACCAGTGAGTGCTCTAGCCAGCCTTGTCACAATGGGGGCACGTGTGTGGAAGGAGCCAACCAGTACAGATGCATCTGTCCTCCAGGAAAAACTGGCAGCCACTGTCAGAATCAGACCCAGCCTGGTATGTAGCCACTGCGGGACTTGGTGAGGATACTCCCCTGGGGGCTGGCAAGGATGCTGGTCATGGTCACCAAAGGCAGATATGTCAGGAATTCTTGGTTACCATGCACTGAACTGATCCTGCTACTACCCTGAGGTACTCATTTGGATGGGCTTAGCTCTTTTTTTTACAATTTATTTATTATTTTATGTGCATTGGTGTTTCGCCTGCATATATGTCTATGTGAAGGTATCAGATCCCCTGGAACTGGAGTTATAGACAGTCATGAACTGCCACGGGGGTGCTGGGAGTTGAACCCTGGTCCCCTAGAAGAACAGCCAGTGTTCTTAACCTCTCAGCCATCTCTCCAGTCCCATTAGCTCTTTTTTTTATAACCAGAGTTTTGATCTTTCCTTTGGAAAGAGAGACTCCAACTTAACAGCGTGAGGATTAGGGCCTGGGAAGACACCCTGGGGCACCTTTGCCTGGTTAGTGTTTTATTTGCTGGCAGAATCACTTTTTCTTCTGATTCCTATCACACCCTGCAGAGTTAGCAGGGTGAGGTATTTTAGATATGAATAACCAGATATTTTATTAGTGAGTTCCAGCACATGGCAAGAAAACCCCAGGATAAGAAATCTATGAAGGATAGGTGAGGGGTTTCCCACCATTCTGCAACCAGAGGTGTAACCAAAAGATGTCCTATTCCTTTGCCAGACAGGCCTGGCTGTCTTTGTGTCTGGTAGACTCCCTGGGGGAAAGCGCATTTTGGTAGACAGTGTAAGGTCCAGAGAATAAGAGTTGATAAGCTCTTGGGGCTGGAGATGTAACCCACTTATGCCTCTACGCAGGAAGCCAAGCATTTGTTCCCTAGTATCACATAGTGCAGGTCATGGTGGTGGGGCACCTGTGATCCCAGCACCAGGGAAGAAGGAGCAGGAGGGCCCGATGGCTAAGGCTATGCTTGGCTTCATAGCAGAGTCCAAGTCCAGCCTGGAATACAGGAGACCATGCTACAAATAAAATGAGTCAAAAGCAGCATCAAGTCAGGGTTAAACAGTACACCTACAAACTTACTGCTGTCTGCCTACACAAGCCAGTGGAACTAGTCTGCTAGATCCCTTTCTCACAGCCAGGCTGCCCCCAGACCACCCCACCCTGTAGCTCTTATGTCTAGAGTCACCTTCTGTTGAAAAGTGGGGCTGGTTCCTCTGTAGCTTTGGAGCCTGTCCAGGAACTAGCTCTTGTAGACCAGGCTGGCCTCGAACTCACAGAGAGCCGCCTGGCTCTGCCTCCCAAGTGCTGGGATTAAAGGCGTGCGCCACCACCGCCCAGGAAGGTGGGGCTTTCTTGGACGCTCACTGTGTACAAAGAAGAGCAGGAGAAAAGGTATTTCCTTTCACCTTGTTGGTACCATACTAGCCACTAAATGCCCATGTCAGGGGCTTCTGTTGTGGGACCTTTGGGTCATCACTCCTCAGGCCCAGGAATCATTGTATGAAGTGCCCTCAAAACTGGAGTCTTCTCTGGGGATGAAAAGTAAGAAGTGAGTAGGTACACACTAAAAAATGACCCAGCAGGCTTACCTGGAACCTTCTTGGACTATGTCTCTCTCCCAGGTACCTGTAAGCCTCTCCCCAATATTTTTCTAATTTTTAACCTTTAAATTGTGGTGGGTATGTGTGCATGTGCGTGTGTGTTTGTATGTTTGTGGATGTGTGCACTTGAGTGCAGTACCGGTGGAGGCCAGAGGAGGGCTTTCTGAGCCCTGGAAGTGGAGTTCCAGGCAGTTGTGAGCCTCCTGATGCTGGTACTGAGACTCAAATTCTAGTCTTGTGGAGCAATAGTTCTGACTGTTAACCACTGAGCCATGTCTCCAGTCCCTAATATTGCTATTTTGAGACCAAGTCTGGCTCTGCTACCCTGGCTGGCTTTGAATTGAACTCTGGTGATACTGCCTAAGTCTTAAGAACAATTACAAAATTGTTTTGTTTTGTTTTGTTTTTAATCCATTTACTTACTAGCTGGGCAGTGGTGGTGCACACCTTTAATTCCAGCATTTAGAAGGCAGACGCAGGCAGATCTTTGTTAGTTCAAGGCCAGCCTAGTCTACAGAATGAGTTCTAGGACAGCCAGGACTGTTTCACAGAGAAACTCTGACTTGAAGAAAAAAAAATTTACTAGAGCTGGAGAGACGGTCAGAGGTTAAGAGCAGGTACTATTCTTGCAGAGATTAGGGGTTCCCAGCACCCACATGGTACCCCACGGTCACATGTAACTCTCCAGTTCCAAGATCAAGAAATCCTCTTCTGGCCTCCATGGGCACCAGGTACCACAGACTGTACACATATACACACAGGCACTTACACATAAAAATCTTTTTAAAAATTCTTTCATCCCTGCACTCAGGAGGCAGAGGGAGGAGTTAAAGGCCAGCTTGGTCTACACAGTGAGTTCTAGGCCAGCCAGGGCTACATAGTGAGACACTGGTTTTGCTTGTTTTGTTTTTATTCCATTTACCTTATTTTTATCATGGTTATAAAACTACTTTCTGTTCTTGGAAAGACACAAAAACTGTAATAAAAGAACAATTACCTTGAACACATTGAGGAGTCCACAAGCTTGTATACACAAGTGTAGACACACACACACAAGAAAAAGTAGAGGCTCAAATTTTTAAACTTTAGAGCTCCCTGCATTGTGGGCGTTGTGGGCATTGTGCTCCCTGCATTGTGGGTATTACACAAGATTGTAGAAATGAATCTCGGACTTCACACTGCAGTACACCTGGCTGTCCTGCTATTACATTCTGCTCTCTTGCGGGTCTGTCTGGGTCGCAGTCCCTCTCTTTAGGTTGAAAATGAAAATGAGTTTTATGCCCTGGCAATGCTGAAGCATGCATGGGCAGCCCGTATATGGAGGTTCTGTTGAACTTGTCCATAATTGGGTTTCATGGTCTAAACTGATGAGGTTTCCTCCTCAAGAGGGCACCAGATCTCATTATAGATGGTTGGTGAAGTAGTGGTTGCTGGGGATTGAACTCAGGACATTTCACTGTGGAGTACACATTGGGAGATAGGGTCTCGCCCGTCCTGGGGCACACAGCAAGTGCCGGAGGGGTGGGGCGGGTCAGGCGCTGAGTGTGTCTTCTTCCCGTAGAGGCCCCAGAGGACAGTGTGATCAGCGACCCCGGGGCCCCCGAGGGCGGCATGCCCAGCGACTCCGCCTTCAGTCATCCGCCGCATTGCAAGCAGGTTGGGCAGGAGCAGCATTGCAGCTGCGAGGCAGGATTCCACTTGAGCGGCACCCTGGGCAGCGACGGCGTCTGCCTGGGTAGGATCGGGCTCCGCGGGGAAGCGGGAACCACGGGAGGAGACGTGAGGACGTGAGCCTGGGAACAAACGGTCCCATCTGCAGTCCTGGGGCGGAGTGCGGGGTGGGGCGAGGTTCTCCCTGGGCATGGTCTCAGAAATATCTGTGATTTGCCTTTAGGTAAGGGTTGCCAAGATGAATGAAATTAACGGGTAGACTTCAGGGGGATTCTGGAGAAAGAGGTGGCTGCGAGCCCATGTTGGGTCTCCTCCCAGTGTACACTCTTCTCACGGCTGGACTCCCAGGGCCTTCTCTGAGACAGTACAGACAGCAGATAGCGTGCTGGGGATTTGCATTCAGTCTCTAGAGCACTTGTCTAGCATGCACAAGACCCTTCCTGCAATCTCATCACCACTTAAACTTGGAGTGCCGTGCCTGTCAACGTTGCAACACTTGAGATATGGAGGCAAGAGGGTCAAAAGTTCAAGGCCATCTTCTATAACACAGCAGCAGGTAGGGGAGGAAGAAGACAGTCAGGGGGTGATAGCCCAGAGGAGCCTTTTGCCTACAAGTGTCCACAGCCTCCTCCCCGCCTCTGGGGGGCGTGGCAAGCGAGTCGCTGGGAACATTTATGGCAGACAGAGCCATGGATGTGGGCACTACCTGAGACTCATTCCCTAGTCACCTCCTCAGTTTAACTAACTCTAGATCCCGCTTTTGATAACAGCTAGACAACAGTTCCACCCTGAGATCTGGCCAGTTAATGCTAAGAGGTTCAGTTCACAGCATCAAAAGTAAAACTACTCCCCATACCCTTCTAAAGAGGAGTCTCAATGTACAGCCCAAACTGGCCTCAAATGGAGATCCGTGCTTCAACCTTCCAAATGCTGAGCATACAGACCTGCCACACCCAGGCTGCAGGGTCTCTAACCTCATTCCTCCATTGCTGAAGATGAGGAGGGCTAAGACAGGTGTCTGAATCTGGTTTTCCTCTCCCAGTGGGGTACCTGACTTGCTAGACTTTAACTTTCCCCAAGTCAGACTCAGGGGCCCTCCTAGGGTCGCCCACATTAGCTCCTCCCAATCCTCCCTTCAGCTCTCTTGGCCCTAGACTGCCGGACGGGGAACATCCCAGATGCTCCTCTGTAGGTGTAGCTTGTCGCTTCATCCAGCTGTTTAGGCACAGCTGCCAACAAGTCTAGTTGATGGAGACCACACAGCCTCCTGGAATCAAGGGCACTTTTGTCCCCAGATGTGAACGAGTGTGAGATCTACGGGCAGGAGAGACACCCCCGGCTCTGCTTGCATACCTGCGTGAACACCCCTGGCTCCTTCCGCTGTACCTGCCCCAGTGGATACCGGGTCCTGGCTGATGGCAAGACCTGTGAGGGTGAGTGGGACCACAGCAGAGGCGGGTGACCACCAGGCTAGAGGTCACCCCTGCTCTCACCCCTGATTCCCATTCGGGAGTGATTAGGCTAAAAGAATCAAAGCCGGGTACACATTCAATCTTGGAAAAGAAGTTAATAAAGAGAACTCTCAAAGATCAGGTTATATATCTTCTATACAAATTAGCTGTTTAACCAGCCAGCCTCTTCTGACCTCATGTGAGTGACATTTCTGGGGAAGGTCACTTCCTCTTATTCAGCAATACCTTCAGCCAGACCTGAACCCAAAGGTCAAAAAGCCAGCCAGAGTCCACTCTACTGGAATCTGAAGGGACCCAGGAGGCTTCATGGCCCTGTGTGTCCACCTACTAGTGTCCTCTGACTATAGGCTGTACCTCAGCTCGGCCAGGCTCTACAGCACTACTGGCCATGTGTGGTGGCTAGCTAGGACAACAGAGAGACAGAGCCACCAGTGACAGGCAAGGGTTAGGGACCGGGCTCAGAGGAGCCTGACCACAGTTGTGGCTGAAATATGCATCTACCACCAGACTGCCCCCAGGCTGAAAACAGAGACCACAGCTGCTCAGCCTCCATATGCAGGCTCCACTAGACACCTGAGGCCTGAAAACAAGAGGGCCTGGGGGCCAAAAGGCCTGGGAGCCTAGGCAGACAGCAGCCAGGCCAGTCAGTCTCCCAGGAACAGAGAATAGATCAGAGCGTGGGGTGTGAATGCAAAACACCTCAGGTTCTACCTAAGGGCCACCCATCCATTGTGACCCCCTGGACGACAGGGCTGAGGGTTCTCTGTTTCCAGAAACGGTGCAGATAGCCCCTTCACCAGCAAGGAGTGTCTGCAGGGCAAGTGGGAGCGGGGCACAGAAAGGAGAGGCTGAAGCTGAAGTCCCCTTCATGGACATCAATAAATCTAGCGGAGGCTGGGCACACCAACAGGAGGCCTCCCACTGCCACACCTCCTCTGAAGACAAACATAGAGATTAATAACATAGATACATCAGTTCTCCATATTAACACAATTAGAATACAGCAGCCCCTCCCCCATCCATGGGTCAATACCCAAATCCAGTTGAACGGTATTAACCCTACTTGCACAACGTTTCTGTCCTATATTTAGTACCTACCTAGCGTGAAGTTTAATTTATAAAGTAGGCAGAACAAACATTAACAACAACTAATGACAAAATAAATAACTATAATATACTATAATAAAATTTATTTTAAAAACCAATGAATTACCTATTTCTAGAGATTTTTATTTAATATTTTCAAGCTACAGTTGGCCACAGGTAAGTCAAACTAGGAAACAGTTGGGGCTGCTGTACACAGTTCAGGCCTGAAGGGAAAGCAGAGTCTCCTCTTACTCAGCTCTATTGGGGCTTGGGGCTGCAGGGGACCTCTGGGGAGAATGCAGCTGCTTCAGGCTCACACTGGATGTCCAGGTCTGACTCCTTCATGGACGGATGAGACACAATGAAGGGAACCCAGCAGGCATCCAAAAAATGGCTCTGAATTACTGGAGAAGAAGGCAAAGAGAAAAGGCTGGGGGCTAAGTCACATACTGACTTGGAATATAAACAGAGAGGTGGTTCTCTGGTGACATCTTATGAGACTGCAATGTATGTATAGGAGTGGGCAGCAGGGGAATAGGAGATGTCCAGACAGCTATTATCACACCTACCCATCTATACTTCCCCTAACCCACCCACCCATTGATCTATCATCCCCATCCGCTCCATCTCCTTCTCACAGGGCTCATATGAGTCCACGTCGGAGTCCTTGGGCTTGGGAAGGGACAGCCTCCAGCCGGATAAACTCACTGGATGTTTGTAAACGGCACAGAGAACTCTGATTAAAAACAACTGAGCAGGGACGTTTGCTTTTAGTATGAGAGGCAGGCGTCCCTAAAGGTTTGAGTCTGATCTGAGGACAACCATAGCATTAAGGAGACTCAAAAGCACTTAGGGCTGAGAAGCAGGCAGGCGACTCACTTGGTGTTGACACGAACTCCTACCACTTGTCACATCCCAGGGAAGGGGTTCACCCCCAGAGTCCTAGAGTACTTCTGCAGGACCTCTGTTTCAGATGTTGAAAGAAAACAGAATACCTGATGAGGTTCTTGCTCTTAGGGGGTGGGCTCCTGGCACTCACTAGCCAGCCGACCTAGCGGAGCCAGTGAATCCCAGGTTTAGTGAGAGACCCCGTTTCAAAAAACAGTGTGGATATGTGATTGAGGAAAATACCCAAATAGTCAACCTCTGGTCTCCGCATACATACACGCTACGTGCATGACACACACAGAGTAAGTGTTGGGTGTTTGGAAAGTTCATCGCTGGTGGAGTCTCCCATCCCTTTGCCTATCGGGGGTTTCAAGTGGCTGTATTGAGACAGGAAAGGCAGGAAGATTCACAGCCTTCATTGTGTCTCCTGAAATACAGATGTTGATGAGTGTGTGGGCTCACAGCACACGTGCCCCCAAGGAACCACATGCTTCAACACTGGAGGAAGTTTCCAGTGTGTCAAACCCGAATGCCCTGAGATCAGCGGCAACATAAGCTACGTGAAGACATCTCTCTTGTGAGTAGATCCGGAGCATGGATCCATGACCAAGGCTGGGCTTGCAGTTTATGGGGAGGGAGGATAGTTTCACCGTACACAGGAAATAGGAGAGACAGAGAAGCTTCTCTGAGATTCCATTTCTCCTACAACTGTCGACTCACATGAAGCGTGGACATTTTATGCTTCCAAAGAGATGCTAGAGTCTACAGGAGTGTGGCCTCTTCAGGAGGGCAGAGGGGGCAGCCCCTCCTGAGTTTCCCCAAGCCTAACCGTCTCCATTTTACCTCTGCTCCAGCCAGTGTGAGCGAAGCCCCTGTCCCATGGATAACAGGCCGTGTCGCCACAAGCCCAAGACCGTCACGTTCCACTACCTCTCTCTACCTTCCAACCTGAAGACGCCCGCCACGCTCTTCCGCATGGCCACAGCCTCAGTTCCTGGCCAGTCTGGGCCCAACAGCCTGCGCTTCGGAATTGTGGGTGGGAACAGCCGTGGCCACTTCGTAATACAGCGCTCAGACCGGCAGACAGGGGAGCTCATCCTTAAACAGACCCTGAAAGGGCCTCAGACTGTGCAGGTGGACGTTGACATGTCAGAATACCTGGACCGCTCCTTCCAGGCCATCCACACTTCCAAAATCACCATCTTTGTGTCTCCCTATGAATTCTAAGGACACCACGGTAGTCGGAGGACTGAGATTTGAGATCTGGGTTGATTTCTCTTCTCCAACGACACAGCTGTAGGCAAGAGCTGCGATGGTCATTGGTCATTTCTCCTCTTTGTCGTGTTCCTACACACGTTGCCTGTTCATCAGGGCTTCTAGAGCAATGTGCTGTGCTCTGTCCCATGGACCGGCACAGAAGGGAAGCCCGAATACAAATGCTGTACCACCATCGCTCTTCTCGTTTTTTCTGCTCTAAGTCCCTCTGCAGCTCTCCTCTTTGGAGACAGCACAGAATCTCAAAATGCTGTGTGAACAATCGTGTGAGTTTGAACGAGCTGAGGTGGGGAAGGAGCTCATGGGGCCTGCCTGAGATACAGGCCAACTGTTCTGCATTGAGGTTGCCACGCTTGTTCTGACTGAGCATGTTCTAGCTCTGTGAACGATCTAACATCCCTGTGAGCCTTCTTGGAGGTGGGGGGCTGTAGGAGAGCCTAGGAACCCTGAGTGGATCCTACTAGACCAAGGAGTCAACATTCAATCATGGATTCTGCCAGAGTTTCTTCACTTTAGAGAAAACATGTCTCAAAAGCATGACCTGGTATTATGGCTGTGGAAATAGAGTTCTCCTCTCTGCCCATCTGACTTCTCCCTGAGCTGGAGAGCGCATTCTGGCAAGGGATAGCTCTCTTCCAGCCCAGGTTGGACATAGAGGGACAAGAGAGTGAAAGAGGTAATGTTTCCAATTGTTTCACTCGTTTCTCTATAGGTTGGTCATGTGGGAGATCAGGAAGGATGGCATCTGGTCATGGCATGTTTAGAATACTCAAATTTTCTTTCATTTCATGGCTTTCTTCTGTTGCCGCTGCTGGAAGAACCAAGAGGTGATGTCTTCTTCAAGATGAACGGAGCAGGAAAATTCTCCCTAGCACTGAGAACTGGGTGGGATGGGGGAAACCACTTCAATTCCAATTTAAAACTAGATGGGTTGAGAGGAGTTACCGTGTCCAAATATGCATTAATCTACTGATATTGCTTTTTATAGCTTTTATTTAAAAACTATTTCTTGAGGATGGGACAGGTAGATCGTGAGTTCAAGGACACCCCTCTGGATAATGTAGTGAGACTGAGTCCCAAACAAGACAAAGGGGCTAGACCTGTAGCTCGTTTGGAAGAGTTATTACCTAGCATGTACGAAGGCTTAAGTTCATTTTCGGGCACTGCATAAAACTGAGTACGGTTCTACATATCTCGGTTGCATAGCCAGTTTGAGGCAGGCCTGGACTACATGAAACTCTTATCAAACAGAAACCAAGAAAATACGCCAGCTCCCTATTTTTCATCTAAACCTTTGCATTTGTCCTGGCAGCCTCTAGGAAGCTGAACTAGGTGTCCCTGGTTTAGTGATGAGTCTAGTGTGAAGCTCCTAGGAGAGTTTGTCCCAAGACAAAGGCCGAGACCCTTCCCGTGGAGCAGAGGTAGGCTCTCCAATCACAGGCAAGGGCCTGAAGATCTGCTATTCCAGTCGTTATGTGACTCGTAAAAACATTATCCAGAGCCTTCGTTTCTAGAAGGTACATGATGGTGTCCGATAGCAACTCTGCTCTCAAACAGTGTTAAGTAGTACTTTTCTCCACCAAGATCTGTCATCATCAAAGCTGCCTCCCACTTAGGAAATCCCTTGACTTCAGTTCCTGTGGTACTTACTGGTCTGAGTGCCTGACTGCCTTGCTCCATTGTGTGGATTGTCCTTAGAACCTTCCTCCTCTTCTCTCTACTGTGTTAGTCAGCTTTGTGTTGCCGTAGCTGTCAGGGTCTGAAGCCCCAACATAAACTACTCTTCCCTCTCTGGACCGGCATGGAGGAGACAGGAATAAAGACACGACTCACACGGTTTCATCGGGAGGGAGATTCTTTCTCAGTGGTTCCTCATGAAATCCTGAGTTCACATCCTGAAGAAATTCTCCAAACAGTCTTTAAACCAAAACTTAACTTAGGGGAAATACATTAGCATTCTGTCTCCTAGGTAACCAGGTGAATGGCTTTTTGTCAAGTCCACAACTACCTGTCTGCCCTGTATGCTAGCTGTCACATAGGCTTGAATTAACACCTCAATCAGGCATCCTCCAAATTACAAAGAAAGGAGCAAAAACATCCCGACCTTTTGTTAGGTTAGCGACAGCCTGCCTGGCAGGATACGTGACCCATCTCAGGTGTAACCTATGGCTTGATGGCTTGGCTGCCATGTCATCTAGAAATATGGGCCTACCTGTAGCAAACTAGCTGTGATGGTCCACTCATAGAGAAAGTTTTGTTTTTGTTTGTTTGTTTGTTTGTTTTTGCTCACAGATAATAGTCCGTGATCCTCTGGCTCTCTTGTTTTGGAGCCGTGATGAGGTGGTGTATCATCATGATGACAGGAGGCAGAGCAAAGACTGTTCACCTCGTGGCGGGGAGTAAAGACAGCAGAAGATCATGTCTTATAGTCTACTTCAATAACATGCCCTCATGGGCCAAAGACCTTCCATTAGGCCCTGCCTCTCCCCAATACTTCCAAACACATGGGCTTTTGGGGAGACATTCTGGATCCAAAGTGCAACAATGCTCCCTCGTTACTTTCAGAAATCTGCTTCCGGGTCCTCGTAAGGCTTCAGTTTTTGTTAAGTCAGTGTGACCAGTTGTCAACGTGTACGCCTTTACCCATTTTTCTGGGTAAGACAGATGCAAGTGCTTCAGATTCACAGCTAGAGTAGCATGAGGAACCCCCTTGTGTTATCACCAGCTCCGACGACGCCTGCCTGCAGTCACCTCCTCCCCCTCCTTGGCACTACGACTTGAAGGAGGTCCCAGACATGGCATCATTCCATCTGTATTTCATCGTGTGTTTCTAAAACATTTCTCTAAAGCATGACCTCAACATTATTCACATTCAACATTATCTGGAAATTTAACAGCAGGGCCTGCGGGATGGCTCAGCTGGTAAAGGTGTTAGCTACCGGGACTGACAGCCTGACTTCCATCCCCAGGACCTATGTGGTGGAAGAAGAGAATTAACTCCACAACTTGTTCTCTGACCCCCACACTGTGCTGTGGTACATGCATACACACACACACACACACACACACACACAAGTAAATGCATACATACATGAATACATAAATAATACAATTAAAAAACAGAAAATTAACAATCATTCCTCAATACCTCCAGCCATTTAATCATTGTTTAAATTTCTCTGAGAGACTTGGGTTTTTCTTTGCTTGAATTAGGTCCATATAGTATAATTTATTGGTAGACTTTAATATGTAGCAGGGAATCCTCACATTGCACCTTCTGTCAAATGGCCTGGAAGTTTGTTAGAGGTAGAATATTGGATTGTTTCTTCTTTTCTTTTTCGCTTTTTGGTTTTTTGGTGATCAGCCTCGACAAAATCACCTCTTTCCAGGGTAGGGGCGTGGGAAGAAATCAAAGAAATATGAAGACACATAAAATAATAAGACAGAAAACATAAGACAGTAGTGGGAAGGTATTTCAGGAATTACTCGGGCCCTGAAATCACCCGCGTTTTTACCCCATAGCTTTTATACCCAATGTAAACTGGGAGAGAAGGTAACAAAAGGTTAATTCTGAGACATTCTGTCATCAGCATTCTGTTGCCTAGGTAGTGAGGTGCCCCAGTCAAGTACACCGAGTCACAGAGACTGAAGACAGCCCTTCCCCAGGTGACCTCATAGTTATAAAAGAAAAGAATAGAAGCACATTTGCATAACCTGACCACCTGTCAGGGTGGCCTTGAGCTCTCTTAATTTTAAAAGAACCAAGCAATCACCTCCTGAGTTAGGATGGCAACTGTACTTGTCAAATCTCCAAACTCTCTAACTTTCAGACAAGGTAGACATGGGCCTGCATTTTTCAGCCTCCCCAGTATCCCTTACTGGCCTAGAGCATCCTTGTGGAATTTCCTTACACTCTGGGTTTTCCCGAGAGCTTTTCTTTCTTTTTTTTTTTCCCAAAGATTTGCTCATGTATTCAGTGTTCATGTATCCCTGCAGGCCAGAAGAGGGCACCAAATCTCATTACAGATGGTTATGAACACATGTGGTTGCTGGGAATTGAACTCAGGACCTTTGGAAGAGCAGGCAAAGCTCTTAACCACTGAGCCATCTCTCCAGCCCCTCCTGAGAGTTTTTCTACAGAACCTGTGACTGTGATCCTCCGTCATCTCTTTTCCATCACCCTTGTGGTTCTAGTCAGATATTTAGTGAGACTTGGATTGGCTTTATTCTGAAGACGACATTATCAGTAGTGGCTGGTACCTCAAGTGGAAGGCACCTAGTATCTGTCTCTTTCTTTTTAAAAATAAATTTTAGTATATTTATGGCTGGAGAGATGGCTCAGCCATTAGGAATACTTGTTTCTTTTGCAGAGGACCTGGGTTTGGTTCCTAGAACCCATATCACAGTTCCAGGTCAGCCAGGGATGTACAGTGAGACCCTGTCTCAAAACAAAACAGTAATAATTTTATGTCTTGGGAATATCTCCCAGAAAAGCATCGCCAGTGCTGCTGGTTACACTGATTCTTTCATGTTTTGTTTGTTTGTTGTGTCCTAGTGTTTGCTGTCATCCAGCATGAGTGTTGTGTAGCTGGTTTGTTTGTCAAACCGCTTCAAATTATTCTTTGTGTCTTTGTCTTAAACTACGATCAGAACAGTTACATTTCATTTTCCTAAAATTTTCAACAGTTTTCACTTATTCATCTGTGGGGGGGTGGCGAATTCCGCAGCACGCGTGTGGAGGACAACTTGTAAGAGTTGGTTTGATCCTTGACTGTAGTGCTCCAGGGATCAAATTCAGGTCACCCCTCTGGACAGCAGGTGCATTTACCAACTGAGCCATCTTGTCGGCCCTGATGTTTTAGCGATTGCTCGCGATTTTTGGTTTTTAACTTAATTGAATTTGATGTGTGGGTGTCATCTCTGCATGTATATCTGTGTTCTACCTGTGTGACCCAGTATTCACTAAGGCTCTATCTCTCCAGCCCCCCATATTTCCTCCCTCTTAATAGCCAATTTCCCTTTTATCTTTTTTACTTAATATAATGGGGCTGGAGGTATGTCTCCATAATTTTGAGTATTGGCTGCTGTTAGGAAAAATGCTGAGCCACTCAGCGCAAAGAAATCCAATCGGGTCAAATTAAAATGCCCATGTTTTATTAAATGCAGCACACTTGGGTGGCCAAGAGCATGACCCTTCCCCAGGGAGGGGTCAGGACTTGGCATGCTGGGATTTGGAGTTCAGACCAACACAACTCCCAGATCAGGGTACGCTGGGATGGATGCCAGGGACTGGGGTAACGCTCCCAACTTAACATCACAGCTGCTCGTGCAGAGAACCCAGGTTAGATTCCTAGCAGCACCCACATGGTGGCTCACAACTACCTGTAAGTACAGTTCCAGGAGATCCAACACTCTTTTCTGTGTGTACAGACACAACACACATACACACAAAAATAAAACAATAAAAATACATTATTAATGTTAATAACAATAAAATTAAAAGTAAAATAATATAAATTAATGATAGATAATAAAATAGTCAATGCTTCCTTTGACCTTTTTTAAATTATTATTAATAACATTGGCTATCACTTCTCATAGCCATATCCCATATCGATTGTCTACTTTGAGAATTCAGCATGGTTTTTTTCATCTAGTCATTTGGAGATGACAGCAAGGCCATTTTTAGTCCTTTGCCATTGAAAATGTTACATCAGTGTGTGTAGCTTTTAATATTTTTGCCTTCATGTCTTAGATGCCAATATTTCCTCTGCAAGACGTAGGCAGCCTTCCACCCCCAAAAAGGCCCTGTTCCTCACTAAGGGGGGGGGTCCCAGCAACACCACTGTCACATCTGCTTCCTGAGCAGACCCTGCTTTAAGAAAAGGCGGGCCCCAATGCAGGGCTGACTGCAGCCTGCCCCACTGTCTGTCTTGGACCTCTGAGGAGCAGTCCACCAGGAAGACAGGCATGACCAGCCAGGAGGTCACGAGCTGTCAAGCAGTGGAAAGTTAAGTAGGAGTTTGGATGAGCTTTCTAAAAATCTCTATTTTTAAATTGTAACCTGTCCAACAGTAGCAAACAAAAAGGAAAATACGCCAAACCCCAAAATGCCATCCCAGGGTCACCATCAACCTGACGGGTTTATAGTCTGAGATGGGACTGGAATGCATCCATTTCCATGAGCCACTGTCCCAGCTTGGCCAAGTCCTCGTGGCAGGGCTAGAAAGATGAGCCCTCCCAACTCTGGGCTTGTTCAAAGACAGCCTGCGTATCCACTGACTTGGCCTGCTCTGGCTCCTGAAGATGCAATGAATGATGAGACCGCTAAATCCCGTCCTGCTAACGCTTATATTTTTACCAGAGGAGATTACAATGTATGTGAAGATGAGAAAATATGTCACCAAAGAGGGACAGGGGCTGCAAGAATACAAACAAGCCAGGTGTGGTGGCTCATACGTTGACTCTCAGCTCCTAGAAGAATGAGGCAGGAAAAGTTCAAGGCCAGTCTGGCTTACATAGTGAGTGCTAGGCTAGCCTGGACTACACATGAGACCCTGCCTCCAAAACAATAATAACAATAAAACAATAGTCAGAAAATATTACATTTCCCTAAGTCTGCTACAGTCTTGACTATTCCAATAAACTTAACAGCGCTTTCTATAAACAAGTAAAATTAAAACAGTAAAAGAGGGCTGTGAACATGCAAAAAAAATGCATACAAGTTATATATAAATACTGAATATCTATCATCCATGCAACCTGCATGCTGTAGACACAGATCATATGTGGTGACAGTTGGATCACACATCCGTGGTGTTTGGGATTACAGCTCAGAATCTCTCGCAGGCACAATCAGGATGTAAACCCAAGCCTGTATGAACACATCGAATTCACATGCATGAGGGAAAGGCCCCAGTCAGGTTACAGAAAATAATGATGCCAATAAAGGAAGAGAAGAAAAATGGGTACGCAGACTCTGAGAATTAGTGCATAACTTTGTGTTCTAAGTATCTACTTTCACTACTACATGAAGTAGTCCCAAACTCAGTGACTAAGTTATTATCTTACTAGATCATTGTAGGTCAAGAGTTCAGTTAGAGTGGGGTTTCTTAAATCTTTTTCATTCTTAAAAAAAAAAAAAGAAAACCAAAAAAAACTATTTTTACTCTTTTTATTCTGTGTGTGTGTTTTTCTGGGTGGGGATATACACTTGACAGTGCAGGTGTCCTCAGAGGCCGGAAGAGGGTATCAGAGCGTCTGGAGCTGGTGATAGGGTGCTGGGAAGCGAACTTGGGTCTTCCCTAAGATCAGCAAATGTCAACTACTGAGCCATCTCTCCAGTCTCACTTTTTCCATTCTTCACACTCTTGTACTTGGAAAATTTTTACATGACCTCAGACACAGTGTGCTGGCTAGTTTTATGTCAACTTGACACAAGCTATAGTCATCTGAAAGACAAAAACCTCAATAGAGAAAATGCCTCCAAGCCAGATGGTGGTGGCACACGCTTTTAATCCCAGAACTTGGGAGGCAGAAGCAGGTGAATCTCTGTGAGTTCAAAATCAGGCTGATCTACAGAGAAAGTTCCAGGACAACCAAGGCTACACAGAGAGACCCTGTCTCAACACCCACCCGCCCTCCCACCCACTCCCACCCCCGTTCCCAAAGAAAAGAAAAGGCCTCCATAAGATCAGTCTATAGGCTAGCCTGCAGAATATTTTCTTTATTAGTGATTGGTGGGGGAGGGCCTAACCCCCTTGCATCAACTAACAACCAAGACAATCCCACACAGATGTGCTCACAGGCCAGTCCGATGTGCATAGTCCTTCAATTGACTCTAGGCTCTGTCTGATGTGGGTAGTCCTTCAATTGACTCTATCCTCGGCCGAGCTGGCAAAAAAGGTAAGCAGGACAATTACTCATACTGGGTATTCTGTGGGTTTGATTGAGAGTCCCTGCCTCAATGAGTAAGGTGGAAGATAATCAAGGATGATTTCAGCATCAATCTTGGACCTCTCTGTGTGCATGTACATGGCCACCCACACATATCTATGGCCACATACATGCAAAAATGTGTACACAGATAGAGACCATGCACACACGAAAAACAAAAAGGGAGAAAGATGAAAATGATAAAATCAAACATTCTAACACAATCCAGTCCAAAGATAAACTAAGCTGGTACTAAGAGTAGAAAAATATTAAAAGACTTTGCTTCCATAATTAAATCATTTTGTTTCTGTAATGGTAGAAAATTGTAAAATAACTGCAATTCACAACATACGATGGTCTCAAATCTGTGCAATAGTATTTCAGACAGCATCCAATGGTGGTTTGTGGTGTGACTCTATGTTACGTGTGATACACAATGTACCTGTTGCGTATTCTGAACCAAGGCTATACTGATATATGACGCAACACGTGTGAGCCCTGCCAGAAACCCCTCAGATTCCTCACATTCTTGATTCTGAATTCATTTTTGTTCATTACCACCTCAGAAACCTTCCGCTGGTGTCAAATATTTTGCACCCCTACCTTTAGTTTATGACTGTATATGAGGTCATCACCCCATTGAAGAAGCCTGGATCTAGAGCACTTGGGATGTTGTGTCCACCAGCCATAACACTTTCTGAGGTGGGAAGACTCCATGCCTGAGGCTCTGGTTACCCAAGGGTTATTTGGTCACTCTTATGGTTGGCTTGGGCTCAGTTGAGTCAAAGACAGACCAACAGTTGGGGTGCCTACCCATGGGGCCTCCGCGTGATTTAGCCCCTCTCAGAGCACAGTGGCCTCCGCGTGATTGGACTTCTGACACCATGACTCAAGTTTCCAGCAGAAGGGACATTTCCTGGAAGGGTCACAGATAGTTCATGGAGAAGTTGGCACTTGAAATGGTTCTCTTTAGAGTAAATTTGATGAGAAACACAGGCCCCATCCTTCTGATACAAGGGTTTCCAACAAAAGGCAGTATTAGCAGAGCCATGGGAATGGAAGCTGACTCACAAACAGGAGCGTCCGATTGAGGCCAAGTGGGTTTGACCCTTTCCTAATGAAAAGTAAGGTCTTAGACATCTAGTTCCTTATCGCAAAGAAACTTTGTTGGTGGTTGTTTTGGCTCCTTTACTCTTTTGGCTTTTGGGTGCCCCACCACTCAGCTCCCAGATAAATCACACATGGAGTCTTATTCTTAGTTATGAATGCCCGACCTTAGCTTGGTTTATCTCTTGCCAGTTTTTCTTAAGTTATTCCATCTATTTTTGACCTCAGGGCTTTTATCTTTCCTATTACTGTATGCCATTTCTTTCCTTCTTGTTCTGTGTATGGCTGTGTAACTGGTCCCTGAAGCCCTCCTCCTTCCTCTCTCCTTCCCGGATTCTTTTTTCTCCCAGATTTCTCCTCATATTGATCCTCTCTGCCTGATAGCCCCTCCTATTTCTCTCTCCTGCCTCGCTATTGGCTGTTCAGCTCTTTAATAGACCATCAGGTGTTTTAAACAGGCAAAGAATCACAGCTTCGCAGAGTTAAACAAATGCAGCATAAACAAAAGCAACACACCTTAAAATAATGTTCCCCAACAAAACTTCCCAGAGTCCCTGTTGGGAGAAAGTGGGCTCTACCCTATGGTAGGACTCACAGCCACCATGGGTACACTTGTAGAATAAATAGTTTGCCTTCATGTCTTTCTATTCGTGGGACACACATAGCTGTGCAAAGTTGACCACTAAGCTGCTCCACACACTCAATCTTCAATCAGGATTGCTATGTTCCCTCCGTGGCTGTGGGATACAGGAATGAGCCCCTAAATTCTTGCATTGATAAATGACCCAGCTCCTGCTGATCTCCTGGACCCCAGATTGGTCCCATTGTTCACGACGCCATTTGTATGCCCCTGACTCTGCCAAACACCTTCCTATTGCTAGGCCTTTGTATTTGCTGCTTCTTCCCTCAGCTTCTTCCATCAGCTGTCTACTTCTCCTCGGAGAAGCCTCCCCAGTCACCCATGCCAGTGCTGCCCACCCTCCTAGGTTTTCTCCATCACCTCATTCTCTTTTATCTTTTAAACAACTTTTTAGGGTTGAGGATATAGCTCAGTAACTGAGTACTGTAACATGCAAGAGCCCAGGTTTAAGGCCCACAATGGGGATTGGGGGTGAGTTGATGAAATTTATCTGGGCATGTGTTATAGTTCACATTTGTAATCCCAGTATTTAGGAGGTTGACACAGGATTGCCATGAGTTCGAAGCCAGTCTGGATTATAAAATGAGTTTTAGGTCAGCCTGAGCTAAAGAATGAGACCTCATCTCCAAGAAAATCCAACCAACAAACCAAACCCCAAAGCACTTTTCTCTACTTGAAATGATCATAAACAAATCTTTCTCTATATTCTGGACCCATTCTGTTGCCTGCCCATCCGGTATTCATTTTCCTTTCCCACATTCTGTAAAGAAATATTTGGCTCATTCCATCTTCCTTCCTTGTTCTGAGCTAAAGTATATGTTACCTGCCCCTCCACCAATACAAATGCTGAAGTTTTTACTCTCAGTACATCAGAATAGAGACAGAGTCTTAAGTCACTGAGGAGGGCCATAATCTAATACACCAGCTGTCCATGTAAGACATAGGACATGAACGGACTCCCAGGGGAGACAACATACAGATCTAGTGAGTAGGCAGCCAGACATAAGCCAAAGAGATGTCACACAAGAAAGCACCCATGGCCACGCCTTGATTTCACTCTTCTACTTTTCAGAGCTATAAAAGAATATCTTCCTGGTTACTTAATATTATTATTATTACTTTTACTTTTATTATTTATGAGACAGGGTCTCACTGTGTGCCCTAGCTGACCTGGAACTCGCTATGGAGAACAGGTTGATCTCAAACCCACAGAAATCCACCTTCCTCTGCCTCCCAAGTACTGGGATTAAAGGTGTGCATCATACTGAGCAGTTTTTTGTTTTTAAGGTTGTGTATGTGTGCCTGTGAAATTCAGAAGAGGTCATCAGATCCTCCAGAGGTAGAGTTACAGGCAGCCATAGGCTGCCTGATATGGGTGCTAGGAACTGATCTATTGGGAGCTCTCCAAGGCCAGCTGGACTGGGACTGAATAAGCATGGGTTGAAACTGGACTCTCTGAACATGGCGGACAATGAAGGCTGATGAGAAGCCAAGGACAATGGCACTAGGTTTCGATCCTAATACATGAACTGGCTTTGTGGGAGCTTAGCCTGTTTGGATGCTCACCTTCCTGGGCCTGGATGGAAGTGGGAGGACCCCGGTCTTCCTGTAGGGCAGGGAATTTGGACTGCTCTTCAGTATCGAGAGGGAGGGGGAATGGACTGGGGGGAGGAGAAGAGGAGTGGTGATGGGGGAGGGGAGTGGGAGGAGGGGGCAATGTGTGGGAGGAGGGGGAGGGAAATGGGAAACGGGGAGCAGTTGGAAATTTTAATTAAAAAAGAATAAAAAAAAAAAAGAAACTGAATTCCAATCCTCTGAAGGAGCAGTAGGTGCTATTTCTTCATCCCCGAACTTTTATGGTTTAGCTCATCAAGGCTATGATACTTTCTGAGGGCAGCTGTTGTGTCTCCGTGGAAGACAACTCACCTCCCACCCTCCAGACACCAAAGGCAAGCCCTGTGAGTCACTATCAGCTGAAACTCAGGCTAGAGCAGCTGCGAATGAATGGCATTCCTAGAAGGCCGCTGCATCTCTACAGGGAGAATCTTAGGTAGAGTGAAGAAAATCATTTTAAAATAAATATCCTTAAAATAGTTTTTATTATTTTTTACATGTGTATGGATATTCTGCCTACATGTATGTCTGTACACCATGTGTGTGCCCGTAGAAGTCAGAAGAAGGTATCAGTTTCCTTGGAACTGGAGTTACAAAAAGTTGTGAGCCGCCATGTGTGTTCACATGAACTGGGGTCCTCTGGAAGAGCAGTCAGTGCTCTTAACCACCGAGCCATCTCTCCAGCCCCTGAAGGAATTTTCTTTCTGAATGGCCTTTTTCTTTTCCACCAATGAGAGGAAATATCTCATCACAGCTGCTGCTGGAAGCCATCTTTTTAGCAACCAAGGAAGCCAGGAAAGGACACAATGTCCTGGTGAGTAGAGCCAAGAACATGGAGATAGGCTCCCGGTAGGGATGGACCTGGAGTCTTTCCTGCCTCTGGGCTTCCAACTATGTGAGACGACATAGGATTGACGTGATTTCAGATGAAGTTTTCATTGACGCCAAAAGCATCCTTATAGACTGAACCAGCTGGAATCCCATCTCCACTAGAGCGAGCACCTTGAAGCAGCCCCGGCACCTGCCTGTAACATGGACAAGATGATGGACAGGTCACAGAAGAAAAGTTGGTGTCTGAGGCTGGCAGTAGTGAATTGGCCACCTCTGAACCTAGTGGCAGACTGGACTTCCTGCCCCCTTGCAGTTAGGTGTACTGGATGAAAAAGTGGTACAGTGGCTTGAAGATGCTGCAAGTCCCAGAGAGCAGTTCTCCTTCACATGGTGACTGGTTCTTCCACTCCGGGTGGTGGTTGCTCCATTAGCTCAGCTTCCTGAGTTACGACAGTGAGCTGCGCTGCAGATGCATACGGGCATGGGTGGAAATGGTACTGTTCACTAAGGCTGTAGTGTTGTTACTCAAGCACTGCAATCCAGACAAAAAGGGGGGAAATGAACTAAGAGGCCTACCATCATTGACAATAAGATTCCACCGTGGACTAAGATGCTGAACGTATTCAACTCCTTCCACCTGCTTTATAAATTGTCTTTAAATTGCAAAACTGGCGCTAGAATGAATTTGAGAAGGTTCTTAAGAGCAATCCCTAGCTTTATTCCAAACACTTTCCTGGGGGGGCATAATAAACCTGTGCTGAGGGTGGATGTGTACCCCACATAACATTACCTTTAGTCCTAACGCCTGCCACCCCTCAAGAGGACCTTAACTGGAAGCAAGGTCTTCTACAGATGTAAGCAGTTAATATGAAGCCATTCTAGACTGAGGCGGGCCCTTAGTTCAGTGGCTAGTATTTAAGAGAAAACAGACACAACAGAGAGGAAAGATGGTGGTCAAATTGCAATTGTACTGTGATGGTCATGTGATACTGAGGGCTGCTGGAAACATCCAGAAGCCAGCAAGAGGCAAGAGCAAAGTCTTCTCTAGAGTCTTCAGTGGGAAGTCCCTTCTGAAAAGGTGTCCCTGCTGATACCTTTTAGGATTGCAGTCACCAGGACTATGAGAGAATCCATCTCTGTTATTTTGAGCCACCCAGTCTATACGACTTTGGAATGGTAGGTAGCATTAGGAACTAACCACAGATTCCCCCCAAACATCAGCTGTGTCTGCCACCTCCCCTTGCTGGGGGAGGGTCAACCCCATCATGGGGAACACTGGAGACCACCACCTGCTAACTACATACATTTCTTCACAGTGCCCCTTCCGACGAAATCACCCTTTTCTTTGCCAAGAATGTGGTGCAAGATGGTGATTTTATTAGTGTAATTGCTGTTGGATTTAGTAAGAGAGGTCAGCCATTTGCAGGGAGTCCAGAGTAAGACACTCAGCAGGCCAGGTCTTAAACATTGTGGTCTTTTTTTCTTTTTCTGAAAGAGACATTGACTAGTTTTATATCTGATAATGACATAATTCTGCTTACTTCAGCAGCAAAAATCAAAACAAGGGGCTCACTCAGCAGATTTCATAAAGAGATTCATTGAATTCAGAAATAGGGAGGAATCTGGACTCTTAATCCCAACCCTGGATTAGCCTAGAGCCCAGCTTCTCAAACCGCAGGACTATAGGCTGCAACATCTCATGGGATAGAAACTGAAGGTGGTGCTGCCCGCTCCCCCTACACACACACACACACAGACACACACACACACAAACACACACACACACACCACAGCAAGGTTTCTTATTGCTAACTGGGAAGTCAGTCTTCAGTCAGCATCAGGGTATGCATAAAAAAAAGAATTCACAAATGAGGCAAGTGCTAGACTTTTCTATCTGAGGGATAAATATGAAAACAGACACTTTTTAATGGTGACTTTCTCTTCATCTTGAAAAAAGTCCTCTCTGAAAAATCTCTCTGGCTCCTCTACCTAGCTCTACACACCTCGCTAATTAGCTCGACACTGGCTCCTCATTGTCCACACAGCAGCCTCCCCAGTTAGCTCTGCTCAGCTTCCACATCTCTAGCTCTGCACCCTTCCTTTCACAGCAGAACTCTGGACAATCATGTGTTACATCTTCAGGGCCTGATCCAGTCTCATCAAACAAGATAAGTCACACAGATTTTCTCAGGCTAGGGAGGTCCCATGGACTGGCCAGTGAGTCACACTTGGCCAAGCACGTAACTCTCAGCTGGTGAGGGTTCCCAAACAGAAAATAACAATAACGATTGGTTAGCTGGGCCTTGAGTGGCAGGGACTACATGCAGAAAGTCACTTCTGTATGAGATTTATGTCTACTAAAGTTGCCTCAAGCCTGACCTTGAATCAGCAACAAACACCTGGGACAATAACCTCACGTATTTGTCTCCAGGGGCAACCAACCGATTTGCTTTGAACTTTTTCCTAAGTCTGAAATTAACTGTCTTCGTGACTGAAAGCACTATTACTTTCCTATGTCAGTCTGAACAATGAAAAATCTTCCAGTGTTATTTCTAGTCATCAAAATTATACAGTTAGGCAGAAATCATCTTCCTGACCACCCACAGCTATATGGGTGCCCAAAGATGGAATATATTCATGAAATAAACACATAAGCAGTGATAATAATACCAATAGCTGTTGTTAGGGAAAGAATGCAGTTCTCAGGGAAGAAATGAAGAAATGTGTGAGAGAAATTACCAACAAGAGCAGCTGGTCATTTACAGTCAGTGACTCCATGGCCTTTCCAGGTGGGGCTTCCCATCACAGAGTCATTTGTCTGGTGGGTTGACCTGCTGAACACTAGTTGTCACCTGCTGTATACTCCTACAGCAGCTCTTAGCAGTTTCTGAATATGCAATGACCAAAACCTAATTCAAAATCGAATGTGCAGTGAATCTGCGGTGTTGGCAGCTCCAGGTGTGCCTGCGGCTTCAGTGCAGCTTTGGTTGTGAACACACAATTTGTGCGTTTGGCTCTATGTAGGCTGTCACACTACACTATGCCCACAAACACCACCTGAAATACCTGGGCTGAGATGAGGCCGTCTTATTCCCAAGTACAGAGTTTCTGCTGTGCAAACTAAATTTTCTGTTCTTCTAGAAACATAATAGAATCATGATAACACTTTTTTTAAAGCGTTTTTATTTTATGTACATTGGTGTTTTGCCTGCATGTATATCTGTGTGAGGGTGTCAGATCCTCTGGGACAGGCAGAACAGACACTTGTAAGCTGCCATGTGGGTACTGGGAATTGAACTTGGGTCCTCTGAAAGAGCAGCCAGTGATCTTAACTGCATAGCCACCTCTCCAGCCCCCATAAACCACTTTTAATATGCAATGTTTTCCTTTATCATTTCTCTGCTTACATATATTAAATCATTGTTTCTTTAGATTGTATTGTCTTAGGATGTTTGATTTTGAAAATTATTGTTTAAGTTGCGACTTGAGTCTCATAAGACAAATAAATGGTGAATTATAGCTTTGGATTAATAAAAAGAAATTCCAATTATTTCTGAAATGTCCCTAAGCATATTTTTGTTATTTTGTATTATGTTTCATGAATTAAACACATTAGTGATGAACTCTGAGTCACCAACAATGTGCTGGTGTTATATTAAGAAAAGAAACAAAAGCACTTCCTCTTGGTGTCATTTAACAAAGAGCGAGCCCAGATTTGAATTCTCTGCTTCTTGCTCCCTGTGTCTTTTGCCTTCTGACTGTTTGCTATATGGGTCTGAATCTGTGCCTGCTGGAAAGCTGTCTTGTCAATCTGTCCCTGTCCCGGTGTTTGTTTCTCTCTGTGTGTGTTTGTCTGTCTGCTGTGTGTGTGTGTATCAGTGTGAATGTGTGTCTGTTCCTAATAAAGGGTTTCATATTTACTGAACAGCACAGAAAGCATCACATGGGAAGGAATGGGATACCTTTACAGACACCTTTAACTGAGTTTTATAAGGACTTAAGTCACTGGCTCCAACTGGCTCTTACTGACCTCGACAACAAACAGTATCACAAACATCATTGTTTATCAAGCGATATTCAGATGTTGTGTTGACATTTATGACGGATATTCCTTTTTAAAACTGTTTTCAACCTCTATTTTGCTGCTTTCAGCAGATGAGTGTTAGAACATGGGTGATTACTCTGGATCAGTGGCATAGAAGAATAAATAACTCAATATTTCAGCTATGCATTACCTTAGGCTGTAAATGTTGGTTACATGGGAAATCCACAGTGAGGAAGGGTGTCTGCTTTATCGTTCTCTTAAACGCAGGCTAGACAAATAGGGTAGCAGCCTTAAGTCTTAAGTGACTTCAAAGTGTATTATTAAGCCTGGCGGTGGTGGCGCACGCCTTTAATCCCAGCACTCGGGAGGCAGAGGCAGGCGGATCTCTGTGAGTTCGAGGCCAGCCTGATCTAGAAGAGCTAGTTCCAGGACAGGAACCAAAAGCTACGGAGAAACCCTATCTCAGAAAAAAAAAAGTGTATTATTAACCCTGTCTGTGAGGTGAGGTCCAGCAAAAGTTTCAGTCTCTTAGAATGTGAGATATTTTTACCATAGTGCATCACTTTACTACATATTTTATGTGAAGTGAGGTAGAAAATTCAGTATATATGATGATAGACTCAAAATATCAATTAACATTGAAAAGTGTGAAAGATGATTTATGTCCTTCTCTGTCAAGTAGTCAGCTAACACTTAATTCTTGCCATATATGTGCATGTACATGTTCACGTGTACATGAGTATATGTGCACATGTGTGTGGAAACCAGACGTTAACACTGAGCATCTTCCTCCAGACTCTCCACTTGCTTTATTGAGACTGGGTCTTTCATGGACTTGGGGTTCACCAGTGCCATCAGCAATCCCGAAGGCTGGGGTGCTTACCCTCCACGCAGCACTGGGGTTACACAGTTGCCTTTCACTACTCCTGGCTTTTACATGGATGCTAGGGTTTAAAGTCAGGCCCTCATGCTCGCGTGGAAAACATTTCACTGACGAAGCCTTCTCCTCACCCCAGATATCTAATTCTTACATAAAAATAGCATCAAAATAGCATCCACATTCATCATATGTGTACGTAAATTTGTTCTCATCTTTAATAAATTGTAAATGTAACATATACCAAAGAAATTTTTAAGATTGGCTTTATTTTTAGTTATGTGTGTGTGTGACTGTGTGTGGGCAGGGGCATGTGACTGAATGCCCATGGAGGCCAGAACAGGAGGTGAGTTCTGTTGGAACTGGTGTTACAGGCAGTTGTGAGCCACCTGCCTGGGTGCTGGGAACTGAAATTGGATCCTCAGCTAGCGCAGTACACACTCTGAACCACTGAGCCAGTCCTGCCAAAGAATTGTTTTAAAATGAATTTCTTTGTAAGGTACAACCCACCGTGACAGAAAAGGAATGGTCACAGGAGTGTGAGGCAGTCAGGAAGGAGACAAAGATGGAAGCTGGTACCCAGCTCACTTCTTCTTTTTATTCTAAGTCCAGGACCAGAGACCATGGAATGATGACACACACATTTAGCGGAGTTCTTCCCATTCCTGTTAATCCAATCTAGACACTTTGTCGCAGACAAATTCAGAGGTCTGTCTCTAGATTATTCTAGATCTGGAGGTCTGTCTCTAGATTATTCTAGATCCTGCCAAAATGGCAGCATCAACCTCCATATCCACTGGCAGGTTTGTTTTTGTTGCGGGTGGTGGGGGGTGTTTGTTTGTTCTTTGCTTTTGCTTTTTTGAGACAGGATTTCTCTGTGTATCCCTGGCTGGCCTTACTCTTACTCTGTATCCCTGGCTGGCCTTAAACACACGGAGATCTGCCTGCCTCTGCCTCCCAAATACTGGGATTAAAGGCGTGCGCCACCACTGACGGGTTTGTAATGAGCTATTAGGAGGTGATGAAAACTTAGGAGGTAATTGAAGTAGTTTGTTTTCTAAGGCTCCCATCCTCTCAGCTTCCTGGAGGCCACAGGGTGAACAGCATTCCTGCACCATGCACTTTCTCCATGATGTTTCTATCTTTCCATGCCCTTAGTGGCAACAGATTGAAAGCTCTGAAACTGTGGACCCAAACAAACCCTTTGTTAAGTCGATTTTTTTCTGAGGTTTTTTGTCATGGTGAAGAGAAACTGAGACAGGAAGCAATTGGGTCAGGAGTGTGCTACCTCCCTCCACATATGGGATGACCGTCCTGGTAAGAGACCCAGAGACTCTGTTTGCTCCTCTCACCGTGTGAGGAGGCAGGCATCTATGAACCAAAAGTGGACCCTCGCCAGCCCCTGAATCTGCTGGTACTTTGATCTTTCATTTCCCAGGCTCCCAAATGAGGAGAGATAAAATTCTGTTATTATAACCCATCCAGTCTAAGCTAGTTAGCCATCCCCTGATGAAAGCCAGGGCAGCTGCCGTTCCCAGAGTCTACCAGAGAAAGAATCAGCCTCTCTGCTTTCGTTAGCTTCAGGAGACAGCGTAGGACAAGTGAAGGGCTGTGTGAGTGAATCACACCAGGCCATGGAGGCGCATGATTTTCTTCCCAGCACTGGGGACACAGAGGCAAGTGGATCTCTGAATTTGAGGCCAGCTTGGTCTACACAGGAAATTCCAGGCTAGCCAGGGCTATATAGTGAGATCCTGTTTAAGAAAGAATCAAACAACAAACGGCAAGGAATTCCACAGAAATTCTTCCCAGGTCAATCTTCCTCAGTCCCGAGAAGGCACCGCCTCACTCTCTGATGGGCCTGAGGCTTGTGGGGGACCACATGAGGTGCGAAGGTCCTTACGCAGTCTCTTCAAATCTCTCATTTGCTACACTTTCCTCCTGATAGGGAGAAAAACTGATCACTAGAAGTGAGGCAGCTGGGGAGAAGTAAGAATTGAAATAGAAACCAACATGCTGCTCTGGGCCTTGACAAAAATACTTCTTACCAGGGTAGGGGCATGGGAATTGAAGAAATATAAGTAAAGAATATGAAGACACAGAAAAATAATGAGACAGAAAATATAGAAAGTATCGAGAGAGCATTCCAGTGACTGAAATCCTAAAATTCACCCGCATTTATTTTTTCCACAGCTTTTATGCCCAACATAAACAGGGTAGAAGGTAACAAAAGACTTTGTTAACATGATACAAAGGATAACTCACACAGTCAATGGCTTTATCACTCTGAGACAGCAAATTCTTAGCATTCTGTTGTCTAGGTAGCTAATATGCTCTAGGTCACGTATGCTGAAGACCACCCTCCCCTAGGTGACCTCATAGTCACACTAGAAGGAGCACAAGTACATCTGCATATTCTGACCACCTGTCAGGATGACATGAACTTACTAGAATAAGCTATCTTAATTTCAGAAGACCCAAGCCATCACCTCCTGAGTTAGGATGTGCAACTATGCCTGTCAATCACCAAACTCTCTGACCATCAGACAAGGTGGAAATGGGCCTGCATTTTTTTGGCCTCCACAACAACACTCCTGGACTCTGCTCATTCAGAGCGAGAGCACCCAAACTGTGTAAGCCTGCACTCCCCAAGCCATGGGACCCACAGCCAACAAGACATCACTGACTCTTCTAGTAACGTTCTACTTATGACCTCTGGCCTTTTCCTTCCAGAATCATCTGGAGATCTCAAACATCCAGTCACTATCTTTAGCTTCCTCCTCTTGAGGTATTCCCAGTTTCCCCGTATATGCAATCTCTCTTTTGCAGCAAAATCGACTTGATTTTATTGACAGTTAGTGAGTTTGATGGACTCTGACTGATGGGCATCAGCTCCTGTCCTTAGATCCACCAGTATGTTATGTCCAGCTTTAAAGCGTGTGCTGGGGAGTTGGTAGCTAGTACAAATTAAGATCCCCAAATCTGGGGGCTGGAGAGATGGCTCAGTGGTTAAGAGCACTGCTTGCTTTTCTAAAGGTCCTGAGTTCAACTCCCAGGAACCACATGGTAGCTCACAACCACCTACAATGAGCTCTGGTGCCCTCTTCTGGCCTGCAGGTAGAACACTGTATGTGTAATAAATAAATTTAATTTAAAAAAAATCTTCAAATCTGGAAGTTAGAAAAGAACATAGCTCACTCAGGAACTGTGCAATGCCATGGGACACACAACTGTCATATCGTGTTCCTGGTTCACGCATAGGGAACTACTGAGCTGCATTCTCAGTACCCTTTTTAATTTATGCATCTGGGAAATTCTTCAATTGACTGGGTCTAATGTACATTACTCCTTTGTCTGCTTCATGAACTGACCTTGCTATGACAACATTTGAATATCAGTTTTTAAAAAAATCTATTTTTTTGTGATAGAAAGAAAACCCTTTTAAATTTTTTTACATTTTATTGGCTCAATGAATACTGAACCAGTACCTTCTCTTGATCTGATTCTACAGGAAATACAGCCTTGAACACACTGCTTGGTTGTCCTTCATATTCCAGAATATCCAATGGCGATTTAACACAGGAGACCCACGAGGGTAGAGAGTAAGGAGTGGCTCTGCCTGTTGGACAGACAATTGAGTCCTTCTGTAATACGGCAAAGTGGGGGTGAGGCTTCAGACAGCAGGTGTGGCCCATTAACAAGGTCTGTGAACACCAAACTTTAATTCCTGGGTGGGCACAGGAGGTTTGTTGATTGGGCTTTCATGAAGCTCCCACATGGCCGCTCACCCACAGATATGGTGTTCTTTATTATTACTTTATATGTGTATAGGTGTTTTCCCTCCATGTGTGACTGTGCTATTGGATCCCATGAAACTAGTGGTACAGACAGTTGTCAGTTGCCATATAGGTGCCGAGAATCTAACCCGGGTCCTTTGGAATAGCCAGTGCTATTCTTTTTTTTTTTTTTTGGTTTTTCGAGACAGGGTTTCTCTGTAGCTTTGGTGCCCGTCCCGGAACTAGCTCTTGTAGACCAGGCTGGCCTCGAACTCCCAGAGATCCGCCTGCCTCTGCCTCCCAAGTGCTGGGATTAAAGGCGTGCGCCACCACCGCCCGGCGCCAGTGCTATTCTTAATCACTGAAAAATCTCCCCAGCCCCCACAGCTATGACTTTCTTCCCCAGATGTTACAAGGCCACAGCCCCTGCAGTGTCCTCCCACCTGAGTGTCTCCCAGGTCTCTCCAGTTGCTCCAGGGAACCCTCTATCACCTTGGCCTCCAGTGAAGAAAGTCTGCACGTCATATTAAAATGGGGTACTTTTCCCCTCATCTTTCATTTTCCTGGTTCACACTGAGCTATGGGGTGCATCCTAAGGAACACAGCTCTCTAGAATTCCTGGAAGTCAAAGGCTGGTGGGGGCTGGAGGAGCTGGAGGGGCTGGCAAGCCTCTATTTCCTGAGGGGCTGCTCACACCATCTCTCCAACGTTCAAGAACACAGAACCCTTTACAACCGCATAAGGACAGGCATTCAGCCTCAGAGACAATAAGGAATTCACAGGAACCAGGCAGTTCTTCTTCATGAGCTGCAATGGCTGTTTTCATGCACATTCTGATTCTAGGTTTGCCTAACTGAGTTCGGCTACATGAGGAAGTTTAAATTGGCTTGCAATCTGGAGGCATCTGGAAGACTGGAAAGAGCTGGTGTCAGAAGACACGGGTCTGGAATCAGAAATTCTTGCAAGAAGTCCAAGATTAAGGTCTAGTGTATATTATTGTATGAAAAAAATCTACCTGCCAAACAACACATTCCAAGAAACACATGTAGAATATTTTTGCATAGGATATATCTGAGATACAAAGCATGTATTTATTTTAAAATCACAGGGATCATAAGACCATTTCTTATTTATAGAGTCTCTTATAAAGAAAGTTTAGGGGGCTGGAGAGATAGCTTAGTGGATAACAGCACTGCTTCTCTTGCCCAGGATCAGGGTTCGATTCCCAGTGTTCTTAATTGCTGAGCTATCACTCCAGCTTGAGAAAGATTCTTTAAAGAAACACTATTTGTGTGTTGTTTGCACACACGCACAGATGTCAAAGGACAACTTTCTGAAGCTGGTTCCCTCTTTCTACCATGGAATGTGGGGGGCAAACTTGCACAGCAAGCACCTTTACCTGCTGAGCACTCACTGGCCCAAGGTAAATACTCTTACATTTTTAACAACACAAATATTAAAAGCAGCAAGTATGAAAACACCATGGCAAGAGATATTATATTATCCCACTTTATTTATAACAGAAATAATTAGAAACAAATACCCATCAGAAAATTCTTTTTAAAAAGATAACAGAAACACATTCTATGCTAAAACATAAAATGGAACTCTGAATTATTGTTAAAAGAACATTGTGCAAAGTATTTAATGACATGTAGAGATGTAACTTATTTTATCACCCACTGTCCCCTGGCATTCTCCACAGTCATCCTCCCTGTACTTCCCATCCTCTGCCTAGCTTGTTCTCAGCAGTCTCGACGGGACCTAGCTCAGCACAGCATCCACCGCAGCCAGCATGCACGTGCTCCTCTCCCGTCTTCCCAGTGCAGAGCCACCCTTCACTTGAGCACTAGATCTGGAAGCTGCACACGATCACAACCACACAGGAAGATGCGTTAACTGAGGGACCTTCGAACTATTCCAAATGGCCAGCCTTCAAAAGTCCTGAACAGGAATAGATTTGTCCTCTATAGAAGCTGCAAAAGAGAATAAACACATCAGCTTGCGAAAATTACCAACTTAATCACCCCCTATACTCACTCACCTCTCTAAAAAACCATCCATGCAGCAAAAGAAAACATAAAATCCAAAATGTGTTAGATATTCTTCTTGGGGAAAACGGGAGGAATACCGAGTTTAAATGTAAAATCTAAGGCTAGAACTGAACCAAAATCCAGAAAAACAGAAAAAGAAAAAAACAAAATCACATTAAAAAACAAACAAACAAAAAAAACCCAAACCAAGCCAAAAAGATAATAAAAAAAATAAATAAATAAACCCAACTATATTGGCCTCTAATCCCAGCACTTAGGAAGCAGAGGTAGGTGAATCTGTGAGTTCTAGACACAGAAAACTCTAGGACATCCAGGACTACACAGAAAGACTCTGTCAAAAACAAAAACAAAAAAACCTATTAACAACAATAGAGTTGAATGGAAATGTAAGAACTCATTTATGATTACATAAAAAATTTCACAATGGCTCTTTCCGCCATCTTCCCATGCCGCCACCATGGTGCACATGAATGTCCTGGCTGATGCCCTCAAGAGCATCAACAATGCAGAGAAGAGAGGCAAACGCCAGGTCCTCATCAGGCCCTGCTCCAAAGTCATCGTTCGGTTCCTAACCGTGATGATGAAGCACGGTTACATCGGTGAATTTGAAATCATTGATGACCACAGAGCTGGGAAGATCGTCGTGAACCTCACAGGCAGGTTGAACAAGTGTGGAGTGATAAGCCCTAGATTTGATGTGCAACTCAAAGACCTAGAAAAATGGCAGAACAACCTGCTCCCGTCCTGTCTTCATTGTACTGACCGCCTCAGCTGGCATCATGGACCATGAAGAGGCAAGACGAAAGCACACAGGAGGGAAAATCCTGGGATTCTTTTTCTAGAGATGTAAAACATAAATAAAAAGCCTTTATGGACTGTGAAAAAAAAATTCACAATGAAGGCTGGAGGGGAGGGTTGGCTCAGTGGTGAAGAATACTTGTTCTTGACAGAGGACTCAGGCTTGAGTCCCACCATCCACATAGCAGCTCACAGCCACAGGTAACTCCAGTTTCAGAGGCCCCAGAATCATCTTCTAACCTCTGCAGGCACCAGGCATGAGTGTGGTACAGACACACATTCAAGCAAAACACACATACACACTAAAAACAACAACAAGGGAGCAGAGAAAAATGTATAGCTCAATAAAATAAAAGTCCACAAATATGAAGACAATACTGTTAAGTTGTTACTATATCCAAAGCAATCCTCATGTTCAACACAACGAAGTTACAATTAAATATTTGAAAAACAGGTAAAAGGAAAGAAAAAGAAAAATGAAGAAAAGTTTCTTTTTTTTTTTTTGGAGACAGGTTTCTCTTTGTAACCCCAGCTGTCCTGGAACTTGCTCCGTAGAGCTGGCTAGCCTTGAACTCACAGAGATCCACCTGCTTCTGCCTCCCAAGTGCTAGGATTAAAGGCATGAGTCACCACCACCTGGCAAAAGAAATTTCTTAAAAATTCATATATAGAATCCAAATCTAAAAGATCCTGAATAATCAAAACATTGGGAAAAAAATAACACATGGGCAAGACCCTACCTCAAAAAAGGCCAGGCAGTGGTGGCGCACGTCTTTAATCCCAGCACTTGGGAGGCAGAGGCAGGCAGATCTCTGTGAGTTCGAGGCCAGCATGGTCCACAGAGTTAGTTTCAGGACAGCCAAGGCTGTTACACAGAGAAACCCTGTCTTGAAAAAGTAAAACCCAAACAAAAGACGACAAGAAAGCCTACAGAATGGGAAACTTAACACTCTTTACAGAGGAAGGTGAAGGTCATATAAAAGCAAAGCCAAAGGACAGACAGAAACCCTGGGCCAGTAAACCGAAGATGCTGCATGTCATGCAAATCAGCTACAGGGCACCATCTCTATATCCACTAAGATAGGAAAAAATTAAAACACAAAGTATTAACAAATGTGGAAAGAAATTCTATGGCTTATAGGAATGTAAACTGTTACATAACACATTAGAAAAATTGTGTTACCTTAAACCAATCCATTAAATTCTACTCCTTGGCATAGACCCAAGTAATTGTTGCAATTTATAGCAAGAGATATTTATAAAGAGTTACTGGAACAATGTGCACTCAGAAAACTGAAAATCATCTAAATCTTCAACAATGATATCCAATCATAACCAAGTCAAAGAATAAAATGCAGGTGTGGTAGCTCATCTTTATCCTGGCACTTGGAAGGTAGAGGCAGGTGGATATAGCCAGGGCTACATAGAGAGACCCTATCTCAAATATCAGACAGACAGACAGAACTCAAGAGGAGAATTAAACACACACACATGGCAGACAAATACAGACAGAGGAGCAGGTATATACATATTTTTATTGAAGAAGGAAGGGGAAAATGCTTCCATTTGAAAAGACAGAAAAGCCTTTATTAAGGCTGTTATCCCAACTTCAAGATGATTAAATAAGAAAGACCATTAGCAGAGTCACTTTTACCTTCTCGGTCTATTTACATGACTTCTTTTCAGAATTCAAAACCTAACAGAAAACAACATGATTTTAGAAAAATCCATTAGTACACACTATGTACACTGTCCCATCTCATTCTTCTCCAGCTGCTCTAACAGCATCCAACCCAACAGCATGTGGTGTTACAAAAAGAAATAAGAAACTAATTTCACATAAATATCTGGTATGATTTCTACCTCCACAAAAACCATCCCTATTCTCAGCAATGAGCACCTCTGACTTCCTCATACCGGCTTCTCAAGGAGCTTTTGCCACAAGCGGTGTTAGGAGGATTTTTAAAATTTTCACATTTATTTAAATTTAATTTTGGAGACACTACCCTGACCTAATCTATAGAAAAGAATGTCAATGACCATAACTTCACAATAACCTTTTCTCAAAGACCAGGAATACCTGAAGACCAGTTATTGACATAACTAACGTGTTTGTCAGCAGTGACTCTCGATTCCCTTCCGAGCTGTAACAAGAGGACTAAGCTATGCTTCTATTTCCTGTGCCTGTCTCGATTTAACAGCTATTAAAAGTTGCTAACTAGGGTAAAGAGACAGCTCGGTGAGTAAGGGGTTGCCGCCAAGTGCAACAACCTGACTTTGATCCTAGGGACCCACATGATAAAGAGACCCAACTCCCCAGAGTTTTTTCTGGCTGCCACAAGTCTGTACACACACACATAGTAAATAATAGAAATTGTAACTCGCTAACAATATTGACTAACAACATTCTAATTAATACTATCAATGAATATCAATCTTCCTTGCAGAGACAATGATAAGATAAAAATAATTTTCCAAACCTAAGTAAACTTAGATTATCATATACTAGCCCATGAAGCTCTCTCTTTTTTCAAATGTCATCCTTGGTCCAAACATACTGTTTTTAAAAAGAAAAACAAGATCACCACCATACTTACTCTAGCCAACAGTTCCTGTGTTTCCGCAGTCAGTGGGGCATGAGAAAAATTACAGTGATCGCCCTGATAGCATTTTGTTCCTGTGTGGTAAAACTTGCAAGGGTATTCATGTAGCACAGTGTTAAGGGAAAGAACAATTTGAACCCAACTGAAAGACTTCATTGTTAATTAATAAAAATTTTTCCTCTAAAATCTTTCCTACCAGTACAATCGCTGAGTTTTCTATTCAAAATGTGAGAAAACAAAAGGTCTCATTTTAGAAAGACAGCTTCTCCTCCCTCATATATTCTCATAATGTACCACAGGTCAGTTTCATTCACAGATGAAAGAAATGGGTTTTAATTACCTTGAGAGATGTGGTTACTTTAAAAGGTTCTTTGAGGATGGGGTAAATTAAAGTCAGTGACTACAGTATGTCTAACAAATCTGGACCTTGCCGGGCGGTGGTGGCACACGCCTTTAATCCCAGCACTCGGGAGGCAGAGACAGGCGGATCTCTGTGAGTTCGAGACCAGCCTGGTCTACAAGAGCTAGTTCCAGTACAGACTCCAAAACCACAGAGAAACCCTGTCTCAAAAAACCAAAAAAAAAAAAAAAAAAAAAAAAAAAAAAAAATCTGGACCTTTTATGTATTAGGTTTGTTAAAGTAGAACCGACTTATATAACATTATTAAATAGCAAATATCAAGTTAGAATCTAAGACTTTTTTTTTCTTTTCTTTGGTTTTTTTTGAGACAGGGTTTCTCTGTGTAACAGCTCTGGCTGTCCTGGAAC
This sequence comes from Chionomys nivalis, assembly GCF_950005125.1. Classification (NCBI taxonomy): domain Eukaryota; kingdom Metazoa; phylum Chordata; class Mammalia; order Rodentia; family Cricetidae; genus Chionomys; species Chionomys nivalis. Next base: position 45,938,309 of record NC_080094.1, on the reverse strand, counting down.
TCACTTTGTAGACCAGGCTGGCCTCTAACTCAGAGCTCTGCCTGCCTATGCCTCCTGAGTTAAGATTAAAGGCGTGCGCCACCACCACCCAGAAGAATCTGAGACTTCAATGATGTATGACTATAAAGAAACAACTTTTGTGTGGCCAATGGTGCTATTATTACCTTAAATGTTTGAGTTTCATATTTTTTGACAAGTCTGTGCCATTAGAACCAGGGCTCCCCTTCAAGTTCAGGGAAGCTCCATAAAATATTTTTCTATATGAATAGACTCAATTAGACACAACCACAACAGAAACTGACATCTTCCTGGGCCTGACGAGGTCTCATGAGCCTTCCACCACCCAGGCTGAGCAGAATGGACCTACATTTAGGAGACTTTCTGAAGGGTCCCTTTCTTTCTTATGCAAAAATGTATACAATACAATCTCTTTGATATCTACTTGGGCTTAGGTAGAGCACTTTGCTATAGTCAAAGCTGTGGTTTATTACAAAGTCTACATCTTTAAAAGTTCATACTATACGAAGAGTGAAGGGAATCTTGTGATAAAGGATATTATGCAAATACAGGCAGTTCTCGCCTTTGGTGCAATACCCTTGTACATAATACTTACACATCTCCTTCTTTTTCTCTATCTCCGCATCATGATCAAACTTACACTGGTCTCCCTGGGTGTAAGAACAAACACAGGTCATATCTCACAGTCATACCTTTGCAACTCAACTCCCACTAAACTTCAAATGAGCGAGCCCAGAAAGAGTCCAAACAAGCTCGTGTTAGCGATAACTTAGCTTGTTACATCACTTAGCTTGCTGAACTTTTTAAAAATTCTTGAACACTTTTAATATAAAGCGTATTTAATAAATTACCCTTTAAAGCATAAAAGTGGCACATTACTAATTTTCTAATTAAATTGTTTCCAAGAGCGAATAGTTTTTAAAACTTTACAGGTATGTTTTTAAAAGACTCAGAGACAGCAGTTCTTATAGATTTCTGCCATAAACACACTGTAGTGTATTTTGCTTACACATTCTCATACCTTAATGCATTTCCTTTCAAGAAAGTATTTGCACACTTGCTTCCCCTTACGTTCCACTGTGTGCTGATTGATGAAGCCTTGACTCATCCTGACACGCGGCTGCTTCTCTTCAGGCTCACCAGTCTTTAATACAATAAATAAATAAACAGAAAAAAAGAAAAATATTTCATTCTGTTTTACAAAATTGTTTTAATCTACTTTTAATATGTTAGAATGTGTCTCTTCTAGCTGGGCATGTTGATATAATGTGTCTTCTCAGCATTCCAAGACTGAAGCAGGGCTACAAGTTCAAGGCCAGCCTGGCCTATACAGCAAGACCCTGGCTCAAAAAAGGGTCTCTACTAAAAGAGCTTTCAAAGATGGACTTTAGTAAATCAGTTTATAAAATGAGTGCTCATCATTTTCAACAGCATTCAACCACTGAATAATAGTGTTTGTAAAATTTGAGTATTTTATGTACTTTGTCCTTATTTTATAAAAATGAATGAAAAAAAAATAAGAAAGTATATTGTTTGTAATAAAAAGAAGTCTACAACAGAAAGTTTTAGGATCACAGATAACAAAGCTAGAACTCCATTAACAGAAAGCAGTGAAAAACCTCTAGTTCCAACTACAGTTTTACAGATTAGTATTTAAAAAAGAAATGAGAACCCTAAAACCTATTTTAGCTCTTTAGAAACAAAACCTATTTTTAATGTATTACCTTGTGACAGAGCTTATCGCTTCTGTATGCCTAAGTAGTAAATACAGTTTTAGGAATATGGTGTGTGCAATTAAGAACTAACCCACTTCCTAAATGACCAGCTTTGTAAGAATATCAAGTTGTTGATTTATTAAGACAATAAAAATTATAAGTGTATCTCAGTTCAAATCTTTGGTTTTAGATAATTATGCTATGAGAGTCTAACATGCGTTTAGAACTTGTTCTTTGTGTAGAAGGGCTGCAGTTCTGGGGAAGAATCATCTGAGTCAATGTCACAACACAGAGACAGGGACGAAACAAAGTTCAGCCCTGGCTTGGCCAGGAACAGGCAGTGACCTGAACTATGACTACAGATTTCTTGTTTGCAAAATATGGAAAGACAGTTTTTACATAAGTTTATTTCAATCTTTAATATTTGGTATTCCCCTCTCTTATTTTGACATGGGATCTCACTGTTTGTTACCCAGGATAGTCCTCAACTCCTCCTACCACGCCTAAGCAGCTGGGACAACACAAGGCACCCACAACCATGCTTAGCTAATACTCTGATATTTCTAATATTTTAACCTCCCCAAACTCTTGACCCCGTGACTAAGTTGAATAAAAAGCTTGTCATTCGGTTTAAAAGTCTTCAGGAGTCTAGAGAGGTGATTTACTATCCTATGCTGAGTACATATGCAAATCAAGGAAGAACATTTACAAAGCAACATCAAAGCACTGGCAGCTTTGGTAAGACCGATGTTCAGAAATAGCTGTTTTTAATTTCCAGAAGGATCAACCCAACGGCTACGGGACGCAGTGTATCAGCTACACAGGACTGGGTGGCCTTTCAACCGTCTCCAAAGCTATTTCCTTTTGCCTCCCAGTTTTCTACAGTTAGCAATGGTCTAACACTCAGAGACCAAAGGCCGGTGCACCTGTATTCTGGACCAACAGGGAAAACCCTGAGGCCGAAGACAGTGCTGGCAGCCAGTGCCGAGAGGGAAGGAAGCAGTAATTAAGAAGGAAGACCACAGAGTCAACTGCAGGTAGAGGTTTCCGTATATCCTGATTGGTGGGGTGCTCCTGCCTCCCCACATCACCGAGCACTTCCTGAAACTGAAATGAAAGGTAAGAACCCAGAAGCACATAGGCATCTTCCTAAAAGCACAAGTCTTGTACCTTTTCTTGGGAGCCACTGTTCTTCAGCGAGACACTTGACCCATTGTTTCCAGTGCCGGGCCACTTGCGCTTCATTTTCTTCTGTTTAACTTTCTTGTGACCAGCTTTAGACTTCTTATTTTTTTGTTTGGCAGCTAAAAACAAGAAGTTCGTTTTTTTAAAATAGCATAAAGGTATGATGTCAGCTTAACCCTTAGAAATTGGCCTTATAATAATTCAGGGAAACTGCACCTCCGTGGGGGAAAGCTGACTGCACCTCCGTGGGGGAAAGCTAACAGGACAGCGACGGGACTCGCTATCCAGGAGCAAGCAAAGGCTTCTAACACCCTAACTTCAAATGCACTGTTATCGAAAAGAAGGGACGGACGGGAGGGAAAAACAAGATGATGAATTAAGTCAATCTTGCACACCACAGGCCAGAACATTTTGAAGACGTCAACAATTGACTGATGTAATTAGAATTGCCACAGCATCTGTAGAAAAGAACTAGAGGCTTAGAACGATCACATATATTACGGACTTTCTCTTGAAAACATGTCTTAAAGAGGAGGATGGTGGCCCATACTTGCATGCTGGCTAGTTTCCTGTCTACTTGACACAAACTAGAATTATCTGGGAAGAGGCACCTCAACTGACAACTCCGTCAGATGGCCTGCAAACAGGTATGTAGGGCTTGTTGTTGATAACTGATGTGAGGGCCCAGCTCACTGTGGGTGGGTGCCACCCTAGACAGGTGGACCTGGGTGATATAACAAAACGGGCTGAACAAGCCAGTAAACAGCACTCCTTCCCCTAGGTCCGTGCCATGGCTTCTTTCAGTAGTGGGCTGCTTGTTACCTGAGGTATACCTGAGGTATACTCAGGGTGCTATCACGGTGTTTTATCATAGCAATATATAACAAACAAGGACAACTGCCAGCCTAGCACTGAAGACAATGGGGTTGGAGGATCAGGACTTCAAGGCTATCTTCAGCTACATAGCAAAGTTCAGACTACCTGGACTACATGAGATCCCATCTCAAAATATTTCACACGCTTACACACACACACACACACAGACACATACACACACGCACATGTGTGTGTGCACCAAAAAAGAAAACCATATACACTAAATTTACCGATAGATGTATCTTGAATAGAAGAAACACTTGGAGGAAAGCACAGTAAATGGAAAGCATTAAGAATTTCATTTATGGGCTGGAGAGATGGCTCAGAGGTTAAGAGCACTGGTTGCTCTTCCAGAGGTCCTGAGTTCAATTCCCAGCAACCACATGGTGGCTCACAACCATCTGTACTGAGATCTGGCTCCCTCCTCTGGCGTGCGTGCATACATCAAGGCAGAATGTTGTATACATAATAAATAAATAAATCTTTAAAAAAAAAAAAAAAGAATTTCATTTATGCTGGTCAGTTGTGGCGCACACCTTTAATCCCAGTGCTGGGGAGGCAGAGGTACAAGGACCTCAGCCTGTTCGAGGGCAGCCTGATCTAACAAAGCAAGTTCCAAGGCAGCCAGGGCTACACAGAAAAACACTGTCTCAAAAATAAAAACATTTACAAACTGTCATGTGCCCTCATATCTATGGCCAAATCACATTTTTGTAATTTAAAATAATACATATCAATTTAAAAAATAAAAATGAAAGAAATGCATTTTTATGCTGGGATATAGTTCTGTAGCAGAATGTCTCCTTAATACACATATGAGTCCTGGGTGATCAGCCCCCAGCATTTAAAAAAATGGACATAGACATACACAATCACCCAGTCAGTCAATTCTTTAAACAAGGGTCATACATGCAGAAGCCAGGGATTCAGACTTCTTCTGAGAGAGACACAGTGCCTTTGATAACCCACTAGCAGCCCAGTGTCTCCTACAAACTGAGAGCTACCAAGCAACCAAGTCTCGGGTTATGTCTCACATCAACATCTTGCATCTAGCACAAAAAGCACCAAAGTCACCTTCTCTCGCAAGATAAAGTGCAGGTGAGAAAACGCTTGTTCAAATACAGACAACCAGGACAAAGTGCTTACTCTGCTGGGTGCCTGCCGCTCCCTCTTTTTTCACAGATTCTCCAGGCAATAGTGAGAGTTGAGCAGCATTTGCCATTTCCTTGGCTTGGATGTACTGTTGAAGCTCTTTGTCAAAATTGTCTTCTGGTTCCGGAGTGCAGGTCTCACCGTCACTGTACGGGTCATAGTCCTTACTTCTTGATTTTTTACATGGCAAACCCTTTGGTGATGCTGTAGAGTTTCCCAGGTGCTTAAACTAAAGATGAAAAGATGATGCATTTATCTATTCTTTATCAATAAAAACTCGGAGTCAGGTATTGGGATAAGAACCTGAATGATCAGAGAAGCAGCAGCGAAGTGACCAGTGACTTCTTATCTCTTTTATTCCTCCATCCAAAAGGGTTAAGATCCTCTCTAAGCCCCACCCTACTACTTCCTGTGTCTATCTGTCTGCAATCCTCCAAAACCTCTATGGTTAATTTTGGTCAGTCAGTATCTAGCTCTGCTCTCTGATTCAAAACAAACTTTCTTGGGAGCATCATAACGTAATCAAAATATCACACAATAAAAATTGAAATTTTTGGCTTAAGATTCAAAGCAAGCTTTATATACATACATACATACATATATATATATATTTATATACATATCATAAGACTAGCAATTAATTGACTATTAGTGCATTTGTATGAGGGATACATGAGTTTTATATAGCGTTCTCTATACTTTTTTTTAATAAATGTAGTCATTTTTTGAATGACTATTATTTATTTATTTAATTATATAGACAGTGTTCTGCCTGCATGTATGCCTGCATGCCAGAAGAGGGCACAATATCTTATTACAGATGGCTGTGAACCACCACATGGGTGCTGGGAATTGAACTCAGGACCTCTGGAAGAACAGCCAGTGCTCTTAACCTCTGAGTCATCTCTCCAACCCCTCTACACTCTTTTTTAAACACCTGAAAATTTTGCAGAATTAAAAATGGGCTGTAGAAATGGCTCAGTGGTTAGGAGCATACAGCACTATTCCCGAGGACCCAAGATTCGTTCCCTCACCATGTCCAGCGGCTTACACCTGTTAACTCCAGCTCCAGAGGAATCTGATACTTCCAGCCTTGAAGGACACTAGCATGCACGTGCATGCACACACACACACACACATACACCAAACAAACAAACACCACAGGAAGACCAGGGAGATGGCACAGATAGTAAAGTTCCTGCTATCAGGCATGAGAACTCAAGTTCAGATCCCTAGCAGCCACGTAAAAGCTGGTCTGGTGGCCTCAGGCGTAACCCTAGGATGCAGTGAGCGCCAGGTGAACGGAGACAGATCTCTGGAGTTCACCGGATAGCCAACCCAACTGCATCAGTGAACTCAGGCTCAGAGAGAGGTCCATCTCAAAAATAAAGTAGAGAACAATTGAGAAATCCATCCAATATCAACCTCTTGCCTCTGCATGCAGTCACATACATGTTACACACAGAGAGAGACACAGACACACACAGACACAGTTCCACACACAATATGCTTAGAAAAATTCAAGACAAAGACTGTATAATATTCTAAGGATTTCAATTCCCCTCTAAATAATCTATAAATTTCACATATTACCAATGAAAACACCACCCAAGACTTTCTGTAGTGCCCAACAAACTGATTTTAAATTTATATAGGTAGGCCTATGCTAAGAATAGCCACGCCAGGTGTGGTGTGGTGCACACCTTCAGTCCTACCACTGGAGAGGTACAGGCAAGTAATTAGATGGCGGAATTTAAGGCCAGCCTGGTCTACAGACTGAGCTCAAGGACAACTAAAGACTACACAGAGAAACCATATCTTGAAAAACAAACAACAGCACAAAAAGATAGCCAAGACACTTCAAAGAAAAAAAAACACAAAGGTGCCAAGACTTGCTTATATAACAGCAAATCACTTTAAAACTGTGCTAACTAACTCTGAGTAATGGGGAAGGAACAGGTAGTTAAGAGGACAAGAACAGACAGCTGAGAAGACTGAACATGAATACCCGACTTTAACAAAAGTGGCAATGTAAAACCATGGGGACAAGACAGCCCCTTACTGATAACGAAATGGCCCTGAAACAATTACATATAATAATAACAAAATAAAGAAAGGGGTTGCCTGCACCCCATGGTGATTATAAATTTCAACGTGAAAGGCGAAACAAAGCTTTAGAAGATAATGCAAGAAAATATGCTGATCGGTGCACAAAGGACTGGGTATACAAGAACATACTCTTAAAATAAACTATCTCAAAGGTGTGACATTTACAAAAACTATCACTGGAAAGAAAGAAAACTAAAATGAGCAGGTATCTGCAACACATAAGGCGTAAGGATGACAAAACTGCATAGAGCTCTAAGTCAAGAAAACAACAACAAATAGGTCGCCTCAGTGAAGGTAAGGGGGACAGAGAGACAAGACCAAGCTCAGGGACACAGGAAACTCACACAGGGCAAGCCTGGAAATGCAGCTGCAAATAGAACAAGACTGGGATGTCACGGCGTTCTCAGGCGGGGCCAGCCTCTCTCATTTGTAGTGTTGGAATAAAAACTGGTACAACCATTTTCTACTACAGGCAAGTATCGATACAAGGGCAACACTGCTTATATGTGAGGCTCCAGCAGCATCTCTCCCAGGACAGTGCAGAGTGCAGGTGCATGATACAGGTACAAGAATGCCAGCACACTAGGAAAGCAAGACCAGCGCCACCTCTAACAGCCTGTCCTATGGACGGCTGTGCTGCGAGAAAGGTGAACAAGCACACACTCGATTTATGAATTTAAACTGTAAACTCAGGGATGACCACATAAGCAGTAAAACTGGGAAAAACAAGGAAGCGATCTGTGCACAAGTTAGAACTGGTCATTTCAGGAGCTAATACGGAGGAGGGAGGCAACAATACTTTTTCTAGACCTGCAGTGCTTACCTGGGTATCCCTACTAAGTTAGCCATAACCCTAGATATATTTGTATTAGTGACTGAAAAGCCTGGGCTGAACGAACTCTGCTTGGGGATAACCTTTTCCTATAACTTATTTAGAAATTAAGATACAGCATGCTATCTGCCTGTCTACTCTCTTAGAGAGGGAGTACACAGACTATGAACTATGGGCATGGAGTGAGGCCTGTATGACTACCCTGTGGGAATAGTAAAACTGCAGATTCTGGACATCGGCCTTGGTCTTTATCCATGGCAGCTACACATGCAAGTCAGTCTTTCTGAGGGAGGCTCAGAGCCCGCCCGGGAGATGAGGCCGTGCTAGTCGTAGCGTCTCTCCTGGGTGTTTTTATGAAGCCCATCTGAGCCTTACATTGCCAATATGAATATATTCTTATGTAATGTGTTAGCGTTCACTGCCTCCCCCATAAAAAACTCCAACAGGAGAGGAGCAGATATTGGCTTTGTGATAGACTGAAATTGAGTCTCCCCCGACTCTAAATTCTTACGTGTAAGTCTTGATCTTCAATTTTGCACAATGGGGCCCATTTGGAAATCAGGCCATTGTAGGAGGTCAGGAGGCTTCTTACAGTCATGGAAAACCAAAAAGCACCAGAGGGGTCTGGAACAGACCTCTCCTTTCACGCCCCAGAAAGAACAACCCTGCTAACACCTTTGCTCAGGCTCAGTTCCAGCCCCACAGCAGGATGATGCATTTGTGTTGTGCATGCTGCCATGTTTGTATCCTGTTACACACTAATCTGGGTTTTAAGTTAGTAATTAGTAAGGCTGGTTAAGTAGTTAGTCAGACCTATAGATTTTTACATCTAATTTGATAGGAAAGAAGCTTTTCAAAAAACAGTTTACAGAGGAAATGAGGAAATCGATCTTGTTATAACACAGACACATTCCCCATGTGATCATGATAGGAGTTCATGCTAAAAGGCAAGAAAGTTACTGAAAGATGATTCTGAGTTTCCTTGACCTAAGTTAACAGGGCCCCAAATGCTAAATACAATGAGACAAACAGGATCCTTCAGGCTCTCACATCCATCCAGAGCTGTCTGTCCAACAAGTCAGGTGAACCTTACTTTCTTGGGAATCTGTTCACTGTTTCGCTTTGCTTTCCATTTTACTTTCTCTGTCTGTGTTTCAACTTCAGCACCATCTACTTCATCAGTTCTGCAGCAAAACAGCAAATAACACAAAAGAGTTTATCACACAGCATTAAAACTCATGGCTTGGGTCTTAAGATAAATTCCAAATTCAAAGTCTACTCCAAATACTCTATAACATTAATAAAAATAGCAGTGTAGGCCCAGGTATGGGTAGTGGTGCAGTCCTTTAATCCCAGCACTCAGGAGGTAGAGGTGGGTGGATCTCTGTGAGTTTGAGGTCTTGACAGCAAGTTCTAGGCCAGACAGGGCTATACAGAGAGACTATCTCAAAATAACCTCAATGATGATGATGGCTGGTAAATGGTTATATATATATGAACAACCCATAGAACTGAAAGTTTATATTATATATCTTAATGCTTAAGAATTAGCATATACGCCAGCCAGTGGTGGCGCACGCCTTTAATCCCAGCACTCAGGAGGCAGACGCAGGCAGATCTCTGTGAGTCTGAGGCCAGCCTGGTCTACAGAGAGTTCCTGGACAGCTAGGGCAGTTATGCAGAGAAACCCTGTCTCAAAAAAACAAAAAAAAAAGGGGGGGGGGAAGAATTAGCATATATATAAATCACTATTCACCCATCATTCCAGTCATTCATTGCACGTTAATTATTCATCACATTTAGGCTGTGGGCTCACACCATGAGGTACAACAATGAAAAAAAGTTGTCCCTGCCTCCTGAGAGCTTTTTATCTGCTTGGGAGAATAATACAGGCACATATATAAGGAACACTCAAGTTAGATTTGGGGTTTTCTAAACAGAAAAGATATGGAAGAATTAGCAAAGAGGAATGTCAAAGAGAGAGGTGTGTCAGGTACAATGCAGGATGCCTCTGGAGGTCAGGAGACTAACACCCAAATGTGAAGATGAACAACTCTTTTCTGACTCAGGCGTGAGCAACTCGCCATACATAGACACTGTGTGAGTAATTACTGAGCATACTCTAGCACAGCAGTTCTCAACCAGGGTGTGTGTGTAACAACCTTTTCACGGGTATGCATATAAGACATCCTGCATATCAGATATTTACATTATGATTCATACCAGCAGTAAAATTACAGTTATGAAGCATCAACGAGGGTAATTTTCTGGTTTGGGATCACAACATGAGGAAGGGTAGCAGCATCAGGAAGGCTGAGAAGCACTGCTCTAACAGAACTGAAAGTGAACCCGAGACGAAGGGATGGGAAATATCAGAGCCTGGAGAACTGTCTTAAACCACGGCCTCTCAATCTCCACTTCATTGCTCCATTAGGAGCCACGATTCTCAGCCCTAGTTGTTGACCCACCCAGAAGCGCGAAAGCCAGCTCTAGCAGTACTGAGTTGTACCTGTTTGTTCCCCTATTGCTACTGCTTTTTCTTTTCTTTAAAGATAGGGTCTCCATCTTAGGGCATCTACTGCTGTGAAGACACCATGGCCATGACAGCTCTTATAGAGAAAACATTCAGCTGGTGCGGCTTGCACTTCAGAAGTCCAGTCCATTACCATCATGGCAGGACATGGCGGCATGCAGGCACACACGTGCTGAGAATGAGCTGAGAGTTCTCCATCCTGATCCGCAGGAAACAGAAAGTGAACGATGTCACGGGGTGACACAAGGAGCAAAGGAGCAAAGGAACCCTCAAAGCCTACCCCCACAGCGACATACTTTCTCCAAAAGGTCCTACCTACTTCAATAAAGCCATACTTCCTAATAGTGCTACTCCTTACGATCTTACGGGGGCAAATTATATTCAAATTACCAATCTCACTATGTAGACCAGGCTGGCCCCAATCCATCTGCTTCTGCCTTCCCAGTACTGGGATTAAAGGTCTGGCACCGTGCCCAGTTGCTACTTTTTCTCCTCGGTTGGCTCCTCATCTTTGCAACTCTTACCAAAGTCATTCCTCACCTTTCTTTCCTACAGTTTCATCCTCTGGAGTCTAATACCATCTGTATATAGCTGATTCCAATAACCTAGTCTCCAACCTCCTGCCCTTAAAAACCAAACAGCCAACTTTCATTAAGGCTTTTCTTAACCGGCTTCTTTATACTATCCACACTATCCTCATTATCCCAAATACCTAACTCCTCACCCAGTCTTCATTTACCCCATGGCTTTCCTTATCATCTAAGGTACCATATATCTGCCGTCCACCTCGATAATACACAATTCATGAGCATTAGTATTTTTCTGCATTTTATTCATTTATTGCTCTGTCACCATGCCCTAGAATGATGTGTCTTATGTGGCAGAAGCACAATTAAAATTGTTTTAAATGAATGAGTATTCCCATTATGAGGAAAAGAATCAGAAACCTCAAGACTGACTCACTTCACACTCACACACACACACAGCAGGCTAGAAATGGCTCAGTAGTTAAGAGCACTGGCGGCTCTTCCAAGGACCAACACGGCAGTTAACAAATATCAATACCACCTATTCCAATGGTCTCTTCAGGCCTCCAAGGGCAAGGCACACATGTGGTGCAGAAACATACATGCAGGCAAAACATTCATACACATAAAATAAACTAAAATAAACAAAAAACATGTTTCAATGCATTAAAAAATCTACAGGCAAAAATCAAGATAAACTGAAAAATACAGAAATCTAAAATCTTGAAAAGGACCCAAAGCCAAAGTAAAAAGAAGGCCTATGAATAGCTAGGCACCTTACTTCCATGCCGCTCTCCAACTGTCTTCTACAAGTCCAAGCGCCTCTTACATATTTTGCCCAAACTTTAGTAAATGGGTATTTTGTCTAATGTAACTTCAAACTATTGACTATTTTTTCTAATCTTGTTCAATTCTCATACATGTAAAAGCTATCAATTTGGTTCTGTCCTTACAGATTCAACGCAATGCCCAGCAAAATTCTTCAAAGACCGCGAAAGAATGTTACTCAACTTCATGTGGAAAAGCAAAAAACCCAGGATAACCAAAACAATCCTGTACAATAAAAGAACTTCTGGAGGCATCACAATCCCTGACTTCAAACTCTACTACAGAGCTACAGTACTGAAAACAGCCTGGTATTGGCATAAGAACAGACAGGAGGACCAATGGAACCGAACAGAAGACCCGGATATCAATCCACACATCTTCGAACACCTGATTTTTGACAAGGAAGCAAAAAATATCAAATGGAAAAAAGAAAGCATATTTAACAAATGGTGCTGGCATAACTGGATATCAACATGTAGAAGAATGAAAATAGACCCATATCTATCACAATGCACAAAACTCAAGTCCAAATGGATCAAAGACATCAACATAAAGTCAGCTACACTGAACCTTATAGAAGAGAAAGTGGGAAGTACACTTGAACACATTGGCACAGGGAACCACTTCCTAAATATAACCCCAGCAGCACAGACACTGAGAGAAACAATTAATAAATGGGACCTCCTGAAACTGAAAAGCTTCTGTAAAGCAAAGGGCACAGTCAACAAGACAAAATGACAGCCTACAGAAAGGGAAAAGATCTTCAGTAACCCCACATTAGACAGAGGTCTGATCTTCAAAATATACAAAGAACTCAAGAAATTGGACACCAAAAGAACACATAATACAATGGAAAAAAATGGAGTAAAGACCTCAACAGAGAACTCTCAATAGAGGAATCTAAACTGGCTGAAAGACACTTAAGGAAATGTTCAACATCCTTAGTCAACAGAGAAATGCAAATCAAAACAACTCTGAGATTCCATCTTACACCTGTGAGAATGGCCAAGATTATAAAAAAAAAAAAAAAAAAAAAAAAAAAAAACTGATGACAACTTATGCTGGAGAGGTTGTGGGGGAAAAGGGACAATTCTGCATTGCTGGTGGTAATGCAAGCTGGTACAACCCCTTTGGATGTCAGTGTGGCGATTTCTCAGAAAATTAGGAAACAACCTTCCTCAAGACCCAGTAATACCACTTTTGGGTATATACCCAAAGGATGCTCAATTGTGCCACAAGGACATGTGCTCAACTATGTTCATAGCAGCTTTGTTTGTCATAACCAGAACCTGGAAAGAAACTAAATGCCCCTCGACTAAAGAATGGGTAAGGAAAATGTGGTATATTTACACAATGGAGTACTACACAGCAGAAAAAAAAATAACGACAGCTTGAATTTTGCAGGAAAATGGATGGAGCTAGAAAACATTATTTTGAGTGAGGTAACCCAGACACAGAAAGACAATTATCACATGTACTCACTCATAGGTGATTTTTAAACATAAAGCAAAGAAAGCCAGCCTACAAACCACAATCCCAGAGAACTTAGACAACAATGAGGACACTAAGAGAGACTTACATAGATAGAATCTACATGGGAAGTAGAAAGTAGAAAAAGACAAGCATGGGAGCATGGGGACCTTGGGGAAGTATTGAAAGGGCGAGGGGAGAGGCAGGGAGGGGAGCAGAGAAAAATGTAGAGCTCAATAAATACCAATAAAAAAAATGAAAAAAAAAATCTGTCCTTGAATGTTACTACCTGCAAGTAATCCGGGCCCGTTTCTTCCCAGTATCTATAGGACCGAATTTACATGAGTAATTCTGCTTTAGAAGCTGGGTGATGAAATCGTATGTACTGAAATAACACTACCCAAGCACCTTAATCCTAGGTCTAACACTCCAAGCGTCACCTTGGCAGGTGACATAAGCTCCCTATGCCTCAATATTCTCATCTGTAAAATAAGAACATCACTTTCTCCGTAAGCCTGATGTGGGGGCTAAATTTCACATGATGCACACATGAAACCCTGGATGCTAGCCCAATTGGGGTCATGGTTTCCCCTAACGTATTTTGAGACAGAGCTGTGAACACATATATTCCTTCCCCCCTTAAAAAAAGATTTCACTATGTAGCCCAGACTGTTTTCAGACTCGCTAAATCTTCCAGCTTCGGCTTCTCAAGAGCTGGGATTAAAGATGTGCCACCAGGTCCGGCCCAGCACTGGAAACGTTATCTGCAATTAGGATGGCGAAAAACCTCGTGAAGGATGTGTATCAAGGTTTCCACTGAGGCAAGATGGGAACATAGAAGACAAGGGTTTTTAGCGAGATGAGGCGTGGGGGCACTTTCAATTCAAAAGACTAAAAGTGAACAGGTACCTGTACAGAAATTCTGCACTGTGCACTAGGTACGAGATTAACAACATGCTTTTCCAATTTAACAGAAATACTAAGCCAAAACGGTGCTTGCTGCTTTATTCTGGGATTTTTGGCTCAGGGTCACTGGCAGGGCAGTGCTTCTGTACCATTCAAACTCTCAAGAACCAGAAGTCGGGGCAAAGCCACCTCTGAGCTGCGGGAGTGACAGGAAACAGGTTAAGCGCACGTGCAAGGGGAGCAGCCGGGCCCCGGGGGCAGACCGGCAGAGATCGGAGCCTCCTCCCGCCGCCCGGCCACTGCCCTCGCCCCAGGTCCCCACTCTGCCAGCCATCCCACTTCCCCCGCGACCTCTCCGCTCCGGCCTCGGCTCACGAGCTAGCCCAGGCTCAGGGGCGGAACCCCGGCGGTGCCCCTGCAAAGGACGAAACATGTGGATCACCTTTCCTCAGGGTCGGCGGCCGTTTTTTTGCCAAGGGCCGGATTGGGGGGTTTTGAGAAAAGATTTTCAAAATCCATAACTCAGAAGGGAACCGTCCCTCTCCACGCCGAACAGTTACTGAGCAACCACCAGAGCCGGGACACAGGAACCTAGAGCCGCGCCAAGGCCCGCAGGCTCCGCCCCGCGCACGCGCACGCGCCAGTTGGGGCGCGCCTTCTGTCGATCCCGTGGCACCAGCGACCACCCGTACTACGCATGCGTGATTCTCACTAGGGCGCTTTCAGTGCCTGCCCTGGCGCACGCGCAGCTCTCTATGCTGGCCTGGCCAGTGTGCATACGTCTTTGTGCAGCAGTCTAGTAGCATTTAAAAAAATAACAATCTTGCCGGGCGATGGTAGTGCACGCTTTTAGTCCCGGCACTCGGGAGGCAGAGGCAGGCGGATCTCTGTGATTTCGAGGCCAGCCTAGTCTATAAGAGCTAATGCCAGGACAGCCAGGGCTGTTACACAGAGTAAATAAACCCTGTCTCGAAAAACCAAAATAATAATACTAACAATAATAATAATCTTTAGGCTTCTTTTTTTAAAAAGATGTATTATTTTTATGTGTACGAGTGTGTGTGCGCGTGTGTACAAGAGTGCAGGTGCCTGCGAGGGACAGTGATTATGGAGTTACTGTGACCCACCTGACGGGAGTGCTGGGACCCCAGTGCAGGTCCTCTGCAAGAGCAGGATGTTCTCCCAACTGCTGAGCTGTCTCTCCAGCTCTTTATTTTCTTTCAGGTGGCGAAAACCCACTGGCTGCTGTCACACTGTTATTTGTAGGTACTTTTCAAATGTACATGCATGAAAAGGAACTTACACAATCTCTTTACAACAGTAAACACATAAATATATTTGAAGCAGGCAAGTTCATTAAAAAGTAATGAGTGTTAAGACTATTCGGAAGAGGGAGGGGGAAGCAGCTGGTTGGGAAAGTTTGAAAGGGGTGAGCTCAGTCCTGAGATAATTTCCAGAGGAAGGGATGAAACTGGAGTTAAATGTGTGTCCCAAGGAGAACTCTAAAGGCAGAAAAATAGATCAAGTCTGGAAAACAGGAAATTGTTTAATGGAAGTAAATAGAAGAAAGGAAAACTCAAACTCTGTTCTGGGTCAGGACAGAAAACCTGACTCTGGCCGGGCGGTGGTGGCGCACGCCTTTAATCCCAGCACTCAGGAGGCAGAGGCAGGCGGATCTCTGTGAGTTCGAGACCAGCCTGGTCTACAAGAGCTAGTTCCAGGACAGGCTCCAAAACCACAGAGAAACCTTGTCTCGAAAAACCAAAAAAAAAAAAAAAAAAAAAAGAAAACCTGACTCTGGTGAAGATCACTTGACTACCTAGAAAAGTTTAAGGCCTGATTTGAGCCTGAGCTACAGGAGCTTCACACACATCCAAATAATTCAGAATAGTAAGTGAAATTAAATTCAAGGGGACAAATATCTAGAATATTATAATTTACAGAGAATGTATAGAATGTTCTACTTCGTAGTAAAATGAGGATACCAGATGCTGAAGGGTATTACAGTTTCTGTTTGAGGTGATGGAAAAGTCTGGACACAGGTTATAGTGATTGGTGCACAGTAGTCTGCGTGTAACCAATAGCTCTGCATTATGTGCTTCAAAATGGACGGAAGGGCAAGTTTTAAGACATTTTACAAAATGAGAGAAAAGGAAATATCTGCCATGATGAGACGGTGCAACGACCTCTTGAAGACTTTGTCCCAGCGTTTGCTAGGTTCACCTTCATGAGGGTGTATGGACTCACCAACGGCTGTTGCGTTTCTCACCGTTCTGGGAATTTAGGGTACAAACGGGGGGGGGGGCATGCTCTGCACGCACCTCATGATGCCCCTGGAGACAGTTTACTTTCCTTCTCAAAGCTGCAGATTTTATAGCAGTCTTTCAGCCTCAGCACGAGCAACTGTCCTTTGGGGTAGGACAATTCTCTGCTTTGGAGGACAGTTGCGCATTGAAGGAGAGTAAGCTGTTGCTACCACTAGATGTCAGTAGTATTTGCCCCTGACAGCAAAAATCACAGGCTGAGAAGACACAGGTTGAGAAGAAAAGGACTGAGGAAGTGGGGAGAGTGGGCGGAATCTTTTTTGAAAAGCCTGAAACATATCAAACAGTTCTAGACATTAAACAAATACCAACATATCAGCTGTAGCAAGCAAATATGGAGGGAGAGGGGTTGGAGGAGAATCATCCCTAGGCACTGGCTCTTGATGAATCCCAAAGCAGGAAGGTATCTGTTAAAAGGTAGGAGACTTTTCCACAGCTTCACGTTGAGGCTATCATTTGTCCATCCATGTAGGGCTCATCAGGCCGAGGAACCATCAGGTAAAAAGGAAAGCCTTCCGCTGGTGCGATGATGTATGCCCACTCAGGCATCCCAGACACACAAGGTCGTCAAGTAAAAATGTGTCTAGAAAGAGGGACAGTTTCTTAGATTGGGTAGGGGATAAACGATCTTCTGTTCTATGGCTAAACATAAATGACCACTACCACAAGCAACAACACTTGTGCTCCAAGGGGCTACCCACCAGCCAAGGAGAAAAGGCCAGCTCAGAGTAACGGGAACATGACAAAGGGCAGAGCCCATTTAAGCTCATTTTAATAAAAAGCAATTAACTTGCATACACCATCACTTCAAGATTGTTTCTCAAGGTCACAGATATATGAAAAGATGCACTGTCTTGTTCTTTTTTCATGAAATACTCGCATGCATTCCACGAATAAAACGTTAATATCAAGACATAAGATCACGTTTGAATGACCTCAACAGTTATTCTGTCAAGTAATGACTAAGGGAAATTAACATCAGGAAGAGCTGCATGCTAACTAATCTTCCTTACAATGCACACTAAACATTACGGAGATGGATAACAGCAACAACTCTGAGGGCCTAAGAATGATTCTAAGTTATTTTAGCAACAAGAGTTTTCTTCCCACAAAGATAACTGAGAGTTCTTTTTAACCTCCCGCAGCTAACGGTTTGAGGAGGTGCGGGGGCGGGGGGACTGTGTGACGCGTCCGGCATCCTGAAGCCCTTGGATGGCGAGTCTCGCAGGAACACCAAGAAACAGGCACGGAGGACCTGGAGGACACAGCAAGCACCGCGGGGTAGCCTGCCCCCTCCCAAAGTGACTCTAGGCGCCACCCGACCGCAGCCCTAGCCTCCCTGCCTAGCTATCGGGTTGCTGCCTCCGCTGCGGCAGCGAGAGTCTTAAAAGCCCGCCCCTGGAAGTGATTGACGGGCAGTTTCCACCAATGGCCAATGCGCTCAGCCCCGGCGGGCAGGCAGAGGGCTGCGGCTGGCGGAGGAATCTCACTCGCCCGTTAGTCCCGGGCAAGGTGTTGCGGCCGGCGCCATTTTCTGAGCCTGCCCGTCTCGGGTGCCGCCATGTTGGTGAGGAGAAATCACCGTTACGGCCACTGTCCAAATCCCCGCGTCGCTGCGCGCCACCCGCCGGCTCCCACGCCTCAGCCTCCGGCGGCGAATACAGACTAGAGCGGCAGCGCCGGCAGCGCGGGGCCGTTGCCCCAGTCTTTGCAGTTAGAGCCCCATCTCTCTGGCGTGGTTGTTAATAGACTGGAAAGTCTGTGTCTGTGTCGCTCACTAGTAACCGTGAGTTTTTACCACTTCGTCACCCGTCGGCGGCGGCCGGGAGCAGGTGCCCGCAGGCGGCGCAGGGGTCCTCCCCGCGCCCCGCCGCCGCCGGCCTCCAGACCTGCCCTCCAGCCCCGCCCCGTTCTTGACCAAACATGACAGACTCTGAACATGCAGGGCACGACAGGTCGGGAACCCTTCTTGTCTTGTCTTTCTGTCGGATGAGAGAGGAGGGGTCGGGGCGGCGGGAGCGGGCCGGGGCCGGGCGCCTCCTGCATGACTTAGACGTCTCTGTGTGGCTCCAGCGGTTCCGTGACGCGCACCTTCGTCCACCCGCAGCTGGCTGCCGGCCGCGCGCGCGGGGGAGGCCGACCCGGCCGCGCCCGCCTCCCCGGAGCCGGGGTCGCCGCTCGCCGCCCCGCCCCCGCCGGGCACGTGCGAGCCCCCCGCCCCCGGCCCGGCTCGGCACCGTCGTCTGCGCCGCCGCCGCCGCCGCGCGGGCGGCTGGTGGCGTCTGCCCGCCGGGCCAGGAACCGGCGTCGGCAGCCCCGTGGGGACCGGCCCCCAAGGCTCAGTAGTAGGCCTTTTGGATGTTTGCCTCCTACCCGAGTCCACCTCTGAAAATAAACATGTTTAGTTTTTAGGAGGAAAGAGAGAGAGAAAAAAAGCCTCTTCCCATCCCCCACCCCCAGACCATGTGCTGCAGTCGTATACCCCCAGGAATATGAAATGGCAGAGACTACAGATTTTAGCTTAACCTACTTCCTAGGTGTTAAATACCATTTTGATCTTTTAGCTGAATTCTGACTTTCTACTTTTATAAATTTTGCTGTGCTCCAAGAGGCACGTTCTTGGTGCCTTTTAATGATTTGGTGGCATTTACAGAGTATACTCTAGCATACCTAACTTTTAGTTAGATTTCAAAGTCACATTCATAGCCAAGTCACATTTAAAGGGGGCAGAAGAGGACTTTTATTAATTCTGGGCGCAAAATCTTATGCATCCGATTCCTACTTAGAATATAAACTCGAAACTCTACATCCTCACATTGCTTTTTTTGCATATAGAAATAGAAGTATAAATGGGGTTCCAGTGTAACCCATTAGACTTAAGAATTGTGAGTGTATGATCAGCGTTTGATAAAGTATAACACACACTTTTCTAAATCCAGAAACAAAACCAAAAATATTGAAATTTGGAATATCAAAATTTATGATGACCTTCAAAGAGATTTTTAAAGAGTCTTAACAACTTGAATAATGTAATAAATATTTTCCAGAAAGACATAAATCAGACAAAATGCATCAATTTTTAGATCGTAAAATGTACTTGTAAAATTTTAAGTGCAGAAGCTTGTGTTTAACACATTTTTCATAAGTTTTTAAATTAATGCCTCTGGTTTTGGTGATGGCAAATGGACTCTGATTGATAGGCAAATACTTTTTTAAAAAAAACTTTATTTAATGCACACTGGAGTTACAGACAGCTGTGAGCTCTCATGTGGATGCTGAGAATTGAACCCGGGTCTTCTGGAAGAGCAGTCAGTGCTCTTAACCACTGAGCCATCTCACCAGTCCCTAAACAAATACTCTTTAACACTTAACTACATCCATAGTCCAATATCACCTTTTTAAAAAGTTTAAAAGGAAGTTCCTAGAATTAACTAATAGTGTTGAAAAGTCTGTTGATAAGCCAATGATAGGGTTTTGTTAATGGACTTAAAATTCATTGATAAGAAAGGAAATTTGTTCTCACTTGTTAGTGGAGAGAGTAATTTGAATATGTAGAATTACATATTTTATATAATAAAAAAGGTCACCAAATTTAGAAATCAAAGTAATAATGTTTACTAAAGTATGAGGATTTATTTAGACACTGTCTCACTAGCCTTAGCCAGCCTGGAACTTGATATGTAGATCAGGTTGTCCAAGAATTCAAATAGATCACTCAAATGCCTGTCTTTGCCACCAGAGAGCTGGATTAAAGGTGTGCACTACCATGCCTGGTTCCTGTCAGACTTTTAAAAGCCTTTGGGACCCCGTGTAGGAGTGCACACCTGTGATCCCAACACTTGATGCCCTGAAGAAGGTCTGGTCATGTCAGCCTGCCATAAACCGCAGGACCCTGTTTGACTTCTATTTGTTTTAAAGTGGAATTTGAAGTTTTAAAATACTGACTTAGAAGTTAAAATGAAATTTTAGTTTGAAGGATATAGATTAAGTGCTTTGTTTTAAATTAGGACCTAAAAGTATTTTCAGTTAGCTCAGTTTAAACTTGCCCAGTGTTAAGTGGTGCGTGCTATGAACCAGATCCTTTTTAGAAGCAAGCAAACAAACAAACAAAAAACACTTCCATGAAAAGAACTACACCAAGAAAGTGCACTATCAGGATGTGGTGGGCTGTGCTTGTAACTCTTAACACTCTGGACGCCAAGGAGGATTGCCATTTGAGGCCAGCCTGGGCTAAAGGAAAGAAAGAAGAAAACCAACAGAACATGGGAGCTATAGAAATGGCCCTGCAACTATTTAGCTTTGTGAACTTAACTGAATTTCTGAGTGGATAACTGAATCCTCTCAGAAATATTTAAACCTTTCCAAAGCAGCTCTTCCTGTCTGCCTTCGAGAGCTTACTGCAGTGTTTCCACCGATGCTACCTGGCCCAAGTTCAGGTTTAGAAGCTCCCCATGTAATAACAAACCGTTAGGGGTTGGGAATTTAGCTCAGTGGTAGAACACTTGCCTAGCAAGCAAAGGGGCCCTGGGTTTGTTCCTCAACTTCGAGGAAAAAAAAAAAGACAAAATAACAAACTATTAAGTAAATGACTCTCAGTCTTATCCAATCAGACCTGCTTTGATACAAATGAAGATTTGTGTATTGCTCAGAACAACTTGTATAGAAATCTCTAGGTAGGTTTGTGGTTATCTGTATTTTTATAGGTTTCTAGTTAATTCTAAAGAAACTTGGGAGAAAATAATCTATGGATTCCTCAACTATTCTCTGCTTCTATATTCTAGCTATTTTATACTGTAATACAAGCTTATATGAATTATGTGGAGAATATGTAAGATTTGGCATAGAACTAGGTCCTCTCACAAAGATTGTTTTCTATCACTTTTGAAAACTAAAATATACATTCAAGAAAATAGATCTCATTTCTAACTGCTTTATATAAATTAAAAAGTAATTTTTAGGACAATGAAATTCTAAATGCAAGTGAAATTCATAAAATGTTTAACTTTCTGCTTTATAATTATTTTTGAACATGTTTTATATGGTGAGTGTTTTGTGTAAATTTGTTTGCTATATCTTGAAATATATATATATATATATATATATTTAAAAATAACCTTTTGAGAATACCCTTTTGGGAGTCAGGTATTGTTGTGCACACCTATAATTCCAGCACTCTGGACACTGAAGCAGGAACACTGGCATGAATTTAATACCACTCTGAGCTATAGAGTGAGACTCTGTCTCAAAACTACAAACGACCCCTGAAACAAACAAATAAAACTATCCAGTTGGTGTACTTTACTCTAACATTTTCATGCCTAAAGCAAAAAATATGTTTATAAGGATTTGTTAATATAATAATACTTATAAACTTGTAGATATGTAGAATGTTAGTGATTTTGTGCATAAGTCTGGAGCCTAGTTCAAAACAAAAAGTAGAGCTAAAGAGGAAGGAATTGAGGAAGTTAAAGAAAGGTATATTCCCCCTTTCACTCAGTTCTTTCATTCACAACTTCACCCTTCTAACTTCAGCCTTCAGCTGGATATATTAGCCCAATTAAAACAACTTTGTATGATGTTTGGTATCAAACCTGTGGCCTCATGCATGCTAGGTAAGAGTTCTACCATTGAGCCACACTCAACCCCACAAGCAACTGCTGAAGGTTAAATGCCAGCTCTGCCTCAGACTCTTGTCCAGCAGAATAGAAAGAGATAAGCAGAACCCTAATAACTATTACATAGTTTTCTGAGATGCTGATGATAAAAGCTACTCGGGGCCTGCACTGGAGGGAAGACGATTTTAACGTGAACCTAGTATAAGACCTTGTGATTCCTAAAGTTCATTCTATTTATCCATTCATTCGTTTATTTTTTTACTTAATAGGAGGTATGAATATTTTCCTGAGTTGGAGGTTATTCTTTGTTCTTTATGAAGAATTTTACCTTTTATTTCCCTCCCGTTCTGCTTCCCTTCCTCTAAAGCAATAACAACAAAACTCCAGCTTGTCAGAATTGTGGTAATTGTCTAATAACTTATAGTCTCTCAGTGGATTGAAAACTTGACCAAGAGACTGCACCAGAGTTTGGCCAATTACAGACAGGTATATGTGTATAGAACAAAGAGAAATGAAGTAAAACAGTAGGTTCAGACATGATTAAGGTGTTAATGTGTAGACTGTCAAATTATTTTGAAAAGTGAGGAAAAGGCTCAAACATGGGGCCAAACCCATCCTGAATGGGATATGGGGAATCACAGCAACATTTTTAAGTACGACAGTAATCACCTGAAAAAAGCAGGCTGAGAAAAGTGAGAAAGCTATTGATCGTTTTTGGTAGACATTAATAGTGTATATTTAATACTTATTGTCTAGACATGGAGTATACAGCAATGAAACACATTTTCTTGGGAGAGAAATAGCGTAAGAAACATATATTAGAGCAGAAAGTGAGATGAGTCCTGTGGGACATTCTATTTTTCAGTAGATTTTTTAGGTAACCATTTACCAAGAGTAGATTTTTTTCAAAATGTGAACTAGAAGAGCAGCCCAGACCCAAGCCATTTGGGGGGGAAACATTCCAGAGGGGAAATGGGAGATAAAAAAAAGGCCATGACTCAGGAATGAGTTTGGTAGGATTCAGGGAAAAACAAGGAAGTGGAAGCAGTGTGCTGGAGGGAAAAGTCAGCAAGGGAGACTGGAGTAGCAGTAGAGTTAGGATTCTTGTGTGCTGCCTGAGCCCTAAGTCACTGTAAGGACTTGAAGTGTACTCTTGAGTAGGGTGGGAGGCACTGGAGAGAGGAAAAGCACTATCTGCAGTAGTCTAGGTACTAGGTGATGATAGCTGTGTTTGGATAGCTGGGGTTGAAAATCGAGTGTGAGAAAGAATGAGCTAGAGCTAGGCTAGACGTCTAGTAGTTGTTTAGTGAAGAATTGATCATCTGTAATGATGCAGACACAAAGCAAGATTCATGAGTTATTTCTTAGTTAAATCTTGGTGTCTGCGATGCTAATTGAAATGATTGAGATCCACTGAGTGATCTCATGTGCTCTAATAGGCCACGGAGAAAAGAACACTGTTTTAAAAACCAGAGGAGGAAAACCTTTCAGGGATGTGCAGATTAAAACACTGAAGGACAGAAAGGGTTTTTTTTTGTTTTGTTTTTGTCCTTTGATATACATAATTCTAGATTAAAACATTTAAGTACTGAGTTAAAAAGTGCTGTAAACTGACGGCTTTCAGCCTGAAAGTTTGCACTGTTTTTTGATTAGATGGATTTTTTTGCCTATATTGGAGAGTGAACCAACAGCCTTTCACATGCCAGGTGATTACTAGTTTTAAGAATTAAGCCCAGCTTGTTTCAAAATAGGCTTCCTTGGATGTATTTAAGATTTGATTTAATGTTTTATACCCTGTACAGTCCATTATTACTTCCGCATCTTGCATACTCACCATCCAAGGTGTGCCTCATTTGTATAGGTGATCTGGTTAGCATCTTCCCTTACAACTGAGTTTGTTTTCTGCTTTATTATTTGTTTGGGGTTTTTTTGTTGTTGTTGTTTGAGACAAATTTCACTATATAGCCCTGTCTGACCGGAACTCACTATGTAGGACCAGGCTGTCCTCAAACTCATAGAGATCATCCTACCTCTGCCTCCTTACTCCAGGTGTGGACTGACAACTAGAGTTTGTAACCCTTTACTAAGTATTAAACCAAGGTTTCCTCCTGGACAAATGGGATGCGTATCTGACAGGGATGGTTGACCTTGAATTCACATGATTAAGTCTTCATACTGGGGCTGCCAGGACATTGCTTTGTGATTTTTCCAGAGTCATCTTTCAGAGTGACCCTGCATTATCAGGTTTTCAGGTTCAGAAGCGAACTCAAAGCTCTTTAGATTCAGACATGCCAACTCATGCTCAAAACCAGTAACACTGATCACTTCCTCTGTGAAAGCTAGTATCTTAATAGCTTCACATGAATCACTGGATCCTCCCAGCAATCCAGGTAGAAGGTCTTATTATTGGACTTCCCTTTTAAAGGTGAGAAAACAAATATGAAGATTTAAAAGCTCCCAACGGTACTAAGTAAATCAGTTTTTATCTAAGTAAAACACTTTTATCCCCATGTCAAGAGAATGTATATACATGAGAGTTTCAATTTATCCCTATGAAATGAAGACTGGATGTTTGCATCAGAGAATGTGTTCTCCATATAGAATGCTATGCAGAAAATTAGATGTCAAGAGTTGCCCAGTGAACAAGAGTGTGGTATTAGGACAAGGGGGTTAGTTGGAAATGGCTGATAGTTTAATGGCATTAAGCTCCAGTGAGGTGACATTCACATCTCCATCATATACCTGTTAAAGGATATGTTTCCTCCTGGACATATGACACTGACTTTCTCTTCCATTGTTCACAACCCCTCTTTCTGGTAAGAACAGTTCTTTGCATTGTGTACCAGTACGTTACATTTATTTCCTTTTTTCCCCCCACTTGGTCCTTCTTTATCTGGTGTGGTTTAATCTTTTGGTTTTATGGTTGGTTCTTCTTTCTTTTTCTTTTCTTAGAACATTCTTATTCTAAACACACACACCCTTACACACATAGATACATTGGGGGGGGGGGAGGTTGGGTTCTGGGAAGTATTACTTGACTGGTGGAAACACATACCAACCAAGATTATAGTAATTCCATGGCTTTAACAAAGACAGTTCTAACAGGTTATTTACTCTCAGCAAAGTAGGCTTTTTCTACCATAACTGATTTTGTGTGTGCTTTGTTTTTAATTTTCTTGATTAACATGAATACTTCAGATACTGATAGGGCCTTAAACTTTCATTCACCATACACATATTTTTAAATGAGAAAAAAGTATAACATAAAACTAGAGCACAGCTTTTTTCTTTTTCTCACAAAGTTGACACAAAACAACTTAAATTTGAAATTCTAATGGTCCGCAAAACTTTTTATGCACCACAGTTTATAATTCCTATTTCTCTCTGTTTCATAGTTTAGGGGCAGACTCTGGATGGCTGAGTAAGAAGTCATACCTATCTGTGGCACTCTGTGTTACCACCTTTTCCATTGCTTTAAAATTATGATTAATCTGGTATCATGTATGGAAATTACTGAATTACAGATAATTGTTTTAGTTATTTATAAATTAATCCTTTATCATACCTTTGTCTAAATCTTAAAATATAACGTCTTCTAAATCGTAAAATATCAAAACTTCCAGTTACTTGGACTAATTATCTTTATATTACATTTTAAAGCTGCATTTTTAGCTATAGAAAATATAAATTCTATTGCATATACATTTCAGTTTCTTAAGGAAATTTATTTGTTTCACAAAAATCCCTAATTCTCCTTTTGCTTAAGTTTTTAATCTCTACATGCAGTTGACAAATGTCTTGGAACACTTGTACTTGTGTGGGGATTGAGTTCTAGATTATGACTTGATTGCTATGTCCTTGAAATATATAATTCTTCCTTAAATTTTTATTTTGTATAAGCAAATCAATGCAAATGGATAATCCATTGTCATAAGAAGCACCTTCATGGTTTGGTTGTAATATATTGTATCAAATGCCTCTTTATTTTTTTCTGAATGTCAAATGGCCGAGTGTGAAAAACAATAGCCAGTCAGAGCAGGAGCCAAAGTCAGTGTCATCATCATCATATAAACAAACCTTCAGCAAATGTGGAAAAGTGGGAACAGTTACACTTGCAGTCTTTGTTACAAATTTTAGTGGTCTCATTTCAAAGTAAAAGGTAGCTCAATGATTAAGAGCAAGCACTGTCTGCTCTTCCAAAGGTCCTGAGTTCAATTCTCAGCAGCCCCATGGTGGCTCACAACCATCTGTAATGAGACCTGGTGGCTTTTTGAGGAAGAGATCTGGTCAGTCGTCCTCGTCAACTTGGACCATGAAACCCAATATGGACAAGTTCAACAGACCCACCATATACGGCTGCCTATGCATGGTTCAGCATTGCCAGAGCATAAATTTCATTCATTCATTCATTCTAGTATAGTAATGATATTTTTCAGCACTGCTCATTGCTAGATTAGCACAGTTACTGCTTTAATTCATACACTAGGGTCATTTTCACTTGGGGCAGACAGTTGGAAGAACTTGTTTCTTGTGTATATATCCACAGATACAGAACAAAAACTATTGCGTTAAACAAAACTTTAGAAGTTTTCTTATGGAATTTTGAGGTGATAAAGTCATTATTTAGTGGTTTGTTTCTTTTTAAAAAAATAGCTTTCATAAATATTACTTGTAACATTTCCACATTCATTAATATACATTTATACTCCATCTAATTGGTAAAATTTCAATAAATAAGACAGATTTTTTATTCCAACTTGTACCTAAAACACATTCTTAATTTGGAATATTCAGATATTTACAGCAAATCTAAATGTCATGCATATGTATAGTTTTACTTTACTATTCTGATGAATTAAAATGGTAAAATGATCAGGCAGTTTCTGATCCTGTGGCATCCAGGACTTGACTTAGAAAACTGTATTTAGAAAAAAAGTGCATTTTAGTTGAAAATTTGAACCAAAGTATAAAGTAGAACATTTTCATAAATAAACAAAAAAGCATTCCTATCACACCTTCAAATCCTACAGTCTCATCACCTCAAATTTACAGTTAATCTAGTATCAGATGGTGGATTACAGAACGAATGCCATTTGGATATTACCTGTTACTATATGACAGGTAGTTTACCTGGGTTCATTGTTAGAGCCATCCAAAAAAATTTCTGGAGAATTGCTGTGTGAATGTGGGTAATATTATCTGATGAATATTTTCTGGGAATTTCTGTATTTTTCAGCGAGTCTAAATGAAAAGGATAAAATGAAGAACGAAAATAAATTAAACCTAGTTTAATTGGGCATCTAGTTAAATATAAACATGCAAATACAGCCGGGCGGTGGTGGCGCACGCCTTTAATCCCAGCACTTGGGAGGCAGAGGCAGGCGGATCTCTGTGAGTTCGAGACCAGCCTGGTCTACAGAGCTAGTTCCAGGACAGGCTCCAAAACCACAGAGAAACCCTGTCTCGAAAAACCAAAAAAAAAAAAAACAAAAAAACAAACAAACAAAAAAAAAACATGCAAATACATGTATTTGTATTTTATGGATATTTTGTTTTATATATATAAAACTTAAATCTCAAAGAACTTAGCAAGGTAATTAAAATTTTTGATTTATTCACATACTGCTCTGTTTCTGCTTATTTCAAAAAATATTTGAGGAATATAGCTATTCATTTATGATATTAAAGATTTCAGCTTAAGTATAATTTAAAGGCTGATAGGTATGGTGGCACAAAACTGTAAACCCAGCTCTCAGCTGAAGCAAGAGGATTACTATCTGAGGCTAGTCTGAGCAGCATAGCAAATTACCGGCCAGCAAGGGTTGCATAGGTTTAAACAAACAAACAAACAAACGAAAAAGCCAAAATAACAATAAAAGAGCACAGTATATGGGAGCCAGCCTGCCTCCTTGGTGAGTTCTAGGCCAGTGACACCCTATCTCCAAAAGGAAAGGTAGATGGTGCCTCCTAAGGAATGACACATGTTGTCCTCTGACCTTCACGCTCACATGACACATGCCTGTATACACTGGACCCTGACATGAACACACAGAAAACCCAAAGTAAATAAGAGTAAAACTTCTTAAAATAAAATTTCCTAGAATAAAGGTACAACAATGTTTCCCTCTACTTTCTTGGAAAAATGAAATGGGTCAGAGAATTTGGAATTAACAGATACTCTGTTATCCAGAAGCCAATTTTTGGACACGTTGAAAGAACTCGCAATAAAGTGTGAACCTTCCCTTTCTGTTTCACTGAAATTACTTCGGGTCTTTGTAAACGTCCTTGTAGTTCTGATGAGCACTCCATCTCCTTGGTTGTTTTGGGGAACTTCTGGAAAGAGAGTCATTCAGACAGACTGCTGCTGAGGTTACATAGAATAAAACAGAAATATCTTCAGGAGCAGACTGTGAGCTTGGTGTGTCCCAGCTTCATTGCTGCTTTGTCTGTTCAAGCTAACTTTTCATTATTATTTTCAGAAGGAAAAGAAGAGAATTTTTTTGTTAGAATCCTTGCTGCTTGGATTTATAACTTCTCTTAATTTCTTCTTGTGAAAATACACGTATTTTCTATTCAGATTTGTATATTTGAGAGAAATCATGACAAATGAAAATAAAAGGAAAATTCTATAGACTCTTATAACTCACTCCTTTATTATCAGTCCAAGTGGTCTACCTTGGAGGCTCCTGTTTTCTGACAAACACTAAAATATCCAAACACTTGAGGAACGGATATATGTGACCCAGTGACACTAAACTGGCTTCAGTTCCATAGTGTGTGGCACTCTCTACACAGACATCTTATTTGTTCTGTCTGCAGAGATCCCTTACTCTGCCCTTCTCTCAGGCAATTCTCTTGCAGTTCCTACAGTGTCATTAGACTGCCCTGGAAGGTGGCTTATCTCCTAGCATTGTTTACCTCCTCCATAGACTTGGATATTTTTATTTATTGTGTGATTTATTGTGTAACTACCTGTCTCACCCATTATTAGATTAAAAACTTGATGAGTCAGGCTGGATAAAGTGCTTACCAATTAAGTATGAGGACCATACTTGGGCTCCCCAGCATCCAAGGAAACACCCAGTGATAAATGCATGTAATATCTGCACTTGAGAGGCAGAGATGGGATCCTGAGAACCTTTAGCTAACTGAATCTGGATTCAGGTCAGACCCTATCTCAATATTTAAGGAAGAAAGTCATGGAAGAAGACACCTCATGCCAGTCTTTGATCTGCACATTCACACACGTGCACATGCGCATGCATGCATGCATGAACACACACCTTCCAGAGGGAAAAAGCCTGCATGTTTTCTCTTGTACCCCTACTGGAAGGTGCTGAATAAATACACGTTAATGATTCAAACAGGTTCTTTTTTAAGCTGCAGAGGGAAAAAAATGTTCTACAGTTTGTAAGAATTGCTGCTCCAGACGTGCACTTCATCCTTGGATGAAGTCAGAACACTGGACAGTGGTGTACTTAGACAATTTTACTTTGTCTGCGATGTAATTGCTTTAACTTAATTGAATTTTGGGAGCTTGTTCTTGTTCAAATTGGAATATGATGCCGCAAGCAATAAGCTGCCATATTGGTTTTATGAATACCCTTGAAGAGAGTGTCCATTGTATTGGGTATTGTCCATTATTTCAGGTAATACAAGGACTCAGAGGAGAAATTTCTCTTTGATATTATTCTCAGAAAAAGAAAGCTGTGGGTTTTTTTATTTTTTATTTTCTTTCTTTTTCTTTCTTTCTTTTTTTTTTTTTTTTTTTTGATCCTGGAAGCATTGGTATCTTATGCTTCATTTTGTTTTCTGAAGGTCAAAGCTGAATCGTAGCTAAAACTTAGTGTTTTCTCATATATTGTAAATTTCTCTCCTGTGATACTGGTGATTGAGCCTGTAATACTAGACAAGTATTCTGCTACTGAGCCATGTTTCCAGTCATTTAAAAAAATTAAAAAGTTCTACAATGGGCTAGAGCAATGTACTCAACCTTTCTGATGCTGCAGCCCTTTAATACAGTTCCTCATGCTGTGGTGACGCCCAGACAATAAAGTGATTTTTGTTGCTACTTCATAATGTAAGTTTGCTATTGTTAGGAGTTGTAATGTAAACATCTGTGTTTTCTGATGGTCTTAGGTGACCCTGTGAAAGGGTGGTCCTGCCCTCAGAGGGGTCGTGACCCACATGTTGTGAGCTGCTGGATTAGGTAGACAATTCAGTGCATTAAAACCATTGGCCACTCTTCTAGGAGACCAACTTTGATTCCCAGAATTTACATGGTAGCTCCCCAAAGCCTGTAATTCCAGCTCTAGGGGATCTGCTACCTCTGGGCTCTTTGGGCACCTACTCATGTGCACAGATTCTCTCTCTCTCTCTCTCTCAAAAATAATATCAATTTTTTAAAAAAGTTACTCTAAAAAGAAAACTATTCAAGATAATTAAAATATTTTTGTCTGGGCATGGTGGTGCACACCTTTAGTCCCAGCACTCAGGAAGCAGAGGCAGGCAAATCTGTGAGTTTGAGGCCAGCCTGGTCCACAAAGTGAGTTCAAGGATGGACAGGGAGGTTACACAGAGAAACCATGTATCAGAAAAACCCCAAAAATTTGGTCAAGGTTTTGCTACTTTGACTAAGCCATTCTTGAAATAACTCTGATTGTGCAGGCATTGAATTTGCAAAACTGCCTTAGCTTCCCAAGCAACTGGGATTACAGGTCTATACTACCAAGGCCAGATCATCAACCTTACCCCTTAGCCTAGTGTAAAGTAAGCTTGGTTACTTATCTTAAACTTTGGAATTTTAACTAATTTATTTGCATATTTTAGTGTGTTCAATAAGATTTTATAAAAATACATTTCTGGAAATAATACAAATGTCACTAGAACTTTAATAAAAGAAATATTGGTAATAAGACAAATTCAGTGTGTCTCTCCACAGTGAAGTTAGAAATAGAAAAATAAAATATATCTCATAGCAACAAGGAGTCTAGGTATTAAAGTTCAAATTGATTCACTTAGGGATTACAACATTGTCATTTGTTTTGTTTTTTTTTTTGGTTTTCGAGGCAGGGTTTCTCTGTAGCTTTGGAGCCTGTCCTGTAACTAGCTCTTGTGGACCAGGTTGGCCTCGAACTCACAGAGATCTGCCTGCCTCTGCTTCCTGAGTGCTGGGATTAAAGGCATGTGCCACCACTTCCCAGCTTCAACATTTTTTTTTCAGTTTATTTTGAAAAAAAAATCACAAAATTGGTTTAATGAGGATATCTGAAGTATATACATTAGAACTTGGTTTGAATAGTTTGAACCCTTTTGATCCTCAGTCATATAAAGAAGAGAAAGTTACACACCTGCTGTTTTATGACTTTGGACCTTTATAGAAATTCTGACTTAGAATCCTTGCTTTTAGAACCCTGACTGGGGAGCAGCAGCCCCTTTGTTTCCTTTTATTACAAAGCAGCTTTCTGAGTGTTACTTATTATTTTCATTTTGTGTGTGTTTTGTTGGCATGTGTCTGTGTACCATGTGTGTGCAGTATTTTGAGCCCAAAAGAAGGTGCCTGATCACCTTGGAACCGGAGCTACAGATGCTTGTTATGTGAGTGCTGGGAATTGAACCCCTTTCCTTGGGAAAAGCAGTTAGTGCTCTTAACTAATGAGTTATATCTTCTGCAAACCAAATTTTTGTACCACAAATGCAGTAACAGCTTGCAGCAACATATGTGACTCCAGAGAGCAGGTATTGCCAAACTGTAAGACAAAAATCACCATGCGTGGGGCTCAGCAGTTAAGAGTGTTTGCTGTTCTTGCAGAGGACTAGAGTTTGGGTCCCATCTGGGGGCTGACACCCTCTTCTATCTCCACAGGCACCTCCCACACATACTTTCACACAGTTGCACACACACACACACACACACATACACAGAGATAATATAAATAAATATTTAAAATAACCACAACTATCATGGAGACACTGGAAAGCATTTAGATGGATGATCAAAGGAAGAGTTTCTGTCTTAAGGTGTCAGAATTAAGCATGTTGTCTTTTCTTTTGGTTTGATTATTAATTGGTAATCTTCCCTGCGTTGTTAATCTGTACAGCAGAAAGTACTAGCTGCATTGCATATTTCTCCCTTGCTGGCAGCAAGAGCCCCAGGGATGCACTGTTTTTGTAAGTATTAGATCAGTTATTTTAGATTGGTTTGTTGTGTTTCTAGGGCTACACAATTTCTATTTACATTTTTAGTCAATAGTTTTAGTTTATAACGTTTTTCAAGTTACATGATCCCATCCAAAAAAGATAAATGTCCTTTCAGATACTCCCAGAAAAACATAGTCTTCTGAGTTGAGAAGGAAATATTTAAAATGGTCTAATTGGTGGCCCCCAATCATAAAATTATTTTGTTACTACTTCATAACTGTAATTTTGCTATTAGGAATTGTAATTTAAATATCTGATATGCAGGATATCTGATATACAACCTTAAAAGGGGTCAGGACACATAGGTGTAGAACAATTATTGGATTGCTACATAGTAGTTTTATTTAACAATTATTGTGCAACCTTGGCGTTGAGTAAGTACGCTACTGACTGAACAAGTAAAAGTTATTATTTGTAACACAAGAAAGGAATCCTCAAGTTATCTGTGGTATAAAAATACTTTTATGTAGAGTTAAGTGAAGTTTTCTAAGGTTGCCATAGGACTATGAATAATGTTAGGATTAATGAAAATATAAAGTCCATATTTTTGTACTAAGTTTCACTCACAAAATAATCTTTATTTGGACTGGTTTAGGCTTTAATCTATTCTGAAATTAGCTTGAGGAATAAAATAAACAATAAAGTGGAATAAAAAGTAAACATTGCCACAGTGGACTGTAGAGATGGCAGCAGCCATATAACAGCTCACAACTGCCTGTAACTCTAGTTCTACCGGATCAAACACCTTCTTCTCTCTATGGACACCAGACCCTACATGTGCACATACATACATGCAGGCAAAACACCTATACACATAAAATTAAGTCTTAAATAAAAATTAAATTAAAAAACTCATAGACATAGTTTTAATAGTGGTAAAGGGGGGCTCCGTAGTTAAGAACATTGTCTGCTCTTCCAAAGGTCCTGAGATCAATTCCTAGCAACTTCATGATGGCTCACAACTATCTATAATGGGATTTGATGCCCTCTTCTGGCATGTAGGTGTATGTGCAGATAGAGCATTCATACATTAAAGAACAAAAACCAGGTGTTTGTGGCACACGTCTTTAATACCAGGAGGCAGAGGCAGGTGGATCCCTAAGTTCAAGGCCAGCCTGGGGTACAAAATGAGTTTCAGGATGTCCAGGGCTACACAGAGAATCCCTGTCTCGAAAAACACAACCAAGAAAGGTGGTAAAAGGACTTCCTGTAAACTAAATGACTGAAAAGGCTTAAGAATATGTTGGATAAAGGACAAGGATAGAAAGGTAGTGGGTGTTTATCAGAGTTTACCAATGGTAATTTATAAAGAGAAGACATTTGATACTTGCAACCCATTGGTGGAAGGAGGGGATGGACAACTCCTGAAAAGTGCCTTCTAACCTCCTTGCACTGGCACACACACACATGCACAGTTTTTTTTTATTACTGCTTTTTGTTGTTTGTTTTTAAGAAAGTAAGAGCTGGAGAGATGGCTCATTAGTTCAGAGTACATACTGCTCTTGTAGAGGACCCAAGTTTGGTCAGACATCCTCTTCTGGATTCACAGCACCTGCACTTAGAATATGCATTTACACCCCCATACAGACACACATAATTTAAAAAAAAAGTTAGGCATGATAGCACACACCTTTAATCCTAGCATTTGGGAGGCAGAGGCAGACAGATCTCTGTTAGGTCAATGCCATCCTGTTTTACAGAGTGAGTTCCATGCCAACCAAGGCCACATAGTGAAGTTCTCTCTCAAATAAATACGTTTTTTAAAAAGTAACTTAAAAAGTGAACTATCCAGGATCTAGACCCCTAAGGTCCAAATCTAGGATGATATAATGTAAGGCCTGGTAGCACAGCCTCAGGATAACCAGCCAGTGGTTTTGTTTGAGTGGACGTAGCTGGTCTAGATGTGTAATTCAGGGACATAACCTGCGGCTTGATCCAGAGTTTGTCTAGGTTGAGACAAAAGGTAAGAGTAGGCCTGAGAAAAGCCCTTAAACCCTAACACATCTGCCAAGCCTGCTGCCAGATTCTGTCGGTAGGATCAGTTTATTACAACGAGACCAGCTTAGTATCATCTGCTCATGTCCCTTACCCCCCGCCCATAGCCCTGAAACTGAAGGAGCCTGATGATAAACAGCACTGGGGGGAAGGCAGGCATTTTGTAACTGAGGAACTGTTTAACCACAGTGCTAAACAATTTTCTTTAACCTGAAGCTACACTTTAAGGAGCAGAGAAGGTAATAAATTAGACCTAATTGGACCTTGGAAGGTGAATTTAAAACTGCTTCACAGGAACCTCTCTCAAAACTGGGAGGTGGGTGAGAAGTAGCTCTCTGACTTCATCTCCCAGCACTGCCTGTCTCCATATTTTAGTGAATCACAGGGAATGCTGTTGAGATTCAGGCAGAACCACAGTTCAGCCTTTCTTATGTGGTCTGTGAAAACATGGAAGGTCAAAGAGCAGCACAGAGCAGTGTCCTACCTTGTCATTCCCGGTAGGGAGAAATGACAACATGAATAATACAAAGCATGAAAGGGAAATATGGTAAAGTAGAAGTGCCAAGTCTCGAGAAGATTCACACTGGGGGAAGATCCAGCCTCTGTCTCTGCGTGTGCACTGTGAAGACGTCCTGGCAGTCCCTTAGTACATTTAAAGAATGTCTGTTGTGTGATGTTTATGCCAGCAAATGTGTGTAGAATGTCTGTTGTGTGGTATTTATGTCAGCGAATATGTGTGTTCATGAGCGATCTTGGTAATGTCTGTTAGGAGTGCTTAGCTAGTCTTATTGAAGATTTAGTTTCTTTCAGACGACTTAATTTCCCATCTTACTTATAACGAACGAGCCTCTAAACAGTCATTGTAAAGACAGAAACTGTCTGTGGAGTTGACTGAATGATTCAGGCTACTTTATCCTAATAGCAAAATATGTCAGAATGGACGAAGGTAGAATTATTGAAGGTTGAGACATACCTGGTTTTTTGAGACAGGGTTTCTTTGTGTGGTCTTGGCTTTCCTGGAACTAGTTCTGTAGACCAGGCTGTCCTCGAACTCAACGAGATTTACCTACCTCTGCCTCCTAAATCCTGGGATTAGAGGCCACCACTGTCTGGCCAGAACTTTTTTTTTTTTTTTTTTTTTTTTGCAATAAGATACAGATATATAACCCAGACTAGCCTTAAATATATGACTGATTTATCTTAGCTGCCCGAGTGTCAGGGTTATTGGCAGCATCACTATATTCAGCTCCTGAATAGTTAGTTACCTTCAGAATGAGAACCATAGGAAATCTGAGTCATTAATTTGTACAATTGTTTATTGGGATTTTATCCACCCGTTTATAATTTAGATATTTAAGCGTCTCACCTTCATGGTGTTGGGAATGGAACACAAAACTTTGCGTATCTGGGAAAGTCCCTCATTACAGATGTATTCCCAGATCTTACACATTTAAATCTAAAGAAAAAGACTTTTAGTCTTGATGCACTTAGTTAAGATGGAATTCCATCGTTTTCCCCTTCTATTTCCTCTCTCCAGCTCCTCACAGGTACCCTCCTTCAACCCCTCTTCATGCCCCCACTTTTAAATTGTTGGCCTCTCTTCCTTTGATTATTATTCTTATGTAAACATGTAGTTGGACTTTCCTTTGGACTGCCAACTCACAAATAATGACGTGGATACTTATTACTAATTATAAAGCTTGGTGTGGATTAGACTTGTCCTGTTAGTCCTTATAACTTAAATTAACCCATTGCTATTAATCTACATAGCCTTTACCGCCCTCCCACTCTGTACATCCAATTTGCTCCATGTCTTCCTGGCATCTCCTGCCTCTCTTCTTCCCAGAGCTCCTCTCTGCCTATTCTCTCCTGTCTAGCTGTTGGCCATTTTTAAACCAATCAGAAGGTACCTTAGGCAGAGACAGATCTTTACAGTGTAAAAAAGATTATCCCACAACATGTATGTATATAAACATAGACACACACAAATATTTATAAAGTCATTTCTAGAAGAGTCTTTTTCACATACAGATTTCTGGCTCTTAACAGTCTTTCCATCCCCTTTCCATCTGCTCTTCCAGCATATTCCCTGAGTCATAAATTCAGAATCTGTAGATTGTCTGTTGGGTCGGGGCTCCTATGATCTCTGCATTATGTCCAGGTGTAGGTTTCTATGATGGCCTCCATCAGCTGGAAAGAGAAGTTTCTTTGACGAGGGGTAGTAGGTACACACATACACATGTGCACATATAGCTACATGTAGTGATCACAGAACAGTCAGTATTCTAACTATTTCAGTACCATGAAGTAGTGCCCTCTGTTATTTCTACTCCTTCAAAAGAAGTAGTCTGGCTTCTGTCACTACAGATTTTGTCTGTTCTTGAAGTGAAATGGTATAGTAGTGTGGTGCCACACTTTTTTGATTAATCATTATGTCTATAAGATTCAGCCATATTGTTGTTTTCTATCAGCAAGTTTCTCTTTATTGTATTACATAAATAAATTTATATTATATATCTGTTCACATAGTTGATAGAGATATGTGTGTTTACAGTTTTTATTTTTTATAACTAAAGTTATTAAAAACATTTTAATACTTGCTTTATAGTTAATATATTCACTAATTTTATTGGGCCAAAGAATTCTCTAGTTGTTTTCAAATGCAAAAAAAATTAATTTGAACAGATGGGGCCAAGGCCAGTGAGGTGGTTGATGTGACGCTTATAACATAAACGTGATGCTGGGGCCCACTCAAAAGTGGAAGGACAGAATTGACTCTGCAGAGTAGTCCTATGATCTCTACATGCATGTTCCGCATAGTGGTCCCCTCTGCATCATGCACACATAGCAACAGCAACAATATTAAATACATCATCATTGTTATCATCAAGATATCAGAATGCAAACCTCGCTCACAGAACATGTTAAGTCCATGTAAGTGAAAATACACCATTATCTTAGTTACTTTTCTGTTGCTGTGAGTAGACACCATGACCAAGGTAACTTATGAAAGAAATCATTTAATTGGGGCTTGCTTACAGATTCAGATGGTTCAGTCCGTGGCTGTTACGGTGGCATATGTGGCAGAATGAGAGAGGGAGAGAGGAGGGAAGTGAGGGAGGGAGGAGTCAAAAGAGAGGAAGAGACAGAGAAGCTCACTGGGAATGGCATGGGCCTTTAAAGCTCAAAGTCCCCAGTGGTATACTTTCTCCAACAGGGCCACACCTCTTAATCTTTCTGAAACAATTCTACCGACTGTTGAACAAGCATTCCAATATATGAGCCTGGCGGGTGGGCATTCTCATTCAAACACTACACCATTTCAATAGAACTGGGGGAAAATTGCAGTGACCATTTAGGATAGTGTCCTGTACTTGTTCTGTATAGGTATGACATGATCAGTGATCGAGCAATAGTAGATACTGAGCTAGATGCTAGAGGAAAGACAGTCAAACTTTCATTCACCATGCAGGGAACAGGTGATTAGAACACAGTGTTTGAGTGCTCTAACAGGACCAGCAGGGCAGTACCTGGACTATCTCCTCTAAACTAGAGTTACTAAGAGGAGGCATCTTGAGGAAATGGCATCCAATTTGTTTTCTAAATATATTGAAATACTAGGGAGTTGTTACTGAGGTGAGTAGGTCAATGGGAAATTTTAGATGATATTTTAAGTCCTGGAGACTTCAGATACTGAAATTAGCTGGCCGAGTGGGGACTCAATTATTAAGGGCCTTTGAATAATAAATATCAACTGATATCAGCCTCGGGCCAGAATGGAGCCATTGAAGACTGTTTATTAAGAAGACATTGAATATGTAAAGAAGAATATAATGAGTCTTTACTTACACAAACCAGTTCCTTAACTACCAATTCCCAGTCCTCTTGAGACCACTTCCTCCTCTCTTCAAGTTTCTAGAAGAAACTTGAGGCAACTTTGAGTTACTGCATTATGTTTAACAGGAGGATGACATGAACAGTTTATATTTTAAACATTAAACATTCCTAGTAATTCCAACTTACCTTTAAGATGCTCACATCGTAATTTGGTGTTTATCATTTGGTTTGAATTTTAAAAT
This sequence comes from Chionomys nivalis, assembly GCF_950005125.1. NCBI lineage: Eukaryota > Metazoa > Chordata > Mammalia > Rodentia > Cricetidae > Chionomys > Chionomys nivalis. Next base: position 45,899,945 of record NC_080094.1, on the reverse strand, counting down.
AGAATTAAAATTTTAGCTTCTATAACTGAAAATGAGAGCATTAAAAGTTAGTTTCTAGGATTTGGTTTTGATAATAGCAAAGACACTAGTCATGCGAAAGTGGAATTAGGTGTATAATTTTATGTATTTTATAAATGAAAGCTGAGGAATTTGTAAATCTTTTGTAGCTTGGATTTTATCTTTCAATTAAATCTGTGCATAACTGCTTACTGAAATTTACTCTGATGGTAAAAATACCATAGGTTGCCTTTATTTTAAAGCTAATTAAAGCTACCTACAGGCCACAAATTAAAAGTCTCTCTTGTAATTAGAGTATTTCCTTAATTCGTTTGTTTTCATTGAAAGTAGTTTAGTCACTGTAATAGTTTGTAATTATGTTGTATTCATTCATTCATTCATTTTGGGAGAACCAGTGATCTTAATCTAAGGTAGAGATTCGGGGCTGGAGAGTGGCTCAGAAGTTAAGAGCACTGGGTCCTCTTTCAGAGAATCCAGGTTCAAATTCCAGCATCCTTATGTCCAGTCTCAAGGGTTCTGACACCTTCACACCAACGCACATGAAATAAAAGTTAAATAAATTATTTTAAAAACTTTGGTGGCTAAGAGTGATTGTTACAGTTTAGTTTTTTTAAGGGAAGAATTTGTAACAGAAACCAAAGATACTCTTTAAAAAGTAAAATGTTTACTTACTGACTGGCTCCTTATTGAGAAAAATTTCCAGTTTTTATCTGTATGAATGAAATTTAAGTTCTTGGAATATTTTTCTTTTCAGAATATTTTAAAATTTGTTTTAGAATTAACATTGGAAATGTGAAATTTTCGTTATTTTCTACAGAGAAGATGGTGAATTAGAAGATGGTGAAATAGATGACGCAGGGTTTGAAGAAACACAAGATCAGGAGGCAAAAGAGAATGAAAAGCAGAAAAATGAGAAAGCCTACAGAAAATCAAGAAAAAAACACAAGAAAGAAAGAGAAAAGAAGAAATCCAAAAAAAGAAAGCATGAGAAACATAAGGTAAGTTAACATAACTTTCCATTCCTTTTTGTTCTTGTTTGCTTGCTCGCTTGTGTGAGACCATATCTCATGTAACCGAGCTGTAGAATTCATTTTGTAGCTGAAGATGACCCCAAACTCCCGATTCTTCTTCTTTTCCCCCCAGTGCAAGACTATTGTGTTTGACATAGACTATATACAGACACCGTGTCTTAAAACCACCCTCCCAAAGAAAGGCCTTTTCTCTGTGGTTTTGGAGCCTGTCCTGGAACTAGCTCTTGTAGACCAGGCTGGTCTCAAACTCACAGAGATCCGCCTGCCTCTGCCTCCTGAGTGCTGGGATTAAAGGCGTGCGCCACCACCGCCCGGCAGGAAAAGCCTTTTATAATGATAAAAGTCACAATTCAAAATGAATATATACATTATTAAATTGTATATTCTTCAAAATAACTACTGTCATAGCAGAAGCTGGTAATGACTAAAAAGAAGTAGAACATAGTAGTAATAAACAGGCTAATATAATTCACCTAATCCAGAGAAATCAATTTAAGCACTTATCTGGCTATTCTTTATTAATAAAATTCAGGAGTTAGCCGGGAGGTGGTGGCGCACGCCTTTAATCCCAGCACTCGGGAGGCAGAGGCAGGCGGATCTCTGTGAGTTCGAGGCCAGCCTGGTCTACAAAGGGAGTTCCAGGACAGGCTCCAAAGCTACAGAGAAACCCTGTCTCGAAAAACCAAAAAAAAATAAATAAATAAAAATAAAATTCAGGAGTCAGAGATATCATGTAAGAACCTGAATATCAGAGAAGTGGTGGAGAAGCGACCAGAGACCTCCCCCTTCCTCCTTCATTCCTTTATCCAAAACTGGCCGAGACCTTCTCTAAGCCCCTGTCCTACTTCTTTCTATCTTTCTGTCTGTCCTCAGGCCTCCAAAACCTCTTTGGTTAATTTTGGTCAGCTAAAAACTAGATCTGCCCCCTGATTAAAAGCAAATTCTTATTGGCAGTCTCGGGAGTGTCAGAATGTGATCAAAATATCACACAGCAATCAATCAAGTAATGACTGATTGAGCAAACTTATCTCCTAATGGACAATGTTTATTTCAAACCCTAACCAACAATGGCTATGTATTTGAAATACTTGGTAGCATAATTGTAAAAAGGTTGTTCATCTGTCAAATAGATAAAATCAAGACTGAAAACAGAAAACCAATCTCCAAACATTTAGAAGCAAAGGAATACTAAGCAAAGGAAAACAGACCCTGCCTCTATAAAAATCTTAGAGTTCAGTTCAATTAAGTGGAATTTTACTTAGTTTGCACCATACTTATGATGGAAATTTACAGATTAAAAAATGTAGAGCCAGTGTTTTTGTTGTAAAGAATACTAAGAACTGCTTAAAGAACTTAAGTTGAGGAGGTAATTATTTTGGCCAGACAAAAAAAGCTTGTACTACTGAGGTAGAGGCAGGTGGATGTCTGTGAGTTTGAGGATAGTCTGGTCTACACAGAGAGTATCAAACTAGCTAGGATTACATAGTGAGACCTTGTCTCAAAAAACAAAAACAAAAATACTTGTTGTTTTTTTTTTTATTTGAAATTACATTACAATGTAAACAAACTTTTTCTCGTATTTTGCCAACTATTATCAACCACTTGGGGTTTTCATTTTACTTTTGTTCAATTTTGTTGACTGGATTCATTTCATGTAGGAAATTTGGAATAGTTTAGGATTTTCGTGCCAATAAGTAACTCCAAAGCAACTTTAGGCAAGATTAAATGAATGCATATTCTACTCATGTTCTGAAACCTTTTGGTGATGAGCAAATTTTATTTCCTTTAATATTAGATTAAACTGAACATGGTGGCACACACCTGTAATACCAGCTCTGGGAAGCTGAGGCCGAGAAGCGTAAATGTATAAATGCCAAGTGACTTCTGTTTTAAGCTCTTGGCATGGGGTAAATGAGAAACATATGTTCATAAAATCCCTGAGCAAAAGGAGAAAAGTTCTTCAGCCTAGAAGTTGTGGTGACTTTTAGAGCAAGACTTTATCTTTTTGATTGTGAGCCTGGTATTTAATGGCTGAGTCATCTTTCCAACCTAGAGCAAGAATTTCTCAATGTCACTCAAGAGTCTAAGGCCATAGTGTACCCTACTGGTTGGCACTACTGGCAGAAACAAGCTTATGTGATTATGCACTAGTTTCCTTCTTGTGAATGAACACATTTCTTTGTTTCCTTTCAGCACAACTCTCCATCTGGCGATGAGAGTTCTAACTACAGCCTGGATTCAGATGTTGAACATATGGAAAGTTCCTATAAGAAAAGAGCTAGCTTCTACAGGGATTATGACATTCCATTTTCTCAGGTATTGTCTTTTTATTATGATAAAAACATATACAACATAAAATATACCAAGTAACTGCCTTTCAGAGTATGATTTAATGATATTAAATATATCTGAAGTATTTGCCTATCACCACATCCATCTCCAGGCTTTTTGCACATTTGAAACAGAAATACTGTCCTTGGAGGAGCCCTCCTCCTCACTCCTCTAACTGCTGCCCTCACTTTCATCTATGACTTTGCCTTTTCTAGGGCCCTCATATCATATACTTTTATGTAATATGAATAATAAAAATCCAGAGACAGATATTGGGGTTCAACCTGAAGATCAGAAAAGCAAAGCAACCAATCACTAGAGAGACCTTTTACCTCTACCAATGCTCAGACTGAAGGGGCGATCCTCAGACTGCCAAACCGCAGACTCCACATTTTACCTCTACTGAGTTCCTTTCCCGTCTCTTCCCCTTTATTATATTCCTCTCTCTTTGCCTAACCATATGGCTCCTGTCTCTACCTCCCTATTGCAGGGATTAAAGGTGTGGGATCCCAAGTGCTAGAATCATCTTTGTGTGAGCTCTGTTTTTCTTTTAGACAGATTCAGTCTTGTCTAGCCCAGGGTGGCCTTGAACTCAAAGAGATCTGTCTGCCTCTGTCTCTCAAATCCTAGGATTAAAGTGTGTGCCACCACTCCCTGGCCTGTATGGCTGACTAGTATGGCTGCTTTGCCCTCTGATCTTCAGGCAAGCTTTATTTATTAAAACACAAATAATATACCACTTCACTTTTGTTCTTTTGAATCTGGCTTGTATTAGCATGTTTTCAGGATCCATTCATGTTGAGCATATATTAAAATTTCATTCTTTTTTTAAGACTAAACAATACTCCATTGTTGTATAAGCTACATTTTTGCTTATCTACTCATCTGTTGAGGGACCCTTGGATTGTTTGTACTTTTTGACTGTTGTGAATATCCAGTTTATGAAAATGGGCATAAAATTGTCTTCAAAACCTTTCATTTGTTTTCTTGGAGCATATGCCTAATAGTGAAATGATTGGTCGTTCTCTTAACTTTCTGAGGAAGCACTAAGCTGCTCTCACAGACTGTACTGTTTTACATTCCCATTTGGAAAGCCTGAGTCATCTTCTCTGTATCCTTGCCAGTGCCTGTTCTTCTCTGTTTTCCTTGGCTGTGGGGAGTAGAAAATGGGTGTTCAAGTGGTATTCATTGGTTTTTTAAAATTTCCTTTTGAGGCCGGGCAGTGGTGGCACACGCCTTTTATCCCAGCACTTGGGAGGCAGAGGCAGGTGGATCTCTGTGAGTTTAAAGCCAGCCTGGTCTACAAGAGCTAATTCCAGGACAGGCTCTAAAACTACAGTGAAACCCTGTCTCAAAAAAACCAAAAAAAAAAAAAAATTCCTTTTAAAGGTGTAAAATATAAGTTTAAGTTGCCCAATTTTTGAAAGTCTTTTTGTCATACTAACGTATGTTTGTCAGATACATGCTACAAACTCCTGTCTTTGAGATAAAGAATGCATTTTAATGCATTTTATATCAAGTTACTGGCACTGGTGTTTGTCTGGATCACATATTAGACACTTTTTCTGATTCTGAAGGCTAAAAGTCCCTATTTAAGATCCCAGCAGGGTTGGTTTCCAATGGCAGCTATATGGAAGTGTCTGTTTAGGCTCCTTCCTCTCTGGTCTATAGATGGGCACCTTCTCACAGCTTTGCCCTCACATGGCCATGCTGCTGGTACAGCAGCTCCTGGTGTCTCTGAACGCACAGATTATTCCTCGTTATAAGAACACCAGTCAAGCAGGGCAGTAGTGGTGCATGCCTAAATCCCAGGACTTGGGAGACAGGGCAGGTGGATCTCTGAATTCAAGGCCAACCTGGTCTACAGATTTCCAGTACAGCCAGGGCTACACAGAGAAATGCTGTCTTGAAAAAAACACAACAAAAGAACACCAGTCAAATTATATTAGAGGTTATTTTTAAGGCCACTCCCCAGATGAAGTCCCATTCTGAGCTACTGTGGTTAGAGCTTCTACACAGGAGCTTTTGGAGGGATATACTTCAGTCTATAGTGCACCTAGGCACATCACACTCAGCCTGCTTTCAAAGGGAGGTCATAACGAATTGTGAATATATGTGACATTGGCTCCTATAAATGCAACAATCATTTGGAATGTCTGAAAAATGGAAGAGTGGTAGCACAGTTATCTAACATGTTCTGGGTTCCATCCCCAGCACTAGAAAAAAAAGGCCACAATATTATACTTCTTTATTAAATATGTGTACTGCATGAACAAAGTCCATATGTAATTATTTCTTAATCTGATAGTATTAATCTCCTATGAATTTAGAAACCAGATTAGTTTGTTTGATTATCTCTCTTGTCCTTTTTCTTAAATTTTAATTTTATTATTTTGTGTGCATGCAGTGCCCCCAGAGGCCAGAAGAGGGCAATGGATACCCTGGGATTGGAGTTACAGATTATTTTAAGTTGCTCTCTGGGTGGTTGAGGTAGAACACTGGTCCTCTGGAAAAGCAGCCAGTGATATTATCCAAGAGCCATGTCTCCAGCCCCATATTCTTTTGTGTGTGTGTACAAATGTATAAGTATTGCAGATGCGTTTGCACTTGTGTGTATACATGTGAAAGCCAAAAGACAACCTCGACTGTCATTCTCAGTCACTATCACCTTGCTTTTTGTTTGTTTCTGTTTCTTTGAAGATTTGTTTTTAATGATGTGTAGGTGGAGGGGGAATAGTATATGTACTTGTACAGCAGCCCATGGAGGCTAGAAGTGTTAGAACTCCGAGACTGGTGTTCCTGGTAGTATGAGCTGCTTAACCTGAGTTCTAGGCATCAAACTCAAGGCCTCAGGAAGGGCAGTATGCAGTCTTAACCACTGAGCATCTCTCCAGCCCTACTCTCCTTGGTGCTTGAGAAAACGTCTTTCATTAGCCTGTTGTCAAATGGGTTAGACTAGCTAGCCCATGAATCTTGAGAATCTACTTGTCTCTGCCTCTCCAGCACTGGTATTACCCTGCCCAGCATTTTACATGAGTTCTGGGGGAAATGAACTCTGTTCTCTGCTTGCAAAGCAAGCACTTTACCAGATGAGCTAGTACTCCAGGCCCTGTTGCCTTCTTTATAGTTGGTGTTGCTAAATGACTAAAATGTTTAAATCATCTTATTTTAAAAATTTTAAACCATAGTTAATAATTTTATCTAACTGTACAAATATTAGGATTAATACCACATAACTGGGTGGTGGTGACATGGCACCTAGCACCAGGGAAGGATAGAGGTAGTCAGAACTCTGTGAGTTTGAGCCAGTCTGGACTATTGAGACACTTTTAAGGCAGACAGGGTGGTTACACAGAGAAACTCTGCCTCAAAACAAAAACAAAACAAAACAAAAAACATAAAATAAATAAGTAAATAAAAAGAATTCACCGGGCGGTGGTGGCGCACGCCTTTAATCCCAGCACTTGGGAGGCAGAGGCAGGTGGATCTCTGTGAGTTCGAGACCAGCCTGGTCTACAGAGCTAGTTCCAGGACAGGCTCCAAAACCACAGAGAAACCCTGTCTCGAAAAACCAAAAAAAAAAAAAGAATTCATACCACACCACATTTAAAGTGCAGTAAGCTAATAGCAAGGTATGGTCTTTGCTTTTTCTTAGTCTTCAAGTAATAATTCTGTGGAACTTTTCTTGTTTTATTAAAAAGTTGACAAGATATGTTAGAACTAATTATAAAGTACTTAAATGGAAGATTTAAATGAATATTATCATTAATTAAATTTCTAGTACTAAATTATATGCCGTTTTTCGTGCTTTAGTAAGGATGCAGTGAAATTAATGTCTCTTGTAAACAGCTTTTTAATAAGCAGTTTTTTCACTCAGTGTTATTTCGCTATTAGAGAAAGCTTCTCTCTTTGTGAAAGACGTCAGATATGATTTTTTGCAAAAATTTTACATTTTATTGTATATATCATTTATAAGAACATTTTCACACAAGTGTATAATGTATACTTAAGATACTCCTGCCATACTCCCACCTTTGCCTTCCTCACCCTCCGTGTTTAGTCCACTGAAAACAGGTTTCATTTCTACTTCCATGGCATGTGTACACATGATTTTATGTGTCTATATAAAGTCTAAGACACAAAGAAAACACAGTATTTGTCTTTCTGAAATTGGCTTAATTATCTTAATATGATAATCTCCAGTTGCATACATTTTCCTACAAATGCCTGAAAAACACGGTCTATTCCTCTGCTAATGGCCACCTAGGTTTGTTCCATAACGCAGCTAATGTGCAGTGCTACAGTAGACATGGATGTGTGAGTATCTCTGTGATACACTGATTCAGACTCCACTGAGTAAGTAGTCTGTGCCATCTTCATCATCAACATCATCGTTATTGTTATAGCTTAGCATTGTTTTCATTATTCAGAGTCCCATATTTCTTTATGAATTTTAAGATTTTTTTCAGCGTCTGTGAAGTAGGTATTGTTATCTTGATGGTGATTGCCTTGAATTTGTAGATTGCTTTTGATAAGATAGCTTTTTCATTCATCTAATCCATGATGGGAATTATTCCCATCTTCTAGTGTCTTCTTCAGTTTCTTTATCCAGCATTTAAGTTTTCATTATTGAGTACTGTAGTTGGATTTTTCTTTTCGGGCTGCCAGCTCACAAATGGCACAGAGACTTATTATTAATTGTGAAAGCTCGGTCTTAACTTAGGCTTATTCTTAACTAGTTATTGTTACTTAAATTAACCCATATTTTTAATCTATGTTCTTCCATGAGGCTTATTACCTCATCTCAGCTTCCTCTGCATCTGGCTGGCAATCCTGCCTTTGTTCTTCCTAGACTTCTCTCGGCTCAGACGTCTGTCCTATATGCTCCTTCCTGACTATTGGCTGGTCAGCTTTTTACTGCACCAGTCACAGCAACACATCTTCACACAGTGTACAAATACCCACAACAGGGTACTTCTTACTTCCTTAGCTAGATTTATTCTAAGTATTGGCTTCAAAGAAAATAATTATGAAAGGGATTGTTTTTCTGGTTTCATCTTCAACATGTTTGATATTGGTATAAAGGATGGCTACTGATTTTTGTGTTAATTTCATAACTTGCTATGCTACTTTTCTGAAACTGTTTATCAGATCTGAGAGTTTGTGGATAGAGTTTTCAGGGTCTCTAATGTATAGAATCCTATCACCTGTGAATAAAGATGCTTTTACTTCTTTGTCCTATGTATCTTTTATTTTCTTCTTTGTCTTATTGCTCTAGCTAAGACTTCATGTGTTATATTGAATAGGTGTGGAGACTGAACATTTTTGTCTTGTTCCTAATTTTAATAATCTTAGACCTGTCTGCCTCTGACTCTGCAGGGGATTAAAGATATAGGCCTCCACACCCACCATACAATGGTTTAAATTGTCAATTTGACACAATCAGAGAGTCTTAGTGATTATCTGGATTAGGTTAGCTTTTAGGGGATTTTCTTAGTAGGTTGAATTGAGGTTGGGAAGACCCACCCTAAATGAGGGCAGCATCATTTCATGGACATGATGAATGAAATGGAAAGAAAATAACAAGCTGAACGCTAGAAGCATGTATGTATTCATTCATTGATCCACTCATTCATTCATTCTTACGCTCTCTGGTCCTGACTATGGAGGTGATATGTCCAACACCCTGAAGCTCCTGTGACTTCCCTGCTATGATGACCTATGACCTGAAACTGTGAGCTGAAACAAACCCTGAATTGTTTGTGTTAGGGTGTTTTTATCATAGTAACAGGAAACAAAACTAGGACACATACATTTTGATGTGTTATGTTATAATTTAGTTCAATTTTAGTAATTTTAAAATTTCTGTTCTGAGGCACTATCTGGATAACTCATTCATCATTCAGGAGTGTGGTTTTCAATATTCATGAATTTGTATATATTCTATAGTTTCTCTTGTTGAATTCTAGTTTTATTCCATTTTGCTCAAATAGAGTACAGGAATTATTTCAACTTTCCTGTGTTTGTTAAGATTTGGTTTATTCACTAGTCTGGCTCATGGGGACTTACAGAGTCTGAACCAACAATCAGGAAACCTGCATGGGACTTACTTAGGCCTTCTGCATATATGTGGCAATTGTGTAGATTGGTCTGTATGTGGGACTCCCGGCAATGGGAGCAGAGCTGTCCCCAGTGTTTTGACTGGCTGTTAGGAACCTATTCCCCATGCTGAATTGTCTTGTACAGCCTGAATACGGGGGGCAGGGGACTTGGTTTTGTGGTAGCTTGATTCCCATGCTTTGCTGAAGCCCATGGAAGACCTGTCCCTTTCTGAGTGATTATGAAGGAGGGGTAGATTGGGAGGAGCAAAATGGAGGAAAGGAGAGAGAATGGAGGGAAAGGAGGCAGGGGAAGATGTGGTTAGAATGTAAAATAAATAAATTAATAAACAAGAGTTGGTTTATGTTCTTTTACATAATTTATTTTGGAAAAAAATCCATCAGCTGCTGAAGAGAATATGTATTTTGCTATGTTTGGATGAGGTGTACTGTAGTTGTCTTAGGTCCATTTGATTTATGATGTAAACGCAAATGTTTCTTTTTCTTGTCACAATGACCTGTCTACTGATGAGAGTAGAGTATTGAAGTCACTCACGATTATTGTGTTGAGGTGAATCTTACATCCCTACATCTAGTAGCATTTGTTTTATGATATGAGGTTCACCTGTGCTTCGTGTGTATACCTTTAGAATCGTAATACCCTTTTGATGGGTTTCTCTTAATCCGTAAGAAATGGCCTTCTCTCTATCTTCTTATTTTTGTGTAACATCAATTTGATCAGATATTAAAACAGTGGTAACTGCATATTTCCTATTTCTATTTTCTTGGGAAACCTTTTTAATCCCTTTACTCTAAGATTATGTATGTCTGACTTTTTTTTACAAAATTTTTTACATATTTTTTAATTTTTTCCATTTTTTTCCTTTTATTGAAAATAGATTCTCAGACTGGACATGGTGGCACAGCTTTTAATCCCAGTACTTGGGAAGCAGAGGCAGACAGAGCTCTGTGAGCTCAAGGCCAGCTTGGTCTACAGAGAAGTTTCAGGACAGCCAGAGCTGTTACACAGAGAAACCCTGTCTAAATAAAACAAAACGAGGAAGAGGAGTGGGAAAAAGTGTATAGCTCAATAAAAACAATAATTAAAGAAGAAAACAAAAAAGAAAATAGATTATTTTCTCATAGCCTGATTACCATTTCCCCTCCCTCTATTCCTCCTAGTCCCTTCTTACCTCTCCTTCCATCCAGATCCACTCCCTTTCTAGAAATTCTAGTTATTTCAGGAAATATCAGACTTCTAGGAAAGAACAGCAAACATGACAAAATAAAATATAAAACAAAACAATCACATTGAGTCTGTACAAGGTAACAACAGAAGGAAAAGAGCCGCAAGAGAAGGCACAAGAATCGGAGACCCACTTATTTTATAGGACACACTCCTATTTTATTTTATAAAAACACTGAGCTGAAAACTAATATATAAGCAGAGGATCTAGTATAGACCTGTGCGTGCTGCTTCAGTTTATATGAGCCTTGCTTAGTTGATTCAGAGGGCCTTGTCCTCCTGGTGTCCTTCATCCCCTCTGGATCCTTTTTTTTTTTTTTTAAGATTTATTGATTGATTGACTGATTGGTTTTTTTGTGATAGTATTTCTCTGTGTAGATTTGGAGCCTGTCCTGGAACTCACTCTGTAGCCCAGGCTGGCCTCAAACTCACAGATCTGCCTGTCTCTGCCTCCTGAGTACTGGGATTAAAGACGTGCACCACTGCCGCCCATCTGGAGTTATTTATTTTTTATGTGCATTGGTATTTTATCTGCACGTATGTCTGTGTGAGGGTGCCAGATCCCCTAGAACTAGAGTTACAGACTGTTGTGAGTTCCAAAGACTCTCTCTCCGTGTAATGTCTGGTTGTGCGTCTCTATATCTGTTCCTGTCCACTGCAGAAGGAAGTTTCTCTGATGATGACTAAATAAAGCACTGATCCACGAGTATAACAGAGTATCATTAGGAGTCATCGTATTGATAGTTTTTTGTTTTGTTTGGCTTTGTTTTTAAGCTAGTAGTGTTTGGTTTTACCTTAGGTCTCTGGCCTGTCTGGTCTCTGGTTCTTACTCTCCCAAGCATTGTTGGATGTGGGCCTTAAGTCAAATCAGACATTGGTTGACTGTTTGCTGCCACTGTTGTCCTAGTAAATCTTGCAGGCAGGACAGACCATAGGTCAAAGTTTTTGTGGCTAGTTTCTCTTTTGGTAGCTTGCTGCACCAAAGACACTAGAACATAGAGATGAAGGCTCCATGTTGGCACCAGCTTGACTTCTCATTCATGCTCAATGAGTAGTATTTGTGTTGTCTTTGGCAGTGGGGCCCTGCTGTTAGGTGGCAGAGAGAACCCATCGTCTTAGCAACAGCCTAGGTTTGAGGATTTCCATTGGATCCCTTTGACCAACAACTCAACTGAATGCAACCCAGTCCCAATATTGGAAGCGTTGTTTGGTGACAAGAGATGGCCAGCAGGGACTCTGTCTCCCTCATTTTTAGGATACTTCATTAGGATAATCTTCATATATTTTGGGAAGTTTCCAGTGGACTGGGGTTCCATATCATCCCTCAAATGTCCCTCAGTTCCAGCTGTCTCTTCCTGAAATTCCTTCCTTAACCTTATCTCCCCTCTGATTCTCTCATTCTGTCTCCAATCACCTGACGTCCACTCCTATTCTATTTAATCTTTAAATTTTTATATATGCATATTTTTGTATTATCCCTAAGCTGCTTTACTATTTTCTTTAATTTTAGAAAGGACTTTCATAGTGTTACAGCTGTAAGGTGAAGGGTTTCCCAAAAGCAAGTGTTACAGCTCTGTTTCAATCTGTATGATTTCTTAATATTTCAACTAGAAATGTAATTCTAATATTTTTAAATGTATATAACATTACAATAAAAACACTGGCAGTCTGGAGCCAAGGAATAACACAAAGTCAAACCACACAACATACCTCACTCAAAAGATTTGTTGGGAAAGACACATGAGACTGGTTGTTTCTGTTTGGATGAAAAGCAGCAAAGAACTGAGCTGGAGGTAGGCTTTATATAGAGAGTGGAGTTCTTGGGAGTGGAGCTTCTTAGAATGGTGATTTCCAGCATAGGGATTGGTGTGATTTCACGTCTTGATCTTGGGGTAAGCTCAGGGATTGGTGGTTTTTTGAGCTTAGGGATAGGTGGAATTTCAAACCCAAGAATTGAGCTCAGGCTTTTTACTTGGTGTAAAAAGGGCAGAGTTTGGCTGCCTGTATCTGGAGGGGCTGGTTCTGTAGGTTGATCCTGAAAGTTGGAGATCCTCAGAGGTGGGGCCTGGCCACTCCATGCCTCGAGGGGCTTAGACCTTTTTCTTTGGAAAATGGTCTTATATATGAGGGCATGGATTTGAAAATAGCTGTATGCCTATAACTATTGAGACACAGACATGGAAAATAAAAGTTAAAGAATAAAAAGTACAATGTTTTTGTACAGAAAGTACAATAAAGAAGTGGCATTTAATATACTGAATTTAGTGTTAAATATATTCATAAGGAAATACTAATGTAGTCAGAACTAATAACTGGTTTCTATCCTTTGTTCTCCCAACTTCTGGGGGAAATGATACTCTTGCTATCAGCTACTATTATTAGTTGAACATTTCTGATAATGATTGTCCATTTTTACCTAGCATGGACATATATCAGGAAGTTACATGACATCAAAGAAGAGTCAACATAACAAAAAATTCAACAGTAAAGAATATGCTGAGTCTAGTTTCTACAGTGATGACAACTTTGGTAACTACAGTGATGACAACTTTGGTAATTACAACCACGAGGGAGAAGAAGACTTTTCCAGTCAGCTGAAATACTATAGACAATCTCAGGAATCTTCGGGTTCATCATTTTCTAAAGAATCAGGGAAAAAACAGAGAACTAAAGGAAGCCCGCCAGGTGAGTTTAAAGTTAGCCTGTCTTAGAATATGAGAACCGTATAGGTTTATAATAACAAATTTCTTAGTTCCTTTTCAAGAATAAATCTAATGTTTTTAAAAAGGGAGGTAGCTTTTAAAAAGGGTGTGGTTGTGCATGTCTTTAATCCCAGCACCATGGAGGCAGAGGCAGGAGAATATATGTGAATTCAGTGTCAGCTTTGTCATAGTGAGCTCTGATCAACCAGAACTACATAGAGACCCAGTCTCAAAGCAAAACAAAACAAAACAAAAAGAATGAATTATGAACCAGATGTGGTTGCTTATGTTTATAATCCCAGCACTTGAGAAACTGAGATGGAAAGATCACTGGAGATTCTAGGCCAACCTGAACTACAAGGTCAGACCCTGCCTCAAAACAAAAACAAACTAAAACAATCAATTATGAAAAACAAATTTCCACAATTTAAAAACATAGCCATACACAGACGTTTGAATCCATATGCCAAGTTGACATCTGAAAAGTTGATAGGCCAGTATTTTTACAACTGTACTTTTCAGCACGTAAAAGTGCACATTCTCTAAATTCCTGTCAGCACAAATCCTTATAGTTTTGAGATAAATACAAGTGTGTTCTCTATTTGCTATTTAATTTTTTTATTTTTAAATTTGTTATTTTTAAGTGTGCGTGTGTGTGCGCGCGCACACACGCGCGCACAGGAGTTCAGGTGCCCACAAAGGCCAGAAGAGGGCATCAGATCCTCTGGAGCTGAAGTTAAAGATGGTTGTGAGTTGCTTAATGTGGGTTCTGGGAACTGAATTCAGGTCTTCTGCAAGAGCAGTGCGTAGTTTTAACTGCTGAGCCATTTCGGTAGCCCTCTTGATTTCCTGTAACAAAGTGAAAGTTTTCACATATTTATTGGTTGCTTAATAGGTCATTAAAAAGCTTATTAGTTCTGTATAACTTTGATAAAATATTAAAGTTACATTGTATTGTAAATTGGTATCCTGTTTGTATTGTTTGTTTTCAGACAGAGTCTCACTGGGTAACCCTTCCTGTCCTGGAACTCATGGTAGTACTCTTGCCTATGCCTCCCAAGTACCAATATACAAATTTTCAAATTGGACATCTTTTCAAATGTTTTATTTTTTGCAGTGCTGGAGAGTGAACCTAGGGTCTCATGTATGCCAGGCAAGCAGTCTACCAGTAAGCTGTATCCCTGGAGCACCCTTTTAGATACTTTAGTTGGGTACAACATCTTATTGTGTAGCCCAGTGTAGTCTCAAACGTGTGTTCCTCTTACCTCAGCCTCTCAAGTGCTAGGATCAGCCTCTTTAATGCTAGGGATACACTTTAAAATCCTGTCATTTTCAAAAACAATGAATGAAGATATGTGTATATAGAAACAAAATTATCAGTAGAAATCTGACTTGCTACAGATAAACTACTGTTTTATATATATATATGAATATATATATATATATGAATATATATATATATGAATATAATGGTTAGTTCACTTGTTAACATTTTATTCCAAGATGGGGAGGGAGAGACAAGAGTAGCTTTTCTAGACATGGATACTCTTAAGCCTTGCATCCTGTGCAGCTAACACCGCCATCTTCTGAGCAGGAAGCAACACTCAAAAGATAGAGCTGGGTTAACTTTCTCACTGGCTCTTAGGGGAAAAAGGATGATTCATTGTAGACTATTAAAGACAGATTGGTACTTGTAAGCTAATTGATATTAGTTACACTACTTTTCTGTAATATTTGAAATACGTTTTAACTTTTTCAGGTACTGAATATCGAATTAAAAGTTTTAATACTAGTCATGGACATATTTTGCCGAAGAAAATCAAAAGAAAAGAACACCGTGGGGCAAGAGTGACTAAAGGCCCTAATGTCTTTTCAGGAATGGATGACTTTCAAGAGGTACTGAGAACTTATATGTAAGGCGGGGAAGACCTTTTTTTCATTTTTTTAAATCACTTGGTTGCAAAGAATGCATTGTAACTGTAATGCTACTATCTGAATCAATGAAAAATTTTCAGCTGAGATCCAAAGAATATGAATAAAATTCTTCCAAAAGAATTTACTATAAATTAATACATATTAGGCATGGTATTAATATATAGATACACATTTAAGAGACCTAGGAATAAAATGAGTTTATGTGAAAAGCCCCAAAATAAAATTGATATGTTTCCAAGCAAAAACATACCCCTATTCTGCCTTCACTGTGCTTTCCTTTCTTAGAGGTCATTCTCCCCAAGGCAAATAGCTATAACAGGGGAGTATAGCTCAGTGGGCCAGGAAGGAAGGTGCTAGTAAGTTTATCTAATTATCAGAGCTGAGAGCATTGAAAAGGGGAAAGGGTGTAAATGATCAGAAAGATGAACTTAAATACTTTTTATGTAACAGTTATTCAGCAAATACATGTTAGATTGAGTTGAATTTCTATGCATGCATATTTCAGCAGCTCTGACTTGGAGTTATCCATTTCTGTATTCTATCACAGTTCTAGCTGTGATTCAGCTAGATGGAAGCTAGAGTGCTCTAATGTGCTCATTACATTTTACGTATTTTGTGCTCATGCATGAATATGTGGAGACAGCACAGACGGAGGTCAGAAGACAACCTGCTGCTTCACTCCACCATATGGGTCTCATAGGTCCTGGGAATTGGTGCAGGGGCCTCAACCAGCAGATTCTCTCATAGGCACCGGAATAGACTTTTAAAAACAGCAACCTTGGCCGGGCAGCTGCGGCTCATGCCTTTAATCCCAGCACTAAGGAGTCAGAGGCAGGTGGATCTCTGTGAGTTTAAGGCCAGCCTGGTTTACAAGAACTAGTTCCAGGGCAGCTAGGGCTGTTACACAGAGAAACCCTGTCTCAAAAAAACAAAAGTCAAACAGACAAAAAACCCAGAAACCTTGAGAAAACTACATGGCTTTAGTTTGAAAATGCTTGCTCTGGGGCTAGAGAGAAGCCTTAGCGGTTAAGAGCACTTACTGCTATTGCAGAGAACACAGATTCAATTCACAGCACCTACATGGCAGCTCATAACCACCTATAACTCCAGTTCTAGGGGATCTGACATACTCTTCTGGCCTCTTCAAGAACCAGGCACACACATGATGAACATAAATACTGTAGGCAAGATATTCATACACAGAAAATAAAAATAATACATCTTTAAAAAGAAATAAAAATGTTTGCTTTTTGATGGATATTTAGATAATGGGCAGAGGTTTCTTACCGCTTACTACTTAGAATACTATCTAAGGGTATATTCACAAGTTTGATCTAAAAATAAAAACTGCCATAATGATATTTGTACCCATGTATTTATTACTGTTTTATTCTATGGTAAAGAATTAAAGAATTGGAATCAACCTAGTTGCCCATCAACTGACAAATGGGTAATGAAAATTTGGATATAAAATTGATAATTTTCAGTTCTAAAAATATGTAATCACAAAATTTTCAGGAAAATAGATGAACATAGAATATGTGATGTGAAACTAGCCCACAAAATCTTAGAAACAAAAAGTATGTGTTCACCCTCATGTGTAGAACCTAGCCAGAAGTCGCTGTGCACATGTGAACAAATGCACCGTGGGTACAGAAGAGCATGGAGAAAAGAGAACAAGAAAGGCCAGGTAATAGGAGAGAGGGACTGAATGCCAGTAATGAACGCGAGCTATCAAAGGGCGTATTCCCATGTTTCTCTAGTTTTAACTCTGTCTTGGACTTTTCAGTTTACATGGTGGATACATGGATAATATATTTGGTAGTGAAAGTATAAAACCCAATGTGAAGCTCCACGGCTTCTCTTTCAGATGACTACACTAACTCTTTAGAACAGTGGTTCTCAGCCTTCCTGATGCTGTGACTCTTTAACACAATTCCTTATGTTGTGTGATTCCCAACCATAAAATTATTTCCAATGTAATTTTACTACTCTTATAAATTGTAATGTCAGTATTTTCTTTGGAAATAGAGGTTTGCCAAAAGGATCATGACCCACAGGTTGAGAACCATTGGAAGGTTATTGAACTGTGAAAACTTTGGATCTGGTTAATTTCAGTATGTGATTTTATTTGCAAGTTTTTTTATAATAAGGTTTAAAAAAATTAAAAGTTTGTGCTGAAGAGATGGCTCAGCAGTTAAGAGCACTTGTGTTTATAGATGATCTTGGTTTTGTTCTTAGCACCCACATAGTACCTCACAGCCATTCATAAATCCAGTTCCAGGGAATCTGCCACCCTGATTTGACATCAAGCACCAGACACTCACATGATAGATAAACATATATACAGGCAAAACAGTCATACATGAAAATAAACAGATATGAAAATCTTTTAAAGTTCACGACCAGATTAATTTGTAAGATGCAGTAATACCACCCTGATTTAGGGGATATCAGTCAACATTTCATGTATGAAAAGCTGTGAGCAGGTTAGGCATAAAGAGGCCTTTTTTACTTTGTTAATCCATTGTTCTCAGCTCTCCTTTCCTCACCTACTAGTGTTTAGTCAGCATCTCCTGTTCCATGGATAAGAGATTTCATATCATAGTTTTTGCTATTACTGTATCTGTTCATTTTCCTAGACATAAAAGATTTCTAGAATGTGTTGCTTTTAAGTAAAGTAAACCTTTTAAGTAAGTTTGCTCCATTCCTGATACTTATACAGTAGGCCTAAAAATAATTCATTCTCAAAAAAGTTCCTGTCTGTTTCTACTTAACTCTGTAAAATGCAGGCATATAGTGTTAACTCTTGAGGATGCCTACAAACACTAACATTTTAAACGCCTCTAGATGCAGGTGCTAACTGGTTTCTTTATTACTCAGTAGGGAATTGAGATTAAAATTTATTATCAACTGTGTTAGTTAATTGACTGTAATGAGAGAAACTTTGTATGCAAGCATATGTGTCAGTGTGTGTTCATGTATGGTGCACATGTGTATGTAAACACCTTATATGTGTTGCTCAAGAGCTGTGCACCTTCTTCGAGACAGAGTCCCTCATTAGGCTGGCTGACTGGTCAGAGATCCCCTTCCTAACACTGTGTCTACCTTCCTAACACTGGGATTACAGACACAAATCACCATGTCTGATTTTTTTATGTAGGTTCTGGGGCTCAAACATAGGCTCTAATGTTTGTCTCATTCACTGTACTGACTGTACTAATCTCCCCAGCCCAGAGATACTTATGATTCTATGTTGTGTGTTATTTTACTCTTTTGGATTTTTGAGGGGCCTGCCACCAGTTCCTAAATAAATGACACTCAGAGGCTTATTCTTAGTTATAATTACCTGGCCCTAGCTTGGCTTGTTTCTAACCAAACTTTTCTTAACTTATATTAGCCCGTCTATCTTTTACCTCTGGGCTCTTTCTTTCTTACATCTGTATGTCTTACTTTCTTTCTTATTCTGTGGCTGGCTGTGTTGCTGAGTGGCTCCCCCTAATTTCCTCCTCCCCTTGTTCTCTTGCTGCTCCTTCTTCCCAGATTTTTCCTTCTATTTATACTCTCTGCCTTTCAGCCCCGCCTATCCTTGTTCCTGCCTCACCATTGGCCGTTCATTTCTTTATTAGACCATCAGGTGTTTCAGACAGGCACAATAACACAGTTTCACAGAGTTAAGCAAATGCAGTGTAAACAAAAGTAACACACCTTAACATAATATTCCCCAACAATTAATTGTAGGCACATGCAAAAGCCCAAGGGAAAAGGGAAACTTATCAAATGAGAAAGAATAATAGTTACTGGGTTCATATTATGTTCAAGGCATAGTTCATACTTGAAAAGCATTATTATGTAAAATTTGTGATTGTGTATCATTATAGTTAGCCTGCTTCAGTGATATATTCTGCCTTCTTATCCCATCTTATACTTAGGACCGAAGTTGAATAGTAAGTGGGAACTACAGAAAGAAGTAAAGCTGTGAAGTTGCTTCTTCACTTAATGTACTTCTTTCTCTTCCCTTAAGTTGGAAGGTAACTTGTGACTTCTTTCTTCTCTAAGGAAGTGCACAGAAACCACACTGTATAAAACCTCTCATCCCAGCATCTGAACACATGCACTGAAATGGGAAGACAAATCACTTTAGTCATTACCTTTGCTTTTCTTACTGGAAATTAGGTCAGGTTTTTGTTCCATAAAGGATTGTGAGCATTTCTTGTATTCTAAAGTTCTTTCTGTTACATGATTTCATTATGACTGCATAATATTCTACCACCTTAATGTAGCTTAGCATAGATGATTGATATCCTAGTTTTGTCTATGTTCAGTGTTTCCAGTGGCAAGTGATTTTGCAATAATTACAGTAAATAAATTTTTGTGTGTGCGTCCCTGTTCTTAGACTAATTCTGAAAATTTAAAATTCTGTATTGCCGGGCAGTGGTGGCGCACGTCTTTAATCCCAGCACTTGGGAGGCAGAGGCAGGCGGATCTCTGTGAGTTCGAGATCAGCCTGGTCTACAAGAGCTAGTTCCAGGACAGGCTCCAAACCCTGTCTCGAAAAACCAAAATAATAATAATAATAATAAAATAAAATTCTGTATTTAACAATTATGTATTTGCTTATTTTTTTGGTGCTGGGCATTGACCTGGATCTTGTGCAATGCTAGGCAGGTACTGACATACTGAGCTGCAGCTTTGGCATCAGGGTGGGTGTTTTAAAGTTGATGATAATGTTTCTGTCAACAATTCATAGGAGTCTATATTTTATAGTACCTTTACCCAACCTGAGAATTATTATGAAATTTCAAGCCTTTTATAATCTTATTTTTAAAATTTATCTTTAAAAGGAAAAAGGCTCCCTTGCAGCTAGTTGTAACAGTAAACAAGACTACCAGAAGCATTTCTCTCCAGTTAAGCGAGTAGACTCAGAATGTCTGATCTTGATTACTATTAATAGTTAATTTATACCGCTTTCCAGATCCATGTAAGTATGTTTAATATGTATTGATATTTCATATCTTACATTCCAGTGAATCTTTTCTTGCAGTACAATAAGCCAGGGAAAAAGTGGAAAGTTATGACTCAGGAGTTCATTAACCAGCACACAGTGGAACACAAAGGAAAACAGATCTGTAAATACTTCTTGGAAGGGAGGTGTATTAAGGTAAGTGTTACCGTAAAGAGTATGATAGAGCATTCTAACTTTCAAAGGAATATTTAGAATTTAGTCCTTTGAGGAGTGGATATTTTCTTTTACTGCTCAGATAGCTGCAGTAACACTAGATATTTAAGATGTACCTTGCATGAAATTACTGTATATACAAACTCATTTAATTATATTCTGGGACAGCAACAAAGAAAAAGAAAAAAACAAATTTCACTTGGCAGATGTGTTAACGTTTGTGACAGATAGCATTGTGGCACTCTGGCAGTGTGACAGAAAGCATTCATGGTCTGGCTGGAGCACGGCGTTTACTCCTAGGGATGCACTGCTTAGCTGCTGCTGTTAGCTCCGATGTAGGCATGACACCAAGAGGTCAAATAAGTTCCTATGCCACGTCTAGAAATGGTGGGTGCTGGTGGGACACTGGCAGAGTCCTGAGGCCACATACAATGCGTGGGCAGGACTTGAGAGAGATTATCTGCATCTGTGTAGCTCAGTATCTAACACTAAGGATAATGACTAGAACCCCACCGTAGACACATGGCGAGAATAGATCTGAATTCTTCCTTTCTGTTTTCTTTTGTTTAAACAGGGAGATCATTGTAAATTTGATCATGATGCAGAATTGGAGAAGAAAAAGGAGATCTGCAAATACTATTTACAGGGATATTGTACCAAAGGAGAAAACTGCATTTATATGCATGATATCCTTTATAGAAATGTGTATCAACTAACATACTGATATTTCATCATTGTGGTTTTTAAAAAATCATAAATACAATCTAAAAATCCTAGCTTGGTTTTTATATTTAAAGTGACACATTATATAAACCCAGTCTTGTCATCTTCTATGCTTCAAACATGCCAAGTGCTCAGGAATATAGGAATGCATTTCTTTATAACCCAGGGGAATAGAAAACCTTATTATGGCTCAAAACCAGAATCAATAAGGGAAAAGACTAAAAATTTGACTGCGAGCATTTAAATTTTACAACAAAAATCTCCAAGCTAAGTAAACACATTAAAACATGGGAAATTATATAAAAAATATATGAGTTTTATAAATTCTGTGAGAGTTTCCTAAAAATTGAGAAGAGTGGGAGCAGGAAAGAAAGATAATTCACAGAAAAAGAACAATAAGTGGTCAAAAATCAAATGGAAGGATGCTTTATCTTGTTCACAGTAAGAGGAATACAATTAAAACCACACCAAGATAACAGCCATCAGATGTACACACACACACACAATTTATTTGTTATTAGCAAGGCTATGAGAAAAGAGACACACTAGAATTTTCTTGATGGGAAGGTCACAGTAGCACACCTTTATCTATTGTGCCGTTTGTCCTCCAAAAGAGTGTATTTGAGCTGGTTTTGGCAACACATGCCTTTAATCCCAGCACTCCAGAGGCATAGCCAGGCAGATCTCTATGAGTTTAAGACCAACCTGACCCATAGATTGGGTTCCAGGACAGCCAGGGCTACATAAAGAAATCCTATCTCGAACCCTACCTCCCCAAAGAGTGTATTTGATAATCTGACAAATACATCTCATTTCTTTGTTAAAATATAATTTGTTTTGGTCAAGAAAATACAAGTATATTGTTTTCAGATTTGATAGCATTTTTTAGAAACCGGATATCAAATTCTGTTTTTAAAAGTTTCTACTCGGTTCTTAGGGTCTCATTTCACTTGTAAATAAATGATATTTTATTTCAGTAACTTTTGTTATATTTCATTATTGTTTTTGATTATTCTGGGGGATTGTTTCCTTGTTTTCTGTTTTTGAGACAGAGTTTCACTACATAGCCCAAACTGACTTTACACTTACCTTATTGCCCAAGGCAGCCTTGAATTCTCTTGGCTTTGTGGGATTGCAAATGTATGTCACCATGACTTTTATAATTTTAATTATTTTTAGTATACCTTTACAGTAATGTTTAATAGTAGTGATGGAGGCAGATAAAATATTTGTCTTAACATAGTTTTTTTTTTTAACATAGTTTTTTAAAAAAATCAAAATAAGGGGCTGGAGAGATGGCTCAGAGGTTAAGAGCACTGACTGCTCTTCCAGAGGTCCTGAGTTCAATTCCCAGCAACCACATGGTGGCTCACAACCATCTGTAATGAGATCTGGTGCCCTCTTCTGGCATGCAAGCATACATGGAAGGAATGTTGTATACATAATAAGTAAATAAATCTAAAAAAAAATCAAAATAAGTATATTTTACAAAGATTTTTATTAATTTTAAAAAGGATTTTGAATTTTATTAGTGTTTTTTGCATTAGCCAAAATTAGTCTTGTGTTTTTTTCTCCCTTGAGTTTGTCCTTCTGTTTGTTTTGGGTTTTATTGTTGTTGTTGTCTCTTTTGAGACATTATGTTGCCCTAGAACTCAAGAGGGATGTGGACCATTCCAGCCTTGAATTCACAAAGACCCACCTGTCTGTGCCCCCAAGACTGGGATAAAAGGAGTACACCACCATGCCTGAGATGCAAGATAGCTTTAATGCCACACAGGTATTCCCAAATGCCTGCCACCCAAATGGTACATTTCCACTATACATCTGAATTTTGTATTTTCTTTAGAAATTTGTCTCTAAAACTTCAAGTAAAACTAGTCTGTGGCTTTAATTGTTGGGATTTTTATTTTTAACATAACATATTCAATTCCCTTTATTTCCTTTATAGGTAAAATGTTTTCTTACACTTTTTTGTTCTCTATAATATGTAATCATTGGAAAAGAATGACATTTATATATATATTAAAATCAACACCCTTTTCTAGAATGACTAGAAATGGTTTTCTTTTAAAAGTACATCTGTTTTAGTACATCTCTTAACCCTCATCAAAGTTTCTGTTTGCAGTAAATGATGGTTAACACAGACCTACAGCCATCCAGGGCAGAGAATAAAACTGGTATGCTAGACATAAATGGGACATGTATGTCACCATCCCACCCTTCTAAGAATGGGCAGAACTATAGGTGAATTTTTTTTGTTCCTCCTGCCAGCTCCCAAATCATGATACTTACTATTAATTATAAAAACTCAGCTGTTAGCTTATGTTTGTTTCTAAGTAGTTCTTATAACTTAAATTAACCCATTTCTTTTAATTTACTTTCTGCCTCTTAACTTTATTACTGTAGTGACATTTCATTTATATTTTAATAAATAAAGCTTGCCTGAAGATCAGAGAGTAAAACAGCCCCACTAGTCAGCCTTACAGAGCAGACAGTGGTAACACACACCTTTAATTCCTAGAAACCAGGTGGTGCATGCCTTTAATCCTAGTGGTGCACGCCTTTAATCCTAGCCCTGCAGAGCTTTAAATACTGGAGGAGACAGCTCACAGACACAGTCTCATTTAAGATTTCTGGAAGCAGGATCACCAATTTTGGACTGAGGTAAAGGTAAGAAAAGTGGTCAGCTATTTTGCGTTTCTGAACTTTAGGTTGAACCCCAGTTTCTGTCTCTGAGTTTTTATTAATCATGCTTCATATTCCTTCATCTCCATAGTGTTCATACTGCTCACTGCTTCTCATGCAGTCTCCACCTTTTTTCTTCCCAGCGTCCTTTATCTGGCTGTCCTACCTATACCTCCTGCCTAGCTAATGCCAGTTAGCTTTTCATTAAACCATTAAGAAGGCTCCTTGGCAGCCTGGCAGTGGTGGCGCATACCTTTAATCTCAGTACTTGGCAGGCAGAGGCAGACGGATCTCTGTGAGTTTGAGGCCAGCCTGGTCTACAAGAACTAGTTCCAGGGCAGGCTCCAAAGCTACAGAGAAACCTTGCCTTAGGGAAAAAAAATGGTGCCTTGGCAAAAACACATCTTTGCAGTATACGAAAAGGTCATTCCATAACACAGAACTATATTAAGAGCCAAAGGCAGTGGACGACTACGGGGAACGGTGTTTTCCAGACATAGCAGGGCTGTTGCATGTATGAACTCAGAACAGGTGTGACATCGAGCACAAGATGAGCAGACTCAAGAACAATAATTCAAGCATGGAGAGGGGATGTTGACAGGAAGTCCCACCCCAGCTGGGGAGCTATTAGCTTTTTTTTTTTTTTTTTTTAAGTATTGCTTTTGGTAGGTCGACTGTGCTCCTGTAGGTCACACTCCTAAGAATATATGGATAGCACAAATTAGACTTGATGGTTTTAGTTTTGGGGGGTACAAAGTTGGGAGGATAGAGAAGGGAGTATATCTGAGGGGAGTTAAATAGTGAATATTATCAAAACATTCTGAATGTAATTTTCAAAGAACTAATAAAAATGGAAAAAACTGCATTTGTATTTGTAGAATAAGAATTTAACATTTTTAATGTTTCTAAATTATTAAAATATTGATCTATAATACATTATTAGACATGATTATAGGTTCTTCAGTATAGCAAATACTAACAAAGTTGTATTGATTTAGCATTTTTTTATTGTGGTAAGAAGACTTAATATGAGATATATTCTCAACAATTCTTTTTAAGGTTTATTTATTTATTGTGTATACTGTATTCTGCCTGCATGTATGCCTGCACACCTAAAGAGGGCACCAGATCTCATCATAGATGGTTGTGAGACACCATGTGGTTGCTGGGACTTGAACTCAGGACCTCTGGAAGAGCAGCCAGTGCTCTTAGTCTCTGAGACATCTCTCCAGCCTTCTCTTAACAATTTTTAAGAAGGTATAACATGTAAGTGTTAATTGTAGGTACAATGTTATATAGCAAATATCTGGAAGTGAATCATCTTTATAACAGTTTTTCAAAGGAAAAAGACTCTGCCTTGGGCCTGGGATGATGGCTCCGGAGAATGCTTGCTATTCAAACATGGGGAGCTGAGTTCAGATCTCTAGCACCCATGTCAAAGTTGGGTGCAGTGGCATGTGTACATAGTGTTGGGTGGTAGATGGAGACAGACAAATCCCTAGAGGTCACTGGCCAGCCAGTGTAGCTGAATGGTGAGTTCCAGGTTCAGTGACAAACTGTCTTAAAAATTAAGGTTGAGAGTGATAGACACTCAGTGTTGATCTCTGCCCTCCGTGTATACAGACACGTGTATGTGCACATGTGCATGCACAGGTCTGCACACACACAGTTATCCTTGCTCGTACTTGGTCTGTTCCTTAATGCTTTTGTTTACGTGAATTTCCTTGCAAGTTTTATCATAGTGGAGCAAAGTGCTACCAAGGAGACAACTGCAAGTTTTCCCATGATGATCTGACTAAAGAGACAAAGAAACTTTTGGACAAAGTGAGTTGTGCTTGTGCACTGTTGATTATTTGTTAGATCTTCCCTCAGATTTTACTTAAATCAGACCTTATAAAGAATATTTTATAAAGTTGCTAAGAAATTGAGGAACATCCTGTAGGTTTCGTTCTAGTAATATAGTTTGGTGGAAAATAGAATTATTGGTCTAGAAATTTGAGAATATTTTAATCTGATCCCTATTCTGATACTAAAAGAAGTAATTTACTTTGAACAATAATACTCCAGACTTACTAGGGATCAAGAGTTCGAGAATCTTGGCCTTTATTTAAAGATTGAAAATAAGGGCTCTAGTCTTACTGTAACTTGTTACATCATGTTTGAATAATATCCCTGCTAGGCCTGCTCTTTTCTGAAGCGAAACAGAGGACAGGTGGATCTGGGGGAGAAGGGGAGGGGACCAGAGGAAAGGAGGGAGGGGAAACTGCGGTTGGGATGTAATATATGAGAAAAGAATAAATAAATTGCTTGATTAAAAAGGGAAAAAGAAAATAAGTGTTCATACAAAGTTGCCAAAGTAGCAAGATAATTTTCTTTGGAGCAAAGTTGGATTAGAGTGGGCATTTTTCAGGACTGACAGTGGGCACATGAGTGGGGTTCAAGAAGAAGAAGAATGTAGCATGTAGTTCTCTATTTTAAAAAATTATTATTATCTTCTTATTTTATGAGTGTTTTACATACATGCATGTGTGTGTACCATAGATGTGCCTGATGTCATTGAAGGCCAGGAAATTGTGTCAGATCTCCTGGAACTAGAGTTACAGATGGTTTTGAGCTGCATCCATAGGGAACTGAACCTGGATTCTTTGGAGGAGCAGTCAATGTTCTTAACCACTAGGTCATTGCTCCAATCCCTACTTCTCTATTTTGCTTAGTAGTTTAGGTCATATAATAATTTTTTAGGGCTGGAGAGATGGCTCAGAGGTTAAGAGCATTGCCTGCTCTTCCAAAGGTCCTGAGTTCAATTCCCAGCAACCACATGGTGGCTCACAACCATCTGTAATGAGGTCTGGTGCCCTCTTCTGGCCTGCAGGTATACAGACAGAATATTGGATACATAATAAATAAATAAATATATTTAGAAAAAAATAATAAGTTTTTATTGTTCATGTCTCTTCCCATAATACAATCTGATTTTAATCACATATATATCCAATTATGCAAAATGTGCTTAAATAAGAGGGTAAATAAGTTACCCCTAAAGTCTACTTTAAATACATACCTTATTGTGCATGCACATAAAACCAGTTGATGCAGGACCAGCCCTTCTGTTTTTCATATTAAACATTGAGAGTATACTTGAATAAAAGATGTCGAAATTTGATTTTTACTTGTAGTGGAGAAATCTGTACTGTTGTTCAGAAATGAGAGTATGTGTAGCCAAGCAGGTGGGGATCCTAGGGAATTCTGAGGTTGCTAGGTACGTTATTTGGAGAGGGGTATGTATGTATAGTACATGCAGGTAAAGTAGCTAGGCTTCCAAGTGTATTGTTACAAGAATGTGTGTGTGTATCTGTCTGTCTGTCTGTGGCATGTGCAAAAACTAGAGAGGTTCCAGACTAAATTACCTTCTCTGTTTGACTCCTTTAAACAGCTTTGAACCTCATTCTGTGTATTGAAAATAATTACTCATCTCTGATCCACTTAAACTTTAATGTTAATTTTAATTTTTTTTTCTTTTAACGAAAGTAGCTTACTGAGGTCTTTCATTTTCAATGTGAGGAGGAAAGCTTGTTCTGAGGAACTAACCTCTGCAATTGTCTAGGTGTTGAATGCTGATGAAGAACTTACAAATGAAGACGAAAGAGAATTAGAAGAACTTAGAAAGCGTGGCATAACTCCTCTCCCCAAACCACCCCCAGGAGTCGGGCTTCTGCCAACCCCATCAGAGCACTTACCCTTTTCTGATCCTGAAGACGATTTTGAGACAGATCTTTCTGATGATATGAAGAAAATTCCATCTCTTTTTGAAATAGTCGTAAAACCTACTGTGGATTTAGCACATAAAATTGGGAAGAAGTAAGTTAACACCACCAGTATGGCAGCATTCTCCCCTAAAGCTCAACATTAAGATACCAAAGAGCATTCCAGGTCATTCACATGGTTAAACCTAGGCAGAGCAGCAGTTACCTAGCCTGGTTTGGGGTTGCTGCTTCCCCTTTCTCTATACCCTTACCCTTCTTTCCTGCCCCCAGTGATTTCCTCGTGGGTTTTACACAACTTTAGGAGCTTTGCTGTATGCTAGCATTGGCAGGATGGATTTGACATTCCTTCTACTTACTTAGGAGCTTACATTTTTAAATGGCTGATACGCTGCCTCCTATATTTGGCTCTATCTGAAAATAATGTTTTTAAGGTATTAGGAAAGACTCTGGGTAGGCCGCATCCAGTTTTCATTTTCTAGCAAGGCCATTTCAGTCCTGATTCCTGTCTTTTAGTGAACGTATACCCAGGCCCTTGCTATTTATTATTCTTTAATCCTGAATGCCCGGAGAGGTGATGGTACCTCAGCAGATGAGGAACAAGAAACTAGAGTAAATATCACAACTAACATGAGCCAGTAAGAGTTAAAGTTAAGGAGAAAACCAGACATGGTGGTAGATGTGCTCGTGATGTCAGAACTTGGGCGTTGAGAGGTGTGCTGTTTCGGTCAGCTTGACACAAGCTGGAGTCGTCTGGAACAGGAAACCTTAGGGAAGATGCCTTCATCACATTGGCCTGTAGGCAAGACTGGAGGGGCATTTGCTTGATTGTTTGGGAGAATATGGCCCATGAGGGTGATACCATTCTAGGGCAGGTAGACCTGGGTTGAAAGCAGGCTGAAGAAGCTATGGGAGCAAACCAGTAGAAGGCAGTGTTCCTCCATGGGCTGTTTCATTCCCTTGAGTTCCTGCCCAGCTTCTCTTCATGATGGTCTGAGCTGTAAAGTGATGTAAACCCTGTCTTCCCCAGGTTGCTTTGGTCGCAGTGTTTATCACAGTGATAGAAAACAGACTAGGACAGGAGACTGAAGTAGAAGGATTATATGTCTAGGGCCGCTATGGGCCATAGAGTGAGAGTTTGCCTCAGATTTTAAAAGGATAGGAATACCCACCATTTTGCCAATATTATATATCATATTCAATGAAGTAAATGAAAGATATAAATATGTTAAATTAGAATTGCAGTGGGAGACTCATCACTTGGCAATTTCTCTCAGCAAAACCAAAAAATAAACTGACAAAACTATTAGAAATGATAAAGTCAGCATTAAAAATGAAATCTTTTGTATGCCATCAACATAATAAGCTTCCATTGGAAATCATGATCAGAGCTATATGTAGAGATAATAAGATTTTAATTTGATTGTAGACAAGTTTGTATATATCCAGAAAAACAGAAGAGTCTTCTAGTACTTGGTTTCAAATGACTTTATTTATATTTGCTGTTTTCTGTATTTTCCAAACAGCTGGCAGTGAATAGCAATTAAGAGAACCATGTCTAAATAAAAGCAAGAGATGTATGTTTTTAAGTAATCTCTTAAATACACAGGATTCTAATTGAACATAAAAGATCATCCTTAACTATTATCTATTTAGGATAATAACATTTTTGTTTGTCTCTTTGCTTTGAACTGAGAAATACTGCTTTTTGTTTTTTATTTTGTTTTGTTTTTTCTACAGACCACCAGCATTTTACAGCAGTGCCTCACCACCAGGACCACAGTTTCAGGAAGGCAGTCCCTGTCCACAGCACATGTACAATTCTGAGTCAAGTCCAGATCCGGGACCTAATGTGCCTCAAGGTTGTGATAGTCCTGTGAGGCGTCCAGGCTCCCCTGGACATCACCCATGTGTGGGACCTCCTGGTCCACCAGTGCACGAGAGTGCACCTTTGCCACCTGGTCCACCTGAAACTGTAAGCTCTCATAGTCAAGCTGGAGGGCTTACTCAGTTGGACGTACTACCAGCCTCTGGTAGAGCTTATCATTCCCCAGGCTTTCCAGGACCTGCGATGAAAGTCCCTAGAGAGAACCACTGCTCTCCAGCCTCACTGTACCAGCAAATGCCTGGAGAGATGCAGCCTAGCACAGACTCCGCATCCCCGCAAGTCCCAGCCGAGGTTTACGAGGACTACTACTCACAGCATGCTGCACATAGTTTTCAACCCCCTGATAACTGTGCTGGTAAGTCGAAGGCAACTAATTTCCAATTTAAAATGTTAAGACTTGCTTTTCATTAAAAACATGCATTTTTAAGTTAAGTAAAATTGATGAAATTGAAACCTTCAAATGTTTTCAATTTCTTCAAAACTATAGGAACAAAACTTTAGCTAACTTCTGATGCAGCAAAATTTCTGATAATATTTAAGAATACAGAATTTAGGGGAGGGAGGGGGAGGGATGTGGGAAGCGGGGAGGAGGCGGAAATTTTTTCAATAATAAAAAAAAGATGGAAAAAAAAAGAATACAGAATTTAATGTAGGCAGAGACTGCTTGTTTGATCCCAGCTGCCAAGACCCAAATAATCACATAGAAACTATATTAATGACAACACTGCTTGGAGCTGGGTGGTGGTGGTGGCGCACGCCTTTAATCCCAGCACTCGGGAGGTAGAGGCAGGCGGATCTCTGTGAGTTCGAGACCAGCCTGGTCTACAAGAGCTAGTTCCAGGACAGGTTCCAAAACCACAGAGAAACCCTGTCTCGAAAAAACCAAAAAAAAAAAAAAAAAAAAAAAAGACAACACTGCTTGGCCAATGACTCAGGAATATTTCTAGTTAGCTTTTACATCTCGAATTAACCCATTTCTGTTAATCTGTGGCTTACTGGTAAAGGTTCTGGGCATCTATCTCCTTTGGCAGCTGCATGGTGTCTCCTTGACTTCACCTACTTTCTCTATATATCTCTGTTTGGATTTCCCAGCTGGCTTCGCTCTGCTAAGCCATTGGCCAAAACAGCTTTATTCATCAACCAATAAAAGCAACACATATACAGAAGGACATCTATATTATCTCCCCTTTCCTGACTAATTAAAAAGAAAAGCTTTAACTTTAACATAGTAAAATTATATATACAAAACTGTTATCAAGCAAGAATTATAGTTAAATTTTTTGTGAATCTAAAGTTTTATATTTAATTTATCCTTTATCATAACTAAAGAAAAGTATAATTAAAACTATTTTTCTTCACACTCCATCAAAGACCCCAGAAGGAAATAATATTACTTAAGTAAACAGGAAGGGCAGTCAAGCAACTTCCAAAATTCTAGAACTGACTTAGACATCTTACTGCCTGGATAGTCACCCACAGTTCTTCTGTACCATTGGGGCATCCATCTTCAGCCTACAGGCCCATAGCATTCAGCAGACTTTTCCGTGAAGCGGGAAATTTGAAGATCTGTTCTGCCTTTATTGGCAGTTTGTCAGTCACTTTCTTCTGTCCTGCAGAATACCTGGCAGTTAAATGATCTGTACAGGCACAATACCTTAAATAAGAATAGAAATATACATATAACTAAATTGACCTTAAATTTGTATTAATACACCAAAGTCCATACAAATGTAAAGTACTTATATCTATATTATATTCCCCTTTAAATGAAAACAAACATTTATAAACAATCATTTTGGGAATTTGGATGTAGTTTTCTCCAAATGGTTTCCTGCTTTTTGTTGAGTGAAGTATTTTTAGGGTTCACAGAGAACTTTCCGGGGGGTATTTTTCCATCAAACCACCTTAGCCTAGAGGGAATCCACAGGTTTCTATGGAAATAAAAGCAGAACCTCAGGACTGGAGAGATGGCTCAGCTGTTAAGAGCATTGCCTACTCTTCCAAAGGTCCTGAGTTCAATTCCCGGCAACCACATGATGGCTTACAACCATCTGTAATGAGGTCTGGTGCCCTCTTCTGGCCTGCAGGCATACACGCAGAGAGAATATTGTATACATAATAAGTAAATAAATAAATATTTTTTTAAAAAGCAGACCCTCTTTTCCATCCTTAGACTCAAATTTTGAAGTTAAGATACTTTTATAACATATATGTTGATTTAGCTTAGCAGCCCCCAGAATCAAATGTCTCTCTACAGTTAAAAAAATTCAAAGAAAACATAATAATATACATAATCCAGACTCTCTGTGTATATTCCATCTTTATATGGTTTATTTTTCTTTACTCCTTTAATCTATGACTATCTGTAATCTTTTATGTTACTTTTGATGTCTCTTTAAAGACTTAGTTTTATTTTTTAAACCTATTTCTTTTTGTAACTATCTATACTTTTTCTTCTCTCTCCCAAGCCTATGTACTTTTATCTAATACTGTGACCCATTCAGAAGTCTTGTTCATCTGAATCTGTCTTTATTGCATATCTGTAATCATTTTCTGACTAGGAGTGCTTTTTTTTTTTAATGTTAAGTGGATGTGGTTAGGACCAACTCTACAACCCTGCCTGTTTTCTCCAACCAGTCCAACATGGCAGAGGTATGTTCACTGCCCCAGCTTCAGGGACGCAGCGAGTCTGTGTCACCATTAAGCAATTTGTAACATGCTGCTCACAAACCCCATTTAAATGTTCCATAGCAGGACCTCCTGAAAGAGCCACATCTGTTTGTGCTGCCAGTATGAACCAGGAAGCCTTCTTAAAGGAGCAGCATCTCTGCTTGCAGCCAGCAAACAGAGCCCACCCAAGAAAATGCTGCTACCAAGAAACTGTGTTTATCTCTGTTCTTTTGTGTCTAGAATCTCTTCCCAAGCTCTCTTAGGTTTTATGTGGACGTAATCAGTCTATGTTGGCGTGCCATTTGTTGTCGGTGACGGCTCATTCATTCCTGGCTGCCCAAATCCGAATAATCACACAGAAACAATATTAATGACAACACTGCTTGGCCAATGACTCAGGCGTATTTCTAGAGAGCTCTTACATCTTGAATTAATCCATTTCTATTAATCTGTATATCGCCACAAGGCTGTGGCCTTCCAGTAAAGGTTCTGGGCATCTGTTTCCTTCAGCAGCTACATGGCATCTCCTTGACTCCACCTACTCTCTCTATATATCTCTGTTCAAATTTCCTGCCTGGCTTCACTCTGCTAAGCCATTGGCCAAAAAAGCTTTATTCATCAATTCATAAAAGCAGCACATATACAGAAGGACATCCCACATCAATTTAAAACAATAGAGTTTAGACATTTTTAAATATTTAATTATACAACTTAAGAATTCAATGTGGTAATTAGAAGAGATTCAGTCTCTTACACTTTGGTGGAGTTTGAGCTCACAGTGTCTCTTCTTTTGTTCTGTAGATGAGATGTGGCCTGAAGAATTTGCACCCCAGCAGCCTCCCACTGCCCATGACTCATCTAACCTTGGGAGTGGGCCTGACACCAGCAGCAATTTGACAGGTCACTGCCCTCTGCCTGCCTCAGGGCTCCCTCCTGCAGTGCAGAGAGCTCTTTTCATCCGATTGGCTCAGAGATACCAAGAAGAAGAAGCAGCTGGCACCCAGCCTCATAGAACATCAAGCAAGGAAGAAGGTTTAATAGGTTAGATGTGAAAATGAGTTCCTCTGCACCATCACCTTCCAGTTTACCTTGTAGCCCTCATCTTATAACTGTTCCTGTCTTCAGTGACAGACTTTAAATAGCAGTTGCAAAGGTTATATTTATACACAAGCATAAAAAAGATGGCAGATAGAATAGTCTTCCTAAAAGTTTACTTGAAAGTCACAGTTTGCCTTACTGTGCGTGTCCCTAAAACCAGTTCATGCAGGATCAGCTCTTCCTAAACATTGAGAATACACTTGAATAGAAATAGACTGTCTAAATCTGTTTGTTACTGTGAGTGGAGAAATCTGTACTATTGTTCAGAGGCAAGAGTACATGTAGCCAAGTAGGTTGGGGGGATCTCTTTAGTGACTATACTAAGTTCAGAAATAGTATTGCTTTTAGTCTTAATTAAGGTCACATATGAATGCTTTGTTTTTGACCACAAGCTTCTGTCTTTGTTTAGATGATACAGTCAACTGGTACTCCAGCAGTGAAGAGGAAGAAGGAAGTGGTGTCAGGTCAATATTGAGAACATTACAGAAACAAACAGGAACTCTAAGAAGTCAGCAGCACCCACCCCCAGAGCTTGGCATTCCTACTGATCCGAGACTTGCTAAAGAGAAGAGGAAAGGAAGTCAGGTGGTTGACCCTAGGCTTCGGACTGTCCCAAGGCAAGACATTAGGAAGCCTCATGAGTCTGTCCCAGTGGATCTTAGACTTGCGTGGGACCCCAGGAAATTAAGAGGGAATGGAAGTGGTCCTGGAGGCTCTTCTGCTAGTGGAGCAAAGTGTGATTTACATCGGGCAAATGCTGGTACAAATCGCAAACCCAAAAGAAGAGATGATGATGATGAAGATACAGAACGAGAACTGAGAGAAAAAGCCTTCTTAATACCTTTGGATTCTTCACCTGGAGTAGTACTCCAGGATCCAAGGTCACAGTTAAGACAATTCAGTCACATTAAAATGGACATTATCCTAACCAAACCCAACTTTGCAAAACACATCGTATGGGCTCCAGAAGACTTACTCCCAGTACCTTTACCTAAACCTGATCCAGTATCTTCAATCAATTTACCTCTGCCTCCACTTATAGCTGACCAGAGGCTCAGTAGGTTATGGAATACAAAAAGTGACCATCAAAGTGCCCTGTCCCTTGATCCAAAATCAGCAGCCAAAGCCAAAATGAATCTAACACAGAGAGAGGGCTACTTAGAACAGTGTGCAGATTTACATAGTTCAGGAGGTAAATTAGGAGACCCTAGGCTGCAAAAGAATTTTGACCCTAGGCTTCACAGACTGCCCAATACAGAGTCACATCAAGTGGCTATAAAGGACTCACATGTATCAAAGAGTGCCCCAAACTTAGCCAGATCAAACCCTACTTTGTCCCAGCCTTCAACAGCATTACCTACCAATGCTGGTCTTGTGGCTCTTCCTCCATATGCCCCCAAACTGTCTTCTTCAGCTGGCCTTCCACTAGGAACTTCAAGTTCAGTTCTTAGTGGCATTAGTTTGTATGATCCCAGGGAGAAGGGTTCATCATCTTCATCAGAGCTAGCAGCCATTTCTTCAGAAGAAAATTCAGAGAACCAGGAAACAAGTGGTTTAAAAAATAGTGATAAAAATGACCCTTCCCCTGGAGAAGTGATCCTACAGAAATCTCCTGCAGACATGGAAGTCCCTGTTGAGAGGCCAGTTGACATGCAGGCAGATACTCTGGGGAGTGCTGATAAGGTCCAGGTTCCCGCTCTGCACAGTCTTCCTATTCAGGCCTTAACAGGCTTAATTAGACCTCCATACAGTGACCCAAGGCAGGCCAGAGAGTCAGGACAGGGAAGCCCAGCCCCAGAGGATGACAAGTCTCTGAGAGAGGTTTTTAAGACATTTGATCCAACTGCGTCACCATTTTGTTAGCTGTTGTGTAATTAAGCTGTTGCCACCCTCTCACAGTTCTCTGCTGTTTGTAACTGGTTTACCTCTATAGTTTATTTATTTTTTAAATTATAAGCATTTTTCAGCTGCTAGTATCAGAACCACATGAACTTATATCCTCTAAAGTCTGTGGTATTTTATATAATATTTTTATAACTTCAAGAGACTGTAGTATAGAAATACATATCATGTTAGCGTTAGTAAAAGTATTTTTTTTTCTTTTTGGTTTTTGAGACATGGTTTCTGTGTTGCTTTGGAACCTGTCCTGGGATTAAAGGCGTGTACCACCACCACCACCCAACTAGTAAAAGTACTTTTTTACTTGTAAGTAAGTAAACTATCATGAACTCAACACTCAGCCCAAGTAAATGCCAGTTGTCTTTCATAATCAATGTTTAGGTTAACAACTAACACTTTTATATGGTTGTTTAGTTTCAAGCAATATGATATACATTAATTTTGAAAATCAGTATTTTAACTAGGATCCTCTCTGCCAGCACAAAACTGATTAGTTTGTAAAGCCAACTGCTAAGTAAAATGCAAGGTGAAAACATTTAAAACCATATTTAGCTCAGCTCGTCTTTAAGGGCATCACTTCATTAGCATTGGCAACACTGATTGTGTACATGAAGCACTTGAATGTTGTATCTTTTAAAAGTATTTTATTGTACACTGTATCATAGAAGCTGAAGGAAATAAATGTTTTGCTACAGTAAAAAAAATCCCAGGTTCTGTAACAGAACTTTTAAAATTTAATTTTTCATATTAAATAGTTATGAGTTTATTGCTGTGTCACATTGTGATAATAATGTATGTATTTCAGTGTTTGGTCTTTAGCTACATAATTTTTATCTCTTTCAAATGATGTAACTGCAATAATTGTGTTCATTATGACTGGCAATTTTTAACAATTTTCAAAGTGAGACCGTAGTAATTATTAAGCTGATAATGTTTTAAATGTCTAGTTTCTATATTTTTTCTTGCATAGCAAAAACTTCCACTGAGATGGCAGATATATTCCATTGTATAGGGTACCAATAAACAATCTTTTAGATCTCACATGACTGGTTCTATAGCAGAGGTCACCTGTGTTCTAATTATTTAATGTTCTCATAGCTTAGAAATTTAAATTGATTAGAAATTGTATTTTATGACAAGTAACTTGTATTCATTTTTGTATATTTGTTGATGAGTATAGACAATGACACCTGTGTTTCATGATCTGACTCATAACTCACAATGCTACACTGGCATGGTCTCTTGAACTGCTGGTGTATGGCAGTGTTTGCTGGGGTGCCTGCAGTAAATCACTTGTAAAGGGGAAGTTTTTATGAGACAAAGGGGGTAATAACTCCAGTGCTTAGTTAAAGAGAGCACCCACCGAAGCAGTTTTCACAGTTCACAGCAAAGGTTTTTGTTTCTATTTGTTGCCTAAAAATGGCTCTGGATAACAGGGTAGGATTAAAGATACTGTTTAAAGCCACCATAGAAACCATTTTCTAACTTACTGTTCAAACGAACTTTACTGTTAATTGAAAAGTCAATAAAGTAGTTAAAACTGACCAAAAAAATGTATCCCAAAGTAGTACGATTTCCTTTTATTGGAATTTTTTTAAAAATCAGTAAAATATCTAAATTT
Source organism: Chionomys nivalis (assembly GCF_950005125.1). Taxonomy (NCBI): domain Eukaryota; kingdom Metazoa; phylum Chordata; class Mammalia; order Rodentia; family Cricetidae; genus Chionomys; species Chionomys nivalis. The sequence goes on along the minus strand of NC_080094.1, from coordinate 45,863,060 downwards.
TAGTGAATCAAAAATCGCAACAAATCTTTAGTTCCACTCATGCATTTATCCTTATTGTTGAATTAAGTAATGATTCTAAATATACAGAAAAAGATAATTTGGCTTGTTAAACATGAAACTCTTAACGAAAGCTCTCTTTTTTAAATTTCTGAAAAGAAAATTAAATGGATAATTTAAAAGTAGGATTTAAAAGTTATTAATTCCAATAATGGAATATTTGTTTACTCATTTCATTGTCTCAGTTACTGTTCTGTTGTTGTAAAGAGACACTGTGACCAAGGCTTCTCTTAACAAAATAAAACATTTAGCCCGGGACTTGCTTACAATTTCAGAGGTTTAGTCCCTTGTCAGTATCAGCATGGCAGCACTCAAGGTGCTGGAACAACAGCTAAGAGATACATCCTTGTCTGCAGGCCAAGAGAAGGAAGTGGGCTCAGCATGGGCTTTTGGAACCTCGAAGCCTGCTCCCAGTGACACCCTTCCTCCAACAAGACCACATCTCCTAATCCTTCTCAAATGGCCCCACTCCCTGATGACTAAGAATTCAAATATATAAGCCCATGGGGGCCATTACTATTTAAACCACCATACTCATTCATGGATGTCTATTATATCAGCTAGTGCCCTAAAGACTATTTTACAAGCAAATTTAATCTTAGTTGCAGGTTTGACAATACAGTTTATATGAAAGTATTTTTTGTTTAAAATGGGGCTTTTAATATATACAAGTCTTTGGGATTGAGATACTCGATTACGGTGTATTGTACGGAGCCCGTCAACATAGACTTGCTTAATCCCCCTTTATTACTATCTCCCAAAAAGTGTAACAAATGCCTGCTTCTCCCAGTGAGTAAGCCCTTCTTTAAAGTGGGTTGCATTGGGTTTAAAAACAACTTTCCCCATGGACTTAGATATGTGAATTCATGGACCCAGCTGGAGCTGCTGTTTGAGGAGGTTTGGGCTATGTGGTCTTGTTGGAGGAAGTTTGTCTCTTGTGGCTGGCTTTGAGAGTGAAAAAGACTCACCTACTTCCAATTTGCCCATCTCATGCTTTGAAGATGTGACCTCTCAAGTTCTGACTTCTGCAGCGGTGCCCACCTGCTCTAATGCCTCCCTGCCGGGTTGGACTCATGCTTCTGGAACCACAAGGCAGGATAAGCTCCTTCTTCTGTATGTTACCTTGGTCATGGGGTCTCATCACAGCAACAGAGAAGCAGCTGATGGAGCTGGTGTTTTCAGAATTCGTGGAATTTGGTGTATAATATCACAGTGAAAGTAAGTTCTGCCCTGCTCTTAGAAGCTTCACATTTCCAGACAACAGAAATAGGCTGGTTCTGGAAGACTGCATAGTCTCTTCTGTTGTGATGCATTGAACCTTCCTGCTGGGTCTCAGAATTCATACCCATTTACCTTGGTTGGATAGAGTACGAATCAGGCCATAAAATAGGAATAGCAGCTGATCATAAGAATTTAGATATGTCAACTATTTTCCTGTATCTTGGTTAGAACTTTATTCTGAACTTTGAAAACAAATCAGATGTTGAAATGGTTTGTTTCACTCTTAGGTACTTGACCCCATTTCTGTATGGAACCTCCATGTTTCCCACCCTGTACCTGAAACCCCAGAACTGGGCTGCAGTAAAAAGAGCCACATTATGTGATGATATGTGCTTCAGGTTTTGGGTTTTAACTTGCCTTAGTTTTCCAGACCTTGATGCTCCTGCTAGTCCTATTTACTTCAAGAGTGAGAGAACAGTTGAGTAGCTAAGTCTTATTTCAACTGAATAGCTATGGGGCTGGAAGGACAGAGAACTTTTGAAGGTCTCAACGTCTAAGGACAAAGGAATTCACTTTTTTGTTCTGAATTGACTTCTGAGCTTTATGTCAACATCTAGTTTCTTATCTGTGATATATAAATAATTTCAACTATTTCTAGGTTTGAGGTAGGGAGGGGATTGTTTTTATAGCATATTTGTAAATATAAAATTGCTCTCTGTATATCGGAGACACAATCCCTACATTCCTATCGGGGTTATTAAGTTATTCCAGGTTGTTCCAGAACAACTAGGCGTGACCTGTGTGGTTTGCCGATTTTATGAAGCTTTAGATTTGCACTGAAATCATAAGAGAATTACCTGAGATGTTGTTTCCGAGGATACTAGCCCACCAGGCTAGCAAGTCTTCAAATGGCAGTGTGTAAGAAATACAGACCTTTTCTACCCTAGAGGTAGGTGTATAGATTTGTAGTTTGTCATGAGGATCTGATCTGCCCAATTCATACATGATTGACGTTGATGGATGTCAACCACTCTGCTGCTGGGCCGTGTTGTATGTCTCTGAAACAGTATGTGAGGGTGGGGTGGACATCTATTCAGTATAAAAGCCACTGGTTCTTAGAAACAGCAGAGATACTGGCTCAGGTGGGCATGTGACCACACTGTTTATTCATGAGTTGTTCATGTTTTAAATGTAAAATGTATTAGAAAGAATGAAAATACTCTAATGTATTATTAGTATCAGCATTTCAAGTGATCAGTCCCCATCCGCTTGACTCACTGTTGATTTTATACCAGGCAAGAGCTGCCACTGAGCTCCACTTTCCAGCCCTTCGCTATGGATTTAAGTATCTTTAAGAATATTAAGGCTGGAAGGAATATTAAAACTTGCATTTCGTTAGTGTACTTTGAATGTAACTGGCCCCCATAATCTCATGGTGGAATGACACTATTTGGAGGTGTGGCTTTGCTGGAGTGGGAATGGCCTTGGAGGAAGTGGGGCTTCGTATGCTCAGGACACTGCCCCTGTGCCAGTCGATTCCTTGTTGGAGGAAGTGGGGCTTCCTATGCTCAGGATACTGCCCCGTGTGCCAGTCGATTTCCTGTTGCCTGCACGATGTGGACTCTCAGCTCTCTTCAGTACCATGTCTGCCTGCATGCCGCCATGCTCCCCGTCATGGCGATGATGGACTGAACCTCTGAAACTGTAAGCAAGCCCCCTCAATTAAATGTTTTTTATAAGAGTTGCCATGGTCATGGTGTCTCTTTACTGCAATAAAAAAAAATCATAACAATGGCAGTATCTTGTCAAAGAGGTTTTATCCATAATAATTTATTATAAAGAAATAAACACTTAGAGGCCAGATTTTTAAACAGAAACAATTTTTCCCTGGATCCCCGGTGCCATCGTGCCTTGGCGTTGTCAGTGATGCCCTGTCTTATTTTGCATGCTTTTAAAGTCAACACAAAGGAGAGCATGGTCACCCTCCAGGTGCTTAGGAGGGAAGTTAAGATAGAAGAGTTTTTCAAAAAAAAAAAAAAAAGTATACTGCCTTGTAACTAAAAATAGAAGTCAAGGAGTAGTCATTTGTATATTGACTTGACAAAATTTAAAACATTTTTACATTGCTTATGCCCCAGCCACCTCACTCAGAAAGGTGCTTAGCATAGATCCAAGGTTAGGATTCCACAGGGCTTCGGTGCTTGCATAAGGCAGGGCCTTTGATGGCCTGTGCCCGAGGCATCTAGACTTGGTGATGTTTGCTATCAGATCCACTCACACCATCTGTCTGGGCTGAAATCTGGGTTATACTTACTCAGGATGAAGTGTTTTGTTTGACGCTTCCAGTGTGATTATTTTATTTCCCAAAATTGTATGTTAGATTTTTGGGTAATTCTTCTATTTTGACTTGGAAAGTTTATATATACCAATTTACTGGAACAACTGCATTGCTAATCTGTTCAGAGAACACAGCAAGGGTGTGCTTTGCTGAATTGATAACTATAACACTAAGAGCTAACAAATCACTTGTGAAAAAGCAGATTACATTGTTTTTTGTTGTTTGTTGTTGTTTTAATTTACTAGTAGAATTTCTAACTGGCATTCTCAGCAGTGGCACTGTTGCAAGTGTCTGGAGTATTTTTTCTGTATTATCTGAATTTAAAAGCATTTCTAATGTGCGCATCTGGAAGTGTGCTGTTTTGCTCTAATTTCAGCATTTCGAGGCAAGGGATCATCCCAAGGCTTCCTAAAAAGGGAACACTGTCCTTCAGCAAACCCTTTGTTCAGGGAAATTATGCCTTATCTAACTACAGACTAGTAGCGTAAGGCCCTGTTCCCAGCTGTCTTCATTCTAGGAACCCTCTTACATTCAGGTGTGTGCATTCTTCTGATGTGGTGACATCACCTACAGAGTTTGCACTGGGCAGCTATCTAAAAAGACATAATGGCACGTTAAGGTTGATGGTTTTGAGCCGGACGGTGGTGGCACACACCTTTAATCCCAGCACTCATGAGGCAGAGGCAGGCGGATCTTTGGGAGTTCGAGGCCAGCCTGGTCTACAAGAGCTAGTTCCAGGGGAGGCACCAAAGCTACAGAGAAACCCTGTCTCGAAAAACCAAAAAGAAAAAAAAAAAAAAAAAGTTGATGGTTTTGTTTGGGCGGCATTCATAGTTACCCTGGTAATCGAGGTTTATTTTGGGGTTAAGCCCATTAAATCTCAGGACCCAGAAAGATTTGCTATGGCCAGAAAAAACTGGCTAACTGGATCTGAGGGTAAACAAAGTAAATCAATGTTACCGCTGCACGAAGAAACAGTGAGGAGAAGAAGGGGTGATCTCCAATGAGGTTCTAGTTTTTACAGACATAGTTGGAAAATCCCATAGGGAAGGACAATGATAATATACATATCAAAATCACACAAAAAAGGTAGACCCTGACAAAGCAGCACTCTGGAACAGGTGATACCACCCAGGAAAGAGCCAGCACCCAAGGGGCAGTACCTGACACCCCAAACCATTAGATAAAGTTACTAAATGTCTCTGAACCTGGACTTCACTCACACCCTGGCCTGTCTGTCTGATAAGAGCAGGGTGTGCTGCCTTCCTGCTCAGTGCCTGTCTTCTATAGAAATTTTATGTGGTCTGTTAGGTAATTCTGTGGGATTGACTCTATGTAAACTTGGCTGTTAGAACTAAGAGTGAATGTTATCGCTCTAAGGTCTCATGGTGTGGGGAATGGAAAGGTCATTTTATTGCCTGTGCAGGAGAAGTTACACTGCTGAGGTGCTTTGGGAATGAATCCCATTTTGAAGGGATAATTGTGGCTTCACAAGGCTTTTACAGACATGATAACTGTAATGGTCTGTCCTGTTCCTTTAAGAGACAAGCCCTGACCACTCCCTCCCCTGTCTTCCACTTCCAGCCTGAACTCCTTCTTTTTCCATCTCTCTCCCAAAGAGGTAGCTTCCCTTCTCCTCTCTTCTTCCCTGCTCCCCCCTCTGTTTCTCTCTCTCTCTCTCTCTCTCTCTCTCTCCCTCTCTTTCTCTGTCTTTCTCCTTGTCTGCCTTCTCTCTCTCCCTCTCCTCTTTCCTCTTCCCTTCCATAACCCACTAAATAAATACCCACTTTCTCTGCATGGCATGCCTTTCTGTCTCTGTCCTTCACCTGCCTTGACTCCTCGTTGGACCGGCTGACCTACCTGGGACCCACTGCCCCTCAAGGCTCACAGACCCCTCAGGGAATGGTGCTGTTTTATTTTTACCATTACAACAATGACTTTTTCAAAAGACAAGTGTTTCTACAGCTCTACAAAACGGGTTATTCCATGTGGACATGTACGTATACACTTCCTGTGGATTAGTCTATTGGTCTGTCAGCTGTATATTTCCTGTATAGTCTTGTGTGCTTCAACACCCTGGGATACGCGCAGCACACGGGCTGTAGGTTGACTATGCCTAGAATATGTGAATCTGACAGGTTGCTAGAAAATCAACTGCAGGAACTCATTGGGGTCAAAATGGGATCTCATTGCAGCAGGAGATGCTCAGCAACCCTTCATGGTCAGGGAACATGACAGTAAAATGGTTTCTGGTTTCTCTCTTAGTCTGTTCACTGATCAAGTGCTCATTGCCTTATGGGAATCTACAGGATTACTAGATTTAATTGTTGAGCAATCAATCTAATCACCAGAAACTGCTTCATTGAGAGCCAACATAGTCTAGTCTTGGTGCCTCTTCTGTATGAACAGTGTCATTCAGGCTTTAACTGAGTATCACATGCCACATCTACAAGATGCAAATTCCTTTGCTCAAAAACAATGGAGGGACTGGGGAGTTGGCCCAATATTTGCTGTACAGGCAATGGGAACTTGAGTTCAGGTCCACAGCACCCATATGAAAAACAAGGCACGATGGCACACACCCATAATCCTAACACTGGGGAGAACGAGGCAGGAGAATCCCTGGAGTTCACTGGTCAGCTGGCTTGCGGAATTGGTGTGATTGCTGTGTCATATTCAGAACGCGTGCTCAACGCCCCGCCATATTTTCCCCATGCTTGGTTCCCATAGTCCTACCCCATCTTGCTTGATGTTCCTTGGGCCTCAGAGAAGGTGACACAGATGTTCCCCTTAGGACCAAGCACTCATTTCCAATACTTTAGCTAGCTATGAGTCCCTGCTTTGACCATTGCCCATTGCTGAGATAGGCCTCTCTAACCATGGCTAAGAACTGCACTAGTCTATGGGTGCAAACACGAATAAGGCAGCTTAGCTACAAGTTGGCAAAACATCAGTAGTATGTTCACTATAGGACCTGTGACCCACATAGACATAAAAGTTTTGACCAGGTTTGCAATGCCAGGCACATATTCCATCCCGTGGGACAGCCCTCAAATCCTGACAGGAAATAGTTGGTCACTCCCAGAACATCGGTGCCACTATCGCAGCAGGTGATCATTTCCGGGACGTAGGGTCTACGGGTGGGTGTGATGGTTGAGGACTTTCCTCCTGCCTAGCCTCGGCCCTTCACTCACTTTGCCCACACATCAAGCCGCCCCACAGGACTTCTTCTCCAGTTGCAGCGAGGTAACAAGGTTTATTCTTCTGCCTTAAACAGCTATGAGTGAGGTAGGACATAAAAACAGAAATATAAGAAAATCTACAGAACCAAAATACGGTTGTTTGAGAAGTTTAATAAAATTAATGAATCACTAGCCATAATAATGGGAGGGAAAACAGATGAACTGTATAGAAACTGAGAGATGTGACATAATTATATATTTGACAGAAAAGAGAGTAATGCAGAAGTATTATCCACAACACCATTCCAATAAGCTCAATGCGAGTTTTACTCAGAATAGTTAAACTTGGAAAGAACCCAAATGTCCAGCCATTGGTCAATAGGTAAGTAAGGTGTGGTATGCCCATACAATAAAAATGGCAGGAAGAAATGAAGTACCAATATAAATGGACTTTGAAAATTTATGCTAAGCAATGTAAGCCAGTCACAAAGAACCGCTTATATTATCCTATTTATAGGAAGTGTCCCATCTAGGAAAATCTTTAAAAAAAAAAAAAAAAGGTCGAGGAGGGAGAGGGATGAAAGAGGGGTAAACCTGGTGCTAGGGAAACTCCCAGGAACCCACAGGATGACCCCCAGCTAAGACTCCTAGCAATAGTAGAGAGGGTTCCCGAACTGGCCTTCCCCTGTAATCAGACTGGTGAATACCCCAACTGTCATCATGGAGCCTTCATCCAGCAACTGATGGAACCAGATGCAGAGATCCACACCAAGCACCAGGCAGACTTTGTTGACTTCCCATGGGAACCCTTACTCCTGAGGAGGAGTGGGTGGGGGATGGGCTGGAGGAGAGGCAATGGGGGGGTGCGGAGAATTGTGGATGGAATGTAAAATGAAATTTAAAGCATTAATTAAATACAAATAAATACAGAAAGTAATTAACAGCTACTAGGCTAGGGCAAAAGAAAAGACTACCAAAGGGATTAGCTAAACTGACTGTGTTGATAAATCTGTGAGCATTAAAAACCACTGAAGATATAATTTAGATGTATGAATACTATGGTATGTGAATTAATAAAGTGGTTTAAAAAACAGAATGAGCAGAACAGAGCGAAAGAATGGATGGGACAAACAAGAAACAAAAGGCATGGGTCTCTTCAAGTGCATTCACATTCGTTTTCTGTCTGTGTGCCTTTTTAAAATTCCGCTGTCTGTATCACATGTAGACTGGAGCATTCCCTGCTGAGTTTCCATCAGCGCCCCATGTTCTTAACCAGGAATGCTGTCAGGGAAGCTCTGTAAAGCACAAGCCCTGGCCACATATACCTATGTCTCAGATTCCGCCCAAAAGCCGTGCTAAGTTACCACAGTACTGGTCAACACAGGCTGATTTGGAGAATATGCCTCAGCTTTTATAATGCGTCTTGAACCAGGGCCACCAATGCTGGGAGGTTCCTCGTGCTTGTTTTTCGTAATCCCAGCTCATCGCAGTCTTTGTCTGAGGCTTCTTGAAGTCGGTGTTGTAGTAGTGTTCTCTTCCACTGTGTGCAGAAGGCAGCCACCTCCAGCTCCTCTGGATCTGAGGAAGGCCATCTCAAGCCCTGCAGGAGTGGAAGGATAGTCAAGCTCAATACTGGGGACCCTGGTGGAGCTTGCTCTTGTGGGGTTCCTTCTAGAGTCACAGCTCTCATTATACAGCGTCAAGAATCATGTGTGAGGGGGGCAAGAGACCACCCACCCTGGAAGGAGATGAAAAGTAGAGCAAAGGGCTTTAGATTTATCCCAGTGAAATAAATGTTCTGAGATCACCGCCAGCTCTCTTACATCCCCTCTCAGCAGTTAAGAACACTGGCTGCTCTTCCTGAGCACCCGGGTCTTATTCCCAGCACCCATATGATAGCTCACAACCACCTTTAACTCCTCTTCCAAGGGACCCAGTGTTCTCTTCTGGCTTCCTCAGGCACCAAGCACACATGTGTACACAGACATAGATGCAGGCCAGAATACCCACACATATTAAAATATCTTTTTCCCTCCCCATCCAAATTTTTCCTCTGCTTGTGTCTTGCACACAAGGAACTGAAATAGGAAACTGGATATGATTTAGTCTGCATTACAGACGATCCCTGACTTACGATTACTGATTTACAGCTTTGAAATATGATTATGTCTTAAGCTATTACTATTAGGGCTTGGAGACCAGGCTCAGCAGTTAAGGGCACTGGCTGGTCTTCTAGAAGACCTGGGTTTGATTCCCAGCAGCCACATGCTGGCTCACAGTCATCTGTAGCTCCAGTTCCAGGAGGATCTGACACCCCTGCCCCCGAAACCGCCTCTGAGGGCACTGCATACATATGATACTCAGACATACATGCAGGCAAAACATTTATATACATGAAACAAAAACTAAGTACTTTTTAAGAATTAGGTTAAACTATTAATGTGTCTTCTATGTTTTTGTTAGCTTTTTTTCCTCTTATTTTCCCTTTCTGAGACAAGGTTTCATCACTATGAATCCCAGTCTAGCCTCCAACTTCCAATCTTCTTACCTCGGCCTTCTGACTGCTGGGATTACAGGTGTGAGTCACCATGTCTGGCCTGAAATGCATTTATAATTTAACCATATTTTCAATTTGTGGTGGGTTCATAGGGGCATAACTCTATCAGGAGTCAAGAGGCCTCCATACAGTTGAGGTGTTTCATCCCTTCAGAGGAGGTAGGATTTAAAGTTCAGGTCTGAAGGAGAAGCGACCAGGCTGGGAAGAAGTGATAAGGGCAGAGGTAGGCCTCACACAGAGGCCCTATGCAATTTATTTACTTAATCTATTTTTGATTTGGGTTTTGTTTTGCTTTGAGAAGGGGGTCTCATGTTGCCCAGGCTGACCTCCAGTTTGCTGTGTACCTAAAGATAACTTTGAGCTTCAGATCCTCCTGCATCCACCTCCAGTGTCCTACATCACACCGGGGGAGGTGCCCTCTTAGGCATGTCAATAGTGTCCATCTAAAGCTGTTACTTAAGATGCGGGAAGCCAGGAAAGTATTGCTTTCCCCGCAATGAGATAGTCAGTCACTACACAAAACTGTGCTTTCTTGAATCTATTTGAGAACTGAGTTTGAAGTTCTCCAGGCTTAGGTGTATTGAAAAACAGACATCTCTGAGGAGAGATTGGAATAGGACTGGTTTGCACAAGACTCAGCCTATGGGGAGACAGGGCAGCCATGTAACTGAATGTAAGTCTTGGGGGAAAGTTTTTTTTTTTTTTTTGATTTTTCGAGACAGGGTTTCTCCGTAGCTTTTGGTTCCTGTCCTGGAACTAGCTCTTGTAAACCAGGCTGGCCTCGAACTCACAGAGATCCGCCTGCCTGGTATTAAATGCGTGCGCCACCACCGCCCGGCTTGGGGGAACGTTTTAAGGGCTATGAATGCAGCTCAGTAGTAGAGCATCTGCCTAGTCTCTTCAGGGCACTGACTTTAACCTCCAGAACTGAAAAATAAAATGAACAAATTGCTAATGTCCAAATTGGATTAGTGTGAGTATAGTGCCCATTGACAAGAAAGGTCCATGTATCCTCAGAGTTTTCTGTCTAAGACCTCACCTGATGCTCCCGAGAAAGGCTCGGGTTGGGCTAGGGGACTAAGAACCCCTCTCTGAGATGCAGGCTTTGGGGAAGGGAGCAACTCCTGTCACATAGGCGTGAACCACTGTTGCTATGTCCTTTTTTTTGAATGCAAGTCTTTGACTATTAAGGAAAGGACAGTAAACCAAACACAAGGGAAGCCTGAAACCCTCAGTGATTGCAACAATAAAACCCAAATCAGGTCAGTGTCTGGTGCCTGGAGGACATGAATATATATGTAGATTTTATTTAGCGTTTACAAATCTACATGAAATGTCAAGTTTCCAATGGAAAGTTATGAGACATGCAAACGAAACACTCCCCATTCATTGTCAAGAAACAACAAAAAGCAAATCCCCTAAATCAGCTAGAATCAGCTCTGAGCCTGTTATCAGAGAAGAAAGTAAATATCCCTGCAATTAATATCTTCACAACTTTAATTGAAATGTGAGCAAAAATGCACAGGTAAATAATAAATCCTACAAAAGAAAAAAAAATGAGATCTAGGCGTGATAGTAAACACTGACAACCTCAGCACTCAGGAGGCTGAGGTAAAAAGACCCTGAGTTAAAGGTGAGGCTGAGCTACACACTGGGTTTGAAGCCAGCACGGGCTATCCATGCTCTTATCTCAAAAACAAAAACTTCATTCGACTAACTAACCAAACAAAGAGAAACCTGAAACAGAAGGAAACATAGCAAAGGTGTGCAGAACGCTATGGTAGGCTCATCTGCAGGCTGAGCATGGCTAAAGAAGGGTTGAAATTAAGGCCAGGCTAACAGAAAACATGCAAATAAACCGACAGGAAGTGAGGTCACTGGTTTCGAAGGAACAGCGTGGAATAGCTAAGAGAAGGCGTCCTGGTGACTGGGGGCATTTGCTAGGTCCCTGTGGCACTCACCCGAAGACAGGCAGCTTCTGCAGCCCTCACAGCCTTGGAGACTGCCTGGAGGAGTCTCTGTGCGTTGTCTAGAAGGAGCTCTTCAGAGGATTTGCTTCTTGCCAGGGAGGCCTTTACGCTGGGGGCGTTGGGAAAGAAAGAAGTCTTTAACCCAGGTTAGGAGGCAATTGCCGATAAATACCATGTAGAAAGTTGAGCCACTTTGGTGGGAATAGTCAGGGGAAGGATGTGTGTGTGTGTGTGTATGTGTGTGTGTTGTGCGTGTGTGTATGTGTGTGTGCGTGTGTGTGTGTATATACGCACGACAGAGAGCAATGTAAAATGTTTTCCTCAATTGTCGTCCCTCCCCTCCATTTTTGTTGTTGTTGAGACAGCGTCTCTGTCTGAGCCTGGAGCTAACAGGTTTGGCTATAGCAGCAAACCCTGAAGACACCCCCCCCTTCACCTCCTCAGTCCTGGGGTTAGACCTACACACCACCACACCCAGTTTTTAGATGGGAATCAAACTCAAGTCCTCCTCAAGCAGGTGTTGTCTCCATAGTCCTGGGGAAGACCACTCTAAGAGCTTAATTTAGCATTTTTAAGTGAAAATTTTGCTTTAATGCCAAGAAAATGTGAGTCATATAGCATCTAGAATGACAAAGAAGAGTGTGTCATTCATGGAAATGACTGAGTAGAGGCAAAGGAACAGACGCCAGCTGTGATCAAAACATGAAAGAGAATAAACCCTGCACAGAGCTGTATGCAGGCTGATGTTGGAGGAACTGCCTCTTTTAGGGCTCACCAGATCCCAGAAAGAGCAAATGACTTACCTGCAAACACAGCTTCCAAATCCAAAATAATCAGTCCTACACATGCTTAGCCTGCTCATTTGGCCTTGCACATTCCTTCCCACGAGAACCCAGTGAATGCTTTGCCTGTTTCCCCCTAGCGCTTCCTGCCGGTTGACACAGGGAAGTGTTTGTTTGTTTGTTTTAGATTTATTTATTATGTATACAGCGTTCTGTCTGCATATATGCCTGCAGGCCAGAAGAGGGCACCAAATCTCATTACAGATGGCTGTGAGCCACCATGTGGTTGCTGGGAATTGAACTTAGGACCTCTGGAAGAGCAGTTCATGCTCTTAACCTCTGAGCCATCTCTCCAGCCCCCAGGGAAGTTTTTTTTTGTTTCATTCTCCCTGCTTGGCACCATGCACCTTGTGTCTATGGGGTGGTCTCATTTTGATGATAAAACAGATTTGTTTGTGGTGGTCATTTTTATATTTATGTCTTATGTAGAAAACATATTGGCAGCTAATCTTGAGTGCCATGTAGATGACAAAGGAGAAAGATGCCAGCCAGCCCCTGAGGAAGCAAGACGTGTAGAAAATGAGGTACTGCCATAGCCACGTGGTAATACAGAAAATGGGTTGATTTAAGATGTAAGAGCTAGCTAGAAATACAACTGAGCCAACAGCCAAACAGTAATGTAATTAATATAGTTTCCATGTGATTATTCGGGTCTGGGCGGCTGGAAAACAAGATGATGATGTATCTGAAATGGTATTTCCTGGAGAGCAGTTGCCAAGTTTTATTATTGGTTTTTAAAGATTTATTTTCGTATGTGTGCTACTGATGTACGGTCAGGAGTCAGTGACAGGCATCCATCTGAGAACTATGTTGTTGGGTGATTTCCTCTTGGTGTGACTATCACAGGGTGTACTTCCACAAACTAAGAGGGCTGTGCTGTTATCACGTGATTAACCTATGGAACCAGCATCACATATGCAGTCTTCTGCTGTCCAAAATGTCACTGTGCACCGTGTTTTAAAAGGTAGTCGGCTTTTTCATTAAATATGATTAACATAAAAACAGGGCTAATTGTCAAAATTTACATGTGGTTACAAAGAAAAGGTGTCAGTCACTTGTGTCAAAGGCTAACCACCCCTGAAGTGTTGTGAGCTCAGAGATGCCATAGAGTAAGGGCCTGTGTTCTGTATGGGGAAGGGACCAGTGTAAACTCTAGGATGGTAAGTCATTAAACATACAAATAATTCATCCTCCATCCCCACTGGACCTCACAATACTTAGCCATTCTCTCTCAAGCTGCTTCCTACCTGGAGATGATGCTGAGCTGGCTGCTCATGGTTTGAATCTGCTCCACCATACACAGAAGCTCGCCGGAGCATCTCTGATCTATGCAGTTCTTAGCAATGATGTGAATGAGTCTGGCGATGTTTCTTCCGGAAGCTGAGATTTTTCTGGCTGAGGCAATGAGCTGATCTTTGGTCTATATCAGAGAAGGAAGTGTGAGAGGTAGGCAAACACTGCCTTCATAGGTTTCTCCCGAGACATCAGGGACAAATTACAACGCCTGCCCTCAGCTTTCTTAGCTCAACTACTTCTTCCCCTGGAAATGAGTGTGTTTGAGCCTCACCATTTCCTGAGTCAACTCTAAGGGCTTTCTCTTGGGTTAGAAAGAACCTGACTGAATGAGGAACAATCTTCTTCCTGTGTGGGGGCAGCAGAAGACCAGGACCCAGACTCCTAGGCTCACATATCCCAGGCTGACCTCGAACTCCTGATACAGCTGACAATGGCTTTGGACTTCTGACTTGAGAGTGCTGGAATAACCAGCACGTACCACTGCGCTTGGCTTATGTGGTGCTTGGGATTAAATCATGGCCTTGTGCATGCTAGGTAAGTGTTCTACCAAATGAGCTCTACCAAATAACCCCAGCCCTAATTAGATATTTTCTGTCTTATTTTTGTTTCACTCAAGAGCACAAATACTTCAGTTATTTAAAAAAAATGGTATTATGATCAGGATGTGAGATTGGGGAACTCAGGTGAATTCTGCATAGTCAGTTCCTACCAGAAGCAAACCCCACTCTTAAAATGGCCCTTGGATTGTACATCTCTCCAGAAACACAAGGGATGCAGGACTTGCAAGTTCCTAGGTTCTTAGCCACACATCCCTGCAGACACCTGCGTCCTATTTAAATCAGAACACCAGATTTGGAAACACATCCTGGAAAGCCACACCTGTTTTGGTGGCCCTGGGGGGTCTCTGGTTTAGCCAGAGTTGACTGGCTGGGAGGAGGGACCCAACAATGGAAGATCTGAGTCTTGGTGTAATGGAGGCTCTGGGTTTGTTCCTGTAGTAATATAGCCAGGGGGTGTCCTTCCCTTTTCTCCTGAACCCTCTGTCCTGCCCCAGGATAGGAAAGTCAGGTCCCTGGAGCCATCTGTACCTGGTAGGCCCATGCTGGAAGCTTTTTAACCGCCATTTTATGTCTTCCTTTTGGTCTATGCACAAAGTAAGCACATTTCTTTTTTTTTTCTTATTTGTTTATTTTCCCATTATGGCATGTTGATAGCAAACATTGCCTCAGTTTAATCAAGAAGAGGGTTACAGAGAGTGGGAATAGGCTCACGGTGGAAGTCAGCCTCTAGAAGCTAGTGGAAAAAGGCCCTTCCCCTCCAGGGATGCCAGCCATAATGGGATAGCATTCAAGGGAACTCAGTCCTCTCTGTCATCCGAGGGGGAGACAGTGTTCCAGAGGTCAGCTTTAAAAGATGTGAATAACAGGCTCCTGAAGTGGCTCTGGGGAAAGGGCACTTGCTGCAAACGCTTTGTGCGCTGAGCTTGAAACTCACAAAAACAGAAGGCATTGATGCCACAAAGTTGTCCTCTGACCTCCATAGGCATGCCTTGGCACGTCTGCCCCTCCCTGGGTCATGCACACATAGGGGAATAATGACACTTAAAAGTAAAATTTAACCCGGGCAGTGGTGGCGTACATCTTTAATCCCAGAACTCAGGAGGCAGAGGCAGGTGGATCTCTGTGAGTTCAAGGCCAGCCTGGTCTACAGAGTGAGTTCCAGGACAGGCTCCAAAACTACAGAGAAACCTTGTCTAGAAAAACCAAAAAGAGAGAAAAAAAGTAAAATTTAGAAGGCATAAATGACATTCTTGACTTGTTCTGGGGAATGAATGGCTCCTTGATTTTTACTAATTTTACTGCATTGAAGATTTGGCAAAATTATCTTCCCTGATATAATTGATAAAAACCATAGTAGTCAAGCCAGAAAGAGGAGGGGAGGAGAGAAGTGAGGTGAATTTTACAGAGATGGGGTACTGACTGGATCTTCAGTGTGACCCTTCCTTCCAGCCCTGTCTAGGAATGCCAAGACACCACTTCCCACGTGGCGCCCAATCACCCACCACCATGACCTGCTGAAGATCAAGTACCAGGACTCGCCCTCTCTTCCTCAAGCTCTGAGCCATCAGGAGCACCTCCTTGGCCATCTCGTGTGTGATCTGGGTGATTCTGTTCTCGCTGTCTGCACCGCCATTCTCTTCAACAGTCTGGTCCATCTGAGCAGGAGGCGGAGAGGGGCTGCCACGCTGGTGCTGAAAGAAGATGTTCAGAGGGTTAGAACAACACAGTTCCTGGCATTCGGGCCTCTGAACTGCAGTGAGGATGCGTGTGTGTGTGTGTGTGTGTGTGTGTGTGTCCATACACATGTGGAGGCCAGTGTTACTCAAGAGATGTCTTCGTTGTTTTTTGAGACAGACTCTGCCATTGGACTGGACCAGAGATTTGCCCACTTCTGCCATTCCCCCAACCCCCGTGCTGGGATTACAAGTGTGTAACACATCAGTGTACCTAAGTTTTTAACCTGGGAATAGAGTTTAAGTCCTCCCACATGCTTGTTCAGTGTCTTAGCTAGAGTTTCTATTGCTGTGAAGAGACACCATGACCACGGCAACTCTTATAAAGGAAAACGTTTAACTAGGTGGTGGCTTACAGTTTCAGGGGTTCAGTCAGTCCTTTGTCATCATGGTTGGGAGCACGGTGGCTGGGAATATCACAGTACGCTGGCAGGCATGGTGCTGGAGAGGAAGCTGAGATTTCTACATCTTGTGCAAGCAACAGGATGTGGTCTGAGATACTGGGCGTGGCTTGAGCATGTATGAGACCTCAAAGCCTGCCTCCATAGTGACACACTCCCACCAAGGCCACACCTACTTCAACAAAGCCACACCTCCTGATAGTGCCACACCCTCTGGGGGCCATTTTCTTTCAGACCACCACAAGCGGTAAGTGCTATATCAACTGAGCCCTTTCCTTCAATTGCTTTTTAAATCATTTTAAAGAAGGCACCAGGGAATCAGGCGGATTTCCTGAGTCCTCAAAGCCCTGGGCAATCTTCCAAAGGTACTGTAGGGAAGCAGCAAGGAGAGACATGATGATCCCCTGTGAGTCTGTACTCCGTTTCCCTGGAGTTTGCAGAGACTGAAACATGGCATCCTTGAATCTCAACTTAGGCGGCATAGTGTATTTCTTTCCTGTGAGTGTTCAGGCTTACGAGGGAGAAGAAAGAACATGTAGCCTCCTGAAGAGAACTTAGGGTTAGGCTGCTGACAGCCCAGGAAGAAATGAATTAGTCTTTCTCAGCCTTGGCCAGGGAAGCTGCTCTCTGCAGTTACCAGCACAGACTCATTAGCTCGGCAGCGTGCTGAGAATTAGTGACAGATGAGTGTTCAGCCCTAAAGGAGACATCTGAATTGACACCCCACTGAGGCCTAGGAACACTGAGGAAGAGCAGAATATAAGAACTGGAGGATGGGGAGCTATCAAGGCTGTCTTCTGGACACATCACGGCCACTGCGCTCATGGAGCCACCACAGCTATGATTACCTGTACAAAATCAAGCCAACACGAACAATTAGCATTTCAGCAGGCAGCACTGATGGGATTCAGTTTTGTGTGTTTGTTTGGTTACAGTTTTGGTTTTTCATTGCTTGTTTTTTTTTTTTTAATCTATTTAATATACACTGGTGTTTTGCCTGTTTCTATATTCTGTATGACGGTGTCAGAGCTCCTGGAACTGGAGTTACAGACTGTTGTGAGCTGCCACGTGGGTGCTGGGAATTGAACCCAGGTTCTCTGGAAGAGCAGCCAGTGTCTTAACCACTGACCCATCTCTCCAGTCCCTGGTTTTTGTTTTTGTTTTGTTAGGAGAAGAGGCTAGAGAGATGGCTCAGCAGTTAAGAACATTGGCTATTCTTCCAGGGGACCCAGGTTCAAATCCTAGCACACATTTGGTAGTTCAGAACCATCTGTAATTTCAGTTCCAGGGAATCTGATGCCCTTTCTGGGCCTAGGTCATCGCATGCGTGTGATACACAGAAATACTGAACAAAACCCTCATACACATAAATAAAAATAGGGATCCGGACATAGTGGTGTACACCTTTAATCCCAGCACCGGGGAGCCAAGACAGGTAGCAGGACTACACAGTGAGACCATAGGCCTGAGACAACTCCAGAAGGGGGTGGGAAGGAGCCTAAGTGGGAATAGGAGAGGGGAATCAAGTGGGAGGTGATGGTTGGGGATGGAGATGGGGAAGACACATTGTTCACATGTGTAAGCCTGTCAAAGAATAAATAAAAGATGTTCATCTTCTAAAAAGGAGATTCAGGAATCCTTGGATGTTTCAACTTGAACCCATCCTATTCCAAAGGTCTTCACAGTGAATATTTTTTTTTTCTTAAAAACTTGATTTGGCTTCCTCCTAAGGAAACAGCAGCCCTGGCCTCTGAAAGGTCAGCGGACCTGACTTATTTAGATGTAGATTTTCTATCAGATCTTTAGTGGCACCTTTCCTGTGTTCTTTCTGACCCCAGAATCAAGACAAAGTGTCCTACACTGGAAGTGACCCCAGTAACAAAGCATTGAAGATATCCTTGGCTGTCTCTTCTCCTAAGATAGGTTCCAAACTCCAGAACTCTGAGCCAATTCAGTTTCTTTTCTTTACAAGTCACCTCCTCTGCGGTGCTCTGTAGTGGCCCTGTGGAGTGGGCTAGGACCCTCAGCTAGCGAGTACTAATAAATCGCATGTCTTTGCTGGGGTTTCTGTATGACTTTTTCAATATAAAGCATCCTTCTGAAAATGAATGATGTCATCTGCTTCAGCAATGGCCCGACTTTAGATCAGGATGTCCCTATGTGCTGGGAGTGGAGGGCAGAGGCCTTTTCTAGAGAGGCTCACCGGTCAGCCTGCTGGGAGCTGGGAAGGCAGGAGTAGCTGAAAAGAAGTAAGTGATGAAGAACTCACTGACCAGGAATTCAGCGCAGCGACTGAAGACCACACTGAGAATGGACGTGGCGGTCTGGAGCTAAAAGTGGGTGTGGCAGGGTGAATGAGCATGCCCCCATACGCTTATGTGTTTGATATTTGGTCCCAGTTAGTGGGACTTTTGAGGAAGGGTGAGGAGGTGTGGCCGTCTTGGAGGAGGCATATCACGAGGTGTGTCCCTTTTGCGGTTTCAATAGCCTCCCACCATTCCCAGGGTGCTCTCTGCCTCCTACTTGCGGATCAAGATATGAGCTCTCCAAGCCTCCTGCCACCATATCTTCAGTTCACTGTCATGGACCTTAAGCCTCTGAAACCGTTACATCAATTAAACACTTGCTTTTTCAAGCTGACTTGATCATGATGTTTTATCACAGCAATAGTGTAGTAGGGAGCAGCCGGCTGCATTCCTGCCCAGCTCCCGTACGCCTAGCTTTATACCCGAAATAATTACACGAAAACTGTATTCTTTTAAACACTGCCTGGCCCATTAGTTTCAGTCTCTTATTGGCTAACTCTCACATCTTGCATAACCCATTTCTAATAATCTGTGTAGCACCACGAGGTGGTGGCTTAACCTGCGTCTGTCTCAGAGAAGAGAGTCATGGCGACTGCCCCACTCTTTCTTCCTCCCAGCATTCTGTTCTGTTTACTCCGCCTACCTAATTTTCTGTCCTATCAAAGGCCAAGGCGGTTTCTTTATTAACCAATGAAAGTAACACATAGATGACCCTCCTCCATCACAATAGAAACCTGAACTAATATGTAAGGAAGCTTGGGAAAGGGCCTTTTTAACACCTACCAGAGACTTTCAGCATCCAAATCTAGATAGGACTCCAAACTTTTCAACGTGGGCCGAGGATTGTGTGATAGAGACTCCAGACCCAGAGACTGAAAGTTGGCTGCCCAGCGTCTCCCTGCCCTGCCGCCCTGCCATGCAGCTATCGGTGACACTTCTGATGCATTGACAGAAACTGGAGGCAAGTTGGTGAGTGGGTGGTGTCAGTAGTGTGTGCTGATGGCTACAGAGAGCCAGGGAAGGGGAGAGAAGACTGAAGGCTATTTGGATTTATAAGACTGAGAGATGAGCAGGCGAGCATAGAGCTTAGGGAAATGGTGTCCGTTATTCTCCCTGTTGGGCCACGGAGTCCCCTTGTGTGGAAGTGACATTTTGATGAGAAAAAGAGTATGGTGTGGCATGGTTTCTCTTGGGCAAAGCCCTATGGAGTTTTGGGAGATTCTGCTTAGCCATCCATAAGGTCACAGTAGGGATAGATGGAGCAACTTCTCTATCAAATCCTGGATTGTCAGAACACGGTTTAAGAACGGAGTCATGCAATGGGATTCTGAGTGCTTGTGAGAGAACGCCAAGAAAACAAGAGTCTTGTGACCTCAGCTTCCTCAAAACCACAGAGTTGTTTTGGGAATGTGCTTCGTGCTCCTCCCGGGTGTAGCAGACAGGAGTGAGTTTACTGTAGATTATCCATGACAATTGCCTATTGCTGTTTATCTGCTTCTGTGGAAAAAATAGGTGGTGCCACATGGGGCTTGTCCTTGTGATTATGTACAGCCCAAACTCATGAGAACTTTCCTCATGTGACCTTTCTTTTTTTTTTTTTTTTTTTTGGTTTTTCGAGTCAGGGTTTCTCTGTGGCTTTGGAGCCTGTCCTGGAACTAGCTCTGTAGACCAGGCTGGTCTCGAACTCATGTGACCTTTCTTAACTCTCAGAGTATAAACTGCCCGAGGCTCTGAATAAGGCTGGCTACGGCAGGAGACTCGAGTCCGCCTCATTTTTAGGCTCTCCTCTCCCAGGTCCCACCTCTAGAGCGGTAAACACTGGATGAAGTGTATTTGCATAGAAACTACTAGAGTCCTGCTAAGCTCTACTATTGACTACTGACTCTGGTTATGGTCAGTAGAAATACAATCTTTAAGATCCTTAATGCGTAAGTGTCCTGTCTTGCCCTAGAAAGAAGCAGATATGTAGGGGAGGCATTCGACAGACCTAGTATCTTTCTAATAAACCCCTTTACCCCCACTACAATTATTCTAATTGTGTTCCTGTCACTTTGGAGCGGGGAGGCGACATCTGTACAGGTCAAAGTGGATGAAGCAGCCTGAGTACTGGCAGCCATAGGAAAGTCTGTTAAAGTAACAAGGAAAAACTCCAAAAGGCTGATGGAAAGGCACTCATCCTAGGACATAGACTAGATGCTAAGGGAAGGGAAATATTTTTACAGGGACTCATTCAGCAGCCGTCTAGAGGACTAGAATGCTGGCGTCTAAATGGTGCTGAGACTTCTCTCTGATTTTGGTAAGGACATGGCAGAGGTAGCTTCGGGCTAGGGTAGCTGAACCCCAAGCCTAGGCTTTTAGAGGCTGCTCATGCCTGCCCTGTATGAATTATACATGTGGTGTGGGCATTGAGTTTCTGGAACATGTGAGGGTCTTTGGTTACTAGAAAACAGGTCCAGGTGTAGGTAGATGAAAGATGCCAAGTAGCCTACCATGCTCACGTCTGCTGTGGTGGTTCCCGTGGTGGCTAGCTCATCAGCACAGGTCCCCATTGAGATTCCTGTGATGCCTTTGGAAACAGCATCCTGAAACTCCACACTGCCCCCTGCAGAGGTTTCTACTACACATTCTTTACACTGCAGCTGGAGCTGGACGAGAACCTCTTCTGGGGCATTTACTGGCTCTTCCCCGGGTTTCAGGCATTGGACTAGGAGTCTCCAGGCCTCAGTGGGACCACGTTCCAAGGCCTGAAGCTGAGTCACTGCATGGTGGACCTTGGCTGCCCATTCCCACCTAAGCCAATCCAGCATATGCAATCCCTGCTCCTCCGGGTGCTCTTGGAGCTCAGCGACCCTCTCTGCCACCTCCTTAGTGAGCATGAGAATGTTCTCTAGAGACACAAGAAGGTCTTCCTGGAAGGGTCCACACTCTTCACTTCCTGCTATGATTCCCTGCACAGCTTGGATAATAGACAGCATCCTTGTCTGGGAGCTCTTGCCAACAGCATCTTGGAACATATGCTCATAGACAGCGTTGATGCTGCTCAGATGGTTGGTCAGGGCCTTGACTCGAAGGCTGAGTTCCAAGCAGAGGAGCTCAAAGCGTGTGGAGAGGCTGGAACATGGCTTGGGGGAGGAGACCAAGACGTGTGCCACCTCCAGCAAGGCATCTGTGAGTACATGAACTTCTCGACACAGGAAGGAGACCTCATCCTTTACCTGTTCATCACTACACAGAAGACGAGACAGCTCAGCAGCCTCTTGTAACCTTTGGGAAACATGCGCTGCCTGCTCTAACCCTTCCTGCAACCCTTGCTGGCTCTTCACCGCTTGCTGCAGGGGCAGTAGGAACAGTCCCTGTCTCCTGCTGAGCCTCCCCAGACACTGCATCAGGTCCTGCACAGCCACTGCCCATAGAAGACACTCATCGTCAATGTCCTTGTCCCTCACCTTGGGGGCTTGGCGACCATCAGAGGACAGAACTTGGTCCAATAGCTGTTTAGCATGGACCTCTGTTTTTTCCAATCTACCTTGCAGCTCTAAAATCATTTCCGGGTGCTCCATTGGGCCAGGGCTCTTCTCGTCCAAATTCACAGGACCACTTTTGGCTGCTACTTGAACCATTGAGGCCAAATTCTGCTGAAGTTCCACAAACACTTCCATGCTCCCTGGTAATTCAGTGGTTGGGCTACGGCAAAAGAGTTGTTGACACAGGGGGTACCAGTCACCAGCCCTGGCTACCAAAGCCTGCTTGGGTTCCTTGGTTCTCCCAGATTGCTGAAAAGCCACTTCCAGAAGTCTGTCACTTCTAGTGTTTGTGCTATGGACTTCCTCCCCGGCTAGGTCAGTAATCGAAGGCACCACTGTTGAGAATTTGTATAGTCTTGACATCCTCTCTGGTCCCAGGGGTTCTTCCCCAGCCTGGATTTCTGGGGCTATATTCACAGTAGACTCTGGCATGTTGGTGCGTGGTGAGGTCACTACCCGGTGCTCCTGGCTCTTCACAGCAGTGATGACTTTGCTGACAGCAAGGAATGGAGATCCCCACCCCTGTTTGCAGGTGTCGGGGACCATTGCGTAGGAAAGTTGTTCTATTGGTAGGAAAGGGGTGTTCGTGTCATTTCTCCCTAACCCAGGCACCTGCTGGTGTTTCAGCGCGGGAACTGTAGGATGCTGGCGGCTGGGGAGAGTCAAATAAGGCCATCCCTTGGCAAGGTCAAACCTTTGGACTTGGAATCGAAGCGGGCTGAGGATGTCTGGGTGGTTGGTCCCATCCAGCCCCTCGTGGACTTGCTGAGCTGAATAGATGAGGTGTTTTGCCATGGTTAAAAAGGTCCCTGTGTCCTGGGCGCTGTCCCCACCTGTGCTGCCTTCAGTGGCTGCAGCCAGCATCAAGGAAGACTCCGCCAGCTGCTGAACCACGACTCTCATCCCGTTTCGGAAAATGGGATCTGGGTCTTGACCCACGTACCTGTTCATCACCTGCACTATGTGTGTGGCTCTTCCGCGTAAGAACGCCACAGGTCTGGAAAATTCTCTGGGGGCTCCGCTCCTCAGAGCCCTCGTGTACAAATCCAAATGTTTAGCCATTTCCTGGATAGACAAACTCAGGAATTCAGGAATATCGAGAACGACATCAAAGCATGCCAAGAGGTGTTCCGATTCCCTGGCCCAGGCCTCAAGCAGAGCCTGTAGGGTGTCAGGGCTCCAGTCCAGGCCTTGCGTTTGGGGACTTTGTGAAAACAGTTCCATTGCTTTGACCACAAGCCCCCAAAGATCTGCCACGGCAGCCTCCATGTCCCTGCCAGTTTGCTGTTGGGGGCAGCAGACCCAAACCAAGTGTGCCACTCGGATCATTTGCTTGGCTTGGTTGTAAAAAGCATCAAGGAGAAGTCGGAAAGTCTCTGCCAAAGCTTCGCTATTGCACTGGAACCTGATGGTGGAAGTCGCCAAGGAGGCCTGGACTAGCCTCTCTAGAGGACTTTGGGTATCTGTGAACGTGTCCAGAATCTGGTGCAGTAATCCAGCGCGGACTCTCCGAAAGAGCTCATCAGTCGCGACCCGCACAGCTTCGCATTCTGTCCCTGGGCTGATCTGGGGAGGCCCATGCAGGCCAGGGCGGAGCTGTAGCAGCTGGCGGCAATGGGACACTAGGTGCATCCTTTCCCTTGGCGTGGAGCAGGCGGCTAGGTGCAGGCAGTGCCACACCACGGCGACCATTGGCGCATCCAGCAGCTCACCACGCAGGTGGCTCGGCCCGGGCTCCTCCAGGACCTGTCGCAGCTTCTGCAGATGACGCGCCAGTGCGCCATTCTGAGAGCGCGCACCAGGCCCTGCAATGCCGGGCTGCAGGACAGCCAGGAGCTCCCTGAGGCTCTGCCTGGTCAGGGCAAAGATGCGGCGCCGTGAAGCCACCAGCTGCGGCTCGCGCGGGTGCCGGAGGTGGCCGCGGGCACCTGCAAGCAGCGCTGGGATGCAGCACCCTAGCCGGTGGCGAACTCGACCCAGGCGTTCGTCCCGGGCCCAGCGCGTGGTCAGGCCTCCCAGTCGCAGCAGCGCAGTCGCCAGGTCAGACAGCGAGACGCGCAGCGAGGTGGAGTCCTCCGCCGCCTCCAGAGCCTCCAGGCACGTCAGGCACCAACCAGCCGCTGGCACCGTCTTCCTCGCCATTGCTGCGTCTTCAAGCAGCAAGACCTGCTGGGGCGGTCACAGGAAAGAGACTTGAAGATGACTGAACATTCTTGGGGCCATGTAGCTTAAGCCTAGGAGACCTTACATTGTCACTTAACCTGAATGTAACCAAACACAGGCACCGTCTAGGTGACCGGACTGGAAAATGCGCCCTCCAGTCTTGGAGGTTTGCGTGTGTACGCATTTCTTTGTCAACCAGAGGTCTGAACTAACTGCCTTCTCTCCATATTTAGGGGATGTGGGGTTTACCCTGGACTGTTCAAAGACGTATTATTATTTAAATGAGAACGATGGACTGGAGGGCTTCCCTGAGGCAGCTTTTCTAGCGTGACTCGCCTCTCACAGACAGCTCCATCCATCCACTCCCTATCCCTGGGGCTGGTACCCAAGCCAAAAGCCTTTCTCTCTCTTTCATTCACCAGCAGCAGGTGCCCAAACCCCTCCGGTTCTGCCTCTCATCCTCCCCTAGCCCACTGCAATACCCTCCAATAAACCACACTACAGATGTTATACAATGAACAACAACAAAATATTTTGAAGATTTGTATTTGAATCAGGACCAATATCCCAATGTAAAAGTTGTAAACGGGCCGGAGAGATAGATGGGTCAACAGTTAAGTGTATGGGCTGCTCTACCAGAGGACCTAGCTTTGATTCCCAGCATCCACAAGGGGGCGCACAACTGTCTGTAATTCCAACACTAGAATTTCCTAGGCCCTCCACTGCCTGCCTCTTCCTCACTGGGTTTACAGACGTGGTGCAGCAGGTGCATAGCTACACATTCAGGCAAACACTCGCAGACATGAAATAAAAATGCATAAACTCTCCAAAGTAAATTTAAGTTGTATTTAGAAAGGACTGTGGGTCGGGATGAAAAACTGAGTGTGTTCGGAAACTGAGGGGCTCTACCAGCTCCTGTTCCAGCTTCAGTTTTAGCCCTGATTAAATCGGTAATGAACTCTGTCTAGGATCTTGGCAAGCACTTAGGCAGGCTTCAAATTAAAGGACGGCCAGGAGTTCCTGTGAGAACTGCATGGCCATGCGTACTCTCCAGCAATGACCAAGCTGCCAGCCAGCTCTGAGGGAGCCTCACCTTGGTAGTGTCCACCAGGATCTGCTGAGCTGTGGCCACTAGCTCCTCCCAGTGGCGCTGACACTCCGGCTGCACGGGGAGCTTCTGGGTTACCAGCAGGATGTTCCTCCCAGAGAGGATCAGAGACTCCGCCACTGGCTTCATTTCCTCCCTAAACCACTCATCCTCAGAGTCAGCCACCCTGAGTGGACACATTGCACTTAGAATGTTATCATGATAAGCCCAAAGAGTCCCATGGAAACAAGGATACACAGAAGGTACAGAGCGCCATTAGAGTGTACCATGAAGACTGTGCTTATGAGCCAAGACACATGTTAAGTTTAAAAAAACAAACAAAAAAACAAAAAAACAAAAAAAACCCCTCTCTTCATCTTTTCTTCAGGTGTCTTAGTTATGAATTAGAGTTGTTACCTCAATCTCAGCCTTAACAAACTTCACACAGTAAGGTTAAACAGGTTAATGACAGGCAATCTGGGTAGAGAATTCTGAGTCTCAGGCTTTTCTTCTCAACAGCCTGTATACAATTGATCCATCATCTTCTGTCCTCCAGAGTTTCAGGTAAGAAACCTGAGGCCACTCTATCCTAGCTATTAAAATAAGATAAAGCCACCAAGCTTGGCACGGTGGAGCACATCTATAACCCCAGCTATTTGGGAGGCAGAGGCAGGAGGATCACAAGCTCACAGCACCCATAGACCACATAGTGAGTTTGTGGCCAGCCTGGGCAACTTATTGGAAACTTGTTTCAAAGCTTGCAATAAAAAGGCTGGTGATCTAACTCGGTAATGCAGCATTTGCCTAGAGTGCCAGGTTCTGAGTTCAATTCCCAGTACTGGGGACACAGAACTAAAAAGAATGAAGGCTGCTGTGGCTATGCATGCCTTGGTCTTCGTGCGGACACAGGAGTCCATTTCTCTTGGAGAAATGCCTAGTAACAACAGGTATGTGTTTAACTTTTAGAGAATATTTTCTAAAGTAGTTGCAACATACTGTGTTCTAATCATCAAAGAGACAGTTCAAGTTCCCACACATTCTCATCAATACTTGAGGTCGCTCTTCATTTTAAACGTCCCAAGAGTTAGTGATCGTCAATGGTAAAACATTCCAGACTTTTCTCAAAGATCAAATGCGGCTTCCACAGAGTGCTTGGATGCAAGTTTTGACACTTTGTGTCATACACCAGTCCCTTTCCTTTGGGGATGAACCTGTCTGTAAGTTGCTATTATTCAGTTATACTATTTTGACACTTTGTGTCATACACCAGTCCCTTTCCTTTGGGGATGAACCTATCTGTAAGTTGCTATTATTCGGTTATACTATACACAGAAATACGAACACTATTTTCACTGTGCCACCAAAGTACTTAGGATTCAGAAATCAGAGCTACCAAGTGGCCACGTGAAAGGGACATTGCTTTAAAAAATGAAGCACAATGCGTGGTTTTCAGTTTAACTGACCCCGGGCAAGACAGGAGACAAGCATTTCACAATAGAAAAACAACAATTTTGCCAGGTGGTGGTGGCACATGCCTTTGATCCCAGCACTCCAGAGGCAGAGGCAGGTGGATCTCTGGGTGTTTGCGGCCAGCCTGGTCTACAGAACAAGTTCCAGGACAGGTTCCAAAGCTACAGAGAAATGCTGTCTCAAGGGGAGAAAAAAATCAATCAATCAATTAATTAATTATTACAATAAAAAGAAGTGTATCTCTAATTGCTGCGTGGGCTTATGGTAAAGACTAAACCACCACTGAGAAATGTGAGCAAGACCATTGATATTCAATGCAACGTGTTGACAAGAGTAAAAGGTGTATGTTTTACACCAGGCTTCCATTTTTTTGGCTTTCTTCCTTTAGGCTTTGCGGTGGTTTGAATGAGATTGATTTGCCGTAGGTTCATATATTGAAATGCTCAGTCACCATGGCATGGTAAAGATTAAGCAGTGTGGCCATCTTGGAGTAGGTGCGGCCTTGTTGGAGAAAGTGTCACCGGGAGTGGGCTTTGAAGTTTCTAAAGCCCATGCCAGGCTGAATGTGTTTTCTCTTTCTCTGCCAGCTGCCTGAGGATCAGGATGCAAAACTCTCCGCTGCTTCTCCAGTACCATGCTCCCTGTGTGCTGCCGTGCTCCCTGTGTGCTTCCGTGCTCCCTGTGTGTGTGCTGCTGTGCTCCCTGTGTGCTGCCATGCTCCCTGTGTGCTGCCGTGCTCCCTGTGTGCTGCCATGCTCCCTGTGTGTGTGCCTCCGTGCTCCCTGTGTGCTGCCATGCTCCCTGTGTGCTGTCGTGCTCCCTGTGTGCTGCCGTGCTCCCTGTGTGTGCCTCCGTGCTCCCTGTGTGCTGCCATGCTCCCTGTGTGCTGCCGTGCTCCCTGTGTGCTGCCGTGCTCCCTGTGTGTGCTGCTGTGCTCCCTGTGTGCTGCCGTGCTCCCTGTGTGCTGCCGTGCTCCCTGTGTGCTGCTGTGCTCCCTGTGTGCTGCCATGCTCCCTGTGTGCTGCCGTGCTCCCTGTGTGCTGCCGTGCTCCCTGTGTGTGCTGCTGTGCTCCCTGTGTGCTGCCGTGCTCCCTGTGTGCTGCTGTGCTCCCTGTGTGTGCTGCTGTGCTCCCCGTGTGCTGCCATGCTCCCTGCCATAATAATAATGACTCTAAGTCAGGCCCCAATTAAATGTTTTCCTTTATAAGAGTTGCCTTGGTCATGGTGTCTCTTCACAACCATAGAACACTAAGACTGGCTTGTTAGTCAAAGCAACATGATGCTGTGCCTCTGCCATGACCCTTGTGTCTCCTTCCATGTGGGTCCCGGGATCGAACTCAGGTCATTGGGTGTGCTGCCTAATTTATGTCAACTGACACAAGCTGGAATCAGCTAGGAAGAGGGGACCGGAATTGTGAAAGTGCCTCCCTCAGACTGGCCTGTATGCAAGCCTGTGGGGCCTGGTCTTGATTAATAATGGTTGTGGGAGGGCACAGCTCACGGCGGGCAGTGCCACTCCTGGGAGGTGGTCCTGGCTTGTATAAGAAAGCAGGCTGAGGAAGGTATGCGGAGCAAGTACATAAGAAGCCTTCCTCCGCGGTTCCTTCCTCCGCGCTTCCTGCCTCTGCTCCTGTTTTGGCTCTCCCTGATGAACGGCTGTATCCTCAAGACAAATAAACCCCCTCCTCCCAGGTCTGCTTTAGGTCATGATGTTTTTACCACAGCAGCAGGAATCTAACGATGACGTCATGCTTAACAACAAGTGCTTCCTCCCGCTGAGCCGTCTCACCGGCCCCTATTTCCTATTGAGAAAATGGATGTTGGTGATTGTACCTGGGTGAATCAAAACCATCTCTGTTTACACTGCCTGAGCGAAAAGATTGTGTGATAGCATTATGTGTAGAGATCATAAAGGTGTAAGAAGCGTAAAATGTTTATAACAATCCAGTCGTCGAAAAGACAAATAATAGTAACAAACAATAAACCACGTCTGTATCTATAGATACATCTATAAAACAACTAATTATACATTATACAAACCAGCAATTGTCCATCTGTATGTCTGCATTTATTTTATATTGCCCATGATGTTAAACGCGAAAGGAGCTGCGATTCTGTAATTCCCATCAGTTCTGATGTACTTTCAGGCGCTGTAGACAGCCGTCAGCACGCCTCCATTGAAAAGCGGTGCCCAGTCTCTGGCTACTCTTCCCTGTCTATTAACAGAGTCCTCCAAAGAGAAGCTTGTTTGGTCCTTTCACGAGTCAAGCTTCCAGTTTTACATCTGGAAATCTGTACTTAACCCAAGATCTCAAAGATGCAGATCCCTCTGTTTCTTTATGAATCATTTATAAGATTAAGAGCTATAGTCAGACATTTGATAGATTTTGAATTGATCTTCATATACTGTTCCACATTTACCTTTGCCCACAAATAGCTAAGTGCTCTCTCGTGTCCTTTGAACTGGTGTGCACACCTATATGTGTGCTTCTGAATCTGTTTTTTTGTTTTTGTTTTGTTTTTGTGGTTTAATTTTTCGAGACAGAGTTTATCTGCATAATAGAGCCCTGAGCCCTGGCTGTCCAAGAACTCACTTTATAGATCAGGCTGACCTTGACCTCACAGATATTTACCTGCGGGGGCCTCTGCCTCCCAAGTGCTGGGATTAAATGCGTGCACCACCACCGCCAGGCTTGAATAAAAATGTTTTAAGGCATTATTTCATGAATTAAAGTTAAAAGCACAGTAAAATATCTGCTAAAATAGCTAAATTAGAAATTGTGATTATTAGCCGGACAATGATGGCACAGACCTTTAATTCCCTACAGAGCGAACTACAGAGCAAGTTCCAGGACAGCCAGGGCCGCACAGAAAAACCCTGTCTCGAAAAACAAACAAAAAGTTCTGACTATTTCAGGGACTGAGGAATGTGTGTGAGAACTGGGTTTGTATACTGCTGTACACAATGTGACATATGCTGGCAACCTCTTTCAAAAAATACTATTTAATTAATTCTTTGACAACTTCATACATGCCTCTGATGTGTTTGGGTCATATTCACCATACTCCTCCCAGATTCACCCCAACTACACCCTTGGCAACGTCTTAAACAGTGAAACATGTAAGAAGCTACCAGGACGCATGTGAAATTGTGTGCTATCCAACCTCAGAGTACTGTTCACACAGACCCAGGATGAGTGGGTCTTATCAGTCTAGACTGCTTTATGCCCTTGCACCTGCACCAACACGCGTGTGTCCGTACATGTATACCATGTGTTTGGATAGGAACACCAACACAGGTTTTAAAAACCTCTTAAATGAACTTAAGCTAGTGTGTAAGGTGACGGACTTCATCAAGGCCCCCCACGTTGACGTCATGACCTCATCCCTCTCTCACCACCCTTCATGGTGCTCCTCTCTCTTCCCTGCTCCTCTGCCCTCCACACGCTCCTCCATTCTGTTTTCATGTCACATGTATTCCACTGCCTTCTTTCTTCTCCTCCTCCCCCTCATGATTCCCTTTCTAGTACCACAACTTACAGGCATGCGTACACATGCCCACACACGAGCACACGTGCACGTGTACACACACACACAAACATACACAATTTTAGATCTAAGTGAAGAAAACATGGTGTTTATCTTTCTGAGTTTGTCATTTCTTTTCACATGATGATTGCTAGTACCTTCCATTGTCATGAAAATGTCACAATTTCTTTATAGACGAATAAAATGTAATTTTATTGTCTACTTGTATCATATTTTCTTGTGTATATATATGTATATGTATCATATTTTCTTCATTTGTTATTATATATAATAAGTCTTTAAATAATATGTAAATTATACGTGTGTATGTGTGTATTTATGTGTAAGTGGGTGCAGGTTCCTATGAAAGACTAAGGTATTGGATTCACTGGAACTAGAGTTAAGGGTGATTGTGACATGGGTGCTGGAAAACAAACTCAGTTCTCGGCAAGAGCAGAACTCCCTCTTAACTGCTGAGTCATCTCTCCAGCCCTAACAGAGAAGGAGTTTTAAAAAACTTAAAGTGGAGTGATGGGGAGGGAAAAGTTAGAGAGAGAAGGAAAGCATCTGGGGTAAGTATATACTCGAATCCTCTGAGTGGCTCTCTCTAGGCTGCAGGTTTTTGGGCAGTATTATTTTCTTTCTTTTTTTCATTCGTATTTCCTAAACGCTCATCATAAGATATGTTTCTAAGCAAGAGGAAACATATCCTGCGCCGGTCTCTTCTCACTGGCACATGCTGGCTGACGGACAGCAGCTGACGAGGCAGGTCCTGGCCCCCTGAGAGCCTGCCCAGCAAAGGAAGGCAGGAACTTGCCAGCCTGATGACACTTAGTGGGGTGTGCTGCTGGCCTCCATTTGGCCTTCTCTGAGAACTGCTCAGGGATGGTGGAGCCAAACTCAAGTCCAAATGTTTATTATTACAGTTCTGCTAGGATAAAGAGGGCTGGACCGTTTCCCACGGTCATGAACACTGATGATAATTGTCTGTATAAATAATTTATCTTGCCAGGAACAGACAATGGAGCAAAGGCATTTATCCTGCAGTGAACACAAACAATATTTAGCCTCTCTCAAAACTGACTGTACTTTTTGTGATTAAAAAATGCGTTGTCAGAAATTCAAAATCTATAAAGAAGTATTAAGTTGGTATAAAATTACTCTGTTACTAAATTCCTACATAATTTATTTTATGTATGTATATGAATGTTATTACAAGGGTTCTGAGACCTGAACTTAGGTTCAGGATTGAGCAGCAAGCACTCTTAAGTGCTCCGCCATCTCTCCAGCTCCTGTACATAATTTATAACAAATATTTTGCATTATTTCTCACTGTACTTTTCCTTTTTACCTTCCTAGAGTCACATGATCTTTAGGCCTTGCCCCAACTCCGTAGCAGTGAGGGCTAATCTTGGTCACAGCTTTGCACACCTGGAAAGAGGGACCTGGGCTGAAGAATTGCCTTCATCAGATTGGTCTGGAGACAGGCCTATGGGGACATTTTCTTTATTGATAATTGACACGGTTGGGCCCAGCCTACTGTGGGCGGTGTCACTCATGGGCAGGTGGGCCTAGGCTAGTCCGGAAATGTAGCTGAGCAGCCAAAGGAGCAGCCCAACAAGCAGTGTCTGCGGCTTTTTCTGTAGTTCCTGCCTCCCAGTTCCTTCCTGAGGTTCTCCCTCGATGACGATGTTAAGCCAAGTGGGCCCTTCCTCCTCCAAGATGCTGTTGGCCAGAGCAACAGAGAAGCAAACTAAAACAATCTATATCCATTCTTATACTAATTTATTTTCCACACGTCTTCTTTCAGAAAGCATTTATTTTATTTTATTTTATTTTTTGAAGCAGGGTCTCATGTAGCTCAGTCTGGATTCAAACTGACTATGTAGCTGTGGTGGTTTGAATAAGAATGACCCCCCCACACACACACCGGCTGGAGAGATGGGTCAGCTGTTAAGAGCACTGCCTGCCCTTCTAAAGGTCCTGAGTTCAATTCCCACCAACCACATGGTGGCTCACAACCATCTGTAAAGAAATCTGGTGCCCTCTTCTGGCCTGCAGGCACGCATGCAGACAGAATACTGTATACACAATAATGGCCCCCACAATCTCATGCATTTGAAAGCTCTGTCACTAGAGAGCAGTACTATTTGAAAGGCTTGGAAGAATTAGGAGTTAATGGGCTTGTTTCAAAGAACCCATTCCAAGCCCAGGCTCCCTCTCCAATTGGATCAGGATGCAAAACTCTCAGCTGCTTCTCCATGTCTGCCTGCATGCTGCTAGCAGTACTCCCTGTCATGATGATAACGGACGAACCTCTGAAACTGTAAGAGTGCCCACAATTAAATGATTTCTGTTATGAGAGTTATCTTGGTTATGGATTGTGGGAGCCATTATGGAGCTAGCATGAAACCTGGCACCAGGGAAATTCCCAGGAATCCACAAGGATGACCCCAGCTAAGACCCCATGCAATAGTGGAGAAGGTATCTAATACTGGCCTTGCCCTGTAATCAGATTGATGACTACCTTAACTGTCATCACAGAAACTTCATCCAGCAACTGATGGAAGCAGATGCAGAGATCCACAGCTAAGCAGTGGCCCGAGCTTCCCAAGACCAGTTGAAGAGAGGGAGGAGCAATAATATGAGCAAAGGGGTTAAGACCATGATGGGAACACCCACAGAAACAGCTGACCTGAGCTAGTGGGATCTCACTGACTCTGGACTGACAGTGGGGGAACCTGCTAGGACCAAACTATGCCCTATGAATGTGGGTACCAGTTGTGTGGCTTGGGCAGTCTGTGGGGCCCCTGGTAGTGGGACCAGGATTTATCCTTAGTGCTTGAACTGGCATTTTGGATTCCATTCTTGCTGTGGGACAATGATCTTGTGCCCTGTAAAGATTTGTCATTGTATTGCTTTAATAAAACACTGATTGCCAGTAGCCAGGCAAGAAGTATAGGCGGGGCAATGAGAACAGGAGAATTCTGGGAAGAAGAAAGTCTCAGTCTGCAGTCATGACCCAGAAGCAGAGGAAGTAAGCCGGGAATGCCTCTCTGATAAAAGGTACCAAGCCACGTGGCTGACATAGACAAGAATTATGGGTTAATGTAGGATGTAAGAGTTATAAGAAGCCTGAGCTACTAGGCCAACCAGTTTATGATTAATGTAGACCTCTGTGTGTTTCTTTGGGACTGAATGGCTGCAGGACCCGGCAGGACAGAAACTTCTGTCAACACATTCTGTTTGGAGGGATACCTTACTCAGCCTACATATAGGGGGTAGGGCCTTGGTCCTGCCTTAAAGTTATGTGTCAGAGTTTGTTGACTTCTCATGGGAGGACTTACCCCTTCTGAGTAGTGGATGGGGTGGGGTTCAGGGAAAGTGAGGGGAGCCAGAGGAAGGGAGGGAGTGGAAACTGGGATTAGTATGTAAAATGAGAAAAGGTAATTTAAAAAAATTAATTAAGAAAAGGACTATCTTGGTCATGGTATCTCTTCACAGTTATAG
Organism: Chionomys nivalis; assembly: GCF_950005125.1. NCBI lineage: Eukaryota > Metazoa > Chordata > Mammalia > Rodentia > Cricetidae > Chionomys > Chionomys nivalis. The sequence continues at coordinate 45,829,315 of NC_080094.1, read as the reverse complement.
AATAGTGACTAAGACAGTAGCCAAGGAAAACTTTAAATTTCTGGCCCTCCACATTCTACCCCCTGAGTTCTGGAATTATAGATGCATGCCACCACATCCAGCTTAAGCAGTGCTGGGGATGAAACCCAGAGCTTCTTGTCTGCTAGGTACTGAGCTACATCCACCAGTCCCCAAAGCGTTGAAGACTATAACCGGGTTCTATTTATATGCTCCATCATCTGCCAGGCCGTCAGGGTAAGGGGCTTAAGTTCCTTGGAGATATTACCTGCTGGCAGCATACACAAATGCCTCACTTGCATTGGCCAGTTCCTCTGCCACCTTCTGCAAGGAGGCAAGTGCTTCTCTCTGTACCTCTTTCCTCTCCACTGAAATGAGCAGCTGACAAAGCCGGACAGCCATGGGTGTGATGATCTGCTCCATGGCCCTGTTATGTATCCTGGGCCCAAAGTCATCCCAGAGGAAAGAGTCCATCTTCCTAAGTCTGTGAACAGAAATGAGGACGCCATTAGCTCATGCTTGTTGACATGGAAGTATTTCTCTTTATTCAGTGCTCTCTCTCTCTCTCTCTCTCTCTCTCTCACACACACACACACACACACACACACACATATATAGGGAAAAATTTATAAAATAGTAAAGGGATATTTAGGATTTACACTAAAGCCCTTACACATGCACAATAGGTTGTGATCTAGCAGAAACATATGGAGGGGGTGGGGACACATAAGTCAAATCCTGAAGAAGACAACAGAGTGAAAAGTAGACTCACAAACCACAAACCACAAAACAGAAATGGTTAAGAAATAGTTAATGGCAATCCAGTGCTGGGATTTTATTTATTATTTGAATTGGAAAGAGATGTGTTACATTTGTTTATGCTGCATTTGTGAGTGATGTAAAGACATGTTACATTCATTTATGCTGCATTGGTTTAATTATGAAAAGATGTGCTGCATTTGTCTCACCTTGTCTGCCTAAAGCAGCTGAACAAAACAGTCAGTACCTAGGCGGAGAGGTATAGGCAGGAATGGAGGGCAGACAGAGTAAATAGGAGGAGAAATTTAGCCTAAGAAATATGAGAGAAGGAGAGAGGAGAGAACAAGGGAAATGCCTGGGATCAGTCAGGCATCCCTGCCCTCCTGCAGACAGAGTAGGACATAAAGAAAGAAAGGTAAAAAGTCCTGAGGCAAACACAGATTAAGAGAACCAGGTTAAAATAAGAGCTAAGATACGGCTGAGCATTCATAACTAATAGTAAAATCTTCATGTCATGATTTGGGAGCTGGCTGGTGGTCCAAAAGAAAAAAGCTTGCTACAGGGATTCTATAACTTGTTCAATCTTATTCTCTCATTCAAAATATTCCCCCAAATGAAGATTAAAAGAAGACAACTCAGGTTGCAGATGACTCTTACAGAGGGTCTAAATTCAGCTCCGAGAAACCACAGCAAGCAGCTCACAATCACTTATAACTCTAGATCAAGGGGATCTGACACACTCTTCTCCTAGCAATAGGCACATACTTATGTGCGTACACATGTGTGCACAAGTGGACATGTACACACAAGCACACACACAGATAAAAAAAATTTAAAAGAATCTCAGGATAATATATAAGTGAAGAAAACAAAAGAATGTTGCTATGGTGGTTTGAATGACACCCACAGGTTCATGTGTTTGAAGGCTTGGTGAAGCTGTTTGGGAAGAATTACAAGGTGTGGCCTTGTTGGAGGAGGTGTGTCATTGGGGGTGGGTGGGCTTTGAGATTTAAGAAGCTCGTGCCATTCCCAGACAGCCGTCTCTTTCTGCCTCCTCCTGGTAGATAAGGCCACAAGCTTCAACAGCCCCTCCTGTGCACATTCACCTCCTCCCACCTCTGATCTACTATTTTGGAGGGTGGCTATTAAGAAACCCATATCAGGGTCTGGAGAGATACTGCGATGGTTAAGAGCACTGACTGCTCTTCCTGAGGACCAGGGTTTGGTTCCCAGCACACACATGGAGCCTCACACCTGGTCATGATCCATGTTCTGGCCTCTGTGTGTGCTGCATGAATGTGGTACATAGACATACATGCAGGCCAAACACCAGTACTGGTAAAATCAAATAACGATGAAAAGAAACCTATGTCAACCAGTTTGTACTGGAAAAGACAGAGAGTCTGGAGAGATGGATCTGTTGAAGGTGTTGCCATGCAGCTGTGGGTTCACGAGGTCCGTGAAATGAAGACTCAGAGACACTGGAGAATCAATTTAGCCTTCGGTGGCCACAGGGGTCCCGGCCTTCATGGACCGAAGCACTTTCCCTTCCCCCAGGGCATTTTTATTTTTTCCTGTATTTACACTTTAGCCAGTTGATTTCCATAAGCTCAAAACAACCTGAAAGAAGCTTCCAAAAATACAATGCCAAGGGCAAATACCTGATTCAGGGGGTACTGATGTTGTCCCCTTACCAAGTTTTGCATAGGCATTGTGTCCTTGGAAAACTCTCAGACAAGATTCACGTTGGGTGACAAAAGGTGTCTGTAACACAAAGGATGGATTAGGGCTGGGTGCTAACTCCAGGGCTAGGCTAGGTGTGGCCCAGTAGGGGTGAGGGCAAGTTGCTAACTCTGGTGGCAGGCCAACAGGAAATGCTGCTACGTGGACCAATGGTTAAGCATGCTGACTGTTCTTTCAACCATTTGAACTCCAGTTCCAGGGCCTCTTCTAGCCTTTGTGGATAGCACATATGATGCTATGCACTTACACACATGCAGGGTAAACACTCGTACACCTAAAATAAAAATACAGAAATCTTAAAAATAAAATAAAATAAGATGGTGGATGATTGAGGAAGGCACCTGACATTAGCTATCCTTTGGCTACCACCTGTACATATGCATACCTGAAAACAATGTACATACCCAGAGAGAGGGGACGGGGTGAAAGAAGTTGAAGCACCAGAAGATAGAAAAATCACCATGTTCCTGGACTGGAAGAATTAATGTGGTGTAATGGCTATCCTACCAATACAATCGCCATCAAAATCCTAATAGAAAAAGGTAGTCAGAAAGATAACGTGGACACACCAAAGACCCCAAATAGCAAAAGCAATTCTAAGCAGAAAGAGCAATGCTGGAGTTATCATAAGACCCGATCCCAGCCTGTACCACAGAACCATGGTCATGAAAACAGCATGGCCCCAGCACAGAAGCAGACAGGTAGGCCAATGAGTAAAAGACTTCAAAAGCTCTCAGAGATGCAGCCACTAACTTTTGACTAAAGTGTCAAAAAATATGCATGGGAAAGCCAGCAAGATGGTTCTGTGGGTAAAAACTCTTGCTGCACAAGCCTGACCACTGTGTTCCAGCTCCGGTACCCACAGAAAATTTGGCAGACTGGAGCATCTGTAATCCCATCCCTCCAGGGGGATGAGAGTCAAAGGTAGGAGCATCACCAGGAGGCCAGGAACAGGCAGGGAAGCAGAAATAGCAAGAGCGACCTTGCCCCAGTACAAAGAGGAAGAACTGATGTCCAAAAAGTTGTTCTTCAATGCACCATAGCATATGCACACCAGCGTTCTCTCTCTGTCTCCCTCTCCTTTCTCTCTCTCTCCCTCTCTCCTCTCTTCTCTCTCTCTCTCTCTCCTCTCTCTCTCGCTCTCTCTCTGTCTCCTCTCTTTTCTCTCTCCTTTCTCTCTCTCTTTCTCTCTCCTCTCTCCCACCCTCCTCTCTCTCTCTGCCCCTTCTCTCTGTCTCCAGACACCACACAACAGTTTTTTTTTTGTTTTGTTTTGTTTTGTTTTGTTTTTCGAGACAGGGTTTCTCTGTAGCTCTGGAGCCTGTCCTGGAACTAGCTCTTGTAGACCAGGCTGGCCTCGAACTCACAGAGATCTGCCTGCCTCTTCCTTCCGAGTGCTGGGATTAAAGGCGTGCGCCACCACCGCCCGGCTACACAACAGTTTTATGTCAAACAAATGCTGCCTGTTTTTATAGCTGGAGTCCAGGTTTAGACACAAGTGTAAACATGCATATGATGTGAAAGCTGGAGAGGGACGTGAGCGATGGGAGAATGGAAAGAACAATGAGTTTAAAAGCAGCAGTGTCTCTGGGTCCCACAGAAAGCACACATCCACTGTAGACGGGTTCCGGAAGCGTAGTCTAAGGTGTCATGCTACGACGCTGACCCCTTCCGTTGCTCTTGACCTAGCTGTGTGACACCGACCGCTGAAGTCACATATCCCGGCTTTCCAGAGAATGGATCTGATGAATGAGCTACTTTCTTTGGGGAATAGCCAGTGACTTCAGGAGAAAGAATACAAATGGATAGTCCCTTTGCCTCTGGGAGAGAGACATCTACCATGCAGTTTGTCCTGCATGGCTGAATCGTCCAGTCCAGACTATGGCACACCTGGCTGTGTGTGTGGCTGTGCCACATCCTGCCTGGCTCCTTCCTCACCAACTCTCCCACTTCCTTCCTCCCCCCTCCCCGGCCTTTCTTGAAAGGTAATCTTTAGATGATCGCATGTCTTCCAACTACAGCTGGTGAGGGCCAATAGGCCACACAGGACGGTTCAGGGAGGGCAGACAATTCAGCTTGCCCCTGGTCCCAATCCTCATGAATGCCATGCTATGTGTCTGCAGGTGCTTGAAGTCATCTTGAAAGTGTAGCCAAGGGTATAAAGACTGAGACCAACAGCTGAGGACATTGCTTAAACTCTTAAGATTCAGGCAAAGCCTTTCACACACCTTTGTTTGTTTTAAGCCATTTTGGTTTTGTTAGGGTGGACTGACAGGCATGTCTGTGTGTCCTGTCCCTCTGGGATCCTTGCTTTTGGGACAGCTACAGGGGATAATATGGACCACTCATAGACATGGAGACAGGACATGCAGGATCTTGATATACCTTTCTCAATGACCCAAAAGGAGAGGTTGTTGTATCTATGTGCTTTTAATTTTTTCACTTTAGAAACTCTGGTGTTCTCATTTTTAAAGTGGTGGATAAACCACATTACATTTTCACCATGAACTCTATTAGTGAAACACTTTAGTACACCAAAATGTACTGTGAAATAAACTAGCCCAGAAAACAAAGGGGTCATGATTGCATCTAAACTGAAAAGTTCCTAGAACGCATCTTTGTCAGGCCATCATGAACACAGTCATCCACAGAGAACAACAAGGAGCTAGAAAATACAAATTTTCCCTTACCTTAGTGGGAAGACTCTCCACTCTCCACACAAATGAGACATAGTTTCACACTCCCTTGAGAAATGGGTGGTTTAATCAGCCACAGGAGCCCACCTAGGTTTGCACACAGCCTCCGTTAACTGACTCCACCCCTGACGTCATAGAGAGTATCAAGAACAAGCAGCAACATAACTTATGCATGACACTATGGCAGGGCCAATGCTCTGTTTCACAGATAAGAACTGCATGAGAGCCTGAATAGGCAGCTATCTTAACCAGTCCAGTCACAATAGGGCCCAACGACAGGTCTAAACAGCTGCACTGTGTGGAATCGAAAAGAAATCATGCTCCTGATTCTTGAAAGTCAGAGAGTGAATTGCCGACCAGTTTTATAAGGCTTCTTATTTCTAGTCCCTCATAGGTGGATTTTCATATAAGTTTGGTTGGTGAACAGGCATCAAACTGCTGTTTCTTGAGAACTAAAAAGAAGCAGACGCTTAAATTGGAGAAAGAATACATTGAAATGTGCGTGTCCTGTACATCATTTCACAAAGCAATTTCATGAATTTTAAATCTCTCTCTGTCTGTCTGTCTAACTATGGGTTCCAGATTGTCCTTAGGCACAGTGCTAGAATTACAAGCATGCTCTCTACCATACTTGGCCTCCATCTTGTCTTGAGAGATGGGGGTGGGGAGGGAGGTGGAGGAGAGGTGGCTCAGCAGTTAAGAACGCCTGTCGCTCTTGTAGAAGACCTAAGTTCAGTTTCCAGCACCCACGTGGTAGCTCGCAGCCAACTGTAACTCCAGTTAGTAAAGTGCTTGCTTTCCCAGCATGGGGACTCGAGTTCAAACCCCCAACACTCATAAAAAACCAGGTATTGGAGCTGGACAGACAGCTCAGTAGTTAAGAGCACTTGTTGGTCTTGTAGATAATCTAAGTTCAATTCCCATCACCCAAATGATGGCTCCCAACCTTTGTAACTCCAGCTCTAGAGGATCCGACGCCCTCTTCTGGCCTCCACAGGCACTGCATGCATGTAGTGCTCATACACACATGCAGGCAATACACTCATACACGTAAAGTAAATCTAAAAAATAAAAATAGATCTCAGCACTGGGAAGATGGAGTTAGATGAATTCTTGGTGTTCACTGGCAGCCAAATCAGTGAGCTCCAGGTTCAATGAAAGACCCTGACTCAAAAAAAAGAAATTAGGTGGCAAGTGTCTGAAAACACCTAATGCTGACCTCTGCCCTCCTTATTTGTAGTGGTTTGAATGAGACTCATACATTTGAACACTTGGTCCTCAATGGGTGGTGCTGTTTAGGAAGTTTGTGGAGGCTTTAGGGGGTGAAGTCTTGCTGGAGGAAGTATGGGGGTGGGCTTTGAGTGCTTATGGTCTCTTCCTGTTTGCTCTCTGCTTCCTGTTTGCAGAGGGAGATGCGACCTCTCTCTCAGGCCCTTTCTTCCACCTTGCCTGCTGATTGCTGCAATGCCTCCCACCATGATGGGCTCTTATCCCCTGGAAACCGTAAGCCAAGATAAGCTCTTCCTTCTATAAGTCGCCTTGGCCAATCTGTTTTGCCACAGCAACAGAAAAGGAACTAATTCACGCATTACAAATAAGCCACAACCTATGCTCAGGGAAGAAGCAGCAGAGGCATTTACCTATGCCAGTAAGTATGTAGGCTGTGTGTGTGTATTATAAAGTTTGCAGACTTGAACTATGTGTCTGGAGATGGTTCACCTCGAACAGGGAGTGAATGTGTTCATTTTCATCAACAAGATGGTTTCACTCTACAGAGTCCACTTTCTAACAAAACTGTTATTTTCTGCCAATTATGTAAGTGCACCATCTAACTGTGATACTTTTCCATTTATGGAGAGTTTACGATACGCAAGGCATGTGCTGGGTTTTACATGCCGTTTAATCCATACAAATATCGCATTACTGAGCCATACTCTTGTTGAGACATAGGGAATAATTTCTAGAGCTGGAGTACCAGTTCGGGCCTGGCTGACCTCAGAACTCCCAGAATCCTTGGCTTTCTGTAATGCTATCTGTGCAGCGTCACAAGTCCAGATACTAAAGTGGCTCCAACTTCTGTCATCCTTATGAAAATGTGCTCGTGACTTTCAAACGGCATCATTCAAATATCCAGATCATGGTTTTACCACTCAAAACCCTTCTCTATGCTGAGTTCTAGTGGCCTGGATGATCCGCTAGGGATTCTAGTTAACCTTAAGTGAGAATCAAGAAAGAGACAAGGTCTTGAGCTGAGGGTACTATCTGCCACAAGGCTGGGCCTTTGGGAGAGGTGCTCGTGGGTGTTTGTGGGTGATTATGGACCGAGGCTACCAGTTCCTCCTTCCGGGTGTGGGTGTTGCTGTGTACTTACACTTCATCCAATAGCAATCGCTCAGTTGTGTTTCTTCTCCCACACGTTACTGAAAGAAGTCTATGGTGGTTTGAATAGGAATGGCCCCCATAGGCTCATAGATTTGAATGCTTGGTCACTAGAGAGTGGCGGTACTTAAGTGTGGCCTTGTGGAGTAGGTGTGATCTTGAGGAAGTATGTCACTGGGGGGTACTTTGTGGTTTCAAATGCTCAAGCCAGGCCTAGCGTTACTCTCTCTTCCTGCTGCCGTGGATCAACATGTAGAAGTCTCAGCTCCTTCTCCAGCACCATGTCTTCCTGTGTACCATCGTGCTTCCTGCCATGCTGATGATGGACCAACCTGATTGGAAGCGTCACCCCAGCCCCTGGCCTGGGAGTTGCCTTAGTCTGGACTCCACCTCCAGAAAAGCCCACCAAGCGCTGACCCCTCCCCAGGGAGGGTCAGGACCAGTCCCACAGGCTATTTAGGCTTGCGGCAAGAAAAGAAACAGGTGGTCTCCGGGGTTTTGCGTGGGCTCCCCCTCTCTCCACGCTGTCCTGGTCACACAGGAGCCTGGTCATCTTGGAGGAGCTTCTCTGCTGACGCAAATAATTCCAATTAGACTAGATTAGGCCGAATCAAAGATGCCCATATTTAATAAATGCAGTGCTCCTGGGTGGCTGGGAAAAGGGAGAGACAGAAGTGGGGCGGGGGGGGGCATACCACACCCAAGACCACGTCTTCCTTTTTCCAGTGCAAGCATAAATAACCTGTGGGAGCGGTCCTGATCCTCCCTGGGTAGGGGTCAGTGCTTGGTGGGCTTTTCCGGAGGTGGAATCCAGACCAAGGCAACTTCCAGGCCAGGGGCTGGGGTGATGCTTCGAACCAAATATCCCAGGGGAGGGGGCTTAGATGGATGCCAGGGATGCTTCCAATCACAAACCTCTGAAATTGTAAGCCAGCCACAATTAAATGCTTTCCTTTATATGAGTTGCTGTGGTCATGATGTCTCTTCACAGCAATAAAACCCTAAGACACATGGTTTGCTGAATTTGCTTTTAGTACCACACAGGATCACCTTCCCAAGGTTGGCACCATCCACAGTGGGCTGGAACATTCTACATCAGACATAAATCAAGAAGAATTCCCCCTACAGACTTGCTCGATCGGATGGAGGCATTTTCCCACTTGAAGCTCTCTGTTCCCAGATGGCTTCAGTTTGTATCAAGCTGACAAACTAGCAGTTGGCCAGCTTTCTGTGGCTACAACTAATACCCAAGGTAATGAACTCATAAAGGGAAAGGGTGATTCTGCACCTCAGTTTTGGGCTGTAACTGATTGGCTGTTACTCTTGGGCCCGTGGTAGAGCAGTACACCATGCTAAAAACACGCGACAGAGTGAAACACACACGCGTGACTGACAGAGAGAAACACACTCACCCTATCACCAGCCAGGGAATAAGAAAGAAGAGGGGCTGGGTCACCCTAGAAGGAGAAGACATGTGAATTCCAAAGGTTCAGACTAGGAGTGAGTGTACCACACCCCTTACATGTGTTGGCAGGAACATGCACATCCACGTGACCAGGACTAATTCAAAGGGGAATGGAAAGTCTAAGTCTCAGAGTTTCCCTTCTCTAAGACGACGAGATGGTTCCAAGTTGTCCCCCATCTTACATCTGAGTGGCAGCAGCTGAAAACGTTAATGATTTCTACAGCTCTGAGTCAGATTGGATAGTTTTGGGTTATTTTATCTGTGCCACCACTCACCATGGAACAGAGTGGCCCCATTAGTGCAGATCTGATACTCATTTCTCTCAGTGTTCGTCTCAGTAGACCCTCAGAAATCGGCACTGGGGCAGTGGTGTGGGAGTGGGGGGAGAGATGAATTTTATCACTAATAAAAGGAGTGATGTACAAAACCCAAAACAAACATTATGTAGTAATGGGCTGGGGATGTGCTCAGTTGGTAAAGTGTTTGCTTAACATGCACGAAGCCCCGGGTGTGATTCCTCAGCATTAAATAAAGTCAGAGTGTCAGAGTGCGCCTACGGTAGATGAGACGGGGCAGTACTCAGAGTGCGCCTACGGTAGAGGAGGCAGGGGCAGCCTTCACATCGTACTCAGTAGGCAAGGAAAGCAGGGTAGAGAGAGACCCCGTGGTGTTCTTCCCCTGCCTCCACCCCAACCCCACCCCTAAAGCTTGGGTCTGCTGAGGGCATTTACGAATGAGTGTAGAAATGCTCTTAGCACCACAGTTGGTTTCCTCAGGCTGTCAGGCAAAGGGACAATAAATCTTTAAAGGACAAATCCGCCACTACTCAAAAGGGGAAGCTAGGGTCCAGAGAAGGGAAAGTGGTCCAATTCTGGTGAATTGCAGGACCTGTGAAGAGTCCAGGGCTTCCCCGATTCTGTTTGGGACGGACCTTCAGGCAGAGTCCAGAGGAGCCCTCTTCAGCAGATGACGGAGTTTGACACACACCCCCTCCCTTCCCTGAAAACCAACAGCGAGCAGATCCGAAGGGAAGCACAGCTTCACTTGGGTACAGGAAGGAAACTTAGAACTTTAGTTTTGGTTTATTTTGAGACAGTAGCCCAGCTGGCCTCGAATTCTCTAAGTAGCTGAGGACGACCTTGAATACCTGATCTTTCTTCCCCTACCTCCTTAGTGTTGGGCTTAGAGGCAGGCCCGATTTTACAGGGCTGAGATCGGACCCAGGGCTCGGGGCTGGCTAATCAAGCACTCTTACCAACTCAGCTACATCCCCTGCCTGGATCTTTTGTTTTCACCCATCAAATCTGATTTTGAACTAGGTGGAAGAGCCAGACAGACTGCAGAAAGGGATTTTTGCAGGCTATGACCCGGGCACAGCTGGAATCATTCCGCTCTGTTTCTCCACCGCACTTCGCGTGTACTGCAACCACCCCTGCGCCCCACGCCGTTGGCACCCCAGCAGAGCGGCGGCCACCCTGGGGCGGGCCCTGCACCCGAGCTCCAGCCGCAGCGGCCGGCAGACCTGCCCCGAGCGCCGCGCGGAATCACGGTCGTGGGCGGGGCGCCGGCGGTGGGCGCGGCGTCCGGGTGGCGCTCGCCACTCGGGCGGGCGGTGGCGCGGGAGCTCAGGGCCGGCACTAAGGGAACCCGGAGGCGCGGCTCCGGAGCTAGGGAGACGGCTGGGGTTGGGGCAGCGACCACCCTGGGCCGCCGTGCCTTGAACTCGTGCGGCGGCTACGGGGCGCGCGGCCCATCGCCATGTACACCTTCGTGGTGCGCGATGAGAATAGCAGCGTCTACGCCGAGGTCTCCCGGCTGCTGCTGGCCACCGGTCACTGGAAGAGGCTGCGGCGGGACAACCCCAGGTTCAACTTGATGCTGGGCGAGAGGAACCGGCTGCCCTTCGGGAGATTGGGTGAGCCTTTCCCTCGTGGCCGCTGCGCTCACGGCCCCGGGAAGCTAGCGCTTTTGTTTTTAAGGTCATTAATCTTCTCTAGGCGCTTGCTCGCTCTGGCAGATCTAAAATGGATCCAGCAAGAACTAAACCCATAGCTGGATTCGGAACGGAGCCTCGGTGCGGGTGCCCTGTCTGCTGACAGTGACCTAGCCCTGCACCCGAAGTGTCGGAGTGTCGGCCTCGTCCCCCTGCGCCCGCTGCAGACATCTTGCAGCTTTCTGCCACCGAGCATTCCGCCTTGTGCGGTGTGGGTGTGGAGGGGGAGTTGTCGTTGTCGAACCCCCAGCGGCTTGTGCTACCGGGAGGCCCAGGAAATTTGGGAAAGACTCACTGAATAACCTAAAGCGGGAGCTTCCAGGGAAGCGGGGTGGGGGAGGGTGGGAGTGAGGAGGCGTTCCATTTCAGACCTTTTTAGCTGCACTAAAAGTGTGCATTTGCAACTGTGCGAGTAATGATGGTTTTTACAGGAGTTTGGATGCCCTTTGGTCTCCTCATCCACATGAAGCTGGCTTGGTACCACTTCATTCACATACTTTCCTGCAGGAAGGGACAGCGACTCCCGTTTAAATGACGTAATCTAGAAGTTGTCCAGATGGGTTCAACTAGCATCCCACAGACTTGAGCCTGCTCTCCCCGGTCCTTCACTGCACAATCATCTGGGGAGGACCTGCCTCTCTCTGGGTTGCTGGTTCTTTTTGCAAAACCTCACTTGGGGGTGGAGTCGGTTGTATTCCAAGGACAGAAGGGGAGAATTGATAGCAGAGAAGAGGGAATTCTACCTTGGAGGGTACCCTAGAGAGGGGAGCGTTTTCAGAAATAGGTGTGGTCAGAGATGGGTGAGACTAGACTGGAAGCAGGCCAGTTTGGAGTTAACTGGCTATTTGGCAAGCTTGTTTAAGGCATTTGGGTGTCCGTACAGCCCCATCAAGATGTAATGGCCTGAAGGATGAACTACATTAAGGCTTAGCCTTACTGAAATAGTCCAGGGACAACTTTTCATTGTTATACAAGTTTACACTGTAGCAAGGTGACTCCAGGGAGTGACTGGTTGGAAGCCTCAGAAATCTCAGCATAGACAAGGGCATGTTAATCAAATTCCCCTGGAAGGGCTCAGCAAAGAAAATCCCCCCAAACTTCCCCAGAAGGAGTACAGGAACAACTACCAGGAGGTCCCTCTTGGCTTTGTCACTTCCCTTCCTGACTTCCCTTCCGCTTGGCACTTGGCAATGCCTGATGGTACGAGCCTAGGTAGAGTCTTGGTATTGAGAACACACCCAAAGACTCTGCTCAGACTGGGGCAGGGGTAGGTGACCTTGCTGCCACGGTGACAAAAATGAAACCCTTTGTGTTCCCGGTCCTGAGAAGGCACCATATACTTAGCAGATGACCAGCAGCATTTTATTTTTAGGGAAAAGACGGGTGCATCCTCTTAATTAAAATGGTTCTGCACCCTCACTGTTGGGAGTATTTACTTTGTGTCTAAAATGGGCTGCATGAAACTGAAGGAGAAAGCAGAGTCATGTTCAGCACTGGAAGGCCAGGGCCAATGGGATGAGGAGGTACCCGGTCAACAGTGAATCGAATCTGTCTTCCCCAGGGCAACCGTGAAAACCAGATAATGTCTGAAAGGTCTGACTTGGTTATGTGCCATGGTTGGATAAATTATTGTTACCCCTGACACCAACTCAGAGTCTCTTTTTTAAATCTTATCATTTGTTACCGGAAATGCAAAGCATTTTGTTAGGAGTTAAATTTTTTTCAATAAAATGTATTTTTGTTGTTTCATTTTATTTCTTTTTGTTTGTTTTTGAAATGGTTTCTCTGTGTAGCTTTGGAGTCTGTCCTGGAACTCACTCTGTAGACCAGGCTGGACTTGAATGCACAGAGATCCTCCTATCTCTGCCTCCTGAGTGCTGGGATTAAAGGTGTGTACAACCACCGCCTGGCCATATCATTTTATTTCTCATTTTTATCTTCATTTATTTCATTTCATCTTTTATGGTGTCGGGGATTGAACCTGTGACCTCATACGTGGTGATGATGTACTATACTCCAAGCTTCCTGTTGTGGTTTTAGAAAGGCTTTTGTAATAAGAGCTATTGAAATGTTTTCTTGTGAATAGTGCAAAGAAGTTCTCAGGGCTCCGACATTGCCTCGGGGCCTTTCTGCTACCTTCCTTCACTTCTTAGTGGCTTCTAGAAGCTCCTGGAGGTAGATGTGCCGTACTCTGCTGCCTTCTTTGATGTTTGGGGAAAGTGCGGTTGGGATGGATGTGTGGCTGTATGCAAGTAGCCTTGCTCAGCGGGTTACAGGCCTAGGTGTGTTCAGCTAAGAGAGAAATGAAAAAAAAAGCACCCGGTGCTCTCCTATTAAGAAGGAAGGCAGCCACATCCCAGCGGACCTGTATGTCAGTGTTGCTGTTGCGGTATTGTCGGTAGGATAGTGAGGGGAAGAGGGACCTTGAGACACAGAAGGAAAGCTGCCTGACACACCTGCTCTGCACACTGCACCTGCTCTCTTTCCACTCTGAGCCTCTTCTTTCCTCGTAGGTCACGAGCCTGGGCTGGCACAGCTGGTGAATTACTACAGGGGGGCGGACAAACTGTGCCGAAAAGCTTCCTTAGTGAAGTAAGTGTTCCCCAAGACCTCCACTTTTGATGTTTTCTGTAAAATGATTTCAGCTGTCATCCTGAAGCACTTAGGCCAAGATAAGGGGTTATTTTAAGTGTGTGGGGGGAATGTACTGTTTTCAAAGTCAGCAGAAATCAGGGCTGTGGGCTCTTCTAGGTGGCTTTGATTACAGTTTAAGGTGTTGCTGTGTATGACATGCTAAAGCCTGCCTGTCTCCTAGGTGAGGCTCCCTAGAAGCAGAGCCCAGCTCTCCAGGAGGGGGTCCTAATGTCAGTGATTTCTTGGAAGAGACTCCAGGCAGACCCCTATGCACACGAGGGGGCAGGCAGACCCCTCTGCACACGAGGGGGCAGGCAGACCCCTCTGCACACGAGGGGCGGATTGAATTGAGAGGTAGTTTAGCTGAAGTCCTACCCCAGTGCTCTGGGGCACATGTCACCTCAGCGTTGTCGCACTTGAAGCAAGGTGACGCATCTGTCGATGTGTCAGTCAGGAGCAGCTCCACTTTTTCTTGGCGTTTGCTCTCCTAGAAGCTTTGCCATGCTCTCTTCTTGTGGGGAAGGGGCTGAGGCGAAGGCTTAGTTGCCAAGCATTTGTGGTCCCTAGAGAAGGGTGTGCAAGCCTCCTCAGAAGACTCTCAAGCAGCCTGGGGGAGGGGCTCAGGAGATAGTCACATGAGTGCAACAACCATCCTCTCTGAGCCACTGGGGTATAACTAGATAGCACAAGCATGGTATTATAAGGTGGAAGAATTCAGCAGCATACAGTGGTTAGCTGCTCGGGATTAATCTCAGCTCTTTGAAGAATCTAATTAGTGGGCAAATCTCATCTCTCCAGCCTGAATATCTTCCTCACAAAGCAATTGTGAGGGTTAAAATAGGTGACTGGGTAAGTGGATGCAGCACAAGGGCCTGCTACACACAGGTATGTGTGCTTTAACTTCCTTCTCTGTAAGTGCAATGTAAAGTACAACTACCTAACTGCAACTCTGGTCGTCAATGCTGTCATGTTCACGCAGAAGCTCAGTCTGGTCCCTAAGATCAGGGCTATAGTAGGACTCCTGGACTCTTTCTCTGCAGTTTGTAAGTGTGTATGAATAGTCAACAAACCTTCACATAGAGACACTAGGAGATGGGATCCAACGCAAAATGCTCTTTTTCCTTGCTAATGTTTCTTTTGTACCTAAGAGATCGAGTGTGTATGGTTACATCTCTGTCTTTCTTTGGATGTGGTGGTTCTGGTGTCTTTTCTGTCTCTCTTCTCTGGGATGGGTTTTCATGAGTGAGCAGTAACTCCTAAAAGAGAGTAAGGCTTCCTAAAGTCTTTGTATGATGTATTTGTTTGTTTGTTTGTTTTAGACAGGGTTTCTCTATGTTATGGCTCTGCCTATGTGAACTCATTTTATAGACCAGGCTGACCTTGAACTCACAGAGATCCCCTTGCTCCTGCCTCCCCAGTGCTGGGATTAAAGGTGTGTGCTGCCACTACCTGGCCAATGTATTCTTTTTATGTCTAGGATGTAAATGTCCAGGTCTGGAGAGATGGCTCAGGAGTTAAGAACACACATATTGTCCTTCTAGAGGAGCTGTGTTAGGATCCCAGCACTCACGATACGCAGCTCACAACTGCCTCTGACTAGCTCATCTGGCCACTGTGGGCACCCACACTCTTCAGAATGTGAACATGCCCACACAGAGTCATAAAGACAAAAGCAGAATTTTGCTTTTATAAGTAGGAATCAGAGGATGCTATAAAAATAATAGTGTTTTGCATATTTGCATATTCAACACCTGTAATGAGTCAGAATACAGGACTGGAGTCATGGCCAGGTCTACTACCTTGGACAGCGCCACCCTGACTCCCAGGGCTTACAAGGTGATGAGAATACCCCTCATCTGTAATGACATCTTGTAAATGGTGACTGTTGTCACCACCATCATCAGCTTCCTTGTTCTCTAAGGGTTCTGCCAGGGGCTGTAGCAATTCCAGGAGACGCTGGCTTCCTTCTGCAGTGTGTTTGCCGGTAGTGACTGCATGGTGTGGAGGGATGCTGGACAGTCAGATGGTGAGCGCTCTCATTTTGTGGCATAGACTGGACCTGTGAAGTGGGGGTATCAGCTGTGGGTTCCAAGGCCACAGCAGTTCATACTGAGCCAGGAGGGTTCTGATCTGTACAAATAGATCAGTCTGGCCAGGCATGCCTGAGAGGGCTTCCCAGAGCCTTGACGGGGTTCTGTGCTGAATCTTGGACAGCCTGTTCCTTCTTCCCACTGCTTCAGGGAGTGCCAGAAATTCTCGAAGAACCTATGACCACAGCCTAGAGCCCTTGAAGGCCTTTCTCCTGGCAGGGTGGAAGGCTTTTCCCCTTCTGAGCATCACTCCCTTGCAGCTGTGGATAAACCTACACTTGTACAGTTGCTTCCCGAACTGGCTGCTGAAGCAAGGGAAGAATTGCAGAGGACCTCACGCAGAACTCAGCGTGGCTCTGAACTGAAGTTAGGGCTTCCAAACCAAGATCCTCTTACAAACTGGCACTGCCCAACGGAAAGAGGATGTTAGTCCCATGTGTAGCTTTAGACCTAAAATAGTAGGGATAAAGAACAGGTGCCGTCAAGTCAATCTGTTTTATTTAAGCAAATAAATCCAAATTGTGGGGGTGCTGAATAGTTTTATGTCAGCATGACACAAGATAAAGTCATCTGAGAGGAGGGTGCCACAAGTGAGAAAATGTCTCCATAAAAATCTAGCTGTAGGGCATTTTCTTAATTAGTGATTGTTGGGGGAGGGCCCAGCCCATTGTGTGTGGGGCCATCCTTGGGCTGGTGGTCCTTGGTTCTATAATAAAGCCAGCTGAGCAAGCCAGCAAACAGCACCCCTGAATGGCCTCTGCATCAGCTCCTGCCTCCAGGATCCTGCCCTGTTTGAGTTCCTGCAATCATTGCTTTGGATAATCTGTTCCATGGAACTGTGAGCGAAACAAACCCTTTTACCCCCAAGGTGTTTTTGTTCATGGTGTTTCATAACAGCAACAGTAACCACAACCAAGACAGTGGGGGTTAGGGTGTAGCTTGTTGGTAGAACACTCGCTTTTAATGTGCAAAGCTTTGGATTTGATTCCCAACATTATAAAAAGTAGCCCCCACAAAAACCCACACCCTAATCTATATTGTCTTTTTGATGTGTTATTAATATAAAAAAATGAATTATACTCTTTTCATTCTAAATCTTCAAAGTCTGGCATGTATTTTATGCTTGTATTATGTCTTAGTTCAGAGGTTGCATTTTCACTGGAAATCCTTTATCTGAATTTAGATTTTAGAAAACTATGGTTGAAAAGTAGATTTAGAACTGGGAATGCAGCTCTCTTGGTAGCGTGTTCACCTAATAGGCTTAACAAAGTCCCAAGGAGGCCAGCCTGGGTTACATGAGAGTTTGTCTCTCTCTCTCTCTCTCTCTCTCTCTCTCTCTCTCTCTCACACACACACACACACACACACACACACACCAAACAAACAAACAAACAAACAAACAACAAACAAAAAAGTAGATTTCTGTACCCAAGTTGTTCCAATGTATGTACAAGATTCTTAATAGCTGGACCATCAAGCAAATGGAAATTAATATTCATATATATGTTGTCAAAATGGATTAATTTTTTAAAAACGTTGGCTTAGATTCTAAGCAAAAACATATCAGTGGTGCAGCTGGGTGGTGGTGGAGGGAGGCAGAGGCAGGTAAATCTCTATGAGTTTGAGGCCAGCCTGCTCTACAGAGCGAGTTCCAGGACAGCTAGTGCTTCAAGATGGTGAAACTCTGTCTTGAAAAAGACAACAAAAGCGTATCATTTGAAAGAACCATGTCCCCATTAACTGAATTCCAATTTATGTCAGACCATTTTCTTAATATTGGGAGCCAGGCGGTGGTGACACATGCCTTTAACCCCAGCACTTGGGAGGCAGAGGCAGGAGAATCTCCGTGAGTTCGAGGCCAGCCTGGTCTACAAGAACTAGTTCCAGGACAGGCTCCAAAGCTACAGAGAAACTCTGTCTTGAAAAACCAAAACAAAACAAATATTGAACTTAAAGGCGTATTTAACACATTGAAAAGTACCTTTAAGTTATGTTTGACATATTTTCAATTTTTTTAGTTTTTCAGCCAACATTCACAATACCATTGCAAGTAAAATCTTTTACCTTTTTTGCATAATAAAATATATAAAGTGATGATTATTAACATGATATGAAATTGGAACACAAATTGTCATATGTGTATGGGTAGATTACAAAGTCTTTTCTTCCTTGATCTATACATTTAGCTCATATATGTATACTATGAATAAATGTGATATTTATATAATACTGCCATTTAAAAATCAATGAATACTGAATGAAATAATGGCTTACTGGGTGAAAGTAATGACTTGGCAAGTATTTCTACTTCAAGAACATAGGAATGAATTGGAGTTAATACAGGAAAATGCTTTCTGCTCCCCACCAAAGAGTGTTGACAGAGAATACTCATTAAGATAGCTGTCTTCTCTTTATTTTTTTTTCCTGAACTCGTGATTCATGTGACATGATGTTTGCAAGTGTCTGCTGAGCCAGCTGGGCAGCTGTAGCCATGATACTTTATCCAGAGTGGGCCCGAGGAAACAAATGTGTCCAGTTTGTATCAGCAGGTGCAGGGAAGCAAATGTTTCCAGTAGCACCGTATGGTGGCATGAGGTGAAAAGGAGACCTCTGTCACCATCCCAGTAAAGCCACACTTTAACCCAGTCTCTCAAGTTGTGTCTCTTATGACAGAAACTCATTTTTTACATGTAGATGAAATTCCTTGACAGATGCAAAATATTAAAAGATACCTATATCATGAGTTCAACGAACATTATTTAGACTGAACTTTGATAATTTTTTTCATATAAGCTTATCCAAAGCATTAATTGGGCAACATCTGCTTATATCATAATTTACATAAAGCTAAGAAAAATTTTAATATTTTTAAAATTTTCAATTAATTTTTGATGTTAGAGTTCGTAGCCAATGGCTACTTGGGGATTAACTATAAAACGAGAAAAATCTGACTTAGTTAGGGTTACTATTGCTGTGATGAAGCACCATGACATAAGGCAGCTTGGGGGGAAAGGGTTTATTTGGTGTATGTGCCTGCATTGTAGTCTATCATGGAAGAAGTCAGAACAGGAACTCAAACAGGGCAGGGACCTGAAGGCTGGAGCTGATGCAGAGACCATGGAGGGGTGCTGCTTACTGGTTTGCTCCTCATGATGTGCTCAGCCTGCCTTTTTTTACAGAACTCAGAACTACCAGCCCAAGGGTGGCCCCACACACAATGGACTGGGCCCGCCCCCATCAATCCCTAAGAAGATGCTCTACAGCCAGATCTTACCACGGGTGCATTTTCTCAGCTGAGGCGCCCTCCTCTCAGGTGATTCTGGCTTGTGTCAAGTTGACTTAAAACTGCCCAACACGATATCTTTTCAAACTTTTTTCCTTAAAATAATTTATTTCATCATCTGTCCATGTGCAGTGGTTTTCGTTCTGTGTAAGAATGGGAGCTGTTTTATGGCCAGCTGTAGTTATAAATCTAGATCCTGTTAAGAAGTTGTTGACAGGCCAGGAAATATGTAGCTCAGTTATAGAAGGCTTTCCTGGGGAAAGAAATGTTTAATGTTTTTGTTCAGGGATTGGTGAGATAGTTCAGTGATTAAGAGCACATGCTGCCCTTTCAGGGGATGTAAGTTTGTTTGCCAGCACCCAGAGGGCAGCTCACAACCATGTCTACCCTTCAGGTTCAGGGGAGCCTATTCTCTCCCCTGGCACATGCACTCACATGTGTATATATATATATATATATATATATATATATATATATATATACACACACACACACACACACACCACACTTAAATATAGTAAAATAATTTTTAAAAAAATAATGCTTAGGTTAGGTACTTATGATCTCAACCACTGAAAGTATTGATTCTTTTTGACAGTGGAGGAAAAATTGTTCATCAAATATTCTTTGCTGAAAATGTTGCCTTTACCAAACAGACTGCTTTTTCATTTCCTGGGCCGTGAACAGAGCAGTTGGCACTGCGGTGACTCTGTGGCATACTCTCCTGGGCATTTCCTTAGCTTTGTGTCCCTCTTTCAATTTGTTAATCATACACCTTTTTTGATTTTAAAATTGTCCATATTTACTTACTATTTTATGTGAATGAGTGTTTGATCTGCATGTATGTGTGTGTACCACATGCACATGGTGCTAAAGAGGTCAAAGAGTGTCAGATCCCCTGGAACTGGAGTTCCAAATGGTTGTGAACCACCATGTGGGTGCTGAGAACCAAACCCAGGTCCTCTGCGAGAATGGCAAATACCCTTAACCCCTGAGCCATCTCTCCAGCACCAATATTTATTTTTTAAACTATAAAAATGACCACATTCCACCTTAGATGCTCCTCGTGGTGCACATACCTAGCCTTCCTCACTGTATAGTAAACACATACCATTCAGGAACAAGGCATTGCTTGAGCTGAATTAATCTCTTGTTTCTGGATAGAACAGTGATGCACCCACGTGTGAAGAACACCTGTGTGTGACCTGAGTGTTGCAGTGCAGTACTAAAGGAAATGCTAGCCTGCTCAGTCAATACAGGTGTACTTACTGGGAAACATTAGCACAGTGCGTTAGTTTTCTTATTAAAATTAGATATAGTTCACAGTTTACTTTCTGAGTCTTACTGGCCACCATTCAAATGCTCACTGGTTGTACGTGACCCTGATGACCGTACAGGACAGTGGCGCAGAGGTAAAGAACATCCAGGGAGCTAGAGGCTTGTTGGTTTATATTTCGTAGTTTTTTTGGATTGAAGAAACTTTCAAATCCTGTTTGTTGCTAAAATGGCTTTATTTTAAAATCTCTCTCTCTCTCTGTGTGTGTGTGTGTCTGTGTGTATGTGTGTGTGTGTGTGTATTTGAAAATGTGCTAATAACCATGTGTACGGAGGCCAGAGAATGACCTCAGTTCTCAGGTGTCAGTCTTTTTTTTTTTTTTTTTTTTTTTGGATATTTCAAGACAGGGTTTCTCCGTAGTTTTTGGTTCCTGTCCTGGAACTAGCTCTTGTAGACCAGGCTGGCCTCGAACTCACAGAGATCCGCCTGCCTCTGCCTCCTGAGTGCTGGGTTTAAAGGCGTGTGCCACCACCGCCTGGCTCAGGTGTCAGTCTTTCTTTTTTTTTTTTTTTTTCAGGTGTCAGTCTTAAGTACTGTCTAAGTGTGGAGGTGCAGGCCTTTAATCCCAGCACTTGCGAGGCAGAGGCTGGTGGATTTCTGTGTATTCAAGGCCATCCTGACCTATAGAATGAGTTCCAGCACAGCCAGGGGTACACAGATAAAACCCTGTCTCAAAAAACCAAAAGTATTTTGAGACTAGCTAAGGCTAAGCTGGCTGGCCAGTGAGCCCCAGGGATCTGTGTGTCTCTATACCCCAGTTCTGGGATCCCAGGATAACAGCCTGAGCTAAAAGCAAGAAATAAAGAACTTAAAAATAGTGTTTGGATGATTTAGACTGAGTAATTAATTAGATTTAATAGTTTTTTTCTCCCCTAGATTTTTCTCCAGCTGCACCAAGATAGTATTTTTGCTATTCAAACTTTTTTTAAGATTTATTTATTTAATTACATGTACAGTATTCTCCTTGCCTGTATGCCTGCAGGTCAGAAGAGGGCACCAGATCTCATTACAGATGCTTGTGAGTCATCATGTGGGTGCTGGGAATTGAGCTCCAAACCTGGAAGAGCAGCCAGTGCTCTTAACCTCTGAGCCATTTCTCCAGCCCTAGTTATTCAAATATTTTTCTTTTTCTCTTCTCACTTTTTTTTCTTTCTTTTTTCTTTCTTTTTCTTTCTTTCTTTTTTTTTTTTTTGTGTGTGTAGACAGGTTGGCCTTGTACTCTAAAGATCCGTCTGCCTCTGCCTCCCAGAGCCAGCTTTAAAGGGCTGCTCCTATTTTTATTTGGATCTAGCTAGTATAACATATTAGTTGAAACACCTTTCAGTTTAGGGTTGCATTGAGTTTTTATGGAGATACATTTAAAACGAGTTCAATTCTGAGCCTTGTGGGGATTTGTTGTTGTTTTGTTTTTGTTTCTCTCGAACGAGGGTCTCTCGTAGTTCATGCTGGTCTCTAGACCTTGAACTTCCGACCTCCCTTCTTATACCCCTCAAATACTAGGATTATAGGCATGCACCACCAGGTCTGGTGTATTTGGTGCTGAGGATTAAACCGAGTGTCCTATACTCCCAGCCTACCATGAGCCTTTGAATTAACTAGGATGTGGCTTTGGAGCCACGCCAGACAGTGTGATGCATTGGAGGTCTGTCCTTCCAGCCTAAGAGCAAATACAGAGGAAACCAGACTGGGTGTTGGCTTCTGGAAAAGCTTAGGGGGGGAAGCAACAGTCTTTCTGAGCAAGGTGACATCTCCCTGGGAACTGAGACTGATCCTCTGTCATCTGCCAGGCTAGTCAAGACCAGTCCCGAGCTGTCTGAGTCCTGCACATGGTTCCCTGAGTCCTATGTGATTTATCCAACTAACCTCAAGACACCGGTCGCTCCCGCGCAGAATGGCATCCAGCTTCCGGTCAGTAACTCCAGGACGGATGAGAGAGAATTCTTCCTGGCTTCTTATAACAGAAAGAAAGAGGATGGGGAAGGCAATGTTTGGATTGCAAAGTCATCAGCTGGTGCCAAGGGTAAGTTACCATTGCCACCCTGTCACTTGTGGGATGCTCTTTGGGTTTTAAGGATGTATTTATTCCTTTGTTTTGAGAGTGGCACGTATGCCAAGCTGTGCATGTGGAGGTCAGCACATCCTTCAGGAGTTGGTTCTCTCCTTCTGCCATATGGGTCCCAGGGACTGAATTTAGATTGTTAGGGTTCACAGCAAATGCCTTTACCCACTGGGCCGTTTCACAGGCCCTGACTGATGTGTTAGGTGAGTGGCCTCACTCCGTCATCACGATCAGAGACCATGTCCAGTTTTTATTTCTAGAAAACAATTTTTTTTTTTGAAAGAGGGTCTCATGTAACCTTAGACTGGCCTCAAACTCTCTTAAGTGGCCAAGAATGACCTGAAACTCCTGATCTTGCTTGCTGTTCTTGTCTATCTGAGTGCTAGGATTACAGGCATGCACTCCCACGCTTGTTTTTATTGGGCTCTAGGGATGGAACCTGGCCGGAGCTTTATGTATGCTATGCAGATACTCTGCCCACTGAACTCCGGCCACAGCCCTTTAGAGATTTCTGGAGCCTCCCAAACGTCTATCGCCTGAGTCTTCGCTTTAAGCTCTGGACTCAGTGGTACCCTCGCTGTCTCTAAAAGGCATTTCAAGCTCAAATCATCTGACACGGAACTTTTCTGATCCTTCCCGGCTTGCCCACTGCAGCCCTCTCTTTCACATTGCGTGTTTAATGTGTGACCCCACTGTTCACAGTCTCTGAAGCCCCAAATCTCAGCTCCTCCTTTTCTTTACGATCTCTACCAAGTTCATTAATACCTTGCCAGGGCTCCCTTCAAAATACGTTCAGTATTAGGTTTTATGTTTCTGCCACTCTTCGGTCAAAGCTACCATTCTCTCAGGCCAGCAGCTGCAGTGTGACCTTCAGCCGGCTCTCATCTTACCAGACAGTGATGATTTCAAGACGCAAATCTGATCATGTTACTTCCTAATGCATTTAGGATGGCTCCAGAGTCCTGGTGGGAGCCCGCCCCCTTGGACACTTCCTGATGTCTCTGATGTCATCTCCTATTCTTGGCCATGCACAATGGGCTGTAGACACAAAGATCTCTGGATCTCCAAATACATAGATAAATTTGCCTCGATACCTGGAATGTGTCTCCATCAGCTCAGACATTGCCTCGTCAGAGAAGGCTCTTCTGGTCTACAGTGGCGTCTATACCCGTTGCTTTCTGTGTCTTTAACCTGTGTGTGCTAGCATCTTCCCAGGAGTGTGTCACACAGTGGACCATTTTCTTGCTACATTCTAAGCCCATGTAAACGCAGGCTTTATGTCTTGCTTGCTTCTGTACCCTCTACACAGGCACTCAATACCTACAGTGTAGAATGGATGCCTAGAAAGGCATAAGGCTCATACTATCAACTTCAGGCTTAAAACAACGAAGCCTCCGATGTAATAAGCACACAGTCTCCCTCATAACTACTGGCATGCACTCTTTTTAAAACCGTTGTATCTTGAATTTATTTTCTCATGGTTTGTAAGACCCTCTGGCCTATATTACTAATTTCTGTCCCTGGTCTACTGGATCCCAACTTCTTTTCACCAGTCATAGGACAGGAAGGCATCCCTGGGAATCTCCTGAAGATGGGTGCAGTGAATTCTTGCCACAAGCAGGCCTCATCTGCTTCTGCTTCTCTCTTGTACCTCTACTATCTTTTGGTTCTGGTGGTAAACAAGGGACTTGGAAGATTAGGTATCTATGGTGTTCTAGATTATGGTCCATATAGTAGGTTCAGTGATTTTTTTTTTTTTTTTTGGTTTTGTGAGACAGGGTTTCTCTGTAGCTTTGCTTTCTTTGTGGAGCCTGTCCTGGAATTTGCTCTGTAGTCAGGTTGGCCTTGAATTCACATAGATCCACCTGTCTCTGCCTCCAGTGTGTTGGGATTAAAGGCTTGTGCCACCATAATGATCTTGAAAAAGATAAAGTAGAATCACTCACTCAGGTAGTATTAAGGCGTACCGTATCGCTGTAGTGCGCAGGACACGGCAGTGTGGCAGAGGGACAGAAGCATGAGCCCATGAAGCAGGACTAAGAACTCAAAAGTAGATCCAAACATTAATGTCCACCTGATTTTTTGATAAATGCAAAAGCCTTTGTCTTCCATTCTTTCCCTATTGCTGTGATAAAATACCCTGACAATGCACCTGAAGGGAGGAAGGACGGGGAGGGGAGGGAGGGGGTACGGAGGGAGAGAGGGGCTCATTTTAGCTCACAATCCAAGGTACTGTCCGCTATGCCCAGGAAGTAAGGACAGCGGGAGCGTGAAGCAGCTGGTCACATTGCCTCTGCAGTCTGAAGACAGAGCAGTGTGTGTATGATGCTCAGTTCCTATCTCCATCTACAGCCCAGAATCCCCTTCCTGGGGAACGGTCTCCCCCCCACAAGTAAGATGGATCTGCTCACTTCAGATAATAGACTCAAGATAATCCCCCTGCACAGGGTGCCCAGGGGCATAGCTGCCAGGTGATTCTAGAGTTCATCAGATTGACAATAACTGTCCGTAAAAGAAAGGTAGGGCTGGGGATAACTCGTGTGGGTAAAGGACCTGGTGGCTATGCCTTCAGTCTTATTGGCTGTGCCGTGGGGCACGCTGCTTTATATCTGTGCCCTAACCTTTATACTTTGGTGTCCTTGCCTTCTTGGCTTTCTATAGGGCAGCAACTGTCCCTCTTGGGACAGGCAGAGCTGGTCTTCATGCTGTCACTTTCTCTGTTTTCCCAGGTGAAGGCATCCTCATCTCCTCAGAGGCAACAGAGCTTCTGGATTTCATAGACAACCAAGGTCAAGTGCACGTGATCCAGAAATACCTCGAGCGCCCTCTGCTCCTTGAGCCCGGTCACCGCAAGTTTGACATTCGGTAATGTTTGCTGCCCACAGCCTTGGTTTCAGTCACCTTTTCAGTTAGGAGCCAGTGAGAAGATGAGGTGACCAGCGTTTGGCTGTATCCAGCATGTTGCCACGCCGAGCAGAGCTGGTTCCTCTCAACGTTGTTGCTTTGAGTTCTTCCCCTAGAAAATGTTACTAAGATTATAGTACCAGTCAAGATGCAGAAAGGCAAACATGCCATACACATACACACATGTTTATGTGTATCGGTTAACCTCAAACACATCCAGAGTCTTCAAAATTGTCTGTTCCTGAAAGGAACGCAAGTCTGTCATTATTTATGGTGAAAACTTGATTTGCCTCATCATGGTGCTAATCCGCCCATTGTTTTGTCTAACTCACGATTTGCCTTATATGACTTTAGAACCTCCTTTTCTTCACTATCTCTTCCCTGCAAACATTCCAGGTGTGCGCCAGGTGGTTGCACACACATTTAATCCCAGCACAGGAAGCAAAGGCAGGCAGATCTCTTAAAAGGAGATTTCCAGGCCAGCCAGGGCCTCACTGTAGGACCCTGTTCCAAAACAAACACAAACAAAAATTACGTATAAAAACTTCGGATCTAAATAAAAACCATGTGTTTGCTGGCTTGCAGAAGCTGGGTCCTGGTTGACCATCAGTATAACATCTACCTCTATAGAGAGGGTGTGCTGCGCACGGCTTCAGAACCTTATCATGTCGACAATTTCCAAGATAAGACCTGCCATCTGACCAATCACTGCATCCAGAAAGAGTTCTCCAAGAACTACGGCAAATACGAAGAAGGCAATGAGATGTTCTTTGAGGAATTTAACCAGTACCTGAGCAGCGCTCTGAACACTACCTTAGAAAGCAGCATTTTGCTGCAGATTAAACACATCATAAGGTCAGTTCATTGGCCCTTTTTGATTTATCTGTTTCTTCTTGTGGGAAGGGATTTTTCCACTCACGCTGTCTAACGATGGGCCTAAACCTTTTATAATTTTCCCTTATTTTCGTTTTAACATCTGTAGAATCTGTCTTTGGTGATGACACTTCATTTGTTCTAGATATTGGTATTTTTTTTTCTTCTCTCTAGTTTACTTGGATGGATTAAATCTTTTTTTAAAATCAACTTTGGGCCTTATTTGCTGCCTTTTTATTTTGTTTCTTATGATTTTTGTTATCTTCTCCTGTCTGCTCTTTGAGAAATTTGTTTTTCGTTTACTAGTTATTCAGGGAGGAAGTCTAGATAATTGATTTGAGATGTTTCTGTTAAAATGACAAATACAAACATTTGTAACATTGAATAAACCATTCAATGTCTCTAAATTTCTTCTGCATTCCAGAGATTATATAAGGTTGTGTTTATATTTTTATCGTAGCAAAATCTTCTTATTTTCACTAATTCTTGCAACCTGCCTTGTGTGATATAAACAGTTTTGTTTATTACCCAGGTGTTTGTGGATTTTCCATAATTTCATTATGGTCATGGGGACATTGTACATCTGGTTTCCCTTTTATTTATTTATTTTTATATTTTGCAGGTGTAGATATGTATGGTATGTGTCTACATGTGTATGTGCAGGTACCTGTGCATACGTGTGGGTTCACATGCGTGCTTGTGTGGGCAGAGGCCAGCCTGTACCTTAAATGTTGAAGCAGGGTCTCTCATTGAACCCAGAGCTCACTCATTTCATCTGCTCTAGCTAGACAGCCAGCTGAAGGGATCCTGTCTGCGTATCTTGTATTTAGTAGTATGTGTTGTATCTGTATTTACTGCTCCTGACTTATTTCTAATGTCTTTTTGCCTCTTGATTGATTAGTCTACCTAGAAGTAGTTTTTTAGTGTAGTATTCTTTATTATAGGTTACAAAACCTAGTGCTTTTAAAAAATGAAGCATAATACTCCCAAGTATGGATCAATGAGTTTTTAAGTTATGCACATACTCACTAACCATGATCGTACAGATCATGATATAAGATATTTGTAGTAGGCACACCTTGATTCTGGCACCTGGTAGACTGGAGCAACAGGACTGGGGACTCCAGGCTAATCTGAGCTAGGTAATGAGACTCTGCCTCCAAAATAAATAAACAAATAAAAGGAAAGAAAGAAATTCAGCATCCCCAGAGACTCCTTTTACCGCCCTTAAAATCAGAGTCCTTGACCAAGGTAGCCTTCCCTTTCCATCTTCACCGCTGCAGTATTCTGTCTGCTTGTCTTAAATGGTGTCACTGGATTGCACTGTGGCTCCTGCTTTGAGCTCATGCCGACATCATGTCGCTGTATTGATCTACACAGCAGTCGCTATTCCATTGTGTTACTGTTCCAGAATTTAAGCAGTTGACAGACATCTGGGTTTTATTTTTTATGTTTTATTTTTGTTCACTTATCGTTTTATATTTCTTCTTATTTTTTATGATGTAGATCTATGCTTTGTCTAAAATTACTACTTGTTAGGGTCTCTAGTAGTCATAGGTTGGAGATGGTTAGAATCCCTACTCAGAAAATATTCAATATGCAGAAGGAATCGGACTTCAGGCACTGTTTACTGGGTGCTTCCTCGCCCCCTGCTGGTCATTCCCTGCAGTGCAGGGGTGCCATTCCTGAGTGTTGCTCAGGGCTCTCAGCTTTTCTCTTTCCCCAGCCAGCCTCCTGTTGACTCCCACTCCAGCTGAAAAAAGGTTCACTGCCTGCAGCGTCTAATGACGAAGAAACCCTTTGCTGAGATTATTCCTCCTAACCTCCAGCAGTTTCAGATCGAATTGCAGTGCTTGCTTTTTTATTCCTTTCTGTTGTTGTCCCGTTTCGTTAAACTTCTGACTTTTTCTTATTTTTAGTATTTCAAATATATTTTAATTAAGAAGGGTCACCTGAGTAAAGTGTACAATCACAAGGACAAACTTCCTCTATTTACTCAGTATATTTGTAAGATTCAATTTTAACTTCTTTCTGTTATTGAAATCTAATTTAAAGCCAGGTGGTGGTGGCGCACGCCTTTAATCCCAGCACTAGGGAGGCAGAGGTAGGATGATCTCTGTAAGTTCAAGGCCAGCCTGGTCTGCAAGAGCTAGTTCCAGGATAGGTTCCAAAGCTGTAGAGAAACCCTGTCTTGAAAAACAAAAAACAAAAACAAAATCTAATTTAAAAAATGGTAGTCAGTGCTAATAAGAATTCTGTGATAGATTTCAATATTTATTTTGAATACTCGTAATCTTAGGTGTTCCATTAACAGTAGTTGGCAGTAGATTTGGAGCTCACAAGAGAAACCAATGCTGCCCAGCTTTCTTTCTGCAACTCCTGTTTTAGCTGGCATTTCTCAACAAATGCCAGTGAACTTTGCACGTGGCAAAATACAGGGTGTGGTCTGGGGAGACGGCTCAGTTGGTGAGGCCATTGCTGGACAAGCCTGAGGAGGCCGAGTTTTGTACCCAAACTTGAGGCTCCAGCACGGGGTGCAGACGCACAAACAGGCGGATGTCTGACGTCGGCACTGCTGATGGAGATGCACGGTGGCTTGGTGCTGAGCTGCCCGCAGTGGGGCCTGAGCTGGCAGCTTTGACTTGGAAGAACAGGAGCGATGCATGCGTCCCTAACAAGTTGTTTAATAAATAGCCTTTTCTTGAATAATCAGGAAAATTTATCCATTGAAAACGATAAGTAAGGCGAAACTGATTTTTATGCACGCTTGGTATAAGATCTTCCAGGCATAGTCGCTGTGTTCCTTCTGCCCCTACCACTCCGTTCTCAGCGAGCTCTCCCCCTTTTACTTCACAGGAGCTGCCTCATGAGTGTGGAGCCGGCCATCAGCACCAGGTACCTCCCTTACCAGAGCTTCCAGCTCTTTGGCTTTGACTTCATGGTGGACGAGGAGCTGAAGGTCTGGCTCATCGAGGTCAACGGTGCCCCTGCGTGTGCTCAGTAAGCCTGAACCCACCTGTGTTCATCTGGAAGAACAACTGGAAGTCAGATGTGCACCTTGGGTAGTCTGACAGGTTGAAGTATGGACCCCGTGACTGCTGTCAGGGAAGCTGTCACAGTGAGGGCAGTCCTTTAGAGACCTAGCAGAAGGGCTTAGCTGAGCCATTTCCCTGTTTGTTTATGCCACTAGGGTATCAAACAAGACTAAGCTGGGTATGATGAGTGAGACCTGTAATCTCAGCACCAGAGGCTGAGGCGGGAGGATCACTGTGGGTTCAAGGCCATCCTGGGTTATAATCAGTGAGTTCCAGGATGGCCTGGGCTATAGAGTAAGATCCTGCTTCCAAGTAATAACAAAAATAATCCCCCACATCCCAAATTATAAGAGAAATCCTGTCACCGCCATGTCCATATGACAAGTTGAATAAGCTGGATCCCTTGAGGAAGAGACAGAGAAATTCAAGGGCTTCCCTGGCAGGAGGTGACACAGTATAGCCTGAGCGAGGATGCAAGGTAGTAGGGCTCAGTGCACAGTACAGGGACTGTCCAAAGGGACGTGGGGACCTTGCTTTATGCTGGGTTGGCTGGGAGCTTAGATGCTCATCTTGGGAGTCGCTGCCCCCAGAAGCAGGAAGACGTCCTCTTCCTCCTGCCTGGTGTTTTGTGTGAGCTGGACTTCTTGTACAGGCAGCCACGAGGGTATCACTCCCCCTTGGTTGTCTGATGTTCTGAAGATGCACTCTTATCATGTTGGGAACCTCCCATGGATCTCGTGTCTACCTCTGAAGCTGAGGTGATTTTCCTATGCTTTAGGAGAAAGCCCTACCCACAGGGGACAGTGTGAACTCACGTTAGTTCAAAGGCCAGGCCTTCGCCACTCACTTAGGGGCTGGAGTAGATGATGCGCTTGCATTTTCCAGACCCTGCAGCCAACAGGTGCCCCTTAGGCTCCACCTGAGCTTCCAGGTCCCACAGTAAGTGTGGGGAAGGGAAAGGACCAGGTGAATATGGTTACAAACTGAGACGAGCTTTCTAGTGGAGAAGAATGTCACAGGGGATATGACTTAACACAAGGTCCTCTCAGGGTGATGGCCGGAACTGAGATTGGAGGAGTGTGAGCAAGAGATGCCGAGGGTGGAGTTAGCAGGTGCTTTTCTTCAGTTCTCCCTTCAGCACTGACAGCTGTGCGGCCAGTGTTTCTTCCTACCCCTTGTACCAAAGACCTGGTCCTCCAGAGTGCTCCGCCCCATCCTCCCCTCCTGATGTCTTTCTACCTTCTTCTTCTTCTTCTTCTTCTTCTTCTTCTTCTTCTTCTTCTTCTTCTTCTTCTTCTTCTTCTTCTTCTTCTTCTTCTTCTTCTTCTTCTTCTTCTTCCATTCTCTGTCTTTCTCTGTCTCTGTCTCTCTCTCCTGGGGAGGCTCCATTACCACTGCCTGGATCACTTTTCCAGCTGTTTCTCCATGAAGCCGCACTCTGCTCTAGTGAGTACACCCCCAACCTGGCTTCTCCATGGACCAATCATTGAACCACAGCATTTTCAGGAGCTGCCTTATCTTCATCCAGGGAAGCATTCCTTGAAATGACAAATCCACCGTTAGAACCTAACAGTCCTCATTTCCCTGTGGCAGCTTTGGAGGCGGTTGCCTCCCTCTTGCTGAATCTTTCTTCTCTGTTGCTTCTGGTCCCTGTATACCAGATGAGGCTGAGCAGGGAGACTGCAAGCAAGATGGACTCTCTCTTCCTCACCAAGGACCTCAGGTTCTGGCTCCGGACGGCCTTTGGCTTTCTGCTCCACCTCCTCTGGATGTGTTCTTGTTAATGTTCATAATAAAGCCGTCGAGTTAATGCCGCTCCTGAACTCTAGACAGCATCTCCACCTGCGGTCCCCAGATCCTGTGCGGATGTCTGTGGGTCTCCTAGGGAGCACCACCCCTGTCTTCCTCTCCAGACTCTTCCATGACTGGAGGGAATGCCATTTCCCTCCTCGAGCTTGCCTCCTGCTCCCATGCCCTCAGTTCACAGGTCCTGTCGACTCTGTCTCCAGCCTCCCATTCCTCAGGTTCTTTGTCAGTCCCGTTCCATCGCTGGGGGACGTTCACAGAGAGCCTCCTTACCAGAATGTCTATTTCTGCACTGCCCCCATAAAATCCTTCCTTCCCAGCACAGCCTGAGTGAGAAAATAGAAGCCACACTTTCCTTCTGCCCGTGCGGCTTCTGCCTCGCCTGCCTCTGCAGCTCTGTCACAGGCTCCATTCCCCAGGACAGCTCTTACCTGCCTGCAGTCTTTGCTTTCTGTGGAGTCCCTGCCTTCCTCACCAAGGCTCCAACTTTCCGTATCCAAAGCCTTACCGTTTCCTCCATTACCTCAGTTATCAAAAACTAGTTTTTGTTTTCTTTATGGAATTGTTCACACGCTGATGTCCCAGCCTTGCTTTCCTTGGTCACTTGTGAACCTTTGAGCCTGGCCCTGTGCCTGCCACCCAGTTCTCGGTCTGTATTCTCTGAATGAGCAAACTATGCTTCCTGGTTAACAGTGTTTCTCACTCATTTTTCCCCTCTTTGTGTGTGTGTGTGTGTGTGTGTGTGTGTGTGCAGGGACACATGTGCAGCAGCATGTGTGTGAAGGTCAGAGGGCAGCCTTGTAGAGCCAGTCCTCTCTTCCGCCTTTACGTGGGTCCAGGGTACTAAGCTCAGGTTGTCACCCGTACGCTGCAAGTGCCTTTTCCCTCTGCGTGTCTTACCAATCCGGCCTCTCCTGATTTATAATTGCTTGGGTTTTATCTAAGTAGAGATGCCTTTAGATTGTCTTTCTATTAGCTATAACTGTAATGCTTAACTCCAGAAGATTTCTTTGTTTTATGCCAAACCTTACATGCCAAGCCAAATTTTTCTAGTGACATGGTTTTATGTGTGAATCCCCTAGGGTTGAACTTCAGTGATGGCCTGGTGGCCATGAGACACCTGTGCCACACTAAGTCTTCCTCTGTCACCAGTGTTTAAGATACAAGTTGGCCTGGCCACCTTGAGACTGGTCTGTGTTTCATTTCTTTGCTCCAGCTCTCCTCATGGGAGATGCTCACAGTAGTCATTTATATGCACGGCATATTGCTATGGCTTGTGGTTCTTGGTGAACTAACACCCTTAATGGGAGAAGGGCTTCCATGTCTCTGTCCCTTCAGAAATGGGAGCTTGAATCATTTGCCTACTAAACTGTTAAAAACGGGCCTTGATTGTGTAAACAAAGGGCCTGGGGAGTTGGGCTGGAGAGAGGAAGGAGCAGGACAGATGAGGTTCAGCTAGCAGTTAGGGTTTCCTAAGAAAGAATTGGAGGAGACCAGCCTGGTCTACAAGAGCTAGTTCCAGGACAGGCTCCAAAGCTACAGAGAAACCCTGTCTCGAAAAACCAAAAAAAAAAAAAAAAAAAAAAAAAAAAAAGAAAGAAAGAATTGGAGGCATGGCTTCCCACAGGTCTTAAAACAGGGTGAAATGCAGACCTAGCTGCCTAGGGGCTAGGGGTGGGAGAGGAAGTTCTGTGATGGGGAAGGCTGCTGGTGGACGTGTCGTTGTACAGCAGGGATGGGAATGACGTAAGAGGACCTCCTCCTAGCTGGTGGGACACAGCATCTTCTGGGAATTGGAATGGCTAAGACCCTGGGCCTGGATAGACTGCCCTGGACACCTGTCCTTGGATTTGGCCTGGATTCTCAACACTTCCTGAGAAAGCTATGGAAAGGGGCGGGGGGCTTCTGCCTGCTCTAAGCCTCAGTCCCAAGCAGCTGGCTCTGGGGACTCATGCTGCCCATGGAGTCCCTCAAGGAAATCAGGCAGAGCCTCCCCCCCCCCAATGTCTTCTGCTTTGCATTTGCAGTTGTTAATGGTCAGCAGCCCTGGAGGGAAAGCTCTGGGGTGCTTATTGGAACCACAGCAAAGGAAACAAAATGATGGGTTTTGTTTCCCTGGAGGAGGCTAAACCCACTGAGCTTCTACCTTGGGCCTCGGAGAGTCTACAGCACACTGCCCCACACTGCCCACACTGCCCACACTGCTCCACTTCCCACTTCTGCCTATCCTGGTTACCTGAGTTCCTCTGTCTTGTTGGTATAGGCTATGTTCCCGTCACGGTACTTCTCTCACACCAGTGTGCACACTCACAGCCTTCCTCTCCTTCTCTCACCCAGCATACACGCTCAGCCTCATTCCTCTTCTCTCACACCAGCATGCACACTCACACAGCCCCCCCTCCTCTCCTCGGACTAAGCTGTCATCCATTCTTTGTCTCACTACTCTATTTCCTGGGTCCCATCTTAACTGTCAGTCTCACAGTCTTCGCTAGTGTCCCTTCTCCCATAAAAGGTGGGGATTTTCCTAGACGATGTCC
This sequence comes from Chionomys nivalis, assembly GCF_950005125.1. Lineage (NCBI taxonomy): Eukaryota > Metazoa > Chordata > Mammalia > Rodentia > Cricetidae > Chionomys > Chionomys nivalis. Next base: position 45,795,726 of record NC_080094.1, on the reverse strand, counting down.
ACCCCTCCACGTACTCCATCACGGACAGACGAGGTAGGGCTCATGATGCTCCTGAAATCACCTTCTCCGCTAGTCAGCAGGAGTTGTTGGTTTTATTCCCATCAAGGCCTTTTTAAAATACACAAATACTGCCTTACATGTTTTGTCAGTGTGCAGAGCCTCTCGTTGGTACTTTACTTACAGAGACAAGTTTTACCAAGGTGTCATATGATGGCATTTCTAGGGCAGAGCCTCATTGAAATCCACTCACCCCAAACACACACACCATAGCCAACTTTGAATTTTCTCTTGCACTTTGACGAGCACCCTCAGTGATATTTTTAACAACTTATTTCAGGAAGCTCTATGCAGAACTGTGCCAGGGAATCGTGGACATAGCCATATCCAGCGTCTTCCCACCCCCGGACACGGAGCAGGTGCCACAGCCGGCTGCGTTCATCAAGCTGTGAAGGACCGGGAGGTACAGAGCCGCCTTGGGAAATGTGTGGAATCCTGCTCCGGAGGATTGTGAGATGAAGGGACTGCTCCTTATCAAGGCATGCTGGGGAACGGATGTGCAGAAGAGCAGCGGGAAGGCAGCTGCAGGAGAGCAGGTGGCGCTGCGGAGACCTTAGGAAGCTGGAGTCACTGAAAGGGAGAACCAAACGCTTTTCCAAAGGGCCGGAACCAGGGATTTGGTTGTGGTGTGATCTCAGCCTTTGAACAGTCTCTGGCCTTGGGCGGTACAGGGAGCAGAGCTCTCTCCTCCCCAGGATGCAGCCCAGAGACCTCTGAGTGGTGTCCGCCCCACCTGCTGCAGCTTTAGTGCCTTAGCGCTGTGTCCAGTGCAGCCTCATTGGACACAGACTGGACTTAAAGCATGAGGTTGCCACATGTTCCCTGCACATCCCCTCTGCGACACTATGTCCCACCAAACTCTGGACGAGCATGCAGCACAGTCCATGCTGTGTACTGGCCCATCAGTGACGGCCTCTTGCTTGTCACCTTCCTGGTGGCCTGTGAGTTAGCACTTGTCAGGGGTCCTGTGGGCACCAAACAGTGTATTTTGCTCACTGCATGTTTTAGAAACAAAAGCACCAGGCCTGATGAATCTGCAAGCATCAAATAAGCATGAGAGAGAAAGAGAGAAAAAACAAATCATGATATCTTACTTTACTTCACGGTGTGGGTGGGCGGGAGTCTTTGAAGTATCAGGAGCCTCAGTTATCTTTGATTTATCAGAATTCTGAATGCAGCTTTGCAATTTCTCTTTCTGTCACCCCTTCCACACCTTTGAACCATTGTAACAATCCTCTCTGGGAGTCAGGGAAGGTAGAATTCAATTCCCCATCCTCCTCACCTTGTAGCTCTCCCCATATCTGTCCTCCTCGGCTCCAAAGGCCTGGACGACCCAGGTCCATTCCAGAAAGGGCCCTGTCTAAGCATGTAGGTAACAGGGGAGATGCCCTCTGAATGAGAGTGTGTCCTGTCTGAGTGAGAAAGAAGTTTTTCGGAGCTTTTCATAGTTACCCGTGTCAACAGAAGTGTACCACGAGATGTGTTTCCATATCACACATCCATGCCTATCTTACAGGCTCCTCGGGAGCCCACTCCAAACTGGGGGAAGATGTCACGCGTGTTCAATAGGCTCTCTCTCACTGTCCTGGAAACCACAGCAGGCAGCAGAAGCTCCCTTCTTCCTAGAGCGGCGTGTGTTTCTTCTGGTGTGTGCTGCTTCGTGTGCATCTCCTTGGTGTGCTCTGCAGTCAGCTGAGACTTGTGCAAAAGAGCTGGAGAAGCGTCTCTTTCTCAGATAGAGTGAGAGGTGGGACTTACGGCGACGAAAGGGACGATGAGATTATAAATTACATGTATCCTTGTGCGGCACAATGCCTTATGCAGAAGTAGCGAAAGTCCCAGCTCATGAGAATCTGGGATTAGAGGGTCAAGAGGTGCCATGATTGCTTAGAATATGGTTAAAGTTAGCACCCAGAGCGAAGTAAAACATTTGCTATTAAGACAGTTCTTGAGGCCTAGCACAGCTGATGGGTTAGTGCTGAGGAACTTCTGAGAAGGCAGAGAGGTTAGCCATGTATGGGGAAGATGCATTCTCACTGGGAGAGTAGAGGGTGCTGGGCCCTTGGCTAGTCCAGGTGGGCCAGCAATGGAGAAAACGAGGTGGTCTGTGTATGTTCTTAGACCCAAATCACAGGGTCATTTAAAGTGTTTGCCTGTTACGGGGACAGAGTTGGCAAAGCAGATGTCGTTGAGTCCTTATGAGCCCTGACAGGTTTTGTCATAAACCTGAACAAATCCATAGCATCTGTATAAGGGGAAGGGTTGAGTCCATTCCTCACATAGCTTCAACTGTTTATGCATTCACTTCCCACCGAGTAGGAAGGTTGGCTCTGAACTGTTTCGTGCCATTCCATGGTGTCATTGGCACAGACGGTCATGTCTGGCTCCCCGGTAAGTCTTCGCGGTTAGTTGGTGTAAGTGCCCATCGCTGGGGGAGGGGGTTATTTATTTGGAGATATTGGTTCCACTCCTGGCTGTGTCATCTGACTGCACAATGTCACACGAGCCAAATAACCTCGCTGTGCCTTAGCTTCTTATCTCATGGAGGAGACGTCCCCTGGCCCAGGGACTACCTCAAGGGCCTTTGGTCCAAGGTTCTCAGTGCCGACTACATGCTATAGATTCCCATGGAGTTCAAAAGTCGATGACCCTTCCCACCTGTGGCTGACTGAATGAGAACCTCGGGGAACACCATGTCTTGAGGTGCCTTGAACCATTCTTTGGGAAGCAGGAGAAACACATTATCACCTTGGAATAACTACTTAAGGATTAAGGCTCAAAAAAATACTCTCTGAAGCAAAACAATTCTGTTAGAACAATCAAATATTGACATAAATATTTGTAGTGTAAGGTATTGGCCAAGCAGTTTCTCAGTTTGCTTCTCATCCAGGCATCTGGAAAATCAAACAGGCTTTCGTTTATATAAGCAGTTTATTAAGTCCTCAATAGCAAACGTAAACAGACACAAGCCAATAAATCTAACGCTATATATCAGAGTTATTCATTAATTATGGGAGAAAAGCCCCTCCCCTCACACTTGACTTCAACGGCAATTATAAAGTCCATTTTGCCAAGAATATCTAAGTGCCTCTGATGTGAGATAGAGCGGAGCAGGAGCTGGCGTGCACACCAGCTGATGGTGAGCATCTATAGCTCTTTGGAATGACACTCGCATGCACGGGACGTTGGGGAGCACTGGAAATGGCTGGAATCCACGGGACCAGCCAGTGTCGATGATGCTATAAAGTGTTTTATGAGCAGTTGTGGTTGTGTTCATGGGTGTGGCAGAGAGGGGATCCATGAACAGAAAACGACAAGGTGCCAAAGTAGGTTGCATGTGGCATGCGGGTGCTGTCTTGAGGATTCAGTGGTTGATGTATGTGCCTCCAATCCTGGACACAGAACCTGCACCTAAGAGGAAATGATTTCTGACATAAGGCAACTATATGAATGTTTTCAATGCCTGGAGCATTAAAGTAAAGAAAAGATATTTCAAGTGTTTTTGTGTCCTTGGGTTTTACTATGGGTATTGGCTAGCCTTGGCTATCACTGGTTAGCTCAGTCTACGGTACCACTCAGAGGAAGGCAGAACTTTTTCTGTAAGCATAAGACGCAGATACCCTGGCTTCTTGTGAGCCATCTGGAGCCTCTGTGGCATAGTCTTTGTTCTTTCCCCAACTCTCATCCATCAGAATTATGGATGAACATAATTCTGAGCTCACATACCAATCAGAGCCAGCCAGATATGACCACAGTTTCCTAACCAATGCTGTTTATTACAGAGGTCATCAGCTGCCGGGCTCCAGTCTGTCCTCGCCTGTGCGTGTGCATCTGAATCACGGGACAATGGTCAAGCAGGCCAGTGGTTGCGAAGGAGAGCTGTGGGGGTGCAGAGCTGGATGGGGCCTCTGCCGTGAAGCTGTTTGCTGAGAACTCCTTGCTAACGATCTGGCTTTGGCTGGGTTTTCAGATACCTGTAAATCCCGGGAGGAGGTCCAGATGCCACCGCATTTAGTGTGTGCAGATACAAACAGCCCCACAAGGGAACTTGTCGTTTCTTGGGCGTGAGACTATTTGCTTTGGACCCCTCTGTACATCTGGTCTGTCCTTTAGGGGCCGCTTGTACTCCCTTTCTGCATGTTTCAGTGGCTGTTAGACTGCCAGGCTTCGCCATGGTTTCTAGGACTCTGTGGAGCTGGGTATGCAGGGCCGGAAACAGGACAAGTTAAAACGCTAAGCAGTGCGACTGATGTCATGGCTTTTCTGGGTCGCTGCAAGGCTAGGGTTAACATCTAGGCCTTGTTCCTGGTGTTCCTGGTGGTTTTGAAGCACAGAAGGTTTTCAGAGCATCTGCCTCTGCCCTTCAGGGAGAGAAGAGTGTGGGTAGGGTTACAGGTGTGTCCTGCCACGCCCTACATGAACCGCAGCTTCTTCAGGAGAAAGGACAACTGGTAGCAGATGGGCCCAGCTTGTGAGAGAAGTCTCCAGTGTCATTGAACATTGCCCCTGGGGGAGGAGAGGCTGCTAAGCACCCTGGGACCCTGTGTGCTTCACACTCTACCTTTGCTATGGGCTCTGTGTTTTTTATTTGACTTTCTGGTTTTGGTTTCTTTTCTTTTTCCTTTCTTCCTTTCCTCCTCCTTCTTTTCTTCTTCTTCTTCTTCTTCTTCTTCTTCTTCTTCTTCTTCTTCTTCTTCTTCTTCTTCTTCTTCTTCATCTTCATCTTTTTCTTCCTCTTCTTCGTCCTCCTCCTCCTCCTTCTCCTCTTCCTCTTCCTCCTCCTTCTTCTTCTTTCTTCCCCCCACCCCCAAGGGTCTCAAGTTCCAGCTGTCCTGGAACTCACTACATAGACTAGGCTGGTCTTGAACTCAAAGAAATCTGCCTGTCTCTGCCTCCCACGTGCTGGAATTAAAGGCGTGCACCACCATATCTAGTTCATTCGACTTCTGGGTATTTTATTAAGCCTATGCTCCAGGGGTTATTTTTATTTGATGTCACACAGAGCGTGCCCAGACTATGCCCGTCTATGGCGAGGTATCAGGCAGACAGGAGAATCGCCTGGAGGCTCATGGACCAGCTATTGCAGAGTATGCAGAGTATGAAACAGGAGAGACCACCTCAATCAGGTTGACGGTTAGACCCCACTCCCAAAAGATGTTCCCCATGTTCATGGTGGCAAGTGTGAACCCTCACACATACACTTGTCTCTGTCACCAAGAGATGAATACATATAAAAATTGTTTCAAAGGTAAACCAGATGTGGTTGTATATGCCTGTAATCCCAGAGTTTTCAAGACTGAAGCAGGAGAATTACAAGTTCAAAACCAACCTGAGCTACATTTAGAGTCCTTGTGTCAGCCATGTCCTCCTCAAAAAACAAAAACAATAGTGCCCTAAAGATCCTAGAAAGAACAATTAGCCAAAAAAAAAAAAAAAAAAAGGAAGGACATCCAGACTGAAAAGCTTAAGTATGTCTCATTGCAGATGATAAGATCTTACACAGAGAAAACCTCTAGCAAGATTGCTAGGTACAATATCAACATATAAAACTCAATTGCATTTCTGAACACTATGAATGAACAATTTAAAAATGACATCAGAAAACAATTCTCTTTTATCAACACCAAAAACAATGGTTTAGGAATTAACATAGTTCTTTTTGTTATGGTTTTGAGACAGAGTCTCTCATACAGCCTTGTTTGTCTAGGAACTCTCTATGTAGACCAGGCTGGCCTAGAACCCACAGAGATCCACCTGCTTCTGCCTCTTGAGAGCTGCCACCATACCTGGCACACAGATCCATTTTACAAATTAATTTCTTTTCTTTTTTTAAACGGTCTTTTTGTGTGGTTCTGGATGTTCCGAAACTCGATATGTAGGTCAGAGCGGCCAGGAACTCAGAGATCCACCTACTTCTGCATCTTGAGAGCTGGGATTAAAGGCATGTACCACTATGTCCAGTTACACAAATATTTTTAAAAGAAAATTGACAACCCATAAAAGGGAAACAATTTTTAATAATTTTTTATTTCATTTTACGTTCCAACAACAGTTCTCCCTTTCACCCCTCCTCCCAGCCCCACTTACCTCCCCCACCCTCCCGCCAGCCCACCTCCTATCCAGCCTCCTATGGCACATTAAGTTGGGACAGGACCAAGCCTCTCCCTCTGCATTAAGGCTGAACATGGCATCCCACCATAGAGAATGGGCTCCAATAAGCCAGCTCATGCACCAGGGTAGATCCTGGTCCTACTGCCAGGGGCCCCTCAGATAGTTCAAGCTTCACCACTGTCTCCCACATACAGAGGGCCTACAGGAGGCTCCACAGCTGTTGGTCTAGAGTTCGAGATTCTCCATGAGATTGGTCAGGCTGGCCTAGAACTCACAGAAATCCGCCTGCCTCTGCCTCCCGAGTGCTGGGATTAAAGGCATGTGCCCCATCACCATCTCTGTAGATTTCTCCATCATGATCTTGACCTCCCAGGGAAATGTATTTTCAAATCACAAGTCCAAGAATGACCAGCGTATTACAACTCAATGGTAGAAAGACAAACGACTTTTAAAATGAGCAATTTAAACAGACATTTTTTTCCAAAGAAAATATACCATCAACCAATAAACACATTAAATGATGTTTGACACGATTATCCTCTAGGGAAAGGCTAGTCAAAACTCACAAATAGATGCTATTGTACAAGTCATAAGATGGCTATAACCAGGGGGTAGTATCTGTAAGGATGCTGTTGGAGAAATTTTAAATTATACAGCTCACTTGAACAGTTTCACAGAACTAAATACAGAGTAAATACATGACACAGAAATCCTGTTCTTAGCTTCAATACTAAAGAGAGTTGAAAACACACACACATACAAAAACTGATATTCATAGCAGCAATGTTCATAAAAGCCAAACACTGGGAACAACACACATAAGCCCCAACCCCCTTCTCTCTTCTTCCCCTAGGATTTCTATCTAGAAGTTATTGTAACATTAAAATTTAGCAGTGTGAGAGAAAAAGATGCCATGTGACATAACTCACGTGGAGGGGTTTTTATTAGGGGAAAGGAGACATAAGAAGGGGAAAGGGGAAAGAAAGACCGGCCTCTGGAGACAGGAACAGTAGAAGAGAAAAGGGGGGAGGGGAAGACAGAGACAGGCAGAGAAAAGGGGGGTGGGAGGGAGAAGGTGAATGTGCATGGGAGGAGGTGTTTTTTGTTGTTGTTGTTTTGTTTTGTTTTTTTGGTTCTTGTTTTTCGAGTTAAAGTTTCTCGGTGTTTTGGCTGTCCTGGAACTCTTGTTCTGTAGACCAGGCTGGCCTCAAATTCAGAGAGATCCGCCTGTCTCTGCCTCCCGAGTGCTGGGATTAAAGGTGTGCGCCACCCCCGCCCAGTTTACAGTAGATGTTCTTGATGGCAGCAACTGAGGATGTCCCCTGTCAGAACCCTAAGGGCAGGCCGTACAGACGCCTGAAGACCAGCAGAAGTGGGCTTAGTACGGTACCTTCCTTTCTTTTGGTGTAGGGGGTTTGGTAGCTTAGCCTGATTCCTGCGGGTGGTCCCAGTGTTATAACTTTACTCGTTAAGAGTTGAGTAGAGAGGGCAGGGAGCGGTTGCAGATGCCTTAAATCCCAGCACTCGGGAGGCAGAGGCAGGCGGATCTCTGTGAGTTTGAGGCCAGCCTAGTCTACAAGAGCTAGTTCCAGGACAGGCTCCAAAGCTACAGAGAAACCTTGTCTTGAAAAACAACACAACAAACAAACAAACAAACAAATCTCTGCACTCAGGTAGAGACAGGTGAGGTGGATCTCTGTGCTACAATAGCCTGGTTTACAAATCGAATTCCAGTACATGGAGTAGTGATTCTCAACCTTGCTAATGCTGTGACCCTTTAATACAGTTCCTCATGTTGTGGTGACCTCCTCCATAAAATTATTTTTGTTGCTGCTTCATAACTGTAATTTTGCTACTGCTGTGAATCATAACGTAAATATTTTTGGAGATAAAGAGTTGACAAAGGGGTCGCGACACATAGGTTGAGAACAGCAAGCATAGAGACACACACACACACACACCCGTCTCAAGTAAGCAAGCAAGCATACAAACAAACAAACAGATAATAAAGAGTTGGGTAAAGAGGACAGAGGTTGGTGCTCAACATCTGTATTTTGGTTGCAACCAAGACTCCAGAGTTTTGCTCGGCGGTGGTGACGCACACCTTTAATCCCAGCACTCGGGAGGCAGAGGCAGGCGGATCTCTGTGATTTCGAGGCCAACCTGGTCTACAAGAGGACAGCTAGGACTCCTACACTGAGAAACCCTGTCTCAAAAAACCAGACTCCAGAGTCTCTTAGGATCAGCATCAGAATGTAATCGGAAAGTTACCCAAGGGCAGCACAGAAAAGAATCTTTGAAGATAGCTCTATGAGGTCCTAATTGACTGAGCGACTAAGGGCCACAGAGGTCACACACTAAAGTGGAGTGGGTTTTAGGGCGGTTTGCAGGATACAGCTGAGAGAAGAGGCAGATATGCCGCTGTGTGCGTAGATTTAACCGGCCTAATCACACCACGGTTTTGGTTCCCGGTCGACCCTGCAAAATGGAAGGACCAGGGTGGGGCGGGCCGAACAAGAGGAACTACATTTCCCAGCAAGCCTCGGGGACGAGGGTGGGGAATCGGAGATTCCGGCCTTTCCTCCTGGCTGCGAGTGGGGTCGCCTCCCTGGTCTCCGGTCCCGGGTTGGCAGAAGCATGGAACCAGACGGCCGGTGGCGGAGCCTGCCCAGCGGGCCCAGCCTGAAGCACTTGACCGACCCCTCGTACGCAATTCCTCCGGAGCAGCAAAAGGCGGCGTTGCAGGACCTGACGCGGGCGCACGTGGACTCCTTCAACTACGCGGTGCTGGAGGGGCTGAGCCACGCGGTGCAGGTGAGCGGCACGCCCTCGGCCCGAGTGGGGCCCGGAGGGTTCCAGAGGATGGAGGTGGTGGCCGGGAGTCCGCAGTACGGTCTTAAGTAGTGACACTCACTCACCTTGCAAGGCTTTGGGTAGTTCAGAGAGAAAAGCGCTTCGTTGCAACTTTAGCCTAGTAGTGTAGGAAAAGATGTTTTTGTGATTTCTGGGTTTATATGTGAGTACCAACCCTGGTTTTGAGCGAACCGTTTCTGGGTACTGTGAGATGAGTGAGGAAGTGAACTGTTTGGGATTATGTTTTCCGACCATTCAAAGCGCTCCCGCCTTTTCCCACCTGGACTCTTAAGTTCTAAAACTACCTCAGAAGGTTCCAAGCTGCGTCAGACTGCAAACTGCGGCAAGGTCACCCTTCAGTTTCCTTCTCTTAGAGAAGTTTTCTTTTTTTTTTGGGGGGGGGGTCGTGCTCGAGACAGGGTTTCTCTGTGTAGACCAGGCTGGCCTCGAACTCAGACAGAGATCCGCCGCCTCTGCCTCTTGAGTGCTGGGATTAAAGGCATGCTTAATTAATTAATGCTACCACCTAGCTTCCTTCCCTTAAAGAGAAAAACTGGCTGCCGTTCTGAGTTAGGCTTGTTGAGAAAGATAAAAGTCCTAGGGATCAGGCTAACCATGGTAGCGGACTTCAGGTAAGGACGATGGGGGAGGTCACTTTTTGTTAGCATCCTTAGTCTCTCCTGGCACTAGGCTCTGAAAGTAAGAACAGGCCGGTTTCCAGTTAGAGAGCTCAGGTTTGAGTGCTCCTCGGGGTTGTTGGTTGTGTAAAGGTAGCAGGCACCAGCAGCTAGCCAGTACTGTTGAGAACTGCCCTAAGATGTAGTTTACTGAGTCAGGAGCAGGAGGGAAGTGCGCTCCTCCGGGTGTTTAGAAAACTCCGCCTTGGATAAAGTGAAGGGAAGAGGATGGTGTGTTCCCTCCAGGAGGAGGTTAGGAACAGCCGTGTAGATAGTAAACACTACTTGGAGGTTTTGTTGTTGAACAGTTGTGCTGTGGGAGCTAGGGATGGAGATGCATTGGCGAGCTTTGACTGCCAGGCTGATACTCGAAAACATGGGAGCCATTTAGAAATCTTTGAATTGTCAGGCAGGCTTCAGTCTGAGGAGATAAAGTGTGCGAAGGTAAACATGAAGAATGACAGTAAAAGCGGAGGGTGTCCCTATTCTTGCGCATGCGCAGCAGTTCTCTTGTCTTTGTGGAGGAGGTAGACTTGGCTCAGCCTTTTCCATATCTATAGAGCCTGCTGCACAAATACTCAGCACACTGTCCAAAAGGTCCTTAGTGAATGCATTATGGTTAAATAGTTGGTGCAGTTACCAGTTAGTTGTAGCGTTAGTTGTTGTGTTTAGTTGGCGTGATAGACATCAGTGAGTGTAGAACATGCGTGGTTCCAAAAAGTGCCTTGAAAAATACCAGTGACTGAGCAGCATGAATTGTATTTCAGGCCATTCCTCCCTTTGAATTTGCTTTCAAAGATGAGCGCATATCTCTTACTATCGTGGATGCTGTCATCAGTCCGCCCTCAGTGCCCAAAGGGACCATCTGCAAAGAGCTCAGCGTTTTCCCAGCCGAGTGCCGGGGACGACGGAGCACCTACCGCGGGAAGCTGACGGTGAGCATCAGTCATGCCAGGTGGCCGTCCCTGCCCAGTTTGGAGACTCGAGGTTATAGGAAAGGTCTGCTTTCTTAGCATCGCCACTTAGAGAATGGTATCTTCTCAGTCTAAAACATGAAGTCAATTCGCTGTGACCTTACCTCTTTCAAACTCATCTCTGGGTCTGGAGAAATGACTCTGTGGTTAAAAGCACTAATTATTTTTTGAGAGGACCAGGATTTGTGGCTCATAACTGCCAGTAACTCCAGTTCCAGCAGATCTAATGCCGTCTTCTGGCCCCTACTGGCACCAGACACAAATCTGGTACATAGACATACAAGCAGGCAAAACATTCATATTCATAAAAATAAGTACATCTAAACCTTTTTTAAAATACTCATTTGTGCTCGCAGGTCCAGATAGTTTATTTTTGTTGTTGTTGTTTTCATGTAGGCTGACATCAGCTGGGCAGTGAACGGAGTCCCCAAAGGAGTCATTAAACAGTTTCTTGGCTATGTCCCCATCATGGTAAAGTCTAAACTTTGCAACTTATACAACCTTCCTCCTCAAGTCCTCATTGAGCACCATGAAGAGGCAGAGGTAAGTGCAGGGATCTGGGCTGTGGGGCGGCAGTGAGGGCTGCAATGGGGGGGGGAGAGCAGGGAGCTTGCCAATGGGAGTCTAGGCATGTCGTATGGAGCGCTGCTGCTGTGTCTGGGTGCTGTCCATGGCTTCCGTCCTGTCTGCTGGGGCAGTGTGGGAAGCAGCCGTATGCTGAAGAATACTATTGTTTTGGGCTGTGTACTAGGAGGTGTCCCCCCTCCAAATATCTTTTTCTTTTCCCTTTCCTTCCCTCTTCCTCTTCCTACTTCACTTTCCCCCTTTCTGCTTCCTCTTCCTGAGCATTGAACCCAGGGCCTTTGCCCGTGTGAAATGTAGTTCTGCCACCAGGCTACACTCCCAACCCAAATTTTCTTTTCTCTTTTATGACCTTCCTTTCTTTCCTTTTGGGGGGTGGGGTGGGGTGGGTCTTGCTATCAATTAGCCTTGGCTGGCCTTCAGTGTGCAGAGATCCATCTTAATCTGTCCCCCCCTCCACACACACACACACATACAGTGCTGTGATTAACAGTGTGTGTACCGCCAGGCCTGGCTGTTTCCTTTGTGTGGGAGTGGGGTGGGGGGTTGAAGGGCACTTTAGTAACATAGTCCGTGTGTAGACGTCAAAGGATCCTTGGACAACACGTGAGGAGTTGATTCTCTCCTTCCATCATGTGGGTCTCAGGGCTTGAACTCAGATCTTCAGGCCCTATAGCCAATTCCTTTACCCCCTTAGCCATTCCATTTATCAGTGGTGAGGGCTGTCACCCCAAACCTCAGTTTCCTCTGGTGAAACCAGTGGGTAGGAGGGTAAGAGCTTCATGAGCAGAGGTCCCCGTAGAATGTGCCTTGTTATAAATGTTTTCCTATATTTATCTAGTCAAGATTTCTAGTTGGAAAAGCGTTTATGAACTCAACCTCTTTTCTTCCTTCCTTTTTTTTTTTTAAAAAAAACTTCAGAATTTACATTTTAGTTTATTTTCGTCTGTGAAGTATATGTTTCGCACTGCTATGACTCTGAGGGTTTAAACAATACTTCTCCGGGGTCCCCTCACTGAGGACCCGTGCAGTCTACTTAATGCTGTGAATCACATTTTCCAAATGTGTAGTGGGAGCTGCTGGCTGCATTTCTGCCGCCCCAGCTCCTGGTCGCCATAGACCATTGTCCCCTTCACCAATGTATGCCTCTTCTGGGAACTGCATGTGACTAAAAATAGCTTTGTGTTTACTTAGTCATATACTTTTGTTTAACAGATGATAACCCTTGTCTTTGGCAGGAAATGGGAGGTTATTTTATAATCAATGGCATCGAAAAAGTCATCCGAATGTTGATTATGCCTCGGAGGAATTTCCCCATTGCCATGATAAGACCAAAGTGGAAAAGCAGAGGGCTTGGCTACACTCATTTCGGTAGGTTTTAGTGAACATTGGAATGTTGTTTTAGACAACTTGAAAATCATTTTCTTAAAGTAGATACAGCTATCTTTTTTTTTGGTGGGGGCAGGTTGTTGAGACAGGATTTCTTTATGTAGCCATTGCTATCCTGGAACTCACTCTGTAGACCAGGTTGCCTCAAACTCACAGAGATCCTCCTGTCTCTGCCTCTTGAGTGCTGGGATTAAAGGCGTGCGCCACCACTGCCTGGCTAACAATACACCATCTTTAATGTGTTTCTCTTATGTGATTTTTGTTTGTTTTGCCATAAAGTCATTCTGTAAGATTCAGGGTGGTGTTGGTGGGTGAAGTGTTGATCTTTAAGTTACAGGCCAAATACAGGATGGGAAATGGTTCAGTGGGAAAGTGCTTTCTACAGAAGCACGGGAATTGAGACCCCATCACCAAATTTAAAAACAGTAACAGAAGGTTTGGCAGTGCACAGCAACCTCCTGACTCTGGAGGGGAGGGGACAGGGGCACAGGGGTTCCAGCCAATTTAGCCAAGAAGAAAGTTCCAGGTTCAGTGAGAGACTCGTCTCAAAAGACACAAATGGAAAAGCAATTGAGGATGACATCTGGATGCCAGTCTCTGGCCTCTACCTGTGCCTGCATGGGAGAGTAACACCCTACACACACACACACACACACACACACACACACACACACACACTACCTGTGTCTGCATGGGAGACTATGCTCCCACCACACATATATAAGCACAGTGCACTAATACTGTGATATCATTAATACTATTGTAATTTTGAAATTTGAAAATGGAGTAGATTTTTAAGTGTCTTGATACCACATACACATACATACACAGTTGGTAACTGTATGTGGTACTTGATGTTTTAATTAATATGATTATGGTAATTGTTGTGCAATACATGGATGCTTCCTAATAAACCTACAGTAAATTGAAAGTATTGAATATTAAAAATGGACTTCAAGGGGCCAGAGAGATGGCTCAGCAGTTTTAAGAGCATGTATTTTTCTTCCAGAGAGCCTGAGTTCAGTCCACAGCATCCATGTTGGGCCGCTCACAGCTGCCTGTAGCTCCAGCCCCAGGGGACTTGACATCTCTGGCCTTCGTTGTCTTCTGCACACAAACACACACATGCACTCAAACAATTTAAAATAAGTGAATATATTTGTTTTAATTTTTAAAAAATATGCTTAAAGCCAGATGTGGTGTTTCACATCATTAATCCCACACTCGGGAAGCAGAGGCAGGTGGATCTCTGAATTTGAGGCCAGCCGGGTCTACAGTGAATTCCAGGACAGGAATGTCAGTGCTACAAAATAGACCCTAACTCCAAAAAAAAAAAAAAAAAAACTTGGAGGTGGGGACTGGTTTGGGGACAGGTTTGTCTAACCTGCAGAAGTTTCCGGGCTCATTGCATGACACCACACACATAGTAATGTTCTCGGTGCACTAACCTACCAGCATAGTAGCTTAGCTTGGCAAAGCCTAACTGTGCTCAGAACTGTATTTAATACATTAGCATACAGTTTGGAAAAATCACCTAAAACAAAGCCTGTTTGATGAGCAAGTGTTGATCATCTCATGTTCCTACACAGATTTGGCTTTTTGTACACATGAGCTATGAAAACCCTGTATTCAAAACCATTGGCAGCCCGGGAAATTGAAGATGATCTCCTGGCTGGCTGGGAGCCGTGGCTCACTGCTACTATCCAGTATCATGAGAAAATGCACAGCATTGTTAGCCTAGGGAAAGGTTTCAGTTCAGAAAGTGAGAAGCAGATTCTACTGAATGGACATGGCTTGTGTGCACCATGGTGAAGCTGACAAATTGCAGGTGGCTCGTGGTAAAGTTGGTGCCGCTGTATATGTAAAAATCAAATCACCTAACCGGGCGGTGGTGGCACACGCCTTTAATCCCAGCACTGGGGAGGCAGAGGCGGGCGGATCTCTGTGAGTTCGAGGCCAGCCTGGTCTACAAGAGCTAGTTCCAGGACAGGAACCAAAAGCTACGGAGAAACCCTGTCTCGAAAAAAAAATAAATAAAATAAAATCACCTTAATAGGTATAGTGTTTATTCACAAAGAAAATGAAATATACACAGAAAGTGATTTCATAGTGAGGACGCTTGTCTGTTTTTAGTCAGGAAGACTTCATGTATTTATGAGATTGCTTTTGAGGATGTAGGCTGGCCTGACTTAGCACCTGTGTCCAAAAACCTGAAAGGTTCCCGGTTTAGTCTGCCTTGGCACACCCTAGGAGACTGGCCTGTGTTCGCTGTCTGTGACAGTACCTGGCATCGTAAGATAGCATGTGGCATTCTCTAGTAATGTCTACATTTATATTACATAATGTATCATTTATGCTTGAGATCAAAATCTAACTTTAATAGTTGCCGAAGATGCAGCACCTAGGAGAACAGCATCAGCACATCAGGACATGGAGTTGCTGCTTCTTTGCTCTGTTGATGTAGTGTCCAGAATAAGCCTCAAGGCTGAGTTCTGTTGTCCATCAGGATGTTAGATAAGTGACCGTCTCTTGACCAGGCTAATAGGGCACTGTGGATAGCAGGTGCGCTCTGCAGGGTGATCCAAGTATAAGGTGCTATGGGCCCCAGCTGACCGAAAACCTGAAGTTTGGCCAAAGTTATAGCTTCAGCTATTTCCGTGAAAACCTGGAAGTTTGGCCAAAGTCATAGATAGCTTCAGCTATTTCCGTGTGCTCCAGAAAACATTTGGCAAAAGGTCTATGGACACTTTGGATTGCCTGACTTAATCTTTTTTGTTGTTTGATTGGTTGGTTGGTGGGTTGGTTTTTGTTGTTTCATTTTGGTTTTTTTTTTTTGTTTGTTTGAGACGGATCTTTCTGGGTAGGACTGGCTGTCCTGGAACTAGCTGTGTAGACCAGGCTGACCTTGAACTCCTAGAGATCTGCCTGCCCCTGCCTCCCAGGTGCTGGGAGTAAAGGCGTGTGCCACAGTGCTAAGTGATTTGCCTTTGATTATGGTGATAAAATGATCAGACGATAAATGAAAGAGTTGGGCCCTGACTCCTCGCTCCTCCTCTGGCAGGGGTCTCCATGCACTGTGTGAGAGAAGAGCATTCCGCCGTCAACATGAACCTTCACTATGTGGAGAATGGCACAGTTATGCTGAACTTTATTTACCGGAAAGAACTGTTTTTCCTTCCTTTGGGATTTGCACTTAAGGTGAGATGAGATGAGTATGTCTTTGATATGAATAGGCTCATTGGAAGCTGTATCTTGTATACGAGTGAATGGTTTCTTTCTGTTAAAGTACATGTGCATGTATGTTACCCAGGCTTTTGAGGAGTCAGTCTGGGGGCTGCAAGTTCTAGGCCAGCTAGGGTAACATACCAAGATCCTGTCTCCCCCCACCCCCGCTCATACCATAAACAGAGCAAGACCATATGTGCTGTACTAATTAGTTGCTGCTCTATTAAAACCAGTTGCTTGAAATAAACATTTCTCAGAGTCTCTGGAGATGTAGCATTTGGGAGCGGCTTGACTACATAGGTCATAGGTCACACTGAAGTTTTTGGAGGTGCTACCGGGGTGGTGAGATGACTCCACGGGAAAAAGCACCTACCATGCAAGCCTGACAGCCTGCATTGGTCCCCAGAACCCCCAGTGGAAGGGACACCTGGCTCCCAAAACTTGTCCTCTGACCTCCTCCATGTGCTGTGGCTTGTGTATGCCTACACATTCTCTCTTTCTCTCTCTCTCTCTCTCTCTCTCTCTCTCTCTCTCTCTCTCTCTCTCTCTTTCTCTCTCTCTCTCTCTCTTTCTCAAATAAGAATTAAAATTTTAAAAATAAATGAAGTGCTGCGGGCACTTGGCTTGACCAGGCTTCCAGGACCCAGTAGCAAGTTGGTGGCTCACTTGGTGGCTATTGGTCGGAGGTCTCAGTTCCCCTCTCCCCTGAGAGTTAGCCCAGAGGATGAGATAGAGAGAAGTCTATGCCCTAGCCTTGGGGATCTGGCATCTCCTTTTTGCCATATTTTGGTCATGTAGGGACAGCCCTAATTCAGAGTGGGAGGAGATGATTCCGTTTTTTGCCTACCCAGAAGTAGAATCATTGAGACTTCGATGTTTGGCTGGTGTAAAGAGAATGTTTTGTTTCGGAGGGCTAGTATGGCTTGGACATTAACAATTATTAGAGGGGAAGATTGTAACTAAGTGAGTTAAACCTTTGGTAGTTGTTTAAAAGAAAGCTTTAATTTTTTTTTTTTTTTTTCTATTTCAGGCACTTGTGAGCTTTTCTGACTATCAGATATTCCAGGAGCTCATCAAAGGCAAAGAGGAAGACTCTTTCTTTAAGAATTCTGTCTCTCAGATGTTGAGGATTGTCATGGAAGAGGGCTGCTCCACGCAGAAGCAGGTCCTTAACTATCTGGGCGAGCGCTTCAGAGTGAAACTCAGTCTCCCTGACTGGTACCCAAATGAGGAAGCTGCCAAGTTCCTGTTCAAGTATGTGTGCTTTGGGCTGGGAAGGGAGAGGGGGAAAGATGGGTTCATGCCTAGGAAGTGAGCCTGGGTAGCATGCTGTGGTCCTAGCCAGGAGGGCAGCTTTGCCGTGTTAATTTCAAGTTAATTTCAAGTTTGCTTCAGTGTCCAAGTAAGACAGTGAGCGCTGGAGGTCACCAGTGTTGACATTTTGTTGGTTACGGTGATTACTTTGTCTCTGAATAGACACACATTGCCTCTCTGTATCTCTGAAAGTTGCAGACAACATGGGGCTGTATTTCCCTGTAGCAACGACTCTTCCATAACCACGTATTAAAGGAGCTAAGTCCTAGATCACCCTGGCAGGAGCCGAGCACTTGCGATGTGGTCAGTGCGGCTGAGAAGGTGAAGGTTTGTTCTTGACTGAGCTGGAGTAGCTGCAGGTGTTACTGATTGCTCTCTGTTGCTGAGCACAGCTGCAGACTTGGTGGCAGTATCTGCTGCTGTAGCCAGCAAAGGTGGAGAACAGTTTTGGAAGAAATGTTAGGTAAACATGAAGTAGGCACCGTGGTCAGTGGGAGCTGGTCAGGAGAAGGCAGAACTGCTTTAAGGTTTCTGTTCCTCTTTCAGCCAGTGCATTTGTATCCACCTGAAGTCCGATACTGAGAAGTTTTACCTGCTCTGTCTCATGACCCGGAAGCTCTTTGCCCTAGCCAGAGGCGAGTGCATGGAGGACAACCCCGATAGCTTAGTGAATCAGGAAGTCCTTACCCCTGGTCAGCTCTTCCTGATGTTTCTGAAGGTAAGTGCGCGCTGATGATTCCTAGTTTGGGCATCTTACATTGCGTCCTTTTGTTTAGCAGTAAGGGACTTAATCAAAACTCTGGCTCCAGATTTCTGTGTCACCTGTACATATGTGATTTTATGTTTCCATGTAAAACCTGAGGCTCTCAAATGAAAGGTAAGGTTTTTTTAAAATGAGACTGACTTAGTTTTCTTTCTTTCCTTTTTAAAAATTTTTTGTTTTCAAGACAGGATTTCTCTGTGTGTCCCTGGCTGTACTGGAACTCGCTCAGTAGACCAGGGCTGGCCTCGAACTCAAAGATATCTGCCTGCCTCTTCCTCCCGAGTGCCGGGATTAAAGGTTTGTGCCACCACTGTCCAGCTGACTTAGCGTTCTTAATATGATTTCAGTTAATGGACTTCTTCAGTTGAATCTATTTTCCTCCAAATAATAAAACTTCATTCCTTATGGCTAAAAAAAAATGCCAAAAAACAAAAAACACTTCTATTATGAATACATGGACTTTGTTTTCCTTTATCCATTTCTCTTTGTTACCTGGGCTGGTTCATAACGTCTCTGCTGTAAGCAGTGCTGCATTGGTATGCAGTTGGTGTGCAAGAATTTCTGTGGCCGGGCGGTGGTGGCGCACGCCTTTAATCCCAGCACTCGGGAGGCAGAGGCAGGCGGATCTCTGGGAGTTCGAGACCAGCCTGGTCTACAGAGCTAGTTCCAGGACAGGCTCCAAAGCTACAGAGAAACCCTGTCTCAAAAAAGAATTTCTGTGATACCTTGATTTAATCCTTCAGGGTCACACAGAAGTTTTAATTTTTAATAAATATTTTTATTTATTTTTATTTTATGTGTGTTGGTGTTTTGCCTGCATGCATGTCTGTATGAGGGTGTCAGGTCCCCTGGAACTGGAGTTACAGACAGTTGTGAGCTGCTATGTGAGTGTTGGGAATTGAACCTGGGTTCTTTGGAAGAGCAGTCAGTGCCCTGAACTGCTGAGCCATCTCTCCAGCCCCAGGCCTATTTTTAATATTCTGAGGAACCATTATACTTCCATAATGGCAGAGCTGGTTCACCTTCCCCCAGCAGTGCACCAGGCTTCCCATCTGTCTGCGTCCTCCCCATGTTGTTTTCTCGACTGCCATTCTGATGGGTTGCGTAGAATCTCACTGTTGTTTCTGTTTGCGTTTCCCCAGTGACTGGTGACATTGACCGTTTCTTAATGTTTATTACCCATTTGTGCTTCACTTTCTGTCTCTGCTTTTAGCTCATTTATTGATTGGATTGTTGGCCTTTTTTAAAAAAGTGTACTATATGCGTGTACCTATTATGTTACATGTGCATGCATTCGGGCAGTTTTTTTGTTTTTTTCCTTTTTTAAAATTGTTTTTATTGAGTTGTGTATTTTTCTCTGCTCCCTTCCCTGTCTCTCCCCACCCCTTCAATCAATCCTCTTCCATGATCCCCAAGCTCCCAATTTACTCAGGAGATCTTGTCTTTTTCTACTTCCCATGTAGGTTAGATCCATGTATGTCTCTCTTAAGGTCCTCATTGTTGTCTAGGTTCTCCGGGATTATGAATTGTAGGCTGGTTTTTCTTTGCTTTATGTCTAAAAGCTTCTGGAGGGCAGGCCCACTATCCAGATCCCATGTCCCAGATTTTGTGACCTCTGCAAGAGCAGTGCTCACTCTTAACCACTCTTGACCACAGAGCAATCTCTCCAGCCCCTGTAATGATCTTTCTCAGTCCTGCTAGCCAACTCCCAGATAAAAACACTGAGACTTATTCATATGAAAGTTTGGCCTTAGCTTAGGCTTGTTTCTAATTAGTTCTTACAGCTTGAATTAATATATTTCTATTGCTCTGTGTGCTGCCATGTGGTTCGTGACTTTTACCTCTCCTCCTGCATGTCCTGCTTCCTCTGTGTCTGCCTGGCGACTCCCCCTTTCTTCCCAGAGCTCTCTGTCTAAAAGTCCCACCTATACCTACCTTCTCCCTAGCTATTGGCCATTTAGCTTTTTATTAAACACAGTGACCTATCTTTACACAGTGTAATCAAATCAACAAGCCCCTGATCTAGACTTCCTGTCTCTGTCTTTAAGAATGCTAGACTTTCAGTTGTACATTGAAGGGCTGTCTTTTACAACCCTGGTTGTGCTAAAGATGCATCCTTTGCCGCATGTATGAACAGTGGCCTTTACACTGGATTGTGTAGGTTGTGTGGGGTAGATGTAGCATTTATGATATTTAAAGCATGTACTACTTTAAATTTAACATTTTCTTCTTTTAGGAAAAAATGGAAAATTGGCTAGTGTCTATTAAGATAGCTTTAGATAAGAGGGCTCAGAAGACCAATGTATCCATAAACAGTGAGAATTTGCTGAAGATATTTAGTATGGGATCAGAACTAACGAAACCATTTGAATATCTTCTTGCTACTGGGAATCTGCGTTCGAAAACAGGTAAAATGAAACAGGCGATTTATATTTTTCAAATTATGTACATAATATAATAAAATATGTTGCTGCAGAATTTCAGAGTAAGCTAACCCTCACTGAAGTCAGATTTTATATTATAGTAAATTTTGACAAATATCTGCCAACCTAAAGGGTTCAGCGAGGTGTCTTGCTTTTGTAAATCCAGTGCTAGTGAACACATTCCGTGACTCCTGGAAAGCGGTGACCACATATGTCTGTCTAGGCAGGTCTACAGCTGCAGCCTGGAAGAGTTTGGATTTGTGTCCCTCCCTAAACCTCTTGTATTAGAATGAACTGAAAAAATAAGAAAGATTAATTGGGATCCAGAAATCTGCTTTTCTATTTGGACAGATGCTACTGATTTCTCTCATTAGCATGCCAGCAAGTGCTTATGCAATGGCAGGGCTCTCAGACCAATCTAATTTGATTTTTTTCCATTTATCAGAGCTAATATTCTGTTTTGCAAATGTGTATGTGGGAGGGGGGTTTGTACTGGGGAATTGAACCCAGGGTCCACTCATATATCAGACAAATGCTCTTACCACTGAGCTATATCTCTAGCCCCGAAGCATCAGAAACAGACAGTTTGGGGGCTTTTTAAAAAAGACTTTGTCTTGTTTTGAGTGCCTTTTTCTTTATTAAGGTCTCGGCTTCCTGCAAGACTCCGGCCTGTGTGTTGTGGCTGACAAGTTGAACTTCATTCGCTATCTCTCCCATTTCCGCTGTGTGCACAGAGGGGCTGACTTTGCCAAGATGAGGACCACCACAGTGCGCAGGCTGCTCCCAGAGTCCTGGGGCTTCCTCTGTCCTGTGCACACCCCAGACGGAGCACCGTGTGGGCTGCTGAACCACCTGACTGCCACATGTGAGGTTGTCACGAAGTTCGTGTACACCGCATCTGTCCCGGCCTTGCTCTGTGGCTTAGGTAGGACACTGGACAGTCCAGCTGGGTTTGCTGGCTTTGCACAGCCTCAAGCAGCAAAGTCGCCCTTAGGGATTCAGCAGAGAATTCCTTTTCAGTCCTCCATACGTGAGTTGGGCTGTGTCCTTGGCTTCTCTCTCATGCATTTCTGGAGCTAAAATCAGCAAAATGTCATCGGTGTTGATAATAGAAAGGTGTGAATGAGAGTATCCATTAGTATTCAGAGTTTAGATGCTGTGGTGGAAATTTCTGGGTTACTCTCCTGTGCCTCTGGTAGATCTTTGCATTTCTAAGTAGGAAACTGTTGGTTTGGGGGAATTCAGTTAAAAAGTAGCTTATGCGATATAGCTGCTGATACCATAGATCCAGTGACCTTTGTTCCTGGTAGCTTACAGCCGTTGTCTCTACTTTGGGGGAAACCTCAATCGTATTGTTTTCTGGACTTTGGTAGTTAGTTTGAGTTTTCTTTCACAGTTAAAGATGGCATCTTTTTGTTAAGTTTTTTTTTTTTTAAGGGGTCATGCTAATCTTCTCTGTATTGTACCAATTTTAATATATGTGCTGCCAAAGTGAGCACTTGTTTGATATTTTATAACAGTTTAGTCCTGGAGTTTTTCCGTTGTGATTTAAAGGCCACAGTTTTATATCTTTGTTGGTGTGTGGTGAGGTCACCAGTGGACTGAGGTGGATGAGATGCAGCTTAGGACTCCTCTAGGGGTCAGGTGATAGATTGGTGCTTCTATCAAATAAATCTAACATTGAGTCAAGAACTTGTTATGTAGAATGCTAGCCCAACTGGAAAATAACATTAGATAGGAACATTAGAGAAATCGATAAAGAAATGACAGTCAAGATTCCGGAGATATAAACAATCTATCTGTTCATTTGCTGACAGCGAGGCAAAGAATTCTTTTGTCCTATCGTTAATTAAAATCAAACAAAGCATAATGACACACACCCGCAACCCTAGCCTTGGGTGGTGGAGGCAGGAGGATCAGAAGTTCCCATCCTCAACTACATAGGAAGTTTGAGGTCAGCCTGGGTTGCAGGAAACCTTGTCTCAAAGTCTGGAAGGAAATAGAAAAGTCAAAGTTAGAGCAGCAGAAAGTGCCTCCCACTGTGGAGGAAGAGGCGGCTCTGAGGAAAAGTCACTAGCCCTGGGGGGCTAGCGTGGTGACAGACAAGCCCTAAGTGGTACCCTTTGACACTTGGGAAATACTGGCTGTTTTCACGTGGCAGTTATGATGTGTGTAGATGTTGTTTTTTACTCAATGAGTTGGTTCTCATTATTTGCAGCCCTGTATTGTGTTAACTGGCAGTGCTGTTAGCCCATCCTGAGCCATTGCTGGGGGAGAGTGGGTGTAGGCCCCATTTCTCTGAAGTCTAACCTTGAACTCTGAGTCAGCAGCCTCAGCTTGTCTGGCTTCCTCTATGGGGTCTGTGACAGCACTGGGCAGCACTCGGCACTGGGTGTTTGCAGGGCCTGGAACAGGCATTGAAAGATTTGCCTGCACTTGGATCATGGAGACGAGATGGCAGAGCATGTGCACCAGGAAACCCACGTTTCTGATGTGTGACCTCGGAAGTGCCCATAGTATGATTCCATGGCTACAAATCAAATGTCCAAGCATGGAGTCTGCAGATAAGGAGGATCAACAATAATTGGATTTTATTTGGGCAAGGGTATTCGGGCTATAAGATTTAGCAATCAGTGTATGAAAAGGGATGTTGTGCAAACCTCCCTTGTGCCTAGCCATCCTCTCGGGAGCTCCTTTTCTAGATTCTTTATGTCCTTGATGAAGCGGTTTATAAGCAGTATGAAAGCTTCTGTGCTGTACAGACTGCAACATGAATTCTAAATGGCCTTATAATAAAAACCTGGAGTCAGGATATGAGGGTGTGGAAGCTGAAGGATCAGAGAAGCAGAGCAGTCAGCCACTAGACAGTTCTTCTACCACTGCTCAGACCAAAGCGGTCTACGAATCCTCAGACTACTGCTGTCTCTGTGAAACCTCAAACTACATCTGTCTCTATGAATCCTCACACTGCCCTGAGTTCCTGTCTCCTCCCGCCTTATACCCATCCATATCACTTTTTTTCTCCACTTTCCTAGCGCTGGGATTAAAGGCATTTGATCCCAAAGGCTGGAATCATCTTCTGGTGAACTATATTTCTCTTTTAGACAAGAGTCAGTTTCACTCAGCTCAGGGTGACCTTGAACTCACAGACGTCCCAGCTGCCTCTGCGAGCATCGGGATTAAAGGTGTGCGTCATCACTGCCTGGCTTCTGTGGCTGACTAGTGACCTAGCTCTGCAGTCTGACCTTCAGGCAAGCTTTATTTGTTAGAGCACAAACAAATTGTCACTACAACAGATAGGACAATTGGCCAGCCGCACTGAGAAAGCAGTCCCAGTGTCTCCCAGAGCTGGAAATGTTGGATGAAGCCTTCTGATTTTATTATTCTGTTTGTCCCCTCCCAGGTGTCACTCCTGTTGATGCGGCATCTTGTCGACCATACAGTGACTGCTACCCTGTCCTGCTGGATGGTGTCATGGTGGGCTGGGTGGATAAGGATCTTGCTCCTGAGGTCGCAGACGCTCTCCGTCGCTTTAAGGTGATCGTCGGTCTCTGGGTTGCCTTATCTCCTGACTTCTGGTGTTCAGTCCTCTCCTGGTTAATGAGGTGTTACGCGCTGGTTTAGAGTGATCATGCAGTTGGGATTGAAGCTAATTCCAGAAGTACCTGACTCTTGCTGGCTCTGGTAATCTTGCCTTCTATGTTGGGTCAGTGACAGACATGTGACCTATAATTATTTATTAGGCGTTTCATTGAGGTCCCTGTCTGCTTATCTATCTAGTGTGACTTCATAGGAGTACCACCAGCTGGCTGCTGGCTGCTTCCCAGCTGAGCCTCTTGTTTGTCCTTGGGAGGTGTCCTTAGGTTGGTGTTAGGCTAGAGTTTTTTAGGGGTAATTTGTGGAGAGAGATTATTTTGCATATGAGTACTTTATCTGCATGTATGACTTTATGCCAGAAGAGGGCACCAGGTCTCACTATGAATGGTTGTGAGCCACCATGTGGTTGCTGGGAATTGAACTCAGGACCTCTGGAGGAGCAGCCAATGCTCTTAACCTCTGGGCCATCTCTCCAGCCCCTCTTCTACTCTACTGGGGTTTGTTTTGGTGAGCTGAATCTTGGTTTTATGTGCCGATGATTTTTAAATTTTTCTTTCTGTATTTGGCTTTCTTTTATCAGTTCTTTATTAACATGTATGTTAATTCAGTTTGGGGCCGGAAAGTTGACTCAGTCGGGTACAGGCACTTTACTCTCAGTCCTAGAGACCTGAGATCAATCCCCAGACCCTTCTAGGTCACAGGAAAGAGCTGACTGCTGAGGCTCTCCTGGACCAGTACTCAGGCACACAATGAATCAGTTAACAGCGGATTCAAGGGCCCGAGAGATAGCTCAGTTTAGAGCTGTCCCTTCTCATTGTCCTTTCTGGGCTCCTCCCTCCCCTTTCATTTTTGCTGATAATGTGTAGCTGTGAATCCCTTAATTGTATATAGATCTTATAATCTTTTTTAGATTATTGTAGCTTGAATTTATATTTCTCCCTTCACTTAGAAATTTTTAAAAATGGTTTAAAAGAATTTTTTTATTTTTTTTATTTTTTTTATTTTTGGTTTTTCAAGACAGTGTTTCTCTGTATAACAGCCCTGGCTGTCCTGGAACTAGCTCTTGTAGACCAGGCTGGCTTCGAACTCACAGAGATCCGCCTGCCTCTTCCTCCCAAGTGCTGGGATTAAAGGCGTGCGTCACCACTGCCCTGAAAGACTTTTTTTATGTATGCATGCATGCAACGCATGTGAAGGCCAGAGGAGGGCATGGGATCCCTGGGAGTAGAGTTCTCAGCACATGTAAGCCACTTGACATGGGTGCTGGGAACTGAACCCCAGCTTTTAAAAGTGAGTGCAGTGTCTGCTGTGTCTCCCTACTGTGTAGCCATCTCAGCATCCCCATTTGCTTTGTTTTGTTCTTTTTAATTTTCAAAAGAAAGACCCTTTTCATGTAACTGTTTGAAAGGAAATTCATTAATCTATATTTCAGACATCAGAGAATAAACTTGCCTTTTCTTAATCTTTTGCCGTTTCTCAAGTGGGTGGAGTGGCCTTCTACGCAGGGTAAGACTGGAGCGGACAGCTGGGCCTTGGAGCGCTAGGCTTACTACTAGGGCGATGGAATTTCTTAGATGCTTTTCCTTTCCCGTTCTACCTGGCTCTGGTGGCAGGGAGGGTGAGGCAAAACATACGTTTGTTCTTCATTAAACTCTGTCTACTGAAACAGGTGTTGAGGGAGAAAAGAATTCCTCCCTGGATGGAGGTGGCCCTGGTCCCCATGACAGGAAAGCCAAGCCTGTACCCAGGGTTGTACCTCTTCACCACCCCCTGCAGGCTGGTGAGGCCTGTGCAGAACTTGGAACTGGGCAAAGAAGAACTCATTGGAACAATGGAACAGGTGGGTGCCTACCGCAGTGTGTGCTTAACGTCGGACAGTTTCCAGGGCTCGCTTTCACTCTCAGGAGCATTGACAGAACATCCAGCTGTTTTTCTGGTGCTCTTTGTCCAGCACTAAGTAGTTTTGTTGTTGTTGGGTTTTTGTTTTTTTTCCCCTTTTGGTTTTTCGAGACAGGCTTTCTCTGTGTAGCTTTGAGGCCTGCCTTGGAGCTCGCTCTGTAGACCAGGCTGGCCTTGAACTTGCCTCTGCTTCCCAATGCTGGGATTAAAGGTGTGTGCCACCCCACCCCTACCCCCACTGCACTAAGTAGCTTTGAAGTCTTGCCACACTGCTGGGAAACTGAGGGAAGCTTGATGCTCACTTAACTGCCCTTTCTGCCCAGTGTTCATGGTTCCTTTGCACCTGGCTCTGTCACAGTTGGTGACACTGAGGCATCTCTGTCTCTGTCTCATTTGTCATCTACATCTTTGCCAAACTAGAGTTTGTACCTACTTTAAATTTTTATTTTAAAAAAAGTTGAAGCCGAGTATGGTGGTGCACTTTAATTCCAGCCCTCAGTAGGCAGAGGAGGCAGATCTCCGGGTTTGAGGCCAGCCTGGCATACTGAGCGAGTTATAGGATAGCCAGGGCTATACAGAGAAACTCTGCCCAAAATAAATATTTTTCTTCCTCTTCAGCCCTTGACAGTTGGATAGGGTAAATGCAGGATGAAATATCTAAGGGGGGTGGCCAGAGAGATGGCTCAGAGGATAAGAGCACTGGCTGCTCTTCCAGAGGTCCTGAGTTCAATTCCCAGCAGCCACATGGTGGCTCATACCATCTGTAATGAGATCCGGGGCTCTTTTCTGACCTGCAGGGATACATGTTGGCAGAATACTGCACACATAATTAATTAATTAACTTAAGAAAGAAGAAATATCTAAGGGGAAAGTATTGTGTGCTTAGCACACACAGACCATGTCCTAACGCCATCTCCACAACAGTAGCAGTGAAGAGCGGAGCTCCTCGGCATTCGTGACTGGGGCGAGGAACTTAAACACTGCAGCCTTGAGCACTACTCCCTGGGAAGCACCGAGACAACCACAGTTATTTTGTGCTTCTCCTTCCTTCCCCTCCTCTGCTCCAGCTCTTCATGAATGTTGCCATTTTTGAGGATGAGGTTTTTGCCGGAGTTTCCACACACCAGGAGCTCTTCCCTCACAGCCTTCTGAGTGTGATCGCCAACTTCATCCCCTTCTCTGATCACAACCAGAGTCCTCGGAACATGTACCAGTGCCAGATGGGTAAGATGGGCGAGCTGGTGTTTGGTGTGTGCACACAAAAGGTACTCGTAGGTTAAACTGAAGTAATCTCAAACTTGAGCAGCTTCAAGAATAGCATAAAGAATGCCCGCACATGGGGCTGGAGAGATGGCTCAGAGGTTAAGAGCATTGCCTGCTCTTCCAAAGGTCCTGAGTTCAATTCCCAGCAACCACATGGTGGCTCACAACCATCTGTAATGGGGTCTGGTGCCCTCTTCTGGCCTGCAGGCATACACACAGACAGAATATTGTATACATAATAAATAAATAAATATTTAAAAAAAAAAAAAAAAAAAAAGAATGCCCGCACAGCTGGCACCTATTCGTGAACATCCCTCCTGGCTCAAACTTTCGCTTTTTAACTTGAAGACTTCAGGCCCAGCACCCTCTCTCCCATCCTTTGGTGCATACGTGTCAGCCTCCTTAGAGGATTTATCAAAATCAGGAAATTTAGTGTTCATGCCTCAAGAAATAGTTTACTTTAGATTGTGTGTGTGAGAGAGTACTACATGTATGCACAGAAGCCAGAGGCGTTGAGTCCCTCCCTCCAGAGCTGGGGTATGGTCAGCTGTGAGCCACTGACATGGGAACTGGGAACTGAGAATAAAGAATGTATGCAAGAGCAGCACACGCTCTGTATTTTAGCTCTTACTCGGTTTGGAGCGAGCAGGGACTCAAAGGCCCATCCAGGATCACTGTGTTCCGCTAGTGCATATATTTGTCTCCTTTGATGCAGAAGAGCCCTGTAGCTTGTTTGTGTCATTCTTGACATTTACATTGTCACAGAACATGACTTGCATTTGTTTGAATCTCATGACTTGACTTCTGAGGGGTTCGAGCCATTACACATTCACATAACTGTCATTTTGAGTGCTCTTGATTTCTATCCACAGTTAAAGCCTGCAGCATTTGATGTGCTCTTTACCCCCACAGCCTTCCTTGAGCTGGTCTTGGATTCAGTCTCTTTCAGCAGGGCTGGAGGGATAACTCAGTAGTCAAGAGCATTGGCTGCTCTTCCAGAGGTCCTGAGTTCAATTCCCAGCACCCTTATGGTGACTCAACGATGGTGACTCACAACCATCTCTGTCGGTAGTCCTTGGGATCTGATTCCCTCTTCTGGTATGCATATGTCCACGCAAGCAGTATCCTCCGGCCTCAACCTGTTGAGTACTAGGATTATGGGTGTATACATCCCAGATCCTTTTTTTTATAGTACAGGTTACTAACTACAAATTCTCTAGTAGCCTTTATTCTGAGAATTCTTTTTCATTATTCTGAAATTTCTTTCCACACTCACTTGAAGGAGTCTTCCCCAGCTGTGTAATCCTGAGCACAGACTTTTAGTTCAGGGCGTTAAAGTGGCTCCGTCTCCTTCCAGAGCCGTGGTGCTTGCTTTATTCATTCCTGTGGCATGTATTTGTATGTATTTGTAGTTGCTTCCAGTTTTACGGAGCACGTTGAGAACTGAGGGTTGAAAACAAGATGCAAAGACATCTTTTTCCTCCATAGGTAAGCAGACCATGGGCTTCCCACTGCTCACTTATCAAGACCGATCAGATAATAAACTCTACCGTCTTCAGACACCTCAAAGCCCACTAGTGAGACCATGCATGTATGACTATTACGACATGGACAACTATCCGATTGGGACAAACGCCATTGTAGCCGTGATCTCCTACACTGGCTACGACATGGAAGATGCCATGGTAAGGGCTGTTAGTTGTGACCCTGATCTTTCCCATTGCTGTTTGTGAGCTCACTCAAGGGATGTTTGTGTCCTCAAGGACATAATAGCAAATGTGTTTGTTCTTTAAATGGTTTATTCCTGATCTGAGGTCAAGGTTGCTGTGAGGTCTTGGTATGTTTACCTTTTATGATTATTTTTGATCATATCTTAAGCCATTTATAAATCTGGATCCTGATAGCCTTAGTAATTTGGAGATGCTATTTCAAAATCAAATGCCAGTTACCCTGAACCAAGTATTTGTCCAATCTTAACTGGTTCTATTTTGAAAATTTTTGTTTGCCCTCAGTCTTATAAGTTAATTATTTTCTTTGACTCCACAGATTGTGAACAAGGCTTCTTGGGAACGAGGCTTTGCTCATGGAAGTGTCTACAAGTCTGAATTCATAGACCTCTCTGAAAAATTTAAGCAAGGGGATGATAATCTTGTGTTTGGGGTCAAACCTGGTGACCCACAGGTTATGCAGAAGTTAGACGATGATGGATTGCCTTTCATAGGAGCAAAGCTGCAATTTGGTGACCCCTACTACAGCTACCTCAACCTTAACACTGGGGAAGGCTTCGTGGTTTACTATAAGTAAGTTTGGGGACATGTTGGACTGCTGGTTGGTTAGTGAGAAGTGTGCCCCTAGGAGTCCTGACTGGTCTGGAGCACATTGTGTCAACCCGCCTGGCCCTGATGGTTTTTATAGGCTGTTTCTTAGTGGTGACATTTACTGGAGGTCAATGGAGTTGTCTTTTCTGTTTTTCTTTTTTGTTTTTCGAGACAGGGTTTCTTGGTAGCTATGGAGCCTGTCCTGGAACTAACTACCTCTTGTAGACCAGGCTGGCCTCAAACTCACAAAGATCCACCTGCCTCTGCCTCCCAAATGCTGGGAATAAAGGCATATGCCACCACTGCCCAGCTAATGAAGTTATCTTTTACAGAAGGGAAAAAATATATATATAAAATCTAGTTATTGTTTTAAATCTCTGCTGCTCTAACAAAATAGGTAAGACTGGGAAGTAAAACAAAGTCTGTCTGTGTTCAGGGGCAAGGCCATTCAGGACTGAGGCACTGTGGAATCACTGAGGTGGACTCATGGGGCACTGCCTCTGTCCTGACGTGGGGAAGAATAGAAAGGCAGACAGCAGTGAACAGCTCAGACCAAAAAGCCGCTATCTGTCGATGAGGCTTCATCCTATGTTGTAATAAGAGCGACGGGGCTGCGTCCCCAGCACCCGGCCGCCCGCATGGCTAGCTTATGCCCCGAAATAATTACACGGAAACCGTATTCTTTTAATCACTGCCTGGCCCATTAGTTCCGGCCTCTTATTGGCTAGCTCTTACATATTGATCTAACCCATTTCTAATATTCTGTGTAGTACCACGAGCTGGCTTACTAGGAAAGATCTTAACCTGCGTCTGTCTGGAGTGAGACTATCATGGCGACTCCCCACTCGGCTTCTTTCTCCCAGCATTCTCTCTGTTTACTCCGCCTACCTAATTTTCTGTCCTATTAAAGGGGCCAAGGCAGTTTCTTTATTACTTAACCAATGAAACAACAGATAGAAAGATGACCCACCTCCAATCCTAAAGGCCTGGCTCCAAATCCCACAACATGGAGGTGGAGCTCGGCATGGTGGCATTCCAGTCAGTGCTGAAGTCAGCGCTGTCAGCGTCGGTCTCACCTCTGTGCTGGTTTCTATCATCGTTTCTGTCATACCGCCATTAAGGGTGTTTCCTAGGAAAATGTTCATTATGCCTCTTGCTGAAGATGAATAATTATTTCAGCTGCTTTTAGAGTAAAATGGCTTCAGTATTTCCATTGCTGATACTCTCTCAGATAAACATAATTAGTAATCCTAATCATGAATAACTTGTAACATCTACTTATATTGGTGAGCAGATGGAAGCTATATTTACATATATACTTTATGGAACATTAAATTGTGTCAACAAAATTTAAATATTCTTCTGTACAAAGCTTGGGTAAACTTTGTCAAACATACCTGTGATTCTAGCTCATGGAAACAGAGGCAGGAGGCTCACTGCAAGTTCTAGGTCAGCATGTTGTGAGCCAGCCAGGGCTAGCCTAGGGAGACTCAACAAACAGAGCAAATAGCTTGACTTTATTTCCTGGTTTTGTTTTTTCTCTAGGAGTAAAGAAAATTGTATTGTGGACAACATTAAAGTGTGTAGTAATGACACGGGCAGTGGGAAATTCAAATGCATCTGTATCACGATACGAGTCCCTCGGAATCCAACTATTGGAGATAAATTTGCCAGCCGTCACGGACAGAAGGGCATTTTGAGCCGACTGTGGCCAGCTGAGGACATGCCTTTTACTGAGAGTGGGATGGTGCCCGACATTCTGTTTAATCCTCATGGCTTTCCCTCCCGTATGACCATTGGGATGTTAATCGAAAGTATGGCTGGGAAGTCTGCAGCTTTGCACGGTCTCTGCCATGATGCTACCCCTTTCATCTTTTCTGAGGAGAGCTCAGCCTTAGGTTACTTTGGGGAGATGCTAAAGGCTGCTGGCTACAACTTCTATGGCACTGAGCGATTGTATAGTGGTATCAGCGGGATGGAGCTGGAAGCAGACATTTTCATCGGTGTGGTTTATTACCAGCGCTTACGCCACATGGTGTCAGACAAATTTCAAGTTAGAACAACCGGAGCCAGGGACAAAGTCACCAACCAGCCTATCGGGGGAAGGAACGTCCAGGGTGGAATCCGCTTTGGGGAGATGGAGCGGGATGCTCTGTTGGCACACGGTACATCCTTTCTCCTTCATGATCGGCTCTTCAACTGCTCTGACCGCTCGACCGCCCACGTATGTGTGAAATGTGGCAGCTTGCTCTCCCCGCTACTTGAAAAACCTCCTCCTTCCTGGTCTGCTATGCGCAACAGAAAATACAACTGCACTGTCTGTGGCCGCAGTGACACCATTGACACTGTCTCTGTGCCATATGTTTTCCGGTATTTTGTAGCTGAGCTGGCAGCTATGAACATCAAAGTAAAACTGGATGTCGTTTAACTTGATCCTGGCCATCTGAGTTAGGAGATTAGAACAAAAGGGGATTTTAATCCAATGAAGATGTTATGGGCTCACTCTGGGTCTATACAAGAATTTCAGTACTAAAGCCAAGAACAAGCAGCTGAGAATTCAAGGCTTCCGTGCCTCTGAAACCTGCTGAAGTGGTTTTGGTATATTTCTTTAAAAATGTTCTTAAGTATCTTCTTTAAAAAATGATTTATTGATAATAGATCATGCAGGAATATTTCCTTTCCCGGCCCAGGTTCACTGTTCCCTGCTTTCAGTAGCAGTTTATCATCCATCCAGAGCAGGACAGCATAATAAACAGAAAATGGAAGCCATAAATGTAATTTTTATTTTTATATACGTGTAAACTAAAGCTATATCATGTATACAATTTGATGGATTGGAACATAGGTATAGCTGTGACGTCATAATGGTCAAGGTAAATAAACATATCTGTCATCTCCCAAGTGTCATTGTGCACCTTTGGGTTGTGCGTGTGTGTGTTTGTGTTTCTGTCTGAGATCTGTCCCCTTCACAGCTCCAAGTGCAGCTTGTTGTCAGCTACAAGCAGCTCCATGTCTTTGGCCTCCAGCGAACGCTATTCTACTCTGTATCTGAGTTGGCCTTTTGTTCACTCAGTGGGGTCGTGCAGCAGCTGTACGTGTTTCACTTAGCACGGTGTCCTCAGGGTGCAGCTGTGTCTTCAAATGTGGCAGGACTTCCTCCACCTTTAAGGCTGAGTGTATTTGATTAGTGAGTAGCTATGTTCCTTTGCTTTTTTTTTAACCTTTGTATGAGTTTCTTGTGCTTATTAGGGTTTTGTGTGTGTGCTTGTGTATACTATATACTTACACAGCTGTATTATACTGTATATACTTTACAGCTGTATTGTTCCCTGTTATTGGGTGTTTGAATTCTTCCATGGAAAATACCTTGAACTGGTTGATACCCAGCTACCCCATTCTCTGTCTACCTCACAGTCCCGTGGCTAGGAGTCCTGTTTGGATCTCTGGTGTCAGAAAGAGCTGTGGTTTTGAAGGCCCTGTTGTAAGCAGGGTTCACCGTGAGGCCGAGGTTGGCTGTGACCGAGTCATCCTCTTGCCTCCAGAGTGTTAAAGTTATCAATGTGGACAACACCCAGCAAATGTGTTTCATTTTGATACAGGGTTTCTCTGTAGTCCTGGCTGTCCTTGCTCTGTAGACCAGGCTGACCTCGAACTCAAGAGACTGCCTGCCTCTGCTAGGATTAAAGGCATGTGCCACCACTGCCCAGCACCAGCTAATTATTTTTACATTAACTTTTGATCTTGTAGATTCTTGACCAATAAATTGATATGACATTGAGACAACCCAAGAGCTTACTCAGATTTTTCTAGTTTTATGTATACCTACATACAGTTGCATGGAATGTTATCTTCTGTGTAGATTTGTGTTATACATAGGACACTTGTCATGTTGTGCCTTCTGATAATATCTCTAACCCTTCAGTCTTCTCTATAATTTCAAGCAATACATGTAAATAGAATCATAAAATACTGTATTTTGAGACTGACTTTTTTTTTAACTTAACGAATTCCTCTTAAATTCATCTAAGTTCTGTATATTAATTCATGCCTTTGTCTTGCTGTATAGTACCCCAAAGTGTGGGTGGACTAATTTAACCATCCACTTGGAAGGACATTTCAACTGTTTCTAGTTTGGGGCATTATAGATAAAGCTGCTCTGAGAAGCCAAATACATGTTTCTGTGTAGATATAATTTTCTATCTGGGACAAATGTTCAAGAAAAAATTATTGAGTCCTAGTTTTATAATAAGTAGACATGGGGCTGGGGAAGTGGCTAAATAAGTGCTTGCTATGCAAACTTGAGGTCCTGAGTTCAGATCTCCAGCCCCCACATAAATGACATGGCAGGGCACTTAGAGCACCAATGCTGCAATGTGGGGCCAGGGTCTCAGGTGCTTACTGGCCTGCCAGTCAGACTCCCTGGTGGGCTCCAGGTTCAGTGAAACACCCCATTGCCAAAAGCTTCAGGTGCAAAGCAGTGGAGGAAGACGCCTGCCTGCACACACACACATGCACCATACACAGAATGGACCTGAGATTGGCACAAGATGCCCCAAAATCAAGTTCTCAGCACAAAGGAGATTTCTTTGCCCCGGAAGAGACAAAGGACAGGGAATTAGAGACAAAGACAGGAGATAGAGGACAAAAGGGAAGGGGCCTTTGTCAGCAACAAGGGAGATGGGAAAGGAGTATTTGTCCTGGAGGGACAGAGGACGCCTCTGAATAGAGAGGAGAGACGTGACTCACAGGCAAACAGCAGTTTATAAAGGTAAAAGGGGAAACCCCGTGTTAAGAAGAGGTGTTTAATATCCATCGGCTATGTTAATTAGGGCGACCAAAAGGGGGTTTTTAATTGCTGGACTTCAATACTTTGATAGCTGGACATTGGTAGTCAGCCTTAGCCGGAGGAAGTGGACAAATAAGGGAACAGACCTTGGTGGCTAGCTTTAGGAATGTAATCTAACAGTTTTAGCAAGGTGGAGAGAATGGGGGAGTAGAGCAGGGCTGCCAGAGCCATGTTTGCAATGCTCAGACTGGCGGAGTCCTCCAGCTCCTTTCAGCAGCTGCTGTTTACCCCTTGCCTTCCCTGATGTTCTCTCAGATTAATAAAACTGTCCTTGAGCTTCCTAATGAACACGTTAAAAGTCTTTCATGAACGACCTTCCCAAAAGGAAGCCCCAGGAACAAGTAATTCTGAGATCTTCATTTCTCCGATCTGCTTCTCTTCTAACATGGTTCTCTACATTTGATTCTTGGTCACACTCGACAGAGTCACCAGCCAAAAGGAACCTGAAGTGTGGAGGTGAGTGTCAAATTTCCCAAAGATGAAAGTGTCCTGCGTGGTGTGGCTCCAGTCTTAGATCTGTCACGTGAAGCAGTTACAGATGGCTGGGGGGCTGCCATCCCTTGTCAAATGTCTACCACGTGATTATAGCCTCCAGTTAACTCCTTTACCTGGAACTGCAGTGTTGAAGCGCTGAGCCCTTTCTTTGTGCTGTCTGGTCTGGAGGAGGCTCATACAGTCATTATCCCCCATTTTAGAGCTGCATACTGCGGTGCTTATTACTCGTTTTGTCTAGTATAACGAAGACCTCGTTATACTAGGTGAACAGACGCTCAGTTCTCTGAGTATTTAGCCTTTTAAACAGGGACATGGACTCCCAGGTCTAGCCTTATAATCTGAAGGCATATGTGGAGGGTAAAAACCACACCAAGGAGAATTACAAAGGAAGTAATTTGTCCACGGTTGCAAGGAGCAAGCAATAAAATCCCCTTTCACCCTGCCTTTACTCCCTATGCCAGGGAAAGAACATGTACGAGTTAACCATATGAAAGGCCCAATGTGGCTATTGGGAGGGGGGTGTGCACCGGCGTAAAGCCGATGGTGGCAGCTCATCTGAGAGATCAGTCCCCGCCTGTCCCTGAGCCCAGCGGCGGCGGGCACGGCTGCCGACTCAGCCGAAAGCCACGCGGGCCGGGGGTTACTGACACCAGCCTGGAAAGCGACAGCGCGAAGGGCTGCAGACTGCGGAAGAGACACTCCCCTCTGGTGCCGAGCTGCAGCAACACTTCCGACCTCTTACTTCCGGTGTGCTCTAAGCGCCGCCGCCGCCGCAAGCCGGAAGTAGAAAGACTAAACAGAAACAAAATAGCCGACGGACCGGAAGTAGTTTCACGGGGTCCCACCAGGACATGCAGTGAGCCGGAAGACGAGGCAGAGCGCTGCCATGATGGTTGCATCTATGTGGAATGAGTGGCAGGACTCTCGGCGACCGGAAGAGTGAGGCCGGGAGGTATGGGTTGGGCGCCGCCATGTCAACCTGACACCGGAAAAGGCGGGTCTCTTCTCTCTGATCGGCCTGAACTCGCCTGGAGATGTGAGTTATCACTCCCTACGACTCTAGGTCACGCTTGTCAGGCTGCATGATTCCCAGTGGGAAACAACTGCAGTCAAGACTGGAGGTACTCCAGGCCTGCCTCACAGTAACCAGACTTTGTTTTCGGACTTCACTGCCTTTCCAAAAACTCCCACCCTGTACCACAACGCTCAGGGCTCAGCTCTTATTTCTGCCCCTCGTTGGTTGACCCTATCATAGGAACCTTAAAAATTCCAAATCTCAGCCAGGCAGTGGTGGCGCACGCCTTTAATCTCAGCACTCGGGAGGCAGAGGCAGGCGGATCTCTGTGAGTTCGAGACCAGCCTGGTTTACAAGATCTAGTTCCAGGACAGGCTCCAAAGCTACAGAGAAACCCTGTCTCGAAAAAAATAAAAAAAAAATTCCAAATCGTAGGCTAATCACAGACCCAAATCAGAACGTTTTCTTGTCTACTCTTGAGATTACCACCAGTTTACCCTGTCTCACAGGCAGGCAGCTCTGGAAGTCACTGCTCGATACTGCAGCCGGGAGCTGGATCAGTATGGCCAGTGTGTGGCCGCCAAGCCAGAGTCCTGGCATCGGGACTGTCACCACCTTAAGATGAGCATTGCTCGCTGCACATCCTCCCAGTGAGTGGGAAACGGGCTGGAGGGTGCCAGGCAGTGGGGTGTGGATGCTCCGGGTCTGAAATGCCCTCCTCCCACAGCCCCATCATCCGCCAGATTCGCCAGGCCTGTGCTGAACCGTTTGAAGCCTTTGAGGAGTGCCTTCGCTTGAATGAGGCGGCAGTTGGCAACTGTGCGGAACACATGCGCCGCTTCCTGCAGTGTGCTGAGCAGGTGCAGCCACCAAGTTCGCCCACACCTGGAGAGGTAAAGGGGGCTCACTAGATCATCTCTTTTTCCCTCACAAATCCTTTCATTTTCTAGTTCAAAGTAAATATACCTTTAAATCCTAGCCCTGCCCAATTCCCACACATGCCTTGACTGTGAATTCAGAATCCAAAACATGGTTCTCTGCTTCAAGTTGCAGCCTCTGCTTTAGTTTAGCCATCGTTGGCACTCCTCCTCTGCCAGGGCTCCTGCCCAGCCTTCTCCCTGGCTCGCCTGAACCTCTTGCTTCCTTATAATGATCTGAATTCTGGTCACATTGCACCCTTGTGTAGAACTCTCCGTGGCTTTCCCTTCACAGTGGAAACAAAGTCCCTGACTCTTACTGGATCCCTTCTTCCCTTCCTTGCTCATTTTGTCCTTTTCATTGCTTTCGGCTGTGCCGGTGGGGGTGAAGGGGTGGAGTGGTTCACGGAAAAAGATCTTTTTTTTTTTTTTTTTTTTTTTGGTTTTTCGAGACAGGGTTTCTCTGTAGCTTTGGTGCCCGTCCCGGAACTAGCTCTTGTAGACCAGGCTGGCCTCGAACTCCCAGAGATCCGCCTGCCTCTGCCTCCCGAATGCTGGGATTAAAGGCATGCGCCACCACCGCCCGGCGGAAAATGATCTTAATGTACATAATACGTAGACACATATACAAATATATCTGAGATAATAAAATGCCATTGATGGGGCAATAAGAAAAAATCTTAACATGTTCTGGGGATGGCAGAAATGGAAGAGTGAGAAACACTCGTTTGGATGTTTCTTGCTGAACCACTGTGAAAGCAAAGTCACTGCGTTAGCCACCCTCCCCTGAACACCTCTCACGAAGTCCTCTGTCCCTGCAATCCCTGCCTTTTCTTTCTCGCCATCTTCTGGGCTTCTGTGTAGGTCCATTTTGTCCTTTCCAATCCTTCTCCTGTGATGGTTCCAGAATGATCTGAGAGGAAGTCTTCCCATGTTTGCTTCTCCATGAAAACCGCTCTGTGGTTTCATTTCTGCTAGACTGGTTCTCATCTCCAGCACAGCCTGGTCTCGAATGGCTCAGGCCCCACCCACTTCTTCCACTCTCCACCCCCAGCGGAAGGCGTACAGTTATTCAGGGGCATGTCTGCCTGGCTCCTAGCTATTTCGTTCTGCCTGGGCTGCCCTCCCCTGTCCATCTCCTGTCTAATTCTTACCCTGTTTTTGTGGTACTTCTCTCGGAGAAACCTCCTCTGTTCCCCCATTCCTGGTCCCTGGCTTTTAAGCTCTCTCCATCGACACCCCGCGGTTTCCCTTTTATCTCATGCTTTAGGAGAGTTTTTGGCTAAAGGTTACCCTATAATTATGTCTGATAGTCATTGGTTCTTTGCATAGAACAGGGGTAAAGATTTAGGTTACAAGAGCAGAAACTGCCCAGAAGGACTTTAATTGTCCATAGGGAATGTTCAGGAATGAGTGCATCTTGCCCCTTCCAGTTACTCAGCCATCTCATGGGAATACGTCTGTCTTTCAAGTGTCTCCAGCTTCTGGGCAATAACGCCCTTTCGTTTCCTTTTTGTTTTCCATTTTAGTTTTTATTTTTCATTTTATGTGTATCAGTGTTATGCCTGCATGTATGTGGACCACATGTGTGCCTAATGCCCATGGACGTCAGGAGAGGGTGTCGAGTCTCCTGGAATCCTCTGGAGTTGGAGTTACTATGGATGGTTGTAAGCTCCCATGTGGGTGCTGGAAACTGAATCCAGGGTGTCTGGAAGAGGAGCAAGTGCTGAGCCATCCTTCAGTCCCTCTTCCTTTCAGGAATGGAAATTAGGGCAGGGAGGTGGTTTAGCAGGTTAAGGTATTTGCTGTAAGGTCTAACACCTTGAGTGTTATCACCAACTCCTGCAGGTTGTCCTCTGTCCTGCTCCTTCATGCTGATAGCATCACGGCTCCAGCTTTCCCTCCTAATTGGGGGTGGTGAGATTCAGGCCTCCTCTGTTCTCTGATCTTCATGTTAGCAGACATGAAAATGCCCTCATCTACCATGTCATAGAAAGGCCTTAGTAGGAGAACTCATATTTATGTTGCTGGTAGTTCAGAAGTCTCCGTTTCTGCACACAGACGTCACCGACCAGGGGACTTGTGTGTCTGTCCCTCCCATTTTGAAAGGGAGTTTCCTAGAATGAGAGATTTTTGCCTGCTGAGTCCCCAGCACTTGTCACAATGCTGCCACATGCCTGTAATTCTAGCAGTAGGGACACTGAGGTAGGAAGGTTGCTGTGAGTTCAAGCCAACTTGAGTTCATAAGCGAGCTCTAGACCAGCCTGGGCTACTGGTGAGTTCCCAGCCAACCTGGGCTAGAGTTAGGTCCTATCTCTCTCCAGCCTCCAAAAATAAACTAACAGAGTGGTACCTTCCAGCCCCAGGTTTTAGCTTACTGTGGACAACTTGTTCTTGTGGCAAGGGGCCAAGGTCACCACTTGGCACCTTTCCCCTCTAGACTGGACCATGAGGGCAGCCTCTGCTGTGTCTGCCTCGTCTCCCCTTCAAGGGCAGTAAATGTTGCTATGTTTTCTCCACAGACGCAGCCTCTTCCTGCCTCCTGAAGACCCCCATGGACCCTGAGGAAACTGGACACGACTGACTCCACTTGATGTCCTCATCTAGAAGAAGGACATTTTGGAGTCCTAAGGGCTCTGGTGTGGGTCTGACCTTCCTGGACTCCGGAACTCTAAATAAATAAAGACTGAGTACTGGACTTTGGTTCCAGCCTATAGCATTGAAGGGAGCAGGCGTTAGGAGAGCTGGAGGAAACTTGGTCACCCACCCACAGCTTTACCTGGTCTGCCAAGTAAGAGCTCAGGAGGGGCCAAGGTGCTCCTGTTCTAGGCTTGGGTTTACAAA
The DNA here is from genome assembly GCF_950005125.1 of Chionomys nivalis. Lineage (NCBI taxonomy): Eukaryota > Metazoa > Chordata > Mammalia > Rodentia > Cricetidae > Chionomys > Chionomys nivalis. Next base: position 45,756,164 of record NC_080094.1, on the reverse strand, counting down.
CAGCCATTCCCTGTGCCCGCTGTATGTGTGCTGGGGCAAGGCTTCCCTCCCACCCACGCTCACCAGATTGGTTTTGTTTTTTGTTTTTTTTTAAGTCTAGGCAGTACTGAAGCTCATTATGTATGCCAAACTGGATTCAGGCTCACAGCAATCTTCCTGAGTGCTAGGGTGAGCCACCATGCCCAGCTTCCTTCCTTCTGGAACAGCCACGACCTCACACATGCCCGTCAATATGCCGTACCTTCCGCTTGTGCCCTGAGCCTGCATTCGGTACATCTTTATACCATTTTCTTGAGGCTTGTGGGAGGAGCAGCAAACAGCCCATCTTTTCCACTGCTGAGTCAGGACCAGCTGCTTGGGCAGTGGAGGTAAAAATTCTGGCCTTGTTATTGAAAACAACTGTGTAGAGGCAGAAGCAAGGCCTGAGAATTAGAAGTTCAAGGTCATCCACTGCTATATAGTTTGGGGCCAGACTAGGCCACCTGAAGCCCTAGTTAGATCAATTTTAAAAACTGAAAAGTGGGAAAGGACATGGCTCGGAAGCATCCTTCACCAGAGTTTGGTTTGCCTTGATTAGCAATTGCCAGAAGCCAGGTCTCACAATGGGGCGCTGATAGTATATTCTCAGTTTGCGTCCAGAGACACTGGCAGGAGTGGGAAAGGGAGACAAGAAGACAGCCACTAAAAAGTGCGTGACCAGAGCGGCAAGATGCCTCACTGGCTCCGGGTGCTTGCCACAAGCATGATGGGCTGAGTTTGGTCCCCAGGAGCCACATATGGGAAGGGTAGAGCTGGCTCACAAGTAGCTCTGTTTCCTAGAAACAACTGTTTCTTCTGACCTCCACAAGTGCTGCATGGCATTCCTCTGCTTCCCACCCCAGCAAAGTAAATGAATAAAATGTAATTTTAAAAAGTGCATTACCGTCCCAGCACTTGGGAGGCAGAGGCAGGCGGATCTCTGTGAGTTTGAGACCAGCCTGGTCTACAGAGCTAGATCCAGGACAGGCTCCAAAACCACAGAGAAACCCTGTCTCGAAAAACCAAAAAAAAAAAAAAAAAAAAAAAGTGCATTACCAGGGGCTGGAGAGATGGCTCAGAGGTTAAGAGCATTGCCTGCTCTTCCAAAGGTCCTGAGTTCAATTCCCACAGCAACCACATGGTGGCTCACAACCATCTGTAATGAGGTCTGGTGCCTTCTTCTGGCCTGCAGGCATACACACAGAATATTGTATACATAATAAATATTTAAAAAAAAAAAGTGCATTACCGGGCTGGAGAGATGGCTCAGAGGTTAAGAACATTGCCTGCTCTTCCAAAGGTCCTGAGTTCAATTCCCAGCAACCACATGGTGGTTCACAACCATCTGTAATGAGATCTGGTGCCCTCTTCTGGCCTGCGGGCATACACACAGACAGAATATTGTATACATAATAAATAAATAAATATTTTTAAAAAAAGTGCATTACCACCTTGGGAAATGAGACCTCTGAGAATGGCACAGAACTTAGTTACTGTGTCGAGAAAATTAGTGCATTTAATTCCCTGTCTGTTAAAGAGGGCCATTGTCACAGGCATTGACCCTCAGGCTCCTCTATCCCTGTGAATCAGCAAACTCCTCATCAGAAGAGGACAGCACAGTGGGTAATGGGATCGAGCCTCTATCATGAGGCCTGGCCCATCTAGATCCGAGTTAGTGCTGCGTTCCTAGTGTTTGCAGGCACAGCTGTTTGGTTGTCTGCTGACTCCCCGCTTCAGTCAGTCATGAAGAAACAGTCCAGGATCCGGAGGTGAGAAAGCCCAGGGGTGGCATTCTGATAAAACTTGAACTATCCTAAATGTAACTGCTAAGGAACAGAGGCCAGAAGAAAAATGAGAGGGGCTTGATCAGTAACAAGGTATAAAATAAAAGGAAAAGGCCATTTTATGTTGATAAAAGGCTATTAAAAGCTTAAATTGTATTATGCAGACCACTAGGGTTGTTATTTATATATGTACTTTTTAAATTGTTAATAGCAGCCAATCTCTAAAAAAATAATGTTATTGCCGGGCGATGGTGGCGCACGCCTTTAATCCCAGCACTCGGGAGGCAGAGGCAGGTGGATCTCTGTGAGTTCTAGACCAGCCTGGTCTACAGAGCTAGTTCCAGGACAGGCTCCAAAGCCACAGAGAAACCCTGTCTCGAAAAACAAAATAAAATAAAATAATAATAATAATAATGTTATTTATTTATTTTGAGACAGGGTCTTTTTTTGGTTTGGTTTGGTTTGGTTTTTGGTTTTTGGAGACAGGGTTTCTCTGTAGCTTTGGAGCTGTCCTGGCACTAGCTCTGTGTATCCCAGACTGGCCTTGAATTTGCTGTGTAACCAGGGAAGACCTTGCACTTGTATCCCTACTGTCTCTCCCTCCCAAGGACTGGGATTATAGCAGTGTGTGTCCCCATGCCCAGTTTATTTGGTGCTGAAGCTCCAACCCAGAGCTTTGTGCACAGTATGCGAACACTCTACTAACTAGTTCTATCCCCATCAGTAACACCTACTCCTGTGTGCTGGCCTCTCAGCCCAAGGCTTTTTGCATTACCCCACCCTGCAAACTACGTGGCAATGTTGGTTGTGTTGCTCTCTTTCCCCAGGTTTTCCAGAATGCTCTTAACCCGGCATAGAGAGTCCCACCTGTAATCTCTAGGGGAGCGGAAAAGTTTGCCACATTTAAAGCCAGCCACTGTATTGAAAAGTCCCCCCCCCCCAGGAATTTTTGAACTGCTATGTAGCCCCCTGCTGGCCATGGTGAGAGCTTGTCTTTGGACCTGGGCCTTTGCTTTCCTGGCTAGTGTTTGTAATGGCTCACCAAACCCCCGTATTACAGAGAGTTCTTGATCAAGAATTTTTAGTTCCACAATGAACCAAAATGACCTCCAAACAGATTAATCATGAGACAAGTCTCTTCTCCCTTGAAGTGACTCGAAAAGAAGCCAGCCACTTGAATCCCAAGATTTGTGTGATGGCTTAGAAAACTGAACCTGGCCCATTGGGAGTTTCCTCTCAATATTTGCCTCCAAAACTGAAGAAATTTGTTGGTTTAGGAGTTAAGGTGGAAGTCTGATATTGTCAAGATTGGAGGAGCTACCTACCAGATGCTGTGCGGGTTGCAGGACTGCAGGAACAGACGGTGAAGAGAGGGTGAAAATCGCTTCTCTCCCCATGACAGTGCTGCCTAGGTTCTGGTGGTTTTCTGTTTCCAGCTCACTTTTCCTGGACTGTGGGTTGAGCCGTTGGACTTTGGAGGATGTTTTCGGCCCAGGTTACTTTGTTTGAGTGGGGTTCTGCTCCATTCTCCTATGAGTGTGAGGCGAACAGACAACATGGAGGACCAGACAACATTTTAGAACATTTTTATATGGCCTCTTTTTTAAATGAGAGGTCCAACAGGGTGAAATGGGATCCCTAAAGGCATCATGCTCCTACCATCTATTAGCCCAAGCATTCTTGAGGCCTCACATTACAAGAAGGGAGGACTTCACTTCCCAATACTTGGCTGCAAAGACTTTGTGCCTATGTGTGAGCTAACAGAACAACTTTATGGTGTTTTATTTCTCTATCTGTGTCTGGTAATTGTATTTTTTCTGGGATTTTATCACATTGCCTATGATTTGGGATTATATTAATCTGTTCACAATAGCCACATTATCCTAAGGCCTGTGGCATCTATAGTACTGCCTCTTGCTTCAGACACTGTACTTGTATCAGTATTATGGGCAAGGGTATGTCAAGCTTATTAACCTTTTCCTATAGTTTACTTTTAGCTTGTTGATCTTTATTTTGGTTTGTGTTTGTTTGTTTTGAGACACAGTCTCTTGTAGAACAGGATGACCTGAAGTTATTGTGTAGCAAAAACTGTCCTTGGGCTTCTGATCCTTTTGCCTTGGGATTATAGGTGTGTGTACCACCACACCGGTGACACACAGCTTGTGCCTTTTTGTGATGAAAGTTTCAGGCTTTTCCTTTACTAAGAGATATATATTACATTGCTTACAAATTTGATTTTTGTAATTCCTTTCTAATTTGATTTCTTTATTGGTATTGGGTTATTTAGAAATTTAGAGGTATATTTCTTAATTTCTAACCATATGGGAATTTTTCTAGTCATCTTGCCTAATTAAATCAGTTTGGTAACATCTTTTACATTTCAGCCCTTTTAAAATTTGTCACAGCTTTATGGCTTGGCAGAGGCTCACTTCTGTTAATGTGTCATATGTTCCTGATCGTAATCTTAGTGTAGGCATAAGAGACAGGGATTCAGGAGATGATCCCAGAGAGCCCGGTAGTAGGAGAGTGCGACGTGTGATCAGGAAGGGAAGGATCTCACAGGCTGACTGTCACAGCGGGGAACAGCTTAGTTAAGGGATGAGAAACACTCATCATCCCTTTCATTGAGGACTATTTAGCTGACGACTTTATTTTTGTTCCCCGCTACCTCCTGCTTGCCATACGTGCAGGCAAAGAGAGAGAAGGCTGTCTGTCAGTCAATCAGATGTGACTCTCTCGGTTGCTATCATCCACTAAATTCATTTCAGTGGTAGCCACCATCATGGCTACTATCAGCGACCTCAGCTGCCATGGCCGTAGCCTGTCATAGGTGCCGCAGTTGTGGCCACCATCATCTTACCCCTCTTCCTGCCTAACACTGCTGTCGCCAACCGCCCTATCCCACCATGACCACCACTGGTGAAAGTATTCTGATAAACCTTTCAAAATGTGTGACTCATTTCACAGAAATGCTACAGTCAACCAAAAATTCCACGTAGATAAGCCGAACATGGTGAATGGGGAGTTACTGGGAACACTGGTGGAGTCAGGTAGCAATGCTGAAGGAGATATGCTGGTGCCGATGTGGTTTTTAAGACAGCTAATGGTTGTTCAGATTCTAAAGAGGCAAAATATGCCAGTCAATGCCTGTGGATGTAAAAAGGTGGAGGATGTCAACCAGGAATGTCTTCAAGAACCTCTATTTTACCTTTGGTGGCTTTTTCCTTTTTTTCTTTTTTTTTTTTTTTCTTCTTTTTTATTTTTGAGACAGGGTTTCTCTGTAGCTTTTGGTGCCTGTCCTGGAACTAGCTCTTGTAGACCAGGCTGGCCTTGAACCTTTGGTGGCTTTCAAGATGAAATTTTGTGCTGCTATTGAATGTATCCTGTTGAATAAACATAATCACTATACAACAGTATTTGTCAGCACCGATCTCCAATAGGTAAACCAGTTAGTGCCATCAAAACTTGGGAAGGAAGCCTGACCATGGTGGTGCACGCCTTTAATCACAGCACTTGGGAGACAGAGGCAGGCAGATCTCCGTGAGTTTGAGGCCAGCCTGGTCTACAAGAGCTAGTTCCAGGACAGGCTCCAAAGCTACAGAGAAACCCTGTCTTGAAAACCAAACCAAAACAAAACAAAACAAAAAAACTTGGGAAGGCAGGGCTGTTGTTGATACACACCGGTAATCCCATCACTTAACAGACTAAGATAGGAGAGCCTAACAGGAGAGGAGAGCCAGCAGAGATACATAGACAAAACCTTGTCTCAAAAACAAAGAAATAACAAAGAGCCACTCAGAGAGAATGTGTGCAAATAGAAGCCAGATTCTCTGAGGAAAATTATTCTTGAAAGAAAGTATGCTGGCTTTTCTCAGACAGCATGCCACTTTTTAAAAGCCAGCATATATTCATGCCATATAAGAAGAATCTCTTGGGTTGAGACCCATGCTAAAAAAAAAAAACTTAAAAATTTCTCATTTTTTGAAACATATATACATATATGTGGATATATATGTTCTCTTGCTTAAAAATATAGTCCTAAAGGATATTCAACTGATCCTCAGGTCCTGAAAGACATAAAATTGGCAGGACGTGAGTTGCCTATGAGGGTCATAACATTGCTGGGATCACAGGCATGTACCACACCTGGTCAGATGCCACTTTTGGTCGATTTAGAAGCGCTTGCCTGTGCTGTGCATTTGTGAGATTTGGTCTCCATTCCCACTGCTGTGTGTATTCTGAGCACACACTCCCATGTTCTTCTGTGAGTCGAACAGTATGGGTTGCTTACTCTTTCCTTCTCCTAATCCTTTTGTATAAATCTTTCCACTTGTCAAACAACGTCATCATTTAGCCCTTGTTTTCAGTGATCCCTGGGTCACACTGGCTCAGTCTCCTTAGCCTTCTCATTTCACTATTTAAGCCATGACATTGGCAGTGTGGAACAATTAAGCCATCATTGTCTCAACGCAGAATGCAACAGTCAACTCATGGAGATGATCTGTTGACACAGAACTCCAAGGCGGTAAGTCATACAGTGTGTCGCAGCGTTCAGACACTGCAAAGGATGGTTCTATACTGTGGGCCGCAGAGAAATACAGCAATGTTGACTTATGGAAAGTAGCAAAATTTAACCTCCACTCAAACTTGTAAATCAATTGCCAATCCAGCTACTCCATTCTGATGTTTTAGAGAGTCTTGGTCTTACTGTGTTCAGGGCTGATCTCTTGACCTTGCTCTTGAACCTTTCCCTGAGACAGGCAGATCTATTCTTCCTACTGCTCAGGCCCCGACTTCAGGGTCCTCTGAGCCCCTTTTTCTCTCACATTAATCACCGGGGCACCACCTACAGACCATACCTCCCGGCTTCCTTGCCACAAGTCCAGATGAGCCACTACCATTGTCTTGCGGATTCAGCAGCAGCTACCATCCTGGGGGCCCAGCTTCTGCTTTGCTTCAGCCTCTCTCGGTGCCCTTGATGTAACAGTCAGAGGGCCGCCTGGTAGGACAGAAGTCAGAATATATACTCCTTCTCTGGCTCGTGGTACCAAGGCAAACACCTCCTGTACTGAGCTAGTGGTGTGACTCAGAGAGCTTGTGACACATGCCCGATGCCCTTTGTTAGATTCCCAGAACCTATTGTGGAAGGGGAGAAATGACTCCAATAATGATGATAATAACAATAATAAGAGGTTATTTTTTTTTATCTCAAAGCAGAACCTAAAAGTTGTTAGAGCAGCCGGGCACAGGCCTTTAATCCCAGCACTTGGGAGGCAGATCTCTGTGAGTTCGAGACCAGCCTGGTCTACAGCTAGTTCCAGGACAGGCTCCAAAGCTACAAAGAAACCCTGTCTCGAAAAAAACAAAACAAAAAGTTGTTACAGCAGTTTCCATGCTCCAACACACGGGGCTCCCTCTTCTCATTTCCCACTACAGTCGTATTTTTCCAAGCTTCCAGACACGTGATCCTTTTCTCCTCTTAGAACACACTGGGCTTTATCTTGCCTCATGCTTTTTTTTTTTGGGGGGGGGGGGTTTCGAGACAGGGTTTCTCTGTGGTTTTGGAGCCTGTCCTGGAACTAGCTCTTGTAGACTAGGCTGGTCTCGAACTCACAGAGATCCGCCTGCCTCTGCCTCCCGAGTGCTGGGAGCCTCATGCCTTTTAAGATATTAGCTTCTCTACCCATCCTTCCTACTAGCAGGGGACACAAGGGCAGGAATCTTTTTCTTGTTTGCTTGTATATTAAAGGCATTTAGAATAGTGTATGTCACACAGTAAGTGTTCGGAACTTTTAGCTTTTTGAGACAAGGTATTGCCAAGTAACCCAGGCTGACCTTGTTCAGCTTTGTTCTCCTGCGTGCTTGGATTACAGGTGTGCGCCATCATGCCTAGTTGACAGAACACATTCTGAATGAGTGAGGAAGGTGGTTGCCAAGATCTCTCCAGGTCCCAGCATGGACCCTGTTCTGCTTTGGGTTAGGGCAAGAAGATGCTGGAGTAGTGCAGTGTAGCAGGCAGAGGGCCTGGGGCCTCGTGGTCAGCTGCTACTTTCCCTCACTTCCTGTCGTGTGACTCACCAAGGATGGACTCACTGCCTGGGGCAGGAAGGGCTAAAGGAAGTCTGAGTTTCTGCCCAGAGTCCGCCCAGTGCTTCAGAGGTGCCCACACCACTTCTTACTCTGCCCAGAAACACTGGCGGGTTTGGAGTCCTCCACCCAACCCTCTTCACACAGCGAGCAGCTAAAGGCAAAGGTAAGGCTCAAGGTCACAGGGACACTTATTGAGGCCTGTTCTAGAAGGGCTTCTAGAAACCCGTCATGGTTGATCTCGTTAGAACTCAGGCCTACCTCATTGCAAGGCTTGCTGGGCAATGCAGCCCACCTGTATCTTTCTGAGGGGAAGCAGGTGAGCACTCAGTACCATACCTGTCATGACAGATGTCCCACTGTCCTGGTTAACCGTGACTGTCAACTTGACAGTTAAGGAGTAATATCAGTTGGGGAATTGCCTAGACCAGGTTGATCTGTGGACATGTCCGTGAGGGATTGTCTTGATTATTCATTTATAGAGAAGAGCCCAGCTCACTGTGGGCATCACCTTCCCTTGGCAAGTCATCCTGGGCTGTACGTTTTAAAAAGCTAGCTAAGCAAGAATGAATAACCCAGGCAGAAAAGGAGCCAGTAAGCAGCATCCCCGGGTGCCTTGAGATCGTGCCCTGACTTCCCTCAGGGATGGACTGTGACCTGGGAGTGCAAGTCAAATACACACTTTCCTCCCCAGGTTTTTTTGTTTGTTTTACTTTTTTGAGACAGGGTTACTCTGTGTAGCTTTGACTGTTCTGATACTCTCTTTGTAGACCAGGCAGGCCTAGAACTAACTCATGGAGATCTGCTCTGGATCTGCATTCCTCTCCTCATGAGTAACCAAGGTTACCGGTTTCTTTTTTATCTCCTTAGAAACATTTTATGCATATATCAGCAAATGGATGCATGTGTAGACACACTCCTACATATGTAATTGTGTATTTTTATCCCCTTTGTACAGAAACGCTGCCATACTATGTATAGTGTGCTGGCCTTTCCTTTCCCCACCTAGATGTTTAACTGCAATCTCTCCACATTATATATAAACAACTAGTTCTTTTTATGGCTACATAATATTTCCTTGTGTAGATATAGAAAAAGAATTATATCTAAAATTAGTACTTTAGTATATCCACAGTTCTATATGGAAAATATCCTCAAACTCTGAGGTTTTTTCCAATATTGCCAATGACCTCTACATGACTGCACTTTTTAGCTCTCATCTCTGTAGCTCTTCACAGTCTACACCTGTCCAAGGTTCATTTATAGATCACAGTCCGCTCGCAGACCGCAGTCAGTCTGCTCGTAGACCACACTTCAGTCAGGCTCCTGTGAGTCATCTTCTTGGCTAGACCTTAAACTCGGTCCATATTCCTTGGCCTGCCCATCCCAAACCTAGCTCAGTGTGACACCTCCAACCCTTGCTATCTGATCAACTTCCTCCTCCCCAACCTTTGGTGTTTACAGCCTTGACCTGCCTTGCTAGGTCAGGTTAGCTAGGATCACACTACCTAAGGGGCCCTCTTAGGATTTTCCTGCTCCTTAAGCCCTCACCCTGCCCATTGGTTACTAAATCCCCACCCCTGTTTTTCTATTGTAATTGAGTCCCATCTTCCTCATCCTTTAATATCCCTGCTGCAATCACCCTGCACGGTCTTCGTTGCTGTTTCAGGGCAACCTGTCTTTAATAACTCTTCAAGTTCCCTGAAACTCTTCTTACTCTGATCTTTTTTTAACATTCACTCCACAGATTTCTTCTTACACACTAGGTCACCCCTCTGCTGACTCCCACCCTGATATTACATGACAGAATTTTTCAAAGCTTTAACCAAGTCTTTTCTTTTATTCTTCTCTGGGTAGTGATCCCTATCATGAAGAATTATCCAAAAAAAAAAAAAAAATCATTGGCCTGTGGATGGTCATCCCTACTCCAGGGCCTCTGCCTTGGGCTCCACCTGCCTGTGAGGTTATCTACATGGATTTCTCAAAGGGAGCAGCGAAGTTTCCCATAGGCTGCTCTATGCTGCATGGGCCATTCAAAGAAGGAATCACCCCAGAATGTAATTTGGGCTCTCTGGCAGCAGGGAGGACCAGTTTCTGTGAACTGAACCCCAAACTTCTCTTCAGAAGCATATTTATTGACTGTACACAAAGGTTGTGTTTGGAGTACAACAAGTTCCTCGTGTCAAAGCCCCTTTGACTTATCCTACGTGTTACTGAAGAAAGTCATCACGCCCTCTCCGCCTTCAGTCCTACTGTATAGGGTTTGCAGTATCCAATAATACCAGACCTCCAAGTGTGCATGGACAGTCTTGGGACCAAAGATATGCAATGGGATGGATAATCCTTTCAGAAAAACAACTCTATAAATCATAGAAAACAATCACTGTTCCCGGCATGATTTCTTCAACTCTGGGTACCTTCAACAAACACTAACGCATTTATCTGTTACCCTAGATACAACGAGAAGCAAGTGTTACATCCTAATGTTTACCCTAGAGACAGTGGCTGTGCCCTGTCAACACCAACCAAGGGCATTTTTCATCAATAAAATAAAGAAGTCTACTAAATCTTTTTTTTTTTTTTAACTCTTACTCCTCTCTCCCTGAGAGACTGTTTAAATTCTTTTTTTTTTTTTTTTTTTTTTTTTTTGGTTTTTCGAGACAGGGTTTCTCTGTGGCTTTGGAGCCTGTCCTGGAACTAGCTCTGTAGACCAGGCTGGTCTCGAACTCACAAAGATCCGCCTGCCTCTGCCTCCCGAGTGCTGGGATTAAAGGCGTGCGCCACCACCGCCCGGCCTGTTTAAATTCTTGTATGAATTTCTCTTCCTTTGAAAGTGACTGTCCCATGTCTATTGGACGACAATGAACCTGCACCTTACCTTGTCCTGCAGATCCGTCCGAGTCCTACAGCCTGCAGAACCTTTTCTTCCTTATCCCGGGATTGCGCCATCGTTGGCTGGTAGTTGGCCGTGCTTCAGGTCCCTGTTCGGGCGCCACTCGACCTGCCCAGCAGGTCCAGTTATTCAGGGTCTTGAAGAGGCACTACCTGAAAGAATCATGGGCAGGAGAGAGAAAGGAGACCAAGCAAAGTTCTATTGTCAAGGTCTCACTTTATTAGCGAAATGGTTGTGGCTTATGTAGCCCTTGAATGAGGAATTTGGCTTGGGGTGGGGGGTAGGGGTAGGAAGGAACTTTGCCAGGGTAGCAAAGGTCACCAGTCAGCACCCCTGGTGTAAGCGGAAACATTCTTTTTGTGATTCTGTTAACAAATAGTTCTCAAGATAGTCGGGGTGTGGGGCTCTCTGCAAACATCTTTAGGACAATGATCCCTGACACAGAGCATCATCTCTGAGATGATTCTAGACCCTGCCAAGCTGACAATCAATGTTAACTATAGCAATGTAGAAGTGTTTAGGAATAAAAAAGACTCATAAAAATGCAACTTATTTTTAAATAGTTCTGAAAAGAAAAATGTGTATGTATGTCTGTAGAGTTCTGTATCAAGAGACAGGAAGAGATGCTAAGAGGACAGATGCTCATACTTAGCATTCACGTATGTACAGGATACATACATGCACGTGTACATCTATGCACAAACACAGCCACCTGATTTTTGCTGGGGTGGCTGGCAATGGGGGATGGAGGAGAGGAAGGGATGGGGGAGGGTTAACAAAAACTAAGGCTGTGTGGAAAGCCTTTTGGAAACCCATATATATATATTTCTTTGGAAAGGAGTTTGAATAGAGTGAGAGAATAATATTGCTCCCAGAAAGCATGCGTTTTTAAGTGGGGAAAAAAATATCCAGAGTCAGCCATGGAATGCAAAATAAACAAAATAAAACAAAAATAAGGTCACCTTTATTGTTTTTGTTGCTGTTTTTCCCTCAAAGATCCCTAATTCATATCCGAAGCCTGGTCCCCCACAGTTAACTTTTCATTTTACAGCAGAAGTGAGATGGTTTCATTCAGTTTTGCTGTCAGTCTTACCTGCTGAAGTCATCTTTGCTTTGGGTTTTCTCCTTTGTGCCAATCCTGCATCCCATGGAGTGAGCCATTGGCTCAGTGGAGGCCCTGTAGCTTGCGTCCCATACCCTGTATGAATGGAGGCCCGTATGGGAGCATTGCAAAGCTCACCAGCTGTCCCTGCAGGTTTCTGCTCCATTACCTCCTCCATTTGGAAAGAATTACCTCCAATCTCTTCAGTTACGCAGCCCCTGAGCTTGGCCCTCTCTTCCACCAGATAGGAACTGAGGCAAGACATGACGAAAAAAAAAGACCAAAGTCAAGGTTTTCTACCCACTAAACAAAACTTTGCATTTTTTGACTTTTCTGATTTTTTTTTTTTTTTTTTTTTTGGTTTTTCGAGACAGGGTTTCTCTGTGGCTTTGGAGCCTGTCCTGGAACTAGCTCTGTAGACCAGGCTGCCCTCGAACTCACAGAGATCTGCCTGCCTCTGCCTCCCGAGTGCTGGGATTAAAGGCGTGTGCCACCATCGCCCGGCTTCTGATCATTTTTGTGCATTTTGGATTTTCCCTTGAAAAACTGGAGATTCGGGGGCTGGAGAGATGGCTCAGAGGTTAAGAGCATTGCCTGCTCTTCCAAAGGTCCTAAGTTCAATTCCCAGCAACCACATGGTGGCTCACAACCATCTGTAAAGAGGTCTGGCGCCCTCTTCTGGCCTTCAGGCATACACACAGACAGAATATTGTATACATAATAAATATTTTTTTAAAAAAAAGAGAAAAACTGGAGACTCTATCAATACATTCTGCTAGTTTCTGTGAATGTCCTCCAAGTCAAACTCCTTCTGCAGGATGTCTCCCCTCCCTTAACAATTTATGAATCTGTACTGGGCACAGGAGAAAACTGTGTGGCTGCCCTGCCCCTCCCAGGGCGAGCTGCCACCTCAGCCATGGAGGCTACCACTGGGAAACCTCAGAGGTGGAAGCCATGGTGCAGCTGGAAAGGCCAGCTTTCGGCAGCTCAGGAGCTGGAGGGGAGGCTTGGAGCTGGCCATCTAATCACTCAAGTGACTTTTTATCTGAGAGGGTAAAACTTAATTCTCTGGGACTGTTGAAAAGGGAAATGCGAGTGCGTGCGTGGCGCCCGCGCGCGCGCGCACACACACACATCTTCCACATGTCAGAATCTCTCTATCTTCTTTATTTTTTTTCCTTACCTCTACCCTGCTGTATCCCTTCTGACCCTTTCCTGATGGCTTCCTTCTAACTAACTTTATTTTTCCCTCACAACTTATATACCCTACCTAAATATTTCAAGAAATATAAAAATTGCAATGTGATTGTTACCATTTATAAAGAGGTGAATGACCCTAGGCCAGTCCCACGAGGGGTGGTGGGTCCTCTGGCAGGTGGCCTGAGGCCTGGGGCGGGGAACAGACAGGTAGATGGATACCTTGCAGAAAGAGCTGGGGTTTAGTGTTTATTTAGTAGGTTGTGGAGGGAGAAGAGAAGGGGAAAGCGGGGAAGGGGAGGTGGGGAGGAGAGAGAGAGAGAGAGAGAGAGAGAGAGAGAGAGAGAGAGAGAGAGAGAGAGAGAGAGAAGTGGAAGGTGGGGGGACTGGAGAGTAGGCGGGGCTTGTCTGTTAAAGGGACAGGGTACCCAGGTGACAGACCAGGCCAGCAGATTACAGTGGTTACATTATATTTTCCAAGTGAGTGATTACAATGAACACAAGTAAAAAACAGCTTGTTTCTCATTTTTCTTACATGATTAAATATTTTATGTATTACAAGTGAAAACCAAATTATTCCCAAAGACCCACATATACTCATGTCTAAACAACTTGCTATAGATTAACAGAGTGTAAGCAAGCAGGGTATTTTCTCAGCCAGTTCTTTTACTGGCAGGTGGCCTTTTTCTGCTACAAAGAAAAAAATCAATTGTTTTATTAGTCAAAAGGTAATATTATAAAACATTTTAAAATAATCACAAATCTAAACTTTTTACATATGGAAAACAATCAGTCATCTCTACATTAAACCCTCGGGGTGCATAAACACTCATCAACAACTTTTTATTAAATCATATCAGAAAGTTGAGGCCAGAAATGGGTACAAGGAATTAACCATCACCTTTGATCACCAACCTATCCCAGCAAGAAAGGCCTGTCAGCTAGTAATAACCAGGCCACCTTTGTTTGTTCCCTGACCTCAACAAGACCCATGCTCAACTATTAAATGTGTGCCCCTCTACACTTTAAATTGTTCCGCAAGATTTTCTACATGAAAGCCGTTAACAAAAACACCTTAACCTAACCTTACTAACAATCTACCTATCTAAATTCTTTCTAAGGGTGGTGGTTTTGGGTCATTAATCTGCCCCAGTAGCGATGCTTGAAGAAAGTCAATCACTATTATTTTAAGTGCCAGTAACACTGCCCAGTGAGGGACTAGATACCCCAGAGAGTTTTCATACAACCTGTAGATTACGAGGGTCGTGGTGACTGCGAGGTTAATAAACAGAGCTGTGCTCAATAACAGCACAAGTTCCTCGGAACAGGTAGTCATGGGGGCTGGGGGGCGGTTCTGCCTCACCAAGGCTCCCAGTCTGTTTATAAAGGTCACATTCCATGAGTTCCAAACTGCTTGCTGTTTCTCCCACGTGGTCCCAACCCTTCAGCCTGACCCTTTTTCATTGTATGCATCTTATGACCAGGATTCTTAAGAGACCCTTGGTTCATAGAGGGGACACTTTCTTTTAATGTTTGCTCAAGGAAGTATTAAATGATACCAAATGAAATCACCTCCGAACAAGGTTTGTGCTGTTTCTACAACATGGTGAATCCCGGCAAGAGTAAGTCTGCCTTTCGTTTTTGTTTTGAGACAGGGTCTCCTGAATCCTAGACTGACCTCCAACAGAATATGATTCTTAGGATGACCTTGAACTTCCCTCCCAGTGGCTGGGAATGCAGGCTTTTGTTAGCACCTGTTTTCCTGCAGTGCTGGGGATCAAACAGACTTTGTACATCTAGGCAAGCACTCTACTGAACTTCAGCCCCGGCTCCTGCTTACTGCTTTAAAACACATTAAAGTCATTGTCCTGGTACTAACTATCCAAGAGCCCTGGAGAGAGAACAAGGGTCCACGCCAATCAAATACTGACTTGGCCCCCTAGCTTCCTTTGGGAGAGTTGCTCTCTCCTTGCCCAAATTAACTTTAGTTCCTTATCTTTCTATCATATGCTCTTCCTTTTCAATATCTATCATGTTTGACAAGGAAAAAATACGAAATTAACTGCCTAGATCTCAAAGCAGAGACAGCAGCTCCCAGCTGGGCCCCATCATTTGTATCCAAGCCCTCAATGCAAACAGAGGCCTCAAACCAACATCGCCAATATCTAAAAGTAATGCTGTAACAAGCTGCCAAGAGAAATGTGTGCTAGCCTCCTGCTGCGGTAAATATAATTTCTCATGAACGAAACTGAAAAATGTATAAAGCTTTGGCTTTTACATGATGAGAATTGGCAACTTATTAAAATGTTTGTGCTTAATGTTTGCTGTTCAGACCTGTGAGGTTTGTGATGATTGAATGAGAAATAAAATAGACACAATAGAACTCACAATTAATATTTATTTCATTAAGGGATTTCTTTTTTTGCCATCATTTCAACAAGACCACTTAACGTTTTAGAAAAATCAAGACCTTCGTGTAATTTGTGAAGAAACGAGAAAGTGGGGGTTTGGTGGTGTTGGGATTGGGAAATAGTAAAGCACTCATGGCCTTTGTTGTGGCGTATCTGTCTGTTGGGACTGGGGGGATGGAGACCGAGCTGGTGGCTCTTCAGAAATTTAAACATGGATGAGGAAAGGCTGAAGAATGGGTATTAAGCTATAGTTAGACAGGAGCAACATTCTGGTGTGCTAGTCCATGGTAATACATGTATGATATTTCACAAGGCTACACAGAAGGATTTTTAGGAGTTTTTCTCACAGAGCAATGAAAAAATCGTTGAGGAGCTAGTATGTTTTACCTTGTTTAAATACCCTGCAATATACAGTTGTATAACAACTTCACAGAGTGCTCTCTTAGTTTGTACAAAGTTTACGGTTTTGTGTATTAGTTAAAAAGGAAAATAAACAAAATTATATTTTTCCATTTGAGTTTGGGAATAACGTAAACAGGCGAAATCCCTGCCCTAGCGGAGGTGATGGGTTGGAAGAGAGAGTGAGGACTGGCAGGGCTCAAGGCCTGAGCCAGCTGTGCTGTTTGGTACCCCACTAAGCAGGATACTGCCTCTCCCATCATAGCTGGGCACGAAATGTATGACCCTGTTGCAAAAGACTCTGCTGAGCCAGGCTTGTGGCTTCTGCCAAGAGTTAGTTCCTGTGTGTCATGCAGGGAACGGAGCCTCATTACTGGGGCACCCGCTCCACCAGTCCCAGGCATACTTAGCACAGTAGCCAGCCTGTGTTGGCATCAATGGGTCTCACCTTTGCCATCCTCTCTTCATATTCTAGCTTTTTTTTTTTTTTTTTTTTTTTATCAACCCACTCTGGGTACATAACTGTGGCCCTTGAAACCAAACTATCACGTTTGCTTTCTGAACCATCACTGGTTTTGCAGTGGTGTATCTTTTGTAATAAAACTCAGACACTGCCCAACTAATACACTGAGAACTGAGGTATTCAACAAATCTGTAAAAGCACTCAGAGGCAGAGGCAGGAGGAACACTGCAAGTTGAGGCCAGAGTGGTCTACATAGCTCTAGGTCCTCTCTCTCTCACACACACATGCACACAAATACATGCGCGCACACACACATACACATGCACACACGTCTCATAGCTTTTAGAGTAACCCCTCTCAGCTCCTCCTGGGCCATTTGTCTTAGTAAATTAATTTGGTCACTAGGCATGATGCTTTGTTGCGTCACAACTTGACCAGACTGAATTGCACTCCCAAGAATTCTATTGCTGATCAGGGGCCTCTGTTGACACTAGGTAGGACATTCATCAGGATCGTGCCCATGGCAGCCTTGGTGAGAGTCAGGCCATCCTACACAGACTCCATTGCTTCCCCTATGGCCAGGACGTCTCTCGTGCCGTCTTTCCACATAGGTTCTATCCACCTGTCAGTCCATGGGCCCAACTGAGCATTGCCACCACCCTCTGACTGCATTTGTGAAAATGGCTCCTTGTATTTTGTTCATACCTGAGAGTTAAATGGTGGTATGACTGGAATCATTACCTCTGGATCTTTACAGTCTTCTATGCTATCACCAAAGGGACAGGGACTCCCCCGGGGACAGGGAATAACTGTGTATTGGCACCTCAGTGGAAGAGGCAGCAGTCAGGGGAAGAGTGATGTGGCCTGTCACATCATAACAGCTCTTATTCCGGGACGAGAAGATGTGGGAGGAGTCTTCCAGTCATGCAATGTTCTAGTGTATTTGTAGTCTCACGATGTGGCTGCCATGTGATCACAGGTTTGGACTGGGGTCCCAGTTGACCCCTGTGAGAGGGCCTCCGGCCCAAACTCTGTCTATGGACTCCACAGCTCATCTTTTCCCAGTGGACCACAGAAGCACTTCTGCTCTCCACCATGCATTCTTAAAATTTAGAATCCACAATGTAGCTGCTAACGCATGAGCACAGGCTTTGGCAAAGCCCCCTGGACTGGTGAGATGGCTCAGCTGGGGTCCCTGTTGCCAAGCCTGACATCCTGAGCTCAATCCCCGAGACCCAGATGGTGGAAGGACAGAACTGATTCTTGAAAGTTGTCCTTCATGAATGCATGCGAACACATATACACATAAATGAATGTTATAAGAGTTTTTAAGACTTACTTTTTTAGTTATGTGTACTTGTATCCGTCCCTGTATTGGTATGTGCATGTAAGTGCACATACCTAGGAATGCCAGAAGAGGGCAGCAGATCTCTTTGAGCTAGTGTTACGGGCAGCTACAGGTCTCTTGGTGTGAGAATGCAGGCTGGTCGTAGGTCAGTCAACTGGACAAACAAACTTCCAGAACTATTTGGAAGGAGGGAACCGCGATTGAGAAAATGCCTTCAAAAGATCCGGCTATAAGGCATTTTCTCAATCAGTGATTGATGGGGGAGGGTCCAGCCTATGGTGAGTGGTGCCATCCCTGGGCTCGTGGTCCTGGATCTGAATCAGCCTGAGCAAAGCCATGGAAGCAGCACCCCTCCATGGTCTCTGCATCGGCTCCTGCCTCCTGCGTCCAGGTTCCTGCCCTGTTTGAGTTCCTGCCCTGACTTCCTTTGGTGATGAACAGTACTGTGGATGTGTGAACTGATTAACCCTTTCCTCCCCAGTTTTTTATCACAGCAACAGAGACCCTCACTCAGACAGTGGGCGATGAGTAACTCCTCTCATGAGTTCAGTAGCTCGGATCCTCTGAAGGAGCAGCAGGTGCTTTTACCTGCCGAGCCATCTCTCCAGCTCCTTAAAAAAGAAAAGAAAAGAAAAGAAAAGAAAGAAGAACAGTAATACAATAATTAAGAAGATGAACCCTGATTGCTGTTATTACTTTTTTCCAAGTGCTTTTTTTTTCCTTTGAAGGGAGGGAGTGTCCTTTGATATCATGAAGCTCTGCGGTTCCCCTGTCAAGTGCAGCTAAAGGCTCATCTGACCACCGTGGAGCTATTTAAAGCCTACATCAAGTACTTCACGCACTACCTGGTCCACAGCCTAGCAACCATCGATGCTATCTATTTTCTTTTGGAAAGAGATCACAAACCTTAGCGATTGCCACCCCTTCATCAATATTTTAGGAACTTGCATTCTGTGCTGCTCTTGATTTTCCTAAAATACTTTCAAGTGTTCTACATCATTTAATTATTCATAATATTTCTTGGAAGTAGACTGCACTTATTTTTACTAAAGCTCGGAGAATATAAATTTCTTGTCCCTTATTTTCAAATGAGGATCAGCAGAAATGAGCTTGTATTTTGAACACAATCTCGTAGTATTGAATTTTATTCTGTTTCAGTGTTGGAGCAGGTATAGGGGAATTGTGCTTAGACAATGGCTATTAACGTAAATCAGGAAAGCACTTCTGGGGAATGAAACAGTAAGGCTTAAAAGACCAAGAGAATATTAGCATCTTAACCCAGCGATTCAGTCTATTTATTTATTTATTATGTATACAATATTCTGTCTGTGTGTATGCCTGCAGGCCAGAAGAGGGCACCAGACCCCATTACAGATGGTTGTGAGCCACCATGTGGTTGCTGGGAATTGAACTCAGGACCTTTGGAAGAGCAGGCAATGCTCTTAACCTCTGAGCCATCTCTCCAGCCCCCCCCCCCCCCTTGGCCCTATCTTGACAGGCCCAGGCTCACCTGGTCCTCTTGCTTCTTGATTGTAGGCGTGCACCGCCACATCTTGCTCAGGAAATAGTTTTTTTTTTTTTTTTTTTTAAGTCAGCAGAGTTGTGGCTGCAAAGGCTTTGGCACACTCTGGTCCGTCCATTGCAGAGAAAGGACATGATGGCATTATTTCTAGCCTGCTCTGAGGCTTGGGTGCATCTCGGTAGAACACAGTGCAGTCATGACAGTGAGAAGATATTACCAGGACATTACAGTTGGTCCCACATGTTATGGGCTCCCACACCCATGGATTCAGTTAGCCACAAAGCAAAACTATTTAGGAAAAACTCAGAATATTTACTGGACACGTGCAGATATTTTTTTTTCTCGTCATTATTCTCTAAACATCAGGGCAGCAACTTTATTTTTATATGATATTTATGACATAAATTGTACCCCAACTCTGTGGAGCTGAGCTGAGGCTAAATAAGGGCTCTCCCCAAACAAGGACACTTGAAATTTCAAGGATCTTTTGCAAGGGAACAAATTGGGTGCTGTTACCAGACACAAAAGCAGCCAAGGCTAAGTATGTTTGCTTCTTTGTTTATCTGAGTCATGAGGAACAGATAAGTCAGTATTTCTCAGTTTTAAAGGTACGGACATCTTTGTGGTTTCTGGTCCAGACACTGGGCAGTAACCTCACAAGTGTTTTATTGCAGAAAATTTCCTCTAACTGGCCCAAGTCTGAGCCCGTCACTACAATGAGCAGCAGGAGAGAATTAGATTGCAGGTGTAGTGGTGCCCACCCGTGATCACAGCTTTCGGGCGGCTGAGGTAGGAGGATCTCGAGTTTCAGGCCATCCTGGGCTAGATATGGAGATTCTGTCTCCAAGAACCAAAAGACAAAAATAACCACAGAAAAGAAAGAATTAATAAATTCAAGTTCGATGATAAAGAGACAGGAAATACAGCAGTACAGCTCCCATGTTTTCTGAGGGTGGAAACTCATGCCTGGAAGAAGACATGTCAGAACCCCAAGGAGAGTGTTCCCAGCACTCCCTTTAGGCAGCTCACAGCCACTCCAGCCCCAGGAACCTGAAGCCCTTCTTCCGGCCTCTGCAAACACGCAGCAAATGCGCACAGACGCACACATGCAAATAATAATATAAATAATAATAATAATAAAAATAATACGGTTCTTAACATCTTTCCATGTAAAATGACTCAGCAGAAAATAATATTAGACAAAGTATTTTAAGGCTATCCTGATAGCTCAGCAGATAAAGACACTTGCTTCAGAGTTTTGTATTCCTGGCGTTTTTTTGTCTCTCTGCTTTCAGCATCAGTCTTACCTGAATGATCTGAGACTAAGCAGAAACTGTCATGGTCCTTTACTCTAGATGCAATCAGAGTATACAAGTGAGGGAGTCTGATGTCGATGAGAAACCTAGAGGTGAAGGTTCACGCGGCCCAAGGGTGGCAGTGAGATGTGCTGCCATTGAACAGAACCTTCTGGTGTAAATGGGAATGAAGATTCCGGGTCACAGAGGCAGGTGGATGCACTTCCTCAGAACTAGGGCGGTCACACTTCCTGGAGCGGAAGTCTTGGGAAGTCTTGGCGCCCTGACTCAGAGGCTTCTGTCATGATGGGTAATGATTCATTCACAGCATTCTTTGGGGGGGGTGGGAGGAGAGAAAAGAAAGAAGCTGACCAAGTAGCATTTGATTGCATTGCATAGCCAGGCAATGAGGAGGAAAGCCAGATGGCATCCACCACAGCGAGAACCAGGAGTCCTCGTGCACCTTCTACGTCTGTCTCAGTCCTCAGATTCAGATCCTATGGAGAGGCAGGCAGTGCGTGTTCGTGCATGTGCGTGCGTGCGTGCGCGTGCCCTCTGGATCTTCCTTTAGGGACCCATGGCTATGTTCTGGAGTAAGTGTTCACTACAGAGAAAGAATTGTCTAGATCTGTCAAAGGCCATAGATATTCCTGACATCTGATTTACAACCGGTGTCAGAGGACCCGAAACCTGTCATGGCTCCCTGCCCAGACTAGGCCAATAAAGACAAGGTAAGTGTCCTGTCTCCCATCTTTCCCCATGGGTCTAGTGGGCCCACAGATTCATCTTGCAGTTATTTCTGGGTTTTCCTCGTTGGGATAAATGTATTTAACAGCTAGCAGAAGGGCACGCTGGATACCCACTAATTACGTTAGGCAGGCTCTAGTTCTAGTATCGAATTAAGACAATACATGAAAAGCAAAACCACTCTGGGTGAAGAATTGCAGAAATCAGCCCCTCCACCAAGGACTAATTCCTGTCACATGCCCGCTGGGTTCATTGGTAACAGGGACTACAGATTGGATGACAGCGACTTCCTGTTAGTCTAGCCAAGCCACAGCTCCAAACGCATCTGGGCCAATCTCTATCAGAGCAGATCATTACAGCTGTTGACACTCGGTGCACAGCAACTGAGCTAGAGTCTTGTAAATCCTCATCAGGGCTAGGTAAGCACACACCTTTTTTTTTTTCAAGTGGTGTTTTGAAACAGGGTTTCTCTGTTTAACAGTCCTAGCTGTCCTGGAACTTGCTCTATAAACCAGGCTGGCCTCGAACTCACAGCCATCCACCTGCCTCTGCCTCCTGAGTGCTGGGATTAAAAACGTGCACTGCCGCCAATGCCGCTGCCGCTTCCATCACCACCACTACCTGGCTCAGGTGGCTCACACCTTTAATCCTAGTACTCCGGAGGCAGAGGCCAATGGATCTCTATGCGTTCAAGGTCAGCCTAGTCTACTCTGGGAGTTGCAGGCCAGTCAAGGTTGTACCTTGTGTCAAGCCCACCCCCAACCCCCACTCCCCCCACTTCCCTATCCTCAACCCCCCACTCCCTGCAAATTAGATCCTTCACCAGTAAGGAAATTCAAAATTACTTTGTTCATGAATGGGAAACAGAGTTCTTGCCTTGCCGCAGGTAGTGCTAATTCTCCCATAACAAAAAGACGCAGGGCCCTGGATCATCCTGACTTCCCACAGAGCATGATGCTAATTGGATTGAACAAAATAGAGCCAGGAAAGTAGATGAGAGAAAAAGCTCCCTTTTCCTAAAATTTAGAACTCTGTCAGATTGGTTAAAAAAAAAAAACAAAATTGTGGGGATCCATTGGTCTGACATGGGGTGCTGTACCCCAACTATCCCTTCTTGCTGAGAAAAACGCACAGCGTTATCAGAGTTCTTGGCATTTGGGGGTATCCTCTATCTGATTGACAATACAGCATTGATTTGTCTATTTTGTAGTTCAAATAATACCTAGATCAAGGAGAGACTTTGTAGCAGATCAATGCTGTGGGTCAAAATGCCCTGTGTGCAGTAAGGTTATTCATGGTAAACAAAGATGCCATGTAGAGTCTCTTCTGGAGGGTTTGTCATTAGACTTGCAGGACAGAGCCATGGAAACCTGGTACAAGGCTATTCTTTTTCTAACAAGTGACTCTTAACTATTCATTTAAAAAATAGTCGTTTAGAGGGCATTGTGGGATTGACCATGAGGCTCAAATGACTCAGAAGCTGGGGCTGCCTTTCAAGTATAATGGAAGTGGTCCCTGGGAGTAGGTCCAAAGAACACAAGACAATTAAGTGAACACATGGCCCGGATCCCACTGTCTTCCTCCTCGGCTGCATTAGAGTTGGTTTCTCAGCCCATGCCACAGCTTTGAGCGTGTTTGTGTGATGAACTGATGGAAGGAAAAGCTTGTGCTTTGGGGTGATCTAGAAAGAACCACAGTCACATCAGCGTAGGCTCCCAAACAGTAGCATGGGGGAAGCTTGCCAGCGACCAGATCTGTGAATAGGTATTGTGGTTCGAGTGTGAAATGCCACCCACCGGTTCATCTGTTTCAACACTTGGCTCTGTGTCTGGAGGTTGGGGAACCTTTTAGATGTGGGGTCTAATTGGAAGATGTTTAGTGGTAGGGGTTACAGCTAATCTTGACTCTGGGCTGAGATCTCTGCTTTCTGGTCCTTCCAAGAAGTAGAGGTTGCCAAAAAAGCCACCCTGGACATAGCCCCACCCTCCACATCTTGTTCTCTGTAGAGCCAAAATAGGTACTTCCTCCCACCAGCCGCATCTCATCAGGTGCTTGTTCAGAGGTGAGAAAGCAAATACAGCAGGGTATTTGACCGTTCACTTCGTATGGAGGAAGAGGCATGATGGAGCTACCTTAGCTTCTCATTGCCATAATGAAGACTACTTAGAAAGGCAAGGAGGGGGCTGGAGAGATGGCTCAGAGGTTAAGAGCACTGGTTGCTCTTCCAGAGGATCTGAGTTCAATTCCCAGCAACCACATGGTGGCTCTATGATGAAATCTGGTGCCCTCTTCAGGTGTGCAGGCATACATGCAGGCAGAATGCTGTATAATAATGCATAATAAATAATCCATAATAAATAAATCTTAAAAAAGAGAAAGAAAGGCAAGGAGAGCCGGGCATGGAAGCTCACACACACCTTTGATCCCAGCACTGGGGAGGCAAAGGCAGGCAGATCTCTGGGCTTGAGGCGAGCCTGGTCTACATAGCAATCTCCAGGGCATCCAGAGTCACACAGAGAAGCCCTTCTCAAAAAACAAACAAAAAGCAAACAAAAATGACAAGGAAGTTTATTCAGCTTACCTCTTGAAGGTTCAAGGCTTTCATAGGGTCGTTTCTAGTGATGACCCCATAAGGAATGGTAGACAGTGGAGAGTATGGAGGAACAAGCACTGGAAGGAGAGAGGGAAGAAGGTGGCGGGGAGCAAACTTGCTTCTTTCATGGCAACTCTTTTTCGGGAACTTCAGAAATCTCCAGGTTAGGCTCACATATTTTTGTTTGGTTTTTGCTGTCTCTCTCTCCTCTCTTCCCCCTCCCCAACCCATGTATTTTGTTAAAGACTGAACCTAAGACTTCACATATAGGGGCTGGAGAAACGGCTCATGGTTAAGTACGCTTACTGCTTGTACAGGGCCATCCTCTGGACCAAACCACCAACATCCTCATGAGTTCAACTGAGCTTGCAAAAGATCTTTACAGCAGGGCTGTTGACTACGAAGTTCCCCTACGAAGTTCCCTTACACAAGCGGGAGAGACTTGGTGAAGGACATGGAACCTCAGCCTGCCACTTGTCCCAAACAATTGCCCATGTCCTCAGGGAGGGGCTAGATGTGTATAGACTGTGAAGGACTATTTCTCCAGTCATGAGGGAGTTGCCACCTATGCTGGGTACAGACCTTCCTGTGTGCCTGTTTTAAAGTCACCTATACTCTTGCCTGTGTCCTCTGACCCATTGATAAACTCATCAGTTCCCCAAAGTGAATTTTGGTGGAATTATACCTTGATTTTCCACTGGGACTTTAAGAGGAGGGGAGGTAGATGTTGCCTAGCCCCTCCACCACACACACATGCCCAGAACAAACGCTCACAACACAGACCTTCCAGAGGACCAGAGTTCAGTTTCCCTACTGGGAAGCTTACAACCACCTGTAACTCCAGCTCCAGGAAATCTGATGCCCTCTTCTGCCCTCTATGGGCATTTTATGTATATGCACACAGACAGACAGACAATGAAATAACTTTTTAAAAAGACTTCATATATGCTATTCAAACAAGCCATACTCTCCAACTGTGTTTTATGTCTCTGGTGTATTTAACCTTTTATCGTAATGTCGGTTTCTCTGTCTTTCACAACACTTTTGCCTTCAATTCTTTCTTTTCTGATGCGACACGGCCATAACTCTTCTCTGTAGTTTGTCTGACTATGTTGTTCTGCCTTTCTTTACTTTAAATCCTTCTTTGGGAAATTAAATATTTAGATGTTTCTTATCAACAATTTAAAATTGTATTTTCTATAATCTAGTCTGACAATTTGGGTTTTTTTTTCCTACATGAAAAAGTTCAGTTATTGGCATTCTGTGCATTTGATTTTAATTTATATAATAATCAATGATCAGTCACATCTGACACAACAATCAGTGCTTTAGAATATTTTGGTCATTTTACTTTTGCAGTATACTTACATTTTCTTCTATTTTTTACTTTTTTCAGGATTTTTTTGGTTGGTTACCTTTTTCTTCTCCAGCCTGTACTTTCGTGTATTCTCACACCCCTCATTAAATCACCAATGCCTGAAGTGAATTTGCCCTTTGTTACTGACGACTACTTTGTGGATTGGTTGTGTGTGTTTTGGTGGGGAGATAGTGTAGCTACAAAAGACCAAAAAAAAAAAAAAGGTAACTTCCCAGACTTTAGCAATCTTGCCTATCCACAAATGGCCCTCACACCAGTGGCACAGGAGGTAATGCATCCTTCACCACTGTAAAATAGCCTACTCCTTCTGCAGGGTCATGGGCCCGTCTTAGGAATTTGCCCATCTCCTCTCTTGCAGTGTATTTTTTAAGTTTTTATTTTTTTCTTACCATTGGTAAATTCTTTTTATTCATCTCACTGGCCTTCCAAATGCTGTTTTGTAAGGCACATAGAGAGAGGATCTTCTTGGATGTGCGGTAACCCGAGGCTCCCTCTGACTCATGACCAGCCCTGCCTGGAGGCTTTCTTAGGCATGAAAAGGAGCCAAGACGCTATCTCACGAGCAGATGAAAATTAGTACTGGAAGAAAGGTTACTATGCTCTTCTAGGAGAGGTTGGGCAACTCCAGGCCAGCTGAGTGTAAACTGCTGGACTCACACTGATGCTGCAGGGGAGGCTGAAGGTAGGAGCCTTGGAGACCGAGTAAGGGCCAAGGATTCCTGGGATGCTACTGTAGCAGCGTGGGTGGTGGGGGTAAGGAGCAGACTTCCACCACCAACAGGTGGGAATGCAGGCTAGTTTTAAGTCAGTTGTAGCGGCTTCATTATGGCTTGAAGAGAAGTTCGACACTGAGTAAAGACTGGCATTAGGCCTTATTTATTTATTTGTTTGTTTGTTTGTTTATGATTTTTTTTTCAAGACAAAGTTTCTCTGTAGCTTTGGAGCCTGTCCTGGAACTAGCTCTTGTAGACCAGGCTGGCCTCAAACTCACAGAGATCCGCCTGCCTCTGTGCCTCCCGAGTGCTGGGATTAAAGGTGTGTGCACCACCACCAGCACCCAGCTAGGCCTCTTTTAGAACACACACCTGCCCCTTTAAGACAGCAATCAATCTTAAGGGGCCGGATCCAGGGAGGTGAGTGTGGTGGTACACTCCTTTAAGCCAAGCATTGGAGTAGAGGAAGGCAGGTCTCTGTGAGATACAGGGCAACCAGGACTGCATAGGAAAACCTTCACACACACACACATACACCACAGGCTATACACACACAGACTACACACACATGAAAGAAAGGAAAAAAGAAAAGAAAAAAGGAAGGAAGGAAGGAAGGAAGGAAGGAAGGAAGGAAAAAAGAGACAGCTCTAGATTCACACCCACACCTTGCCTAGGACAGACTTAAAAAGTTTCTCTGTGTTGTGTCTAAAGAGCTTTTATATTTCTAGTTGTACCTGTTTTCGTTTTCTTGCTTTTCTTTTTTTGTTTGTTTGTTTTGTTTCTTGAGACAGGGCTTCTCTGTGCAGTCCTGGCTGTCCTGGAACTCACTTTGTAGACCAGGCTGGCCTTGAACTCAGAGATCTGCCTTCATTTGTCCCGAAGTGCTGGGATTAAAGGTGTGTGCCACTGTCTGGCACCAGTACCTGGTTCTTTCATTCTCTTGTCTTGTATACTACATTGAACAAAATCATGTGATGTAAAGCTTCCCACCATCCCCAGAAGGCTGCTCTGGGGATTTCCCTGAAGGTGCTTCTTTACTCCCACCCCACCCCTTCCATGTAGTGCTCTCTCTCTGTCTCTCTGTCTCTGTCTCTCTCTCTCTCTCTCTCTCTCTCTCTGTCTCTCTCTCCCTCTCTCATCCCTCTTTCCTTCTCTCTCTTATTCTCATACTTAATAAAGTACTCTCTGAGTTTTAAAGGGAAACCTCTCTTCGTTAAGGGCCTGCGATGACGATTCCTCTAATTGTATTGTTTCCCTCTAACGCTTTTCCTTCTCAAATGGCTCAGTCTTTTTCTCTTTCCCCCTTCTTTAAATTATGAGTGCATGGGTGTGTGGGAGTACGGTGCCCATGGTAGCCAGGACACCCTGTCAGATCCCCTGGAGCTGGAGTTACTGGCAGAGGTGAGGTGGCCAGTGTGGTTTCTGGAACTGAACTTGAATCTTCTCAAGTTCAGCTGCCCTGCCCATTTCTCTTTTTTCTTTGTGTTTAACATTCTCCTGACAGAGAGAGGGTTGAGTCTTGGAAGAGAAGTTGAAAGCCTTGTGGAATTAAATCAGGGGCCCTAAAGCAATGGACCCTGAAGAATTACATTTTCCTGGAAGTCTAGTGCTGGAGAAGGAAAAGCCAAAACCCTGGCCAGAGGGAGAATCTGCCTTGCGGGGAGAGATTTCATACAGTTCTGACAGCTCAGCTCACAGGTAAAGGAGCATATGGATGTCTTTGCCCTTTTTCCTTTCCTTTCCCTTTCCTTTCCTTTCCTTTCCTTTCCTTTCCTTTCCTTTCCTTTCCTTTCCTTTCCTTTCCTTTCCTTTCCTTTCCTTTCCTTTCCTTTCCTTTCCTTTTCCCTCCCTCCCTCCCCTTCCCTTTCCTCCCCCTCCTCCTCCCCCTCCCCTTCTCTCTCTCTCTCTCTCTCTCTCTCTCTCTCTCTCTCTCTCTCTCTCTCTCTCTTTCTTTCTTGGAGACAGGGTCTGACTCTATAACTCTGGCTATCCTGGAACTCACGATGTATCCCAAGTTGGCTTTGAACTCTCAGAGCTCTATCTACTTGTTTCTGCCTTCCGAGTGCTGGGACTGAAGGCATGTTAAAGGCATGTTAAAGGCATGTGCTATCATGCTCGGCTTGTTTTATCTTTAAAACAAAAAGTGTTTAACACCGATGCAGTGAAGGTAGAGAGAAATTTGGTTGAAGTGTCATGTGAATCCATTTCCTTTCTCAACTTCTGTTTCCTAATTTCTTCTAAAATACAGGGAACCAACGGCAGCGAGTTTGTGGGCCTAAGTGTCTGAGAACAAAAGTTCCCACCTTCCTGTCTTTCAGGAACACCCCAGAGCTTGTGTTCTGGAAAGGATCCCCAGCTTGCTACGCCACCTATGACTCCAGTTCCTTGAACATGGGCTCACTGATGCTCATTCCTCCGTTTGTTGCTCATGACACAAGATTAAAAGGAAGAAAAGCAAGCAAACAAGAAAAAGCCAACGAACCCAAGCTTACTTTCAGGGGTCTTTTTTTTTTTTTTAACTTTTCTATTGTTCATTTCAAATCCCATTAGAAACGTCAGACTATAATATAGTTTTTTGCTTTTGGAAAAAGATAATTAGGCTTATAACAATGAGTCAGATTGAACTGTCTACACAGAACTCATCCAGTAATAATATTTGATTTGTTTACTTTAATCCTAACAATAATAAATTATAATAACAATAGTTTTTAGTTTTTTAACAATATCAACCTTTTTGAAAATTCTTTCTGTGTATTATCTTATTGGATCTATTAGTAATTAGATACATTTTATGATGGTGCTTTCAGAGGTCTTAAGCCTCGCTAAGCCTCATTGTCTTTGACTGAAGCCTCACAGTTATATTGCGGGCCAAAGCTGCAATTGTGAATCTGATGGTTGTCCCTGTGTCCTTTCTGCTTCCTGAAGAGATGCAGACGTGTAGTTTGCCTGATAGCGTGTGCATACTCTGTTAGTCTGCTTTAAGGAAAACACATGGCTACTTCACTGGGCAAATCAGATGCGCCCAGGGTTCCTGCTGTGTTTGCGACAGTTTACTGTCTTCGGCTAGACGGTGTCTGCTAGGCTACAAACACACGCAGCTGAGCGGGGCCTATCATTGAAAGTTACCTCCTTCTCGGCAGCCTCTTCTTTGCTGGGGTGGTATTCACTTTTATCCATCGTTCCAGCCAGAGGAAGCCATTTCTGAGGTTTCTGGGTGATGTTTTTCACCGTGGTTACTCCCCTACACGCCAGGGACCATGCTCTAACTGTCAAACAGAGCCATTCCCATTACACATTCATAGGTTAGTGCAACAGCCATCGGGTGGATCTCCGCGCACACTGGACTCATTGTGGGTCTTTCCTGTCCAGGACCCCAGTTGTTATCTGACCCCAATAACGATAATGCTTGAATCTCTGATTTCCAAGGTTAATTGGACTCTGTGCCCAGTAGTACTGGAAGGCTCTCACTATTTTCTATCCCTCAGGGTATAATTATTGAATATTTGACTGCCAGACCTTCTGAAAAGGGATAAAGGGAAATGGTGACCGCGTGTGCCTGCCGCTGTGCCCTGGGATCTCTCTTTATGAGATCTTACCTTCCTGTAAGGCAAAGAGTACTGATTCAGGCCTACAGAGTAGGCAAGGGTGAGAAGTTTTCCTTGGTGGTGACTGCCATAAACCTTTATCATCCTTGCTGGTTTCCTCCAGCTGTAAAGCCAAGCCACAATTTGTCCCTAGGAATATTCTCTTCTGTTAGCAGCTGTGATTCTGCGGGGGACGGGCGCTCTGGCTGATGCCACGTGTCTCTTGCTGTCACCTATGATGATCACCTTGCCTGCCTAGGTTCTGTCAAGAGAGTGCTGTCCTGTGGCCTCTGCATCAGAAGATTCTGTCACCACTTGCATTAGGGGTGGGGTTCCCTAGCGGGGAGCATTGGTTCTTTCATTTATTTATTTATTTATTTATTTATTTATTTATTTATTTATTATGTTCTATTATTATTACTATTATTATAGTGTTCTGTCTGTCTGTATGCTTGCTGGACATGAAGAGGGTACCAGATCTCATTACAGATGGTTGTGAGCCACCATGTGGTTGCTGGGAATTGAACTCAGGACCTCTAGAAGAGCAGTCAGTGCTCTTAACCTCTGAGCCATCTCTCCAGCCCGAGCATTGGTTCTTTATCGCTTGGGTAAATAGAAAGCTCCCCAGGTGCTCCTATAAACCACTATCCCCTTGAGGGATTTCTGTCCATGGCAGTGTCTTGATCCATCTATGACAGTCCTGGTACTTCTGTGTTGCGAATATGGGCCACTGCCTTCTCCAAGCTTCTAGGAGTCATTAAGTGTGGCGTCACCTCCAGGTCCTCGCCAGTGTTAACCCTGTGCAGCACAGCAGTGTTCTATGCCCGTGAATGCTCCTTTTCTGGCTCACTTGATAGCAACCTGAGAAGGACAGGCCCCAGAAGCTTCAGAGCTGACTGGGAACATTGCCTATATCCCACAGTTCCTTTGAAATATAACTTTCCCATTTCTCTCCTTAGCAAATCCAGAATCTTGTAAGTGTCCAGACAGCAGTATGACAGCTACCAAATGCTCGGATGATGCATTTGGCCAGGAGGGAGATGCTGAGCCCTTGTTTTCACAAAGGCAGATAAACCTTGCATAGTCATGGATGTCCAATCAGGGTGACCAGAACCAAAGAAGGACTGGATGAGAAAGACGTGTGATGCATGGTGCCCACGCCTCATGCAACCGAGTGGCTCCGCAGCTGTCAGTATGCTGTGAGTCGGGATGTGGCAAGCAGTTGGAGGTGTTGGAGTCTGAGCCTGCGCTTTCCTAGTCCTAAAAAGCCAGGCTTGACCACCTGTCCTTGACTGGACAATCAAAGCAAGAAAATGACGAAAAAAGTAGGGAAAGGGGTTTACTCACTGTGGTCACATGGAGAAGCGCTTTGAGAGGGTGATGATGCAGATGTTCAATCTACAGCTGGATATTCAGTTATCCTTAGCATTTTGAAGTTATTAGTCTCTGTGTTATCTGCTACCGTCTTCTATAAGAAGCTTCTCAGCCCAAGTCTATGGCAGTAAAATAAATACTTGGAAACAGTTTGACAATGACCATTTAGCAAACAACAGCTATAAGTTTTCCCCAGGGACCCATGGCTTCCACAGCCATGGGTTTTGACCATATTTACAATACTGAGCCAGAATTTCCTTTTGTGAACAGTCCCCGCATCCAATCTTACCTAAAAGGTATATTGAGAATTTGAGGTTTGTGCATCTTTTAAAATTTTTCTCTTTTAAGCATCCATTCCCTCTTTCAAGGGCATCTCCCACATAAGTGGCCCACGATGCCCCAGGAATGTCAGGGTGGAGGGTGCTGCTGGGTCCTCTTGTCCACATACAGCACTGTTGTTTGATTTGGAAGTGTGCAGGGAGCATATCCATTGTGAATACAGACTATGTGAACTCACACATCCATGTGAGTATGGGAAAACTCCTCGGAGTCCCACAGCAGGGTGGCTCACGGATGGATGTGGCCTGTCAGGTCTGGAGTCATGCCTGCTACAGTGATGATGTCTCAGCAGACTCTGCAGAGGAGCATAGGAAAGATCGTCTAATCTGTTTCCCAGGACCAGACAGAATCTGCTCTTTGAGATTCACACACACACAGTGTTCTCTGGGCACGGCACTGACAGGCACAGCGGCCAAGCACTGTAGAGACAGCAGCTGTGGTTTCTTCCGATCTCTTCTTCCTCCTCTTCTTGTTTTGTTTATTAAGACAGGGTCTCACTCTGTAGCCCTGGCTGGCCTGGAACTCACACAGAGATCCACCTGCCTCTGTCTCCCGAGTGCTAGGATTGAAGGTGTGAGCTGCCGCACGCAGTCTCTGTAGCTTCCTGTGCTGGAATGATGAGGACTCGCTTTGGACCTCAGTTCTGTATTGTCAAGAGGGTGGATCCTGTTGCTTTTACCCAGACGGCAGAGGTCTGATCAGGCGCTTAGTTCCACTCGTGTTTAATTTTAAGGACGTCTACACTAGTGACAAGCAGAGAGAATAGCTTTTGTGAAATCTAACACCACAATGTTCTCCACCACTTGAGTAGCTCCTTGTCTTGTCGCCAGGCAGAGGACCTACTGGCTGCTACCCACGGATCAACAAAACACCTACTGGCTGCTGTCCAGGGATCAATAAAAATGTGACAGGTGAGTTTTGGAGGGATCACTCAGAGAAAATAGCACAGTTTTCAGGGCTGTCTGCTGAGCAGGAGTTCTGTGGAAAGTCCTAGAAGCTGGAGGGGCGAGCACATTTCCTCTGAGATCTGGAAATGACCCTTTGTGCAACAACACTTCTTGGTGACTTCATTCCACAGAGTAGCTAGCCACTGGTCCTTGAGCCTTAAAAGGCTCATTAGAGTTAACTGGGCTGAGAAGGAAGGCGTTTCTTAAAGTCTTCTGAACAGTGTTCTTAAGCATGCCTGCCTCTGCTAGCTCTTTTATCCATGTGACATCACTCACACACATACACACAGAGAGATACACACACACATACACACACACAGATACACACACACACAAACTGTACTGCTCCACCCATACCACACAGTATTGCTTCGAGTGTGGGGTGGGTCACTGGATACACATGCATCCCATTGCTAGTTGGAGCATTTCTGATGGTAAAAGGAGGACCTCACATTCTCAGGACAGGCTGTGTATCCCCATGTGACTCTGGATAAGACTCTTCCCTAGGCCAAAGCCATGACTGGGAAGGATTCACTATGAATCACTAGCAGTCGGTGCTCCAACAGCTCACAAAATAACTGTCCTGGTCCTGGCGGAACATTCTAAGAGATAGGACAGGTACACTTTGTACCCTAACGTCAGAGATGTCAATCCCATGCTGTCGTCATTAGACTGAAAGTTGGCTCTGGTAGGGACTAATGTGCCTCAAAAATAGGATATAAAGCACAGTAATGAATCGTGCTCAACCCCAACTGAGCTGTAGAGACGGTGTTGGTAGCCCCTCTGTATGGATGGCTAAGGCCTTCAAACAGGATGTCCAGAACAATAGGCTGGAGCGTTCAGCTCTAGCTGGGATGACTGAAAGGAGCCAGAGGGGCGTATGTAGAATGCTGTTACCCTTCCCCAGTAAACCTTCCAATCTGAGGGGAACTTAAACCCCATACATCTTCCTGTGTTTGAACATCTACTTATGAAACCGATTTCCAAATAAATGGGATTCGGAGAAAAACACTCCCCTTTTCCGTGGGTGTTTGCCCTGGGGAAAGACACAGGGAGGGGTCGATTCGGAGGAGAGAAATACAAGCCCCACAGTTGCTAGGACTGGTGCCGTTGTTCCTTAGCATGGCCTGCGTTTTCTAGAGTGCAAAGAGAGCCATGTGACTCACTGCAAGGTGGTCTCTGGCCAAGTCTTATCTTGCCCCATGCCTCCTAAGTCTCTCCTCCGGATCACAGATACTCCTGGGATTAGCCTCAGAGAAACCCATTATCTAAAATGCAATTTCCAGTAAAATGAGCCACACACAGGCATTAAAGATCCTCTAGGTGAGAGCTTGTTTGCTTATCTGCAAGTTGGAACCAAATATATTATTCTAATTGTTGTTCATGCTGACGCTGTGAGAGCACACATATCCAGGCTGTTCTGACTTGTATGGAATGCAGCCCAAGGGCCGCCAGTACCTCTCAGTGCAAATGCTGGAAAGGGTAGGGAGGAAAGACACCTACTCCCTTTGTGATAGTTTGAACATAAAATGTCCCCTGGAGGCTCATGTGTGTGTTCACTTGGTCCCCAGATGGGGGCGCTGTTCTGAGAGGCTGAGGAACCTTAGGAGTTGGAGTCTAGCTGGAGGAAGTGTGTTGCTATGGGGCATTGAGGGTCATAGCCTCCTTCACCTTTCTGATTTTATCTCTTTGCTTTCTGGTATATGGAGAAAAATAAGGCAAAACAAAACAGAACAGATAACAACACAAATTTGGACCACCACAGAAGGAGCCCCAGCCACCATGTCCCGTCCCCCATCAAACAGATGAAATAAACCTTCTTTTTTTTTAATATTTATTTATTATGTATACAATATTCTGTCTGTGTGTATGCCTGACGGCCAGAAGAGGGCGCCAGACCTCATTACAGATGGTTGTGAGCCACCATGTGGTTGCTGGGAATTGAACTCAGGACCTTTGGAAGAGCAGGCAATGCTCTTAACCACTGAGCCATCTCTCCAGCCCCTTGAAATAAACCTTCAAGGTGATCCTGTCAGATATTTTGACTCAATGAAAAAAAAAAGAAACTAATAAAATAGTATTCATTACTTAATAATTTGTAATTATATACTTTTAGTTACTTTCATTTACTCCTAATTTTTGTCTTCTTATTTGCAGGCAAATGGATGGAGTTAGAAAACATCATATTGAGTGAGGTAACCCAGACCCAGAAAGACAGTTATCACATATACTCACTCATATGGCTTTTAAACATAAAGCAAAGAAAACCAGCTTACGAATCACAATCCCAGAGAACCTAGATAACAATGAGGACCCTTAGATACATGGATCTAATCTATGTGGGATGTAGAAAAGACAAGATCTCCTGAGTAAATTGGGAGCATTTTACCATGGGAGAGGGTTTTACCATTTTACCATGGGGAGGGGAGAGGCAAGGAGGGAAGCAGAGAAAAATGTAGAGCTCAATAAAATCAATAATAAAAAAAAAAGAAGAAGACTTGCTGTGGGTGCAAATATATGATGTATTTTGAAGAAAGTTCCATGGAATTTTGAAGTTGTAAGAAATGGGTCTGGGGTCTCAAGAAAGTGATCTCACAATCCAAAGCATTGTAGCAAGGCAAAAAGATTTCTTTCTTTCGAGGGGTGCATAGCCAAATCAAGCATAGGGGCCCTGTCCCTCACTCTGAGAGGTCTGAGCTTGGGCTCACATTCCTGAATTTGTCTGCTT
This sequence comes from Chionomys nivalis, assembly GCF_950005125.1. Lineage (NCBI taxonomy): Eukaryota > Metazoa > Chordata > Mammalia > Rodentia > Cricetidae > Chionomys > Chionomys nivalis. Next base: position 45,721,242 of record NC_080094.1, on the reverse strand, counting down.
TAAAGCAACAAGCAGCCAACAAGCAGAATGCAATTCCAAGCAGAAAGTGCTACCTTGAGAACATCTTTGGATTCTAAGAAGCGTTGTCCCTGAAGGAATTTGTGTTTCTGCCATGTTGCTTCTTTAAAACACATTTTAATGGAGTTTTGTCCTAATTAGACTTTTGATAGAAAAGATACTACATTTTGTTTACCTTTTTCACAGAATCACTTCTTCTTTGTGCTAACATTAGACTTTATGAATGGTATCTGCTTCAGGAGACTGGGCACACCTGTGTTCGGAGCACTTCGACTTAGCAGTTGTAATATACCCCTGAAAGGTCATTCCCTTCTTCAGTATGAAGTGACTTTTGTGTCTTCTCATTGTTTCAGTTTGAAGTCTATTTTGTAGCTATTAGAACAGCATCATCTGCTTGTTTTCTAGGTTTATTTATTTACAACAGTTCCCCCATGATTCCATGCTAAAGTTGTAGCTGTCTTCTGTGGTGAGGTGTCTCCTGTTTTGAGAAATTGAGACCATTAGTAATCTTATTATTGAAAGGTGTGTATGGACTCTTTTCATTTTGTTTATTTGGTAGTTGTCTTAGTTAGGGTTTCTATTACTGTGAAGAGACACCATAACCAATAACCATGGCAAGTCTTTTTTTTTTCAAGATTTGTTTCCATATTTTCTGTACATGAATGCTCTGTCTTCATACACAGCAGAAGAGGGCATCCAATCTCATTACAGATGGTTGTGAGCCACCGTGTGGTTGCCAGGAATTGAACTCAGGACCCCTGGAAGAGCAGCTAATGCTTTTAACCACAGAGCCATCTCTCCAGCCTCAATCATGGCAACTCTTATAAAGGAAAGCATTTAGTTGAGGTGGTGGCTTACAGTTTCAGAAGTTTAGTCCATTATCATCATGGTGGGGAGCATAGCAGTGTGCAGGGTGACATGGTGCTGGAGAAGGAGCTGCTACATGGTAATATGCAGGCAACAGGAAGTAGTCTGAGACACTGGGTGGTATCTTGAGCATATATGAGACCTCCAAGCCAGCCTCCACAGTGATACACTTCCTACAAGAACACACCTACTCCACAAGGCCATGCCTCCTAATAATCCCACTCCCTTTGAGGGCCATTTTCTTTTAAAACACTATAGTAGTGGTTTTTCCTCTTCTTTCTCTCTTACTTTATTATTCTGGTGTGATTTATTTTTTTTCCTGTGATCTCATGATGAATATTTCTTTTCAGTTCAAAGGGATCATTCAAGTATATCTGTAGTGCTGTCTAAGTAAGTTCCTTGGCCTATTTTTATCATGGAAAGTTTTTATTTCTCCTTCAACTATACCAAATAGCTAGTTTTGCTGGGTATAATAATCCATGATGGCAATTTTTGTTTTTCAAAACTATTTCTTGAAATACCTGTTCAGGTCATCCTGGCTTTTAAAGTATTAACAAATCTGCTACTATTTTAATGGGTCTTCTTTTATATATGACTTGATGTTTCTATCTTGCTACTTTCAATATGGTTTCTTTGTTCTGTATATTTAGTATTTTAATTAAAATTACAATAGGAGATGGTAATTCTTTTTGGCCTTCCTGTTTGGTGTCTCAAATGCCCCTATGTTTGGACTGCATCTTCTTTACCAACTCTAGGATATTTTTGTTATTTTTTAAAAGTTATTTCTTTATGTAATATGTGTATGTGTGTGTACCACATCACGCGTGCAGAAGACCACAGAAATCAAAATAGGCCATTGGATTCCCTGGAATTAGTTATAGATGGTTTTGAGTCCTCATGTGGTGCTGGGACCTGAACCCTGGTCTTTTGCAAGAATAATACATGCTCTTAACCACAGATCCCTTTCTCTCTCTCTCTCTCTCTCTCTCTCTCTCTCTCTCTCTCTCTCTCTCTCTCTCTCCAGCTTCTGTAATGATTCTCTTTTTAAAATGTTTTCTATGCCTTTGGAAATACGCTGTTTTCCTTCTGCTACTCCGGTCATCAATAGACTTGTTTTTTTCATGGTGCTGCAGGTGACTTGGAATTCTCACTCACTTCTTATTAGCTTATCATTGTCCTTGTTTGATTGTTCCAGTTCATTTACCATGCTGAAGGGCTCCAGAATTCTGTTCTCTCTTTAATTGGTTCTTCTGGTGAGATGTTCCCCAGAATTTTTAAATTGAATTTCACGTGTTCTCTATTTCTAGTATTTCAGGTTGGATTTTTCTCAGTGTTTCTATTTCTCTGTTGAATCTCTCTTCCATCCTACATCACTTTTCTTATCTCATTCAGCTATTTGTGTTCTCAGGCAAAAGTTTACATTCTTTGATTTCTTTGAATATACTTATAACATTGAATTCTTTGTCTGGGATCTCATCTAATTCATTCTTGCTAAATACCATTGCTATAGGAATAGTAATTTCTGGAGGAGTTATGCTGTCTTGGGTTTTATGTGTCTCTTATGTTATGGGATTTATGCATCTTGTTTTATTTCTTTTCTCTGTTTAATTTTTAAAGATGTATTTATTATGTGTACAGCATTCCTTCCATGTGTGCCCGCACACCAGAAGAGGATGCCAGATCTTATTATAGATGGCTGTGAGCCACCATGGGTTGCTGGGAATGAACTCAGGACCTCTGGTAGAGCAGTCAGTGCTCTTAACCACTGAGCCATCTCTCCAGCCCTCTTGGTTTAATTTTTAATCAGCTCTATTTTTTTCAGTTAAAGTACTTACAATGTTCATGTGGGGTTTGGATGTGGTAGAGTATACAGTTCTGGAAATCATTCCGTAGTCCAAGAACTCAGGCTTCTTGGTGCAAGCTCTGTATTGCTACTTGAATAGGACATTAACTGGGAGGGTCACCGCAGCTGCTTTCTACTCTGCAAATGTCATACCGGCCAATTCACAACAGTGGCTCCTCTAACTTCCATGACTGTTGGAGGGTAAATAACCAAGCATAGTATGGTACAGACTACTCAGATTTTAGCTAACGAGGTTAGGATTGGGAAGGAAATAAGGTGGGTAAGGATAAAGATAAATAAGTAAAAATATTGAGACTAGTAAAGTAGATGGGAAGGGAAAGTTGGCTGAGATACTACTGTTCAGGTCCACAGATTTTAGTGATTGTTAAAGCTATGGAAAGTTATTAAGAAAAGAGGAGGACAAGAGAGATGGCTCAGTGGTTATGAGCACAGGTTGCTCTTCCAGAGGGCTGGGTTCAACTCCCAGCACCCACATGGCAGCTCACACGGTCTACAACTCAGTTCCAGGGGATCCAGCACACTCACATAGACATACATTCAGGCAAAACACTAATGCACATGAAATAAAAACAAGTCTTTTAACAAATTTTTTAAAAAAAAAAGTAAAAGGAGGCTGAACATGGTTTTATGCACCTTTAATCCCAGTACGCAGGAGGCAGAGGCAGGTGATCTCTTGTGAGTTCTAGGCCAGCCTGGTCTATGCATTGAGTTCCAGGCCATTCAAGGATACCACGTGAGATCCTTTCTAAAACAAACAAACCAAAATGTAAAGAGGGGTGGAAAGGATAGGAGAAAGAAGACAAGATAATGAAACCAGATGGGACGTCTGCGCTGTGATTGAAGAGTGCGCTAAAGGGCGGGTGGTGGTGCCGCACGCCTTTAATCCCAGCACTCGGGAGGCAGAGACAGGCAGATCTTTGTGAGTTCGAGGCCAGCCTGGTCTACAAGAGCTAGTTCCAGGACAGGCTCCAAAACCACAGAGAAACCCTGTCTTGAAAAACCACAAAAAAAAAAAAAAAAAAAAAAAAAAGAGAGAGAGAGAGAGAGAGAGAGTGCGCTAAAGAACGCCTCAGAGTCAACTGGCTGGAAAAAAGAGGAAGGGGTTCTGGCTTTGCTTTCTCTCCTCTAGCACACCAGGGCTGTTAAGCGATGGTGGAAGCTGGAAGGGACCAGAAAGTTCCAGTTCCTGCTGAGCATCTCCAGACACCTCTACAACAGTTCCATCATCACGGGGGAGTGCTTCTCTGCCGTGTATTCTTCTTGAATTGTGACCCTAATTGCGCATGCTCAGATGTATGTATCTTAAGTTAAACATGCACTGGTTTGGACCCATTCCAAAGTGCCCCCCCCATATGAATATGTATAGGCCTCCCTAAAGTTCCTCACCCTTTCTTTGTTTGAGGGGAGCACTATGCTCTCCTACCTGTAGGTGATAAAAAGCCTTCACGGTTGTGTCTCGGCTGTGACTTCAAGTCTTGCCCTTGGAGTTGCTCACACAGCCACAGCTGGAATGCTGCTACTCAGCCTGCCTTCTTCATTGTTCTCCATTTCATTCAGTTCGGGACCCCAGACCATGGGATGGTGCAAGTCTTCCCCACCCAGTTCAGCTTTTCTCGAGACATCCTCAGAGACACACCCAGGGGTGTGTGATTCCATGGTAAGTCTAAATTTATGCAATCTGACAAAGAAGATTAACGACCGTGCTCAGTACTGATTAGGAAAGTCCATGCCTTGGGATTTCTATTTCTGTGATGAACACCATGACCAAAATCAACTCGGGGAGAAACAGTTAATTTTCTCTTATGGCTCTCAGGTCACACTCTTATCACTGAGGGACATCAGGGCGGGAGTCTGGAGACGGGAACTGAAGCAGAGGCCATGGAGGATGGCTGCTCGCTGGCTTGCTTCTCATGCCTGTTCATCCTACCTTCTGATACAGCTCAAGACCTTCTACCCAGGGGTAGCACCGTCCCCCAAGGGCCTGGCCCGTTCACATCAACCTGGATGGAGGCATTTTTCTCAACTGGGTTTCCCTACTGCCAAACAACTAAAGCAATGGTCAAGTTGACAAGCTAACCAGCATATGAAGTAAGAAGAAAAACAGGCCTAATTTAAAAAAAAAAAAAAAATCAACTGTTGAGTAATGATGTGACACTTGAGGCGGGCTTGGGGAAGACTGTGTTGACTCAGTATCCTGTCATGCAGCCTGTGGGTCTGGATCTGAGGCCCCACCATGGATAGCAACCACAAGGAGAGGTCCAAGTCTTCCTTGGGAGGTGGCAGGAAAGCAGAAGGGCTCCATCTGTGCCTCATTTTACAACTCCCCAGCAGAGGGCAGTCTGAGCTCAGGCACCATCTTCCCTGGCCACTGGTTTAGACAACAGGACAGATGGACACCTAGCCCCCTCACTGCCCACTGAAGCTTGGGCATGGTGCCCACTTGCTGGCAGCAGCAGCAGCAGCAGCACCAGAGAAACAGGATGCACAAGGAGGTTGTTTTGAGTTCTCCCAAAGCCTGGCAGATGCCCGGCTCTGGTACCCTGCCACAGTCCCCCATCTAGGATCCTGGACTGAAGGTTCATTGGCCTCTCATCCCAATGCAGGGTACTCACTGTTTCCATTCACAGTTCAGAATCCGTTTCTCTAAGGCATAGACTCCCAGAGCCTCAGAGGTGGGAGGGGCTTTGTTGCTTTAAGTCTACAAACTGGCATTTCAAGTAACTTGAAATGTAGGCAGGTGGGGGCCTACATTGTGAAGCTGTCTTAGAGTAAGATAGAGATAGAGGCAGCTATGTTGCATGAGGGGGGTGAGGCCTGTGAAGAAACGTCTCAATCCTACTGTTGTCTGAATGACAAGAAATATGGCTGCTGCTGGTGGTGGTGGTGGTGGTGGTGGTGGTGGTGGTGGTGGTGGTAGCTGGAGAGATGGATCAGTGATTAAGAGCACTGGCTGCTCTTCCAGGGGACTCAGGTATGACTCCCAGCACCCACATGGCAGCTCACAACCCACAACCATCTGTAACTCCAGTCTCAGGGGATCTGATGGACTCTTTTGGCCTTCTGGGACATTAGGCCCACACAAGAGACATAGATACACATATATACAGGCAAAACAAACAAACAAACAAACAAACAAACAAACTATAAAATTACTTTTAAAAATTGAGGAAGATTTTGGAGGAGTTGGAGAGGAAAAGTATATGAACAAAATATCTTGTATCAACAATTTTTAATTAAAGAAAGAAGGAAGGAAGGAAGGGAGGGAGGGAGAGGAGATGGAGGGAGGGAGGGAGGGAGGGAGGGAGGAGGGAAGGAGGAAGGAAGGAAGGAAGGAAGGAAGGAAGGAAGGAAGGAAGGAAGGAAGGAAGAAAGGAAGAAAGGAAGAAAGGAAGAAAGAAAGAGGCCATGACCGAGTTGCATCACTGGTTACCAATTATCTCCTTATTTAATAGAAGAGAAAAGTTAAACCCCAGAGAAAGGAGTCACTTACCCAAGAAGGGCTCCATTCTCTCTCACTAGAGCCCGGCATGTTCAAGTCCTGGTACCTTGGGGTAAAGGATGAATGAATATTCAGCAGAAGTAGCTGGGCATGACTTGGACTTCTAGATCTGTCTGACTAGTGGCCACTGATTAATTTTAGATTACCTCATTTCCTTCCTTGGCCAAAGAACTCTTATTTGGAGAAAGCAGCCTCTCCTAGGACACAGGACACTCCTTTTCCTTGATGAGTCATAGGCTCCGAACCCACTGTGGACAGCTTGACTTCAAGGCAAGAATCTTCTCCGCTCCTGCTTTTTCCAACCAACACCTCCGTCAGTGGCACTCCACTCCTTTGGCCAATTCCCTGTAACTTAAATTAGCATCCCTAGACATGCTATACACTCCTTGAAATGGGACTGTAAGGATCCAGAGGATTGCCCATCTTCAATCCTCAAAGCTCATAAGGAAAACGGGTAGAGGCGCTGTCTTAATTAGGGTGTCTACTACTGTGATGGAACACCATGACCAAAAGCAACTTGGGGAGGACAAGGCTTATTTCACTCACAGTTCTATAGAACAGTTCATCATCAAAAGCAGTGAAGGAGCCGGGCGGTGGTGGCGCACGCCTTTAATCCCAGCACTCGGGAGGCAGAGACAGGCGGATCTCTGGGAGTTCGAGGCCAGCCTGGTCTACTAGAGCTAGTTCCAGGACAGGCTCCAAAGCTACAGAGAAACCCTGCCTCGAAAAAACAAAAACAAAAACAAAAAAAAAACAAAACAACAACAACAACAAAAAAAACAAAAGCAGTGAAGGCAGGAACTCATGCAGGGCAGGAACCTGGGGGCAGAGCTGATGCAGAGGCCATGGAGGGGTGCTGCTTACTGGCTTGCTCCTCATGGTTTGTTCAGACTGTTTTCTTTTTCTTTTCTTTTTTTTTTCTTTTTGTTTTTCTAGACAGGGTTTCTCTGTGTAACAGGTCTAGCTGTCCTAGAACTAGCTCTTCTAGACTAGGCTGACCTCAAACTCACAGAGATCTGGCTACCTCTGCCTCCAGAGTGCTGGGATTAAAAGCATGCTCCACCAGCGTCTGGTCCAGACTGCTTTCTTATAGAAGCCAGGACCACCAGCCCAGGGATGGCACCACCTACAACAGGTTGGACCCTCCTGCATCAATCACCAATAAAGAAAATGCCCCGACAGACTTGCCTATAGCCTGAATTTATGGAAGCATTTTCTTAATTGAGGTTTCCTCTTCTCAGATGACTTCAGCTTGTGTCAAGTTGACATAAAACTAGCCAGCACAGGCACAGAGCATGGTTTTCCTGCCACGTGTGCAGGTCTCATGGATGCTACATGTGCTGGCAGAGATCTTAGAAGTGGCTTTTCAGAAGTCAGCGTGTTTTGGCATTGTGGCCACCTCCAGGAGAATGAGCAGGCCAGAGCTTGGCTGTGGATTTTTGCTTAGCCTCAGCCTCCTTTGGAGTAGCTGGGATTGTGCTATAGCTACATGACAGCTCACAGGACTACACCTTTAGGTCTCAGGCCTGTATCTGGAATAGAGCCCTGGGAAGAATGTCATTTCCTTGTTGCTATGACTAACTCCAGCGAGGATTAACACATAACAAATCCCTTTGTCATGGGCTCTTGCTTGTCCAGCTCCTCCCAGCCAGCAGGCACAGAAGGTGGCCGAGGTAATAGCGGTGGTAGAGGTGGGGGTGGTGAAGCAGTCCTGAAAAACTAATCTTGAAGAAATTACCTCAAGAATACCTCCTAGAGGAAGAAGTAAGCGGCGTGTACCTATTTGTTCAAGGAAAAAGGAACAGAAATAGAAAGAAGACAAAGAAAGTGGAGACTAATGAGGTTAGCTACCTGCAGGGCATGGCAGAGAAAGGATGGGAAGGATAAGTGGATGAAGCAGGAACAGGACTCTCTACACAGAGCCTTTGTTCTGACCTACGTTAGGAGCCACTGAAAAATTAATGAAATAAAATTTGGAAGGAGACGGAGGACCCTGAAATCAAATTTAAAAAAAAAAACAGAAATAAAAATAATTTAAAAAATGTTCTTTGACCGCCATCTTATCACTTTATAATAAAATGTTTATTATGCATGAAACAATTAATTAAAAATTAATTTAATCTCTGTTATTTCCTTGAGTGACTGGTGCTGTGACTACTTTGACAAGAGCAGAGATGCATCATGGTTGTTTCAAGCCTTCTAAAGGTCCCCACAACTGAAGCCAGATTTTCTGTCAGATTGATGCGAGAGCTCAGTCCTGAGACCCCATTACATACTCCTCTCTGGGGCAGGCACATAGGATGAGTTCAGTGTCCCCTAGGTTCCAGGAATCAGTGAGCTCAGTGACAAATATTTAACATCATGAGGTCACACAGCAGGGGACCAACGATTCCTTTTACTACCCATAAATACTTCAGTGCCAATAGGATTCTATGAATTCCGAGAGCTCTTTTCCTGAAAGATAAGGAATTTGAGATAATCCTTGTTGGTAGGATTCAGACAGGTACAGGAAAAAAAAAAAGAGGAGGGAAATCCAAACAGCGGAACTCACTGAGAACAAGGCGGGAGCTTGGGCAGGGAGTGAAGGGTAGGTATTATATGTAATACAACTGTATATGTATATCCCTTATGTATACAATCAAATATGACTTTCCGGTGACCTCTCAGAGTTCCCAGGCTCATAGGAGGAAGAAGCCCACATGAGGCTGGAGTATAGTTATTAAGTTCCTGTCTCCACATCTTAGTCCTGCGTGGTGGGTATTTGCCTTGCCCCTTTCCAGTGACTGGCTCAGTGACGACCTAGGGAAAGACAGATACACAGCACTCTGTATGTTAAAACGTGTTTCTGCATAAAAGAGAGAATGTGCTCGCTCCTTTGGCTGGTCTCACTCTTTTCTTCCTCTCTAGTGTCAGTGCCGAGAAGCAGAAGTAGGAAGACAGGCCACTCCCTGTTTGCAAAGCAGGAAATCAAAGTTCTCCATCCTGCTGTGTTTCTCTGCAGTCAACCTGTCTGTAACCCCAGGTGTGTCAGGGGAAGCGCTGACAGGAAACCCTTCCTCCTCCTATCCCCTCCTCCCCTCCCCTAGCTGTGCTGGGGCTCAGCAGGGCAAACAAAAGTGAGAAGAGAAAGCAGGAACGCTTCATAGGGCAAAGGACTAAGCTGAGCCTGAAAGTCAGAGGTCAGCCTGGGTCTAGGCAGACAGCAAGACATAAGAAGAAAATCTATATGTAGGGCATTCCCATCAGACCATGGGCTCACTGTGTCCTGCATCTTAATCACAATCATTACGAGGTAAGTCTGAAAAAGCCTTGGGGTGTGAACAAAGGCAACATCTGGCCTCCAAGTTGCTGTCCTCTATTGCTCCACACCCTTCTCTTTCAAACAAACACATGGTACCCACGTCTCCAAGAAGATAAAGCCAGTATCTGCTCCCTTTTGTTCTTTTTATTCCTGTCTGCTCCCAGTGCTCTTGTATCCCTCCTCAGTACCAATGCCAAGGTCCTGGTAACAGCTCCAGCCACGGGGTCCGGGGCTGTGGCTTTGTATCCATGCTTCATCAGGAACATACTTTTTTCCTTCCTCCCACAGCCAATGTCAGGACCAGCCACCAGGGCCCAAAGGTGGTGGTTTCTCCTGTGACACCCCTCAGACACTGTGGTTTTGACATCCTGTCCTGGTGGTGTACTTGTCCCCCCACGCCACCTCCAACCAGAGCTTTCCAGGTGCAGGAGCCAAACTTTGTTTTTCTCTTTCTGCTAGCTCAAGACACAGCTCTGATAATATTTGGATAATATTTGAGACATGGATATTTTCCTTTAAACCAATATTTTAAAAACTTTTTCAGCCTCCACCCACACTGAGAAATACATTTTATTTCATCAACAGTTTGCACCTGCAGACAGACAGACAGACAGACACACCCGTAACACAATTTTCAGGAAAGAATACTTACAATATTGAATGCACTCTGGTATTTTCTTTATTTCATTTTTTACCAGGCTGCCTGTGTGGGTTTGGGGATGTAGCTCAGCGGTACAGCACTTGTCCAGCAAACATGAGATCCTAGCATCAAATCCACAACGCGCTTGTCGGGACTTGGAGGTAGAATGTTCCATCTTAAAGCACTGGGATACTCTGCCATTGCTAAACCAAGAAGAGCTTCGCACCCCAACCTGATCAGACTAGGGTTAAGCTATGTACAAGTGGGGGCTCTGGCCAGTTCTGCTTTGCAGACTGTGAACTTGGCCTCATTAGAAGGAAGGAGCCCTCTTTGAGGGTTTACTGACAGTGGCGATGGCTTCCATAGTCTGGATAAGAACTAGGCCCTAGTCCTGCTTTTTGTATTTTTCCTCTTTGGTTGTTTATTATTTTTTCCTTTATACCTTTAACAACTCATCCTATTTCAGAGTTTACCTGCTGCCGCAGGCTCACCTTAAGATGGCTCATCTCATGTGGTACTGTCACTCATTCTTATGTAGGTGACCATTTGCTCCCCTGACAACCCGGATGCCACCTGGCCAGGGAAACCCAGCCATCAGGAATCTGTGAGTGAGTGAGAGGAGCTGAACTGTGGTGCCCATGGGGTTTACAGATTCCTATTTTTCAAGTGTTGCCTTCCTAGAGGGACCCAGTAGGCAAGAGCAGGGCAAGGCAAGCCACTCTGTCTCAGGGTGGCAAGAGCTGCCCTGGGCTGAGGAGCAGAGACCGGAGTTAACAGTGAGTTTACAGAACACAGTTATCCTTGCAATGTTATGTTTATACTTAATAGTTTAGAAATTAAGATGGGGGTGCTCAGAGGCAGAGGCAGGAGGATCTCTGTGAGTTCGAGACCAGACTGGTCTCCAAAATGAGTTCCAGGACAGCCAGAGCTGTTACACAGAGAAACCCTGTCTCAAAAAACCAAACCAGGACTGGAGAGATAGCTCAGCGGTTAAGAGCATTGCCTACTCTTCCAAAGGTCTGGAGTTCAATTCCCAGCAACCACATGGTGGCTTACAACCATCTGTAATGAGGTCTGGTGCCCTCTTCTGACCTGCAGGCATACGTTTAGGCAGAATATTATATACATAATAAATAAATAAATATTTTTAAAAAGTATATTTAAAAACCAAACCAAACCAAGAAGTTTAGGAATTAAGAAAATAAATCTAAACTTCAAAGACGGGGCACAAACAATGGGGCTCTGGAATGCAGGAGGCGATTGGACATTCAAAGGGAATAATGGCAGGTAATAGGCAGCCCCTTTGGGTTAACACCACCCCTCTCTAGCACAGCCTCACCCTGAATAAGATGAAAGAGGAATGCAAGGGTGGGGGAGATATTCCCACCTCCCATCCCAATAGAGCGACATTCCAGCTATAAAGCCTTTTAGTAACTGTCAAAATAGCATCATAAAACATAATATATAAATCATGAAATTACATTACAAAATGTTGTCATGATTCTGTCTGCTGATAACAGTAATCACACATCCTTCATGAGAAAAAAGTAGCAGATACTTTTATAGTATCTGCTATAAAAGCGGGCTACATTGCAGCCTTTCGATAGCAGGCCAGCCACCTCCAAGATGGCTGATGAGAAGGCTCCAGCTAGGAACTGCAGGGTCTCACATAAGCTGTTCTCTGCTTTTCAACCTTATCAAATACTTTCTAGGATAGCATTGTGCTGTCCGTCAAAGGGACAACATTGGGCTGGAAAGATAACTCAGCAGTTAAGGGTGTGTCTGCTCTCCTGGAGGCCTTGTCTTCCATTCCCAGCACCCACTTGGTGCTTAACAGTTCTCTGGAACTCCAGTTCCTGAGCTGACACCCTTCTCTGACCTCCTCAGACATAGCACACTGGGTACACAGACATACATGCAGGCTAAAACACTCATACATAGTTTTTTAAAAATCTCAGATTAAGGGGGAGGAAAGCAATTTTATTTTTCTGAGACAGGGTCTTATGTAACGCTGGTTGGTCTTGAACTTCGCCGTGGAGGATGACCTCCTGCCTCCAGCTCCAGAATGCTAGGATTACTAGAGGATTACAGAATGCTAGAGGCCTATCCCACTCAGCCCAGTTTATTTGGTATGGAGACTGAGATTGAATCTGAGGCTTTGCACAAGCTGAGCCAGCACTCTACCAACTGAACTGCATCCTCAACCCTGGTCGTCTCATCTCTATGCTGAACCTGAGGGGTAGCGGAGGCTGTTGTTGTTCAAGGTGCTTGCCTATCCCACTGGTGTAAAGACACGGGTTCAATAACAGGCAACACACATACACACGTGCACACACACACACAATCCTGTAAATTAAAACTAAAACAGGGGCTGGAGAGATGGCTCAGAGGTTAAGATTACTGACTGCTCTTCCAAAGGTCCTGAGTTTAATTCCCAGCAACCACATGGTGGCTCACAACCATCTGTAATGAGATCTGGTGCCCTCTTCTGGGCTGCAGGTGTACATGCAGGCAGAACACTGTACACATAATAAATAATAAAGAAAACATTTTTAAAAAGAACAAGGGGCTGGAGAGATGGCTCAGAGGTTAAGAGCACTAGCTGCTCTTCCAGGGGTCCTGAGTTCAATTCCCAGCAACCACATGGTGGCTCACAACCATCTATAATGAGATCTGGTGCCCCTTCTGGTATATATATGTTAACAGAACATTGTATACATAATAAATAAATAAATCTAAAAAAAAAAAAAACCAGAAGCTTAACTACTTACCTAGTGCTGCTTCTTTCTTTCTTTCTTTCTTTCTTTCTTTCTTTCTTTCTTTTTTTTGAGAGAGCAGTCATAACCCATCTGCAATAGACTATGCTCCTCAGAAGTCGTGTGCTGAGCCTGAGTCCAAATGTGGTATCATCAAGAGGCAGGACTTTAGGGTGGTGATTAGACCATAGGGTGGAACCTTCGTGCATAGGATCAGTGCTCTTAGAAGAGACTTCTAAAGAGCTCCCTCGGGCTCTGTCATGTGAACAAAGTAGACCAGAGGATGGCCCTTCGCTAGACACCAATCTGTGGGCATCCTGATCTTGAACTTCCCAGCTTCCTGTGAGCAATACATTTCTGTTGCTTACGGACCACAGGTCTGTGGAATCCTGTTTCAGTGGCTTGCATAGACGAAGACACTAATGTGCTCGCTGTTTGCCAAACATAGAAAGTGAGGATGGCCCACGCTCTCAAGAGCATATGGTTTTCACTTTAGTCAGGTAAAGTGGGATGACCTTGCCGTGTGGACTGAAAAGGTCCTGAGCTGAGCCTGCAACTCTCTGGCCCAGGATTCTCCCAGCTTGGGAGCAGCCAGTCTCTCCTGAGCCTTGGGTTCGCACCTACAGAATTCAGGTAGCTTCACCATTGTTCAAGATTACTAGAAGGAAGGAACCAGGGGGGAAGACTGAGAAGCAGTAAGATTTCTGAGAAAGTTAACCTTTTTCCAATTTTATGAATGGCAGTACTCAGTGAAGGATTACAGGAGAAACCAAGATGAAACAATGCTAAGGTTGCCTTTTGCTAAGTAACCATGCACGGCTGCTTCAGTGCACAGGAGGGAGTGGCGGCAATGACAAGCCAGGCTGGGCACAGTCGACATTTTCCCCCTGTGAAGCAATGGAAAATAAAGCCAACGGATAGGAGGCCCAGTCATGGAAAGCCCTGGCTAGACAAAGCCACTGGCTTGTGTCCCCTAGGCAATGATAGAAAACAGTGGCTTAGAAGACTGTGCAGGCTGAGTCCAGTGGGGTGCAGAGACTGGGAAACAGCTAAGGTGTCAACAGATGAGCGGCTGGCCACATAGGACGGTGCGGGAAGGGCAGGAGAAACCAGAGTCTAGTCTAGGTGCCGGGTTCCATGTGTTCTTTTCTTCTGGCGCCTACCTCCATCTGCTTCCTCCTCCTGTTCGTCTTCCACCCCCACAGCCCGCATCAGCCCGGCATCCTTTACCACTTAAGTCAGCGTGTTGATGGCACTTAGCAAAGGCTTAGGATGATCAAAATGTCGCCAGCAGGAGCTCCCTGGCAAACTCCGGCTGGCTGCCTTTGAGCGGGTCACGAGCAGAGGAGGGGCAGGCCCACCCTTTCTCTAGTGAGAATGTCAGCTCTGCTTCTCCCTGCCAGGAAGTCGGAGCCCTGGGCAGCACCTGACACGAGGTGCAGCACAGCTGGCTGGGCGAGAAGAGAAGCTGACACTTCTGGGCTGGCTGAGGGCTGCTGCTTCTTCCACTCCGTGCGGACGAAAGCAGGGCACCCTGCACCGGGCCAGACACTGAGGGGCTGACCAATGCCTCCGGGGACCCAACTGTAGAAAAGGATTTCTGGAATGGCTGCAGGCACGGCACCTCACTGAGGAAGTAAAACTGGTGATTCATAGTCCAGTCTAGGTGAAAAAGGGTTGGGTGTGGTCCTCCTGGGGCCTTCCACCTCTAATATGGACCTTCCTTGGTATCTCACTTGCTGGTCTTTTTGTCTTGCCCTGAGCTTGAATTTGCCAGTCCCTGCTAAGCCCCCTGTGTTCTGACTGCAGGGCACAAGGATGGTCACGCCAGTATTCTTCTGGTATAGCTAAATAAATACATGGAAAACAGAGCAGATCAACCAGACCCAGTGGTGGAGTGGACACTTTGAATAGTAAAATTAAACTTGGATAGGGGGATTCCAGGGGATGAATGTAAGGATAAGGACGGGAGCTCTTCATCACGGGTCACGTAACACAGAGTAGACTGATGATGATAATGGCCCACGGCATGTCTACAGAATTGGGCCACCTAGTAGCCAGATAATCGAGGAAGAGGCAGGAGTGGGAGTGGAAGGAGTCATTCATCTGGGTGAAACCACAGGATGTAGATTATTGGGATATGGAGTTGGGAGATTCAAAGAACAGTGGGCTTGAAACCGCAGAGTACCTAGCTGAGGGACACCGCTCTGGTTATTCCCGAGAGGGCTGCTGCTTGGAGGCATTGAGATATACTTGGAGGTGTTTAGAGGTGAAACAGATGACAGGGAGAGAAGTCCTGGATCATGAGCCTGCTGGGGACAAAGAAGACAATAAGGGTGAGAGGAGCTAGTGACACCCCCCCTCACACACACCCTGGGGTGGATGGAAATGCTAATCTTGGATTTCACAACAATCTGCAGTTCCCATGTCCCTCGGTCTTGTGTCAGATATTCTAGCCCATGCTGGTGGAAAGTCCCTGAGGCCCTGGTCTTCATTCCTGCAGGCTGCTGGACGGACCAAGAGCAGAGAGGGTGTTCTGAGCTCAAGGTTGGGATCCTAAGCACCAGACACTGCTCCTTTCTCCTTCTGCGCCTATTCCTCCCCTGCCCCGCATCCCAGAGCCCAATTAGAGCTGCCAGCCACATGTCCAGAGGGTTGGAAACATCAGGGAAGTGTTCTGAGTGGTCCCTGCTAGATGCCCAAGAGTGAGAGGGAATGAAAGTGGTGCCCATCGGGAGGTGAGGGCAAGAGCTGGCTTAATCCTCGGTTATTTATGGGCAGCAAGATCCTTGAGCCAGCCCTTCTGAGTTGCCAACTACGGACTTACAGTTGTTGGCAGCAAAACTGTGTCTCTTCAGAGTTTGGTTACCCACGATGACCCCATAACAACCGCCATGCCAACGGCAGGCTCCGTGGAGGTGGGGATGTCAACAAGCAAGGAGATGAAGGCGAGGTCGACCTCACTGGGTGAGCAAACATACACCCCACATGGCTGGGGGAAGGCGGTGCCCATCAGCTGGGCTGTGGGAGGCTGCTGGGGAGAAGACGGGTGGATGGAGGAAGGAAAAAACCCTGGTCGACAGAAGCAGGGGCAGTGGAAATGGGAGAGAGGCAATCTTGTTCAGAAATGACAGGTGCCAGGCTGGAAGGGGAAGGCAGGGGAAACGCTGCTTAGCTGAGGAGAAGAATCAAAAGATTTCAAAGAGCTGAGAGTTAAAAAGAGAGGCTGACACTGGAGAGGGAGATGTGGGTAGCCACGTGTGATCTGGAAGGGATTGGAAAACACCCCTCAGCCTTGGCCTGGGTGTTTCCTTCTGTGTGCTGGGTGGGTGTCTGAGTTGGTACATTATTATATAGATAATAAAAACATCGTGCAGCTTACAACCCAGCCAATACAGTTGCACGAGGACAGACTGACGGACAGACATACACTTTATAGTAGACTATTATTATGCAGATAATCCAAGAAAACAATCAGGAAGACTGCAAAAGAATTCAAGATAGTGGTGACAGACCAAAGAACAAGTTACATAAGTCCATGGTATGGCTTCATTTGATTAAAAAAGGAAAACTGTATATATCATAGAAAATATAAATATTTGTGTGTGTGTGTGTAACTGTTAATGGTGATTATTTGGGGCATTAGATAGAAAGCTGGGATCCCCAGGAAGTGCCCTTTTAACTGGGTAACCTTCTCTGTGTTGTTTTTGAGACTATATTATTTTTAATACAGAATTCGGAGCTTTTCTTGCAGTAAATAATTTTACCCATTAGTCTGACAGGTTTTCTCCTCTGCCGGTGGTAATGGGGACTGAATCTAGGGCTCTGTGCATGCTAGGCAAGTGCTCTGCCATTGAGCCATATCCCCAGCCCTCTTCTTTAAAAAAAAAAAAAATAGCCATTATTGCTTATGTATAAGTGATGTCTGTGTATGAGGTCAGGTGGGGGGACATCAGATCCTTTGAAGTTAGAGTTACAGATAGTTGTGATCTGCCTGGTGTGGGTGCTGGGAATTGAACTCAGGTCCTCTTTAAGAACACCATATGCTCCTAACCTTTGAGCTATCTCTCCAGTTCCCTCAACCTTCTTTTTAATTTAAGACAGGCTCTCACGATGTTGCCCTGACTAGTCTTGAATTAGCAATCTCCTACTCTCAGCCTCTGAGTATCTGGAACTATAGACTTTGTTTAGCCCAATAGTTACAATGACCATGTTTTGAGAGCTAAATCATCAAAGCACAAGTCTGATATATGTGGGTTCCTATGGGGACAATGGAATGGAGTATTCACAGTTGGGGGGCCATCTTGGAAGATGACATATTCTCATATTCTTTCCCCAGTCTGTCAACACATGCAACACATCTATCTATCTATCTATCTATCTATCTATCTATCTATCTATCTATCTATCTATCTATCTATCCATCCATCCATCCATCCATCCATCCATCCACCCACCCACCCACCCACCCACCCACCCACCCACCCACCCAGCCAGTGTCCACTAGGGCCTATAGGACCAGAATCCTGGGTCTCACCATCTTATTTGCTAGCCATGTGACTGTGGGCACTGGGACTCTCATTATCTATAAGATGGGGGCTAACACTTTCTTTGCGTACATTGCACAGTTGTGAAGAGGAAATGAAACAAGGCTTCCAAAGGTATCTGGGACCCAGAGGGCAAATTCTGAAAGAATATTTAGGCTCTTGCAAATTATTGTTATTTAAAAAGGCAAAGGAATTGTACAAGGTGCCAACAGTTAAGAAGTTCAATTCTTAGTGCTGGAGAGGTGGCTCAGAGGTTAACACTGACTATTCTTCTAGAGGTCCTGAGTTCAATTCCCAGCGACCACATGGTGGTTCACAAACATCTAGAATGAGGTCTAGTGCCCTCTTCTGGACTGTAGGCACACACAGAGAACACTGTATACATAATAAAGAAATCTTTTTTTTTTTTAAAAAAAAAGTTCAATTCTTTCAGTGATGGGATAGTAAAATAGATAATCCTGAAATTAAGTGTATATCTCCACATATGCACTTATGCATACATACATATACACACTATACATAAATGTATGTATTTGAGACAGGGCCTTATTACATAAGCTGTCTTAAAATTTGTAGTCTTCCTACTTCAGGTTCTTGAATGCTGGGGCTACAGAGATGTGCTACCAAACATGACTGAAATGGGTCTTTTCTGAGGTAATAGTTAAATTGTCTGCAAGAAAAATAGTTACTTTGGAAAAATAAAACTGAAGTGAATCTGAGAATAATGAATGAGCTCACCAACTACAGAATCATTTCATTTTAAAAGATAGTAAATGTGATCTCCACAAAATCTGAATGACTGGGCAGGATAACACATGAACAAAATCCTGGTATTTGGGAGGCAGAGGAAGGAGGGTCACAAGTTCAAGGCCACCCTAGACTATTAACAAGACTGTGTTTTAAGAACAAACAAATGGAGCTAGGGGCTGTAACTCAACTAGAAGAGGGCTTGCCTCGCATCCACGAAGCTCTGAGTTTGGTTCCCAAGCCCTCATAACTAGGGAGGGTGGCTTACACCGGTAAACTTGCTCCTGGAAAGTGGGAGGCAAGAGGATGTAGAGTTCAAGATCATCCTTGGCTACAGAGTGAGTTCAAGCCAGCCTCAGACTCACGAGGCTTCATCTCAAGAACCAGCAAAAGCTACAGTCCGGGCCACTCCAAGCCAATCGGTATGCAAATGAGTGCTTTCCTGATGCCAGACGCGTGACAGGGAGAGGTGAGACAACCTGCCCAAAGGCGCGGTGGGCAAAGTAGTGGTAGAGCCTCTCGCTGAGGATGGTCTGACCTCCAAGTCTGTGGGGGAGTACAGTTGTAGAAACTCAGGAAAACAGGACTTAATATAGAGAAAAGTGGCGGCTTTCAGCCTCTGACTGAAAAAGAACATGTAAACACATTGTTTCTAGACTTGCCTATTGGCAAGAATCATTATTTTTGTCATTGTTTCCCAAACGGCCACATGCATCCGAATCCCCCGGGGAGCTTGTCGGGTGTTCTGGGACTAGGGCTGCTACGCAGCGGAGGAGTGCACTGTCCACACGTACAAGGCCCTAGGGTGAACCACCATCGCTCCCTCCGCACAGACGCAGTCCTGTTCTGGACACTGGGGGTGGGGACCTGGCAAGCTCCCTTGTTGCAGATCCATGACGGCACTCTGAGAAGCCCGGCAGAGGGCAGGACCTTTAGCCTCCATAACCGGAAATAGATTTCTCCAATGAAAAGGAAGAAGTAAAGCTTTGCTCATAACCTGAGTTTCCCCTGACAGCTGAAATCTATTCTCATTCTTGTTCTCTCCCCTTTCCTCTTTTTCCTTTACCCTTTCTTTCCCTCTGTCAAGGACCTAACTAACCAAGGACTTTCTACCACACCGGGATAGTGCACGAGGGACATCCCTAGCCCGTGTTTGTTGGTTTTTGTTTTTGGTTTTGCTACACGCTCTTGCTCTGTAGCTCAGCATGGTATTAACTAGCAAAGGAGCCCAGACTGGACTCCAGCTCGTGACTCTCTGCTTTACTTCCTGAGCGCTGGAATTATGTGTGCACCATTTTCTTCAGCCTGGAGCACCTCTTGGGCCCCCAAACATTTAGCATTAGAGACTAATAACGCTATAATAAAATCCCTCTCACCCAGCTCCAAGACAGGCATTATTTTTCTGTCCATTGAGCCCTGTGGAGCTGTTCTTAAAGAGTCCGCTTTTGGTGAAGGGATCAAAGGAACGAATGATCCCGATTCGACTAGAAGGGATGCTAGTAAAAGGGGTTCCTTGCAGCGGTGGGGTGACCTAGGGGACAGGTAGCCTGGCATAATCTCTCACGTTCTGGAAATGTTTGCTGAGTGAAGCATAAATCAGGGTCTACTAGCAGCCCGAGAGTGTGGGCCGGGCCCACGGGTGGCGGGCCTAGCGGGGCAGGGTGGGAAGAAGTGTAGAATGGTGACTTCTGCGCTGCTGTTGGCCTCACAGTCCGTGTTTCAAGTGCAAGGAAGGAAGGAGTCTGTGTTTTGTGAGGACACAGGTTGGTCAACCTTGGGGATCGAGATCACAGCAGGCTGTCTGGTGACTGATTGAAGAGCTAGGGAAGCCATGCTGAGCCCAAAGCTGCCTCTCTGCTCCTGGATGACTCATGTCTTGCCACCCCCTCACTTTCTCAGGCTGAAACCACATGTCCTCGGGTGTGGGGACAAGGAGAAGGATCGCCACGACACGGGTTTCAGCAATCCTTTTACCTCGGTGGAGGACCTGAGAAGACAGAGCATTGGTGAAAATGGCGAGTCCCAGCATGGGTCTCCTCGGAGACTTCTGACGTCTGAAGTCTTTCCGAAGAAGTATCTGAGAATGCTGTGTGGTCCTGAGGCTGGCTCAAAAGGAGAGCCAAGACATCTGGACCACTGCGGGATGTTAGAGAGCTGTGTTCCTTTTCCCACTGTCTGGGTCCTCCGCCACATCACACCCACATGTGTGAGTATGAGCCAGAAGGAAGCCACCCCATGATGAGTTGTCAGGAAAGAGGTGCATTAGGTCTGGAGCGGGTAGGCCAACTCCTGTGTTGACAGGAAAATGGACCACTAGTTTCCTTGACACAACCAAGTCCAGCTGTTCATGCTTTGTGCTGGCCTGAGACCAACCTCAGCTGTGCTCTTCACATCAGAGTTTGTGTGTGTGTGAAAGTTCTCTACTTCAGGTTCTAGGTTCCCCGGGGTCTAGTGTGGACAATCATGGACACCCTGTCTGTGAGCTAGGGAGTAGGAAGATGTGAAGCTGTCTGGAGTCGGAGAGGTCAGCAATATCCAAAGCAGATGGGGAAGTGGTGGGGATTGGACTCCTTCCTCGAATCATTACTTTTCTTGATTCTATTTGGTTTTAGAAACAGGATCTTGCTGTGTAGTCCTGGCTGGTCTAGAACTCAGGATTTTCCTGTCTCTGCATCCCAAGAGATTATTGGTGGTTCTCCACCACCCTCCTCTCTCTCTCTCTCTCTGTGTGTGTGTGTGTGTGAAGGCCAGGGGAGGATATTTACTGTCTTCCTCTATTGCCCTCCACCTTACTACCTTGAGAAGGGTCTCCCATTTAGTCAGAAGTTTACTGTTTATATGACTGGCCAGAGAGCTCTAGGGATCCCTCTCTCTGTCTCCTGCTCTCCCATGCCTAGCTTTTTACACGGGTGCTGGGGATTCAAACTCAGGTCCTTATGCTTGCACTTCAAGCACTCTTATCCACTGAGCCATCACGCCAGAGTTTGCCTTGCAAGACAGGTTTTCTTTTCCAGGAAAACTGTAAAGGATTTACTGCAACACCAAGGTCATGACACAACTTCATTCAAGAGAGAGCTAGTTTCCTGTCTTCTTACTCTAGGGAAATTGGGGCCAATCTTGGAGACAGGTATAGAAGTACCCCTTCCTTTTCCAACAGGGCTTGCGAAGGCTTTAAATACAGGCTATAAATAAATTCAAGAGTCAAATAGAAGAGAGGAATGAACCTGTCAAGTGAAAATCAGAGTTAGCACCCAAATCTACTTGCCTTGCCTCTGGGCTTCCTGGCACTAGGGGAGGGATACCTGAAGTTTGTTAGGGCTTTAACTGGATTTAACCAGCTTCATGCTCTGTGCCTCAGCTCCTCTGTAAAATAAGATGAAAGTACTCACACAGCATTTTACATGAGATATGTGGTGGCACAGAGGAAGCGTGTAATCACACTGCAGATTTTACAATTCTCTTGTCCTCCTGGGCACAGGGAAGTGGCTGTAGAGGAGAAGGTTATCCCTTAAGGGGTATCATAGGGGAATATTATTTTAAAGTGTGTTACTTTTGTTTATGCTGTATTTGTTTAACTCTGTGAAGCTGTGATTCTTTGCTTGTCTAAAACACCTGATGACCTAGTAAAGAGCTGAATGGCCAATAGCGAGGAAGGAGAAAGGATAGGAGGGGCTGGGAGGCAGAGAGAAGAAACAGAACCTAGCAAAAGCAGCAATGAGAGAACAAGGAGAGGAAGACCTCAGGGACCAGTCACTCGGCCAGCCACGGAGTAAGAAGGAAAGGAAGACACACAGAAATAAGAAGATAAAAGCCCAGAGGGAAAAGGTAGACAAGGTGAGTAACGCTGGCAAGGAACAAGTCAAGCTAATGCCGGGCAGACGAAACTAAGAGCAAGCCTCTGTCTGTGATTTATTTGGAAGCTGGGTAGTGGGCCCCACAAAAAGTCAAAAGAGTAAAACACTACACAACTGGGTACCTTTTCTTCCAGGGATGGTCTCTTCCTCTGTTCCCTTCAAGTCCTATGGGAGGCTTCTGAAACCGTCATTGTTCCCAGTCTGGCTGCACAGGGAATGCGGAGTTTCCTCTCCACAGCAGACTTTTTCCAGGATGTACATTCATGTATACTGAATGGTGACTGCAGATATATTTCCTGAACCGTAAGTCTCTCTGAGCTCACAATGCCCATGTGTGGTACTGTCTCCTCCTTTTGTCTGGAATTCTGTGTGTGCGTGGATGGGGGTCTTGTCCCACAGAGCCTTGCTTTGTGTTCTGCAGTATCAGGCAGGCTGTTTTGTTCTGACCTCTGAGGGTGAAGGTAGGTGAGGGGTCTCAGACTCATGACTCAGCGGCAGGATCCTGTGGCCAGGGTGCTAAGGCTGGTGTTAGCAGTAGGGTGATTGTCTAGCACTCAAGTCCTGCGTTCCATTCCCAGCACTGCAAATCATAGATGGCTTTTTCTTTGGGCCACCAGTTCACAAAAAACAACATGGAGACTTATTAATTAAAGCTTGGCCTATAGCTTTAAGTTGTAAGTTCTACTAGCACTTGTAACAAATTAATCCATTTATGTAGTGATATTTCATTTATATCTTAGTAACTAAAGCTTGCCGGAAGTTCAGAGAGTAAACCAGCCGCACTGGTCAGCTGTTTACTGTTACAGACCAGGCAGTGGTGACACACACCTTTAATCCCAGTAGCCACACTAGTTTACCATAGAAACCGGGCGGTAGGGCTGGAGAGATGGCTCAGAGGTTAAGAGCACTGCCTGCTCTTCCAGAGGTCCTGAGTTCAATTCCCAGCAACCACATGGTGGCTCACAGCCATCTAGAATGAGATCTGGTGCCCTCTTCTGGCATGCAAGCATACATGGAAGGAATGTTGTATACATAATAAATAAATAAATCTAAAAAAAAAAAAAAAAAAAAACTTAAAAATTGAAAAAAAAAAAAAGAAACCGGGCGGTAGTGGTGCATACCTTTAATCCCAGCCCTAGTGAGGAATAATAATAATACGGGAGGAGACAGCTCTCACACACAGTCTCATTCCTCAGAATGAGGATCCTGGAGGCAGGATCACCATTTCGGACTGAAGTAGAGGTAAGGGCCAGTGGCTGTTTTGCTTTTCTGACCTTCAGGTTGAATCCCAATTTCTGTCTCTAGGTTTTTATTAATCGTGCTACACATTTATATTAATCTATGTTTCGCCTCATGACTCTCTCTCTGTGCTTTTAAGTCCTGCCTAACCTCTTCTTGCCCAGCCATTGGCCATTCAGCTTTTTATTAAACCAATCAGAAGGCACCTTGGCAAAGACACATCTTCACAGTGTACAAAAAGATTATTCCACAAAGCGAATAAACAAATGCATAAACAGACAAAACAAAAGTATTATTAGGGGCTGGAGAGATGGTTCAGTGGTCAAGAGTTCATACCAGTTCTTGCAAAGGACCTGAATTTGATTCCTAGGATCTATATCAGGCAGCTCACAATTGCCTGTAACTTCAGTTCTAGGGTTACTTGGTACCTGTAGCCTCCACAGGTTTCTGCATTCAAGTGCACATACCCATCCACACATACATATTTCAAAGTAAAAATAAATATTAAACAAAACGACAACCCTGTGAGGAGTCAGAGTTTAAGCCTGGGTACTCACATGCCGTGTATCACACTGCTGCCCCCACCTCTCTGGCAGCAGCCGATTTCCTTGGCCTCTCCTGCAGCAGGAAATTGCAAAGAACTCTTGGCCCTGATGGCTGGAGAAAGGAAGGTGCTGGGGGACTCTGCTCATGGCTAGCTGTTGAATAAAGAGAAAGGGGATTTCGATATGCTAGATGCCTTACAGTCTGATCATGTACTCCTCCCAACAGTCCTGCGAAGGAGGGACCCTTTCTCTCCTCTTTAAAGCTGAACTAGCCAGGTAAAGGATATATTTGCCCTGAGACTAGCTGACAGCAGGGCAAGCAGTCTGGCTTCAGACCGTGTTTAACTACTTAGCAATAGGCTTCCGAAGACCCAAGGCCTCCATTCTAACACGGGTCAGATCCCCTCAGCTGACTACTTTCCCTAGCATTGAGGGAATAGAGAACCAATGCTGTTTGTGTGCTGGCTAAGGTTCCTCATGTGCTGTTCAACTTTCATTCTCACGCTGTAATAAAACACTCTTGACAGGAAGCAATTTAGGGAAGCAAGGGTTTCCTTTAGCTTGTAATTCCAGGGTAGAACCATCACTGTGGGGAATGTCAAGGTGACAGGCGCTTAGAACAGCTTAGTCACATTACAACCACGTGAGTGCCCACACGCTCAGTGCTAGGCTATTTCTCTCCATTTCTTAACATCTACTTTTCTTTTTTTTTTTTTTTTTTTTTTTTTTTTTTTTTTTTTTTTTTAAAAACATATTTATTTATTTTTATGTAAACAATATTCTGTGTGTATGCCTGCAGGCCAGAAGAGAGCACCAGACCCCATTACAGATGGTTGTGAGCCACCATGTGGTTGCTGGGAATTGAACTCAGGACCTTTGGAAGAGCAGGCAATGCTCTTAACCTCTGAGCCATCTCACCAGCCCCTTAACATCTACTTTTATTCGATGTGCTTGCCTGAATGTTATGTCTGTGGACCACATGCATGACTAGTGCGTACAGAGGTCAAAGGAGGGTGTTGGGTCCCCTGGGACTGGAGTTATGGACGATTGTGGGCCACTGTGCGGATATTGGGAATCAAACTGGGGTCCTCTGTAAGAACAAGTGCTCTTATGTCTGAGCCATCTCTCCAGGCCCGACTCCACTCTTATATAGTCCAGGGACCCAACCAGACATGCTGAGAATTGTCTGTCAACTTGATGCAGGCTGGAGTTATCTGAGAGGGAACCCCAATTGAGATCGGGCTGTAGGCAAGCCTGTAGAACATCATCTTAATTGGTGATTGACAGCGGAGGTCCCAGCCCATTGTGGGTGGTGCCATCCCCGGGCTGGTGGACCAAGACGCCAGGAGCAAAGTCAGAAAGTAACACCCTCCATGCCCTCTGCATCAGCTCCTGCCTCCAGGGTTCTGTCCAGTGTGAGTTACCACCCCGGCTTCCTTCAGGGCTGAAAACATGCTGTGAAGTGTAAGCTTCCCCAGCTTGCTTTTTAGTTTGGCGTTTCGTCATGGCAATAGACACCAGGGGAAGGTGGCACATATTTTCAGGCTTTGGTTTTCCACGCCAATTAAGACAGTCCTCTATAAACACGCCCACAGTCAACCTGATCCAGACAAGCCCTCACTGACTCTCTCCCCAGGTGCATCTAAGCTGTGTCAACCGGAATACTGAAACTAATAGCCCGCTGTGGTGGCACACAGCTTTAATCCCAGCACTCGGGAGGGGATTCTGTGTGAGTTCAAGGACAGGCTGGTCTACAGAGTGAGTTCCAAGAGAGCCAGAACAACACAGTGCGACCCTGCCTCAAAAAAAAAAAAAAAAAAAAAAAAAAAAAAAAAAAAATTAAAAAACCGAAAAAAGCAAAAACAAGCAAACAAAAAACCAAACCAAACAAAAACAAAACCCTCCAAAACCCATCTCATGATCCTCCCCCTCCACCACCCATAAAAACACTCTCCTGAGACAGAGAAAATTTCCTCTGCCTGAAAGTACAGTGTTACCAGTCAACATAAGGCCAGGTCTCAGAATACTGCAGCCTCTCGGAACCACAGCCACTTCTCCACATCTTAAACTCTGCCTCAGGAGTCTGCTCTTGTCCCTCAGTGGACCTTACCATGGCTGCCTCCCTCACCTCTGTTGTCTCAATTTCAAGAGGCAAAAGCATGACCATGAACAGACTGAAGCAAAACACGTCAGAAACAGTGGGAAGTCATGAGCAATTTCCTCACAAATAATTACTTTAAAAATTGTTTTAACTGGCAGAACACTAACAGCCTTTAACAAACCAGTCCTTGTATTCGATGTTTTATAACCTTGGAATGAAGTAAGAACGGAGAGTGTTGTATTTGAAGGTGCCGGAATTACACTCCAGGGTCAGTGTCCTGGAACATGAACTTTGGTTTCCAGCTATGACCTTGGGGTCAACAGACCTGTCCATACTACACGATTCTGAGTCTACCAGAAGATAGGTCAGAGGACACTCAGGGGATGTTCTGATTTACAACATCTTTTTTTTTTTTTTTCTGCTATTCGGTGCCCTACCTTTGGAGATGATAAAACTGCAGGGTTTTAAAAGGGCATTCTAAACCAGCTAGTTCTGGCTGGAATATTTAACTATCACTATAACCCTTATGACTTAAATCTCTCAGGCAATAAAACGAAAAGCCAAATGCGCATAACTAACGTAATGCCGCATACCACGCAGGGGGCCAGGAAGCAACCTTTATTTCAAAAGGATGGGAAAACTTTCAGGACGCGAAAGGACATCCTCCCTCACCTTTCCCTACGTTCTAAAACAGGCACATTCAGGAAAAAGTAACGAGGAAATGAACATTTCCTGAAGACCTATGAATTCCAGTCACATGCTTGTATCTTAGCTCATATGGCTTTTCCTGGGTAAGAACTTGTAACCAGAATACCTGAATTAGTACTGCCTGTCGCCACAAGCCCCGATGAGCAGACAGGAAATGCATCTTTGCTGTGTTTTACACAATCCTAACCCGTCCACCGGTCTCCTCTCACACTTGCTAGTATTTCACGTTCTTGAGCACTCGGTCTGAGAGACCTAGGGTTTGTTCAAGGTGACACACTGCAGCAATTAAGAGTCAGAATTCCAGTCCGACGCAACAACCCTCCCCGCTGCGCCACAGCCGGGGCTCTGAAACCGCAGGTCCGCCGCGGAGTCACTACCGACCCACGGCTCTCCCTCAGCGCAGTGCCACAACTGGGAACGCAAGCCTGTCCTCGTGACTCCGGAATCTTTCCATTTTCACCCAAGAGCATGACTGCAGGAGCGAGGCGGCCACGTGAGGGCGAGGAGCCGCTCGGGTCCGGCCAAGGGCAGGTCCCAGCACACGAGCTCTTCCGCGTCGCCACACAGCTGACCCGAGCCCGCGTGGGAGAAACTCAGAACGACCTTGCTTGCGGCCTCTGAGTCCCAGCGTGGCGACCTGAGAGCCCGGGCCAGACTCCCCCTCTGTCCCCGCCCGCTACCACCCGGCGTGGCCAGCACAGACAGGAGAACCTGGGCGAGGCTGCGGGGAGGAGGCCGGCCAGTCCCACGTGGACCAGCTCCCCTCTGGGGGCGGAGCCTAGGCGGTGTCCGGACCAATCAGAGCAGTGGACTACCTCACCCGGCCAGGCGCGCCCGACCAGCCTGTGGCTGCGTCACGTCGGAGGTGGGGCTTCGGGCGGGCGCGAGGCTCGGCAGGTCACGTGGGGCGCGGAGCGGGCTATAAATAGGGGCCGGCGGGGTGCTCGCTAGAGTGATGGCCGCCGGCGCGCGCTGCGCTATTTCTTTCTGAGGTGCCCGCGGCTGCTTCCGAGTGGGTGGCGAGCCCTTTCGTGTCGTTCCGGGTGCTGCCGTCCCGGGCTGTGCGTCCGTGGCTCCAGCCAGCCTCAGCCCCGTTCTCCTGGTCTCCGATCGGTCTTCTGTTTCCTTTGGTGAGTGGCGGCGCGGCAACCCTTGCAAGGGTTCTTTCTTCTCTGGAGCGGGCCCGGGGCGAGGGAAGCTGGCGGGCGGCTGGGGAGTTGCGAGCTGTGGGATCCCCGCGGCGCTGCCGCCCGCCGCACCCTTCCGCGGGCCTTTTCGGCGGTCCTCGGGCAGGCGCGCGCGCGGGAATGGCCTTTTTCCGGTCTTCCACGGAGGGCGCGCGCGGGCCGGCGGCCGGAGACTGAACTGGAAGCGTGGGGCGGGGCACGCGGGGCGGGGGAGGGAGCGAGCTCATCGAGATCGCCATGTGTTCCACCGCGCACATCCTTTCGGGGTCAGAGGACCGAAGTAGCGGGCGGAGGGCACTGCGGAGTTCTGGGCTGCTTCCTTGCCAGGGATGCGCCGCTATTGTTATTTTCTCCCACTTCGTTCCCCCAGGATGAACTTGCGTCCTTTCTTTAATCCGCCATGGAATTCTGCTCCGTGCTTGTAGCCCTCCAGAGCCAAAGAAACCCCAGACAACAGACGTCCATACGCAACGTATAGCAGTAACTCCCCAGCTCGGTTTCTGTGCCGTAGTTTACAGTATTTAATTTTATATAATATATACTATTTATTATAGCATTTTGATACCTCATTCCGTTTACACATCTTGAAAGCCGCGCAGTAATTAAAGAACCACTACACTAGAAAATGGCATCTACCGTGGCACCGATTACTAGTACTCTAGCCGCCGTTACCGCTTCTGCTCCGGTGGTGGATGACAAACTATGGATGCTCATCCTGGGCTTCATCATTGCGTTTGTCTTGGCATTCTCCGTGGGAGCCAATGATGTAGCAAATTCGTTCGGTACGGCTGTGGGCTCAGGTGTAGTGACTCTCAAGCAAGCCTGCATCCTAGCTAGCATTTTCGAAACTGTGGGCTCCGCCTTGCTGGGGGCCAAAGTGAGTGAGACCATCCGGAAGGGTTTGATTGATGTGGAGATGTACAACGTAACTCAAGGCTTGCTCATGGCTGGCTCCGTCAGTGCTATGTTTGGTAAGTTCTTGTTATGCCTTCTGTTCTTGCCAGTGCCAGAACCAATTTGTGTCTTGGGATGGTTCCTTTTTTTGTCCTCAGCCTTTTCCGCTTACTTTCATGGGAATGTGCTGCTTACATAACGGGGTTTTGCCATTTATCCCAACTAAATTTTATTGATTTTCTTTCAGGTTCTGCTGTGTGGCAACTAGTGGCTTCGTTTTTGAAGCTCCCCATTTCTGGAACCCATTGTATTGTCGGCGCAACCATAGGTTTCTCCCTCGTGGCCCAGGGGCAAAAGGGCGTCAAGTGGTCTGAACTGATAAAAATTGGTATGTTTAAGTTCTGAATGGTTTAGGTCTTATTCTTGTCATGTGTTTCTATAATACTGTGTATGGGGAGTGAGTGCGTGGTGTAAAGTAGGGGTCACAGTTAAGAGTATCAGAAACGGAATACCTAACATTTCAGAAGCACGTTTCCTTAGTTTCATTGCTTGACACTTGACTTTGTGTTCTATTCCAGTGATGTCTTGGTTCGTCTCTCCACTGCTTTCTGGTATTATGTCTGGAATTTTATTCTTCCTTGTTCGTGCATTCATCCTCCGTAAGGTAACCTTTCTACTTACGACCTCTCGTGAGTCATTCAGTCTTGTTCAGACTCCCTGGTATTCTTTCAGATGTGAGTGCTATGTAAGTATGTGGCTTTGGAAAGCTAAAAAGTTCTTTGTTCTGTACCTCCTGTATGTTGTGGCTTTCTGTGAAAGAAGCAAGTTTTTAATACCCCAGAGGGCATTCAGGGAGGAAAAACTGGGTAGTTCTATGGGCTGCCAAGAATAGGAGAGACTGGGAGTGAGAAATAAGGGCATTTGTTGAAGGGAGCTTTGTCTAGCCTTGAACAGGTTCCTACCTTATCTAAACCACTGTTACGTTCAGGACGATTGGAATTGTAACCATTGAGTTCAATGTGTCACAGTATCCTGTGCTTTTATAAGCTGCTGCTTCAATAGGTCTCTCCCCTGCTGATTACTAACTGCGCAGAAGCTTCTAGATGAGGCCCCTACTTGTAGGGCCTCTGCTTTCTCAGGTAGAAAGAGCAGGTAAGACAGGTTGTTAGGTGGGTTTTTTGTTTTGTTTTGTTTTGCTTTGCTTTAAAATTTGAGGTAGTCATTGAATTTTCTCACTATTTGAAAAACCCTTTTGAGAGACCTAGTGGCATTTTTTTTTTTTTTAATCATGGAGTCTGATCCTTGCTCCTCAGTAAATGTAGACAACAAGGGATTATGTTGGCACTGGACTGAATTACAGAAAGAATAAATGAATTTCTCTCAGGAGACAGAGTTGTCCTATTTTCTAGGTTGAAAGGCTCTTAAGAGTCCTTTGTTACGTTCTTTTAGAAGTCCCTAACCTTTAGAAATCTGAGGGGAGGTAGGAACCTTATCATGGTGGAAAGAGTATGTTTAGACCCTACTTCTTGATCTAGTTCTGAGAGTCTCCGGGGAATGATGCATGTCTATGTTACTTCAATAAAAGTCCTTCCCTGACTCCTTCCTGATTCAATATACTCACCATCACGTGTCTGGCAGAACATGTTTAACATGTTGAGCATTAGAAATATCTGGGCTCATGGGGGCTCACAGAGACTGAACCTGAGAACTTGCATGGGACTGGCTTGGTCTTCTTGTGGGTCTCCTAATAGTGGGAGCAGGGGCGGTCTCTGACTCTGTTGGCTGCTCTTGGGACCCTTTCTCCTGGGTTGCTTTAGGCACCTCTCTCCTACGTAGCTACAGCTCGATTTGCCACTGACTGATATACATGGAAGGCCTGCACATTTCTGAAAGAGGAGGAGAGGAGGGAGGGGAAGCTGATTGGGCTGTGAGGAAATTAACTGATTAATTAATAATACTAGTATTAGCAAATAAAAAAGGAAACATCTCTGGCTTGTCACAGTGTGACTGAGTAAACAGTTCACTGATGCTTGATGGTATTCTTGCATCCAGCAAGCAGGTAGAATAAGCGGTCTGCCCATTCCCCTAAGTGTAGTATATGGTAATTTGATTCCCATGAGTACTTAGTAATCCAAGTTTAGTGTTCCTGTTAGAGCCATGTATCTCTCTCAGTGTGCCAGAAAACCAGAATAATTAATTGGATGTTGTTTGGATTCCTTTTCTATGAAGGTTTATGCTGGCCCCTGTGATTATTGGGAAATAGATCATTCTGATTCTGATGAGCCTCTTCTTCGCTGGTCTCAGTCATTCCCTGAGTGGGGAACAGAGGTGCAAAGAGGGATTTCTCAGTGTCCAGAACCTCTCATTGAGGATGTATGGCATGGTACTGGGAGTTCAAGTTGGCTATGTTAACTATTCTATTTTGTGAGCTCATGTAGCCCAGACTGGCCTTGAACTTCTGGTCCTCCTGCATTCATCCCCCCAAGTTCTTGAATTACTGGTGTGCCCCTACTCTCAGCTTAGAGAATATTTTTTATAAGAGTATGCAATGGGCATGATCAAGAATGATGGATGTCTAATACATTGTTGACTTTGAGTTTCCTCCCCTCTCCTGTCATTTGGTCACAGTCTCTCAGTAACAGAAGAGGGACCCCTTCTTGTCTCCCTCTATATAACTGAGTGAGGTATATTCACGTAATTTCCAAGTAAAGCTTGAAATTCTTGGTCTCATTCCTTCATAGATTGGGCTCAAAATAGTTCCCAGAAGTCTGTTGACTTGACTGAAAGACCTGGTGCATAGCTGGCTTTATCTCTATCATTGTATGTAAAAGACAAATAGGTCACATGATAGAAAACCATTTTATGAAAATCACTAGCCTAGTTACCTCTTGGGAAGAACTGGGAGGAGGCTAGAAGGGAGAGACCGTCCCTATTTTTATCATTTTTCTTGACTCTAACAAGTTTTTTTTTAACCAGTTAGTGTATTTCACAGTGTATTAAGATTAGCCATTCCCTACTCTATCCCAAGCTATATACTCTTTATTTTAAATTTATTGATATTTTCCATTAAGTCTGTAGCGCAGGTTGACTTTGAACTCGGGGGTAGGAGTGTCTTCACCAAGTTCAGTGCTGGTGTTACAGGTATATAGCACCTTGTCCACCTTTTGACCCCAATGAAGAAAATACACAATGTAGGTAGCTTGTTATCTGATGAGTCAATTACTAAATAGCTTTTGAAAATTTGGTAGGAGAGTCCCTCCCTAATGTCTACAGAATTTTCTTGAAACCCTGGGTTTGCTTGTCTACCTCAGACTTTTGTCTGCCTTTAGGTGTGGCCTGCAGCTATTCAGTTACTCAGGGGTGAGTCATGGGTTCTGTAGGCTGTTTCTGGTCTGGTGTCTCACTGTTAGTGTCCTGTTTTTCAGTGAGGGTCTATACTGATTTGAAAAGCCGTCCTTTATGTGGGGCTTTGTGCTTTTTCTTTACCGGCACTGATTTTTAAGCCACCCCTCCCTCTCCCCAAAGTCTTAACTTCAGAATCCCATTTGGGTCTTCACCTCTGTCTTGTCCTTAGGATGTTCGTGGAACTGTGACAGGATAGCTTTAAACTTTTGTACTGAAGGTTTGGCTTTTCTGGAGGGTCCGTGTTTCGTTCTTTTAAGTGTTTGACTTGGAGGTTTTTCTGTGGGATTATCGGTAGCGCATGCTTGTTGTAAAGGGACCGGTTTTCATTTTCAGTGACACCAACCTTTGGTGAGTCTTAAAGTCTCACAGCTTTGCCTTGGGGTCTTTGCTTATATCCCTGCCCACCCCACCCACTAGTGGACAGGTGGCTTACACTTATACTCTGAGACGTTCTTATGTCAGCCTCACTCCCAAACTTCTCCATCAGCATCCTCTTGCCTGTTTTTTTTCTTTGACGTGTTTGTCAGCGTGTTACTGTATAGTAAAATATGACACTCAGTTATGTGAAAATGGGGACTTGGTCTGGTCCCTCCTCTACTTCAGGACCCTAAACAGTCTTGACAGTCACTTGACTGAATGGATGACTGTGTTCATAACTGATTTAGCTTTGCACTTTAATAAAGCCTTATGCCACACTGAGATATATATCTATATGTATATATACATACATATGTATGTATATATACATATATATATACACATACATATGTATGTGTCTGTGTATTATGAGATGGTTGTATATAGCCTGCACATTTATTTTTAATTTTGGAGGTAGAACATCAGGAAATGAGTATTTTAACTTGTTCTGTTTATCTCTTCAGTACAGTACAGCCTGGGTCCCGTGTTCAGGTTTACAGATGGACTTTGGATAATTCAAAGGAAGTGATTATTTGGCATATCAATCTCATCCTTGTTATTAAGAATAGGAAGAAAATGTTACCTATGGATAGAAGGTGATATTCACTTTCTTTTAGGGAGCAAATGCAGGAGAAAGCTCACTTGCCTTTGTAGAAATTAGGCAGGAGGCTGTTAGCACCATGATTCCACAGCATGCCTTGCCACAGTGTGCTATGGAAATGGATCTACATTTTACAACTTTTAAGATACTGATCTTAATGTTTTACAGGCAGATCCAGTTCCTAATGGCTTACGTGCTTTACCGATTTTTTATGCCTGCACAATTGGAATAAACCTCTTTTCCATTATGTATACTGGAGCACCGTGTAAGTACAAATCAAGATATTTACATGTGAATTTAAGGTTATTTACAAAACTTGCATTAAATGCCCAATTTACCCCTTTTTGCTTTACAGGGCTGAAATCTCCTAGAAGGTGGCTGGCCTGCGCCCATTTCAGAAGGCTGCAGGCTAGTGTATGCTGAGTTAACCTAGATAGTTTTCAACCAAAGAGACCTGCTCAGATTCTAAATCACTACAGACCTTTCCTCTTTAGTCTTCACAGGATCCACTGATAATATGACCTTCTCCCCTCCCTTTGTCGTATCTATGCCAAAAATGCTGGAATTGATACTGGCCTCAACTATTGAAGAGTCATTAGTTAACCTGTTCTTCAATAACCTGTCATTTAGAACTGGTCATTGGGTGTCATTTTTCTCTCCCAACTGGAGCAATTTCAGTTTCTAATTTATCAGTTTGAATTTACTTGAATGAGAAGAGTTGAATACCTGGTCTAAGCTGGAAGAAAAATTTCTGCAGCTAAGGGGAAGCATTTGAGAGGATATAAAGTTCAGGTGTTGTTTGCTTTCCTAGTGGGACTAAGGGAAGGAAAGAATTCACTTATGGCAGCTGAGAAATTGATAGCTTGGACCTTATGAGTCAGAGCAGTACAGTTCTGTACCCAGGCTCATCTGGCGTGCTGGTTCTTCATTGCATAAGAACCTAGACAGTTACTACACTTACTCTTCTAACTAATCTGTGGGAAGAAGAAAGATTGTGTGCTGCCCAAGGCACCCCCGTGTCCGTGTGTGTGAATAGAAAGGTAGCATAGGGATTTTACTTATGTAATACATGCTCACATCTCACTTCTTAAAGGATTTTAATACTTGTGACCCCTTAATTGGTTCTACCTCTGAGTTACTACTGAAATTATGTAGTAAGTCACTCAGCAAAACAAACAGCTAGTAGAATAGTTCTAACATTTTTGTTCTTGAAATGTCAATATTTTATGACAGGACTGGCTTTGATGCAAGAGCTTTGCTATTTTTGTTTTGTCCTTTATGGTTCATGTATAAAGAAAACCAGTCCTTTTATTCCCTTTGGCTTGGAAAGTGGGCACATTTAATTTAAATTGTGATAGAGACTGATGAAACCTCATTTGTATTTTACTTTGTATGACTAACTGCATGATCACAATTGAAAGCAGAACTTAAAGACTGGTAGTCACCACAGAACTTCAGTTCTGAAGGATCTCAGTTTATGTCCAATTCTTAAAGGCTAGTTTAGTATTTTGTCTCTTACAGTGCTGGGGATTGGCTCTAGGGCCTTATGCAAGCTAGGCTGAGCTACAACCCTGGCTTAAAAGGTTTTAATGGAACAATAATGTTTCCATTTTATAAGTAACTCAATATGCAGTAAGCAGAATCAAGTGAACCAAGTGCAGGTACTCAGCTGCTGTGGGAAGGACAAGCAGGCAGTGGTGCCCCGGGTTTCATTAATGTGAAGTGGTCCTGACTTTAGTGCAGCCCGGCAGCCCCAGGTGCCTGTATGCCAGTGGTAAGCTGATTCTAACCAGCACTGCTGATCCTGAGATCCAAGGTGAAAATATTGGAGAACAAGTCTGTTAGCATGATGATACTTTTGCACAGTTTCTCTGAAGGCTGCCTGCTCCAGTGAACGTGACAACTTCCATAGTTGTGTCAGCGTGACCCTAAGTGTTAAAATAGGTCATGTGTAAGTGTAGTGTGTGGCAGTTAGAGTGAGAAGCTGGGTGGAGAAAGGGATACTTGGTTGGTTTTATAGCTTCAGGTTGTAGAGACTCTTACATCTGTGGGGCCAAGAGCATGAAGAAGCACAGTACACGTGTCCATCAAGTGTTCAGTGGGCCTGGTTGCTGTGGGTATAAGCTGGTCCTTGGGGTTTTCTCCATGGTCTATATAGCCACTAACCTCATGAGACTCCGGAATGGCAGCAGCTGTCAAGGGTGATGGGCTAACTTGAGGAAGCCCTCCTTCCCCTCAGGAGGGTTTACACGTTGTTGCAGGGGGCTGTTGCCCTGGGGTTTTCAAGATGCACCATTTTATCTCGTAGTGCTGGGCTTTGACAAACTTCCTCTGTGGGGTACCATCCTCATCTCGGTGGGATGTGCAGTTTTCAGTGCCCTTTTCGTCTGGTTCTTTGTATGTCCCAGGATGAAGAGAAAAATCGAACGTAAGTAATACAGTTTAGTAGTGTTCTCCCTCTACCCTACCCTCCCTTCCCCTCTACCTCCCTCTCTCACCTGTAAGAGTACACTGTTTGAGCAGACTGACAACACAGGGGTTTTAAATGGACTAAAAGTGGCCTGAGACCTAGCCCTTAAGAATATGTGACTAAGGGTAGGTACACAGTAGTTTTGATAGAGAAATTTGCCTCAGCTGTCTGTGTATACTCAGCTTAGATGTATGTGTTATGTGTGTAGCAATATCCACTGCATAGTGCAGATGCACAGCCATACACATAGTCCTCGTGCTCGAGCTGTAACATATAGAAGTAAACAGTTTTAGGGATAAGTAATCTCTTAGGTTATTACAGAACTGTTTTTGTGGTTTCATTTAAATACTGAGGAAGTTTTTATTGGTACTAGCCCTAACTAGTCTTTGTTTTCTTAGTTGCTAAGATAACTTAGAAGAACCCGATTCTGTCCTTTCAGTGTACGGAAAGTTAGTTTGCCGATTCCCAGCAGTGCGGGATGCGTAGACTGCAGTGTTGTTAGAATGCTGCGTCATTGCAGCTGAACTGAGGAGCTGCCCAGAGCTGTGCTTGTCTGCTGTGCCGCATGCACAGTGGGGATGAGGCTTTCAGGACTCTGACCTCACTTTTTTTCTCAGTCTGGGAGGAGAGACAAATCTTACTTTAATGTTGTACTTGTGTGAGATGCCTGAGCCAGTTGGTGAATGTGCCTGATAGAAACGCTGCCGGGTGCGGAACTGTTTAGGCATGACTGTCACAGCTCCGCTGTCTGCACTCGTGACCTGACAGTTAGGAGATTCCTTGGAGCAGTCTAGCCCAGCTCGTCAACTGCCTTCAACTCCCTTTATAACTGAGTGCGAAGAAGGGTTTTACGCTTGTAAATTATAAAAGTAAAAACCAAGAAATGAACCAGAACCCTAAAATATTTACTCTCTGGCCATTTACAGTAGCTTGTCATCCTTTCCCCCAGTAGAGGGTGTGGTATGTGGCTGGCTTGCTCCCAAGGGAAAGGTGAATTCCTGACATAATAAAGAGGGTAGGAATGTTAGCTTAAATTTTTTAACTAGAATTTACTTACCTATTATTCTGAGATGAGTTTCAGGGGTGGATAGAAAAGGATGTGGAACAAAGTAGTATAGTCAAACCAAAAATCCCCTTTATTTCCTAGGAGAAATAAAGTCTAGTCCCTCTGAAAGTCCTTTAATGGAAAAGAAGAACAACTTGAAAGAAGACCATGAAGAAACAAAGATGTCACTTGGCGATGTTGGGAACGGGAATCCCGTGTCTGAGGTGCCATGTGCCACTGGGCCTCTTCGGGCTGTGGTGGAAGAGAGAACAGTGTCATTCAAACTTGGGGACCTGGAGGAAGCTCCAGAGCGAGAGCGGCTTCCCATGGACTTGAAGGAGGAGACCAACATAGATGGTACCATCAATGGTAAGTTAACTCCCCGGGGTTTCTTGATGTGGTGGTTGTGGAGAGGCTGCTATTCTGGACTGATGCACTTTGCATTGAATGTTCCATTTTTGCTCTTGGCTAGGTGCAGTGCAGTTGCCTAATGGGAACCTTGTTCAGTTCAGCCAAACTGTCAGCAACCAGATCAACTCCAGTGGCCACTATCAGTATCACACCGTGCACAAAGATTCTGGCTTGTACAAAGAGCTGCTCCATAAGTTACATCTGGCCAAGGTGGGAGACTGCATGGGGGACTCTGGAGACAAGCCCTTGAGGCGCAATAACAGCTACACGTCCTACACCATGGCAATATGTGGCATGCCCCTGGATTCCTTCCGTGCCAAAGAAGGTGAACAGAAGGGGGAAGAGACGGAGACGTTGACATGGCCTAACGCAGATACTAAGAAGCGGATTCGAATGGACAGTTACACCAGTTACTGCAATGCTGTGTCTGACCTTCACTCTGAATCTGAGATGGACATGAATGTTAAGGCTGAGATGGGTCTGGGTGACAGAAAAGGGAGTAGTGGCTCTCTTGAAGAGTGGTACGACCAGGATAAGCCTGAAGTCTCCCTCCTCTTCCAGTTTCTGCAGATTCTTACAGCCTGCTTTGGGTCATTTGCCCATGGTGGTAATGACGTCAGGTCAGTCCACATGACTCAGCATTGCTTACTCTTTTTAAACAGTCTGCTCACCCTCCTGTGTACAGTGCTCTGCCTCCTGGGGGACACTAGACAATCTAGACAGGATGAGGTGGTGGTTAATAAAGCAAAAGGGAAGTTCATTCAGATTATAAGAACGTTTTTAGCTTTATTTCTGTTCAAGATAAATGTCTCTCTGGGTGGGAACTGAGTCTTTGGTAAATTAAGACATCAATGATGAAAAACTTAAAATCACTGACTGCCCCGAAGAGTGGACTTAAGGTCGTCAAGCCTTGTTTCTGTGGCCTGTGCGGAGGCTTTAAGTGCGTAGAGGAGAGGCCAGTTGCCTACACCTTCTGTCGCCGCAGTCGTGATTGTCTTGTCGTGTGTTGGGCTTCTATAGGGTCAGTTGCTAAATGAGCTGAAAAGCTGGGTCTAGACAGTTCAGTCCATCAGTTATTAAGAGATTGGGTCTTGACAAGAAGTGATTCTTTCTAGAAAGTCACTTCTGTTCTCCTTTTCCTCGTAGCAATGCCATCGGTCCTCTGGTTGCCTTGTACCTTGTCTATGAGACGAATGATGTATCTACGAAAGTGGCAACCCCGATATGGCTTCTGCTTTATGGTGGTGTTGGCATCTGCACAGGGCTGTGGGTTTGGGGAAGAAGAGTTATCCAGACGATGGGGAAGGACCTGACACCAATCACACCCTCCAGGTGAGTAGGTGGAGCCTGCCTCAGCACAGAGCTCCAGCTTCTGAGAGATGCGTGCAGTGCAGTGTACCGCAGTCACTGCTGTCCCCAAAGATGCAGTGCTTGGCATGTCCCAGCTTTTTAAATAATGAAATTCCAGAAGTACTTAATCCTCAGGTGTTAGAGCGTTGGTCCTCTTTAAGTAGGTTTCGAGGGTTAGAGGAGAAATGTCAGGTTTTGTTGTTATATAGATTAGATTACTTGGTAGTGTTAGCTTTTCAGAAAACCTAAAATGTTGACAAGCATCTTTTTGTGTCAATAGTGGCTTCAGTATTGAACTGGCATCTGCCCTCACTGTGGTCATCGCATCAAACATCGGCCTTCCCATCAGCACAACACACTGTAAAGTAAGTGGAATGGAATGAACCCCTCAAATTGTCCTAGCCCCGTTCATATGCATGGCTTTGATTTAGAAAGTTTTGTACAGTTGAAGTCTTAATTGACAAGCTTAGACAGGGCCTTGTGGATAAAAGCTGACGTTCTGCAGTTCGTCTACTTGCAATCATTTCTGTTCTCTCGGTGGAGCTAGCTGTGATTCCTGACCAATTAGTTTGTATGTTGAGCTTCCTTTTTACTTAGCTCCTCTGTGTTTTTCTTCCATCGGGAAGCCAGTCTGTAGTGTGAGAGTGTGCTAAGAAGCTGGTCATCTAGTCTGGATAGGTTCTTGTCTCTTAGGGCAGTAAATATGCTGGTTTAACAAGTTTGTGAGACTTGTCGTGAGGGCAGTCTTCTGGTAAAAGCATACATCTAGAGCCTCTCAGGCCTGTAGTGCTAAGAAACCAATTGAACTTCTAAGAAGTTTTTTGGTGACCACAACATAATTATATGATGAAAAGAAACTGACTTTGTTAAAAAGGACTGAAGCTGGTCCAGCCTGGGGCTGCACGGCACTCTTTCCGCTAGGGCATTTGTTGTACCACACACCAGCCACTCTCCAGAACAATCGTTAGGAAGTCAGAACTTTAATTTACAAAGGGCAGAGAAAAGGAGTCTTGTGTTTTAGGACATTTAGCACAGATTTGATAGTTGAATATCTATATTGCCTTTGTCTTCCTGTGGCTAGTTAGATAACTTGTCTGGTCTGTGTGTCTCCCAGGTGGGCTCTGTTGTGTCTGTC
The DNA here is from genome assembly GCF_950005125.1 of Chionomys nivalis. Classification (NCBI taxonomy): domain Eukaryota; kingdom Metazoa; phylum Chordata; class Mammalia; order Rodentia; family Cricetidae; genus Chionomys; species Chionomys nivalis. The sequence goes on along the minus strand of NC_080094.1, from coordinate 45,681,641 downwards.
GGCTGGCTCCGCTCCAAGAAGGCTGTTGACTGGAGACTGTTTCGCAACATTTTTATGGCCTGGTTTGTCACTGTCCCCATTTCCGGGGTTATCAGTGCTGCTATCATGGCAATATTCAAATACATGATCCTGTAAGTGTGAAGCTGGGATCAAAATTTGTGTCAGCATCTGGGACCACCACACACATTCCTGTTCCTAGAAGAATGCTCACAGTGTTGCCGAAGACAGACAAGGGTTATAAAGTTTGGGAGCCATGGGAGGAAAGTGTAATTTACACTATAATTGCTTTTGTGCTAAATATGACTTGTCTCAAAATTAGCTATGTAAAATAGCCGGGTTTCCATCAGTTCATCCTAAGGTCCCTTTTCTTCTGGGCTATGAATTCCTGTACATATTTCTCTACTTTTTGTATCAGGCATCAATTCCATTATATTTTAATGTTGTCTGTAAGATAACTTACGTGGGTTCTTTTTAAACAGCCAGGCAGAGCCATTTAATGGCACGTATTCTGCTTTGTTGGCCTCACCAGCTTCTTCCCCAACATGCACAGGGATTTAACAAACATGTAACTGAAGCTTCCCTCGTAGTCTCTCATAGAAATAGTCGCGGCACTCTGCCCCCCTGTCGGTCGTAGCAGGTTCTGTTGACATATGAGGGAACTTATTAGAGGGCCAAGAAACTTTGGCACAGTGAAAATAAAAATTTATAGGAACTTCTTTGCAAGCAACTCATGGACATGTTGCTAAGAAGTATGAAGACAAAGCCTCCTGGCGGTTGTGATTCTTCCTTTTGAGATTTTTGGCAGTGTGGGATGGGTGAAGGAAGTGGGATATGAACTCTGGGCAAATTCAATGGGACAGCCTTCCATGTTCATCTGTCTACCTCTAACTGAATAAAAAGCCTACAGTTTTTAGAAAATTTGTTCTTGTGGTTTTTGTTTCAATTGAGTCTTCAGAGTCCTGATCATTCAACATTATGACCTTCTTAGGAGGGTGAGTGCACTTCCCCGAATGAGGGTGCTATCCAAGTTCAAGCTCCTTGCTCTTCATTTTCTGTGATCCCCTGAGTGATGTTGCTCCATGTAGCAGTTTGGTGTGTGGCAGTTGTGTGGCCCAGACCTCAGACAGGTCTGTATATAGATTGTCTCTAGCTTTGCGGTGACAGAGAAGCTGAAATGAAGTTGTATGTGATTCACCTAAGAATTCTTGCTTGTAGGCCTGAAGATAGAGCCCAGGTAGAATACTCGCCTGCCACACACAGGCCCCAGGTTTAATCTTTGGCACTGCAGAGAAAAAAGTTTGGGGTTCTTCAGCCTTGCTATGGTGGGTTTTGCTCTTCATCAGAACAATTAATGAAAAATGTATTTCTTTGTAAACTAAGTTGATGGTGTCTATTCTGAAAATTACTGAACATTTAGGGTTTTTTTTTGTTTTTTTTTTTTTGTTTTTTTTTTTTTTTGGATTTTTCGAGACAGGGTTTCTCCGTAGCTTTTGGTTCCTGTCCTGGAACTAGCTCTTGTAGACCAGGCTGGCCTCGAACTCACAGAGATCCACCTGCCTCTGCCTCCCGAGTGCTGGGATTAAATGGACATTTAGTTTTATAGAATATTTTAATAAAATCCATGACCACACCAGGAGAAGGCTATGCCCAAGAGCTAACTGCCTTTCTATCTTGTCAGTTTCCCTGGAGAATTCTCAGTAAATATGTTCCCCCTTGCCATCAGGCACTGAGCTGTTGATACTTAGTCCCCGTGAACGTTGTGGCAGGTTTTCCCCTTAATTTGGAGCACTTCAGTGCTTGGTGAGTTTCGGCAGAGAGTGGACATTAGCTCGAGGCTCAGGCTGGCAGTATGATGGAGTACAATGGGAAGGACTGCCCCATCCCCTCGTAAGATTCCCAAGAGTGCTATCTCCCGCTTTTTGTTTCATTCCAAGTTAATTATATTTATTTTTTTTTAAATCTTACTATTTTTTTCCCCCTCCCTCCCTCCCTCCCTCCCTCCCTCCCTCCCTCCCTCCCTCCCTCCCTCCCTCCCTCCCTCCCTCCCTCCCTCCCTCCCTTTCATCTGCCCTCTCTAGAGAATCCGAAGCCTCTGGCCTCCCTACACAATTAAAAATAATTAAGATTAACTAACCTGGCATTCATAAAGAAAAAAAGGAAAACAATTTTTTTCCCCCTTCAAACTATTTTTAGGTGGACCCGAGAGTCAGAAGGGCATGCTGAGAGCTGGGCCTGCCTTGTATACTTGGTCATTCAATGGCACGAAAGCCCAAGGCCTTCCACATTGTGAGCACAAAGAGCACAGTGCCATCCCCAACTTTCCTTCTAGAATAGAAGATGGACTCAGACCAAGTAGGAGGAGGAGTCCCTAGAGATGGGAGGTGGCAGGAGTTTGCATTTTCTTCTCTATTAATGGCTACCGTAGGTAGAGACGTGCTAGTAAGAACCCTGGCCTATTTTGGGAGATAGGTGTTGCCTTTTCCTAAAAATTACATGTGTATATTAAGAGTCAGTGGTAAGATTTTTAGTAAAAGACCGGTCCATTGCTTCCATTCACCTTTCCTGAGGAAACTACTTCTAAGTTGTCTTGTTTGTTTTGATATTTACTGCAGCATAAACATATTAAAAGTCACCCCTTTTCTTTTTTGCCCAGTTGTATTGGGAGAAATCTGGTTGTCAGTCCTAGTGGTTCTCAACTGGGGTGATTTTCTTCCCGTCTCCACATGTGAAAGTATTATAGACATGTTTGACTGTTAAAGTTAGTAGATGCTGGGGGCTGGCGAGATGGCTCAGCGGTTAAGAGCATTGCCTGCTCTTCTGAAGGTCCTGAGTTCAATTCCTAGCAACCACATGGTGGCTCACAACCATCTGTAATGAGATCTGGTGCCCTCTTCTGACCTGTAGGCATATATGCAGACAGAATATTGTATACTTAATAAATAAATATTTTTTTAAAAAAAAAAAGTTAGTAGATGCTACTGACCAGAGATGTTGCCATGAACATTCTTCAGCTCTGCTGAGGTCGAAGAAAGCAGATGTAGGGGATTATAGTTGAGCTGTTGGGGACCCCAAAGGAAAACTCAGAAGGGTGAAAGTCCAACTGCCCTGAGTTCTGGGTTCAGTGAGGAGAGTGGTCACACATAGTATAACCTCTCTTCAGCATAAGCAGCCTTTGCTTTGTTTGGCTGATTGTGGATTCCAGTTGCTGTGGTTTAGGTAAACACTGGTCAACAGCCTGGTTCACACGTCAGTCATTGATGTGTGTGTGAGTCATTGCGTAAAGTGCAAACTTCGGCGTTGACTCTCGAGTCTGCAAATCACATTTAGAAAATTGCAGTTATTCATGATCAGTGGTCCAGCTCCGCTTCCAAAGTCTGCTGATGACTGGGTTTGTGTACCTGTTCCTGCACTCGCAGATGACGGAGTTGTATTGCTTCCTTCCTGAAGTAGAAACACTAGGTCAGCTTCCACTGCCATTGGATTGTGCTCCAGGCTTGTTTGGGCCTTGAATGGACATTGTTTTTACTATTAGACACAACTCATCAGTATAGCCTTACTTACAGATACAACATTACTTCATTTTTTTTTTCTCAAGGCAGGGTTTCTCTGTTTATCAGACTAGCCTCAAACTCACAGAGATCCACCTGCCTCTGCCTCCTTAGTGCTGAGATTAAAGGCGTGCACTATCAACACCTGGCATTATTTCAATTCTTTTTTTTTTTTTTTTTTTTTTTTTTTGAGACAGGGTTTCTCTGTGGTTTTGGAGCCTGTTCTGGAACTAGCTCTTGTAGACCAGGCTGATCTCGAACTCACAGAGATCCGCCTGCCTCTGCCTCCCAAGTGCTGGGATTAAAGGCGTGTGTCACCACCGCCCGGCTCATTATTTCAATTCTTAAAGCCTCTCTTAGATAACCCTTTGCTGTTGCATCTAGAGATCTTGCAAATTGTTTAGCTGAAGTTGGAAGTAAGTTAAAAGTACCACAGCAGAAATGAACGAGGACATTCGTTGTGGCACTGCTTAACCTCTGGAGTCAAATCTCTCATGATTAGATGGGAAGGTGAGGAGGCGGAGACTGGAGGGATTATTCTTGTTTGATCATGGGCAGGCAAGAAGGCTTAGCATGGTAAGGTATTTACCAGGTAAGCCTGTAGACCCTAGTTCGGTACTCAGGGCCCACATAAAAGTGAATGGAGAAAGCCAGTTTCACAAAGTTGTCCTCTGACAGCCACATGCACCCATATACACATATCACACACACACACACATAATGAATAAAAAATATTAAAAATCTTGTCAGATAAGAGCATCTGTGGCCAATCCTGATGATCTGGAGTTTGACACCCTGATGCCTGGTACCCATGTGATGGAAGAAGAGAACCAATTTCCATAAGTCGGGCTGAATCCTCCACACGTGCACCATGGCATCTGTGTATCTTATCCCCATGAAATTAGTCAATATTAAACTAAAAACATTGGATATGCTGGCGTGTGCTTGTAATTCTAGTGCTGAGGGGCAGAGACAGGTAGATCTAAGGGTCTTTTTTTGAGGGTTTTGCTGGCAGCCAGTCTAAAAAAATAGCTCAGGGTTCAGTGAGGACCTGTCTCGAAAATGTAAGTCAGAGAGCAATAGAGGAAGAGACTGAAGTTGAACCTCACCATGCACACACACAGGTGAGCAACCCTCCCCCCACATACATATACCACACACACATGCACACACACAGGTGAGCAACCCTCCCCCCCACATACATATACCACACACGCATGCACACACACAGGTGAGCATCCCTCCCCCCACTCATACACATACCACACACACATGCACAAGCTGGGAAAATGTCCTGAATGTTTACATAAAAAGCATTTTAACAATTAGGTGTGGGAAGGAATGAGACAGCCTCATCGCATTCCGCTTCTCAGACTCACTACCCACAGGAAAGCGCCGTCAAAGCTTGCACACCTTTTAAAGAATTTTGTCCATGCTCATATATATTAACATGCTCAGTTGTGGAGTCTTTCTGAAAAAGGAAACTCTTTTTAAAAATATGTATTCTTTGGCACATGCCTTTAATCCCAGCACTCGGGAGGCAGAGGCAGGCGGATCTTTGTGAATTCGAGGCCAGCCTGGTCTACAAGAGCTAGTTCCAGGACAGACTCCAAAGCTACAGAGAAACACTGTCTTGAAAAACCAACCAACAAGCAAAAAACATGTATTCTTTGACGACTTCATTCATGTTTATAATGTGTTTGGACATATTTGCGTACACCCCATTTCCTTCTCTACCCCTCCTACCCTGTCTGTAGTCCCTCTTTACAATGTACCTTCCTCCTCTTTTTATGTCTTCTTAGAAAAAAAAAAATAACCCACTAATTTTTTTTTTTTTCCAAGTCAGGGTTTCTCTGTGTAAGAGCTCTGGAAGTCCTGGAACTCACCTTGTAGACCAGGTTGCCTCAAACTCATAGAGATCCACCTGCCTCCCAAGTGCTGGGATTAAAGGATCTCTCGGGTCATGGGCTCTTGGGGAGGTTTACAGAACCAGGCCTTAATTCTCCCTCCTGTAAAGTGGACCTCGAGCTGAAAGTGGTTGGTTACAAACTCCCATAATCTTCACCCCACCGTCACCCCAATAGGCACAGCTTGACTGGTGGGTTAGTATTGTTGCATCCAGGATCCAGCTGTGGAAGACGATTGATAACTTTGCCAGTGGCCTGCATAGCACCTTCTGACCCTAGGAAAGCAGCCAGTAAGAAGGACATTTCCAGGTCAGTTCCAGCTTGATGCCCTGCAACCGAAGTATGTGGTGTCCTCATAGACAAGTAGGACCCTCATAGACCCACAAGTAAGTGGGTTCTAGGGGGCAGCCAAGAGCCATGGCCATAGTTTGTACTTCTCAGAGACCTCTGTGATCTCTACGACCAACGACTCCTTGGGAGGTATCCTTAGCGTGGCTCTGGACTTTTGTTTAATAACCCATGCCTGGCTTGTGGGAGTAGCATTATTCATCATCCATGCATAGTGTCTCCACTCAACATCCTTTCAAAAAAATTATACCTAGCCAGCGTCTTGGCGAGGTCAGGGACCTTAGAAGAAAATCTACTACCCCTGCTTCTCCAGACCAGCATAATCCCGTACTCCATTCTAAATCTTGCCCCGTACCCGCAGAGAAGTGTAGCTATCGCCCCTCATCAAAGAAGCCACTTCTCATAGAAAATGGCAACCATAACAAAAACCACAACTGGACACATGCAGAGATCAGCAGATTGTGAGGATCGCAGCCCCAATGAATAATACATATACATTACAGTTCCTGTGTCGATGGCTCAGGAAACGTCCAGAAGAGGAGCAGAAAGATGGTAAGAGCCAGAATTCCAGGAAGTCTGCTGTGACATGATCTTCCCTAGAAATGGCTGCCTAGACAAGACCGGAACAATGGAAATATCAATGGCTATGTTAAGGAGGAAAGGGGGAAGCTTCACAAGGTCCCGCCCTGAAACAAAGAACTCTAGGCAACTATCCCTGCTGGGAGAAGGAGGATTAGACTCTCCCAGGTATGAGGTCCCATTATTGGTTGTCTTATCCAGAGTGATTCGCCCTGAAATCATATACACACAAACAACAGAAATGGACTCACCAGGTTGCATTTATATATTTCTGTATGCACAAACACACACACATTCAAAAAAAGAGGAGGCAATCAACTTGAGAGTTGGGGGGGATGTAAGGAGTTGGAGAGAGGGGGAAGTGATGTAACTATTATTTTAAGGCGAGGAGGCGGTTGTGTACACCTTTAATCCCAGCTCTTGGGAGGCAGAAGCAGGCGATCTCTGCATTCCAAGTCAACCAGGACAGCCAGGGCTACACAGAAAAAATTTTTGAACCAAAATAATAATGATATATTTTAAAACTATATTTTAAAAGAGCGTACGGAGTAGTGGGTGTGCATCAGGCTTCCCATACATCCTTAGTTTTCGTTAACTCGCCCCCAAACGCCTCCTGTCCTCCCACCCCATCCCTGAGCTGTTTATTCTCAGTAAGCCCCCTTGGCGTCTAAAAGTCAGATGGCTCCATTCCTGGACTGAATGTCAATCTCAAATCACCGATAAGCCTCCTATCGTAATAGATGAAAACTGCGCAATCCTGCCCGTGATTATTTACAAGGGGCCTTAAGTGTTGCAAGCTGGGTCACACTGGGCCAAGACGGCCTTTCAGTCTTTATTACCTGCTTGGCAGCAAATGAAAGCATTTGCCCTCCTCTGCCTCCTTCACCTTCAGGCAGTATAAAGCTGCTTGCAGAGCAAAGGTAGCGCGTCAAAACTTGCTCAGTGAGTGCTCTGATGTGCCCTGTAAAACCTCCTGGTACCGAGGGCCTGCTCCGCTGATCCCTTCGTCTTCGGTAATATATGATGTTTTCACACATCCTAATTACCTACACTCTCCCTTGGCTTTCACTAAAATCGGGTTTAGTGCTCTAACTTTCTTGATAAGGTCAGCGAATTTATTCCCCACAGCGTGAAACTGTTTCTATTGCTCATCTGCCCTAGTCTTCGCCTGGGCTAAGAAAGTTAAATTCTGTTGTTTCTTGTTTTCTTTTTGATTGATTTGTGCATGTGTATGCTTGTGCACGCATGCATCTATGGAAGTCAGAGGCCTATAAGTGTCTACCTCTGTTGCCCCCAACTTACTTTGTCAGGGTCTCTCAGAACCTGAAGTTTGTTGTTTCTGTGAGGCTGGCTGGCCAGCAAGCTCCAGGGAATTTGCCTGTGTCTGCCTCCCAGTGGCTGGTGTCACAGACATGCCCTGCCATGCTTGGCTTGTACGTGGATGCTGGGGGTTTTGAACTCTGGTCCTCATGCTGGCACAGCAGGCTCTTTGCCCACTGAGCCATCTAGTTGTCATCCCCTCAACTTTTACTGTTTCCTCTGAGAGATGATAAAATTCAGAGGGTTGAGAAGGGTCAGGTGGCTGGACATCAGTGGAAAAGGTGAAGATGCTACTCCCAAAGCCTGCTTTTGTGATGGAGTGTACTTGAGGACTAAGATGAAACCCGGGCTGCTCACCAGTGGTAATGGCCCTGAAGGCTGGGCTGTTGTGATAGCCGGGAAGGATGCTGGGGGTGGGGGCTTGGTCTCTGCTGAGTATACTCTGCTGGGCAACGGTAGCAGGTCTCCCTGCCTGGGATGTTATTGCCGAAGACCTAGATAGCAGGTCTCCACTTCCAGTCTTTCTATTTCTGGAAGCAAATGTTCTCTAATTGCAGGCTGGAGCGGAATGCTTCACAGTGTTTCCCACTGTGCTAATTGGAAAAATATAATTTTCAACTCACTGTGCCCTGCTTTGCACAATAACGGCTGGCAGCTGGATTCCCAGTTCAGTTCCTCAAGTGAACTAGTACTTTGTAGTTTAGTGTGAAGGACAATAGACCCTGGGGGGGGGGGGTTCCCGGAGGGGGCCCAGACCATGTGAAGAACCATTGAAGAATGTTCTCCAGCCTGAAAACATGTACCCATCGACTTCTGGCTTGTTCTAAGAGCCTCTGTTAAATTTAATTTCAATTAAAATGTTTGGGGAGCCAGCTCCTGGGAATATTAATCGATAGGGCCCATTAGTTGAACAGTCCTTTGCCGGGTCGCACATGTGCTTTATTGATCGGGACGAAGGTAATTTTCTTTTACTTCACATCTTGGCTCCTGGCAAGCTCTCCATTGTCCCCGCTGTGTTCAGCCTCAGCAGCCTTCTGAGAATCACAGCAGCACGGGAGCAGAGACTGGGTAAGCAGCACTGTGCTTCGAATCTGGCTTCTCCGTTAGTTGGGTCTACCTCTTCCCACAGAGAATCGCCATTGATCGCAGAGGAAGGCTTTGCACTCCGAGCTTCCCGTGGGAGCGGAGATCTCACTGCCAGTGGGATGCCTTGCCTATGCAGCAGGAGGCTGAAAAGCACAGGCTTTGGGACCTGACCTGTCTGGGCTCAGGTTCCCAGCTCTACTCCTTCAATTGGGTGGCCTGGGAGGCTGATTTGTCTAAGCGCCGGTTGCTCATCGAGAGGTTGGCAATGACGATAACACTGACGCCCCAGGATTTTCATGAGGATTAAATACAATAGTGCACATGATCTGTGTGATACCTGACCTCGGTCCTCTGCCATGCTTAGTAACCGATGCCGTTCTCAAAACAGTCTTTTTTTTTTTTTTTTTTTTTTTTTTTTTTTTTTTTTTTTGCGGCCCCCTTCCTGTTTTCCTCTTCCCTAGGTTTTGCTGTGTAGCTCAGGCTGATCTGTGGCATCCCTGGGTCTCACTCACTCTCCCAACTCCTGAGATTACAAGCTTGTGCCACTCTGCCTGGACTTCGCCACTTTCCTGACAAGGTCTCCTGGGCCCCGCTTTTCCACACATCTTCTCTCGAGTGTGTGATGTGACAAGCAGTTTTTCTAAACTTGGGTAACTTCATCTGAAGTCTGAGCTAAGAGCGTGTGACCTTGTATTGCTTCAGTTTAGGCTGAGCTGTGAATGACACAAAACCTCTCTCCCCAGTCTGTCCTAACAGCTCTAGGGTAATCAGGGTGCAAAGACAGGCTCTTTCTGTCTGGTTCTGTCTTCAGCATGTGGTTGCCATCACCAGAGCCAAAAGTCAGCAGTTGGTAACGGCAAGTTTGACTGCACCACCGAGTCCTGATGGACAGGAACTACTTAGGTGTATGTGGATCAAGCGCTGTGAGGACCAGAAGGGGAACTGAGCCGCAAGAGGAAATTGCTGAGTGAAGAATTGCAAGGTTTACCTTTTCGGAAAAGGAAACAGAGACGGAGGAAGTTCCACTTCCTTTCTCCAGTGTCTTTAAAGTCCTCTAGGGGCAGAGCAAACCCATGGCCACTGCAAACTTTCCTGAAGAATTCCCAAGACCTCAGCAGAGCGAGGGCAGGGATAGGGGGTGCGGGGTCGGGGAAGCTGGGCTTGAAGCTGAGCTGCCATGAACTCCCCAGACCACTCAGGTGGTACCTGCTGGCACTCCCCTTTCCAGTGTCTTTACTCCCAGGAATGGCACATTACTTGAGGGGTGAGACTCGGGCATCATCATATGACCATCCTGTCTCAGCACTATCTTCGGGCAGATCGCGGGGTGGATCACTAATCCCTAAGGAGCCTTCGTGATTGGATTTCTGTTTTTCTCATTCACGGTAAAGAATAGCTGCCTCGTCTCGCTTACACTCTGCCCTGAGATGTGGTTTTCTTGTCCGGAGTTCTACTGAGGATCATGGGCAGAGCAGATTCACAGGTGTCAACCCCTGGGCTTCTCTGTGACACTCCTAAGCCTGCATAGTCTCTTCACAGTGTCCAAATCCTTGATTAGCCTGAGTTGTATAAACTTCAAGCAATGAGAAAGAATGACAGCTTGAGCTCACGGTTAGCATCCTTTATTTAGGGCCTTCATTCTCCCGGAAGGACACAAAGGTCCAGTGATTCTCAGCCCAGCCTTTGCATTTGAACCCACCATGACCTTTGGCATAGATCTCTTCCAAGAATCCTGTGATTCCACATAGGCAAAGCCTGGGTGTCAAGATGTTTAAATCTCTAGTGGAAACTCAACATTCTTGCAGGGCTGAGAATCCTGAAGACTAGCAGCTTGGAGCATACCAGGACTTCTGATTAGAGTCCATTGGGTATGATTGGGTAAACGGAACCAGGAATGTACTTTAGTATGACTTGCTTTCAAGCCAGCACTTTCAAAACTCCATCTACTGCTAGCGTGTGACCACTGGCATAGTTACAGATCTGATTTACCACTTTCAGAAAGGGGCACTGTTCTTAACATTTATTGCAGCTCCCTTGGTTCAAATCCAGGTAATTGGCCCTAAGTACTTTTCATGACCCCAATTTTAAGCCCGTTTGAGCTATGTGGAAGTGGGAGCACAGTTCCCTATCTTAAGGATGGAGTGGGGAATTCAGGAAATACAAGGGATAAGTAGGTGCTGTTATCCCCTGGGCCTTGTGCTACATACCGAAGATGGGTGTGGTGGCTCACACCTGTGATCCTGGAACCCAGGAGATGAGCCAGGAGGACTGTTGTGAGTTCCTGGGCCAGCATGGCTGCAGAATGAGACCCTGCCTCAAGAAAATGAAACCCAACAGAGCAAAACAAAAACCCCAAAGGCAAACTACCAAGTTATTGTCAAGTGTTTCATCCATAGAAAGGTATAAGGAATAGATAAGTCAGGCTTGGGTCTAACTAAATCGTGATGCGCGTGCTTAGAAAGTAAGAAGCTTAGGTCAGCCTCCAGCATCCGAATGTAAAACCTGATCAAGTAATAACAGAGAAATTAAATAAAACAGTGAGCACACTTGGTTCCCACACTAGAAACATTTATCTTAGCATTTTCGTAAGACTGTGTTTACAATTTGCTACTCAACATTTCATCCCGATCTGTATGGCGTTACAAAGTGCAATGAAATCTTTGCGTGAGAGGAACAAACAAATGCCACTAAACACCCAGCAGCATTGCAACTGAGGGATTTGTGTTCTTTTTCAAAGTTGCATAGTTAAAAACATTAACAGTTATGGGGCCACTAAGACACCCCAGTGGCTGAAGGGGCTTGATTGGCGTTTGAACCCTGGAGCTCAAGTAAATCAGGAAGGGGAGAGCTGAGTCCATGTAGTTGTCCTCTGTTTTTCACATGTGTGCTATGATATGTGCACACACATGCACACACAATAATAATAAACAATTTTTAGAAGTTATACAGTTGTAAGATGATAAAATGACAAACACTTCCCAGCTTGAGAGTTTCGGGACTTGGATGTTTCTTCTGTTTTTAACTACACACGCAAGTACATATCCCTAAGAACGAACAACCTCCTTTTGCATGTTTGTAGGCCATAACCTGATGATCTTATACTTTATATAGTCTTATACACATTATTTGCTTTTTACTCGACATGACAGTGAAAACCTCGCTGTTAATATGGGTAGCTCTGGCCACTCATGACCAATTTGTTATCTGCTCTCCTTAACATTTGGTGATTTCAAATTTTGGGCAATTCAAAAGAGTTCTTCTGGCTTGAGGATATAGATAGTTGGCAGAACACTTGCCCAGCATGTAGAAGGCCCTAGGTTCAATCGAAGAAGAAGAAGAAGAAGAAGAAGAAGAAGAAGAAGAAGAAGAAGAAGAGGAAGAGGAAGAGGAAGAGGAAGAGGAAGAGGAAGAGGAAGAGGAAGAGGGAGGAGGAGGAGGAGGAGGAGGAAGAAGAGGAATCCTATTAGCACTCCATTAGGAGTGTGGTGTAGGGGATAGAACCATTCATTAGCTTTTTATAAGGGTCTCCATGGGTGTTCCTGCCCAAGGGTAGAGTTGTGCATTTTATAGTCTTTGGTTTTAGTTTAGACATTGACTAAACCAGGTGCTTCTCCTGTGAGCATTACGTTTTTTATCTGCACCTTGGCTAATATTTGATATTGTCAAACTTAAAGTTTTTGCGAAATGTGTTATTTCTCTAAACTTAACTTATCAGGTATCTTTTTCATTTCAGTTGAAGACCCAAGTATCCAATATTAAATGACATAAAAATAAGGCCCATTGGCCAGGTGGTGGTGGCGCACGCCTTTAATCCCAGCACTCGGGAGGCAGAGGCAGGCGGATCTCTGTGAGTTCGAGACCAGCCTGGTCTACAAGAGCTAGTTCCAGGACAGGCTCCAAAACCACAGAGAAACCCTGTCTCGAAAAACCAAAAAAAAAAAAAAAAAAAAAAAGGCCCATTAACTAATAAGCAAGTTGGATCTGACCCAGGTCTGCTAGATTCCAAAGCTCTTGATTAACATGAAGTCATGAAAACATGGAGGAACTCCTGAGACTGTCGCTAGCGCTGAGTACCAGCAGGTGTGAAGGGTGGGCCAAGATCTGGGATGTAGGAATAAGAAGCGCAGGAGGGGAGAGAGGACGAGGATGGAGGGCGAGCAGACAGCAGGACACAGTGGGAAACACTTGTCTATAGTGCCAATATGCAAGACCGGCTTTAGGAAGGGATGATTGGTGGCTGGAAAATGGCCGTGGATTCTTTGACCCTCTTTCCACAGTTGAGGAACCTGGGCAGTTCCTCCCTAAAGCGCCCTTAACTGCTTTGCTGTGTGGACATGGTCAGAAGTAGCCAATCTCCGGGTCCAGACCTTAAGACACTGACAGCTTCTGCTTATCGCTCAGATCCTTCCTTCGTGGGAAAGGTAATTAATGTAAAAGAATTCGGATGGCTGCAGGGCATAGTAGTGCACACCTTTAATCCCAGCACTTGGGAGGCAGAGGCGGGCAGATCTCTGTGAGTTTGAGGCCAACCTAGGTTACACAGTGAGTTCCAGGACAGCTAGAGATATGTAGAGAGACCCTATCCCCCCAAAAAAATTTAGATTGCTTCCTAAAATGGTACATTGTGGTATATCTCAGCTACCCACTTGTTGCCGTGGGAGTCAGCCATCTTCGAAGTTAATCTTCCAGCCCCAGGTGAGAGCCTACTTGTTGGCAGTGGAGCAGAGAAGGCCAGCCAAGCTGAGCTGTGTCTGGATTCCCCATCTTCCACAACACTTGGTTTAGCTGTTATGTTTTGTTATTTAGCAGTGATAGGGCTCTAGCTAAGGTAGAGGTTGAAATGAAGATACTTTTATTCTTTGCATAGACCATAAAATGTGTATTTCAAGGCTGAAGTTACCTAGTCCAGCTCTCATGAGTTTGCTTTGCTTGTGTTATATAAAGAGCGCATTGTGAGTTGCTAACCTGTGACTTCTAACCCTCTGCCTTCATTTCCTGTGTTCTGGTCTGGTCTTTGCTTGAAGTGCATACTTAATTTATAATTAAAGATGTAATTATGGAATGGATAAATACAATTTAGATTTCCTGTGTTATATAATTTTGAGATGAGTTTGGCCAAAGGGAAATCAGATGATAATTAGGGTGGCACAAATTAGTCAGAACTGGCACTAATTGACCCCCACTTGCTTTAGCTCATTTACTGCTCACAATAACTCAGTTGGGAACTTACACCTTCCTGAGGAGATGATTAAGGCACTGGAGAAATTGAGAAAGCCATTTGAGGTCACAGCCTACACAAGAGGAACATATCATCCAGGGGTGGAGGAAGGACACAGAGACATTCAACTGGCACACCAGTCTGAGAGATATCCATTGGATTGCTTCTTCCAAGGTGTGTGAGTGTTTAAACGTTTAGAAATGGGGCTTATAGCCAAACCTGGCAACCTAGATTTGATCCCAAGAACCATATGGTAGAAAGTCAGAAACAACTCTTACAAGTTGTCCTTTGACCTCCGTGTGCACTCCATGTCACCCAAGTAGACCTCATCATAAAAAGAAAAAAAATTTTAAAACGTAGAGAAATTGTTTAGAGACCTCAATACATCTTGGTGTGTGCTTTTAAAGTTCTTCCCACAGGAAAGCCTGCAGCCTCAGGATATCTGGGTGTCACAGTGGATAACCCAGGCTCCAGTGTGTGCAGAGAATGGGCTCTCCACGTGAAATCTAGGACCTGTGCCTTGGGGTCTTTAAAGCCAATAAAAAAGAAGTGTATGACATAAAAGAAGGATAATGAAGCCCAAGAGGTTATTTTTGGTTGTTAATCTCAAATAAGTCAAATTTAAACTTGAGGTCTTAAATTATTATTAATGCTTCCTATATAAACACACAGTATGGGGTTGACTAGAAGACTCAGTTGGTTAAAGGTGCCTGTCGCTAAGGCTGAGGACATAAGCACCATCCCCGGGACCTACATAGGAGAAGGAAAGAATTGATTCCTGCAAATTGTCCTCTGACACAGGGTACTTTGGTACATGCCTCCCTCCTCCCCAATCACAACTTAATTAAAGTATCCAAAAATGAGCCGAGATACAGTGTTAGACTAAACACAGCCCTGTTCACAAACACGGCTAAAGACAGTGTGATAATGTGAATGGGTTGCCATGCCATGCTGGCTTTCCCAGTGTAGTCTGCAGGAGATCCTTGAGACACAGGGACCTTCACAGGCCAAGCTTGGGTTTGCCCCAGTCTCTCCCGCTTGACTTTTCAGAACTTTCTACTAAACAGGACAGGATTTATGGGTAGAAGGCACTGGGTTGATGAGGCGGGATGAAAGAAAATGCCTGCCAGGCAGACGGAGAAGACACATGGTTTGCAGAGATAGGGAGGCTGTTCCTGGTATTGCTTTGCAGAGCCCTAGATTGGCAGACACCAGGTGATGGTTGCCTCCTTGCTCTTTTCTGTCTAAGCCTTCCTTGACTCTCGGGTGTGTGTGTGTGGGGGGGGGAAGGGCAGGGCCGGCGAGTTTGGGGTCATGAGGGCCTTTTTGACTGGAATAACACCAGATTGTTCCCCAGACAAAATACTACTTTATGACCTTTGTCACACAGAGTTTTGTTTTATGTTGAGGGACAAGCCAGAGCATGTAGTAAGAATTTGTCTCTACCTGGTGTTGAGGCCACACAAATGTCACATGCTGTTAGCCTTACCCTGGACTCGAAGGATTTTTGAATCCTGGGGTTGGTAAGGAATGTTAGGGACGTAATGAAGAAGAGGTCACGAGTCTCAAGAAGTTGGAGGGAGTTTCTTCAATGAGACAAGTATTTTTTGAGCCTTCTTCCTTTTTGGCTTTCTTCAGAGCATACATTTCCTCCACCCCTGCCCCATTCCCAGAATCTGCAGATTTCTGTCCAGCACATAACTGAGCCCAGTTTGCAGCTAGACAAGACAGTTCAAGTCTGTATCTTATTCCAGAACAGACATGTGAAAAACTCTAGTCTACTCAGGGTGAATTTGGAGACTTTGGCTGGGATTGTGTGTGTGTGTGTGTGTATGTGTGTGTGAGCATGCAGCCTCAGGTTTCCATCCATGGAGCACAGGTCCAAGCCTTTGTCAAGGCAAGAAGCTGGTCCTATCAGTAAGCTACTGTGTGAAACCTCCCTGTGCACTTCCTGTGACCTTCTCAAGATCGCTTGTGGTCCAGGCCAGTTCGGGCTGCTTTCTCACGGTTGAGACAGTTCTGAAACACACCCCATCTAGTGCCAGGTATGCTCTATAGAGGTTTGGAAGAGATGGAAATCTCTGATGTTTTGGAGACAGCACTACAGTCAGGGCCAGGCCCTGTGAACTGGCACAACTCTTGGGGCTTCTGGACAGGCAGCCCTGGCTGGCTGGCTCATTTTGGCATCCCCTGGTAGAGGTAGGACCTTTCTTAGAGGTGAGAGAGGCTTCAGTTCCCTGCCCTGAGTGTGTGTGAGTGTGAGTGCTGGTGTGTGTGATCCAGCAGTCAGCCAGGCAGATAGGACTCCCACACCTGCTCCAGGCTCCCCATGGTTAACCCCCTATAATCAGCATCTGTGGGTGGGGGCAGCAGAAGTATATCTACCCTGTGAACAGGCACCAAGTCCTGCCTCCATCCTTCCCCATCCCAACTCAGTACCCGCAGGTCCAAACTCTGCTGCCTCCCCCTGGTTTTGGTTTCTGTAGTTCCTTCCCTCTGGGTCCCACTGATGAGCGGGAGATACACTCCTGAGCCCTATCTCGCCTTTTCACCTATCTGCCCCAGGCAGCTGTGGGCCTGCGGGCCTCACCCCAGTCACACTGCCTTGATGTTAAGGTGTCCTGGCGATCCCGTCCCGCAGAATGTGCCAGGGTCTCTCTTGTTTCAGTAATGCCTGATTGTTCAATAGGATTATCTTTTTTTTTTTTTTTTTTTTTTTTGGTTTTTCGAGACAGGGTTTCTCTGTGGTTTTGGAGCCTGTCCTGGAACTAGCTCTGTAGACCAGGCTGGTCTCGAACTCACAGAGATCCACCTGCCTCTGCCTCCTGAGTGCTGGGATTAAAGGCGTGTGCCACCACCTCCCGGCTAGGATTATTTTTTGGGGAGGATTAAAAGGGGGAAAAAAAAGAGTCTTGGAGAACGAGAAATGATTTTAAAATGAATATTAAACTGCAGTACTGAAAATAGTTGCTGTCTGCCAGCACAAGAACAGGCATCATCTTATTGGAATAGAGTAGAAAACTAAGAAATGGACCTGATGCTATTGCATGTGAGAGTTTGCTGTGTAGGGAGTGGGCAAAGCTCAGGCCAGTGTTTCTTAGCTGGGGCTGGCTTCCCTTCCTAAGGACAATTTGAAGTAAAAATTTGAAAAGAATTTGTCAGTGGGCTCTTTCGCCATCTCTAATAAGGTCTCGAAGAAACACATTTTATCCTTGTGGTAAGGACTTTTACAAGCATACGGAGTGGAAATAATGAAAACAATATTAGCACATTATAATATTAGTAATAGTATTATTATATCCCACTTTTATGCAAGAGCACTGATCAAACCATATACAAAACAGGAGCTGTAACCCAGGAGTCAAAGGGTTAATATTCTCAATATGCAAAGAGCCTTTAGAAACAACTAAGAAAATAAAAAAAAAAGATCATGATTAAAAACAGGCAAAGGAAATGCATGACAAGGAATGTTACTTAAAAAAAGAAAAGAAAGAAAGAAAAGAAAAGAAACATAGAGCCCAGGCCTGGTGGCACACTGACAAGACCAGGGCTTGGGAGGCAAAGGTGGACAGAGGGCTGAAAGTTCAAGGTCAGCTTGAGTTTTATAGTGTGGTCAGATCAGGCAAGGTTGCATGCAAAACCCCGTGGTGGGGTTGGGGAGGGGAGATGAAAAAGGAAAGAAATAAAAATAGGGAAAAAAAAGAAGAAATGAAAGAATGGGCAGCCAGTCAGCTGGTGGCGCATGCCTGTAATCCTAGCACCTGGGAGGACCCAGAGTTTGGGCCATCTGGGCTGCAAGATGAGACCTTATCATTAAAAGTGGGGAGGAGACTACATACGGTTAGCAAGGAATGTCTGAGCAGAGAATCAGAAATTATGCCTCGATTCACCTGGAAAAGCTGAAAAGTGGCTAAAAAGGACCCCAGCTGCTGTCTGTCTGAGGGCAGAAGGAAGATGTAAGTACTCTCTGGATGATGAAATCTTAAGGTTACATCACTCTGGGAGCCATACACTTCACATGCAATAAAATGCACCCAGTTTCAGTATACGACAAGATTTAATAAATGTGAAGACCAAGGTAAACATCATCATAATAAAGTTAAGTACATTTTACTGGTAACGTTCAAGATCTCTCCCCTTCCACGTTCCCTCTTACTCCTTTGCAGCCAACTTCCCCTGCTCTTGCTTTCTGTTGTCATGGTTTGGCCCTTTCTAGAATTTCATGAGCATTAGATTAGACAGTTGTGCCTAGGCCTCTAACAAAATGTCTGTGAGATTTTATACGCTGCTGTGGATATCTGTAATAATTCTCTTTTTATTGCTGAGTAATATTCCGTTGCATAAGCATGCCATAATTTTTAATGACTCTCATTTTTAAGCTTCAGACAGGGTCTTTTCAGCCCACCAGCAGTGACCTTTGGAACCACTGGAGATCTACAGATGCGACACGCCAGACTTTTGCCTCCCCACTCCTTCTGGGAAGCTTGGCTTCTTCTTGCCCTCTCTGGGTCTTGTCTTAGGCCTAATGAAGAGTAGAGCTTCTGCAGCTTGTGTAACATGTTAGAAAAGTTACTGCACACATGATATAAGGTAACACAAAGATGTTCTCACTGAAAAATAAAAGTGAAAGTATATACAGTCCTGTTCAGTTCCACAAACTGGTTTAGAGACTCGATATGCTTTAAAAGACCACAAATCCCTTACCACCTGCCCCTAAGAGGCCCGCCTTCTTTTCTGGAATGCATATTTATCTTTGCTTTTAAGTAGACATTATTATATTGTAGAAGAATATATTGCTTTCTTATTTTAAAATTTGAAAACATTTGAAAACAATACATAAATACGGTTTTAAAAATCAAAGAAAAAGTCTTTTTTTCTTAGGAGCACCCACTATGAACATGCTGGCATCTTCCTGGCATTTACAAGGGCCGATATGCACCATGTGTATAACCTGGGGTTGGAGAGATGGCTCAGAGGTTCAGGGCACTTACTGCTCTTCAAAAGGTTTCAAGTTCAGTTCCCAGAATCTCCATCTGTAACTCTAGCTCCAGGGGATCTGACACCTTTCTTCTGGTTTTCTCAGGTACCTGCACACACGTGGTACACACACACACACACACACACACACACACACACACACAAAATAAATAAAAGGAAATCTTAATTTTAAAAAGTGGTTGGAGAGATGGCTCAGTGGTTAAGAGCACTGGCTTCTCTTCTTCTTTTTTTTTTTTAAAGATTTATTTATTTATTAAGCATACAATGTACTGCTGGCAAGGAAGGCACCAGGTCTCATTACATTACAGATGGTTGTGAGCCACCATGTGGTTGCTAGGAATTAAACTCAGGACCTCTGGAAGAGCAGCCAGTGCTCTTACCCTCTGAGCCATCTCTCCAGCCCCTGGCTTCTCTTCTTGAAGACCTTGGCTTAATCCTCAACATCCACCTTAAAGCTCCGAATCTGTTGTGACTCCAGTTCCAGGGGATCCAACGCCCTCTTCTGGACTCTGAGAGAAGTGCTCCTATACACAGGCAAGCAAAGCACTAATATATAATATAATACCAGCAATAAATACAAAAAATACTAACAGTAAAGAAAATCCAGTTGTCCATGTTTTGACTTGTACAGTGTCAGGGACATCTCCCTTAGCCCTGATACCTGGATCTACTTATTTATAAGTGTGGAGTGTGTGCCTGGGTCCCATGCGGGACCTAGAGGATGATCTCTGGTTCCCTGCTTGTTTTTTTGTTTGTTTTGCTTTATTCCTTCAGGATCCAATGGGACCCTCACTGTGTGGGCAGCTAGTGTCTTTACCCACAGAGCCATCTCACTGGCTCCGATGAGTGGGTTTTACAGAGCTTCGTGACACCTACTTCTAATTCAAACACTGTGTGATGGTGGTGCCCTGAGTCCACATCTTCCTATAAAGAAATTGGGAACTTGAGCCTCTGGGATTTCAGTTTGTATTGTGAAGGAAAGTCTGCCTTCTAAAAAGGGGGCTCCCTAAATATAGGGGTGCAGAATTTTGGGCCCAAGAGGATGGAAATTGCCCACTATGGTAGCACCCTGCAAAGCTCCAAACTTCGTGTTTCATTGGTTCCCAGTCTCCTCCTCTGTCTTTATTCCTGGTCCTCATCCTCCTCTTGGCCTGGGAGAGGCTCCCTCTTTTCTTAGAAGTGCTGTGGAGGAAGAAGCTTAGGGCTTAGGGATCTTCCCCTGCTACATCACATGGGAGAAAGGACGATAACTCACATGCCCTTCTCACCGAGGGATGCCACGCTTTTCATGATGCCTGTTCTGAACTGCAGAGAGGAGGGCACTCTCATACAGGAGAGTTATACCTTATGCTCACTGGTGCTAAATAGCGAATGACTTGTTATTTCTTTTAAAAAATATTTACTCTTTCATAATTTCATATCTATCCATAGAGATATATGTAGTATACTTTTATTAATATTTCCCTGTTATACTCACTAATAAGCCTTTGCCTTCTTACCAAACCATTTCTTCTTCTCAATGACCTCTTCCCTACTTTCATGATGTGTGTGTGTGTGTGTGTGTGTGTGTGTGTGTGTGTGACTACACCACTGAGAAATATGGCCCCTCCCACAACCACTGCCATAGGGATTAAGGACCTCAGGAGTGGTGAACCCTCATGTTCCCCTTCTCCATACATGTTGGAAATTGATAAAGGCGATTTCTTTAAAGAATATTTTATTTTATTTTTAACTGTGCATAGGTGTGGCATCTATATACATGAATGCAGGTGTCGATGGAAGCCAGAAGAGTGTTGGATCCCTTGGAGCTGGAGTTACAGGTGGTCGTGAACTTTGAATTCAGCTGGGGTCCTCTGAATAAGGACCCAACTACTGAACCTTATTTCTAGCCCTGGAATCAGGACTTCCTGGAAAGCAGCTTCTTCTGGGCATTAGGTAGGCCTCTATCAGTCCTCAAGAATCCAACCAGGGCTGCACCCATGTGCTTGCGTCTGTGTCATTAGGGAGACTGCATAGCTCAGCTGCGGAAGAATCCTAGTCCTTAGCACCTTCGGTGTGAAGCCCTACTGGGCCAAGTGGGCTCCCGGGGAGCTGTTCCTAGCCAAGTCTCCATGCGCCTCGTGGGCGGGTGTAGAAACCCGAGGAAGGCTTGGCAGGAGATCTGCAGTAGGCACTGTCACAGCCCAAACAGTCGCCGTGGACACAGCGCTTCACGCGTCTCTTCCATATGCTGGAAACTGCAAGAGTCTGTGCAAGCCCTAGAAGTGGTGATGTTACAGGAAGTGCCCGGGGCTCACCGGACAGCTTGCTATGGTGTCTTCCAGGCATCTGAAAACCATCAAATATTTAAACTGCCATTTAAATATTCCCAGGTCGGTCCTCCCACTATTGGACTGAAATAAAGATTTTTGGCCACCTGAACTCCTAGTACCTTGTTCTGGATGTGACAATTCTGTTTCTTTCTAATGCATTTCCAGTTCAAGGTCAGATGCAGCTTGGGAGGGAGAAGCATTCTTCTCAAGCCAGGTGTAAGGACTCGTGCGTACACTCTGTGCGAGCCCCAGCCTTTGGACTCCGTTCTGAACTTTGACCGCTGCGTGGAGTGCTAGAGAAATATGGCCAGGCTGACTCACTACGCAGGTTCCCAGACAGTGAGTGGGTGAAGAGGTCACGTTGCTAGACCCTGGCAAGCTTGGACTTGACCACTGCTCCTGCAGTAGCAGAGAAAGCAGCGACAGTGGACACAGGAGCCCCCACCCCAGCTCTTCAGGGTCTGCATCTCCCTACCTTCCACCTCTGTTGCGCCAAGCTCTGTCACCACCCCAGCTTTTCCTGTTCCCTCCTCCAAAGCCCTAGACTGTTGGGCCTCGCCACAGTAGATGCTGGAATTACTGACATCCAGCATGGCTGTGTCAGTTTTCCCCTGCTTCTGTGACTTCTATCCCTGGTCACTCTGGGCAGCCAGGTGGGCAGTGAATGGTCAAGTGTGGGAGAGTGGACACAGGAGGCAAAGAAAAAAGTGCAAGAACCTGGGTCTGAGGGGTTAGCTGATGAACACTGAAGTTCTGGGATTTAAGCATTCCAAAGGTTTTTCTCCATTGACCAGACTGTGTTACTATAGGAATTTTAGATCCTTTGAGAAGGTGAAAGCATTCCTACTGTGAACCTATTAAAACTGTCATTTGTGTTTCTTCCTAAGGCCCCAGTAAAGAGGGCTGGAGAGAAGGCTCAGTGTTAAGAGCACTGGCTGCTCTTGTAGAGGACCCAGGTCAGTTGCTAGCACCCACATGCTGGCTCTCAACCACTGATACAGTTGCAGGGAATCTAACATCTTCTCTGCCTTCTGTAGACATCACGCGCGTGTGGTGAATAGACATACATAAAAGCAAAACACTGATGTGCATAAAATAAAATGAAAAAATAATTTTAAAAAAAGACCCGCTAAAGATGACTGGGGAGATGCTCAGCAGGTAAAGTTTGCTGAGCAAGCACTAGGGTCTGAACTCTGTTCCCCAGCACTCATGTAAAATCTGAGGATGGCAGGGTGTATCTGTAACCCCAGCCAATGGGGTCGGCAGAGACGGGCGGAGCATGGGGGCTCGCTGGCCACACTGTCTAGCTGGAGTGACAATCTCCAAGTTAACTGAGAGATCCAGTCTTAAAAATGAGGAGGAGAGTGACAGAGGGAGACACCTGATGACCTCTGACCTCCACATGAGCATATACACAGGTGAGTTCCCACCCAAACATGTGTGGGCATTTACACACACACGCATTCACACGCACACACACATACAGCAAAGAGGAAGCACAAGACAGAACACCAGGCTTGGTGCAGTAAAATAAAGAAAAGCAAGTCAGAAATAGGACCTGAGAACTGGGGTAGCAGGCAAGGCATCTGGCCTTCCTCGACACTGAGTTTCTCGTCTATACAGGACATGTCAGCCGTCACGTTCCTTACCTCTTGGGGTATTTGGGTGAGAAAATTTGAACAAGTGTTGGTGCTGATGAGTGAGGTCAATTTGTGTCTCAGCTGTTCTCCAATAGACGGTGTGTGTCTGCCCTTCTCTGCCCCGTCCTAAGACTTGAGTCTTATGGTGAAAACAGCAGATAAAGAGGTTTTGTCTGGGCAGGCTTCTTCAGACAGAGCTGAGACAGAAACAGGGCTTGAAGCCCGTGAGAAGTATCCAGGACACAGAAGCGGTCTCCGCGGGCCTATCTAAAGTACTCTGTCTGTTTGGGTCTGTGTGTTGCCATTGCTGTTGGTGGTGGTGGTTTTGTGTTGTTGTTTTGTTTGTTTGTTTGCTTCGTTTTCTTGAGATGGGGTCTCCCTGGCTGCCCTGGAGCTCACTACATGAGCTAGACCAGACTAGCCCTAAACTCACAGAGATCTCCTTACCTTTGCCTTCCGAGTCACGGGTTCAGCCCTTGGCTGGTTTGTCTTGTCGGGAAAGAACCATGAACTGGGAAGCCTGTAAACAGTAAAAGCCTCCTCCTCATCTTCTAGAGACTAAGAAATACCAGATGGAACCGTTTTCTTGCTTATGGGTGGTACCACGCGTGGTAGCTCTCCAGGAACTATCAGGAGGGCAAGTTCCAATTCCAGAGGCTCCTACTTCATGGCCTCATCACCTAAAGGCCTCACCTCTAACACAGCCAAACGGAGGGTAAGCATTTTAGCATATGAATTTGAGGTAACATAAGTATCCACCCTGCTATACCCTCAAAATACACATACACGCACACACACACACACACACACACGCACACACACTGTGATTGTTTTCAACTTCTCAGCATAAGTCTCTTTTGTGCCTGAAGCCATAAGGGGCACCCACAGAGAGGAGAGCAGACAAACTTGGTGGGATCTGGAGGGGATTCTTGCCTGTCTGCCTATTCTGCATCAGCTTGGGTCTGACAAGCCAATGCAGTCTGCCTGGCCAGAGAGAAGCACCTGTCCTTTCTGGAATAAGGTAGAGGTAGCTCCCCAGTGGAAAGCTGAGAGAGCACGGCCAAAACTAGGCCTGGAACAGAAAAAGAGATGGGGTTTGGGGAAACAAAAGGAGAAAGGAAGCCAGTATGGCCAGTGTGACTGGAGGAGTGTAAATGAGGGGCCGACGAAGTCAGGGAGACCAACAGGGACAAGGCGAAATGTGTGTGAACCTGAGCTACTGAGACTTCAACACACCGGACCACACACCAACTTTCATTGTGTTTGTGAAAGTCTCGTCTGCTTTGCCTGGAGAATATCAGATGGAATGCGGAGGATAAGCACTCCTGCATATGAATTGGACAAAGGAGAGCCTGTGTCCTGAGAGAAACTGGGGTAAGCAGGATAGGAGTGGAGTGCCCACAACCTCTGCTGACTCCCCAGGCAGTCTCTATGCTCACACCCAGGTCCTCAAATCCCTTCCGTGTTGCCATGGAAATGAGGTATCCAACCCTGACCAAGTGCTTGAGGCATTCTCATTAGTTTGTTATTATTGCTCAGAGGGGCAAAACTAATCATCAGTGTCTTCTAAACACAGCAACCTGGTGGGAAAATAGGTAATGAGCAACCAGGTGAAGTGGGTTAGCCTCAGAAGAGATCTGCTCATCCTCCACAGGAGTTATGTATCTGAAAAGGGCACAAAGGTTGTCTAACTTAAGAAAGCCTGTCCTGCTGGGTGTGGTGGTACACACTTTTAGTACTAGCACTTGGGAAGGAGAGGCAGGCAGCTCTCTGTGAGTTCAAGGCCAGCCTGGTCCATAGAGTGAGTTCTAGGACAGTCAGCATTCCATAGGGAGACCCTGTCTTAACTAACCAACCAACCAGTTAGCCAACCAACCTACCAACCAACCTTCCAACCAAATAACCAACCAACCAAAAAACCAACCAACCAACCAACCATCCAACCAACCAGCTAACCAATCATCCAACCATCCAACCAAACAACCAGCCAACTAGCCAACCAGCCAACCAAACAAAAAACTAAAACAAACCAAAAGAAATATTGTCCAGCTGGCTTTGGATACCTACTCAGTTCCTGGTCAGAGTTTTTGTTGGAATCAGAGTCTGAGATGCTTCTAAATTGGTCCTGCAGCTGCTCAGAAAGCTGTCTGGGTTTTGTACATAGTAGCTTTTCAAATAATATAATATCCTGGGCTCTGGATGCTTGTGGGATTTCTAATAGTCCTTCCTTCCCTTCCTTCCTTCCTTCCTTCCTTCCTTCCTTCCTTCCTTCCTTCCTTCCTTCCTTCCTTCCTTCCTTCTTTCCTTCCTTCCTTCTTTATTTCAATTAGACATGGAAACCCTGTACATTTTCTATAATAACAGAACACAAAGATAAAATAAAATGTCCACTAAAGTGGTGGTTCTTGCCTGTGATCCCAGGACTCGGGAGACCTTAGTAGGATGATTGTCACACATTAAAGGCTACCCTGGGCTACATTGTGAAACTATGTAGCCCAAAACAAACAAAACTCAAAAATAAGATGCACATGATTTCTCTGTTTGACAATTTAGATTTATTTAGTATTCTATGACAAATTATTTTGAAATGTTTTTGAAATCTTATGCATAAATGTATATCTTGCCAAGACAATATTTTTCTTTGTTTATTTGAAGAAAAGTTGGAGTTTATTGAGAAAATGTTTTAATATAGATTTAAGCATGTGCAGAGAGAGAGGGAGAGAGATTTAGAAAAAGAATAATACACACCCAAGTGTCAACATAAAAATTAAAACACATCTTTTATCCTAGGGTGTGATTGTGGTACTCAGGGTATAATTTTGGTTTTGGTTATAATGACCTCTTCTTATATGATAATTACCCACAGTTTTTCATTTACTTTTATGAACAGGTAATATGGCTCACAACTTCAAAACACGAGCCAGTGTATTGTGAAAAACGTTGATCCCCTTATTTATTTGCTTTTGTTCCCATGACCTTCTCTGTCTTCTGAGGCTCAGTTTTTAGTTTCTACCATGTTTTCTCCAGCATTTCTTTATACAAATAGAACCAATCCAAATATAGACTTTCCTCCCATTCTTTTCACAGAGACTGGACACCCTATTTGTTCTTCAGGCTTCCCCCATCTCCAGTTATTGACATATTTTAGAAATGTTATTTGTTTGTTTGTTTATTTGTTTGTTTGTTTTTGTTTTTGTATTTTTCCGAGACAGGGTGGTTTCTCTGTAGCTTTGGAGCCTGGCCTGGAACCTTCTCTGTAGACCAGGCTGGCCTCGAACTCACAGAGATCTGCCTGTCTCTGCTTCCTGAGTGCCGGGATTAAAGGCATGTGCCACCACTGCCCGGTCAGAAACATATTCTTATTGATAGATGAAGGGCTACTTCTCTCTCTTGTTACAAGTGAAATATGATTGACTTTCACAAGAGTTGTATGTATTTCCTGTGTAGATCTTAATGAACTGTATGGAATGCCATAAGCTTAGCTGTCACCCCTAAGAGATTCCCCTCTTCCTCCTTTCCTGATGACAGGAGCATTTGAGCCCAGGCTAGCCCAGGTGGAACTTATGATATATACCAGGCTGATCTTTAATTCCTGGCGACCTTCTTGCCTCCTGTATGCTGAGATTACAAGTGAGTGCTACCACGCCAGGCTTTTCCTTTTGCATTTCAGAGCATTCTAGGATGTGAGCTGTAGGTAACGGGCTGTGTAGAAGATCTCTGGACCCTCTCATTGCTCATCCGTCTCAATCATGTCTTTTGGTTCCTCTTCCCCCTGTCCAGGAGCTTCCTCATTACTGTACATAATAGCTGTGTGCATGCATGTGGATAAGGCACCCCATTATGGAGGGGTCTTACTGTATCCTTCACGGCAGTATATATGACTTACTCCTGCTGTTGCAGACAGTGCCACCGTGAGTATCTGCATCCACCTGGCTGTTCCGGATGTATGTCAGCCAGTCCCATGTGTGAAGAGGATTTCTCTCAGTTTTGATAGATGCTGCCAAGTTGCCTTCCCGAAGGGGCTGTGCCAATTCACACTCCTTCACAGAGGGTGCCAAGGCCCTTCTCCTCGTGTAACACTGGAGAGTGCTCTCCACTAGTTGGATCTCTACCCATCTCGTAGGTGAAAATTGGTGTCTGTAGCTTTAATTTGCAATTCTCTGATGAGCTTGATGGTGTTTTTATACAGTCAAGAGACACTTGCTCATTTGTCTTTGTTTATCCATCTTTCTTTTAAAAACTCTACATATTTTAGGAAGCTTCATCCTTCACCTGTGACATAAGATGCAGAGTATCCTCCCCCTGCAGGTTGTAGCATGCCTTTGTCTTCTTTTCCAGTGTGGTCCTTTATTTTTATTTATTTACTCATCTATCCATCCATAAGATCAATATTGTAGTCTAGGTTGGCCTGGGTCTCACTATGGGCAAAAGATGATCCTGCCTCAATGTCTAACTGCTGGGATTATATGTATAATGGTTTGTCCTGTCCCTTTAAGAGACAAGCCCTGTCCACTCCTCCCCACCTCCACTGCAAAGGCAGGCAAATCTTCCTTCTGCTTCCGGCCTGAGCTCTTCCCTTCTTCTCTCTCTCTCTCTCTCTCTCTCTCTCTCTCTCTCTCTCTCTCCTCTGCCTCTCTCTCTCTGCTCTTCCCCCTTCTCCCCTTCTCTTCCATAACCCACGAAATAAATATCCAACCTCACTCTGCATGGCATGCCTGTCCCTCTAGGTCTCTCTCCTGCCATATGGCTTCCCAGGCCCAGCGGCCTTCGTGGCCTGCCAGGTTTCAGGACCCTGCTGCCTGCTGCCTGCCACTGCTTAGGAACCTGTAGCGAGGTCTCATGGCCTGCTGCCCACTGCCGCCAAGTAAAATGCTGGGACCTGCAGCATTTTACTTAAACCATTACAATCTATATGCTTGTTCATCTGAACATGTCTCTTGCAGCAAGAGTTTAAACAGGAAATCTAGCCAAGTGTTCTAGTCAGTGCCTCGGTGACAATGGCTTGTGTAGATGCAGTTTTCCTTAGGGGTTATGGGAAATTGCCAGAGTGGACAGAAAGGTTCTGAGGATGGAGGATCTTCTAATGATCCCCAGGGATGCGGTCCACTCCCTTCAGCGTCTTTGCAAGGCCATTCTGCTTGAGAGGCTGTGCTCACATCCTACTGAGTACTGGACTTGGACTTACTGTGTTAGGCAGCGTTCTGCCACTATCACAAGATCCCTGAGAGAAAGTTTACAGAGAAGAAAGGCCTATTTTGGCTCACAGTCTGGTGGTTTCAGCCCATGGCTGGCTGGATCCGTTGTTTTGGGGTTCGTTGTAAAGTGAGACTTGACAGGAAGCTCCTGGTGGAGCAAAATTGATGTCTCTTAGTCAGGCCCCCAAAGAGAGGAAGAGACAAAGGCTGTGGGTGTCAATATCCTCTTAAAGGACATGGCCCCACTGACTAGAATATCTCCCGTGAGGCCGGGTCTCTTATCTAGTTCCACCATTTCCTGACAGAAGTACAGGCTGGTAACTAAGCATATGGAGGTCCTGTATCTAAATCAAGCTGTGGCCAATTTAGACAAAAATTCTTAATTTCTAGTCTAGCGCCTTCTAGCAATCTTCGGCATTCCCCAGGGATCCCACTCTCGCCCTGGGGACTGTGTCCTCGCGCTATCTCTGACTTCCGTGCCTGTTCCCATTGGTGCAGTCTCTGTTCTTTGCATCCAGATGGCAAATATCAGGCATTTGTTGATTTTTGCAAAGGGAACTGCCCACACAGTCACGAGGGGCAAAGAGGCCCCACTGAAGACCGGGAACAGGAGTGGGATGTGTGGGTGACAGGGGAGGGGTCTCCGCAGGGAAGGGTGCAGCAGGCCTCTGTTTGTGGACTGCCCTAACTTGGGGGCACCACTGGCCTTGGACCTCAGCCAGCCCCAACTGCCTTTGTCCTGTGGTTGCTCTCCCTTTAGTTTTCCCTGTCTCTGCTCCTCCTCGTCAGGGTGGGACTTCCGACTCCCGTGCGCACCCACGGAGTCCAATCTTCTCATGTCACTCACTCAGGGCTTCTCTGGAGGTGTGGGGTGGTCATTTGCTCTTCACTCCAGGGGCCTCCTCTATTGCACTGTGAACTCTTTGTTTTTTGCTTCGTAATTGATGTTTGTTCTCCTGTTTTCTCAAGCCCCAGGTTCGGGAGTCAGGGCATGTACCAATGTGCACCATCACCGAAGGAAGAAGGAAGAGCAAGCAGGAAGGTCACGTGAAAGCTGGGGGGGGGGAGGACATCTTAAAAATTTTAAATTAAAAGAAAACTGGGAGGAGGGAGAATCTGATATAAACCCACGCTAGAAAATAGGGGGCAGGGTGAGAAGTAAGCCCCTCCCCCACCTTCAGTTATTTAGTTCTGTTCCCCAAAGTAACCATTGTCAGCAGAGTTTTTGCTTTGATCTCTTGGGAAATATTCTATCCCCACCCCACCCACCACCACCACCACCATAATAAATAAATAGAAAGGAAGAAAGAAAAAAAAAGAAAGAAAGAAAGAAAGAAAGAAAGAAAGAAAGAGAAAGAAAACAACAAGAAATGGTTGGTAGAGCCCAGTCTGTGCAAGGCCCAAATTCCCCAGTACTCAAAAAAAAAAAAAGAAAGAAAGAAAAGAAACACGAGAAAAGAAGAAAGCCTGTTACACATATGGCTTTGCTCTTTTCAGCAATTCAGCCGTGTTTTACTACTTTTAGCGGAGCTACTTCGAAGCGTATGTCCATAAATACACGCACGGACTGTCTTTGCCCTCACGCCTCTTGCCTCAGCCTCTCCAGTGCTGGGATTAGCGGTGTCCATCTCATCCTGGCTCGTGTATTTTCTTTCACCTGCACAAAAGGATACCTAAGTAACACCCTCACTGGAGAAGGTATCCAGGGAGAGGCATTCTCTAGAATGAAGAGAGACTGGGGGGGTGGGGCAACATTCCTAAAGTCAGATTTAGGACCAGGGTGTGACGGAGGGCGATCTGGCTGCCCACCGCGGTGGCAGTGGATTGTTTGTCGTGGTGGATTGCGTTCTTTCCAGCTGTTATTGACCCCTCTGTGAGGACATTCTGGATCTTCCTATCCCAATGTGAGCTATAGTGCCTTCCCGAGAAAAAAGTCAGTTCTCTTCTCTCATAGGCACTGGGCTTGGATGGCCACGTGACCTCTTTGGGTTAATGGGAAGAGAGTGGAGGGATGCATGCCACAC
The DNA here is from genome assembly GCF_950005125.1 of Chionomys nivalis. Lineage (NCBI taxonomy): Eukaryota > Metazoa > Chordata > Mammalia > Rodentia > Cricetidae > Chionomys > Chionomys nivalis. Next base: position 45,651,466 of record NC_080094.1, on the reverse strand, counting down.
CCCAATCAAACTTTGAGCGCACCAACAGTGGTTTTCTGTTTTATGCCATTAACGCGTGACCTTGAGTCTCGAGCTAGGGGCTGGGCTGTTCCTTCAGCATGAACCTCAGGATTAGAAGAAAACAAAAGTCAGAGTTGATTCACATCTTAAGTAATTGGGCATGAGGTCTTACTTTTGGTAATCCCCCAAAATTCTGCTGTTATCACAGCAGCCTAACCTCGTGAGAGTTGACTAATGCTGGAAGGGGTGTGGGCGGGGCTAGGCTCGGTCCACAAATCCTACAGGGATCCAGAATGAAGTCATCTGCTCACAGTGTCCGCTGTGTTTGATCCAGTTTGATCTGGATCTACCACTAGCTGGCGAAAGCTCTGGCTGTTTTGGGTTTTTTTTTTTTTTTTTTTTTTCAAGAATCAAGATGTGTCACAGGCACTGTGACACTCCCGACTTTACCAGTGGTGGCGTCAGGTGCTATGAACTCTTAGGAAGTTATTTTGCAATGTGTAACAAGAGTCCTAAATAACTTTTCTAAAATCTCATCTAAGGATGAGGACACTCATTACTGAGTTGTTTGTGAAAAACTAGTTGTTGCCCCACCACAGGGAAATATTTTATACGTTACTCTATCTGATAGGTATTTGAAGTCATTCTAAGTCAGGTTCCTGGGACTGGGGAGATGGCTTGGTGTGCAAAGCACTTGCCATGCAAGTGTGAGGCCCTGGGTTTGCACCCCCAGAACCCCTATAAGGAAGCTGGTGTGGTAGCACATCTGTAATGTCAGTGCTCTTATGGGGAGATGGGAGGCGTGTACACACAAGAATTCTCACACATGAACTTGCACATATATACATACATCAAGCACACACGTACTCACACAAATAGCTGAATGTGTAATGAGATGGGTAAGATGCTTCTATCTGTCTGTCTATCTATCTATCTATCTATCTATCTATCTATCTATCTATCTTTCTATCTATCTATTGGTTTTTTGAGACAGGGTTTCTCTGTAGCTTTGGAGCCTACCCTGGAACTAGCTCTGTAGACCAGGCTGGCCTCGAGCTCACAGAGATCCACCTGACTCTGCCTCCCGCATACTGGGATTAAAGGCATGTGCCCGAGGAAGATGAGATAAACATGATAAGGAACTATAGACAGGCTAAGTTTACATAGCAGATTAGGGATCATGCAGGCTCATTATTTTCTTGTTTTTTAAACTTATATTATGTGAACAAGTATTTCCCCTCAGATACAGAAGTATGTATTTAAAAAGCCCAGGGGATTTTGACAGACATGGAGGTGCACACTCAATAGTCCCAGCATTTGGGAGGCCGAAATAGGCAGATCTACATGGGTTGGTGGCCAGTTTGTTCTACACAGAGAGTTTTAGACCGTGGCTCAAAGCTAAAAACTAAACTTGAAAACAAACAAGCACACAACAACAGCGAAAACAAGATGAGAAAAAAACAACCAAGCCCAGCTGGTGGATTTCTTGGGTTAACATTTTCTTCTTTGCACTTACTGTTTTGCAACGTCCCGTGATGAGAGTGTAGTACTTCAACCATTAGAAACAAGCAAGTACCATTCGAAAGTCTTGTGTGGTCACCTCTAGGCCTGTGCTTCTGGGCTGGGCTACCCAGGGGCCTTAACTGGGCCTCCTGATCTAAGAATAAGCCTGTGTGTTTAATTAGGTCACTCTCCTGCCGACCTAGAATCTCTGCTCAGAGCTTAGCGCTGGCTGCCAGCACCGGAGGGAACCTAGCAGGTCCTCCGAGGCTCTGGCAGGCAGGCGCCGCTGTGCTGCTACTGCCTGCCTTTAGCTTTGTGTGAATTTGAGAAACTTGTCAACTATCATCCGGTGGGGCTGCCACCCTCACGCCTCTGTAGCATACCTTCTTTAAAAATTAATTTAGCCCGTTTTATTGAGGAGACTGGGAAGGTTCATGAAGTAAACATCAAAACCACATGAGACTGAGAAGAATGTCTTAGTTTGTAGTCCTGCTGTGGCCAATAACCACTGTTCATTGTTCCCTCTACCTTCCTGGTATTTCCTGTGTGTGCATCCACACTTTGGAGTAGCTGGTTAGTAGGTGGAGGAGGGGAAGGTGACGGCTCAGAAGTTGCTTGGCATGGGCACCAAAAAACAAAACAAAACAAAAAACCACAACCCTCCAAACAAACAAACAAACAAACACCACCTCGTGGAGGAAATCCTTAGTGGGGCAAGTGAGCTGCATGACCAGGTGGCCCCCACACAGGGCTTTGTGTGTAGAGGGCAATGTCACCTCTTGATATGTTTCTCCAAAATATTTATCCCATGTGCCACTGTAATAGTGAGAAACATGGTGTGTGTACGCATGTGTGTGTCCACACCAAGAGAGGCTCTGTGTGTGTGTGTGTGTGTGTGTGTGTGTGTTGGGCAGTGTGCATGGATGTTCAGAAACCAGAAGAGGAGTCCGATCCCCTGAAGCTGGAGTCCTGCCATGTGGGTGCTAAACCCCTGTCCATGGGGCCTCCGGGAGAGTGGCACATGCTCTCAACCACTGAACCGTCTCTCAGGCACCTCTTCTGGCACTTGGATTTGGAATTGTCCTTCCTTCAGCTTCTTGGCTGCTCTCTGAGAGCCCTGGTTCCCTTTCTCGGCAGAGACGCCAGCAAGGGCAGCTTTCCATGGGCTGCTTACTGCCCTTGTCATCTGCTTCCCTTCAACACTTGCCCAGTCTCAGCACAAAGGAACACCGCTACCATCACATCTGAGTCTTCTACTTGGCTGTTCTGCAGAGTTTGCCCCTGCGCTGGTTTCTCTGCTGGCTCCCTGCCTGACTCCCCATGGCCTCCTCTGTGGGGTTCTTCTGTCTCCATTCCTCTTGTTATTCCTAGCTCCTCAGTCTTTAGTTCTGGGGTCCGTCCCTCTTCATTTCACTCCAGCCACCCTTCCGTGCTGAGTCTCCAGCTGTCGTAGACACTGATGCAAGATCCCTCATCTCAACACCTTGAATCCAAAATGGAGAGGTTTTCATGCCCATTTAGTGAGCCCTGAGCGGCCACCACCTGCGTGAGGTTTTTGGTTTTTGCCTTTATACAGTCGCATAGTGGGGGTGAATATCATGCACTGACTGCAGTGGCTGCTGCCCTGGGTCCCACCAAAGGTGTGATTTCATACATACAGTAAATCCTATCAGTCTCCCATTTTAAAAATGTGGGGTTCAAAGCCGGGCGATGGTGGCACACGCCTTTAATCCCAGCACTCGGGAGGCAGAGGCAGGCGGATCTCTGTGAGTTCGAGACCAGCCTGGTCTACAGAGCTAGTTCCAGGACAGGCTCCAAAGCCACAGAGAAACCCTGTCTCGAAAAACCAAAAAAATAAATAAACAAATAAATAAATAAAATAAAAATGTGGGGTTCAGAGGCGTTTCTGGCAATAGTGTTTCAGATTAGGAGCAACAGACCTGCAACTCCCACCTCTGTGCTAACCTAGGTCCTCCCAGGTCGTGAATAGTATGGCTAACCTTCCCCTTTCAATGTTCGGAGTATAAGAGCTGCTGGGAGCCACTGCAGGAGCCCAGGCATGCACAGAAAGGCAGCCAGTCAGGGAGTCATCAGAATGTGAGCAGCTTGGAGAAGGAAGTGTCTGGGATGCTGAGGAGGATGAGGCCAGACAGAAGCACACACACACACACACACACACACACGCACACGCAAGCATGCACTCACACACACGCACAAGCCCCTGTGACATGAAAACTGCTAGCTCAAGCGTCTCATGAGAAAGCATCGCTTGTCCTGAAGAGAGAATCCTGTTTTTCAACAGTTGGGCATACATATCTAGATTATTCCATTTGCAGGCCAGGAGGCTGCACAGTGGGGTACCTTTGAGAAGCTTTCTCCAGAAGTCCGAAATGATAGAGAATTACCACTTCCCTCCCAGGGGGACACAATGCAGAGGTCACACCCATGCACCCCTTCCTGGTGCAGTGTTGGCCCTGGAAGCCCTTTCTGCTCACTACTGTCTAGTTACTAAGGCATGTTATCTCCCTTCTTAGACTGTGGACAGAAAGATGACAAGTAACATGTGACTCAGGGTTTTGACTCAGCTCCTAGTCCAGGCTGGGCATGAGACGCATGATCAATGACCATCTCACTACAGTGACCTCTGTGGAGGGAGCAAAGGACACGCGCAGCGACTCTGACTCCCACACGGTTTCCATGTGCTCTGGGTCTCCCAGCTGTAGGCGGTGCTTGTGTGACTCGGTTCCCAGCCCATGTAACTCTGTATCTTCCCCTGGTTGTGTTGTGTTGTGTGAGGGACTGGAAGCCACACCCAGGACCACACACACCAGTTAAGGTCTCTACCATGGGACCCCACCTTCAGCCTGGCTCCCGTCTTGTTGAGGAGGTCCCCTTGCTTTGGCACTCAAGATCTGAGTAAAAGTGAGAGTGTTTGCAGTGGCTTGGGATGCCTTCCCTCAGGCCCCAGGCCTTGCCTCAAGCTTCCTTCTGTCTTCCAACCTTCCTCTATCTGATTAGAGCCTCCACTTGCCCCTCTCCCCCCATCTCTCAAGCACAAGACATAACTGCTCCTCCAGCCTCCTGGCCCTCCACCAATTGTGACCCTTAGACTCTTGCACAGGGATGCACAGCTACTGAGCTGTGGTCCCTCTGGTTTTCCAGATGGGGTAGCAGAGGCACCTCCGCAGTGGTCAATTTCATCTAAAGAAGGAATCCCAGAGTCTTGATTTTCTTTTCTTTCTTTGAGACAGAATCACATGTAATCTAGGTTAACCTCAAACGTGCTATGTAACTGGACAATGTCCTTGACCTACTGACCCTCCTGCCCTCCACTTTCCAAGTGCTTGAGTATGTGCTAGCATGCTCATCTAAGAGCCTTGCTCTGATGATACAGCTGAATGGAGAGCCTTTGGCTTCCCCAGCACCAAAGCTGTTTCTCCCATGACAGTCAGGATGGGCTGTGAGGCTGGCATGTTTGTTCCCTGCTCCCTGTGAAGGACTGCAGTTATGACCAGAGTCAAGAAGGGGGTTAGGGGCTGGCACACTCTCTTCTCATCCTGGTCCCAACGTGCCTGTCCGCCATATTCTCACATGCGTGGAGAACCACACCCGCATACATCCTCATACACACAGTGCCCACGTCCGCATCCGCACCTATGCTCACATCACCAACTCCCAGCAGTTTCCATCGCTGTGATGGAAGGAGCGGAGCTCTTGGAAATTTCCTAATCTTTTACCCGAAAATTCTCCCTTCATGATCCCCACCCAAGGAGGGGAGCAGCCTTTGTCCTGGGAAGGGCAGAGCTATTTCTGGGACTTAGTGTTCCACACCCTCCCCAGCAAATGGAGTTTACCCTCTGGCCACAGTCTAGTCAAGGTCTTTCCCCAGAGCGTGCCCATTGGCAAAGCTCCATATCTGGAGTTAAGAAGGCTGGGGAGTGGGAGGGGGGGTGGCAGTAAACCCTGGCTACCGTCTCAGTCTATCCTTTGCCGTCACCTAAGGTCCACTTCCTTTCTACCTGCCAGTGTCAGGCTGATTATTGGGTATGTGAAACTACAAATCCCATTTTTTTTAAGTTCCTCATCTAAGACTCCTCTGTAATAAAGATTTCCTGATTGGTATACAGCCTGCGTCCTGTCTCAGTCTCCTTGTGTGAATAAGCCCTTAACAACTAACTCTAGAGGATGCTTCTAGTTAGCCCCATAAGGGTTTTTTAAGTTAAAGGGGAATAGAAGCCCCCTCCAGCACTGGGGTGTGGGTACCACGCTATCAAATCTGCCATGGTTAGACTTGAGTGATCTAGGGTGATGGGAAGGTAGACCCTTTGTTGCTCGGTTGATTTGAGTGCAGGCATCCAGGATACAAAGCCATCATAGGCTGGACTTGGGCACACGTGTATTCGTGTATGTGTTGTACACGAGTGTATGTGTGTGTGAGTGTGCGGAGTGTGAGTTTGTATATGCTAGTGTGTGGGAACAGGAAGTCAGCATCAAGTATCTTCCTCTACTGTTTTCTACCTTGGTTTTCTATCTTCTTTTTTGAGACAGGGTCTTTCTATGTAGCCTTGACCATCATGGTACTCACTATGTAGACCAGGATGGTTTTGAACTCTTGGAGATTCACTGGCCTCTGTCTCCTAAGTGCTGGGATAAAGGTGTGTACCACCACACCCAGAATTCCACTTGTTTTTCGAGCAAGGTCTCTCACTGAACTTGGAACTTACTGATTAGTTAGGCTATCTGGTCAACAAGCCTCAGGGATCCTCCTGTCTCTGTGTTGCCCTCTTGTCATGCAGAGCTAGAGCTACAGACTGCCTGGCCTTTTACGCGGGTACAGGGGATCCGAACTCAGGCCCCCATGCTTGTGTGACAAACTCTTTACTGACTGAGTCATCACTCCAGTCCCAACCTTTACCTTTTTCTTCAGCCTTTATTTTATTTTATACATATAGGTGCCTGTATGTATGCATGTGCACCATGTGTCCGCGGTGGCTGTAGAGGCCAAAAGAGGGTTTTTGGTCCCCTGGGACAAGAGTTACAGCTGGTTGTGAGCCACCATGTGGATGCTGGGACCCAGGAATCAAACCTGGAAGAAAACCAGTACTCTTAACTGCTGAGCCATTTTTCTAGCCCCAACCGTGACACTTCTCAAATAGCCAAAATGTAAAAAGACATTTCTGGTCCACTTCTAGGTAGGAGATTCAAGGGGACTCTGAGCAGGTTGGTTCTGTATCAACAGGGACACTACACAGGGGGCTTAGAAGGCAGGGCAGAGGGAAAGAGCTACAGAAGCCATGATGAGGGGCCAGGAATGTGTGCTTAAACATTTCTTGTTTGGAAATAATTTGAAATTTATGAAAAGTTATAAAATAATAACTTCATTCATAATTTTTTTACCAAGATTGATTTATTGCTAACATTAAAAACTATTTAATTTTATTATAATTTGTTGTAAGAAGGCCTCTTGGCAGTTTGTTTGTTTCTCAGCCACCCAAACCCGAAATAATCACACAGAAACTGTATTAATTAAATCACTGCTTGGCTAATTACTTGGTGTATTGCTAGCTACCTCTTACATCTAGAATTAACCCATCTCCATTATTTTATATTTTACCATGAGGCTCGTGGCCTACCAGCAAGGTTTCAGTATGTCTGTCTCCTTCTGTGGCTCCGTGGCTTCTCCCTGATTCCTCCTTCTTTCTCCCAGCATTCAGTTTAGTTTTCCCTGCCTAGCTCTGTTCTACCCTATCAGGCCAAACCAGTTTCTTTATTCACCAATGGTATTCACAGCATACAGAGGGGAATCCCACATCACCATTTATTTGTTTTTTGGTGTGTGTGTGTGCATTTGGGGGTGTGCACAGAGACTCCATAGTGCATATGTGTAAATCAGACTAAAACTTACAGGAGTTGGTTCTTTCTTTCTACCGTGTGGCTCCCTGCGATCAAGCTCAGGTTGCTAGGCTTGGCGGCAATCCCCCCTTTACCCATTGAGCCATCTCCAGGGCTTCTATTGCTAACGTTTTGTTCCAGGTTCTTTACCACCATTCCCCCACCCTGTTTGCCTACGTACAAATGTTTGTATATAAGTATCTCTTGATTGCTTTTTATGAAACATATGAAGGTAATGACCACATTGTGACGCTTATCCTAAATCCTTCAGTCAGTATTTCCCAAGACCAGGGATATTTTCTTATATTACTGCAGTAAAGTCATCAGTGTCTTAGGTTTACACCAAGGCAGCACTTCCCTTTAATCTACCACCCTTATTCCAGTTATATTTGTAGATCTAACAATGCCCTTGGCACTGTATTATATCTCTGCAGTAGAACTCAACTGCAATTGTTTGTTTTAGTTCTTCAGTCTCTAAGCTAGAACCTTTCCCCAGCCTTCCTTGATCTTTTAGGACACTGAAAAGTCAAAGGACTTTTGTGAGGATCTTGGGCAGAGGAGGTTTGGCTGGTGGTTTAGAATAAAGACATAGGTGCCCAGTTGCCTGGGCTTGCCCCGCTTGGCCATTCAATAGCCCTGTAAGAGTAGCAAGGTTGTTCTAGCACTTTGTATCATAGCTGATCACCTTTAAATTCTGCAAATGATGGGTCCACCTGGAGGGGTAGTTATGAAGCCTGATACATGGCAAAAATCTACTCTTAAGTTGGATTGGACTGCAGTGAGTCTCTGCATTCACAGTCACGGCTCAAGGCCAAGGCCAAATAGGGCCTTAGGATAACAGTGGTAACAGTTCATGGTCCATCCTACAGGCTCTTCAGTTGTTTGAGGGACTCTGTAGCCTAGACAAACAGCCAAGAGGCAGCTGAGGACACAAAAGGGACATATCAGTGTGATAGGTTTTAACACAAGGATGTACCAGTTACCCCAACTGTGGCAGTGAAGATCAGTTAGTACCCACAAAATGGTACACTTTCTAATTAGCAGTTTGTCTCATTGTGCATAGTTGGGGTGTACCTGGAGAAGTGACCTGGGAAACACTGAAGCCACACACTTCCTGAAAATCAGAAAATGGTGTCCTTACCCTCAAACACAAGGGGAGTTCCAGATAGACCCAAGTTCCGCTATGGAACACTCTTTTCACCTGGGTGATGTCTTTTTTTTTTTTTTTTGATTTTTGAGATTAGAAGATAATAACATCATTTCTCACTTCTCCTTTCTCCCTCTAAACCCTCCCACAGACCCCTCCTTGATCTCTCTCATGGCTTCTCCTTTTAAACTGATTTTTGTAATATGCATATAAATACATTCCTGTTTCTAAACACAACCCGCACAGGCTGTATGATGATACTTGTATTCATGTTTTCAAGTTATTGGCTAGCCAATTGGTGTGCTCTTCCTGGGAAAATGATTTCTCTCACTCTGAGCATTCCCTCGCTGCCTGCAGTGCTTTGTGTAGAGTTGAGGCCTTGTGGGGTTCTTCCCTTTAACTCCTGAACACTTTGGCGTGTCTATTGTTGTCTCTGTGCAGCTCCTGTTTGGTCAGTCATGTTGGAGAGACTTTAGGGGCATAGCTTCTCTGGCAATCCTAGGAGACAGAACCTCACAGCAAACTCCCTGATTCTCCAGCTTTTACGATCATTTCTCCCCCTCTTCCAAAATGTTCCCTGAGCCTTAGGAGCAGGGGTTGTGTTGCGGATGTATCCACTGGGACTGGGCTCTACAACTCTGCATTTTGATTGGTTGTGGTTTTCTGTACCGGTCTCTGCTGCAAAAAGAAGTTTCCTTGATGGAGGGTGAGGACTATGCTTACCTGTGGGTATAAGGACAGAGCATAGTAGGGATTATGCTGGTTTAATAAAGTAGTGGTTGTAGGTTCTCCTCCAAGACCCATGGCTTAGCCCTGGGTATTTAGCTGGGTTTCCAGGAGCAGGCATAGTTTCCCTCTTGTTGAGCAGGTCTTAAATCCAATATGGGAGCTGTTGGTTACCACCAAGGTTTGCTTCTATTGCACTCTCAGGGCGATGATGCCATGCTGGTCGTTGTTGTGGTTCATAAGCATCACAGCTGGGAAAGACTGTTGTCTGCTTCCCTCCTTTGGAAGCTTGCATGTGTCTTCTGGTACCATGAAAGCTAGTCCTCAGATAGAAACTGATGTGGAAAGTCCTTCTGTACATGTGTAGCTCTATGGTTGTTGAATAAAAGTTACTTTGGCCTATAGCAGGACAGAATATAGCCAGACTGGAAGGGCTATAGAGAGAGAGTAGGCAGAGTCAAAGAGATGCCATGTAGCTGTCAAAGGAGATGGACATCAGAACCTTACCCAGTAAGCCACATCGTGGCAATACACAGAACAATAGAAATGGGTTAATTTAAGATGTAAGAGCTTGCTAGAAAGACACCTAAGCTATTGGCCAAACAGTGTTGTAATTAACATAGCTTCTGTGTGATTATTATTCTGGGCGGCTGGAACGAAAGAGCAGGTCAGGTCTAGCTCAGGTGCCTCTGAGTTGCATCTGAAGTGCAGGGCATCATCAACAAAAAGGACTTGCTTTCTACCTGGTGGGGAACCAAGAACACTAGCAATGGCCTATGTGTTTTGGGAGTCTTGGAAAACTCTAACCAACAACTCAAGGCAGGACTTTTCATGCCTGATGTTGCAGTTTTTGTAACATATCCTCTCGCTCTTGGGGGGCGTCGTCAGTCCTGCTGTGACACTTTAGGACTGTCCCATGACTTCCCGTAAGCAGGTGGCCCTCCTATTTCTCTTTTCTGACCTGAAGGAGAAGTGTCTAATGTGGGAAAGAGCACTTGAAGGAAGCAGTGAGGTCAGTGGGTAGCATGAAACTATCTGGAAATCTTCATTTCTGAAACTTGATTTTCTTCTGATGACATCAGTTCAGATGGCTGCCATGCATGGCCTGCCAACTCTTCACCTGCCTCTGCATCCATTCAGCCGGGCCTAGCATCATCTGTGGACTCCTGCTCATCTGACATTGTCAACACAGGAGCCATTCCATAGACATGCATGCTTTTTATTTTTTTGTTTTAAGTTGTTTTTTTTTTTTTTTACTTGTATTTTGTTTTTTTGTTTCTTCTTTTCAGAGTGTGTGCCTGCTTTTTTCTCAGAAGGCATTGTGTCCTCCTCTCTTATACTCTATCTATTCCTTTCTGAGAAGGTTTCTCCCTGGACCTGGGCCTTCTGGTCTTTCTGTCTCTGCCCTCTCATTTTGACAAAGGATGTTATATAGGATTCAAATTCCAGTCCTCAGGGTCGTGCAGCAAACACTCTTAATCACTGAGCCACCTCTCCAGTTCTGTTGTTTTGAGCAACATAGTTTCATTTAGCTCAGGCTGGCCTCAAAGTCTCTGCTTAGCAGAGGATGACCTTGAACTTCTGTCTTCCTGCCTTCACCTCCTGAGTGCTGGGGTAGCAGTGTGCATCACTGTGCCCAGCTATGCAGGTCTGGGGCTGAACTCGGCCTCACGCATCCCAGGCAAGCACCCCACCCTAAGCATAGGCCCAGGCCAGTTTTCAAATGCTTCTCTATTTTAAAATGCCTCACTTTACTTCTCATTTACTTTAGTTGTTTTGGAAAGAAATTTTTCTAAAATAAATCACAAACCTGGACTTCTTTACATTTTTTTTTAATTTAAAATTTTATTTTGTTTTTGTGTCTGGGTGTTTTGCCTACGGATATGTTCGTGTACTGCTTGTACCTGGTGCCCGTGGGGGCCAGAAAAGGGCTTTGGATGCCTCGGAACCGGAGTTGTGGGTGTTGTGAAGTCCTGCAGGAGTTGCGGGGAACCGAACCTGCGCTATCTGGAAGGGACACCTGTGCACTTAACTCCTTAGGCATCTCTCCAGTCCCAAACTTCCTTCCTTTTAAAAAGAGTATGGGCCTGTCATCTGAGTCTTCCTGGGTGACCCAGGCCACTGGTCTGGATGCAAGAACAGTTGGGGGTGGCATTAAGGCCAGTCACTCTACACACTAGGTTCCAGTTGCTCTGTTATGCCGTCTCCTTTGGGTACCCTACCCAGAGATTCTGCCATTCCGCTGTTACCACCCCTCTGGCCATGCCCCTTTAATGTTCTCCAGCTGGGAAGTTTATTAACTGGTACTAGACTCGTGTATGAAAGAGCCCAAGTTCTTTAGGTGTTTACGAAAGACTCTTTTATAGTTTTATTGTTTATCGTTAAGCACAGAATCCTCACTCCTATGTTTGCTTGATTTCCAAACTGCCTCCATTGAGGAGGTCCTTGGCTGCCTAAATCCTGGAATTGGCCCCGGGGTAGATCAATTGTTCTTCCTTGAATCTTACTGCTGTCTGTCCTGAAGAAGAGAGGAGATGGAGGAGCCATCTTTATCGACTCCACCCTCAAAAGAAGGCAGCGGAGTTAGGAATGCAGGATGGGGCCAGCTGCATCAGAGTGGTCCCAAATTGCTGAGGCACGGGGGGGGGGGGGGGGGGAGGGATGGGCAGCTGGGCCACACAGATAGCGTGAGTGGGACTAGGAAAGGGGTCCCTGCCTCCTCTTGACTCTGGGTGATGGCCATTGTACATAAGCCACAGGAGCCCATCAGAAATTCCGACCAGGACCTGGAAAGCCTGGTTTCCTCTCAAGGCCTGATGCATGACCAGCACCAGATGTGAGATGGACATCTGGGATGGGGGTGGATAAGTCTTTAAATGTTCCATATGCCACAGCAACACACAATGACTCCTCTCAGCTCACAATCAGGCGTGGGCACCGTAGGGATTATTTTCTGTAAATGGCAGTGACTTGTCAGGTGGAAATCCCTTTTATGATGCCCCAAAGATCTCTGTCCTTCATCCTGGTGACATACACTACCTAGTTGTGACAAGCACATTTCTGGGCTTGGACACACTGACCCCATTCAGAAACTTCAACCCCTTACACTGACAGCCCCACCTCTCCTTCTAAAGGTGATGCTCCTAACATGTTTCCAAACAAGAAGATTGCAAGCTACTGACTATGTATACTCACTAGTACACACGCATCCATAATACATGCTCACATATAAACCAGTTCTGCAGGCTCAGACACATGTACCTGTTCTGGACTCTTACACACAGTTAGACACACATAATTAATCTACCTGTACACACTCATGCGCACACAGACACAAACACCCACTCTGTATGCTCATGTTTTCTCAGACACATATGCACTCATCCAGCACATGCACATGTATGCTCCAACACATGCACCTATTCATCTGTACTTTTGCATACACATTGCCATGTGTACCCGTTCTCATTCTTGCATGCGTGCTCAGGCTGCCCCAGTGAGGTGGGAGGAGTCATTCTGGTGCAGGATCCAGGAATGGTGGTCACTTCAGTCCTACTGATCAGTTTACTCTGTCCTCTGTGGTCTGTCCCATTGTGTCACTGGTAATCATCATGGGAACTCTTTGTGTCCTTCTGAAGCCTCTCCTAGGATGTGACTGATGACATGTCTACTCGTCATCAAGTGCCTGGACCCCTAGGACCTCTGATCTTTCTGTCCATGGAGCTCCTAAGCAATCCCCATACCTCCAGTTTCTACAGACCTCACCCCATTTTCTGCTGAGAACTTGGGCCCACGCTTCCTGGGCCACTGCCCACTATCTTAGACACAGACATGTAGGCAGGTGTGGACATGCATGTGTGTGTATGTGTGCACATACGTCTGCACATGCAGGGACACAGCTGTTCTCTCCTGTAGGGCTGCTTCACAGACAGACTCTGGAGGTCTTGAAGGAATGCATGGAGAAGGCTAGGAGTGGCCACAGATCCCAGATCCTACTGGCTTGTTTGTCCCCGTTTCCCTGCCCTGCTTGTCTCCCTCAGGGTTTACACACGCCTCTGACTCTTTACTATGGACCCTAGCTTATGGGTGGCATCCAGGGCTTGAACCCCATGAAGGAGATGCCAGCACAGCCCTGGGAGGCCCTGTGCTCGGAGGTTGGGAAATCATTTCTTTGCCCCAGGCACGAGTCTCCATCTTGCTGGGCAAGGTGAATGGGATTGGGAAAGGGTTTTTGGCCCCTAACAGTGACTGCAACTATACTGGTGTGTGTGTGTATGTGTGTATGGCGTGTGTTCACGCGTGCGCATGCATGCACGCCTTGGAGTGGGGATGGGGTGGGGAGGCTCTAGTTTTCTTTATGGCCCCAAGGGATGTTAAGACACTGAAGAGGAGGAACAAAGGCCTTCTTACCCCCATCACTCTGTCTTGGGTTCTAATTCCTTGGTCTTTCTACCCCCATTTCCCTACACTTGTGCCTGAGGGCCCAGAATAGGGATGACAGAGTGGAGGCAGAGGCTGGACGCTCTCTGGCCTAGCTAGGTCGACCCTTGATTCCTGCCCTGTTCCTACCAGGCCATCATGACTATTTGCCATTGGTGAGGCACGTGTCTTAGGTTTGAGGGGTTGGGATGTATGGGTATGGAATGCAGAAAGGGGCAGCCTCTCTTAGTCCGTGAGGAGGAGGTGTGGCATGGGTGGGTCTCTCTGGAGTCTCTGAGAGAGTGAGGCAGGACCACTTCTGTACTCCCCAAAGGTCTGTGAAGAGATAGTAAGATATTTGGGAAGGACTTGGGTGGGGTGAACTAAATGTCCAGCAGATCCAGGAGATCAAGGGACAGGCCTTGGGCTCTGATTGAGAATGGCTGGGAGGATGGTAACTGCGGTCCTATGGCCCTGGGGTTCTTCACCATGAGAAGCTCTGGAGGTTTATTTAAGAATTCACATGAGCCGGTTCTGGTGGCGCAGACCAGTAGGATTTGCTGAAGGAGGCAGAGGCAGGTGGATCTGGAGTTCGAGGCCAGTCTGGACTACACATTTTGGGGGCTGGAGAGATGGCTCAGTGGTTAAGAGAATTACCTGCTATTTCAAATGTCCTGAGTTTAATTCCCAGCAACCACATGGTGGCTCACAACCATCTATAATGAGGTCAGGTGCCCTCTTCTGGCCTGAAGGCATATATTGTATACTAAATAAATAAATATTTAAAAAAAAAAAAAAGAATTCACATGAGAAGGCCGGGCGGTGGTGGCGCATGCCTTTAATCCCAGCACTTGGGAGGCAGATAGAGGCGGATCTCTGTGAGTTCAAGGCCAGCCTGGTCTACAAGAGCTAGTTCCTGGACAGGCTCCAAAGCTACAGAGAAATCCTGTCTCAAAATAAAAAAATAAAAATAAAAAAAAATTCACATGAGAATAACACCTCAAACCGCCCCCCCTCCCCCCCGCCCAGTCACCATTGGTCTTTACTGCCCAGCTTGGCTAAGGATGCTGTGGATGGAGACCTCCGGGTTCCTGAGCCCAGTGAGCCCAGGTGTCTCATTAGTCTGAGAGGTTGGTGGGCAAGGGCAGCCTGCCGCAGGTCTCGCTTCTTGGGCTGTGTGTGTTCTTGTATATGCCCATGTTCTTGTACCCTGTCCCATACGTTGAGGCCTCACCCCAAACCTGGAGGGCCTATTTTGAACTAATTGTGGTAGACACACAAAACCTTGCTTTTTGTTTATTTTTTTTAGAAGGGACGGTTCTGAGATAAGTCAAAACAGTAATGACAGTTGCTGATGTCTTGTGTTTCGTTTGATGTGTTTGTGTGTCCCTGGAGACAGGAATCCAGGAGACTACTTTAGGACCTGGTGACATTGAACCTGCCGTTAGTCTTGCCACACAGATCTATCTCCCGAGCCCTCTCTGATCAGGGAGGACACAGCTCTCTTGGCTCAGCGCTTCCTCTTCCCCTCCAGGATTCTGGGAAGCTCTGTGTGGGTACCTCTGCTGGTCCCCGCCAGCCCTGTGCTGTTTACTCTGGAGGTCCCAGCTCCAGGCACCGTCTGCTATGCCACCAGCGCCCCCTAGCTTCCGCCCCAGGGTAGAACTGTGAGCGCGCATTTGTCTTTCTTTGCTTCAGCGGACTCATCAGACACATACGGGAGATTCTCAGAGTAGGGCAAGGATATCCTGTAATCAGAGACCATATCTTTGTCAAATTTAAAAAATGGCAGGGCTGGCGTACTTGCCTCGGAGTTTCTGAGCTGTCCTGGGAGCTGAGCATCTGGGCGAGAGAGAAGGGTGCGCCAGGAGGTCTGCTCTATTCCCGTCTTTGTGACGCGACTCTTATCCACTACGTGATTTACGGGAGGAGATCTGTTTTCCTACACAAAGAAGCAGAGGTCTTTAAGAAGTTTGTCCAAGTTGGGCGGTGGTGGTACACATCTTTAATCCAAGCACCCGGGAGGCAGAGGCAGGTGGATCTCTTTGAGTTTGAGGCTAGCCTGGTCTACAGAGTGAGTTCTGGGACAGGCTCCAAAGCTACAGAGAAACCCTATCTTGAACAAACAAACAAAAAAACAAAACAAAACAAAACAAAAGCAATTTGTCCAAAATCACACAGTGCAGGGGGGGTCCCCATTTTCTGATTCGAGGTCCCCAAGATAATTCCAGGGTGGGCTTTCTCTTGCTCTTTCCCCACCTTCCCTGAGGATTTAGTGTGTGGGACAGGCACACTTTCTCACCCAGGAGAGACCAGGGCTTGCTTGCTTTGCGCTCAAACAATTCCAGGTGTGCTGTAAGCGCTGTTGGATTTGAGTCACTGCCTTGTGACTTTTGAAAGGTTGGCCCGGTCACCTGACTCCCTGAGTGCTTCTTTTTGCCTGTCATACACGTCCCGTGCTGCTGCTTCTTGATCTAACTTAAGGGGACGATGGATGCTTTCGTTGGGGGTCAGAAGCCTCTGGTTGGGAGCTGACACAAAAGCGACCATGGACAGTGGGTAGCCCAAGGCCGTCACTTACCCTTGCCGTCTCCTGTCCTTGTTTTTCAGAGCCGTCAGAGTATCTGGAGCGGCTAGCCACACACCTGGTAGATCTATACCAGCCAGAGTGCTGCTGGCTTTCCTGGGTGGTCAGGGTGAGGGATGAGGGCTGGTGGCCTGAGCTCACACAGAAACCAGGAGGATGTGTTTCAGATCAGATTTCCATAGTGACCCCACTGACCACCCAAAGGCTCATGCTCACTCTGTGCTTCGCTCTAAGCCTTTTCTAACCCACCGGGCAGAGACTCAGGGACCTGTCCTTTCATGCATGTGCACACACAGCCCGTGTGTGTGTGTGTGTGTGTGTGTGTGTGTGTGTGTGTGGTTCCCCCTCCTCTGACTCCCACTCTTTAAGGTCTGTATCCCCTAATGTTCTCTGTGCCCCTCCCTATATGGGGCTGAGGAAGGTCATATTCCTCTCCTCTCCTGGATCATGTTGCTATTTTTGGACCAGGATCACGGGAGGGAGCAGTTGTGGGCTACGAGCTATCAACTCCAAGGAGGAGATTCAGAAAGTGCTATGTGGTGGGCGAGGATAGATACACTCCGGAAGAGATGATCGAGCCTTCCCTTGCTCATCTAGGTCTGATATGTCTCCATTTATTATGCCCAGCGATTCGGTTTCCCCCGCTTTGCCTAAGTGTCTCCTGAGCTTGTCTTACAGTGCCCTCTGCTGGTTATTAATGTAAATGACCGCAGCGTGCTGTAGTGGAAGGCTTTCTGGGACTTGCCTCTCATTGACCCCTCGCAGCCCTCACCATGAACACCCCTCAGGCACGCCTGACTTCGGGCTTGGCCTCTTGGGGCTGATTATATAATTGTGATGGATGTCTGGGGTCATTGGAGAAAGGGGCCTGAGAGAATGGGATTCTGGGTCAATGAGCTGATGGGTCTCGGAAGAAAAGAAGAAAGGAAAACATTCCCTGTGGCGTTACTGAGCAGTGAAGCTGGGAGATTCCCACAGACCTTTAGGCAGAAGGGGTCCAGCAAATCTAGAATTCCAGGAAATCCTAGGCTCAGCCACACCAGTGACAATGAAGGACCTTGGCAGAGCCATTTGCAGGTTTTAAAATTTAAGACACCTAGAGTGTAGCACTCTTGAGTGTCCCCTTGGTCAGGTAGCATGACACACCTGAGTGTCCCCTTGGTAGGGTCAGGTAGGCTGGCAGAAGCTCATGGTTTGCCGGGTGGTGGTGGCACACATTTTTAATCCCAGCACTCGGGAGGCAGAGGCAGGCGGAGTTCGAGGCTAGCCTGGTCTACTAGAGCTAGTTCCAGGACAGGAACCAAAGCTACAAAGAAACCCTGTCTCGAAAAACCAAAAAAAATAAAAAAAAATAATAAATAAATAAATAAAAATAAAATAAAAAAAAGAAGTAGTTCATGGTTTTACAGTTGGGGAGACAGAGGTGCAGAGATGGGAAAGCAGGTTGGAACTAGTTCTTCATAGTCTGAAAACAGGGCCTGGAGGAGAGTTGTGGGGCCATCAGGGCGGTAACTATGGGGTGCGCAGGTGGCTCTTGCCTCGTCCTCTGTTGTCTCCAGACCTCATTGATCACCATTTTGAGCCAGGCAGGTCACACTGGGGGAAAGGCAGAAGCAGGGTCTGAGCAAAGTGGAGAGATAGCCTGTCTCTAAAAGTTGGGGGCACAGCTCTGTTCAGGGTGCTCCTCTAGCATGTATGAGGTTCAGGATACCAGCCCAGCATTGAAAATAAAAACCCCACAGAATGAGCACTGGGTATGGTGGCGCAAGCCTGTAATCTTATCACTTGGAGTGCCGAGGCAGGAGAATTGCAAGTTCTAAGCTAGTTAAAGGTACATAATCTAGATCCCGTCTTAAAACAAACCCATAAAGAAACCAAACAATCAACCAGTCACTCAGTCAAGCCCAGATACCCAAACGACTTGTGTGCAGCGTGTGGGTGGGCACAAGTCTCGGTCCCCAGGGGGTTTGGACAGGGGCAGGGCTGGCTGGCCTGGCCCCATCGGGGGTCACATTCAGGGTACATGCTCAGTGCCAACGGTGGTACAGAAGGGGCTGAGCATCCCTGACTCTCCACCCAGGAAGGACTCACTGGTTCCCTCTCCTTCAGGACTTTGCAGGGTCCTCAGGTCTATTAACCAACCTGTAGACAGCGTGGGGTCAGAACCTTTCAGGTAGATACTGGTTCACAACTCTTAAAAACAAAGCAGGAGTTGGGTTTTCACAGGGAAGATGGTCCTGCTGAGGACAGTCTTCCCCATGTCTACCCTTCCCCCTGCTTTAGAGTGAGGTCCACTCTCACTCCTCCCAGGGGGAACGATGCCCGTAGTAAGGGAAGGAGCTCAGCCTTCCCCTTAGCAGGCATGTACTGAGTGGCTTCGGGGGACCAAGCAGGAGATGATCCAGGAAAGGCTGTGGCTGGTTTCCTACTAGGAGACCCTAGCTCCTGGTTAAGCTCAGGGAAGTGAGGATGGTTGTGATCATACAAGCAAGGGCTCACGGGAGACAGGGCTTTCTGGAGCTTAGCTGTCAGAAGGCTTCTTGCACTGTGCTCTCTGTGGGCTCCTTCTGCAGCGTCTGTGGGTGGGAACCGAGCACTGTGGTGGAGAGATGATGCAGATCTCTGAAGCCTTGGGAGTTCATCTCCATCCTTGTTCATCCCAACAGATACCTCATAAGTTGGTTGTAGAGTAAGAATGGGCTAGCCTGGACCCACCCTGCCTCCAGCTGATACTTCATAAGTTGGTTGTAGAGTAAGAATGGGGTAGCCTGGACCCACCCTGCCTCCAGCTGATACTTCATAAGTTGGTTGTAGAGTAAGAATGGGCAAGCCTGGACCTGCCCTGCCTCCAGTTGATACTTCATAAGTTGGTTGTAGAGTAAGAATGGGCTAGCCTGGACCCACCCTGCCTTCAGCTTCCTCTTCTATTGACAGAAAGTGAGGACTGGGAGGCTGTGGGCTTTGCTCTCTACAGCAGAGCTGGGAGGAACCATTTCACTGTGGCTGAGAAACTCTGTGGCTTGTGGGTACCGTGGAATAGAGCAGCAGTGGCCAACACAGAGGCACGCACAGAGAGAGACCTTCTGTTTTCAATATAGGAATTCATATTTATGCAGAAATGCAATGATAAATTCTTTCATTTTTAATTTTCATGTTTGATTAGAGAATTATATTGATTTTTTTAAGTTATGGAAATAATGATATTATTTATGAATTCCAATTCGGGTTAGTATTGGGATTTTGCTTTCAATATTAGGGACATTAGTTTTTCAGGGCCCCAATATCTGCTCAGCAGCTAACTGTTGGTGCCTTCACAGACAACTGCTTGTTGGTCCGTCACCTGAACCCGTCCTCTCTGCTCCGGGGGAGAGGGTCGGGTGTGTGCTCTCCTGAGCTGGAGTCTTTAGACATCAACGAAGGTGTCTTTCGACACGGGGGACCTTATTTTCACCCTGACACCACATCAAGGAGGAGGTGCTGGTAGCGTTCAGGGCTGGGGTTCCTGCTATCATGAGGGACCTTATTTCCACCGACACTTCTGGGACTTGCCTGTTAAAAATTCCTTCCTAACTGGGTGTGAGCAGATGCAGTGAGTCTCTCCTGTGTGCTGAGTGCCTCCTGCCTGGTGGCAGTGTGGACCAGGAAGGGAAAGGACTATAAACTAGTCCTGCTCAGGAGACACCCAGGAGACCAGGACAGTCATGATCTTGACCCTGTGCCTTGGGCATCTTTATCCTCTCTGCCCACTAACAGTGGGATCACTTCCATCATTACCGTGGGTTCTTCCTGAAAATGTGTCTTTGATTCTAAGCTTTTATCATTGTCCAGACTAAGGCATTTTGACATGTTTTGGCCGCCCTGGGCAGTTACTTTCCATGCCACTTTCTTTGTTTCCTCTAAGGCCCAGAGAAAGACAGAACTAGGACAAGGCTGATGGCATCAGGGCAGATTAAGTCCTGGACATGGGCTGGCATCATGCAGTATTTTTTTTAGGTAACTGGAAATGTAGGAAAAAAGGAAAAGGCAAACGTATCGAAAACTCTTTTTGGCTTGCTTGTTAGTTTTTCTTTTTGTCTTTTTGGCAGGGTCTCTTTACGTAGCCCTGGCTGTCCTGAAACTCACTCTGTAGACCAGGTGGGCCTTGAGCTCACAGAGACCTGCATGCATCTGCTTCCTGAGTGCTGGAATAAAAGGTGTGCGCCACTATATCAGGCCGCATTAAAAACTCTTATTGGACTGATTTGGAGCCTGAGAATTCTTTTGGGGGACATTATTGCTGTTACCTTAGAAGGCGTCCTTGATGGCTTTTTTGGAAATGTGTGTGACAAGAAGTGGAGATATTTTAACCAGTTCTTCCAGGCTTGCATCACGTCACACATACAATTTTATTTCTAAATATGTCTTTTAAAGAGAGTATTTCTGTATTTCAAAATTTCTAAAACCTGCTTGGCCGGATTGTCTTGTTAGGCTGGCTTGTCTCGTCAGGCAGGATTGTCTCGTCAGGTAGGAGCATCTCTCTTCTGTCATCCTCCTGGGCCACTGTGGCAGATGATTCATATATACATCAGAACTCATCAAAAGTCGTCCTCATAACTGAATTATCTTGATAGGAGCCTTTCATGCGGCCTCCGTGTTCTGAGATCCTGGCTTTAATTCCCTCCTAGCGTTCAGTTTTTGTGTTAGTGGGGATAGCGGCCATCATGTGGTGGCTCAGACTGACCCTACCCACTGGAGATGACAGAATGAACCCTTAAGGGACAGGCCTGAGTGTGAAGTTCTTCAGGTTCGCTCTGTGGGTCAGAAGGGTGGGCATTTAAAATGTCTGAGGATGGGTGAGGGGCACAGGCCACGCGCTCAGGGAGTCACTTGGTCTCTCCTGTGTATTTCAGAAACATCCAGCTTTGGCCCCGTTCAGCTCTCTCCTCCCGGAAGTACTTCTGGGCCCCAGGGGTCTACAGGGTCCCGCTCCAGGAAGACTAGGCACCTCTCTGGTTTTGTGTCTTTAAACACTAGGGGTTCGGTTAGATTACTTATCCCCTAAGGTCAATCCACTGTAAATCCAAGATTACAAAATCTCAGAGGATTTCCTTCCTGGGTAGAAGACCAAAGTACAAAATATCGAAAGTACCTGACGGGCTCAGGGAGGGAGGAGAGAAAAGGAAAGAGAGGAGAGGAACAGGGAGAAAATAAGAGAGACAAGGTACCAGAGCGCCTTTCTAGTTTCCCCTGGCCTAGAACATTCCTGTCTCTTCAGTTTCTCCTGCTCCTCTAGGCTCCAGGGCATTGCGGCTACCCTGGCTAGACCTGTGTGGTCTCAGCTCCTGACAACAGACAGCTCTTTTGGGGACTTAAACATACATTTGTGACTCTGATTACAAGTCCCCACTGGCCCCTTAGCATCTTGGGGTCAGGCCACTTTCTTTGGCTTGCCATCCTTATTCCTGGTGTCTGCAGCATCCTGGGTATTTTACTGAATGAGAAGTTGCCTTGGAGAACTGCAGGGGAAGGGGTGGATCTAAGGACATGGAGTAAGAAAGAGGAAGCGGGGATAGGTGATAAAGTTTTGACTTGGGACTCTACCCTCATGAACTTGTCTGGGACAAGATAGAGTATGACAGAGACCTCAACCTGAGGGCTATTCATATGTTGCAGACTTTAAACAGATTTTATTTTTAAATCTATACTCATTTTTTTATATTTTAGAGATGTATGACATCACTCCCTGGAATATGTGGCAGACACTGGCAGTCACCTCTTGCTTACACAGTATACTTTTTTTTTTTTGGTTTTTCGAGACAGGGTTTCTCTGTAGCTTTGGTGCCCGTCCCGGAACTAGCTCTTGTAGACCAGGCTGGCCTCGAACTCCCAGAGATCCGCCTCCCGAGTGCTGGGATTAAAGGCGTGCGCCACCACCGCCCGGCCACAGTATACTTTTAATTAAATTTTTGTTTTGTTTTTGTTTTCGAGACACTCCTCCTCTAACACGGCCATACCTCAATTTTTCCCGACAGTTCCACCAACTGCGGAACAAGCATTCGAATATCTGAGCCTGTGGGGGCTTTTTTTTTTTTTAAATATTTTTATTTATGTGTATGGGTGTTTTCCCTGTGTGTGTGCCCACAGAAGTACCAGAAGAGGGCATTGGATCCTCTTGGAGTTACAGATGATGGTTAGCCACCATGTGGGTGCTGGGAAACGAACCTGAGTTCTTTGGAGCCATCTCCCCAGCTCAGGCCTTTCTTATTTAAACCATCACATCATCTATTGTTTCCCTGTCGGTGTCAGTTAGTGAGAGGATGTGTGGGATGCTAGCACCGAATCAGGACTTGATTAGCAACTGGTGAGACCTAACAAAATGAGCTTAGGGAAAAGGGGAATTTTCTCGCTCATACAGCTGAAAGCCCAGGGTCAGGCCAGCTTCATGCATAGCATTAGCTATTGTGTCATTGATATAACGTGATTTATTTTGTGTTGGGACTATTTTCCAGAAGGTTTTGTCTATAAGATAAATAAGATTTTCAGCAGCTCCATCAGGATGTCTCTTTCCAAATAAGTCTGGCGTGACTCCTCCCCCAGCCAGTGTGCCTCGTCGTGGTGATCCAGGGCTCTGGTTGTTCAGGCATGGTCACATGTACCCCCACCATTTAGACTGGGGGTTGGGAAGGTGACACTAAAGAAATGGGACCTTTCCTAGAAATAACATGTTCAGGGCGTTTTTCTAGTACGGTGAAGACTCAGCTGAGTGCCCTGGCAGCAAAAACTGTAAATGTGTCTCCGTGTCCTCTGGTTAAGTCGCTCTGTACAGTGGTAGCGTGATGGCAGAGACAATTCTCCTTAGCTTTCAAGAGTCATGTTGTAATCATCCCCTCTAAAAAGCCATCCCTAAGCCCCAGGAGCTGCATCCACACAAAGGCCCACGTTCCTGTCTCCCGGGCTGTTAGGGATTGTAACCTTTCCTCCTGCTCTCCCCCTACCCGTCAGGACATACTCCTTCAGTAAATGCGAGCTTTAATAAACATCTACGAAGTGTTTCCGAAGTAGGGTGGTTTTTCTGCAGCCATAGCATCCCCAACTGATCTCATGACCAGAAGGTTCCATTTAGTCTGTCTGGTCAGGCTTTGGAAACCCCCAGTTAGTCCTTTTGAAACTAAACATGACCAAATACTACCAGTTCAACCCACACTGTATTGTCAGATGTCAGGGAGGGACTGCCAGACATCCTGCAAGGAACTGGAGATGAAGAAGGCCAAACTGCTCCAGCGGCAAACAATGGTTCTGAGGAATGAAGCCGTACACAGCCAAGTTGGTTCTCAGGCTGGGAGGAGGGTGCAGGCGAGCGAGCCACTCTAGCAGAGGGGACTGCAGGCTCCATCATGGGGGCTGAAGCTGGAGGTTGGGCTTGGAGGCAAGTTCCTTCTTCCCCGAAGGGCCTTGCTTCGGACTCTAGCTTGCTGATCTGAATGCTTCTCCAAGTCTTGTGGCCGCTATGCTACCCTCCAATCTGGCTGCATGGTTTCCTGCATGCTGGTGGAGAGGGACATCTGTCTCTCACGGAGGGCTAGTCCTCCGGCATGAAGGCTTTCTAGGTCAGTTTTATGAATCAGTGCTATACGACCTTGAGAGGTGGACCTGTTTACCTCACAGCAAAATCCAGTTCCTCAGGAGGCTCATCCTTTACTCAGGCTATGAACATACTCCACACGGTTCTTGGGGTATCCATCAGTGTTTGCCCTGAGAAACCCCAATGTCTCTCGCTAAGCCACCACTATAATGAAGCGAACAAGCAGGAATGAACAACTATTTAATTTTTTTTTTTTTTTTAGATATTACTTAGTAATAAGAGTAACAAGGCTGAAATTTAAAATGTACCAAGTAGGCTTTCTATACATTATATTTACAAAACAACTCTGGTTTTCCTCTCTAAGAGCAGTGACCCAAGGAGAAGAAAAACCCCTGCCGTCGTCTCTGGGATTCACGATCTCTTCAGGCTGAGTCCCCTGAAAACAATGGATGCAGCAAGTACTGTCCCCACAACTTCTCTTTTCACTTGAAGCATTTCTGAATAACAAGCGCAAAATGAGGACCGTACCCAATAAAAACCCGGCTAGCCAGAAACTCTGGGTTGTGCTTCACTAGAGGAGCCCCACTCAGTGAGGACACGAGTCACCCTCACCTATAGGGTCACTGTGATAATGTCAAAGGACTCCATGAATGTCACCTGGAAACCGAGTGAAGGCACAGCTAACCTAACCTTCCTGATGTGTGAGGTTCGACCACCCCGCCTGGTGAGCTGGTTTCAAACTCAAATCCTCCCACCCTGGGCGCCTGCCTTCCCAGGTAAGGTGGAAGGCAAAAGGAACAGTCAGTCACGCCACAGCATCAACCTTTGGGTTCAAAAATAGAATTACAGTAGATCAACAAAGTATGGTTTTTCTTTTCTACATTTGAGATAAAACATTTGATACTCCGAAACTTATGTATGCTGAAAAACTATCACAAAGTATATAACCAAAGACACGAGCCACAAGTTTTCCATGGGATATACAGTGTGAGAGTAAACCCACGCGTTACTTCCTCAGACACAAAGTCTCTGCTCTGCATCCTGGCGTCTCCGTGCACATTTACTTCAGGCCTTCTTGACAAGAGCATCTCTTATCTCATACAAGCCCTGATAAAAAGACTCATTAAATTAAAAAAAAAAAAAAATCAAAAGATCATGATTCAAGGATTTCAAAACCTAGTGTCACAGGTAAAGCCTCATTTTCTCGGAAGACAAAGTACTCTGTTTTGTCCACTTCCAGGAGCTCATTAAGAGAAGCCACGACGACGTCATGATCCTGCAGCATTTCTGGGTAGCGGGTCACTGCTCGCTCGATCCTCGCTGAGCGCCTCACGGGAGTGATAAGCTTCATGTCTTGCATTTCTGGCATACCACACATTCTGAAATATATACCATATATTCTGAAATATACCAAATATTCTGAATACATATACCATATATACCACATATTCTTAAAGAGACCAAAGGACGCGTTCAGAGCTATGGTAACATTCTGTTTTTACTCTTTGCTTCTTACTCCACAATAAATCATGGCTACTTCACTGTAAGTGACCAAGAGACAAGTCTGGAGTAGTTCTCAAGCCGCAGTGGCTTTCCCTGAAGCTCAGGAAGCACTGGATGGTGGCCACATGTGTGCTCCTGGATGGTGTGAGCATTAGATCTTATGAATGCAGGGTGAAAATGGTTTTGACTTGAAGTTAACTGCTTTACAGTTGCCATTTATCTCATAAACTTTTGCAGGTTGTGAGGAAACTGGCTTACCACAAAACTTGATTCTAAGAGGCCCTCCAGTGTTGACTACAGATTACTCAAAATCTATTAAGATGCTGGACCAAACCCTGTATTACTGAACAACTGGGAATCTTCCTTGTAAACTTCCCAATGCATTCAGGGAGCAAGTTTTGTATACATGACCGATTCAAAATTCACAAAACCACTGGCCACATTAGCAAAACTAGCAGGCAGGTCTGCTAAAAAGTGCTTATAATAATATTTCTGGAGCCAACGGCAGGCGAGCTTTAGACTGACGACTGACTGCTTCCAAGCATCCATGACCAATAGCAGTGGGGCCATGACAGCTAAGGGGCTAGTCCAGCTGTGCTTTCCAGGGAAGGAAGACACACCACGGAGTTGGTGCTCCTGTGTCGAGTCCTTTCAGAATCATGACGAGGGAAGAGAGATACTAAACGTTTTGGAAATGACATTGATACACTGCCACACTGCCTTAAAATAACTGTGCAGCTCTGCCCTGAACATAAGCTCGTAGGAAACAGAAGGCTCTAGAAGTCTCTGACTGTAACATCCTCAGTAGCCTCGTTCTCACAGGGCTGGCCACGCCCTTCTCTCCCATACTAACTCGGGAGTGCTAGGAGGGTGTGGACCCAGGCCAGCACCCGGGACTCTGCAGCATGACTTCACTGCAGTCATGTCTTCTCAGGGTGTGTGTGTGGTGGGGGGGCGTGTGACTTGCCTGTCAATGGTTCTAACCTCTATAACCAACTAAAGATGGATCCTGGATCTCCTTTCGGCACTAATCCTCATCACTTTTTCAGGGTCATGAGCGCTCTCTGAGATGAATTGCTGACCTAACCTCACATCGTGGGTCCCCTGGATCTGAGGCAGAGGTGTCTACAAACTACTGCTTCTCTGGATGGGTGCAAAGGAAACTGTGCTCAACTAGAGACAGGTCTGTGATCAAAAGCCTGCCAGAGTTTGCTTACTTCGGGACTGCGGCGATCTGCAGTTTGATGCCAGGGCCATCCCATTCTGCCATGGTTATTGGCGGTGCTGTTGTAGCCCGTTCTCCCGCTGTTATTGGCGGTGCTGTTGTAACCCGTTCTCCCTCTGTTAGAGAAAGACACGTCTGCCCACATTCCTCCTTCTTGGCCGGCTCGTCCACAGATGTGACATTAGTTCCAGCAGCTAACGAGTCAGAGGTGACTTCTGTGTACACAAGGCCAGGAAGGGAATTAATAGTTAAGCAATTTAATAATTAAACTAAATATCAATAAAACAAGAAGGCAACATACACAGTGGCTTCACAGTGACCCTCATGAAGAGGTACGACTCCAACTGGCATTTATATTTGTTTTTTCTTACTGTATTTTAAAAAAATAGTATTGTTTTATTCTTTGAAACTTTCATACATTTATAAAATGTATGTTAATCATATCCACCCACTGTTACTCTCCTCCAGTTTTTCCTAGTACCCCCCTTTCCTGCCAAACTCTACTGCAACGCCCATGGCATCAGGTCACCTCCCTAAGCAGCTCTCCAGACACCTTTTGGGCATTTTTTGCCAACTAAAGGTAGATCCTTGATCCCCTTTTAGCACTGACCACATTCTGATCGCTTGTTAACTCTCATGAGAGAGCAAATATAGTCTTGTTCTGAGCTCACCATGGGACAGTTCTACTCTGTTCCTCAGATTACTAGCTACTTAGCTGCTATTCCACATGACTTTACGGTCCTTAGTTAAGCCCCCCCCCCTTAAAGGTCTTACTTTGTAGTTCAGGCTGGCCTTGAAACAAGGCATTACAGGCATGAGCCATCATGGCCACCTTAACGCTACTCTTAAAGGAAAAAATATTTGTCATCTAGGATAGTAAGAGCCCATTTTATTTTCTAAACACAAAGCCCATTTTCCCTTTCCACTCATATAAAACGTATCTTGAACATTTATTCTATGTCACTGAGTTTGGCATAATGACAGTGACGGCCAAGTAAGGGGAGAGACTCTTGAAAGACAACATGAATTTAGATGAGTGATGGTAACTTAGGGATGATTAATCACACACTTAAACCACAGCATCTCTTCCTTTTGTCTCCGTCTCTTTTGATAAACAGTCATTTGTGTTTTCTCACAGAGGACTCACTAGTCCAGGCTGCTGTGGCGGACAAAACTTTTGTTCAGCGTTGGGTATATATTTACTTGTAATTATAGAAATAAATCAGGGGAAAAATTATAGCTAAAAATGCCAGATCATGAAGACCAAGAGGTAGGAGGTGTTTCAGAGACTCATTCCTCCCATCCCCTACATGTTCCACAATGATTTTTACTTGCTGTTCTCAAGGGAACGAATTCAAATACAAAATTAACCATACCCTCTGTGCTTCTGCTTGAGTCTTGCAGGCTGCTCAGAACCTCCCTCAGTTCTTGCGTTGGCTGGAGGCAACAAAATAAACAACGGGTATTAAAAGCATTCCCGGAAAAACTGAGTTAAGGACTTCTGCTTAGCATCAAATAAACTTTCTGCAATAAAAATGTTTTCTTTTTAAATTGCAAATTCAGAGATAAACACTTAAAATGATTTAGTTTTAAAGATTCATGAGCAAAATGAAGAAACAGAAAATGCTGATTAAATGGCATACTTGATTTCATTCAGAGATGTGTTCAAAGCTGTTCATAATAAATTTCTCTAAATCAAATTCTCTTTTCCCATTAATTTATATCATATCATTAAAGATATTTTCCTACATAAAGATCCTGGCTTAAAGACATAAGGCTAGCTGTAGGGACAGAAAAAGCCCATGCACTGCTGTTGTCAGCTTAATTCTTATTTTCATGATAAAGGCCTGTGGTGTATTTCAGAAAGCTTGGACCATGGTTAAACTCAAGGAAGAGCTTTACCTAAAGTCCCATTATGTAGCCGTTTTTTTTTTTTTTTCTTTTAGCCTTTTCTGCATCTTTCCCTGGCCTCTTCTTTCTCTCCTTTCTTTAGTTAATGTATCTTAATCATCAGGACAAATCAACCAAGCAAAAGTAAACAAAAAACTCCATTGTACAGAAAAACATGTAAACCACACCACAGAGGCAACTGCTGGTTTTTTCATGGGAATACTGTAGTTGGAATTTTTTTCCTGACTTGGTAGTCTGTATCAAATTAGTAACACAGACACACACACACACAGAGAGAGAGACAGAGACAGAGAGAGACAGAGAGAGAGAGAGAACTGACCAAACACAGTAACATATACCTTTAATTCTAGCACTCTGGAGGTAAGAGCAGGCAGATCTTTGAGTTCCAGGTCAGCCTGGTCTACAAGGTGAGACCACACATTTGCTGCAACAAAACTAAATGAAAAACCCCACTCCAACACAAACAACAAACAAATAAAACCCAAACCAAAGAACAAAGCCAACCGAATAGCAGGTTATGCTGTAAGCTTCTGAAGCGGGGACTACACACTTGTACGGTAAGGAGTCCACATTATAAAATACTTGTACCAAGCATAATTTATTATTAATTTCTAAGCTAAGTCAGGCTATGTAGACCAGGCTAGTCTCAAATTCATGGTAATTCTGTCTCAGCCTCCCAAGTGTTGGGATTACAGCAATAAGCCCAGCTTCATGAAGCATATTTTACATTTGTATAGACTTCTCTTAAAGATGGCAGACTAAAAACAAATGTATTTCTAATCTCTCTTGAAATTCTACTGAAATGAAAATAAAGGATTAAAAAGAGACAAGGGAAGAATAAACAGCGACAAGACTTTGGAAGCTGGAAGGATGGCGAGGACAGCCAGCTGGCCTGAGAGAGTGAATCCTGGGCCAGGAGTGTGCTTGAGGAAAAGCCTGAAGCTATCCCAGAGCTTCCAAACTCAAGAACAGGAGGAAAGGCCTTTGGGACATCGACCTAAGACTCCGACCTCCAACTCTACCCTATACCTTAACCCTGCGCAGCCTGATGATTGTGCCCTAACAGAATTTTCTAAATAATTTCTAAATAATTTTCTAAAAAATTTCACCCTATCAGAAAACTGGGATATATTCTCCACATTCCCGAGGGACAGCATGCAAGTCCAGGGTGGGTGCCTACCTGAAAACAGGATAAGTCAAAATCTCCAGGCTGAGGAGACCCCCCCGCCCCCAACACTGGCAGCATAGTTTCTGGCCAAACCTCCTTAGAGAATCTCATCAGCTGAAGAGGAAAGACCTGAAGATACTGAGGGTTCTCTAACCAGCCAGTGCAGCCATCCAGATCACCCTCCTGGGAAGTCCCATACATGCGGTCAGGGCTGGTGTGTGTGTGTGTGCGCGCGTGCATATATGTATAATATATGTACATGCACATTCACTGTGTACGCTTGTGTACATATAGCCATTGCCATTCCTCAAGAACCATCCACCACGTTTTTCTGAGACAGTATCTTTCACTAGGATCTGGGCGTCACGAATTAGGCCAGGCTGGTCAGTCAGAAAGCTCCAGGGACCCACCTGCCTCTGCCTCACCAGTGCCGGGAGTATACGTGTGTGCCACCAAGACTGGCTACTTTATTTGGGTACTAGGAATCACACTCAGATCTTCATGCTTCTTCAGCAGGCACTTTATTGAATGAGCTATCTCCCCAGGCTCCATAACTTTTAATATATGTTTCAAATTTACCTGTGCACACACACACACACACACACACACACACACACACACCCTGACTTCACCAGCATCTGAATAAATAGTTCAATGAATAGTGGAGAATAAAACAACAATAAGAGTGGGAGCGACCACGAGAGAAGAAGAAAGAGGCAATGCAGGAAACAAGAGACACCCCACTCAAGAAGTGTGAAGAGTGTCTGTGAGTGATGGAGGCACAACCAGGAGGACAGCCGGTGCAGACGGAGCTGAGAGCTGCCTGCCCAAGCTGGAATAAACTAGAGTGGTGGCTAAGGAAGATAAATCAATAAATTATCTCAAGTCTTGACATTATTTAGAAAATTCAAGAATCTGAAAATTAGTTATATAATAAATACTCAGAACACTAAGCATAGACAAAATAACTAATTCTAGGAAAAGTAGAAGATGTGTTTGAAAGGCAAAGCAATCACAGTACATATTCCCTAGCCCAGCACAGCCATGCATTTTTAAAAAATTATTCATTTTTATTTTATGTGCATTGGTGTTTTGTGTAACAGTGGTCTATGTCTGATCTTAGAATTACAGACAGTTGTGAGCTGCCATATGGTTGCTGGGAATTGAACCCTGGTCCTCTAGAAGAGCAGTCAGTGCTCTCAATCACTAGCCATTTTTCCAGCCCCACCACGCATTTCTTACATATGAACACCAATATGGACACCAAAGTGTCAGAATTTCTATATGGCGTTAGCGGAAGCACAGAGTATGGCAAAGGTCCACAAGGACAGACAGGGCTGTCGGCACGTGTGTGTGTGTGTGTGTGTGTGTGGCAGGGGACATGAGAAGAGCTGTGTTAATGAGGGTTATGGCTTTCTCCATCTGCAAGTTTACACATTACGTCTAAAAGTGAAATGGCAACACTAACATGTTCTCTGAAACCACAGAGGTAAAATGGAATCAGTTTGCTCTGGGAAGCAGAAGATGCGAAGGGAGCGGGTGTGTGTGTGTGTGTGTGTGTGTGTGTGTGGTGCGCAGAGGGCATAACCGGGTGAAACTGTGTAGGCGCACAACTCCGTGAACGGTCATGGAAGTGGGTGCCATAGGGCGGGATCAGGGAGGAAAACAACAGTTAAGTCAAAAGAGTTATGAGGTTATTTGATATATTCTTCATTAAATAAATCTGTAAACGGTGGTTTCTGTTTGCTTTTAGAATTAGTAAGCTACTTGATTACTCTGGATTAGAGATGTTCTGACTTTAATGAATTTAAGTCTTTCTAACTGCTTGATCTTGATACCATTCTAACTTTCCGTTGCTACCTCCCAACTGCTAGTCTACAGTTAGCGCTAAGTGAGATTTGGGCACTTGACAAGAAAACCAAAATTCTACTGGTATAAGTGTAACCCTACTTTCTAAGAAATAATTTAATGGATGCATTGATAAAGAGTATGTCCTACTTTAGACTCCGTGATTGCCTTACGAAGTGAAGGAGGTTTTTGTTACGATGTATTAATTGTACAAAACTGTGGGTTTCAGGTTTCACCATGCCATTGCTACACATGCATGGAACACACTTTGATCATGTTTACCCTGTCACCCTCTCTCACCCCGATGAATGGAAGTTTAACACTGCATTAAAACCCATCTTATCACTACCAACAAAGAAACCAACCACACGAAGGAGAATTTTCAGTCATCCACCCCAGACAGATACTCACTGCTGCCCCATGTTTAATGGCCTCTTCATACAGTCCAGTAGCATCAAAGGGGCCTTTACTTGCCAGTAACTTCGCTTTGCAGACCCAGAACTTGGAAAATTTTTCAGCCTCAGGAATGCTGGACAAGATGGTAAATATTTCATTAGGAAATACACCCTAGAAAAGGAAATATAAAATATAATTATTACAACTATTTTATATATATGTATATATTTATTTATTACAATTTTTATAACAGTTCACTGTTAACCCTCATATCTCTGAAGGGTATGGTCATTAATTTTTCTGAAGTTAAAATTTCAATTTTAGTGATACATAGTAAATA
The DNA here is from genome assembly GCF_950005125.1 of Chionomys nivalis. NCBI lineage: Eukaryota > Metazoa > Chordata > Mammalia > Rodentia > Cricetidae > Chionomys > Chionomys nivalis. The sequence goes on along the minus strand of NC_080094.1, from coordinate 45,619,240 downwards.
TATAATAAATACATAAAATGTCCTCATCTTAATTGTACATTTCAATAACTTTTAACATTAACCTTTATATTTTAAGAATTACACAAGGCAGAATAGAAAGAAAAACATTTACCACAGCATAAAAGAATATGTTCTATATTTTTATGGGATGAAAGACCCAAACAGAATCAAGACCTAAAGTAATAAATACTTCTTACATATTAAAAATATTCAAAATACCACATATTCCTAGTACTGTGAACAGTGAGTCAAGGCTAGACTCTCCCTAGGACTAACCTCAGCACGCATCAAGAGCAGCAGAGGTGTGTAAAGTTCAGGGCAGAGTGTGCGTGCAGGTGTGCTGGATATTCATGCAGGTAGATTCCACACAAAGGGACTTGGAAATGGCTTCTGGCTTAGGTCCAGGGCAGGGTTATGATAGGAACTAGGACCAAGAATGAGTCACCGCACTCAGAAGTCTAGGTTCTGCTTATAAGCCCCTCCAGCCACGTGAGTGGTGAGGCCCCTCCCCCAGGACCTCTGACTGTCAGGTGCTACCCACAGAACTCTCTTAACTTCCCTAGCTGCTGGACCCTGGCCCCGCTACGGACTAAAAAACCCAATCTATGGACATGAAATCTCACCAATCTCCACCCAGGAATGCTCCACGCTGAAAAGTCCCACCCCTTTCCCAAGAATCTCTAAACTCTCTATCCTGTTCAGTAGCTGCTGTTTCTTGTTTGCGCGGAGGCAGCCACCCACCTCGTGTTTCCCTCCTGCTATCTCCTGCACTGGGTTTGCTGTGTGGTGTTCCTTGGCTCCCAGCTGCTGGGACACCTTTCCACTCACACTGCTGCACTCAGAAGCTCCTCTGGAGATGTGGAGACAGACATGCACACTCCCATCTGAGACACGCCAGCAGTTAAGGAGACCAACACAATCTAAAAGCTACATACAGCTCAACAAAGAAGAATGAACACTAGCGTAGAAAATGAGGGAGCCGAGAAGCCAGCATCAGTGGAGTGGCAAGGGACTAACACCATCACAGAACGAGCACATGAGGAATTCTCCAGGACCCCAGTGAAACACAACAAAGAAACAAATAATACAAAATCCAAATTCAGAATTCCCAAGGGCACACCTACTGATTACTAATTTCAGTATCAATATAAAAGAATTTCTTGAAGGTCGAGAACAAAGTTGAACACACACTCAAATGAGTCACACAAGGAAAAAAAAAACCCAAGAAACAGACAGATTCTCCAGGCAATAGTGGCACATGCCTTTAAACCCAGCACTCAGGAGGCAAAGACAGGTGGATCTCTGTGAGTTCGAGGCCAGCCTGGTCTACAGAGTGAGTTCCAGGACAGGTTCCAAAGCTACAGAGAAACCCTGTCTTCAAAACAAAAACAAAACAAAACAAGACAGATTCATAATTGTTTACACTGAAAGTTCTTGGAGAGCTAACTAGCATGTATGCATATATGTGAGCATGTATGTACATGAGAAAACCAAGGATAAAAACATAACTTAGAAAGCATCTAGAGAGGAAGGGGGAATAAGGGATTACTTATGAGGAATGAGACTCAGTTCAACAAAACTCAGTAAACTAGTAATTCCAGATGCAAAGAGGAAAATAAAACAGGAACTTCAACATTTTTAGAAAAAAATAACTTGTAGTTAGAACTTCTCCCCAAACTATGAACTCAGCATGAGGGCAAAATAAGGGTCCTTTTCTAAGCACAATGACTCAAAGTTAGCAAATGTCATTAGCAAACATATCCAAATTTACTTTTGCTATGTTATTTTGTTTCATCAACTTATAACTTTTTTTTAATGAAACATGAAAATGAACACGAACACAGGAGGATCCTGTCAATGGAATTACAGTCTGGAATAAGCGGATACAAGAGCCATCACTAACTGTGAAAGGGGAGACCTGCTGTTTAGAGCAGTGTTCAGTCTGTATACACTTGTGATGTGTCTCTAAACTACACCAGCCCAGGAACTTAAACCTGGAGATAAAAAAGATTTCACAGATAATGATATTGGGATTCCCCCCTGTATGCTATGAATACCACTGGTGAATAAAGAAGCTTCTTTGGCCTATGGCAGGGCAGAATATAGACAGGCAGGAAGAGATAGAGAGAGTAGGCAGAGTCAGAGAGATGCTACGTAGCTGCCAAAGCAGAAAGACACACTGGAACCTTACAGGTAGGTCACAGTTGAATAGAAATGGATTAATTTAAGATATAAGAGTTAAGAAACAGAAGTAGTGAGAATACATGGGGCATCAGCCAGCTACTCAGTGAACTACTTCAACTTAGCCCAAACCCCACTTTTGTCCAGTGTCTTGATGCTGGGCTGGAACCCTGTAGAGCTGTCTGGCTGGAGAACAGAGGGAGACTGCCCAAGTGAAGGACGGAGTCTTTCCAGCCGCTCTGTCACCCTAGCAACGGTACCTCACCACTAGGTAAGGGGGCTGGTTCTAGCTACCCTCCACCCCCTTACGTTCACAAAATACCACTGGGTTTCTTCAGCGGTAGGAGCACCTTGGGGTAGTGGTCGTTCCTCAAGGTTGAACCCCAGGCCCACAGACTCCCTCCTCTGTAGGAGCCCACGTGTGACTCAGTTTCCATCTGGAGTCATTTCTGACTTAAAGAAGTCATTTGAGTTCAAGCTTGCCTGCTCTGCTTTTCCAGTAACCTTGAGGGCTGTGAGAAAGTTCTGACTAAGCCTATGGGAAAGAGCATTTTTGCCCAGTTGAAAGAGCACATTTTCAATTAAGATTTGGGCTGGTGTGTGCCAGCCAGAGGCACTCCTCGTTAGAGATTAGAAGCTGCTTAGTGGAGTAAGATAAAGCGCCTGTTTGAACTTCCTCCTGAGGCCAGCGCAGGGAGGCGGTTAGCTGACTGTGCTGCTCTCTGGTCTGCCTTTTGATTACAATTAGTATACATGCTGCCTGAGGAATAAACTTGGGGCTCTCTGGTATTGACCTTCAGTCCTCCCGGTCTATCCTGTTTCTGTCTTCATTTCTCTTAATCTAACATTTCCTCGGCCTCAGCGCCCCCTCCCAGGGAACCCCCAGCTGAATTCTGCTGAGCGGGCTCCGACACTCCTCTTGTCCTTAAAACACTAGCGTTTGTTGGGGGGCACACCCAGTGGAAGCTAGAGTCCTATTTTCTCCCAAGTTCATCTCTTCTAGTGTGACACTGAATTGCCTATGCAGTTTCCCTCCATTTTCTGGCATGTGGCTCCTACAGTCCTTGGACTCTCCAAAGTCTTTGCACGCTAATGAGTTAGTTGATGACTGGCAGTGCCTAGGTAGCCCCAGGATGGTGGCCGGTCCCAGGACAACTGGCAAGCAGAATGAGAGGGGTGGGGGCTTCAGTACTACCCCCAGCCTCTGTAGAGGGACTGAAGGATAAGCTGTTACTAATGGCCTAATGCAGGTCAAGGTGATCAATCATGCACATGCAATGAAGTTTCTATAAAATGCAAGACCAGCCGGGCTTCAGGAAACTTCTGGGTAGAACACATGAGGATTTCTGTAAGGTGGTGTACTGGGGAAAGGCATTCTGTTTGTGATAAGACTATTAAATATGACAGATAATAGAAAGTGAGATCAGGAGGCAAATTTAGAGCACTTATCATATTTATAAGAAACTAAGATTGCTTAACCATCTACGCTTTTAACTAGAAGCTAAGAATAACAATTGACAGGCACTGACAAACGAGAAAAACAGTTTCTGGAATCCGAAAGATTTTGTACCCTTTAAACAGATTAGAGAAATAAATCCTCAGCAAATCTGGCCCCTCCCTCTTTAGCTTTTTGATAGAGCTCATGATGTATTTGAGGCTGGCTCTGAACTTCCTATGTTCCTTCAAGGCTGGCCTTGAATCTGTGGTCCTCCTGCAACAAGTGACTTTAAAAAAGGGCACAAGGTCACTATACACTTAGCCCAAGAAACACGAACCAATCATGTGAAAAGAAGTGCAGACCGTTTTCAGAGCGTAGAAAGAAAGGGAAAATACCCAGCTTATTTGATCAAGACTAGGAAAACATATATAAAACGTGAAGTCCGATAACCACGACTTGCCCGGGCCCGTGAGACCCTCCCTCAAAACAACAAACAACAAACCCCAAACCAAACCAATTCCTACCCCCAAAACCTGAAAGACAGTGCCTGAGGAATGACCTGGGGTTGTCCTCTGGCCTTCACACCAGTGCACTCAGAAGCGCACCTCCCCCACACCCCAAAGAATGTATCCATGTATTTTTAAAATGAAAACAAGAAAGCAACTCGGATACAGAGCTCTGCAGTTCCATCCCACAAAGGAGAAACAGCTAACATTGTCTGCACTGAGAAGAATTAGAACAAGGTCCCCTGCCCTTTCCCAAGTCCAGCAGGACCAGAACACACTGACTTTTACTTTCTCACTCTCTGCCCAGAGGTTAAGTGGATCAATTTTTATTAATGCATTTTCATTAAGGCAATTGCTCAAGTCTCTGACCCTTTGTCTACCATCCACTTTACCCTGATCTGTAGACTCTACCACACAATTCAAATACCATTTCTAGCCACCAAAAATACTTAGGGGCTGGAGAGACGGCTCAGTGGTTAGAGCTCTAGCCGTTCTTCCAGAGGACCAGGGTTTGGTTCGCAGCACCCAGACGGTGGCTGGCAACCATTTGTAATTTCAGTTACAGGGGATTTGATGCCCTCTGCATCATGGGCACTGCATGAACAGGATGCAGCTATACATACAGCATCCACATGCATAAAATAAAAATAAATAAAACTTAAACCAGTCCCCAACCAGAACTATTTAGGAAATTCCAATTTGGAAAAAAAAAAAAAAAAAAAAAAAAAGCCTTGCACGTTGACTTAGATTTCAATCCATTGAAACGTTGTTTACTCTTTGGACCTTGCCACCTGGAGAAAGTTCTCTCGGGAGTTAAATGGTCTCAGTTTCCTAGCATCTCTGAGCTGCCACGTAAGTGCATTTCGCCAGCATTACTGCCGCTCTCATCACTATTATTCTGTATTTGAAAGGGCGGCTGGGTCTGCCGAGGTGCAGGCTGTTTCCTCCGCTCTGTAAGGAAACCTTTAAACACCAGGGCTGACTGCAGGCCAGAGTTCTGCCGCTCCGGCCTCTCACTCACCTCTTCAATGAGCCTCAGACATTCTGTCAGAGTATTGTTAATCTTACTGGACAGCTCCAGCTGGGCTTTCTTTTCTTCCTCCTCCTCTGCTTCCCTCTCCATGCTCTTCCAGAATGAGATGTTCATTTCCTCTATGACTTTTCTCTTCGCTTTGAATTTCATGGGAGGGCGTTTATAGGTTTTCCCTTTAGATTTCTGCCATTCTTCCAGTTGTTTCCTGTAACGTGATGGGAGGGGGTTAGTTCTTTCCCTCTTTCCTTCCTCGTCTGTTTCTAAAATAGACGACAGGCAGAGACTGGGCATAACTAAACCTTCCAGTGTAGACAAGGTCAGGAGGACAGAATGAAGAACGGTCTACAAGGGGCAATGGGCATGCTGGGCTGACCACGTCACTTAGAACTGCTGGGATTGCAGAGGGCTGACTGGCTCTTCAGTTTTGGATACCTGTATTCTAATTATGTTTCATTATTTCCCTCTAAGTCTTCATTTCCTTGTGTGCTTCCTTGGATATCACCTGCCCTTAAGACACCCCAGTACTCCATTTCTGCTACCCAAAGCTTCTGGCCACCTTGACCCACCAAACCTGCATTCTTTCTTCCACAGGGTCTTGGTGTTCATAGCAACCCATTTGACCCCAGCCCCTTAGTGTTCTGACTACACACGAGACCCTGTCTTCATTAATCAATAACCCTAGGTTCTCTTCTCCGTAAGTTGTTGGTGTCTGACAGTGCCGAGCCCCGGAGCTGGCTGTCCGCCTCTCCTCACGGTCTTCCACCCCTATTCTACGCAGACAGTCTGCTATTTTGGAGGGCTGTGGGTACCAAGTGTCTGGATGTAGGTAAGATGTAGGTACTCTAGTTTTGTCACGTCACAGCTGTGCATCAGTGATCAGAAAATGCCATTTCAGATTTCAGGTCACTCCATGGAGCCCCAAACCATGTTAAATCCACTGCCTCATTGGTATCTTTTATTGTCTAGCAGGCATTTCAGCTCAAAGCTGCCCAAACTAGGCTGTTGACAGTTACCTCCAAATCCCTTCCTGGTTCCCCTTATTTTGATGAACAGTAGGCCCTAAACTCAGATGTCTTTGAGTAGTTGCTTTTTCTTATGCCTGACTCATCACTGTACAGATTTAGTACTGGTTCTGTCCCCATGACCACCATGCTGCTCTCTGCCCCTGCATCAGTACAATATAAAGTAGGCTGTGTCAGCGTCCCATTGCTCTTGAAATAAAATTCCCGTGTTTTCTATGGCTGTCCTGCCACCCTTTCCAAGTCCACATCACAGCTTCTCCCTTGCTACCCTCTGGCAGCTCTGGCAGTCTCTCAGTTTTCTGATCCAGGCTCATTCCTGCCTCAGGGTCCTCTGTTCAAATGATCCTTGCTTAAAGAGAAATGATCTACAATTATCCTGTCTTATTTAACCAGTGTGTTCCTATTCTGTCTCCTCCACTAGGACACAAGCTCTATGAAGGCAAAAGTGGATGTCCGGCGCCTAGCACAGTGCCTGGCACACACAAGCTGTCAATGACAGCACAGTAAAACTCACCATTTTCAAGAATGTGATTTTATGGGTGCGAACACACAAGACCACTCGACTGTACTTATGATCAAGATATAATTCAGAGAGCCAAGCTCACCTCAAGTCTCCAGTCCTGAGAGTCACTGATCTGTTTTTGGTCTTTATAGTTTCACCCTTTACAGAATTCAATAATTATAAATAAATCAAAGTCACGGTCATTTTCCTCTGATTCTATCTAGAAGATAAGCGGTCTCACAGTCTGCACAGTGCTTAGTGCAGCCAGGACTGTTCCACTGAGGCAGGCACACAGTCTTTGTCCTCCAGTCCCTAGCACCCTCCCTATCTCCACGGTCTCCTTCTAATCATAGTGAAGAAAATTTCCCGCACTCCTTCAATGCCACGATTAACTTCTCTAAACTTTCCGGATATACTCCAAACTATAAGCTCTCTAAGGGTGGAGGCAAGTGGCGATCTTCCTTCTCCATATGAGCCTGGCACAATGCCAGCAATGGGGAACACACATCACGAGAGGAAGGACCTACTTCCACAGAATCTATTTATTCCTTTTGTGAGCACTTTCAGCATGCCACACGCTGTCAATACAGCAAATAAGTGACACCAACCTGTCACTCATCACTCTCAGGTCTCACCTGAGACAGCACTGATGGACGCACTTCCCCTGAACTCCATTCAGTCAGCTGCCCTGGCCCTGCCCTCTCACCCACAGCACCAAACATTAAGTTATTTCTTTGTAAGAGGGCAGAAGGCTCTGTTCCGAAACCAAATCCTCCTCCCACTCCTCCATCTAGTTTTACACGTCTTTCACCCTTGTCAGGAGCCCAGGTTCTAGTCCACCCAGGTATACACAAGTGCACTCAAAGGAGGCTCATTTGCACTCTGGAGTGTGACTGGTCTTGGGCAGAAAGAGGACAAAATCCATTGGCTCACCTCAATACCATGTATGACACATAGCCCCAGCAATCCCGGGAACCAAATTTCTAACCCTTGCGTACTGCCTCTGACCGGGGCTCCCCTCCGGGTTCCATTTACCTTCCCCTACTCTGGCTACATTCAGCCTGTCCTGATCTGTTGCAGGAACTTTCTGGGGTGACTAATCTATACTGGCCCTCCTATATCCTCTCATCTAATCTGTTCCACTTCCATCTTAACAAAACAGCTTTACAGACAACATAGAGAATGATTTATAGAACATTTGTAGGCCACCTAGTTTTATTAAGTGTTGATATTTATTATAGCTTCCTATCTTTCAGGCTCTAGCTAGACATCACTTAGGAGCTATTGCTCAACCAAGTGTGTGGGCATGTATAAAAATGTGTCTGTTGGTACTGGGGATTGAATTTAGGCAAGTACTTTATCACTAAGCCACAGTCCTAACCCCAATCATCATCAGTTTGCCTAATAATCTTAAATTGCAGTATCTCGGAATTAAAGCAAAGTACCTCCGGTCCTCCCCTTGCGTCTCTTTGACACGTGGACGAATGTGGCTGGCGCTCGGGGCTCCTCTCCTACTTGCGGCTGACATACCAGCTTGAGTTTTGGGAGCAGTCTTGTTCAGAAACTGGCTCTGGGGAAGAACCTTTTTGAGCTTGAAGTCCAGAGTCTGTGCTTTTTGTTGAAAGATGCTATTGCATTTGTGGTTATGGGTTTTATTTGCTCCTATGCTAGGGGTGCTTAGAGTGACCGAATTAAAGTTGCCAGCTGTCAAATTAGGCCTCTGGCTTATGGCTCTTGACTTCTGCAGAATGCATGATGTCCGGGGTCCAAGACAAGGCTGCACAGCTTTTTGATCCTGCTTGATGGGAGGCTGTCTGTTGTTCTGTCCTCCCTGAAGCAAGCTGGGGTGGGAACCAGGTTTAGTATGCTTTACTTTCCGTTCGGTAGCAGGGTGTGGCTGTGTTGTAGTTTCATTTGGTCTTCCACATTTAATCCTGCTAACCTTTACGTCCGGTGGGTCCTTGACCACGGGTTTCTTTGATGTCTGAGTCTTATTATGGGCTGGAATGAAGGGAGGGGGAACTGTCCGTGGGGCTTTTTCTCTAGGTTGTGCAGAATCTGCATCTGTGGAGAGGTGCTGTGACTTCACTGGGTGAGCTTTGACTTGCGTGTTTCTAACAACCTGTTTGTTAGCTCTGTCTTTCAGAATGGTATGGTTAACCGAACTTTTACTCAAGATCTGTTTAGGAGCCAGGCTTTTCCGGGATTGATTATAGGAGCCAGTGTTTGGCTTACTTCTGGGGCATAAGTTGGGATCTGGCTTCCCAGGTTCTAGTAAGTTCTCTTTGTTCATCTCATCCCGAAAGCCCTTCAAAGACTGGTTTTTGACGCTGGTCCTAGCTGCAGGATTGGTGCAATCAGCAGTTCCTTGATGTGCTAGCTGCTGCTTTTTGGGTTCCAAATCCTGGGTCCCAGGGGACCGCCTGGGTTTGCTTGGCAGTCCTGTAGTAGATGACGGAGCCCTGTGCTGACTCTTGCTGGACTGTTTGCAGTCTGAGTTAGAAGAAAAACATCTTGAAGTGAGCCCTTTGTCTGCAAGTTTTCGTGGCTCCAACTCTGGCTTCTGGGACCCTGTGATACTGGCTGGTTTAGTCTGGAGTTTAATGTTGATGGGTCTTGTAGTTCTGACAGGCAAAACAGCATGGCTGGAAACATCTTTTTTGGGTCCAGGAGTCTGAAAATACAAAGAAAAAAATACACTTAAAAACTCATAATAAAGCTTACCTTTTATTTTTGTTATTATTATTATTTTCGAGACAGGGTTTCTCTGTGTAATAGGTCTGACTGTCCTGGAACTCACTCTGTAGACCAGGCTGACCTAGAACTCACCGAGATCCGCCTGCCTCTGCTGGGATTAAAGGCGTGCACAACCAGGCCTGGCTAACAGGTCACTTTTTAAAATGATGAAAATAACTTCAAGCACACGGTAGAAAACAATTTCAGGATGTTATTTAAGAAAGATGAATCTGGAATATGAAAGCTCACTTTTGTATATTGGTGATTTTGTAATTTGAGTTTCTATTAGAAGTAAGCCAGAGTCTTTTAAACTGACAGAACTAGGTACATTCAGTAAATTAAAAAAAAAAAAAAAAAAAAAAAAAGAAACCCAGCAACCAGCAACAACAACAAAACCACAAGAAAACACACAGGATCAACTAACCTGGGTTCATAGGGGCTCATAGAGACCGGACTGACAACCAGGGAGCCCGAATGGACTGACCTAGGCCCTCTGCACATATGTGACAGCTGCATAGCTTGGTCCTCTCGTGGGACTCCTAACAGTGGGAACAGGGCTGTCTCTGACTCTTCTACTAGCTTTTGGGACCCTACTCCTCATACTGGGTTGCCCCACCCAGCCTTAATACAATGCAGGTGCTTAGTCTTACTGCAACTTGATAAGCCATGTATTGTTGATATCCATGGGAGACCTGCCTTTTCCTGAACAGAAATGGAGGAGTGGATTAGGGGGTGGGCACAGAGGGGGTGAAGTGGGGGAGGAAAAACTGGGAGAAGAGGAGAGAGGCAAAACAGAGGTCGGGTTGTAAAATAAATAAACAAAAATAAAAAAAAAAATAACAATGTCCAAATGTGTTTATATGGTTTGCATTTCTTATATATTTAACAAAATTGAGATTTAATTAACATGCCATAAAATTTAGTATTTTAAAGCCTCCAATTCAGCAGTTTAAGAATGTTTACAAGGTTGTACACTGATCCCCACAGAATGCCAGAACATTTTCATTACCCAGAAAGGTTTGCCAGTGGTCATTCTCTATCTCCCTCTCCACAGCTCTCAGCACTGTGAGCTACTTTCTCCTATTCCTATGCAAATGGAGCCCTTAAATAGTTGGATTACTGAATATTTTGTGCATGTGTGTTGTGTGGACGTGTTTGGCTTTCTTCATTTCCCTCCTCACACAACATTTTCAAGATTTCACCCATGTTGTAGCATGAATCAGCATTTTACTACTGTTTTTCTAAAAGAGTCTCATGTAGCCTAGCTACCTTTGAGCTTGATATGCAGTAAGGGGGACCTTACAGTAGTAATCCTCCCACCTCCTCCAGAGTGCTAGGGTTACACAGTATGCCATCACACCTAGCTTATAAGCTTCATGCATGTGGAGCATGCAATCCACCAACCGAGCAATATCTCCAGTCCAGTAAAAAGATATAAAAAGCTTCTTTTTAGGAAAGTTTTATGCTCTTCGAAAAAATGAGTATTAAGTATAGGGTGGTTCCCCTAAACCTTGTTTCCAAATATGCCCTCCATTACTTGTTTAGGGTTGAATAATAATATTACATTCTATGGCTATACATAGTCATTCATTAGTTAATGAACGTTTGGGTTGCTTCCCCATTTATGAGTTTATAAATAATGTTACTATGAATATTTGTGTACAGTTTTTATGTGAGCATACATTTTCAATTTTAGGGGTATAAACCTAAAGAATTTCAGAATCATTAGGTAAATCTACGCTTACTTTTTAAGAAACTGTAAAAGTTTTCTCCAAAGTAGCTACACCAGGTTACATTCATATCTATGATGTATGAAGGTTCCAGTGTTCCCACTTCCTCCCCAATACTATTTGTCTTTTTGAATGTAGATATTCTAGTAAGTATGATGCAGCATCTCGTTGTTTTTATTTTGTTATTGTTGTTTTTGGGGTGTGTGTGCATGCATGTTTTACTGGGGATTGAACCTAGAGTCTGAAGCATGCCAGGCAAGCATTTTTCTACTGATCTATAGTCCTAAACTTATTTTTACTTTTAATTTTGAGACAAGGTCTTACTAAATTGCTCAGCCTGGTATTGAATTTTCAATCTTCCTGTTTTTAACCTCCTGGTATCTGGGATTATCAGTCGGTCCTAGCAGGCCTGCCCCTCATTGTCATCTTGGTTTGCATTTACCTGATGATTAACAATAATGAACATTTCATCTAATCTTTAACATCTTTGAGAAATGTCTACTCAGACCGTGCTCATTTCAAAATTGAGTCATTTGTCTTTTAACTGTTTGAACTGTAAGAGTCATATATCCTGGATACCAGATCCCCACAAGATACGTGACTTGGAAATGTTTCTTTTGGACATTTTTCAGATCTTGACTTTAGATTGGCCTGACATGACTAAAGTTTTACAAGTAGTAGAACTGGTCATTCAGTTCTCAAGCCCTCCAGGAAGAGAGCAAAGCCATACTTAGTGCAGGTCATTAGAACCGAGAGAGATTTAAGAGATAAATTCAACTCCGTCATCTGGCAGAGAAAGTGAGCTGTCTAAGGCTAGGCACAGGCAGGCAGTCAGAAGCTGGGTTAGGCTTAGAACTTCCGTTTCTGACTCTTGATTCCTTTAAACCATCTGAGAACTGACAGATAACGTTGAAAAACAGAACAATCGATGTACAAGAAGGAATAATTGCTTTAAATTTACTTTCACTCAGTCTGGGCATCTGAAACGGAAGGGAGAAAATTCAGAAGATGTAAGGAAGGCGTGAATCAAGAGAGTAGAAAAGGCCCTGTGCTAGACTCTTGGAGGTGTAAAGATGGGCTATACTTGATTCTGAGACCTTAGTAGAAAAGACATAAACACATAAAAATATGACATATTGAAACAGGGGCCATGATAGGGCTGGAAAAAAGACATCAATACACACCTTATCAGTGGTTTTATATAGTTCCAGAAAAATTTCTAAAAACTCAGTATATTCTTTTTTTTTTTTTTTTTTTTTTTTTTTTGTTTTTCGAGACAGGGTTTCTCTGTAGCTTTGATGCCTGTCCCGGAACTAGCTCTTGTAGACCAGGCTGGCTTCGAACTCCCAGAGATCCACCTGCCTCTGCCTCCCGAGTGCTGGGAGTATATTCTTAAAGTAGCCCACGTAGTCAATATAATTTATTACCAGAATTAACAGGATTTGACTCTTACTGGTTGAATAATTAGGGCAAATATATAATCTCTTTGAATCCCATCTTTCACATATAAATGGGCACTATAGTAACATTAACAGTCATATCTGTTTTTTCTAGGACAGTGTAGTGTTTAGAAAGAAAATGGCCCCCAAAGAGAGTGGTACTATTAGGAGGTGTGGCTTTGTTGGAGTACGTATGGTCTTGTTAGAGATAGTGTGTCACTGTGGAGGTGGGCTTTAAGGTCTCATATATGCTTAAGCCATGCCTGGTGTCTCAGACCACTTCCTGTTGCCTGCTCCTCCAGCACCATGTCTGCCGGTGTGCCACCATGTCACACCGTGACGATAACAGACTAAATAAACCTCTGGAAATGTGAGCCACCCCAATAGGAGTTGCAGTGGTCACGTTGCCCTATGACCTTGAGTTTTACAAGGTATTTTGATTTAGGCTTCTTAGTTCAATACTTTATCCTAAAGAGTTCTGGGTTCAAGGTTAAATTACACAAGCGACCTTCTCATAGGGCTGTTTACTTACATATTTAGAAGATGGTGGTTTGGGGCAGATATTCTTGGCTTTTAGATAAGGCCTATAAAAGACGAAAATAAAATTAATGCTTGGCACAGAAGAATCTGGAAAGTTAGGAAAGAACAGTGATTTAAACATTATGATTAGAATTGTAAATCAATAGAATTTCTGTATAGGGTAAAACAAATCAAAATCATTATTTAATAAGAAGTAACCTTACTCTCCCTTTCTTGGCCATATATTCCCCTCCCCAAAGACCACAGACGCTCTTAACAATTCCTTTTGTGATTTTTTTCTTTCAGGATATCCTATGTACAAATGTAGCATTCTAATAATATTAATGAAATATATGTGGTCTCTTCATAGTTACAGCCTTATTTGAGCATCAGTTCTTGAATATCGAGGGCCAGATAGGAGAGAAAAGATGATTAACTGCCTTGTTAAGAAATTTCCTTGTTCTATATATTTTTGGTGTTTCAGAAGGGAAGAGGGGTTTGTATATAACCAAGTCTCCAGATCATGGGTTTCACATTTAGGATTTTAACCTTTGATTAAAAAATATGAAAAACAAAACTGCATTCATACCGAACATGTAGACTTTCCCTCCTTATTATTCACTAAACCAAACTATTTCATTGGCATTCCATTGTACTGGGAACCATAAGTAATTTGCAGATGATTTCAAATCTAAAAAAGGATTTGCATGGGTTATAAGCAAACACTACAGCCATTTCATGGAAGGGACCAGAATATCTGTGGATTCTGGAACCTGTGAGGACGTGACATGAAGCTAAAGTCTAGCTAGCGAAATAAAAGATAGAGCAGAATTGAGAAGGACTCCATCTCCTCGGACCAAACCTCAAGATAACATGACAAGCCTAAGTCAAGGAAGGCAGGGGCATCTCTGCCTTAGTGAGTTCCGCATCTTCCTGCATCAACAGTGATTGACAGGCCTGGGGAATGCATGTCAGTATTAGAGTGGATGGTGTACAGCATGTGACCAGTCTGGGTTCCATTCACAGGAGAGGGGAGGAGGAAGAGGAGCGAGGGGGAAAAAAGAGGGAGGGAGGAGAGAGACATTATAGTGCTAAATGAATATTTGCTGAGAAAATGATTTGGGTTCATTTAATCAAAAAAGTAGAGATGAGGAGAAACCTAAGGTAAAATCACCGGACCTAAGAAGGTGGCTCAGGGGTACTTGCGGCGCTCATGGGACCTTAGTTCACATCTCCTGCGGCCACATAAAAATCGGGCATGAGGAGTGTGCCTACGATCCTAGGCACTAGGGGTGGAAATGAGTGGATCAGAGGAGAGTGCTGGCCTGCTTAACCTCAACAGGATGCTTCAGACAGTGGGAGATCCTGTCTTAAGGGAACGGGGAAGTGCAATAGGGGGCACACACACACACACACACACACACACACACGTCAGCCAAATGGAGGAAAATATGCTAAGCAAGAGAGAGAAATAACAGGACAAAGATGGCAAGGTGCCACCAGCAAGAGAAAAGGATAAAGGGGTTATGTTCTGTCCACCTCAAGTATATGCCGGGAGAGCATCAAAGGACACCACCAAGCCGGAGGATGTTGGTGCGCCACTCCTGTGGACCGACTATAACCAATGCTCCAGCTTTAGTAAGCAAACACTGCAACCAGTTTGCTCCTTGATCAAAAACTGCTTTGCTGGGAACCAGTTTTCCCAGAAAAAAAAAGAAGGAACCAGAAAAACTTCCAGTGAGGTAGGTAAGGCTGTAGATCCTTTCTTCCTTTGGCATTAGGAAAAAAAAAAATAATGCTTAAACCTCTGCCGACAAGACACTGCCCAGGTTCTTTTATTTCTTTTTCAAATCATGCCTGGACTGAACTATGTTATTACAGGATCACCATGCAGGTCAAACAGACCGGAAACAAAAAGGGCTGGGACCGTTTATTGCTATTAGCAACGGGAGCAACAAAACAAAAACGATGAGGGCGGCAAACTCACTTGGTGTTAGGATCCTTCAGCTTTCCCTTGGCTGCCAGGTACTCTTGGAGCTTTCTCCATCTTTCTTCTGCAAAACGTGAACATAAACGAACAACAGAAACTTAACGTGAGATTTTAACCAGTCCCTTTATATTCCCAAAATACGGTACTTTCCTGGAGCTATTGGGGTTCTGAGAAAGTCACCGGTCCTGTTATGCTTGCTGTCAAATTAATACCAACACCAACGGCAGCTGCTTGATGCCAAGTTCTTTACTAAACTGTTTACAGTAACACAATAATCCAATGAGGTATTTTGCTGTTTGAGAGGGTAAATGACATGCTTAAATTTACCCACTAATAGGCAGTAAAGCCAGGATTTGAAAGCAAGATTTTTAAACCCTTGAGTAAGCAGCGCCTAGGCCGGGGTACAAAACAACAAATGAGCTCAGGGGAGCGGACAGCGCACGCATCTTGAAGGTGCCACGGGGGTGGGGCTCCAGGCCGGTCACAGAGATCAGGGTTCACAACATCCTTAAGCCTCGGCCCACATTTTAGCAGTCGGTCTGCAGAGGTGCAGGGAGTCGGACTGAGGCAGAATCGGCCTCCTGACTCCTGTCAAAGTTCCGGCCATAACCAGCAATGCCTGGGTGTCCACACGCGGCCGCGGGGCGCGTCACTCTTGCTGGGTGACCCGGGTCCAGCGACCTGAACCTATCTGAGCCTGGGGCAGGCTGAAGCAGGCAGGGGGCGTCCTGGAAGCTTCTGCGGGAGGCTGGCGACCACACTTACCCGCGGCTGCGCTGACAGCAGGGCCCGGTCCCACCATGACTCTACTGCGACAGTTTCTTTCTTCAAAGGGCGCGCCCTGTTCTGGACCGAGAACGCCGGCGCGCGTCCGGACGCTCCCATTGGCTCCGCGACTTTGAAATTCGCCAACCAGAGAGGGCGGGATAACAGGAAATGGGCGCCTGGCGGTTGGCCCCGGGGCCTCCTCGAGGCGCTGCGATTGGAGGATCGTGCGGGGCGGGGCCGGCCGGTGGCCGGGTCACTTCCGCGGCTGTGGCTCTGCGCCGAGCGCGGGTGGATGAGGCTCGAGTTGACAGGCAGGCGCGCAGAGGCTCAGTGCTTTTTGTACCCAGATAAGGACAGTTGTGGCAGTTAGACAAACAGGGAAAAACAATGCTGTGTATCAGTCTGGCTTTGGCAGCAAATAATAGCATGCCAAGTGAAAGTGGTTCGTAGTAGTTATTGTTTTCATTATGTGGCCAAATACCTGAATGAAACAAGTTAACAGACTTATACTGGCATATGGTTTCAGAGGGTTCAAACCAGGATCACTTGGTCTCTTCACTTGGGCAGAGCATCCTGGCAGAGGGCATGTGTGATGGAGGCTTTCTTTTTCTATTGCGGACAGGAAGCAGAGAAAGGAGTACTGGAAGAGGCGAGGGCGAGTGAGCTAGCCCTCTAAGGATCTATCACATTCTACTAGGCCCCCACCTCCTACCTTTCACTAGTTCCCAATAATGCCATCACATTACAAAATCATTAAAGGATCGCTTCACTGACTAGGCCATGATCAAATTGTTTCTGGAAGTGTTCTCAGAAACATACTCAGAGATTAAAGAAAAGAGAGGAAGATGGTGAGGTGTGGAGAAGAATGTAATAGAGGGTTGGAAGAGCAAGAGTTAGAAGAGCTTAAACAAAAAGAGCAAAGAAGGTTTCCCAATCGTGACAAAATTTAAAAACAAAATTAGATAAATCTAAGAATGGAAGTAAAACACGAAAGCATAATAGGTTATTTAAACAAAATAACATCAACTAGGTAAAGTTAAAATGCTACCAAAAGTCCACTAGACAGCATGTCGATGAGCACTTGGGAGGCAGAGGCAGGCAGATCTCATTGAGTTCGAGGCCAGCCTGGTCTACAGTGAGTTCCAGGACAGCCAGGAAATCCTGTCTTGAAAAACAACAACAACAAAAAAAGCACCAGAAAGAAAAAAGAACCATGGAGAAAAAAAAGAACCACCATTACCATAAGCATAATAAATTAGGTGAGTGCTTGAAGGGCAATAAAAACCAAGATCACAAAAGGGTGTTGTTGCTTGTGTTGTTTTTAATACGATAAGGACAAGACGGCTCATGGTTAAGAGCATGTACTGCTTTTTCAGGCCACCACAGTTGGTTCCCAGCACTCATTTTAGGCAACTAAAAGCTAGCTACCTGTAACTGCAGCTGCATGGGGTCTGACAGTCTGACATCCCCTTGTGTGACTCACTTTGACAGGGATTCCAAGACAGGCCAAAAGGAGGCTACCACCAGAGTCCAACTTGGTGGGCCGATGAGTCTACATACAGGAATATGGGTAAGAGTTACGCACATGCCAGCTGTTCTAATCTTTGTGAATTTTCAAAGCTTTTTCTTTTCTCTTTTGAGATAGAGTCTATTATTTCTTACTCCGAGTTTTTTCTTCTCTAGGCCACAGAAAAGCAGCTTCCAGTCTGCTGAAAAACAGCTACTTGTTTTTGATGGTACTTTGTCTGAGTTTATGTGGACTTCAGCATGCGCACACGCTGAATATTTATTGTATTCACAACTGAGCCTGGGAATATAATTTTCAATGCTATCTGAATACTGGCAGCTAACAACAAAAAAAAGAAAAACTATGAAATCTGTTTTTTTAATGTATTTTTTGAGATAGCAATGAGACATAGCAAAAGGTAAGACAGAACAAAATTCATCATAGCAAAGTTGGACAAACCAAGATAACAAAGATAAAAGAGACTGAAGAGAAGTCACAAGAATCAGAGACCTACCCTTCTGCATACGCAGGAGTTCCATAAAAATACTAAGCTGGAAGCTATAGTGTGTATGCAGAGGACCTGGTTCAGACCCATGGCAGCCCTGTGACAACTTCTTCAGTCTCTGTGAATTCTTATTAGCTTTGCTCAGTTGTTTTAGAGGGCCTTGTTCTCCTGATGTCCTCAATGCCCCTGTGTCCTCCTGCCTCCACTTCCATGGGGTTCACTGAACTCTGAGGGGAGGGATTTGAGGGAGACATCTCCTTTAGAGCTGTGTGGGAACCTGGTTTTGTAAAGTGGCACTAACTGTGGTGAGTTATCTGAACGTCTAACCAGTTGTTCCTAACAGTGAGGTAATGAAGACGACAAATAAACAAACCTTCACAATATTAAAACACAAAAAAAAGCAAAACAGCTGTTGTGGGACAATCTTTGTACACTGTGAAGATGTGTCTCTGGCAAAGTGTCTTCTGATTGGTCTAATAAAGAGTTGATGAGCCAATAACTAGGCAGGAGAGGGTAGGCGGGACTTCTAGGAAGAGAAAGAAACTCTGGGACAGAATTCATCAGTGAGACCTGGGGAAGCTGGATAAATAGCATGGAGGAGAGTAATGAGCCATGTGGCAGAAAATAGACGAATATAAACAGGTTAATTTAAGTTATAAGAGCGAGCTGGGAAAAGGCCTAAGTTAAGGCCTAGCTTTCATAATTAATAAGAAGTTTCATGTCATTATTTGGGAGCTGATGGTGCAAAGAAAGCCTGACAACAAACAACCATCCCATTGCAAAACCCAAGAAAAAAGATAACAAATAAATATATATTAGTTCAAACTTGTTTTATTGAATTATGATCAGCAACAATGCACTGATTATTATTATTGACAGCCATGCGACACTGTGGTTTGACAACAAAGTTGGAACCCAGAGGAAACACTGATTGCATCCTAGAAAGAAAGCTTCCAGTAGCAGTGATGTGGTTGTCACAGCTCAGATCTTCCCATCCTTGGATTGCTGGATTTAATTACAGGTGAGGTTGAATGATGTAAGAATACCCAGACAGCTTTAGGGACAAAGGGGGAAAGACTGGCCCAATAATCATTTTAAATGAACTAAGTAAACAATACAGATTTGTGGTCATAATTACAGGGCTCTCGAGTATGAGAATGTAGAGAGAACTTCCTGGCTGTGGAGAAAGCATAGCATCTGCAGCATGGTGCTCCGGAGTAGCCACATCTGACTGACTCCACCTAGAACACCCCGCTGCTGAGGATTCTGGTCAAGCTCAGAGAACTCAAAGGTGTACCATAAATAATATAATTATCATAAATATATTTATAAATACATATATAAAATAACTTAAAAATAACATTTAACATTCTGTCTTCTTCTTGAGGCGTGTTACAGGAGGATTTCATTCAAATGCTCTCATTGGAATAAAACCCACTGAGGTAGGAAAGATGCAGCTATTGTCCCCTTCCTTTTGAAAACGATAGAGTTAGGTTTAGAGCTGAGTTCTTCTAACTTTACCGTACTCAAGCAGCAGTTGGGAAGCAGAAGGTACACGGTCCGATTGACAGCACGGGGCTGTGGCTTCTCATCCCCACTGCTACTGAGTACTTTCCGGTTTCCTTATGCTGTAGTTAGCCCATCTCACACCAGCTCTGCTCCTCCTGAGAACGTCATGAAGAAGAATAATTGAAGTGATTAGTACTGTACTAAGTACAGGGTGCTCTTTAAATAACAAATGCCATTGTGTGTCGGGGTTGGTTCCAGTAGGCACTGCTCTTCTCTCACAAAGAGGATAAACATTCATTTCGAATTACAAAGGCTCAGCACGTGCTGTGCAAGTGACTCAGGGTGAAGGGCCTTCCTGTACACGGTACATACGCTGTCGGCACTTCCCAAGTCAGTAGACTCCAGAAATAAGGCTGCTCTTACGAGATCTGGAAGTCCGTCATCGAGGGCAGCCCCTTCGCCAGGTGCACCCGGCTCTGTTCTTTGGTGGCGATAAACAGCTCTGGGTAGGCAGCTGATGTGAAGTAGTTCTTAGTGTTGATCTGTTCCCAGAAGAAAACGAGGTCGACCTCACTCCCCGTGATGACTTTCGGTGTTTCAGGCAGCTCCTGTGATAAGCAAAATGGAGTTCCGTTGGTGCGCGAGAAGGTGTTGGGAAAAAAACTGGAGTGTCACCTCTGGTGTGTGGCCTTCCTGACAAAGAGCACTCCAGAAGCCTGACTCAGATATGATCCAGGCTCCTTCATTTGTTCACTCAACAAACATTTATCAAGCATGCCTATTCAGTGTATGGTCCAGACTAACCATGAGTTGATTTCCTTAGTTAATTGGAGAGAAATCTAAATGAATCATGAAGACTGTCATTGATACCAGCATCTCCCTGTATCCAGACGAGTGGGATAAAACACTGCACGTGTGTATTCTGTCTTTAATGCCGGCACCGCATCCTCTCACCAAATCTGAACACTGATAATTTTAAGACCTCTAAGCATTCTGACCCGCCTCCCCGAGTGTACAAATTACACATTTCTGGAAACAGATCATTGAGATAATACATATCTCTACATTTCAGTCAAAAAAGTTAACCATATCCATACACACAAAAATAATTAACTGAAACCCCACAATGCTTCCCTGATTGATTTAGCTGCTGGCTGCTTTGAACACAGCCTTTTTAGATTGTCCTCTTCCTTTGAGTATGAACAAATCTTAACAATGACCTTCATGGAAAAATGCATTTCAAATTATGTGTTTGGTAAGACTCCTTTTTGGAACTCATTTTAAGCTACAAGTAAATAACCTGATCAGCTTCCTTGGGATTTCAAATCAGCAAGAACAGTACTGTCCAGACCTGTTCATCCGGTGCTTTACCTTCTCCTTGGGTTGTTCTGCCTCCGGATGACTAGACAAGGTCTGTTCTCTTCTACATGTTCACCTTATCCTTCTGCCACGCCTCACCTATAGCTTCCCAGCTGAGCTCTCTGCTTCTCTAGTGCTTTCCTTCCAGACTACCGTCCATTTAAGAAATGTAACTGATACCAGCACCCTGCATGGTCTGGAACCCTTGTGGCTTTCAATTGTGTATCACATGGCTGGGGTCAAGAGTCCTCCACTGATCCTTGAAGCTGGCTTGTGGGTTCATGAAGTGCCAGGGAATGCAGATCCTTATGGGTGTGGGATGGCCCACCTGCATCTCTTGTTAGCCAGTTTTGTCTGCTTTTGTCCCTCCCTCTAAATAACACACCATCATTTTTCTCTCTTAGGACCTTGTGCATTTTCTGTCCAACACTTTCCATTTTTGTTGCTGTCTGTTTGACTTGTCTCTTGTCTGAGTACTATGTCCCTTAAGGTTAGGGATTTTGACTTGCCATACTCCATAGCTTTTAATGCTGTACTTGAAAAAGAGAAGGCTCTCGGTAAATAATGGCTTGTTGAATGAAGTCATGAATGAAGCTGCTGCCCTACTTAGTAGATGACACTTTCATTTTATTTGATTCAGACGGAGAAATACGGGTGCCCACATGCATTTTAGGGAAATTGGAGGCCTTGGATTATACATTTATGAAATGAGAGTCACATTCTTCTCCATGGTAAAAATGTCTAATGCTTATGTGTGTGTGAGAGAGAGTGTGTGAGTGAGTGTGAGTGTGTGTGTATGTGTGTGTTTGAGGGAGATGGCTATAGAGAATATGGGGATGGAATGAGAGACAAAAGTATCACCAATGGACCAGTGGAGTGCAAAAGCTAAAGTTTGAGTGTTGCGGCTCTTAGCTTTTGGTTTCATGTGTGTTAGCAAGTGGTTAATTCTCTCTGGTCTCAGTGGGCTCATTTGAGTTTCTTTAGGCCGGCCTCATTGTCATAATGCCCAGTACTATGCAAAACAGATGGAAGATGTCAGCAAAGATCAACAGAACAACCGGATGCTCTGGGGTGGGAAGCCAATACAGTCAGGGAGTGAAAGGTGGGCAAAAGTGGTGGCTGCGGCAGGAGGGAGACTGTGGCCACCCTAACGGGACATCTGCCTACTGGGATCATTTACAGAGCTCGGAGGTACAGAGGGCAAGACCGAGATGAACGTCCACTGACCTTCAGCAGCACAGGCTCGTCTTCACCTTGGGCGCTCACAAACAGCTGGGTGTTTGAGAGTTTCAGAGTAACAGGGTATTTAGAGTCTTCCGATGTGTAGGCATACATGTCAAATTTTACTGTCAAAGAAAAAGCCAGAAAGAAAGTAAATTCACTACTTTTTTTTTTAATATAAAAGAGGTGTTTGTATAGGTGCGTGTGTGTGTGCGTGTGTGTGTGTGTGTAAAAATAGACCCCCCAACTCTGGTATAAATGAATACACCATATTTATTTGTGGAGGTCAGGAGTCCTGTCCTTTACAACGTCTTTGCTGTAAATAATGCTTCTAAAGCTTTCCATTTGAGTAGACCAAATTCTTGCTGAATCTCTTACAGTTACAATAGTGGAATAAAACCTCGACTTTTGTTGGTTTATGAGTTCCTAATGGCTTAAAATGGAGCAATCTAAGAACCCCCCCCCACCACCACCACACACACACAGACGTCCAGCACAGTAAAATGACTGGCTGCTTTAGTACTATTAGAAATGTAAATAGGAACCATAGGGGCAGGAGCTGTGGCCAGTGACAGAGCACTTGCTTCCTGCGTATCTGGCTTCCATTTGATTTCTTGCACCAAAAACCAGGCGTGTGTGTGTGTGTGTGGGGGGGGGCATAGACTAAGTCGATAGGTGAGGGAAACTGTGGTAAATAGGAAATAGAAGACACAGCAATTCGCAAATGTCACAGAGTAAAAAGCATGGCAACTGCAGTGCACAGTGTCTCTAACCAGGAAGAACCCTGCTTGCTTACTATAAAGTTGCTGCCGGGATTCTTTAAAAATAATTCAAAAATAATTTTGTATATTGATGACGCATTCTGCATCTAAAGCAGGTTTATTATAGAAGCTGGGTCTGCATAACAAGAAATTTTGGACACTGAATTTCGTCCTTCAGATCCCACTGCTGTTAGGGGCTGTTTGGCTTTGCCATCAGATTAGCAAGCTCTTCCTAACTGCACGCTCGTTGTAAGCTTGGTCCCCAGCTTTCTAACAGATAGTGCCTGACTGCGCCTCGTTAGCTGCTGGGCAAGTCATTAAATATTGGCAACGCTCAGTTTTCTCTTCTTTAAAATCAGAATAGGGAGGTTGTGTTGAGAATGTCTATGAGCACCAAAGAGATGGTACATCAGAAAGCTCTCCGTGCCCTGTAGTGGGCTCAGGCAGGAAGCTGAGCTCTGGTGCCATAGATCTGGATGCTAGGCTGTCCTTTCCAGGGATTCTTGGTAGGGGTGGAGTGCTTCTTTCTGTTCTAGAAGAATCGTGCAAAGCCAGGGAGATAGATAGGTTTGTGCTTTAAAAGCAGAAAGTTTGAATGAAACAAAGAAAGCCAAGGAGGGGAGGAGGGACAGGGTGGCCGTTTACCTTCATGTTGCAGGTCAGTTAGTGGGACAGCTTTGAGATGCACCTTGTCCACATCCAGGCATATGTTTTGATTGAGGGAATCATTCATGACGAAATTCGACTTGACAAGCCTTAACCGTTTGTATATCACATTATTTTGGAAGACGTGAGGTGCTGAATCCGATTGGATGGTCTCTAGAATCAGTATCACAAGTTCAGGTTATTGCCTAGTGACAAGTGTACACGTGCTAACACAAGCATCAGATGTAGCTGTGAGAGAGACTGTAGGGGTAGCCAAGCCAGGTGGAACAGCCAGACTTGAAATCAATCAGCAGAAGGCTTGATTCCAGCTAAGGTTTTCTTATGGTTATTTCTTAATTTTTTTTTGTAAACCAATTTATAAGGCAATACTTTCATTTTACTTTTTAAAAGAGTTCTTGAGAAACTTTTACATTTTTGTATTTTTTTTTCTGTCATTATGGAACCCGGGTTGGCTTGGAATTCACTCTACAGACAAGAATAGTCTCAAACTCACAGAGATTCTCCTGCCTCTGCCGTCCACTGAGATTAAAGGTGTTAGCCACCATGCCTGACCCTGTTAGCAGGTTTCCAAGTGACAAGGAAGACTACAAGTATTCCCGATCTATATTTTACCGATGAATGTATGCTAAGAGTAAATGTGTTAAAATGGCATACCACAGTGATATGTCCCCACTATATGTAATACATATGTTACATATGTATGTGCCAAAGGTACAAGTCTACCATCTTCCTGGAATGTGTACATATGAGTAGCTTCGTTAATCTTCAGGTTCTGACTAATTTCATTTCTAGGATGCTGTTCTAAGGAAATGAATAGGGACAGAAATTGACATAGATGTTTATTGTCACTTGAGTGTTGAAAAATTTGTCTGTAGAATGTCTATAATATATCAAATGAGAAAAGCTGGATATGAGATCGTGTGTATTCCAGGGATGATGATGGACATGTTTGCCCTCGTGCGCATCTGCATGCACCAAAGACTTTAAGGAAACATGCCATGGTGTTGGTAGGGTTAAAACCTGGGTGACAAAACTGACTGTTAATGTTCGTTCTTATGCCTTGTTTTATTTTAAATTTTTTTCTAGGTGGAGAAGTATTTGCTGTCTAGGTTTTATATTAAAATGAATACTTGGTTTGTATTTCCTGTGGAGGAATGAACAACAAAGACAAGCAAGAAAAACCCAGGGTTCTCATAGTCAGGTCGGACGGAATTAGCTGTGAGGGTTTCCCACGTGGAGACTGAGCCTCATTTCCTCATATATAAAAGGAGAGGGAAGGTTGTTTTGCGGCCTACAAAGGGTGCGGTCATCAATAAATTAGTAGTGGTGCAACATTAACAAAGGCAATGGGAGTAATAATAACAATGGCTGACATTACTTGGGTGATGATGTCACATCAGGCGTTCTAGTCTACATTGTTTTGAGGTACTGGCTTATTTAATCTTTACAGGAACCCAGTGAGGTGTAAGACTTGGTCATCTCTATTCACAGAATGGGGAACTGGAGGCCAGAGAGATTGAGGAACGTGACTAAGGAGGTGGCACTAGTAGAGGTCATGAGCTAATGGACTAGGACTGCTTTCTCTCCAACCAAAGGTCTCTACTTGACCTTCACAACACAGCCAAGAAAGGAGCCCTTGAGCAAGTGTTCTAGACACAGGCTGTCTTTGAACTCTCCCCCTTGGAGAAGAGCCGCATTTAGGTTTTCAAGTTATAATTATCGAGCTAATGTCTGGTTGCTTTCCTGATATTTTGGTTCCAGGTTTTATTTTCTTTCTACTCCATTGTCGCCTTTCGCCAAAAAATTTTTTAAAAAATTGGATTTTTGTTATGTTTTATCCCTTACCTTCGAAATTATGGGTCATGACCTCCAGGTCATCTTCGGCAAAGACCTGATCGAAACCCAGCCGCCTCTTCTTCAGAACCTTCCCTTGGTCTGATGTCGCTGCCACCATCACCAGGCTCTCCTCGAAGGTGAAGTTGGACATCTTTGAGGTTTCGGAAGCTCTCGGAGACACAAATTTGTCCGTACATTTCTCATGAAGCGAGCCATAGCTTGCCTCATAGAAGGATTTCTGTGAGGAAAGGAAGTGGCACCTGAGAGTTTACCTATGACCTCACGAGGAGACTCTTTAGTAGGGTCTGTATCGTATCCTACAGACTTAGTGAGGGAGATCTCCATTCTGGCTGTGGGGAACCAACCTGTGCTTCATCCCCCACTCTCCTCTCGTCCTCCACTGCCCTTCCTTCCCTCCTGCTCCATTCCTTCTTTTCCCCTTTTTTGGATTTCCCTGAAGTCATATGATTTGGGGTAGGGGAGGGCTTTTCACCCAATTTCATGCTTAAAACTAAAACATTTTGATGACATAGTTTAACACATGATCCTGGTAAGTGAGATCCTTCCATCAAGAGATCTGACATCTACTTGAGAGTGCTCAAAATATTCTGGCCCCCTGTATTACCTGCTCAAATTCAACCAACTTGAAGATTCAAAATATTTTTTAAAAATAATGACATCTGTACTGAATATATGAATCCTTTTATTATTACTTCCTGAATAACGTAGTCACTGATTGACCAGTATAACTTAGAATTATTCTTACAGCATTTGCATTGTGGCAGGTGTGGCTAAGTCACCGACATATGATTTAAAGTCATTTGAGAATACATGCATATTTTATACAAATAGAAGGCCATTTATTATAAGGGACATGGATATCTGCAGAAGGTGACTGGGGGGCTTGCAATCCAGCCCCCATGGATGCCTTCGGCACAGCTGTTCTTCTGGAAGGAGCTTTTAAACCCGCTATCACAGATACACGAAATAACTCACTGAGTGTGTACAACATTTTCCCTTCCTTTTCGCTAGCTTCCTCCACCTCATCCCCGCGGGCTATCAGGCTATCTCTGACCTCTGGCATTAGTGTCAGAGAATGGTGTCAGCAAAACTCCAGGTGAGGTGGACTGAAGCAACTGGCTAAGGATGACAAAATTAACATTTTGAAGGAACTTGGCCCAGAAACAAGGGCTTCAGGTAGCTCTTCTCTGTTATGGAAGAGTCAATGAACATGAGGAACTCCAGTTAACTACTAGGTTAGAGAGGTAAGTGGTCTCATGAATAAAAAAATAAATGTATTTTAGACTCTAGTAAGGTTGAAGCAAACCCCTCACTGTGCTTTTCTGGTAGAGGGGCTGGTGTATAAAGAGAAAAAGAGAAAATCCGGCTCTATAAAATGACAATCATGGACTTACCTGATTCAGAGAGAGGTGGTCAATGGCAGAATTGTATTCTTCATTTTCACTGTCAAAAACATATAACGAGACTGTATTTTTGTTCATCATTTTACTATGGTCGGTAGGTATACATATTTCAATGGCCACATTAACTTTAGGTAATACAGGCAACATTCCCGAATACTGATTTAGACACAGGCACTATTGAGTCCGAGTGCTCTAACACAGCAATGGGTCTTAGTGGATGTTTAAGAGTTACTCCATTTTTAGCAGAACTTGATCCCAGTCAGGATGAGAATTGGCTCTACAGTAACCTGGTCACATGAACACACCCACACCCACCATTACTCTCATCTTTGAAAAGCTAAAGACTTCTACATATTCATGTCTACACACATAGTAATTCATTTGTCACTAATTTGGAATTAGAAATTATTAAAACGGCTTTGTGCTTTATCTGTAAAAAAAATCAGGCATGACTAATGAATCAAAGAGCTTAATTGGCTGAAACTCCTTAGAAGAAAAGAGAGACTTAGGAAGCACCGCAGACACACGTCATACTCGCTAAAGCAGATTCATATTGGACAGGAGCCAAGCAATATTTTCATTTTTCATTATTCAATATTTTTCATTATCACTAACATTAATAGTAAACAACAAGAACATCACGTTAGTTAAGAATGTTCTAGAATTTCAACTCTGCTCATTTATCTTCTCTATCATGTTGAAGCTTGACTGTGGGTGTGAGTTCACGTGCCCAAGAGCCGTTTCCTCCTCCTGACTGGGATCAGGGTCTCCCGAGAATGAATTCTCTCTTAAACCTGCTGCTGAAGCAGGGCACGCCAACTCTTTAGAGTGCCTAGGCTGATGCCAGTATAAAATTACACTGGAGTCAGTGTGCAACAAAAATATTCTTCTGTAATTTCTATTTCTCTCAATGAAATACCAGTTTAGCATGTTGGATGTGTCATCTTTTTAGGTCTTCTCTAGTCTGGCCTGACAACATGGCTCCTGACTGGCTGCTTTAACTCCTAGTTGGGTTCATTGAATCACAAAAAAGTAGGATGTGTTTCTTACCTGTAACAGTTCTTCAGGTCTTCAAACAAATCAGGAACTTTGGCCATCTTGACTTCTGCAAGAGAACACCAGTGGCTGTCAGCTCCCCACCTCTGAACCCCGTGCTCGCAAGGGTGGTGACCCTGCTTTGAGCTTCTTGAGAAACTCCAGTGAGTGGCTGACTTTTCACGTGGCCCAGCTTTTCCTCTATTCTGCTTCACACTTCCTTCCATTATCTGTGTACGCTCTGGTCCCCTCTGCCAGCTTGGGCATCCGCTTTAGAATGTTTCCTCTCTCCTGGTATTGTTTGTATCCAGCCCATCCCATCACAAAGGTGGCTAGGAAAAGGAGAAGAAGGAAAACCACCCGAGTGAGGTCTCTGCCTTAAGCAGAGGCCAGGGAGAAACAGCCTGGGAATGTGCAGATCTTTCTCATTTTTGTCACTAGAGATATCCTATCTCCAGGACAAGAAATCCTGTTCAGCTGCTCCCTCGGTTCCTTATCACTAGAAAGAGAATTCTTCTCTCAGTCTGTGATCCCAGCTCACACACCAAACCAGGAACAACGAGAGACGAAAAGAGATCATTCCATAGCCTTACAGAAGGTGCCTAGAGAGAAGACAGTCAAAGAGCAAACAAAAGACAATTTTCATAGCCTCAGATGCGATAAGGACAATACCTTGGCCGACACGAGCGCCAGTGAGGTGACTCCTTCTGTGCCCTGGAGAGTCGTGTCTGAGTCAGGCTTCTCAGTCTTTTATAATCATCTCCTTCAAGTAGGTGTGGCCATGAGTGCGTCACTGGGAATTTACAGGAGGTCATTCTGCTTTGTATCTTTCTAGGTCCACTCTGCTTGATACTGGCCAAAATGCAGACTCGACACTCGGTCATAACGCTGCTTGCAAAGACTCCAGGGGCTGTGGACTTGGTTCATGTACTTATGGCTTGTTCCACCCCACTGCAAACATGCAGTTGTTCAAAAAGGGAAGCGCAGCAGGAAGCTCATCAAGAACCTAAGAGCATTCGGTGGAAGATGAAGGCAGAAATCCTCCAATCAGAGGGCTCGACTGAGTAGGATGGCAGCTTCAGGGGTACACTCTGGGTTTGATCTAATTCGTTTATTGTGCCCCAGGACTGAGCATGGATGGGCAGGATAATTAACAGCTAAGGTATGGCATTTGAGGCAAAATGACGTTTCCCTCTCCCTTCTGAAGAGGAAGGTTTGCTTGAATAAGTCAGCAATCTGAGTATGGAACAACAGCCTTAGGATTAGAGGGTAGGGGCCGTAAAAGTACCACTGACCATAAAGGTCTGGGTGTTTTACTCCTTTGAATAATGTCAACACGTTTCCTCCAGAGATCACAGCATCAGGAGAGAACTCTCAGCCTCAGCCATGTCATGATACATGACCCTGTCCCCACTACCTAAAGACAAGGTCTAGTTTCCCTAAGGAAAGATTAGAGGTGGACAAGGATAGCTGCCCACTCCCGCAGGCAGGGACAAAGCCATAGATAGGAGAGTAGAGGCTGTGGGAAAGGAAGGTATGGATTTTTACGTACAACATGGAAACAGCACTGCCTGGTCATCTTTATTAGAGACAGCACCTAGAGGCCAGGCCAGTTCAGGTGGCAGAACACGAAACTCTTAGGAAAGCAGTGTCTCAGCTCTCCCAGTTGGCATTAAAGTAACTTAAATTTTAAATAAAGGAAGTGGGTAGTAGACAAGAAAAGAAAAAAAAATGGCAAAGAGAGAAAGGCAAGTCCCTGGAACCACTGGAACGTAGGGTCAAAAGAAGCATGGGACAAGGAATAAAGAAGCTTCTGGAAGTTGGATGAAACATTCCCTCTGGTTCTGTTTAGTCATAAATAATGGAGCTGTTTAGATGTTCATTGGTTCTATTGCATATGGAGACTCTCCAGATTCAGTTCTGCTGTCCAGCCTGTTGTATTTATAAACAGGAGTCAAAGCTGAGCGGCATCATAAATGAAGGTAGAATAAGTGCCAAAAAAGTTTGGAGCCAAAGTGTGGGCGTCCCTAAACAGATCTTCTGTGAGCAGCGACAGCGGCCAGCTAACTCAACATCTCTGCTGCCCTTAGTTCCCTGTAGGCGATACAGAAATGTTAATCTTGTCATCTTCTGCCTGTCGGACATCTTGTGAGGACAATCACTAAGAAACAATTGCAAGGTGCACTGTGAGTGTGGGCTGCTATGGAGATGCAACTCAACACAAATAACGACACTAATGACGGCTGCAGTCACTCGAGCGCCTGTAGAGTCATCACCGTGATGCCTTAGTCCACAGAGGAAAACAGACTTCTTAGGAAAATAGGGCTTTGAAAACTTCAACAGGGAAGCCATTTTCAAGCAAAGGCCACCGTGGAAGCACTGATGCCACTGGGTTTCTGAGAACAATGCAGAGAGCTCTTTGGCAATCTGGGAAAGCACCTTCGGTTCTACCATCTGGAGCAACACCCAGCCCAGCTCTATCTCGTTCCTGTGTTGGAGAGAAATCCCCAGATGGCAGTTTGGTTGAGAAACAGTCCATTTGGGTCAGTCTTTCTCAGCCTATTCGTTCATATGACCTTCTTGGAAAGTGGCTTTAAGGGGAAAAGACAGCGCAGGCAGTTCAGAGAGGGAGAGCTCCGCCCTTGAGCTTCCCCTCCTGGGAGTGTACATCAAGTGTGTCTAAACCAGCTCTTTTAGGGAACGGGGGAGAAATGCATTGGGTCGGGCTTTGCTGAGCCTGATGTATTTGGTTCAGAGCTTTGTAAATAATTCAGAGAAAACATTGTGCACTTATTCTGTTCCCCAGGCTTTGCTTGCACCAACATTTTCTTTTCAGGAGCCACAAAATTAAGCATACACGATTGAAGATGACCTATGCTGGTATGTGAATATGCTTTGTAAGCCCAGGTGCTATGCCTCCAAAGGGTCTGTCTGTCTGTCTGTCTGTCTCTTTCCTCCATCCTTCCATCTCATCCCTTTTCTCCCTCTGTCTTCTGTTCTTGACAGGGTCTCACCATGCATCTGAGTCTGTTCTCAAGCTTTTACTCGTCCTGCCTCAGCTTCCTGAGGGCTGGGATTTTAGGCACAGCCATGTGCCATCACACCTATCCTAAGGATCCAAAGAACCTTGGCGGTGCTTTTCTTGTGACAACTGCCTGTGGTTCACAAAGTGATCACACTTCAGCCTCCAACTGCACATCGGCAGTGGCCATGCCTAGCTCCTTATGTGACTGAAGATCTTGGAAGATGGAAATGACCAAGTGAAGGTCATAGAGACTGAGGCACAGACACAGCCTGGACTCGAAACTCGGGATTCTGATTCTAGGTCAGATCTTGTTTGCAGTCTGACCGCTAGAATGCGTTGTCACTACCACTGTCAAGTGACAAGGCTGAAATTCTTCGTCTTTAGTGATTCTAGGGTTTTATAAAAATAAAAGATGGTCTGCTGGGAGAAGAGCTCAGAAGTTAAAAGTGATTTCTGGAAGAGTAAGAGGACCAGAGTTCAGATAGCCACAACTCAAGTAAATTCTGGTGGCCATGGCAGCCTGTTTGTAACTCCAGCATCAGAAAGTAGAGCGAGGGAATCCGGGGCAATGGAGCTAGCTGGACTAATCATTTCTGCAAGCTCTGGGTCTCAAACAGTAAGACGAAAGAGTGACTGAGGAAGATTTCTGTTATCAACCCCTGACCTCAGCACTCACACTCACATAAAGTGTGTGTACGTGTGCTCACACAATGCACTCCCCAACACAATGCAAACAAACAAACCTCAAAGATCAGAAAGGTTTTCTCCTTTCTCCCTTCTATTCTGCGGCACCCTGAAAGCAGAAGGAAGGCTTCCAGTGTGACCGAATAATGCTACGCAGTGGAACATGGCTGTGAACTCAGGCAGGTCTTGCCAATGTACCATGAAGATGGAAAACATGCGACAACCTTAGAACCTACTTTAAAATTAGCACATGATATCCGGATGTGAAAGAAATCCCTTGAATGCAGAGAGACGCACAACTCTGAATTTTTCTGGGGGAAAAATTGTCCTTCTGTGTCCCTGAGCACTGTATGGCTAAATTCAACCCCCCCCCCAGGCAGAAATACTTGGATGTAGGGGAAGGAGAAGTATTGTATTGAACAATACAGATATTGTTAGTGTATTGTATCTATATTGCCATCATTCTGCAAACAATACAGTGTAATGGCTTTCTACAGAGCATCCACACTGCATTAGGTGTTATAAGAGATACAGGAATGATTCGAGGCATACGGAAGCTGTGTTATGTGAGGTTATGTGAGGACAAAGTTATGCTCTGTCGGGGATATGAGAATTTACAGTTTGTCATTCTTGAGGGGATAGGGATCCTGTAATTAACTATTAGCTGTGGACCTTGTCAGAGGATGCGTTTCTCCTCAGGTGACATGGAACCTGTTCAGAGGAGTAAAACGTGAAGAGCCAAGTGAACTTTACAGGTGCCTTTCATGCCCTACTTAGCTTTAATCCTCTTTTTAATTCCACGACAGTTTGGGCGGAGGAAAGGATGTCCATAATGCCCTATTGGCTTCCAGGTTTTACAATACATTATCTCGTTTAATCTTATTATCAGACCAGAGAGGTAGGTAATTCTGGCACAGTTTGCAGAAGAGGAAGTGTGGTTCTAGCAAAGTTAAGTAATCCCCGCCTGAGGTTGCGAGCTTCAGCAGGTTGCGAGCTTCAGCAGGTTGCGGAAATGGGATTCAGACATGAGTCTACACTCAACCACAAGGCTATCTCTGTGTCTTAATGTAGTCTCCCTTGCTCTCTCTCCCTCCCCCTCTGCTTTCTGGTTCTTTTTTAAATGAAGTTTTACTCTTTCTTCTTGGTCTGTAGGGCATCCTAGAGTTACATGTTACGGAGGACGTTCTTTGGAGACCAATTACTTTAAACTCTGTTAAAGGAGCTTAGGCTTAGATGGAGACCACAGAAGAGCAGGAAATAACATTAAAACTCAACTCTTGATTCTATCCTACAATATCCTACTTCTGGAGGACTAAGGTCCTTCAGTAAAGTGGGGACAAACAGGTAAATTCTCCTGTGATGCCTCACTCTTACAAAGCAGTTACAGGCCTGGGGGTGTGGCTCAGTACAATGCTTGCCTACTATGCACAAAGTCCTGGGTTCGATCCCTAGAGCTGAAAGATTGGTTGTGGTAGCATATGCCTGTGATTCTAGCACTGGGGAGGTGGAGGCAGGAGGATCAGATCTTTTACTACGCAATGAGTTTAAGCCAGTCTGGGATACACAAGACCCAGGGAAGCAAGCAAGCAAACAAATGAGATAAGTAAATCAAATGCTTATCATGGATTTGGGGACAAAGTAGGTATTCAAAAATGTTTTTTTTTTTTTTTTTTAAATGTTTTTAAAAAGAGGAGCTTCAGGGAGGCGGGGAGATGGCGCAGTGCTTAAGAGCACTTCTATTCTTTCAGAAGACCCAAGTTCAGTTCCTCGCATCCATGTTGGTGGCTCAGAACTACCTGTAACTCCAATCACAGGTAACTCCAGCTCCAGGGAATCCACCCTCTTCTGGCCTCCATGGACACCCACATGCATGTCACACATACACAGACAGACAGACAGACACAGACAGACAGACAGACACAGACACACACAGACACACAGACAGAAAGACAAACACACAGACACACAGACAGACAGACAGACACACACACACACATACACACACAGATTTTTAAGAGTTACAACGAATGAAGGAAATCTATGGTACTTCTGAACATTTTTTCCTGTCATTTACTTTGCATCGAGCGAGTACAACTAGCTATGGTCTTTGATCTCCTGAAAGCTGACAATGAAGCCAGCAATGACCTCTGACTCCACGCACTTAGTTACATATTGAGGTTAAGTGTAATAAAGGCATGAGATGGAGGCACTAGCCGGTCTTGGAGAGGGCAATTCAGTGGGGGAGAGAAAGGAAACGTTTTGGACTAAGCAGATGTTACGAAGGCCAAGTAAAAGGAAGCGGGTCAGAAGGCTGGAGCCAGAGCTCAGGTCATGCAGAGGGATGGGCAGGAGAGCCTAGGACCAAAGGCTGTGAGGGAAGCAGAAGCCAGACCAACAAGACCTCCTGCAACCCTCGGGAAGTCTCTCCTGGAGGGCTCGAGGAAGACATCCAAGTTCTGCCTCTTAGAACCTTGATCAGTTTTGCACATCTGTTTTTAGGCTGCGAGGGACTGAGCCAGGGTCTTGTACATATAGTGTCCAGCACTCTACCATTGAGCCGCACCCCCAGCTTGCTTTGTCCTTTCATAGGATAACAGCTTTGAGTTTGAGAACTAGTTCTAGGCTGTAAAACAGTATATAGAGAGATGACAATGTATCTGTGTATCAAAAGCAGTCTTTCTACCTGAACTCAAAAGTGTGTATGACTAAGATATTTTGGAAGCGCAGGAGCAGAGGGACGGCCCTCGCTTGGAGGTGATAGAGAGTCAGAGGTTGCAGCAGGAGGGACACACACAGACGGTTCAGTCATGGGATCACCGGGGAACTGGCTAGCTAGGACCCCTTCTCTCTGCTTTAGTCTCTTCCTTCCCATAGGGACGCTTTCTGTTTCTGAATTCCCTTTCTCTTGCCTCTTGAAATGTTGAGTAATGAGGCTTTGTCTCTTCCTTGCCTTCTATTCTGGTTGCCCTTCCAAAATGAGCTCACCAGCAGGCTTCCTGTGTGGCAACCCCCGTGTCTGGACTTCTCTTACTTTTCTTCTTCTGGGCTAATTGCGATATTCTGGTCGAAAGGGCATTTCTTTTATTTTGAGTCTTTTTTTACTGGAGTCAGGGTTATCTCTGGTTTGAACTTGTTTCTGAATTTAAAAAAATAGTATGATTAAAATGTTTATTGTTAAATATTGCTGTGTTAGAGAAATATATAAAGAAGACTAAATAAAGCCCTCAAGAAATGTAATAACTAGGAATAATTACTCTTATTTATTTTTATTATCTCATCAAGCCTTTATACATTTAAGGCCTATGTAGATGCTTTTTTTGATAATTGGAATACTCTAAAATCTTTTGATGTTTGCTTTCCTGGAATCAATGTATGGTAGCTAATTGCTCACTAAGTATCCATCCGCTTGTATGTGGGATTGACTGATGGATGTCTGTCTTCCTGGTCTCCTTTGCAGTTAGACTGAGGACACAGGGCAAACTCTGGCTAGCAAACAGAGAGCAGGAAGTGATTGATGTTCTGCTGATGCAACAAGGGCCTTCGTCATACTCAACTTCCCTTGATGCGGCAACCATGGAAGTCACGTGTTCCAGCTACGTAAAGGTACAGGTAAAGCTATGAGATTAGCTAGAACACCTGCTCTCGACTTTGCGTGCGTGAGAAACATGGCTTTAGTTTGGGTAAATGACCGAGATTTCAGTTTGTTTCTGTGGTAAAACCAGACCTATTCTGACTAATGCTGTGTGTGTGTGTCTCACTCCCTTCTTTACCACAGACCAGGATGACATATATTCTCTTAAAATTCCTCTCTCACACAATCAATTTTTGTCTTGGACAGCATTGTGTCTCCATTAGCATTCTTCCCATGATGCTCGCTGCCCTCTGGGAGAGGGATTTTCCAGTAAGACAAGTCAACATCCTAACTAGATGAGTACAGTGGAGCTAAATTTGGATTTCAGATGGAAAGATAAATCGGCAGTGAGAACAAAGTGGACGACAATAAAGTTGGCAATATTGAGTTAATAGGTCAGGCAAATAAAATAATCGAACACTTATGTAGTGCTTTATACTTTTTCAAAGTGTTTAAACATTTTATG
This sequence comes from Chionomys nivalis, assembly GCF_950005125.1. Taxonomy (NCBI): domain Eukaryota; kingdom Metazoa; phylum Chordata; class Mammalia; order Rodentia; family Cricetidae; genus Chionomys; species Chionomys nivalis. The sequence continues at coordinate 45,583,747 of NC_080094.1, read as the reverse complement.
TGTGTATAATGCATGTGTGTGTATGTGTGCATGTGTGTACATGTGTGCTCACATGTGCATGCACGCATTCATGTAAGTGCTACTGCATGCCTATAAGAGACCAGAGGGCCATTTCGGAGTCAGTCTTTCCTTTTGCCTACTTTGAGATAGGGTTCCTTTCTTGTTTTGCTCTATGTCCTCCTGGCTGGTTGGTCTGTGAGCCTCCAGAGATCACCCGTGTGGGCGCATCCTGCTGTAGGAGTGCTGATATTACATACTTGGAGTGCTGATATTACATACATGTGTCACCATACCCAACTTTATATGGGTTCTGGGAGTTCACACTCAGGTCCTCATGCTTGAGTGTCAGACGGTGCTTTATCCACGGAGCCATTCCCCAGACCTCAAGATACTTTTAAATAAAGAGAAATATAAGACTCTACTATGGCGTGAGGCTGACTTTATGCATGACAACTGTCCTATGACCAGTGTGTGGCTCTCACCTTCCTGGTTTTTAATGTGAACGGTTGACTGAAGATGCCAAGCCTCCACCTGAAGCAACTAGGGTGCAGGGTGGTGGGATCAAAAGGTGCGACACCGTGTGGCACAGAACTTTGTCCTGACTTTGATCTTGACCACTGTACGGCCTTACAGTTCCCACCCTTCTCGAGGCTTCCCCTATTTATGAGGAGAAAGATAGGACCGGATAATTACTTGGGGTATGCTAGCACTGATTGTCCACCCCAGACTTCACGATGACCCTGAATACAGCCTATTCTGTAATGGCTCCCTTGTGCTCCTGAAGCACTGTGTGTGGTGGCATGGCGCCCCTTTCCAGACCCACCCCTTACCGTCCTCTCTAGTGGTCTCATGCACAGTCAATTCCCAGATGTGTGCTAAGTTCGCTCTACTTGTTTCCTTTGCGATTTCAATGGCAAACTTGCTATTTTGTCTCCAAAACAGAAATAAATCCTTTCTTAGCAGAGGCATATATATATGATAGTTACTGACAAGTTGGAAGGAATTGACCTTTCTACCATGACAGCGAAAGTCTTGCTTTCAGGAAAACTTGGTATGTATGAAAGACCTTCAGGGCCCTTTATAACCCTTAAGGAAAAGAAGTTTATGTTTCCAAGACTGAAAATCTGGACAAATTTTAAAGTGTTTTAATAAGAAAACAAATATCCAAGGGAGGGGGAATATGTTTTTAACTCTCTTGTTTGCTTTCTTTTGTGCGTTTTAGCGCCTAGAGGACATATTTCATCCTGTACAGGATTACTCCAAGGTACTGTGGTTCTCTTAGAAGAGGAGCAGAGCTACGGAGCTGGAGCTTGGGCTCCGGAGTGGAGCCGTGCGAGCCCTGGGCAGGTGTTCCTCGGGCGGGCGCACTGTAGCTGGTTTGCTTCATGGCTCAGTGAACAGCGAAGTACTGGAGGAGAGCTGTGGGGAAAGGAGCAACAAAGAACCCCGCTGTTTTTAAGTTCTGTAAGTTCAGGGAACAAGGGAAGGTGAGCGAAAGCAAGGAGCCTAGGAGTAGGACAGACGGAAGCAGGCAGGCGGGAAGTACCGGAAGCTCACAGAAGGGGAGGAAGTTCGGGCAAGCCTTCAGGGAAGCTACCTGAAGCTGCCATTTAGCTTGGGAACTTGGATTTGCATAGCGGAGAATGGCTATTCCAGGCTGAGGAAACTGGGTGAGTAAGGTTTAAGGCGTGCCTTTGTGTCTCCTACTGTGTGGTAATTGGTAAGCTGCTCGCCCTTCAGAGCTTGGGTTGCCCCACTTGCAAAACTGCTCTAGCAATTCCTCCCTGGGGTTTGGAAGCTTTGCTTTAGAATGTGTTGGTGAGTGTTCGAGTTAGCGTCGGTCGCCTTTCCCTTCTCTCTAGATGCCGCGTTCTCCCGGCTTTACTCCTTGGCGAAGCTTATTCTTTCTTTGGAAATTATTTTCCTTCCACCCATGGAGCTCAGACGACTTCTTTACTCCTTGTCCAGGCCCCTTCTTGACATAGGATGGAGGGCATGGCTTTCTGAAAGTAGGGAATGTCAAATGTGACTAGACAAAACAAACATCAATAAATTAAAAAAAAAAATCAAGCTATATAGTCAAAAGGATTCTAAGTACACTACAAACTTGTCTACAGTCGGCCTAGCAGGCTGGAATAATTATTGAAAGTTTATCTCTTCATTTGTTCACTCACACACAAAATTCATTCGTAGTCGATGGGGTCTTTCACTTGGGAACATACTGAGATCTAAGGTTTGAGTGGTAAGACAGATGCGATTTTTAACTTCCTGGACTGTCTTGCTCAGCAGAGAAGCCACACTTTCTTGCCATAAGTGTGGTGTCGTCTTAGTCTCTCAGCACAGCTATAGCAAAGCACCATGAAGTCAATGGCTTATAAACCATACAAGTTCTGGAGTCTCAGAGAAAGGTGTGGGCTGATTCTGGTGGGGTCCGCTTTCTGGTTCATAGATCACACTTTTCTTGAAGTTGCACATGGTGGAAGGGGCAAAGGAGTACTCTAGATCTCTTTTATAAGGTTACCGGGTAGTGCCCTCATAAAAAGCAATCACTTCCAGTGCCTCCTTATCTCCCAATGTCTTTACCTTTGGGATTTGGATTCAACATGTGAATTTTGGGGGAGTTGGCATACAATCATGTCAGTCTATAGCAGGTGATTATTCAGGAAGGGAATGTATTCCCATACATACACGTGTGCTATGGATACACATGTGGAGAGATCGCCATTGTCTGGAAGTCCCCTTGAAAAATCAGCATAATGTCTAGGTGTGGAAGGAAGAGACACAGGGAAAGAGTCCTATTCCAACTAACACGAACAGCCCATGCAGACCCTGGAGTTGGAAGATATGAGCATTAGGAAAACCAAGAGGAAGCCAGTGAAGAAGCTCTGAGAGTGAGGAGCAATGTGGTATAAAAATAGGGATGGAGGGAGGGACAGGGAGGACAGCTCGCCATAGGATACCAAGATCCTTGTTGGAAAGACCTTTGAGCTCTGGATTCTACTTTTAGAGATCCATCTTAAAAAATTCATCCCCGGGGTTACCTAAAAATTTGCCTTTGATATCTCTTGGTAGTTTATAATATAGTGTTTTATGTTTAAGCCTATCATTTATTTGGAATTTAATTTTGTATGGCTTAAGATCCTGGAAGTTTGGCATTAAATCGTAACCTGCAGACTCTAAGGAGACTTTTGAGGAAATCGGAGAGCAGGGACTGAGAAGCCTCTACTTCCTTCCTTAGAGGGACGTGGATATCACTTCCCCTGTCTCCACTTTGTTTCTACGAATTCTCTCTTTCCCCACTGCAGAGCCCACCAGTTCTGTTCTCTAGAAATTCTCACAGGCTGCAGGCAAAGCAGAACTAAGTGGTGAGGAAATCTGGGCAATGTTTCTGTATTCGTGAAACTTACCCTACTCCGTGACTCAGATTGTCCAGAGAGAGCATCGTTTTTCCTCCAGACTTCTCCATTTTCCTAGTCCAGACTCAAGATCTTGATGTCACAGAGTCCTTTTCTGCTCTCCTGGACAGCCTGGTGACCCCTCATCGGTTCCTCCCTCCCTCTGCCCATCCATTCCTTCCATCGCCCTCTCCCGCCAGTGGGTCGTCTCATCACTGAGTGCCCTCACCTTCTCTCTTCACTGTGGTCTGGGAGGATGAGCTACTGCTTCCACTCAGGTCTTGTCTCCTCTGTTCGTTTGTCACGTTGGTCACTGTCGGAATCTTTCGTGTTACATACATGGCTCTGCTTTCCCTCTCCATTCCCAGGAATTCCTCGTTGTTCACAAGTGAAAGTTCAAATGCTAAATATCCTACAGAGGCAGTAAACACCAGAGGCTCACCCTGCAGTTCAAGCCCAAATTAAAATGCGATCATTATTGTCTTTGGCTTGGCTGGCTGGTGTTTTGAGACTGGGTCTTGCTACTGTAATTTGCCCATACAATTTGGTCCCACTCCCCTTTCAATTTCATAAAACAGTGACTCGAGGGAATTACTAGTATGTACCTTTGATGGTTAGCATTCATTGCCATCCCGACACAATTTAGGATCTCCTGGGAAGAGCCATCCTATTGTGGGTGCGTGGAGGTGGCATCATTCCCTAAACTGGGGATTCTGATTGTGTAAGAGTGAAGAGATGGGACTGAGTACAAGCAAGCAAGTGATCGAGCATGTGTGCATTAATCTCTCTCTGTTCCTGACTGTGGGTAACGTGACTAACTGAAAGCCCCATCTTGCCTTATCCTACACGGAGGGACCCATAACCTGGAGTTTTAAAGCCAAATAAACCCTTTTCCTAAGTTGCTTTTGCCAGGTTATTTTATTCTAGCAGCAAAAATAAACTAGGGCGGCACCTTTAGTTGCTTCTTTTGGAACTTTGGAGTCTTTCTGTATTCTGACCTCCTTCTCAGAAGACTAAGTCTTATTTATTGTAATCCTGTGAACATGGAGTTCTCTAACCACCTTACAGTCCACAGAGAAACTGCAGAGCTCTGATACAAGGATGCTCTTCCTTCCGGTACAACCCGTGTCTGTGGGTCCTTAGCACCCATCTATTTATCTTAGGTATTTCCTGAAAGATGCACAGAAGGCTTGGTACCCAAGGGATCCCTTAGGACCCTACAGTGTTTCTTTGTCCTCCAGAGTGTCTTCCAACTGGTCCTCACGGAGCCTGTCTGTCTGATGGAGCTGGTAGCTCTTTTTATGGCAGGTTCAGTTTGCTGGGGCCCCTCTGAAATAAGGTTGACTCCTGAATATTCAAATGTGAAAGATAGAGCAGGGTGGTCCTTCAGTCACGCTTCCGTGGAGCAGAGTTTGCTTTCACAGTGAGCTTCATTGCTCTCTCTTGACAGTCGTGACAATGTTATCTCTAGAAGCAAGGTCTGACCGGGTAATTACTATTGTGCATTGGCTCAAGAATAAGTGAGATTATTGTAGAACTATAATGCATGCTGGGAATGGTGGTGTGTGCCTGAAATTACAGCACCTGGGAGACGGAGGCAGGAGAATCTCTAGCTTTGATGTCAGCCTCAAGACCCTGCCACCTGCCTCAAAAACAAAACAAAACAAAACAAAAAACAAACAAAAACCCAAATCCAGCTATTTAACCAACCAACCAACACCCACCATTGCTTCCACCCAAAGTTTTGGTTTGGGGCAGAACTCACACGCGTGTCCCTATGGAAACCAGTTGTTTGGCTTCTCATTCCAGAAAGAAGAACCTGTGCTTTGGTGGAGGGCAGATGAGTTCCTATCATCCTGAATAGGGGTAGCTCCATCTTCTTTGTAAGATAGTTGCAAAAAATAAAACAAAACATGCATTTATTGGTAGAAATAAGAAAGATTTGAGCCGGGCGTTGGTGGCGCACACCTTTAATCCTAGCACTCGGGAGGCAGAGGCAGGCGAATCTCTGTGAGTTCAAGTCCAGCCTGGTCTACAAGAGCTAGTTCCAGGACAGGCTCCAAAACCACAGAGAAACCCTGTCTTGAAAAACCAAAAAAAAAAAAAAAAAAAAGAAAGATTTGATATTATTTGTTTCCTTTCCCATGTAGAACTATCACTGATGTATGTGATTTCGACAAATTAACTGTTCCACTGTTCCCATTATCTAGACGGGAAACCGAGCCCCAGGGAAAGTAGGTGAGTTTGCTCCGGATACTTAGGTAACATTTTACAAGTTGAGGGCTAAAACTGGAGGTCCAGTCTACACTAGTCAGCCATTTGCTTTGTCTTGAATCACACCCCACTCTTTGTTGGCACTGGCACAAATTAGCCTGGCATACCATTAACAAATTCCATTTACTGTGACAAAGACCAATCCTCTGAGTATTTCCTCTAAGGCTGACAATGTTTTGAATGCTAAACAGAATGTAAATGTGATTCAAGGCTCTCGGAAAAACCACACAGTTGTCAGTGTGTTCCACATTACAAAGGGTGAGGAAGGACTGGGATTTTCATGTGCTCTTGATTGGAACAGAAAGTGATACAATCATTTTGAGAAGCAATTCATAGTTTTTAAAAAAAGTTAAACAGATATCTAACACGAGACTCCACCTTTCCAGTTCTAGGCCTTTATCTACCTGAGGAAAAAAAAGTAGTTCCTTATGTAAACATTTTTTTTTATGGGAATGTTCAGAGCAACATTCTTTGTCATTGCTAAAAATGGAAACAACTCTTAAGTCTTCAACAAGCGACGGACCAAATAAACAGTGGCTAAGCCATAGAATGAAATAGTATTACTGAGCAAGGAAAAGTGATGACCTGAGGACACACGGGACAATGTGTGTGAGTCTCAGACTAATCATGGGGCAGCATGCCATTCAGAGAAGAGTACATACACTGTATACTCCATTTATACCAAATTCTGGAAAGTGCAAACAAGTTCATGGGGAGAGACTGCACCAACACTTGTGTGCTGATGGGAGTGAGAGCGGAGTGGAGATGAAGGGTTTACCAAGGGCAGGAGGAACTTCAGGAGAATGACAGATGTGTTCAGCACTTGGTTATGTCATTGTCTAGACTTGTCAAATTATTGAATTGTACATTTTAAATTTACGGGGCCTCTTTAAAAGACCATATTGTGCCGGGCCGTGGTGGCGCACGCCTTTAATCCCAGCACTAGGGAGGCAGAGGCAGGCGGATCTCTGGGAGTTCGAGTCCAGCCTGGTCTACAAGAGCTAGTTCCAGGACAGGAACCAAAAAAAGCTACGGAGAAACCCTGTCTCGAAAATCCAAAAAAAAAAAAAAAGACCATATTGTACTTAACATTATTCTTTTTACAACTAAGGACTTTTAAAATAAAAATATCGTTATTGTGTGTGTGTTTGTGTGTGTGTGTGTGTGTGTGTCTGTGAGCATGCACTTAGGCATGCGTGTGGAGGTCAAAGAACAGCCTGTGGGATTCTGTTCTCTCCTTCCACTGTGTGACGCCAGGGGATCAAATTCAGGTTCTCAGGCTCGGCAGCAAGTGCTTTTTGCCCAACCATGCCATCTCCCTTGTCCCTTGCATATTTTTGTTAACTTTACCAAATAAGGCTGTTAAGAGAATATATTTAAGGCTAAACAAATTCTCACCCTTGGGTCTCACAAGTTTGTGGTAAACCAGGATACTTGGTAGTAGTGACTCCAGTCTCCCTGATTGTCTTCACTCACCCGCCATGGCTGTCTTATAATCCTCTGCTCTGAGGACCTGTGGGTGGCTCAGGTTCCTCTGCATCGTGTAGGAGGGAGAGCTAGGCCTCTGCAGGCTTGTGTTCTGGGCACCCATTTATATTTGCACCTCACAGTCTTTAGTCAAATTCCTTCTTTAAACACCTTTTGCTGTGATTTCTTGTAACTGAGCAGAGGCACCTGCTTGAGAAAGCTGCTCGTTCAGAGGCCCCTCCTCTACAGGCTTGCACACCCAGCATGCAAGTCAGCTCATGCAAGGGCAGGATTTCCAGTTGCGTGTGCCTTAGTGCCCCTCGAGGTCACAGGATATGCCTGGGCGTACCGGATCCTTGGGCAGTGACTTAGGCCTCAGCGGGAATTCCCACCTCATGTGCAGAAGTCTGGGTGGAGTGGTCACCTGCCCTGGTAAACCCCACAATCGGAAGACTTTCCATTTCTAGGGTTGGAGGAGGAAGAGAGAGCCAGAGGAGGAGGAAGGGAAGGATGTGGGGAAAGAGTCCTTCTCTTCCCAGTGCTGGGGTTGGCGGCGTGTGATCGGACTGGATGTGTGGCTTGTGTGTTTCCTTATCACCCTCCAATCTCATCATGACATCTTTCAAATGATTCTGTGTCTGTGTGTTGACTCTGTGAGCTAACACTTGTCAGTTTCAAGGAATCTCCAATTTCCCAAACTCCCAAAGGCAGTCCATGTATTGGGAAATGAGCTGAACTTGACTACGGGAGGATTTCTGGCCATTAGATAGAAGCCAGCATCCCCAACTTGTGAAGCTTGTTCCTGTCTGCCTAAAGGAGTCATTTCTCTTACCCTGGAAAATGGGGCATATAGCTCTCCAATGAATATATGTCTTCATGCCTGTGAGCCTAATCAAGGTCCATGCTGGCCTGCAGGCTCAGCCAGACCCTCCTCACGTGTACCTGCGCTCTGTTTCAGAGCCTCTGTGGGCCCTCCCCCCCTCCAGTCTCTCGCTCTTCTTCTAACCTCCTGTTCTGCTCCTTAAAAATAGTGCAGCAGTATTTTTTGTTTTGTTTTTTCTTCCAGTTTTGAAGTCAGTTTTGTATAGAGTCCAGTAGCTTTTTAAAGTTTCTTTTCAAAAAAAATCAGATGCTCCACCTGCCTCACTTTCTCTATCTCTGTCTTCCAATTTGTCAGGTAGCTCTCGGTTCTCTCTTTCTCTTTCCATCCATCTGTACGTCTGTTCGTCCGTTCGTCCGCCCCGCCCTCCCTCCTTCCTCTTTTCTTTCGTGTGTACATGTGAATGTACATGTATAGAGGCCGGAAGTCCAAGTTACTCCTTTTCCTCAATTTCTCTCCACCTTGTTTTTGAGACAGGGAGCTTGTTGATCGGCTCCACTGCTGGATACCAAACTCCCAGACGACCCTGGCACTAGGGTTGCATATGTGTGAGAATGTCAGTTTTTAATGTAGGTGTGAAGCATTCGAACTGTAGACTTCCTGGCTGTTCAGCAGGCACTCTACTGACTGAGTGTCTCCGTCTTAGTTCTTGTGTCTTAACAACACGCTTTGTTGTTAAGTCTTAGAATTTTAGGCTTACACATCTTTGGAAAATGAAGAAAATTCTTTGTTCTGCTCCAATCTCCAACTGGCATATCTTTCTGGCTTTCCTATCTGCTAATCCTCCTAATATGGGTATCTTAATTTTCTTGGAACAATACCTGGTGTTGTTATTATTATTATATATAATTATACTCAGACCCAATATACTAAGTAAATTAGGCATTCTTTCTGTTCAGTTAAGCATTTTGTTTTTCCTTAATAACTGTCTTCTCTTTCTCATTTTCTTAGTTTTCTGTGTACTTATCAGTAGGGTGGTATATAATTTCTGTGGTAGACCTGGCTAAGAAAAGAAATACATGCTGGGCCTGTTATCATAGACCTGTAATTCAGCTACTCAGGAGGTTGAGGCAAAAAGATTGTATATTCAAGGCCTACTTAGCTAACCTAGTGACATCCCATCTTAAAAAATGACAGAGAGCTGAGGCAGAAGCTCAGTGGCTGAGTGCGTGCCTAATGTAAGTGGGCTCTAGTTCAGTCCCAGAGAGAGAGAGATAGAGAGATAGAGAGAGAGAGGACACATACACACAGAGACAAAATTACACAGAGGCAGACAGAGAACACACAGAGAGACAGAAAGACAGAGAACAGAGAGACAGAGGAAAGAAAACATACATACACCTACAAAGATAGACAGAACACATACCACACACTCAGGCAGAGACAGAGACAGAAAAGACACACACACACACACACACACCAGACAAGGATAGATGGAACACACACCACACACGTAGGAAGAGACGGATAGAGAAAGAAAAGACACATACACACACACACGCACACACATACACACATAATTATAAAGGATTTTCTAACTTGGAAATAAAAAATTTTAACATTTAGGCTTGATTATCTTCACAGAAGATTCATCTAAAACTACCATCACTTGTATTACAAACATGCCAGTAATTACTTAAGTCTTCCCTTAGATTCAGCCATATTAGGCAGCTTGCTTCTACCGTGTGGGGAAATCCCGAGAGCTCTGTGATCTGCTTCAGTGTGGACTGTGGTTATCGTTGCTGTCTCCGGCTTTATTCTGTTCTCTGTCCCTTTGCTTTTCTCCTGACCTGGGTCTTGTTTCCCACTTGGGGAAAGGCGTGTAAGTGTAGAACTTTCTTTAGGAACTTGCCTGTGTGGCAATAGATCTATTCTACTCTGACATTTGCTTGATAGTATGTCTGGGTATATAATTCTAGGCTGGAGTTGGTTTTGTGTCCTGGCTTTGGAAGCATGGCTCCTTTTCACTCTTGCTTCTAATACTGCTCTAACGAAGACTGACTTGATTCGGACATCTAGTTCTTTCCATGTGGCCATTGTTTTCTGACTGGAATGCTCTAGAAATATCCTCTTAGTCTTGGTACTCTGAAGTTTTATGATGTGGGCTCATTTTCATTCGTCCTGGGAAGTGTTTTAGAGCTCACTGAATAAGAAGCCTGTTTTCTTTAAGGTTGAAGAAGTATTGATTATTTCTCCTTACTGCTTTTTTCTTATCTTTATTTTAAAAAAAATTATGCATTCATGTGTGTGTGTATCCATGCGTGTGTGTGTGTGTGTGTGCATGCGTGTAGTGTAGAGGACAACTTTGGGTAACATTCTCAGGAATGCTGCCCACCTCCTTTGAGACAAGGTCTTTTATTAGCTTTATCATGGATTAGGCTAGAATCGCCATCTAGTAAGTTCCAGGAATCCTTCTGTCTCCTCCTCTCCAGTGCTGGGATTACAAACACGGGCCACCATGTCTGGCATTTTTATGGGAGCTCTGGGGATTGAACTCAGGCCCTTGTACTTGCAGGGCAGGTACTTTACCAACTGAGCCATCCACTTCTGCCTTACCCCTAACCCTCTATTCTAGTCTGTTTGTTAAGTCTTTCTCTTTTTCTCCACTTCCTGGGAGGTTTACTTAACCATTGTCTCTCAACACTTTTATTGAGTTTTCATTTCTCTGACATTTTAATGTTTTATTGTTTGAATATTCCACCTGTTGAATATCATAGCATTTTATTATTGTTTCACAGTTCTACTGTCTTATTAGCTTAACATACTTTGTTATATACTGCGATACTTACCTAGTTAGTACATATTCATAGTATTTTTAAACTTAAAATAAATGAAGATAGGCCCTTTCTACAGTTGTTCAGGCAAGTCTTGAATTCCTGAAACTCAGGTACCCCTCCGACCTCAGCCTTCTGAGCATCTAGGACAGATGTCACGGTATCTATGCCTGACTCATAGCTGCCTTTGTTTGATTTTCAAGTTCTTTTCTCTTTGCGTGCGCTTTCCCCCCCTCTGCCCTTATGAGTTGGTTTATTTGATATCCTTCTTGTGAGAAATCTGTAGGTGTTTAATAATCTTACATTTTTAGACTAGGCGTCACTAGGGTGGATTGGAGCATCTGAGTGCATGGTGAGGCTTACTAGCTACAGAGAACATTGATTTATGGTTTATCAGGACTGTTGGGTGAAGCAGCCCTTGATGGCAGTTTGGGCTTGGTTCCCAGGAATGTCTCTTTTAATCTTCTGCCTAGGGCAAAAAGGCCTTCTGTCTTAGCTGCTTTTCTATTGCTGTGATAAGACACTGTGATCAAGGCAACTTATAGAAGAAAGCTTTTTTGGGGGCTTACAGTTTCAGAGGATAAGTCCATGTCCATCACAGCAGGGAGCATGGCAGTGGGCAGGCAGGTACAGAGCTGGACCAACAGCTGAGAGCTTGCATCATAATCCACAAGCATGAGGCAGAAAGAAGGGACCTTGGAAATGGCGTGAGTCTTTTGAAGCCTCAAAGCCTGTCCCTACTGACACACCCCCTCTAACGAGGCCACAACTCCTAATCCTTTCTAAACTGTTCCGCTAACTGGGGACCACATGTTCAAATATATGTGCTTATGAGGGCTGGAGAGCAGCCTGCATAGGTATGGAGGAGAAGGCTGGGATTCTCCATAGAAGGCTGTCTGCCTTCATTAGCTAACTATTCTGTTTTCAGGACTCTTCTTATTTTAAAACACACCAGGCACCCTCCAGTCCTAAAACGCTTCATTTTCCAGTTTTTGCAGAAAAAGATTCCTGGTAGTTTGATAAGAGGTATTCTGGAAATCTAATCATTTTTCATGATTATTTAATTTTTTATTTTTCTACTATATGTTAAATTATTACCATGCTGTTCTCCAAAAATCACAGAACCAACTAGCAGCCTACAGTGTGTGTGTGTGTGTGTGTGTGGTATATGCGTGTGTGTGCGTGTATGGTATATACATGTGTGTATGTGTGTGTACATGTGTGTGTGCCCGTGCACATGTTTATGGCGCCAGGGAGGCATCAGTGTCTTCCTCCACTCTGCTTTCCCATATTTAGTTTTTGGATAGGTCTCTCCCTGAACCTGAAGCTCTGTTTCATCTAGGCTGGTTGGGCCTCAGAGCTCGTAGGATCCACTTGACTCTAACTCCCAATGATGGGACACACTTTTCCATGCCTAGCTTTTTACATCGGTGCTGGGGACTTGAACTCATGTGCTCTTTCTTTCACAGCAAGCACTCCTGCCCACCAAGCCATTTCTGCAGCCCCTCAGCAGCATTTTAAACTGGAGCTTTAAAATGTATCAACGTATTCTTTGGCAATTTCATACAAGCATCTAATACATTCTGGTCACGCTCATTCCCCCATCATCCTCTCTTAACTCTCTCCCACTCCCACAAACCCCCCCCCCACATTCCCATCACACTTCCATGTCTTTTGGTTTTGCTTTGTGACCTACTGGGTTTAACCAGGGCTGCCTGTGCGGCCATGGGTGTGGAGCTATTGCAGGAGACGTGAGTAACTCACCGGTGGCTACATCATTGAAGACAACGACTTCCTCTTCCTCAAAGTTCTCAATAGCTCCCCTGGACAGGGCTGGGCCTCAGGAGCCCCTCCCGCATCTGTGACTGAATGCTTATAGGCTCAGTTTTGTGAAGATCCCATGTAGGCAACCACAGCTGCTACGGATTCATGAGAACCACACCTTTTCCTGTCCAAAGACAGCCTTTCAGGGCTCCCTCCCCATCCGCTGGCTCTTACGTTCTTCCCATTCCTTCTTCCCATCCCTTCTTCCCATCCCTTCTTCTCTGATGTTTAGTGAGCCTTGGAGAGAGTGGTCTGATTGACTCGTTTAGGCTAAACTCTCAGTGGGCATTTGTTTTTAGCATCTTGACTAGCTCTGAGACTCTGCATCAAGAACTCGTAAATGACAGATAATAAACCATTCCTATCTAAGTGGCATGTATTTTGATGTATGTCTATCAAACAGTCGTCATCATTGAGGACATTCATAGCCCTCTTATGTCGCCCCAGAATCCTTTGCAATTCTTTTCCTTCCCTCCTTCCCTCCAAGCAAACCCAGATCTGTGTTTTTTTTTGTCCCTAAAGATTACTTCATGCTTTCTGTAGTTTTATATGAATGGAATTCTACATGATTCACTCGTTTGTGGGGGCAGGGAACCTATTGTTCTTAGTCACCGCACAAATAATCTTCCTTATGTATCATCTCATTCCCAAAGGTGCAAGGCTCTGCCTGGCTCTCTGCCTTTCTCCTGCCCACCTAGGCTCTGCCTCCACTTGTCCATCTGCTTTCCATTTTTAAAACCATTTCATGCATATTCGTTGTTCAGTTTTTATTGCTGTATTGCTTTATTGTGTGTGTGTGTGTGTGTGTGTGTGTCAGTCACACGTGTGAAAGTTAGCAGACAGTTTACAGGTTGGTTTCTTTTCCTTTTACTGTTTGGGTCCTGGGGATCAAATTCAGGGCATCATGCTTGGCAGTAAGTACTATCTTACTGGACCCCAAACTAAATAATTTTGGGCTTAATAAGCTTCCATGTAAATCGGTTCTATCCCTTCCACCCTGTGGGTCCTGGGGAATCGAACTCAGGGCATCAAGCTTGACAATAAACATCACGTCACCAACCCTCAAAAACAAGGCTTTTTTTTTTTTTTTTTGAGAACTCTGAAGTGAAGAACTGCCTGCAGGTCTATAGAATTCACCTTCCCACTCCCAGCTCCTAGTTCATGCTATTTCCTTTTCTGTTCTCAGCATCCTTGTGGGTTTTTTTGTTTGTTTGTTTGTTTTTTGTTTTTTCGAGACAGGGTTTCTCTGTGGTTTTGGAGCCTGTCCTGGAACTAGCTCTTGTAGACCAGGCTGGTCTCGAACTCACAGAGATCCACCTGCCTCTGCCTCCCGAGTGCTGGGATTAAAGGTGTGCACCACCACCGCCCGGCTTGGGTTTGTTTTTAAAAAGACAACAAAGTGAAGCACATCAAAACCCTTTAATATACGTTTATTTGGGGGTTGGGAGAAGGAACAGCATTAGCTACAAGAATGTGTATTTATTGGGCTGGAGAGATGGCTCAGAGGTTAAGAGCACTGGCTGCTCTTCCAAAGGTCCTGAGTTCAATTCCCAGCGACCACATGGTGGCTCACAACCATCTGTAATGAGACTGGTGCCCTCATATGGCTAGCAAGGAGACAGACAGAACACTGTATACACAATAAATAAATAAATCTTTAAAAAAATGTATATTTATACCACTATTTTGCAAGGAAGAGTGTTTACCAGAAAGTTCCACAAGAGATTAAGATGTCCCCTGGTCTGAAAGTAGAATTATGGGAGGAAAAAGAGAAATTTGTGCTTTGTACTATACCTGGTTATGACTTTGGCACTCCATTCCTTCCGTCCCTCCCTCTCCCTTCCTCTCCCTCCCCCTCCCTCCCTCCCTCCCTCCCTCCCTCCCTCCCTCCCCTCCCTCCCTCCTTTCCTTCTCAGCTACAGCAGCTGCCTTGGAAGAGGGGACTGTACCAGCTCAGGGATGAAGGTGATGCTCTGTAGAGAGAACAGAAACTGGGCAGCTTGGTTTAGGACAGCATGAAGGTCAGCGGTGATATCTCTGGTGTCAGTTAGGGATAGGTCTTCCTGGCAGGGATGAGGGGAGGGAAGTGCAAGGGAGGCCGAGATGAAACTGCCAAGGATGGAGTCTGGAGGGGCTCAGCTGAAGGGAAGCCTCAAGTCCAGAGAAAACTTTTTTTAGTGACTGGGCACAAAGTTTTTATCCTCATGGAAAAAGGCTCAATGGAGGTTCTGTGGCCAATGAGCCAGGGCAAGGGAGAGACGTCCCTGGGGCATTTGAGAAGCAGGCTCAGGTAGAGAAGAAGCAGGCTCAGGTAGAGACTACCAACTTCTTATCCCTTAGTCTTCCTCATTCCTGGTCTTTGAAAATGGAGGACAAAGATCCACTAAAATGGAGAGTAGGTAGCAGGACAAACTTTGATGTCACTGTGTCTCAGTGTGCCCCTAGAGCCACTACCTAGCTTCCTCCTGGAGGCTTTGCTGAAGTTACACCAAAGGTAGGAGGCTCTCAGCTCTGCTGGATGACATCAATGGAAGGAACGCAAACATACTATCTTTCTGTCTCTTTCAATGAATGTTTAGAGGTCACCATTTCCTCTTGCAGAGGAAGTTCTACAAACATTCCATTTCCAGTCTTAAAAATAGCAAAGTATCAGCCGGGCGGTGGTGGCGCACGCCTTTAATCCCAGCACTCGGGAGGCAGAGGCAGGCGGATCTCTGGGAGTTCGAGGCTAGCCTGGTCTACAAGAGCTAGTTCCAGGACAGGAACCAAAAGCTACGGAGAAACCCTGTCTCGAAAGATCAAAAAAAAAAAAAAAAATAGCAAAGTATCAAGGCATTGAAAACTCTCTATGCTGGGGAATTCCCAAGGAAGTAGAGGCCAAATTTTGTAGACCCAGTGCAGATTCAGAGAGATTAGTCAGGAGCAGCTTGTGGTAACAGTAGCAGAAACCAGAATTTCTGTGCTTGTTTGACAGCTCAGTACCTAATTATTTCAGAGGATGGGGGAAGTAGCGGTGGGTAGAAGAGTGCACATACAGGCCTCCACACATCATTGTATACGCAGAAGCCTGTCTCTCTGGAGATGTCCTTGGAGCTGTCTGTGTGTGAGAAAAGGGAGTGAGTGGGTCTCCTTCATGCCATTGTCACGACAAACAGAGACAACTGCCAAGTGTGCGGACATTCCAGAGACTGTCCTAGTCCTAGACTGCAGCTTGAAAGGAATGGGTGAGGGATGTAATTGGTGCCGGGAAGAGCCACCCCTTACTCTGTGGGGTGGATGGCCACAGGATAGAGGTTAGTTTGTGAGTCATGCATCGGTTCCTGAGACCAGGAGAGCTGTGTGCTTATTCGCAGATCTCACTTATGATCTGCACCTGTCAATAGCTGTGCTGTGAGTTCCAAGGACTCTCTGTTGGAACGGAATTCCTCAACCAGCCTAGATTGTTCCTGTTGTTACAAGGCATTTTTGGGGGATGGGGTAACTAGCGTGTTTTTTTCCACACAGTTTTAAAACACAGTTATCTTACCCAAGAGAGGTACAGCCATGAGTCAACATGGGCTTAAGGGAAGCAGAAAAGGAGGGCAAAGTTCAGGGCACAGAGGATTAGCACATTCCTGAGGTAAAAGGGAGATAGATAGCCAGGAGGAGAAGCTGGTATTGTCAGTTCTCTCCGGGTCTCAATTTCCTCATCCAGAAATGGTACCACATATTTGTGGGACATTTAAGTTTTTTTCCTAGGCACTGAGCCCAGGTGCCGGGCTGAGGATCAAACTCATTCCTATAAATTGTTCTGAGGCCAACAGGTGACTTGCGCAGAAAGTACAGCGAGTACTTTTGTTACTTCTAGGCCATAGGAGGTCTGTGATCTGGGACACTCGTTATCACTTAACAACCAACAAGACAAAGACACTTTGTAAGGAGGGGAAGGGAGGCCAGTACTGTTTCCTCCCGGGAAGGAGGACCAGATAAGGGGGTGTGCAGAGCCCATGCCTTCGTGCCGAGGCCAAGTTAGAGGCCACCGGGGCACCTGTGGCTTTTTAGACAAATACGTACTTGGAAGGCTCGTTGTCAGTTTCATAGGCGGGAAAAGTAAGAGACAACATCAAGGACAGCCGTGGGTTCAGTGGTCAAGTCTGCATAAAGGCTGGGATTTCTGATGTAGTGGACTTACCTCTGAACCCCATGGCTGAGTTTAGGTGTTTTTTGGAGAGTGAAAATGGAACCAGGGTACTGGTGTACCTCACCTGTGAGCTAGTTTGTGGTGCCTCCTAGACATAGAAGTCTAGTAGTCAGGGACCGGATAATTCAGTGTGTGTGTGTGTATGCATGTATAATATATATATTCATACATCCAATGTGTACGCATGCACATGTGTGTACATGTGGAGGCCAGAGTTTGATGTTGGTTGTTTTCACTATTGCTTTCCACCTTATCTTTCGAGGCCCAGTCTCTCACGGAACCCAGAACTTGTTTGGCTAGACTGGTTGATCAATGTGCTCTGAGGATCCACCGTCTGTCTCCCCATTCCTGCTTTAGGGCATCAGGCGGGCACGACAATACTGGGCTTCTTTGTTGTTGCCTGGGATTCAAACTCAGGTCTCCCCTGACCCAGTAGGCACTTAACTGACCAGTCATCTTCCCAGCCCCGTCAGTGTTTTTGAGGAGTGAGTTTTATCTTGGTTTTGATTATAAGAAGCTCTGCTCTTTTCCCCCCCCGAATGGCAGAGTGAAGGCAGACATTCAACGCGCATGCGCAGCTGGTTTCTGGGCGTCTCGTCATAGGAGGACTGGGGTGATCCACAGCTTTGTCTCTGAACTGTGGCATTGCGGGTTTCTAAACAGCTGTCATACTTCTGTGCCACTGGGCACAGCTGGCACTGCCTCTGCATTAGCTCCCCGCCCCTTGCTATTTGCTTATCGATTTCCATATACCTGGAGGCAGAAATTCCTCTCCTTTTGAGGTCCTAACTTGTGCTCCTACTTTTTCTATGGAAGCTGCTGAAACTTCTCCTGTTCCCTCCTTCCCTCAAGCCAGAGTTTTTTTCTTTTTGTAGCCAAGGGATCCTGTCTTCACATTTTTCTGATGCTTAGCTCAGATCTCACCTGCCCGAGCAATGAATATCTCTGACATGTGGGTTCATCCCCAAACCTGCCAGGGCCCCTGCCTTTCTCTAGAGTCTCTGCTCTGACTCAGGGATTTCTTGACTCTCAGGGCCAAGATCATACATGTTTTCACTCCCTTTCTTTGGCTCCGGGAGCCTTAAGGCTGCTTCTCACCAAGCAGCTTGAGCGGGAGGAAGCTGGAGGAAGCCGGAGGAAGCAGGAGGAAGCTTCCACGGTTGTGCTGTTGGCAACTCCGGACGAGCTACCTTAGTTTTAGGTCCCAATCTTTCCCCTGATTTGTTTAATCTCTTTCTGCTCTCTCTAGAGATGGACTGTCCAAGTACAGTGTTTGCATGTAGCCCGGGCACCATCTCTCACAGACTTTAAGTCAGTTCTGGTGACTTAGCACTACTACATTATAATGCTGTGTGAAGAGTTTTCACGCTGTATCATCAGGCCCCAATGATAAGAAAGAAAAGCCTGTATTTCTCAGTATAGAGGCAGTTTTTTCCACACATATTTGCTTCACATTGATTAAATATATATAGTAACGGTTAGCAGAATATGCGTATATATTTACTTACCCACATCATATATGCAATTATTTACACGTGTATGTAGCTTTCACATATAAGCATGGATATTTCACATATAAATATATAGAATTATATACATATTTTTATATGATACAGATGCTCATTAGTACTGGAATAAAATTATGTTTAAACTGTTCTTTTACTTTTAGCAAGCATTCCAAAAGAATACTTACTTTTGACATAAGTCATTTTCTTTCTAAGAAATTTTTAACAGTTGCATAATCAGCATGCTAAATATTAATTAATTGGTTCCTGGTTTATTTCACTTTTTATTATTTTGAATAACAAGCCAATAAACACTGATAAAATGCATAAAATTTGCTGCACATCTCTGATTTCAGTTAATAGAATTTAAAAATATTCCTTTATAAGATGACTTGGGGCCAAAGCAGACGCATTTGAATATTTCAGGTGTCTATTGCTAAATTGAATCCTTCCGTTCTGGATTTACTGTGTTCAGCATGACTCAGTTTGCAGAGGAGCAGGTGGCGGTGGGGCGTGGTTCCTGCCTGGCTTCCCAGACCTCCCTGGGCGAAGTCATGGTCATGGCAGGTAAGACTGGGCACTGCCCCAGCAGGTCTTGCTTCCTATACTTCCTTTTCTTCCCTTGAGCCCTGTTATCTCCATCCAGTCTTAGCTCTGGCAGTCCCAGCATCTGGGAGGAGGTGGGACTGGAAGAAGGGCTACAGAGTTTCCAAGCCCTGGGAATGGTGGTAGAGTGTGGTCCAGGGCAACCCAGGAGATTTCAGTTCCAAAGGGAAAGAAGATAACAAACAAGCAAACAAAAAGATATAGAAATAGTCAAAGTACAACTAAATACAGCTTTCTTACTAATATATAGTAGACTGCGTCCAAGATGTAGTCAACTAATTATTGGCAGAACCAGCAGATGGCACAGCTGATCAAAGAGGCGGGACTGGAGTCTGTGTTTTCACAGACCGGTGCTGGCACAGATATTCATGGTATCAGTAGAATAAAGGTTAGATACAAAGCAGGACTGCGGGGTGTGGTGGCACCTGACTGCAATCCTAGCACTTGGGAGCTGGGACAGGAGGATCAGCAATTCAAGGCCCGCCCTGGGATACCTGAGACCTCGTCTCAAAAAAAACAAACTCCACATCAACCAATCAACCAAACAGAGAAATGGGACAATCACGTGGCAGCCGACTTTGCTTTTTTAATGGACCGGAATGATTGGTTATACTGGACAAAAGTGCCCTGCCACTCACCCAGCTCTTTGCAAGGTGACATCAGACTGGGGAGTCTGGGCCTGAATCTGTAGCCAGTAATCACATAGGCACGTCCTCTAGAGGCATCGGCAAAGGATCATGGGTCCATCTGGCCTTCTGCGAGCGTGCACGTTTGTTGTGTGTCATCTGAGACGGCCTTAGTGCAGCAAGGGTACTGATAAGAGATTGTGACAGAGAACTCACAGTCCTCGGGGCTGTCCTTTACAGAGAAAGGGGAGCTGTGGGCCTCTGACCTAGCTCATTGGGTGCTCCAGAAGCAGGCTGCTGAGATGCTTTTACTCTTTTTCTACATTTGAACCACATTTTATATATATAATGTGTGTTATGTGCATATATACTTTCTTTTTTTGAGGTAGGGTGTCACTCCACAGTGAAGATTGGGCTGGAATTCACCAGGCTGGCCTTGAACTTGAGGCAGTCCTCCTGCCTAAGCCTCCTACATGTTGGTCATGTGTCGCCTTGCTCAACTTGGACCATTTTTCTTAATATAATGTTTTAGCCTCTTTCCTTCTATATGAAGAGCAATTCTGCCTAAAGTCTCCTTGCTTGGCCTTCTGTGATGTCAAGTCTCTGAAAGAGCCAGGGATCTAGACAGTGGGGTATGGATTGCTATAAGATTGGAAGAGAAAGGGTAGAGATGTGTGCCCTGGGAAAAGAGTGGTGCTTAGGGCTATGTACACACCCAGGTGGTTCCTGGAAGCCAGAAAATCTGAATTTTCAAAATGACTTCTTTTTGATTGCCAAAATGTGTGTGTGTGTGTGTGTAAAGGGTATATCCCTGGTGCGTGGAATTTTCTAGAGTGGGTATCAGCTCTGTGACTGAGCAGCACAACTGGGATCATAAGGGACCCAAGGGGAACAGGTAGCTTGTGTGCTGGGAGAACAAGGATGGCAGAACTTTGAGCTGGCCCTGACCACCCTGGTCTTCTGACTTCAAGGGAGCACCAGCTTCCTCTGGTGTCTGGCTCATTTTCCAGTTTTCCTCTTGAAGTTCAAGGCATTTGCAGTTACTTGAAAGTCAGTGCATATCATTAAATTTATTATAATTGCAGACTGAAATGCCTATTTTTTCTTAGCATTTTAGGTTTGACTTATAAATCTTGAATTTATTTATTTATTTTTATTTTTTTCTGTGTTTTGTTCTTTTTTTTAGGGGTATTTATTTATTTATTTAATTATTAAAGATTTCTGCCTCCTCCCCGCCACCGCCTCCCATTTCCCCCCCCCCCTAAATCTTGAATTTATAAAGCCATTTTCTTTTGTATAGCAAAGAGGAAAAACCCTTTATTTTTAAAATCAATACCCAATTATGTCATTGCTTGCTGTCTTAACCCTCCTGAATATTTAACTCTCTTTTCTAGTACTCAGATCTCCCCTGGACCTTGTCCTATGCATTTGGGTCTCTCTATGTAGCTCAGGATGGATTTGAACTCAGTAATCCTCTGAGTGCTGAGATTACAAGGGCATATCATCACACCTGACTTAAAGTTGGGGTTCTTGACTCTACCGCAAAGGATGTCGGGGAAGCCAATGTGAAGCAAGGTTGGAGTTCACTAAGGAACGTTTTAATGTAAATTTCAGCATGGGCATCATGGGGGAGAGGCACTGAAGAAAAGGGCATAATGACCGTGAGGCCCTCGTCTGTCAGCACACTGTGAGGCATCTCATTCAGAGAGGACAGGCAGGACGGAGCTGCCAGGCACTTCTATCCCAGCGACTACCAACCTACTTGCCTCTGTCCCCATGGTCTGCACCCCCTCCTTTCATCATTTCCCTTCAGGTTTCTTATGAAGTTGGTTTCTTTTTTCTCCCACACGCCAGATTTCTCCTTCCTAATTACATGATTCATCTTTACTTGCTAATGGGCCCCAGCAAATCCATTTTAAATATTAAAACCTTTAATGGATCCAACAGTATTCAGCTACCGGCTGCCCTTCTCTGACTTTCCATCCCTCTCTGAATGTATTTTCATCTTACAAAAAATTATTCAAAGGACTTTTTTTTTTTTTTTGGAAGAGGGTCCTGCTGTGTAGCCCAGGGTAACCCCAATCTCCAATTTTCCTACTTAACTCTCACTACCGTGGCCTGGCTTCAGAGGCATTGTTCGCTGACTCCACACCCGTGTCTTTCATTCCTTTCTTAGCCCATTCCAATTAGGTTGTTTGGTCCTCAAATTCTTCCTCGCTTTGGTTTCAGGGCCATCATTAACTCCTTTTCCTGGAATCCTGTGGCCAGGGCCTCGCTCCCTTTGGCGGACACATTTTCTTCTGCCGTTCTTTTCTAGGTATCTCTTCTTCTCCCACCTTTCTCTCACCTCACTGGCTACCCTTGTACAGTCTCTTCTGATGGCTCCGTTTCTCCTTCCAAACTCCCTATGTCGGTGTGTTCATTGCTGTTTCTGGCCGTGCTAGCTTCTTTAGCTCTTTGTCTCGTGTGGTCTAATGTGACCCATGGCACCGGTACTTGCACATGCCAGTTACAGCTGGCTCTGATTACCAAAGAAGATTTGGATTGTCTATGCAACTGATTCTTAGACATCTTCATGGGGACATAGGACAAGTGTCTCAAATGTAACTTCATCAAAATGCAGAACTTTTAATCTCGCTCCGTATTTCCTACGAACCCTTCCAGGCTGCTCCATGTCTGTTAAACAAGTATCCACTTACTCCTCCAGCCTCTAAGTCCCCCTTGATTCCTCTCTCGCCCTAATCTTTGATGTTATTTATCAATCAGTTCTGTTGCTTTTAGGCACAGAATAGGTTCCTCACCATCTACTGTGTTAACCCTGGGCCCAGATTCATTCTCTGCTGCCTAGGCCACTGTACTCTGGCATTTGCCCCAGGATCCATTCTTCACAAAGTAGCAAGAGTGGTACTTACAGACCAAACAATGAGGTCATCCTTTTCCGTACTTAAGAGTCTCCAGGAACTTGGGAAAGGCTCTAATCCCCGACTCCTTATGTCTGGTCCCTGCCTGCCTCTCTGTTCACTCATAGACAAACTGTCCTTCGTCCCTTGTTTACTCGGCTTCAGCTTTGTTTTGCTACAGCAAGAACAGTTTTAGTAGGCCCAGGATGAAAGCTGATGCGCACGCACGATTGCCTTTAGAAGAACGGAGTTTTCTGTTTTAGGAAAAAGGGTCTTCAAGGCTGGGGGTGACTTGAGGTGGAAGGAGGACGTTAGGTAGACAAGAGGATATTTATAGATCTAAATAAACATAATGGAATGATGGGCCTTAAGGGAAAGGGAGGCCGCCCCTTTAAGTCTGGAAAGGAACTTCATTTTGAGAGAGAGAGAGAGAGAGAGAGAGAGAGAGAGAAACACTCCACAATGAGAGGAATAACAGGAGGAGGCCTCTATGAAAAGCCACCTTTAGAACAGTCTCCCAGAATCACCCCCAAAGAGTCTCTCTGGCTAAATTCTCTGAACAAAGGGAAGGCCTGACTTTTTACAACCTTTTATGGATGGTAGGAAGTTTTATATCATGTGATTTAGTTCAACATAGTGTATGTGACGAAGAGAGTGGAGCAAGACACCATAAATTGAGAGATGTCAAATCACAGTCAAGACACCTTCTTTATTCTCTGTCCCAGAGAGCTGAGGGTGGCATTGCTTCGCTCAGGTTATGGGGTCTGTCGTTATGGTGCAGGCCTGAGTTCTATCAGGACCCCGTGGTCTTGCTGTGCTCCGCTGGTACCAACCCACACCCACCCTTAGCCCTTTACACTCGAGGTTCCTCTTCTTGGCTGTTCTTTCCCCGGTTGTTTGTGTGATGGGTAATTCTATGCAAATAGTACCACCCATTTGCAGTTGCCCGGGAGTTCTCTGTCATGTTCTTTTGCTTGGTTATTTTCTACCACTGGGAAGGAACTAAACCACAGAGCACTGGTGCTGATGACCAGACCTTGATCCGCCCCCACATTATGACAGAGGGGAAATGAGGTCAGAGGGAAGGTGGGCAAGGCTTCCACTCCACAGTCTTCTCCATTAGTTGGCATGACTGAAGTCACACACAGCCCTGACATCACTGGGATCGCTTGGCTGTCACCCAAGTCAGCAAACATGCCCCGAGGGTAAGCAGGCAGCCAGTTGTGAAGGTGAAGATCAGGGAGGTCTTCATCCCTGTGGTCTGCTCGCTCTCTACTTCCTAAAGAAGCTTCCCGCGTTTCCTGGGATCATAGGACGTCCCATTTTCCAAGGCTCTCAGAACTCCTGGGACTTAGGACAGAGGGACTATCTAAGCACCCAGAGACCAGCAAAGGACCCTCAAACGTCCTAGAGCCCTGGTAGCCTTCTTTTCATCTAATGCAGCTGATGCATGTCCTGAGTAGTTTGTTTAAAGTTGTTGATGATGCATGTGTGGGGTCCAGCCTAGGGTATCGTGTTTGCTAGGCGAGGGCTCTGTCCCTGACTCCCTGGGTTACATAGCCAGTCCTAAAAATAATTTAAACATTTATATTTCATTTATTTACTGTGTGCACACAAGCGTGTGTATGTGTGTGTGTGTGTGTATACATGCTCATGTGGGGGTCAGAGGGCAACTTTCATAAGTTTTTTTAGTTCTCTGCACACAATGTCACTTTTGTCAAATAATTCAGAGGGATTTCTTTTGTTTTTATTGGTGTATATCCATTGTGCATGTTAGGTTTCACAAGCCCATGGAAATATTTTATGTATTTTGTTCTTATTCATCTCCCTACCTTCCAATCTCTCTCCCCCCTCTCTGCCCCCTTTCGCCAGTCTCCTTCCTTCCCCCAGTCTCTCTTCTGCTATTAATATGTATAAATCATAGCTCTTATCTTTAAGAGATAGTTTATTCTGGAACTATTTTGAGTGATCATGGCCCCGGGAACACAGATTTAGACTACCCCAAATTCCATGTTCAAATGTGGACGCAGTTTCATGAAGTTTCCTTTTTATTAAATTAATCCATTAATTTTGTAGCCTAACTGCAGCCTCCCCTCCCTCCTCTCCTTTCACTTCCTCCCCTTTCCCCTCTGCCCCCTCTAACTCCACCCCTCCTCCATATCTGCTTAGAAATGAGCAGGCCTCCCACGGGCATCAAAAAAGCACGGTGTATCAAACTGCCGTAAGACCTCCCCGTGTATTAAGGCTAGGCAAGGCAATCCAGAGCAAAAGGATCCCAAGAGCCAGCCGAAGCACCGGGGACAGCCCTGCTCTCACTGTTAGGAGTCCCACAGATAGACCTGGCTGCACAGCTGTCACAGCTACAGAGGGCCTAGGCCAGTCTCATGCAGGTTCCCTGATTGTTGGTTCGGAAACTGAGCTCTCATTAACCATTCTAGCCACTCCTGTGGGTTTTCCTGCAACGCCTCTGACACCCCTGGCTCCTGTAATCCCTCCTCCCTCTCCTCAGCAGGACTCCCAGAGCTCAGCCAATGTTTGGCCCTGGGTCTCTGAATCTGCCTCCATCAGTAACTGGATGAAGGCTCTCTAAGGGGCAGTCAACAATCGCAGGAGATGGCCAGTTCAGGTTACGCATCCACTCCTGCCAGGAGTCTTACCTGGGGTCACCCTTGTAGTTTCCCTTGCATCAGTTCGGACTCCGAAAAGGCCTCCCTTCCAGTCGTCTCTCAGCATTTCCTCCCTCCACTCACCCCCATCCAGTTTCCAAGTCCACCTGCCCCCAGTTCACCTACGAGATTTCCATTTCTCCTTCCCAGAGAAATCCACGTGTTGTTTGGACCCTCCTTCTTTGGACTAGCCTCTCTGGGTGTGTGGATGATAGCATGACTATCCTGTACTTTATAGTTAATATCCACTCATGACTGAGTACATACCATGTTTGTCTTTCTGGGTCTGGGTTACCTCAGTCAGGATGATTTTTTTTCTAATTCTAGCCACTTGCTATTAAATGTCATGAAGTCTTTAACAGCTGAGTAATGTTCCATTGTGTAAATGTACCACTTTTTTTTTTTTTTTTTTTTGATACATTCTTCGGTTGAGGGGCATCTAGGTTGTTTCCAATTTCTGGCTATTACAAATAAAGCTGCTATGAACATAGTTGAGCAAGTGTCCTTGTGGTGTTTTTGAGCATCCTTTGGGTATATGCCCAAGGATGGTATTGCTGGGTCTGGAGATAGATTGATTTCCAATTTTTGGAGAAACTTCCATATTGATTTCCAAACTGGCTGTACAAGTTTGTATTCCCACCACTAACTGAGGAGAGTTCCCTTGCTCCACATCCTCTGCAGCAGGAGTTGTCGCTGGTGGTTTTGGTCTTAGTCATTCTGACAATTAGGATGGACTCTCAGAGTCGTTTTGGTTTACATTTCCTTGATGGCTAAGGATGATGAACTCTTCGTTAAGTGTTTCTCTGCCGTTTGAGATCCTTTTGTTGATAATTCTGTTTAAGTCTGTACCTCATTTTAAAATTGGATTATTTGGGGTTTTTTGATGTTTGTTTCTTGGTTTCTTTATATATTTTGGAGATAGACCTCCGGCAGATGTGGTGCTGACACATCTTTTCTCATTCTGTAGGCTGCCGTTTTATCTTATTGACCATGTCCTTTGCATGAGAGAAGCTTTTTGGTTTCATGAGGTCCCATTTATTGTCGGTCTTAGTGTCTGTGCTACTGGTGTTCTATTTAGGTAGTTGTCTCATGAAGATTTTATAGTTTTACAAAACAAAGGAAGTCATAAATCAAGGCAAGTTTAAAATACGTTGGTGGGTATATCAGAGAGGGGGGTACAACAAGATGGGGGGATCTGTTCTGTAGACCATAGGTGCTATCTGATGACATTCTTAGCTCTTGGTTTGGTGGAAGCTGGTGTTCTGTTAACAGCTTCCAAGGGGTTTTTATTTATTATCATGCAGTGTTAGTTCAAATACAGAGAGGGGAAAGGAATGGCTGTCCCAGAAGGCTAGAACTAGCCCAAGACAAGGAGCCTCCGAATCTACAAAATTCCAGTTTCTCTGCAGTACTGAGATTCTAATCGGTCCATCTGTCTCTGCAGACACAGACTCCTTCCAGTTCTTTGCTCACAGTCAGACACAGCTTCTTTCTTCTTTTCAGGAATTTTCATTCACAATATATATATCAAAATCCTAAAATATATTTAGGATCCAAAAATGAAGCAAAACCTGTAGGGTTTGTCTTTGTGAGTCTGGTTTATTTCACTAAAGATAACGATCTCCAGGTGGATCTATTTCCCAACCAATCTCACTCTTTTTTTATGGCTCAATAAAACTGTAGATCACATTTTCTTTGTTTACTTGTTTGTTTAACAGATACCCAGGATGATTCCATAACTTATCTGCTTTGAACAACAGTACATGGATAAACGGACACAAGCAACATGGATATTCCGGCATTTCTGTGGTGTGCTGTTAGAATCCTTTGAGTACATTACCAAAAGTAGATAGATAAATGGATGGATAGATAGACAGACAGGCAGATAGACAGACAGACAGACAGACAGACAGACAGACAGACAGATAGATAGATAGATAGATAGATGATAGATAGATGGTAGATGGATGTATGGATAGATGGATGATAGATAGATAGATGACAGACAGACAGATAGATGATAGATAAATGGATGTATGGATAGATAGATGGGTGATAGAGAGATACATAGATAAATAGATAAGTGGATGTATGGATAGATGATAGATAGACAGATGATAGATAGATGATGGATGGGTGGATGGATGGATAGATGATAGATATAAGATAGATGTATGATAGATAGATAGATAGATAGATAGATAGATAGATAGATAGATAGATAGATAGATACAAGGGTCATATGGTACTTTTAGTTCCATCTTTTGAGGAACCTTCATACTGACTTACATGGTGACAGTCCGAATTTATATTTACATAATCAGCATTGTATAATGATCCTCTCTTTCATCCTTGCCAGCATTGCTTTCCCTTATTTTTCATCTTCTTTACAACAACTGTTCTGACGGGTGAGATGGGATCTTAGTATTGTGTGTGCGTTGCATGCATGCGAGCATGTGAGCACACAGGCCCACACATGCTCATTGAAGGCCAGAGCAGGATGTCGGGTGGTGTTTTCCTCTATAACTCCCTGCCTCCTTGCTTGGAGACCTGTAGTTTCAGCTAGGCTGGCTAGAAAGTGAGCTCTGAGGATCTGCCTGTCTCTGCCCCCTGATGCTGGAATGACAATAGTCACATGCAGCCACATGCCCAGTTTTTATGCGAATGCTAGGGATTCGAACTCAGGTCCTCAGGTTTGCAGATCTTGTGCTGTTACCCACAAGGCATTTCTTCAGCCCACCTCAGGGTAGATTTTTTCTTTTAATTTATGCTTGTGTAGGTGCTTTTGGAAGCCGGAAGAGGGTATCAGGTTCACGGAAGTGATAGACAGTTGTGAGCTGCCTGATGTGGATGCTGGAAACTGGACTGCAAGTTCTGTGAGAGCAGCAAGTGCTTTTAATCGCTGAGCCCTCTCTCCAGCCCACTCAGTTTAATTTTAATTAGCGTGGGATAATTTTAATTAGCATTTTCCTGATAGCTAAGGATGTTAGAACATTTTATTTTTCACTTGCTTATTGACTGTACAGCTTTTGAATCCTTTTTAAATGGTTCTTTACATATTCTGGATATCCAGACAGATATACAGCTAAAAAAGATTTTCTCTCATTCTGCTGACTTTTCACTCAAATTACTTATTTTTGAGTTTCAGAAGCCTTTTAATTCCATGCAACCCCTTATATCAGTTACTTAGATTATTCTCAGAAAGTCTGTGTCTGTGCTTACGTTATGAAGTGTTTTCTCATAGTACTTTTAGAGTTTTAGA
This sequence comes from Chionomys nivalis, assembly GCF_950005125.1. Lineage (NCBI taxonomy): Eukaryota > Metazoa > Chordata > Mammalia > Rodentia > Cricetidae > Chionomys > Chionomys nivalis. The sequence goes on along the minus strand of NC_080094.1, from coordinate 45,555,388 downwards.
TCTTACTTATATCAAGGTCTTTGGTCCATTTTGATTTTGTTTTTGATAAAGGGCCAGTTTCTTTCATTCTTCTATAATGGGATATCCTGTTTTAAACCATGTGATAAAGAAAGAGGCTTTAAAAAAAAAATCCAAAGTCCACTTTTGTCATCTTTGTAAAGAAAAAAAAAATCAGATGCTATTGCTGCGTGGATTTAAGTCTTGTCCTCTGTTCGGTTTCACTTACCAATGTGTCTGCTTTGGTGCCTGTACCATGCTGTTCTTGTTACTATGGCTCTGTAGTATATCTTGAAATCAGGTATGATGATCCCCCCTCCGTATTGCTCTTTTTCCTCAGAACTACAAATTCAGGTATGACTTCAAAGATTCACCTGATTTAAAAATAAAGTTCCTTTTATTCCTGTTTATTTCCTGTTCATCGGAACAGGTTTTCTTGGCATTTGTGTTAAATAAGACCCAAATAAGAAAAAGATGGATATTGAATTCCATCCTAATTATCACACACACACAGCACACACTTGCATGCATAGTACCAACTTTAGAAGAAGGTTTATTTACTTCTGTGTATACGTGTGAGTGAGGCGGTGGGTGTACACTGTGTGTGGTCAGAGGGCTGCTTTTTAGGGGTTAGTTCTCCCCTTGTCTTTGAAGCAGGGTCCCCCTTCTTGTTTCTGCTGCTGTGTTGCATATCCCCACTTTCCACTTTGACTTGGAAGGGCTGGGATCACAGATGTGCCTCACTCACACTTTTTATTTATTTAAGGTGTGCTCTGGGATTGAACTCAGGATATCAATCTTGTGTGACAGGGACTTTTATTCATTGAGCTACATCTTCAACCCATGTTAAACAAACAAACAAACAAACAAACAAACAAAAGACTTGAAAAGTCTTTTCTTATTAGGGTACCTTGCTGATAAACACTTGTAAATTACTATTTTTTAAAAATTGCTTAGTAGAATGGGAAAAAAATGTAAAAATGGCTGTTAGAAACAAATGTGATCACAAAAAAAAAAAAAAAAAAAAAAAAAGCCGGGCGGTGGTGGCGCATGCCTTTAATCCCAGCACTCGGGAGGCAGAGGCAGGCAGATCTCTGTGAGTTCGAGACCAGCCTGGTCTACAAGAGCTAGTTCCAGGACAGGCTCCAAAACCACAGAGAAACCCTGTCTCGAAAAACCAAAAAAAAAAAAAAATTAAAAAGGCCTTTCTTTGGGAGGGTGGTTTTAAGACACGGTGTCTATATATATAGTTTCTATATGTATATAGAAACAAATGTGATTGACCAAAAAGGAAAAAAGAAGTAAAGAAAGAAATAAAGAAAGAAATAAGAAAAAGTAAATGAAATGATTCTTAATGATATTCTGCTATACTCATAGAAGGGTGCCTAGCCCAGTTGTCCTCAGAAAGGCTTCCTCCTGCAGCTGATGGGAGCAGATACGGAGACCCACAGTCAAATATTAGGCAAAGCTTGGAGAACTTCACAGAAGAGGAGGAAGAAGGCTTGTAGGGGCCAGAGGGGTTGACATCAGGAGAACACAGCCCACAGGATCAACTAAGCGGAGCCCCTAGCGGCTCACAGAGACTGAAGCGGCAGTCACGGATCCTCCATGGGTCTGCCCTAGGTCCTCTGCATCTATGTTGGGGTTGTATAGTTTGGTGTTTCTGTGGAACATCTAACCGTGTGAGTTGGGTGGCTCTGACTCTTTGGCCTGCTCTTGGGACCCTTTTCCTCTGCCTGGGCTTTCTTGTCCAGCTTTGATAAGAAGGTTTGTGCCTTTAATGCATCCTGTTATGCCATGTGGGTTGATATCCCTGGGAGGCCTGTTCTTTTCTGAAGGGAAATGGAGGAGGGGAGGATCTGAAGGAGGGGGGAGGGGGAGGGACTGGGAAAAGTGGGGAGAGGGGAAACTGTGATTGGGATGCATTGTATGAAAGAAGGATAAATTAAAAAAGAAAGCTGGTTGGATTGAAGAAAATAAAGTAAAATACAAACGTAATAGCTAATGCTGTTTCTTACAAGCCAATAAACCTACTTGAGATAGTTTATTTAACTGAGTAAGTAGAAATGGCCCTATCTGCAGTGGTTATCTTATAAAACTGTTGGAAAGATCAGAAAATTAGAAGACAAGGATTTCTGAAAACTTCAAATTGTTATGTTAAGGACACAAGGTTGATTTTTTTTTTAAAGGAAAGAGAATACTTCAATCTTGAGAATATTTTAAAAATAGAATTTTATGCTTATTTAAAAATATAACCAAGTGTACAAACAATATATGAAAATAATATAATTTTATATAATACATGATTTATATATAGGTGTAATATATACATATATAAAGTATAATAAATAGATTTTATGATTACATAAAAATAAATTGGTATAAAATTATTTTTGTCACTAAGAATATAAGATAATTAGTAAAATTCTTTTAACATATTATATATGTATATTAGCAATAAAGTTCATGAATGAAAGAAATGAATAGAAATATTAGTTTAAAGACACAGAATACAGTAAGTTTTCTGGCTATTGAAGGATTTCTTTGTGTAATTTTTGGATGTATGCAATAGGAACCAATAACCTTTAATAATTTTTAGTTTTTATACTTAATACAATGCAAATTTTATATAGATAATTTAATTGCAATTTTCGGGAAATAAAGTTAAGAAAAGTTAATTGTTAATCCCACAGATTTGAGGGAAAGACCACCAACCCAAATTGTCATGGCAAATTAATTAAAGCGAGAAATTAATTAAAGCAAGTTTTTTTTAAAATCTGTGTACATGGGCTGTCTCTCCCAAAAGTTAAGTTCAAGAAATTGGCATTGGGCATAGGTAAGATAAGAGTTTTCATAGTTCAGGAGTAAGGGGGCTTCCAAATGGGGGGTTTGGCAGGCAAATAGGCGGGTTTACAGAAGTAGAACGTAAGCATAGCCAATTGCTCATAACAACCTCCTGAAAAAAGACATGTTTGCAAGGTGGTTATAACACAAGGTGGTCATAACAACAGGTGGTCATAACAAGGTGGTCATAGCAACAGGTGGTCATAGTAATCTTTTCAAACAAAGGCATGTTTGCTGTTCCTGGAAGAGGCAGTACAGAACTATTTGTAGTTAAGGTTATAGGTGCTCGCTTTCCTAGTGCTGCGGCTAGTAAGGAGGAGGGCCAGCTCTCTCATCTGCTGCAGGATGTAAGGGGAGAGGAGTAAGGGAGGCATCCCCCCCCATGACAGATGAGTAATGGGAACAGCTTTCCCATGGTTACGACTTTGGGTTTGGCTCATCCACACCTCTGCCAACAAATTGGCTCTATCGCATTATCTAGGTGAGGTGCGGGGCCTGTTCTTCCAAGTGTTGCAACTGGTAGGGGCAGGAATAGCTCTCCTGCTCTTGTGATCTCAGGGCCAGTTCTCATTCCTGTGTCAGACTTGGTGGGTTGGGGTGGAGGGCAACTCTCTCCTGCCCATGCTGCCTCAAGACAGATGAGTAATGGGGACAGCTCTCCCTTGCTCACTACTTTGGGGCTGGCTCAGCCACACCTCCACCAGCAGGGTTTGAGCTATAGTGTTTTCCAGGGAAGGTACAAGGCTGCTCTCCCAAGTGTTGCTGTTGGTGGAGGGGGCAGGGACAGATCAATGACTCATGAACTGCAAACACAAAACAGTCAGCAGGAATGGTGGGAGGCTTTTAAATCTCAAAGCCTGCCCCTAGTGACTTACCTCTAGCAAGACCATACCTTCTAAACCTACCCAAACAATTCTAGTAACTGGGAACCAAGTATTCAGTTGCCCCAGACTATGGGAGACATTTTATTCAAATCACCACAACCTATGAATGGTTGATTTTTCAAATGTAGAGCATGGGGCAGTTGAGGATCAATTGTACTTATAATATCCCAGAGATAAAAAATACTTGTAACTAACTCCTAAGAACGTTGATGAAAACAATTTGATATTAACCTAAAAAATTCATGTGGAGCGAGGCAGAAAGGTCCATGTGTTTTTAAAAATTCCTTGATGCTGTCTTATATAAAAATTTGAAAAGTCAGTGATCTACAAGGATCAGGGTCCCAGCATGGCCTCTTGGGAGGATGCTGGAAATGTGTGATAAGACCCATTGCAAATGACATACCCAGAAAACATTGTTTCTTTGAGGCAAAGCTCCCAATTTAAAGTCCTATAGAGACAAGTGAGCTCAGCCTCATTTGCTTCTCAGATTCCTTATGGGGAACAGCCTGCCAATTTCCAGGTCTGACTTGTCTAGTCATGTTTAGGATCCATATGTATTTCATTTGAAAGGCAGACTATAGCGGCTGTAAAGGCTCTTACGTGTATCTAGATCCCAGACATCCCTTTATTCTAAAGTTTCATTCCAATTTAACCATTATATACAAATTATATGGCCCCTACTGGTCAGGACATAGCATCAGGATGCTCAGTTGGTGGTCCCTGAGTCCACTTACTAGGAGGGGAGAGGATTTTGCATTCGCTTCTCTTGTTGGGTGCAGTTGGCAGAGGTGGGAGAATGGAGGGGGCGGGGAGAAGTATTGGCTCTTTTAGGCAGCTTGTGAAGAAGCTTAGAACTGGAAAGAAAGTGGGTGCATAACACTCGTAGATCTTGTCTCAGTCTCCAGAAGACCCCACCTGTTCAGCCGCTGATCTTACCTTGATATCCCTGTCTCCGGACACTCTATTTGCCAGAAGATGTAGTGTTCTTAGACACAATAAGACCCCTGATTTGGGAGAATAGCCAGGGACCCCAGGACACTTCTCACTTCTCCCATCACGTTCCTTGTCTCTACTCCCAGCGAACCAGGGCATCATCTGTGTTTCACGGTGTTCTGACTCTGTTAGGGAATTGAATTTTCATGATTATGTAAGTTAATAGTCATACTTATCTAGATGAAAGAAGCAGTGCTTCCAGACTTCTCTGAAAGAAATCTTATCACTTGACTTACTTCCTCACTGCCAATGTGGTACCCAGGATGTGAAGGAGATAAGTCCGAAGTACTGGGAGGAAGCTCTGACATATACATCCCTGGGCATCACTACTCCACTCCCAGCTCATCCTCACCCTTAGCCTACGGAAGAACCACATATCTGTTGATAGTTTAGCAAGGTTGTACTGGGGTGTGTGTGTATCTGTGTGTGTGTGTGTGTGTATGTGTGTGTCTGTGTGTATGTGTGTGTGTCTGTGTTGGGGCAACAATGTGGGAAGCAGATGGATTCCCAAGTGAATGTATATTGTTGACATGAACACGGCCATGTCAAGAATCCCAATGCCTCAGACCTACGGGAATGGCAAGGCCTTCCCTGCTTAGAGTAGGGATGTTGACAGTGTACAGAAAGGTATCAATTACCTCTTCCTCCTCCCAGACGATTGACTCCTAAGACCCCCCCTATAAAGACCCCATACTGAGGTTATCCTCCCTCCTCCTTAAACTGTGTACAATAAATTCTCTGAGTTTCATGGCCATCAGTGTGTCTCAGTCAGAGTACATGGCCCACCCGATCCCAGCTTTTCTCCGCATGTGTGTCTATTATTTCTTCATTTCCGGTTGTTCTAGTTAGGTCAGTCCCAAAGTCCTGCTGTTCATGGTAGAAAAAGTATGGAGAGGTCTGTGTAGGAGACACGCTGACCTATCCCTTCACCTCTGGCTCAGGTGTTAGCGGATACCCACTCCCCAGCCTCTCAGACCTCATATGCTCCCAGATACCACTGGATTATTTGTCTTCCCTAGCTGGGTACTTGTTCACTGCAGCTCAGTTCTATAGAACCAGCCCTTGTCTGCCTCTAAGGATTGCTTCTTACAGAATCTCAGCTATCAGGTTAAAGTTAGAAGCACCTGGCTCCCACGTTCCAGCATGTGGGCTCTCCTCGTAGGCTGGTAGGAGCTGTGGTGGGATGATGTGTTTCCTGCCAAGGCCACAAACAAATCGACTTTGACTTCCAACGGGCCTACATTTTGTGCATTGAGTAGAATTCAAGGAGCATTCTGACTCTTCCCTATCCAAATCCTCTGAGCCTCTTGCTGCAACAGGAAATCATTTCTTTCTTCCAGGCCAAGGACACCTAGTACAGAGATACAGAGAGAACTTGGCTCCACATCAGAAATAGAATATCTTTTGGAGAATCAGTTTAGTCATTGACCCAGATGTAGGAATTGGAACTGAAGCCATTTGCAAATCTCAATGCAGAGAATTAAACGAGAGAGAGAGAGAGAGAGAGAGAGAGAGAGAGAGAGAGAGAGAGAGAGAGAGAGAGAGAATAGTCTAAGTTCCCCTTGGCAGCCCTCCTTGCTCTGCCTCTCCCCCAGTAACCACCATTTCTCCAGCTCTGCCTTTGGAAGCCCATGGCTAGTGCTGCAGGGCCGTGCTTCCCACGCCGTGTAAACGCTCTTGCTCTGTCCTTGTGTGATGTGTCCTTTTCCACCAATGATGTGCCTGGACCTTGCTTCCAGTTGCTGTTGTTGATTATGTACATACAGACCAGGCATCTCTGAGTGCTCTTGAACCTGTTTCTTTGGGGGAACAGCAAAGAGTGAGTGGAATTCGGAGCCGCTGGTCATTTAACAAAGTTAGGCACTGCCATTTTTTTCCCTCTCTGAAAAGCCACACACATGTATGTGCACATAGATCATTTGGAATCTGGCTTCCTCATAAGGGGGAGTGTCATTACAGGTGATCACTGGACCTGAAAGGGGCAGAAGGATTGTGCCACTAAACCAAGGAATGGGGGTTGCCCTTGGGCTATGGGGCCACCTCTATGTCTTTCACAACAATTCTCTGTTATGGAATAAGTGACATTTGGATGCCTGCTCCTAACAATGGTTCCATTGAAACTAGGGGGTGTGAGAGCTCTGTCTTTCTCTGCCTCAGCTTGGGGAGCTGGAGATAAGGAAAACAGATGTTGGAAAGGAGCTTCTTCTTTTTCTTCTTCTTTTAAAAAAATATAATTTCCTTTCTTTTATTTTTTTAAAAAAATAAAATTATCTTTTTTTTCATTTTACTTACCAATCCCAGTTTCCATTCTCTCCCCTCCTCCCATTCCCTCTACCTACGCCACCCCCCACCCCCATCCACTCCTCAGAGAGGGGAAGGCACTTTGCTTTGGGGAAGGTCCAAGGCCCTCCCTACTATATCTAGGCTGAACAAGGTATCCATCCAAAGAGAATAGGTTCCGAAAAAGCCAGTACAAGCAGTAAGGATAAATCCTGGTGCCACTGCCAGTGGCCCTGCAGTCAGCCCCAGCCATTCAATTGTCACCCACATTCAGAAGGACTAGTTTGGATCCATGCTTGTTCCTTCTCTGTCCGGCTGGAGTTGGTGAGCTCCCATTAGCTCAGGTAGACTGTTTCAGTGGGTGTCCCCATCAAGGTCTTGACCTCTTTGCTCATATTCTCACTTCTCCCACTCTTCAACTGAATTTTGGGAGTTAAGCCCAGTGTTCTGCTGCGGGTCTCTGCTTCTGTTTCTATCAGTTGCTAGATGAAGGTTCTATGGTGACATTCAAGATGTTCATCAATCTGACTACAGGACAAGGCCAGTTCATGCACCCTGTCCTCTATTGCTTAGGGTTTTAGCTGGGGTCATCCTTGTGGATCTCTGGGAATTTCTTTAGTGCTACGTTTCTTGCTAGCCCCATAATGGCTCCCTCAATCAAAATATCTCTTTCCTTGCTCTCATCTCTGTCCTTCCTCCATCTCAACTATCCCATTTCCTCAAGTTCTCCTCCTCCTCTCCCTTTCCCCTTCCACCCTCTCTTCTCCCCCACCCTCATGCTCTTAATTTTGTCAGGCAATCTTGTCTAGTTCCTCTTTCCAGTTGGATCTTTCTTAGGGTTCACCTTGTTACTTAGCTTCTCTATGATTCTTTGCTTTATAGCTAGTATCCACTTATGAGTGAGTACATACCATGCTCATCTTTCTGGGTCTGGGTTACCTCACTCAGGATGTTTTTTTCTGTTTCATTCATTTGCATGCAAATTTATGTTTCGCATCTTTAGCCATCAGGGAAATGCAAATCAAAATGACTCTGAGATACCATTTTACACAAGTCAGAATGGCTAAGATCAAAAACACCAATGATAGCTTATGCTGGAGAGAATGTGAGGTAAGGGGAACACTCATCCATTGCTCGTGGGAGTGCAAACTCATACAACCACTCTGAAAATAAATAAGTATGGCAATTTCTCAGAAAATTGGGAATCAGCGTACCTCAGGACCCAGCAATACCACTCTTGGGCATATATCCAAAAGATGCTTAATCATACTACAAGGACATTTGTTCAACTATGTTCATAGCAACATTGTTTATAATAGCCAGAACCTGGATGCCCCTCAACCAAAGAATGGATAAAGAAAATGTGACACATTTACACATTACACATCAGCGGTAAAAAACAATGACATCTTGGAAGCAAGCTTTTAAGCACTGACATTTTGGTGTTTGCTTTTCTATGACTGGTCATTAAAATTCTTTTGTTCTGGGAACAAAGCTTTAGTTTTGTTATTTTCTATCTGAGAGGTGGATACGTTCACAAGATTAAAAAGATTAAACTCTGTGGAAAGCATACAGAGAGGGCTTTGTTCCTATGCCTGCTCATGTATGTTTTATTTCCTGGATCTTCTCAGTGACTTTATTGGTTTCTTATGTATCCTCTAGAAATTTCAGATCAAATATGAGCACAACTGGATGATTTTGCTTTTTCTCTCTTCTCTCTGTTATGTTAGCGTTTCTGCTTGTTTTGGAGAGAGTTCCGTATCGATACAGAGAGCCGGGTCTTTGCTCATTCTTTAGTTCTGCCTCGAGTCTTTAGCCAGTCTTTTGTCGGTACTGAGTTAGTTCCAATTATTGTCAGTGATCCGTGTAAAATGAACACTTCTGATTCTGTGTCATTTCATATAGGTCATACACGTTCATAGGTGCATTCTCAGCAGTGAGACTGTTGCTGGGACAGAGTGAAGTACATTTGTGACTGTCAGTCATCCACGATCACATTTTCTTCCATAGATGTCATACTTCCATGTATAATATTTAACAGTGGGGTTTCCCTACAGTTTCGTCAACAGGGCGTGTGAAACCTTTGATTTTTGTCATTCAGGTAGGAACACATGAGTAGGTGAAAGTACTCCTAAGTTGACTTTCTTCTAATGAGTAACGTTGAATAACCCTTGCTCTGCCCAGGATCCCATGGCATTTCCCCTTTTGTGATCAGCCTAACCTGGTAATAAGCCTGAGCTTATTGTTCTGCTGGATAGTCATCATATTCTTCCTCTAACGTTTTGAAGGGCTCTTTGTGTGTTCAGGAAATCATCCCTTTACTTGGGATGAAGCACAGCTTTCTTTTTCTGTAACTTGTTTTGTGTTTTGACTTTGCTTTTGGCTAGTCTTGATTTTATATGTGCATTGCTTATTCTCCTATCCCCACAATAGGATATAATCTCCTATTATTCACTTGAGTCCCCGTATCTGATGCGCCCATTCCTCATCTTTCCAACTTGTCCTTGGTTTCTTTAGATGTGATGCAATGTCACCCTCCTTGACTTGCCATCTCTCCTGCCAGACCCTGTAGCTCCATCCTGGCTACTCCTCTTAGACTTTATCTTGTCTCTGTGTGTCATGTTGCCTTAATCTTTACATCTGACCATCTGTTTATCTATCCATCCTTCCATTCTTCTACCCACTTATCTCCTATGGAAGTAGGGATGCTTAACTTATTCATTAAACATTTGTTTAACAGATGTCTGTGGGCTGACTAGGCAAGTCAATTGTTACCACCAACTCTTACTCCCTTTAAAGTTTCAGCTGATCTTATTTTTCAGATGAATTGTGTGCGGTGAAAATCCCCTTGTGTGTGTGTGTGTGTGTGTGTACGTGTGCGCGTGCGCGTGTGTGGGGGTAGAGACTAAAGACCATAATCACTTATCTCCCTCATCTGCTTAAACAGGATCCCTCAGTGGATGCAGATACCCACTAGACTGACTGGCTAGCAAGCCCTGGGAATCCTCCTATTCCAACGTCTCCGGTGCTGGAATTACAGGCATGTGCCACCATATCAGGTTTTTTATATAGATGTTGGAGATCTCATCCAGGTCCTCAGGCTTGCATGGTAAACACTTTACTGGTTGAGCCATCTCCCTAGCTCTTGAATAGCCTTTAGAAAGAGAGAAAGGAGGAAGGAAGGAAGGAAGGAAGGAAGGAAGGAAGGAAGGAAGGAAGGGAGAAAGAAGTAAGAAGGCTTCTATTTGTGATCAAAGATGTGTCTAGGGTACTTTGTTGTTCTCAGCTGTGAGGAATGGGCTTCTTGACCTCCAGTGAGAATTCTTACTTTTTTTTCTCTTTCTGTGTAGGCTCCAAGAGAAGTCAATAACCAGGCTTAAAGTTTCTTGCTTTAGTAAAATTTATTTCATACTCATCAAAACAATGTGCTAATGCTTCATTCATAAATTTTCTCATCTACGTAATATGAGCCTCTTTATTCTCAGCTTCAATGAAAGAACTCAGCTCAGACCATGCACTGGATCCAAATTCAATTTATTCCATATCATGGAAAACTAGATTTTTTTTTTGTAGGCCTGCTTCATGTTCCCCTTGAATTAAGTTAAATATATCAACCAATCAATAAATACATAAATAAACAGGCAAATAGTTGCCCATCAGAGGCCAGGAAGAAAAGACAGGCTTTCTCTGCACAGAATGTGCCATGGTTTCTGTCAAGGTGGCTCTGAAAATGCAGGAGAGGTGAGAAAGACCCAGCTCTGCAGAGGACTAAAGAGTCCCCTGGACACAGAGCTGTCCCTTCATTGGTGACAAGGGAGTTCTGTCCTGGGGAAGGCATTAGAAATAGTCCAGACTATTTCTTGTGTCAGCACTAAGGGTTGAGGCTTCGTCCAACACACATGGGCCTCCTAGGAAGATATGGATTCCATGGTGAAGTCAATTATATCCTGGCCGCCGTTGTTTCCCAGGAAGACAGGCTTATGTTCTGCTTGGGAGGTGCTGATGTACCAGTTGGGGAACTGCGCAGACTCAAACTCCACCTTGGATTTGATTTCTATCTTGTTGAAGACAAACCGCTTTTCCATCTTCTTTTTTGGGTATTGTTTGGGATCCAAACTCTGCAGAAAAATCGGAAGAAGAAATTTGTGTGTGTGCGTGACAGAAAGAATAAAGCTACCATGGTAGCCATGTTCTCAGGGCTTCCAGGGAGGAGAGTGACGAACAGGTTGTGGGATTAGGGGTCACATTCTTGACTGCTAGACCCCATCTTTCTATCCAAGCATCGAAAGAACCCTTTGTTCTCTCTGAACCTAAAGCCCAAGGGGAGGATAATGGGTGGAAATATTTTAAAGAGTAGAAATTATATTAAAACTTCCAGCGGATCTCTGTGAGTTCGAGACCAGCCTGGTCTACAAGAGCTAGTTCCAGGACAGGCTCCAAAACCACAGAGAAACCCTGTCTCAAACCCGCCCCCCCCCAAAAAAAAACAAACTTCCAAGACTACTTAGTTTCCAGGTATTTGTCACATTTTCCCCCCTAAAGTAGGAATGGCATCAGCTTTTGGTAGGAATGCTGCAAGAGGTAGGAATGGACCAGAGATGGATGGTGATTCCCAATAACTGAGTAGTTCTCCAAACTCTCCTCCACCAAATGAGAAAAAACAAAACAAAACCAAAAACCAAAAACAAAAACCAAAACCAAACTGTAGCCACAGGCGACCCTCTCAGCCTTGACCCTGCATGATGTGTTGGGGGTCATAACCGTGGCAGGACATGATGAGATGAGAACTGCAAAATGGCTTCGTTTCTCCCACGGAGGGAGTGAGCTCTGCATGCATTTAAAAGTTATGCTCCTTTTACTCTGTATTTATGTAACTTGTTGAGAAGATCTCCTACGTTTTATGGAAGGGGGGCAGGCGGATGTCTGGGAAGTACAGGATGGCTGAGAGTCTTAAGAGAACGAGGGGGTATGGCTTCTCTGGCTTCACTTACCTCCAGCTGCAGGGTGGGCGTGTCACCTTTCAGCACACAGGAGAGGTACAGATTCTTCCCCTTGACTCCTAAGGCCACAGGTATCTTGTTGTGGCTTGTTTCTCCCTGCACGTAGCTCATGGAGAAGATCACTGCAGGAAGGAGAGCAAACTGGGTCAAGGATCCAGCCCTGCTGGGAGGACGCAAGCCCCAGACTTGATAGACAAAGTCCATACAGTCTGCTGTGGGGACCCAGAAGGAGCTTCGCTGGGTACAGAAAGGGCTAGCAGGGCATCGCTTAGATAGCAGCAAGGTCAGGAAGCTGCTCCAGGCTTTCCTCAGAACCTCTTAACCTCTTAGTAGCGGTAATGAAGAGGGAAAAGAGGCAACTTTTAAGCTCTAAGGAATGAAGCTCTTTCACTGGCAGGCTGTGTGCCCATTAACATGAGAAGTACAATTTGGTCACTATGGAAACAGGTAAAGCTATGCTCCTACAAGTACTCAGGGCCAGCACTCTTTGAGGAATATAGAACAGCAAGTGGGAGCAACTGGCTCAGCCAGGGGAGTGACTTCAAAAAAGAGACCCCTTTTGATCTTAGTCACAACAATCTCAGTGGGAGGCCTCTGGCCACTGCCATGACTCCGTTATAGAGAAATATGATTATCTTCACCTGGACAAGAGCAACAGCTTCTTCCAAGGCTTCTAAGATCAGAAGCCAAGGAGAAGCTCATGCCGCTGCTGTCAGCTGGTGCCCCCTTGCCACAGTGGCGTCGTGCCAGGTTCGTCCTTATATCTAAAGATGCCCTCACCACACTTGAAACACTTGTTATTATCAAAGAGAAATGTAAGTTCCTGATGGTCAGTAACTTTCCCTACAAGGAACCATGTGGTTTTGTGTGGGACGGATGTCAGGGCAAGGGACAGGATTGGGAACAGAAATGGACATTCAATTATCAACCACATTTTAGCCGCAAAGTGAGGGAAATAGAACCCACAGGCAGTTATGGCATGGCCATCAAATGATTGCACGTTAATGGAGCATTGGCAATGTGCTATCCCTATATCCCTATGTGACTAGACTGATAAGTGATCATTCTATCTATCTATCTATCTATCTATCTATCTATCTATCTATCTATCAATCTATCTTTGCTGTCGTGTTCCATCTTAAAACACAGTGATCTAGTAAGCATCTAGGAGGCCAGGAAGGGACATCAAGGTGTGCCTAGTTACCTTGTTGGTTTATATTCTGCCCATTGAGGTGGAGAGCTTTCAGTTCACAGGGGTCAGACAGCACAAGGCATTTCTGTTGTTCATCTCGGAGCCTGCAGTACAGCTGACGAATGGGAACATCAGCCACGAGCAGCTCGCCGTCCCAGTACTCACAGAAGAGGGGCTCTGAAAGTCGAAGAACAGATGTTGTTTAGGTAGACACTTAGAAGAGCAAGGCCAGTGAAGTGAAGCGGCAGAATTTGGTTTATTGCGTGGCATCTAAGCATTCAGAGTCAAGGTTCTATTCTAATTTTTGTGGGGGCACAGAGGAATCTGAAGTGGGGTGGGCAAGAACACTGGATCTGGCACCATGAGACGCCCTTCATGGTTTATGGCCACTCACTATGGACTAGCGGTAGTGGTCCTTAGAGAGAATGTTGCTAGTAATAACACTAGCTCATTAGGGACACTGCAAGACTTCAAACTCTAGTGGAAGCCAAAGTACTTAGAGAACGAATGGTCGAGTTGCAAATATGAGCATCGTTAAAACCTTCTTCTAAGTTAATTAGCTAGAGACCTAACTAATTCATTTTGGAGACTTCCTTGCTTCCTTCTAATGATCGAAATATCTACCATTAAGGGTCTCCCACCTGAGGAGGGAAGTTGCCTGCTAAGAGGTGGATGGAGAAGGAGCAGAGGAAAGGACTACTGTCTGTCCTCCGTGCTCATCAAGTACCTTCTTCAAAGATGGAGGAAAAGAAGGTTCTCAAGTCCTCATCCTGGAAGGTCCACGAGTAAGGGGCAGGAATGTTCCACAGCTTCTCCACAGCCACGATAAGTGATGCCACCTGCCTGAAGCTCTTGTTGAAATGCTGCTGGGAGATTTGGAGCTGGATGCTCTCATCTGGACAGCTCAGGTCAACAGCTTGGAAGCAGTTCTGTGGAGAAACCAGGCGGAGAGCATGTTAGGTCACCAGACCAGGGAACTCCTACACGAACCGCAGAGAACTCCAGGGGGCCCTGGGAGATACCAACCTCTTAACCACAACCCCTCTGTCTCTGGAGCCCAGAGGACTTAAGTGGTTTTCCCAGGACATGTGACAACCAGACACAGGCTTCCTGGCATTTTCTATACCAAACCCCATTTCTACTTTATCTTTCTTGTACAGACCTCTCCTCACCATAGAATTACACCCACTTAAACCTTTCCTCTTTTGGAGTCCTCATTGCCCTAACACCACACATTTTCTTTCTCACAACAACATGTTCGTGCTGTCTTCTGTCCACCTGCGATCCCTCAGCAAGCTCTCGACTGTTTCCCACACACCTCTCTCCTCAAAGGCATGTGGCAGACACTATAGACAGAGCTTCTGCCTGTGAAATAAGCTATCCCTTTCCTGTTCTTCAGAGAAACACCACATTAAGGCCTAAGCAAAGTTGCCTTGAGGCATGATAGTGGTTTCGAAGGTTGAAGGACAGTGATGGATACTTTCAATAATATGAAGGGAAAACTGATCGGGAGAGAAGTTCCTGTTCAGAGCCAAGGCTCCCACCGAGAGCCCAGGCTTTAGAGCAGGCAGTGGGGCCACAGCCTGGCTGAGAAAGTCCAGGGCTCCACCTAGGGCTAGGTTAATCAGTTATAATGGCCTTTAAAAAGTACTCATTTAAGAGTGAGGACTGTATTTTGCAGCTGGGGAGGGCTGTCATGAACTTGAAGGAAAAAAAAAGGTCGGAGAAAAGCGGTTGCCTGCTGACCCAGGCTGGCAGATGCCATGCCACGTTAGAGAGTTATCGTGGAAAAGGGATGGGACAGCTGGGACGTCCACATGACTTTTCACGAGAGTGAGTCCGGGAAGTGCCCACATGCTAGGATGGACTTGGCCGGCCCTGGAAACATCTCAGAACTGAAGGTTGTTGCAGAATGCCAACATCTCAGTGAGCTTCAGGCTCAGGCCCCGTGTTTCTGAGATGAGAAAGGGCACAGTGTCCTGTCTAGGGTCACACAGCAGTTAAAGGTCTTGTCTAAGGTCACTATTTATTTTTTAAAAGATCCCAATTAATCTCTTTGTTTCTGTCGCTGGCTTCTTATTTGTCTTAATCTCTTCCCTAGGAAATAAGAAACTATTCTACGGAAGAGAATTAAGATATGCTAACTCTCAAGGTTCTGGAGTCTGACCAAGCATTCAGAGTAGGCTTCATTCATCTGAAGGGAGGACTCGATATGTGTTGAAGACTTGACTGTCTTCCTAGCATAGAGCACCATGATCACCATCGACTGCTCTTGCTGAGTGACTGCAGCCTGGTGGAGCTGTGTGGGAGCTAGGTCAGTGTGTGCGTTGTCTGTGTCTGTGTCATTCTAAGAGGTCAACTGGCACCATCACGAATGCCCTTGGAGATAGGCAGTCCAGTGTCCCTCACCCTGTTTGGAGATTTTCCCATTCCAGAGCCCCTCCTCAGGTTGGGAGCCGAGTCTCACCTTCATCTTTTGGTGCCCGTCAACCTCAAAGAACAGGTCATTCTCATCACTGGAATGAAAACAGATGTTGGTTAAGTTATGTCTCCTTAGCAATACTATGCACACAAATCTTCATTGTTTAATAAGCCTACATATAGAGTACACCCAAAGCTTCCTGAAGACTTATGGCAAGTTCTGTAGTTTGTGTAAGCCACAGACTCTGGACCAGGGAAGTGGGTGGGTACTCTTGGTGCTCTCTGTTGGATTCTAACACCTATAATCTAGACTAGCAGAGTTAGCTAAAATCTGAGCTCTACCCGCTTGCTTCCAAGCCAGACTTTGCAAATGGGTCTTCTGTACTGTCCATGTCCATGGAAGTTGCATCTGTAGGAGTCCCTGTGGTGACAACACCTAAGTCTCAAGGCTGGACTTGGTAGACACATTAAAGACAAATCAGGCTTTACTCCAGGTTGACTTGAATTTTGACAGCCATCGAAGGATTGTCCCCAATCTGGGGGAAAATCTGGCCTCTGAGTGTAGACAATCCCTCATTCCTCAAATCAGTGCCCTGGACACATAACCCCTCTCCAGCTCCCCACTGACCTCTGGAAAGCTGTCATTTCACTGTTGAGTTCAGGAACAGTGGCCATGGCTGCTTCAGACACCTGAGTGAAGAGAGAAAGTGAGTGGCCGTTCATAGTGTTAGTTTCCTGAGGGCTACCTTCATTTGTATCTCTCTCAGCTCTAGTTCAGAGCGGGCATGGAAATCTGGTCTCCGAGGACCTCTGAGGAATGAATGAACGAGCTGAGGAGCTGTTGTCTGGGTCTAGAACAGTGGTTCTCAGTCTCTCACAGGGGTCGCCTAAGACCACCGGAAAGCTCAGATATTTACAGTATGGTTCACAACAATAACAAAATTACAGTTATAAAATAAAATAATTTTATGACTGAGGGTCAGCACAACATGAGGAACTGTATTAAAGGGTCACAGCATTAGGAAGGTTGAGAACCGCTGCTCTAGAAGAAAGCAAGAACTGACATAGACCCTAAACAGAAACAATTTTTGAAGAGACAGGTACCACTTAGGTGTCAGCTGCTATATAAACAGCATTCATTTCCAGAGTATTTCACAAGTCATAACCTTATAGCTATTAAAAAAAAAGTATAGAGAGAGGGAGGGAAAGAGGGAAGAGGATGGGGATGGGGGAAAACAGAGAGAGAAAGAACCCCTCTCTGAGGACTTAGTTGTGAGAGGGAAACCTTACTTGCACAGAAAGCCTGGCTGGAGAGGAGTCCTGATCAACCTGTTCAGCCTCAAGCCACCGCACGGTTTGCTGTCTGCTAGTTCTCCTCATGGCTTTATAGTCTTCAAAAGCAGAAGTGAGGAGCTGAGAAATTTTCCCTTGGGTTAGCTGATTTCACAACCACGCCGAAGGTGCAGGAAGGGAGAAGCTTGATGGGAACTCCTAGGGGACGGGGCTGTTGTTACCCTGCAGAAATACTTTCTAATCCCTGGAAGTGCAAGGGGTGGCAAACCATGACACATTTGCAAGAGTGTCACTGTGGAGACAGGCATCATTTTTCTCTGAACTGTGGTGCAGATGGGGGTCAATATTAAAATACTGGGTTTTCTTGGGAAAGCTGAACGCTTTCAGTTAGGATGTCTGGAACAAAGGACAAGGCAGATGCATGCTCACTAATCTATTACCTTTCTTGCCTCCCAGCTGGTGTTTGATCACCGTGTGTGACGCTTCTCCAATAGTCCTCCTGGTCTGGCTTGAGAGACCCTGTGCTCTACTGCAGAAGCCCTCTATCAATTGTGTTGACAGGGATGTCTGGAGAGACATTTGCCCTTTCTTATATGGGGCAGGGACACTGTATGCAGGCATCTGTGTAGACTGGCCATGGATAGGGGAACCCTGGAGGCAAGTTTATGCACTCTGGTAACGTCAGGGAGCTAGGTGCCCCAGCCAGCCTCATGCTGAAACCCTATCAGTGCTTTGTTGTCATCAAAATGAGCCGGAATTAAGCTGTATCATCAAAGGTGGTGAATGAGGCATATGACATTCACAGTCACAGCCCATCTTGGAAAGTGTAGAGGTAGTCGTTGCTTAAAAAATGTTTTGGCAAATGTTGTGGAATATTAGTTAAAGATGTGTTACATTCGATTATGCCATGGAATATTTGTTTAATGATGCAAAGATGTATTACACCCTTCTATGTTACATTTGTTTAACTCTGTGAAGCTGTGTTACTTTGCCTGTCTAAAACACCTGATTGGGCTAATAGAGCTGAACAGCCAATAGTGAGGCAAGGAGAAGGGACAGGCATGGCTGCCAGGCAGAGAGAATAAATAGGAGGAGAAAAGCAAGAAGAGGAGAGGAAGATGCCAGGGGCCAGCTACCTGGCCACACAGCCAGTCATAGAGGAAGAAAAGAAAGATATAGAAAGGTAAAAATCTCAGAGGCAAAATATAGTTAAGAGAGACAGGATAATTTAAGTTAGAAAATCTGACTAGAAGCAAGCCAAGCTAAGGCTGGGGATTCATAAGTAAAAATAAGTCTCCGTGTACTTATTTGGGAGCTGGGTCGTGGGCCCCCAAAGAGTAAAAACAAACAAGACAAACAAACAAACAAACCTACAGGCAAATTCTGGTTTCTCTAAGATTCTGGGGAGTTCAAATCTCTTGATAATACCAAACATTACTGCACTGTTAACTCAGATAGCAGCAGAGGGCCTGCCCAGGGCCAGTCTTCCTGCCTGGATTGAATAAGCAACTAGGTCATATGAATGATGCACAGAGTTCCTTGGGCACAGCTATGGTACACTCGTCATTATAGAGTCCTCAGTGGAAACCTAACTCATTCTGTCTCAGAGAGTCTATGAATGCCAGTAGAGCCAAGTCTAGCACAGTGCCTGGCATATGAATGCAGGCAGGGCCAGGCAGTGGTGGCGCATGCCTTTAATCCCAGCACTTGGGAGGCAGAGGCAGGTGGATCTCTGTGAGTTCGAGGCCAGCCTGGGCTACAAGAGCTAGTTCCAGAACAGGTTCCAAATCTACAGAGAAACCCTGTCTCAAACAAACAAACAAATGTATGCAGGCAGGAAGGGCTGGCTTGGGGAATCAGGAATTTGACAATGTGTTCATTCAAATGAGCTTGTCCATCGTATGTTTTGGGTACTGAGCTTATTCTTCAGCACTCAAGGAAAATATGCAGAGAGCATTGCAAGCAGGAAGACACCAGACTCTACTGTGGAACAAGGTTTGCTCACCTAGCAGCCTTCTTTTGGCTAATTTGGCCCCCAGTATCTCAATTTCAGGAAAGCAAACAGAAGAATCCCATCTTTGATCAACTGTGTTTGATTTGAAATCTGAAGACAGTTTAGGGTCTCAGTTTCATCTGAGTTTGGTGAATAATAATCAGTTATCAGCACTGAGACCTTCAAAACTTAATTAATTAATCAATTGTCTGGCTAGGCTTGGTGGAGGCTCAGTGGTGCACGCCTTTAATCTCAGCACTTGGAAGGCAGAGGCAGGTGGATCTCTTTGAGTTTAAGGCCAGCCTTGTCTACAAGTTTTGCTCCAGGATTCCAAAGCTGTTACACAGAGAAATCCAGTCTCAAAAAACCAAAACCACAATAACAAAAAGGACCCTGCTATTGCCTTTTGTCAGGTAGTGGTGGCACATGATCTTATTGTTGTAAACTTTCTTTTTATTTATTCTATATGTCTTTTACATCACATATCTCATCTCATTCATTTCCCCATCCCTTCGAATCCACCCTCTGCACCTCCTGCAAATACAACAAAATTTAAGAGGAAAAAAAGAGGGGGGGGCTTAAATCTCATCATGGAAGCTGTACTGTGACACAGTGAGTCACACAATAAATCCCTTTGTCCATAAGTCTTTACTTTGAAAATGTTCATTGCAAAGAGCCACTGGTCTGGCTCGAGGCCTCTGGTTTCTACTACACCATCAATGCTGGGCTCTCACTGGGGCTCTTCTCAGACATCCTGTTGTTGCCCTGTGTTGTGGGGATCCTGCAGCTTTGGTCTGCGGGTCCGGGCTCTTCACATGCTCCAGCAGATCATAGTTGTGGTGGATGTTGGGGCAGACCAAGTTAACCCTCGTTCTAGGCCTGGATAGCTGTAGGGTTGGTCTGCCAGACAGTTCTCCCCTGTCCTCACCACCAGGGTGAGCTCTCCAGCATTGCCGCAGCTAAATCACCTCTTGTAGCAATGAGGGAGGTGTGAGTCAGTTCTGCTTTCGTGCGCTCAGGGTCGACTCTCCCACCCTTACACCATCAGGGTCTGTTATTGCCCAGGGGAGGTACAGGGGCCACTCTCCTGAGTGCTGCAGCTGGTGAGGAGCAAGGACAGCCCTCCAGCTCTTAGGACCCTGGGACTAGCCCCTTCCTCCACCTGTCTTAGGCGTTGATGGGTGGAGGGTGGGGAGGGGGGCATTTCTCCTCCAGCCATGCTGCCACACGTTAGATGAGTAACGGGGACAGCCCTCCCCTGCTCACAACATCAGGGCTGGGTCACCATTACCTCAGACCACTGGGCGGCTATGCTGTGCTGCCTAGGCAAGGGGCCCGGCTCACTTTCCTGCAGCTAGTAAGGGGGAGGGTCAAGTTTCTAATCTGTTGCAGGAGGCAAGGGGCTGCTGCTGCAAGACAGACAAGTAGTGGGGGCAGCTCTCCCATGGTTACAGCTTCAGGGGTCGCTCAGCCACACCTGGGCTCCATTGTGTTGCCCAGGCAGGATGCAGGGCCTGCTCTCCCCAGTGTTGTAGCGGGTGGGGGTCAGGGACAACTCTCCCGTTCTTATGATCACAGGGCCAACTCTTCTACCTGCCTCAGACATTGATGGGTGGGGGGAGGAGGAGGAGGAGGATAACTCTCCCCTGTCCATGTAGTCCCCAAACTGATGTGTAGTGGGCAGTTCTCCCATGCTCACAACTTTGGGACCGGCACACCCTCACCTCTGCTAACAGGATTGTCTCTGTTGTGCAGCTCTGATGAGGGTGGTACATGCTTTTAAACCCAGCCCTCAGGAGGCTGAGGGAGGCAGATTTCTGTAAATTCAAGGCCAGCCTGATCTGCAGAGCAAGTTCCAGGACAGCCAAGGATACACAGGAAAACCTTTTCTCAAAAAAATTAAAAACAATATTTAGTATCTGGTTCCATAGACAGTTCAGAAGTCTTGTCTGGGCCATCTGGTATATTATCTCTTCTGCCTTCGCAGGATCCATATTTCTAATTAACCACTGGCATCCAAACCTGCCTGGAGGGACTGCTACCTTCCTCAGGGCCTTTGTGTGGGGCCGGAGGGCCAGATGATTTTGTGGGCTGTCCTGATTGAGAATATCAGAGACACTTTTGGTATGCTGATATGCGCCGGGTGAAAGCCAGGGACAGGAGAGAAGGTTTATGAGGGGTCTGAGCATCAGCTCCCAGTCCTTTCTCCCTGGGTGGCTTGTCAGGAACCTTGAGCTTAGTTGCACCATTTTACTCACCATCTTCTAGTTATAACAGTCCCCAAACCCTGAGCCTGACAGCGGAGAGGAGCCTCAGGGACTGGCAGGATCCGGTGGGACCATATGGATGAAGACAAATTGTCATTTAAACGTCACTAACAGATGAAGACACTGAGATGAGGAGATGAGTGTGATTTGTCCAGTGCAACAGTGTGGTTGAAGATTCTTTTTCTTCTATAGGGAAATTTTGGAACCATGGGTCAATGACTTGGGTCCTCTCTTTTTCTGTCATACCTCATCCTGTCTCTGTGACTTAGACTCCAAGCCTCCTCCCTTGCCATATGGAGCAGACAAATTGCACAATCTGTGTATCAAACCCTGTATCTTAGGCCATATATCCTTTGGGTTCTCAATGAGTAGAAAATAACTCACTCTAGGAATGATTGTACTGGGGGGTGTGGTATAGCGATGACGGTGTTGATGACAGTGGAGACCAAGGAAATGAACAAAGCAAAAGAGGAAGTTGGCAATGCCAGGATGGAAGTGGGTGCTCTAACTTTTGGGGGGAATTCTTCAGCTTTTGACTCATGCAACCTTTTCCAGCTGTAAGGTTTCTTCTATCCTGGTATCTCATGCCACCAAGATGGAGGCAGGCATTTCTTCAAAGCAGCAAGTGCCTTGGCACCTGTCTTAGTTATGTTTCTATTGCTTTGATAATTATTAATAATTACACTCTGCAGCACAGTCTGGCCTCACAGTCACCGCAATCCTCCTGCACCTGTCTCCCAAAGACCAAGATTACAGGCACGAGCTCCCACATCCATTGAGGTGTGGTCTACACTGGGTGCTTCCTTCTTTGTTTATCCTTTTGATCAGAACAGAATGAAGCAATTTCTACCCCTACTCTTTTCCCCAGACCTTGTCTCATTCTTAGACTTGGTGTTCTAGCACAGTTCTTAGGGATCTATTTTCTCTCATCTTTTCTGTACTTGCTGATTTTATGTCAACCTGACACAAGCATCGGAGAGTCATCGGAGAGGAGGGAGCTTCAGTTGAGAAAATGCCTGCATGAGATCTGACTGCAGGCAAGTCTGTAGGGTATTTTATTAATTGGTGATTTATGGGGGAGGGTCTAGCCTATTGTGGATGGTACCCTCCCTGGGAAGGTGGTCCCGGGTTCAATAAGAGAGCAGGCTGAGTAAGCCATGAGGATCAAGCCGGGAAACAGCGCTCCTCCATGGCCTCCACATCAGCTCTTGTCTCCAGGTCCCTGCCCTGCTTGAGTTCCCATCTCAACCTCCTTTGGTGATGACCCATGCTGTGGAAGCATAAGCTGAATAAACCCTTTCCTCCTCAAGCTCCTTTGGTCATGGTATTTCATTATAGCGATAGTAATCAAAACTAAGACAAATTTTGGTACCAGGATTTTGGGTATTGCTGCGACAGACCTGCTTTTGTTGTTTTGGGGAGGACTGTGGAAGGATTCTGGAACTTTGCGCAAAAAAAATCACTAACTGTTCAATGCTTGTGACTTGTACTGGCAAAGTTCACCAGTTGTTTTCTTCTGTGTCCTGCAGAATGTCAGGCAGTTTCTTCTGTGAGGCAGGAACCCTGAAGGACTGTCTCACCTTCTTTAGGCAAGTTCAACAGCCATTTTTTCTGTGGGTCCTGCATGTCTAGTTCATACAGCATACCACCAAGCAGTCCAGGCAAGAGCAGTTTCTTGCCCAAATGTCTAGCAAACTCCACAAGGAGCCTCTTCAATGCCCATCATCCTCATGAAGTAGACTGGTGCTGCCAGGAGCAGATGTTTCTCATTGTTGAGAAAAGTCTGAGTTCTTGAAACTTTTTAAATGCCATATTCTGTAGGTCTTTGAAGTGCTGAAAATCATCTATCTAACTGAAATATATCTCTAAATATCTAGAAAACCTAACTAATATGACTGCAAATTTAGCTATTATAAACAACTATCTATTAATCTAATTTTTAATTATGCATTACATTTTTAAGTGAGCTTCACAATACCTTAAACAAGAGCAGAAATACATATACATAATGTAACAAATCAACCTTAAATCTGTATCAATAGACCAACGTCCATACCAATGCAAAGTATTCATCTCTATATCATATCCCCCTTTAAATGAAAACACACATTTATAAACAACCATTTTGGGAATTTGGGTGTTGTTTTCTCTAAACTTCTTCCTGCTGTTTGTTGGGTGAAGTATTTTTAGGGTTCATGGAGACCTTTCTGGAGGGTCTTGTTCCATCAAACCACATTAGCCTGGAAGGAATCCACAGGTTTTCATCTTCCATGGAAACAAAAGCAGAACCGCTTTTCCAAAGCAACCGTATCCTTAGACCCATATTTTGAAGTCAAGATACTTTTATCTTGGTTTAACTTAGTAGCCCCCATAATCAAATGTCTCTCTGCAGTCAAAATTTCAAATAAAGCACAATAATATACATAATCCAGGCTCTCTGTATTTTCCATCTTTACGTGGCTTATTTTTTTACTCTATTACTTTTTAATATTTATTTTATTATCTTATTAGATATATTAGCTCCATCTCTCTTGGCCTTCCAATATGGTGGAGGTATATTTACTGCCAGCTCTGGGACTGCTGGGTGGGAGTCATGCTCACCACATCGACTCTGGGAAGCACAGTGCAGCACATAAACCTTTTATGTCTGAGTAAAAGGTAAATCTGCCATGCAGCATGCTGCTTGCCCAGGTGAGGGTGCTGAGGGGCAGGTATGCTCTCAGCTACTTTTCTCCTAACCCCAGGTGGGCATACAATCATTCGGACTTGAAGTGTGTGACTGACCAGGCAGGTTAGAGCCCCAAATATATAGGCGCCATTTTGTAGGCAGAGAATGCTCTTTCGTTCCCTGCCAGACCTGAATAAACCACAGAAACTGTATTAATTACAACAGTGTTTGACCAATAGCTTAGTAATATTCCTTGCTAGCTCTTACATCTTGAATTAACCCATTTCTATTAATCTATGTATTGTCACAAGACTGTGGCTTACCAGTAAGGTTCTGTCTGGAGTCTGTCTACTTTAGCAGTTACATGGCATCCAGGACCACAATTATTTTGAATTAAGATCCTGTGATCCTGGTTCGCTGAGGCTGAAGAATCAGCTGTGATTAACAAGATACCAGAACTACTGAAGTGAAGCCTTTGCTTTGCTGAGATGCTCCATGCTTGTCAGCTGGAGCTGAGAAATTAGCAATGATTGAGAAGTGACCAGCATTGTTGAGGTGAAACCTCCTGGAAAATGTTTGCTGAGAGGTAGCATACGGAAGCTGTGTTCCAGAGACAGCCAAGGTTGTTCCTCATGCTGGCAGCCCAATTTGGTCATGTATACCACCCAGAGGGTGGGTACTGGTTTTGAAGCAGGAAGGGGTCATGGAGAGCAGTTGAGGCTTGACTCTGTGAGAGACCATTGGAGAAGGAGCAGTCTCAGTGGTGGCTGAAGGCCCAGGAATGAAGGGGTCATGCAAAGACATTGAGGCTTGTCATCATGAAGAGGGACCAGGAGAGGCTATTGGTGAGAGTACAGCCCAGATGCAGAAGACCCCAGTATTTTGGAGTTGCCAGTACCATGGAATGACCACCAAGAACAGCAGCAGCATGGAGTGGAGCCAGCTGGAACCTAGAAGACAAGGTGTGTGTTGCAGAGAAGTGAACCAAGCCCCTTGAGAAGCCAGAAGATGATGAGTGTGTCCCAGACATTAGACATTACATTATTTACACTTTTTCTTTCTCTCTCTTTTTAATCTTAAGGGATTTAGAAATTTAGGATTAGGCACTATGATCCTCAGAAATTTTTACTTGTTTGCTTCACAAGGATCTTTTAATTTAAAAAGTATTATTTTTATATATGAATGAGTATGTTGCTTGAATGCATTATGTGCACCATGTCTGTGCAGTCCTGCAGAACTCCTGGGACTGGAATTGCAAGTACTGATGAGCCACCATGTAGACGCTGGGACCTGAACCGCAGTCCTCTAGAAGAACAATTGGTGCTGTTCAGTCAACCCTCTAGTTCTGTTTTGCGCTACAAATATTATTATTATTCATTGTCGTGTATGTATGGTGTCTGTGGTTACATGCGTGGCACGCATGTGGCAGCTGTGTATGTATGGTGTGCGTGGTTGCTTGCATGGCACATTTGGCAGTCAGAGGGCAATGTTATGCAGTTGTTTCTCATTTTTTGTGAGTTCTGGGGATTAAACTCAGGTCGCCAGGCCTGCATGGCTAGCGCCTTTACCCACTAAGCCATCTCACGACTTGTGTATTGTGGTTTTGAAGCAGCCTCACTGTTGAGGTTGACTTTGAATTCAAGCTCCTTTGTCTCAGCCTTCTCAAGTGCTGGGATGACGTGGCCGTCCACGATCTTCAGCTTCAAGGCCTCTGCCCCGCCTCTCAGGACATGATCTCCGGTTAGCCCACTCCTTGTTTTGGACCCAAGAGCTCAGAAAAGGTGAAGACAGGTTCCAGTGAAGAGTCTCTTTTCCTCCCTTATCTAGAGTTAGAGGAACTTAAACAAAGAAACTAATATGTGAGCGTTGTAATATGTGATTCCCCAACATGTTTCCCTTGAGGGATGAGCTGTTACTATACCTCTGAGAGACCATTGAAAGCTTGACTTTCCATAATATCCAAGAGAAATAGCTCTAGGTGGGTAGCTGCATGGCTTTCTGCTCAATTTCCTTTTTACTGTGGGTGAGAAATGCCACGAACATGGGGCTGTGCTACTACTTATCTGAGGGTTCTGGAAATATTTGTCACAAATGGATTGCTTTATTCTCAATGTGTTTGAGTGTTTTGTCTGCATATAAGCATGTACACCATGTACATGTCTGGTGTCTGTATGGGTTAGAAGAGGGCAATGGAATTTTGAATGGAGTTCCAGACAGTTGGGAGCCACCGTGTAGGCTCTGGAAGGGAATCTGGGTCCTCTGTGGGCAGCCATATCTCCAGCACTGCTGATGCCTTCTGAAAGGGTGAATAGTGTTTGTTTCAGATGAAGGGACTCAGTTCTGCTATTGCTTCAGAAGACCAGCGATTCGTTTTGCATACTTGAATGGGGTCTCAGCACAGAAGTCCTGGCACCCTCAGCTCTCCAGAGAAACCAGGATGCTAAGCACACAGGATTGGCCCCTCAAAGGAATGGACAGACATAAAGCCTCTTCTTCCATCCAGAAAGCTGGGAATTGGAGGTGATTCATAGCCTGTGATTTGTATTTTCTGTTGGACCAGCCATATCAAGCCCCTATAACCAGGACCAGAGGTGGCTGGTAGGCTAAATGACCTTTATAGTCAAGGGCTTCCCAAGCTCCCACAACCAGGAGTGGAGATACCTAATGGTCTAAATAACCCTTACATTAACTGTATAGCCAGAGATTTCTACAACCAGGATTAGAGATGGCCAACAGCCCCAAAATGATCTCTACACTACCTGTATGACCAAGAGTCTTCCTGAGGCCCTTAAACTAGTACAGGTAGCCTATCTCTAGAAACCACCTTCTTGTAAGAAATAACATGTAGCCTGAGTTGAGTTTTCATATAGTTTTGCCTTCTTGGGCACCGGGAATTATATTATACCAGGAAACTTATTCCCCAAATTTTGTGTTTTGAAGATGCTGGCAATGAACCAGTTGGCATCAGACTCCTCAGGTCTCTGACCCAGGTTGATGAAGTCAATCTGAATTGGGTTTTCGTTCTCACCGCTTTGTGGTTTGCTTCCCTTCCTGGACACCTGCAGGGTCCCCTCAGACTTCAATGGATTTGTCTGCTTGTCTTAGGTTGCAGTCTCTGTCTTATGCCATTGCATTGTATCAGTTTTTTTGAATGCAAACTAGAAATAATAGTTTTTGTTTTTGTTTTTGTTTTTTTTTTTAATATCCCGTATGGAGTGCCTAGTAAATCAGCCATTTCTCCCCTCCCCCGGCATCATCTAGATCTCCGTAATGACTTCTAAGTATTACCTAGCACTGCTCTATGGCGCTGTTAATTGCTTTACCACTTATTGACCCCTTCTCCTGTCTGCACAGAATCCATCCCTGGATTATTTTCTCAAAGAACTGATCATATTCTAAACGGCACTGTGTGTAGATAGACACGTCTCAGCAATTCTGCGCAAGTATTTCTACAAAGTGTTGTTAACACTGGGGCGGGCTCCGTTCCACGCCTCTCCTCCTTGCCTTTCTGTGGGTGACGTGCTGTGTGAATCCACGCTTCTTTATTTGTCTCTCAGGGCAACCCTGGGACTTTCCACATCAGCCATCAGTTGCCTTCCTTCCCTTTTCCGAGTTTCTTCCTTATTCCACTTCACTTCCTCACCTGTGACTGGCAACCTTGTTTATGGCTTTGATTTGTCTCTTTGGTTTCACTTTCTCTGTTTAAAAAAAAAAATCTCTTTAGAGCTTTGGTCTTTGGGATCATATTTTGTATGAACTTGCAGCCCTCACATCTATGATAAAATATTTCAAATGTATCTAGTCTCTTCTCATCTGTCTGGTTATTGCATCATGGGAAGTGATTTGACCATTTCCCTCCAGGACATTGTTAATTTCGCTTTCCAGTTAACTTCTTCCTTTTTGGCTGAAACAATATTTTCTATCTTGAAGGAGAGAAGGTTTTCACCAGGCCCACTCAGAAGTTGCTGTTGTCTTAACAAAGGCGAGGACTAGGCTGATGGCCCCAATGACTGAGCAGTGTGGAGCAGAGGCGTCTGATGGTGGGCAGGTGTTAATCCTTCCCATGAAAACAAGACTCAGAATTATGGGTAGATAGCCTAGAATTCACCGGGTTCTGAATTGGGGTTCCTTTCTTTACCTGACATTAGAGGCTTAGACAATCTATCAATATCTTAAGGACATCAGTGAGATAGTCACCCAGGGACCATTCTTAAAAATGCATTTTTCATATGTTGTGATGCTTAGCATGATGTCCCAGGAAAGAAATACCAACATTAGTAGTGATTAAAAATGACCCTTCTTAAACTTTTTGTATTATGTACTGTCATTTTTGTTTCGAATATGAAAGTGTTAAGTAGGTATGAAAGTGTAGTGTGTTTGTAGGAGTGAAAAGTAGATGTCTGTTCTCCATGCGTCACTTCCTCTTTCCCGGAGAACTTACTTCCACCAGAAATTTTGTCCTCGCCGTCACTGCCACCCTCCGGATGTATCCATCCATCCCAAGCCTACCGACCATGGATCAGGCTGTTCTTTTTGTGTAGGCAGACGTCTCTCAGTCCCTGCTTCCTGCTACATTGTACTCCAAGGTTGTCTGTCTCCCTTTTCACCACCACTATTTAAATCGTATGCGGCTTGAATCCCTTTGTTGCCATGGAAACCTCGCCTACTTTCTACAGTGCCTCAGAACTGTATCCAATTGGCAGACCTGTGTGAACAAGTCTCAAGATGTACGTGGTGTGCGAAACCTACGGTGGCTCCCAGGTTCAGGTTCTTCTCTCCTCGCCTATGCTTCAGCCTTTCTCAGTATGTTACTTCTAGCTTCTGTGTTTTTGTACAACCTGTAGTCCTGCTAAGAATGTTCTCTGTAGTTTGGGCCTACTAAGTTCTTCAAGATTCACCTCATGCTTTGCCTGTCCGTGACAAGCCAGGTGGTGGATGCTCTCCATCCGTGTTCCTCAGGGAACTTCTGTCATGAAGCTTTATTTGTACGCGTACTACATTGGGTGGGATTTCCCTGCTTGTAGCTGTGACCGGAACAAGACAATATTCTGTGAACGTTGACTGACCAAATAAACAAAAATCAGGCATAGCCTTGCCACCACCACGCCTGGCTTCCACTGGGGACTAGTTTCCTGACAAACAAGGATTTCCTCAGGGAACAAATACTTTTAAGTCAGAAGTAGAAACTCATGGGCACACGATGTCCAACTCAGAATATACTCTACCCCAAAGAGTTCCTTGATGTGGATATGACCAGCAGACCCCAGGGACTTCCAGAATGAGGCTCTGGTTCTGATAAGCAGTTTTTATCCTCTTGAATAAAAAGAGAAAAAAGGTATATTGGAGACCATCTTGCTTCCCTGGCTTGAGTCAGAAATGTGTTTGTCTAATTAACTGGGAATTCCGCATCTTTTACAAAGTTCCTTGGGGAGATTTCTAAATACCTTTGAGAAGATTAGGAAACTACATGTCCATGTGCTGATGGCATGCCAAGGAAATGAAATATAAGGGAATGATGTCATCTATCCGTCCGTCTGTCCGTCTATCCATCTGTCCATCCATCTGTCCATCCATTCATCTGTCTGTCCATCCGTTCATCTAAGCACTGTTTGATGAGTGTGTATGTGTGTGTCCATGTGTGAACACATATGCATACATGTATGTGTATTCATAAGGGAAAAGGACCTATACTATACAAGGCATGTATACCCGACCAACTCTCATGGAAAGGTCATCTTTCCTTTCACACTTGCAGGGCCTGGCCTGGTGGAAGAGTGAGAGACTAGGTGGACTCTCACAGAAAACCTCTTCCAACTTATTTATATTATGTCCTGAGGGTGATGATTAAAACATTGCACAGAGACTGGAAAAAGGAATATCCTTCATGCAAATCCTCACTTCGAGGCTTTGGTGACTCCCATCTTGAATTTTATTTCCTGTGCTCTGGAGAGTTTAAGCCCTGGAAAGTACTGAGATGATTTAGATCAGTGTCCCTATGTGGGAGGAACAGGCCTCAAGTCCCGCCTGGTAGACTGTGTGGCTCCAGCTGACTGGGCACATTTTTCTGCCTTCCCTTCCTTCCACATGGGAGTTCCTTCTGAAACTGCTTGCTCCTCAAGACTTTGACCTTTTTCAACAGAAAAGCAGCTTCAAGGCACCTGAGCACCTGTTTAGCTTTCTGACCAAACTCCTAACAGATAGTCAAGTGGGGAGACTTGCTAGACATTAGGACAGGTGCCTCCTTCCAGCTTTAATTCTTCTTGCCCACACTGGGTATTCAGAGGGAGAGGAGGGCATGGGGCTACACCCTGCTCTTGTGACAACCCAGGACTCTG
The DNA here is from genome assembly GCF_950005125.1 of Chionomys nivalis. NCBI lineage: Eukaryota > Metazoa > Chordata > Mammalia > Rodentia > Cricetidae > Chionomys > Chionomys nivalis. The sequence continues at coordinate 45,525,221 of NC_080094.1, read as the reverse complement.
AAATCTCAGTTCACTCTGGGCTGCAAACTCAGCAGAGTTTGCTTAGGTACTAGGAGTCAATCCCTTTCCCATTCTCTTACAAATGGCGGCCCAGACAAAGGACTGCAGGGAGATGAAATGGAAGGGAGTGAGGCCTTGGTATTCTTTGTGAACCCATGCTTCCCTGCTGGCTACTCTGACCGCTGTGTCAGAGCACTTAGGTCTTACGCTGACAGAGTTTTAGGCAGTTCCCTGTGAAAGTAGTTTTAGAAAAGAACTATGTGTAGTTTAGCAAGAATGTCCTGCCATCAACAACTGATTGGTCCTGATGTTAGTGTGGTTCTTCCTTCTGCCCCATACCCAGGAAGTGTCTGGATGCTTGGCCTTTCGTTAGTAAAGATCCTGTTGCTAAGCTTAGCCAGAAGCCACTGACTTCTGACATTTCTTCTTACTAATTTGCTATTTATCAACATCCCCAACTCTTTGCCTATAGAACTCATTTTCTTTAGTTTTTATTCTCTGACATTTATAATATGAAATGGTGGTGTATTTTCTCATCACTGACAAATACCTAACAAAAGCAGTGCAAGTGTGCACAGATCTATTCAGGTGACAGTTTGAGAGGATACAGTCTGTCGTGGCGGGGAAAGAAGGGTGAAGCTCCCTGGTAGTGGAGCATGTGGTAGGGGCTTCCACAATTAGCTGAACCAGGCACGAATTGGGGGTGGGCTACAACCCTTTCTGCTCTCATGAACCATCCCTGAAAGGCTACGTGACAAAGCAGATCATCAGCTGGGAATCAACCGCTCGGAACAGAATCTGAGGCCATGAACATTCACATCCAAGCCATCAGCGATGGATCTCATGGTAGTTTCATATATGTACACTTTTTTTTTTTTTTTTTGGTTTTTTGAGACAGGCTTTCTCTGTGGTTTTGGAGCCTGTCCTGGAACTAGCTCTTGTAGACCAGGCTGGTCTCGAACTCACAGAGATCCGCCTGCCTCTGCCTCCCAAGTGCTGGGATTAAAGGCGTGCGCCACCACCGCCCGGGTTGTACACATGTGTTTTCATTATAAGTCTCCTCCATGGCTTCCCATCTTCTCATGTAATGTTTGAAGTCATGTCTGGTCTCTCTCCTCTTACGTAATCTCACTGGAGCTCTCCCTATACCTCATATGATGGCTTTGAATCAATTTTATTCCCTGTGTGTTAAAAAGTGCCATCAAATAGAAACCTTAGACCACTGGGTTTCAGTCAGCCCAATTTCTTACCTCCTTCCAAAGATTGGTTTTATAGGAGATACTATTTTAAAATAACTTTAATTCAATAGGATTCACTTTAGGCTTACTTTGTCCAAGAACAGCAAAATTCACTCCTATTTTTTTTAAATGATATCTCTCCTGTGAACAAGAAAGTAGTCCATTCCCTCCATACACAGACGAGGAGTCTTCACAAGGCTTCTCATTAGTTATCCAGAAGTTGCTTTGGATGTGCCTTGTCTGGAACACACTTAACCTTCTCTGCTGTCTATAGAGGGCAGCGACAAAAGTGGACGTCTCCCAAGTAGAATACACTCGAACCCAAAGTGACACTCTTACCTGTAGTGTACACACGAATCCAAAGTGACACCCTTCCCCATAGTATACACTCAATGTGGGGACTGAAGTCGTCTAGACAGAACATGTTTGGTCAGTTGAAAAGAAAATGGGGGAATTAGGCACAACACCTCCCTCCCAGTTGTGTCTGAGGAAGCTCCTAAGTGTCTCCGTATTTACAATATTGACAGAAAGACTAACTCTTGCTATTATCATGATAAACAAAGTCCCACAAGGGAAAACACCTATGAGAGATGAACCATTGTGGACAATGCGGAAGTATTGATTTGCCGCTCCCTCTCCTCAATCCTTCCTCTATTGATGAATATGGCCTTGCTTCCTCTGTTACCATTGGATCTCTGACACTCCCAGCAGGTGCCCCTGATTATGTGTGGTGTCACCTGTGGCTGCAGTGGGGATGGGGAATATCTGCAGCTGCCTCAGCGTCCCTGGGGCTTTTGTCCACGTGGAAAAACAGCAGTCTCCTTGGGTTCACACTCAGAGACACCCTAGGTTTTCCTGCACTTCTCACAACTTAGCACCATCTATTCTGCAAGACAACACAGAGGAGCCAAACGTGGATAGCCTTTAGGGAGCTTACTCTTTTCAACAGAAAAAATGAGATTAGGTACCGACCACAGGATTTCCCTTTGCTGCCCTCAGAGCCTCTTGGAATGGCTCCGTCTCTGTAAGCATGCACACACATTCTCGGCTGTGACCACAGTCCCCAGCCTGCCCGAGTTCTCGCCCCCACAGTCTTGGCACATCAACTCGCTCTTATCAGAGCCGGCCACCCATCTACATCCACATTCTCTATCTGCTCTTCAGCTTCTCCTTCCCTCCTCCACAGCTGCGTCCCACGCTCCATCTCTTCAGCGATTTCCGTGCTACTCTCACGAGCAGGCCTTGGCCACTACTGTTCTCGTCCTACCCAAGCCAAGGCTGGGTTGTGTATGTTTCATCTGCTTCTACTGTGTCCCTACCGGGGCCCTTGAGGCCTGTAGGAAGAAGCTACCTCACCTCAGCAATGGGTGTCCTTCACTTGGCTCTCCCTCTGCTCCTTAGTCCTACAGGGCTTCCTTCCACAGCCATCATTTTACGTAGTACTTTCCTGCAAATCTGACATTATGACTTTCTTTATACCGACTAGTGAAAAGGGGCACCTTTGGCATTTCCCATCATGCATCTGTTGTCTTACTGCTGTAGTGGCAGAAGATCTATATCCTATCTGCCTCTTACACAGGCCTCAAATCTTCAATTACTATCTAATACAGAATTGATTAGGTTTTTGTCCTAGGTTGCTGATATGCTATTTCTAAAGCTCTTGGGATTTAAGTAGCAGGAGTATCTTTGATAACATGAGAATTAATTAGCTCTGGGCTGTGTAGTCAGAGGCTGCTCCTTCGTTTCCCCTATTAATCTGTGCATCATCACAAGGTCATGGCCTACCAGCAAGGGTCCAACAGACTCCTGTAGGTGTCTTTCTCCTTTGACGGCTACATGGTGTCTCTTTGATTCTACCTACTCTCTCCTCCTCTATCTGCTTGGAATTCCCACCTTGCCCTATTCTGCACTGCAGTAGGCCCAAAGCAGATTCTTTATAAACCAATGGTATTTACAGCATGCAGATGGAAATTCCACATCAGGCCTGTCCCAATGATCAGGTATACAGAGAGAGCAAAATGCTCTAATGGACAGCAATTAAGGAAGGAACTCACAGCTGATCATGAACCATCTTGGACGAAGAGATGGAAAAATTGTAAGAGCCGGAAGTTAGGAGGACTGGACCAAAACAGTGTTTTCTGGACATGACTCCATCTGTCTTGTTTACATAATGAATCCCCCCCCCCCCAAAAAAAAAAAACACCTGGTTCTTGGAGCCTGCTTCCTGGATGGGGGCACACTTTCGTGAGTACCCTGATGGTCCACAATGAGCAAGTACAGAATCTTTCTCCCTGTGTCTGGCCATTGGGCTAGCCCTTCTGACGTGTGTCCTTTGTATCCTCAAATATAAAGATATTGTGACAAGTGTTAACGTTTCTGAGCTCGAGCCTTGCTAAGTTATTTATTCCATTTTAAAGGGTTGTGGGGTTTCTTGAATTTAGAGCCAGTTATTAAAAACGGTGCGTGGCTTGGCACCTGGGGAGTGAGCTCGGCTCCCGATGGAGGAGCGGGTTTACTGGGGAACGTGTTACTGTACTACGGTAGTTCCGCTACTGTATGTAACTGTGGAATGCGGGATGGTGGACCTGAATCGCTGCACGCCCACAGGGGCTGAAACAGAATGCTGCTTCTCAAGGACCTTTCGGTGTCTGGTTCTTATCCTATTTAACTTGAAACTCTACTGGCATGCGCCTTCTCACCGCAGCCATGTGCGTCATCCTTATACAAAATGAAAAACCAAACCAAACCAAAGCAAACCCAAGGAAGGCAATGCCTCCTTCCTGCTTACTGCTGCTCCTCTTGAGAGAATCCTTCCCTGGTTTTTCTTTCATGTCTCAGCCCTCAACATCTTTGCTCCCATGACCACCTAATCCAGGCCTTCTGATGACTGTCTTGCCCCCGCAGTCAATGCTTAGTATGTTTCATGGGTTGGCTCCTCAGCGGTGTTTCACGTTGACCATTTTCATTTCTTACTACACCACAACCTTCCCTGCCCTCATGTCTGCAATGTTGCCCTGCTTCTCTGTGCGCCACTCCTTCCCTGGTCTCCCGTAGTATCTGCTGCTGACCCTTTAACGGTTCTGAACTGCACCCTCTGTCCGTGCCTTGCTCTCCTCTGAGTCCTAGCTCACAGCTGTGGTTTGGATTGGGTTTGAGTGTATGCTTCCTCTTTCTCTCAGTGGTGGGTGTCTCAGAGCCTGTTGTTGGACTGGTGACAGGGAACAGTGAGGCTTGGTGGGATAGTCCTCAGGTCCCTGAAAGTCAGCTCTCACATGGAATTCGGGTAGCTCTTTGGGGACCATTGAGGTGTTTTTGGAAGGAAGCATGTTTTAATGTAGCCTGAGTCTGAGTCCTGAGTTGGTTTTGGTGTCCTGTCTAGTGATGTTATCTCCATGTGTCCTTACCCTCTCAGTTATCAGTTGTTATGATGTTCTTGCCAGAGCTGGGTTGAGGCTGGCACCATGTCATGACATTGCCAGAGCTGCAAGTTAAATACGATACACATCTTTTCTTTATAAGTCAGGTTGCCTCGTGGGTCTGGCTCTAACAAAGCTGGACTTTTATCCAGTGTTACACCCATGACTGTTTTATCACCTGCTGGATGCTTATCTGTGGCTTCTCCTGTCTTCTCTCCTCACTCTAACTTCACATCCAATCAGTCATCACCTCCGATTCCTTCTGCCTCACGGCCCTACGTTTATGTCCTCTGCCTTAAGAAATAGCCCTGGGTTCACCTCGCAGGTGATCTGTCTGCTGCTAGTTGTAAGATCATCCAACCGGTTCTTTATTCCACAGCCAGAGTGATATTTCCTCAAAAATTCAGTTTGTAGAGTGTAAACCTAGATTGGATCTGCTCCATGGCAGGTGGCAGAAAATTTATTGCTAAATGAGTAAGGGCTAGGGAAATGGTTCAGTGTGTAAAACGCTCATTGTGTAGCCATGAGAACCTGAATTCAGATCTCTAGCACCCATAAGAAAGCCAGGATCTTGGGATTTTGTGTGTAGTAGAAAAAGCAAGCTCCAGGTTCAGCAAGAGACTCCCCTTCAATAAATAATGTAGAGACTAGGAAGACACTTGGAGTTGACCTCTGGTTTCTACATGCACCTGAATGGGCAAGTGTACCCACACATACTTCTAACATGCATGGAATAAATGAATGAAAGAGCAAATGTGACATTTCAAACTCTGATTCTTAGACTGTAAGCTTTTTGACATGGTTTCTGGCCTCCTGACCTGGATAAGTACACTCTTCTCTCTGGCACTGAATAACTCAAACCCATCCTTCTTCTGCATGGAACACCCTTCCTTGCCACAGATTCAACTTTCGGGGAGCCTTTCCTGCTCCACCTTCAATATGGTCCTATGTCATCTGGTCCACCTATGGCGTACTTACTAGATGTTATTGTGAATGCCAGCAACACACACCCACTGGCAGTTTCAGAGCAGCTCAGTCACACCACATTCCTGGCAATACTTGGTGTAGCCAGACTTTCAATTAAAGGTCTACTCGGTGTAAAATGTAGCTAGATTTCCATATTTCTAATTTTTAATGAGGTAAATTGTCTTCTCAAATGTTGACTGTCCGTAGTATCTATTGTTGGATAAAATGCATGCATTCCCCCATGGCAGATTGGTTTTCTTTTTCATGTTTCCTTGTAGAAGGTGATCCTATATTCTGAAGAGCAGTCCTATAAAAGTCCCCAAAGTCACCAAGACATTTTTCTATATTTTGCTTTGAAAGAGCTTGTTTTTGCCTTTTATATTTGTGGGAATCTTATAATTGCTGTATCACTTCTCTTGGAGAGCAGCCTCCATGAGGATAGAAAGCATCGTCTTGATTCATGTTGGTGCCCAGTGTTTCTCACACAGCTGGAGTCACCTTGGAGGGGATCACGGAGTAACTGAGTAACTGATCCAATGAGTGAGCAAAGTGGCTGAGATAGAAGCAGAGTGGTATAGAGCTCAGGGATACGGAGAGATGCTTTCTAAGTGATGAAGGAAGAGACCGAGTTGATAGTGGTCCTCAGTCCTGGTTCCACACTGGAATCTCTTAGAGACTCCTTAGGTGTGCTCCGGAGGGCTTCCTCTAAGATGTTCTCTGCCTCTGGTCTGAGGTGTGGTTCGGGCAGTGTATGAGGTCAGGATGATAGCGCTGGGTTTTGAGGGAAGATGGAATGCTGGTTGAGGACACAGATATGGATATTAGCAGACTTGGGTTTGGGTTTCAGCTTTGCCACTGCATGCCCTCTTGAACCTGTTTTCTTAGCATGTGCATCATAAAAAAAAATCTATCCGCCCTGCTTATGACAGTCAGAGAGATAAGTAGTTCCTAGAATGAAATGTGCTTTAAATTATTTTCATTTCCTTTCGTCATTTTCAAGGCTAGTTCTCATTTGAGGCTGACTTTAACGGTAGTATACAACGTGGTGCCTGGGAGAGATGGGTCAGTGAGAGGGAGTGGAGGATGCGGACTAAAGGGGCTGAGGCTGGGAGAGTATGCTGTGAGAAGTTAGTGCTAGTGGCAGGTCCAGGACAGGTGTGAGGAATCTTCCAGAAGACAACTGAGTGAGTGGTCAGGATGCAAAGGGTGTGGCTTCTCCCGGTTTTTATGGACACTGCCATTCTTTCAGCTGCTCAGTAGGGGTCTCCTAGAGTTCTTGTGCTCGGTATCTCTGTCTCTGTGTCTCTTTCCAGAGCAGTGCCCCCTCCTCTTTCTGTCTCCAGAGTAGTTCTTAGGATTAGGAGGAAGATCAGGCAGAGAGTTGAGGACCAGGACAGCAGAAGCAAGAACTGATCGATGTTCATCCACATCAGGAGAGAGTGATAGCTGGGCCCAGAGAGGAGGACTGTGAAGCTTTATAGGATATTTGGGTAGCTGTGTGACCCGGCCTTATGACTCTGAGAGAAATGGAGTGGGGAGGGCTGTGGAGATATCTCAGTGGTTGAGAGGATTTTCAGCTCTTGCAGAGGACTGGTCTTCAATACCAAGCACCCATGTTGAGCATCTCATAACTGCCTGTAACGCCAGCTCCAAGGGATGCCTCTGACTTCCTCTTCTGGTCTCCAAGGGCACCGCACTCACTGTAGCCTTTTGCCACATACACAATTAGCACTTTATAAAGAGAGTGGAGGGTAGCGGTAGGACCAATGCTAGTTGCCTTCCTGAGGTGCTAAACCTTTTAGATGGTCATTTAACATTGTACAGTGTCAGGGGGAGGGACTGAATCTGCCATTCAAGCTCATTCCAGTCGTTATAGTAGCTCTCAACTATTTGGGCAAACTTGGGTGGGAGGAGTCTGGAAGTTCCTTGTCAGTTCAGGAGGTCCCTCAGATATGTCTGTGCTCGTATCTTCAACTGCACACCTCACACAGCCGTCTGACTCTTCCACAGACATCTTCCTGTCACGTGTTCCAAACAGAGGTCTTGATATTCCTGCCCAGCCTGTCCGTCTCCAGTTTCCTGGTTCTGATCAATGATTTTCTAATTACTGTGTTGCTCAAGTGAAAAGTTAAGTGTTTGACCCGGACCCCTCCCTTTCCCCTTATCACCACCACCCTATCGATCGGTGTGTTTTAGGACTGCCCCCCCACCCCCCTGAAACGGACCTTGCCTTTCTGTTCAGCTCATTTCAGCTGCTCTCCATGGGTGCTCCACCCTCCTTCCTTCCCAGAACCCTCTCACTCATTGTCTTTCCACCATACTACCTGTCGAGCTAAGCACGTGCACAAACACAACCAGGAAACTCATAATCTGTACAATTGGACGGGGTTACAACTTTCAATGCTTCCTTCCTTCCAACCTTTGCTCTTTGTCTTTGAAAACATCACTTTTCTTCATCTGGCTGCTAAGACAGTCCACAAGCACCTGGCCTAAGTTCCTGCTTCAGTTCATTATCACATATCACATATCTTCATTATCACATATCTTCGTGGGGCTTGCTTTTCCAGAACAGGCAGAAATTTGGAATGTGTCCATGAAACATAACTCATGGAATCAGAGTCTCAGACTCCAGCCGGCCTCTAGGTTATTCTTAAAGTTTTTCTGACTATAATGGGAATTTTTCTTTTGATAAAGCCACTATGGTTTGAACACTCGACCACAGTGTCACTGGTTCAGCTGTTTCTTATTTCTGTTAGATTGCCAGGAACCTGACTCTTTGGGATCTTGTTGATGACATTCACAATTATAGATCATTAAACTAGACTGTAAATGCATTAGATTTATGATGAAGGCCACAGTTACAATGGCCATACCTGGTCAAGTTCAAATTAGAATTTGAGTTCTGCCAAATCCATATGTGATATCCATTAGGTTAATTACTTGAAATTTGGATTTCCTATTAAATCCAAATATGTAATTACCATTGATAGACCTTCGCAGAGGTTCCCGTTCCAATGTTAAAATAAATGGGAAATTAAAAACCGGGTTGTTTTACTGCCTGTTCTCATCCTGAGACCTAAATTGGTTCCCATTACTTCCAGCTAATTCACTAATATATGGAATAAAATATATATGGAATTATATATATTAAATATGGAATAAAATACATATTCCCGCTTTCAACTAAAATAGAGTCTGTAAGGTCCTTTAGACTCAAAACAAATTGATCTGAGAGAAAATAGATTTTTGAAATACTTTCCTGGACACCCAGAAGGAAAAGGAAATCTCTGAGCTTATTTTTGCATTTATTACCTTAATGTTCCTCATTGGGTGGGTTAGCGATGATTTGTGGGCAGACATACTCTTGAGGCAGACCTCTTCCATGAGAGAAAACACAACATTGCAAGTGATGGAGCCCTTGAACTATGAGACAGTGGTATGAGGCAGTGGGCCCCTGGGAAGCGGCAACGTTTGAAGCCTGTAAAACTAAGTTGCAGGTTGTTGGCATTCGCCTGCCTTCTCAGCAAGGAAGCAAAGCAAATTATTTCTGGGGGCAAGACCCTCAATTTATCCAGAGAGGACGATTCTCATAGATTGAAGTCAGCTGTGCCTAAGCTCATCCTTGACTGTCACCAAACACCCAGAGCCTCAAACTCCGGGGACATACATGAAAGTCAGCAGAATGAACACACAGCAGTTGGGAGGATACACAAATGCCCTATAAGTAATTTGTAGTGGAAGTATAAAACTAAGTACCCCCCCATCTCTCTCTCTCTCCTTTTTAAAGACAAGGTTTTAAGTCAGAGGACAAAGAATAGAACTATTTGAAAGAAATTGCAGTACCACTCTTCCCAACAGCAACCATGGAAACCACACTCGGTGGGACAGTATCTCCAAAATGCAGAGAATGCACCGAAGGAGTACACTTCTGATAGGCGTTGTTGAAGAGAATTTTATTTTACTTGATTTTTCCTCTTTTAAAATTTTCTATTTTTTGAAAATTTTATAGATGTGTACAATCTATCTTAATTATACCCATCCTCCATTCTCTGCCCTCCCATTCATTCTCAATATATCTCCCTTCCAGTTTCAAGTCAGATTTTTGTTTTATTAAAAAACCCATTGAGTCCAATCTTGTGTTGTCCTTGTGCACATAAGCTGGAGGATTATCCACTGGGAAATGGGGAACCTGCCACTAGGCACAGCTTAATGAAAATTGGGCCTGTCTCCCTCAGCAGCTATCAAAAATCGACAGCTCCGCAGCTGGGAGTGAGGACTGGGGAGCCCCTCCCACCTCCCTGCTGGAATCTATAACTGGCTTGATCTTGTGAAGATGACCATAGTTATGAGTCCCTGTGTGCAGCAGCCATGTCATGTCCAGAGGACAGCATGTTACAGCACTCTTCCCAGTCCTCTGTGTCCTCTATTCTTTCTGCCTGATGTCTGTGACATCCCCTGAGTCTTGGGTGTAGGCGTTGATAAAGATGTTCTATCTGAGCATTCATGGTAACTTATTCTCAGTACTTTAAAAAATGTTTGTCTCTTTATTAGCCACTACCCACTGTAATAAAAACCTTCTCTACCCAACATTGAGATCAACACAAATCTATGAATAGAAACATAAGCATTTAGAAGGATTTTGACACACACAAAAAAAGCAACTAAATAACACCAAATTTTCACTTCATGGACCTATGACTTCACTAGTCACATGTTTACAGTATCAGCCATGACATTCTCTCCCATGGAGCAGACCTCAAATTCACTCAAGAGTGTAGTTGGTTACTCCAGAAACAGTCTCGCCACTATTGCACTAGTGAGCACATGGTTGATGGTGGGCTTGTAGTATGCAGGGTCCAGCACTGGGTAAGGTCTCTTATGTCTTTTCTCTTCCAGCAGCCTGCATAGCCTCTTCTAGCAGAGGGAGAGCTTCTTGTCAATCCTACATTATTTCTCTGTCTCCTAAATCCAAAGTGAATGGCATCCTGCTGAAGAGAGTTTTAAGAAAGATGATCTAGTAAAGAAGGTCTAAGGTGTAAAAAGTAATTATGGCCTGGGCAGTGGTGGTGTATGCCTTTAATCCCAGCGCTCAGGAGGCAGAGACAGGTGGATCTCTGTGAGTTCGAGGTCAGCCTGGTCTACAGAGTGAATTTCAGGACAGCTCCAAAGCTACAGAGAAACTCTGTCTCAAAATAAGAAAAAAAAGTAATTATGGTCAAAGAAACTGTAAGATTAAAGATAAATTTAAAAACCTACTATCTGAATGAATGAATAACAATAATACAATAATAATGACAACAATGATGTCATTAATAAATATATGATAGGATTGAGGGAAGTTCAGAACTAAAGTATTATTGAACACAAGCGTGAAAAATATTCAGAAGTTACTGGGAAGTTATGATTGTAGGATCCTTGTTTGGGGAGTAAAGATACTCTTTTTCCTCTATTAACTATATACAATGTAATCATAAAAAAGAATAGAAGTAGGGGGCATAACTTCTGAAATGGTCAAGGGAACTATGGAATAAGTACACTAATGAAAATATATTGCAATCAATCTAAAAAAATAAAACTGGTTATGTTGACACTCAGGAGGTCCTAGGTTCACTACCCATCACCACACAAGACAGGTATGGTGTCACATGGCTGCAATCCCAGCACTGAGAGATGGAGACTAGAGGTAGGACACTTAATTAGCAAGTGCAATAACCTGAGTTCCAACCTAGCATCACCACAAAAATAATAAAATAAAATAAAATAAAATGGAAAGGAAGATGCTTGGAAAAGAAATTCACAGCATAGAGAAAAAGGACAGAAAATGGGAACGAAAAGGTGGAAACAAGTTCAGAAATATCACTGATGTACTAACCTCACTCCTAAAAGGCAAAGTTGAATACTACCAACAGCTATAAATACTATAGTGACTATACTAGTCTTAGACTGGGATCTAAGGGAGGAAGCAGTATTGTGAATTAAGTGTGAAATGATGAAAGCTTAATTTACCAGAGAGACACGAGCATATAAGGTACCTAATAAAATAGATGTAAATAAGACAAAACTGAGAAGACACAATAAAACCTTTCAACTACAACTCTCTATATAGGCATTTCAACTTATTTATTTCAATTAGATGTAGATCAAACTGGAAAATGCTTTAAAATTTAACTATGCACTCTAAATGAGTTTGATTTAATGAACATGTGTTGAATATATATAAAACACCATAGAATATGTATTAATTTCAAGTTTGCATGTACTACTTACAAAGGTTGACCAGATACCTGGAATTGCTGCAGTACAAGATGAAGCCCCTGGATGAAAAATTCAAAGTCCTCACCTTCCTCTACTTTCTAGATTTATCTCCCACCATACTTTTCTACATATATGTACTGCTAACTGATCTTCATATGAATCCTACATTCTCAGCTCAGATCCCTCCTTGGTACATGTTTCCCTACTAAATCATACGTATCTCAAGACTTTGTGTACTCAAAGACAATGTCTACTCTGCATTCTTCTAGATTACTTGTTTATTAATTATTAGTAGTATATGATGTATGTTTATCAGTGTGCATGCACTACATGTGCAGAAGTCGGAGGACAGCTTTGTGGAGTTGTTCCTCTCCGTCCGCCTTTACATGGGATTGAACTCGGGTCGTCAGCCTTGTATGGCAGTCACTTACACCACCTGAGCCATCTCACTAGCCCCCTATGTTATTTCTCCCACCTGTCTTGAACTAGTTTTGTGTCAACCTTTCTCTTTGCCAGACTATAAGAGCTCCTGAAGATTTAGATCTTTTTGCTTGTTTGCTTGCTCCCAGAGCCCAGTGAATACTCTAAAATGGTTATTGACTCAGATTGGACATTATTTAAATGAGTATATTCCATTGGATTGGCCTGGGGGATATCATATTATTTCTAGGGTATCCAGGTACTCAAGAACTATGTTAAAGGGGGAGCAGAGTTATTTGAAGGCTTCTCCATAATTGCTAACAAAAATCAGGAGATTGTGAAAAACAAGGCCTGCTTTGGGCATCGTTTACGAATGTGACTGGCGTCACGTAGAGCGTATCATGAAGTAATTAGTTAGGGATTCTGACTGTTTACCCAAAGATAGATTTGCCTCCCACTTAAGCAACTGGGGTGGGTGACTTTGTTGATGGAAACTTTTGATAATGAGGTCACTATTTGGGGGAAATTTTCATTATGCAGTTTTTGAAGAATTCTGTTTTGTATTTCTTTGACTAATATTTATCTTAGTAGGTAATTTAGCTGTTGGCAGAGCAAATGTTTGGGATATCTTCATAAATGATGGTGATGTGTTAGAAAAGTTATTCTGGACCTGCTGTTTCTGGTAACCGATATCCTGCTCATTTGTTAATTAAGGCCTGTGCTGGATTGTCATAGTAAAACCTGCGTGTAGGAAAATACTAATCCCTTTGTTCTCAGCAGCAGGATATAAACTTTATATTCTACTTTAGGTTGTTCCCCCAAACTAGATTAAGTGATTAACTAGCCATTTATAAGAAGATGGACAAAACTGTCAAGGTTTCACTTTGTTAGAAATCGCCCATCTATCAGGAGACCTTTCTAAATGATCCCACTCACAAAAACAGAGAGTGAAATAAGGGCCAACTCTACAAATTTACCAACGGAGATAAGACTGATTGAACAGGTTGAAAGTGCTATAACTTGAGGACAGCCAGCTGTCGCCTTCGGAGATTTGATTTATTTCAAAGCTAGATGTATTTTAGTTGCAAGCATAGTCTGAATTATTCAAGAAAGTTGAGTTGTGTAATGTTGCTGAGAAGTACCATCCATTTACAATATCTGAAAGATATGGGCCCAAGAGATCAATTGACCAGATTTGGAGATGGGCAATATTGACACACACCTCTCTCCTAACTGTCAATAAGAAGAAGGGAGAGAAGAGTCTAGATTCTAGAATGGATCTGAGCTAGACAACCTGGCTTATCTACAGCATAGGGAATTACAGACTAGCGATCCTCTGGAAACGGTGTGTGTTTTTGTTTGTTTGTTTGTTTGTTTTTTGGTCCTCCTGCATAATGGGCACTGACTTGAACACTGGGAATGCAAAGTAGAGTAAGACATGGTCTCTTGTTTCAATAGGCTCACAGGTTTTCTCGAAAGACAAAAGTAATAACTATCATAGAATTCTATACATAATATAATGGCAGTGCACACGAGGGACCAAGAGGAAGGCCAGGTAACTGGGTTTCAGTGCATTAAGGATGCACTGAGATGTTATTTTGGGGCTGAGCAGCCAGGAACCAACAAGCAACCTCCCTTCAACAGACGTCAGGCCAGGTCTCTGCAGGAAATGATGAGCGTAGACTGTAAAGAACATTGCAGATTGGGTAACCTGGATGGCACAGTCAGATTTGCATTTACAGTCAGTTCCTTTTCTTCTCACAGTAGTAGAGAAGGGACTGAAATTGTCAAGGCTAAAGCCAGTAAGACAGTCCAGAAGGAAATCACAAGGCCTTGACAGTACAGGAGGGAGGAATGTAGAAGGGATGAATTTGTGGTATTTTCATGCAGAATCAGAATGGATCCAGTAACCAATTGGATGTGGGTAAGGAGGGGTCAAGGAAGGAAAGCTGAGTGTGAGGAGCAGATGAAGTTTTAAGTGAGTGCGTATTGGCGTGAGCATGGCCATGTCAAGGATCCCAGTACCCTAGACCCAAGATAGCAAGATCAGGCTCAGAAGAATGGGCTTCCAACAGTCCAAGCATAGATGTGGATGGTGTATGCAGAGAGATCCTCCCAGATGACTGCAGCCTGAGCTACCCCCGATCCTGAGGCTGCTCCCCAATCCTGAGATTGTCCCCTAATCCTCCCCCATCCTGAGACTGCCCCTTATCCCGAGACTGCCCCTTATCCTGAGACTGCCACTCATCCTGAGAGTTCTCTCCTACAACGATACTCTACAAAGGTTAATTACCTGCCTCCTTCTCATTCCTGCTGTATTTAATAGATGTCCTGAGCTTCTGGGCATCTTCTGTGGGGATTCCATCAGAGAGCACAGCCCATCCAATCCCTGCCTTTTAGTATTCGTGTCCATTGTTTTCCTTATTCCCTGTCTCCCCAGTCAGATCAATCCCAAAGTTGTGCTGGTTGAAGTTGAGGATAATTCTAAGATGTCTGGGTTGACTCATTGAAATGGCATTATTTAACAACAAAGAAAAACAGGCAAGGGATTAGCTTGTTAGTCTGTTTTGGAGAAGGATGAGGGTAAGATAAGAGTCATTAAAGAATTGAGTGTTTGAGTGTGTGAATTTGGCAAGCCTGTGAGATTGTAGGAGAGCAGGAGGCATAGCAAGTGAGGCTGTGAATTTCCCAGTGACTGATAGATAACACGGACACACATCAGCAAGGGCACAGCAGGTTTGACTGGGTGGTTATCCTGGAATGTGGCACTCCACAGTTAGAGTGAGTCTTTCTCTGTGCGATCAGGATAGAGACCCTGGTCTTGTGGAACAAATTAGGAATAAATGGAGCAAAATCCTGAAGATAACTGATACAGGGCCTCACTTGTAGTAAGTTCTTGATAAATATTATTATAATTTATTTCCACTGGAGGAGTCCTGGGTACTCAAATGAAAACACAAAGTGGACAGTTCTGATTCCTGTTGGCAGAGGCAGCATGATCAGCTGCCTCACTTTCCTGCTACTGTGGCTTCCCCACCAAGACAGACAGTGCCCTAGTGAACTGGTGACCCGATGGAAACCACTGGAGTCAATGGAAGAAGTCATTTTGATTAAGTCTATGGTGGTCAAAGAGAAGGCCATGTAATTATCTGCACATCTGATTTGAGCTATAAGTCAAGGCTTTGCATGTTTAATTTAGGGCTCAGATCACAAGAACAAAACTCTAAGGTCAAATCTAGGATTAGTGGTTGACACTTTGTGACCTCAGGAAAGTGTTTCCCCATCCCCAGTTGCCAAATCATGTGGCAGCCATGACAAAATATGCCTCTTTGACTGTGGTGGGAATGAGGTGGACTCATTGGTGTGAACCTTTACTTTGCGGTGTGATCACTGCAAGTGATTACAGCGATGTCTGGAGGCAACTCTGGGAGGCAACTCAGTAACTCTAGTAGTCTGAAAGATCCAAGAAATAGAGATTAAACACGTTTGGCCTGGTGGTGGAGTCTATTTCAGAGGGTGTGGCCATACAAGGCAGTAATCTGGGACCTGGATCATCTGTCCAGGTCCTGTAAGAGCCCAGGGCAGCACCCTTCTTCACCTGCTTCCTCTTGGCTCTCCTTGTGTTTTCTAGGGTTGAATGACTTTTCTCCTCAGACACAGGCTTTCATGGAGGAAGTCCCCCATTGTATCTTTCTCTTAAGATGCACTGCTCTTGGGGTACACTTCTTCAAGGGGGCAATCTTCCAGGGTCATGGGTCTGGGCCTATACTTTGGATCTGTGTTGTCTGAGATTTCTGTCCTACCTGGTTCCCACAATCGTTAAGTCCCAAAGAAATCACACAGAGGTCTACATTAACTATAAACTGATTGGCCCATTAGCTCAGACTTCTTATTAACTCTTATATTTTATATTAGCCCATTATTCTTGTCTATGCTAGCCACATGGCTCGATACCTTTTTCAGCAGGGCAGTCACATCTTGCTTCTTCTGTGGCAGGCTCACAACTGCAGAGGAATGGGCTTCCTCCTTCCCAGAATTCTCCTGCCCCCATTGACCCACCTCTACTTCCTGTCTGGTTGTCCTGCCTATGCCTCCTGCCTAACTACTGGCCAATCAGTGTTTATTTAAAATATAATTGACAAAATACAAACCATGGCCCCACACCAGATCTGTATCTCCGTCTCATACCTAAAGATCTAGTTCAGGCATCAGGAGGAAGAAGAGATGTGTTCCTTCCTCTAGATGGAATTCCTTGAAGAAATTGAAACATCTCTTTGAGACAGGTCATGACAAGGCAAACTTCCCAGCTGAGCTAGGGCCACAGCTCTGCCCACCTCTGGCTGCCCCTGCTGAGGTAAAAGGCTCTTCTGAGACCTGTGGTGAAGGGTTCTGACTGCTGGAACCTTCCTGGTAAATCTCTCCCTCCATACACTAGTTGGGCAGCTGAGACATTTTCTGTAAACCAGCAAATGACACCCTTTGGTCAGATAAAACCCTTATCTGGCTCCCTCACATGATAGATAGCATTGCCACTGAAGACATCACTCGCTGATTAAGAGAAGACAATTGTCACTGCAAGTGAGATAACAGTCTTCTAGGAAAATAACCAGGTGCAATTTTTCTGTTTTCAAACAAACAAATGAAGAAGGACGCTTAAAAGCAGCCCCACACTAGCTCAGAACTGAGTACAATAGAGGGCTGTTTATTTTAGGGGTAGACTCACAGATCACAGTCCTCTGCTGGAATGGGGAACAGCAACCAAACCCCACAGCCAGAAAAGAGGCCAGACACATGCTTTACACTGGCATAAATAGTATAAGAGGCCATGCCCAAGTGGGTGGGTAACTTAAAGGCTACTGGTGGTAGGAATTCTTACAGCACCTCCCCCTTTTGTTTAAATAAGAAAGTTCTAAGCCTAATACAAAGTTATATACAATAAGAACAAATATCAGGTATAAAAATTAGAACTACAACCAGCGTAAACAATATCAAGCAAGAAACATGTGGTAAATGTTTCAATAATTATCCTATCCTAATGAACTTAAGTCTTGTATATAAATAACTTGGTCAAGTTATGAGAGGAAAGTAACTGCAACTATCTAGTCTTCAACCCCACTGAAAACCCTGAGAAGGGAAATAATATTATTTGAGTAAGAAGGAAATACAATCAAGCAACTTCCAAAATGTGCAACAAATGACAGAGACAACTGGCTACCTGGGCAATCACCCAAAGTCTCACTTGGAGCAACCAACTTTGGCTAAGGCCTAGAGTAACTGACAAACTATTTTCAGAGGCAGGAAACTTTTCAAAACCATCTTACAATGTCTTGATAGGATTTGACAGTTTTTTTCTTGTATCCTGCTTGTCCTGTCCGGACATCATACATTTTGTCAGTGGTCAATGCATGGGCAGTTCCTTGCCCAAAGGTCAGTTTTGCCAAGAAGAAAACAAGCTCTAAGTGGAGTGTCTTTGGTGCTCAACATTCTCTTGGGAATAGATCGGTGCTGCCAGGAGCAATTGTGTCACACTTCAACAGAACCCTAAGTTGTTTAAATGCTGTATTCTACAGCTCTTTGAAGTGGTTGAAGATTACCTATCTATGCAGAATATAATCTCTATGTATCTAAAGAACCTGATTAGTTCTTATATAGGTTATAATACCTATATAACTTAAAGACTAAGACTTCATAAACAACTGTGCAACAAATGAGGACAATGATCTCAAAATGTAAACAATGTATAAATATCTTGATCAGAGGTAGAAATGTATATTGCAATGTGATAAATATATGTACAAAATGTCTTAAGCAGAGGTAGAAGCATGTGTAGATGAAAATAGCTCACAAGTATTCACTCTATTACTCACTAATATTATTAATGTGAGTAAGCTCACCCTAATCTATTATCCCAGCCAATTTTAAATTTTTTGACTGTGAAGGAACTAAGCATAGAGAACATAGACATACTAATTAGATAGAGAATCTTGCTCATTAGCAGAGATTGTCTTTTGTGCTCCAGTTTAACTATATTAAAACACATTCAGCAGATGTGTTCATTGCTTGATCAAAATATCCATTACAATGAATATTATAAATATTTATCAATATAGTGTCATACCCTTCAAAGTGATAAGTGATAAATTATTAGATTTAGAGCCAGCATTTCCATAGAGAAGAGCTAAATGTGTGTTGGGTGATTAATAAAATGCCCTTGGGCTCCTCTTGGCTGTAGGCTTTATGAAGTACTTGTTTTATACATAAGTAACAATATATCTAGGCAAGGAATTTTGTGTCACCCATTGATAATTGTTTGGGGTTTTGTACCAAAAATATGAGGTTGTGCAAGTTGGAGGAGGTAATCCATAAACCCTCAGAACATTTTATAACTTTAAAAAGGACATAAGCTAGGGAATAAAAGAAGTCACCAGCAGCACTCTCAGAAAGACAGTTTTGAAGATGTTAGGTCTGACATCTTGCTGAGAAAGAAATGTGTGGGGGGAGGATTTTCTGTAGTGCTCACTGGCCACTTTCTACCTTTGTTCTATGTATGCACAGGGAACTCTGGCGATTGAGTCAGCCACGGGTTTGCAGAAAAACTCTGACTGATACTCATGGGCTGCTGGAAGGACCCTTGATGGGATACAGCATTCTTTCTTGATTCGGAGTCTGAGGAGGAACGTATTAATCATTACTATATTGGCTGATATTGGGGTAGATTTCTAAGGGCATCTAAGAATTGATTCACTCATCCCTAATTCCCACAACAATGCTGGGTGGCTTGGGGCTGCACTGGATGGGAGTCCAGGAGTCACTAAGTTGTCCTTAGGGGAAGAAAGCAACGATAGGAGCCATAGGCCAGGAAGCTAGAGCTTGTAGGAAACCTCATGGAGAGGATTCAGTAGTGAAGGGAGAGGGGATGGCGATGTTGGGGAGCAGAATAGGATTACCAAAACGTGGACTGCTGGTGACACGTTGAGCATTCAGCTTCCTTTGCTCAGCTTAGCACTGACAGCCACAGGTGACTGGGCAGGTGTGAGAACACTGTACCTGTCACTCAGCTGGGACAGACAAGCCTGAGTCGTGCTGGAATGAGACCAGGGCTGAAGGGAAGCTATGGCTGTAGCTGTTTAATAAAATGGGTCTCTGTATCAGATCAGGTAAGAGCTGTCTATCTGGAAATGTCCATGACGCTGCTATCCATCTGGACCTATGCGTGAGCCAGATCACCAGAGATTCTAAGTGCTGAGTGGAAGGAACCCCCAAGCCGTCTGGTTTATTGGGTCCCATGGAGCATTTGGATCTTCTTTGAAGATGGGTCTGGGTTTCCAGGTAAAAGGTAATCTAATCAAGGAAGTCTGACAGAAGCAAACCATGCATTTTCCCAGAAATGAGAGCACACAGGGAAAGGTGGCTGCTCACTTCCCCTTCTACCACGAGGCCCGTGTGGAGGCTGACTTGGCTCTGCTGTGCGGGAGAATGAGGTGTTCTTTATCTACACACATAAAGGATTTGAGGATCCCACCCATCTTGCAACTGTGCCTCTGAGACAGTGTAGAGAGCCGTGTGGAGTCACACCTGATGGCTATGTGTAGAGAGCTGCGTGGAGTCGCACCTAATGGTGCTGGCTCCCGCCCTCCGCGATCCTGAAAGCGAGTGCTCTCTGTGATAATCAACTCCTAATATCAACTAGGCCTGACTTATGCTATTATCACGCAATGACTGTCAGCTGCTTGCATATGCGTGGACCTATGAGCAGTGCCCACCTGGCAATCCAGGATTGGTAGCCCATGCCTACTTAAGGGCTGGGAGAGGTTTGCCCGAGGAGAGAGAGAGAGAGATTTTACAATTGTCAAAAGGTCCTGAATAAAACTGCAGTGAGAAGAGCTCTGGTGTTGCGCGTCCTCCTTGCTGGACGAGGGGGGCCGCGACAAGACAGGAGTGATAAGTGCCTGCCATTCCAACCATGGGTCTCTTGTCCCAGGGGACACCTTCTAGCTAATGAAGTGTCTTTGTACATATTCTCTGCTTTTAAGGAGGGGAGGCTTCAGACCTTGAGAGACTCATGGTCATTTGAGAAAGCCAAAGGAAACACATCTCTTATCATCCAAATGGCCTTTCCTGTGGATGGGAGAGGTCTTTGTGTCTTTAGACTTTTAGTCCTATTTGCGTGTTATTCTCAGAGCTAGATGTGCTAAGGTAGAGAGGAGGCTGGGTGGTAGAACAGGGAAGGAGCCCTAGTCAGGCGGCACAAACAGCCTGTCTGACTAAAGAAATGCCCTCAGGCTTGACACATGACTCAAGTACCTTATCCTTGCTGTGTCCTTTCTGGGTAATCTCAGAAGATCCCTCCCTAGGAAGCAGGACCCCGGGGCTCATCACATTCAGTTATACAAATGGAGCCCAAGAGGCAATAAGCATTTGCTCACTCGGCAGATGTCAGAGCTGGGACCCCTCCCTTCAGGGAAGGGTAGAGCCCTCCAGTCTCCAGCAGAGAGAGTTCTCCATTGTCAATCTGAATTCACTGCTCCAGTGGGCTGGGTGCTGTTGGTGTTACTGGAGTAGAAGGTTTAGAACCCGGGCTCTGGTACTACTAACAAGATAAGATACACATCCTCAATAAGTCCGTTTGAAAACACATAAGAGTGGAAAGGAGAAGAGGGAGACTTCTTCAATATGACCAGATTGAGAAGAGGGGAGCAAAGTCCTGGCACGAGGTTTAGCTTTAAATAGAGGGCAAGAGATGCCACAGCTAAGCAGTCCCCCAGTCAAGGAGGTATTATGGCTTCTCTTTTGGTGCTGTAGCAGAAACTCAATCCAGCCTTGTATTAGGAGGTCTCTATAGCACAGAGCTGATGTTTGGAAGAGTAGGGTCTGTGGTAGTTCTGGAAAATGCTGCCATGTGATCTTAGGTCTTTAGCCTTGAACTCTGTGGGTCCCACAGAGAACTGCATGTATCCTCACCCTAATCATAAGCTTCCAAACCTGTGGGCCCCTCTGTGTTGAGACATGGAATAAGGGAATCTTTGAGATGGTCCTCTGAGCTCCTCTGGGACCACAGGAAGCTGTGTGTCTGTCTGTACAGAATTCAGCATTTTCTTGCTAAGGTCTTCATCATTTCTATCTCTCTACAGTTTGTAGTTTCACAGTTTGTAGCTTCCCTGGCTCCAAGTGGAGCCAAAGATGTCTCAGTGCCTTTGGGTTTTGGTCATGTCCCTAAGGAGTAGTAGCAGGTGCCGGGGCTCTTCTGGTACTCCTTCAAGTATCCTCCTTCCTGTTGAGCATCCCATTCATGGCATTGGGAAGGCTTTTCTAGCTTTATTTACATAAAGCCATCGTTCTGAAAAGCACAGGTTCAAGTCACAATAATCAAAAGTTTCTCTGAGAAAAATGGCCCATGGGATAAAAACTATTCTACATCAAAGGACAACCAGAGCTAGAGTGTCATTTTAATGGCAAAAAGAGATTCATTTAGGACTGTTGCAATGGGGGAAAGAGAGTGTAGTGTAGACCTGGGCTGGGATCAGGGTCCTGCATGGACAAGGAAGAATCTGGGGAGCATGGTGGGTGCCAGAGAATGGAACAAGGCTGACAGGAAATATTGGGAGTCATGAAGGTTCTAGGCACCCTCACCGACCAGGATTCTTGCTGATGATAAGGTGGGACACTGCACCTCACCTGGATGAGGAACCTGATTAGACATCAGGTGAGCAGATAGCCCAGCTGAGCAGAATCCTTGCTGAAGCTTGATTTTTATCAAGAAGCAAAAGGGCTGGGACAGGGATCGGGACATCTGCTAAACCTTTGTCCCTTTGTACTCTGACAGTGTTATTTGGTTCCTTTTGGGTCCACAAGCCAGTTTTTAAGGAGAGCAGTCTTAGAGATGGAGAGGAAATAATGGAAAATGTCAAATTCTGTGTGCTGCCAGTTGTTGTGGGAGGCCGCTTAGTCATTTGTTCGTTTCCTGGCTTCTCAGCCCAGAAATAATCACAGAAACTGTATTAATTAAATCACTGCTTGGCCCATTAGCTCTCACTTCTTATTAGCTAACTCTTACATCTTAATTTACCCCATTTCTGTTAATCTGTGTATCACCATGAGGTCGTGGCCTATCGGCACAGTTTTAGCGCTTCTGTCTCTGGTGGCAGCTCCATGGCTTCTCCTTGACTCCACCTTCTTCCTCCCAGCATTCAGTTTAGTTTTCCCTGTCTAGTTAAGTTCTGACCTGCTATAGGTCCAAAGCAGTTTCTTTATTCATTAAAGGTAATCACAGCATACAGATGGGAATCTCACATTAGCCAGTTCTGCCCTGCACTTTGCCCTAGACTTGGGTTATGGGCTTCTGCTCATGGAGAAATGAGCAAATTGGAGGCAAAAGAGGTCGATCTTTTATAGTGAAATACGGGTTAGGAATTGCACTAGGTGTTTCCATGGTTGGATTGGTTTAAGTAAATCCTGCCGGCATGCACTATCACAACCAACTGGATTGGTTTAAGAATGGCAAGCAAAGCCAAGCTCCCTGGTGCTAATAAACCACTGCTTTGCCGAGAGGGCATCTGCATCCTGAATCCTGGGTTGGAAATCTCTCTAAAAATGCTTCCAGTGAAGAGTTTCTTGTCATCGTTAGACAGTCATGTTTACAGGTGTTAGCAAACAGATCCCATGTTTACTGGGATGTCATTCAGAAAGTCCCCTTGCCAAAGACACAGGCTGTCAGAGCCAGGAGCTCTCTCCTCCTTCCATCTCAGACAGACAGGCAGACTCAACCTCAGACTGGAAGGTCAGCTCCACCACCTAGTGGCAGCATGCCCACAGCGTGCCCACAGTTCAAGCAAGTTTGCCCTGCTGAGTTAGTCAGCTGAGGCTCTTAGCGATGCAAAACTGAACTAAGACAGGGGAAGTAGATGTTATAAGATAAATGTGGCATTTGTGTTCCAGCTCCGTGCCAATCCGTTCCTTCCACAAATAGTGGCTGCGCGTGCTAGTCAGTGTTCTAACAGTGAAACATATGTTTTCCAATGTGCCTTATCTGTGACTATAAAAAGATGCCTGTTATAAAACTTGGGATGATTCATATTTTAGGGAGTAAGATGTAGGATTTGATAATGCATAAAAATGTATGGTGAGGCCAGAAAGCTGAGTTGCATCTTTGGCTCAGTGGGTGGCAGACCGGGTTTGGTCTGCGGAGCCTGTTGTGCAGAAGCCCCAGTGAAAGGTGAGCGGGCAAGAGCTCTCCCAGTTCTGAGAAGTCGGTGCACAAAGGGTCACAACTCTCTGTTTACAAACGGAAAGCACAAACTAAATGATGAAATGCCCCTGTCAGAAACATCATTTAATATATATTATATATAATCTCATGTTTGGACATTTTTTTGTGTGCTGTTAGAAAGGGTAGCAGGGAACAAAGAGCCTCCTTTTCAACTCCCATGGGATGTGGATTACACCACTTCTAGAATTAAAAAACTTAGACTTGAATGTCACCTCCCCTGGCACGCCTCCTAATCGTTGGAGATCTCACTTCCTCCTCACCTTCTTTTAGCTGAGTTATTTTTTTTTTCTAAAAATGAAAAAAACTTACAATCTGTAGGGAAAGAACCAATCCTTTTATATCTCCTTCACATCCAAAGAACCTTGAACCCCCAAGAGAACACAACATGATACCCCACTTAACATCCCCCCTTTTCTTGCATGTTTAAGTATTTATATATATACACTTTTGGGGGGCTCTAATGATGTCACACTTAGCTGTAATATTTTCTTTTAAAATCAGTTTTAAGTTAGACACGGTGACTTGCCTATAAGTCTAGCATTTGCGATGCTGATGCAGTCTCACCAGTGTGGGTTTGAGGTCAACTTGGCTACATAATGAATTCAAAGCAAATTGGATCTGAGGTGAGACCCTGTTTCAAAGAACTAAAACCAAACTAAACTAAACTAAAGCAAAACAACAACAAAAAATACCCCACTAATTTGTTGAGGCATAATTTAGGTGTAACCAAACATCTATTTGAGTTTGTGTACAGCTTGATCAGTTTCAATAAACACCCATCTTGTGAAAGTAGCACCCCAACTGAACCACCTCCACCCTACATGCAGACATAATTCATTTTTTGTCACCACATTTTTTTTATTATTTTGGTTTTCTTCAAGACAGGGTTTCTCTGTGCAGCCCTATCTGCCCTGGAACTCACTCTGCGGGCATACACATGCCTTTAATCTCAGCACTTGGGAGACAGAGGCAGGCAGATCTCTGAGTTAGTGGCCAGCCTGGTCTACAGAGTGAGGTTCAGGACAATCAGGGTTACACAGAGAAACCCTGTCTCAAAAAACCAAAAACCAAAACAAAACAAAAAACCCAAAAAGTTGTTACCACAATTTAATTAGATAGACCTTTCTATAATGGAGATCATTAAATGGAATTCCATGTTGTATTGCCTTCGGTGTCTGATCTCTTTCGGTCACTGTAATTTTCTGGATTTGTTAGTGTTTTTATTTCTTCCTATTGTTGGACAGTTGTATGGATACACCATGATTGAATATACATTCGACCCCAGGTGTCAGTGTCCCGTCAAGCTGGCTTCTGGGAATGGTCTTTGCATGAACTTCCATTTTCAGTTTTCTTCCTTGGAAAACTGCTGGGTCCGTGGCTCACTGCACATCTGTTCTCTTTAGTGACTTTGCCATTCTCAGTTGCCCCCAGAAGTGGCCGAAACCCGCAGCTGCTCCACAACTTTTCAAGCCCCCTTTGCTTAACTTGGTTTTTCAAAGAGGCATCCTACTGGCTCTAGCCACTGCCCCAAAGCAACGAGCACCTTTTCCTGTTCCAGAGTCAGTGAGCCATCTTGTGCTCCGTGGCTGCTGTTAGCTAATTGGGTAGTTTTTTTGTTTTGTCTCATCTTGCTGTGTCACTTAAATTTGTGACACACAATAACCACATAACTGTTGTGACACTGGCCTAGGACGTCTAGGGGTGTTGAGAAGTGGGTTTTCTTTGATTTTGCAACGATCGTGTTTTGCTTATACGGTGACTGCCTCTTTCGTGAACACAAATTCATGAGAGCAAAATGTGTCACCAAATGCTTGTTTCTCCTTCACTTCCAAACTGATTTCTCTTAAATATGTCCACCTGTCTCCTAACTGGAAATATAAATTAAATTGTTTTTATTATGTCTATTCATTTACTTGTGCATGTGTGCATGCATACATGCGTGTGTGTGTGTGTGTGTGTGTATGCAGCATACCTGTGCATGTCACACTGAGCAGGCTGAGATCAGAGAACAACTTGCAGGAATTGTGTATCTTCCTTGTGTGGGTCCCGTGAATTGTACTCAGGTCATCAGGCTTGGCAGCAGGCCCCTTTGCCTGCTGAGCTACTTCACTGGCCCCTATTCTTTTATTTTAGAAGTGATTTCAAACTTCTGTGATTTAGAAACTGGGGCGCAGAGTGAAAAATACCGTCAGTTCCTCATCCTCTCCTTTCACAGGATGGTTCCTTTTCCGCCCAGATTTGCATGCTTGCGAAGTGTTGGTTTTTATCTGAATTCAGTTTGCATATCTTCTGAGCCGCAATTAGAACAAGGTCTCACACAGCCCTAGCGATGTATTAAGCCAAGCAGCCCTGCTCTTGAGGTTCAGGAGAAAAATCCTCCAAGAGATTCTGTCCACATTATACCAGGAGGGTGGCCAGGCAAACCTCAGGATGCCCTAAAGGATAGGGTGGCCAGGGCTTGCACTTGCCTTTCTCTTAAGTTTTAATTTGGTTTTTATTTTTCAGTTCAGTAATTTTTATTATTTTTGAGTAAGCCCAAAAAGTCCAATGTGAGTGTTAATTTTATCTTTTTCTTTTACTTCAATATTTTTGAACACCAGAGAAGGAGAGCAATGCAAAGACTGGTTCCCAGGCCTCCTCCCCAGACAGTCAGTTCCATGTCAATGCAAAAGGACTTGGAGGAGAAGAGGCTGCTGGAAGGGGCGAGAATGCTGCAGCCCAGGTGCCCGGCACAGACCGGCCACAGTTGCTCATCTTTCCTTGTGATTGCCGGACGTACAGGTTCCTGACAGTGCCCCAGACACTGAGAAGCAAACCCCTGCTTCTGAGAGCACGGCCCTGAGAGGCGGGGGTGGGGGGCACGCTCCTAGGGCCCATTGAGCGTCCTTTATGAGGACTCTCAGGTCTCCTCCTCCTCAGGGGACAATGATGGGGAGGGAGTTGCCACCTCCGTGCTCAGACTGCCCCGATACTTCCGAACGGTGACATGACGGACTTTTCAAGTGTGAAAGAACACAGGTGGGCTCTGAAGTGTGCCCCTGAGAAGCTCTCTGCAGAAAGGTCATCGGTCATCTCCCTTGTCATTAGCAGTGATTTCAGCCAGTTCCTTCAGTGACTTCCATGTTCATAACTCTCTACTTGTTGTCATATTAAATGACGCTTTCAACCTTCAGCAATGAAATTGTCCTAGAAATTATGTCTTTGCAGGGTGTTCTTGGCCTGAGAACACGGTATTTCAGCTTTCTTATGGTCCAATAAAAACTCATTGAGCCCAAGTGGCATCCATCCTACTGCTTCAGGTGTGCCACAAATACATCATACACATGCAGACTGTCCCTGTGTTCCTAAGAACATTATTAGATGGGACAATCTGCAGGCTTCTTCCAAACTACTGCTGTGATACGGAAGCTTTGGTCTGACTGACATCCAGAAATCCAGGTACACCCACCACAAGGTGTGAAACTCTGGGGATTGAAACTTGGAGTATCCCGGGGAACGTCACTGAGAGTTACCCCAAATTAGTCCTTCTTTCCCTGAGACAAGAGCATGTCCAACAACACAGAGTAGCAGCAGGGCTAGAGGTCCCTTACGTGTTCTCCTCGTAGACAAAGACCAGAGGTTTACTTCAGTTTTCAAGCTCCATTGGCCACTTACTGGAATTTATAAAAGGTTTTCTCCAATGTGAGGCAATTCCCTGCCCCTAGACCTGACTTTAAACTCAGTATCCATTTATGAGGCCAGGATTGCAAATTTCTTACCCTGGCTAATGCCTTAGACCTGTTCATGTCAAGACCCATTGCAGTGTCTGCGTTTTTCTGTAACTTATGTGCTTGAGACAATCTCTCACATTGACTGGGAACTCAAAAGTTTGGATCCCCTTGTTGGCTCTCAGGCTTCAGTGATTTGCCTGTCTTGAGCTTCTTTTCTGGGTGAAGGCCATCTTTGTGTAGGATTTTGCATACAGCCAACCTCCGCTCTGTTGGGGCATCTCCTGCGGGACCCTCCTCTCTGGTAGCAAATCCTCAGTTCCCCACAGGTGCTATACGTGCTCTGTGTTCCTCTTTGGCTCCCTGTTGAGGTCATTTCCTCTAGATAAACTCTTTGTTGTTGTTGTTGTTGTGTCTAATAGCTCTCTTCTGCTCCATGCTCCTCTCCTCTCTTCACTGGCTAGTGTAAGAATCCTCTCGTGACCTTACTTGCTATGGTTTTAGTTTTCTTGGCCTCTCCTGCCCTCTCACAGTGCCAAGCCTCACCCATTCATGCCTTCAAAACCAGTACCACCTGGGTGACTTACTCATTATTAAGTCCGGCTGCCAGCTAGAGGTATAACCTTGGCTGCCCCTGGAACACAGCTTTACTGTGCTCTCAGGAAACACTTCCCTGAAGATTTCACTTCGGTGATGCTGGTCTCTTGATTAATCACCACTGATTTCTTAGCTCCCACTGAGCAGCATCAAGTACGCCAGCAAAGCAAGTTTCATTTCAGTAGTGTAATAATGATTTGATTCTGTGCGAGAGGGACTTTGGCAGCTAAGAGCTCAGGGCAGGTGAGGGACAGACAGACAAATATGTCATACAGACAGCGCTTAGATGAGGAATTCATGGACAGAAGGGGAATGGGAGGGAAGAAATGGGCCTCTGGGGACAGGAGTGGCAGAAGAGGAGAGAAAGAAAGAGAGAGAGAGGAGCGATTTTATCTTGTTTTAAAACGGAGCTATTTTCACTCTTATGAGTGAACTTTTTAATTTTAATTTTTTTTTGTCGTTTGAGACAGAGTGTCTCTGCTGCATGGCCACAGCTCTTCTGGAACACGCTCTCTAGGCCAGGCTGGCCTTGAACTCACAGAGATCCACCTGCCTCTGCCTCCTGGGTGCTGGGATTAAAGATATGTGCCACCATGCCCAGCTTGATCTTATCTTTTTTGAAATGGCCATTGTCAGTGTGACAGTCTCTGTGTCTCTTGACAACCCCACCACACCCCACTCAGGGAGATGTCTCAAGCTCACCCGTGCCCTGTTTCATTTCCCCTACTGTCTTTTTTTTGAAGAGTGATGACCTATTCCTGTCCATAGGAAAGGAGAGGTCTGTGCCCACGGCTTTGATTCTGCCTCCTTAAGAGTCTGGAGGATGTGTAAGAACTAAGGATAATGGCATATATGTATGAAGTGCCACAACGAGCCCCATCACTTGGTGTGATAACTTGGGTGGGGGACCTAGGAAGCCGCTCACATCTAAGCCCAGCCCACACTTCAGCATACAGGCAGGTGCTTTGCATTTACCTTGGCTCATGGCTCAGCTTCCTAATTGCTCTTCTGGCTCCGCCCTTCCCCGCCTGGTCTCAAGTCTCTCACTCAGCCATATATCATAAAAGGATTCTAGAGGTCCGAGTTACCATGGTGACACAAGGCCCCTTTTGGAGAAGAGGAAAGACATACTGGAAGAAAATTGTTACCAACCCCGCTTACTTTGATTGTTTTGGGGTCTTGCTGTCTAGCCTGAGCTGGACTCAAGCTCAGATTTTCTACCCACCTTCCCAAGTGTGACACTATGGCATGTACTATCAGCAGACATGTAGGCATGTACTATCAGCAGACATGTAGAGCATGTACTATCAGCAGACATGTAGAGCATGTACTATCAGCAGACATGTAGGCATGTACTATCAGCAGACATGTAGGCATGTACTATCAGCAGACATGTAGAGCATGTACTATCAGCAGACATGTAGGCATGTACTATCAGCAGACATGTAGGCATGTACTATCAGCAGACATGTAGAGCATGTACTATCAGCAGACATGTAGAGCATGCACTATCAGCAGACATGTAGGCATGTACTATCAGCAGACATGTAGGCATGTACTATCAGCAGACATGTAGGCATGTACTATCAGCAGACATGCAGAGCCACAGTTTTCTCAAAACAGTCACTGTTAACATAGTTTTGGCCTGTAGTATGACTTTGTCCCAGTATTAAATAGGGGCTGGAGGGATGGCTCAGTGCTTAAGAGCACTTGTTGTTCTTGCAGAGGACCAGGGTTCAGTTCCCAGCACCCACGTGGCAGCTCACAACCATCCATAATTCTATTTCCAAGGGATCTGACACCTTCTGCCATCTGCAGGCACCAGGCATAAATGTGGCACACATGTATACATTTAGGCAAATCATTCAGACATATTAATTAAAATTGATAAATCTAAAAATATTTTTAAAACACATTTTATTTATTTTGTGTTGTGTATACATAATGTGTTCATATGCAAACATGGCTTGGTACACATGTGGAGGTTGGAAAACAACTTGAAGGACTGTTCCTTCTACTCTGTGTGTTCTGGGGAACACTGGAGGAGGGCAGGTCATCAGGTTTAGGGACCTACCGGCTAAGTCTTCTCCCCAGCTCCAGCCAGGCATTTTACCAAGAATTTCTAGACCATGGTCTTGTCTTCAATTAAAATTCCAGTGCTGGGGACTGAATCCAGAATATTTTGCATGTAAGATAAGCACTAAACTACACTCCCATCCCCATGGTTGTATGTTTTATTTTTACTATTTCTTAGGTGAAACCTATCTTCATTTGGGGCTTTTACTAAAGAGAAGCTTGGGATAATAATCCAAATATATTGATTGAAAAATAACAAACGACTCATTTTCAGGTATAGTGGATCTGGGCTGGTGGTAAGCGTCCATGTCAAGGTAAAATGACGACACATTTACTTCGTGTGAAAGGGTAAAGGAGCCGAGGAAGAGCTTGGGAAAAGGCCAGATGACCTTAGGTTTCCCAAGTGATCGGGGTGGGGGTGTGAGTCAGTAGGCGAGAAGCTGCCCGGTGCCCTGCACCTGTGCTGCTGGGTGCAGGCCAGAGAGGAAAGCAAGGCAAGCTGTTGCAGCTGGTGGCTCTCACCACCCGACTAGGAGGAAGAGGAAGCTGTCCCTGTCAGTAGATAAGGAGGAAGAGTCTTCCCTGCCTCCAAGGAGGTCTGACGAAATCACAACCTCCAGAAACCTTTAGACTATACCGTAACTTTCTCCTGCTGTCGGTGGCATGCCGACTGGGACTTTCTGAACGCTACTGCCTGTTTGGGGCCTCCCTATCTAGGCCGGTAGTCTGCCTGCTGCTGATCTCGTTGGTTGCACGGTTTTCTCTGCTTGTGCTCCGTCAATGGGAGTTTGGTGAACACCAGGGGGGAGGGGGGGTACTACCCACTGTGGTTAGTGTGAGATGGGCAGGGCAGGGTCTGGTGGCCGAGTCCTTGTGTCCTCCCTACCAAGGGTGCTGATTGTGGAGGCTGCCCTAACTCTCAGCAGAACAAGTATTCAACGACAGCCTGTTTGTTGTGGGCTCCTTGACCTCTGGGTTGTGCGGCTAAGGCCTAGTTTCTCCTCTTTGAGCCCAGGTGGTTAGGTGTGGGAAGCAGAGTCTGCAGCTCTTCCCAGAGTCAGCTTCCTAAAAGTTGAAATTGGGAGAGTGATGGTCGCCTGGGCTCGTTTCGGGAGGCTCTGAGCAGACACATTCAGGACTTAGGTACAGGAAGCAGAGCAGAGAGCAGACAAGAGGATGGCTGGAATTTCCTCAGCAGAGTTGATGTTAAGAAGTGAGCCGGCCCCTCTTTCAGAGCGCTGCAGCAAGGGCAAGGGAGCCTGTCTGCCTGGGCACAGAGTGGGAGTGGTCAAGGCGGAGCTGTGGTCCTCAGCCGCCCTCATAGTCCTCCACCCCCAACTTCTCCCAGGTCACATCCGCATCCCTTCTCTATGTCTCTTCATTTCCTTCAGAGAATGAGGCATTTGTAGAATGTTTTCTTGACTTTATAACTGGCCTGCAGCTACCTACCTCTGCTCCAGGAGTGAGCGCACAGGCGCCTTGTCGCGCTTGTCCCTCCTGGGGTTGTAGTGGCACCTCATACACACGGGTGCTCCCGTGTTCTGCGCTGCCGGCTCACACATAACAACATGGGGACTTATTATTAATTATGAAAATTTGGTCTTAACTTAGGCTTTTCCCCAACTACCTCCTATAAATTAACCTGTTTCTACTCATGAACGTCTGCAACATGGCCCGGTTACCTCTCCTCTGTACTGTGTGTCTGACTTCTTCAGTGTCTTGCTGGCCTCTGTTGCACACATAGAATCATCCTGAGTTCGTCTCTAAGCCCGGAAGTCCTGCCTACTCTCTCCTGCCTAGCTATTGGCCGTTCAGCTCTTTATTAAACCAGTCACAGTGACACATCTTCACACAGTGTAAACAAATATTCCACAACCACGTTCTGCTTGTAAGAGGTTTTAAGGAGCTGGTATCATTTTAAATTGTCTTCAAGCAATAGGAGCAACAGAGCAGAACCTATAGCTACAGTGATAACCATAGCAACAGCAGCAGCCTCTTCTCAGAGTGATGGGGAGGTGTTAGGTGCCTTATGCACTCATCCTTTGGTCCTCAGTGTTACTTTACCTGGGAGGAAAGTCAGGCCCATTGTTCTTAGATCCTGCAACAGGGCTGGGACTCACAAAGTTTCCAGATTCTGTCAAAAGGAGAATTTCTGTCGAAATTCTGGCCAAAGGAGGCAATGGAGCCTTAGTCCTGGGGAGTCGAGACAGGTGGACTGTTCATGTTAACACCTGTCTTTACTCCCTATGTTACCTGGAACAGGTGACCTGGCTACTTTGTTTCAGTTCCCAATATGGAATCTTAAAGCAGTTTGATTTTGTCTACTTCACATTTTTTTTAAAAGTGGCTTTGAGGTACAATTTATATACAACCAATGTACCCAAATTAGATATATAATTTGTTTGTTTTTGATAAATAGGTAATTCCATTGTAACTCCCCCCTCCACCATGCATGGCCCAGGGCATTCTCCCTCCTCCCAAAGTTGCCTACTTGTTTAGCAGTTTGTCTTTATGTCTTTATTCCTGGGTGGGGGGAGGGGGGAGGCAGTTTTGCCTTTTCTGAGTTGCACAGTGAACTTTCCTGCATAGTCTAATATGTTTGGCTCTGTATCACTGACTCCACAACAATATTTCTGAGCCTTTATTAAAAATGTAGAATGTTGTTAGATATGACTCTCCAATGGCTAATTTGGCTAATTTTATTAATAAGAGGACTCCGAGGAGCAACACTAACTTAGTAGGCCTGCATGTGAGATTGAACTATAAATTACTTTCACTGAAGGTGAAAAGCAATGGCTGCCGTGAGACTGTAGGCAATCGCCTTTGGAATTAACCCTGCGAGAACCACGGCTTCACCCTCAGCAATATTAATAATAATAATAATAATAATAATAATAATAATAGCCTTACTAGTGGTTTTCACAGTATATGAATGTTGTCTGTCTTAATATGTTCTCCAAATCTCTTACCCATTTTGTTGTCTATGCAATATTGTGAATTCTAAATTTAAATATAAATTGAAATAACAGTCAGAAACTTTGACATTCCAGATCAAAATTGCTGCAAGAGACAGTCAGAATATCTTGCCTACTTTAAGACAGAGTGTTTCTATGAGGAAAGGAGCTTGTATTCCTGCTTAAAGAAGGACATGGTCTATGTGATGCCTGGGAGGGAAGAGCCAGAGCTATGCTGCTTCCTACAGGAAGTCAGAAATGATGCCAGGCACCACCTCTGGTCTGTTTCCTTTGCTTAGCAACAAAGGACCCGGCTGTTCAGGAGGACGGCAGGACGATTTCCAGTTACTTGAGTGCTCTTGCAGGCTCCTTAGGCTGGAGTGGGAGCAAAAGGAAAGCCGAGGGCAGCCCAACAACAGGAAGTCCCACAGGAGCTGGGCCTGCTTCCCAGAAGGACGGTGCACAGCGACCTACTTAGCAGCTGAAAACAAACCGGAGGAACTGTTGTTCAAGGTCAGGGTCACATCATCTCCTGTTCAGATGATTTCAGGTGTTCAGAGCAAGAAGACAAACCGCTCACATGTAGGAGTTCCCTTGAACTTCCTGTGTAATAAATCATAGACTGCTGAAACTGTCGCTTTTCTAAAGCTTTGTTAAATACACGGCAGCAGCAAATGGATGTCCAGTCTACCTATACTTGCCTTTTTTTAGGCTAAGACAACACCTGACTAAGAACAACTCTTCTCCAGTGACCATTTTATGTTAAGCCTGGTGGACAGGCTGCCTTTGAACTGGTCCCCAGAGCTCACCAGAGACCCCACATACCAGATGTTTTAGTCATAGTCCAATGAAACTCATGTGCTCCAGGGCTCGTTTTACTATATACATTTTCTAGATGATGAATTCTGAAATTATTTGAAGCTTTATACCACCAGGAAGACGAGAGAGGTCAGACTGTGTAGACCCAAACCATCAAAAGTCTCTGAAGTTTAGAAAAAAGATTGTGTTGATGAGGTTTGTATCTAAATCCATACCTACATGCTATCAATCACTCTGCCTCTTCACCCATCTACCTAACCTTATTGTAACCACAATTCCAGTAAAATCTACATAGAAAAATAACCATCAGAAGACACACTGAGAAGTTCAAAGAAAATGTCCTTAGCTTAAGGCATTACAAGTGAAATGTTGTTTGTGAATCTTCTTGACTTGAGAGTTCATTCATGAACCATAGCTAGAATGGAAGGTAGAGACCCAGCTCCGAGCTGCCATCTGTAGTGACCTGATGAGTTCTGTTTATCATATATATGTAAAAAAATCAAGCATTGTGATGGCTAACATTATGTTTAAAGCTTAAATACTGTGCTTTAACAATTTAGAAAGCATGGGGGAGGGGTTAATCCCAACACTTAAGAGGCAGAGGCAGATGGATCTCCATGAGTTCCAGGCCAACCTGGTCTACAAGGCAAGTCCCAGGACAGTTATGGCTGTTAAACAGACAAATCCTGTCTCAAAAACCAAAATAAAACAAAACAAACAAAAACAAAAAAAATCTATAAAGCAAAAACTGCCTCTAGCCTGTAAAAGTTGTACGCATGAAAACAGGACTCTCCTAGCCAGCTTGCTTAAGAGCAGATGACTTCCTGGAATGCCTAGGTTTTTTCTCACAATTGTCTGGTCTTGAACAATTCTAACTAAAATTGCTGCCCTGCAAGATAACAGTTACAATGCTAACCACGTGTTCTCACTTCTGTAAACAAGCTTGCTTGCTCAAGATAACCAAAGACGTCTG
Organism: Chionomys nivalis; assembly: GCF_950005125.1. Classification (NCBI taxonomy): domain Eukaryota; kingdom Metazoa; phylum Chordata; class Mammalia; order Rodentia; family Cricetidae; genus Chionomys; species Chionomys nivalis. Next base: position 45,490,534 of record NC_080094.1, on the reverse strand, counting down.
TTTGCTTATTAAGTCCATGCTCATGCTCACACACAGGCAGGAATGCTTGCACGTGAGCAGGCTATGTGCTGATACAGCCCCAGAATGTAACCTTGTGATCCTTCTTCTTTATAAGCTCCTGACAAATGTGATTTGGGACTACATCTTGAGAACCCCTACTCTTGGGTGCAGCCCTGGTGCTAATGTCAGTAAAATCTCTTCTTTGCTAAATGAATTCATGGTTTAGCTGGTGAATGTCTGAATGAGCCCAGACCCATAGCATTATGAGTCTTTCCTAACAAATATAAAACCCGCGGGTCCAAGGACATTACCATGGAAACCAGGGATACTCTGTACAGACAAAGGCAAAGATGCTGTGGGCAATACCATTGAGCATACTGTATATGGGAGAATAAAGAAAAGAGAAAAGAGAAAAACCAAAGACACAAAGCATTACTGTGGGGCCCGGAAGAGCCTGGCCACACTGCTGCTGTGGCAGTCTTTAAGTCTTAATAAAGACGAGCTGAAAAGTAGGTTTGGGTTTTGGTTTACCGGCAGACTTCACTAGGTTCCAGGAAAAAAAAAAAAAAACGGTAAGCTGACACCACCTCGGGAGGGCCAGCATCTAAAGGGAAGTACTCGACATTCCAATCGTTAGATGAGATTAGATAAAATCACCAGATGTTTCCTGAGCCCAGCATTCACTAGTCCCCTTTTGCCAAGATACTCCTAGGCAAATGTCAGCCAATCAGGATCCTGAGCCCTGGAAATTCCCTCTCTGTGGTGGTCTTTTGGGGGTCCTCACAATCTAGGCACAACACTTATTCCAACCAGCAGAACTAACTTTTCTGTCTATAGTAAATAGACTTTTACAGCCTATTTAATAGCACTCTGCCGTCCCCCAGAAGGGGAAGAGATTGAACAATCTGAGGCCTCTAAGGTTCCTATCTTTACTGTCTTGGAACAGAATTATGCTTTCTTTCCCTTGACACCCATTTCCTTCAGAGAACCTGGGAAACCTCAGGCATGGTCTTCTGGAAGGAGTGAAGGCAGTCTCTTGGCATGGTTAAGTCTGACTTCCTTAGACATGCGGTCCAGCAGCTGCTTTTCTAACTGGGTAAAAGTGCCACACGAGGCTACTAAGATTTTAAATTAGGATTAGCTATTCCAACAAGTTGACTTCCAAAGGTCTTAAATTCCAACCAACATGGAAAGCCAGAGATCCATTTGATCTTAGCCCCCACACTGTACTCAGAGTGGGATAAAATGGGGTCAAACAATGTCTTGTATTTGGGAACTAAGGAGAGGGTAAATCATAATCCAGACATCAGTGCTTGGCATCCACAGTTATTATTTGTGTGGCAAGACATACAGAGCTATGGGTTGAGGATGAATTTCTTCCTCTGTTCCCTCGCTATTTCATGTCTACCTGCTGGGGCATGGGTACCAGCTTCTCTTATATCAATGCTAACTTAATTAGTTGTCTTTTTATTTATGTATTTTACAAGCTGGCTGAAGCTTTCCCCCCTGCCTCTTCTCTTTCCCCTTCAATCCTCCCCCAAGATCCCCATGCTCCCAATTTACTCAGGAGATCTTGTCTTTTTCTACTTTCTACTTCCCATGTAGATTATATCTATGTAAGTCTCTCTTTGTGTCCTCATTGTTGTCTAAATTCTCTGGGATTGTGGTTTGTAGGCTGGCTTACTTTGCTTTATGTTTAAAAACCACCTATGAGTGAGTACATGTGATAATTGTCTTTCTGTGCCTGAGTTGCCCCACTCAAAATAATGTTTTCTAGCTCCATCCATTTTCCTGCAAAATTCAAGCTGTCATTATTTTTTCTGCTGTGTAGTATTCCATTGTGTAAATGTACCACATTTTCCTTATCCATTCTTTGATCGAGGGGCATTTAAGTTGTTTTCAGGTTCTGGCTATGGCAAAGCTGCTATGAACATAGTTGAGCACAATTGAGCCTCCTTTGGATATATACCCCAAAGTGGTATTCCTGGGTCTTGAGGAAGGTTGTTTCCTGATTTTCTGAGAAATCATCACACTGACATCCAAAGGGGCTGTACCAGCTTGCATTCCCACCAGCAATGCAGAAGTGTTCCCTTTTTCTGTAACTCCTTATTTTCAAGAATGTGTAGACTTGATAATGGTGGGAAGGACACTTTGTAAACGATTTACTGGTAAAGAACCGGCAGAAATCATTATGCCACTAAATGCAAGTTGACTATTGTTCCACACTGGTGATAAGCAGCAGGTAGCAGTGTCATGCTGCTTGGGATGTACAGATAATCAACTATCCTATAGAACCCCTTTTAAGAATTTTTGAAGATACCCTCTGAGTATTATCTAAAATTACATTTTAAAATCCTATAGAGATCACTTTAATGCCTTTACAGATGGCTCCTCAAAAGGACAAGGAACTTATTTTTATATACAGATTCCATATTCTTCACAACAAGATTAACCACCCTTGGTTGTACAGTTCAGCAGTCCAAACTGACTGAAATCAATCAGCTGTTATTAGATATTTCTCAGCCATTGAATAGTGTAACCAACTCTGAATATTGTGTTCATACTATTTCTGTTAGAAATTTCAAGACTTGAGCCTAAACTAATGTTATTTCAGAATTATTTCTCTCCCTTCAGACATCTATATGACAACAAACTCACCTTTCTTTCATAATTCATATTTGTGCTCATTTAATCTGCCAGCATCTCATATTTTGCTCATTTAATCTGTTAGCATCCACTAATGCTTAAGCCGATGCAGCAGCCTCCTCTTGCCCCTGGTACTTTGGTTTCAGACAGCGGAAAAAGAAATCTCATGAACTCCATCTTGTTCTTCCTTCACACCACTGCCCTCTGCTGGCATAACGAATCCTTGAGGGTTAAAATCTAATGCCATTTGGCAAACAGATATTACACATATCTCAGAATTTGCATGTTTAGAATATGTTCTTGTAATGATTGGCACATCTTTTTAAAAATATGATTATTGCTTCTGTTCACAGGGATCAAACAACCTTGGATGCCACTAATCATTTATTACTCACCTTCTCTTCCGGGACTTGTATTACACTGAGAACTGATAATTGTCCTGCTTATACTAGTGAATGCTTTAAGGTGTTTTGCAATTTTTTATTAATCATTTTACTGATATCCCTTATTATACCAGTCTCTGGTACCAACTTCTGTCTTAGTTACTGTTTTATTGTGAAAGAGACATTATGAGCATGTCAGACTATAGAAGAAAACATTTAACTCAGGGCTTGCTTACAATTTCAGAGGGTTAGTTTATGATCATCATGGCAGGGAGCACGAAGGCAGGCAGGTAAGTATGTTCTTGAGCAGTAGCTGAGAGTTTAAATCCCAATCTATAGACAGAGAGAGTGTGGCTGAATTGCTGTGTGCTTTTAAAATCTCTAAGACTACCCCTGGTGACCACCTCTCACAAGTTCACACCAACAAGGTTGCAACATTAGCCTTCTCAAACAGTTCTACTAACTGGGGACAAACATTCAAATAGATGAACTATGGAGATGTCCTCATTCAAACCTCTACAAACTTAAAAAGATTTTCCTATCTTTTCTGAACTTGGGAATTGGGGAGGGATTATAGAAAGACTAATGCAGTCAAGGAGATAAAGTAGGAGAATGATCAGAGGGAAGGTAGGAGAAGTTCTGAATGATTATGGAGTTCGGGTGCCAATGAGGATCAGTCTCCAAGTCATTTAAAGTCTTAATTATTGCTCAGTTAGTAAATAAGGACAAAGAACAAGCTGAGCTATAACATGCCACGTATATACATTAAATTGTGTGTTATCACAGTGTGAAAGTGAATATACATATACATATATATGATGTGGGAAGAGTTTAACACAGATCCTTTAACAAGTGGAGCTAAGTTACAAGCAGATTATAACACAGATGCCTATAGATCATGAGTTTCAGTAAAGGATAAAAGGAAAGAAAGAATAAAGATAGAAATAAAAACAGAAAGAAATGAAGGAAGACAGAAAGAAACAAAGAAATAATAAAAGAAAGGAGAAAAACGAAGACAGGTAGTATAAAAATTGAAGAAACAAAAGACTGAGAGTAAGAAGGGAGAAAGAAATGATCAATGAATGACAGAGAGAAAGAAAAAAAGAAATCAAAGATAACAAGAAAGTGAAAAAAGGAAGAAAAGAGAGGCCTCTCTGGGTTGGGTGTGTATCACAATATATAAAGAACAAGAAATTGGTCATCCAAAGAACAAATAATCAAATAAAAAATTAAGTATAGATCTAAACAGAAAACTCTCAATAGAAAAATCTAAAATGAATGAAAGATACTTAAGGAAATGTTCAAACATCCTTAGTCATCAGAGAATTGCAAATCAAAACAACTCTGATTCCATCTTACACCTGTAAGAATAGCCAAGATCAAAAACACTGATGACAACTTATGCTGGAGAGGCTGTGGGGAAAAGGGAACACTTCTGCATTGCTGGTGGGAATGCAAGCTGGTACAACCCCTTTGGATGTCAGTGTGGTGATATCTCAGAAAATTAGGAAACAACCTTCCTCAAGACCCAATAATACCACTTTTGGGTATATATCCAAAGGATGCTCAATTGTGCCACAAGGACATCTGCTCAACTATATTCATAGCAGCTTTGTTTGCCATAGTCAGAACCTGGAAACAACCTAAATGCCCCTCGACCGAAGAATGGATAAGGAAAATGTGGTACATTTATACAATGGAGTATTACACAGTAGAAAAAAAATGACATCTTGAAATTTGCAGACAAATGGATGGAGCTAGAAAACATCATTTTTGAGTGAGTTAACCCAGACACAGAAAGACAAATATTATATGTACTCACTCATAAGTGGCTTTTAGACATAAATCAAAGAAAGCCAGCCTACAAATCACAATCCCAGAGAACCGAGACAACAATGCAGACACTAAGAGAGACATACATGGATGTAATCTACAGGAAAGTAGTAAAGGACAAAACCTCCTGAGTAAATTGGGAGCACAGGGACCATGGGAGAGGATTGAAGAGGAAGGAAGGGAAAAGAAGGGGAGCAGAGAAAACTGTATAGCTCAATAAAATCAATAAATAATAAAAAATATATTAGGAAAAAAGACAAGAAGAAAAAATTAAACAAGTAGAAAAAAGTAATTAAAAAATCAAAAGAAAGCTAAATGGAAGAGAGTAAAATGGAAAGAAAGAAAAAGCAGAGAAATTACAAAATGAGAAAGAAAAAGGAGATAAATAAATCAGAACAAAGGAAGAAAGAAAGAGAAAGAAACAAAAACAGGAGACAGAAATAAACAAAAGCAGAGAGGCAAAAAGAAAGAGTAACAAAGAAAGAACCAAAAAGAGAGAAATAAATAAGAAAGCACAAAAGAGAAAAAGAAAAAAATCAAGACAAAAAAAGAGAGAGACAAAGTAAAAAAAGGAAGAAAGAAAAAAGAAGAAATCAAAGAAAGAAAAAAGAAAGGAAACAAAAAAGGCAAAAATATAGGGAAAGGAAAGATGAAAATACAGAAAAATAAAGAAAAGGTTAGAAAGGGAACATTATGAAAGACAAAAAAGATTAGAAGAAAGAAAAATAAATGTGGAAGAAAAATAAAGAAATAGAAACAAAGAAGACAGACAGAAATTACAAAAGGAAATTTGGAAGGAAGATAAGAAGGAAGAAGAGAAAAATGAAAGACAGACAGACAAAAAGTCAAAAAGAAAGGAGCAAAAAATGAAGATGAAAAAAAGAAAAAGAAAAGCAAAAAAGAAGCTAAGAAGAAGAAAATACAAAACTATAGAAAAATGAAAAATATAAAAGAAAAAGAACAGAATCAAGAGAAATAACAGGAATAAAGAAGTGGTACATAAATAAAGACTGATAGACAGAAGAGAGAAATAGAAAGGATGGAGGGCAGAGAATGAAAGACAGAAAAATAAAATAGAAAAAGTTAAAGACAGAAAAGGGAATATTGAAAGACTGCCAAAAAGAAAGTGTAAAACAAAGCAAGAAAGGAAAAAGCATGGATGAATAAAAGATAGAAAATATGAAAGAAAAAATGAAAAAAGAACAACAGTAAGAGATTAAAGAAAACTGGAGAAAGCAATAACAAAAGAGATTAAAAAAAGAAAGAAAATAATGAAAGGAAAAGGCAAAGAAAATCAGAATGAAAATAAAAACAGATGAAGAAAGTAAAAGTAAAAATACAGAAAGGAAAGACAAAAATAAGATAGAAACAGAAAAAGAAAAGAAAAAAGAAATGTTGAAAGGATCAAAGAAATTAAAACAAAAACCCAAAGAAAGAAAAAAAGAGAGAATAAAAGAGGGAAAAATAAAGGAAGAAAAAATAAAAACTTAAAGAAGACTAAAAGAAAAAATGAAAGACAGAAAAAGAAAGGCATAAAATTGTAAGAAAAATATAATAAGAATCAAGGAAAGAAAAAGACAGAATAAAAAGAAGGTTGAAAAATATCAAGAAAGAAAGATAAAAAGAGTGAGAAATACAAAGATATCAACAACAACAAACAAAAGACAAGAAAAGAAAAAGGAAAAAAGGACATAGAAAAGTGGGTAAGATGAAGGCATGAAAGAATGAAAGAGAGTGAAAGAAAGGAAGGAAGACAGAACAAACTACCAAAAAATAATGAAGACAGAAAGATAGGAAGACAGAATAAAAGACAAAAAAGAAAAACAGAGAAATAAAGATAAGAAGGAAAAGGAATGAAGAAAAGAAATTGGGAAACAATGAATAAAGAATAAAAAACAGGTTAAAAGAAAGGAAGAGAGTCAAAATGAAAGAAAGACAAAAATAAAAATACAAAAGTGAAAGAAAAATAGACAGAAAGAAAAGATGATATAAAAGAGAAAGACCAAAGAAAGGGATGAGAAGAAATGGAAGACAGAAAAAATACAAGTCAGAGTAAAAAGGAAATTATGAAGAAAGCAGAAAGAATTAGATAGAAAAAAAGGTATAAAAGAAATTAAGAAAGGCAGAAAAGGAAAACATCAAGTCAGGAAGGAAAAGACCAGAAAATTGATAGAATGAAAGTCTTATTCTTAAAACGTTCCCCGAGGCGGGCTGGCAGAGCCAGCGACAAGTTTCCCACCAGTGGGAGGGCACGCGCCGTGCGGCCAGTGGTGGCGGGTAACAGACACGTAAACACAGAGATAGACATAAAGCATTTTATTGGGGGAGAGAGGCAGAGAGAGAGAGAGAGAGAGAGAGAGAGAGAGAGAGAGAGAGAGAGAGAGAGGGAAAGAGCCAGAGAAAACGTATGCGCACGCCAAAGAAACAGAAGAGGGAAGGGCAAGATGGCAGGTCAGGTCAGAGGTAATGTGAGTGGGCGTGGCTTGTCCCTTAAAGGGACAGGAAAGCACAACAGAAAGGAATATAGAAAGACAGAAAGAATGAAAGACAAGAGAAAAATAGAACAAAGAGAAACAAAAGACAGGGGGAAAGAACAAAGAAAAGAAAAATGAGATACAGAAAGGAAAATTAAAGACAGAATGAAAGTAGAAAAGGAAGAAAGAAAAAAGAAACAAAGACAGCAAGGGCAAAGCATAACAAAAGTAAGAAAAAATAAAGGATGAAAGAAAAAATGAATGAAACCAATAGAAAAACAAAAGACAAAAAGAAAGAAAGCACCAAAGAAAGAAAAGCCAAAGGACAAATGGAAGACAGAAATGAAAGAAACAAAAGACAGGATGATGGAAAAATAAAAGAAGGAAGGAAGAAATGAAAGACAAGAACTCTGAAAGGAAAGACAGGAAGAAAGAAATGATGAAATATAAAAAAACAGAGTTTTGAAGGGAGAAACACAATCTCAAAAACAAAAGAAAAAATTTTAAAAAATGCCTAAAAGATGAAACAAATGAAGGAATGAAGGCGTTCAGAAAGAAAGGAAGTAAGATAAGAAAGAAAGAACCAAGGAAATGTGGTAAAAAGCAAAGAAAGATGGAAATGAAAATCAAAAAAAGATGGAATAAAAAGAAGAAAGAAAAGATAAAAGAAAGCAAAGGAAAAAGAAAGGAATGCAGAAAAAGAAACGAATAAATAAATAAGAAAGAATGACAAAAAAGAAAGAAGAAAGGACATCTGAAAAAACAGCAAAAAGGACAGAAACAGTGAAAGGAAGAAAAATATATATGAAGGAGGAATGAAAAAAAATATTGAGTTGAAAAAAAGGACAAAAATAATGATAGAAAGAAAAAAAGGAAGAAAATCACAAAAGATAGAACAGCAGTGCCCAGTGCCGCTCTACTGCAGCAGCACACTTGAACTTATCAGAATGGTAGCAAAAACAGATGATCTAGTACTGCCAAACACAGGACACATGTGTAGTAGATAACAGTGAACATAGCAGTGCTAATACAGGAACATATGTGAGTGTGTTAGTTCATTGCTACCAAAGGATATAAAAGTACCATGACCTAGACCAGCTGACCACCTAGGACCCTGAGAGTATATCCCTTTTTTTCTGTTACATTGAGGGAGAAGGGGCAAGTTAGGTCTAGGAGATAAGAGCTGGAGCCTGGATAAGAGCCTGTTGGAGCCTCTGGAAGGGCTTAGTAATGCCAGCAATTTCTAGAAATGATAAAATCTCCTCATTGGTAGAGGGGACAGCTGTAGGCACATATTTCTTTACGGTGTGGCATCCAGGCTCTGAAGCCGTAGGCCCACCTGAGACAGTCATGTAGACCAGCAGACAGCCTCAACAATAGCCAGGATGTGCTACTCCTTCTCTTTTGTTATAAATGTAGATCGCCTGGGGAGAGGTGTTTGCTCAAGCTGATGACCTAATGGCAGGTGCGGTCCTAGCAGCACGGTCCTGGAAAGAGAATATTAATGATGTATCCACCTCGGTTGAATGGGGGATTAAGAGATGTTTGAAAATAAATGCGGGTAGATCTTCAGGAGAGGAGGCCCCTGAGATGCCCTTCTGTGATGACCATGTAAGCTGTGTCTGATTATTCCTCCATACCAGTCCAGTTAGGGAAAATAGTTATCTGTGTTGGGGCCCATGGGCTCTAACAGACAGCAAGAGATGATTGGCTTTGTGGGTTAGGGTGATGGTTAGACCCAAGTAGGTGACCTGAGGGGTGGACAGTTGGACCTTGGAAGGTGATCTATATCCCTGACTGGACAAGAAATTTAGGCGAGCAGAGGTGTTAGTTTGGCTAATTTTTGTTTTGTTTTGTTGTTTTTGGTTTTGTTTTTTTGAGACAGGGTTTTTCTGTGTAATAGCTCTGGCTATGCTAGAACTCATTCCATTAACTAGGCTGGCCTTGAACTCACTGAGATCCGCCTGCCTGTCTCCTGAGTGCTGGGATTAAAGGTGTGCACCACCACTGCCTGGCAGTTTGGCTAATTTGTAATGACGAGCTGCAAAGCAGAATGTCATCTACATATTGTATAAGTTGAGAATTGTGGAGAGACAAAGAGAATAGGTTAGAAGCTAGGGCCTGGCCAAATCAGTGTGGACTGTCTCTGACCCCTGAGGTAAGACCATTCAAGTGTGGAGATGTGTCGCGGTCAGTCCAGGTAAAGAGTGTTGAGAAGGATAGAGAAGAAAGCATCTTTGAGATCCAGAACTGAGAAATGGGAGGTGGTTCCTGGAGGAATAGTGGAGAGAAGTGTGTAAGGCGCCACAGGATAGAAGGGGACCACTGCAGAATTAATGAGCCAGAAGGAGGTCTTGAACCAAGCGGTAGGTTCCATCAGATTTTTCAACTGCAAGTATAGGAGTGTTGAAAGAAGAAGACGTTCTTTTCTTAGAGATGGATTACCCTGATACCATGATGTCTACCCATGGCTCCCTGTTAGAGATGATAGTGGGCAGGTCAAGGGAGCCTGGGCATGATCAGTTGTCACCTCCTAAACCTGCCCATACCGTGATGGACATTTCTCATTCAAACCACAAGTGGGTTTTAGTGAAAGAGAGGGTGGATAAGTACAGGTTTAGGGTGGCAAGAATAATTAAAATTCTCAAGGAAAAAAATAGAAGTCAAGAAAAAGATAAATGTGTCCACAATAACTACCTTTCCTTTCTCTCTGATTCATGCACCCTGCTTAGGTTTACTTAGGGGGTACCTAGTTCCAGTTGTGAGGGTTTTGATATAAAAGTTTTTTTTTTTAGATTTTCGAGACAGGGTTTCTCCGTAGCTTTTTTTTTTTTTTTTTTTTTTTTTTTGGTTTCTGTCCTGGAACTAGCTCTTGTAGACCAGGCTGGCCTCGAACTCACAGAGATCCGCCTGCCTCTGCCTCCTGAGTGCTGGAATTAAAGGCATGCATCACTACCGCCCAGTGTAAAAGAATATTTTATGATAACATTTAAGCCACACTGATTCTGCTGATATTTTAGGAGCATGTTTAATGCCATTCCAGAATGCTCATACAATGAATAATTTCCTTAAAATATAAAAGCAGTTACAAAGAAACAATAAAAAATGACTACGACAATTTTAAGTGAGAAAAATTAGAACAATTTTCCTAGAAGAAAAAAAAATTATAAAACTATTCTAACTAAAGCAGCATAGTCTTGACAGAGATAGACATGTAGATTAATGGATAAAGTGTATCAACACAGCTCCAGACTATAGAAATTGAATATGCAATGTCAGTGTGTATTGGATCACCTCATCTTGTCGGGAATAAAAGGTCTCTGCTACCTATTATACATGTACCACCAGCAACATCAGGAAGAAAATGTGTGTGTGTGTAACAAAATGAGAGCACAGGTTCAAAATTGAAATTTGTTTTTGAGGTAACAAAACATATAAATGTTACCTACACTGCTGCTTTGTGTGCCCTGTTTGAGGAAAAAGAAAGATTCTCCCACGTGCTTAGAGATTAAGAAAGCCACAAAACTGTAATAGCAAAAGCATTGAATAAAGGTTCAGTGTCCATTATGAGATGGATTAATAAAATATGGCATACTGTTATAATAGAAGACCACAGAGTACTGTAAAATGAATAAAACAGCTCATGTTTCAACATTAATAAATTCAGGAGGTGCATTAAGTATAAAAATGAAATAAAGTTTCAAAATACTGTATGCAATATAATAAATGTTGTGAAAAATAGAAGCGAAGCTACTCTATGATGTTTAAAGGCTGTGCATATGTCATAATGGTAGGGAACCATGACTGAGAAAGAAAACCAGCAGAGGCAGGGCAATTTCTAAAAGAAACTTGAAGAAGATATCAGCAAAAGGTTAATATTTTTGCAAAATGGTATAATATGTCCAGAGATATTTTATATTTTTTTTTTATCCATTTTGAGATAGGAAAATACTTCTTCAACATTCTAGTAATTTTAAGCTTTGTGTCTGCTAAAATTAAATCACACTTGCAGAAATTATACAGAGTAGTGAAAACTGGGAAACTAAGGGTTGGCCACACTCAGAGACAGCGAGCATCTGTTTCCCTTGTCATCGAATTGCCTTCGGATGGAAGCAGAGCTCATCTGAAGTTCAGCATCTCAAGGCTGCAGCATCCCTAAGGAACCCAAGTCCATCTCTGACAGTGTACAGAGGCAGCACACCTATGGAGAAGGTGGAAGAGCGAAGGGCAGGAGTCTTGGGTCACCAACAGGTCTTTTTATCTTCTCTCCATTTGAGCTCCTTAGAGAGGGTAGGAGACAATGTGTTACCAGTCATGTGGACGTGGGAAATGTCATTTGCTCATTTGGTTTTTCATTCATGTATTAATTCCACTACTATTTGTTGAACGCACACTAAGTGGCCAGTTCTTTCTCTCTCTGTCTCTGTCTCTCTCCTGTCTGTCTGTCTCTCTCTCTCTGTCTCTCTCTGTCTCTGTCTCTCTCTGTCTCTCTCTGTCTCTCTCTGTCTCTGTCTCTGTCTCTCTCTCTCTCTCCTGAATCACTTATTAAAGTAATATCAGAAATGAAGCCTCTATGCACTACATCTTACAGCTCCTTCTGAGTTCTGGCCTCTTTTCCTCCACTTAGTATGTCCATTCTTTTCTATGTGTTTTATTGGTTGACATCATAGTAAAATTTAACAACACGTGGGCAGACTCTTTGGAGTTTAGGTCTTGATTATTATTTCATTTTCACATCTTCAACTCTTACACCCAGAATCCCAAGGAACATACTAGAAAAATTTCCAACTCCAGGATACTACACAGTGAACACAGTTGGGGAGCCTCTAAGAATTCCACATGCTATTTGAGGAGGTTTACAATCTCCTCTTGAGGCTAGATATCATTTGTGGGAAGCTTTGAAGGCATATCCTGTGACCTCTGTGTGTTTATTCCAAGTCCTCTACTACCCACGGCCATGACTGTGACCTCACTTTCTAAGCACTAAGGCCGATTTTCAAACTCACCAGTCACAGACTCCACCGCTTATACATGTAGGTAGCTAGTGCACTCACCACCAGAAGTAACTTGAAGCATAGGAGGAAAGCCACAAAAATATGGATAGATTTTTCTGAACCTAAAATACACAGAGTAAAGGGGTCAATGAATGTGAGTTGAAATGACTTATGTGATGTGGGTAGCCAGGAAGATCTTTCTTTCTTTCTTTCTTTCTTTCTTTCTTTCTTTCTTTCTTTCTTTCTTTCTTTCTTTCTTTCTTTCTTTCTTTCTTTCTTTCTGCCAGGAAGTTCTAAGTATTTCCCAACTCTCATTTCATCCTTGGGCTCACTACTCTACAGTTAGCTCTCAGAAATAAGAGACCTGTGAATTCCCTTGACTTTTTCCAACAAACACTGCTTAAAGATCTGACATTCACCAATGTGCCAGCATGGATATAATCAATGCTTTGTCCCCATGGTCTAGTGGTCACTTATTGTAACCCTTGTTGTAATCGTAGAACTTTGGCATTATCAGTAACATCTTATAGATGAAGAAATGGGATTTCTGAGAGATGGTTGACTGTGTTGCCTAAATTTACACAATTATAATGATTGGAAATTAATTAGAAAACGGTTTATATAAATTCAAATAATAGTAATGGCTGGCATTTAGTATAGACAATCTATCAATTATATAGACATTGTATATTAACATCTAGCCCTCAAAAGGATTCTATAAATTAGGAAATCCGATTCACACCCTATTGCAGGTAAGTAGACTGGTGAATAAAGGTTATATGTTTGTGAAATAACTAGGTAGAATTAATTAATTAATTATTATTAGAATGGGCATAAGGCAGTCCCCAGATATGACTGTTTAAGTATTATAGAACAGTGTACAGGCAAACTTACCCCCATACTTCTGAGACTACTTTAAATCAGACTCTTAGTGACAAACATCACATGGCCACTAGTGACAAACATCATGATCTCATGGATCAGCACTATGCTAAACTTTCTCTAGGGCATTTTCAATGAGGTTCAACTGGTAGAATATTCTCCCAATGGAAATGGAAGACCATTCTGGGTCACTCTAAAGGAAGCCACTGCCTATTCACGAAACTACAGACTCCTAATCTGGACGAGACATCAATGAGTTTCATAACTCCGTATCTTTCTAGTGTCTTCTGTAGTGCAATGAGCAAACCAAGGTGACCCCAATGTGCACAAGAGAAAAGAGATGAACTTACTTAGGCTCCCAACGGCTTTGGACGTGATATAGGATGGTGTGGAAAATATAATGCTGGCCTGGATGGGAGGTTGTGCCTCGTGTTCTACCTTGCAAGTGAGTACTTGATCAGGCCTCTGCATTGATGTGTTTATCGATTGCAAGATTTCCAGGGTGTAGGACCCATCCTTATTCCTCTTGGGTCTAGGCTGCTCCAGTCTCTTGAGCACATGGCAATCCACTAGCCAGGTGAGATACACATTCTGTGGATAGAATCTCTGCACATGGCAAGTAACAGTCACCAAATTGGAGAGAGCGGAAGACTGGGACACTCTCACTGCAGGAGGAACTGAGACAAAAATTCATATAAAACAAATAATTACTGCAGGAAATCTACTGGAAGTCCTTTGAGGGTGGGGTCATCTGCTAGGACCAAACTCAGTGCCTGCCACAAATAAAGATTCAGGTATTGGTTAGCAGGTGCATGAATGGAGAAATGCATGCTGGGATGAGAGTGGTAATTCAGGTTTGGATAGATGGATGGGAAGATGGGTTGATAAGACACAACCCAATATTTCTTCTTTTCATTTTAAGCTATAGAAAATAGCAAACTACAAATCAGTTGGCTTACTCTATGACTTGATAATCCCAAGATTTGGAGATTCACAGATACTAGGTGTTAGAGACCAAGATACTAAGATTTTTATATAGTAAAAAAGAACTCTTTAGTTTGGAGAAGTTAAATAATTTGTCCAGTGTCCCATGTAGCAAATCGTGGGGTTACTGTAGAGACAGAATATCTGCTGTTATATTATAGTGATAACCAAACTGTAAGTCTTCCGAAATTAGTATCTGATGGCTTCTAGAAGGGATTTGGTTGGAGTTTTCAGCACACGATACAATGTGTTCACAACACCAGACAATGGGCACAGGATTGGAAACCCCATTATGATCCTTTATAGAAGTTTTCATGTGAAGTAGCAGCATGGTAGAAACAGCACACTAAGCAGAAGGCTGGGTGGTCTTGATTCTAGCATCACAGTAGAAACAGCACACCAAGCTGAAGGCTGGGTGGTCTAGGGTCTAGCATCACGGTAGAAACAGCACACTAAGTTGAAGACTGGGTGGTCTAGGTTCTGGGGCCTACACTGATGTCAAAGTCAACCAGACTTCATGTAAGCTGCTTTTGCTCTGCTTCTGAGATTTTGAAATTAAGACATTTTCTAAGGCCAAATCAACTCTCCGACATCTAAATCAGGCAGATTTCAGCTCTTTGTCTAGAGTAGATAATATAAGTCCTATGTATTACAACTTGAAGGAACTCAGGGTTTGAGGCCTGAAGTCCTGCTTTTAGACCTAAGACAACAGAAAACCAAGCTGGAGATATATGTGCTGTGTAAGAAAAGGTTGAAATGGTAGCTAGTTTGATAAGTAATCAGTTCATTTATGAACATTTCTATGTCCTATGACTTTTCTTCCTTACACAATTGTACTAACTTCAGGGAATTACGTAAGAAATACTTGGGTAAAGAGGCCTCCCTGAGAAATAGAAGAGGTTTGTGGGTAGACTGGAGACGGGTGGGGATATGAGGGATCAGGTGGGGTGGGATTGGGGGGAACTGAAAGAGCAGACTGGAAAGGGGGTCATTTCAGGGTCTGGTAGAAAATTGGTACAAGGGAAACTCTAAGGAGTCTACAAGGAAGACCCCAACTAAGACTCCTAGCAAAAGAGAATATATGGCCTGAACTGGCCACTTCCTGTGACCGAGCAAACTACCAGTGAAGGCACTGGGACACCAAGCCAACTACATAACCTTTGACTTACAGTCTGTCTGGCCTATAGGATGTGCTGGGATATGGGTGATACAGAGACTGTGGGAGTAGCCAACCAATGACTGGTCCAGCCTGAGACCCATACCATGAGAATGAGCCCACCCCTGACACTGCCTGGACCCAGAGTCTGGATGACCTAGAGACCTAGGAGAGAACCAAACATGTCTGGGGAATATGCCAATGTAATGATGCCCAAGGATATTCTGCTATACTCATAGATTGGTCCCTAGCCCCATAGTCATCAGAGAGGCTTCATTCAGCAACTTGTGAAAACAGATGCAGACCACAGCCAAACATAAGGATGAGTTCAGGAATCCTGCTGAAGAGAGGGAGAGAAGATTGTAGGCACCAGAGAGTCAAGGGAATCACAAAGAAACACACAGAATCTACTAACCTGGGCTCATAGGATCTCACAGAGACTGAACTGACAACCAGAGAGCCTGCATGGACTAACCTAGGCACACTACATATATGTTACAGTTGTGTAGCTTGGTCCTCTTGTGGGACCCCTAACAATGGGAACAGGGGCTGTCTGACTCTGTTATCTGCTTTTGGGACCCTCTTCTTTATACTGGGTCACCTTGCCCAGCCTTAATACAAGGCAAGGTGCTTAATTTTAGTACAACTTGATATACCATATTTTGTCGATATCAGTAGGAAGCCTACTCTTTTCTGAATAGAAAAGGAATCTGAGTGGAATGGGGGGAGAGAGGAGGAGGTAGAGGAGAGACTGGGAGGAGAGGAGGGAGAAGAAACTGCACTTGGGATGTAAAACAAACAAATACATAAATATTAAAGAAAAAAGAAGCCTCCCTGAACTACCTTTTCCTATTTGACATCCAAACATACTGAGGCCGATAATACAAGCAACCTGAATACATAAATAGAGTTGGGTAGAGATCATTCATTCACTCAGCAGCTTTTCAGTACTGGGTGCTTTCATGTCTGAATCTGTCGCCTTTAAGAATAAGACAAAGAGTTCAAGATGCCTGGACCAATTAAGTAAGGCAGGACCCCCACCCCATAATGTGGTGCATCAGTTGTGAACTATGCTTTCTGGAGGTGGTGGTAATAGTTTCTTGTCCATGTAAAATGATGGAGTTGCTTCCATGATGATAGTATATTTATTCTATTGTGCAGATACAAAAAATGAGAAGGAAATATTTTGTAAATTTTGAAAGTCTTATAGGCTTTAGATAGTTAATTTTTTATTGGTCAGTTTTGAACCTTTAAATTTATTCCTAGGTATGAGACATCATGATCCTCCTGATTTTACAGATGTACCAAGCACTAGCGCATCCTGTGAAGATCAACAAAAGGAAAAATCAGACTCTCGTCCAGGTCGTAATGATCTCAGGACAACACAGTCCCTACACTTTAGAAACTCACCAAGCCCTTCTAGTATCTTTCTATAGAATAGCAATACTATAACCAAATCCCAAAGGGTAGACATTCTATCTGGTTTTCAGATGAAGAAAGTGATTCTGAGTTAATACTGGTAGTTATGACAACAGCAAATGCCCCTTCTGCATAGTCAGTCTGAGCAGAGCACGGCATTAAGAACGTCACAGATTCTGTTTCTGGTGTCACCACCAAGTAAGGCCATTCCTCCACAAGTAAACTGACACCAAGAGCAGCCCACAGCCTATCTCAGCATTACCTTCTCCAGAAAGAGAAAAAGTCTTACCACGGAGGTACTGGTCCAAGGTGACAATCTTCTGGAAAACCACTGACGATTTGTGCTCAACCCGGCAGAGAACCGAGGAGAGGATGTCATTACTCTCCAGGGGGACAAGCACACTGCTAGTCACATTGTAACCATTTCCACTGGATAAGATGTTGGTCTGGGTTTGGAGAAGGCTGTGGTTGTTTTTGAGCCAGGTCACAGTAACCTGCCGCGTTGGTAACTCAGAAGATGTGTACTTCAGTTGGATGCTTGTTCCTGGTGAGTACCGCTGCAGGGGGCCTTCGAGGTGGTTAGCATAGTCTTTCCTTCCTGAAAGAAGAGATGCTCCATGTCACATCAAATTCCAGTACCAACAGTTTCCTGGAACCCCCCTTGCAAAGTCCCATCACTTCCTTTTTTGTGGAGATTTGGATATTTCCTGCTGGTAGGAGGATTCTGAAGCTGCTTGCAGATGGCAAACTATAAGACCAAAGAATACGCAGCTCAACAGACCAGCACCACATAGAAAACACTCATAGCAAGCAATGCCAGGCTCCCAGGCTCTTCTAGAATTTGTCAAATCCCCCTCCCCCAGCAACTGTACATGTCGCTGTCGACATCCCCAGTTCACAAGCAAGAAAAAGGAGGCAGCAATGGATGGGAGAACAGGTCCAAGTCTGTAATTAGTGGCACAGCCAGGAGTTCAAAACCAGGTAGTATAGTCCCAGTGTCTAGGCTTCTGACTTTATACTCAGTCTTTCCTTCAGTTACTGCTAAAGGGAAATTTTACTTTTTTTAATTAATTAATTTTTAAAAATATACCTATCTTTTCTCATTTTGCATATCAACCCCAGTTCCTACTCCCTCCTCTCTTTCCGCTCCCTCCACCTTTCCCACCCCATCCACTCCTCAGAAAGGGTAAGGCTTCCCGCAGGGAGTCAACAAAACCTAGCACATTGCTTTGAGGCAGGACCAAGGCCCTCCCCTACTATATCTAGTCTGAGCATGGTATCCCTCCAAAGAGAATGGGTTCAAAAAGTCAGTATAAGCAGTAGGGATAAATCCTGGTCCCACTGCGAGTGTCCCCACAGTCTGCCCCAGCCGTACAACTGTCACCCACATTCAGAGGGCCTCGTTTGGTCCTGTTCTGGTTCCCTTGCTGTCAGGCTGGACTTGGTGGACTAAGGGAAATCTCTTAATGCCCATAGGCAGGCCTTAGACTTTGAGATCCAAACTACATCTGTAACATACACACACACACACACACACACACACACACCCCAACAACTTAACCTTTCATGCCTCTGACTCTTTAACAAAGTGGGGTAAACCTTATTTCTTGGGATTAACAAGTAAGGAAGCTGATGTTGAATGCATGATGCTTGGTAACCACTTTAAAAGTGTCAACGACACCATCAAAATCTCAAAGGACCATTTGAGGGGTTGTTCTTATTTTTAAAATAATAAACACAGGCTCATGCATTGGTTTTCCCCGAAGAGTTCACAATTCTGCAAGTGGCGTTCCTACACTCCCAGGTCTAGTTCTGGGAGCAAGAATCACCCACTGGATTTCCTGATGAGTTCCCCCAATATCTGCACACATCTAGCTCCAGAAGTACAGCTTTCACAGTGGATCTTCCTAGTAAGCCTACTCAGAACCAAAAACTAACCATTCCATCTCTGAACCCAAGTCTAGCTCTGGCCACACAGTTCTTGCACCGTCCCATCAGGAAGCAGGGAAGAATCATACTTCAGACACACAACCAGGGAAAGAAATCCACATGCCTAAGTCAATAGCAAAAACACAGCCGTGAATGACCAAGACAGCATGCCCAGAACCAACAATCACTAGTACTATAGAAACATTTCCCACTGAAGATACCTAGATGAACCATGGGGAAAAATGTAATGGAAAAATTATAAATGTCACTGAAGAATCCAAAGAGTTTAAAGAAGACACAGCCCAAGGAACTTCAAGGATATATCAGTAAATGCCTGAAAGATGCTCAAGAAAAGATAAAGTTCACATATAAGCTCCAAGAGCTGGGGATGGGGAATACATAAGCCTGCAGACCTGGGCTCTCAGACATCACTGAAGTTTAAGCACTTGGTTGTCGGAACTGAATGGCATAGACAGATGTAACATTTCAAGAAAAGCAAAAACCTTCCAATAGGATTTGAGAAATGATTTGTGACAAGCATAAGGTCTGTACTCTCAGGTGACAAAGAAGACAGCATACAGAAACACCGCATCGAGCTTGTGATCTGACAGCTGCTTTGTAAGTCTAGTGCTGCTGACTGTGACTCATACCTTCCTCTGGCTGCTGCCTGCCAGCTCTCATAGTTTGAGCTGGGGCAGCGGGACCACTGCTATGCAGTGCCTGCTCTGTGGGTGATGAGCGCTTGGTGCTCTGCAGGTGACAGGGAGGGAGAGCTCTGAGGGCTCCAACCAGATAGAACAGGGTGTGAGTAGATGTGAACAGGAGTCTGGTGCTGAGGACAGGGATCTGGGGGTGCTTGGGAAGGGACAGCTACAGAGATGTGTTAGTGCCTTGTATACAGCTCTCACCATAGTAATAAAATAGAAAAACTTTGTTAAAACATCATGAGACTTGCTTCCTATGAAAAAACATTATTCTGGGGTCTGTCACCCAGATCTATAATACATCCCACCCTGTGGATATGTCTTATTTCTACCGGGCAACGAAACAGGACCCAAAAAAAAAAAAAGTGGAGATCATTATCTTTGAGAATTCTTACAGCAACCAGAAAAGGGCTGGTTCTGCCACAGGACTAGATGAAAATCAGGATGGAAGCCTGCTGTGAGAATGGGCTGTTTGGTTGCCTGGCATCTCGGCTTCTTCTCTGATAGCTGCTACCTGCTCTGAAATACACTGCAGAGAGCCCACGTGCACTGTAAGGAAAAGTCCGCACGCTGCTGTCCCCTGGCTTGCCCGTGCCTGACATTTTATTGTATCTATCCCTGACTGTGCACCTGCACTAACAGGTCTGCTTCAGAACAGCAGCCCCTTCTCCCAAGAGTGTGAAGCATAGCTGGATAAACAAGGAAGCTCTGGATTGTGATGGCACAGCGCCCCCTTGTGGGAGAATAGTGTGAGTCTGCAAGGAGTGAAGTGAGGAAGAAATAGAAGAAATCAGGAGCCCTGTGCATGGAAAGAAAGGAAAGGAGCAGAGAGAAGGGAGTGATGGGGGATTTACACCCACGCTGTGTGACCCTTTTCCCCTAGCTAAAGGAGTCAATAATTCTGGAGCTCTTCAAAGTTGATTTCCAGAAACATCCAACTGAATTCACATCCTGATTAATTGCTTTCCCACACATTATTTGGAGCCCGGCTGTCCTTAACATTGGCGATTTCTTGCAACCAAGGGTTAAGAAGAAAAAAACTTGCACCATGATGAGTGCAGCAAGGGAGACTCATTTCTTGGTGGAAATATCTGGAAGAAAGGGGGTGCAGGTGTGGGTGGGGCTATGCCACAGCATTCTCACTAGGGAGGGCTTCCTTTCTCTACTTTTACCAAGGGTTTCCCTGAGGCTCTAGCCATTCAGTCACAATGTCCTGACTACACAGAGGAGACAAGGCACACACCTCTGCCCTTAGTGGGGTACTGTGCTCCAAGGGTGACGCTGACCCACAGCGGAGGCTGGTCAGACTGGAACACCCAGCAGCTAAAGGTGCTCTCATCCGATGTGGCATTTTCCTGTAATGTGTGCTTTAGAGAGTATGTCCCATCGGAATTTCTGGTGGTCTGCAGGTGCTCGACAGTAAGCATCTTGTTATTATTCTTAGTCCAGGTGAGTTGTCTGATTGGAGGGTAGAAGTGATTCACGTGACAAGTCAAATTGACCCTTTGATGCGCATGATCATGGATCTCTGGGGGTTCCTTGGTGATCTTCACTGTGGGGACAACTAGATAGGAACAAAAAGCAAACAGAGGTGACATTTTGGTGCTGTCTTATTTCCCTGGCCCAAGGTCTCTGGATCGTTTTGTTAAGATTTGATTGATTGGGTGATTGGCAGGCTCCCAAGAATTCTAAGATGACCTTGAACTCATTATGTAGCCAGGGATATCTTGAGTTCCTGATCCTTCTGCCTCCACTAAGCCATCTCTTCAGCTCCTCTTTTCTTACATTCCAGCTAGTCTAATTTGTGCTGTCTATATGCTCAGGGCACTGGAGTTTGACCTACCAGGGCCACACCCTTAAGGAAAACTCTCTTTCATTCCTTCAGAAAGCACAGGAGACCCACGGCTATGGGGCAGGGTCCACGAAGACCTACATCTCATGCTGGAAGTCAAGTGGCCTGATCTCCTGCAATTCTCTTTCAGCTGCTGTGAGTTCCCAAGTGCAGAGAGTTCACGAGTTCACCCTTTTTAAATGAACAACTTTTATATGTTTTTATATGTTTCATGCGAGTTAAGTCGGGACAAGTATTCATGAAACAAATATTCATGAAACATAGCTGGAGACACGTGGATATGTAGTCTGGTCTGTGTTTTAAATATTCCATATTGTGACATAGAATTATAGGAATTATTAAAGTGAATTGCCCCACAAGATCAGGGACTCTGTAATCACAACACCTACAGCAGTGTCTGGCACACAGAAGCTGTTCATTATTTATTGAGTGAATAATATTCTACCCAATGCCAATGCTTCCCCAGAACTTAGGATCTAATGTGTAGAAGACAAGCACCCCACCACTGAAGGAGGGCTCAGCTCTGTTTTTTACTTATTTCATTTTATTTCACTAAGTTGTCTAGGCTGGACTTGAACTCAGTCTTAACCCCTACAGGTCAAGAAGTTGTTACATCTTTGCCTGTTTCCTAAGGAGTTGAGATTACATGCCTTATTGTTGGGATTAATGAGTCCTAGCCTTCAGTTGCTTTTCCCTCCTAGAACCTTCTAAAATATAAGTTACTAGAAGCTGTGCCTAGTTAGAGGATCAGAGGATCACCTGTTGACCATTAACTGCAGTGTATTTAAGTCTACATGGTGTTAATAAAGAGGGGCTCTCTGAACCAGTGTTGGGAGCTGCATGTGTTAGTCTATCTCTGTGTCTGAGTTTTCCAGACCCTCCAGCCCCTTGCCTGAGGCTCGGTAACTGGGTAATAGCGCACCGAGCGCAGACACGGGGGCGTGGTGTGCGGCACCTTATCCCACAATCTCTCTCTAATAATAAATACTTAGAAATTTTAAACATTGGCAATGGTATGCATAGGGCAAATATATTTAGAGAGAGATGCTAAGTCCGTACAGTAGTAAGGTCAAACACTCATAAACAACTTACCACGCAATAGACGCAGCTCCTTCTTGATGTTCTAGAAAAAACAACTGCCTTGGTCTTCAGAGGACACTTACCAGAAAGGTGTTGGTTTTATTCCAATTTTTTTAGGGAAACTGGGGCACGGAACATTTAAGACACATGACCAATATTATACAGCCTATGAAATGGTATAGCTAAGATCAAAGCCCAGCTGGCCAGCCCATGGAACCTGTACTTTTCATCCATATTCATCTGTTCAAGGCTGGCCATGATCAATTTCTATTCCCCATTGCAAAATGAGGCTTTGGGCAAAGCTTTCGTGCTACCAGTGCGGTCCCAATGTATATTTCACTGCTAACTCACCTAGGATCACGTGGGAAAGATTGATGGTCATTGTTAGGGGCTCATCGAGGTCCCCATGGGTGACTTCACAGGTGATCTGAGACAAGATATCTTGTTTGGCCAACAGCACCCACGCCTTGCTTGTGATGTAGAAAGAGTCATTGCTGATAGGCACCAGTTCTGGGGCTGAGGCTAGGAGTTCATTATTGTCCTTCAGCCAATTAAAACTGAGGTTCCTGGAGCTGAAAGGGCCAGCGGTGCAGTTAAAAGGGACTAATTCTGAAGTGCCTGTCTTTTTCCTCTCATCTGGGCCATTGAGAGAGATGAAAGGCTTCCTATCTGAAAAAAACAAAAAACAAACAACAAACTCCAGATGTGACCACCTTCTCATTATTAGAGTTATCAGTAACATACAAGAATATGTAAACCCTAAAAGGCCCCTCTCATGAGTAATAAAAATTATCCCTTTTCCTGAGGTTTAGAGCAATGGCTCACTCAAGTCAAAATGCATTTCCCTGCACCCATGCTCAAGGGAGAATATAGTACCTGTGCTATCTGACATTGAGGGGAATGCAAATGACCATAACGAGCAAACAGCCAATAAAATATGAGTGCTGGGGGGGGGGGAGAATGAGTGTTCCCAGGAAGCCCAGCATGTGCAGAGAGAGAAAATGAGGAGTCACTCTACTAGGTGGTGACAAAGGACATCTCGAGCTGAAACAAACAAAACCGTGGGTGGTAGTGGCCCATGACTCTAATCCCAGCACCCAGGAGGCAGAGGCAGGCGGATCTCTGTGAGTTCAAGGCCAGCCTGGTCCATAGAGCGAGTTCCAGGACAGTCAGGGCTACACAAAGAAACCCTGTCTTGAAAAGATAATAAAAGAAAAGAAAAACAACAATAACAGGAGGCTTCAGAAAACAGGTCCTTCCACAAGACTGCAGCACTGCTTTCCACATGGGCAGGCCTAAGTCTGAGGCTTGCGCATCTTTCCTGCTGGTTCCAACAGAGAATGGATAACAAAATATTTGGGATACACACACACACACACACACACATACACACACATACACACTACACACACATACACACACATACACATACGTACACACACATACACACATACACACGTACACACACACATACGTACACACACCACATGTTTGTGCTATTGAGCTTTGAAAAAAAATGTATTCACAAAATCTGATGGAAAACAGAGGGACTTCTGATGCATAATCTTAAGTGAGTTCACAAAACTTCAGGTTGAAGAAAACTGCATATTCCCTCTCACAGGTGGAATCTAACCAATCACACATGCATATATGTAAACAAAGTAGAGAAGAGAACAAGAAAGGCTGTACGATAAGGAAAGAGAAAGAAATGAATGCAGGTAGTGGATATGACTTATGAAATAGGATACAATATTTAATTGCTTCAGTTTCACCTCTGTTGTGGATTTTTTTTATTTTGATGGTAGGTGAATATATAAAATATATTCAGTATTGAAAGTGTAAAGTCCAATGAAGCTACACAACTTCCATTCAAAATGGATAGCCTAACTGTATAAAAGTTCAGTCATCACTCTCGATGTTGGGTCTAGCTAACTTTGGTGTGTAATTTTTATAAGTTTTTTTTTTTTTTTTTTTTTGGTTTTTCGAGACAGGGTTTCTCTGTGGTTTTGGAGTCTGTCCTGGAACTAGCTCTTGTAGACCAGGCTGGTCTCGAACTCACAGAGATCCACCTGCCTCTGCCTCCCGAGTGTTGGGATTAAAGGCGTGCGCCACCACCGCCCAGCTTTTATAACTTTTTATAGTAAAGTTGGTTTAAAATATTTAGATATCAAAGAATAAATAAAAAAAACAGTATAAAGAATCTACAAATCTGAGAAGTGATCCTTTGAGAAGATAAAGATTGACAGACTGCTAGTCCAGTTAGTTGAAAGAAAGGAGATAGATAGCTCAACAGAACCAGATATGAATAGGAAAACATTATAATGGACACCAAAGAGATCTAGAAGATTCTAAAGGAATACCTTTGGAATCAATACTCCATAAGAAAGTAAATAAACAAATTTCTAGATTCTCCCAAACCACTAAAGATGAACCAAAAAGAGATAAACAACTTAAATAAACCCAAAACAAATACAGAGATGGAAACAGCAATAAAAATAGAAATAGCAAACCAACCAAAACAAAGCAGTCCAGGCTAAGAGAGATTCACAGCAGAATGGTACAAGACTGGCCAAGATCTACTGTAGTTCAGATTCTAATTGGTCTTAATCATAAAAGAGCAGAGAAGTAAAGGAGTCAGCCACTAGTGAGACCTTTCACCTCTGCTGAATCCCCAGACCAAAGTGGGCATGATCCTGTCTCCATGAACCCTCAGAATGAATGTAATGACCGCCTGTCTCCTCCCGCCTTATATTTCTCTCTCCCTCGCCATATCCCTTCCTGTCTTCACCTCCCTGGTGCTGGTATTAAATGTGTGTGACTCCCAGGTACCTGGATTAAAGGTATGAGACACCGCTACTTGATTCTGCTTCTCTTTTCGACTGGATCAATCTCATTGAAGTCTATGGTGGCCATGAAC
Source organism: Chionomys nivalis (assembly GCF_950005125.1). Taxonomy (NCBI): domain Eukaryota; kingdom Metazoa; phylum Chordata; class Mammalia; order Rodentia; family Cricetidae; genus Chionomys; species Chionomys nivalis. The sequence continues at coordinate 45,465,281 of NC_080094.1, read as the reverse complement.
TCATAGAGATCCACCTGACTCTGCCTCTTGAGTGTTGAGATTAACGGTGTGTGTCACCACTGCCTGACCTCTATAGCTAACTAGTGACTAGCTCCATACTCTGATCTTCATGTGAGCTGATGGAGGAATTACTTTCATTTAATAAAGAAACTGCCTTGGCCCATTTATAGGCCAGCCCTTAGGTGGGTGGAGTAAACAGAACAGAATGCTGGGAGAAAGAAGCCGAGTAAGGGAGTCGCCATGATTCTCCCACTCCAGACAGACACAGGTTAAGATCCTCCCTGGTAAGCCAGCTCGTGGGGCTACACAGAGTATTAGAAATGGGTTAGATCAATATGTAAGAGCTAACCAATAAGAGGCTGGAACTAATGGGCTAGGCAGTGTTCAAAAGAATACAGTTTCCGTGTAATTATTTTGGGGCATAAGCCATGCGGGCGGCCGGGTGCCGGGGACGCAGCCCCGCCGCTCTTATTACAACAGTGAGCTTTATTTGTTAAAGCACAAACAAGATACCACCACAATCTACCACAACATTCCTAAATTATTTTTTAAAAATAGAAACAGAAGTAACACTTCCAATCTCTTCCTACAAAGCCAGTGTTATTCTACATACAAACCAGGCAAAGATACAACAATAAAGATAACTACAGGCCAATGTGCAAGGTGAACAGAGATGCAAAACTTCTCAACAAACTAATTGCAAACTTAATATGGGTATGCACTAAAAAATCATCTACCATTATCAAGTTGGCTATCTCCTGGAGATGCAAGGATTGATAGATACTCAATGTATTTAATAAATCATATTGTAGAAGGACATCAGTGGCCACATGTGACAAGCCCTTAGTCCACATCATCTTAGATGGAAAAGCTCTTGAAGCACTCCTGATAAAATCAGCAGTGACAAGAGCTGTTCACTCACCCCGTTCTTGCCTTATAGTGCTTGGAGAACTAGTTAGAGCAATAAAACAGGAGATGCAATGAGAGGGGTTCAGTCAGAAAAGAAGTTGAATTATCCCCATTTCCAGAAGATACGTAATGATGAAATCCTCCTATGACTAGTATGAAGGCACATTGAATTTGGTCAAAGGCCTTTTCTGTACCTATTGTGATGAGCATATGAGTTTTATCTGGATGTCCATTTATATAATTTATTTATACATAACAGACAGACCCCAAAGGTCCATCAGAAAGCTTCTAGGAATTCTCATCAATGTCAACAAAGCAATAAAATAAAAAATCAACTTACAAAAATCTATATATGCCTTTCTATATACCTATAACAAAAAAAATCTGCCTCCTCATCTCCAATTTTTAATATTGTCTTGCTTTCAGTCCAGCTCTGGGACAGGCACCATGTAAACTTGGAATAATCACTGCAGAAGCTCAATTGTGTCCCAGTGTTCAGATACCACGCAGGAGCCAAGGGAGGGAATCCTTGGCATCTCTCATTGACAGATGAAACAAATTAAACAGGAAATTGTGTACCTGGGGTCACACAGGCATTGGCCACTCTGATGCCTTCAACTGCAAAGTTTACACATACACTCCAAGGTGGGGACATGCAGAAGAGGAAGGTGCATAAGAAAGCTGCAGACCTGCGCTCTTGGATGTCACTGAAGTCTAAGCACTTGTTTGTGGGAGCTGAATGGCGTAGACAGATGTGACATTCCAAGGAAAGCAAATGTCTTCCAACAGGATTTGATGCTACAGGCAGCAACATTTTACAGTAATTATTCAGCCGTCTTTTTACGAGGGTCTCACCAAAGTCAGGGCCTTTGGGTGAAGATTTCAAACCAAAAAGCGGGTCTTTTGGTATTATTGCTTAGTGAATAAAGTGACTGGTTGTTGCTGTAGATTCTTCACTGTAGCTGGTTCCCCCTCTGCTACAAATTTGGGAATTAATTTCCATAGTTCAAAACCGTTCGATCATTTTCGATGCTCTTTCCTGTGCTTTGGGGGTTTAGTGATTGTATTCTCCTAGCTACGTGAAGGAACAGTTTCCCACTGCCAGGCCTTCGTTTCTCTCTCCTAGGTAAATACAGAGACCTGCGTTCTTACAATTATCATTAAAAACAGTCCAGGTAAGAGCATTCCATTTAAGATATTCACAAATATCCAAGGGCACAGAATTACTGCCCGCCCAAATCTGCTAATTCATATCTGCTCGGATGAATAGAAGAATAAGCAGGCCCTGGTTTTACCTCACTTATGGGTAAGGAATACAATGACCCCAAACTAAGCTTACATGAAAAGATTCCTAACTCCTTATGTTCACTTTCACCTCGGTTTTCTGATGATTTTAGTTCAGGAAATTTACTGCTTGTGTTTAACTCTCAAGGACAGCAGAAAAGATGATTAACCACAACCCAGAGAAAGACCTCCTTCCTGCTGGCACACAGACCCACAATGCCCACGATCAGAATGGCTGATAACAGCATACCCTAAAACTGATAATCTAGAGACCTGGGTCTCCTCTTTGTTTCTATTGCTTAGAGCAATAGCTGCAAACTCCAGACCTGAAGGCCCATAGAAATTACACCATCTGGTGAATGTGTTATCAAACCAGGAGTCATAGCTTTACCCTGATTATTTACATAGGTTTCTTGATTACACAATACCCTGGGACCAAAAAAAAAGTGATGTACTGATTTAAAAAACAATCCATGCCCTATTTGTAATTTTACTGAAAGCTAAACATTTTAGTCTTGCTCTAACAACCTAAAAATGTAGCAAAGTGCACTTGCCTTCCCCTCTAGAATTCCCTGATGATTTAATCCATTTCTTAACTGTCTCCATTAAGGACGTGCACTAAGCCACTCTCACCTTTGAGCTGACAGCCACAGATCTCTGTGTGTAAAAACTCTTATCTGATTTTTATGGGGATAAAGAATTCTAGCCATGGAAGCTGCTAGGGCTGAGGAATTGCTGGTTATAAGGGTATATATTACTGGGAGCATTTGTAACAGGAAAAGAAGGAGGAGGAGGAGGAGGAGGAGGAGGAGGAAGGGGAGGAGGAGGAGGAGGAGGAGGAGGAGGAGGAGGAGGAGGAGGAGGAGGAAGAAGAAGAAGAAGAAGAAGAAGAAGAAGAAGAAGAAGAAGAAGAAGAAGAAGAAGAAGAAAAAGAAGAAGAAGAAGAAGAAGCAGAAGCGTGGATAGAAAGATTGTGTTGTGAGTAGTTTTCTTAGCTCTCAGATTTTAGCTCCATTTGCCTATTGTCTTGTCTTTATTTGAACTCTGAGAGGGATCCTTAAGAGTTCCTGCCAATTTGAGAGGCATTTTGTGATAAACCTAAGGTCTGCATTCTTAGGTGGCAAAGAGGAGGAAGGGGAGGAGGAGGAGGAGGAGAAGGAGGAGGAGGAGGAGGAGGAGGAGGAGGAGGAGGAGGAGGAGGAAGAAGAAGAAGAAGAAGAAGAAGAAGAAGAAGAAGAAGAAGAAGAAGAAGAAGAAGAAGAAGAAGAAGAAGAAGCAGAAGCAGCGTGGATAGAAAGATTGTGTTGTGAGTAGTTTTCTTAGCTCTCAGATTTTAGCTCCATTTGCCTATTGTCTTGTCTTTATTTGAACTCTGAGAGGGATCCTTAAGAGTTCCTGCCAATTTGAGAGGCATTTTGTGATAAACCTAAGGTCTGCATTTTTAGGTGGCAAAAAAATGAAGCATACAGAAACACCACATCGAGCTTGTGATCTGAGAGCTGCATTGTAAGCCTAGCACTGCTGGCTGTGACTCTCAATCTGCTGCCTGCCCGCTCTCATGGTGTGAGCTGGGGCAGCGGGACCACTGCTATGCAGTGCCTGCTCTGTGGGTGATGAGCGCTTAGTGCTCTACAGGTGACAGGGAGGGAGAGATCTGAGGGCTCCAACCAGATAGAACAGGGTGTGAGTAGATGTGAACAGGAGTCTGGTGCTGAGGACAGGGATCTGGGGGTGCTTGGGAAGGGACAGCTACAGAGATGTGTTAGTGCCTTGTATACAGTTCTCACCATAGTAATAAAATAGAAAAACTTTGTTAAAACATCATGAGACTTGCTTCCTATGTAAAAGCATTATTCTGGGGTCTGTCACCCAGATCTATAATACATCCCACCGTGTGGATATGTCTTATTTCTACTGGACAACGAAACAGGACCCAAAGAAATGTGGAGATCATTATCTTTGAGAATTCTTACAGCAACCAGAAAAGGGCTGGTTCTGCCACAGGACTAGATGGAAATCAGGGTGGAAGCCTGCTGTGAGAATGGGCTATTTGGTTGCCTGGCATCTCCACTCCTCTGATAGCTGCTACCTGCTCTGAAATACACTGCAGAGAGCCCACGTGCACTGTAAGGAAAAACCCGCACGCTGCCATCCCCTGGCTTGCCCGTGCCTGACATTTTATTGTATCTATCCCTGATTGTGCACCTGCACTAACAGGTCTGCTTCAGAACAGCAGCCCCTTCTCCCAAGAGTGTGAAGCATAGCTGGATAAACAAGGAAGCTCTGGATTGTGACGGCACAGCGCCCCCTTGTGGGAGAATAGTGTGAGTCTGCAAGGAGTGAAGTGAGGAAGAAATAGAAGAAATCAGGAGCCCTGTGCATGGAAAGGAAGGAAAGGAGCAGAGAGATGTGAGTGACGGGGGATTTACACCCACGCTGTGTGACCCTTTCCCCTAGCTAAGGGAGTCAATAATTCTGGAGCTTTTCAAAGTTGATTTCCAGAAACATCCAACTGAATTCACATCCTGATTAATTGCTTTCCCACACATTATTTGGAGCCCGGCTATCCTTAACATTGGCGATTTCTTGCAACCAAGGGTTAAGAAGAAAAACCTTGCAACTTGATGAGTGCAGCAAGGGAGACTCATTTCTTGGTGGAAATATCTGGAAGAAAGGGGGTGCAGGTGGGGATGGCTATGCCACAGCATTCTCACTAGGGAGGGCTTCCTTTCTTTACTTTTACCAAGGCTTTCCCAGAGTCTAGCTCTTCAACCACAATGTAAATAGCGGGGAAGCTTTTCTGTCCTGATGGCCTGGTCACAAATAAATACACAGAAGTGATATTAATTACGAAGTGCTCAGCCAATAGTGTAGGCTAATTATTAACTAGCTCTTACTTTTAAGTTAACCCATTTCTATTAATCTATGCATTGCCTCATGGTCCGTGGCTTTATAGGGTTCTCTGGGCAGCCTGCTCATGCCTCTTTTAACTCTGTCCACCTTCATCCCAGTTCCCAGTTTGCTTTTCTGGCCTACCTTTATCCTGCCTTGCTATTGATCAAACAAATTTCTTATTAACCAATGAGAGTATTACATATTTACAGCATGCAGAAGGATCATATCACAGCAACAATGGCCTGGCGGTAAAAGGAGACAAGACACACACCTCTGCCTTTACTGGGGGTCTGGTCTCCCAGGGTAATGCCAATCCTCAGTGGAGGCTGGTCTACCTGGATCACCATGCAGATAAAGGTGCTCTCATCCGATATGGCACCTTCTTGCAATGTGTGCTTTAGAGAGTATGTCCCATCGGAGTTCCTTGTGGCCTGAGAGAGCTTGAGAGTCAGGATCTTGTGCTTATTCTTAATCCAGACGAGCAGCCCGACTGGGGGGTAGAAGTGGTTTACGTGGCAAGTCAGGTTCACTCTTTGATGCGCATGATCTTGAATCTGCGAGGGCTCTGTGGTGATCTTCAGTGTAGGGATAACTAGACAGGAGCAGGAAGAAAACAGGTGAAATTTTGTTACTGTCTTAGTTCTCTGTCCCAGGGTCTCTGGACTGTTTTGTTAAGATGTGATTGGTTGGTTGGTTGGCAGTGGCCCAAGAATTCCAAGATGACCTTTAACTCACTATGTAGCTAGGAATGATCTTGAGTTCCTGAGCCTTCTGCCTCGCTAGACCAATCTTCAGTCCCTCTTTTCTTTCTTTTTTTTTTTTTATTCCAGCTAGTATAATTTTTGTTGTTTATATGCTCGTGGGTTTGGGACACTGGAGCGTGCTTGACCTACCAGGGCCACACCCTTAAGGAAAACTCTCTCATTCCTTCAGAAAGCACAGGAGACCCACAGATATGGGGAAGGGTCCATGAGATCTCCATCTCAAGCTGGAAGTCAAGTGGCCTGATTTCCTGCAATTCTCTTTCAGCTGCTGTGAGTTCCCAATGAAGAGAGTTCACGAGTTCACCCTTTTTAAATAAACAACTTTTTATATGTTTCATGTAAGATAAATAGGGACAAATATAAATATTCATGAAACATAGCTGGAGACACGTGGATATGTAGTCTGGTCTGTGTTTTAAATATTCCATATTGTGACATAGAATCACAGGAATTATTAAAGTGAATTGCCCCACAAGATCAGGGACTCTATAATCACAACACCTGCAACAGTGCCTGGCATATAGTAGATGTTCATTTTATGAGTGAATTATATTTTATACAATGCTAAAGAATTCTCTGAACTTAGGATCTTATACATAGAAGACAAGCACTCCACCCCTGAAGTACATCCTCAGTCCCATTTTTCACTTATTTCATTGTATTTTATTTCACAAAATGTCTAGGCTGTCCTTGAACTCAATCTTGACCCTTACAGGCCTGGAATTTATTATATCTCTGCCTGTTTCCCAAGGAACTGAGATTACAAGCCTTATATACCACAAGCTCCCACTAATAATAAGTATTTAGAAATGTTTGACCATTAACAAGGAATTAAATAGAAAAATATGTTTAGAGAAGGGTGCTAGGTTCCATACAATAGTAAGGTCAAACATTTGTAAATGACTTACAGTGCGTTAAGCACAGTTCCTTCTTGGTGTTCTAGAAGGAACAACAGGTTTAATCTTCAGAGGAAACTTATCAGGAAGGTGTTGGTTTTATTCTAAATTTTTAGGGAAACTGGGGCACAGAACATTTAAGACACATGACCAATATTATGTAGCCTATGAGATGGTACAGCTAAGATCAAAGCCCAGCTAGCCAGCCCATGGAACCTGTACTTTTGATCCATATTCATCTGTTCAAGGCTGGCAATGATCAATTTCTATTCCCCATTGTAAAACGGGGCTTTGGGCAAAGCTTCCGTGCTACCAGTGCGGTCCCACCGTGTATTTCACTGCTCACTCACCTAGGATCACGTGGGAAAGATTGACGGTCATTGTTAGGGGCTCATCGAGGTCCTCATGGGTGACTTCACAAGTGATCTGAGAAAAGATATCTTGTTTGGCCAATGCCACGGATACCTTGCTTGTGACGTAGTAAACATCTTTGCTGATAGGCACCAGTTCTGGGGCTAAAGCTGGATGTTTATTATTGTCCTTCAGCCAGTTGACACTGAGGTTCCTGGAGCTGAAAAGGCCAGCGGTGCAGGTGAAGGTCACTGGCTTTGCAGTGGTCATCCTCTGTTCTGGGCTCTCCAGAGAGATGAAAGGCTTCCCAGCTGAATAAACAACAAACAAGAAACAAAAACCAGTTGTGACTATCTTCTCATTGTTGGAGAAACCAATCTACAACAGTATGTGACCACTAGCAAGGCCCGTCTCATGAGTAATGAGGTCACTTTTCCAGAGCTTTAGAGCAATGGCTCACTCAAGTCAAAATGCATTTCCCTGCACCCATGCTCAAGGGAATATAGTCCCCGTGATGTCTGACTTTGAGGGGAATGCAAATGACCATATCGAGCAAACAGCCAATAAAATATGAGTGCTGGGGGGGAATGAGTGTCCCCAGGAAGCCCAGCATGTGCAGAGAGAGAACATGAGGAGTCACTCTACAGGGTGGTGACAAAGGACATCTTGAGCTGAAACAAACAAAACTGTGGGTGGTAGTGGCCCATGACTCTAATCCCAGCACTCAGGAGGCAGAGGCAGGCGGATCTCTGTGAGTTTGAGGCCAGCCTGGTCCACAGAGCGAGTTCCAGGACAGTCAGGGCTACCAGAGAAACCCTGTCTCAAAAGGATAATAAAAGAAAAACTACAATAATGGAGGAACGAATAAATCCATCTATGGGAGAGGACACAGCGATGCCATTTGGGGCCTGAGGAGAGAGAGTTTACATGCTTGGACACATGCCAGAGATATCAAGCTATGACCCTGCTGTACCACTCTTCGGCTGCCTCGGGCAGCAAGACTTTAGGAGGCTTCAGAAAACAGGTCCTTCCACAAGACTGCAGCACTGCTTTCCACATGGGCAGGCCTAAGTCTGTAGCTTGCGCAGTCTTTCCTGCTGGTTCCAACAGTGAATGGATAATGAAATATTGGGATACACACACACACACACACATACACACACACATACACACTACACACATACACACATACACACACACACATACACACACACACCACCAGCCCCAGGCACACACCTCACATACCCTTCTGGCCCCCTCTGCCCCTGTATTATGTCTACACTTGCAGGCATGTCTCTGGATACTTACCTCGCATACAGCCATTGCCTACTGTGTTCCCCTGACCCTCAATAACCCTGGACCATCTCCACATTCCCAGGCCTAATTACTGGAACTAGCTCTTGTAGACCAGGCTGTCCTTGAACTCACAGAGATCTGCCTGCTCTGCCTCCTGAACGCTAGGATTAAAGGTGTGCGCCGCCACCACCCGGCTTCCATACCTAATTCTTAATAAGATGATCATATACCAGATGTTCCCGACCTGCCTCCATTCACTCAGTTTCTGCTCTGACTCAATCCAGTGCCACCTAGAATCTCACAACAGACACACAACCATAGAAAGAAGTCCACATGCTCAGGATACAGCACACAAATACCAAATGCACGAGAGGACTAGAAAGTAGGTGGGTCTCGCTCCCCAAACCCACCAGTCCCACATACATGTTCTCTATGGTGAATTATATAGTTGAACCCCAGAGCAAAGAACTTAAAAGAACAATCATAAAATATATCAAATAAATCATGAACTATAAGGAAGACACAAAAACACAGCTCAATGAACTTAAAGAGAAAAATAATAAATGCACCAGAAATCATCTGTACCTGAATGAAATGAGGAACAAAATCCAAAATCCAATAAAGAGAGAAATATTGAAGAAAGCTTAAGGTGTAATAAAGATAGAATTGAGTAAACAGTAACACAATTAGAAAACTCAGGGGAAAGCCTTGCAAATAGAATGGATTGAGCAGAAGATAAAAAAATTACCATGTCAATCACCATAGAAGGACAAAACAAGATATTCCAAGACAAAACCAGATTTAACCAATACCTAGCCACAAACCCAGCCCTACACAAAATACTAGAGGGAAACTCCAACCCAAGGACATCAACTACATCAACAAAAACACAGACAATTGATGATCTCATAGCAGCAAATCCCAAAGAAGGGGAAAACACACAAATAAACATCACCAACAATTAACACTAAATTAACAGGAGATAGTAATCACTGGTCATTAATATCCCTTAATATAAATGGACTCAGCTCACCTATGAAAAGACACAGGCTAACAGATTGGATACGAAAACAGAATCCATCCTTCTTCTGCATACAAGAAACACACCTTAACCTCAAAGACAGACATTGAATCAGAATAAAGGGTTGGGGAAAAAAATTTCCAATGAATGGACCTAAGAAACAAGCTGGTGTAGCTGTCCTAATTGTAAGCCCCAGTCTCTGGCCTCCACCTTTGGAGGCCCCGTCCCTGTGCCTGCCAAGTCTTGACCCCTTCCTGGAGAAGAATCAAGACAAGCCCACCAAAATCTTGACCACGCCCTCAGTCTATTTAAACTGCTTCCCTGGAAAGTTTCCTCATGGTCTCTTTTTTCCTTCCCCCCTGTGGTTGTGTTAGCAGCCTCCAGGTTCCCCCTCAGGGTCACCCGAGAGTGCAGGAATCCCATCAAACCTGGATATTTTTTAATTTGGCTTGTTGTGATTTGGCTTGATTGGGATTTTTGTGTCAGCAGAGAGCTCGCGTTAGGAAAAATTCCTAACATCTTGGAGGTTCCACCAGGTAGGGTGGCCTTTCCGTGTGGCCCTAGGCCACACCTCAAAAGCCCCCTAGTCCACAATCTGAGCTCTCCATGCCATGCTAAAACCGACTCCTCAGCTACAGCGGCTGTGTTTTGGTGAGTCCCTTATTTTTGTCTATGCTATAGGGTTTTGGGGGCACCCACTCATACTTACTTTTGTAGATTATCGGACTCTTGTTGAAGCCGTGAGCTAGCGGCAATAGTTTGATCTCAGCAGCGGCTAGACCGGCAAGACTGGGCCTAGATGAGGTGGACTTTGTTTGCTTTAGGGACACCTAACATTCAATTTCCACGACCCCGTTAGGCCTAAGAGCTATTTTAGCAGACGCGCTGTAATAAACTTAGGCCATGTGGTTGGGCATAGACTTTAAAGTGGGCACTTGCAGTTCAAAGTCAGATCCACTGTAGCCCCTAGGATGCCTCTTACAAAATCTTTATAAATTGGGACTGTCCAATACAATCTGTTCTGAATGGCTAATTTCCCTATGTACTAAGATTTGGCCTCAATACTATCTTGGCACTGGGACACATTGGCCACCAGAAGGAAGCCTTGAGCTTACCGTCCTCTGGAACCCAGAAAAGTTTTGTCGTTGTAAGGACAAATGGGCAGAGCTTACATATGTCCATGGTTTTGGGGCTCTGCGCTCCCACCCTTCCCTTAGTAGCCAGTGTCTCACAGCAATGCCACAGAATTTGCAATGCTTCCAAATTCCCAGTATCTGGGAATTGGGACCCTGACAATTGCAGCTGGACCATGCAGTCAGAGGCACTGGTCCCTCCCCCACTCCCTCAAGCCCACACTACCCAAACTCCTCCTGTGGAGCAACAGTCTCCACATTCCTCTCCTTCCCTTCCCGATCTGGAGGTTCAAGGTCACCTTCCACCTTATCCCCTCCCCCTCCCCCTCCTACTTTATCTCCCTACTCTTGGACCCCCTCTGTACACTGGGCTAGCCCCTCCCAATCCTCCCCAGTCTCCTTACATACCAGGTCCCACCATAGCTCTGCCCTTCTCTGTCCTCTCCAGGAGGTGGTGGGAGTCGATGGCATTATTAAAGTTCACATTCCCTTTTCTCTTCCAGATCGCTCTCAGATAGAAAAGCAGCTAGATTCCTTTTCTACTAATCCTTCTGCTTAAAGTTAAAAAAGGTTGAGGAGGGTCCCCAAACCCCTGTATAGGAATTGGTGAAAATGGCCTTTAAAGTTTTTAGTGCCCGAGAAGAAACAGCTGAGTCTTCCTGACAGACAAGGCTACAACAATCTACAGGCCCAGGCTTTAGCAGCTGCCCTAAGGTCACAGGAAGGGGGACAAGGGAAGCCAACCACAAGGCTCTACGCTGACAGAGCCCAGCCTAAGTCAACCTTACAGGCAAGCTGTTTCAAGTGTGGCCTAAATGGTCATGTGGCACAATATTGCACTACGCCTCCTCCAAGGTTATGCCCTATCTGCCAGCAACCTGGACCCTGGAAATCACAATGCCCCCATGCAGGCTTGTCCTCTATGCCATGTCACGGAGGTCTAGCTTCACCAACATTGGCAAGTGAAACTGTGCCAGCCTTAGAACTTCTCAGCTTTGCAGAGGATTGACGATGCCCAGACTTGGTATATCCAGTAACCCTATCCGAGCTTAGGGTAAAACTGCAGGTAGTGGGTAAGTCTATTACTTTTATTTTGGACGTGGGAGCTACATATTCTGTTCTAACATCTCACTTGGGCCTTATGTCCCCCTCACCAATTTCAGTTATGGGGATAGACGAGACCCATTCCTCCCTACTTAAAACTTTGCCACTGCTCTGCATTCTTAGAGGACAATATTTCTCTCATTCTTTCTTAGTGATACTTGCTTGCCCAGCACCTTTACTGGATCGAGAAATCCTTAGCCGCTTCCTCAAAGATTTGTTTCGCTTCTTGGAGCCCCTTTTTGACCCCACCCATCTCCGAGATTCTATTTTACAGGTTCACCCCTTCTGCCAGATGTGTGCCAGGCCAACACACAAGGGGCTCTCCACATACGTCTGTCTCTATACCAGCTTTGTGGACACCAACTGGGCAAAGACTGGCAGGTTGATTTCATTTATATGACTACTCATAAAAAACTCTGTTATCTCTTGACACTTGTGGACACTTTTACAGGATGGATAGAAGCATTTCCGGTCTCCAGGGAAACAGCAGATGTGGTGGCTCAGGTACTCCTGAACCACATCATTCCTCAGTTTGGTGTCCCATGAACCATCCAGACAGACAATGGGCCAGCCTTCACTTCCAGGGTCATGGAGCTCGTGTCAGAAGCTCTCAACATCTCCTGGAAATTCCACACCCCCTACCATCCACAATCCTTGGGAAAGGTGGAGAGGGTCAATGGACTCATCAAACAACAACCAACCAAGCTCTCCATTGAACACAGACACCTGCCTTCTCACCTCCCCCAAGGAACAGATGTCTGACGTCTCTGGGATGGCAGTACATGGGATGCCTTCCCAGCCACACATTTTGCTGAGCGTGGACCCACCAACACCTAGCTCTCCCCTCCCCCACATCACCCTATGCCTGCAGGAAGGAGCCAGACTTGAGTCAACACCCCTTTTTCCTAAGAAAGCCTAGATGTTAGTAAAAATAGCACCTCAGCTTCCTGTTACCCCTTATACAAACAGTCTGGAATGTAAGCCCCATCTCTGGCCTCCATCTTTGGAGGCCCCATCCCTTCACCCGCCATGTCTTGACTCCTTTCTGGAGGAGGGTCAAGACGAGCCTGCCAAAATCTTGACCACGCCCTCAGTCTATTTAAACAGCTTCCCTGGAAAGTTTCCTCGTGGTCTCTTTTCCTTCCTCCTGGTGGTCATGTTAGTGGCCTCCCCGTAGCCCCTGGGAGCCACCAAAGAGCACAGGAATCCCGTTAAACCTGAATATTTTTTAAGTTGGCTTGTTGTGATTTGGCTTGATTGGGATTTTTTGCGTTGGCAGAGAGCTTGCGTTAGGAAAAATTCCTAACACTAATATCTAACAAAATAGACTTCAAGCTAAAAATCAATCAAAAGAGACAAAGAAGGATATTTCATATTAGTCACAGGAAAAAATCCACCAAGAGGAAATTTCAATACTGAACATCTATGCCCCAAATACAAGGGCACCGTCATATGTAAAGGAAACATTTCTAAAGCTTAAATCATACATTAAACCCCACACACTAATAGTGGGAGACTTCAACACTCCTCTCTCACCACTGGACAGGTCAGTCAGACAAAAAAATGAACAGAAAAATAAGGGAACTAACAGATGTTATTACTCAAATGGGATTAACAGGCATCTGTAGAATATTTCATCCAAACATAAAAGAATATACCTTCTTCTCAGCACCTCGTGGAACCTTCTCAAAAACTGACCACATATTTGGTAACAACACAAACCTCAACAAAAATAAAAAAAAATTGGAATAACCCCATGTATCTTATCAGATCACCATGGCTTAAAACTAGAATTCAACAGCAATAATAATTTCAGAAAGCCCACAAACACATGGAAATTAAACAATGATCACCCAAATCATCAATGGGTCAAGGAAGAAATAAAGGGAGAAATTAAAGACTTCCTAAAATTCAATGAAAATGAGCACACAACATATCCAAATTTACAGGACACAAAGAAAGCAGTCTTAAGAGGAAAGTTCATAGCACTAAATGCCTACATAAAGAAGATCCCACACTAGTGAATTAAGTGGATTAACAGAACATTTGAAAACCCTAGAACAAAAAGAAGCAAACTCACCCAAGAGAACTAGATGGCGGGAAATAATCAAATTGAGAGCTGAAATCAGCAAAATAGAAACAATACAAAGAATCAATGAGGCAAAGAGTTGGTTCCTTGAGAAAATCAACAAAATAGACAAACCTTTATCCAAACTAACCAAAAGGCAGAGAGAGAATATCCAAATTAACAAAATCAGAAATAAAAAGGAGGACATAACAACAGACATGGAGGAAATACAGAGAATCATTAGGTCGTATTTCAAAAACCTGTACTCCACAAAATTGGAAAACTTAAAGGAAATGGACAACTTTCTGGATAAATATCATTTACCAAAATTAAATCAAGACCAGATAAACAAATTAAATAAACCTATAACTGCTGAAGAAATAAAAATAGTCATCAAAAGTCTCCCAACCAAAAAAAGCCCAAGACCAGATGATTTCAGCTCAGAATTCTACAAGATTTTCAAAGAAGAATGAATACCAACACTCTTCAAATTGTTCCACACAATAGAAACAGACAGAACATTGCCAAACTCTTTTTATGGGGCTATAATTACCCTGATACCCAAACCACAGAAAGACATTACTAAGAAAGAGAATTACAGACCAGTCTCATTCATGAACATTGATGCAAAAATACTAAATAAAATACTGGCAAATCAAATCCAAGAACACATCAGAACCATCAGCCACCATGATAAGTCGGCATCAACCCAGAGATGCAGGGATGGTTCAACATATGAAAATCTGTCAACGTAATCCACCATATAAACAAACTGAAAAATAAAAACCACATGATCTTCTCATTAGATGCTGAAAAAGCTTTTGACAAAATACAACATCCCTTCATGATAAAGGTCTTGGAGAGAGCAGGGATACAAAGAACATACCTAAACATAATAAAGACAATATACAGCAAGCCAACAGCCATTATCAAACTAAATGTTGAGAAACTCCCAGCGAACCCACTGAAATCAGGAACAAGACAAAGTTTTCCACTCTCTCCATATCTATTCAATATAGTTCTTGAGGTCCTAGCTAGAGCAATAAGACATCAAAAGGAGATCAAGTAGATACAATTGGAAAAGAAAAAGTCAAACTCTCATTATTTGCTGATATGATAGTTTACATAAGCGACCCTAAAAATTCTTCCAAGGAACTTCTACAACTCATAAACATTGCCAAACTCTTTTTATGGGGCTATAATTACCCTGATACCCAAACCACAGAAAGACATTACTAAGAAAGAGAATTACAGACCAGTCTCATTCATGAACATTGATGCAAAAATACTAAATAAAATACTGGCAAATCAAATCCAAGAACACATCAGAACCATCAGCCACCATGATAAGTCGGCATCAACCCAGAGATGCAGGGATGGTTCAACATATGAAAATCTGTCAATGTAGCAGTAATACAGTAATGTAGCAGGATACAAAATTAACTCAAAAAATCAGTAGCTCTCTTTTACACAGATGATAAATGGGCTGAGAAAGAAATCAGAAAAGCAGCACCCTTTACAACAGCCACAAATAACCTATAATATCTTGGAGTAACTCTAACCAAACAAGTGGAAGACTTGTATGACAAGAACTTTAAATCTCTGAAGGAAAGCAATTGAAGAAGACACCAGAAAGTGGAAAAATCTCCCATGCTCTTGGGTAGGTAGAATTAACATAGTAAAAATGGCAATCCTACCAAAAGTAATCTACAGATTCAATGCAATGCCCATCAAAATCACAGCAAAATTCTTCACAGACCTTGAAAGAACGGTACTCAACTTCATATGGAAAAACAAAAAACCCAAGATAACCAAAACAATCCTGTACAATAAAAGAACTTCTGGAGGTATCACAATCCCTGACTTCAAACTCTACTACAGAGTTACAGTACTGCAAACAGCCTGGTATTGGCATAAAAACAGACAGGAGGAATCCCAGCACTCGGGAGGCAGAGGCAGGCGGATCTCTGTGAGTTCGAGACCAGCCTGGTCTACAAGAGCTAGTTCCAGGACAGGCTCCAAAACCACAGAGAAACCCTGTCTCGAAAAACCAAAAAAAAAAAAAAAAAAAAAAAAAAAAAAAAAAAAAAAAAAAAAAAAAAAAAACAGACAGGAGGATCAATGGAACCATATCAAAGACCCAGATTAATCCACACACCTTGGAACACCTAATGTTTGATAAAGAAGCAAAAAAAAAAAAAAGACATTAAATGGATAAAAGAAAACATATTTAATAAATGGTGCTGGTATAATTGGATATCAACATGTATAAGAATGAAAATAGACTCATATCTATCATCATACATGTAAGTCAAGTCTAAATGGATCAAAGACCTCAACATAAAGCCAGCGACACTGAACTTCATAGAAGAGAAAGTGGGAGGTACACTTGAACACATTGGCACAAGAGAGCACTTCCTAAATAGAACCTCAGTAGTGCAGACACTGAGAGAAACAATTAATAAATGTGACCTCCTGAAACTGAAAGGCTTCTGTAAAGCAAAGGACATGGTCAACAAGACAAAACGACAGCCTACAGAATGGGAAAAGATCTTCACTAACCCCACATCAGACAGAGGTCTGATCTCCAAAATATACAAAGGACTTAAGAAATTGGTCATCAAAAGAACAAATAATCCAATTTAAAAAATGGAGTACAGACCTAAACAGAGAACTCTTAACAGAGGAATCTAAAATGGCTGAAAGACACTTAAGGAAATGCTCAACATCCTTAGTCATCAGAGAAATGCAAATCAAAACAACTCTGAGATTCCATCTTACACCTGTAAGAATGGTCAAGATCAAAAACACTGATGACAACTTATGCTGGAGAGGTTGTGGGGTAAAGGTAACACTCTTGCATTGCTTACAGCCCCTTTGGATGTCAGTGTGACGATTTCTCAGAAAATTAGGAAACAGCCTTCCTCAAGACCCAGTAACACCACTTTTGGGTATATATCCAAAGGATGTTCAATCATGCCACAAGGACATGTGCTCAGCAGTGTTCATAGCAGCTTTGTTTGTCATAGTCAGAACCTGGAAACAACCTAAATGCTCCTCAGCCGAAGAATGGATAAGGAAAATGTGGTATGTTTACACAATGGAGTACTACACAGCAGAAAAAAATAATGACATCTTGAATTTTGCAAGCAAATGGATGGAGCTAGAAAACATCATTTTGAGTGAGGCAACCCAGACACAGAAAGACAATTATCACGTGTCTCACTCATAGGTGGTTTTTAAACATTAAGCAAAGAAAACCAGCCTACAAATCACAATCGCAGAGAACTTAGACAACAATGCCGACACTAAGAGAGTTTTACATAGTTATAATCTACATGGGAAGTAGAAGGTATGAAAAGACAAGATCTCCTGAGTAAATTGGGAGCATGGGGACCTTGGGAGAGGGTTGAAGGGGAGGAGAGACGTAGGGACCGGAGCAGAGAAAAATGTAGAGCTCAATAGAAACCAATAAAAATTATCATGTCTTGGAGGTAAAGCTGAGGAATTAGAACACTCAGGCAAATAATAATTATAAAAAATTTAAAGGGCAGGAAAGGAACATTCAGAAACTATGGAATGACATGAAAAAGATCAAATCTTCTAATTATGGAAATAGTTGAAAGAGAAGTCAATGGCAAAGAACACATCTTCAACAAGATCATAGGAGAAAACTTCCCCAAACTAAGGAAAGGTGCAAACACAGAGACACAAGAAACACACAGTACAGCAAGTAGACAAGACCAGAAACAAAGCTCCCCGTGCGTGTTAGAGTTAAAACATTAAATATACTGGGCAAAGAGAAGGTACAAAAAGCAAAAAGAGAAAATTTCCCAACTCACATACGGGGGAAACCCCATTATAATAACAGCCGATTTCTCGGTCGAAAATTTAAAAGGCTGGGGTAATGCTCTTCAACTTCTAAAAGACCACAAATGCCAATCTAGATTGGCATCTATACCAAGCAAAACTATCTGCCATGGACAGAAAGCCTGTCCATCACACAAACAAGCTAAAAGAACTTATGTGTTTCAAAACAGCCCTGCAGAATACTGGAAGCAAGCCTCAGACAGAAGAGAGGGGTAAGTACCACCACGCAGCTACAGAAAGGAGACAAGTGAAGTGACAACTATCCTCTATCCCGACTAGAGTGGCTGAGATCAAGAACTGGCAACAAAGGCAGGTGAGGATATGAGGAAGGCAAACCCTCTGTCGCTATGGATGAGATTGCAAACTTTTGCTATCCCTCTGAAAATCTGTGGAGAAAAAACCCTGGGGAATTCTCAAGAAGCTGAAAATAACTCTGCCACATGACCCAGCTATGCTGCTCTTGGGCATGTGCCCAAAGGATTCAACACCCTACCCCGCAGATCCTTGCTCAACCAGGTTCAGTTTTGTTCTATTCTCACGGTTAGAAAATGGAAACCATGTAAAAACGGGAGCACATTCCCTCCAAGGATGCTTCGTTCAGCCCCATGCAGTTGGACTGGGGCAAAGCACTCACTGCTCCAGGGGCTCTTCCCTGGAGCAATAAAGGTTGTCCTTCCCCTGGGGCCAGTTTTTGGAGATTCAGAGCGGTGGTTTAATTGTGATGCTGTATGCGTTTGCACCCCTACTCTGCTCAGATGGTGAGTCATGTTCTAGGGTCCCAGTGACAAGAGCCCTTTTTTCAAAGTCAAGTTGTAGTCCTGGAATTACAAAGACAGACAGATGGTAGAGAACAGCCTAGAGGCTCTGACACCTTCCACATTGCACCTGATGGGTTATGAAACACTTCCAGGTATAGGGAGGGGCTCATTTCACCCACAAGCCAACTGTGGGAGGACAGGACTGTTGCCTCTACTTCCCGGGGGAGCGGAGACTCAGAGAGGTTTAGGAACTTTCTCAAAGTCACATAGTCTGTCAGTGACTAAGGAAGGTTTAGCACTTTCACCTGACATTGGATTCAGGATTCATTACTTACTCCAGGTTCTTTCTCTCTCCCTCTCCCTCCCTCCTCCCTCTCTCCCTCCCTCCCTCCCTCCCTCCCTCCCTCTTTTCCTCCTTCCCTTCCTCCTTTCCTCCCTCTTTAGCTCTCTCCCCCTCCCTTTTCTCTCCCTTCTCCTGCCCTACCTCCTCCCTTCCCCCTCTCTCTTTCTATATATTTATATACATAAATATATATACAATATAAATATATATATATTTATATACAGTATATGTATTTCATAGTTCTGAAACTGGCAGCCATGAAGTCCAGAGTTGACATCATAGATCCCAGACCCTTTCCTTGCCACCAGGCCTCCAATGCCCCTACCTCTGTGTCACATGTCCTCCCTCTGATCCCTGAAATCCCACTATCTCCCTGTCCCTAAAAGGTCTACAATATGAAGATGTTCAAACAGACCAGGAAAGTTCCCTGGGACTCAGCTCCTGTCTAGAACATGATTTTGCCACCCCTGAGTGCTGGCCTGAATGCTCTGAGGGTCTTCATGGCCAATACTCACCTGCAAATGCCAGCAGAAGTGTTGGCAGAAGAGGTCCCAGGCCCAGAGCCTTCCAAAATACAGTAGCCATGGTAAGAACGCCTGGGTGAAACTCGCAAGAACCCAGGAGCCTCTGGCTGGTCTCTTCCCAACCTAGGCTGTCCTATAAATCTGCCCACACTTAACAAAGTCTGAGCAGAAGTTAGAGCCACACTGAAGGAAGTGGTCATTGTGGCTAAGGTCTCTGTCCATCCCTCAAGCCCACAGTCAAAGAAAGTTTACCATGTTGTCTGGGTGATGATTTTGTGGAACCCCTAAACCAGACTAGGGATGGACCGAGCTCACCACCAGCTTCTAGCCACAGCGCTGGTGTCTGATGTACCGAGCCCTAGATTCCCCCGTCCTGGAGGGACCATCACTGTCTCTCAGAGTCTACTCTATCACTGCCCGGGGACAACTTGTGGAGCTATAGAATGGATGCGGAGTCCCAGAAAGGCAGCTACAGTGAAGCTTGTAAGTACAAGAAGATACGATGAAGACAGAACACAAACTTGAAAACCCAACCCTTGGTCTCCACTTTGGGTTCATAAATGTTGCTTGGGCATTTTCCAGTTGCTCAGAATCATGTAATACTCACTAAGCTACAGAAAAAAGGAACACAAGACACAGTATCCTGTTTCTCCTGTTAGGGACAATCTCTCCCCTGGGTTTCTCTCTCCCTTACTCTGCTGTGTCTGACATTTCAGTTATTCACTTGAACATATAGGTCTGGTCTGCTGTTTTGAGGGCTTTGATTTGGTTTGTTTGTAGTATAGAAACTGATCTAATGATTTTATGCATAGTAAGTAATTACGCTATTACCGAGATACAACTCCAACCTTAGCTGATATTTATCTTTTTTCCCTATAAAAAATAATTTGACATGAAAGGCATTGCATGGCCTGAGTACATAGAAGGAATACCGTATTAATGAGGCCCTTGGTGTCAGGTGTGTCCTCAGAAGTGATGATGAAGCAGGCCTGCTTTCTTTCCCCTCTCTTGCCACATCCCACCTGCCCTCCCCAGTGTATCCACTCAGCTGATGTGGGAGGGGACTGAGGACTCGTCAGTCTGAGAGGGAAACTTCTATGGAAGTCTCTCCCTTTCTTCTAACTACCAGCACTCCACTAAGCAGGGCACTCCAAGAAAGAGAACTCCAGAGACCCGGGAGCTCCCAGGAGGAAGAAGTGGGTCCTCTCTCCTCTGGTATAGGTTTCCTGGACTGTAACTTCATGTCCTGTTGATCAGAGGGAGAAAGGAGGAAGTGGGAAGACCCAACCTTCTGGGGAAATAAAATGGAAAGAAAACATCCTGTGTGTCCTCCAGGCAGAGGGATGGTGAGTGAGGGGGAGGGAGGTGGAGAAACCTGAAAAAAGGAAGAACCTATTCTGGGGTCCTGGCTCTCTGCAAGAGGTCCCAGAAGCAAAGATTCAGCCATGGAGCTGAGTCAGATAACCTAATCCAGGCAGGATGACAAAGGACACAGGTCCCTTAGGAATGAAGGTCTGGGTTAGTTCTCCAGGAAAAGAGCCACGATCTCCTAAGGTGCTTGCTAAGGGTGGATGAAGTCCAGAATTGCAAGTAGAGCATGGTAATTATAAATACGAGCTAAGGCCACATGATCGGTTGCAGAATCGAAGATTATAATTGACATGAGTGTTTCTGTCATATTTTGTTAAGAATATATTTGTACAGATATTTGTTTTTTCTTTTAATTTTTATCATATAACATCAATTATTAGTGGTTGTTTTATTAAGTTTGAGATACTAAAAAATGTCCTTCAGGAGATATTTTCCCCTAATCTAAAATTTATAATGCATTAGTGGTTGTATAAAGAATAGTTATATTAGACATAATAATGACTATAAACATATACTCCTTTTACTATTGTACATGGGATAGTTATACCATGTTATATATAATTATGATCTAGTTATTGTTATCATTTAGAAATAAAGCATGACATAAGGAGATAGATTGTGTGTCAATTTGACAAGGGGTAGATTTCTGGTAGCTATTCATGGTTGTCAACTTGACTACATCTGGAATTAACTAAAACCCAAGTGGCTGGGTACACTTGTGAGGGGTTTTTCTTAATTAAATAATTTGAAGTGGGGAGACTCACTTTTAATCCAGATCTTTTGATGTGGAAAGATCCACCTTTAATCTTGGCCATAACTTCTGCTGGCAGATTATGTAAAGGATATGGAAGGAGGAAGCTCTCTTTGCCTGCTTGCTCTTGCGGGCAAGTCCATTCCTTCACTGGCATTGGAGCCTTCTTCTTCAGAATTCCAGCACACAGCACAGACCAGCTGAGACATCCAGTCTCGTGGACAGAATAATTACTGGATTCTTGAACCTTCTGTTGGTAGACAGTATGTGTGTGTGTGTGTGTGTGTGTATCATCTATCTATCCATTCATTCATATCTATCTATCTATCTATCTATCTATCTATCTATCTATCTATCTACCTGTCTGTCTGTCTATCTATCCATCCATCCACCCATATCTCTATCCATCCATCCATCCATCCATCCATCCATCCATCCATCCATCCATCCATCCATCTATCTATCTATCTATCTATCTATCTATCTATCTATCTATCTATCTTTCTTTCTATCTGCCTATGATTTTAACTATTTTACAAACTTAAAGAGACAAATGAATTTGATTATCTTGATTCACTAATTGTGAGAGGGACAGATTTGGTGATTCTGTATATAAAATTTTTGAAAATTTGTCAAAAAAATAAGAAAAATCAACTTTCCCCAGAAAGGGAGCTCACGATAGGCTGAAGTCACAATTTTACTAGTGTCCAATTTGGTGAACTAATGAGTTTTTATTGGAATTACTAACATGAGTATGGATGAGGGTTCCTTACAAGATAATTCAAAAGCAGCTGTATCACTAGGAAACCCACTCAACATGGGTGATGGCTCCCCAAACCTTGCAACCCCAGATCTGCTGTGCAGCTTGCAAGCCATTCTACAGTCTAAATGTCTCTTACCCAGGTGTTACTGCTCTTTACACTGTTGGGGAGGGGCCTTCAAGGATCTTATGCTCAGGCATGACTGTTGTTTCTCTCTTGTTTATGACTAGGGAGTTTTCCTTTCCCTCCTAGAGGAAATACTCATTTGTAGGGAAGCTGCAGTTTCAGAGAATATACCATATAACATAGGCACCTCACCCCCACCCCAAAGCACTGCAACCAAGACCCAGGAACTAGATAGACATCATTCCTGTGACCCTCAAAGTTCTTAGGAAGAGTTCCTGAGTACTCTAATGTTTTTGCAGGCCTGACATAGAAGTCAGGTACCGTCCCCCGGCCTTATTTTACACTGTTGTATTATTTTGGTACAGTCAGGATTTCGTGGGAATAATTTTGGTGTCAGACCAGAAAGATGATTTCTTAACTCAGTACGAGCATTTTTGGCATCTGCCTCTATTTACAAAAGTCCTCAAGGGTGGCGGGTTCCACTCTGCCAAGCAAAGCCTTCTTCTGCCTTACTTCCTGAAAGTAATAACTGGATTAATTGGTATAGGCAGGAAAACCTTGGTTCATGTGCTATTAGAGTAATATGAAATTGTTTAAAATTCCTAGTCCTTCCTGATACAGGTCAGAGAAGCCCATAATCAAAGGTCTCAGCTCACTTCTCTCCAAGGAGTAAAAACAGAATCTGAGTCCCCTCTTCCTCTTAGTTTTGAGGCTTAGACTCTGGTGGTCAGATAATTTCTGGAGGCCATTGCTGTCATCCCTGCTGCACTGCTGCTCATGCTTCTCCTCCTCGTGGCTAGGCTCAGCCCACCCACCATGCTGCTGCTCATGCTTCTCCTCCCAGTGGTCTTCCCACTAGAGTTCTTACCTCTACGAAATATCCATAGCGAAAAGGGGGCCATTCCGTTTTTATTACTATAGTTCTGTAGTACACTTTGAGATTGGAGATGGTGATACCTCCAGCAGTTCTTTTATTATTCTGGATTGTTTTAACTCTCCTGGTTTGTGTGTGAGGTGTGTGTGTGTGTGTGTGCGCGCGTGCGCGCGCGTTTCCAGGTAGAGCTGAAATTTGCCCTTTCAAGTTTAGTGAACAATTGTGTTGGAATTTTGATGGGGTTGCATTGAATCATAAATTGCTTTTGGTAGGATGTGCCATTTTTACTATATTACTCCTACCAATTCCATAAGTGTGGGAAGTCTTTTCATCTTCTGACATCATATATATATATATATATATATATATATATATATATATATACATACATATACATATCACACACACACACACACATACACACACACACATTGGTTTTTCGAGACAGGGTTTCCCTGAAACTCTGGCTATCCTGGAACTTGCTCTGTAGACCAGGCTGACCATGAACTCACAGAGATTCTTTTGCCTCTGCCTCCTGAGTGGTGGGATTAAAGGCATGTGTGACCATTGCCTGATTTTTCTTCAATATCTAAAAATTTTTTATCATTCAAGCTTTTCACTTGCTTGGTTATAGTTACCCAAAAATATTTCATAGTTTTGAGGCTATTGCAAAATGTGCTATTTCCCTGATTTTTTTCTCAGCCCATTTGCCATTTTTGTATAGGAGGGCTTCTGATTTTTGTTTTAATTTTTTATATTGCTACTTCGCTGAAAGTGGTTATCAGCTGTAGGAATTACCTGGGGAAGATTTTAGGCTCACTATACATTGTCACATAATCTGTAAGTAACAATGTTTTGATGTCTTCGCTCTTCTATTTGTATCCCCTTGATCTCCTTCAGTTGTCTTATTCCTCTAGATAAGACTTCAGGTATGGAGAGCGTGGGCAATCATGTCTTGTTCCTGATTTCAGTGAAAATACTTTGAGATTCTCTCATTTAAATTGGTGTTGGCTATAGGTTTGCTGTAAGCTGCTTTTCCTATGTTTAGGTATGTCTCTTGCATTCCTAATCTCTCCAGGACTTTATCATGAAGGAGTGTTGGATTTTGTTAAAGGCCTTTCTGCATTGAATGAGATGACCATGCAGATTTGTCATTTGGTTTGTTTATGTGGTGGGTTCTATTTATTGTTTTATGTGTATTGAACCATGCAGTTCTGGTGCAAAGCCTACTTGATCATGGTGGATAATCTTTTTGATGTGTTCTTGGATTCAGTTTGTAAGTATTTTATTGAGAATTTTTGCATTTCTGTTCATAAGGGAAATAAGTCTGTAATTCTCTTTCCTTATGGTATATTTATGTGGTTTAAGAACTAGGGTAAATACTTAAATACCTGCAGCCTTGTAGAATGAATTAGGCAATTTTCTTTCTGTTACTATTTTGTGGGATACTTTGGGAAATATTTGAAATAACTCTTTTTTGAAAGCCTGGTAGAAATCTGGTCTTAGTCTTTTTTTTTTTTTTTTTTTTTTTTTTTTTTTGTTATTGGAAGACTTAATTACTGCTTCTATTTTACGGGGACTATAGATCTGTTTAAACTGTTTTTTTTTTTAATCTTGATTTAACTTTGGTAGGTGTTGTACATCAAGAAAATTATTCATTTCTTTTAGATTTTCCAATTTTGTGGAGTACAAGTTTTTAAATTATTTCATTATGACTCTGGATTTTCTCCATGTCTGTTTTTATGCTTCCCTTTTTGTCTCTAATTTTGTTAATTTGGATCTTCTCTCTCCACCCTTTAGTTAAATTGGCTAAGGGTTTGTCAATATTATTGATTTTTTTCAAAGAACCAACTCTTTGTTTCATTTATTCTTTGTGGTTTTTTGTTTGTTTGTTTCTATCTTATTGATTTCAACTCTGGGTTTGATTATTTCTTGCCATCTAGTTTTTGAGGTGTTATTACTTCATTTTATTCTAGAGATTTCAGGTGTGCTATTAAGTTACTAATATGAGACCTCTTCATTTTTTAAATGTAGGCATTTAGTGCTGTATGAACTTGAATCTTAGAACTGCTTTTATTGTGTACCATAAGTTTGAATACATTGATTTTTTATTTTTGTTCAATTCTAGAAAGTTTTTTATTTCTTTCCTAATTTCTGTCTTGACCCATTTTTAATTCAGTAGTGATTTGTTCAGTTTCCACGAGTTTGTAGGCTTTCTGTTGTTTCTGTTTTTGTTGAAATCCAGCTTTAATCTGTGGTGATCAGATTGGATGCAGAGTGTTATTTCAATTATCTTGTATCTGTTGAGAATTGCTCTGTGGTCAAGTATGTGGTCAGTTTTGGAGAATGTTCCAAGGGCTGCTGGGTACATATATTTTTTTTTATATTTGGGTGAATTGTTCTGAAAATATTTTTTATGACATCATTTAGTTCCAGCATGTCTCTATTAATTTTTTGTCTGGATGACCTGTCTATTGCCAAAAGTTGGGTATTGAAGTCTCCCACTATCAGTGCGCGTGGTCAATATATGATTTAAGCCTTAGTAGTCTTTCTTTCTTTCTTTCTTTCTTTCTTTCTTTCTTTCTTTCTTTCTTTCTTTCTTTCTTTCTTCCTTTCTTTCTGACAGCTGTTTTGTATTTATTCTTCATGTCTTTCAAAACCTGCATCTCAATTACATTCATCTCCCACTCATAATATTTCTTGTAAGAGTTCGATTGTTCTTATGTTTGGTGCATAGATATTAAGAATGCCATCTTGGTAGATATTTTTCTTTAATGAGTATGTAGTATCCTTTCCTATATCTTCTGATGAGGGTTTTTTTTTTATTTTTGGAAGTTTCTTTTGTCAGATATTAAAATGGCTATACAAGCTTGCATCTCAGGTCTGTTAGTTTTGATTATATTTTTTCATCCTTTTACCCTGATGTTTGTCTGTGTGTTTCTTGGATACAGGGAAAAGTTTTCAAATCCATTCAATTAGTCTGTGTCTTTTTATTGGGAATTGAGACCATTGATGTTGAGCAATATCAATAAGCAATGTTTGTTGGTTCTGTTATTTTGATGTGGTGGTGTGAATTTTCTCCCACTTCCTCTGATTTGATGGTCTGATCTTATTCCTTTTGTTTTCTTGGGTGTGGTTAGCCTCTTCAGGTTGAAGTTTTCCTTCTAGTATCTCCTGTAGGGCTGTACTTGTAGGTAGTTACTGCTTAAATTTGGTTTTATTATGGAATGTGATTTTAAAGGAATCCACAGTTGAGAGGCTTTGAACTTTTAAAGAGATTTGGAATTTTACGAAGACTTTGGATTTTAAAAGAGACTGAATATTTTAAAAGGACAGAATTTTTAAGTGTTTGATTTTTTAAAGACTGTGGGACTTTTAAAATTTGCGATGTTTATATTGTAATGTGGATATTCATGTGTGATCTTGGAAATTAACAAGAAAGGAAAGGTTGTGGCTTAACAGTGATTTGTTTGTGTGTTGAGATGACAAAGGATCCATTGGATGGTTGGTTTTAAGTCAACTCCATATTAGCTAAGGCTATTGAAGAGGAAGGAATCTCAGTTGAGAAAACACCTCCATGAGATTGGGCTGTGGGCAAGTCTGCATGGAATTTTCTTAATTAGTGATTGATATGGAAGGGCCCAGCCCATTGTGTGTGGGGCCACCCCTGAGCTTGTGATCCTGGTTCTATTAGAAATCAGACTGTGCAGGCCACGAAGAGCAAACCAATAAGCACCACTCTTCCACAGTCCCTGCCCCCAGGTTCCTGCCCCTCTTGAGTTCCTGTCCTAACTTCCTTCAAGGTGAACAGTGATGTGGAAACATAAGTCACACAAACCCTCTCCTCCCCAAGTTGCTTTGGTCGTGGTGTTTCATCACTGCAATACTAACCCTAACTAAGGCAGAATTTCAGGATGGCATGTTTAGCAATTTAAGTTTATTAAAATTCCAAAGGTGATAATAATATATTCATGGTAACAAAAACTAACTTAAAAAATTGTTAGTTTTTTTAAGAACGAGATGTGTTGGTGCACACCTTTAATCCCAGCACTTTGGAGGCAAAGTCAGGTGGATCTCTGTGAGTTTAAGGCCAGCCTGGTCTATAGAGCGAATTCTAGGACAGCCAGGTTAACACAGAGAAACCCTGCCTTGAGAAATAAACAATCAAAAATGTGTTTAATGTAGATAATCACTTAAGTTTTTGGTTACTTTGTTGAACTTTAGCCACTTGGGAAACTGAGCCTTACCAAAGCCAGGACTTATGTGTTGAAACCTCTTCAGGTTGTTTGGTTCAGACTTCATCTAAATGCTGTATAGAGTTTACAGCATAAGACCCACAAAGCTGCCCTTGAAAGCCTACACCAAAAGGGAGAAGGGTCAAAGAGAACATCCAATATTTTGACTCCTGAGACCCGTGGTGATCCAGGACGCTGGAGACAATGAGACCCTGCTGATAAGTTGCCCATCCTGTTGGGGTCCAGCCTCAATGGGGTTTGCACTTACAGGGTAGGGGCGGGTAGATTAGAAATTTTAGGCAGGAAGAACAAAGATATGAAAGAAAAGAAACAGAGACAGAGGACCCGTAAGGCAATCAGTGAATACTGAATCTGCCCACATTTATTTTCCATATGCTCATATACCCCAATCCAAAAGGCCGGGGGAGGGGGGGCAAAAGACTGCTTTCACATGATACAAAAAACAAACAGAGCTTCAATACCTGAAACATCAAGCAACTATATCCTGAGTTAAGCATTCTCTTGTTTAGGCAGGACATGCAATGACCACACCTTAGACCAAACATCCTGTAGGCAGCCACTCCCTGGGTCAAACTTCCTGTCATTACATTGAAGGAGCAGGAATAGGCTTGAATTCTCTGACCTTTGGTCAAGGTAGAATGGACCCGCTTCTGTGGACCCCCACAACATTCTTTTTTTAAAATACTTATTTATTTATTTATTTATTTATTTATTTATTTATTATGTATACAATATTCTTTCTGCATGTATGCCTGAAGGCCAGAAGAAGGCACCAGACCTCATTACAGATGGTTGTGAGCCACCATGTGGTTGCTGGGAATTGAACTCAGGACGTTTGGAAGAGCAGACAATGCTCTTAACCACTGAGCCATCTCTCCAGTCCCCCACAACATTCTTTTAATCAGAGAAACCATTGGGTCTACAGAGATTAAATTCTAGTCAAGGTACATCTTACAAGAAAGGAAGTCACTAGTGTTCTCAGTTTATACATGATAAAATATAGAAATTATATGGGTCTACACCAGTGCTAAACAAGTATGTGAGGGATATGCAGCTTCATTGAAAAGGCATTATAAAAACTAGAATGTCTGTAGATGGCAGTGGGCTGGATTTTCAGATAGACCATGACCTTCCCCTTCCTCCCTGCTACTGCTGACAATGTGGGTAAAATTATCTGTCCCCTGCTATATGCAAAAGGGAAGCATTGCTGCTGCCTGGAGCAACCACAGAGCAGATGGAAAAACAGAACTAGCAACTTCCCCCCAAATGGGGGTGGAGTGGGGGGAAGGAACTGGCATTTGTGACAAGCCACATTCATTTACAGCCTGTTAAGTAAGTGGGACCCCGATTACAACAAGAAATGACAGGTTGAGACTGAAAATGGGGACTACTGAACATTTAAAGATGAAGAGATAGCCATTCCCGAGGCCATTGCCCTGCGTTTGTTAAACAGCTCCATTAGGGAACTTGAGTCAGCTAGGCAGGTTTAGAAGCCACAGTAGGCTGACACTTTTATGTTGCCTAGCTTGCCGGAATCCCCAGTGAACTCGTGAACAATGTGATCCTGTGCCCAGAATAACCCCTGACAGTGACTAAGGGCCCTCTCCAAATACAGATTTTATTTATTGATTGATTTTGGCTTTTAGAGACATGGTTTTTCTGTGTAGCTCTGGGAAGTAAATACAGAATTTTAGAAAGCCCAATTAAAAAAATTGTTGTTGACTTTATAGAACTTCCCCAAATCAGGAGTTACAAATACTAGGTTGTCTTTGTACTCTCTCTGGCTAGATAAAAGTCTTTTCTACTCATCCAGAAAGTATGTACGCAGTAGTCCAACTTCTAGAACAAAGGGTCCTTAGGTTTGCAATTCCTGTTATCACTGGGTCAGACAATGGCCAGGAGTTAGGGCAAACCTAACAATACCTTACTATATAAAGGGCATAGTGCTGATAGATTTCGCTTTGGTTTTACTTTTACTAAGTATGCTGATTTGAATTAGATATAAAGAATTAAATGAAATTTAAAATACATGATGCTTGCATGTCAGGACATGCCCCGGATAGAACAGTGCTCCTTCCTCGGATGGGACACAACGCCCCCTGCAATAACAGCATGTTAGGTATTGCACATTACAGAATGAGAACACATGGGAAAACAAGGCTTGCCAGGACCTGTTGCTCCTGTCCCCGACTGTGCAGGCAGAGCCACCAAACCCCCTCCTTACCAACAGAAGTGAGCTACTCCTCAAGGCTCACACAACAGGGGAGTGGATTCGTTTGCCTATGAGGGACTTTGGAGGCAGGACCCACACTGTGAACATCTCAGACAAGGGAGGGGCAGATGGTTGGTACCCCGTATTCATCCCACAAGCTGAACTTTGGTAGTGCTATGGACACGGAAATGTTTTACCCAGTCCGCCACCAGACCGCTGGGACCTGCGCACTGGCTCATTGGCTGTACCCTTTACCCAGGCCCTCCGTTTTCCTCCTCTTAGCAAAGTTAATCCCTGGAGTAAAAGGGCAACACCTGCGTCCTTTGATACCTATATTGTCCTCCAAAGTTGTACCACGCTTTTCAGCTGCAGCACTTTGAACACATTTTTTCTGGCAGCACAATTACAAAGCCAACCCAGCTCCGTAAGAACGTAAAGCCAAGCTCTAACTCCTCAGAATACGGTACAGAATCCCTTGCACTGGGCGTAAAAACCCAGTGAGATCCCTGCTGGAAAGGCTTGCTTGTTTCTAAATCTTTCCCTATTATAATAAATGTGGCAGAGAGGATTCCCTGGCCTCAACACAATAGAATGAAGCCAGCTGCTTGCCACTGGGAATGGAGGCATTCCTGACCTGTCAACACCGTGTGAATTGACCATCCGGGGAGGCCAAGCTCTGGTGCCAGAAGACCCCGTGAGACCAGAAAACCGTGAGATGTCTACGTCATTGCGCGGGCTTCTCGGGAAGCTACCTAGACTATGCACAGTGGAGGCATGAGGATTTGACTGCCCACAGCAAGAAGGAAATTATTTCCTTATCCTTTGCGCTCCTTGACATTAGCTACATTTGTTTGCTTTTGACAGCATCAAATCTTTTCTTTAAAAAAAAAAAAAACCAGCATAACAAAACTCACAAATTTAAACCGTATTTTCTAAATAACGTTCAAGGAATCTACATTTGTTTTAATCTCTGCTGTAGGCCTGACTCTCCACAGCCTCAGCAAACAGGAAGCATGACAAAAAAAAAAAAAAAAAAAAAAAAAAGCTTCTGTTGGCTCCTAGATGAGTGGTAGCTGGGAAAAATTGATGTCGTTTGCGTTTTCCGTCTCCTAATAGTTTATGATTGCTCTATCTGGAAGACTTTTTTAAAAAGATGAGTAAATGTATATATATTTACTCATGTCTTATATATATACATATATATAATTCTTAAAAGCGTCTGTTAACATTCTTTAGTCTTTTTTCAGTGTCAATGACTGAGTCCCCTAAGCCAGTTACGATATCTTTTGATATATGTAAAACAGAATCTGACAAACCACGTGCTAACCTTGCCTTAAAACAATGCCATGTCCAAACACACGCACACACACACAGACACAGAGAAAGAGAGAGACACCCACACACCCCAAAGAATTCTGCCCTCCAATACTTGGAGATTCCTGCTGAGTAAGTGGAGGTCCCTACATTAGAAACCCTGTCCAGGTATGCTGATATAGTTATATTTCTCAAGGTGTCTGGATGCCACTGGAGACGTGAGATGATGCTATTTTGACCTTGTGCTGACTAGTCCTATTTCAACTTGATTTAAGTTAAAGTCATCTGCAAGGAGGGAATCTCAATTGAGAAAATGTCTCCATAAGGTAGGGCTGTAGGCAAGCCTGAAGGACATTTCCTAATTAATGATTGACACAGGAGGACCCAACTCATTGTGGGTGGGGCCACTCCTGGACTGGTTGTCCTGGGTTCTATAAGAATGCAGAAAAAACCAGTAAGCAGCACTCACTCGTCCATGGCCTCTATATCGCCCTTGCCCAGGTTCCTGCCCTGAATTCCCTCTGTGACTTAGTGTGACCTAAGAGCTGTAAGATTAAAATAAACCCTTTTGGTCATGCTGTGTATCACAGTAGAACCCCTAGTTAAGACAGATTTTAAAAGGGATTGGAGCATAAAAAAATGGCAGAAGAGCCGGGCGGTGGTGGCGCACGCCTTTAATCCCAGCACTCGGGAGGCAGAGGCAGGCGGATCTCTGTGAGTTCAAGACCAGCCTGGTCTACAAGAGCTAGTTCCAGGACAGGAACCAAAAAGCTACGGAGAAACCCTGTCTCGAAAATCAAAAAAAAAAAAAAAGGCAGAAGGGTCTAAGAAGCTGAGGAAAACACACAACAAGCTGGGTGGTGCCCTTGAGCTATACCACGTTACTCACCTCTCCCCTCTACACTATAAATGATTTGTGGCTAATTCTTCTGCTTGTGGAGACCGTCTGCTTATGGAGGAATTTAGCAAACGCTACTAAACAAGCTTAATATAGCCAATCAAAATATGTCACTCTGGGTTGCTATGCGGGGGTGAGGAAGCAGGCAAGGGGACAGGAGTGGTATAAAATGCTTTGTTTAACCGAACTGAAGCTCGGTTTTGGGGTCGATGTTGCCTAGGCCTGTTGTATTCATGCAATAAAGCTGCCTCCTAGCTTTCAGCCCTGTGCCTGCCTCTTCCTTTGGTCATTTCCTGAAGCAGGAAAAGTCACACAAGAACACGAAAGCTGAAAGACTCTACAGATTGCATCATTTAAATGGAGGCCTGGGGAGTCAACCCGAACCTCGGGAAAGGAACACAGGGAAAAGGAGGTGAAAACCAATCTAATCTAGAGAAGGCCATCAGCATAGCTGAACACTAGGTTTCGAATAATTTTCCAAGGACGCAACTTTGTTCTGTGATGCATGGTCAAAATTCCCACCCATGAATCTCTATCGGTAGCTTTACAATAACCTCTGTGACCAAGATCAGCTGAGAGGTGTCTAGCCTTCATCTTTGAATGGGGTTGATTCCGCTCCCCCGCCTTCGCCTGTACGGTAACTAGAACTGGAAATGGCAAATGAAAGGAAGACGATACTAGGTCATTCCTTCCCAAAACACATGAGCAGAGGGGCCCAGAAGAATTGGATCCGAACAGTTAAAGAGTACTGGGAATTAGGGCTCCTAATTGTCCCCTCGAATGGTCTGGGCACTTAGCAGAACTGGCCCGCTACTTTGTCAGCACTAGAGCCATCCTGACTCTCTGCCTCACCTAACTTCCAGGTAAAGCCATCTTTTGTCAGCTAAAGCATTCTGAATGAGTGGGAGAGGTATGGCTTTCAACAACCAACAAGGCTGGGTCACCATGGAGACTCCTCAAGGACGACACTCACCACTGCCTTATGCAACACAGACCCGCGACTGCCTGTTGGAAGGCAGTAGGCAGCCGCAGCCTCGCTTCAGACCAGGAATGTTTGAACAAAAAAGAGCCATAGTCCTCCAATCGCTTTCAGAGAATAGCCAAAAGCTACATTCAAAGAACCCTGATGATAATGAATATGCTAATATCGTTTCTACCAGGTCCCTACACACTTTCAAAGAAATGCTTCTGACCTTCCACATAGATTCAAAGCTTCCATTGAAGTCCAAGGGGGGTTTGGGCTTAAACGACATGAAAGTTTTTACATAAATGGATACAACTCGGGAGTTGTGAATTAAAAGCCAATTTCACATTGTCCCCAAAAGCTCTGACCTTGAATGAGACACTTTGGTCCTAATTGGTTGGCAGTGGACCTTCTGGCCAGACAGCTGTTACCTTTGGGTAGAATGAGCCGTGAAGCATTAACTGGAGTCCTTTCTGCATGACAAGTGAGCTCTGGAAACGCGGGTTCAAATGCCAACTCCGCCACCTATTAGCTGGCTGAGCTGATGGAGCGCCACTTGCTTATGTGAGAAAGGCTTACTGATTCCTTGGTGGCAATGTGCATTCGAGAGGGGCTAGGCATCCACCCAATCACAGCGTATCCAAACTATGGAGACACCCCACCCCACCCCCAGTCTTCCATGTTCCCACCTGTGCTCACTTCCTCTAACACACACTGAGGAGGTACCCAGGATTCTGCTGTGAGCGAACCAGACGAATGGGAGCTGCCACATCAGTGGGAGGAACTGGAGCTAAACCAGGAGCAACGAAGAATCTCTAAGAGGGATACGTTGCGGAGGAGAGGAGAGAGAGCAAAGCCTTAGCCTCTAATCCCATCTCCCGGCTTCCTGGCTGCAGCTCTTAGGAGAGCCTTTTGATGACACGATTCTCAAATGTTCAAAGAGACCCACACTGGCCATTCTTCC
This sequence comes from Chionomys nivalis, assembly GCF_950005125.1. Classification (NCBI taxonomy): domain Eukaryota; kingdom Metazoa; phylum Chordata; class Mammalia; order Rodentia; family Cricetidae; genus Chionomys; species Chionomys nivalis. The sequence goes on along the minus strand of NC_080094.1, from coordinate 45,431,574 downwards.
ATTCACTGAACAAATATTTATGAAGTTGTAACCCATGTCTGAATGTACTGCTCTGAATGCTACAAAGCTCACAATGAACAAAACCAGCAAAAAAAAAAAAAATCCTTGCTCTTGGAAATTTAAATTCTAGAGAAGAGAAATAGACATTAAACAGTACAGTCTTCCCTTGGTAACCACGGGGGACTGGTTCTAGGAGTCTTAATATAGAAATCCTTCGGGGAGCGAGCTCCTTATGTCAAATGGCCCTGTGTGTGTATAACCTCCATGCACTTTAAGTCATCTCTAGATTGATTACACAGATTAATGAAAAGACCTAATAACAATAAGTAATTACTACACTGTTTAGGGAATAATGACAAGAAAAACAAGGCTTCTGGGAGACCTGCCCTTTCCAAATAGATATGGGGGAGGAGTGGAGGGTGGGAGGATAGGGAGGAGGGGAAGATGGGGGGAACAGGAGGAGAAGGGAGGGGGATCAGTATGTAAAATAAATGAAAAAATGTTATTTAAATAAAAACAAAACAAAACAAGAAAAGAAAATAAAAAACCATAAGGCTTCACTTTGCTCTATTTTTTGTTGTTATCTTGAGACAGGGTTTCTCTGTGTAACAACCTGGCTGTCCTAGAACTCATTTTGTAGACCACACTGGTCTCAGAGTCACAGCGCTCCGCCTGCTTCTGCCTCTGGAGTGCTGAAATTAAAGGTGTGCGCCACCACCTCCCGCTGCTTTGTGGTTTGGGGCCCGACTTCAGAAAGGATCAGAGACTCAAGACCACACACCTGAAGCAGCTAATGCTTTCCTGGCCCTACGCAAGTGCTCAACAGAGGATAGCTTTTATTTATGACCTTTTTCATTGTTATTAGTGCTCTTGTAGGCTCTGTGAATTGCCCACTTTTCTTCTTTCCTCTTTTCTGAGTGACAATAAGCAAGGCTAATCCCCAGATTCCGAGCTAGTAGGGCTCTCTGCCTCAATCCCAGACAAAGCCAATAGGAATGGCTGATGTGTGTGGTGGTGCAGTCACGGAAAGGGCACATAACGAGTGAGTGTCGTTGAAGAATGATCAGTGTCTTGCATTCCATCCCTCTCTATGACCTTACAAATTAGATGCCTTGGAAAAGCTGTACCTTCATCCTGGGTGGAAGATAACATTTGCTAAACAGATGGGTCTTTTTAAAGAGCTGGTACCTAATAAAATTACCTGATTCTAGTTTGGGCAGGCAGAGCTGAATGGAAGGGGGCAGGCCAAAACCTGGCATCCACTCTTCCAAATTGAACCAACCTCCTCTCCCCCCAGGATCTGTCCACCTATACATTGAGTCAACCAACCTGGCCCCTAACAAGTCATGCTCTCTCAAGCTACCTCCTTTTCTTTATTCACCCCTCCCTGTGTCCTTCCACAGCCCTGCTCAGACAGCAGCAGCTTCTCCCTGAGGCCTTTTCCAGCCTCCCAGAAACACAGGATTACCTCCCATAAGATCTTGCTTTACAAAGTACTTTACACATTACTTGGCTGGAGCATCCAGTTTGTTCCAGTTTTATGAAGCCTACTGTTTCGTGAGATCCTTGTAACTGGAAATTGTTTAATGTTTTTATTAGCTCCTTAAGAATCTCATACAATGTGTTTTGATCACAGTCCTCCCTCTCTCCCAGCTTCTCCCAGATCCTCTCCAGCATCCCTACCTATCCAATTCTATGCTCACTATGCCAACCCCCATCAAGTCCAGTTTCTGTTGACCTGGGAGTGAGGTTTGTCCCACAGTACAGCATTAAATAAAACTGACTTTCCCTCTCCCAGAAGCAATCAACTGCAAGTAGTTCCTCAGCTAGGGGTGTGACTTTGTGCCCACCTACCCTCCTCTATACTGGTGTATTGTCTGGCTTGGGCCTCTAGAGATCACATGCTTGCTGTCTATCATGTCTTAGTTAGGGTTTCTATTGCTGTGAAGAGACACCATGACCAGGGCAACTCTTACAAAGGAAAACATTCAATTGTGGTGACTTACTTACACTTCAGAAGTTCAGTCCATTATCATCATGGTGGAGAACATGACAGAAAGCAGGCAGAGATGGTTCTGGTTACATCTTGATTGGAAGACAACAGGAAGTAGACTGTAACAGTGAGAATGGCTTGTGTAAATGGAGACTGCACGTTCGTTTCCTGGTCACTCAGACCTGAATAATCACACAAAACTATATTAATTGCAACACTGTTTGGCCAATGGCTCAGGCATATTCCTAGCTAGCTCTTATATCTTAAATTAAATCATTTATATTAATCTGTGTATTGCCATGAGGCTGTGGTTTACTGGTAAAGTTCTGGCATCTTTCTCCTTAGGTAGCTACATGGCGTCTGCCTGACTCTGCCTTCTTTCTTCCTGCGTTGTTTAGTTTCCCCACCTACCTATATTCTGCCCTGCCATAGGTCAAAACAGCTCCTTTCTTAACCAATGGCAATAAAACATATTCATAGCATACAGAGGGGAGTCCTACATCAAGCTTGAGCATAGGAGATCTCAAGGCCCACCCCCACTGTGACACACTTCCTCCAACAAAGCCATACCTATTCCAACAAAGCCATACCCCCTAATAGTGCTACTCCTTTTGGGGGGGCATTTTCTTTCAAACCACCACACTGTCACAATTCTAAGCTTATTAGAATTTTGACTGATGAGACTTTGGCCAACTCCAGAAGCAGCAACCTCAGGTGCCAGGCATAGTGCTGCCACCAGAGGGTCTCATTCGTCTTTATATTTGCAGCTGCTTCAGGAGTGGGCGTGTATGGAATGGCTGCAACTAAACTTTCAGAGCAACATTAGAGCTTTTGTTTACTGCAGGAGGTCTCTGAGACCTCCACAGCCGGATGATTTGTGAGAGGCAAGAAAGCAGTTCGTTTCAACACAACCTTGAGAGTGTGACCCCAAGTGTTTATTTTAGGCATATTTAAGCACAGCACAATTTGGTGGAAACTTTCCTGCTTACAATTAACTTGATCCCACATGCATAACAAAGCATATGTAAGACTCTTCGAGGAGCAAAGTAAGCAAAACAAGGATTGGGCAGGACTACATTGAAACTCTTTGTAAAGTACATGTGAGGTCGTCCATAAAGATGGGTTCTGTAGTGTGAATGGGACAAATAAGTCTATGAGAAGGGTCTTGGGAAGTGACCGATGTGGTTACCCACCACACCAGGCTGGAAAGCACAGATTTCCCCAGCCTTCCGGGTGGATAACAGGTGTAGCATTACTTCCCTTGAAGACATGACCCTGTATGCCAACATTCCAGGTTCCTCTAGGGCTTATCTATGAACACAAAGACTTCCGTGCTTCCCGCATCTCCTACTTTTTATTTTCAAGGAAAAGCGTTGTGGGTATAGTAGAGGCTAAGGTATCCATTGCCTGCATGGCTCCTCTAGCTGTTACAAGCAAGCAAAGCAGAGCTATGAGAACACCTAGCAGAGGAGCAAGGAAAGGAGAAAGTCACCTTAACCATGATGGCCATTCAGAGGTCCTTTGAGAGACTTTGTTTATCTCTTTTTGCAGATCATTAATTTGATCATCAATACTATGAGAAAAATATGAAAATCTGTCATATTAAAGCAACACATGCCAGGAAATTGTTGACAATCAAGATTGTGCTTGAGCAACAAATAATCTATAGTAGTAGCTCTTTTAATGAGTCTTTTTCTGTCCCTCCAGCCACTCCCAAATAATGACACAGAGACTTATTAATTATGAAAGCTTGACCTACAGCTTAGCCTTGTTCTTAACTCATTCTTTTTTTTTTTTTTTGAAGTTTTATAATTATATTTATGTACAGAAAACTCAGCAGTACATTTAACCCAGTTTAGTGGCGAGTTCTTTGGCCTTTGCCTTTTCCAGCTTGGCAATTCGAGCCACAGATTTAGGACCCAGGACGTTGCCTCCCCAGTGGCGGCCGATCTCATCATATCTGCCGTTGTAATTGGTCCTAATAGCTTCCACCAGCTTGGCCAGAGCACCCTTGTCTTCCGAGTTAACCTGTGTGAAGGCAACAGTGGTGCACGTCTTCCTGTGGACCAGCCATCCCAGCCTGGCCTTTCCCTTGATGATGCAGTAGGGGACCCCCATCTTGCGACACAGGGCAGGCAGGAAGACCACCAGCTCAATGGGGTCTACGTCGTGGGCAATCACCACTAGCTGAGCTTTCTTGTTCTCTACCAAAGTGGTGACTGTATTGACGCCCGCTCGAAGGACAGGTGGTCTCTTAGTTGGGACATCCCCTTTGCCGGCAGCTTTCTTCTCAGCACGGGCCAGCAGCCTCTGCTTCTTTTCCTGCTTGGTCTCTGGCCTGTACTTGTGGGCAAGTTTAAGCAACTGGGTAGCTGTTTGCCGGTCCAGGGCCTGGGTGAACTGGTTAATGGCAGGAGGAACTTTGAGGCGCTTATAGAGGATGGCCCTCTGCCGCTGCAGCCTGATGTAGCGGCGCCATTTGACGAAGCGTGTGAGATCTCTCTTGGGCTGGATGTCCTGCCCAATGCCGAAGTTCTTAGGCCTCTTCTCAAACAAAGGATTCACCACCTTCTTCGCCTCCTGCTTCTTCACGACGGCGGGGGCTGGGGCCACCTTCTTCCTCTTGGCCTTCTTTCCCTTGGGCATCTTGCCGGGCTGGAGGAGAGAGAGCTTAACTCGTTCTTATAATTTAAATTAACCCATTTATATTCATCTACATTCTATCATATGCCTTACCTCTCTTCAGTCGCGCGCCTCTTGTTTTCCCTCCGTGTTTTCTGGCTTCGCCCGTACACCTAGATTTCTCCTGCTCTTCCTTTCGCTCCTTGGAAATCCTTCCTATACCTCCTGCCTAGCTATTGGCCATTGAGCTTTTCATTACATCAGTCACAGCAATACGTCTTCACAGTGTGCAAACAGTCCACAACAAGCTCTGGTCTGTAAAACTGTGGTTCTCAACTCACCCATTTCTTGGCTGATTTCTGCTAACATGTTTGCTGTAGTGTTACTAATCATGTAGGCCAGTTTTGAAACCACTTTTGCATTCTAGTAATCATGTCTGGTACTAGTAATTTTTAAAAAAAAGCATAAAAACAGTCCTCAAGAGCCGGGTGGTGGTGGCGCACGCCTTTAATCCCAGCACTCGGGAGGCAGAGGCAGGTGGATCTCTGTGAGTTCGAGGCCAGCATGGTCTACAAGAGCTAGTTCCAGGTCAGGAACCAAAAAGCTACGGAGAAACCCTGTCTCGAAAATCCAAAAAAAAAAAAAAAAAAAAAGTCCTCAACATGGCAAAACAACATTGTACTGTCTTCTATAAGGACATACTGGCATTTGGAGTCTATAGTGACAAGCTGAGAATTAACATGTAATATAGTTAGTAAATATAACAGCATCATTTTGGGGTCAATAGTATTGTGTCCTGTTGTCTTTCCAAGGTCTTGGCTTGATGAGTTGAAGTCTTAATGTGTCCCTAAGTCAGTGCCGTCCTGGTCAGGTGTGCTGTAGCTGGAACCATCTGGGACCTCATCTCGGAAGACATAAGCGTAACCTCACGCTGATGGTAGAGTGACTAAGTCATTTCCACGGATTAGTTTCTAAGTATTTTCATTTAACAAATAACTTAGGCTGTGTCTCCTTTAGGGCTAAATATTTTGGGCAGCCAAAGAAGCAATATTCTTTAAAGTGCAAAACGTTAAAGTAAACCTGGCTAAATGTAGCCTAGTGTGTATAAACCACCTTTTAAAAAATTTGCCATTTAAGTATTAGATGTTGTCATTCCACAATAGCTTGACCCTGTGTGTTGCAAGGGATTTCACTAACATGATTAAGATTCCATATACTGCAAAATTCCTTAAAGCACTTACTAGTGTATGCCGGACCGTTATCAGTTTTTAATTGTAATGGAAATCCTAGGAAAGAAACAGTGTATAATAAATGTTTGACTACATCCAAGATGGTCTCACCCTGTGAACAGAAGTAACAATCATATTAGAAAAAGTATCAGCTGTTACATGAGCATATTTTAAATTTCAAATTTCTGAGAAATCTGTTGGCCATAATGGCACTGGATTTTAATCCTTGAGGATTAATTACGCCAGCAGAGGGCAGTGGGGTGAAAGAAGAAAAAGATCAGGCGTGAATGATGTGTTGTGCTTGTTCATGGGGTAAAGAGAATTGTACTTGTAACGTTTTTCATTTTGATGAAGAAGTTCTTGAGATTTTTGAGTGGCCTTTAAGGAAAGTACTAGGGGCAAGGAGGCAGCCAGCGCCTCATCTTGAGCACTAGCGGATGCTAACGGACCTGGCAAATTAGAATGAGCAGGAATATGAATTATGAAAAAGGTTGAGTTCATTATCATATAGATATCTGAAGGGAGAGAAATAATTATGAAATAACATCAGTAGTGGGCTTGGGTTTAAGTCTTGAAGCTTCTAATAGAGAAATGGTTTGAGCACAGTCCACAGAGTCAGTTGCAATATTCAATGCCTGAGAAACATCTAATAAAAGCTGATTGATTTCTGTGAGGGAAGGCAATTGATGTGGGTACAATTTATTTTGTGGAGGATGTGGAATCTGTATATAAAACATAAACTCCTTGTCCTCTTGAAGAACCATCTGTAATAGCATTAAATGGGATCTCTGTACGATTCATTAGTGGTAATTGTAGGTAATACTCAAGGGGTATCTTCAAAAATCCTAAAAGGGGGATCATTGGGTTAATGATTATCTATAGATCCTGAGGAACATGATAATATCACTTGCCAGTTATTATCAGTGTGAAACAAATAATCAACCTGCATTTTATTTAATGGTACAGTGACTTCTGTAGCTTCTTTACCACTAACTTGTTTAAGAAGTCTCCTTCCCACCATTATCCAGTGTATAATTTCTTGTAAACAAGGAGTTGCAGATAATTATGACATTCATAAATTTCTATAATACCATTACCTTGTTGGTCTATAATCCCAGTAGATGAGGAGGAGGAAGGATGAACAAGTCATAGATAAGGAAGTAAGAGACCACTTTTATCATCAACATTATTTAATAAACCAATAACTCCCTCTGCTTTCGAGTTTTATGTTTCTGATCAAGTATAAGTAACAATCTCTGGAAAGTAACATAAAGAACACAGCCAAATTTTTAGTAGTAATAGTGATAAGGACGTACCAAACTGATATGGCCCAAACGTTTTTGTAAGTAACTAAGGGAAATTTGTTTGGGAAGTTCTAAGTAGAGGATGATGGAGAACTTGTTGTGTGATAACATCCTAAATAATCGTAAAGTGATTGCTTTTCATTTTATTTGGAACTAGGTTTAAATTTGTTCTCTTTGCATTTACCGTGGAAGCAACGCACTCATTTAAGGATCGATTAGATGAGCTGGAGAGCAAAGTGTCATCCATTTAATGAATGAACAGTGACTTGGGAAATCCCTTTTGATAAAACTTTCCACTGATTTCAGGTCATTCGTTGGCTGTTGGTTGTTTAAAGCAGGAAGAGAGAATGCAAAGCATTCCTTATTATGATGTAAAGGAACAGAAAAGGCCATCTTTTAAGGCAAGTGTAACACTGACTGTCCTTGAGGATTCACAGTAGGAGCCAGGGGCCTTTGCTGGAGGGACCCACTGTTTTCATAGTAGCATTTATGCCCCTGATATCATGTAACAGGAAAATTTATTCTTCTCCTTTTATGAATTACAAAAATAGGGGAATCCCAGGAACTGACTAAAGGTTCTATGAACTAACTGTAATTGTTCCTGCACTAGAAGTTGGGCCTGTTTTAATTTTTCCCCATAAAGGGGTCATTGATCAGTCCACACTGGGTCATCAGAGACCCATTGTATTTTTAAAGGCTGTATGGATGGCCCTTGATCAATGACCCCAATTAGGGGGTATACTTCCTTGTATTATAATTATCAGATGATTTGTTATGGTAAGCACTGCTTGCATTTGTTACAATATATCTGTTCCCCACAGATTATATGAGCGTCCTGGGACAATGTCAGGCTGCACAGTGCCAGAGGAAGATTCTTCGTCAGTCTGATTTAAGACAGTACTTTTTAATGAGTCCCATTGGTGGCCAACACCTTGTAAAGGTGGGCCTCTAGACATTGGCAATGTGGGGGCTCTGTTCTTGATAATAATGGAATGACCTGCGCCAGTATCTAGAATACTTTTAATGGAATCGTTTTCCATATATAAGGTCAACATATGATGTCTATCCTCAGATAACTGATTGTCCTTAAAGCAAAGGAAATTAATCCCATTGCACTGTCTCTGAATGACTGGATACTGCGTTAGAGTCTGGTTCATCTTTGATTGTCTGGGTCAATTTTACCCTTGATTCTTGGGCTTGGGATTGCCCCCTTGGGAGTTTAAAGGCTTACCATCCTTCTCAAATTTGAATTGACATTCCTTAGCCCAATGTTTTCCTCTTTGACATCATGGGCAAAGACAAGGGACTGGATTACTAGATTTTTTTTTTTTTTTGCACTAATTTTTTCAGTGTCCTTTATTTCCTCATCCAAAGCAAGGTCCCCTTTGAGCAGTTTTGTGAATAGCTGCAGCAGTGACTGACGCAGCGTGAGACAGCTGCCAACATCCTGAGTGACTGTCACCCACTTAGAAAGACTATGTCTTACTGGTGCTATAGTAGCTCTGCACCCTCTGGTGGCTCTAGCAAACTTGAGCTGCCTGGCCAGGATATCTGCAGCTTCCCCATGAGTTACTTCCTCTTCTAAGGCCTCTTAACTTGAACAGGAAACTCAGACCAAGGCTCACTGACCTTCTGTTTTAGTGGCCAGCGAGTCCGCAGTTTCTCCATGATCAGGACCAATTCTCTGGGCTTGCAGCAGACAAAGGTGTGCTGGGTCAAAACTCCAGACCAAGCCATTCATCTATAGTAGAGCATCGCTAGATTGTCCCCCTCCTCAAAGCGTGCAGAATTGATAGGGACGTTATTGCCATGCTTTCCTTCTGCCTGTTCATCACATTCATCATACTATCTTGCTTTCCATATCAAGTATTGTCCTGGGTGGAAGCTTCACATACTTGCTTATTGTCCCAAGGAGTAACAATATCCCTGCTTAAATTGTCCCATAACACATCAGTAAATAGAGCAGGCACGCCATTGGCGGCAACAGATTTTCTGAAATTCTTTGAGAACTCAGAAGTAAATTGGTACTGTTGACACATATTTGGGTCCTGAGGATTTAAAATCATAGGCATCGTAAGAACTGGTATGGTGAGAGGTTCGGTCCAATCATTTCCTGTTGATTATGCCCCTTATCTTGTATAAGTAGTCTCTGGAAGTGAGGCGGCATGGACTGAATTTCTGAATTTAGATTGATGAGAATGAATATTTGCTGTACATGATTATAAAATTAAGGTGTTTGAAAGGGGAGGCGGCACATGTGTCTAAATCAGTCTCATTAAATGTAGGCACAGTACCCCCTGCCGAGCTGTGTCCAGAGGATCTTCCTCTTTATGGTCCTCTTGGAAGGGATCCAGGCAGTACATCACTGCAGTCAAGACCGCAAAATAATATGACAGGAATTTTGTTCCCCTTTTCGTGGGCTCTTTTCACATTAGCTCCTATGCCTCTCCAGCTGGCAACATCTATGGTTCCTTGTTCAGGAAACCAAGAATTTTACAGTCACTTGTGTAAGTCTTTGAATATTTTGCTAAAAGACATCTCAATAGTTGTACAAAATGCTTTGCTCAGAGGACTGAGATGAACCCATATTATTTCATTCTCTCTTACAGTTGAAACTCCTTGGGTGAGAGGACTGAATTCCTACGCTTTTATTTAGAGAAAATTTTTCTTACCTTCTTCAAGTTGTGGGGTCTCTGCAACCTTTACATCCAGCGGAGTGGTGATCCGTGGGAGGCAGAAAGTCAGTTCTATTCAACATGAATAAGAAGCCAGTGTTGGTCCAAACCTTGGGAATCTGACCCCAAGTAGTTTATTTTAAGCCATATTTAAGCACAGCACAATTTGATAAAATTTTCTTGGTGATAATTAACTCAATACAGTGTTCACAAAAAAAAATATAGATCTTCTCGAGGAATAAAGTTAAATAAAGAACAGATGTGACTACATTAAACTCTTTGTAAAGTCCATGTGACACCTTCCATAAAGAGGGATTCTATAGATTGAAAAAAAACAAGCAAACAACAATACTAACATTTATGATGAGGGTCTGGGAGTGGGTGTGGCCTCCAGCCCCACAGACAGCACAAAGGACAGTGGGTCAGAATGTGCAATCGACCCCAGCCTTCTGGGTGAGTAGCGGGTGTAGCATTCCTTCCCTTGAAGGAACAACACTGATGAGAAATGTCTCTCTGTATGCTGTGAACATGTCTTTTTAAATTCATTTTTAAATTTCATTTTACAGTCCATCCACAGTTCTCCTACCCCTCCTCCCAACCTCCCTGCCTACCCCCAGCCCACTGTCCACTCAGTCCTCCCAGTGGGTAAGGGTTCCCAAGAGAAGTCATCAAAGTCTGACATATTAAGTTGGGGCAGAACCAGTGCCCCCCCCCCAATAAGGCTGAGCATGGTATCCCACCATATGAAATGGGCTACAATAAGCTGGCTCATGCACCAGGGATAGATCCTGGTCCTACTGCCAGGTGCCTCACAGATAGTCCAAGCTTCACCACTGTCTCCCACATGTGGAGGCCTAGTTCAGTCCCATGGAAGCTCCACAGCTGCTGATCCACAGTTCCTGAGTTTCCATGAGCTTGGTTCAGCTCTCTCTGTAGATTCCTTCATCATGACCTTGATCTACCATTGGTTAATAAAAAAACTGATTTGGCCAATAGCCACGCATAGTAGAGTCAGGTAGGATACAGGGAGAAAAAGGGTGAAGTCAGAGAGATGCCCGCAACCACCAGAGAAGCAAGATTTGAGGTAGCAAGTCACAAGCCTCATAGTAAAATATAGAATAATAGAAATGGGTTAATTTAAGTTGTAAGAGCTAGTTAATAATAAGCCTGAGATAATAGGCCAACAGTTTGTAATTAATATTAAGTTTCAGAGTGATTATTTGGAAACTGGCGGGCAGAGGAGAAACCACCAGTTACACAGCCCTGTGTGTCAACGTTCCAGGCTCCCCAAGTGCTTATCTGTGGACACAAGGACCCCTGTGCTGCCTCTAGTTGACTATGACACTTAGAATCAGAATAGATGTTTTTGACTGTTTTTTTCTTAATCTATTTTTTAAAATAGGAAATAAAAAATGTATTTTTAAAACCTATTTCCTAGGAGTAAGGGGAAGAGGATAGACAATGTTTCCTGGTATATTTAAGCATCAATGTTCCAGTGAGTCTTAGAATCTCAGGGTTATAAAGAACAGTGGAATCATAGTCTTACAACATGGGAGCAGTGGAAATCTATGTGCTACAGAACCCTAGATTCCCAGGAGTGGTGGTTTGGATGAGAGTGGTCTCCGTGGTCTCCATCTCCATATATTTGAACTCTTGGTCCTTGGTTGGTGAAACTGGAAAGGATTAGAAGATATAGTTGTTGGTTTTTTTTTTTGTTTTTTTTTTGTTTTTTTTTTTTTTTTGGTTTTTCGAGACAGGGTTTCTCTGTGGTTTTGGAGCCTGTCCTGGAACTAGCTCTTGTAGACCAGGTTGGTCTCGAACTCACAGAGATCCGCCTGCCTAAGATATAGTTGTTGGAAGAGGCTTGTCACTGGGGGTAGAAATTGAGGTTTCAAAATCGCAAAGCCTTCCCAGTTTCTCTCCCCCCTTCCCTTCCTTCCTCTCTCCCTCCCTCTCTCTACCTTATGCCTGCAGATCAGATGTGAGCTTTTAGCTTCTGCTTCAGTGCTATACTCCCACCATGGTGGTCATCAACTCTGGTCCTCTGGAGCTCTGAACTCCCAATTAAACGCCTTATTGTATAAATTGATTTGGTCATGGTGCTTTGTAGCAACAGTAGAAGAGTAACTAATCTTTCCTAGACCTATAGGATCTTTCTTAAAAGACTGAAGTCTTGCAGTCAGATCAAGTTAAACTAAATATCTAGAGGGCTCTCAGGAGACCTTCAACGTGTTGACTTCTGCTTTTCTATGTTCCTGCCTTAGAGGGCTTTTCCTGACTTCTTATCCTCAGTGTGCCCTGGTGGCTGACACTTTCTTTTGCTTTATGTCTGTTCATTTGTTAGAACTGCTCATTACCCAGCATGTGATGATTTTTCCGCCTTCTTTGCTTGCTGTCCATCTCCCATATACATTATATTAAAGTCAAGAACTTTAGCTGTTGACTGTTAAAACATTCTTAAGACAGTCCTGGCATATTACAAGAGCTAAAAACAGTTATCCGTTCATTCCACGAATATTTATTGCATACTCACTTCCTGTTGGTCTCTTGGACATGATCTTGTCTCAGGATGGGAGAAAGGTCTCAGTTTAAAGGCTAAGCACAATTGGTGGTAGATAAGTGGAGCACCGTGTTGAGAAGCATTCTCAGAGATCTGAGAATCCAAAGCGCATGCGGGAAAGTGATTAACAATGTCAGGCATGAAGCAACAAAGGAGGAAAGAAGCCGCTACTCCTGGGGCTCCTTGAGCTCCAGAAAGAGATGGGGAACCTGGAGTTCAGACAGCATAGGGAACCCCATGATTCTTTCTGTGTCTTTTGTGAATGGAAGGGCCATTAATAGGAAACCAGAAAATGGAGCCTAGTCCCAATTAAGGAAACTTCATGAACATGTTCCAGGAATCCCTAACTGCCAGTCTTGAAGCGTTGCATATCACAGAGCCAAGTGCTCTATGACCCAAACCTTTGACATCAGCCAGGGCTGTCCATATTTGCATGACCACGATTTGCATAGACCTTATTTGCATGCCAGAGATTGCAAAACTGGAAATTATGTGTGTAGCAACTCATATTAACCTCCTAGACTGTACACCGGCCAATCTGAGCTGTATGCCCTTTCATGTCGTGAATGACATGCTAGGCAACTGTGCACAAGACACTCATCCTAACCGAAAGTGCTTCTCTAACATGGACACACTGCCCCCCAACATTGTGTGATAGGCAGAACTCTAATTGTACCTCAGACTGCTGCCCTCTGGCAGTATACTCAAAAAACTATTTTCCCTATTTTATTGTAGATGGTAAAATCATTCACACCTGTGTCTGTCAGACCCTTGCCCGACCATAGGTTGTGTACACCTGTTCACTATGCTGTCGATCTCACCGTGTTAGACCCTGAGCTGGAGGGCACCTCTGTACCTCCTTCCCCGCCCCCATTAGTCTTCAGGTTCTTCCTCTTTTCTGGGTCTTTGAAGGGGTTAAAAAGATGCAGAAGTCCCTGGCCCTGAACCAAGCCTGGAACCCAATTCTGTCTGAACTCACAAACCAGTTATTTTTAAAAAAATCCAAAGAGAAAAGGAAGAAAGAAAAAAAAAAGAAAAGAAAAAAACCCTGACTGTTCCAGTCACTGTACCAGCCAGCTGAGAGAATAGAGAGTTGAAAGGAACAAAGGGTTTCCTCAAACATGCAGATCAAGGGCTTGGCTTAGGTGGTAACCAGTAACCTACCACCATGTGCTTTCTGACAGAACCTTCAGAATGGCGGCCTCTGTTCCTGCCCCAGTCCTGGCAGGGGGATGGGGAACCCAGGGACGCTCTCCTCCCATGCCCTGAGGTCAGCAGCTTATAATCAGAATCTGAGCACTGCAAAGTTCGCGTCGCTCTGGCACATGCAACTCCAAACCGACTTTAAGGGACATTGTCATCAGCCTATGAAGCATGAGCGCCAGCTCCCCTGGTTCTTCCTGTTGCCGTCCTTCCCTTTCACCCCTGGCACTGAATTTTGTCTTAGGACAGCCTTCAGAGCCTGGGAACAGGTGAACTGGAGGACTTGGAGCGAACAGGAAGAAGGGATCTACCTGATATTCTTGAACACAGGACCAAGCTAGAGTCTGGGGCTCGTAAGGTGTCTCAAACCAAGTACAGGATCCTTTGTTTAAAAGTAGAGCTATGACCCTGAGCCATGGAGACTTCTGGGCCCGGGCTGCATCTGAGGGCCATGTCGGGGTTCATGGTCCTATCATAGCCCAGGACTGGGTTGATGTCCAGGGTTCTTCTTTTCATGGAAGATAGTGCAGAAAACCAGGTCTGGACCGAAACCTGAGTCCATGTTGGTTTCCGAAGGTCAGGAGGCCGCCATAACTGCACAGATCTGAGTACTCTGCAAAGCAACCCAAGGCTATGGTAACACCCAGGCTGAGCTGCAGCCTGGGGCCATGTCTGGGTCTGTGGCCCTGCTGTAGCCACGGTCTGTGTTGATATCCATGGCTCCTGGTACCACCAAAGGCCAGGCACATGCCAGAGATCTGGGCTGCCACCTGGGGTCAGGCTGTTTTCCTAGGGTCACCTTGCAGCTGGGGCAATGCAGATCTGAGCTGCCTGTGCAACCTCCCGGGGCCATAGCGACATCCAGGCCAGGCATGTCACCCACGACCATGTGTAGGTCCAGGGTTCTAGGGCAACCTGGCCCTATGGTGATGTTCATTATCCACATTGCCACTAACACCCTCCCCCGCCTCTAGACCACCACCTGTAGCCATTTTGGGGTCTGAAGGACATGTTGCTGCAGGATCATGCCAACCTCAGTGGTTTGGGCTGCTACCTATGACCATGGTGCTGTCAGGACCTGAACTGCTGCCGAGGGCCACATCTGTATCTGTGTCCCCACCAGAGCCAGGGTCTGCATCCATGTCCCAGGCTCTGGTTACCACCAAAGGCAGTGCAGATGCCCAGGCTGACACCTGAGGCCATCTTGGTGTCCTCAATCAGCGTGGCCAGCACTGCCACCCAGGGCCATATTGATACCCATACCTGCGCTGTGGCTTGGGGCCATTTCTGAGTCGGTGGTCCTGCCACAGCCAGAGTCTGTGTTGAGGTCTCTGGCTCTCATTGCCATTGGGCCAAATGACAGCTGGAGATCTGAATCGCCACCTGGGGCTAGGGTGGCGACCAGGGACCACACTGCTGCTGGCCACATCTGGATCTGAGAGGCCTGCGCTGTCACCTGGGGCCATGGTGACATCCAGCTCCAAACTGCTGCCATTGACCACTTCTGGGTCTGTGGTCCTGCAACAGTTGGGGTATGTGTAGATCTCTGTTGCCCATGTTACCATTGGGGGCCGTGCAAAAAAAAAAAGAGTACGAGGGCTCTGCTGACCTGGCCCCACCTCTCACCGGCCCAGAGTGACCTGCTCCCCCAACATACAGGAGAGCCTGCCTTGAAAGTCCCCATACCTGGGATAATGGACCCTGAAGATTCCTGATTGGGAAAGCTGGTCCCACTGCTAATAAGAGAACTGACTCTCCACATTTGCTCGTCCCCACCCCTCACTATGGGCCTGGAAGAGCCCGTTCCACCCCTCGCCTGAGAGGAGTGGTCCTAGCAGCTTGAACTGACCACCTCAGCTACCACCCAAGCACACATCTGTAACAGGGGAGTGCCTGTTCGTTTCCCCGACCACTAAGACCGGAATAATCACACAGAAACTGTCTTAATTACAACATTGCTTGGCCAATAGCTTAGGCATATTTCTAGCTAATTCTTATATCTTAAATTAACCCATTTCTATTAATCTGTGTATCACCATGTGGCTATGGCCTACTGGTAAGGTTCCAGGGTGGCTGCCTTCTGTGACCCAGGGTGACGGCAGGATATTGGAGATGAAAGTCGGTGGGGGTCCAGTATTGATGATGTTCTGAAGTCAGAGACCTTGAACCTGACCAACCGCTCATCACACGATGACCATTTGAATGTAAAGCTGTTCGGACAAAAGGATCTATTGCATGACACACAGCAGCTCCCAGTGCCACTATGATGAATGACAGGCGGAGGAGGGGGAGAGGTGGAGGCTAGAAGTATTTTTCTTTCTTTCTTTTTCTTTTTGTTTATTTTTATTTTTATTTTTTTTAGCCTTTTGGTGGGTAAGGGGGCACTACCAGAGTGAGTTGTGGACATGGAGGAACTAGGAGATGAGTGGGACTGGGGTGCATTGTGTGAAATTCCCCCCCTCAAAAAAAATCAATAAAAATGGAAAAGGAAAGAAAAGAGCAGAGCTATTGCAATAATCATAATATCATTAGGAGTGTCAATAGGGAGCATTTACAATGAACAGGAACCCTGCGGAGCACTTTGTGTGGCTCATCCTTACCAGGGTTTCAGGACCATTGTCACCTCTGTGGGACAGATGAGAAAACAGGTTCAGAGAAGAACAGCGGCCTACAGGACCTCACAGTGTGAGCCAGTGGGGTCAGGACACTGGCCGGATAAGCTTGACTCTGGAATTCTCTGCCTATCCTCAGACACACTGAAAATGCTGACACTACAGAATGAGAGGGAACTGACTCACCGCAGGACAGAGGAACAAGTACGTGCTCGCATTCCTCCCTTGTGCCCCAGCTTTCTCATTTTTTTCTCAAGGGTTTCCGTTTGAAAAGTATAGACCTCAAAGATACTGTTTCAGCCAAGCCCAGAGAAACAACATATCTCCTTTCCCAGGAGGGAGGGAGCCCGTGAAGCCAGAGCATTTCCCTTTCTCCGGGCCAGACTCGGTTTCCTCAGCCAGGCCTTCCCTTGGCTCTCTTCCGAAAGTCGTCAGCGATCTGCCAATCTGTTGCTATTAAACGCTCAGCCTCTTAATTGTTGCCAAACGCTGCCCCTGATTCCCACACGCTGGCTTTATCGCTTGCCCAGGTATCTACGTAGTCTGTTCCTTGGTCTCTTTGCTTCAGCTCTAGGCTTCATCAGAACAGTAACATTGTCCCTTTCGAACAAACCAACAAAGTCTCCTCATACCCTTCATGAGTTCCTATCCTCAATGGAACCAGGGCTAAACTGCTGGTCCTGGCGCTGCTCCATCTTCTCTGCCTCCCTTACAACAGGACTCAAGACAAACCAGATTTTCTACTCCAAGCTCTTGTTCTTCTCCCGGCTTCTCTTCCTTCTTTTCTCTGCGCTCAAAAGCCACTCCTCCCCTGTGGTCTTTTTGGATCTCATCTCTAGCCCCTCCCTCCACGAACACCACGCCAGGATGTTGTCCACATCAATGCATTTCCAGCATGTTGCCTCTGCCAGTTTGCTTTTGCAAACTAGAAAACTCCAAGGTCTCATTCCTCCATAGAAACATCAAACTAACACTCAGGAGCAGGATGAATAGATGCAAAAGCTCTGGATAACAACTAAGGTTTATAACAACCAAGTATACATCCAGTTAAGGAACAGCCGCTTTTGAAACAGGAGTTCTCTGGCCTCTGTTGGGCTCAGTTCCAGTGTTTCCCTGGTGGAGCTGCTGCACTGGACTAGACGAGGTAGCTGTCCTGCTCCTGGTTTTCTTTCTGCAGACCTTACTCACGACACGCCAGCATGTTGCGATGGCACTTGCATGCTACTCTCTGTTTATTTTGACTCTGATCTTTCTCAAGCGGAGACTACCCACGGGCTCTGTTAAAGAAACAGGAGCAGGACACACAATAGACTGCAGATGCTTGTGGTCAGACTGTGGAAGGCATACATAATAAGCCATCTGTGACCCTGGTCAGAAGCCGGGCACTTCAGTGCTACTCGGCACCGTGGCATGTGCAGTATGAAATGCACGTGTATGTTCAGAACCAAAGCTTCCATGAAGTTCCATGCAACATGGGCGAACACTACCTGAAACTTCAGATTCGTTCCAATTTGGTTTTGATGGATGGCTCGTTGTTACGCATTCGGCAACCTTTTGCTGTTGCCAGATTTTTCCTGCCTCCCACATTCAGCTGTAAGATCTCACATGGGGTGACGCTTACAGTTTAAGAAGTCGGGTATGTATAATCCCTGTGAAAGTCAGGAAGAAATATCTGCAGTCTGACAGGTCATAGAACTACAGCTGTTTATAAGCATGGGTAGAACATACTTTAAATGTCCATCAACAGGTGAGATCAGGTATGTTCAATGTGGGGTGGCTCACCAACATGGCTACCTCAATAAGACCTGGGCAAGGACGTCACCAATAGATATACTAACGTGGAAGACAGAGTGATCACGAAACCTCAGCCTTAGACAAAGAACTGCCTGCAATTAAGGAATGTTGAAAGTAGGAGAGATAGTCATCCTCAGGGAGGATACAGCATTATTTATCCAAGACCAATAATCAGCCTGAAAAAATACCTATATAAAATTATACAGACTGATCAGATTGCATTTTTATATTAAGATATGTACATGTGTGCATATGCATGTATACGTAACAGTAATTAAAGAAAAAAGGGCAAGAATTGAAAAAGAGCAAGGGGGTTAGAGAGAGGGGGGTTAGAGCGAAGAAAGGGAAGGACAAATGATGTGATTATACTATAATCTTAAAAAAATATTTTCCGTCATAGGTAGTTTGTCTTTATGAGGCTATTTTAATTTAAAAGAATGAATATGTGACTGCTAACTATGTTGGTATGTTATAAAAGCACACATTAGTTTATGGAGAGTCTGGGCCATACTTATATGGCCGTGTGTGGCCACGGAAACATTATGTTTCTCAGAGAGAACACGGCAGAACCTGAGGTTTTCTATAAAATAATTCAATGATGTGACCAAATCAACTCCCCTCATTTTGACAGACTGCAAAAGCCTCCTAGGAATTTTCATTGAAATATTAACTTGAACCTTTATAGCTTTAGTCTACAATAACTGTTTTCAACTCCTGGAAAGTAGCAGTTGTGAAGACATTTCTTGTTAGTTTAGCTTGGTCAATAGGGAGGTTTTTTTCTTCTGAGGAAGAGGCTTATTTGTTGTTACTTTGCTACACTGTTGAGTATCGGGTTTTGGAGGTAAACAGAGATGTTTTAGAGTCCTATTAGCCGCTGGTTGGTGATTGTCAGCATTGCTGTTTTACTTTAATAACTTTGCGACTACTGACTAAAAGCTAAGATGTGTGAGGGTAATAGCTACTACCATAAATTCAATGTCTTGAAAAGACAAAGATATAAAACTAGGAGATGCTAACTGGTGACAATATGAAACAGGTGTTGTGTCCCAAACAGTGAGACAAGGCTACAGAACGCTTCATGAGACTCTAAGTGGAAACATTTAAATTATATCCTGAAAATTCCTCAGAAATCAAGGAGAGAAAAATAGTATCTTTGATCAGGATCAATATGTGATCTATCAAAGAAAACTAAAAGACCGTGGGGCAGCCCTAGGCACCATCAGTAACACTGCCACTTGGCAGAAAACAAGCAGGGTACACAGCTAGAGTCGGCTTTGTTTTTTAAGAAAGAATAATCTTGGCTACAAACTAAGGAAAGATTCCCAGTTCACACTTGTTTTAAAAAGAATGTGTGCATCATTGCCAGGCATGGTGGTAAGCATCAGTAACCCCAGCTAGCAGACTTCAGGAGGATCACTGAAAGTTCCAGGCTAGCCTGGTCTACATAGCAAGTTTCAAGCCAGCAAATACTACAGGGTGAGAACTTGTCTCCGAGAACAAAATTGTAACATTTAAAAGCCGGGGTAATGGGAGTGGTGGGTGGGGGGTGAGTAGCAGGGGAGTATTCTGGAAAAAAAATGTATCAAAGCACACTAAAGAAAAATGAGAAATAAAAACAGAACTACAAAAGAACCAGTTAAATACAGAAGAAAGTGGTAGAGGACGAAATGGAGGGCAAAATACTAGAAGACATGGAACAAGTAACAAAATGGCAAAAGTAAGTATCAGTAACTCAGTTAAATGTAAATGGGTAAGTTTTCCGATTAAAAGGCATACACACTGAGCTGGGGAAATGACTCAGTGGATAGAGCACTTGCCACACAAACACCAGGACTGGGTGAAAAATCCCAGGACCCACATAAAGCAGGCAGTGGTGTGTTCTGTCATCCCAGTCCTCTATGCAGACCAGAGAGTCTCAGGAAACTCAAGGGGCCGATCAGCCTGGTGTACACAGTACCAGACAACACCAGAAGAACACTCCCCTACACAAGGGGGGGGGGGTGAGGACTGACACCTGAGGCTGTCCTCTGATTCCCATACAAACACCACTGTGAGCATACATATGCATGCACAAAAAAACACCACACATGCACACACATCATACATGCACAAAGGCATAAGCTGATGAATGGATTCAATTAAGATAAAAATTCAACTATCTGGTGTCTATAAGAGATTTTCCTTGGATCCAACAATATGCATGAAATGAAAGTGAAATGATAAAAAAGGTATTTCATGTAAAGAGTGACCGAGAGAAATCTGGGGTGATTATACTGTCATATAATATGCCCTTTAAATCAATTGTGACTTTAAGAGAGACACAAAGGAACATTATATATTTATTTCTGAAATGTCAATATGCTGAGAAGATGTGAGGCTTTTACATAGACATGCAGCAAATGGCATAGTCACCCTTTGAATGTGAGTTCTGAGGGCAGAAACGCAGTGGGGCTCATTCCGTTCTTAGATGCAGCCCCGAGACTTATTATACGTGTTTGCTCAATTCCCACCCTCCCCAGCAAGTGACCAAGAGGTAAGTTCTGCGGAGTGTTGCTGGTCATCCTTAGGGACCTAAGTTTCTGGATGTCCCATTCTGGAACTGGGCATCTGTCTTTGCTATCCATGCTCCAATCATAAAGACAAGAAAGAACGCAGATTCTTGGACAGGTAGATCTAGCTTCCCCAGCCAAGCATTCCAAGGTTTGTGAGTACACATCAGGGGAACCTGGAAGCTCAAAAGGCTTTGCAATTGGAGCTGGTGTTTCCTAGGAGGACACTGAAACCCAGACAGGTCAGGTACCAACTGAAGGTCACACAGCAAGCTAACCGCAAAGCGAGCATTCAGACAGCCTCTCCATCACCCTGCCTGTCCCATGTCGTTTCTTTAGGATGCTCCCCATACTCTATGATTCCTCTGTCACACCTCTCCGTCCACTTCTCTTGTCACTGCCCACTTTCAATGGTGCTCGGTCCTCTGCCCTCTGCCACATAAGGCCAATGACAGCCTTTTCAGTATTCATGTTATACAAAATGACAATTTTACTCCCATGGTGGCCCTATAGAGTTAAAATAAAACTGTCAGGCCATCAAGATGACTAAGCAGGTAAAATAACTTGCCTACAAGCCTGCAAATCTGAATGGTAGTCTGGGGAACCACAGCCAAAAGAGTCAACTGACTCCTAAAATTTATCTTTTGACATGCACATGCACCCCCGCCCCCACGTACCGTGAACATGGATAAGCAAAATGATAGGAATAAATAAAATATCT
Source organism: Chionomys nivalis (assembly GCF_950005125.1). Lineage (NCBI taxonomy): Eukaryota > Metazoa > Chordata > Mammalia > Rodentia > Cricetidae > Chionomys > Chionomys nivalis. Next base: position 45,410,312 of record NC_080094.1, on the reverse strand, counting down.
TTAAAAAGAGGTTCTCGAATGCTGTTCTTCCGGTCAGGACCTCCTCTTCCCCTTTTCTGCACCGTCCTGTACTGTATGCCTGACTCGCCTTCTTGCTGTGTCTTCTCACATGATTTTCAGAATCAAGTGATTCCTGGCCAAGATCCAAGAGCAAAATCGTCCTGTTCCTCAGTGGATTCGGATGGAAACTGGTAACAAAATTAGGTTCAACTCCAAGAGAAGAAACTGGAGGAGAACAAAGCTGGATCTGTAAGGATTCACGCAGTGGCATGACAGAGTTTATACTGAATCATGGTCCTCCATCAGTCCGATCAGATGGAGTTCAACATTTCAGCCTGGAGACTTGGTCATGTTTAAGTTGGAGGAGTGGTTTGTCCAGTAATAAAATATAGGAACTTTAAAAAAAAATCTCTTTTAGGCTATCCACTCCTCCCTGTTTCAGAGACAGCCATATCTTCTCATGAAGTGCCAGCCTTGTCCCCAAGACTTGAAGGCGAAGTCAGAGTAAACGGATTTGACCATATTGGGCACCTGGGTACCAGAACTGCTACCGCGTCTGGGAAAGTAAAAATTGTTGCCACCATTTACTCTTTTATTGACCTCAACTACATGGTCTCCATGTTTCAGTACGACTCTACTCATGGCAAGTTCAATGGTACAGTCAAGGCTGGGAATGGGAAGCTTGTCATCAATGGGAAGGCCATTGGCATCTTCCCGGAGCAAGATGATGCCACCAACATCAAATGGAGTGATGCCGGTGCCAAGTATGTCGTGGAGTCTACTGATGTCTTCACCACCATGGAGAAGGCTAGGTTCCACTTGAAGAGTAAGGTCAAAAGTGTCGTAATCTCTGCCCCTTCTACTGATGCCCCCATGGTTGTTATGAGTATGAACCATGAGAAATATGGCAACCCACTCAAGACTGTCAGCAATGCTTCCTGCACCACCAACTGCTTAGCCTCCTTGCCCAAGGTCATCCATGACAACTTTGGCATTGTGGAGGGACTCATGACCATAGTCGACAACATCACTGCCACTCAGAAGATTGTGGACGACCCTTCTGGGAAGCTATGAAGTGATGGCCGTGGGGCTGCCCTATTCTCTTAAATATCATTAATAAAGTTCACTGGATCCACAAGAAAAAAAAGGAAGAAGAAGAGTTCTCTTTTAGGCCTTATTTTACAGATGAGATAACTGAACTGGAAAGCGACCAACCAGTTGTGGTTGGGGTTTATGTCAACACGACACAAGCTAGAGTCATCTAAGAAGAGGAAGTCTCAACTGAGAAGACGCCCCCATCAGATTGGTCAGTGGGGCAGTTTCTTGATTGGTGATTGATGTAAAAAGACCTGGCCCACTGTAGGTCATACAGTTCCTGGGCAGGTGTTCCTGGGGTATAGAAAAAAATTGAGCAAGCCTGTGAAAGCAAGTCAGCAAACTGTGTTCCACTGGTCTGGGCTTCCAAGTTCCTGCCCTGACTTCCCTTCATGATGGACTAGAAGCTGTAAGGTGAAATAAATCTTCCTCCCCAAGCTTCTTTTGGCCATAGAGCTTTATCACAGTGATAAAAACCTAAGTAAGACACCAGCCAATGAAGTTACTTAGGTCCAGAGCCAAGCCCAGCCTCCTGTCTGACTTTGAAGTCCTCATCTGCCCTCAGAAGTATCAGTAGTACCCCTAACAACAATCTATAAACATTTGTCCTTATACCCACAGATAAATGTAGGCTTGACCCTTCAGCAAGTAAAAGTCTCTTTGTAACAGATGGAGACGACAACAGAATCCACAACCAATCAAAATGCATAGTTATGGAGCCCAGTTCCAGTGGCTGCATCTACAAAATACTCTTGCACCTAAGACCCAGGGAAATTGCAGAAGAGGAGCAGAAAGACTAAAAGATAGAGGATCATGGAGTTTGCTATGAGACTGTATCTCCTAGTAATATCAGAAGATACACCCATGAAGTCTCACCAACATGACTGCCCAAATATGTATCCAGCAAGGATGAAACCAATGGACATGCCAAACTGCATGGAGAAAAACCCACGAGGGCTCAAACAGACACAAGAACTATAGGCAATGGAGGAAAGCTGGGAGAGGTACCAAATGGTCAGCCCTGCAAGCATACATACAAGTAACATCGTATGGACTCAACAGGTTATATATAGGGACGTATATGTCCATACAAAATAAGAGGCTATATATTGAAGTAGAGCAGGGAGGGGTATATTGGAATGGTTTGGAGGGACAAAAGGGAAGGGAGACATGTTGTAATTATAATCTCAAAAATAAAATTTAAGGAAAAGTTATCAGGATAGTTGATTTGCAAAACCTCATGTTGTCTGGTCCCAGTTCCCACAGAAAACTGCCCCGATTCTGCTCCTTTCTCCTTAGACTTTTCCTTCCATTGTGGATGACCACGAAGCACGCATCTCATTCTCCAAGACTCGAACATATAGAAGAGCATGGGGCTACCCAGGCCTGGACAGCTTTAAGCTCTCTAGGCTCAGGGTCCTTGTCAGTTGATAGGCACTGAGCCGAACATTGTGCAGGTGTGTCTCTAGTTCAATGAGGCCACAGACATCACATCATTATGCAGTGAAAGGTGCCGAGCCTGCCAGGAAGTGGCTTGCACAAGAACACTGTTACGGTCTGTTTGTACCAAAGTTCAGGTTAATGGGTTAGTCCCTATCTATTGTGACATTCTGAGATGGGATGGAGCCTCTAAGAGGTGTTTGGGCCCTGCTTCCTAAAGGGATTAGGACGGTTCCTACAAGAAAGGGCTAGTTTCTGTTAGAGCATCATTACAAAAAGAGTGACCTCCTTTGCTCTGTCTCTTCTGCGCATAAATCGCCTGTCTTGGTTAGAGTGACTATTGCTAGGTAGAAACGCCATGACCAAAGCAATCTGGGGAGGAAAGGGTTTACCAGCTTACAAATCCATCCAGGGGCTATGTAAGAGTTACAGTCCATTTAGGGGAAGTCAGAACAAGAAGTCAACAGGGCAGGAACCTGGAGGCAGGAGCTGATGCAGAGGCCATGAAGTACTGCTACTGACTGCCTTGGTCCCCATGGCTTGCTTGACCTGCTTTCTTATGGAACCCAGAGCCACCTGTTCAGAGGTGGGACCATACACAATGAGCTGGGCTTTCCCCCATCAAACACTAATTAAGAAAATATCCTTTAGGCTTGCCTATAGCCTGATCTTTCAGAGGCGTTTTCTCTGTTGAGGTTCCCTGTCTCAGATGACCCTAGCTTGTATCAAGATGACATAAAACTAATGGGTACACCCCCTTTCTCCCTTTCTTCTCCATGGTTGAACCATCAAGCACCCCAAAAAATCCTAGCAGTGTTTTGTTTCACATGCTGCCCTTCCCCCACTTTTGGAACCCTAGTGTAAATTAGTTATGTATACAAATTGTCTCAAGTATTCAGTTATAACTACAAAACTGATCAAGACAAGATCTCATGAACATTAACTGGACCATGCTTTTAGCTCTCTCGTTGTCTTGGAATTGCTTATGCTGTTGGAAATCTGCAAACCTGAGGTGCCCAGTCATCAGAGCCTCTGGGAGTGTGTGGATACTCCCAGGCTGCCTTGGCATGGCTTGCTTTGGTTTCCAGTGAGTGAGAAGCAGCGTGAGTTGGTGTGGGGAAGCCCAGGATATTTTTTCTCAAACCACTTGTTCAAAGCGTGTTCTGAATGAGCCTGACCCACACAGGAATGGAGAACTCAAGAGTTATAGGACCTCCCTGGGTCCTGTGGTGTGGTCCTAGGTGATCAGAGTTCAGCATCGCCCCCTATTGCTCAGCAGCAGCGCGGTCAGCGGTGGAGGCTGCAAAGACTGTTGGGAGAGTTTGGATCCTGACCAGACCAGGCATGAGCAATGGGCTTCCAGCCCCCCAGGCTCTCACCTATGAGGTCTGCAGTTCTCTCCGCCTGGTCAGTTGATCCTCATCCTTTTTTTGTCAATGAAGAAGCTATTTACTCCCAGAAAGTCCGTCGTTCCCAGGTAAGATCCATCTCAGTGGTAAAGAGCCTCCCTCTCCCTTTCTCAGGAGACAAAGAGTGAGAGTCCTATGCTCAGAGCCTGATCCACAGCAGAAGGAAAGAGGACCTACAGGCGACACTGGTTAGCAAGCCCTGCTGGAATAGTGGGGACACCTAGTCCACAAAGACAAAGTTCAGAGGAGCCTTTGTCAAAACTCAGCCCAGATCTTGTCTCTGACATTCAGGCATTGTTCTTCCCAAACTCCCACAGTTCCGTGAGCTTCCTCTTGATTTAAGTTTACACACACTATCCTAACAAAACACACTGACACTACGTTCCAATGCAATAACATATTTTAGCATAATGCCCTAAAATCCTATTACAAACAGAATGTGCGAACACAGATTCGTGTTTTAATTCAACATTTTAAAACACAATTCTTACCAACATTCCCATCTAAAGCTCCAAGGCAACCCACCTTCTAACAGATAGCATGACCCAGCATCTGAGCGCAGACTCTTAACACAGAGAACACAACATTTAGACTACTAATAAAAAAAGAACAAGGTCTGTACTGTCGGAACACAGGTCTATCTCAACTCGCTGAAACATTATTCTAAGGTACGCTTTAGCGTGGATGACTCTGGATATGTGTTGAGCAAGGTGCTGTAGAATCCAAGCCAAGCTCAGAGCTCATGGCTTCCTTACAGGCTATTATTCACCACGGTGTGTGACCCTGGATGCCATGGTTGTGAGGCCAGAGCACTCCCTAGTTCTGACCCTCTCAAAGACCCAGTCAGCTACACCCATCTGTATAGCAGCGACAGACTTTCTAAAGCCTCTGACTTCCCTTCTTCTCTCCCTGTTCATATTCCCTTCCCCAGGCTTCTGTGAGCTGGGGCTGGTTTGGGGGCAGGGTGGGTAGGAGGAGTACTGGGGATCAGCCTTTGAATACACCAGCCTAGGCCTTCTTTACCATATGGGTTACAGCGTAGATAGAATGGACCTTGGGGCAGTGTGAGCTCCTTCTGGCCTTGAGGAACTAAACACCCCCTCTGGGCCTTCTGGTCCACCTGTGACTTTCCAGCAATAAATTGCCTTACTAGTGGGCACACTCCAGCTCACTCTTTCCCTGCTTTGGCCCTTGCTCTCCCCATGCCCTGGGCCCATGCCCCCTAATTTTCTATGCTGTATTCAGGAGCTTCTGTGGGTCTCTCCTGCTGTAGACTCCTCACCAGTGGCCCCATGGGCTGAACTATGTTGCAACCCCATTTCTTTTCATGGATTCTCTTCCCTAGGCCAATTTTCATTTCTAGGTGGTCATTCATTTCTTTCCTTTTTCAGGCTGCAGTTCTCAGCAAAGGTGGGCTCCTAGAATCACTCTGCTTAAAGTCTCATGGCCCTAGCACAAGACACAGCTATCAAAAAAGTCAACATTACCCCAAAAATGATTCTGCTGTGCAACTAGAACCCAGAACTTTGGGCTGAATATCAGCTCCCAGAGGCCAGGACCTCTTCTGTCTTGCTCCTCTGTGTCTGACAACCAGGAGAGTAGGTGTCAACAAGAGCAGTCCAATCACTAAGCCATATAACCAAGTACATCCACTTGAAAATCTTCCACATTAGGGCAGCGGAGGCACACACCTTCAATCCCAGCACTCAGGAGGCAGAGGCAGGTGAACCTCTTGAGTCTGAGGCCAGCCTGGTCTACAGAGTGAGTTCCAGGACAGTCAGGGCTACACAGGGTAACCCTGACTCAAAACTCAGAAGTTAAAAACAAACAAACAAACAAAAAACCAAAACACTTCCACACAGAAAAAAAAAATACAAACAGCATGTAAGTCTTCTTGGTGAAAAGTGAGTTTCTTCCTGCTCTAGGTTAGGCTGTCATAAAAGGCCTAGTCCCTTAGCTGGGCTGGAGGAGGGGCATTCTCTGCAGGCAGCATAGCGGTACACAGGGCCAGGGGTACGGCCCAGATGCTAACTCTCAAACATGACGGAGATTTTCTTGCCACCTTGCCCAATTGTTAACTTGCACCATCACCTCGCCGGTGTCTTTCCTCCCCCAGAGCGTCAGTTTCTAACTCAGCGGGAATGAGCACCCTGCTTCCTGCGCAGGGGTGACATTGAAAATCAGATGAGACACCAGATGCAAAGCGGTGTCCTGAAGCCCTAGAGCCCTCTCCGCTTCCAGCCTGTGTCTTGCACGTCACTGAATCTGTACAGCCGGAATTGTCCTGCAGCTATGTGCTTTCCAAAGGTAGCCGGAGGCTCAGACAGTCCAAAGTCACCTGACCTAGAGCTGAGACCGGCTTTGCCTCTCCCAAGGCAATGGAAGAAGCGAATTAAGGCTCCTGACCTGGCAAGTCCCAGTCTGCAGGATCTGAGGATGCCCAGGTCCAGGCCTGCCAGGTGGCCAGGAAGGGTGAACAGCTTACTTTCATGACTGTCTCACCGCTCTCGATTGTTTGCTTATGAGAGGGGAGGAGGTGGTGGGAAGCTGGGCCATCCAGTCACACGGGGTGAGTTGTCCCAATGCCAGCCAATCCCGTCTGCCAGAGCTGGCGCTGGAAAGGCCCTGGCCCCATCTTGCCAGGACACTTTATCTTTGTCCCAGAACACAAAACGAGCCTTGTCTTGGCCCCTGCAGCACCGATTCCACATGCTCCTGACTGCCCCGGTCCTCGGCCCCTGGAAAGGCGGACTTTGTCCAGTCAAAAGACTAACTTGTTTCTTTTTCATCAAAATGTGGCGGCTGACCTGGCTGATTTATCTTGGGAAAAATGATGGATGGGGGAGGGGAATGAGGTGACAAGGACGGGCACAATCCAAAAAGCCACGTAGACTGTCTCACTTAGGAGTGGGCTCTTAGCTCTTACCAAGACAGAGTAATAGCTGTGTATCGAGGGCAGTTTCAGCGGCTCAAGACAGTCCTCAACCTTACTAGGAACACAGATGCCTCCATCAGATAGTCTGTTTGTTTGTTCTGTTTTAGCCTTTGAAGTTTAAAAATAAAAATTGCCTTTGAAAAGAAGCAACTTGTTATCATACCCGAGTATGAATTAGTTTTCATGAAAACAAACAGGTGAGTTAGCAACAGGACAAAATGGGCACAAATGGAGCCATTATAGGTTAAAGATGCAAGAGTCGGAGACAGGAGGGAAGTAGGCACCTGTGCATATGCACGCACCTGCACACAAAAAATGCACATATGTTCACTTATATGTGCACACACACAGCACACACATATGCTCATATACACAAACACACATGAAAATAGGGGCACATGCACACATTCATGCATACATGCACGTGCGCTCACACACACAGGGTGGCATATTCGTATGTGTATCTGTACACATAGGCCCTAGCATATCCCAGAGACAGAAAAGAGGCTGATATAATCAGGTTCTTATTGTGTGTATGTATATGTATGCATCTATGTGTGTGTTCTTAGTTGTGTGCATGTGAGGGTGTATTTATTCATATGTGCCCCAAACTGTGTATGTCCATGCGAGGGAACATATCTATGCCTATGTATGTGTTCATAAGCATAGTATTGATGTTTGTATGTGTGTGTCTATGTACATATATGCACATGACTGCCTGCATGTATGTGTATCCATGAATGCGTGCATGTGTATGCCTATTTTCATGATCTTGTACATGATTACATGTATGCTGTGTGTACATGTATGTGAATATGTATACATAGACTTATGTTTCCATGCATGTGCATACTTGTGTGTGGTGATCACATGCAAATGTGTGCATGTGTGAACACATGATTATGTATATGTGTGTATGTGTAGCACAATGTAAAAAAAAGGGTCTGTGGTACTGGATGGTTCTTGGCCATGTAATTTTACAGGTGACACAGAGGCTGTAAGAGTATTCAAGAGGTGACATGATCTAATTTGCATTTTAAGAAAGTCTCCCCTTCACTGTGGTATGAAACTAGGTTGGATGGAGGATGGTGGTACCATCAGGTAGGAAGAGTGTTGTTAGCTGGGACAGGTAGTTCAGGGTGGGCCAGGGAGAGTGGACAGATTGAGGGAAATAAACTTCAAGTCAGGGAATGAATGAGCCCTTGCCGTGAGAAATGTAGGTCTGATCTCCCTTCTCTCACTAAGTAACAGTGGAAAAATCCATCTCCCTTTGGAGGCCTCAGTTTCCCTGTCTAGGACATAAGATCTGAGGAGGTGGAGCTGCTGGTGCCAAGGTCTTCTGCAGTAGGCACAGGCAGCCCTATATTTGGGGCCTTGGCACTCGGGCTGTGATCCAGTTACTAATCCCAGCAGGCCTGAATGCCCCATGGCAGCTGCAGACCTGGGGATGATGCGGTGGCTCAGGCACAGTTGCCTGTTGTCTGCAGAAACTGGGACAACCAGAGACTGCAACTTGCCTGCCCACCCACAGGCTGGGAACGGCTGGTCTGATGTCACTGTTCAGTCGGAGGGAAACTGCAGGCTACCAGCCCAGGGCATCCTGAGCCCCTCAGGGGACTGATGTCCCAGCCACAATGCCCTTCCAAGTGGTTCAGTCTCAGTTCTGGGGCTGTGCCCAACCCCGTGGATGACCCTCAGTGTACCAGTTCAAACGTCTTTGCTGAGCTCTTGACAAGGTAGAAATCACTACCCTTGTTTTATTGAGTAGAAAATTGAGGACCAAAAAGTAGTGGGCAGCAGAGCTAGGAGTGAACCTAGGTCAAATTGTTCTTCCATCATCCTTTGCTGCCTCTCACGGGTGCAGTGGATGTGTGAAAAAGAGAAATCGAAGCTAAATATGTTTTAATAAATATAGACATTCACACCCTCCTGCTTTGTCAGGGCTGAGGACTTCCAAACAAAAGCTCTTTCTGCAGCTGAAGTACAGCCCTTTTGTGAAGTGGATAAGCCCCCTGGTCATTGTTTACAGCTGTTTTGCTGCTCGTTTATTCCATTGTAATTGCAGCAAATTTTTTTTTCCGGACATATACATGCTGGGGACTCTATGAGGCTCCAGGGAGGGGACCATAATAATTAACAGAAAATGACTGAGTTCCTGAACCCACTGGTTTGCACTGCAGTTGAAAGATGTCCTCTTCTGGATGTTATTTCTGCTCCAATCTCTGTACAAGAGAAATCCAGGGGCCTGGTGAGGGGCTGTGATTTCACCGGGAGAGAGACCTGATCAGAATTCAAACCTGGACCTTGTGGCTCAAAGCAGCAGTAGTCAAAGCGCTGTGGGAGCTGCCGGCCCTGCGTCGGGCAATTTGATTAGGGGTTAGTAGAGGGATTACTCACAAAGGAAGACAAGACTACAGGAGACCACAAAGCACTCATCAGGACCCTTAGTACACAGTAAAAGGAAAGAGAAGCCCATCTTTGGCAGATAGATGAGGACTCCCAACAAAGCTGGGGTTTCAGTGGAGGACTTGGTGAGACCAAGACAACCCTGCACCAGTAGTCTAGGAGTGAACACTCCAAGTTCACAGTCCTCTCCCCTTCCACATCCTTCCAGCGTTATCAACAGGTCAGATCATTGCCATGATTCCTGTAGGATAGATTCTGGGGGAAAGAAGGGTACAAAGGGGACCTGGGAGAAAACCACATGGTCCTCAGCCAAAGTTAAGATGCTTCTGAATCAAGGGCACCTCGTTGGGCCAGGAGAGGTCTAGATTCAGGATCAAATAGGTCCTAAGTTTCATGATGCTTCTTACTTCAGGCTGACGGGAATGCCAATGTGTGTGCATTTAGACTTGTCCGTGCATGCTCCTGCATGTGTGTGGTAATCACACGGTGTGTGTGTGTGTGTGTGTGTGTCTGTGTCTGTGTGTGTCTGTGTGTAGGTGTGTGTGTGTGTGTCTGTGTGTGTGTGTGTGTGTAGCTGTGGGGCTGGGTGGCTCTCCTGGTCTTGCATTCTTACATTCATTCTGAATGACATAAGAAGCTGTAAGAGTGTTCAAGGGGTGGCATGATCTAATTCGTGTTTTCAAGAAAGTCTCCTGACTATTGTATGAGAATAGATTGGATGGAGGATGGATGTGACCGTCAGGTAAGAGTGTCATCAGCTGGACCACTTAGTTCAGGACGGGGTCAGGGAGAGTGGACAGACTGAGAGAAATGAGCTTCAAGTCAGAGAATGCATGAACAAATGAAGGAGCCGTTATGAGAGAAATTTAGGTCTGGTCCTTATACTCCCCCATCATCTGCCTCCTGTGGGTGACCAGGGGACAAATATTGATGGCTGACAGTTTTCCTGACAGCCTTAGGGTATGAACTTGGTTGACATCTATCAAAGAATGCAGGTGCTATCTGGCTTGGTGCAGACTCGCGCAGCCTCCCACACTGCTGGGGCTGTCTTGGTGCGGTGGGGGGGGGGATGGGCAGACAGAACAGAAAAAACGTGGGGAGGAATGTCAGCTTTAAGGGGACAGGTAGGGGGTGAGACAGAACAGTCTGGGAGCTAGCATGGGGACTTCAGTTTGTTCCAGGCTTGTTTGAGTTCACTGGAAACTAAATACCCTTGCCTGAGGTAGTTGCCTGCAGCCTAATGGATGAGGGAAGTAATGGCTTTATCCTGTAAAAAGAAGCCCAATTCACGGGTTTCTGAGGAATGCTGAGTTTGGGTTTTGTTTATCCACTAGCAATCTGTTCTGTTTACCTGGTCAGACTGAGCTGAGCCCTGACTGTCATTCAGGACGTTGTCAGCAGCACAGCTGCTAGTTTCGAAGCCTGCTTTGGACCTGACCGTGCCTTCATCTGCAAATGGAATAATTACTTGTAAGGGTGAAATCAATGCTATGCACGAAGCATTTAGGTGAGCGCTTGGCACAGAGGAAGCGCTGCTATTGCTAATAGCTATTATGACTACACACCTCTCTCAGACATCAGATCCAGCACCATGTTGAGTGTACTACAGACTTGGGCTAATTTCTCACCAAAAACCTATGACATTTTGGTCTCCATTTCACAGCCGAGTTTGGCCCAGAGACTCTAACCCTTTCAAGGTTCCACTGCTTACAGACAAAGAGGGGTTTGCATCCAGCTCTCAACCCACCCTGGATCTTTATACGCATTGCTGCTTCCTCAGGTCTCTACCAACGGGGGCACTGAGGCCTGAGAACTCCCTCCAGAATTAAGTCCTGCTGGATCCTCTCACCAATTCAGGCAACATCTCATCTCAGGGGCGGAACTATGGAGCTATTTCTGTTCGCATTCTTGGAGAGGGAAACTGAGGCTCAGAGAGACAGAGGAACTCTCCCGAGACTGCTCAACACCTGGGTAGAGGCAGCACAGGTGCCCTTTCTCTCAGAGAGACAATACAGTCTCTAGGACCCCAGCACCACCTGGCATCACCCCTCACAAAGCCCAGCAGCACCCCCACCCATCTCCCTGCTTTATGACCTGTTTTATGAGCCAGAGACCTGCCAGCTTCTGTGTTGCCATGGAAACAAACCCAGCACAGATATTCTGGTTGCTCATTCTGGGGTTGATGATTTTTGTTGTTGATTTTCTTGCCTGTGTATACGTGTGTGTGTGTGTGTGTGTGTGCATGGTGGGGTGGGGACGCAGGTGTGTGCAGATGCATATGAAGGTCAGACAAGACCTTGATGTCTGGCATCCTTTTTGATCCCTCCTCACTTTATTAACTGAGGTAGGATCTCTTACTGATCCGAGAGCTCACAGACATGAGCTCGCTCTCCAGATTATCTCTGCCTCCCAGGGGCTACGATTACAGTTTGGCCATCAATTCTGCCTGGCATTTGAGTGGAATCTAGGAATCTAAATTCTGGTCCTCATACTTGTGTGGCAAGTGTTTTATCCAAAGAGTCATCTCATTACCTTACAAGATTGGCAATTTTAAGTCAGGAGCCAAACTAGGAGCCCAGTGTCGGAGCCAAGGATTGGAATTTGGGTTCCTAGGCTACATAGAGCCTGCCCGTGTCTCCTCTGCCCCAGTTCATGCTGTGCTGAAAGAGCTCAGGGTCTGCACATCTGGGTGGTCAAGGGGCTGCAAGAGGGTTGGGGGAATCTGCGATACACAGGAAAATACAAGGGGTCACTAAACAAGGCTTGGAGAATCCAACAGAGCTGGGCTGTCGACCCACAAGGTCCAGTATATGCAGAGACAAGAGGACAGCCCACATTAAAGGTGTCACAATGGTTTACAAAGACACACGATGTATACTCAGAAATAGAGGTGGATACGCAGCAGCTGCAGGAGATGCCCATGGTGCCCAGGTGTCCAGGAGCACAGACTCCAAGACACACAGAGGACATCTGGATACCCATAGGTACATGTCAACACACATACACATACACGCAAGGCATACACACATACACACATACTGCTTACCATACTGTGTAACCCAGGCACCTTGTCCCACTTTCCCAAGCCTCAGTTTCATCCTCTGTCATGGGGATAGCATGGTTGGAATTCATGAGGACAGAGAGTCAGCAGAGTGCCTGTGCCCCTCAGACACCTCTGTGTAGCCACTCAACCAACATTCATTAAGTACACTTTCTGTGCTAAGGGAGACGTGAGCTAGCAAGGATTCACTCAGCTCTGGTCGTGTCTGCTCCCTTGGGGATCCTCCAGCCCAGGGATGCAGAATCTCCTGCTCGCATCCCACAAAAATTATACCAGTCAAAAAGTGAAAGCAACATGAGATTATATGTGTGGCTTCACCAGAGCCTGCCCTGGTGAGGTGGAACAGCTTCTCAGAGATGTCAGAATCCCCCCTGTCTTCCTGGACTTGAGGCTCAGAAAGGGTGCACAGCCAAAAGAACTCCAGGGTTCTTATCCATATCTAGAGACTCCCAGCCTTTGTGCAGAGTGGCCATGGACGAAGCTTATGTATGGTTGCCAGGGAACTGAGTAATTTTCCAGATGGCAGGCAGTTTGCTAGGGTGCCACCTCCCCTTACTCTCTAGGTATCCTCGAGATGCTCTGGGTTTCCAGCCTGGCTAGGCTGCCTATTTATGGATAATTTGGCACAGGTGAACAGAGCTGCTTAGGATCTTGCTTTCTATGGATGTTCAGCCCTGCCTACTAGGAGAAAAACATGAAGAATGGTCACAGTGCCATCATTGTCCCCAAGGTCATGACCAAGGTAAGCCCAGAATTCAAGGCAGTCCTGGAAGATCTACCACAGCTCAGCTCAGCCAGTGACCTTGGCTGAGAGACTCTCCACTCCCCACCCCGACCCTCCATCCATGAATCAAATGTCTTTGCTTGACCTGAGGAGATTACAGGCTTCCTCCCACATGACTCTCAGGATTGGGGAGAGCCTGAATTAAGGATGAAAGCGGAAGCGTCCTGAATAATTAAAGAGGCAGGTGGGCCTCTATCTATCACCTTGAAAGGCTCCACAAGGCCGGTCAAGAATGTTGTGCAAAGCTAGACTCCCAGATGCCACGGCATAAAACACTAAGTCAGAAAATGACACGTGACCCAGCCACTTTGACTCTGGGTGCACGCCCAAAACAACCGAGTGCAGCATCTCAAGAATAGATTTGTTGGGGCTCAGGTGGCACGTGCTTGGTAGAGTGCTCATCCATCACTCATGCGGCCCGTGTTTGATCCCCTGTACCACCTAAGATGCCTATAATCCTAGCACTTGGAAGGTGGTGACAGGAAGATCAGAAATTCTAGGTCATCTTCAGCTAGATGAGGAGCTCGAGGCCAGCCTGGAATACATGAGCCCTTATCGCCAAGTGGTCATAGAAGCCAAAATGTGGACGCAACCTGAGTCTACTGATGAAAGAACAGATAGCATATCCTGTGCAAACATGTTTGTGGGATGGTATTCAGCCTCAAAAAAAGAATGAATTTCTGCCCTGTTACAATCCACATAGACCTTGAGTACATTATACTAAGTGAATAAGCAAGTCATAGAAGAACAAATACCGTGTGCTTCCATTTGCATGAGGTTTCTAGAATAGTCAAATCCATAGCAACAAAAGAAATGGTGGTTGATGGGGGCTGAGAGCCAGTGTTTAATGGATATAGAAATTTAGATTTAAAAGGTAAGGAGGTTCTGAAGATGGACTGTAACAATGCCTGCACAACAGTATAAATATACTTACTGGGAATGGGCCATTTTCAAAACAGCTAAAATGGTAGGTATTATGTGATGGAGTATTATATCTTTTTTTTAAAAAAAGTGACTGCAGCTGTGCACAGTGGCACACTGTATGTGTTCTATTAGCACTGGCTGGATGAATGAAGGGTGACCTCAGCGATGCCCAGAATATACTCATGACATTCCTACGGTGTGGTATCTTCAAAGATGTCAGTGTGGAGAGACACCCCATGCCAACAGTGCTGAGCCAGAGAAGGGGCTGAATCATCGGCTGGCTGTGGACTCATTCACTCCATGTTTCAGCCGAATCTTCCAGTACAGACCTAGTTGCATGGTATCTGGTGATATTCAAAAAGAGTTCCGAGATAGCAATGCTCCCTCCATCCCTTCAAGTGCCCATGATGATTCCCTCAAACCTCCCAACAGGCCTGCAAGGGTACCTAGTGACAGTGACGATCACCCCTGCCACACATCAGACCTGTTCTGGGCCCAGAAGACACCCACGTGAGCAAGCAACCCACCACCATAGAGCATACACTGTAGCAGAGGAGAGTAATGGCAAACAGAAAACCTAAGGGAATCTCAGGGAGGGATGCTTGGGAGATGGGAATAGAGTTCTGGGGAGGAGAGGGCAAGAGCAGCGCTGGAGGATTATCACCAGGAGATCAAGAAGTCTCGCTGGTGAGCTGTGCTCAAGCAAATACCTGAAAGAGGTGTAGGAAGAAGCCATATGGATCCACGCAAGCAAAAGCAGGGACAAAGGCCTTGGGTGGGAACATCCCTACTGTGTTGGCACAACAGCCGGGAGACCACTGAAGCTGGAAGGCACACTCTTTGGGAAGACCCAGGGATTAGAACAGGAAGTCATCATGGGCCTATCTGCCTGAACCAGGGCTCCTGGATCAATGAATAGACTTTTGGTATCAGACATGGTAGGAATCGCAGGAGAGCACCTCCTCCCGGGGCTGCCACTGAATCCATGTGATCGTGCACGTGTGGGAGTAGTCTCAGAACATGTGTGCACATGAGTGTGTCTACCTCTGGGTGCAGAGGTGCCTAAGTATATGTAATTATTATGTTCTGACTCCCATGAGGTAAACAGTGATCTCTTAGACACCCCCACTGTAAGTGTGGGTATCCTTGCCCCCCCTTGTGTACAGAAAGGTCTTCATGTCCATCAGGGGACAGCATCTACTTCCAAATGTCTACAGCTGAGCAAATGCCATCACACGTGCACACCGTGGTCACACAGTTTCCAGAGTTCTATCCAGGTAGTGTGATTCCCTGTGCTATAATATAGGTCTGTCACTGGCATGATATAACCATGGGCAAATCTAACACCCCTCTTTGTCTTATCTTCCATATCAGTAAAATGGTAATAATTTTTTTTAAAAAACTACCTTATTAAGTTGTTACATAAAGCACTAGATCAGAGATTACATCTGACCCACAAATTCCAATTCTGGAATCATATCAATTAATATCTGTGAAATAAATCCTGGGCACAATGTGGGAGCTGTTATTACATGGAGTTCTGTCTGTCTGTCTGTCTGTCTGTCTGTCTGGGTCTCTGTCCTCCTGAGCACTTCATTCCTTTGGAAGCAATTGTCTTTATTCAGGCAAACCCTCATGTCTATCATTTGTAGCCTGTCTCTGGTGACAAAGATCAAATGTGGCTGGCGTGGGGACAAGGGGAGAGACGGCAGAGGAAATCACGCTACAGCTTGGCCAGCTGGACTCTGACCCGAGCAGCCAGGCAGCTAAATAGGCAGGCAAGCAAAGGGAGGCCCAGCTTGGGGTCTGGGCCATCTCTAGCTTTGACCATAGGAATTCCTTTCCCATTCCTCTTGCATCTCAGCTGGAAGGGGTATCCCAGAGAAGTGTTGGGTCCCTGCCACCACTGGGTCACAGCTGCCTTTCTTGAGACAGCTGATCTATATTGACCCTTGGTCTAGCTTGCTGAGTCTTCATGTGGACTTCCCGAGATGGCTCTCTCATTAGTTCCGCTTTACAAATGGACAAAGACACACAGAGACACGCTGCTCATATAAGCCGTGCAACTGGCTCAAAGACTAGAGCTCAACCACGTCATGCATGTGCTAAATGAGGAAGTAGGCCTCATGAATGAGAGTGGAGATTGGAGGCGGGATAAGGAGAGCAAGGAGACAGAAAGCCATGGGGACCGGTGTGGCATCCTCCTGGCAAAGGCTGGGACCAGCTTGGCACCCTGCTGGAGAGGCTCTGGGGAGAGGAAGGGAGTGGCAGATGGGGCCAGATGGCGGGGGCTAGAAGGCAATGGAGGTGCTTGAATTTAAGCCACACTGAGGTACCATGGGGATGAGCCACCTGGATCCTTTGGTGTGGATAAACTGGTGAGCTGAGTGAAGGTCTTCAGAACAGCAACTAGCTGGCAATGGCCCAGCAGCCCAGGAGAGCCAATTATAACAAAGGCTCTGCAGTTAGTCTGCCAGAGGGCTGGGACACTTTTGGCCAGACAAATAACCTATAGTTACTGAGCCTCAATTTTCTCACCTAAATCCCTGGTTGAAAAGATTGAAATTATTGTTTCAGCGCTTGGCTTGTGATACTCAATAAATAGCCATCTATTATTGAGTTTAAACTCCTGGTTTATGTTACATTCGGTATGCATGCACATAGCATACATGCATAAGCAATGCAAGTCATTGCAAAGTGATTAAAGGACCTGGTAGAAAAGATGGGCAGCATGCACAAACAGACAGGAAGTTCCCGAAGAGGAAAAGCTGGCTGGCCCGGTAACCCCATGCTCATGAGGCACGATGCCAGAGAGGAAGAACTCTGTAGATGCCGTTAGAATCGGAGTGGACACAGGAGAACGCGACAGCAACCTGGTAATGGCTTCACAGGAAACCTCTGAAACAGAAACCCCCAGCTGCAGCGCCAGTTCCCCGGATGTTACAAAGGTTGGTGCACAGCCCCAGGTGCACAGTGCCCGGTGGTGTGGCGCCTACGTCATTCAGCAAACATGTGACATAATGTCACATGTTTGGTGGTATCTCCACCTGTGCCAACTTCTCTCAGCACCAAGGCTTTCAACAGTGATCAGGACAGAAACTCGGTCCCCCGGAAACGGGACAGCTACCTATTTACTCTGAGCTGCTCTCCGTCCAGCCCTCAGGAGCTCACAAGCTAACGGGGCAGAGGGGCTGGGGTTGGACTGATAGATAAATAAAATGTTCTCTTAGATGGTGGCATAGTCGGTGAAGAAAGACACAGAAGGGAGGAGGAGGAAGAACTGAGGATGCATTTTTATTTTTTTATTTAAATAACATTTTTTTCATTTATTTTACATACCAACCAGTTTTCCCTCCCTCCTCTTCTCCTACCCCTCTTTCCCCTTTACCATCTGCCCCTCCTTCCATCTCCATTCAGAAAGAGACAGGCCTCCCATTGGCTTGCACAAAGCACTGGTGCATCAAGTTGAAGCAACACCAAGCTCCTCCCCTATGTCAAGGCAGGACTAGGTAACCCAGCATGAGTAACAGGTTATCAAAGTCAGCTAAGCGCCAGGGAGAGGTCCTGCTCTCACTGTTAGAAGCCTTACTAAGAGACCAAGCTTCATGATTGTCACATACATGCAGAGGACCTAGGTCGGTCCCATTTAGTTCCCTGACTGTTGGTCCAGTGTCCATGAGCTCCTGCGAGCTCAGGTCAGCTGTCTCTGTTGGTTCCCCTATCATAACCCCCCTGGCTGGTACAATCCCTCCTCCCTTTCTTCCACAAGACTCTCGGAGCTCAGCATAGTACTTGTTGGTGGCTCTCTGCCTCTGCTTCCGTCAGTTACTGGAAAGAGTAAAGATGCATTTTTAAATAAGGTGCTTGGGCAGAGTCTGAATAATAAGGTAGCATTTGAACAGCCATCAAAACCGGGTAGTGTGTGGTAAGAAAGGGCAAGTTGAGGGGACATGGACAGAAAGAGGAACTTCTCAGTCCAGAGCCTCCACGATGTCTCTCACAACTGAGAAGCGAGAATTCCAGCGCTATTAACAGTAGCTGTGAAGGTTACTGACATAGGGAGAACATTTCTTCTGTACCGACATCTTCAAGTAAGAATGTGAAAACAGCATCAAACCAGACTCGAGGTCTCCGCATTTATGAGTCCTCCTCCTCTTGCGCACGTTCTGGGAAGCTAATAACCGATACCCTGGATATTTGTTTACAGTAAAGATACCTTAACTCTTTACACCCTTGTGTTCTAAAATTTTGCCTGGAATCCCATATGGTTTATCTTATGAACCGTTGTGATTTCATTTAAATTTTTTAGCACGGGCTGGAGAAATACCCCAATAGTTAAAGGACTCTTTGGAGATAATAACTTTACAACTCACCAATATATATATATATATATGTGTGTGTGTGTGTGTGTGTGTGTGTGTGTGTGTGTGTATACAAATATATACATACAGCTATTGTAAAGATAGACAACTTCCTAAAAGAATAATGGCTATTGTCTTTGCTTTTGGTATCCCACCAAGACTAGATCCTACTGCTGAAGATACCACATACTTTGGTTACAGGATGTAGAGAAACCAAACTGGAATTGAGCTGCAAACTTCCTCTCTGCTGGTTACACACATAGTGCTAAAAACTGCTAAGCAGGCTGATTGGGGTGGTGGGGTGGGAGTGGGGTGATCACCAATGGGGGTATCCCCTCTAGAACATGCAATACTGCAATACCTACTTCTAACTGATGGAATAGTGACATGGTTACATTGGGGGAAACCAGCCTGCATACGAGGCCCATTCTATAGGAGGGAATCCACATTCACTACTATAAACCTGGCTAAAAGCCTGTGATGGGGTGAGTCATGAGTCCAAAGCAGAACTTGCTACTGTTGCTTCCCTAAATGGATGTGTTGCCACACTTCCTTTTAAGTATTTATATTTATAAACATGTATTTGTGCCCCTCTTAGCTTGGGGAAGGCTCCCATTCCTCCCCAAGGAGCTATTGAGTGTTTATAATTACTATAAGAGATTTCATGTTCTTCAGTGGTGTATCCATTGAAGGTCTAGCTAGGAAGAAAGAGTTCAGAGTGAAAGATGGGGGTGACAGGGAGTAGAAAGGGAAAAATATAATCACAATACACTGTGTATGTGTACGTACCATCAAAAATAAATAAATATATAAATATAGTATATGGATTTCTTTAAGGGCAATGAAGGGTGACTCTACCTTGAAAAGCTCATATCCGTGCTTGGGGACATCTTATTCCTTCCCTGAGCACCTCTTCTGCTGATCCCCATGCATTAAATCCATGTTTAAAAAATCTCTTTTAAAAAGAGGCCATGATCTGAAAGAGCAAGGTGGGATTTAAGGGAGGGTTCGGAAGGAGGAAAGTCAAGGGGGAAATGATGTGATTGTATTATAAACTTGAAGACATATTTCTAAATCTCCTTTAATAAACCACAACTCTGTGTCATGCTGACTCGTCGTGAAATTCCTTTCTGTGGCAGTCCTAGATTTTGGCTTTACTTGAGTGTCGCTCCATACGGAGTAAAGGAACTCCCCAGGCTGCTCCAGCGTAGAAACTGTATTTCCTTCCCTGCCATCACTGACAGCTAAGGGAACCATGTGACTGTCTTGGGAGTTTCCATACCAGTCGATGGAAAGCACAGAGGAGCAGGGCCAAAGTAGGAAAGGGTGGGAAGTCCAGTGACAGGGTTAGGGAAGCAGGGCCTGGGCCCCCAGTTGGAGCGGATAACATATGGGGCTCTTGGCTTTACCCCTGAATGCCACAGGTACCCACCAGCTTTACCCCTGAATGCCACAGGTACCCACCAGCTTCCTACTGTGAGCTAAGATCTGCACTAATAGATTCTTCAAGAACAGCTTGTAGGAGAGCGGGAGGGCCACTGGAACTTAGGGCACCTGGGCCAGAGGTGGTGGATGGAACACAGGGTTAAGATTTGGGGTACACTCTGAAGGATCAACTGATAACAGGGCGGAAGCCTGTTGTTCTTAGTGTTGTCCTAGCTTGGTTTCTATTGCTGTGATCAAACACCAGGAACAAAAGCAGCTGGGGAGGACAAGGTTTATTTGGCTGACATTTCTACGTCACAGTCTTCATTGAAGGAACAGGAGTGAGACCGTTAGTCAGTTTTTATACAAATCAGGACACTTGCCCAGGGGTGGCACTATCCACAGTGGGCTAGGCCCTCCTACATCAGTCATTAATCAATAAAATCCCCCTACAGGCTTACCTTCAGGCCACTATGATGGAGGCATTTTCTCCATTGAGTTTCCTTCTTTCCAGATGATCCTAGCCTGTGGCAGGTGACAAAATCTGGCCAATACACTATTGTTATAAAGCCTGACAAGGACCCCAAGACCTTTCCTTGAGTACCCCCATTCCAACCTTCCAGAGACATCTTGTTGATCTTGTTGGAGGACTATTGTCAAAGGCCGTCTCCCAGAACTTGACCCTGAAGGCTTTGAGCCCCTATATAGCTGAGCCATCCCAGATCCATAATAGCAGGATTTGAGTTGATTTTCACTAAAAAAATCAGCAAACGTGACTGAAAACTCATCAGAGAAACTAGTCTTTGCAGCCACAAGCGGCCTTGTACCTCTGTGGAGAGGACAGGGGCCAGGCTCTCCAGACACCGGCCCACACCTGCTTCCTTGTCCTTCTCCACAGTTCTGAGCAGCCTGATATCCTCTCTTTCCCCTGACCTACCCACAGAAGCAGGAGAGAAGATTTCCTCAACAGTGTAAAGACATCATTCGTTATCTAAACTCCACTGTAGTTCCCAAGCTCAGCACAGGATCTAGAACCCTCCAGGTCCTGTCTGATCTGTCCCTTTTTTTTTTCTCCTCAACCTCCACACACATCCCCTACCAGACAGAAGAAGCTTTGCCTGGAGCACACGCACAGAGAGGTTCACACACCTGTTCCTCCCATGGAGAGTCCTCACATGACTTGGTGGCCAGGTCCCACTCATCTGCCAACTCCAGGGCCAGTGCATTCCTCCCAGGTCACACACACACACGGCACTCCTTCCACCCCACATTCATTTACCCCTCATCCAACTCACACATACTTGAAGAATGTGGGCACTACAGGCAGCCGTGGGCCCATTGGCAACACTGACACTTCTCAGCCAGTGGACCAGTTTCCCACCGAGCCTGATATTGTCTCAAGACCAGGACATCCAAGCTAGTTGGAATTAAAATAACTTGGAAGAGTCAAATAGACGGGCTAAAACTTGTTGTCACCCCCACCCAATCCCTGTGGCTTGTCAGTGACATGTAGACTTGCACCATGTGTGCCTTCACACACTGGTGCTCCGGGAGGGTAGGGCTAAGCGTCATTCATCTCTCTCTCGCAGACCACCGCAGTCTGGTCCTGAGGAAGTGCTCATAAATCCAGCCCTGGCTGTGACCTGGAGACAATGGTCAATTTGGCTCTGGCCATGCATTTCTAACGCGAGACAACTGAGCTCCAGCAGCCGAAGCCGGAACAGGAGCAGGCCAGGCACATGCTATCTGCCCTTCCCACTTCTCACCTCTCCACATCAGGGCTACCCAGACTCTCTGGAGCTTGCTGAGCTTTGTACTTCTCATCAGCTGCCAACCTTGCCCTCTGACACAGGGCCTCCCACAGGAGGAAGCTCAGAAGCCGCTGGGAAAGTATTTGAGGAACCAAAACATCGTCGCCCCCCCCCATGTCTTCTCTGGCCTCTGTCTGTGGGAACACTAGGTCTGACCTTGGTGCAGGCCCGAAGCTCACAGGGCAATATCAGGCTGGCCAGTAGTCTATCCCCTGATGAGAAGGTTCTAGAACACTTTGTGGCTCTCTCTGCTGCACCAGCATATCACATTCCATACCATCATGTCAGATCAAGTCACGCCAAAAAGTGTGGTCAAACTCAGCCCAACACACGTCTTCAAAACGACATCATTCTTCTGCAACCCTTTTGCTGACTTCCTGCTTGT
Organism: Chionomys nivalis; assembly: GCF_950005125.1. Taxonomy (NCBI): domain Eukaryota; kingdom Metazoa; phylum Chordata; class Mammalia; order Rodentia; family Cricetidae; genus Chionomys; species Chionomys nivalis. Next base: position 45,388,276 of record NC_080094.1, on the reverse strand, counting down.
AATTCTGCTCTGCATTCTTCTGGTTACCAGATAAACTCATTTGCACAACTCTGAGAATATGTTAGCTAACATTTTTATCTGCAAAAAGTCCAGAAGTCAGGTTGCCACAGCTACATGTCAATCAAGGTCTCGGCTCCAAGTCTGTGCCTTCATCTGCGTACAGGTCCTCAGTCTGGATAGAGGCAACATGGCCCCACCAATCTAGTGCCGTCGATTCACACTGCACACTGCACTCACTGTGCAATGTTAGAAATTCCCTAGCCCTTGTTAGTTACTCTTTGGGCCAGAGGAATGGCTAGCAGCCAACAAAAACATCCTTCTGGGCAAAATGATCCCATCTTCCACAAAGTCTAAGGCAATGTCTTCTTCCTGGCGAGCTCCTTCTCATTAACCCCACCCCGTTCTTCCTGGTTAGTCCTCTCTTTCTATTTTAATCTCCAGTCACAAAGGCGGCTATCACTGAGTTCTGGGTGTGGATCTTGATAACACTGTTTCTCTTCACTAACAACCTGTTTAGGAACGGCCATGCAACTTGTTTCTGGCTTATGGAAATGCAAGCAAAAAATCTTCTGTGTAGGCTGATTAAGGAAAGCTTTTGTCTTCCTGACGTAGAAAACAGGCTCGATGATGAAGCCATTTGGTCCCTTGATTTTCCTTTATCTTCATACCCTGGATGAGAACCTGATACACACAGAGGTATCAGGTGGCAATCAAGATGGGGTCATGAGGCAGCAAGTATGGAAAACAAATGCCCCTTCTAAGGGATGGCAGGAAAGGAAGATGTAACCCAAGGGCTAGGCAGCATCATTGGACAGCTGCACATTCCTTGGAGAGCTAGTTCTTGGAATGCTGTAATTAGAAGAAAGAAGAAGAAGAAGAAGAAGAAGAAGAAGAAGAAGAAGGAGGAGGAGGAGGAGGAGGAGGAGGAGGAGGAGGAGGAGGAGGAGGAGGAAGAGGAGGAGGAAGGAAAAGGGGAAGGGAGGAGGAAGAGGAAGAAGACAAAGAAGAAGGAAAGGAAAAGAAAATAGCAATGCTTACTTGTTTAAGTTAAAGCTATTTCTGGTTGACATGAAGTCTTTTTTTGTTGTTTTGACAAAGATGTGTGAGAATTAGAGACAGCTAAAGCTTCCTTGAATCTCAGTTGCATGTTGTGCACCAAGGATGTTTGCAAAAAAGCCTATCATTCAAGCATCCAACAAAGGAGCAAGCATGCTGACTGAGTGGAGGACCCAGACCTGAGGAGCATGCTGCAGGAGCATGTCTCATCTCCTGGGATCAAAGGCGCTCCGTGACTTATTGATTGAAGAGGCCTATGGTGACGACGGCCTAAAAGCACATTCTGAAATCCAGAAACGGCTGCCACAAAGTCTTTTCAGAGCCTTCATCTTGACGCCTTCTCCCATCCTGTAACCAAAATTCAATGAAAAAAAAAAAAAAGAAAGCCAGGAGTGCCTACATCAAAGCCACAAACACCTCAATGAAACCCGGTACCATCTAAACACCCTATGACAAGCACGCTAAGAACTTCCTATACTGAGGGTTGCTGCATAGTTTTGAAAAATGATGTTGGCAAGTTTGTAATAGCATAGAGAAAAAATAAACATATATATGTATACACACACACACACACACATATATATATATATAACACTAGTGTTTGTTGGGGGCTGTGGGTGTATTAGAGTGTCAGCTCTAAGAAAACATTGCAGGGAAATCAGTCAGTAAAGAAATGCACTGTTGTTAAGAGCACTGTTGGCTCAGGTTGTTCTAAGAATTTTGTTGTGAATTTTTCCCGCTGCTCTATACGTTTTCCTTGTCTCTATGCGCTACCGTTGTGAGCAGAAAGAATACAGGTGACTTTTCCTTCGACGATTCTAGGCCCCTCCACTGTTTGAGACCATTGCCGTTGTCTCCTTCCCGGAAAGCAGGGAATCAAGGGCTTCATGAAGGACAGCCCCTCCTGCAAAAAAGCCCCAAAGCCAAACAGCTTCCACACCAGAATATCGGATTATTTCTTGAAATCCTTTAAAAGAGCAAAGGGAGTGGTGGAGAAAAGGGAGACCAATTTTTAAATGATGGCCCATACTTACAGGAACTAACAGCAGAAAAGGGATGCAACATTTGAGGTTTTGTGTAAATTTATTCAAATGGAACACAGGCCCTGGCACAATAAAAATTCTAGTTGGAGCCTCACCTGGAGCCAAGCCTCAGGAGGCTGTTCACCGAGCACCTATTAAGTGGCCAGCTTGCAAAACATTTATGGCCAGGCGTGGTTCTGATTCTCATTCTACCAGGAGGTAAAGTTGAGAGTTAGCATCCTTCAGACATGTCAATCAAACCAGATTCAGAGAAGAAAATGGTCAGTGCAGCTGGCCACCTCTAAAACTGCTCAGATCTGGTAGCCAGGTTAAACAGACTTGTAGCATAAGAATATATGCTTCTGGTGGGGTTAGTGCTTCTAAAGTCCAAAGGTCTGAACTCCCGAAGGCCTTTAGAGGATGAGCAACATGAGATGCCCAGCTGGGGTACCTTGTATCATTCCTAGGACACCCTCCCCATAGATACATCCTAGCTTTTCCTAAGGCCCCGTGAGCTCTTTCTCCAGTGGACACCTTGTCATAGGTGGAGTTTCTGCACCCCGATAAGCCTCTCCACCAATGCAATAATCCAAATCAGAACAAATCAGATAAAACTAGAAAATGACCAGGTTTAAGGGATACAAATGCTCCCAGATGGCTTTCCAGTCCCCCAGAGAGGAGATGGAAAAGGAAGATCAGAAAACCACGTGTTTGTTCTCTGGCGGGGGGGGGGGGCTGTATAAGTACCCTGTGAGGGTGGTCTTGAGCATCTTTGGGGAGGGGTCATTGATTGGCTGGCTTTCTCGGGAGTGGAGTCTAGACTGAGGCAACTCCCAGGGGAGGGTACTTGGGGTGGAACTTCCACCAGAACATTCCAGATGGTGAAGTCCCAGGAGCTGGTGCAGGTGCTGGCGTTTACCTGCAAGACCCTCTGTAAGTTGGTCTTGGCCCAGGCAGGAGGAATGAACCAGCAAAATCTGCTTGAAAATGGGTGGGGTCAAAATAGGCTCTGGAGACTGTTAGTTTTTACTAGACCAGATTTCTTTATACAACACAACTTCTCCCATGAACCTGCAGGTTTCTGTGAGACAGCTGGAACAGATTTACATCTTGGTGTCATAGCAAGAGGCTCTGACTTTAGATTAATAGGCATGAACATTTTAAAAGACAATGGAAACTGAAAAATTTTGAAACCCTGAAGATATATCTGAAACATGTTAATTCTGGACTATGAAGCCTGTGAGAGGCACACCTGTCTGTATTTTTAGCAGGAAACTTAATAAAGTAATGAGCTACCACTACCTTAAGTCATCAAATGCCATCAGACAGATCTGAGACAGATAAGTAAATGAGCAGAAATGAGACAGCTTTTCCAGCTACCCAGGCAAATCCCAAGTCTCTCTGGGGTCTTTGGTGAACACCAATCTTAGGAGCAGTACTCGCCTTTAGCTGATGAGCCCAGGCAGCCTGACAGATCTTCCTGTGGGGGTAGGGTTCAGTCTGCCTGTCTTGGTAGGATGAGAGGATTCCTCCCCACCACCAGTGTCAATCTGTCCAGGCAGGGTTCAGGCAGCTGATGAGGTGAAAAGCAGCTTTTTGGTATGTGGTTGGATTTGTCACATCCAAAGGCAAGCCTCCAGGAGGAAGGTCTTTTGCAACCATGCATCTTTTTGGAGGAGTTATGGAATGCAGGAGCTGGCATGTCTCTCTGTCAACAGGGACATCAACTGACTCTGGTCCCTAAGAAAATATCTATTTCCTGACCCGTTTAGTTCCTCCTTGTCACATGTCACACTTCTCTGGAGTCTTGTAAATGCACGTCCCTTTTGCTAAGAGATCCCCCACCTCCAATTGACACCATCATCCTGCACTCCCATGAGAAAACAGATTGGTGGCTGATGCGTCTGCCTCTGTGTTTCCCACACCTGGGATGTTCTTGGAGATCAGGATAATCGTGTGGAATGAACTGATAAATGAATGTCACCTAGTCACACCACTGTGGGCGATCACCTAGTAACAATAGTAACTACATGCTAAGTTACATTGTTTATGTTACCAACACTTCTGAGCAGATATTTCTATATCCGTTTTCTCAACTGTTCCTCTGGTCAGCTGAGACATGATACATAATTATTCCCATGAGATAGTTTAAAAAAAATAGGCAGCTCTTCCATGTATAGTTACAGACTCAGGCCTTGAATCCAGCATGTCTAATTCTAGAACCTGCTTTCTAACCCATCACGTGATGCCCTGGGTTGATTCTCTCCAAGTGAGTAGGTACCACTTTGCCTTACTCACTCCGTGTCCTCGGGACCAAGTATCTTCTAGCTCTCTCTGTATTCACAGCAAATAGAGCAGTGGTTCTCAGGGAGTGGCTCCTGGATGACCAGCATCAGCACCACTTGGGCATTTCATCCACTTCATCGCACCAAGACACCCTAGACTATAACTCCCCACATGGGTAAAAGTCTCCAGTCCCTGATGCAGAACTAATCATCTGTGGGGTCATAGGTAAAACAAGAAGGTCATGCAGTGCTGGCGCCATCGGGAGTTTAAGCTGTCATGATTTCTTCCCTCAAGTTGTTGGAGGCAATGTTTTCAGTTGCAATTTCAGGCCTTTGATTTTGGTCTCATCTGGTAGGGAAGATCCAGCCTGTCAGAGGGAGCAGGAGTTGGAGCAGGGGAATCTATTATTAATTACCATGTAACATTGATGAAGAGCCCACGGGGCACCACAGCTGCAGGAGCAGCGGAGAGGCTGGCTCCTGCCTGCAGGGGAAAGTGATTAGCAACATTATAAAAGGAAATATTCATCCTGGGGTGGCCCTGAGCAAACACCTCCAGGGAATGGGTGGTGCTTCTTCTAGATCCTTCCTCCTCCCTGAGCTGGCACAGCCGCCTCCAGGTCCAAGACATGGAGGAAAGGGGAGTCTGGAGCAAAAGGGCTGGACCAGCAGGTCTCTGTATTGAGTCCAGCCAGTATTGGCTGCAAAGAGATTGGCAGAACAGAGTGCAGCTCCAGGGACCAGAGATGCCCAACTTCGCTTCTCAAGAAAGCAAAATGACCAAAGTGTTTGTTCTTGTTTTTCCTTTCTTTCTTTCTTTCTTTCTTTCTTTCTTTCTTTCTTTCTTTCTTTCTTTCTTTCTTCCTTTCTTTCTTCCTTTCTTTTTTTAAGAGAGAGAGAGAGAGCGTGAATCTGGGTTTGATGTCACACTGACTAGTTTTTAAATATAGTTCTTAGTTGGCAACTTTTCCAGCTACTTAGCTGTCCATGTCACCTTTAAGTCTCTCAAAAGTCTTAGCTCTGTCTTCCACATGAGGAGACAGAGGCTCACAGTGGTCACATACACAGGACAGTTGGGATGGGGCCACCGGTGCTTCTTGAGTCCTTGCTTTCTCCAAGGAGTCACCCAAATATGGTCACATTCCTGCACTTATGTCCACAGACACAAAAGGCAATCTCTCATGTTCTGTTTCTCAGAACTTAGCATGGACACGCCTCGTGGAACACACAGCTGAGCTGTAGGGGGAACACTGTGTGGCCCCATAATGGTGAGCTCTAGGAAACTTGGTGCCAAGGAGCCAACACCCTCCCAGGGGCCTGTTTTCGATCCTGGACCTCACATTTCCTAAGCTAGCCCATGGGACTGGTTAATTGCCTTTCCCTTTGCTCCACGGACCTATTATTTTAGGCCACCACCTAACTGAAATGCCTAAATTTCTCCTCTTCCCTGAGACTCTGCTTTCCCATATGCCAAACAGGATATTTTGGAGTTAAGGGTGAACATCCTGATCTCATTTGCTGTATGATCAAGCCGTTGACCAAGTCAGAAATACTTTCCTGAGACAATGGATCTTAACAGGTGATAATGCAGAAGTCCCAGGAAAGTCACTATCTAGCTCCATCTGGCACCTCTTGGGCCTTCTGCTCTACCCTCACGACAGCTCTGGGAAGAAGCTGGTCTTGTGAAGGCCATGTCACAAATCAGGCCGATGCTCAGTCCTGTGACTTGGAACTGTCTCCTGAGAAATATAATCTGTAATTCCCTATCCCAGTAGCGGGAGTCGGGGCCAAATGCTTGCGTCACGAGAGTGCCACCTCCTGTATGGACTAATAAGATGGCACATCTTGAAACATGAATTCCATCGAGGCTCCCATCTATCTATCTGCCTGTCTATGATCTGTATACACATGGACATGCTCTCCTTTGGCCTTCTTCCTTCTGCCATGGCAGCAAGAAGACATGCATCAGAGGCCTGTTCCCTGAGCTTGGTCTTCAGAGCCCTCTAAAGCAGTGGTTCTCAACCTTCTTATGCTGCAACCCGTTAGTAATACAGCTCCTCATATGTGGTGACCCACGACCATTAAATCATTTCCATGGCTACTTTATAACTGTCATTTTGCTATGTAGCCGGGCGGTGGTGGCGCACGCCTTTAATCCCAGCACTCGGGAGGGAGAGGCAGGAGGATCTCTGTGAGTTCGAGACCAGCCTGGTCTACAGAGCTAGTTCCAGGACAGGCTCCAAAGCCACAGAGAAACCCTGTCTCGAAAAAACAAACAAACAAACAAACAAAAGAATCCTAATGTAAATATCTGCTATGCAACCCCCAAAGGGGTCTTGATCCACAGGTTGAGAACTGTTGCTCTGGCCCCATAAACCAAGCCAGTCAACTTCCTTCTGGCCATGCTGGAGATGATACCCAGGGCCACTGAGCTACATCTACAACCCTTAGTTTTTTCAGACTAGCCTTCCCCATGGAGCCTCAAACTCCCCATCCTCCTGCCTCCACTCCTGATTGCTGAGATTCCAGCTGCCACCACAATGGCTCCAAACAAACTTCCCTGTTTCTGAATCACCCAGTCTGCAGTACTCTCGACAGCGGCACCAAATGGACTAAGCTCAAGGTGGGAACAACTCCCACAATAAGCCCCAACCTCTGGGTCCACAACATGTCCTCTCTCCCGTGGTAACAAACGTGAGGTTTTTGGCTCTTTCTAAATTTCTTCACTTGTAATCCAGACCACACCATGTCCCCGGGGGCTGAGCAAGCTGCTCTGTTTCCCAGGAAACCACTCTGAGTCTTGAAGACTTATTAAGCACTCCACAAACTTGAGGGAGTGTTTTCATACTGATGCAGCCAGAGCAGGATCCCTAGGGAGGTAGTGAGCTCTCCGTCCCTGCAGGTGTACAAGCTGAAGCCAAGCAAAGAATTCCAAGAGAATGTTGCAAGAGAGATTCCAACATCAGAAAAGCTGAGCTAACTCCCCTCCCCCTCCAAACAAACAACAGTATTCAGAGCCAAGTGAACTGTTCTCAGATTCCCCAATCTGCTGAACTGCCGTGGGTAAGTTACTCAATTGCTCGCTACTCGATTTTAAACTATTAATAGTGCTTTCCTCACTGCATTACTGGGAGATTACATCATAAATTAATACGTGTGAAACATTTTAGCAAAATGCCTGACACATGGTAAATCTATACCCACTAGTTACTGCTGTCAGCCTTTGCATTTTAACTTTAACTTTAAATGCTGTGTTGAAAACTTCAGTCGACGCCGTGTAAGAAATAGTCAAAGGCCAGCTGCCCTGCCTGGTGCCATAGGGCTGGAATTACTGAAGCCCTGTCAACTCTGTCCCCTTCCGGTAGCACTACAGCAGCGCAGCCGCGAAGGTTGCTGTGAGGACACCTGTCTTTCAGGTGCTGCCTTGAGACTTGGAAATGTGCCTAGTCATCAAAAGCCAGTCTCTCAGCGCTTCAGTTGGACAGATAGGGAGATTGAGGCATAGAAAGGAATGAGATCTTGCTGAGATCACCAGAAGTTAGGAGACACAACCTTTCTAGAGGACAGAGGGGTCTTCTAGGCACCCTTCCAGAAAACCAGCCTGGTCTACAGAGCTAGTTCCAGGACAGGCTCCAAAGCCACAGAGAAACCCTGTCTCGAAAAAACAAACAAACAAACAAACAAAAGAATCCTAATGTAAATATCTGCTATGCAACCCCCAAACTTCCCTCCCTCCTGGCGCTCCTCCCCATACAGATTCTGTGGGCATTGGCCCAGAGGGACCGGTCCCCAAGGCATGACCTCTGCCACAGGAAGCAGGCTGGAAAGTGTCCAGGGAGAAAAAAACAGGGAGAAGAAGCCAGGAACCAGATACAGGAACGAGGTGTCTGAGCTCAGAGGGGCCTCAGCCCGTGAGGGAGAATCCTAGCAAGCCATTAGAGGAGTACCTCCAACTTTGCCGCAATCTCCCCTCCTCCCAGCTCAGGTTGGCTGCCCTCCACACAAGGCTCAGGACAGAGTTTGGGGATTAAGTATACCTGAAACCTTTCAGGACAGTTGTGGGAGCCGTTTCTTACCCTACAGAGGGAGCACCTGGCTGCCAACAGGGCTTGTCTAACGTTACCAACAGGTCAGCTGGGCCATGCCTTAGGACTCCAGGCCTTGTTTCTACCCACAGCAAAACCTCACAGTGGTGACCACAGTCACAATAATAACAACAGTGATCTTTCTCTTTCGTCTTGCCACGGGAGTTACACTCGCAGCGGTGATAACAATAGCGATTGTGTTGACTTTTCTCTGATGCCCAAGAGAGGTCAGGCATGATTCAACATTCTTTCCAGGATCATTTGTGTGATGGAGATGGGTCTTGTATTAATCTGTTGCTTTCATTGGTTAAATAAAGAAACTGCCTTAGCCCTTCAATAGGACAGAAAATTAGGTAGGCGGAGTAGACAGAACAGAATGCTGGGAGAAAGAAGCCGAGTCAAGGAGTCGCCATGATTCTCCCTCTCCAGACAGACGCAGGTTAAGATCTTCCCTGGTAAGCCAGCTCATGGGCTACACAGAATATTAGAAATGGGTTAGATCAATATGTAAGAGCTAGCCAATAAGAGGCTGGAGCTAATGGGCCAGGCAGTGATTAAAAGAATACAGTTTCCGTGTAATTATTTCGGGGCATAAGCCAGCCATGCGGGCGGCTGGGTGCCGGAGACTCAGCCCCGCCGCTCATATTACAACATTTGTGTTTCATTCTGGTAAACCCCTCCTTTTGGGAACAATAAGCTCCATTTTATGGTGGATCAAGAGCAGGCACAGAGAAGATACGGGGACTGTCTGGGACACACAGCTGGCACTCGGCCGAGTGGGACTAGATCCTGTAGCCTAGCTACACTACCGTGTCACGTACATATGTTATTAGAGATAAGTGGGCTTTCTTTGCAGAAGTGCAAATTATCGGTGTTCATAGACAAAGAGGATTTCTAAGTTCGGGGAGCGACCATGTGTGCACAGCTGCTTCCCACATAGCTAACAACTCCTCTCATAGTGCTACAGAGGAGCCAAGTTCACTTTCCCCTTTGACTAGGAGTGGCCCATGACACGGATCAAACCAATGAGATTTATGTATATTCACCATGCCTCACAAAGCTCCCTCGGCAGTGGCTATTGCTCCCCCCTCTTTCCTGCACAATTGGAGACAGAACAAATGGCAGAGCTTCAGTCCCAGTGGCTAACTTAGACTTCCTTGCCTACAGGGCGAATAGATTATAGCCCAGCAGTAATATAGTAATAGTTGATATTGCTTATAATTTCATTGCATTCATTCCTGTTTCCCAAGAGTGGGGCCTACATAGGACCTAAGAACTTCTTGAGCCCAACACACAATCGCATTGCACACATGTGTGTGATCTCCTCTCCTCTCCAGATGTAACCGCTTCAGGCCTTTGCTTGCACCAGGCTCAGAAAAGGCACCTAGGCCATCGTTCTTCAGACCGCATAATGGTCAGCCACCAGAAGGGTTTATGTGAACAAACCCAAGGATCTTGAAGAGTGAAGTACGGGTCTTGCCCCACACCCACCTGCTGTGAAATGTCCAAGGTCCAGTAATCCATCCTACAGGCTTTGAGCAAACATCCGGCTTAGCTTACAGTTCCCATCATCCCATCCTTCCTGTGCTGCCTAGGCAAGCACTGAGGGACACAACGCCAAATTCCCAGGGCTGACAGGTGAAAAAAGTCAGCAGTGTGGGGAGCAGGTGGAGCGCTAAGGGACTGTGTTTTGTTGACAGGAGCACAGTCAGGTCAAGGACCCCCATGCCCCAACCCCATGGGAACGGCAAGGCTTTCCCCTGGTCTGTGTGCAGATGTTGTCAGTGTGTCTGAAATGTCAGCAGCAGCTTCCTCCTGCTGGATGTTTACAGCCTGAGACTGGTCCCCTATAGAGACCTCCTGCCAAGATTAACTAAATCTGTGTTTTTATTTCTCTACGTATCATAAGCCCACTTCCTTGTTCAGCTGTATAAATAAATAAATGCACTAAGTTTCCGGACTGCTACTTGTGCGTTTCCATAAGAGCATAGAGCCCACCTGACCCAGCTTTTCTGGAGGTATGTCATGTGTCTGTTCTTTCTTCGTTCCTCCATCACTCCAGTCAGGTAAATTCCTAAAGCCTCGCAGATCTCAGCACAGCAGAGGACCTATCGCCAGAGCTCATAGCCTAGAGCAAAGCAGACAATAAGAAAGGGACTAAGGGATCCATCCTCTTGACAGTGCCCTGCCTTTCCAACGCATTTTAGCGTTTGCATTACTGGTCCAAATCTCCTCCTCAACGTGGAGCCCAAGACCTCATTACACCGAAGAGATAAGGAATGGGAAGATGCTAAGAATAGCCTCTTACGGTCACCCTTGTCCAGAACTCGATTTGTGCCTGGTTTACCTGGAAGCACTACCTCCCCAATCCTGTCTCTGTTCACTGCAACGGCCTTAAAGGCACTACCAAATCAGTTGCCAGAAACAACAGACCCTCTCCAAAACCGGAGTCAAGCTGGGACACCGTGTTGTCAGCTACACGGCACCCTCTGCACCGAGCTGTTGGCACTGGTAGCTAGTTAATTAATTATTCATCCTCCAATGAGCGTACAAGCCCAGGTTTGAGCCATGATTTTTGAAGCACACTCATGTGGGGAACCTCGGTGATGAGTCCAGACCTGTCAAGAAGTTTGGATACGTCTGCCCACAAGATGTTCCCTGGTCCTCCCACTTCATCCCAGTCACAGTGGAGGATGACAACAGCTAAGATGCTTCAAAGACACAGGGGCCAGGCCGTGTCTGCTGTTGATAGGAAAAGCCTCTCCTGGCTGCTGGCCCACCTAGCCCAAAGTTGTTCAGATTCAGCTCCATGCTGCCAGGCCAGTTGTGATGATGGATGAGAGGTGGGGGATGGGGAGTCATTTCTTCAGGGTCTGAGGTGACTCAAATAAGTCAACATGTGGGGAAGAGGTCTCCTTTGCCACCATGGACAGAGCCAAACAGCCTTGGCTCTTTGTTCTTAGACAAAACACCATTCTATCAGATCCGATGCCTTGAAAATGACACGGAGACTCATTTGTCTATAAATGTCTATAAATTGTCCCCAGTGTCCCAACAGGAAAATAATAATAGTGATCGCACGTGGCTAGAAGAGTCAGTTCACTTATCTAAAACACTGTCTGATGATAACAAATACTCAGTAGAGAGTGACTGTTAGTCATCTTGTTGTTTAGCCTTTACACCAGACAGGATCAGTGACACTGCTGTGGTCAAGTCCCTCAGACCTTCCTATGTATGCACATGCATCAGCTACATAGACCTTTCCATGTATGCACATGCCACAGCTGCATAGACCTTCCCATGCTTGCTCAGGCCCTGGCTGCATAGACCTTCCCATGTATGCACAGGCAGCAGCTGTAGAGACCTTCCCATGCATGCACAGGCCATGGCTGCATAGACCTTCCCATGCATGCACATGCCACAGCTGCATAGACCTTCCCATGCTTGCTCAGGCCCTGGCTGCATAGACCTTCCCATGCTTGCATGGGTCTTGGCTGCATAGACCTTCCTATGCTTACATATGCTACAGTTACATAGATCTTCCCATGCCATGCATGCACAGGCCACGGCTGCATAGACCTTCTCATGCTTGCATGGGCCCTGGCTGCATAGACCTTCCCATGCTTGCATGGGCCCTGGCTGCATAGACCTTCCCATGCTTGCATGGGCTCGGCTGCACAGACCTTTCTATGATGGGAAGCTGTTTAAAGGAAGTGGTTCCTTCCTTTACAGTTGCCTTTGGCATCCGTTTCCCTGCCCTATGAGGCTTTTTGCAGGGGGTCCCACTTCTTTCCCCTCATTTCCAGCGTGTCTTAGCTGATCCCCACCTGGTCTAGCATAAAGTGAGGAATGAGAAATGTTTTTTCCATTCTCTCCTTCATCTATTTACTCAAAAAAAAGCATTAACTAAGTCCTGTGCTATGTAGACTGTAGACCCTACTCAGGACTTAGAGGGTAAAGTTGTGACCAAGCCAGAGAATCTCTGTTGCTGATGCAGACAGCGGAACACCACAGTAGTCCTCTTTTCCTTTCAGGGTGACTGAAAGTTCCAAACCCTGTGTATGCACACCTTTTCCTGCACATACATGTAAACTTGTACTGAAGTTTAGATTGGGCACAGTAAAAGATCAGTAGCAACCGTTACAAACAATAACTTCAGCAACACATGGCTGGGGGAAGCTTTGGTCCAGCAAGAAGAGGACTGCCTGGTAGCTGCCTGATGATGGCAAGAGAGCCCAGAACCCAAACTGTGCATCAGGACCTGGAGAGCCCAGCCAGGATGGGTACCAGAGAGGAAAGCAGAGGTCAGCGGGTTATGGAAAAGCCCTGGGTGAGGCAGAGGAGGAAGACCTGGGAACATGAGAAAAGAGATCGAGACAGGAGGAAGGCGAGGTGACTCTCAGGGAAGCCAGCCCTGAGATCCCAGCCTTATTCTTTGGGTGACGAGGAGGAAATAAGGATGCCTGGTAACTCTTGAGACTTCTAGGATGCACTTAGGGAATACTGAAGACTCCAACTGCCCCTGGAGAAGTGGGTGAATGGGATCAAACAGAAGAGTCACTTTCATAAGCACATGAAGCCTGAGAGTCTGGGCTGGACCCAGGCCCCACATCTCCCAGCTCCAACCAGTGCCGCCTCCACCGAAGCACAAGCATTGTCTTTCTGGGAATATGATTCAAAGGTTCAAACAGCCTGGGCGATGTTGAGGGTTTCACAGGATGGGGGACAGACTGGAGAGAGAGGATCTCAAAGCCTCTTTCCAGGAGCGACGCTCACCCTCCTGGTCAGAGTCACTAGAACCGAGAGCAGCCTCCAGCCAGGCTCTGTATCTGGGAGCCATGGTTACGGCTGCTGCTTGATTGGCAGGGGTTCCAGATGCTTGCCAGTCCTACACTGAGCCTAGAGGTTGCCTTAGAAGCAGAGGCAAAGGCCAGGGGACATACCAGAGGTCACCAGTTGCCACTGGATACTAACTGTTAATCTTTCTCTCCCAAGTGATTCATTTCTGCATGGCATATCAATGCAAAATCCTTTTTAGAGCTCTGAATTAAAAATAAATTTGCAAGCACGTAACCAGATGTTACATGGGGAAAAGATAAATAACTCAGCCTGTCAAGGAACTGCCTCATCTCAGTCAACCCTCTCTCTTTCACAAGGTTTTAATTTTTAATTTCACAGCGGTAACTATAGCAACCTGCAAAAATAATATATTCCATAGCAAAACAACTTTCTTGGCTCAGGCTTGGCATCTCCATGTTCCTGCATTCTCTCCCCTCTACCAACTTCATGCAGTCTGTGCCCAGTGTTGGGCATTCTCAGCTTTGGTGTCCCATCCATCCATGCATCCATCCATCCATCCATGCATCCATCCATCCAGTCATTCCCAAGTATCATTGCCACTCAAAGCCACGTAACCACTGACTCTGGGTACCATGGTGCTGGGCAGCAGATTCAGTCTCCTTAGAGATGCTATCCTGTCCCGACCTCATTGCCTCCTAGGCTTTGAGTACTCAGGAGAGTTTGCTTGTACTTTCAGGGGCGGGGGCAGTTTATCCCACGATCCGTGCTGGGTACTAGAATGAAGGAGAAGAGGACTAAAGCCAAGGTTCAAATGGAGGTGACCCCAGAGCAGAGTGTTCCAGTCTGGAAAGGGGATGAGATACTGTTAACAAACCAGCTGCCACCCTAGGCAACTGGAGTCTTACCACACTGGGAGTTCTGAAGCCAGTTCCTGGCATGCCCCAGAGCTGGAGTGACATGTCCTCACTGGTCAGAATCTACTCTTAGGGGACGTTAGTTCTCAGAGAGTCTTGGGATCAGAGCAGCTTCCAATGCCAGAGAGTCCTCTCAGAGATTCATGTTACCCCTCTGAATCAAAAGCAGGCTACTTATTACACGTTGTAAAGGGCTTGGGTTCCTTAAGCTTGTTATTTCTTTATTATAATGTGACATATTAGACTGTGTGGGGATTACATGGCTCTTTCTCTGTCATACTGTGAGAATTGGAAATTTGGGAACCAATGTAAAAGCACTGATAATGTGGATAAAAAAACTAGATTTCATTTATAAGGAAAAACACAAATTAAAAAAAAAAGAAAAGAAAGACTTGCAGATGGGCATCTGGACACAGAGCCTGTAATAGGAAAGAAAGGCCAAATAGGGGTAGGGGGAAGTCACAAAAGCATTGAGCCAATTGGCTTCTTGCTGCTCAAATTCTTTCCCTGGGGAAGATGTAACCAATGTCTACCCCTCCTCCATAGGTCCCAAAGCAGGTCAAGATATGGTTCCACCAAAGTTCACTCTGTTAGCCAGACATACAGCGCAGTGGGCGGGAGGTTACAGGCAGGAGCACAGATCTTAAAGCGGTCACACTAGAAGGTCTGAACCCAGCAGGGAGGATGACTCTCTCACGCCTATGTAACTGAGGTTCCCCCCCTAGTCTACCCCACCTGCACACTTTAGCCCAGGGGCTCTTACCCTTCCTAACGCTATGACCCTTTAATAACAGTTTCTCATGTTGTGGTGACCCCAACCATAAAATTATCTTTGTTGCTAATCTATACCTGCAATTTTGCTACTGTGATGAACCATAATGTAAATATCATATGTGCAAGGTGTCTGATATGCCATCCTGGTGGGGGTCGTGACTCTCAGGCTGAGAACAACTGCAACCCTTCCTGAAACCTCAAGGCCACATGCAATTAGAACAGGACTGCATACAGCTGGCTTGGGAGAGGGGTTGGCTACTGCGGTGACCATCTCATAACCCTCATCACCTCCCCTTCCTTCTAGGAAGGAATGTCAAGCGTCAACAAGCCCAGCTATGATAATCTTCTGTGAGCAGGTCCAGCCCGCCTGAAGATGGCAGTTATGTTGATTGGAGAATAGTCTTGTACAATTCTGCAGGACAGGAAGTGGTCTTGGTGAAAGCCTGACATCTGTGATGCAAGCAGATGCCCTGGCAGCCAGTTGATAAAGGCTTGACCAAGCCAACATGGCCCAAGCGAAGGCAGACCTGAGGCCATTCTGGAACCACGCTGTTAAAGGACTTCTGGGGCAGTGACCAATTTAGGACGACCTCCTAAGTCCTGCCGAGAGTAGGAACAGAGCCGTCCCCTCTGTCTCTGATGAAAACGGAAATGTCGCAAGCAAACGTGTCGAGTGGGGAAATGCTCTTAAACAGACATTCTCGTGTGACGATGTAACACTGTGTTGTCGGTGGGGAGGTACTAAGTCATCTCTCTGGGCCTCAGTTTCCTCTTCTGCAAGATGTGCTTCACAGAAGTGAATACTGCACTTTGTTGAACTTACTTATGGTAAGGATGCAATTAAATGATATGCTTTGACACCTACTAATTACCTAATTACCTATGACTACTATATTTTTTAGTACACAGCATAGGTGCTCAGATATGGGGATCAGCAATGGTCAAACAGGCATGAGTCCTTTCTTTGTGTTGCATGCAGGCTCATGGGCATGCTCAAATGCTTCATACAGAAATCTGGAGAAAACCAGATTAAAAACTTGTTGTGTATACCCTCATACATTCAAACACTCTGAAGGAATGCACACCAACATAGGATCATTAGGATGAGGTCACACATTGGAGGTGGCTTGCATTTTTGCAGTGATTGTGTGTGTGTGTGTGTGGTGTTTATCTTTGCACTGGATTGTGATGTTTCGCATCATCATTTTTGAAAAAGAAGGAAAATGAGTATATTCCTGTCTCCGCCCCCATCACAAATTCTACTAGCTTCCCCAGAAAAGAGCACCACCACCCTGAGGGGCCACCAGCCTGTTCCTCTGATGGGTCACTTCAAGGCACTGTTGAGGAAAGGGAGGTCTCCAGCAGGGCCATGTCGTGGACCGATTGGTGAGAGTGAAGGAAGAGTTTCTCCCTCTCCTCACCTGGGGCAAGCACCTGAAGACAGCCCTGCCAAGCTTTGGGGAGGCCTGCGCTTACCGGTGTCTGCAGAGATAAGGCTGTGGTTTCTGCACCACGGGGGTCAGCTCTGGGTGTCTGCCTGCCCAAGCCATGTTCTCCAAGCCCCTGACTGTGACAAACTAGCACTTTGTTCTTCTCTGGGCTCCTATGACTGACTATTCTGAATATAAGCCAGGGAAGGAAACAAAGACTGTTAACGCTGTAAAATTGCACGGTCCGCCTCTGTCTTCTTTTAGGAGTTTTTAAGTGGCCTTAAATAAAAATATGTTAGCCACCTATGTTTGTCATGTCATCTATCCCCTTTTGACTTCTAGGACCGTGTGGTAGGCCAGCTGTTCTTAATTCTCACAAGGTGCCCACTGCGGGCTCGATAGTTGCTGCCTTACAGACTTTTCCTAGGGACACACAACACACATACATCTACTCACCCAAAGTATGGATACCACTAAAGTCCAACTTAGTGAACCACTGAGTTTTATTGGGGTTACTTATAGGAATATGAGTGAGGGACTGCTTAGAAGAGCAGATAAGATTCAAAGACAGCCACACCACCAAAGCCCAGCCAACGTGGGTGACAGTCCACAAGAGTTAGAAGAGTGTATTGCATTGCCTGTAGCAGCTCAACAGGTTGGGACGTATCCTTTCCAGGTGGCTCAGGTTGGTCTGATCCTTTTCCAGGCAGCTCTGCTGGTCTCTGCTTCCTCCAGGCCTCTCTGGGTCTTGTCTGAGATCTTTTTTGCTGACTCTCAATGGTCTTTACCATTCATATGCTCTTGTGGGAGAGTTCTTGTGAACCTGATCATCTTCAGGGACTTCCTGAAACTATTTTCAGTGGTTTGCTTCGGATATTAAACTTAAACGAGCTTTCCTGCAGCATGTCACTTCCCCTTAGAACCAGCTGTCTTAAGTTTCTCTACAAAATGGAAAGTCTTAACCTCAGAGAGAACTGCTACATGGCAATAGTCTGCTTGAGACTCTGAGGGGGAAGTGTACTTTCAACACTATAGGGGCTTTTGTCAAGATACACAAATGGGAGTGGTCATGAGATCGGTGTAGACACAACGTGCCTTTTCTGGAACTCAAAACTGGACAGACACATGGACACATACTCACTGTGTAGGAGGAAGGAAATCTCCCTCCTGGCATACTTGATATCTTGGAGTGCACAAGTTTGGAACCACCTGTTTGTGGTCATCCTCTCTTCTCGATGCTGGAAGCTTGCAAGCAGGATAAAGGCGAGCAGAGATGACGGCCCTGCGGGATCCCTCTATCTAGTCATTCCTAAAACCACCTCTCAAGAACAAAAGCAACTCTTCAAAGTCTGCTCTTTCTCAACGATGAGTTGGGTTTGTCAACAGAAGCTGCAAAAATGGTGATCAGCACACAGCACTGGGCACCTGCTGGGTGGAGGTTTGTAGCCATCCGGAACCCAGCCCGGCTTCATAAGCACATTTCTACCCTCCATGTTTAAGACTTAGCATTTCCTCTGCTAAATGCATCTAGAGGAATTGTGGGTACTGATACCCCTGTGCCTCATTCCACATCACAACCTGTGTCCCCACCCAGGCCAGAGAAGTCAGCATTGAGGCTCTTCCAAGTAGCCCTAAAATATCTCCCATGTTCTTCCATGCCCCGCCTCTCCTTCTCTCTTTGGGAGGGATACAGAAAATCTAGAAAGGAACTCACTACCCTATAAGATGTCAGAGACTATGAGGAGCTGACCACGGCTGTTTCCTTCTTCCACAGATATAATATGGTAACACCTTGGACTCTAGTCTAGAGCTCTCATCACGAGGACGACTCAGTTCAATGACTGTAGGTGTTTATTGAGCTTGGAGCCTATGCTTGCCTCGTCCTCACCCCTGTGCTCTCTTCATCTTGCACTGCCCATGATTGCCTCTCTCCTCATCTGTCTTCTCTGTATCATCATGAATATCCCAAAAGACAGGTCCTTATCTGTCTTTGCCTCTGCACTGGGTTCCAGGTATCCAGTTAATTTCTGGGTACACTGTCAGTGCTTAGGAAATGTTGACAGACTGAATTCACAAATGATCAGTTGCACTGAGTTGCTGTGAGGCTTACCTATGGTTCTGAGGGAGAAGGTTCACGGCACACGGGAGGTCTTCTGCAAATATTCACAGCTGGGAAAAAAGACAAATGTGGGCTGGGCAAGGCTTTCACGGAAGGGATTATTCCAGCGACGTTTTATCCTACCTTAGACTCTTCAAAGAACTCATTTCTTCCTGGTCTTTCCGGGTGATCACAGACTCTGCAAAGGAGCCTCCATCCAGAGGCTCTGGGCTGCGGCAAGGGTGCCGCATCACTTCAAGAAATAACTCGTGGAAGGCTTGTGCTGTAAGAGCAGACTTCTCACCCTTGCCTGGGTGTGGGATGCCTGGTGTGCCTTTAGGGAAAGAAATCTCTCAGTTGAAAGTTTTATCTTGAGAAAGGTTAACTCTTTGTGCCCTGTCCTTGTTCCAGACAGGCTACAGAGACTTAGTTCAAGCCTGCAGAAGAATGTTCCAATGGCCACTCAAGCAGGAAAGAGATGGCTGCACCACATCTGTGGTGAGCAGGGCTTACCATCAACTTGAAAACCTGTGGGGGGTTGTTTGGATTGGGTTAGCCTCTGGGCACGCTTGTGGGAGATTATCTTAATCAGGTACACCAAGATGAGAAGATCCACCTGAAATGCAGGAAGCACCATTCCCAAGGCACGGGTACTAGACTGCAGAAATAGGAGAAGGCTGGCTGGGTGCAAACATCCATTATTTTCCTTTATCCTGTCGGCAGAGGCAGTGTGCCCAGCTGTTTCAAGTCCTGACACCTTGATTTCTGCATCATGATGAACTATGCCCTCAAACTATGAGCCAAAATAAACCTTTCCTTCCTTTGGTCAGGGTACTTTATCATAGCAATGGGAAAAGCAACAAAGATAGTGCCCAAGCAGCATAAAAAGTAGTTCACGGCTTGAGCCCTGGAAGCAAGCTGCCTATAGTCCATCCTGGCTTCATGAGACCTGGGACGACTCAGCATCACTAATCCTGATTTCTCACCTATAAAAGAGGATGATGATATTAATAACACCCACCCTAGAGGGTTGTTACACAGGTAACTCCGTTGTTTGGATAACTAATGAAATGTTTTTGCATGTCTCTGTTTTCGTTACTAGTATGGGAGCTTCAAAAGATAAACTGATATAAACAAAAACTCTGTTTTGTCCTTGTTAATTTTTTAAAAGATCATAAAAGGTCCCTAAAACCCAAATGTTGGAAACCATTCTCTCTTCAATAAGGATGATCACTCCAACCGTGTCGATTCTTTAGTCCTTAAGATTCTTATAACACTTGCCCAACAATGGGGACAGATGTCAAAGTGTCTAGGTCACTTCTAGGAAATCCCCCATTGCCCTGCTTTGTGTTTCACACAAGCCTGAACTGTACAACCTTAGACAAGTTACTTCCCCACCTCGAGCTTGCTTCCTCATCTGCAAACCAGGACATTAGAATATTTACCTTGTAGTTCACACAAGAATTGGATGGGCTAACGCATCTGCATTATTAATACACACAATTAATACACCACAGAGTCCCACAGGTGGTTGCAGCAACAGAAATCTGTCTTCTCAACAGTTCTGGAGGGTGGAGTCCAAGATCAAACTGTTAGCAGAATTAGTCCCTGTGGGGTTCTCTTCCCTTAGCTTACAGAAGGCTATCTGCTCCCTGTGGCTTCATAGGTCACCCCTCAGTGTATGTCTATGTCCCGACCTGCTCTTCAAATAAAGACATCATGGTATGAATTAAGGGTCTCCCATTTACTCATTTTAACTTAATTACCTCTTTAAAGACCCTGTCTCCAAATATAATCACATCCTAAAATACTAAGATGTAGGAATGGGGAAAAAGAAGTGGGAGAGCCCACAGTTCGGTTTATTAAAACATCCAAAACCTTCTTCCCTGGGGCCTCAACTGTACTTCTTTCTCCTCCATCAACCTAGAGCTGTAGCCATTAGTTTGGACCATTAAACCCTGCCATTGGGTGCTTCGGGAGAGGGAATGATCTCAGACAAGACTGTTCTCTGCTGGACAGCACCAAAGGGAGCTCTCTGCTGACATGCTGGGCACCGACCAAACACACAACCTTATCTGCACCTTGGCCTTTTCCGAGCCTCAATTTCCCAAACTGCAAAAACGGAGAATGTGACTTGTAATGAAAGCAGTGAACTTCAGCCTCAGCTGTCATCTTTATCTGTGCGGGGACCACATACGCTAAGTACATATTAGGAGGGACGTGATGTGCTAGGGATGCTGTGAAAATCCTGTCCCTGCTGGAGCTGATGCTGTCCTGGGGACTGGAGACAGCCAGGCACTAAACAAACACACAAGGGAAATGCATAGCATGTCAACAGTGATTAAGTACTGTGAAGAAGCAACAATTAAAGCGAAGAAGGGGAGTGAGAGGAGGGGAGTGTGCCGAGTGGGGAGTGTGCCAAGTGTGGCAGTGGTGTGCACTTGGAGCAAGGAAGTCCTATCTGTGGATACGGCACGGTAAGGGTGTCTTGGCATCTCATGGCTATCTCTGGGCAGTGCCTTACAGGCAGAAGGATTGTGAACGTGTCCCACACACCCACAAAAGTGTTGCTCAAGCTGAATGAGTAAGGAGTGCCCTGACCATAGGAGAAGTAAGAGAAACAGCTCCATTCGGCCAGGACAGAACTTCCCAGACCACCGAAAGAACCTGGCTTTTCCTATGTGCCCAAGGGAGAGCACAGGAGTATCCTGGGAGCAACAGGGAGTGTAACACTTACCAGAGTGTAACCAGATGACAAGATGAGATTGCATCAGATTCCCATCTCCAGATGTTCGCTCCAGTCCTCCAATCCTGCACGGTGCCACCCAGCTACCTGTTGCTGTAGCTTACGCCCACAGTCATGCTCCTAGCCTGTCAGTCTTTCTCCTGGTCCCTCAGACCTCACTCTACATCTTACTCTTCTGGGAAGCCATCGTAGAGCCCTAACTCTGCTCTCACCCCCCTCCCATTTCCGGGAACCAAGAGATAATTAGGAAATAGGTCTGAGAACCCAGGCGTGGGTTTGAAAGTCTCTGGGGCCCATCTCTGAACATATGAGCAAATGACAATGTTAGACCCAGAGTAAACTGAGTCCCAAAGGTCCCATTCTGTAAAATGCAGCACAGTATAGTCCCGAAGTTAACAGACATCAGCACTTTTAGCCGGTCTGTATTTGGCAATAGTATAACCAAGAAACTGTTGCCACCAAGAGAAAAATCTATGATCACAAGGTTTGTTTGTTCACCCCCATCCCAAGTCCACTCATATTCAAGAACCGAGACTGAGAGGAGTGGAGCTGCTCACTATCATCCAAACTTCGCTGTCCCCCTGCCCCCACACAGTTGTGTCATGAAAAGAAAGAGCCCATCCAGGATACAACCTTGGGAATGTGTCTGGAGTACTCGGTACACATAGCCACGACCCTAGCAGCCATGTCACACGGGTGGGGTACCTGGCAGATGCCCCATAGACATGGCAATGCTCTTGGTGAGTTGTAGCCACCTCTATGCCAGAGAGACTTGGGAATGAACTCCTGTGAGTCTCAAGATGGAGAATTCCCTTAGAAGTCCGATGGCTTATATCAGCAGATAGGAGCACGAGTTGATCCCTGGTTCTGTCCCATGCATGATTCTGCTTAGCAGAATCCACTGGCTGCCTCTCCTCCCCCTTGACCCAGTCACTCAGTCGAGGGCAAAAAGCAATGAGCCCCTCCCCCATCTAGGCAGTAAGTGCTAGAGCCAAGATTTGAAGGCGAGTCTGAGCCCTTGAGCTTTTTCCCTGAAAGGTAGTCTAGTGATTCAAGTCAGAGCCCCTCGGGAGCAGCCACGAGGGTTCAAAGGGAATCTCTTCCCTCTTCAATATCCTCATCCAGAAAGTCTTCGGACCTCCTTTGAGAAACTGCTTTGGGGATTAAGGAGGAGCCATGTTTGGAGTGACAGGCGTCCATCTTCTCTGAAAGCTTGCTCTAATCATCCCACATGCCCCTTCTCTTGGCCCAGGGCATCTCTGCCCACCGTCTCTGCTTCTCCTGCTCCCTTACATTTTTTGCTTGTTGCCATCTTTTCAGGGGCAGATGCCTTGCTTTAGAAATCCTCTCATGGTCAATTTCCTCCCTTTCTTGCTCCTGTCTGGACACTAAATCCTAACCCTACGTTTTCCTGCTGCATAAACCCAAGCTGAGCCCAGGACAGCCATTCCAAACAGTGCTATTTCCAAATGTAGTCTTCTAGAATGTTTTCCTGGAGAACTCCCTAAGTGCAGTGTGGTTCTACTCAAGAGCGTTGAATTCTGTAGGCCAAGGTGTGGTCAGGGAATCTGCATTTTCAACCAGACCTTCAAAGGGGAGAGAGACTGGCTTTTGGGTTGTACTCTGGGAAGCACCCATCTTCCTCCGTTTCCTCATTTGTAAGAGGAATTTCACTCCCAAGTGAAATGATTTATCTATAAACATCCTTTATCCCTGCTTAGTTTCTGTATAATTGCTTTTTGTCTGCCCTTCCCATTCTGTTTCTGTTGGGTTCGGATTCTTTTTCTCAGTTCCTACTCTTTACCTGAAGCAGACCCAACTCCAGAGTCGAAATAGAAAATCCGAGCAAGGCGTGGAGTCGGGTGGGGTTTCTGTGAGAGCTGGAGACTCCCAAACCACCTAAGTGGCCCTTCTCACTCCTGGAAGCCTGCACCCAGCAGTCCCTCACGATGGAGCATCCCGCCCCTGCAGCCTCCACAGCCAGGAAGCCCAGGGAAGAGGAGGAATCTATTGTGCAGGAATGGCCTGCTGCTATGGAAACCAGCGCTCAGGAAACTCAGCAAAGATCCATTCTGGGGAGCCCGGTTGCCTTGGGGGAGGGGAAGAGGCCAAACTGCGTCTCGGACTTTGCCCTCCCATTACCCATCCTGTGATGCTGGGCAAGTCACTTAACCTCTCTGATCCCTCCTTTCCCTCACCGGCCTGGGAGCAGCAGCCCCCATTAGCAGCAGATAATCCCAGCCACCGATGACTGAATGTCGCGCTGCGGCTTTCAAGACTGAAGATGGGCCAAATTGCTGTGAGCTTGCTTTCATTACCGCAAGCTCAAAATATTCCAGTGCCAGCTTGCTGCGCGACCCTGTGCCACGGAGGGCCGGCAACGATTGCCATGATTGAATTCCCTCTCTCAGAAGCACTGGGTCCACCCTTAACACACACACACTGCCAAACACACGCAGACGCAGCATGCACACAGGTGCTGAGCTAGGCTGCCCACAAGAAAGCTCCGTGTCTGCAGGGAGCTCTTGCTCTCAGTATCTCTGCCATCTCCAGCGCCATGGTCAGGACGGTCTGAGGGCTTCCCTAGACTGCGTGCTTCAGGAGGCCTAAATTCAAGCCCAAAAGCCTGACCTTGGAGGCCCTTAGCATCTCTGCCCTGCCCCTCCCTCCTCCATACATCGTCTCTGGATTTATGAGACCCTTTCCCAATAGGCAAGAGTCATATCTACAAATCACCCAGCACCTGGCCTACTTTAGTTCCCTGTGAGGCTAGCAAAGGCAGAGGCCAAGGGCACAGACACTCAAGTAGTGGAATCTGCCACCACCCACCCAAGGAACATCACTGAAAATGTTACCCTCTGTGTCTCGACTTCCTAGCACATACCTCCCTGTCCACAGTAATAGGTCACACACTTGAACTCAACACATATAGCCATAGCACATACAGATGCCACGATGCACTGTGAGCTCCCATTCACCTAATGTCGGTGATGTGGGAGTCCCCTCTGTGTGCTGTGATTACCATTAATGAATAAAGAAACTGCCTTGGCCTGTTGATAGGGCAGAGCTTAGGTAGGCAGGGAAGACGGAACTGAATGCTGGGAGGAAGAGGGGCAGAGTCAGAGGAACACCATAGAGCCTCCAGAGACAGATGCTGGGAATTTACCTGGTAAGCCACTGCCATGTGGCCGATATACAGATGAATAAAAATGGGTTAAATTAATATAAGAGTTAGCCAGTAAGAAGCTAGAGCTAATGGGCCAAGCAGTGATTTAACAAATAGTTTCTATGTGGTTATTTTGGTTTTGGGTGGTGGAGACAAACAAGTGGCCCTTCCAGCTACATGTCGGGACTCTCCAAAACTGCTGTGTACCTTGCTTGCCACCTCCTTGACTTGGTTGATATGGTTCCCTTGCCCACAAAACCCTGCTGCACGGGTTTCTCCAGCACTCCTGAGATCCCCTAGCACCACTAATGGTCCTCAATTTACAGAGAACTTGAGCCCAAGATCACACTGGGTATGTGGCCAGCGAGTCTGCTTCAGAACATACAGCCTCCAGGAGACACGGGGTCCAGCAGCTCCAAAGAACATCCATGTGTGCACTCCTTCTACCAGCCCGGCTGTTTGTTTTTTTAACAAACACGCTCCAGGCAGACGGCTCAGTGCTGAGGACCCAGGAACGAGCAAGGCCAGCTGAGATAAGAGCCTGCAGCCAAGAGGAGCAGACAGATGTTAAACAAGGGATTACAAGCAAGGTGGGTGCCACAAAGACCTCCAGGAGTGACATAGAGGGACACCAGCACTTCCCGTTCCTATGAGGTCAGGTCGCCCTAAGGTTGGTCCTCTGGGGCCTCTGGGGCTGGCAGAGAACCATCTCAAAAAGTCCCAGGTCCACAGACTTGGTGCCTGGGGGCAGAGGGCACCCTGGGAGCTCAGAGAAGCACAGTAGAGACCTGAGTTGTAGGGTGATGCTTTCCAATCACTCACCCAATCTCCGGCAGGCTCCCTCTCCCAGCCAGCCACCTGATGGGGAGAATTAGTCTTAGTTCAAAGATAAGTAAACTGAGGCCTGGAAGAGTCGAGCGACCACCTGCTAAATATGCATACAGGTAACAGGGGAAACAATCAGCACCCAGCAGGCTGGTCTTACCCAGGATCCTTCATTTTATGACAGCATTTAGCAACAGAGAACTGGTGACCCTGACCATCGCGCTGAATGGGTGTCCAGCAAGGTAGCTCCAGTTATCAGCTCTGCAGCCTTCCACCATTTGTCTAACTTGTCTGCCTTGTTTCCCATCTGGAGCTCTGGCATGATAGCACTTCTGAAGGGTTTTCCTGCTGAGCCTGTCTCCTCTCCCTCTCCATCCCTCTGCTCAACCCGCTGGGCTCTGGGGCTCTTCTAACAGGCAGGACCTAACCCTTCTCAGCAGTTGGTGCAGGCTGTTCCCTCGGCCTGGAAGCCTTTCCTCCCCATAGCTCTGCTCAGAGACCTCCTTGGCATCCTGGCAGAAACTGGTCCTATGCCACCACCCTGGATGCCACTCAGCCTGTGTTTTTCTCCCTTACATGCCCACCAGCTCCCACTCCCAGCCTCTTGCAGCAGAGGGAGAGGTTTTGTTTCATTCACTGTTGTTTCCCAGCCAAGGCACTTGACTAAGGCCACCCCGAGTTAGCAAGCCCATAGAAGCCCATGCCAGACCTCTGCGCTTCCATGGCCTATGCATACCCTTGGCAGCTCAGAACAGGAGCCCTGTCTCTCTAGCCATCTGGTGGCCGGATTGGTTCTAAGCATACCTGCTCCCCAGTCAACCAGACAGCAAGGCCAAGGCAGATTGTATTCACAACTATACAAACAGGCTGCAGGACAACCTTCCTCCTATAAAGCGAATTCTGAAGAAGGGCACTGGATTCCATGGGCCCTTTTCTCCAGCACCCTGGAGCTGACAGGCAATGGGAAACCAGGCCTAGGCTTGGCAAAACCTTGCAGGGGCTCCAAGCCGAGTGCCAGGTCCCTGCCAGCTTTATTCTCCCAAACAGCCTCCAATTGTCCCAGTGGCTCCCAAGTTCCCTGAAGTCCTTCCAGAAACCACTCTCTCATGGGGACACACTCTCTCAAAGGGACCCCAGGCAGGCTGCTTCCTGCTGGACGGGCATGGTGGTCCCAGCCCCATAGGAGTCCCAGGATTTGCACACCCCGTTGAGAACTCACAACCCGCGGCTTGGCAAGAACAGAGAGCCAGAGCGGGCCACTGCTCTTGGCATTTGTATGCAGGTGCTGGCCCCGAACAAGAGCTAGACTCCATCAGCACAAAATTAAGCCCTCATGGAAATCAACCTTAAGAAGACAAATCCGGGCAAAAGGAACCACCTGCACCCTCTGGCTGGTTGAGAATTCTCCATTCTTAGGCCACATCCCAACCATCATCTGTAGGAGTTCCTTGGGGCTCAGATTGCTAGGCAAAGATTCATTTATCACCCATGGCGGTGCTGTACACCCAGGGATGGAGCCAGCATCTGTATCAGAATACAGTACCAAAAGCTTTCTAAAAGGCTCAGCCCAGTGCTCTCCTAATGGACTTGGTTTGTACATTAGTTACTTTTCTGTTGCTCTGACAAAAGTAGTTTAAGGAAGGGGGTGGTTGTTTGGGCTACGATCTTCCAGGGCAGGAAAATAATGGTGGCGGAAGCCGGAGGATGACTGGTCACATTGTATCCACAGTTAGGACGGAGAGAGAGGAAGTTAACCGGCAGCTGGGTTTCCCCTTTTACTCATTCTGAAACTCTAACCCGTAGGATGGTGCTGCCCACTGTTGGAATGGTTCTCGTCTCAATTAATCCCCTCAGAGGACTTCCTCACAGATGTCCCCAGAGGTCTGTCTCCTCCTGAGGTATTCTAGATCCTGTCTAGAATACCCCAATCTGCATCAACCATCACGGCTAGTATACATTCTTTTGACATGGTCCTGGCTGGTTCTGAAACATACCCGAGTGTGAGAATCACTTAGAGACAGGTTGTGACATAGCAGAAGGAACTTGTCATTTGTTAAGTAAACAGGCCCTTAGTGGGGGCCGTCCATGTGGGATTTCGGGGCAGCGATAAAAATGTGCTTAGTCTGCATGGACATTGTGCTACGATTTCTCTGACGTTTTCATACCCATCGCCTTCTTGCTACAACTCCTCGCAGGAATTTAGCAGATGAGAACCGCTGCATGAAGTTGCTCAGCTGGAAGGTGGCAGAGCCAGGTTGTGAACCCAGGTGAAGGCCCCAGAGCCTGTCCCTTTATTGTCCTACCACTGCATCTTGAAGCCCACAGCCTGATGAGAAAAGAAGAAACATTGTTGATATTCAAGGGAACGTGTCCCCAGGAAGGGGCCCTGCATGGGCTGGGGAGGCACAAGGGGTCCCTAGCCAATAGCAAGGAACCTACCTGATGGGGCTTGGGAACCCACTCCATAGAGCACTTAGTATTCTTGCAGAGGACCTGGGTTGTGTTCACAGCCTACCTATCGTAGCTCACAACCATTTTAACTCTAGTTCCAGGGGTCCCAAGGCCTTCTTCTGACCTCTGTAGACACCAAACACATATGCGATACGGATACATACAAGCAAGCAAAAACACTCATACATAAAATGAAATATAAGTCTAAAAGAAAGGAAGAAGGGAAAGAAGAGAGAAGGAGAGAAAGAGGAAGAAAGAGGAGTCTGATGAAATTCTTTAAATAAGGACCCCGAGAGTTGGTCTCCGACAGGTAAGAGCGAGCTGTGCAGATGTGACGGGAATGGCATTCTCTGCAAAGGGAAGAGCTCTACAAAGATGAACAGTTCTGTTTCCTGAAATGCCATGTGACAGTCACACAGATTCAGGGTGGATCCTGGTGACATGGAGGCTGAAGGGATGGTTTGCAGCCCCAAAACAACAGAGGAGCCATTGAGGTGTGGAGGACACCATCTTGTCACCAGGAAAACCACCTGGGTACAGCCTAGCTCCACTGGAGCAGAGACCGAAGGGGGAAAGACCCAGGTTCCAGAGGCTGGCAGGACCCAGCTGAGCAGTGACAGTGAGGGGCACTGCTGGGGCAGAATGGGCAGGAGTTGCCCAGAAGTAAGCTGGCAGATAGGTTTGGGGAAATCCTGGAGACAAGCAGGAGTAGGCAGGGGGAGCTGAGTCTGGGCCTGGGGTGGGTATAGATGAGCAAGTCCTGCTAGGAGTGTGTGTGTGGGAGTGCCTGGATGGAAGTCAAGTGGGACCTTTAAGGCTAGGGACAACACAGTCACTTTGTGGCAGGCCCCAGCACCAGCTTTGGCTCCCATCCGATGGCCACATTGCTTATCACCATTATGCCCATCTTCTCTCCTCTCTGCATCTGTGAGAGGGAAGTGGGGGAGGAGCCGTCAACCCTGCTGGTCTCTAAGAACCACACAGTTAGGGGAGAAGTGCCCACTTTCTGTGTGATTGATACCATACCTATCAGATACATGTTCAGGGCCCTAAAGGTACACTATTTCATTTGGAGTTTGGCACTGTGGAATCCCAGGACAGTCACTTGCAGAGAGTCACCCTCACCCCCACACAATAGAAGCCTTCCCGAGCTCCCTATGATGTGTTTCCATACATACCTACTGATAGGAAATTTTGGAGAAGTGAGGCTCAGTGGGACACAAGGACGAAGTGTCAGGATGCCCATTGGAAATGCATATGGCCCCAGACCCAAACTGGATCCCCACTTGGAGGTTCCCTAGCGGCAGGGGCCTCCTACCTCTGCCTCTGCACAGTGGAATCAACACTGGATGTGATCATGTGGCAGTTAAACATGCCAGTGGCTGTGCTCAGTGAACCTCAGCCCCGTAGACCCTGGTGCTTCCTCTATGTCTCGGTGTGAGACCTGGGGTCACTCCTTACCCATCTCTGTGCGGCAGCGCACCTGTGACCCCTCCTTCATTGCCCAGCAGCAGCCATCCTGCAGAACAGATGGGGGTGGACATGAGGAAGATGAGGAGGTGGAAGGTGAGAGAAAGGAGGGGGCCTTACCCCTGTTGGAACCTAGAGGAGGAACAGGAGAGCCTGGGACTAGTTTGCAACATCAGACCTGCCGAGTTAGCCTGGTGACAAAAGATATTACTACCAGATAATGGGTAAAGTGCCTTGTTATTTCATCAGCTGTGTCAAAGACGGCCTCTGAGAGTGGCCCAGGGCTTTCAGAAGCCCACATCCACCATAGGTGCTGATTATGGCAAGAGTAGCTGCCATGGGACAGAGAGAGGTGACACTGATGTGGGCCTCCGTCCTAGACTCCCAGGCCCAGCCCCAGGACAGGGACCCAAGATGTACATCCCAGGGATCACACATGCTAGTGCCAGCATGTCCCGTGGTGGAGTTTTTTAAAATTAATTAATTATTAGATTTTAATTTATATATACATATATATTACAATTATATACCTATGTGTAATGAGTCACAATCCCATTTACCTTCACTACCCCGCCTGCCCCCGCTGACCCTTTCTCTTCCTAACTGGTTCCCCTCCTACTCTCCTGTCTTTCTTGTTGTGTGCAGGTCTTGTGGTGGTGACCAGAGCTGCTGTGTGTTCTGGACTGCAATGGCTCTGTTATACCCAGAAGATAGCACTCCACTGAACTCCTTGCCATTCTCCAGGTTTTATAATCCTCCTGCTCCCCCTCCCATGATGTTACCTCGGCTTGGGCGAGGGTGATACGAAGAGATGAATCACGGTTGGTTCGGGAACTGAGCCACACAGACAAGGGCTGGAGATGACGTCATTCTTTTTGAGGTGATAAGTTACGCTTCGCTTTGCCAGACTTTCTGTAAATTGGGATAATCTCATATCATCTATTCCTAGGCCACATTCACAGTCCTTTAACAAACTCCATACGCTCACTGCAATGTGCCAGGCACTTTCTAGGTCCTGAGGATCCAACAGCAAACATTGTGACCTGAAGTTCCAATCTAAGTGATGTTTACATGGGGTTGGCACATAAATAAGTAAACAAACAGAAAGAAAACTACCAGAAGGTGACAGGAGCTATAAAATTTGGAGTCAGGCAGGAAGCTGGGTGCCAGGAAAGGGTGTTTTACAGAATAAGGAGGGACACTGGAACAGAGGCTCAAGGGACCCGCAGTAGTCACGGGAAGGCCCTGCGTTGGCCTCCACAGGCTCATTTGAGGAGGGAAGACCAGTGTGGCTGAAGCAAATTGGGAATGGAAGATTATACAATCCAGTTGAGGATGGAGGAGAGGGGGGTCCTTTGAAGCACTGTTGGCTGTGGAATCTGGGCTTAATTTTAAATGGTTCAAAGCAGGGGAAGGACATGATATGATCACTTGTTCTAAGCCCTCCTGGCTGCTGGTGAAGGGTGGAGGGGTCAGGATAGAGGCAGAAGAGCCTGGAGGAAGCCAGTGGTGGTTGAGGAAGGTGGTGGCTCAGCGGGAGGTGTGAATGGTGCCGGAGCAAGGCAGCATCCTAAAGGCACCGCCCACATCTGGGAATGAGGCCAGAGCGAGAGATCGAGACTTTAGTAGATGTGTGTGGTCCATTGCTTACCTAGCATGCACCTTACATATTGAAAGTGCTTGGTAAGTATCGCCCATCCCTGGTGTTTACAGGCACCACCCTGTAAAGACCAACCTGGCAGCTCGCCAAGAGGGCATTTCTGGACCCTACCAAGATACGGGTACATTCTGAAATCTGTTGGACCAGTTGACCTATGAGTGGGGAACAGAAGCAAACAGAGGAGTTTGTTGGAGAGGGCTGGTCCATGAGGCTGCCTGATGCCCAGAAGCAGCGTGCAGGCCAGGGAGTCTCCCCAGACCAGTGGGCTTGTTCGAAGAGAGCAAGAAGCAGGAACTGAGCCTCCCGAGCCTGTGAAGTTCTCCCTGGGATAAGGGGAGCTGTGTTCCCAGGGGTGAATTCCAACAGCACCTCCTTCCATATCCGCTGAGAAGTCTGTTTCCTGACCCTGGGGACCCCTGGGGGACAATAGCAGAGACTGATGCTCTTACTTCCTGAACCTTCCCAACACTACACAGGTCATCTGGACCCTCTCCATCTTGACCTAACAAATTCTGCAGAGTTTAGACTGCTGAGTGTGGGTGTGGGTGTTGTTGGGGGAGGGTGGCTTGGTCATCAAAGAGCATTACCGGGGCCTTTGTCCTTCTGTGGAAGAACCCACAGCCCTATGCCAGGGTAAGCTGGCATGGCAACCTGAACCCAAACTCCTCCATGGCATTGATGGATCCACACAAACAAGTTCTGGTTACCGGTGGCCAAGCCACACAGGACAGAACCACCTTTCCTGTTGGGAAATAGCCCAGGCGGGATCCCCCTTGCCCCCTTATCCACTTAGGATATGAGTCAGGGAAGGTCCCATTAGCACTTTTCCTCTTTTCTCCTCCCTGCCCAAATGAACCTGTGGGACAAGGGGAGAGGCGGGGCCATCTGGAGCTGCCCCACCTCCCTCCAGCCTGTAAAGTCACCCAGGACCATTGAGCCCATAGGCAATCCTCTACCAGCACCTAATGGTCTAAGCCTATGCTGGTGCCAGACTTAGGATACTGACTTGATGTTTAATCTCAAAGCAGTCCAGGCCTCACTTAAAGCCAAGTTCAGATAAAAGGTAATCAGGTTCGTAAATGGCTTCCAGCAAAGGCCAGCTGTCTGCTTATTAAATATTAAGCAGCGAGAACCTGGGAACATGCAATTGCAAGTTAGACTCTGAAGCAGATGCTGCCAAATGGGTTGGCCTGGTGCTCACAGTTGAGACCAACAGGGGACTACAAGTCACCATGCTGAGCTGCTGGCAATTGCCTGCATTTCCCGGGTGCCAGACTCTGGGTGACCTTACCAGATAAATAAATGTGGGCCCTAACTGGATGCCACAGGTAGGAAGGTTGATCTGTCCAGGGTCAGCCACGTGGTATTCATGCCTGCCAAGATTCCCACCCACAGATGCTCCTAGGGACAGGGTGACCTGGGAAAACACCTGCAAGGGCTTATGGGACTGAGATTGCAAA
Organism: Chionomys nivalis; assembly: GCF_950005125.1. Classification (NCBI taxonomy): domain Eukaryota; kingdom Metazoa; phylum Chordata; class Mammalia; order Rodentia; family Cricetidae; genus Chionomys; species Chionomys nivalis. The sequence continues at coordinate 45,356,034 of NC_080094.1, read as the reverse complement.
GGAAAAATGAAGAGAATTTAATGGACACATTCAGTCAGTCATTCAACAAACATTTATCCGATGCCTCCTGTGTAGCAAATGTTGAAAACTCTGGGAAATTGCAAATTAAATAGACTGAACTCTTTCTCTCGTGGTACTTAGAATTAACTGGGAGCTTTCGCCCTGCTAACGAATAAGGGTTTGCAGCATGAAAGGACAACAAAGGATCCAGGCAAAGGAAGGACTGGATGCGGTGGTGGAAGCTAGCAGCTGGAGTCCAATGGGCCACCGAGCTGAAGGACTTGGGTAAGTCCTAGGGATTTCAAAGGCTAGAGCAGTGACTGGTCTCAGGGATGATCCTCGGGCTCCCGGGGAAGAACACAGTCTGGTCCTGTAAGCTGCCATCTGCCATCAGGAGAAACAGTAAGGAAGGAAGATCTTGGGATGTGGCTCAGTTGGTAGAATATTTACCTATCATGCAAAAGGCCCTGGGGTCTATCTTTAGCAACACATAAAATCTGGTGTAGTGATACACACCTGTAATCCCAGCTCCTGGGAGGTGGCGGCAGGAGAATTAAAAGTGCAAGATCATTCTTGGCTCTGTGATGAGTTTGAAGTTAGCCTAAGTTACATGAGACTGTTTTTCAATAAAAGGAGAAGGAGGGAGGGACGGAGGGATGGCAGGAGAGATGGAGGAAGGAAGAGAGAGAGAGAGAGAGAGAGAGAGAGAGAGAGAGAGAGAGAGAGAGAGAGAGAGGCCCTACTGGATAGCTTGGGTTACTCAGCCTCCATCATGGATGGCTATCTCCTCCTTTATTGTCTATACACCTGCAGCGGCTAAGCCACCGCAAACATATTCTGGGAACACAAGCACCCTCATGTTGGCTGGAAGCACAGTCTGTGACCATCCAGGTGAGAAGCCGAATTCAGTGCAGAAGGACTCCAGTCTGCCAGCCGCAGAAATGTGCCAGCCAGCTGAACTTCTCCAAAGCCTTGTGTGAGCCAGGGGCTGAGCCTCATGAACCTCCGAGGTCACTCCCTGACCACGTGCATTCAATGAAAGGCTGAACCAAGAAGGAAGGGAAGAATGCAGTCGAAGATGCCACCAATTGCATAAGAGTTCCATCCTTGAATGTGGTTCTGGAAATCTAGAATCACACTGGCCCAAGATGCTACATTTCCACAGACCTAAAAGGCCTTACAAGTCTATAACCCTGTGGTGCCGAAACGTCATATAATTATGGAAAGACAAATACCATAGCTATTCCTTCCCCTTGGTAAAAGCCATCCTTCAGGAAAAAACCCCCGTACCCACAGCACCCAAAAGCAAGCAGGCCTGTTCTACTTCCAAATTTACTTTCTCCCCCCACCACCTTTCTCTCCCTCCCTCCGTCCCTCCGTCCCTCCCTTCCTCTCTCTCTCTTGCCTCCTTTCCATCCCTCTGTTTGCTCTCTCTCTCTCTCTCTCTCTCTCTCTCTCTCTCTCTCTCTCTCTCTCTCTCTCCCTGACTCTCTCTGTCTCTCTCCCTTTCTCCCTCCCTCCCTCTCTTTCTCTCTCCCTTCCTCTGCTCCCTTCTCTCCCTACTCCCTCTCTCTCCCTCCCCTTCCTCTCTAGCTTTGTGTATATGTGTTTGCTCATCTGCACACCCTCTCCACCATCCCTCCTCTAGGCCTGGAAGCCACACATTTGCCATCTGTATATAACCCAGTGATTAGCACCTCTAGCTGGAGGGGAGGAGTGTGGAACCCTTCTTTCTGCCTGCCAGGTAACCCTAAGTCAGAATATGTTACAGGGATACTCCAGCTCCCCCAGGAGAGGCCAGGATGGGGAAGAAGGCAGAAGCACACATAGCAAGATACATCAAAGAATGCCCCAGACCTGCAGATACACAGACACAGAAAGGCATGCATGTAGCACACAGATGCCACAGACAGCACAAATGCATATGTGCACAGTCCTCACACATCTGCAAACAATCACATACAGACACACAACCCACAGTGACATGCGAAGACAGAGACAAGCTCAGTACACTTGGATATTTACAAATAGATATATGTGTCCACACCCACGGGCAAACACATAACAGCACACTCAGAATCACACACACACACACACACACACACACACACGGCAATTGCACTGCACCGTCCACAAGTCCTCTAGATGGCAGATGGCAAAAGAGCCACTGTTTTCATTCGCAAGTCCCATTTAGTCACAAGACATTATTTTACAACCACCACGCGCACTGCCTGACACTGGACCCTCAGGAGACTACAGGGTGGTGACATAGTGGTGGAGAGGTGGGGAGCAGTTTCAGTCAGGCCCTGGGAACACAGAAGCAGCTGGAACAATGGCAGGCCTAGGATTTCTTGGAGCTATGAAAATGGATTGCCCCATGCTAGGTGGTGGTACACACCTTTAGTCCCAGCACTCAAAGGCAGAGGCAGGCAGATCTCTGTGAGTTCGAGTCCAGGCTGATCTACAGAGCTAGTTCTAGGACAGCCAAAGCTACACAAAGAAACACAGTCTTTGGGGGTGAGGGAAGGACTGCCCCTGAACAGGTAGTGAGGTCTTTATAAGAGCAGCTCAGCCTCCCCCACTGTCCTGGTAACGACAGCCCCTGCTTTCTTTGTGGTGAGCACAGCAATGGGGTTGGGGGTGGTGCAGTGGAATCTCCGGTGTGATGGCCAGCTGGGAGTGGAGGGTAAGAGTGAAGAGTCTAGTAGGAATGAGAGGTGGAGACCATGCCCAAAAGACCATGGTCTGGTCTTAATGCTAACCCAGTGGGATGTCTGGGCAGCCTGGCTCCTCATGCAGCCTGTTAGCTCAGTGAGCAGTGGGCACAGAAGAGCCCAGCCTTGACCCAGTGTGGTGAAGGTTCCTGTTGATATACATATTCAGTGAGACTTTCTGCTCCAAGAGCAATGGCATTCACTATACAGGCCTGGTGTGGCTCTTGTTCCTCAAAAGCCATTGCCGAGGGCTCATCAGAAACTACGCAGAGGAAGTGGTGTTTTGTCAGGCTTTCCCTCATACTCCAGCAGGCCCCATAGAAGGGACGCTACTCTATCCATAAAACAGGAATGATGCCAGAGGGAGGGGGACTCCCTGTCTGGGGAGGCAGCAGGAGCCGGACAAAAACACCTGTTTCTTGAGACAAGCCAGGCCAAACCAGGCCCTCCTCATAGAGCAACCTCAGCCCCTCTGAGAAGCTGCCAGCGCCCTTACAGGCAGAGTTTCCTGCTTCCTGCTCAACTCCTTTCATTGTCCTGTTACTTCTTGAGGCCTTACTGTGTACGGGCTCAGCTCAGGCACTTGGGAATAAAGGAAGAGTCTCCATGGAGCCCCCAAATGAGTGGAGAGTCGCCTCAGCCCATAATATGAAACATTTACAAGCCATCAGGAAACATCAGTGCACTCAAGAAAGAAAAAAAAAAGGAGGAAGGAGGTGGTGGAAAGCAAGAGCTCAGTTATAGACAGCATGGTGAGGCAGTCTTCCTGAGGGAACCGCATGTGAACAGAGCACAGTTATAGACAGTATGGTGAGGCGGCCTTCCTGAGGGGACTGCATGTGAACAGAGCAGGGAGAGCTGGAACACACAAGGCAGGTAACTGGAAAAGAAGGGTTGCTGTTATAGCCAACAGCTTGTGCAACGGCTCCGAGGCAGGGTCTCACTGAGCGTGTTCAAGGGACACTAAGAAGACGGGCATGGTTGGAATGGGGTGAATCATGCTGAAGCATGACTGGCCCTGAGAGGCCTTTGAAGCTACTCGAGAATTTCTGATCTCATTTCAAAACCGACGAGGAAGGCTTCTGGGGAGGTTTGAATGAACGAAGAACAGGGTGGAAAAGTCCAAGGAGAAAGGAGCCAGAGAGAATGTGAGAAAAGCAGGGGCCAGATGCAGGTAGCATGGTCTTTGGTTTATTATAGAAAGAGCCAAGAAGATTGGCTAATGGGGCTATGTGTAGGGAGGAAGAAAAAGAGATGTGTAAAGGGGACCCCAAGACACTATGCTGGAGGTATCCCACGAGCAGAGTCAAAATGGAGAAGGGGCCTTTATTCACACTTTAGGGATTTTGATCATTTACCTCCTTCCCTCCCTCCCTCCTTTCCTCCCCCCTCCCCACACCCAATAATCCTGATTTCAATGTGGCTTACAGATACACAGCGAGGGCAGGCAGACCTCAGAACAAACCAGGTCTCTCAGCCCCTGAGCTGTGCGAGCCATCGATGGAGTTAAAGCCATGTGACGCTGTCACTTCATTGGCCAGAGCCCGCGTGTCCTGACCTATTAGTAGCTATAGTCTCAGTGGTGAGGGGACCCAGAGAGGGTCCCGTGGGGTATCCCAAGCTCTGGACAAAGCAAAAGCCAGTTGTGAAGAGGAGGGGCAGTCTCACTGTTCACTGTCATTTTAAAGCCTGCCTCTGGAGCCTTCAACTTTTGTGCCTTGGACAAGAACCTTCCATTCTGCCTCAGTTTTTCTCACCTGTGGAGTGGGGATAAGATTGTATCCAGGGGTCCTGGGAAGAGAGTCACAGTGAGGAGTCAGAGACAGCGGACTCTTTCAGGACTGGGGCTTACAAGGGCTTACCCGTTGGCGTTGGCGCTGATTAGCAGTTTTGCTAGACACTCAGCCCTGGAACCCAGGTCTTTTGATATTCATAGATGTAATCAACATTCTGCCTGGGCACGCAATGGGGAAGGCTCAGCTCAGCACAGCTGGGCTGGCTCTGGGTAGAAGCAGATCCCCAGAGCTGGAGAACAGTGTTTAGGGCCTGACAGTGCACCCCACCCCTGATGAGCTTAGTCTGGGGAGCAGCAAGCTTGCTGGCTAGCTAGCTGTCTGCTCACTGCCTGCTTGCTTGCCTGCTGAGTGGTTCAGTCTTTTATTTTCCTGGGAAAGCACTAATTACCACATGGCTCCCGGGGGGGGGGGGGGGCGTGGGGGGCGGGATGTGAATGATCTGTCTTAGGCCCTCCCCACTTGGGAGCATTGTTGCCTTCTCAGAGAAGGTGCTGTTCTGACCTCCGCCTCCCCCCCCCCGCCCGTCCCCCCCAAGAATCCAGAGGGCAGGAGCAAACTGACCATCAACAGGAAAGCTGGGGCTGGGCTCACAAACCATTCTCATCTTAGCTCAGTGTGGTCCCCAGACCAGTGGCATCAGCTTCCTGGGGCCCTTGCTAAACATGCAGATTCTCAGACTTTACCTGACACCTACTGAATTTGGGATGGGGTTTTGGAACCTCTGTTTAACCATCTTTCCAGGGGATCTGAAGTTCACCCACACTGGTAAAATCACAGATGTGGGGGGGATGTGGTTGAAGAGGGGGTTGACAAGTGTGGTCGCGGCACAGGCTGGTAGGGAGATACCTGCCTTCACTTGTGGGCTCTTGGGACTCCTCACAAGGCCATCTGGGATAGATCACGTCATACACTTAATAGATCCTAATTTAAATCCCACTGTTCAGTGTTGAAAGTCCTGAGGCTTCAGTTCCAGGGGAAACAATTGTAATATGAACTTATTTAACCCTTACGAGAAACATTTGGGTAGGGCCCCATCGCTGTCCTAATCGGGCACAGGCAAGGAGGCCATGATGGTAACTTGCTCCGTGGCTAATGTCAGTATGCTAAACTTGGAGCCGTTGGGTCTGGCCCCAGACACAAGCACTGAACCTTTAGCCTGAGCCAACCTGTAGGGAGGCGGAAGAAATGCAAAAAGGGTCACCATAATGACACACATCAACACATGCTGATAAACAAACAAACAAACAAACAAATAAACAAATAATAAGTAGGGAAGAGGACAGGGCATAGCGTGCAGGGGGAAGAGAGGTATGACCAACAGCGATCCCTGGCAAGACCACGCTGAGAGAGGTCTAGTAGGAGGGGTGTCTTCAACTTTTGCCTTTCTTTGCTGTAAAATGAAGTAGTGACCTGCACCCCTACCAGGTGTGGCATGACCATGCCACAAGTACAAGACTGCAAAGCATAGTAGATGCTGAAAAAAATATATAAGTATTATTATTGTTATGTTGAGAGCTGAATTCAAATCTTGACTACTTGAGAGCCTAAGGGCTGTGTGTCCTAGGTAAGTCACGACACCCCTCAGAGCCTCTCTTTCTACAGCTACAAAATAAGAATGACTGCAGCTACCCCCAGAAAGGGGTGGCTGTCAGGCCCCATGTGGCCCACCTGAGGGTCAGGAAACACACGGGAGGAGCTAGTCGATCGCCTCACTCCGCGCTTCCAGCCCCTTCAGCAGCTTCCTTCCAGTACAGCTGGCCCATGCTCCCAGCTGCCCAGGGGTCTGTGATACTTATTTTTAATTGTTCTGGCTTCAGAGTTGAGGCCTCTAACTCTAAATGGCTCCTCTTGCCCTGCGAAAATAGGTCGTTGGCAGCTCAAGCCTCCTGACAGGTCCCACACAAAGGCAGCCAGGCCTGGCCTGCTGATGCCAGCCCAGGGCTACGGGAATCAAGAGCAAACATGAACAAGGCTGTATCAGCAGTGCGGAGTCTCTGCAGGCCCCAGCATGCCTGGCAGAATGGCCCTGGTCAAGTCAATGTCTGTCTGGCCTTGTTCCTTTCATCTAGAGATACAAAGGGGTGGCTGGTGTGTGTGTGGGGGGGGGAGTAAACGAGAGAACACGGGTCTTTGGGCCTGGCGCACAAGGGGATGCTTTTGTCACTCTTACAGAGGCCAGAACCTCCTGAGGTTGCATTCACATCCTGGCCACTCACAGCCGCCGCCGCTCATATTAAAGTTGTTTTTCTTAGTTCTTTTGCATGGACTGGGGCAAAAAAAAAAAAAAAAAAAAAAAAAAAAAAAAAAAAAAAAAAAGCCATTGTTGCTTAAGTGAAATCCCTTGTGTCTTAGCTTTGAAGTCCCCAGATTCTTCCCCTCCTCCTGCTCATTCAAGTCTCCTCTCTGGTACTCCTGCAACACCTACACCACACCACACACACACACACACACACGGGCAGAGATGAAATTAAATCTTTACTGTACAGCCTCATAGAAAAGGATTGCTTGGCTGTGGAGAATGGACAGGAGAGGGGGAGAAATGGGCACGGGTGAGAGGGCACACAGCCTCCCCATCTTGCCTTTGAGAACTGCATTGCCCCTCTTCATGGGTGCCCTTGGCTCTTCTCTAGGTATTCCTCCGTGGACTACGGATGCTCACCTGACATGGGGAGCAGTACAGGTTAATCCATCAGCTCCCTGAGCACATGGTCTTGTGCCTGGTCTGTTCCTCCCAACTGCCACATCTCTATCACCCAGCGCACCGTCAAGGACGTAGTAGACAATGCACACAGCAAGTGCATGAATGAATAACATCTGAATTACAGCACTCAGTCTGGCTGCTATGATAACTGGCCCGTATCAATTATCTGTCATCATCCCTGTGACCCTAGGAAGGCTGTACCGAAGCCCACTTAGCTTACACGTTTGCCCACGAGTCTCAGTGGACGCACAGTAACTGATGGGTGAGCACAAGTGACTTTTATGTGGACAAATGTCAACTCCCCCACACTAGGATGTGAGAGTGAAGGGGGTAGTTGGGAAGCTCTGCTGAGCGCCTTTGCCAAAGATGCTATATATAAATAGCAGGTGGTACAACGCTGCTTATTCTTCCTAATCCCCCGGTTGCTAATCCCAGGCAGCTCTGTGTCTAGGAGTGTGTGCCTGCCCCAGAACTATGTCTCAGCAGCACAGGGCTGGAGGCTACATCGTCTCTGACTCCAGCCCCCTGGCACCCCAGGCAGATTTTGGAGGCTCTACTGGACACCTCCACGATCCTGCCCGACATCATCTAAAGAGCTGGAGACTCCCTGCAGCCTACTTCGGATGCTAGAACCAGGTTCTTTCTTGCCTAGTCCCCTGACTCCACACTCTCCTCCCTCTAGCTCTCTCTATTCCAAGTATAGTGGCCTCCTGAGCATATAAATCAAGCATGGTAGTCCCTACTTGATCCTGCCTGCAGCGGTTCCCATGCACAGAGTCAATTCTCTTAGTCTTCTGGACTACCCTCCAGACATGCTGGCGACACACCGTTGTCCTTAGCTAAATAAGTGAACGCACATGTGCGCACATACACTCCTTACCGGACCTTCTCTGTTCATTCTTTCGGCTTGTGTGTACCTGCATCTTCTACTAGACTGTGGGCAGGTTCTTGTTGTAATCCCCTAGGCCCAAAGATAGACAACTGATATTCCTGCTAGGGTTGCCCTGTGGTCCCGCCAGGACTGCTGCCAAACACTTCTCAAACACCGTCCTTGCCCTTGGTACATGGTAAGCTCTTCTTAAAATGCAGTGCAAATATCAACTCATGTAACCCTCCCAATGGCAGTTCTGGGTCGCTGCTCACATTGGCCAGGCTGCTTAAAGGAAGCCAAGACACAGAAACAAGGTCTTTCTCCAAGTCTGCAGCTTATGAGCTGGGGAGAAAGGATCGAAATCTTGGGCGCTGGTCCCTCTGCCCAACAGCTGCACCTTGCTTGCCTCTCTGGAAGAAAAAACACAGAACCAGGCTTTTGGCCAGAGGTGCAGAGACAGAGGGGTGCCAATGCATAAGGGGCTTTCTGCCGGACAGGCCTTAGGCAATCACCCTCCCTGTATGAGCCTCAACATCCTCTTTATTAAGAGACCGAGCCAGCAGGGCCCCCTTTGCTTCATTATGTCCCTCAGCTGCCATCATGGGAAGCAAAATCGGCTATCTCTGAACTTCCTTCAACTAGGAAAGTCTCCAATTAGTTGAGGATCTTGATGCTTCTTCCCCGCCCTGGTGCACAGTCTTCCTCAGATGACCAACCACTTGAGTGCTTCTGGTGTTCCCCCAAGGAAAGGTGGAGCGAGGGTGCATTTTGCATCCAGAGGCTCCTTTGGGATGATTAGTTGTCCTTTCTCCCATCTTCCTCGTTAGGGTCACTGTTTTGCAGTCCAGGCCTCTCCCAGCACAGTTCCGTCTGTGCCCCTCTCCAACCTCAATCTATTCTCCCTGATGAGAAGGCCTCTGGTCAGTCTCCTCCCTAAGGCCCAGTCCTACCCTTCTCCTTTCGCTGCCACCCCTTTCTTCCTGCTCCTCTCCCCCAGTGCGTCTTTACCAAGAGGCACTGAAGTCCTTCCTACACACACGCTATTTTTGTACCATCACTCTCTCCTTCCTCTCCCCCTTCCCCCTGCATTTACTTCCTGCTTTTGCTTTACCTCGGACCATCTTGGAAAGATTTGGGCCCCTAGGACCCACACCCACCCGGGGGCCGACCTTCTGCTTTGGGACACATGGACAGAGCCTCTTGGGGAGGGGCAGAAAGCAACCCTCCCCGCCTCCTCCGTTCTCTACCCTGGGCCAGCGCGCCACGGGCAGCCTCTTGCCCACCGGAGGGGAGGACTGGCCAGGGTGAGAGGCCGAGGCTAGTGGCAATCGGCCGCCACTTCCCCAGTCCACCTTAAGAGGACGGAGTAGCCAGCCCGCGGCGCCGACCTCAGAAAAACAAGTTTGCGCAAAGTGCTGCGCGGCCAGTCTCTGGGCAGCGGGAGCGGTGCTTCCACCGCCTGGCAGCCCTGCGCGCGGCGGCGCAGGTCCGAGCGGCTGGCGGGGACCCGCACGGGCAGAGCGGGCTCGCGCAGAGCCGAGGCGGGCGGCGCAGCTCGCGGGGCGCACTGGGGCGCGGGCGGGAAGGTGCGGGCGCGGGGCGGGGGCGCTCGGCCGGGCCGCCCTCGCGCTGGCCTCGCGACGGCTCCGCGCCGCCCGCACTCGCTCTGCGAGCTGTCTCTGCTCGCGCTCGCTCTCGGTGCTCGGTCCCCGCTCCCTCTCCCTCTTCCTCTCCCCCTCTCTCCCTCGCTATCCGCTCCCCCGCCCCCGTGCCTCTGGCTCTGCGCCTGGCTCCCTCGGGTCCGCTCCCCTTTCCCGCCGGCCTGGCCCGGCGTCACGCTCCTGGAGTCTCCCCGCTCGGCGTCTCGTTGTAGGAGGGGGTCAGATCACCCCGCCGGGCGGTGGCGCTGGGGGGCAGCGGAGGGGGAGGGGCCTTAGTCGTTCGCCCGCGCCGCCCGCCAGCCTGCCGAGCGCGCTCACCGCCGCTCTCCCTCCTTGCTCTGCAGCCGCGGCCCATGGAGCCCGCCGGCCCGGCCCCTGGCCGCCTAGGGCCGCTGCTCTGCCTGCTGCTCTTCGTGTCCTGTTCCTGTTCAGGTAAGCACCCTCAGCTCCCCACTGCCACCCTCCCCAGGCTGCGGCTCAGGCCCCGCACACTGCCGCTCAGCTCATGTCGACGGATGCCTGTAACCGGGGTTACAGATGCAAAATTGAGGCCCAGAGAGGGTCAGCCACTTGCCCAAGGTCACATAGCCAAGGCTAGAAAGCCAGGATAGAACTCTTCTTCTACGGATCTGCCCTGTGGACTGTGACTGGGTAGCCCTGCGCTGAGCAGCAAGGTATAGGAATGAGTTGGTTTTTACCGTACCCATTGCCCAACCCGAATGAGGAGGCAGGCTGGCGATTGCTTTCGGCAGTAGGGCGCCTGGCTTCCCCAGTAGCTCCCTTGCTAGACTTGATTGGAGAGAGGGTGGGGGGCAGAGGTCCTCCCGCGCTGCTGGGCTGTTGGGATGAGGGAAGAGTAAGCTCTCCCCCTAGTACCAGAGCAAGCCTGTTAGTGTATAGAGGTGTGTGTGTGAGGGGAGAGAGGCCTGGGTAATCAGCAGACCCTTGGGAGACACAGTGGGTTTACCTGTGGTGGCACAGCCTCTCCCTGGATGATCTCCTCCCGCTACCCTCCTGCCTTCCTTAGGCAGGCTTCCAGAAGCTCCCTGCAGTTCCCGCATGTACCTGTGGCTCTGAGCTTGTCTTCTTTGTTGGTCTACATCAAACACCTGGCTGTCTCCAGCAGGAGGGCTCTGAAGGCCGGTTGGCCAAGGAGTGAGGTCACCATTCAGGAGTCCTGCATCTTAAAAGGGTTTTGCAAAAATCCTGGGTCTCTCCAGGAAGGATAGGAAGGTCAGAGACATAGCTGGGGAGGGAGAAAAGGGAGCCTTGTTTAGTGTCTTCTTGGATCGGTGTTATGAGCATAGGGATCTCTGTACCACCCTGCTTTTGCAAGGAGGTAAAGATGTTCTCGGCATTCCCTCCCTCCTCACCAATGTTTGCCTAGAGCCTGGCATCCGATAGCAGCATAGAAAGAGGGGCGAGAGAGCCAGCCCCAGGGAAGAGAGAACCGGCAAGCTGGAAGAGGTGGGGCAGCCAGGAGGTTTCCCCTGATCCCCGGGAACCCACCAAGTGCCCCTCCCCATTCATAGTTTTCAGTCACTGTTGGGTCCTTTCAGGGCCAACTGATGCATTTTGCCTCTCTCCTATGAGTGGTGCTGGGGTCTGATCTGCTTCCTCCTGCCTTGCCAGTGACCCAGCCTTGCCCTGCCATCCTCCAGGACTCAGGAGCCCACAGGCATATCTCTGACGTCCAGAAAGCTGGGCTCAGATTAATATCTAAATGCTTACCCTAGACCTCTTTCTGACCAGGCCCCTATGGTTCAGTCCCTGGCAAATGGGTAGTGACTGTCAAGTGTTCAACCCAGCAGCCTGCCCTTCCTGGGCTCTGGCTGGGGGATGACAGCACCTTTCTTAGGAGCATATCCATCCCCCCTTCCCCACCCTGACTTTTAAAAACTATCTATAAAATGGTAAAGCTGGACCTTCAGTTCCAACCCATTCATCATTAGTAACCTGAAACGGTGGGAGTGGTGGAGGGCCATAGGTTAACTTCATAGTGTTAAGTCTTGGGAGGTGAGAATGAGATTCTCGGTGAGGAAGGGGGCGGGTGTATGGCCACTGAGCTGCAGCCTCCCAGCAACTTGCACCCTTAGTCCACTGGGGTGCGGCTTCAAGATCACATCTTTCCTATGGGAGGGGACTTCAGCCCCCACTGGACTCAGTCTCCCTTATTCAGGGTGTGGTATTTACAGCCAAGAAGAAGTCAGCTAGAAGGATGGGCAGGTAGAAGGCAGTGGTCCAGTTTTCTAGGAACATGGATTTGTTTGAGCAAGGAACCCAAATGTCAGCTTAGAGAGGACTGCTTTGGGTGGAATGACTGCTGTCTCTGGCAGAACTGTCATCCTGTGAGGTGTCATGTGATTGCTGGGCTTCACAAGATCACTGCTTGGGTGAAGGGAGCTGGTCATGTGAATTATTGCCTCCGGGAGGCAGGAGAGGAAGTTTCTAAAGATTGCACTTGACACAGATGATGCCAAAGGAAAATTCTAAAAGGACTCCGGTGAAGTCACCGCCATGGGTTCTTGCAGCCGGTGTAGGGACCGAGCCTGAGATTCCCAATGAGATGGGAACAGGCTTCAGAGTCGACTACAGGATGCTCACCTGGCCCCGGCTGGGACTCTTCTGCTCCAGTAGGAGGTGTCCCAGGGAAGTCGAGGTTCCAGTTTTGAGGGCCAGTGGCCCCTCCAGTGAACCTGTGACCCTTGGGTAGATGCTAGCATGCCGGTGGCTCCTCTGTGCTTTCCTAAGCCCTGTAGCTGTTCTCACTTCCTCTTTCATAGGAAAAAGGGGGTGCAGTGGGAGCTAGGTGCAGTGCTTGACGTGCAGAGGATTTTGGAAGGTTCATTGACGGCTTGGTGTTCTCTGGCTCCTTTGTGGCCATTAATTTTCCCTGCCCCCATGTCATGGGGACACAGGGGCTGATTTTTCTTTGCTTGCACTCAGTCCGTAAGAAGTCCTGATTTGAACTGCGTGTCGAGAGAGGGAAGAGAACCCATGTTTACAAAGTAGCTCACTGCGTTCCAGGCCTGGTACCTTGTCTACACTGCCTCATTTACCAGCGGTGAGCCATTTGGCTCTTCTTACCAGTGATATACAGATGAGGAAAACTGAGTCCAAAACTTGTCCCGGGTGTAAGTGGTAAAGGAGCCAGAATTCCGGATTCAGCTTCTGGTGGGAGGAATAAATGGCTTGGGAGCATGCAGTCCACACTGTTGGGATAAGAAGAGTCACCTGAGGCTTAGCTGGAGAGTTCTGGGGAGGCTCCTGTGAGCAAAGGCTTTTGGTTGAGCCTCCCTGCAGCCCACTGAGCGGGGCCCTGGCAGCCTCTTGGCTGCACAGATGTCAACACACGGGGAGTGATGTGGCTCGAACAGAGGCCCCATCTGGGCTGGTGAGCTCTGGATTCCCCGGCACTGGAAGGCTCCTCCCTGCGTCTTGCCCTTTGCAACAGATGGAGCGCAGTGGGCGAAAGGAAGGGAGTCTAAAAGTGCTGAGTGGCTCCCACATGCACCCCCTCGCTGCTTGCAGTGCCTGCGTGTGACAGGTTATTTCTTATTTGTCATCATGGGCTGATGGAAGCGGACCCTCCTTAACTGTGCTCAGACTCCTGTGCACAGCTGTGAGGACCGCTCTGACCATGCCATCAGGTCACGCCCCAGCTCCACCACTCCCGGGTGGTTGTTTGAACTAAATTTCCTGGAAGAAAAAAAAAAACAACAACACCAGGGCCTGGGTGTCCCCCCACCAGACCTCAGTTCCTACATGTTTTCCAACAGGCATACAGTTCATATGCTGTGAGCTCACAGGGCTTCTCCACTGCAGACTGAAGTCTGAAGGGCCACTCACCCCCCACCCCCAAGGCCAGAGGAATCCCACATGGGAGACCCCACCACCACCGCATGAACAAGAAGCATTGATTTGTACTATCTCTGTTAATGTGCAACCTAACCCAGTTTGGCTCTTGGACAAATCCGTGTGCCTGGCTAGCTTCTTATCTCTCTACCTTTGCTTCTGCTGTTCCATCAGAAATGACCTTTTCTGCACATCCTTGTCTCCCTTTGTCTTAACCCTCATCCTCCCAGGTTCACTCTACATGCCTCCCGCTCCAAGGAGCTGATTCCTCTGACCCTCTCCCATGGCTACTTACTACATCTTCTCTGTTTGGTGCCTGTGTATTGCGTGTTTAACTCTCAGATCTGCTTCTGCAGCCCCACTGACTATTAGCCTCACCGTGTACACACAACAGTGCCAGGACCCCCCGGGGAGTCAGGTCTGGTCCTGCCACCTACTTGAACAATTTGCTGAACTTCTCTGGGTCTCCTTTTTTCCCTCTAGAAACGAGGGATGTCATTAACAGCTGTTTCTCAGGGAATAAGTCAATTAATGCAGATTCAGATGGTGCTTGAAGCATGCCTGGTGCCTGTAAGCTATCATGCAATCGCTGCTTTATGCTTTTTGACTTGCCTGTCCTAGTACCTGTTAGCCCTCATGTAGCCAGTGTTTCTTCCTGTTTGACTTGCTCATATATAACATGGGTATGGATTTTTGTAAAGCAGTCCATCTAGCATGGCTCCTGCACATAGTGGGCACTCAGAAGACAAGGACCACAAGTAAATGTCAGTATGGCTCAGTGATCTCTTTTCCCCTGAAGCTTCCTCCTGGGGGATGGACAGGTTGTGAGGAAACCAGCACTGTGATCTAATTGCCTTGTTAGTGCCAGTGAGCTCTGGACCCAACCTGACTCTAGGTGTCTCCCTCTGGACTCAGTGTCTGGAATTGTGGCTTCCCAACCCTGGAAAGCTGGAGGGGCTGGGAGCTGCTCCCCGTGCAGTGGGATAGAGGGCCGACTGAGCTTAGCACGGGTCTCCAGGTACAGTCAGGTCAGGCCAGGCCCAGGAGGGAGATGCCAGGCCTCCTACGATACAAGCCAACACTTTTAAAACAGGGCTGGGCATTTCCAGCCAGAGTCCTGGCAAGGTCCTCGATTCTGTGAGAAAATTCTAAAAATAACCATCATAATCCTGGCCTCCGTGTGTGATCCTAGTGGGTCTCAGAGCTACCCTGGGGGAGGCACCATTGATGATTGATTGATCATCTAACCCACTTGACCAGGAAGGGGATGATGGCTCAGCAAGGTGTCTGCATCGGATGGCCACCCAGATCAATCAGCCTAGGCTTCCAAGCCTGTGCTCCACCCGGCTTTAGACATCTCCTTGCTTTGTTTGACAAGTAGGGAGGCCGATGACCAGGGCTTCCGGCACCCCACTCTCTTGAGAGAGCTCATATAGTTTTATTGATCAGTGTATCCTCCAGGAGATGAGGACAGCAGATGTTTCCAAAATGTGCTCTCACCCACATGCTGGAGAGGGGGGCGTCTATTATGATGGCCGATGCCGTTTTCCTGTTCATACAGGGTTCCTGGAACCCTGGCAGGATGGGTCTTCCCTGTCAAGTGCCTTGCCAAGCTTTTGGTCCAGGAAGATGTGGAACAGCAGAGGCAGAAGTAGAAAGCATACAGCGTGGTCCTCGGTGCCAGAAGGATTTCCTGGCACATCCATTTGGGGCTCTGAAGCTTCAGATCAGTTTAGTATCTGAGGACATGCGATGCTGGGGTCGGAGGAGATGGGACACTGGAGTGAGCAGCTGCTGGGAAAGTGGCTAGAATAGATGATGGCCGTAGCAGGTCCATACAGACATTGCCCCATGCTCCAAGCCAGCCATTCTTACCTTCCAGAAACAGGAGCATAAGGTGGCCAACAATGCTCAGTGTACCTGTCCTTGGTACAAAACACATGTTGTCTTCCCATATTCTTCCATTTTTTTGGAAAACTTCAGACATGTGCAGAATAAAAAGAAATGATAAAAATGGCCCAGCTTCAATACCAAATGACTTTCTGTCTTTCTTGTTTCTCCTGGCTTTCCTGGGTTGTGTGAACATGCTCAAGGAGTCTTGCACAGCACATCGGACACAGCCATTCCTCATAGATGCTCAGATTATGTGTCTTCCTGTGCGCTGTTGTCCGATCTTCACAGAGAGCCAAAAGTATGGATTTTACCCATTTCATAGATAAAGAGACCGAGGCTCCCAGAAGCCAAGCAAGGCTCCTTCGAAGCCACTCAGCCAGCTAGAACCCAAGCCATAGTCTGCTTACTCTTGATTGCTGTGCCGTCCATATCAGAGTAATTTCAATTATATTTGTGCAGTGTTCTTGAGCATGTGGTAGGTGCCACTGGATTGAACAGCTGCTTCAGGTTCAGGTCCCTGGAGCTGTGGCTGTGAACAAGGTAGGCACATCCCCTGCTCTCATGAGCTGGCATTCTAATGAGAGAGCAAAAACACACCCAAGTAAACAAATGATAGTTTGTCGCCAGCCATTTCTGTCTATGCTTGCTTGTTTCTTGTTTGGTTCTTTCAGCCCAGTCTCCCCAGCTAGGATATAGGCTATATGAGGGTAGAGACAGTGACGGGGGCCTACTGGGACCTTAGCCCAGGACCTGGCCCACAGTGGGTGGGTCAGTGAACTAGAGGAACAACATGCGTATGAAAACCCCCTTTTTAAAGAGAAAGCCTGTGAGCCATGAGGTTGCACGGGCAGAGACTACTTCCCCAGATGCCACAAAGTCCTCCTCCAGGGCCCAGGCCATGACTATGCTACAAATCTCTCCCAGTGCGCTGCAATCCCAGGAAGTGCATGCCAGTGCCTGATACGGACAACAACGGAACAGCCCCAACACGGGTGTGTAAATCCCACTGTACACGCCCTCCCGCTTCAGACTCCATGGTGATAGTCACCTCACAGGTGCTGATGCTGGCGTGGGAAGTGCTGTGTGAGGAGGACCCCAATCCTGTGACTTCGCCAAGGCATCCAGTTAGGCAGTCTGGTGAGAGCCGGTGAAGACGTCCAGAAAGGTGTGAGTGAGGTCCCCCAACCTCCCTGTGGCCTTGACCCCATGGTACTCCAGAGTCAGGCGGTGATGGTTCTATCCTGCCGGGTCCCTGTAGAGGCTTCATTCATGAGGCCTGCTCTGCTCTATTTGGTGTTGGTAGTCTTTAGGAGTCTTTATGGCCCTCTATATCCTAGCCTCATGTTATGTGGACTACAGAGGGCAGATAGAGTCCCCAACCTCATTGAATTTTCCTTCTAAAAGGGAGGCTTCGACAGGTCTCTCCAGCTGTGGCACCCTGGCCAGCTTTCCTTTGGCACAGGAGACCACGCGGCAGGCACCCTCTGTGCGCTCATTCCTGGCTGACACGGGGACACGCGTCTTCTTTCTGCTCTGTGCACTCTGGCTTCCCTGTCTGCAATCTGGAACCCTTTCTCACCGTTCTTCCCTGCACAGAGGCCGTGAAGGGTTAAGGGAACTGATAGCTGAGCTGGAAAAGCTCTACGAAAGGAATCAGTGAATCACGTCAGCTTAGCTGGGGAGAGAGCCCACCCGGAGACTGCCTTCTGCTGGCTTGGGGCATGGTAACCGTGGTGGATGTTGCTTAATAGGTGCGTGCTGCCTTCAGTAAAGCCTTAAGCCTGACCAGGAGAATGCGCACAGACCCGTGACAGCCTAAGAATATAGAACTCTGGGCAGGAGGCCGCATCTTGACAGAAGCACCCTCACAGGGTGGTGCCAGGTCTCAGGCTTGAGGGCTCCAGGCCTCATATGGAGGAAGGACTGGTAGCAGCAGCTGATGTCTTATGGGGCTGTCTGGTCTGTCCATTGCCCTAGGAGGGCATGCTGGGCAACACGGTGCTTCTTTCAGAGCAAGTCAGGGCTGGAAGTTGGGAGGCAGCCAACGGGTTCCTAACCTCCACCCTCACTTCCGGGAGGGAAGAAGGCTCTTAGGTTTCTGAGACACCACTCCAGGGACAGTGACAGTAATGACTTCAACCTCTCTCAGCGACTTCTGGTCCCCAGAGGTCCATTACAGTTCAAAGGACATTCTCAGTACACATATATTTGCAGTTTTTGTGGCTTTTTTCTTTTCTTTTTCTTTTCTTTTTTTCCCCAGCTGTGGGGCAAACATGGCCAGGCCACAAGCATGGCTTTGTCACTTTCAGGTTCTGTCTGACCCGGCTGCTGCTCATCAAGTCACTGGCCAGTGTGTCTGTCTACGCGGTGGTTTTGTGTATTTTAGGGCAGAGAGACCCCGAAGCCCCTCCAGCTGAAGGACATAGCCATCTCTTTTCTCCTCCGTTAAACACCCAGACACACGGGAGTCGCTGCCTGCACTGAGCACTTGCCCGCCTGGGTCCGGCGCTGAGCTCCTTAAGTGTGCTGGCCCCTTCCACCTGTGGCATAAACCTAATAGCAACACCAGCCTCCGTTTACAGCGAAGCTAGAGGCCCACAGTGCTTAGGACGCTAACTGGACTCTCAACTGGGAGGAGGATGAGAATCCAAACCAAAACATAACTTTTAGCAAATGCTGGCCGCTGCTCTAAACCTGAGGAGTGAAACTGAGTCCCTGTTCTCGGAGTGCTTACAAGTCAGTCCAAGGTGGAGAATCGGACACTAAGAACACGGAGTAAATGTGCAGTGTGTTAAGTAGTAGGTGATACATGGAAAACGCAAACAGAGCAAAGCGCAGGCCGCACCGTTTCATGCAGGTGGCAAGGAATGTTCCAGATAGACCTGCGTGAGGGGACATGCCATGTATGTGAACATCTAAGGAATGGAGCAATGGGCAGATGGGACGGCACATGCCGAGGCTCTGGGGTGGTCAGGGAATCTGGTATGATTGCAAAAGAACAAGGACACAGGGGCCTGGGGGGGAGTCTTGGTGTAGTGGGGGCCTCAGCAAAGAACAGAGGGGAGATGCCCCTGGTTGAAGCCTCGACTACGAGGAGCGTGGCTTGTGGAGAGATGAGGTGGAGTCAGGGAGGCCACTGGGGCGGAGTGCAGTGGAGGGGGAGCGGAATAGGAAGATGGAGTTCATCCATAGCTTGGGATTTGAGCCAGCAGGATTGGCTAATGGGTGGAGTGTGCAGCCCAGGAGAGAGGAATGAGAGGCCACGTGGGTCTCCACTCAGCACTGAACATGTGTTTTCAAGTAGGGGCAGGGCTGGATCCCTGCCTACAGATGAGGGAGCTGCTTTGCCAAGTCACCCCTCTGGGGACAAGACATGCAGGCCTCTAACCCCACGCCAGAGCTCGGCACTGTCTGGGTACCTTAGGAGTTTACTGCCTCACAGAGAAGCCACCAGGGACGTGGCACCATGCCCAGTCGTCAGAGTTGCCTGCAGTGGAGATAAAGTGGAGGCTCTTCCTGTTGACCAGGCCTCCTGTCTCTGACTCGGATGCTTCAGGGTGGGTGGTAGCGCCTACTGCACCATCTGGACTTGTCTACTCGGTGGTCTGTCCAGCGGTGCCAGCAGAGGGTCCAGGGATGGTCTGCCCCCCAAATGTGCATTGGAAGCTATTCTCCCAAATACTAAGTTGGCCCAGCTCTAGGCCAGTCCCATTCCAGTTTGTTGCTGAATTTCCACAGACTTTGCTCTGGTCCCTGCCTGCGAGGCCCTTGCCTCACCTCACCTCTTTGTCTTTACTCATGGTTTCTCCTGCTTTTACCTGGTCTCTGTCGGCTTCAAGACCCGGCTCAGGGACCACCACCTTCAGGAGGTCTTCTTGGAGTCAGCCCCTTGCCAAGAGCCCCCCAAGGTTCCTTTCATGATACTTAGCAACTGATATGTAGCCATGACTTGTTTTATGGATGCCCCCAGAGTAAGCTGTTGAAGGATAAGGCCCAACTTCCTCATTTTCCTGTGGTGTTAGTCTAGGACAGGCCCTGCCAGTGGAGGAGGCTTTGTAGGCGGGAATAGATGAATCATTCGGAGGAAAACCACTGACCAGCCACAGATGTTAGAGCCCTAAGCTCCCAACTTGGGAACCACGGAGTCCATGCAACTGTACACTGGGGCATCCCCCTCTAGAATCCAGTGTCGGGGACCTCCTGCCTCTGCTCTGGGGCCAGCACAGAGCGCAAGTGGCCTTGGGAAGTTAGTACCGCCTCTCCAGGGTAGGAATGCAGGTTAGCACTGTGCAGACTTGGCCCGCTGGGAGTTGATGGTGATGATGACAGTGCCCCTCCTGCTCCTCCCTCCTCTGACTGCGCTCTGTGCAGAATCTTATTTCACAACTTCTGAGTCAGGCATGTTCCCATCTGGCCACACTGGTAAACATGAGTACATGGGTATACAGCATGTTCATAAACAGTGACCCTATGTGCCTCCCTGCTTATGTATAGTGCACACACACTTACCCACCTGCGCATACACATGAACACACACACACACCTCTGTGTACACACCATACATACATGTTCTTGGGGTTACCTTCCCCATGTACATACTCATTCACCCTCAGACATTCCCCCACAGACAGCACAGTCCAGATAGTCGTCCCATTATCGACTCGCTCACCCCACTCCTTCTGAACACCCTCCAGTGGTACACTCCCCAAAGTCTCTGCACACATAATCAAATTTCCGCATATGGCACCCTGCTTTGTTTCTCCCCAGAACCCTAGATGCCCACCCAGTAAATGTGTAGATGTTTATGCTCCGCGCACTATGTGTGTTCACACATGCATCTGCAATCAGTCTATACGTGCTCTTATGTACACTCAGCATGCTTGTGTTCACATGTTGTCTGTGTGTCTGTGTGTGGTGCTGGGCATTAAATTCAGGACTTTGCATGCTGTGAAGCATTCCATGCCCCCTTTATATCTCATTGTACAAGTATTGGCACAAGGGACTTTTCTACCCAGCCACCAAGTCACAACCAGAAGGTATGGGCAATAGCACCAATGAAGTGTGTGCTGATTAAGTTTGCACTGCAGAATATCCGAGAACAACATAAAGAAGGAAGAGTTATTGTAACCAATGGTGCCAAAGAATTGGGTCCATGGTCACATGGCCCCGTGGGCTTGGCAGAGCATCTCGGCAGTGGGTGTGAATGACCGAGGAACTGGTGTGTTGATAGACACACAGCAAAGGGATGCTGGCTCCTGCCTGGTTCTGTCCCCACCCCACCCCCACTCCCACTTCATTCCTTTGGAGTTTCTACCCCGTGACGTAGTCCACCCACGCCCTGGGTTAGCCTTGCTGCTCAGTAAATCCTGCCTGGAAATGTCCTCACAAATGCATCTGGCGGTCTGCCTTCCGACTCTCTTAGTCGATTCTGAATCTAGCCAAGTAAACAGTGAAGGTGGACCAGTGCGAAGTCCTAGTGTGCAGGTGACAAGCCACAGACGACAACGCGGATGGTGATGGGGTGTCCTGCTGTGTGCTGAGGGTTAGGGGTGTTGGGCTTCTTGGCACCTGGAGCTCTGGGCTGAGACTGTGGAGCCTTCCAGGGATGAGGCTTTGGGGAACTCGCATCTGGGGGTGGCTAGGCCCCGCCCTCCACCTTAGCTTCACTTCTACATTGGTGTGGTTTCCTCGTTAGAAAGAGCACAGTTTCTTTTATTCACTTCTTATGAAACCATTTTTCTTCATCTTTAAAGCTGCATGCGAATATTACTGTGTTTTAAAGTGGAGTGTGTGTTTCTAAGCCCACTAGTCTGTTCTCAGCCCCTCCTTACTGCAGAACACTCAGCATACTGGTTAAGCATTTGCCATTTTGGCCAATAGAAGAAAAAAAAGATTCCAGGTGACGGGAGAGTGGTCACCGGGGGTGAGGTGGGGTAGACGGTGTAATCAGAGTAGCCACCGGGAGCTGTTTTTCCTATGGATCGGAGTTCTTCTGAACGTAGAAGTCACTTACATGACTTCCTCAAAATCTGACTTCATAACTAATGTGCCAAGACAGCACGCAGCCCTCAGTCCATGAGGATCCCATGATTCATCACTGCCTTCCACGGCAACAAGCTCACAGGGCAGTTACCCCTCCCTAGAAACACACTCATGGTTTTGTATCTTTTCCCAGAGCATTAAACATGAGCTACAAAAAGAAAGACTAATGTTTCCAATGTAGAACTTACTGTTAAGAGGTAGGAAAGCGGAAAGCGGTATTCCCCACCCCACCCCCCACTCCCACGAGGAACTAGCCCTAGCACACAGAGGTGCTGATTTTACTGATCCAGGCCTCTTTCTCCAGACATGTGGCTTCTCAATCCACCGCAGACGTGTGCTGAGCATCTGCTTTGTCACAGGCACAGTTGTCAGGAATCAGAGACACAGCAGTAAGCAAAAAGGACCGAATTGCGAAATAGAAGCTCATTCAAACAGCAGACACGTATGGAACATGCATGTTACATGTATAGCTTTCTTCAAACACAGTGAGACCCTGTATGCATTCCTTTGGAATTGTGGGGCCAGTGCTGGGCCCCTTGCATGTAGGCAAGTGCCCTTCCACAGAGTTATATGTCACACAGCTGTATGCGTTCCTAAATGTTCATCCGGAAAATATCCCAGGTAGAAATTTAAAACGCAAAGGCAGCTTAATCAGTTTTAGGCCCACAGTCCAAAGACAGTTCTATATTTCAATAGCTCCTTGGGTGTGCTCGTGAACAGTGACACTCCACAGAACCACGACCGTTATGAAAATACAGGTTTCCTTAGACTGTTTCACACAGGAGCGCAAACAGACCCAAAACAGAAGCAAACCCCACAGAAACTGCCGCTCAGAAGGAATCTCTGACAGCCCTTCACTCTTTTAATAACCTGTTTTCCCTTGAAACTCAAGATTTAGGATCAAGCCAAATGTCACTTGATAGCCCTGACAGTCAGCATATTTTGTTGTGATCCTATACAGCCTTTCATGGCCGTGGATTTAGCCATCAGATGGCTCCACTGTGGGATCAGAGGTCTCCTTTCCTTGGATACAGTATCCTCGGGTTCCCACTGCCCCCAGGATGCCTAAGCGAGCTCAGAGTGTTTGCCCAGCCCTTAGTTTTCAGAAGGTGTGATTTCATGGCACTTTTATTCGCTGATTTTCACTACAGCTCATCAAAGTGTTGGGAGCAATGATCGTTGATGGTATTATGTGAGGCTTTTCAAACGATTTATTTTATTTTAAGCTATGTGTGTGTGAGGGAAGGGTATGTGAATGTGATTACAAGTCCCAGAAGGCGGCATCCGATCCCTCTGGAGTTACAGGGGATTGTGAGCCTCCGTGTGGGTGCTGGGAACCAAATCCAGGTCCTCTGAAAGATCAGCACCCACTCAGCCTCTGAGCTGTCTCTCTAGCCCCGATATTATTTGGTTTTTAGACTTTTTGTTTCTTTTAAATACTTTGCAAAAGTTGGGGGGGGTATTTTTGCTGCTGTTGTTTGTTTTTGCATAGCCACCCTGTTATTTTAAACTATGTCACAGAAAATGTTACATTATCACAGTTTGCTATGAGTGCCTGTAATTCACCTGTGGGTAAGCTGCATCCTCTCCCCCTTCCTCGTTCCTGTCACTTGTTCTTTGGGTTGTTTCCCCATATCTTCATGGTCTTTACGGGGAGACCTACAGGTAACTGTGATTGGGTCCTCAAGGAAGTGCCTAGCACACACTATGAGCACTGTCACTCTGCTGGCCCACCCTGCTGGTCCACCCTGCTGGCCCACCCTGCTGTCCACCCTGCTGGTCCACCCTGCTGGCCCACCCTGCTGGTCCACCCTGCTGGTCCACCCTGCTGGTCCACCCTGCCAGACTGCTCCCCACCACCACCACCAGCAGTGTGTGACATCGACAGGGATACTGTCTGGTTTAGGCCCCAGAATGGTGGTGCTGCTTTCTGCCCAGGCCAAAGAGAGCAGGAAATGGTTTCCTTGGCAGTGTCAGCCTGATGACCCCAGGCCTGACCCACAGGAGTGTGTTTTAACAAGCGCAGTTACCAGAACAGAACCTGCAGAGTGAAGGAAAAGCAAGCAAGCAAGCAAGCAAAGATAATAATAATAATAAAAAAAAAACTCTGTTGGAAAATACACAGAGAGATTAAAATAATGTTTGGCACTTACATCACACTTTTAAAATTCTTCAAACGCTTTAGAAACACTAGCTAATTAATTAAGCTGCCGAAATCTGCTTGCAGTTGGTGGAGAGCTCCAGAGGAGCTAAAGAAAGAGGGGGCTGAGGGGAGGAGCCAGCCCTCCCCAGCCCCAGATTTTATTGTCACCTGCCTGGGGTGTGATTACAGGCCTCTGGCTGCACCACAAGAATAGCCCTGCTCCAACTTGTCTTCGCCCTGAGCATAGCTCCCTCACCAGCCGCTGACTCAGTTCTGTGTTCTGTTGGGGATGAGGATAATGATAACGGAGCATCCGCATCCACGGAACAGATGAAGGAAGAGGCTTGGGGCTTTGCCAGGGTCACAGAGCAAATAAAACCTCTACTTTCCCAGTTCATCAGTGTGCTCCTTCAGCAGATATGTGTTTTTGGGGACTGGGTCTCCCTGGCTGGGCTGGAAATCACGGAGATCCATTTGTCTCACGGTCCTTTTGCTATTGAGGACACGGTATATACCAGGCAGGAGGCTAGATGGTACTTCCTCGTGGATCTGCCATCTTGGTGGGGAAACTAACAGTCAACAGCATTTTAGATATATAAGGAATACAGCAGTGTGATGATGGGCTTAGAACTAGAATTTAACCGGCATGTGTACGGCCGGAGTTTATGTATAACTCTGGAACAATGACGAAGCAGAGGGCAGATACAGTTCCCTGCTTATGTCCGATTGAATGGGAATCCACTCATGAATACTGAGCTGGCAAAGAGGGCCTGTTCTCGCCCAGGCCTGTCTTCATGCACGTGGCGGTTCCAGTTCAACCGGTCTCCCGTGGTTAACTGTTCATGGCTCCCTGCTATTGGCAGTAGCTGGTGATGTCACTGACGTCCTTCCTGTCTCTTCGAGCCTGTTTCCGCCTTGTGTTTGTCCCTTGCCTGGCCACCAGCCCTACCGCTCCTAGGCTGGCTGATGCTGCCTGAGCCCCCGGTTTATACAGTTCTTCTTTCTTCCCCTGTGGTGTGAGAATCAGGCTGTGCCCAGGCTGGTACTTGTGGATTCTGTTTATACCTGCCATGAAAAGTGGACCTCAAGGGGAGCCCGGGCTGGGGAAGAGGACGAGGCAGGACACTGGGCAACTGATGACGGACCTATCCCAGGGCCCTGGGTGCCTGCAGTGAGGGCAGACTGATCCATGAACCTCTCTTTTCTTGGGCTCTCTCCCCTCGTCAGCTCAGTAATATCAGGCCATGGACTGGTGGGCAAACACCCAGCGTCTCTTACCCAGCCAGTGAGAGAGGCTGCCCAAGGATTCTGCTGCAGCGCTGTCTGATAGACAGGATCACAGTAGAAGCCAGTAGAGAGGCCAGCTGGGGACCAAGATCACCTGACTCACTGTTCCTGTCCTGCCACTCCTGCTGTTGTTATCCTCCCTCCTGTCCTCATCCTGTCTTCCTCTCTGTGTCACTGAGTCTCTGGTGTCTGTGTGTCCAGATGCTCATGTCCCACAGCTCCATGTTCAGCAAACCATCATTCAGGAAGGTAGTTGGGCCACTGTGCTTGGATGGCAAGGACTTTATCCACTGAGCTGACCCCGCAGCCCCCAGATGCTGCCTTTAACATGCTCACTGGCCTCAGATTGTTCCTGTCAGAAGTGTGTTAAGATGGGCTCAGGGTAACATTTTACAGATGAAGAAATGAAGGCTAGAAACCATAAAAAGCCCAAGCTGAAGCCACACTCACATCCCTGGAGCTCTTGGCAGTGAGTGAGCGCCTGGCCTTCTCTTACGATGCACTGATGGCTCCCAGTGATGCAGCCCCATGCTTCGGAGCCACACCAAGGGCCTGGGTTCTCAGCTCTCCTATCACCAGACTGCTCTGCCAGAACCTGTTTTCCAGCACAGAATCTACCTCTTTGAAAAGCACCACATATATCAAGGTCTCTTATTTCTGCATCTCTGCTGAGTTTGTTTCCTTGGTGGGGAATCCAGGTTCCTGTTCTAACTGGCAAATTCAGATTTAAATTCCAGAGCCCAGCTCAGACATGACACTTCAACAAAGGGCTTGGGCCCTCTACTGCTCTAAGCTAAGGTGATTTAGCACTCTGTGCCCTGTTTTCCTGCTTATTAGTCTTGAGTTCCAGGCCCACATGTAGATTAAACATGTTACCATATGCAGTGTGCTGACCTCAATACCATGTGTGTGCTCAATCAGTGGAAATCACTGATGGACTTGAACTTGCAGGATCCCTTAAGGTGAATCATAGCTGTCATCTGTCTTTTCAGGAGCTGCAGGGGAGGACCTGAAGGTGATTCAGCCTGAGAAGTCAGTGTCTGTTGCTGCTGGAGAGATGATCACTCTGAACTGCACTGTGACCTCCCAGTTGCCTGTGGGACCCATTATGTGGTTCAAAGGAACAGGGCAAAGCCGACAACTAATCTACAGTTTCACAGGAGAAAAGTTTCCTCGAGTTACAAATGTTACAGATGCAACCAAGAGAAATAACTTGGACTTTTCCATCCGCATCAGTAACGTCACCCCAGCAGATGCCGGCACCTACTACTGTGTGAAGTTCAAGAAGGCAGACTCTGACAAGGAATTTTTATCTGGAGGGGGAACAGTGGTCTATGTGCTTGGTAAGTAAGCCTGTGCCTTCTTCATCCCTTGATGTTTAGCAGCAGGTCAGAGAACAGCATCCCCTGTCCTGTGAGTGTGGTTCACAGCAGGAGCAATGGGAGAGCATGGTCACGATCTGACCTGAGCCTTGAGCAGATCAGGGAAGCCAAGGCCAGTTGTTTGCTCAAGGCTCAGTGCCAGCAAGTAAGAGGACATGTGCACCCCTCATCTGCCTGTCCCACACCCCTCATCTGCCCAACCCACAGCCCTCACTTTCCCTTGCACATGGGTCATGCTACCAGTGAGTGCCAGAGTGTAGACCAGAATACAGATCCTGGCCAGGCTTCTTGCTGCCCAGGCGCTAAGCATCTCTACAGGTGAGCCAGGTACACAGTGGGTACTGAGGAAGTGCTGAGCCTTTCCATACATCATTTCACAAAGATCCGGGATGCCCCTTCCATTTAGAACTTGAGGCTGGTTAGTGACAGCAAACCTCTCCGAAATGTCAATCTGGTTCTTATTCCATGTGAGGACACAAAAGGTCATTGTGTGAATGACTGCCTTTTATTCCAGCATCCAGAAATTCCACAATTTACTGTTGTCTTCTGCTGATAGATAGTTCACTTCTTCCTAGTTGTAGATTCTGAAAGCAATGTTGCCCTGGTTGGCTCATCCCACCTGTCTAGGACAGAGACACCCACTGCATGAGGCCTACTACATCACATCACATAGTGTGTTCATTTTAACCTGTGTTCATGTTACCAGTTTCCCCTCCAGGTAGCAGCCAGCGCTCCTCGCCACCCACCCCTGCACAGAAGCAGGGCAGGTAGCTTGTCCTGACTTTGCAAGTAGGACAAAGACACCAACTTCCCAGGTCATGTCATTTGCCTAGGCACCAGCTAACAAGTGGCTTCCTGCCTCATTCCACATCTTTATCATAGCATTTTCTCCTTAAACCAGAGCTGTGAGTGTCCAGGGTGTGTTAGGACACTGGCCCCTTAGGAAGCCACGGGGAATTGCCCAAGACCTTGAAGTTTGGAGCAAGGTTTGGCTTCTGTCAAGTCCTCAGTTTCTTTTTCTGTAAATGACAACAGTAATGGCCCCCATTCTGGGTTCTGTTAGCATCAATATGTTAACAAAGCCCTAGATGGGGTGTGTGTCAGGGTTATTACTGAGCATCAGAAGTGCAGTGACCAGGAGGACAGAGTCAATCTGGAACCATATCCCAGATGAGCCACTCCCTTGCCTGTGTCCTGGACAAACCCCTCTACATAGCACCTTAGTGGCCTCACCTGCCCATGACCCTCTCACCGAGTATGTGGTCAGACTGAAGCAGTGACATCATGTCAGACACTCAGAATAGTGCCTGGCCTGTAGGAACTATCCCATCAGTAGGAACTGTGTTGAGCTGTGTCCATGTGACCTTGGATGGGCCACTTTCCCTTCCCAGGCCTCAAGTGTTGGTGGGGTTGGGATGAGTTGGTGGCTTTCCATCTGTCTGCTTGTGTGACTCATCTAAAAAAACTGAAAAACATCACACATCCTGTATCTACCCTAGAAATTCTGCTGTAATTGACTT
The DNA here is from genome assembly GCF_950005125.1 of Chionomys nivalis. Lineage (NCBI taxonomy): Eukaryota > Metazoa > Chordata > Mammalia > Rodentia > Cricetidae > Chionomys > Chionomys nivalis. The sequence goes on along the minus strand of NC_080094.1, from coordinate 45,328,169 downwards.
GAGACGGATCTGAAGTGCCTGTCCGTGTACATGTGTGTGTGAGCGCGCACGCGTGTGCATGTGTGTTGTCATATCTACATGTGCATGAGCAGAGGACCAAGGAGAATGTTTAGTGTCCTGTTATATTACTTCCTGCCTTGTTCCCTTGAGACAGGGTCTCTCATTGATCCTGGCTGTAGACTGGTGGGCAGTGGAGCCCTGTGATCCTTCTGTGTCCACAGCACTCCCACAGCACTGGGGTTATAGGCGCATGCCATGGTGTCCAGCCTTTTTAAACATGGATTCTAACTCAGGTCCTCATACTTGCTCAGCAAATACTCTTACCTTCAGATCCATCTCTACAGCTTGTATCTGAAGTTTCTCACCACAGCCAGGCTGAAATACATGTCTTGAAACCACAGAAGAAAAACTGTGGCTTTTTTTCCCCCTGGCAAAGTTGGTTCCCGTGAAGCTGGTGCTCAAAAACCTTTTATGCCTTGTTCTGGGTCCCAGTGATGAGCAAAATCGTGTCTAGGAGCTGGCCCCAGAGGACTGGAGATGCAGCCCACAAAGCTCTGCCAGCCACGCTCAGATCCCTAGGAGAGGGACCTGCCCGACTTACACACATCTGTGTCTGAACGGAACCAAACAAATCTCCCATCTTCAGCTCAGACCCTCTCTGTCTCAATGACCCCCAAATACACAGACTCTTTCTCAGTGCCCCATGCTTCCTAAATGACTTATCTGAATGAAACACCTGGGACCCCACTGGGGTTCTGAAGCTGCGGGCCTAACTCAGGTCCTGAGGGGGATTACTACAAAAGAGGAAAGAGCCACAGTGTGGTGGCTTTCTTGTGCCTTCTGACTGCCAAAGAATAAATGTGTAGTTTCAGAACTAAAGGTAGTAGCAGTCATAGCTGCTATTTATTAAGCACCTATTGTATGCCAGAAGTCATGTTTACATCACCTTCCCAGGGCAATGTTTTTGTCCTCCTTTGTACAGAGGAAACACAGATGCTAAGAGGATTTTTTTAAAAATACTAAACTAATCATCTGAATGGAAGAGTCGAGTGTCACTCGCTACATGCCTTTGGCTACTCTCACTATTCAGAGCCTTGTCCTACAGAAGGAGTTCATCCTAGACACACCTTTATGGGCTGGAGAGCGCAGAGGGAGCAACCAGTGTCAGGCTCCCAAGAACTCAGTAGATGGCAACTTCAGTTGTTTCTCAGTACTCATGGGATGCCCAAATTAAAAAATGTTCAAGGCCCTCGTCCAAGATGGGGGAGACTTGCGTGTAGCCTACACACATCCTGCCGTCTATTTTAAGTCATCTCTGCATTTCTTATAATACCCAATATGATGCAAATGCTATGTAAATAGTTGTTTAGGGAATAGTGACAAGAAAAAAAATCTGTCACTATTTAGTATAGATGCAGCTTTTCCGACAATGTTTTACATTTGCGGTTGTTTAGCTTTAAGCACGGGGAGCCCCTGGAGTTGGGAGGATGGCGCTGCAGCCCTTCACCTCTCAAGGATATTAAAGCTGCTGCTGTCTTGATGATATGACTTCTTCAAGTGACACCTTCCTCTCTGTGCCCTCAACATAGGTGGATATTAGGGAGCAAGTTGTGTGTTCACACATGGAAAAGTGGCATTTGCTGTCTGGAAATGGTGCTGAGGGGTAATGAGCAATTTGGATTAACACCCAAGAGACACCACCTCCCTCCTAGTCAGTCATGTGGGCTTTCAGGACTGAAGTGCTTCTGCTTGCTTGGTGGGGCTGCTCGCTGTCTGTCTGGTAGCTGTCTGTCTCTTTAATAATTAGTTAGAAATCAAGGAACCACCTTTGACTTTTTTAACACACAGGTGATCTCTTTTTTCCAACCATAAACAAAAGCCCTCCAGATTGAAAAAAAAAATCTTTAGCCTCTCTCCCTTTCAAATGTGGGACTTGGCATGGGTGAGACCTACTAGGATGTATAGAGAGAAAAGAAACGCCATTGCGTGAACCCCTAAGTTCTTACGGGGGGAACATTAGAATGAAGCCTAGGGCTGGAGAGATACTTGGTACTTAAAGAGTCTGTACCACACTTACCAAGGCCCTCGTTCAGTTGCTGGCAACCACACGGTGACTCACAACCACCTGTGACGCCAGCTCCAGGGGATCCAGCGTCCTCCTCTGGCCTCTGCAGGAACTCGCTCACATATAGACACATTTAAAACAATTTTAATTTTTTTAGTAAAAATTTGGGTCAAGGACAGATCCATGTGTCATGTTTGAGAAGCATTTCTGTGTGTCTGTCACCCAAAGCAGAAAGCTCCCAGGGCCCCATTTCATCCTCACTGCATCCGGAAAGGAGAAACATTGCCACCCGTTTCTCAGGCGTGGCTCTGGGAGGGACACGCATCTCAGAGCAGCCACTGGGTTCCACCTTCGTGGCTGCCCTACAGTGCCGTTTGTTTCCTGTACTTCCCTCTGAAAACACTTTCTCTGGATCAGCAAAGTTTCCAGAAATGCGGTTAGGGGTAGTTAAAGCAAAGAATGAGGTAGGTCAGCCATCCCCGTGTGTGCACAGATCGCGGAACCCCTCAATGCAGAGAAGACTTAGCTCTCGGACCTGGAGCTCCTGGCCTTACCTTACTGTCTGCCTTGCTCATTTCATGGAACCTTTGCTAAGGACAGGGCCATCCCAGCTTTACCGAGACGAAGATTAATGACTAGTGTCACCAGGCTGGAGGTACAGTTTAATGTTAGAACATGTACTTAGTGTACACAAGCCCTGCGGCCCATCCCTAGTGATCCAGTAGTGATGCTACTGTCTAGGCAGGTTGCTTACCCGGTCACTCCCTTCGCTTGGCCTTCACCATCGTATCTCTTGTCTATAAATGCTCCTCTAGCCAAACCTTCTGCACCGGTGGTATCCGGCCCACAAAACAGAGTTACACCTGAGCATACAGTGAACTTCACCTGCAAGTCTTTTGGCTTCTCTCCCCGGAATATCACCCTGAAGTGGTTCAAAGATAAGGATGCACTCCCCCACTTCCAGACCACCGTGAGCCCTAAGGGAGAGAGTATCTCCTACAACATCTCCAGCACAGCCCAGGTGGTCCTGAGATCCGGGGATGTTCGTTCTCAGGTCATCTGCGAAGTAGTCCACGACACCTTGGAAAGCGGCCTTCGTGGGATTGCTAACTTGTCTGACATCATCCAAGGTAGATGTCCCTGACTTCTAGCCCAAACACACAGCAGCCATTAATTACCCTGTGACTAGCACCGTGCTGGTAGTTGCATTTACTTGACCAACAGCAACTCTAGTTGCTGGGCGCCCAGTGTGAGCCACACCCCCTTCCCTGGTGATTTCATTTATTTTGCTCTTGTGCCTGAATTCCCACTCCATGCCAGAAGCTGCATGCATCGATTTCATTCGTTATCATCCTAACGGTAGCTACCAGGGCCCAGACAAGGCATCGACTGTGCTCTGGGCGCCCAGCTTACTGACTCCATTCCCATTCAGAGCCACAGTGTTTGAGTGCCTGATGCATGCGTGGCCATCCTGTGTCCGCTATGATGGGAGCGGCTCAACTCTGCAGCCCCTCCTCTGCGGCTTAAGGTTAGAGCTTCTGCCTGTACTGTTTCAGTTTCACCCATCCTGGACGTCACCGAACAGTCCACAAGGACAGGGAACCAGGCGAACGTCACCTGCCGGGTGCAGAAGTTCTACCCCAACAAACTCCGGCTGACCTGGCTGGAGAATGGGAACGTATCACGGACAGACGAGGCCTCGAATGCCACAGTGAACGGGGACGGGACCTATAACTGGACAAGCTGTCTCCTGGTGAACAAATCTGCCCACAGAGAGAACGTGGTGGTCACATGCCAGGTGAACCATGATGATAAGCCAGCGATCGCCAAAAACTATACCGTGAAGGTCCTGCACCAGAAGGAGCAGGGCATGGACGCTACCCTTGGTGAGGCTTCCACTCCCATTGACTGGCTTTTTTTTTTTTTTTTTTTTTTACTTTATCTTGATGTTATCTGTTTTTAAATGTTAAAGTCATATGTAACGCTTATCATAGGACAGTCTAGAAGTCTATAAACTAAGGACAATTTTAAAGTGGGCTCCTTTTCTCTCCTACCCCTAGAGTCAGCACTGTTCAGAGTTTGGTTCCTATCTTATGTCTTTTGACACAGTGTGCCAAAGAAGAGGGAAGGAAAGAGGGCCGGACTTTGCTTGCCTCTTGCTTCCTGTCTTTTTCATCTAACAACTGTCCACGTGGTTCTTCCCTACCCCTTGCTCTTTCTGGCCTCTGCTCCTTGCCCTGTACTTGCTTGTGCCCCCTCCACCTCTTGTAGATGCTGGTGGTTTGGCTCAAGGATGCCAGTACTGCCAAGGGCATCCTCGTTCACACTGCCACCGAACGGCTGTTTCCATGGGACAGTCTTACCAAGGCTGTTTCTAGGCCAAGGTATGTGTGTCTAGGACAGTGCCGTGCCCCACCGTTCTGTGACAGCATGCCAGCAGTGTCACCTCAGCCCCTCCGCGTGCTGTCAGTCAAGAGCCCTTCTTTTTGAAAGGGGCCACATGCCCTAGCTTTGTGGCTGTGTCCCATGGTCTTGTCACCGCCACAACTGATGCTTTGTACATAGCAGAGGCTCTGAAGGGAACAGAGCAGGGCCATTTTCTCGCTCATCCTTCAGAGATGACTCAGGAAACCCTCAGATCCGTGTTGTGCTCCTTTGAGACCTTTGAGATTCTTATAGGAAGCATAGAACTTGCAGGTAGGAAATGTTGATGTCCACACTGGCTCTATCACCAACTTGCTGTTTGATCTTGGGCAAGTCGGTGTCTCTCTCTGAGCCTCTGCTGTTGTGGACATGCTGAAAGGGATTTTGTCCCTCAGTTGGTAAGGGCCATGACTGTCTTCCTTAACCCTGTAGCTTCGGAGCACACAAAGCATAGCAGGGAATCAATAAAAACCTTGAGGGAGGATGAAGGTCGGGCAGGTGCTTTACCAGGTCATCCTTGGTGCCGTGGAATGAGGTAGAGATTAGTGCTGGCCTCGGTAATCCAGAAAAGAGCAGGGGAACACAGTTCCACCAATGCAGGTGAAGACTAGTTGGGGCCCTTATTTGAGTTCACATTTCTGTGTCATGGAGCCCTGCTCTTGACAGTACCGTTCTATGGTCTGGGACCTGCCTGTCCTGTGCTGTAAGCTCCTGCCACAGTCACACATACTGCGGGTTAGGTCTTGGGCACAGAGAGTGTGGAGCCCTGAACGCTCTGCAGAGCTATGCCAGCAGCACGCCCTCCACTCTCAGACAATTGCCCACTTGGGTTCCAGGGCATCTGTCCTGCTGCCATGGCAGATAAGAAGGGATGGGTTTGCATCCCTCAGGGTTGGGAGAATGGTTTCCGCTGGTGACCTGTAGCTGCTTTCTCTGTGACTGCCAGCAGCGTGTGTTCTGCAGTGCTCGTGGGAGACCTGCATGGGTGGGTAGGGAAGCTAGACATCTGAGGAGAGCCAGCCAGATGCCCACAGCTATGGAGGACAGGTGAGAAAGAGGTGGGCTTTCCTGTTTTCTGTTTCTAAGTTGCATACATGAAGTCCCTCTTGCTTGTCCTCAGGTAGTGACTCTCCCAAACAGAAGAACATCTTCATCGCGGTGGGTGTGGTGTGCGCCTTGCTAGTAGTCCTGTTGATGGCTGCCCTCTACCTCCTCCGGATCAAACAGAAGAAAGGTGGGTGGGATCTCTTCTTTCTCTCTGGCGGTCCTTCTCACAGAATGGCCACTGGCATCTTAAGCGTATGTAACTTCCAGTGACAAGAAAGCCAGAGGGTGGTCCTGGAGTTGATGGAACAGCTTCACCACGCTGGAGTCTAGGAGAGTCGCTCCTCAGCCTTCTTCCCTCACTGCCTCGGGTCTCATGTTCTCATGGGGCTGCTACTAAGGTGGTAGGAAACAGGGAACTGCCAGGGTGGCCAGGGAGACCTCAGGGACTCTTCCTGGCAGCATCAGAGAGGAAATGTCTGAGCAGCCTGCAGCCTTCCGTGTTCCTTACATATGTGCAGGTTCCATGTTACCAGATTCTCCAGTTAGGTTTCCCAACTGTTGCCAAGGGAGTGAAAGTGGGAGAGACAGCAGAATTTCCATGTAAGAGATTAGGCAGGTGCCTGGATACACAGTGCTTAATAAAGGCAGCTCCTACAGCCAGTGTCATATACAAGCCCATCCCAGGAGAGATCCCTCACAGCAGTGAGGTACATAACCTTAAACTCCACAGGGGAAGGTGCGAGTTCCAGGCCAGGCATCTTTCCCTTGGGTGTGCACGTGTGTATGTGTGGTTATGGTCGTGCAAGGCCTCTGGCCCTGAAGCCAGCAAACAGGCTCCAGACTCTTGTTTCAGACTCATCATCCCTGCCCCCTGCCCCCACCGGACTCCCTCCCCCCATCTGAGATTGCTTCAGTGTTGTATTTGGGCCACAGTCACAGTAGAGGAAACTGGCAGGGGGCACGCTGTTCTTCTGACTTGTTCGAGGGCACACCGCTAATCAGGGGCACAGATTTGGAGGGTAGCTATGAGGCCCAAGTGTGAACTGCTACATTCTAGTACACACCGGTTCACATCTTCTTCCCTCTGCTGGAGGAGGCTGTTTCGTGCTGGTTTTCCATAATGTTTATAGATGTAACATTTTATCTCTACTCAGCACACCCCTTTATATCCATTTGAAACTCCGAGGTTTTTCTCTTTTATATCCTATTCACTTGGCTGTTAAAAAAGCCTCATGAACCACAGCCTGAACACGAGCACCATCCAGAGCTGCCATTTGGCAGCCGTGTGTCTGCTTAGGTGGGACAGCGTGGCCCACCTGTCTCCCATCCCTTCGGCACCCCTCAGGCTATGTCCCACAGTTTCTGTCCCATCTGGACCACTTGGAAGGACTCATCTCTGAAACAGCAGCCAAGCCTCAAATCCTGACTGAGGACTTGAGCTCTCGGTTATCTTTGCCGGGCTGTTCCCAGAGAACCTTGAGAGAATCACACAGGAGGGGCCCCTGCTTCACTCGAGGTAGACCTTGGTGAAGTCCCAGTCAGCCTTTCAGAGGCCTGGCACCAAGTGTGTGCAAGGTGCTTGGGAGCTCACTGTTGCGTGGCTCAGCATCAAAGCCTAGGAGATCAGGGGAGACATAGCAGCCTGGAAGACTGTGAGCACAGGCACGGAGAGGGGAGTGTGTGCAGAGTCAAACACAGACTCAAGCAACAGGGACAGCCAAAATGTGATCGGTAATAATGCAATTGGTTCTCACCACAGACCTTGGGACTCTCACTGACACAGTTTACAGATGAGGAGATTGAGACATGGCAGCATTATAAAACTTCAGAACGTCACGGCGGGTAGGCTAGAATTCGGAGCCAGAGAACACAATTAGGGTCTCCTCTACACACCACCCCACCCCACTCTCCTCTACCCTGAAGAGCAGCCACCCTTCTCCTCTATCATGGCTGCATTCAGGGTGAAGGACCCCATTTTACCTGCCAGCTCTGTGTTTCTGAAAAGATACCATTGCCCAGTTTAAAATGAAGACAGCCTCTGTCCTTAGACTCCAAAAGGTGGCTTTGTTCAGACCTTTGGTCCAGAGCTTCATTCAGCTGCAGCATGCTAGTTGCAGCCCCCCTCTGTCCCTGCTGGACTGCAGATTCAGGTCCTGGGATGCCCCAGCCTGCCCCGCCCAGCAGCCTGAGCTCATCATCCTTGGGTGGCCTGGGCAAACTGCGGTGCTGAGCCTGTCTCGGCACATATGTTACTTTTTAGTTATAATTTTATAACAAAATGAGAATCAAACTGTTGCAGATATAATCCCCCAGAGATAATCTCTGGGATGCCCTTCCTATACCATAGACCTAAAAACCGCTGACCCAGACAGCAGCTTTCTTGGAAAATGAGGATGGGTTAATAATAAATGCCATGGCTAGCCCTGTGAGCTAAAGATGCTCAGAGATGGGAAGTGACCCACCCAGGATCACACATCAGGTTAGTGGGGGAGCAGGCCCAGGGTCCACACCCACCCCCAACTCAAATTCCTGTTTGAATCTACTCTCCAACAGTGTGGGACCTAAGTGGGGTCTGCCAGAGTTATGTGCTTGAATGGAGAGGGGGCCCAGAGGAGAGTAGGAAGCCACCTGGGCCCTCGAGGGCTGACGGCTGTGCATGACTGTTGGCATCTGATAAAAGCAGAACGCAGTAGCCTAGCTTAGCCCTGGAAGGTGGCAGATGAGAGTAGACCACCTACTGGCTTGACATTAGGCCTTCCCCGAGCTAATTCTCCTCACATCCCTGAGGCAGATCCTGGTTCAAGGACTGTTACACAGTTTCTAGTTAAATAACCACTTTTCCCTTTTCTCTTTCAGCCAAGGGGTCAACTTCTTCCACAAGGTAAGCACTTCTGTGGGCCAGGATATTATTGTAGTCGCATTTTTTTTCTAACCTGTGTGTACACGTTTGTGTATGTGAGCGTGGACATGTGTGTGCTGTGGCATGTGTTTGAAGGTTGGCGAATACCTTGGTCCTTGCCTTCACTTTGTTTGAGGGGGCCTCTGGTTCCACTGAGTATGACAGGTTAGCTGGTGGATGAACTGGGGACTCTCCCATCTTTGTCAGCCGTCTCCCCTTAGACGTGCTGGGGTTACAGCCAGACTTAAGCTGCTTCCTCTGCTTTATGTGGGTCCTGGAGAGCTGAACTTGGTCTTCGTGTGCAGCAGGCACTTCCCCATGGAGCCATCTACTCAGACCGCCCCCCCTTTTTTTAGTTGTCTGACAAACCCCAAAACACTGTAAATCACTGACCCTTGCTCTTACCTGTCCATAGTGCTTTCTCTCTTGTACCCTGTTTGTCAGGACTATTTAATTTAAAGTATAATTATTTTAATTGATTAAGCTTTTTTATTATTGCCTTAAAGGAATAGGTTTCAGGGCACATTGGCATTGGTAGCTCGAGGCCTTTGGCTAATACCCTGTGACAGTGATGGGGCTGTCCTTCCTTCCTTCTGCTGTACTCATGAAGCCCTGTGCACTCCACGAGACTCTCCAGGCCTTAGTCATGGTTCCTTCCTTCCTTCTGTGAAGCATCTCACTAGGATGTGGCTTAAGGACCTGCTAGGGTGGTAGGGAAGTCTTTCTGAGGTCACAGCCTGCTCAGGAGCTCAGATGATGACATCACAGGACACCTTAGTGCAGAAGTTGTGTTCAAAGGTATTTGAGCTTGTTCAAGGGGGTTCCAGAGCTCTGTTCTAGGGGCTGGGGTACAACCCTGTCTCAGACTTGGGGAGGAAGTGTGTGTGGAAACAGCCATCCAGGGTATGATGGCTCCAACACAGCTAGGGTGGGTGGCCATATATGGCTTAGGTATAGGAAGCCACAGTCTCCGAAGAGACCTGTGAGCAGGGACCTAAAGTCAGGGGCTCTGGGGCAGGCTTAGCATGCCTGGACAAGAGAACAGGTAGAGCCAAGCCTGGAGTGGGGAGGCCCAGCTGACCGGGGCACAGGAAGGCGAGGGATGAGGAAATGCACAGCCAAGTGAGTGCCACCCCTTTTCTGGCTTGTAAGATGGGCCCTAGTGCTCCCCTAGAGTAGGACAGCACCCCACAGTCTGTTGTGTAAGTGTGCCAGGGTGTTGTGCAAAACCTTAAATGACTCCGTGTTGGTTTGGGTGAGCTTGAAGCATCACGTGAGCTGTGCCGGTCTCTCCTTCCTTCCCTCATCATTCCCTCTCTCTTTCCCCTCCTTCTGGAGCCCAGGATTGAACTGAGGGTGCAGAGGGGAAGCCAGTACTACAGAGCTTGACTGTGGAAGGACTCTGGGTGGTTCCATGGAGAGATGTGGTCTAACTTATGTCTTACAAGTATTGCCTAGGCGACCAGTGAGGTGGGAGCAAAGAGGCTAATAAGGAAATGACTATACTGGGCTAAGCAGATGCTGAAAGTTTGGGCCAGGTGCTGTGTGGGCTAGGATGTGGTCAGGTTCTGGTTATATTCTAAGGACAGAGCCAAGAGCACTTGCTGGTAAAGGGAATGTAGAGTCAAAGACAGCTCATGTTTGGGCAGTGAGGAGCCTGTCCTCGCTGGAGGACATCAGTCATTGCAATTGTGGCATCACGTAGCAGGAGCACCTCACCTACCTCCAGGGGCTCTGGGGAGCTTCATCCGCCTCTGTCTGCCCTGCCCACTGAGACAGTACACAGTGCTCTTGGGATAAGCCTTGCCTCTTGTTTGGTCTCCCCAGGCAGCCTCTGACCCTGTCCAACCCTCCAGCCTCCGCTCCTGAACATGCCATGGCTGTACCAACCCCCGCCACCCTCAGGAATCCCGTCCTCACACCCACACTCTGCCTGTCTTGTTCTTCCCCCTGTTACAGCCTTGTCCAAGGTCAAGGCTTGGCTCTCTTCTCCCCCTCCTCTGCCCAGACACCTTCAGTTGCCCTCTGTGGGCCTTCAAGGTTAAATCCAAAGGCCTATGGCCGGGCCCCTGTGCCTACACACTGTTAGTTCTGCACAACCTTGAAGTTTCCCACTGGGCTGGGCTGGGCCGGGGCTTCTTTTCTCTCCTGTCATCTATGGGGCCTTGGATTTCCTGCTAACCCAAACACACCTGCCTCTTCCACACAAGTACCTTCCAGGGGTTCTAAAGATATGGAGGCACTGTGGGTCTTGCAAATGATACCTCTGGAATTGTGCACCAAAGTAGCTAGTGTCGACATCTTTCTTTGATCTGGCCTCTCGTGGTCTTCCTCAGTGAGGCCAGTACTTCCTCGTGGGTCAGGAGGCTTTCTGTGAGCCTCTGGTGTCCTGCATGAACATTCTGGTATGTATGAAGTAGCTCTAGCCTGACGACATTTTCCTGACCTTATCTCTTGAACACAGGGACTATGTCCCTCCTGTTCACAGCCAGCAGTTCCTCCATCCCTTGGTGCCATCCCTGGGATGGGATAAGTTTTTCATAAAGGCTTGTTGATTGAAAGAATGGCTGAATAATTGTCATCCCCCGCCCCCCACACACACACATTCACACCCCTGCAGAGCCCGTGAGCTCCGAGCCCCTGAAACTCCTTCCCATGGGTTTTCCTCGTCTTTCTTTTCTTTTCCTATCCTTGTTGAAGGACAGTGGTTCCCAGACTCGAGTGTGGCCGAAGCCTCGAGGGCTGTGCAAACACAGACCAAAGCTGAGCCACCCTTTGGGGGCCCCTGTCTCAGGAGGTTATTATAGTCCTCCTTCTGTGGTTGAGGCAGCCAGGATCTGAGAACTGACGTAATGCCGGCTGCCCCGGGCCTGTGCAGGATTACTGGTACTGACACCTGCATGTCCCCATTGATGCTCTGCTGCCTCCCGTCCTCTGTTCCTTCCTCTAGTGAAGCAGGACATTTTCTGGCCTTTCATATCATTCCAGTGTGAGCCTACCCAGGGAGCGAAATCACTAGCTTCTTTCATGTCTCTAGACCAAAGTGATGGTGGGTAGCAAGCCTTAATGGCGGTTTCCCGGGCAGCAGTGGCTCTGGCCCAGCATGGCATCAAATACTTTCTGAAAGACACTGGTGCTGGTGTAGGAGACAGCCTAGCACCTCAGGGAGGGTGACGGGAATCCTGCATCTTTGAACTCAAAGGACCCTGCAGGATGCTGGCTGGCCACAGGCCCAGCTTTCTGACACCCAGGCAGAACACTCTTATCCCCGCCCACGTCGGAGCATTGTCTGCTCTTTGATTGGACCCCGGGGTTTGTTTGAATGACCACTGATGAAATGTGACACTTGCACTGCACTTATTCTCAGAATACCACAACTACCTCGACTGTTCATTTATTTGTTTGGATTGAGCTCAGTTTGGAGCCAGACTTGGGGAAATTCAGTGAGAAAACCATTCATTCAGCAAGTATTCATGGAGGAGTATGAACCCCGAGTAGCCCAGGACTAGGTGCTAGGGTTTCATTGCCCCTCGGGAGGCAGCTTACCGTGCCAACCAGAAGCTTAATAATCGACACGCAGCAAGAGCTAGGAAAGGTGGAAGGAGGCTCAGAGCAAAGGGGTGATCAGAGAGGACTTCCCTACGGAGGCAGCATTTAGTGAACGAGATGCTCTAGGGTGGGGCCGTAGACGAGGAGTAGCTAATGCCAAGGCCCTGAGGCAGGGGTGTGGATGAGGCTAGACTAGCTAGAGCACACGGACATAAGCCACAGCAGGGGTCAGGAACAGGCTGTGCACAGCCTCCCTGGCCAGGATACGGAGGTGGACTACACTGTATGGTAAGGGTCGGTACGGAAAGTAATTTCTTCCTCCTCCTCCCTCCTTCTCCTCCTTTTTGTTTTGTTTCGTGATGGGAGTCTCCATATATAACCCAGGCCAGCCTTGAACCTGAATCCCTGTCTCAGCCTCCTGAGTACTGGGATTATAGGGATGAACCAATATGCCTGACTTTCACTTACGCATTATACAAGCAAGAAATGGAGGCAGGGAAGCCTGGGGACCTGGGACCAGCAACATGAGATGACCAAGTAGCCGAATTTGACATCACTTTTGGAGATGGCCAATTCACCTTGTAATGAAAGAAAGGGGAAGAATCCAGGATGCGCCCCACTCTAATCTGAGCCCAGGAAGAGTAATGATGCGTCCATATTTTAAAACAGAGCAGAGACTTACAGTGTTGACTTCTGCTCTGAAAGACAGGGATGGTCTCCTGAGAACAGAGTTCGGAAGTTCTGTGAAGGTTCAGATAAGGCTGTTTAAAATAGGATTTCAGCCGGGCACAGTGGTACATGCTTTTAATCCCAGCACTTGGGAAGCAGAGGCGAGTGGATTTCTGTGAGTTCAAGGCTAGCTCAGGCTACACAGTGAGACCCTGTCTCCAAAGAAAAGTGTTAAAATAGGATTTCAAAGACCTGAAGAGAGAGTTGTCTGTGCAAAAGGCCTTGGGGCCGTTTGATAGGCGCTAGCTTCAAGGTTGGGTGCCTGTGCCTATGTGGTAAGGCAGCATAGCAAGGAGGAACAGAAAACAGAAATGAAGACATGAGGTTGTCAGAGAGAAGCAGCCCGGCTAACTCAGCACTGTTGGTGAAGCCTTCCAGGGAGGAAACACACAGCTAAGTCTTAATGGATATAAGTAAACCAAAAGAAAAAGTAGTTAGGAACCTATGCTGGCTAGATTTTTTTTTTTTTTTTTTTGTCAACTTGACACAAACTAAAAGTCACCTGAGAGGAAGGAACCACAATGAAGAAAATGCTTCCTTAAGATCGGGGAAGGCAAGCCTGTAAGGCATTTCTTTAATCAGTGATGGATGGGAGAGGGTCCAGCCCATTGGTGGTGGTCCTGGATTCTATGAGAAAGCAGGATAAGCAAGCCATGAGGAGCAAGCCAGGAAGCAGCACCCCTCCACGGGCTCTGCAGGATCCTGCCCTGCTTGGGTTCCTATCCTGACTTCCTTCAGCGAGAACGGTGATGAGGAAGCATACACCTAAGAGACCGTTTCCTCTCCAGCTTGCTTTGGTCATGGTGTTTCATCACAGCGATAGAACAGAGTCACCCAAGGCTGTTGCTGAAGCAGAAAATGCAAAGCAGCAGTAACCCCCGTGCAGAGTCAGTGTGCAGACATGGGACCGAGTAAGGGTGGTGAAGTGAGCAGACACAGCAGACCACGGCGGGGGTGGGGTGTCAGGGGACGCGGTGGTGATTGGCTATGAACCAGATAAGCAATGGGCACTGCAGAGGCTGGGAGCTCGTGACTGGGGAGAGAGTGGCATGACCTTCCTATTGGTTGTGTCCTGGAGCCCAGAGGACTATTTGGCCACCTGGGACACTTTAGGATCCAAGCACTCGTGACAGCACTATCAAAAACCCTGCTGCCAAGCCCCGTTGCTTGCTCATTCTGACATTATTCATGCTCACGTGCCCCAAGTCCCTGGCTTGGAAATTTATGTAACCCCTGCAGAACCAGTGGCTCCAGCTTGCCCTTCACCTTCGCCGTGACCTCCAGGGAGCCAGGCCTGGGCTCTGACTGCAGAATCAGGAGCATGCACAGTTGTTGTTGATGAAGCAAAGCATTTTGGTCTTCCTTCTTCCTTTTCTTTTAACAGCGCTGCATGGGTATATTTATAATATAGAACATTTGGGAGATACGGGAAACTAAAACAAAGGAAGATGCTCGGAGGACCACTGCTATTAGCATTTTCTTTCCAGTTTCCCACATATTTTTAGTGGGGGTACATCATAGAGATTTGACTTCTCACTCATTTTAGTGAAAGCATTTGTAACTTAAGGGGGAAAAAACCTCTCAGGACTGGAGACATGACTCACATATGCCGCTTAATTAGCATGAGCGGGGTGGTGGGTCCTTTCCCCAGCCCCACGAAAGCACCACTTCTCTCACCTACCTTTTGAACACAAAATGGTTTGTTTTATGCTAATTCCCCCCCAAACCACTGCCCATTGGCAAAGTACCAGGCTGTGAATTTATTTCCACACCTTGTCCAGGGCACATGCCTTTGTATGTTAAATCCCCCAGAAAGGCACAAGCATGGGTCAAAAGGTGGGATCATTATCCATGCTCATGATTTGCCCCCTACTTCTCAGAGGGTAGCCCTGGCTTTCTCCCGGCCACCCCCGGCAGTACGCGGAAGTGCCTCTCCATCCCCAACTCCCTTGCTGTTCACCTTTCCAGCATCATTTTTAAAGATCCTCCCAACAGAGCGTGCCATTGTTTAGAATTCCCTCAGTGAGACTGGCTCCTGGGTCCAGACATTTGATAAGCTGTTATGGTCCCTCCCCCACCCATGTAGGAAGTAGGGCCTGAATGTTATTCTGATTGATTTGCATAAGCTCTTGAGATAGATATTTTTATCTGTGTCTCTTTCCGTTTTAGGTTGCACGAGCCCGAGAAGAATGCCAGGGAAATAACCCAGGTACAGTCTTTGGTGAGCTGCCCTTCCTGGGAAACTTGGGGTGTGATTTCCTTGCTTCAGCCGGAGTTGCAGATCTAGTTCTAAATTAAGACTCCGAGGGTAGGGAGGATCTGTGCACTTCCTGAGTCACCCACGAGTCCTCTGCACCCTTCTCTCTGCTCCAGCCACAGTCTGGGGACGGCTTGCTTCTCTGTTAGCCACGGCACAATTTCCAAAGAGCAAAGTGTCCCGAGTGAATGATGCCCTGGAGTCAGACTGCAGCTTCCTTTGTATTGCTCATCCCTGCAACTCACTGCCACCTCCTTGTAGGCTGATTCTTCCTGCCAGCCACGGCCTCTTTCGCCTCTGTGGAGGAGGAGAAGCCCCATGTCATTGACTACCTGGGCTCCAAGGGCACCTTCCTTGACCTGGTGGCTTCTCCCCCCCCCCCCACTGATAAGGAGATTTTATAGGTAGCACTGTTAGTGTATATCCCAGACCCCTGAGCCCCACTGTCTGTGTCCCAACATGCCAGCTCTGGTCACACTGGGGCCCTCCGAGCCTGGTAAAGAGACAAGCCCTATTCTGGACCCGGAACGAAAGCGCCAGCTTTCCTGCTGTTCCCAAGGCAGCTGATACCACTTTAGACAGAATCTGCTGACAGAGCCAGGCTGGATGGGATGGTGTTCGGAGACAGGACGCCATGGTTGGCTGTCCTAGCCCCTACCAGCCCTAGGCATGCGCTGAGTGGTTATCAGCAAATGTAGAACAATTCTAATTGTGGCAGCGAGAACCCTTTCCCACTGTTATTTTGTCTTCACACTTCCTTCTGGAATCTTCTGGGTAAAAGATGATGGTGAGAATTGGTTCCTGAAGCCTGTAGAAAGCCGCATCCCAAGACTTACTGAGTATGCAGCTAAGTGCCCGGTCCTGGAGCAAGGTGGCCAGTTTTCTCCCTTGCAGCCAGCAGACTTTAGGCTCTCAGCACCAACCACCATACCTTGCCAGGGAGGGACACCAGTTCAGTCAACATGATTTCCCAGAGAGCAGTGAGTCCCTACGGGGCTCAGGGTACCACCCCTTTAGGATCCAACGGGCTTGCTTTCTTTTTTTTAACTGAGTGGCTTAGCCCAAATTATTGAATTTTCATCTACTCCCTAGGTCACATTCTTCCCGGGCAGAGTTGTAGTCAAGCCCAAGTGAAATGACCCTGCTGTATAGTTCATCTAGCCACCCATCCTCCATGTTTATCTTACCGTCCATCCATCCTGTCACTGCGGCTTGGGCTTCTGTTGCTGCCCTTGTCTGCAGTTTAACAGATACCCAGTAAAAAGTCGTGGAATGGATATGGAAGACAGTTTCCCGGTCTCCTGGGAGGTCACATTTACTAAGGTTGCAAAACATCGTCTTCGGTGGTAGATGCGATGATAGGAAGATGTGAACTGAAGAGCTCAGAGGGGCTCTGGGCCCAGCCAGAGGAGGTGTTGAGAGCAGGCTAGAGCAGAATTATCCGTGGTGCCCTGGGCCTTCTATAAGGAGAAGTGGGTACTCCAGGCCAAGGAAAATGGGAGATGAGAGCTCCAGGTGGTTCCACCTAGACAAAGGAGGTGACATGAAGCAGGGATATGAGACAAATCACTGTAGTGTTTCAGAAGACCCTTCAGGCTCCATGGGGAAGAAGGTGGATTGGGAGGAGAAAGACTGGAAATAAAATCGTATTGGCAGGAGATGGGCCTGAATTAAGACTGAGTCCGTTGGCAAAGTAGCAGGCAGACTTTAGCCAATTGATGGTTGAGCAGGCTAGGGCTCCAGAATGACTTTCTCTCTATGTCTTCTAGATCCAGGACACAAATGACATCAATGACATCACATACGCAGACCTAAATCTGCCCAAAGAGAAGAAGCCTGCCCCCCGGGTCCCTGAGCCCAACAACCACACAGAATATGCGAGCATTGAGACAGGCAAAGTGCCTAGGCCAGAGGATACCCTCACCTATGCCGACCTGGACATGGTTCACCTTAACCGGGCACAGCCAGGCCACAAGCCTGAGCCATCTTTCTCAGAGTATGCCAGTGTCCAGGTCCAGAGGAAGTGAATGGGACTGTGGTCGGCTCTAGGGCCCATAGCCACAAGTTTTCTTGTCCCACATGGAGTGGCCATGATGAGGACAGCCCTAGAAGGCCAGATGGCACGGGTCCTAGGACCAGGAGTAAGGGTGGCCTTTGTCTTCCCTCCTTGGCTCTCCAACACTTCCAGGGCAGCCATGTCCCTTCTTCTGGAGGCCGGTGTTGCAGAACCAGAGGGGGGAACTGGAGAAAGCTGCCTGGAACCCAAGAAGTGTGCCTCGGCTTTCCACACACGGGTCTGGATTCTGGTCTTGGCAACTCTGGGTTGCTTTCTTGATGATCCAGAGCCTGGTCTCCTATGTGGAGAAGAGCCCCCCACCTCCACCCAACTTGGGCTTTGTGGGGGCAAGAACCCCTTTAGATCAAACTGCCCCATCCGCGGAAGAACTACACCAGGAGACAGCAAGTTTCCAGCCAACAGTGCTGGCCTCCCACCCGCCAGGCTGACTAGCCCTGGGGGAGAAGGAATCCTCTCTCCTAGACCAGCAGACTCCCTGGGCATGCTCAGTGTGGCCCCACCTCCTTTCCAGTCCCAGCTTGCTTCCTCCAGCTAGTACTAACTCAGCTGCATCACTCTGTGGACTCCTGTAAATTATTGAGAAATGTGAACTGTGCAGTCTTGAAGCTAAGGTGTTAGGAAATTTGATTTGTGCTGTTTGGTTGTTGTTAGGTCTATTTTTTTTTCTTTTCTTTTTTTTTCTTAAAACAACAGCAGCAGCATCTTGACTCTTCGTCATGTGTTGAATGATTGGGTCTTGTGAAGTCTGAGGTCTAACAGTTTCTTGCTCTGGAAGGATTTTCTTACAGCAGAAACCGATTTTTTTCCAATTCCCAGAACTCTGAGGACCAAAAGGGATCTCTCAGCTGCTACTTTGAGGCACTCAGCCTCACTGGGATGAACTGGGCCCTGTTCTTACACAGCCACAGGGCTGGCTGACCCTTTGCCTCCGTGGCTGCTGTGGTAAGTGCAGCCTTGTCTGACCAGATGCCGACCTAATGTTGACCATTCCATTTTGAGGGGAGAAGGTCAGTGACAGCCTCCTTCACTCGCAAGCACCTCAGAGGCACGCAGAGGGAAGGGACGCCCAGTCAGCAGCTGGCGTTCCTGCGCTCTGACTTAAACAAGGCAGGAGGAGTCCATTATTACCGTCAAACCTCAGCAGGATCCCGCTGGGACAGACCCTGGTCGTACCTGTGATGACACAGCTGTAAGCCAGGGCAGACCCCTCTGTCACTGGCTAGGGAATCTTGGCAGAGGCTCTGTCTGACCCACACCCTTCAGACTGGATGCCGGGGCCTGGCTGGGCCCATGGCCAAGCAGATGCTACAACCCTGGCTATCTGGTCTTAACATGTAGCTCAGCAAGTTGAGGCGCTAAATAATGTCCCTGATTCCTGGGTATCCCTGGCTCAGGCTATTCAAGTATGAAGCTGAGGCAACCTGCTTGTTTCTATAGGCGCAAGGGAGGGGGTTACCAGGAACTCAGCAAGAACCCAGCTCTCTGGGCTTGGTGACCTGATACTTCCAATGGTGGCATCCAAGAGTTAGCTGAGCCAGTAGGCTGTGTGGACAGCACTGGGCCAGCAAACCAGAACTTGTCTTTCGTATCTGGGACCTATGGTGGCCCTGGCATCTTCTTGGACTGTCTTCTATTTCCAAAGGGTTGATTTGTAAGCCTCCACCCACTTCTCCTCTGCCTAGAGTCGGCACACGCACACGTGAGTACTCACACACAGGTGCAAAGCCCAGTTCAAAGAATAGCCTCTGGCTGACATCCTAATTTTGTCTTAGGTTTTTTTTTTTTTTTTGAGGGAGAAAGGGAACGAGGCAGGGAAAGTCTATAGCTATAGCTTTAGCCAGGCAGCCTGGAGGGCCCCCACACTTACATATGGAACTCTGGTACAAGGAAGAAGGGGGGAAGCGCCCTGTGAGAGGAGTGGAATCCGGTTTATCTGTAGACCAGATGAGAAGAAAACAGGCCCCATTTTGTACATAGTTGCAACTTAAAATTTTTGGCTTGCAAAATATTTTTGTAATAAAGATTTCTGGGTAACAACAATGCTCTTGGGTGTTGCAATCCTTGCCTTTTGAGACCCTGTCCTCGGAGCCTGCCAGTTGCCTGTCCCCTGGAGCTGGGGATGAGGTTGGACTGCCAAGGAGGCTTCAGAACATTCCGTGTAACTCGGTCTCCTCCAGGCCACACAGATGTAAAGGTTCTGTCCCCTCGGCACGGAGGGAGTCATGGCAGTATTGGTTGTGCTGAAAACCCAGACACAGAGTTTTATCCTTTCTCCACTACTTCAGTTTTGTGGGGATTTGTACACTTTACTCACCCACCCGATAACCTCAGGGATGTTGGCTGTACAATGGGGTTTGATTGTGCCCCTCGCAGGGTTCTTTAGAGACTGAAGGAAGGAACCCCCTGTGCTCTTGGCAGGTCTGCGCTGAGTGTTGGGCTGGCCTTCTCTGCCTGCACAACCCTGCCTTAGGCTTTCTATTTCTGTGATAATGCATTATGATCCAAAGAGACTTGGGGGAAGAAAGAGCTTACACTTACACAACCCAGTCCATCATCAAAGGAAGTCAGGCCAGGAACTAATGCTGAGGCCATAGAGGAGTTCCCCCTGTGGCTTGGTCTCCTCTCAACTGGACTATGAGTTCCCCGCCCCAGAAATTCATATGCCGTCTTTAGTGCCCAGCCCCTAGCACAAGGGAGGCGTTGGCCTGCCTTGTGTGCCAGTCCGCTTTTTTATCACTGACAAGACATCTGAAAAGTAACTTAATGCTCCAGGTGCCAGAGATTTCTGTCTGCTTAGCTGGCCCCATTGCTGTGGGCCTGTGGCAAGACAGAACATTAGGGCAGTGGAGGAGGAACGTGTCAGCAGAGGTTCCTTACCTCGTGGCAGCCAGGAAGAAGGGTCTGAGGACAAGCAAAGACATGCCTCCAGGGGCATGCCTCCTCCACCCAGACCCCATCTCTTAGTGTCCACCACCTCCCAGTAATGATATCAAATTATGACTCGCAGTGGAAGAGCCTGTTCATTAAGCCATAGTTCTTGTGGTCCATCAACTGCCATTGGTTCCATCTATCAGCCAGAGACGAAGCCTTCAACACAAAAGCCTTTGGGGAGACAGAGCTAAGCCACACAGTGTGCCCAAGACTGTTGCGGTCACTCGCAGTCTTCACGGAATCTCGGAAGATGTGTGTTGTGATGCCCATTTCACAGAAAGGAAAATGTGGCTCAGAGAGGCAAAGGAACAAACTCCAGATCACTCATCGAGTTAATAACTACTTCTCAAGATCCTGCTGGGAACCAGGCCTTTCGCAAAATTCTGAGAATGCAGTGTTGACGAAAGTGGGCCACACCCAGATGAGCTCATGGGGCAGGAGGAAGTGAGAGCAGTGGGCAGCCCTCACAGCACAGCTGTGACTGCCCATGGCCCACATACAGAGTGAGAACATCAGCCAGGGAGCAAGAGTTCCCCTGCGGGAAGGTAGCCCGGCTGCCGCCAAGAGGAAATGGGGCCCACAGGCTTTTATAAAGGGAATGTGAGGGAAAAAAATGTCAAGTTAGAGATACAGCTGGTTTACAGTCCCCAAGGTGATTGCCAGACTTCGAGAGTTATCTTTCTTACTAAACAAGCTGTTTGTCCCTCACTCAGACAGAATCTACAGATGGGCATATATCATAACTTTATACAATCTGAGCTCTAATTAAACAGCAGAAGCAAGCTCAAGTGTCTTCCCTGTCGGGATTAACTAATCCTTCAGTAGTGTGTTTAAACGGTGCTCTACTGCAGTGAAGAGAAGAAACACCCCCTCTCTTTGCCTTACTTCTAAGTTTGGGATACTTTTTCTTATTAGATGAAAATACATGGGATTCGTTTGCTAAGCCTGCACGAGGCAAACCAGCTTCCCAGAGAGGAAATCCCCAAGCTGAGATCTAAATGTTGAGTAAGGATGAGTCGTGTTGTCCAGGGCAGCCAGATCCAGGCAGAGCCCAGCCTTCCCTGAGGGTGCTGGTCCAGCCTTCCCTGCGGGTGCTGGTTCCACCCTTCCCTGAGGGTACTGGTCCTTCCCTGCGGGTGCTCGTCCAGCCTTCCCTGAGGGTGCTGGTCCTTCCCTGCACCGGCTTTCATATTTCTCTCTCCATCACCCCTGCAATAGCAATCAGCCTCCTGACAGCTTTAAAAATGGACCCCAGGATCTTTGTACGGGCTTGCTCAGTCCAGAACACCCACTTTCTACTTGCCCTCCAATCTGGCAAGTGGACCTCGTTCATTTGTTAGACATGTCATAACTGCCCAGCAAGTCCTTGGAACCCTGTGAATGTCTGTAATTACACATGGATCCTATGTTGGTTGACAAGCTTCCCTCTTCTATAGTGCGCTGGGGCTGTCTGATTTAAGGAGGGTATTGGAATATGTTCCTTAATATAATTCCCATAACCAGCCCCCAGATAGTACCCAACAAATAATTGTTTGAGGGATGAGAGAATGGATAAAACAGTGGAAGGATGAAGGGTGCGTAGTGGATAGATTGCTAGATGTAAGGATGGATGGGTAAGTGGATGGATGGATGGATGGATGGATGGATGGATGGATGGATGGGTAGGAAGAGAGGAGGGAAGGGAAAAGGGAAGAGAAAGGATGTAGTTTGGAGCCTATTTGGCATCTTAGGAACACTAAGACACCCTAGCTTCCAGGTTAAGAACTAGATTGAAGCCCTAGTCCCTGGACCTTTCCCACTGAGCTCCTCTGTCATTTGTCATGGTCCTGGGTACATTTTCCCAGCTGGCAAGGAGCCAGTGACACTTGTTTAAGCCCTTGGTGCCTATTCTTGGGGAGCTGGGGCTATACATAGAAAACAGGATGGAAGAATACAACCATATTCAAATAAACTCAGGAAACATTTTAAAAGGCATAAGAGATAAATATTTGAATTTGTATTTTAAACATGATACTAAATAAAAGACATATTGTTGAGACTGGGAGACAGCCTGACAGTTTAGGGCATTTGTTCATGCAAAGGACCCAGGTTCAATTCCCAACCATCAGTAGCTTCAGTTCTAGGAGATTTGAAGCCCTGTTCTGACTTCCATGGGCACTAACCATGAATGTAGTGCACATACTCACATACAGACAAGGTAGTCATACACATAAAATAAATCATGGAGTTTAGAGAAATAAATGATTAAAATAAGACTTTTACTTTGCTAATACCATATACAAAAATCCAAATGGACAAAAACTTAGATATAAGAGCTGACACTATAAAACTCATCTAAGAAGACATAGGAAGAAGAGGCTTAATGACTCTGGATATAACAGTGACTTTTTGGGTATAATACCAAAACACCAGACCCCCCAAAAAAACAAACAAACAAACAAACAAAAAAACCCATAAGTTGAGCTACATCAAAATTAGTAACTTACTAGGCATTGTGGCACAAGCCTTAATCCTAACATTGGGAGGCGAAGGCAAGCAGATCTCTGCATTTGAGGCCATTGTGGTCTACATAGTGAGTTACAGGACAACCAGGACTAGATGGGAAGATCCTATGTCAAAATATTAAACACTTATGTTCTTCAAAGGACACTATTATCAGAATGAAAAGTCTACCTATTCACTATAAGAAAACAGTTATGGCCGGGCGGTGGTGGCGCACGCCTTTAATCCCAGCACTCGGGAGGTAGAGGCAGGCGGATCTCTGTGAGTTTGAGGCCAACCTGGTCTACAAGAACTAGTTCCAGGACAGGAACCAAAAGCTACGGAGAAACCCTGTCTCGAAAAATCCAAAACAAAACAAAACAAAAAAAGAAAACAGTTATGTATTGACTAAGATATTAATATATAGAATATATAAAGATCTCCTAAAACTCAGTAATAAAAATTTCCACATCTACCTCCATGGTCTAGCCCAAAAAGTCTCATTGACTTCCCTTTCCATGTCTCCTCCCAAACCTGCCAGATCTAGCCTGGGTCTCACATCTGATGCCCTGACCTAGTCTAACCATGCCTGCCTGCATTGCAGTCAAGCTAGGCTCCCACCAGGACCCTCCCTACCTGTAACACTCACAGATATCTAATGTATCTCTTACAACCATCAATAAGATGGTTGTAAGACACCCCTCTTCTTTCTCCAGGGTCTAGCCAGGTGAGTCTCCTTGCTCCCCCCCATTCATACCTTTACCACAACCACCTCTACCCCTGCCTGCTCTACAGATGATCTCTAGGCTTTGGACAAGACCTGCCCTACCTATTCCCCAACCCACAGGACCTACCCATGCAATACCCAATCTTGTATCCAGTCATATCTACTCCCAGAGTCTAGACTTAGAGCAGGAAGTGCATACTGCCCATTCCCTGTCTATGCACCTGACTTCATTCCGCCCAAGCCATTTCCAGCCTCTAGGCCCAATATCTCTATCCACTCATCATACTCTCTTCATTTCCAACCTGTTCTGTACAGACTAAGAAATCATCTTACCATATCTTACCTCAAAAATGCCAATAATACAAAAGAGCCAGCCAGTATCTTCTCTTCAAAACCTACTCATGCTGTAGAAACATCTGCCAATGAGAGTTTTCTAGATGAACCCAGGGCACAGAATTTAAAAGAAGAGTTGTAAATTTCATAAAGAATTCAAGGAGTTTAAACACACAAACATACACACAAACCAAACAAACAAACAAGCAAACCAGCCCAATGACATTAAGGAGAAAGAACTGAATGTGCCAAAACCTTTCATTCTGACAAATGGCCAGTTGTAGGTCTCTACACTAGTTCTCATCTACTTCAAGAGGAAGCTTTTCCAACAATGGCTGAAAAGGTACTTATCTTTGGGTATGGCAGAATAACCTTAGGAGTGATTTTATTGCTAGGTTTTAACATAACACCAGTATTTGGTTTTCCTGTAGGCCTGCAGCCTATCCAGTCTCAATGTCTTGGGCACCCAAGCAGTATCAGGCACAGGTTCCATCTCATGGAGTAGGACTTAAATCTAGTCAGAGAGTGGCTGGTTACTCCTACAATATTTGTGCCACTATCGTACTGGCATTGATCTGGAGTAGAGGAAAGCCATGATTACAATATATTATATGAAAAAAGTTTTCAATAAATAAAAAAGGAAATTAAGGAGGAAGAATTTAGTGGATATAAATATCTGAATGGTAGAAAAAAAATTAAAAACCAATAAGCATAAGGCAGTTGAAAATGATTATGATAACTGAGAATTTGATAGTGACATTGAAAAGGACAAGCTGAAATGAAGGTAAAATTGAAAAACCCAATGATTGAATTGGAAAACTCAAAGGAAAACTGCACAAGTAGAAAGAACCAAATGGGGCTGGGTGATGGGAGTGCACGCCTTTAATCCCACCACTCAGGAGGCAGAGGCAGGTGGATCTCTGAATTTGAGGCCAGCTTGGTCTACATAGCAAGTTCCAGGACAGTCAAGGCTATACAGAGAAACTCTATCAATAATAATTATAATAAAGATCTTTCCAGTTGCAGCACTCTGAGAAGCAGGCCCTGTGCCTCATCTGAACAGCACAATGGAGCTTACCCTGTTGACAGGGGCGTGGGTGAGAGATCTGGCCCTGCCTTTCATCTGTATATGGTGGCATGGGGAAGGATGCCCCCTCTTACCTCTTGTCTCTCATCACCTGGTGGCAGATGAGGAAGCTTACCCTCCTCCTTACCAGCTGTGACATTAGGGACAGTGGGCCCTGCACCTCACCTGGGCAACACAGTAGAACTGGCCCTGATGGTACAGGTATGGGCGAGCTGACCCTGAGGATGTGAAAGCAGGAGAACCAGTCTCACCCCTGCTTATCTCATTAAAAGGTGAACTAGCTGGAATAATGTTGGAAAGTTCACCCTGGTGGTGAGCATGGGGGAAAGCTGATGGGCTGATCAACCCTGCAAATACCCAGGCTGAGAACCAGGGTTATGAGTTGGCCCACACCAACATCCATCTGTGATCTGCTAGAGCAAGGGAAGGGGCATGTCCTGCAAATGCAAAGCTGCAGAGTCTCCACAACACAGGGAAACAACAGGAGATCCAAGAGGAGCCCCAGTCAGGGCCCATTATTCATGGTACAGCAGAAACCAGAGGCCTTTAGCCAGACCAATGACTCTTTGCAATAAACAGTTGCAAGTAAAGATCTATGGATAAAAGGGGTTACAGTGTGACTCAAAACACCTTTCATGATGAGATTTTTTTTCTTTCTCTTAAATTTTATTTTATTTTATGGAGAGGGCATGGGGGTTTGCAAGAGCAGAGGGTGGATATGAAGGGATGGGAGATGAATGGGATTGAGATGCATGATGTGAAAGACACACGGAATAAATAAAAAGAAAGTTAAAAGAAAGAGAATCAAACAGGAGGTAGACAGACAATCAGGACTCTAAGATAAGTCCAGGATCTAGACAAAGTAAGTGAGGAATATCAAAAAGGAACACACAGGAAATGAGAGACACCATGAAAAATATCAACTTTCAAATACTAGGTATAGATGAAAGAGAAGGATCCGAAGTCCATGGCATAGAGCAGATCTTCAACAAGATCATTGACAGACACTCCCCAGACTCAGGGAAGGGGAAGACACACCCACCATTGCAGATACAAGAAGCCCAAAGAACACAAATAGACAAGACCAGAAAAGAAAATCCTCACAGCAGATCACAGTTAAAACACTAAGTAGGAAACACACAAGTCACATGAAAAGTAAAACCTATAAGAACAACTTCTCAATAGAAACTTTGAAAGTCAAAGAGTCTAGAGCAATGACTTCCAAGTACTAAAATGCTATTATGGCTAAAATAGAGTAAAATATTAAGAAAAACTATCTGCCATAATTGAAGGAGAAAGAAAAAAATCTACAACATAAACAACCTAAAAAATTATAGCCAACAAACCAAACCTAAAGAAAACACAGGAAAATTTCCTTCAGGCTGAAAAGATGAATGAGCCCAGTAGGGAGAACATGGAAGGAAATATGAAGAAATAATTATTAAAACACAAGATGTCACTGAGAACACAACAGCGAAAGTCATCAACACAATGATCCTAACTAACACATACATTTCAATAATAACTTTAAATACCACTGGCCTGGATTCTCCAATCAAAAGGCCAAGACTGACTGAATGGATCAAGAAAGAAAAACTATCTATTGTCAAAAAGAAACACCTCTTTGTTTTAAAGTTAGCCACTGCCTTAGAGTAAAAGGATGGATCTTTGTGAGTTCAAGGCCAGCCTGGTCTACAGAGTGAGTTCCAGGACAGCCAGGATTGTTTCACAGAGAAACCCTGTCTCGAAGAAAGAAAGAAGAAAGAGAAAGAAAGAAAGAAAGAAAGAAAGAAAGAAAGAAAGAAAGAAAGAAAGAAAGAAAGAAAGAGAGAGAAGGAGGGAGAGAGAAGGAGGGAGGGAGGGAGGGAGGGAGGGAGGGAGGGAGGGAGGGAGGGAGGGAGGGAGGGAGGGAGGGAAAAACATCCATGCTCAGGGATTGATAGGAATAACATTATAAAAACGGGCAACTTAACAAAAGTTAGTTAAGAATTCAGTGAGATTCCAATCAAAATCCATAACTCATCCCTCACAGAACTATCCTCAAGTTTATTTGGAACCACAAAACACCGCAGATAACTAAAACTCTCCTGAGGACAGGAACAGAGCTGGAGGTGTTAGGATTCCAGACCTGAAGGTGCATTAAGGAGCCACAGTAAGAAAAGCAATACAGTAGTGGCGACAGGACAGCCGTGTAGACCAATGGGGCAGCCTCAAAGGACCAGACAGGAGTCCCTGTGACTTCAGCCACTTAATATTTTATCAGGATGACAAAAACACAAGCTGGTGAAAATAAACACCATCAACAAATGGTGCTGGGAAGACTGGATGTTCACAAACAGGAGAGTGAAATTAGACTCGTATCTATTACCCTGTATGAAAACCAACTCCAAATGGATCAAAGACCGAAACTTAAAACCTGAAACCCCGAAACTGCTAGAAGAAAACATAGATGGAGCCATACAGGATAAAGGTGTGGGAAAAGGATTTCTGAACAGGACTCCGTTTGCCCAAGGATTAAGGCTAACAATTTATAAGGGAGACTTCGTAAAACTAAAAAGCTTCCTCAAAGCTAAAGAAGCAAACAGCTGGGTGGAGAGGAAACCCACAGAATGAGAGAGAATCATTGCCAGCTGTACATCTGACAGAGGATTAATATCCAGAACATACAAAGAACTTAGAAAACTCCAAAGAATTAGAAAAAATATGACTCATTCAAAAAATGGGTATGAGATCTAAACAAGAGTTCTCAAAAAAAAATAGCTAAGGAATATTTCCAAAAATGTTCATCATTTCTAGCAATTAGGGCAATGCAAATCAAAACAAGTTTGAGATTTTATCTCAACCCAGTGAGAATGGCAAAGATCAACAAAACAACCAGCAAAAATCACTGGAAGCCGTGCGGGGGGAAAAGGGAGCGTGTGTTCACTGATGGTGGGGTTGCTAACTGGAACTGCCACTGTGGAGAGAAGTGGGAAGAATTCTCAGAGAGCTAAAAATAAGCCTGCCATATGACACAGCTATGCCCTCCTTGGCATACACCCAAAGTACTTCACACCCTATTGCACCCACACTTGCTCAGCTATGTCCACTGTTGCTCTGCTCACAACAGCTAAGAAATGGAGGCAAACAAAATGCCCCACAGCCTCCAGATTAATAAGGAAATGTGGTATGTAATTCCTGTGGAGTATTATTCAGCTGTAAAGAAAACTAAAACCATGAAATTGGCAGATAAATGGATGGATCTAAAAAAGGTCATATTGAGTGAAGTAACCCAGACCCATACAGACAAACATCACGTGTTCTCTCTCATTGGAGGCTCCTAGCTCCAAATCCTCAAGTACATATCTCAGAGTAACCACAGAAAGCAGGTAAATAAAAAGAGGCCATTCCTTTAGTAAAGGGGCCATTCCCGGAGTAAGGGGGTTGGGAAGCAATATAGAGGGAACTAGCAGGGCACAGGGATCGGTTCAGATTGATGAGGAAAGGGGGCTCTTTAGCGAGAGGGGAAGAGAGTAAATACAGCAGAAAGCAGGAGGAGGGTAAAGGGGAATAACAAGATACAGTGATCTGACAGTGGAAATGGGGAAAAGGTGGACCCTTTAGTGGGGGAGGAGGGTAAATTAACAATAAGGATGTCAGAAAAGATAATAAGAAATTGTATTATTAGCTATTTATCTCAACAAGACACTGTAGATGCATGATTCTATATATCAATATAAATAAATAATTCAAATAAGCTTTTCTGATCTGGCCTGGCAATGCTCCCTCCAAGAATCAAAGACATTGTCTAAGTAAATCCCCAGTAGCAGACAGAGAAGCCCTTATCCAGGTTCTCCAGAGGATTCCCAAAACATACAGCCTATTGCTGTTGCCCTTTCGTCCTCCAGAGGCAGAAGGTAAGCCCCTATTGCTGAAGCCATCGTGCACTTCAGAAACAGGATCTAGAGGCCTCTGAGCAGGAACTGGCCCAGATGCTCCCTCCCTGAAGACTAGTTTTCATGGTACAAGAAGACACCAGGCAAGCTTTCGAAGGAGAGAAGCAACCAACAGCCCTACCCAGCCATGACAGCTGTGAACCACAACAATAACCAGCATGGCAGAATAACCCTGGTGGTGCAATAGTGGCATGAATACCTTGGTGGTAACCAACAATCCTCTCAATGGACTTAAGATGTGTTCAGCAATAGCGAAACCATTCATGGTACTGGGAACCTAGCCAACTACTTAGGGTTAATGAAGTCATGGCTCTTGGAAGAGAGCCTACTTTTCTAAGTCAGCATAATCCACAAAGACAATCTAAACATTTGCCTTATAACCACAGATAAGTATAGTCCTCAGCCCTCTTCAAGGAAACTTATCTTTGCCGCAAATGGAGGATACAATAGACATCCACAACCATTCAAAATGTAACGTTGTGGAACCCAATCCCAACAGATACATCTACAAAACACTCCTGCATCTAAGGCTCGGTGAACATTACAGAAAGATGGTAAGAACCAGAGGATCAGGGAGTTTGCTGTGAGATTGTGTCTCCTAGGAATATCAGAAGTTATAATCATAAAAATCTCACCAATGTGACTGCCTAAACCCGAGCTGAACAAGAATGACACCAACAGGCACGCCAAAGTGGATGAGGGAAGGCCCTGGGGCCTCAACCTTACACTAAGAACTGCACGTTATTAAACAAGAACAGAAATAGTCTTCCTCAGGAAAGAGCACTTCTAGTTCTAAATAGCCCTAAGAACATCCATACAAGCAGCACTGCACAGACTACACAGGTTATGTTTAGAGATGTATCTGTGCATACATACAGACTACACAGGTTATGTTTAGGAATGTATCTGTGCATACATACAGACTACACAAGTTATGTTTAGGAATGTATCTGTCTGTGTATACATACACAAATATACATACAACAATTAACGGAAAAAAAGAGGCCATGATTTTGAAGAGGAGTGGGGAGGGATCTCTAGGAGGGTTTAGAGGGAAGAGAGAAGTGGATATAATTTTGCTAAAATCTCAAAAATAAAAGAAAGAACTCAATAATAATAAAATTGCCCTGTTGTCTTGGCAGCTGGAGAGAAGGCTAAGCAGTGGCAGAGTCTGCAGCTTTGGTGCAGGGTGGCTGTGGACTGCGGCCTCAACACTGGGCTGGGCCAACGGCATAGATAGTGGTGGCAGTGGAGATCAGCGCCCTGGAGCAGACCGATTCAGCTGAGGGAGCTCCTGGACCTCTCCTCGGTGCTGGAGCTGTGACTCAACACAGCCACAGACCCACACGCAGTGAAGCAGGAGTGTTCAGCTATCCAGAATTTTCGTGAGTGTTTTAACAATAACTCCAGTGGCCTGACACACCCTGGCTACTGGTCCAAAGATCCAGTCTCCACAAGAGAAGGAAGCCCCTTACTCCCAGACCATGCTGGAAATGTGCAGGCACCGCTTCCGGAGTGGGTGAAGCGGAGGGGAAAGATCCACATTGAGGTGGCCAAGTCCCACTTCCTGAACAAGCTGATCAAAGTATTATCCCCAAAGTACCTAGGGGCATGGGTAATGGAGAAGGTTAAAGGAAGAGTTACTGGATTCCTCTTCAGCTGGATGGTCTAGTTTCCAGAAGACGTCAAGATCCGAGATGCTCATCAAACGCTGAAGAAGCAAGGACTAACACAGCAAGATCCTAAGCCACCGATGGATAAAATCTTGCCCCCACCTTCTTCCTGGCCAAAGAGCTCCATCTTTGATGCTGACGAGGAAATGGCAAAGCCTCTGCCAAGACTTCTCAAGAGCAAACACCCTGAGGACTTTCCGACTGCAAACCGGCTGATGGAGAATTTGTTCAAGGAGGAACAAGGAAAGTCTGAGAGAGTTTTCAAGTGAGTCAGTGTGGTGGAGGAAGTACAGGACCACAGGAAGATGCTGTGGGAGATGCTGAGTTTGTACTACAGACCAGGCCCAGCCCTGCCTGACCACGAGGCAGGTGGCATGCAAGTTGTTTATGAAAGATGCAAGAAGCTGCGGCGGACCCTGTTCTAGCTAGCAAGTGACACGGCCGATGGTAAGTATGCACTGGTGGAGATTCTTCAAGCAAATGGCCTGCTCATCCAGGGGCTTCTGGCTGTACAAACAGGAGGCAGAGGGATGAGTCAATGTGGTTGAAGGGTGAGTCAACACAGTGACCCACTGCGGAGGGAGACATTCCTGTCCCCAGAGTCTCTCTGAATCAAAGAGCCTACAGGAAGAGCTGCCCCCTCATTGACCTGGAAGCTCCAGTTTTGCTTCATCAGGACCCGGCACCCATAGAGATCAGTGATACAATGGTACCACTGGGAACAAGGTTGTGATTCCAAGTTGCTGTAAAGACAAGCAGGTGGCTGCCCTCACACTCCTGGGTTTGGAGTCCAGAGCCTTTCTGCCTGCAGGAGCTTGCTGGATCTCCTCTCGCCAGAGCCATCTCCAGGACCACTGAATTATGTTCTGCAAAAAGAGCATCCCCAAAGAAGTGCCACCAGATCCTCTCCAGGTTGGCCCTGGGAGGCTGGACCATTGGCTTCTTCCCCAGCCTCACAGAATACACCTCTGGCTCAAGTGTACGTCCCACTGGAGTCTGTGAAACCCAGCAGCCTGCCATCCAGCATCGTGTGTGACCGGAATGGCTTCAGAATTCTGCTGCACTTCCCCCAGACTGGGGCCCCTGGCCACCCAGATGTGCAAGTGCTGCTGTTGACCATGATGAGCACTACCACCCAGCCTGTCTGGGACAACATGATTCAGTTGACTGTCACCACGTCAATGCGAGTGAAGCTGCAGCCAGCAGCCAGCTCCAAGCTCCCTGCATTTAGTCCTTTGATGCCTCCAGTTAAGGTATCTCAGATGCTGCTGTTTGACAACCCACACCAAGAACTTATCCGGTTGCAGTATAAGCTGACTTTCAACCAGGGTGGGCAGCCATTGAAAGCAGGGGAAGTGAAAGACTTTCTAGCCTGGCTGGCTATCTTGAGCACTGCCAAGACTTCTCAACCAAGACTCTTCAGGCAAACTTAGGCCAGCGTTCCTTTCACTGACTGGTAGGACTCGTAACATAGTTCAGACTGCCAAATGTTCTTTCCTGACGTCACGCCCTGATTGCTGATCTATGTCTGTAGATCACTGGGATATGGGCAGTGTGGGGGATGCTGACAGCTTTTGAGATCATCTCTGCTGCACTCATATCTGCTTCTGAATGTTGGTTTTTACTGTTGTCCCTGCCTGAGATTGGAGTTTTATAAGCCAAAAATTTTCCCATGTATTGCTATCTTTTCTTTTGTCCACTCTGTGCCTTGTCAGCCTTGGAAAGTCTTAGTTGCTCCCAGGCTGTGCTTAGAAAGGGACCTGGTTGGTCTCGTGACAGAGAGTGTCTTCTGGGGAACACTCTTCCAAGAATGGCCTTGTCTCATTTTCATTAGCAAATGCTGCTTGCAGATGCTCTGTCAGATCTTCTAAATGGAATGCTTACGGTGCTGGATCCAGGCAATGGGCAGCTATGAGACCCATATTTGGTGGGCCAATCATGTCCTTCACTATGGTGCCTTAGATTCTCCCTTAGATGGATCCCCTGAGGCCTTTATGTTGACTGGGCAACCTGTCTGGGCCCCAACTCGGAACCCACAACATCATCCTCATTTTTTTTTTGTTCAAAAACATCTCAAAGCTAGAGAACTTTGAAATAAGAAGCAGATCCGAGCCAGTGACCTCAGCTTGAGGAGGCATGAAGCAGCGACCTCCACAGGAACAGGTACAAAGGAACCACCACTTAGGGAGCAGGCCCAAACCAGAGACCTCTGAGGAACTGGGTGTGAATCAGTAACCTCTGAGGGGACAGGCCAGAGCCAGCAACCTCTGCCAGAACAGGCCCAAGGCAGCGACCTCAGCAAAAGCAGCCCCAAGCAAGCAACCTCCTTAGGAGCAGGGCCGAATGAACCCCAAGTGACCTCCAGGGTGACTGGAACTGTGGCCCTGACTGCACCACAAGGGGTAACCATCTGAGCCTTGGATCCTCTGGCACCTGAAAAATTGACCAACAGAGACACAGCCCCAACTACACCAATCAGAGGAAAAGATGGGCAACAATGTAAGTACAAACTCAACACCACAAAGAGCAACACGACACCAACAAAAACTAGTGGACCTACAACAGCAAGACGTGAACACCAAAATATAGATGAAGCAGAAGAAATTACCTAAAAATTAACTTTAGGAGAATGTTTGAGGCTCTTAAAGAGGAAATGAAAAATTCCCTCAAAGAAATGGAGGAAAAGACAAACAAAAATTAGAAGACATCAATGAATCCCTTAAAGAAAACCAAGAAAAAAACAATCAAACAGATGAAAGAAACTATTCAAGACTTGAAAACCAAAATAGAGACAATAAAGAAAGCACAAACTGAGGGAATTATAGAAAAGGAAATTTTGAGAAAATAATCAGGAACCACAAATGCAAGCATAAACAGAAGAATACAAGAGAGGAAGAGAGAATCTCAAGTGCTGAAGATACAATAGAGGAAATAGACTCATCAGTCAAAGAAAACATTAAATCTAACAAAAGCTTGACACAAAATATTCAGGAAATGTGGGACATCATGAAAAGAATAATAGGGATAGAAGAAGGAGAAAAAATACAACTCAAAAGCACAGAAAATGTATTCAACACAATCATAGAAGAAAACTGTCCCAACCTAAAGAAAGATATACATATGAAGATACAAGAAGTTTACAGAAGGGGCTGGAGAGATGGCTCAGAGGTTAAGAGCACTGGCTGCTCTTCCAGAGGTCCTGAGTTCAATTCCCAGCAACCACATGGTGGCTCACAACCATCTGTACTGAGATCTGGCACCCTGCTCTGGTGTGCAGGCATACATCAAGGCAGAATGTTATATACATAATAAATAAATAAATAAATAAATAAATAAATAAATAAATCTTAAAAAAGAAGTTTACAGAACACCAAATAGACTGGATAAAAAATCCCCTTACCACATAATAGTCAAAACACTAAACATACAAAATAAAGAAAGAATATTAAGAACAACAAAGGAAAAGGGCCAAGTAACATATAAAGATAGACCTATTAGAATTACCCCTGACTTCTCAATTGAAGCAATAAAAGCCAGAAGGTCATAGTCGAGTGTTATGCAGACATTAAGAGACTATGGATGCCAGCACAGACTACTATACCCAGCAAAACATTCAGTTACCATAGAAGGACAAAACAAGATATTCCATGACAGAACCAGATTTAACCAATACCAAGCCACAAATCCAGCCTTATACAAAGTACTAGAAGGAAAACTCCAACCCAAGGATGTTAGCTACATCCACAAAAACACAGATATAGATGATCTCACAGCAACAAATCCCAAAGAAGAAAAAAACACACACAATAACATCACCAACAACAAAAACTAAAATAACAGGAGATAGCAATCACTGGTCATTAATATCCCTTAATATAAATGGGCTCAACTCACCTATAAAGAGACACAGGTTAACATATTAGATACAAAAACAGAATCCATCCTTCTTCTGCATACAAGAAACACACCTCAGCCCCAAAGACAGACATTGCTTCAGAGTAAAGAATTGAGGGAAAATTTTCCAATTAAATGGACCTAAGAAACAAGCTGGTATATCTCTCCTAATATCAAACAAAATAGACTTCAAACTAAAATCAATTAAAAGAGACAAAAAAGGACATTTCATATTAGTTACAGGAAAAATCCATCTTAATACTGAACATCTATGCCCCAAATACAAGGGCACCTTCTTATGTAAAAGAAAAACTACTAAAGCTTAAATCATACATTAAGCCACACACACGAATAGTGGGAGACTTCAACACCCCACTCTCACCACTGGACATGTCTATCAGACAGAAAATTAACAGAGAAATAAGGGAACTAACAGATGTTATGAATCAAATGGACTTAACAGACATCTATACAATATCCAAACATAAAAAGAATATAATTTCTTCTCAGCACCTCATGGAACCTTCTCAAAAACTGACCACATACCAGGTAACAAAGCAAACCTCCACAGATACAAAAAGTTTGGAATAACCACATGTATCTTATCAGATCACCTTGGCTTAAAATTAGAATTCAACAGCAACACTAATTTCAGAAAACCCACAAACTCATGGAAATTAAACAATGCTTACCTGAATCATCAATAGATCAAGGAAGAAATAAAGGAAGAAATCAAAGTCTTCCTAAAATTCAATGAAAATGACCACACAACATACCCAAATTTATGGAACACAATGAAAGAAGTGTTAAGAAAATTCACAATACTAAATGCCTACATAAGGAAGCTGGAAAAATCCTACATTAATGAGTTAACAGAACACCTGAAAACTCTAGAACAAAAAGAAGCAAACTCACTCAGGAGGACTAGATGGCAGGAAATAATCAAATTGAGAACTGAAATCAACAAAATAGAACCAAAGAAAACAATACAAACTATCAATGAGACAAAGAATTGGTTCTTTGACAAAAATCAATAAAATAGAAAAGCTATTATCCAAACTATCCAAAGGCAGAGAAAGAATATTCAAATTAACAAAAATCAGAAATGAAAAGAGGGATATAACAACAAACATGGAAGAAATCCAGAGAATCATTGATGTGGGATTCCTCTCTGTATGGTGTGAATACCATTGGTTAATAAAGAAACTGCCTTGGCCTGTTAATAGGGCAGAATTTAGATAGGTTGGAAAAACTAAACTGAATGCTGGGAGAAAGGAGGAAGTCAGGGAGAAGTCATGTAGTCCCACCTGAGACAGACGCTGAAACTTTGTCAGTAAGCCACTGGCACATGGCAATATACAGATTAATGGAGATGGGGTAAATTAAGATTTAAGAGTTAGCCAATAAGAAGCTAGAGCTAATGGGCCAAGCAGTGATTCAATTAATATAGTATCTGTGTGGTTATTTTGAGTCTGAGCTGCCAGGCAGCTGGGAAACAAACAGTCCCTTGCTACAAATCATTAGGTCGTATTTCAAAAACCTGTACTCCACAAAATTAGAAAACTTAAAGGAAATGGACAATTTTCTAGATAAATATTACTTATCAAAATTAAACCAAGACCAAATAAGGAAATTAAACAGACCTATAACTGCTAAAGAAATAGAAACAGTCATCAAAAGTCTCCCAACAAAAAAAGCCCAGGATCGGATGATTCCAGCTCATAACTCTATGAGATTTTCAAAGAAGAACTAATACCAATACTCCTCAACTTATTCCACAAAACAGAAACTGAAGGGACATTGCTAAACACTTTTCATGAGTCTACAATTACCCTGATACCCAAACCACACAAAGACATTACTAAGAAAGAGAGTTACAGACCAATCTCATTCATGAAAATTGATGCATTCATGTGGGGGGATGGTTCACTGGTATCTCTTAGTAGGCTGAGAATTATTATAAGTAGGCACTGTGAAAGTGAATTTTTCTCAATTCTTTTCTTGTTAAGGTATAGTGAAGAAACAATCCTTTAAATCAATAACTATAAGAGGCCATCCTTTTGGTAATAGAGAAGGCAGAGGAATTCAAGACTGTAGAGGGCCCATAGGTTGGATAACCTTGTTGACAGCTCTTAGATCTGTTACCATTCTCCATTTACCAGATTTCTTTTTAGCAACAAATACAGAAGAATTCCAAGGGCTGGTTGATTCTTCAATATGGTGAGCATTTAATTGCTCCTGTACCAGCTGTTCTAAAGCCTGCAGTTTGTCTTTTGTTAAAGGTTTGCTAATTGCTTTATGTTCTTGTACAGACTGAATGGCTGGTGACCTTTGTTTATATTTTATAATCTCCTTCCCAGAAACATGAGTTTGGGGAACTGCAGGAATGTTAACCTGGCTATTCCATTGCTGCAATAGGTCATGGCCCCATAAATTCACTGCAATATTGGCTACATATGGCCTCAGCCTTCCTTTCTGTCCTTCTGGCCCCATGCATTCAACCTACTTCGTGCTTTGTTTTACTTGAGATAGGGTTCTAATTTTTAGGAATTAAGTATCTGCCTCTTGAAGAGGCCAATCTGATGCCAAGATTCTGGAGTAATGATAGTCACGTCCGCACCTGTGTCTAGTAATCCCTCAATTACAATCTCATTTATATGCACTCTTAGCTTTGGTCTTTGATCATTTATAGAAGTCTACCAAAATATACATTTCCCTACTGAAGTTTTTGACTCATCCTCCAGGTTTATTCCATCACCCAGAACAGTATGTGGTGGTCTTAGTGCTTGAAGCCCATGTTTCACCATTTCCCTGACAAAAGGTGAATGTAGCCCATAACAAACTATTGCTTGTTTTTATTTCTTTTAGATCACTCATACATATTGGTTCCCATGAATATTCTTTGGCTACCTTAGGGTACTTTGTGTCAGATGGTCTTTCTGAGGAAATTACTGGATTTGCAGTTAAAACTCTGTGTAAGTCATCCCTGGGTCTGGCACTTACTGAGGAGGCTAAATCCTGTCCTTGTACCTTCCGTCCCTCCCTGCTCATCAATTTCAATAAATTCATCAATCTTTTCAAATCTTTTTACTAGTGCCTTTTGTAAATTCTGAATCTACTGTCTAGTGTTCTGTTCTAAGGTATGAAACTTGTCCAGTAAAGATGATGTCTCATTCTTGTACCTATCATAACTTTTTTCAACAGACTTTGATAGTTAGATTCAACAGCACAAATTCTTTCAGATAATTTTGTCAAATTGATGCTATTCCTCTCCAAAGTATTAAACCATTTTTTAATGAGATAATATTGAAGACAAAGCTAATTCCTAGAATCAAATAAAGGGAAGGAAAATCACGTAAGTCTTGCACAATACCTTCCATATTATAAGCAAAATAATTATTGAACTCCTTGGTATTAGTCATTTTTGTAGCTTTTCAGATCTTACCATTATAAAGTAATTGCAATGAATTGGAGTAGGTGTAATAATCATTATTGGCCAGCAGGTGTTGCAGTTGCAGCCTCATGTCCAAGAGACACTAGCAGCAGTGAACAGCACTTGGGTACTGAAAAATATCCTTTGTTTAACAAATTAAGACCAGTTATTAAGGTGATCAAATGATTCCAAGAGTTAGGAGCCCAGGAAAAAGAAAGAAAACCCAAAGTTTTTGGTCAGTGTGAGTTGTAGACTGTGTACACCATGTGGACCACAGGCAGCAGTGTGTGGGCTGGTGTGTAACACACAGAGAGGCAGAGTGTGGGTCATGACCAGGGAATGCTGAGTAGAAGCCTGTTGTGTCTGAGGATCAACTAGAGCCACGGACAGGAGAGTCAGGGCCCAATGCACTATGTGGCTGGTGGACCGATCCCCAAAAAATGTGGACTGGTCCCTACATTTGGGCACCAGATGATGGTGGAAGTTACAAAATAATCCCATACTAGTTCAGAATTATGTATAATAAAGGGTAACCTTACAGATCACTGTCCTAGATCACAGTCCTTTGCACAATGGGGAAGAGGAACTGAGTCTAGCAGCCGGAAGCAAGAGCTGGAAGCAAGAGAGTGAGTGCAGGCTTTACAGCTGCATTTATAGTGTAAGAGACCATGCACAAGTGGACTGGTATCCTAAAGGCTATTGGCTGAAGGAACAGAAGGAGCTCCCACAGCAGCCTACAATTCAAAATCTCATAGAAACTAGATAACAAACAGGACCCTAAGAGACACACATGGATCTAATCTACATGGGAAGTAGAAAAAGACAAAATCTCCTGAGTAAATTGGGAGCATGGGGATCATGGGAGAGGATTGAAGGGGAGGGGAGAGACAAGGAGGAGAGCAGAGAAAAATATATAGCTCAATAAAAACAACTTTAAAAAGATTCTAAAGCAAAAAAAAAAGAGCTTTGAAATGAAATAAAAGCATTGTGACCCTTTGTTTGTTGTAAATCACAGTCAGCTGCTCAGTCCTATGGTCCTCCCAATCCAAGGTGGGGAACTGTGATGCAGATAGAGAGCCAAGTGGTAACTAAGTACAGAACATCATTGAATGAATACCGTGTACAACAACAGTAACAATAATAATTTCAAAACAGGCAAGGTCTTTAGATAATTCTACAAAGAAGATCCACAAATGACTAACAATGGTGTGACGTGCTACTCAGCTTTACTGGGTGTCTTAGTTAGGGTTTCTATTGCTGTGAAGAGACATCATGACCATGGCAACTCTTATAAAGAAACATTTAATTGGAGCTGACTTATAGTTCAGAGGTTCAGTCCATTATTCCCAGGGAGGGGAACACGGCGGCATGCAGGCAGACACGG
This sequence comes from Chionomys nivalis, assembly GCF_950005125.1. Classification (NCBI taxonomy): domain Eukaryota; kingdom Metazoa; phylum Chordata; class Mammalia; order Rodentia; family Cricetidae; genus Chionomys; species Chionomys nivalis. The sequence goes on along the minus strand of NC_080094.1, from coordinate 45,289,244 downwards.
TGCTTGAGAGGCAGCTAAGAGTTCTCCATCTGGATCCATGGGCAGCAGGACGAGAGTGAGGGGCTGGTTTGAGCATCTGAAATCTCAAAGTCCACCCCTAGTGAGACACATCTTCCAACAAAGCCACATTTACTTCAACAAGGCCACACCACCTAATAGTACCAGTCCCGATGGATCTACGGGGTCCATTTTCCTCCAAACCACAACGGTGGGAAAGTGAAAAGGCACAATGAGATTCCATCTCGTATTTGTTACATTGCTGTTGTCAAGTAAATAAAAAATAACAGGCATTGGCAAATACGTAAAGAAATTGGAAAACTCATTCCTTACTGATATATAAATGTGCAATTGCTGTAGATGGTTTCCGAAAACAAACACAAAATTCCTTGTGCCCTGCAGTTCTGCTTCTGTGTATATACCTGGAATAACTGAAAATAAGGCTTCAGCATTGCCTACCCATGTCCACAGTAGCATCCTTCACAACAGGTAAAAGGTGGATGCAACTCAAGGGTCCATCAACTAATGATGGGGGTGAATACATAAATGGAACATTGCTCAACTTTAAGAAGAAATTATTTTCAACTTTTTAAAGAAATAAATATTTAGTTAACAAATAAAAATTGTACATGTCACAAATAAGATGTTTGAAATGCATATATTTTGGAATGACTAAATCAAGTTAATTAGTGGGTGTATTACTCATCTTTTTTGGTGGTGAGAACTCTTAAAAATTATTCCCTAAGCAACCGTGATGAATATAGTATATTGTTATTATCCAAAGTCACTGCACTATAAATAGACCTCTAGAACTTACCCAGCTTGAGTTACTAAAACTATACTCTTGGCCAACATCTCCCCAAGCTCCTCACCCCACCCTTGGTAACCACCATTCTACTCTCCACTCCGATGAGTTTGGCCTTTTCAGATTTATGTGCACAAATGAGGTCATGCAGTAATTTTCTTTCTGTGTCTGGTTTATTTCACATAGCATGATGTCCTCCTTGGTCATCCTCGTTGTTGCCAGTATGACAGCATTACTTTCTGGTTTTTAATATGGGGCCCTTAAGGTTTTTATAGCATGCAATGCTATGCCCACTCAGTGTTTAATAAGCGCTTAAGGCTGTACCTTAACTATTGTAGATAACGCAGCCATGAAATTGGGAGTGCAGCTCTGTCTTAAATATGATTCCATCTCCTCTTGACTATAAACCTAGTAGTGGGTTTGCTGAATCATATGATGGTTCTATTTGCAATTTAACAGTGCTGGGGGTCAAACCCAGGGCCTTGTGTGTGCTAGGTGAGTATCCTAATACTGAGCAGCCTCCCAGCCTCACTTTTAATTTCTGGGGGAGAGCCCACGCTGTTTTCATAGGTACTTTACATTTCCAACAACAATGTTCAAAGGTCGTGTGTGTGTGTGTATGTGTGTATGTATGTGTGTGTGCTTTTCCCATACTCTTTGTTTTTTTGATAGTGGCCATCCTGACAGGTAGGAAGTGATACCTTATTGTTTTAAGTTTGCATTTGCCTGATGATTAGTGGTTTTGAACATTTTTATAGACTTGGTAGCCTTCTGTATGTCTTCTTTTGAAAAAAAAACAGGCACGTGTTCTAAGAAAAATGAAACTTGAAGGCAAACTAAGTATAACAAGCCAGACACAAAAGTACTGTTTGATTCCCTTGTATGAGGCATTGAGAATATTTAAATGTGTAGACAGAAAATAGAGCAGTGGCTACCAACAGCTTGGGGAAGGGGGAGACATGGAGGGCTTAATGTTCACAGTATCAGCGTGAGATGAGGCTGGAAGTCATCTTGCTGAGGAGAGTGAGGCAGAAACATGGAAAAACCCTGTCTTTGGTGGTATCAGTGAGGACCTAACCCAGTCCTGAGATTAGCTTTGATCCAAAGACCCTGTTGTCTAAGTTTGGTTTATTCCTTATGTGTAAACGTCATAGGCCGTAGGTGTGATTCTGTTAGATTGCTTGCTTTGGATGCACAAAGCCCTGGGTTCGAGTCCCAGTACTTTGAGAACCAGGTGCAGTTGCACAAGAGAAGGCTGGGGCAGGAAGGTCAAAAGTTCGAGGTCATCCTCACCCATGTAGTGATCTGAGGCCACCCTGGGATAAGAGAGACCCTGTCTAAAAAGTAAAGCAGTAAATAAACTTCACCTAGCTCTCCCTGACTTTCAACAGGCTTTGCGATGATGTATCTACCAGGTGTCATTCTGTAGAGGCCACAAGATGCCATCAGTTTAAGAACAAGCTTTTGTTTATATTTATCTTACCTTTTTCCTTCTTAAATATGTTGAATAAAAACAAAAGAAAAGAAAACAAGAGTGCAAGAAACCTTTCCTATCCTAAGCCTGTACAGCCCCAGCTGGTAATGACCCAATTCTGAGAGTCCCGCTGTCTGTCACTCAGCAGATGTGTCTTCCTAGCCCCACTTCAAGGACAAGGCATTATGGTAAGAGGAGCTGTCCCCACTGGTCAAGACCTTCTGACCCTGCCTGTCCACTCAGACAGGGTCAGCTGGGGTCGCAGTCAATGGCATGAATGCAAGCCACAGAAACAGTCTTCAAAATGAGGCTGGGTGAACGTTTAATGGTAACCCTGTAGCCTGACCAATGCTGCCTCAGAGTTGGGTCCCCCGTGCACACAGACTAATGCATTATCCCCGATGTTGTGCGAGAAATGCAAAGGAGCCTGGGCTACCATTGTAGCATGACCTTTTGCTAGAAGTTTTTGCTCAGGGCAATTAAATGTTCAGCTATCTCCTCCTGGGGAGTGCTAGCTTGCATTTTAATTACGCTCAGAAAAGGGAGGTGGTAGAAAGGATACCCAGATTTTAAAAAATTAAAAAATAACAGTCTGCTTGATAAACAAAGCCATTCTTTTGCAGCTGTGAATCTACTCTGAAGCCCTCCCCCTCAGTTCCAGAATGCCTTTGGTTCTGTAGGCTTAAAGCTCCCTATCATGTAAGCACCTCTTCCAGAGAAGTAGGGGAAGTATGGGAGACAGCACGTATGTTCTTAGCGAGGCGTGCAAATCTCCTTACTACCTTCCTATCTTCAAGAGGGTTGAAGGCATTAACCTCGTTTTACAAATAAGAAAGCTCAGGTGGAGAAAATAATTGGCTATAACCTGACCTAGAGCAATAAAAAAAAAAGGTGTAAACTACTAAGAGAGGGAATTGCAAAAACAAAAACATAAACAAAAACAAATCAATGTTGATCCAAAGGAGTCAGCCCTCAGATGCGCAACCTCTTTATGGAAAGTGCTAGGACCAAGGACTGTTGCAACTCCCCTGTCAGGGGCTGGAGCAGGGGACCGGAAGTGGCAGAGGGGCTTGGGGGAGGTGGAAATGCTGTGCTTTGAGTGCTGTATGCAGCTTCAGTGGGAGTGTCTGGATAGCAGGGCTGGCGAAACTGTAAATTCAAAATTGGTACACTATTTATACGCTTTAATAAAATTCTTCTTAAGGGAAATAATATAGCAGGAAGTAATAGCTCACTTCCTGTGTGCCAGTTTTTCTTGTAAGCACTTTGTGTACGTCAATCCATTATATCCCCCACACCAGTCTCTAAAGAGATGCTGTGGTGGTTTGAGTGAGACCCCATTGGCTCACATGTTTAAAAGCTTGGTACCAGGTTGGTGAAGCAATCTGGGAAGGTTTGGGAGGTGTGGCCTTGCAGGAATCGTGTCACTGGGGTGGGGGTGGGGTTTCAAAAGCCCACATCATTCCCAGTTCGCTATAGCTGTGAGTTACGGCTCTAGCAGCATGCCTGTCTGTCAGCTTCCAAGCTCCCTGACACGCTCTGAAACTGGGAGCCCCATAAATGCTTTCTTTCAGAAGTTGCCTTGGTCATGGTGTTTGAAACAGCAATGGAGGAGTAACTAAGACAAGAATCATGAGGGTCCCTTTCCAAGCTGAGGAGCCCGAAGCACAACAAAGACTTTAAAACTCTCTCAAGGTGACATCTGGTAAGAGACAGAGCCTGGGTTAAAATCCAGGCAGGCTGATCCCTGTGCCTAGGGCCACTTGAGAGCGAAGTTTCAAAGTCAGGCCTGGGCCACTTATAATTCCAGCCCCTGGGAAGCTGAGACAGGAGGATCATGGGTTAAAGTTGAAACAAACTTACGTTTGCTCCACCTGAAATTGTTCAAGGCAGGGTTCTCTCCAGGGCCTTTCAACAGGACAGAATGAACAGGGGGTGGGGTTGGGGTGGTGGTGGGAGTATAGCGGGAAGAAACATTAATTAGAGAAGTATTTGTTGTATGCCTACCTCAGGTCAGAATATGGAAAGCAGCTGAGAAACTCAAGGCCTTGTTGAAGATAAGGGGAATTGCCAACTAATCAAAATCACATCAGGACAGTGTGTGTGTCCGTGGCCCCAGCACTTGGAAGCCTGAGGCAGGATATGGAGTTTGAAGCAGAGGAGTTTGAAGCCAGCCAGGGCAGCATAACAACTGTCTATCTCAGGAGGAAAGAGAGAAGGAAGGGAAGGAGAGAAAAGAAGGGAGGGAGGGAAGGAAGAAAGGAAACGAGAAAGAACTGTGAACCATAGTCAGTGTCAAGTCCCAGTAGGAAGGAAATGGGAACGGAAACGGAGAGTTATAGCAGCCCGTTCTTCACGGGCGATTTCTCCGAGAAACAAGCTGCTGCCCAGCATGCGTCACATTTCCCAGACACTTGATGTCTCTTTTACAAGATTCGCTCTGCTGTGGCCAAGTTATGAGTGCTCATCTTTCCCAGGCTGCTGCAGTCTCTTTGGGGTCACACCTGCACTTAGCACCCAGAAGCTTCCTGGGCCCCAGCTATTTCACAAGTGGCCCAGGCGCATTCCCCTGGGGAGACGCCAAGAGTGTCATGTTCCACCACACAGGAACGACAGAACTGGTGACAGCTGGGGTTCCACAAGGGACCCAAGCCACCAGACTTGTAGAGCTCTGTGTGGCCTGGTCAAGGCCCTGGGATGTGGCTTCTAGGCCTGCTTCCCACAGGTCAGCTGCTATCCTGTTAGCTCCCACAGGGGTGAGGTCCCAGTGGACACTTTAAACACATCATCCAGTGTATTCTTAGCAGCTCTGGTTCCCAAGGGAGAATAGAGAAGGGAGGTGCTTTGGTCAAGTCATTTGGTATAGTTGGGGCTGTCTATGACTCTGGTGATCAATCTTCCAGGTGCCAGGGGATCCAAGGCTCAGATGGTTGTTCCTCGTGGTGTAGTCAGTGCCATGCTTCCAATTACCCTGTCAGTCATTCTGTGTTCCTGAAGGTCGCTCAGTGCTCCCGGGCTTTGCTCCACTCCTGTGAAGTTTGTTGTCCTAGGCCTGCTCTAGCTCAGGTTGTAGGCTTGGACCTGTTTCTGTAAATGTCGCTGGTCTGGATCTGCTCCTGCAGAGGTCCCTGGCTTGGGGTTGGTCCTGCAAAGGTCTCTGGCTCCAATCTACTCCCTCAGAGGTCCCAGACACAGGTGCACCTGTACCTGCAGAGGACCTGGCTCAGGCCTACTCCCTCAGAGGTCTCAGACTCACACTTGACCCACAGAGGTTTCTGGTTCCTCCCTACTCCCTCAGAGGCCCCAAACTCACATCTGACCTGCAGAAGTCCTGGCTCAGGCCTAGTTCCTCAGAGGTTCCAGATTCACACTTGGACCCTTAGGGGTCCTGGCTCAGGTCTACTCCCTCGAAGGTCCCAGAATCATGCCTGGACCCACAGAGGTTTCTGACTCTGGCCAACTTGCTCAGTGGTTCCTCCTCTGTACCTGCTACAGGAGCAACTCCACAGGGAGTTCATTGTTTCAGGCCCTCTCTGGACTAGGTCGCCAGCTCAGTCCTGCTCCTGTGGAGTTCACTGTCTCAGGCCCTCTCTGGCCTAGGTCTCTGGCCCAGTCCTGCTTCTGCAAATGTCCCTGGTCTGGGCCTGGCTCCTGCTCCTGTGGAGTTCACCCTTGTGTTGTGGTTCTCCAGCTCACCAAAACTCTCAACTCATCAGCTCCCTGCAGCAGCAACTGGAGTGAACAACTTCTAAGCAAGGATACCAGAGAAGGACTCATGGTCCATTAAATCCTTATTCCTAGCCCTAGTGGGAGAGATAAGAGCACAATCAATTGAGAATGCATTACCTTATGTTGATTATTATGCAAAAAAATATGATAGGCAAAGCTGTGGAAAGATACTGGGCCTGAGACGGAAATGGAGAGGTGACATTTATACTTCTCCTTGGAGAAAGAGAAGGAGAAGCTGAGGGAATAGCATAGGGCTAAGGCTGGGAGGTGGAACTGAGCTCCAGGAGGGAGAGAATGAGTATTTTGAAGGATGTGGATGAAGTAGGACCTGGGAGGGACCTGGTGAGGAGCTGGAACTTTATCCTGAACAACATGCAATTCCACTGGGTGGGAACATTGACTGTGTATAGAAATGGCCTAGAGGGATACTAGTGGAGAAAGGTAGAAAGCATTAGACTCCCGGAGTCACCCAGGCCATGAGACAAATGATGGTGGTGGGACCCTGGAGGCCACCTCCAGCTAGGAATACATCTCATGGTATTTTCTGATGGTGGTGGGACCCTGGAGGCCACCTCCAGCTAGGAACATATCTCCACAGTATTTTCTGAGGGTGGTGGGACCCTGGAGGCCACCTCTAGCTAGGAACACACATCCATGGTATTTTCTGATGGTGGTGGGACCCTGGAGACCACCTCTAGCTAGGAACATACCTCTACGGTATTTTCTGAGGGTGGTGGGACCCTGGAGGCCACCTCTAGCTAGGAACATACCTTCACGGTATTTTCTATAGGTCCAGGTGATGAGGATGGAGTTTAAAAGAGAGAGGTTATCTCTATAAGAATTTAATTTAAAAATCCATCGATACAGATTTGTGCTTTTCTATTTTTCCCTACTTAATAGTAAATTTTGTCATAAATACCATTGCACAAAAATTCTAAGAAGTGAGATGGTAGGGTCAGAGCCATGAACATTACTCCCAGGATGTCACACTGCCTGCATCAGATGCTGTGCTCCTGAGAACATTCTGTTCACACCCTCTGTCCCTGACACAAACCCAGCAGTTGCAAATGTATTCGGATTTATTGATGCAGTATGGAGTTACCGGTAGCTCAGAAGAAACTCTGAGGAGCAGGCTAGGTGGCTAAGACTGTCTAGAGTAGTGGCTCTCAACCTCCTCAATGCTGTGACCCTTTAATACAGTTCCTTGTGTTATGGTGACCCCCCCAATTATAAAACTATTTTATTGCTACATCATACCTGTAATTTTGTTATGGTCATGAATCATAATGTGGATATCTGATATGCAACCCCCAAAGGGGTCAAGACCCGCAAAGTTGAGAACGACTGGCTAGGGGGCTTCTTTTTCCAGAAGGAGCCAGCAAGAAGTCATCAACCCCTGGAAGGGGACCTATTTACCCCTATTCTTCCAATCACGTAGAACTGACTTTTCTACCTGTTAAGCCCTGAAAGCAATGCCCTGCCCAGAAATTGCCATGAAGCTAGGCCCTGCAGTTTCAGGTGCTGAATGGCTGTTGCAAACCCTTCTTCAAACCTCTCTGAATACCAGAAACCTAGAGAGTCATTGACCCCTGAGCCATCTGAATTTTGCCCCCTGGGACCTACCTGGCTTTCTTATCTCCCATCCCCTTGAGTTCCTCATTATAGCCACCACCTGCTGGTCAATGATCTACTGGCTTCTATTCCAAGTGGGTTCTGCTGCCAAGGTTTCCTTTTTAACCAGTAGCCACTGCAGCTGAGACCGAAGCACCATTTTGCTGCTTCCCCCTCAGTTCGATCTTCTTCTCTAGTTCATTTTGGGGAAGGAGTGGGTAGCTAAGATCCTGACGGTTCTGAAGCAGTGTGCCCGAGCCAGTTTGTTTTTAGTGCTGGCAGTGGGGCTGTTTGGATGATGCTTCGTGTTATCTTTCTAAAACTGTGCTGGAGGATTAGGCAGGGTTCTCAGAAGTGACAGAACCAGTAGATCCAATATGTACATACTATAACAGGATTTATAACATTGCCTTACATGACAGGGGCTGGGTAATCCAACAAGGGCCTTTTGCAAGACGGAGAGGCTAGAATGCAGTAGCTGCTCACTCCATGAATCTGGATATCTTTGGAGTCCCCTTGCGGGAGGGCCTTATAAAGCTAAGCAGGTTCCAGTGGCCACAGGAAGAGCACTGGCATATGCACTTAGTGAACACACAAGAACCTAGCTGAAGCAAGTACTTGCAAGGCTCAGGTTCACTGTTTAGGTGACACTCTAGAGCGGAGAGGTTCTCAAGGGATATATGCCTTCAGGATAGAGCCAGATTCCTACATGAGACTTTCACAGGCACGCTTCACCTACTGTCTGACTTCCATCATCACCTGGAAGGTATTAATAGTCCCCGAGGATTACCTTTTCACCCATGATATGGTGTCCTGTATACTGTGTAAACTCCTCTTCACTCTATGCAATTAATGCCACCTCCTCCCAGAAACCTGCCCATTGAAAGCAGACAAGCACTTACTTTTAGTTCCTCATCCCTTTGTGTTGCTAGGACCCATTTTATTACAATGGAATTATATTGCATGTATGTTTAATATGCTATTAAAAGAAAAGAGAGATACCCAGATTTTCCATGTCCTCCTCCAAGGTCTAGCCTGAACTAACAAAGGAAGTTCACATGCCCAGATATGAAAGATCAAACCAGTATCTTCTTAAAAATTGGCAGTCTTAAAAAATGTTTGTCAATGAGAATTACCTAGATGAACGCCAAGAACGGTATTTAAAAGAACAATCATAAACTTCATTAAAGAATTCGAGGCGTTTAAAGAAAACACAAAGAAACTGTTCAATGAAAGTAAGGTGGAAGAGTTTAAGGCTAATAAATACCTGAATGATGCTCCCAGAACCCAAACATTAATATTTATGGAAACCATGAGGACAATGGAACAAGAAAACTCAAAGCCTTGGCAGCTGAATGAATAAAGCAGAAGAAAGATTGTCAGGACTCCAGGTAGAGAAGTAGACAAAATAAGTAAGGAATGTTGACAAAATTAAAGCACGGGAAAGAAACACACAGGAAATGAGAGACACCATGAAAAATATCAAATCTTCAAATTATAGGTTTACGTAGGAGAGAAGGATCCCAAGTTAATGGCATAGACCATATCTTCAACAAGATCATAGAAGAAAACTTCTCTGAACTCAGGGAAGGCACACCCATGCAGATACAAGAAGTACAAAGAACATCAAATAGACAAGAGCAGAAAAAAAATCCTCACAGCAGATCACAGTTAAAATACTAATTATACATAAGAAAGGAAAGCTGCAAGAGGAAACACACAAGTCACACATAAAGGAAAACCCTTCACAACAGCGATTGACTTCTCAATGGAAACTTTGGAAGCCAGAAGAACCTAGAGCAATGTCTTCCAAGTACTAAACAACTATGACTAATAACATAGACTAGTATATTCAGAAAAACTATCTGCCATAATTGAAGGAGAAAGAAAAACATTCTACAACATAAACAATCTAAATAAATCATAGCCAACAAACCAAACCTAAATAAAATACAGAAAAGATTCATTCAAGATGAAAAGATGAGAGAGCCCAGCAGAGAGGCCATAGAAGGAAATATGAAGACATAATTATTAAAACACAAGATATCACTGAGAATATAAACAACACCAAAAGTCAACAATACAACAACCATAATTAAAACACAACTTTCAATGATAACTTTAAATATCAACGGCCTCAATGCCCCAATCAAATGTCCAAGACTGGCTGAGTGAATCAAGAAACAAAATCCATCTATCTATTATCTAAAAGAGATACATCTTTGTTTTAAAGTTAGGTCCTGCCTTAAAGTAAAAGGATGGAGAAAAGTACTTGAATCAAATGGGACGGGGAATCAAGTACGCATTGCTCTCCTACTGTCTGACAAAGTAGACTTCAAATAAAACCAACCAGAAGAGATAAAGAGGGACACTCCATTCTAAACAAGGGAACAGTTAACTGAGAAGGCATTACTAGTCTCAACATATATGCACCAAATTCTAGAGTACACAGTTTAATAAAAAAACAAAAAACCTGCTACTAGATTTAAAGACACAGATTAACACCAACCCATTAATAGGAGGCAATATCAATACCACACTTTCTCTAATACACAGGCCAGCTGGACAAAAAGTAGAGAGAGAAACATCAGAATTAGAGGAAAGGGCTTTTGGGGGGCTTCAAATTCCAGTGCAGAAGCATGGCGACAAGTGGCAGGCATGGCGGCTGTGACAGGATGCTGAGTACCCATGGTTTACCATAAACATGGAGCAAAGAGCCTGAACTGGAAGCAGGATGAGGCCTTAAGCTCCCAAACCCTGTGATGTGTTTCCTCCAGCAAACAAAACCCTCCTAACAGAGCCACCAACTAGGAACCAAGCGTTCAAATTCCCAAGTCTATGAATGAATTTCATTTCTCATTGAAAACTCTATAACCCGTGAACATTCCAAATTCTGCAGACTTGGGTATGGGCCCACCCCACATGTGCCTGTCTCACTTACAAACCTTTATCTCTTACAAAAGTCATCAGTTTCAATGACTGACATACTATGTGACGGGCAAAGCAGGCCAGGACGGGCAACGTAACTGTGGATCATCTTCCTTTTCCATGCAGTTCCCTTTATCCAAGGACCCCAGAGTGCTGGATTCTCAGTTAATCCAGAACCCTGTGGCCAAGTGTATGCCCACAGCCGAGGCAGCATCAGTGTAAGCGGGAAAGGGAAGGGATCAGTCACTTCCTCTTTTCATTCACACTTGACTTATCTGACAAGGACTCTGTCAGAGGACTAGGCCAATGGCTTCTGCTGGTTCTGCTGTTTCTTCCAGGAATCTCAGCTGAGGTTGGTAGCTGTCTAATTTATTATTACATGGTGCATTGCTGGATAATTATACACTGTGGGATAATTTGTTATAACTTGGGCTGAGGCCTATAACTGTATAATTTATCATTATATAGTACGGGACTGAAGAATATCAAGAGTGTATAATTTACTTCAGACTTACAAGCCTAACCTGTAATCCAAAGGCAGCAAGCAACCCGTGTGCATGATTAATATTTCTACAGGAACCTCCACCTAGATATTTCTGACATCTTTCCTTGAACTTCCCAGAACCAGCCTGGCTGGTGTTGGCAAGTTCTTGATACTTTTTTGTTTCGAGCAAAACTCAAATTCTGGCGATCCTAGCCCTGGCCTAGTAGGTATTACTTATTGAATCAAGACCCAGAGCTGTCACCCTGCCCAGTACCAGGCATGACCACCGAGAGGTCACAGCTGGCTGAAGACGATGCTTGCAGCCCTGAAGAGGATTGGGTCATCCGCCTTGCTGGAGGAAGTGCATCTCGGAGGCAGGCTTGGAGAGTGGAAGACCAGAACCAGAACCTAGCTTCCTGGACCCTCAGCTATAGTGTCTCCTTTGGTTCATGATCTAAGGGTTCTTCTTCCAGTTCTCAGGGCTGGGAATATTGCGAAAGCACATTCTTCTCATTGTGGAGATTGCATTACATCAGAAGCTTAACTTTCTCTGGTTCCTTGTTTCTCAAGATGTGGTCCCCTAGACCAGCATCAGCAGCAGGGGCTGGGATCTGGGAAGAAATGTGAAATGTCAGCCACCTGGACCTGCTGAGTCACAGGGTGTCACCATCGCAAGATGGCTGAGGATCCCCACAATGTCACAAACACCACCCAAGCTTCTAGAAAAAGATTTCTGTCTACAGGTCCCTTCCAGCAAGGGCACATCGCTCACCAAGTTCTGTCTTTTTCCCCTTCCTCCTCCTTTTCCTTCAGGAATGTATTTTATTTTACCTGGCTACCTTTTGGAAATTACAAACATGTCATGGAGAGGGGGGGAGGGGAAGACAGAGAAAGGAAAAAAAAATCACTCAAAACTTCATTATCTGGAAGTGACATTGTTAAATATCCTTCGTTTCTTTTTTATAGAAATATCTTATCTAATTTTATTTTATGTGCATTGGTGTTTTGTCCACATACACATCTGTGTGAGGGTGTTGGCTCCCCTGGAAGTATGGTAACAGACAGTTGTGAGCTGCCATGAGGGTGCTGGGAATTGAATCCAGGTCCTCGGGAAGAGCAGGCGGTGCTCTTAATCATGGAGCCATCTCTCCAGTCCCATTGTTAACATCTTATTGACTCATTTACAAGATATTTTTAAATGGTTATGTATCTATTTATGACAATGGGTAGAGGGTGCTATGGCACGTGCTGGAAGCCAGAGGAGCGCTTTGGGAAATGGATTCTTTCTTTCCAACTTTTGGTGAGTTCTGGGAATCAAATACAGGCCTTGAGGCCTGTGCAGCAAGCACCGTCACCCAGCGAGCCATCTCGCCAGCACTGCCACCTTTATAGGATTTTTTTCAACATCATTTCAAGGAAAGTTGGAGTTGAGCTACATGGTGGTTCCACTCCCAGCAGGCTTGCTCAGACACTGGTTCCCAGGCCTTACCCCAGAGCTTCTGGGAAGGAGAACCAGCCATGGTACTAGCATTGCTAACAAGTTCTAAACGCTGTGAGCCTCTGCTGCTCTGGGGAATTGGCGGCCTCGGGACAGAACATCAGGGTTTAGAATCCAGCTCTGCCACCTGCTGCCTACTGACAGGAAGATCACGCTGAGAGACTCTCCAGGTTTACCTTCTACTGCTACTGTGGTAGGGTATCCATCTCCTAAGATTAGCATATTGGCCATGGGCCTGGGGCAAAGCCAAATACTACTGGTCTGCTGAGGGAATGCAGCAATAAAATGATTCCTAATGACATTCTACTCTACCCAGAGACCAGGCCTCGCTCAGCCGTCACCAGAGAAGCTTCTTCTTGTGGTAGATGGAAACTAACACAGAGACCCACAACTGGACATGCAGAGAGTGAGACTCTGAAATACTTAGTCCTAAACGGGATTATTCAGGGAAGTATGCAGAAGTATTTTAAGAGTCAGAGATGACAGACCAAGGAGACAGCGTCTTCCAGCTACAACAGGACTGACAGAGACTGAACTCCCAGAGACTGAGGGGGCAAGCAGGAAGCCTGCACAGGTTCAAGCCACACAGACAGCGTTTAAGCACTGAGAGGAGAGGTGAACGCTGGATCCCACCCCTAACCAAGAGGCTATCTCAACTGATATCACCTGCAAAGGGAAAATTAGTTCTCTCCAAGGGAGTCTCATGGGTTATAGGAGCCACACTTAAAGGCGGTCCCCCTGCCCAGCAACAAGAAACAAACTCAGTAGTACTTTTGTAGACTTTTTGCCTCATATTGCTTTGTTTGGGCATATTTTTTTGTCTGCCTGTTTTTTTTTTTTTTTGTATATTATGGTTTTGTGTTTTATGGGTTGTGTGTGTGTGTGTATTTCTTCTGTTTTGTTTTCTTTTGTTTTGTGTTTTTCATTTTTTAGTCCAGCTTGTTTGGGTTTTTTGTTTGTTTGCTGTTTTGTTTGTTTGTTTTCTAAAGAAAAAGAAAGTGAAAAGGTCATGGAGTTGGGATCATGGGGAGGTGGGAAGGACTTAGGAGGGGGAGGGGAAACTGTGATCAGAATACAGTGTATGAAATTTTTTTTCATTTAAGAAAAGGTTATTATGAGGACTACATGACCTCGCTAAATTAGTAAAACACAGAGGAAGTATTTGTTATGTCGCTTATGCCTGTAATTTCATAATTGGGATTTATTATAATCATCTATAAATGTTGCTCTTGTCGTTGCTCTGTTTTCTTTGGAAAGGCTACATGGTTGCCTTCACACTGATGCATTGATTTGGCCCCCAGTTTTCTACCTCCGAGCACTGCCGATGACTGTTCCTCCAGATAAAACTCCTTGCACCTGTCTGTCCGTTCCTAAGGAAGGAACGTGCCAGAGGCAAATTGTTGAGGAGAATCATACAACTCTATTTAGAGCTTTGGATAAATTTTTTAAACAGTCTTCCAGAAACATGCACCTGATGAAGAACGGCACCAGGTTCAGACAAGGCTATCTTTTTCTGCAGTCTCTTTAACATTCCACATGATTGGTTCCTTAAATAAAAACATTGTTCCAGAAGCTACGGCTCAGCGTTAAGAGCACTGGCTGCTCTTGCAGAGGACCCAGGTTCAGTTCCCAGCCCCCGCGGGGCAGCCCACAACTGTCTGTAACTCCAGTTTTCAGAGGTTGGAAAGGCATGTTTGAAATATCTTCATGAATTAAACTTGCTCTTTCAAGGAAAGTTTAAATGAGGTTGAAAAGGGAAGGAAAAAAAAAAAACAGGACATTTTTGAAATTATGCCAGATTAACAAAATTATGATTCACAGTGACTACTAAGATGGATGTACCCTTCCAATATTTAAGGTCTTTAAAATAAAAATGTAAAGTTCCTCAAGAAAAACTGTGCTTAGGTAGCTTACCAGCCTTGGCCGTGCTCCACACTTCTCGCCCTGTGGAAGCAGAGGTGCAGCCCACAGGTACCAGCTGCTATTAGACCTCACGTTTGCCGCTGGCTGCGCACCTCCCACTTAATAGCCAGGTGCGGACTGAAGGAGGCAGGAGACCGTGTAAACAGAGAAGTCAACAAAGATTGCACAGTGAAAATTCTCTCTCGGCCTCTCATTCCTCACAACCAGGGCCTCTGCACACACGGAGGATGCCACAGCAGGAGCCGCTCAAAGTCAAAGGGTGAAACATGTACTCGTATCCCAAACAACTGGAAACGGCTGGTGCGAGTCATGGTAGTGACCTGAAATTTCATTAAAGAAACGGCACAGGCTTTGAGAAGTCCTGGGTTCGAATACTGTCTCGTACAGCTGCTATCTTTGGGCAACAAAGTATATTACTCTTGGGCTATATGTAAGTTTAAAATAGTTAAACAATAAGTTAAAAAAAAATCTTGAAGCAGGTATAAACCTCAATATACCAACGCAAGGACAAAATTGGCATATAGAGGGCCCCTCCAGGGGTTTTGAAAGTATTTAATAAGAGGAAATAGGACAACTTAGGTTAATGATTCTCCATATGTGATGCTGAGTAAGGAAACGCAGGCCCAGCTAGACCAATGCTATGTGTTCTGTCTCACACAGAGACCCTAACTTCAAACGTGCAGGCTTCTGATTCAGCTTGGACTGTCTAGAGAGGGCTGGGAAGCTAGAACGAGGTCATGAGAGGGGGTGGGCAGAGAGGCTTCAGGGATGAAGTGCACAGTAGAACACGTGTGATGTGAACATGGGTGGGGAGGATGCTGAGCACGGAAAGGTTTAGGGATGGGAGAAGGGGTGGAGGGGGTGCTTAGCCCAAACTCAGGAAGTATGAAAAAGCCATGTGGAGACCTATGGCTTTGTAAGCTGTTAAAAAAGGTAACTTGGGGCTGGGGGCAGCTCAGTGGCTTGCTACCCAAACATGAGGACCTTGGGCTGGCTGGTTTTATGCCAAAGACACAAGCTAGAGTCATCTGAGAGGAGACTACCTCAGCTGAGAAAAAAAACATCTCCGAAGATCCAGCTGTAGGGCATTTTCTTAATTAGCGGTTGATGGGGGAGGACCCAGGCCACTGTGAGCAGTGCCTGGGCTAGTGGTCCTGGGTTCTTTAAGAAAGCAGGCTGAGCAAGTCACGATAAGCAAGCCAGTAAGCAGCACCCTTCCATGGCCTCTGTGTTAGCTCCTGCTCCCAGGTCCGGGCCCTGTTTGAGTCCCTGCCCCGACTTCCTTCACTGATGGAGTACAATGTGGAAGTGTAAGCCACATAGATCCTTTCTTTCCTGACTTGGTTTTGATCATGGTGTTTCACCACAGCAGTAGGAACCCCGACTAAGACAGAACCTGAGTTTTAAGCCCGAGTAGCCACATCGAAACCAGGCATATTAGTTCCTTTTCTGATGTTGTGATTAAACACCGCGACCAAGAGCAACAGACAGAAGAAAGAGTTCATTTCGGCTTACAGTTCTAGAGGGTTAGAGCCCGTAATGGCAGGTTGGTAGGTGGAGTGAGGAGCTAGGGGATCACATCTCAGCCTTACATGGGAAGTGGAGATGGTGACCAGGAAGCAGAATGCCCATCCCTAGTGATGTACTTCCTCCAGGAAGGCTGTCCCTCCTTAAGGTTCCATCAATTCCCAAACAGTGCCACCAGCTGGGGAGTAAATGTTCAAATATGTGGCCCAATGGGGGATATTTCTCACTGAGGCCACAACACCAGGTATGACTGTAAGCACCTGTAACCCCAGTGCTGGAGCGGGTGGGTGAAAACTTTCCTGAGGCTTCCTGGTCCCCAGAATAGCTCCAAGTTAGAGGCCTTGTCTTAAGAGAATACCCAAAGTCCTCCTCTGGTCTCTATGCAAGTCTTCATGAGCAATATGTATACGCCATTACATGTATAAAAACATATATGCACACACATAAAAATTTAAAAGGTCGAATGGCAGTTCCCCACATGGGTAGATCATACTACTCCGGGAAGTCATGTTACTAAATGGAAATCCCAGTGCCAGATGTAGAACACCTCTGGATGAATTTTGGGTCAGGAAGGCCCCAGGGGCTTCAGAATAATGTAGGCTTTTGTCGTTGCTCTTGGTTGCCCACCAGAAGTACATGGTAAGACCCCATCGCTGAAGACACTACACACTCGGGTGATAGGCTGCAGAGAAATCAAAATGAAAGTGACTTGAAAATTTCCTTCCCGTTAACTAGCTTTCATGGCACCAGAAGGCTCTTAACAGTCTCATACAGATACCAACCTTGCCAGGTACGATGTGGGCAATGATGGCATGATGGGATGAGGGTAACTACCAGCTTTCTGATTAGCTTTGTATCCCACTCCACAGGAGGGAATGTATGCTGGGTATGTACTATAAGCCTTGTTAGAAGTTCATGACTGGGAGGCCCACAGCCCTAGAGGGTTGCCCACTACTCTCATTTTGCTAAACAGACATGTTTTCAAACTGCCTTATGAATATTTATGTTTATATCCATTGGCAAGTGCTGCTGTCAGCATCGGTCAGACAAACTCCTTTATGCAAGGGTTAATGCAAACACTCGGAACTGGCAAAGGGCTGTGAGCAAATGAGTCTTCATCCCCTCCTCCAAGGGAGCATGGAGGAAGACAGATCAAGAAAAATATAAAAGCCAGAGGATGGGGGAGGAGGGCGATGAAAATGCTGTTTTCTAGACATGCCGTGGACATATTAATCGAATCCGAATCAGGCTCCCATAAAGATATTTGTTAATCTAGTTGCCTATGCTCACAGGGCACCTACCGTCTGCCAGATGCTGTTCTGGAGACGGAGATGGAGTGAAAACTCTGAGAAGGCTCCGTTTCCCGTATTCTTTGTATTCATGCTCTTCCCGTTACTAGGACAAAATTCCTCAGTGGCTTTAGGAAGGAAAAGAGTATTTCACATATGGCGGCTGGAGCAGCTCAGGCTGAGGTAGGAGAGGGCGGTAGCTGGCCACACACTCCATCTGCAGCTTCAGTCAGCAAGCAGAGAAAGATGCCTGCTGGTACCCAGTGGCTACCTCCCCCTCGTGATGTGGTTCAGGACCTGACCCCCATGGGATGGCGTTGTCCATGTGCAGGGTTTGTCTCCCCTGCTCATTAAAACTCTCTGGAAACACGCTCCCAGCCACACTCAGAAGTACCAGTCAAGGAGATGATGAAGATTAACCATCACAGGCTCTCAGCCCATTGCATGGGGATAGATGGACTCATTAAACACAGAGTGTGGACAGAGCGTCCGTCATATTTTGGAAGATGAACAGCAGTCGTCTGGAGGGGGAGCAGGAGCAGATGTGCTCGGGAGAGGTGGGGCTTTGGGAGCATAGAAGGGGGTGTCTAAGGTGGAAGCCGGGAGAAACAGAATGTGCCGAATGATAAGGGGCTGTGAATGTCTGTCTGCTCGGGCGATTTGATCTTGATCTCTGGCCCGGAGAGGGGTTTCATTAAAATGTATTCTCAAGTCGATTACGACCACACTGTAGCTTCAGAGAGGCAATTCAGGAGGCAGAGGAATCGCCATGCCAGGTCTGAGTGATCCCCAAGAGGTGGAGAGATGATATGGGGACCCGTGGGGAGATGCAGTCAGAATCTACTGAGCTTTGGATTAAGTGCACGCCATGCTGGCTGACAGTGGAGAGTGAAGCTGCAGGACCTGGAACCCATCAACACGGTGGGTGGAGTAGCCGAGAAGGCTGCTGGAGCCAGCTTAGAAGTTCTTTCCCTAACGGTTTCACAGCCTGGGGTATAAGCACCAACAAAGGGGAAGCTGAGATACTGATTGTAACAATGACTGGGTGATGGAGGAAGGTCATTTGTCAATAAACAAACTGCCTTGGCCCATTTGATAGGCTACCCCTTAGGTGGGTGGAGTAGACAGAATAGAATGCTGGGAGGAAGAGGAAGTGAGCTCAGATGCAGGGCAGCTCCTCTGAGAGACAGACGCCATGCTCTCCTCTCCAGAGCAGACACGATGAAGCTCTGACCCAGGATGGACGTAGGCTAGAATCTTCCTGGTAAGCGCACCTTGGGGTGCTACATACATGAACAGAAATGGGCCAAGCAGTGTTTAAAAGAATAGAGTTTGTGTGTCGTTATTTTGGGGCATAAGCTAGCCAGGCAACCATGAGCCGGGCTGTGGGAAGAGGCCCGCAGCTCCTACTACAACTGGGAAAGAGTAGGCTGTCACCAAGGACACCAGAGACAGCTTGGCTCGCTTGCACTACTATATGACTGTTCTCTCAGGGAGGCCAGAGTGGGAGTAGGGGGGAGAGAGTATGAATCTTGGCCACACACAGTGTGCAGAACCAAAAAATTTTAGGAGGAAATCCCTGGGACAGAAAAGGGTGAACTCAGGCAGCTAGACCTGCCCTCTGCTGGCTCCTGCTGTCTTCTGTTTCCAAACTCCGGTCACATTGGTAAGTCCCCAATCACACTTGAACACTGTAAAATGTCCTTTGCCCATCCATCTCCAACCACTCCCAAAGAATTTAGGATTCCTCTAAGCCCCTCCCCTAGCCCTTGCAGTCTAACCACAGCACTCTGGTGCCCCCCCCAAGTTTATCCATCTTCACTACTAGATATGAGAAGCGTTAGAGGCGGAGCGTGGCTTTTAAACCATTTCTGAACCTTCTAGAGTAAACATGAGGACTCAAAGATTGAATGAGAAATAAGCGGATGGAAATAAAGGGGACGACGTGGAAGACCGAGTGAAGAAATAGGAGGGGGAAAGGAAACAAGGACGGAAGGCAGGAGGAGATGGGGGAGGGAAGGAGGGAAAAGTGGAAGGGAAGACAGGGAAGAAGGGGAGGGAGGGGGAAAGGAGAACTATGAATGAATGAATGAATGAATGGAGGACTGATGGGGAGAGAGGTCCAGAGAGACAGGGATATGGACTAGGGAAAATATTAATAAGAGATGGAGTAAGAGGATGAGGAAATGAGGAGAAGGTGAGCAAAGATACAAGGGAATGATCAATTAAGTGATTAATAAATAAATGAGAAAATAAGTGATTAAGAGGATGGATGGATGGATGGAGCTAAGTTCTCTGCTTGCTAGAGTTCTCTGTCCTCCCAGACTCCAGTTGGGATAAGCATCCTGTCTCTGTGTAGTCATGGCTGTCCCTGGTGTCTGCAGACTCCAGTTGGAGCAAGCATCTTGTCCCTCTGTAGACACGCCCACTCCTGGTGTCCGGTAAGTGGCATTGTGCTGGCCTGCCTGTAGTGGTAATCCTAACAAGAAACCCCTTGTCCTTAATGCTCCTCTTGATGAGTTTGCACTTGCTGAGCTCGACCCTGCTCCTTGATTATGAAACCCCTGCTCACACAACGGTATCCACAACCCAGTGAGGCAGATATTGTCAGGCACATGATATAATGTAGAGACTCTATGTATACAATCTATAAGTTCTCACTCATCATCTTCAGAGCCGGACCTGAGTCCAGTCCATCTTCCTGCTACGAGGACTGCCACATGCCCTCTAGTGAGTTCGTCCCTATGTCTTCCACCACGGATGTCCTTGAATCAAATCCTCCTTGCCACCTTTTCACTCTGCTTGGGCCTGTTTCAGTCGAGAGTCCTAAGAATTTACAGCTTATCACATTTGCTTCCATTACGGTTATTATTCTAAACGTTCCCTAGATCTTTGGGAAGAGTAAGTAGCCAAATATGACAAGCCTTTTTAATTTCTACTTTTATTTTATACGAATGAGTATTTTGCCCGGATGTGTTTGTGTGCAGCACATTCACGCCTGACCCACAGAGGACAGAGGAGGGCGTTAGGTCCCTGGACCTGGAGCTACAGATGGTTGTGAGCCACCATGTTCATGCTGGGAACTGAGACAGGTCCTCTGCAAAAGGAACAATTGCTCTTAGCCCCTGAACCATCTCTACAGCCCTATTATGATCCTGTCTTTATCTTCATACTCATTTTTTTTTTAAGGTGGAGAAAATATAGGAATGGGTGGAGAGGAGCCTTGCTTTGTAATGGACTGAAGCTGAAATCCAAAGGCAGCCATCCAAGCTCGCGGTCCTCAGGTGCCTGAGAGCTGCAAACCGTGCTTCCTTTTCTTTGAAAGTAGGGAAATTGCTTATTCGTTTGTAGCTGGGTGGGTGGGGGGGACATTGAAGAACAGACTATTTCAACAATAACAACAAAAGCCCAAGGTTTTTCATCTTAATGCAATAACCACCCATTTATAGTCAGCACACTTCTGTTTCCTGCCTTAAACCCAGAATTTTATTAGTGTTGGGATTTAGATTCTGAGGCCTACCTGAATGGTGGCAAAACTCCCCCGTGTGTATTGATCCAGGTGGCCACAAGGGGGCGCGCCCAGATCAGCTACTGCCGGCTGCAGCCACCTGGCTTGTTGCTGCCCCCTGCGGTGGATGCATCATTGTGGATCCGTCTGGTAGAGCTTAGGTCTTCTGCCCCAGGGTGATGCTCCTGAAGTCAGCAAGCAGCTGTGCAGGCTGGAGCAAAGGAGCAGGACTGTTGAGACCTATCAAAATTTCCATTAAAATACCCTGGGTTTCTGGAAAGTAAATCCAGGACCTACTGTGTGCCTGGATTTTATGTAACTCAACTGCTCTGCAGACACAGGATTTGTGGGAAAGGGAGCCATCTAGGAAGGGAAGGAGCCTATGGGTTGAGTAGGAACATGACCACCAGTGCAGTTTGCTTGGCAGCCAGTCCCACTATCACGGAGTGAGAACAAGAAAGCGATCTCAGCTGTGGCCCAACTCCAGCCAGCGTCCAGGCAGGACTCAGTCAGAGATTGGTCTGTGGCCTGGGACTGAGGTTGAGGTTTCTGGAGAGAATAGCAGCCTGCTGAGCATCGTGTGTTAACAGAGGAAGCAGCAGCGTCCCTGCCAAGAACTGGCACTAGGAAGGTAAGGATTGCTTCCGGTTTTTATTAGGGCAGAAATCGTCCCCTCCCAGGCAGAGAGCCTGAGGATGCTCTGGGAACTATTCTCTGTTCAAGGATTCCCCTCAGGGCAACTGTTTCACTCTTGTATGGGTGTCTCCTCAGACCACCAGCTCCAAAGCAAAGTCTCCAGAGAAGAGCAGTCTTGTATGGGAGTCTCCTCAGACCACTGGCTCCAAAGCAAAGTCTCCAGAGAAGAGAAGTGTGTAACTTTTGGAGGTGGACATGGCAAGGTGGGACCAGGCTGTCTGTACCTGTCCCCTGTGCCTGTATCTGCATCCCTGTAACTGTCTGTGCCTGCCCCCAGTGCCTGTCCCCAGTGCCTGCCTCCAGTGCCTGCCCCCTGTACCTTCCCCCTGTACCTGCCCCCAGTGCATGTCCCCTGTGCCTGCCCCCAGTGCATGACCCCTGTTCCTGCCCCTGTGCCTGCCCCTGTACCTGCCCCCCATACCTTCCCCCTGTGCCTGCCCCCTGTGCCTGCCCCCGTACCTGCCCCCCCATACCTGCCCCCTGTGTTCTCTTTCTATTAGACTGAATCTAGCCTCTTTCATGTCTTAAAGTCTCCACCCAAGCTGGTATGCTGTGAGCCTAAGGGACAAACAGACACTTTGTTATTTCCACCCCAGCTTAGCCATGAGTGTGATCAGAGATGTCATGAAACGAAGATAATTTGTAAGTACTTGTTATTAAATTAATATTCAGTGCTTTACACTTGCTTTTTTAAGAAAGAAAATCCTATGTGTCCTTAGCTTTAAAGTTGAATTTACAGAACTCACTGTTTCTATGTAGTCACTTTCAAGGGACGTTTGATGAACAGCCAGTCAACTCCGTTAAAACGAAAAAATCCATCCCCTTTGCAAATGTGGTTAATTAAATTATCTTCAACATTTAACACAGAACTTACTAATTTAATGTATCCAATCACTTTTCAAACACTTTCCTTGCTTGACCTGACAAGCAAAACTCTCCAAAGTTTAAGCACTTTGGAGAATCTAATTTAAAAACGAACTGCAGTGACTCTCGAGAGCTCTTGCACGCCACCCTAGCGCTCACAGGTTAGTGTAAGAAGCCACAGGGCCTCAGCAGAGTGACCGCAAGTCTAAAACCAATTACAACTTTCAAATTAGAGCTACAAGGCTCATCTGTTCATTCTCTATGCAAAAAGTCTTTGTTGTTATGAATATTTTACCTAGCAAATACCTAAGTGTGCAAAGTTAGAAGCCATTTGCCCAAGTAAGTGAAAAGCTCTCCAGCCCAAGGGAATTAGAGTGACCACCTCTTCTAGCACACTGAGTCGCCTCTGGGCAAAAGTTCCATGTGCAACAAAACAAGTAGCCACGCCTGCCTGACATGAAACAAAGATGGTATTTCCCAGCATTCCTGGTAAACAAGTAACTATGTAACCAAGATCTGGCCAGTGAGATATAAGCAGAAACATTACATGACCACTTCTGGGAGGCCTTCAGAACAAATGGCTGCTACACGTGCCCTGTCCACCCTGTTTCAGTCATTCCTCCGTCTTCTCCCGGGTCACAGGTGTGACGGCTGGATTTTGGTCCCTGTCTTAGTCCTAGAAGACCAAGCCGGGTGTGAGGAAGCAGGATCCTGGGATTCTGATGGCTTCATAGAGGATTCTGAGATTCATTAGCAAGACTGCCCATCTAAACTTCCTGGAAATGTGGCCTTGCCTTTTCTCACCTCCTTCCCTCTGTGGGCCCGGGTGACTGGCTTGGATCAATTACTTGTGATGAAATCAGCACTGAGTGATGTCAAGGCAGCGTTCCCGTTTGCCTGCTTGCAGTGCTGACCTGAGATGCAGTGCTGCATTCGAAGCTGCCCTAACCTGCTGGAAGATGAGGGACCCTGGCCAGAGGATATGCTGTTCGGAGCTGGGGTGAACCCCGGTAGAGTCCCCCGCTCCGCAGCCTCCCATTTCTGCCCAGGTGAACCCCTCAGAGAGGTGCTCTCCGATGTACCCAATTGTTTTCAGCCACTAAATTTTATGGTGGTTTGTTTGTTTATGCAGCAAAAGCTGAACAGAACGCAACCGTGAGCTGCCCAGGTCTCACTTGTCCATGAGCATGGAGCCGTTTTTGTTTGAGGTCTTGGATCTGTCAGGTCCTGCTGCACCTGTGGGCTGAGCTGAGCTGCATCATGCAGGTTCTGTCTTGCTGCTGACAGACTTGCAGAGCCTTTTCTAATTGGTTGCCATGTCAACAAAGGACTCCATTTTCTCAGAAGAGGTGGATCTTGTGGACAATTGGGTTCTGGCCATCTCATTAACTCCTCCATCTAATCTGAGACTACATCCTGCTCCCCAGCCCCCACCTCACCCTTGGTTCACCCACCCAGGAGGTCACCGCTGGCCTCCTTCTCTAATTTCCTTATTGTCTAATTGAATTCTGGAACTGATTTTGCCCCTGTTGCCTGGCCAGGCCCTGACCCCGATGGATATGACAGACAACTAGAATTCCACAGAGCTCCTTTCTCTGTTCCGTTGTTCTCAAAGTCAAGTCAGATCAGGGGTGCGAGCGTCCTCCTGCTTGGAGCCTCCGCTTCTTTTCCTTGCAGATGGAACCTAGGTTCTGACTTGGTGGGGTTGTTGGGACATAACTCAGATTTTTTTACATAAACACTGTGGTATGCTTAGCTTCCCTGGTAGAGACACAGCAGCTTCCGGGAACCGGGTCATAATTTCCCAGTAGCTTAATAGCCAGCGAGTCAATGAGATCCTCAACTCTTCATCACCGTGTGCCCATGCTGACCTGGGCACTGCTCGCTCCCATCACCGTGTGCCCATGCTGACCTGGGCACCACTCACATCACCGTGTACCCATGCTAACCTGGGCACTGCTCACTCCCATCACCATTACCCATGCTGACCTGGGCACTCTATGTTCACATCACTGTGTGCCCATGCTGACCTGGGCACCACTCCCATCCCCATGTGCCCATGCGGGCCTGGGCACTGCCCTTCTATCCTCCCTTAACTCTACTATGACTGGCTCCTTTGCTCTCCTTCAGGTCATTTGTTAAATGTTGCCCCTGTTGTGAGTGCTCCCCTGACCATATGTAGGACTAGCTCATTCTGTCTCACATCAAAAGCAATAACAGGGATTGCAGAAATGGCTCAGGGGTTAAAAGCACTTGCTGCTCCTATAGAAGACCTGGGTTGGGTTACACCTACATGGAAGCTCATAACTGCCTGAAACTCCAGACCTCTTCTGACCTCCAGGGCTGCACGAGGTAGTGCACACAAACACATGCAAGCTCACACATAATGTTATTAAAAATATTTTTTAAAAGTAATAACATAATACAGTGACAACTTTAATAATAATTAAAGTTCTTAATTTTAAACTTATGTTCTCTCAAAAACCAAGAGACCCTTCAGTATACAGGTATGGTAACTGGAGAACCCCCACTGTGAGTGTTGATCTTGCTTGTCAGCTTCACTGGATCTAGAATGAACCAAGAGTGCTCTGGACACGCCTGCGAGGGACCTTCCTGATCTGGTTATGTAAAGTGGGGAGACCACCCTACATATGGAGCTTTGCTCTTTGCCTGCTCGTCTTCCCGATGTCTTTCCATCAGGCTGGCAAGTTCGTGCACCCCACTAGAGCCTTGCTGCAGGTTCATCCACCCTGTTGCTACTGCTGCTATCATTGTCAACATCAGAACCATTCCATCCGCCTTCCAATGTGACTCTCCAGGAATCCCCAGGCCTTCAGTGCTAGACTGGAGGTGCTGGGATGACCAGCTTTGTGTGCTGAACAACTACCAGGATCTCAGCCTCTCCAGTGCGAAGGTCGTCACTGTTGGACTACCTGGGCTATATTGTGCAAGCCAATCTAAAAGTCACACACACATGCACACAAACACACACACACACCTTTTAATATGCTGTTTTCTCTGTATTACTCTGGTGTGTGCTGTTGCTCTGACCATGTCACCTCTTTGATGAGAGCTTTTGCTTGCTTTCTTCATTTCTGCAATGAGGTATAGCAGGCTTTCTTTGGGTCACTAACCAGCTCCCAAATCCTGACATGGAGACTTATTATCAATTATGAATGCTCAGCCTTATCTTTTGCTCATCCTGCTAGCTCTTATAACTTGGTTTAACCTGTTTCTCTTCATCCATGTTTACCTTTCTTTTATTCTGCATGTCCTGCTCTGTGTCCCAGGCGCCTGCCCCTCTTTCTTCCTCATTCTCTCCTCTGAAGCCTAGATTCCTCCTCCTACTTATTCTCTCTGCCCGCCAGCCCCACCTATCCACCTACTGCCTAACTATTGACCATTTAGCTTTTTATTTGACCTATCAGGTGCCCTAAGCGGACAAAGCAACACATTTTTAATTCGTTAAGCAAATGCAACATAACAAATGTAACACATCTTTACCTAGTTACAGGAATATTTCACAACAATGAGGCCCACTTGTCTCAACATAACCTTCAAGGCGTACATGATCAAGCTTTTCCTGTCACTAAGATGTCTCTGTACCACTCCAGTTATCTGCTCCTCCTCAGGCCTTGGTTTGGAGGTCACTCTGTCATGGGGCTCCCACAGGCCAGGCCTCTGCTGTCTCTATCAATGCTCCTCTGTCCCCTCCACCCCACCAGAATAGCCCTTCGTGTGTTTGTACCGGCATTTGTTCTAAGGAATCTCCCCCGCTGGACCACACTGGTCCTGAGTGCAGGGATCATGCCTGCACTGATCCCGACTATGCCTTTGCCCAAGGAAGGGCACAGTGAAAATTCATTGTCTTAACCCTGACTGTTGGGTAATTTCACATTTCACATCCTTGATGCTTTGGGAGGGTTTTCAGATACTTTTAAATAGGCAAGAAGCATTGTAACCTGCAAACCCAGAAAAGGAACTGAATAGCAATAATCCCTAATGCATTGAAATTCAATTTGATTTGCAAAAATTTGATGTATATACTTGACAGTGATGAATCTTTTATATAAAGCAATTCAGAGACCAATTCAGACAATTTTCTTCCTAAAAGCTTAAACCATGAGGCTACATTTTTCGGGCTAAGAAGGGTGGGGAAGTGGGAGCTTCTGGCACCTTCTGCAACCTAATTTCTCAAGTGCAATTCATTTTTGCAAACTGGCTTCCCAGCCTCTACCAGAACCATTCCCAGAGCTACCCCTTGCCTGCAGGGAATTTGAAGCACCGAAGAGCCACAAGTCCCATTTCCCCTTGTTGTCTGTTTTGGAGAAAGCATTGTGACTGGGGCTTGATCCCAGTAAAGAAAAGTTCCTGAGTCACTTCTGGAACCTTCCATAATCCTCTTGAGGAGATGCAAATTTACCCAGTCTAGTTCACATGCTTCCAGAGGTCCCCGTCCCCTGTGGGTCATAAGTCAAGGGTCTTTTCCAGGGTTCATCTGATGAGCCACAGCACTGTAAACTACCCAGAGCAGGACACTCGGAGGCTGAAGTGGTTAACAGGATAAGTCAGAACAGTGAGGAAGCCTGGTGCCATCTGGTCCATCTGCTTCTGCTCTGTTTCCACCCTCTGCCCTCCCTCACTCCCTCCTCTTTACTCCTCTACCACCAATAACCACATACTCTCTTATCTTTTGAACTTGCTGTTCTCTGTGCCTGGAAAACACACACATACACACACACACTACTAGACAACTACAACTTACTGTCAACCTTACATATCTCTGGTCTTATGTCACTCCTTCAGAGAGGTCGTGTGACCTCTCTAAGTGCCTTCTTCTGTCACTCACCCCCTCCCCTCTTTCTTTTTCTCCCTAGGACTCACACCCTCCTAACCCGCTCCCGCCAGATCCACTTATTCGGTTACAGCTAGTTTATCTCCCCCTTGAAAACTGAACCCCAAAGCATCAATGAATCCCTTGCTTTGCCTGGCACTGTATATACAGTAGGTGCTCAATAATGTTCATCAAAATTGAGATGAATTCAGATAGGGAAGACACTGCCCCTGTTTATGCAACAACTTTTAGCCAGATGGCGTCCCTGTGTGTCTCTCTGTGAGCTCCCTCAGCTCGTAGGGTAGAAACCATCAACTTCATTCTTACACTAGGAAACTGAAGCTCGGTGGTTTGGGTCAGAATTAATTAATTCATGCAGCTCATCATGTGCTGGCTCCCGGAAGCCTGAAATATCACCAGCAGCATTTAACAGAAGAGAAAACCAAAGAGGTCCAGTCCCCTGCTGCAGCTGCTGTGTAGTTAGAGCAACACTCAGGTTCCTGAGCCTGGACTCTCTGTCCAGTGCTCCTCCCCCAAGTCCCGATATTTCAGAAGTCAGTAATCAGAAAGCTCCCCTGGCTTCTCAGGCCTCAGGGAAGCTCCTGCATGGGGCCTAGCAGGGGACCAGAGGCATTGGATGGAGAAGAAGACAGGTGCATGGTTTCAGAAGACAAACTCCCTGTCAGAGGTGATGAAGGACTCCTGAGAGCGAAGAATGATGAATTCAACTGGAATTAGACAGAAACAAGACAAACTGTGCGTGAGTGCAACGTGGGTGCACATTTCCACGTCGGATGAGTAATTAGAAATCTGTGTTATAAATCTCCACACTCCTGTGTCGTGTTATGGATGCCAACCTGACATCTATTAGGGGAGAATTGTTCCCTTGGCTGATGTGAGGATTTTTGTTGTCTTCACATTGGAGCCTTTAATGAATAGATAAGCCCCATCGCTAGGCTGGTTCCTTTGAGGGGCTTGGCGGGGGAGGGTGGGGGAGGGATGATCCAAAACAGAGGACGGTAATGACTGTCATAATCATTATGACCAAACTTCCTGTCTGGTGACTGTATTCGATGTTGTCTGGAAACTGCTTGCTTCTTAGTAATGGGCTCTCTAAAGGTTACCAGGGTGTTGGCATGCTGGTAGCCGGTGTCTGTGTGCTGCGTGACCATTGCACAGTGGCCTTGGGCAGGGACAGAGGCTCTGGAATCTGGAAGGGCTGTGATAGTCTCTGTCTCCACAAATAGCTCATTAAAAAGGATGGTGTGGAGCCCTCTGAGGTGTGGAAATGTTCTCTGCTGGGGACCGAGTGGCAGCAACTGCAATTATATGCATAAATCTAAGTATCCTCACTTGATGGGACTTTAGAGCAAATATGTCACAACTCCGGGAAGAATTACTTAATGCCACTCTTTAAACACAAACAGCAGAACATTGTTCCTTCAACAGGTGTGTGTATCACTCAGGTGGTACCAGGCACAGCATGATCAGAGTCACCGTTAGAAAACTGGGTGCTGAAGAGGTCCAGTCCCCCCTGCCATGGCTGCTTACTGGAACAATATCAGGCCCGTGGGCCTGGACTACTGGAGCACAGCACTGTGTGGCACACACTGCTTAAGGCAAGTTAGGTGTCTTGTGACTTATTTGCTACTCCTGATATTTTGCCGCTGACCAGTAAAGTCGGTATTTTACTCACCACTCAAGAGATTAGAAATCTGAGCCCCAAGACTCTGTACCCCTCGAACCATGTTGCCCACCCCTCATAGGCGGGCCTCTTGGTGACCACGAAAGTAACCTAGAAAGGGGAAGCCAGAACACTAGGATTGCGGAATCCATAATGTATGGGAAAATGTCAAGGGTTATTTCTCGTTTTTTAAAAATTTGGAAAGAGCCACCCTAAAGTGGTGGGAGAGTGATGGCTGGTGTCAAACACGGTTGTGCACATTGTAATACGATTTTATAATTACTTAGCTCCGACCGAGTACCGTCTTGGAGAGCCAGATGTCTGCAGTCTCTTGTTCATTTCCCACGGCATCTGCTTGCCAGCTTCCCCTGTCCCCACCAGCCCTCCACTCGCTAGAGAGTGATTCGCTGCTGTTGTGGTCTGGCACATTCCCTACCTGTGGGAATCATGCTCCAGTTTTCCTTCCCCCTTTGGGCCAGTCCTCTCCTTCCTTTCCCATTACTTTGCATGAGGATGGATCCGACCTGACTCCATGATGTTCATGTTGTGACCAACCAGAACAGCAGACAAACCTGCCTGTGATGACTGGAACTAGTTCAGTTTTGGTCATAAGACCCAAATGTTGCCAAAGGAATAACAGAATATTGACTAGGACTATTATGAAAATAATACATAAAATGGAAACCTGCATGTTGAGGGCTAAAACTTTTGGAAGCCACTGGAAAAATACATAGAGCCTACTGACAGACAGGTCCCGAGGTCCTCAGAGAGTGCCTTGTTCCAGTTCTCCTGAAGTACAGCCTGACTGCGGCTTGCATTATATAAGCCAACAAATCATCCAGCTTTACCCATTTGAGGTAGTCAGAAACCAGTTCTGAAAGCAGCAGAGAAACCTTCTCCAGAGAACACTCTAGGCTGACAGATGACACAGGAGCAGGATCCCACAGGTAGACATGACTCTCTGACCCATCAGAGAACACTCTAGGCTGACAGATGACACAGGAGCAGGATCCCACAGGTAGACATGACTCTGACCCACCAGAGAACACTCTAGGCTGGCAGATGACACAGGTAGACATGACTCTGACCCATCAGAGAACACTCTAGGCTGGCAGATGACACAGGTAGACATGACTCTGACCCATCAGAGAACACTCTAGGCTGGCAGACCCCACAGGTAGACGTGACTCTGCCCCACCACAGTGAAGTCAGTGCTGCCAAGTGTCAGGCTACAAACACCGTCAGGCAGACTCAGTGTCTGCTTTGGACCTGGCTGTGGCCGGGTAGAATGAATTTAAAACTTAGGCTTCTTCCTACTTCCTTTTCCCATGACGAACAAGAAAGAAATCTCCCTAAGAGAAGGATTGTCTGGGTAGACCCACTGACCTTCACTTTGAATCCCCATTCTTTTCTCTATGGCAATTGCTGCTATTTTTAACTTTAGCTTCATAGTTTTCCTTACTTGCTGAACCTCTAGCCTGTTGAAGGAGGAAAGAGGAATATATATACTAAGCGCTCAGTAGTCTGCGCACCTAACATAGCTGCTACCATGCACTGTTACAGCCTGAGAACTGTAGGGCTAAGCAGAGACAGAAGGAGTCAGAATTTTCCTGAGTTCTGCTCTTTGTGCATCTGCCTGCTTAGGCTGAATCCCCTTCCTCTTATCTTGGGAAAAGCAAACGCCTGTAAATCTGTCTTAAGAAACAGTTGACACGGTTGTCCAGTTAGACATCAAAATCCTGTTTCCTAGAGTGAGAACATCTTAACAGCTCCCAGCAATGCCCATGCCACATGCCAATACTCATGTAGTCCAAGGCATGCCCGAACTACAGTAGACACTTCCTGTCAGTGGTCACGGAACCCAGAGAGCACACTCAGATGGTTGGAGTGTTCAACACTCCCGATATAGACTATAAAAGCTGTAAGAAACTTCAGGATGGAACCAGACTTACACAAAGCACTGCCTTTGGTATTGGTACATTGCCTGCTAGCAAAATCATGAATAAAGCTGAGTTCTCTGAGTACAGTTTCAAAATTTGGATTTCAGGGAGCATGGGGACCTTAGGAGATGGTTGAAGGGGATGGGGAGAGGCAGGGAGGGGAGAAGCAGAGAAAAATGTAGAGCTCAATAAAAATCAAAACAACAAAAGTTGGATTTCAGACCGGGCAGTGGTGGTGCACGCCTTTAATTCCAGCACTCGGGAGGAAGAGACAGGTGGATCTCTGTGAGTTCAAGGCCAGCCTGGTCTACAAGAGCTAGTACCAGGACAGGCTCCAAAGTTACAGAGAAACCCTGTCTCGAAAAACCAAAAAAACAAATTGGCTTTCTATAACACTGTAAGAAGAAAGCACATGTTCATTCTGCATCAGGTCTTCCAAACACAGTAGGCCTTCAATTAGTGCCTCATTTAATCACTAGAGAATGAGTGTCCCATCTCCGGGGCCCTGTGCTTTCTGTGTGTTCCAGTGTTCCAAGTGTTCCAATGGAAGCCACATTTACTGATGCTGAGTCACTGACACATCCCTTTTAAAGGCACTTCGTCTGCACTCTTCAGGATGGCAGGTTAGCAGAGGGTGGCGCTTATCTGCCACTAACACATCCACTCTTGTTAAGAACGTCTCTGTGACCTGTTCCAGTTTTCCAGCTCAGGTAGAGGCCCCTAAGGGGGCAGTACCTCTCTGTCCTTACTTTTCTAGTGCTGAATTGCCCAACTTCACTGTTGTTTCTGAAGACCACACAGGGATGGAAACTCTCGTTTACTGAACCTACTAAGCGCTGGGAACTTTTAAAGTATGATTTCATCTGTCCTCTCAGCCGCATTATAAACAAGGTCCTACTAGTCTATATTTTATATAAACAAGAAGTGTTGCCTGATATTTGATGGTACTATGAAACTCTGGGACTGTGTTAATAAAATTAACCTTGGATCAGGGGCAGAGCCAGCGACTAGTTGACAAGAATTGCCCATAGAGAGTACGGAGGACCTGGTTAGATGGATAGAGAGACACAGAAAGGAGTAGGGAGGGACTTAGAGATTCTCGATTTTTTTGGTTTGTGACAGTGTGGAGAGGCTCTCTCTCTCTCTTTCTCACCCCCCTTTCTCTTTCTCTCTCTCTCTCTCTCTCTCTCTCTCTCTCTGGGTCTATGGCTAAAAAGGAAAGTCAGCTGATTGCTTATTGGTTTCTCTGATCTAGCAGATTTTTATCCTAACATCTTACTCCTGAGTCTTTATTGGTAAATAAAACAACTTAGATTAAAAACTACATTTGGAGACTGGAGAGATAGCATAGTGGTTAAGAGCACTGGGTACTCTTCTAGAGAACCCAGATTCAATTCCCAGAACTCACATGGCAGCTCACAACTGTCTTTAACTCCAGTTCCAGAGGATCTGATGCCAATGCACATGAAATAAGGTTAAATAAGTTTTTTTTAAAATTACATTTGGTGACTGTGGCCAAGCCAGCGCAGGCAGGACTGGAAATTGTGCCAGGCTGTATGTCGTCTGGGCGGCAGTCTGACAGCTGGATGCTGACTGTAGGCCTTGGACAGTTAAAATAGCAGTAGATTCAGATGTGGCTACTAAGACAGAAAAACAGCAAAGGCCCAGAGGAGTCAATGACTTACCCAAAGTCACCCAGATTCAATTTACAGAATTGAGCCTGGGGCACACTCACTTCCTCGTTTTCTTTATTCCACACTTTGTTTTGTAATATGACTATAGGGGCTGGAGTTATAATTTAGTGGAAGAGTGTTGCCAATCATGCATGAGGCAGCAGGTTCAATCCTCTAATACAGCTATACATGTGTGTACTTATGTGGGTATATACGCATCATATATGCATATATAATGCATTACACTTTCTCCGGAGACTACTGTTCAGGCAAACACACCAAGTCATCAGCATAATCTTATTTATTATACCAGAGAAGTAGGGAATTACACAGGCCTATTAAGGACTCACGTATTCCAAGTAAGTTGGATAAATGTGATGTTTGAGCAGCACATAAAGTCATCCCAACACAATCTACAGATTTCAGAACACACAAAGGGCTCTACAGGCTATGGCCTATGCGTGGAGAGGGACCACTCACGACATCTAATGCAAAAATGCAAATCCAGTCTGTTTCCTCTCCTATCCAGCCCCATCTCCCTAACCTACCCATATCAACATTTGCCTGATGCTGGGGCGAATTGAAACTGAGGAGGACCGTGCGTCTGACTCTGGGTTATAGGAATCAAGGGGTTCCAGCTGATCTCAAACGCTCAATTGTTTACTTGGAGACATAGGAAATAGGGCTCACTGTAGTGTTGAGGTGGGACAGTCGCTCCTTCAGCTGCAGCATCTGGATCCCCTTTCCCAGCGCCAGTGCGTATGCTGGGCCAAATGACTCAGCCAAATGGCTCGGACTCCCGCAGCCAACTCAGCTCCCGCAGAACACAGCTGCGCTCAGCCTCCTCGGCTCCACTCCGCTTCAGTTCCTCATGGGGCAGAAGTGTGATACTGATCCTTTTTAATGAGGGCTGTGGGAACTGGCCCGAATTCTGAATTTGTTGCACAGAACAAATTGGTTTGCTTTGCTCCCCTCTTACCGTCTCAGCCTTTACAAGCTCATGGCTTTTCGGCATGAGCAGCAGGGGAAAGGCACTACCCTAACCCAGGGCCTAGGAGCAGGCATTTCCCGAGACACGCTTGAAGTCACGAGAACTCTGGATGCTCAGACTGAGCATTTAGCCATTAGAGGCCTGGCCTCACTGGGGTCGTAATCCCTGCTACCGAAAAGGCTTTTCATTTAACCCGTGGCCTCCAGAGCAGGGAAATTAAAAGAGCCCCTAATGTTGAAAATGCGGTTAGGATTTCCATATATCTTGTTTTAAGTTTCTACTTTGTCTCATGCATGCACACTGTCAGGGAATGCTCATTTTTCTTCTGAGAGGAGCTCGTGATCAGTGAAGTTTGGGGATCACAGATTGGTAGGTATGAAGAACGAGTCTTCCCTGGATTCTGGGGTGGGGGATGTCATAGGGACAGCGTGGTTGGGTTGGTGTCAAAAACCACCACTGATGGGGATAGAGGCCTACAGGTTTGAGCCCGACATGGGACCTACTGGCCAGGGACTGCCGCTCTTCTCTGTCACTGACTGCAAACAAATGCTGCACTCACTCACAGGCAGAACAGGGGTGGGTTGTGCTTAGATGTTTCCATGTGAATGTTGAATGGAGTAAGGGGTGGGGCAAGCACAAAGGGGTGAAGAGATGGCCTCTAGTACAGGAAGAGGTGTGGGGGGGGGGACTCTTGACCCAACTCCCTGGTGGGGAAATGTTACGCATCAAACATCTAGATCTTCAGAATAGGTATCAGGGTTTTCCTGGGACCGAGTCACCACCTTGAACTGACGCCGAAGGAAGCCGCCATAGCGCTTCTGGTTGTCCCACTTCAGTTTGGGCCGAATGCGACGCAGGAAGCCCCCGTAGCGTTTGTATAGGTCCTCATGCCCTACCGGCTCCCCATCCTGGCCCCCATCCTCGTCCCCGGCCATCTCTGAGCTCCTCTTGGGGTATTTGCGCAAAAAGCCGCCATAGCGTTTGTCCTGTTTCCTCAAGCCCTCCTCGTTGAAATGCAGTGCGTCAGTCTGCGTGGCTCCGTCATTCATCCGCTCGGCACCCACCAGCAGCTCAGACTCCTTTCCATCCCCAAACCTGCCCGAGAGAGCCCTGAGGTTTTCCTCTGAGACGCTGGTGAGGAATTGCTTTTTCTCCAGCTCCTTCAGGAGGGGCTCCAAGAGCTTGGCCAGTGCACTGTACCCTTCTTCCAAAGCAACCTCGTTATCCACGTCATCCTTGCCTGGGAGCCCAAAGGCAGAGGCGGCGAAAAAAGACAAATAGCGCTGGCATCTCTCCCACTCCTCTGATGGTGGCACCAGGTCCTGGCATTCCAGGGAGCAAATCTGAAAGGATCCCAAAGAGCACAGAAGTAATGACACCAAAAGACTGTCATCATGTGAGAGGTGAGAAATCAGACTTATCCCAAAGGCACAGAGGCAAGGGTGGAAATGCCTAAAGGAGAAGCAAGATTGCCCTGCACATATGCCTTCCCTCTTCCAAAGGGTGTAGTTCTCTACCAGAAGTGGAGGGGACTGCTAACACTTTAGAGACAGAGGTTCAGAATCGCAGGAAAGATGCGCATAGGGAATGGGAGGGTTCCATACACCTGCGGGTGTGTCCTGGGAGGATCATAGGATCTACTTCATAGTGCTGTAGGGAGCACTCAGTCACCTTGACTATAATGGTAGTGGCAGTAGTGGGCAATGCTGGGAATTGAATTCTGAAGGTCTGTGGCCACATTGCTTTCCCACAGTGAGCAGGACACACTGCGCGGCTCAACGGATATAGACTAGACTCAGAGAGTAAACACTTATCATCATCATGATCTCAGAGAATCACTCTCAGTTTGTAGATGAGGAGAGTGAGACTCGGAAAACAGTTTCAGAGTAAGGGGGCTAGAAAGGGCCAGAATCCAAGCTTGTGTGTTGTCCACCACTGTACAGCCAACTCGGCTGCAGTCCACCTGCAGTGCAGATGTGGTGTGTGGGGGAGGGTGACCCAGAGCAACACCAACAGATGGGGCATAGAGAGGGGCGGAGGCTCCAAGCCCACCAATCTCATCCTGACAGGGATGACCAAATTTTGAGGTGACTATCAGTGAGAAACAGAAGCCTCGGAATGTGTACCCAGTGCTGCAGACAGCACACCGAGCACCCAAATGGTCTACACCCTGTTGCCAAGCACTTGGCTGCCTGGAAACATGGTCTGTGTGCAGGCCTGGGGGAGCCATGGTGATGAAGTCTGGACTGCAATGGGAACTAGACAGCAGCAGACCCTGATCCCCACCTGACTGGAGGGCAGGAGAAGCCATGAACGATGCGGTAGGTGCAGCAGACTCAGCAGCTTCCCAGATGTGTCCCTGGGTTCCACCCACAAATAAAATGGTATGGAGAAGCCTTGCTGAGACCTACCAGGGGGTTGATGGGGTGGGGCCCGTCCTGAGGCCTCACTGCACACAGGGAGCACAGGGACAGGCAGTCCGCTGCATCGTCGGAGGGCACCACTGCCAGGAGGCAAGCCGCCAGCATCAGCACAGACCACGCCATTCTGCCTCACTCTTTTGCTGGAGAGGGAGAAGGACAAGATGGTGAAGTTGTCCTGAGCTGACAAGGCCACGTCTCTTACTCACGTCTCTGTGTAGGAGCAGCACGAGGCGGGCTGGCGTTCCCCTTCCTGTCGAGTAGTCAAGGACACAGAAGCTGGGGAGGGAAAGTGGGAGTCAAGGCCACGGAGTAAGGGCTGACGGGAGGGCTGAGTAATCGCTGCCGTTGGGATCTTTTCTCTGTTCACAATTCACGCAGCAGCTCTGCAAGGCAGGCTGTGCTGTAGTTTTCACTGGACAGGTGGGGAAGCTGAGGCACAGGAAAATGGTTCCACACAGCTAGGAAGCTGGGGAGTCAGGGCTCGATTGGGTCTGTCCAACTGCAAGACACACTTAGGTTATCACCAACCAGAAGGTGTACAGTTATGACCTGAGTCCCCAAGCTGGAGTGATCTCTGTCTCTGTCTCTCTCTGTCTCTCCCCCCCCTCCTTTCCTTTTCTCTGTCTCCTAGTCTCACTCTCTGTCTCTGTCTCTCTTTCCCTCCCTCTCTGGTGCTGGGGATGGAACCAAGGGCCTCACACATGGTACACAAGCATCGTATGACTGACTTACACTCCTCTTCTTACTGGTTTTTGCAAGTTCTCTGGAGCTCGCCCTTTTCCCCTTAGCGCTGCTCCTCACTCGGACCAGAGCTCCCCTTCACCCCTCTTCACACTGGCCTCCCTCCTCAGCTTCTCAGATTGGAGCATGAAATACCCTTCTCGGCGTAGTAATTCGGAGAAGGAACCCACAAAGTGAAGTAAAGCCTCAGCCTCTGCCTCACTGTCAGGCACTTTCTGTCTGATCCCACCCCTAACCCCAGCAGTGAGGTCTGGGATCTTCTCTCTCACCTCCTGGCCTTGCACATGCTGATTTTTCTTCCTGGAGAGCTTTCTCCCTCCTTTTACCTCTTCCTTCCTTGATTAGGTCTCATCTGCCAGTAACTTGTACCCTCTCCATCACCATAGTGCACCCCCTAACTAGCCGTGCAAGCACTCCGCCCTTTCAGGCACACACACACACACACACACACACACACACTGAACAGAGAGACTATCTCTTGTCCTCTTGGCAGTACTTGCTTGTGGGCCTCAGAAAGGCTAAGTTTGTTCCTGTCTCAGTGCCCTTGTTTGTTTTCTTCCTGTCTGAAGCTCTCTGACCTCAGGTTTTCACAAGACTGCCTCTGTGTTAACTAAACTAAATGACACAGGACCAGAAGGCTCACACTGGCTGAGGAATCCGCCTTTACCATTTCCCCCAACTAGAACGTCAGCTCTCGAAGGCACTGACTTTAGCTGTCTTAGCTTCTTATCCCAGCATTTAAAACTCCAGCCAGTACATAGGCCCTTAGTAAGTGCTTGACCAGTGGAGTGATGGATTATGAGAAAGCTTATTATAACTGTCCCTTTTGAGAGGGGAAATATGGGCATTAGAAAGACTGGAGGGAGGACAGGAAAGAGGACAATCATGTAATTATATTTCAATTGAGGTAAAAAAATTAAAGTTGTCCCCCTCACAGTCAATTTTTAAAGGAGTTTTATTTTTAACTATATGTCAATATCAGGTGGGGTATATATATTTCAGGTACCTTTGGAGGCCAGAAGAGGGTGCCCTGGATCCCCCAGAGCTGATGTGACAGGCAGCTGTGAGTTGCCTGGCATGGGTGCTGAGAACCTAACTGGTGATGATGTAAGTCACAAAACAATCCCATACCAGTTTGGGGTCCTTTGCAAATTCAGTGTTCACCCCTAACCACTGACCCAGCACTCTGGCCTCGTCAGTCAACTTTTCACCATGTAGTTCCTGCAAGCCAAACTGTGAGGCCCCAGAGACCCTTAGCTGGCCAGCTGGGGGGTTTTACTCTCTTCCCCACATAGACATCCTGACCTACTGTCTCCAAGAAAAGAGACACTGTCTGCTCTCCTCCTGCAAACTGCTCTTTCTCTTCTGATGTCCAGGGGCTTCAAAGGTTCCACTCATGAGCCCAAACATCGGAACACATTCCAGAACAGGTGTCCTCTCTCGAAGCACACAGTAGACTCCGCGACCAGAGCCTTCCTGACCATTGTCTCAGTTGCCATCACTGAGCTTCTCCTGCCCTAAGCCCCTCTGGGGGCGCTTCTGGTGCAGGGAGCTGGGGTGCAGGGCCCACTCTGTTGATTCTCTCCAGCTAATAATTACAGTTTCTAGAACAGGTTTAGTCACCAACAGCTAAGTCTTCCATGAGTCCCAGAAACAATTCGCAGAGCCCTGACTCTAGCCCAAGCCTCATCTACCCACTCACTGAGGGGTGGGCGTGACTGGCCCACTTTAGAGAAGCAGAAACTGGTGTCAGGAGCTTGGTAGTTTGTCCGAAGTTCTATGCAACTGTAGGCTGGACTGCAGGTCCATGTGCTTCTCCTGAGACTGGGCTCAACTGCTGCTGGCACAGGGAAGCTCAGAGCAGAAAACTCAAAGAGCTATGCTCATGTACCCTATGAGTCTCCACATCCCTCCGGTTTGTCCCCTGCTCTATCAGAGGAGAAAATCAGAGGTCTGGGCAAGCAAATGTTCCATTTACATGCAGACAAAATAAAAGGTTCATGGTTGTGGGGGGAGGGGCTTGTTTTGGTTTTTGGTGTGTGTGTGTTGTTTTTCTGATACTAATAATACCTGACCTAACCCATTATAATATTTGAGCAAATGAAACCACTGGTGATCCAGTGTCAGTCTCTAACACCTGTTGGGAGACTTCCAAAAGCACCAAGCTCTAAAATAGACCCAATTTCGAACTCTCTATACAAAATTGGTATCCCCCTAGACACAATCTCCATGGTAGCCAGGGACTCTCTGGACACTCTCATCTGACCCAGTTCTGCTCCAGCCTCTCAGGCTCCATAATGCCTCCCAGAGGTCTGACTCTTTCTGCCTATACCCAGCAGCCTTCCTGACATAGTGAGCTTGCATTTCTGTGCTCCATCCTGAACATAGCTTAATGTGAGGAAATCCTTGAGACAACCCCATAAGGCTGAAACAATATTTTCCCCAGCTCTATAACCAAGGGCCAATGCATACTATCTCCAGCCCTTGCATTCAGAATTCCCTTTGTCCAAACACCTGTCACCTGTTCCTATTATCTTTGACCTAACTAACTCTCACTCTTTAGAACTCAGCCTTAGGAATCACCTCCAGGAAGTCTGTCTGGACATGATCTCTCCTTGGAGCTCCTGCAGCCACCCATGCTAGCCCCAGCACATAGTTACATCTTATCTGAGTCTGACACAAGAGGGGATTTTGTAATTGCAAAGTTCCCGCAGTATGAGTGCGTGTGATATGCTTGACCATGACAGGGAGGCCACAGTTGAGAAAAATACATCAAAGAGAAACTGGAGAACTAAATGCCAAGAAGGGGCAGGGGCCAGTTTGTGCCAGACTCATGGGCCTAGCTATAGTTTGCATTTGTTTGAAACATCATGAGAGGACCAGAAAAGTTTCTGTGATTGATGCATGCATGCATGGATGGATGGATAGATGAACAGATGGATGGATGGATGGATGGATGGATGGATGGATGGATGGATGGATGGACAGATGGGTGGACAGATGGATGGATGAACAGATGGACGGATGGATGAACAGATGGATGGATGGATGGATGGATGGATGGATGGATGGATGGATGGATGGATGGATGAGCAGATGGGTGGATGGATGAACAGATGGGTGGACGGATGGATGGATGAACAGATGGATGGATGGATGAACAGATGGACGGATGGATGGATGGACGGATGGATGGATGGATGGATGAGCAGATGGATGGATGGATGGATGGATGGATGGACGGATGGACGGATGGACGGATGGACGGATGGACGGACGGACGGACGGACGGATGGATGGATGGATGGACAGATAGATGGACAGATGGATGGATGAACAGATGGATGGATGGACAGATGAATGGATGGACAGACGGATGGATAGATGGATGGACAGATGGATGGATGAACAGATGGATGGATGGATGGATGGATGGATGGATGGATGAACAGATGGGAGGATGGATGGATGATGGATGAATGGACAGATGGATGGATGGACAGATGAATGGATGAACAGATGGGTGGATGAATGATAGAAGAATGGTTCCCAGAGCACCACCCAGGACTCAGATGAGACCAGGAATTCCATACAAGTTTGTTGATTGAATAAACAGACATTTTAAAGCTGGGAGTTTTCCGGGGGGGGGGGGGAACATTTATTTCCAACTTGTTTGGAAAAAAGTCAAAAGCCTTTGAGGCATTGGACTTGCATCTCACTTTGGTCCTAGTCATAGGGGTACATACACACAGACCAGTCCCCACTGTCCCTGCAGAGCACCTAATAAACACTTGTCTCTGCCACACTTGGAAGGCTGACTCAAACAGCTTGGGAAAGCAACTTGAGATGAGAGGGGTTTGATGGTCTTGAGAAGGTGGCCCCTCCAATCCCGCCGCAGGCCACTGAGTCTGCTCAGTAGGAGAGCAGAGCGCAGACTCCAGCTAGCCACTTACCACCACTTGGAGAAAATTTCCTTCACTAGACAGTGGGGCTAATAACAAAGGTTTTGGGGGTTGTTTAGCCATCAGGTAAGAGACCATGTAGGCACACTAAACCTATGCCTGGCACACATCGGGCACTTTAAATAAAGTATAAAGGGATGGTCTGGTCTTATGTGGAATACAAGCCAAGGGAAAAGATGGCTGGCTGAACATATTCTCTGTCCTGCATGGGACCTGGTATGTGGGAGGGGGAGCTGGTGCCCCTCATGATCATATTGATCCTATAACAGCCTTTACCTCCCAGGAGCCCACAATGTACCAGGCATATGCATATTAGTTCAGAACCCCTGGGGGTCATGCTCATAGATGTTTTTAGGAGAAGGGAAGTTCATTGTCTGAGCTCTCTTGGCAATTTGATCCCTGAGGCTGAATGTGTCTTTACACACTGGCCTTGAGCCCCTCACCCCCATCTTCTTCCCCCCTCTTTGTGGACACCAACTCCTGAAGAGAAGCTGCATTTGCAGAGACTAATGAACTGATGAGAAGCCCAGCCCTGTGGAGAGACGACCGCCGCAGGTGCAGAGGCTAGTTGCCTTATCTTGGGCTGGCGTCAGCCCCCAGAACAACCAACCCTTGCCCACTTCTGTGTCAGACATAATGCCCTGTGACTAAAAGATAAGCCTTTACAATCTACTGTCTTAGTAGATGCACTGGCTTCCAACCCAAAAGCTAAGGATGTCATCAGGTGGCATCTTGGGCCTGCAGAAAAGCTTCTGCCATCTTCTGCACCCGCCTCTCTGATACACCCACCCGTGTATTTTAAACTTGCCCTGACTTGTGACTTTCTTTGTTCTGTGAAACTATAAAATGTCCCAGAACTGCTTCCATGTCAGAACATGGAGTTTCCATCTGTGTTCCCAGGCTCCAGAATAAACTTTCTCTTGCTCCCTTTGAGATACGAGCTGGGGTTTTCTTGTTTTGTTTTGTTTGACACCTTTAAAAGATAAACAGATTGCTGAGCAATGTCAGGTGGCTCTGGAGTTAAGGTGGGGCAGGGAGATTCCCAGCTTTGCATTGGGGAATCCATCTGTGCTGTCTATGATGGACAGAACTTGGAAGTTAGGTACTGCACAGCATCTTGGGTAAACTGAGGAGAAAAGTGGCTTTAGCCTTTCATGGATCGAGAACTAGAAGGGCAGGCATGAGGCAAGACCCAACAGTGGCCTAGGGGAAGGCAGGCTGGAGTCCAAATGAATCCTCTACACTAGCACCTCATGAAATGAATGTGTCCTTGGCCACACTTAGGGCCCGTGTAACAGCAGCCTTTAGGGGGATGGGCGGAAGGCAGGTGGAGGCATGGGGTGTGCCTATCCTCCACCATAATCACAAGATCTAAATTGTTTCTTCCCATCCACAGACATGTTCTATGGGTTTCTGCGAGAACCCCGGCCCCACCAACAGCCATCCACAGGTGTCTCCGTGCCACAAGAGCATCGTTAACTGCTGAAGCAAAGACTCGGTGGCCCACAAAGACGAGGGTGTTTACTATCTGACCCTTCACCAAGGTCGTGTGCTGCTCCTGCCTCATTGACCTAGACAAATCTGACAGGTTTCAGCTCATTTTCCTGGGTCTCCAGACATGTGGACATGTTATCTAATAACAAGGTAGCCATGTCCTGGCAGAAGACCAGAAAGGTTTACTACAGTAGAGGCAGATTGTACCCACACCCTACAAGTTCAGAGCCATTGCTGGTGGCAGAATATATTCAAAGTCACCACTCACCTGGACCTTCGCTATTCCTTGGAAGGTAAAACCATGGGCCCATCAGCCCAGCACCCTCTCTCCATGGGCCTCTGTGAATGTTGTTAAAGGACCAGCACACAGTAGGAACTCTTTCCCCTCTTGATCCAGAGTTCCTTGAAAGAGTGGGTTTTGTTTTGATTTAATTTTTTGTCCTCTACCTAGCTTTGAGATATTTCTACTGTAGTCAGCTGGGGCTCCAGAGGTAACAAGCATTTTTATTTGAAAAGCCAGGGAGGAATAATAATAGCATGATTTAACATCACAATTATCTCTGGGAGCAATGTATGCATATGATTATGCCTATTTGGAGGAAGAGGAAATAGGAAGAGGGAAGAATGAAGTCACTTGCTTAAGGTCATACAATGAGTCAGGAGAGCTCCAGCTCTCACACCCACCTTGACACACGTCAATGTTTCTGTGACCCTCCGGTGACAGCCACCTTGGAATCTAACAGACTGTGAGCCACTGCTCTGGGCCAGATGCCTCCAGATGGCCCCTCAAGGCAGGCTATCAGTATAGGCTCAGGCTTCAGAGGAGAATTGCCCTGGTGGCAGGACTGGAATCTGTAGCATCCTCCACCTGGAGGCCAAATGCTTTATATCTTTGGTATGAATCACCTGCATCTGTGATCTGGGCTATCGGTCCCACTTTCTAGGTGGGAATGCAGTGATTCAGAGAGATGGGAACGAGGCATGGCATTAATCCACCGACTGCACCCACTGCCCAGAGGAGTAAGGACACATGGCATGTCCTGTGGGCTAACCCCCAGACTGTCACACTCCTGTCACACTCCTGAAGATGAAACCACTCTAGAACTTTTCACCTTACTGGAAAGTAGCAAGTTCATTTTTGTGAGTTCCTAAGGGGCTGTCAACAAAAGGCTCTGAAACTGGAGGATGCCCCTTATTGAGAAATGCTCACTAATAGAGGAGGGGCAACCAGTTTGCAGAATGGCTTTAGTTCTGAGCAGAAAATGAGCCAACCTTTTGTTCAGCAAGTATCAAAGCTCGGACATAGGGCCAGGCCTTACCCAAAGGTCACCACATTTGCTGAGCAGAGACAAATAGAAATACGGGTCCTGCAGCCCAGGCCCCAATGGTCACAGTCTCGGTGACATCATTAGCTGCAGTTCTAAAGGAATGTGTCTCCGCT
Source organism: Chionomys nivalis (assembly GCF_950005125.1). Lineage (NCBI taxonomy): Eukaryota > Metazoa > Chordata > Mammalia > Rodentia > Cricetidae > Chionomys > Chionomys nivalis. Next base: position 45,245,728 of record NC_080094.1, on the reverse strand, counting down.
GTCAGATTGGTAATGGAGTCTCCCTTATTGTCGTTTGGTGCATTTGTAGGATAAGGAGAAAGAAAAACGGAGAACGAGAGGTCAAGGAGAGAGATGAAGAGTCAGAGTAAAGGGACACGAGTGGGTGGGGGCAGTGCAGATGCTGGGGAAAGAGAGGACGGGGCTGAGAGGAAGCAAGGAGAAGGAGGTAAACCCCAGTGTCCTATTCTGCCTCTCCCCCAAATCTGCTACATAGTAACAGCTCAGGAAACCCTTATCAAGTTAAATTGAATCTTACAGGAATAAGACTGGGGACACAGGCAGGTGAAGCCACTGCCGCGGACACAACACCTCTGGTGAGTATGTCTGCAACCTGTAGCCAAGCATTCTGGCAAGAGGGGCAAAGCAGATAGGGTGAGGAGAAAACTCCTGAGCATGTCACCTGCTTCAGGTATGAAGTTCTGGTGGGGGCGTGGAGTAGGATCCAGGCTGGGCTGCAAAGGACCTGGAGACATAGCTCGGCCTGATGTCACTATCTCTTCCCACTGTGGTCAGCTCTGTCTTGGTGAAGTTGTTTTAGCACCGTGTCAGACCCCTAAGATCTGCCAATCACTTAGGAGCTGAGATGAGCAAGTGGATGGAAGAAATCACCTGCTGACTGCCCTTCCTCAGATATGCATTGAAACCAAAGCAGCGATGACTGACCCCTCAAGGAATAAAAGAAAGATATGAAATATAGAAAAGTTGGGCCAGGATATCGGGAGCGGTGATGAGATGTCAGGGAGGGATTTCATTGTCAGGGGAGGGCAGATAAAGAAATGAAGTCATCTGTAGGGGTGCAGAGAGGAACACTGGCCCCAGAAAGATCTGACTTTTAGTCATATTTCCCTGGAAGAGCACACGGTACATGGAATGGGGTGACCGAAGATGTCATATAAAAAAAGGAAGGGAGGGGCTCATTCTGAAGCCCGCCATTTTGAATCAGCAGAGAGATGGCCATGGTAGCATTTACTGAGTGCCTACCAAATACCAGGTGCATACAGCCTCCCTTCGGAGCCTCACGGAGATATGAAGGAAAGGACATTATTATTATCTGCATTATATCGGTGAGGAAATTAAAACCCAGAAAAGGAAAAGAATTGTTGCAAAATTACCCAGCAAAGGAAGACTGGCTACGGGGTTTAAACTCAGCCTAGGCTCAGATGTGGCCACGCACTCTCAGGTAATACCTGGAAAATTCTTAAAGTAGCACTCAGGGAATCCTGTGAGTTTTCACAGTCTTCCATGTGCTTTCTCAAACGCCCCAGAGTGAAGCACTTGAGCAGCCTGCTGCAGCACAACAGGGGAGCCTACCACACAGCTGCTGTGGGAGCTCTGGGACACCCCAAACCTAGCTGTCAGCTACTCCGGGAGACAAGGAGAGTCGCCTGCCACCCAGCATACTTAGCACAGTGAGGACAAAGCAATGGGTTCAGGAGTGTGTCGGTAAACACACACACACACACACACACACACACACACCAGCACCATAACTCACCCGTTGTGGCTGCTTCAAGGACTTCCCCTGCACAGATCTCAAAGCCTGGGGAAGAATGACCTGCAAAAACAGAACAAAAGACAGAGTGGGGTGGGATGAGGCACTGGTGAGGGGTGCAGGGAAGGAAGGTGAGCAGGGTGCAGGAGGAAAGCCCCCAGGAGAAAGAACGGAAAGGGATTGACGTTTGGAAAGGTTTCGCTACAGATCCTGACAGCCATGCCTGTCAGATTAGAACGATGAACGGTGTCTATTTCACCAACCCTTGGCAGAAGCGCGATAATGAGAGTTCGCTGTCTGTGGGAGGGTGCTTGAAACCAGAGCCAATAACCTAAAGAGCTTGGAGGCTTTATTAAGGGATACTTGTAAATCTTGAGAGGTTCTCAAAAAAAAAAAAAAAAACACCCAGGGAAAGTAACAAGCCACAGAATTTACTGTTCAGCCATGGAGTGGTCTCCAGCCACCTTCTCTGAAGCTCGCCAGCTTTTTACTAATGTCAAACTTTGGGGTTCCATAATACTTTCTTTGGATGTGGGCACTACTATGAGAGAACCCATGGCTTTCCCCAAGCGAGCTTCCTGCAGCCTAACTTAGCCGCCTCCGGCGTAATTTACATGAAAGCAACAAGTCTTTTCAAAGTAAAATTGGCGAGCTTTGCTCGGCCGGCTCGGGTAAGTAGCCACGCTCCCACAGCCTCCATTCGGAGTAAAATCATAGCAAATTAGCACCTCATCAGCGATTAAACATGAATTAGAAAGAATAAAAAAGACGGACGGCACTTGTTTACGCGGTGATGGTGCCGCTCCACACTTGGCAAATGCCGAGTCCCGGACCTCATTAACGTTTTTAGTCCTTGTTCTCTAAGTCCGGTGAGGCTGTTAACCTTTAAAATCCGGCTAATTAGTGAAACCTCTTGGTCTTCCGCCCAGGTTGCCCCGTCTCCTCAGACCCTGGAAACTAGCATGGGGACCGCTGTGTGGCAGAGCCGAGGCGCAGCTAGCACCTGTGTAAGTCAGGACTGTACAGGGCTTGGGTTCTAGAGGGCAGGCAGCTCTTAGGACTTCCTGACCTGGCTTTTGTAAACTAGCCTTGAAAGGACGACTTCCTGCGCTAAGTAGTCAGAAACAAACCTGACTTCTCCCAGCCCAAGCTCCCACGGGTCCCTCTGCCTGGCGTCAGGGGCAGATGCGTCAAGCCAGAATGCCTGAGCTGCCTGCAGATCTTACCTGTACACTGCTTTGTCCCTGGTATTCTGGCTGGTCGGGTGGTCGGGTGGCCGATCCAAGATTCAGGAGGCACCCTGACTCTAGCTCAGAGAAGTGCCACAGAGGAAGCTGTGAGGGCTACCAAGTCCCCTTAGAATGGCAGTTCTGGAGCCTTTCCCCCCTTTTATGGATGAGAGTCTCCCCCTGTCGCTCAGCCCTCTTGCGCTTGCTAGCACAGCACACGCTGCCAGGAGCCAATGGGGAAATGGCAAAGCAGTCAGAGCTCAGACCCCCCAGGCCCTTCCACTCAACTCCCTGGGCCTGAGTGAGACACAATAGCTGGTGATGGGATGTGGGGGAGGACGCAAGTGCGCAGTCTGGGGGTGGATTCTCAGTGTAGTGCTGTTTGTCACTTCCAATTCGGCCACTTTCAGCATTTCCAAGAGTGTCACAGGAAAGCAGAGACAAAGGTGGGGAAAGGCAGAGACAGAAAGATGGAGAGACTCTGAGTGAAATAGAAAGGCAGAGAGAAAGTCAGCAGACAGAGAATGGAAACAGGCGATGGCTGAGACACAGGAAGAGTGCAGACAAAGCAAGAGGAAAAGAGAAAAAGACGCACAGCCACAAAGGCTCTCAGACAAGGAGATAAAAAAGGACAGAGAGTCGGAGAAACAGAAATACGAGGACAAGGAAGGCTGTCTCAAAACACAGGGACCAAGGGATGTCTTGGAGTGCCCAGAACAGTTCTTGTCTATGGAAAAGGAACATTCAGCTCCATGTTGGCTGGGTCACACACACACACACTGAGATGAGTGCACATTTGTCTTAGGGTGCCAGTTGACTTGGGCACCTGCCCAAGTTGATGCCAGGCGCTGCCTTTTCCTTACAACCAAGAGTTGCTGTTCGATTTTCCGCGTCCTCTGGCAGTAACATGGGGAGTCTTCAGAGTCCCGGCTGTGATGTATCTGGGAGGGATCACATCTGCCCCCCAGGAACCCTCCACCGCGCCATGAGCAGCCTACAGGGTCTGCACAGCTAGAAAGAGCTCCCAGAACAGGGGCATTTCTGAGTGTGGAAGAAAACATGCTTGTCTCTTTACCCAGCAGCACAACTGTTTGCCTCAGTGGGGAGACTGCCAGCGGCTGGCCAGGAAGTACGTGTCATGAGCACCTGGGTTGTACCTGGCAGTGAATAAAGATGTCAGGTTTAATTCTCATGTCCTGGCCAGGTGCAGCAACATAGGCTAGAGAGTTGACTGGCCCCTGAACACAGCATATCTGTCACCAAGACCTGTCATCCAGACCCAGACGGATCTGGCCCTAACTCCCTACCTACTGGACAATGGCCCTCCCCTAGGACTTGGCTCTAGAATATCCACCTCTGAGACTCAGTCAGTTTGACCGAACAAGGTAGACAAGAGCAGCTAGTAACACTGGCAGTTTGGCTTTAACTTCTGCCTCTGCCACTCACCAGTGCAGAGTACTGAGACAAGTTAATAGATTCGGCCTCAGTTTGCTCATCCGTAGAATGGGGAAAAGAGTCCCCATTGGGAGCTTGCCATAGAGAAAGGAGGAAATGCCAAGAACGTCTGCCGTGGCTGGCACAGGTTGCAGTGATTAGCTCAATCGTGCTCGGTCTGATGCACCAGCCACGCTTCACGCTTCTCTGGGGCATCAGCCTGTTCCTGTCGCTGGGTCATCTCATGCTCTCATACACCCAGGATGACAGATGGGGCCATTTGGTGAGTACCTAGCACATCCCAGCACATCCCAGACATCCTCACTTGTTTCACCGGAGCCTCAGCAAAGCCACCCAGTGATGTGGTTGTCACAATGTAGCCTTGCGTGACTAAGCAGCTGCAGTCTGGTGTAGTGACAGTCATGCAGGGAGAGTGGGGAGGTCCCAGATGCCCCTGTCCCTGGGCCGTGACTCCAGGCCCCCGGCTCTTTCTCATCTCCACCGTAAGCTTTTCTTCTGCAGGACTCCTCTCCCACGGTGAACAAAGGGCTGGCTCTGACAGGCAGGAACATAAACTTCCAGGCACTTGCCCGGCCTCTGGTAGCCATGTCTCAGGCTGTCTTCCTGCTTGCCGAGCTGGAGCTCCCAGTGTCTCTAGTCACTGCTACCCGAGGATCTCACAACCTGAAAATGAGCCTGTTTCTTCATCCTCGAGGTCTAACTCTCATGCCCTCCGCTCCTATTCTCTTTAATTCCCCCTCCCTTCTCCTAACCTCTACCCATGTAAGGTCTTGGCAATAACCTTGGAATAGACCAAGAGTCCTAGAAGAGATGGAGTGACGTCATTCCCATAGCTGGAGGTTAGCAGACGCTAGAGAGAGAAGTGAGAGATGCGCAGGCAGGCAGAGATGCTCAGTGTTGAGGAGCCTTCGCTGGAGGCCATCGTAGCCTCAAAGCAAATATTTCCGGCATTTATTTTTATCTGCAGTGTCCTCTAAATACACACACACGCACACACACATGTACGCACGCATGCACACACATGCCTAGGTACACACACACAATTATTGCGCACATGTTGCAGGACAAAACTAATAACAGACTCTCCTTATCCCTGGAGAACCCTAACACAAAGTTTGTCTCCCTTAGGCCTGGGGGACACACCCCTCCCACTTGAGGTCCTAACGCAGGCCTCTGAGCACCATTGAAGGGGAAGAGGAAACCGGGCTCCCTGGACTCTCCTGTGGGCTGACTCTATCCATCACAACCGATGGACACCTCATTTAGATGCACAAATGCCCGAGTCATCCTCTGAAGGCAGGGAGATAGCGGCAGCTTTATCTAGCTATCAGGACTAATCCCTGCATTGTCTCCTGTGCCTTGCCGCCTGTTGTCGTTAAATGCTAATCTCCAGTTCTGATCGTGAAATGGACAAGAAACAAAGAACAAAGCGAAGGAAGTGCTTGAAACAATCAACCCTCAAGTTTGCTGTTAGAAAGGTTTCAGGAAGATCACGTTAGAAGACAGAAAAATAAAGGAAATGAAGGGCAGCTCTTATTGCTGCAAACCTCTCTCATCCATCAGCTGTCCTGTGATCAGCTGTGGCCCTCACCTTCTGCTTGCAGACTAAGAAACAGGCTGGGAGATGGAAAACAAACAAATCACCTTGGAGTAAACCTATCCCAGTGTGAAAAATAATGAAGACTTTAAAACACCAAAGGAAAAAATAGGAGAAGACACTAGAAGATGAAAGGACTTTCCAGGATCACTGATTGGGCGAATCAATACCGAGAAAATAGCTATCTTATCAAAAGCAATATCAGAATCCCGAGGTAGTTCTTCACGGAAACATAAAATACATTAAAATCCCTGTGTGAGTACAAAAGATTAAAAGAGTATTTCTTGGTGTATCACCACAGCTGGCTTCCGTTATGTGCCTGGGACTGGTGCAAACACCAACACGTAAATCTGAGAAACACTGTGCAGGACCAGTTACAAATCCTTGTAGCTACAGCCACCTGGTCCTTGACAAAGATGGAAAAAGACAGATCAGAGAAAAGGTAACACTTCCAACAAATGGTGATGGGAAAACTGGACAGTCTTCTCTCTTACCCTGCACAAAAATCTACTTCGAATGCATCAAAGACCTAAGTATAAGACCTGCAACTCCGAAACTTACAGAAGAAAATGTAAGGAAATGTCTTGGTTCCATTTCTCTGGCTGTGGTTAAACACCATGACCAAAGCAACTTAGAGAAGAGTCATTTGGGCTTATGGTTTCAGAGGGACGAGTCCATCACAACAGGGAGGCTTGGATGTAAATCATCAGGAATGTAGCAGGAGCCAGAAGCTGAGAGACCACACCTGTGAATATAGACACAAAGCAAGGTGGTGGGGAACAAATAGGAAATAGGGTGAGACTACATAATCTCAAGGCCCACACCCAATGATTTACTTCCTCCAGTAAGACCACACCCCCTCGACCTCCCAAGTAACACCACCAACAGAGGATCAGGTTCGTAAATACCCAAGCCTATGATGGACATTTCTCATTCAAACCGTCATATTGTTTATGGTCAATAAGGTGCATTTAGTCTAACTTCAAAAGTCCCCATACTCTTTGACAATCTCAACACTGTTTACAAATAACAAAGTTCAGAGTCTTTTCTGAGACACAAAACAATCTCTTCAAATTGTAACCCCCTGTAAGGTAAAAACATACAATGGCATGGAATATACATTACCAGTCCAGAACAGAGGAATGGGAGCATAGAGAGGAAATGCTGGACCAAAGAAAGACCTAAACCCAGGAGGGCAAACGCCACATTCTGTAGCTCCACATATGATGTACAAGACATTAGTTTTAAAGAGCTTTGATGAACCTGTAGAAGAATGAAAATAGATCCATATCTATCACCATGCACAAAACTCAAGTCCAAATGGATTAAAGACCTCAATATCAGTCCGAACACACTGAACCTGATAGAAGAGAAAGTGGGAAGTACTCTACAACACATGGGCACAGGAGACCACTTCCTACGTATAACCCCAGCAGCACAGACACTAAGGGCATCATTGAATAAATGGGACCTCCTGAGACTGAGAAGCTTCTGTAAAGCAAAGGACACTGTCACTAAGACAAAAAGGCAACCCACTGACTGGGAGAAAATCTTCACCAACCCAGCAACAGACAAAGGTCTGATCTCCAAAATATATAGAGAACTCAAGAAAGTAGACCGTAAAGGGCTAATCAACCCAATTAAAAAATGGGGCACTGCGCTGAACAGAGAGTTCTCAACAGAAGAAGTTCGAATGGCCAAAAGACATTTAAGGTCATGCTCAACTTCCTTAGCGATCAGGGAAATGCAAATCAAGACAACTTTAAGATACCATCTTACACCTGTCAGAATGGCTAAAATAAAAAACACCAGTGATAGCCTTTGCTGGAGAGGTTGTGGAGAAAGGGGTACACTCATCCATTGTTGGTGGGAATGCAAACTTGTGCAACCACTTTGGAAAACAGTATGGCGGTTTCTCAGGAATTTCGGGATCCACCTACCCCTGGACCCAGCAATACCACTCTTGGGAATATACCCAAGAAATGCCCTATCATACAACAAAAGTATATGCTCAACTATGTTCATAGCAGCATTGTTTGTAATAGCCAGAACCTGGAAACAACCTAGATGCCCTTCAATGGAAGAATGGATGAAGAAAGTATGGAATATATACATATTAGAGTATTACTCAGCAGTAAAAAACAATGACTTCCTGAATTTTGCAGGCAAATGGACGGAAATAGAAAACACTATACTGAGTGAGGTGAGCCAGACCCAAAAAGAGGAACATGGGATGTACTCACTCATATTTGGTTTCTAGCCATGAATAGGGGACGTTGAGCCTATTATGCGTGATCCTAGAGAAGCTAATTAAGAAGGTGAATCCAAAGAAAAACATTTAGGCGATGAAAGGAGATAGAGACAAAGACCCACATTGGAGCACCGGACTGAAATCTCAAGGTCCAAATCAAGAGCAGGAGACAGAGCACGAGCAAGGAACTCAGGACCGCGAGGGGTGCACCCACACACTGAGACAATGGAGATGTTCTATCAGGAACTCACCAAGGCCAGCTGGCCTGGGTCTGAAAAAGCATGGGATAAAACCGGATTCGCTGAACATAGTGGACAATGAGGACTGCTGAGAAGTCAAGAACAATGGCACTGGGTTTTGATCCTACTGCACGTACTGGCTTTGTGGGAGCCTAGGCAGTTTGGATGCTCACCTAACTAGTTCTGGATGGAGCTGGGTGGTCCTTGGACTTCCCACAGGGCAGGGAACCCGGATTACTCTTAGGGATGATGAGGGAGGGGGACTTGATGGGGGAGGGGGAGGGAAATGGGAGGTGGTGGCGGGGAGAAGGCAGAAATCTTTAATAAATAAATAAATGAATAAATAAATAAAACACCAATGATAGCCTTTGCTGGAGAGGTTGTGGAGAAAGGGGTACACTCATCCATTGCTGGTGGGAATGCAAACTTGTGCAACCACTTTGGAAAGTAGTATAGCGGTTTCTCAGGAAATTCGGGATCAACCTACCCCTGGACCCAGCAGTACCACTCTTGGGAATATACCCAAAAGATGCCCTATCATACAACAAAAGTATATATGCTCAACTATGTTCATAGCAGCATTGTTTGTAATAGCCAGAACCTGGAAACAACCTAGATGCCCTTCAATGGAAGAATGGATGAAGAAAGTATGGAATATATACATATTAGAGTACTACTCAGCAGTAAAAAACAATGACTTCTTGAATTTTGCATGCAAATGGAGGGAAATAGAAAACACTATCCTGAGTGAGGTAAGCCAGACCTAAAAAGAGGAACATGGGATGTACTCACTCATATTTGGTTTCTAACCATAAATAAAGGACATTGAGCCTATAATTCGTGATCCTAGAGAAGCTAAATAAGAAGGTGAACCCAAAGAAAAACATATAGGCATCCTCCTGAATATTAACCTTCATCAGGCGAAGAAAGGAGACAGAGATGGAGACCCACATTGGAGCACCGGACTGAAATCTCAAGGTCCAAATCAGGAGCAGAAGAAGAGAGAGCACGAGCAAGGAACTCAGGACCCCGAGGGGTGCACCCACACACTGAGACAATGGAGATGTTCTATCGGGAACTCACCAAGGCCAGCTGGCCTGGGTCTGAAAAAGCATGGGATAAAACCAGATTCGCTGAACATAGTGGACAATGAGGACTGTTGAGAAGTCAAGAACAATGGCACTGGGTTTTGATCCTACTGCACGTACTGGCTTTGTGGGAGCCTAGGCAGTTTGGATGCTCACTTTACTAGACCTGGATTGAGGTGGGTGGTCCTTGGACTTCCCACAGGGCAGGGAACCCTGATTGCTCTTAGGGCTGACAAGGGAGGGGGATTTGAGTGGGGGAGGGGGGAAATGGGAGATGGTGGCGGGGAGGAGGCAGAAATCTTTAATAAAGAAATAAACAAATAAATTTTAAAAAAATAAAAAATAAAGAGCTTCGATGGCTCTGGCCCTCACTGCCTGCAACATGCATCTCTCTCTTGGGGTGATTCCTCTCCCTGGATGGAGCGCTCCTTGGAAAATATCTATGGTTCTGACATCCCCAATATCTTGGGGATTTCCCAGCTTTGCACAATGGCTTCTTTCTCACAGCCTTTCCCCCTCTCTCAGGGCCTTCAGGCAGGACTCCCCTGGCCCTGCTTGGCCTCAACAGCTCCCCAAGTCATAGAGGATGAACTCAAGAACCCCTTCACTCTTACATTCTTTATGCCTTTAAAGCCAGCACCATGTGGATGACACTATCAAGTTAAGCTACCAACTTGGGATGGGCCACTTGGTGTTGCCAAGTTTGTGTCTTCAAAGACCTGAAGGGTGCAAGGGGGGAGGGGGCGTGGATTTTTCCTTCACAGCTGTGGCATCTCCAACATCATGGAGTCTCCACCACAACTCTGGCTTCATGTTCACAGTTTCACACAAAGGCCATCCACATTTGCTCTCCCTCTCCCTGGCAGGGTCATCAGGCAGGGAATCCCCTCCCCTAGGCTGCCCGGCCTCAGCAGCTCTCCTTCCCAAGTTGGAAGCTTAACTGGGTCCGGTGTTTCCCTGAGGGCGCCTTTCTCTTACTCCGGTGCAGAGCAGACTTCTTTGGCTTTTTTTGTTTGTTTGTTTGTTTGTTTGTTTGTTTTTTCTAGACAGGGTTTTTCTTTGTACTCCTGGCTGTCCTGGAACTAGCTCTGTAGACCAGGCTGGCCTTGAACTCAGAGATCCACCTACTTAATGTTGCTAATCTTCTTAAAAATTACAGGTCTCTTCAGCACAAGCCTCAGCTGTGACAGTAAGCTTCTTATTATCCTTTGTGTCTCCAAACTTTGAATTTTGCATTTCTTTGTGACCCACTTTTTTTCACTGTAGGCTTGCATAAGGGTTATCAGTAATTACCATACTACAGATTTAATATCATATTGTCTTGAAATTTCCTCTATCAGCAGAGAGATTTAATCTCAGCACTCAGGAGGCAGAGGCTGGCGAATCTCTGAGTTTGAGGTCAGCCTATATAACTGTCTATAGAACAGAGTTCCAGGATAGCTGAACAACTAGTAGGCGCTTAACAAACATTTGCTAAGTTAGTGACCACCGGAATTCTAAGCGAGTTAAGTTACTTGAGCAGAAGACAAAGCATGGGAAGAGGCCATGCAGGACTCTGAGGTAAAAACAGACAGTTTTCAGAACAGACTTGGGAAGCTGCCAAGGATTGAAAATGGTTCTTCCTGTCGACAAAGAACCCAGAGATCCAGAAACAAGTTACTCAGCCCTTGAACAAGAGGCATGTCTCAGTGTTTTGATATCAGTTATTCAAATTCAAATTCAACATGATTCCCATCCTTATCAAGCTCATAATCCCGTGAAGGAAACGTGCAGGCATAAGAATATGAAAGGAAGAACTGCAAAAAAGAAGCAGTGTAAGGGGCGGAAGCAGCAACGATATCTCTCTCCAGGCATGCTCAGGAAGGATCCTCTACCCAGGTAATACCTGGGTTGAAAGAATGGGAGCTCACCAAAGACACAAAAAATGGGTTTCCTAGAATGCCTCAAAGAACCCAAGATTAAGGAAGCAGAGAAATGAAAAAACTCACTTAAGACGACATAATTATTATGGTAAAAAAAATGTTGCCTCAAAATATAAACATGAAATTATCATATGACCCAGCAATTCTACTTCTAGGAATCACCCCTGAAAGATTGGCACTAGGAATTTAAAAGGATAAACACAACACTGACTTTTTAAAAAGCAATCCCACTGGTGAAAGAGTAAGACCCGACAGTCTACGCAGAGACTGCAGTACCATTTGGCTCTGAGAAAGGGTGGGGTCCTGCTATTTGCTGTGGAAGATGAGTCTTAGCATCCCAATGAGGCAAACCCAGAAGGTAACGCCACACAGAAGCAGCCCTGCGAGTTCAGACAGGCACATTTGTGAGACAGCAGTAGGGTGGAACTAACTTACTCCTATGCAGAAGGGAGACATACGGAGTCACTGCTCAAGTCTCTGGAATGAAGAAACAGTTACTAAAATGTACAACGGTTGTAGAACATCGTGATGAACTAAACACACAACTTAACACTGATGAACTAAATGTGTAACTCATCACAATGGTAAACCTTGTATGTGTACACACACACACACACACACAATCTCTCCACAGCAGGATGGCCATATCATCACACAGTTGGGATAAAGAAACAAATCCTGACCTGATAGTGGGTTATTTAAAGGATCCAGGAGCTCCTTATACTTTGCTAAAGACTCCTGCCTCAGCCCCAGGTCTTCCCATTCACTGTGCTCCCAGGCTCACATCTGTTCATGTAGAGACTTGGGATCTGAAACAAGGATGGACCTGAAAAACTCATGGGATACATCTTTCCTGCAAACAGAGGGAACTTTCCTCAAGCAAGCCCTGAAGGTTTCTGGAAAGGTGCTGGTCCCTAGTCTATAATGAAAGTCAAGAAACACCGATTCTAATATCTGCAAACAAGTAATCATTATCAACCACGGGGCAAATCAGCTCAGTGGGAAGAAAGAAGGTCAAGTATGCAAATGACAAGATGGCCTCTCTTCTGCTATGCTATTTTTATGTGGGTTGCTACCAGAAGGTGCTTCCCACAATTTAGGTGGGTCTTCCCACATGAGCTAATCACTTCTTCGGTGAGGCTCTCTACTCAGGTGATGCTAATTTGTGGCAAGTTGACATTAAAACCAACCATAATAGGTATCTTGCCTATGAAATAAGGTTGGAATGGCCAGGGCAGAGCCAAAAGTATCTACACCAAGGATTAGCTCCCTCTACAGAACTTCAGGATGGCAACAAAGAACCTGGCTGTAAATAACCAGATGATAAGGCATGGTCTCTACCTTTTAAAGCTCACTATAGCCACAGGATGCTCAAGGCTATCACCGAGGAAGCAGGAAAAGTTGGCAGACATTCTCAGAGAGAAACATCCTCTCACCAGGCCAAGAGCTGGCAGGAAGCTCCCAATCCTGGCAGCGAATCTAAGCTTTGAGAACCTAATCACCCAGACACCAAGCTAGACATGGCACACATGTGCTCTTGGCCTGAATTTATAAATATGCCATTTCCTAGAAGACAGGGGCTCTTGGGTAGCAACAAAAACACAGAGCTGTGTGCATCTTCTGCCCAAAAATTCAACAGGTGCCAGGAACAGGGAGGGGGAACAGGAACAAGGGAGAGCTCCATTTCTCATGGACAAAACTTCTCTCAGATTGTTGTCTCAGCAACAGCATTCTGGTCCCTGCTTTATAACTATTTTTCTCCTACTTGGAGCCTATCACTCTGCTAAGTAATCTCTATGTACTGCATCATTTAATCCTCACAACAAAGTGGATGTTATTTTTACCTCCATCTGTCAGAGCAAGAAATTGAACTTGGAGGCTGGGAGGTGGTGACACATGCCATTAATCTCAGCACTAGGAAGGCAGAGGCAGACAGATCTCTATGAGTTCAAGATCAGCTTTGTCTACAGAGTGAGTTCCAGGACAGTCAAGGTTACACACAGAAACTCTGTCTCAAAACAAACAAAAAAACAAAGAAAGAAAGAAGGAAGGAAGGAAGGAAGGAAGGAAGGAAGGAAGGAACTGAACTTGGAAAGCAGTGGTTTGCTTGAGGTCATACCACTGTGCCTGAGGTCACACAGCTCAGAAACTCAAGATCCATCAGCATCTAAGTGCCTTACAGAGGCAACCAGCACCCAAATAGCCATGCATGGCTTCTGTGACTCACAGAGAAGAGTCACAGTGCACCAGGCATAGTAATAAACAGGGACAAATTTCTGTATGTTTATTTTTCAAGTGAAGAAAATGAAACTCTGGGTTGGGGGCAGGAAGCTTCTTAAATGATGTATCGAGCTTGTGAGGAACCACAATTGTGGCTAAGTATGCTTGGTCTGTACTCCAAGTGCCTTTCTATCATCTACCCACAATGCCCTCCTTCCTTCCTAGCTACTGGGGAGCAACCCCTGAACAAGACTGTGATCAGCAAATGGCCAGAAGAAGGGATACCCTGCTAACTGAGCATTTATCTGAGCTCTGGATCATTCATATTTATGACCACACATCTTAGAGCGTGTTCTTGACTTCTGGTCAAACAACAGGCAAAAGGTAGTGATGGCGCCAGGTCTAGACTTCACTGAATAGTGGTGTGGAATACTTTGACCAGATCTAAAAAGGGCAAATCTCAAATATCTGAAATGTAATCACAGTATGTGTCCATTACAGGTGGATGAGTCAAATAAGTTCTCATACAAATATACACCAATAAGAGCAGATACACGCAAACAGGATCAATGTAGAGACTCTTGCCAACACCCTGTCGCTGCAAACTCGTAAGCATGATTGCATGAGTGTACATATGTACACATGCTCACAGAACAACCATAAAGCACCATGCAAACACATCCTGCAGGGGACCCACCTCCCACCCTCAGTCTGTGACACACTCAGGAATCTTATTGCAGGGAATGGGAGCTTCTGGATCCCTGTTCTTGACTGACCTTGAACAGCTGCTCCGTTTCAACTCAGGGCTCCTTGGAGGGAAGGCTACTGTCAGTCTAAAGCTGGGTCTTCAGCTGGCTTCCACCTCTGATAAAATGATTAGTTTTCCATTACAAGCTTCTGCCTCTCTGAGTCACCTTTACAAGTTTCTTGTAATAGTGGCATTTTAAAAAAGTAACTTTCTGAACACCCAACTCCCGTCAAAAAGGTTCACCTTCCTTGGTGAAGCATTTGCAAGCTGGTGGAGGGCGCACAGAGCACTGCGATTTCCACATCTGAGAAGTGAGTGGGAGAGAATATCAGACAACCGCACAGTACCAATCCCCATTTAAAGAAAACACTCTCGGGACTTCTTGGTATAGTTAAAATTGTTCTGTGCCTCTCCGGAGATGTCGCATAATAGGCTCTGCATTGCCAGGGAAAAGGACACGTGGTGCTTCATGGATAGGTTGGGGTTTCATCTGAGGTTTAATCAAATCTGTCCTTTGTAGGATTGTATATAATTTAGCATATAATACAGCAATTGAGAGCAAGGAAGGGTTCCTGCACACTGACTGTATCTGCCCCTCACTAGCTATGTGATCTTTGGCAAACTACTTAGGTTCTCTCTGCTTTGGCTATCTTTTATGTAAGTCAGCAATAACAAAATGACCCTTATAGAGCTGTTACAAGCCTGAAATTAATATATGTATAGTGGTTATAACCCCAGAACCATCCATAAATGCCAGGTGTTACTTTTCACTCCATTGTCCCCTTCTAACATCAAGGTGAAGTAAGTTAAATAAGATGGTGCCACAAAGAGATAGAATTAGCAGATACTTCTGTTATCAGAGTTGGTTCTTTCTGAGTAGGGAAGTGTGTCTTTTAATGCACATGTGTGTGCCTACATGTATGAATGTGCGCCATATGTGTACAGTACCTGTGGGTGCCAAAAGAAAGTGCCAGATTTCCAGGAACTGAAGTTGCAGGTGGTTGTTAGCCACCTGCTATGGATTCTGGAACTCAAACCCAGGTTCTCTGCAAGAGCAGCAGACGCTCTTGACTGCTGAGCCATCTCTCCAGCTCCAATCTCCCTCTGCCCCAAGTTAAAGTCATGAATTGAATGCTGGATAGCCTAAAGAAAACTGAGTCTTATTTTAGTTGGGGTTAGTATTGCTGTGATGAGACATGACTAAAAGCAACTTGAGGAGGAAAGGAATATTTTTGGCGAATATATCCTGAATCACAGTCTACTAAAAGAAGCCAAAACAAGAGCTCAAACCAAGTGGGAGCCTGGAGGCAGGAGCTGACACAGAGGCCACAGAGAAGGGCTGCTGACAGGCTTGCTCCTCATGGTTTGTTCAGCCTGCTTTCTTATAGAACCCAGGACCACCAGCTCAGAAGTATCTCCACCCACAATGAGCTGGGCCCTCCAACGTCAATCACTGGTTAAGAAAATGCTCTACAAGTTTGCCTTTCTACAGCCGGTATTATGGAGATATTTTCTACTACTGGAGTTCCCTCCTCTAAGATGACTCTAGTTTGTGCTGGGTTGACATAAAACTAGCTGGAACAGGTTAAAAATGGCTTTAGAGTCATATGAAGTTGGGGCTGGGTCCTACTTCAGCTCTTAGTGTTCTGTGAGCCGAGAAAAATCATTTAAGCTTTCTAGCCTTTAGTTTAGCACTTGCCAAATGTATACATGGTGAATCCAACCCTTGAAGATTCTGAGGATCCTCCAGCACACGAGGAGGGATAGCCCAAGAAATGATGCTTGCTTGGGAGATTAGTGTATAGAACTTTTGGATCCGTATATGGATGACAGTGCCCCCCACACACACACACTGCATGGTTGATGTGAAGACTGAATAAGAGTCTTAGTGAAAACACTGCAAATGTTTCTTTCTGTATGCCACCTGGCAGAAAGAAGCCCAAACTCTTTCCATTGAAGAAGAGACTGAGTTGGATGTGGTGGTGCAGTCTAGAGGCTAAGACAGGAAGATCATGAGTGTGAGAGCAGCTTGGGCTGCATGGTAAGATTCTGTCTCATAAACAAAAGCACAGAACTAAAGAAAAAAGAAAAAGAGGGATCCAAGCCTCTGTGGTGGGGTATAGAGCCCAGCTTCCTTCTTAATGTGTGTTACACTATAAAGTAATTAGTCGGGGCTGGAGAGATGGTGTTGCAGATTAAGGACACTTGCTGCTCTTCCCAAGGACTTGGGTTTAATTTTCAGCACCTATAAGGCAGCTCACAATCATCTCTAGATCCAGGGAAACCTGAAACCCTCTTCTGGCTTCCTCTGGCATCAGGCACACATGTTGTGCACAGACATATGTAAAGGCAAAACTTAATGTGCATATAATAAATTTAAATTACATTATTTTAAAAATTATTTTATCAAATTTGAAAGTGTAATTGGGGCTAGAGGTTGTAGCAAAAATAATAAAATCTTGATCAAAAACATAATTTCATTCAGTAGAAGGAATAAGTTGAAGAGATGTAGCATACATTGTGTGACTCTAGTTAATAACAATATAGTTTTGAAAATACTAAGTAGATTCTGAAGCATCTTGTAGGTGGAGACTGTTCATTTGTTTCCTAGTCGCCCAGACCAGAAATAATTACACAAAAATTGTATTAATTAAATCACTGCTTGACCCATTAGCTTGTGCATATTTCTAACTATCTCTTACATCTTGAATTAACCCATTTCTATTAATCTATACATCACCACAAGGTCTTGGCATACTCCAGCAGCTACATGGCTACTCTCTGACTGCCTACTTTCCTCCTCTATCTCTGCTTGGAATTCCTGTCTTACTCTATTCTGCCCTGTGATAGGCTCAAGCAGCTTTTTTATTCATTAACCAAACACATTCAAAGCATACAGAAGGGAATCCCACATCAGCATCTCAAGAAAAGCTATATGAGGCATTGTGCATGCTAACTAGCTTTACTTAGCGATCCCCTTGTATATATGTTGTGTCAGTTACTTTTCTGTTACTTCGATAGATACCATGACCAAGAGCAACTTAAAGAAGAGTTTATTTTGGCTTTCAGGTTCAGAAGGGCCATCCTTAGCTTCGAGGAAGGTAGAGAGGCAGGTAGATAGAGTGGGAAGCTGAATAATCACATTTCAACTGCACACAGGAAGTAAGGAACAAACTGGCAGGAGGAAGGGCTATAAACCCTCAAAACCTGATATCCGGTGACATGCTGGGGTAGAGAGGGCTCCAGCAAGACCCTACCTCCTAAAGGGTCCACAGTCTCCCAAACACTGCCCCCACCTGGGGACCAGTGTTCAGAGAGGAGCCTATGAATACATTTGTCATTCAAATCACAATGTGTGTATTCATATCTATGACGTGATGCTTTGAGATATATATTACACATATATCAAGAGAAATATATTCATCATTATTTGCCAAAAGCAAAAACTCAGGTTGAGAAACACCTTAAAATAAATCTAAAGCAGTAATGGTTTCTTGTCATTCTCCAAAAGACAGTAAAGCAATAAAATACTTAAGAAAGTTCTCTTAAAAGAACACATTATGAGAATTTAGATGTGAAAAACTAAAGGTGAGGAAAATTAAAGATGTTTACTTACAGTTTTATGGTTTATTTTAAATTTAGTTATAAAATTATCTTTTATTAATAATAAGTAATAACAGTATGAGAGTAGTCCACTCATCCTCTAAATTTTAACTGCTAGGCACAAAAATGCTTTCGAAATCATTTCTGTTGTTGACTGGTGTTTAATTTTCTACCCCTAAAATCTTTAATGCTATCAAAGAACTCATTATACTTATTCAAAATAAAACAGGTAAATTTGACTTGTCCTGCAACAAATGGGATATTTTCTAATTTTTTCAAAAGACAAGATTCCATGTGACATAAATAACCTAGAATTTATTTTTAAACTATTGGAACATTTGTTTATTTTGTGTGTGCATGAATGGCGCAGCGCACATGTGGAGGTCAGAGCTGGTTCTCTCCTCCCACTAAGTTTGTTCGAGAGGTTGAATTTGAAACATCCAGCTTGGTAGCAGTTGCCTTTACTACTGAGCCCCCTTTCTGAACACAAGCCCAGCTTCTTTTTTTTTTTTTTGGATTTTTGAGACAGGGTTTCTCCGTAGTTTTTGGTTCCTCTTGTAGACCAGGCTGGCCTCGAACTCCCAGAGATCTGCCTGCCTCTGCCTCCCGAGTGCTGGGATTAAAGGCATGTGCTACCACCGCCAGGCCCAGCTTCTTAATCTGTATATCAAAACCTATATTTTAGTACCATGCAATTCAAAGATAGGCTAATCTGATAGTAACATGTTGAAAAATAATGGTAGGTTTATTTTCCACAATCAAATCATTGTTTCTAGTAGAGAAGAAAACTTCCTATATATGAGGGAGAGGAAACTCCACTGCAATTCATAACATACAAAACTCATAAATCTTAGCTGAGATGTTTTAGGTAGCTCAGGCATAAGAGTGTTGTATGTACTCTGAAATTCCATCTTACACCTGTAAGAATGGCCAAGATCAAAAACACTGATGACAACTTATGCTGGAGAGGTTTTGGGGTAAAGGGAACACTTCTGCATTGCTGATGGGAATGCAAGCTGATACAGCTGCTTTGGATGTCAGTATGATGATTTCTCAGAAAATTAGGAAACAATCTTTCTCAAGACCCAGCAATACCACTTTTGGGTATATATACAAAGGATACTCAATCGTGCCACAAGGACATGTGCTCAACTATGTCCATAGTAGCATTGCTTGTCATAGCCACAACCTGGAAAAAAAAAAAAACCTAAATGCCCCTCAACTAAAGAATGGATAAGGAAAATGTGGTACATTTACACAATGGTGTACTACACAGCAGAAAAAAATAATGACATCTTGAAATTTTCAGGCAAAGGGATGGAGCTTGAAAACATCATATTGAGTGAGGTAACCTGGACCCAGAAAGACAATTATCATATGTACTCACTTTTAAGTGGTTTTTAAACATAAAGCAAAGAAAACCAGCCTGCAAATCACAATCCCAGAGAACCTAGACAACAATGAGGACCTTAAGAGAGACATACATGGATCTAATCTACATGGGAAGTAGAGAAAGACAAGATCTCCTGAGTAAATTGGGAGCATGGGGACCATGGGGGAGGGTTGAAGGTGGGAGGGGAGAGACAGGGAGGAGAGCAGAGAAAAATGTAGAGCTCAATAAAAATCAATAAAAAATATATTAAATAAATAAATAAGTGTTGTATGTTATGTTGGCATGTGTGGCATGGTGATATGAACACCCATGACACACACAGATAGTGTTGTGTAACTGTATATGGGGTTTTGAAAATTTGGGGCAATCATAAAAATCCTCTGGATACAGAATGTCCAGTAAGTAATTGAAAATCCGAGGGGTTGCCGGGCGGTGGTGGCGCACGCCTTTAATCCCAGCACTTGGGAGGCAGAGGCAGGTGAATCTCTGTGAGTTCGAGACCAGCCTGGTCTACAAGAGCTAGTTTCAGGACAGGCTCCAGGCTCCAAAGCCACAGAGAAACCCTGTCTCAAAAAACCAAAAAAAAAAAAAGAAAAGAAAAGAAAATCCGAGGGGTTTCAAGGACACTTTTCCACATTGCACTGTGCAACTCCACTACATTCTTGGTTCTTTCTGGAAACACAGCACAGACACATGCTATACAACATGAACACTTGCTATCTAAACCACCTTGACTCAGCTTTGAGATTCTTGTGTGTTGTGAACGGAAGTGTTTTCAAGTACATACTAAATTCTCTGTTCTTGGAGAAAGATGGTGGTTTAACCACAGTAAACAAAGGGTTGTAAATTTCCCCAACACCATTCCTCAGCATGTATTAACTTAATGTATGTTGAGATTGTGCTGCATTAAAATGTTTAGTTTCAAAATTTGCTATTTGAGTTGTTGACTTAGTCTCGTAAAAAAAAAAATCATTAAACAAATTTTGGCCTGAGATTAGGGCAGAATCTCCAGCAATTTACTAAATAACTCAAAGCATACTTTTGCCATTTTGTACTATATATCTGTGCAAAGTGGCATTCTCAGAATCATGATTATAAAATCAAGTATCAATTAACTCTGATAAACACCAAAGACGTGCTACATTCTGCAATATCAAATATTCAGCCAAGATTTATTTTTTATGTGAGGAAAAAGCAATCGTGTCATCTAAGGATGCAGTTTGCTCTTCTCTTTAATAAATAGTAAATATATATATATATCAATTAATTATTTTAAAAATAGAAACATCCCTTAACTGAGGAGCTACTGGTGGTTGATGGCTGCTGGGGAAGGGATAATCCGTTTTCCTCAGGGATGCAGTTGGGTAGTGAATGGTCCTACCCTTGTGCACACATGGACACAACTAATTCAAATAGGACTCTGTGATTAAAAAAGAGAACATGAAGTTGGGAGGGGGACATGGTAGCAGGATTCTGGGAGAAGTTGGAGGAAGAAGAACATGGTAGACATGATTTAAATACATTGTACATTAATGTACATTAATACATGCATTTAATGTATAAAATACATTATAAAATATAATTAAATATATAATTAAAATATAAAATACATTAAATACATGCATGAAATTCTCAAAGAATAAATAAAAATTATATTTTAAAAAACAATTGAGGAGTTTCATTTACAGTACAAAGTAATGATATTATGCTGAATTTTAAAATTGATAAAATTTACTAAATCTGTTTGATAGAATTAATTTTTTGCATAATTCCGAAATCATGTTTCTTTATGATTCTCTATGAGAAAATGGTTGGCTTGCTTACCTCTTTTGTATAGTTATGTACCTGGGGTCGCATTAAAATGTCTTGCCCCAAAATAGTCGGCAAGTGGAAAAGTTTAAAAAGACTTGCGCTCAAGCTCTAGTTTACTAAGATTTAGTCCCTTTTCTCTATTGGGTTCTTGGGCTGTAGCAATGGCCAGGCTGTTACTGCTGGGTGCGAGTCTCGCTAGTAAACCGGATGACATGCGCAGACGACAGAACTTCAACCACCGTGGGAACGGAAACAGTTTTTCTTTGGCCTCCCTATTTTTTAAGTATAAGGAAGCCTGATCCAAGGGCCCCTGATCCATCTTGGTCAGTCTAAGAATGTTGATGACTTGAAGAAATTGAGTTTTTGAAGGTCAGGATAATAGGAATCTCAGTATCATCTAGCAGGACTGGCCCCAAGATGTACTCAGTCAAAATTTGTTTAGTTGGGTGCTTGCCCCTAGTCTGGCTCCCCCTGGCGCCCAGGCCGCTTGCCAGTTGCTGTCCGTGGTTCTGAAAAGAAAAATTTTTCCTCTTCGCCCTGAGTCTCAGGTGCGGAGGCAGAAAATAGAACCCAGGGGAAGTGAGTGGAGAGAAGAATAATGAGCCAGTCTTCCACTGGGCATTAGTGACATCTTCATTTTGCCATCGCTTGAAATCTAAACTTAATGTTTCATTTTTTTTTCCTCCAGATGTCTCCACTTGGCAGTTCTTCTCAGTTGGAAACATGGAGAAGATACGTGTCCTCAACCACCACACACGATATGTGTCCTCAATCACCACACATGGTGGGGGTTTCTACAGTGAGCATACATCTGTATAAACCACTATGTGAAAATGTTCTATAAAAGTGGTAGTGGGGGCTTTCCTCTGCCTGCGTTTGGACAGTAAAAAGGCAAAATTCACAGATGCCTTGTCAGGAGATTTCATCCACATCCGTACCTAAGAATGTAAACATCGTTCAGTCAAAGCTAGGCATGAGAATACAAGAGACAGGAGAAGTCTTGGGTCATCAAATTGGAGCTGGAGGAGTGCTGAAACTGGCTGCGGATTTATTTTGACCTCTCTTGATACTCTTTTTATCTACTCGTTGATTCTATAAAACATTCGCGGAGTGACTAACACGCCCTGGGATATTATAGAACTTTCAGATACAGTTGGGCACAATGGCCACAAGATCTCTGGCTTCCTGAAGCTTCTATTGCAGCAATGCAAACAAACAGCAAACAGGCACACAAGCGAGCTCTCACATAACTGCAGGCAAGAGGACATACAACAGCAGGGAACGCGCTAATGGATAACGTGATCATCCTTGAGGAGTGACATGTGAGTACAGACGTAACGAAGTCAAGAAAATGAGACATATGGTGGTCACATGGTTGCAGACAATACTAGCAAGTCCCCAAAGTAGGAACAAAATGACATGTCTAAGGAACAGCAAAGCGGTCAGTGTAAGAGCCTATGTACCAAAGAGAACTTCAAAAAAGCTTGAATACTGATGACCCCGAGGAAGGCAAAGCAAAGTGACTGGAATAAGCTAGTAAATGACTAGAGTACTAGAGTACGGACAAGCCACAATGTCTTATTCCAACAGGGTTCAAAGATGGAGAAAAGCTCCTGCCCTTCTAGAGATGCCATGTCCCCAAATCTACCAAGTGGGGTCCAACAGAAACTACACATGTATTTATTCAGTCAAAAATGCTAGCATATTCTGTGACCCAAAGACTATGTCTAGCACAAAGCTCAGGTCTAATTTCTGGGCAAAGGATGAGCCACAAAATGGAATCAGAATAAATAAAGAAGACGAACCTAAGAAAGAATCATCTGTAATTTTCACGCATCCAAACAAATATTGACTGAGTATATCCTGGGGCCCGGCATGCTGGAGAACACAGAGGTTGATGTGCCCTTGACTTTCGAACACTTAATCTCTTCAAGACACCAGTATTCTCAGTCTGACAAAGTTGAGCCAGGACCCTGTGTCTCCTGCTACCTAAAACACAGGGAGACCAAAGGAAAGTGGTTCCCCTTCCCATGGTCATTGAATCTCTGTGATGTGTGCATACCATCCACTTTACTAATGAGACCATCACCCTCAAAGCCAGCAGCAACAGCCTTGTCATTACTATAGCCTGAGTACCCAGGACACAGCCTGGCACATAGTTAATCCTCAAGAGTTTTAAGGGATGTGTGGATGAATGAATCTTCACAAGCCTCGTTTTGATCCATTTTTATTCATATTTTACAGGAGAGAAAGTGAGGCTATGCAGGCTACCTTCTCACCACAGATATAAGTGAGAGAATACTGATGCAAATCCGGTCCCTTGGTTTTATGCTGGGCCATCAGTCATAGCCAATATGTGCTTAGCCGGGGGCTCCTGAAACCTGTAAGAAATGCTAGCCTGGGAGAGGTAGGCTCAAATCTTAAACATGTCTCACTACTTAGTATTAGGTAAATCTTTCTGGCCTCAATTTACTCTATTTAAAATGAGGAAATGGGGCTTGATGGCAGTGCGGTCCCCTCCCCATGCTCCCTCTGGTTATCAGTAGCTTCCCAGGGCTGGATCATGCAACTGTTGCTGTTGGAAAAGAATGATAGTGGGGGCACAGTGAAGTGAATTTAAGCCTCGTCCCCTTATCTCTCCAGGGTACCAAATGAGAATCATATTGATATCCTAGCCAACCTCGGGTTCCTTTTTCATCTTCCTGCCACAATCAGGATGTGAGCAGGAGAAGTGCCGGCTCTGTTCTTTTTCAAGTTCAGCAAATGAGCATCAGCCCATTTTGAGCAATGAGTAAAGAGAGCCCCAGGACACAGAGAGAGTGCAGTGAGGCTGTGGTGACTTATCACCCAGGAACCCACTTGTCGAGTAACTTTCAACAGAGCCTGGAGCAAGGATAACTGTTCAAATGGCTGCGAAAGCAGAGAAATCAGCTTGGCTGATTGATGTCTTGGGTTCCTAGTTAGTGGGTGGCTTCCTGCCATGGTTTTGCCTCAGCTCCCAGAATTACTCCAATAAGAGGTTTGCTCATCTCTAGCACTTCCTGGGCATGACAGAGGAGGCTGAATCAGCCCTCTTACAAGTGTGATTAGAATTTAATGGGAACCGGTGGGTATTGGCACACCGAGGGCAATGTGGGGAGAGAAGTAGAACTCTCAGGCTTGGCAGAAGTGCCTGGCTCCTGCCTGTAGTGTGTGGAGGGGAAATCAGAAAAGAACTAATTGCAAGGCAAACGTCTTTCAATTATCTAGAGGGAAGGCAAACCAAATGTGTCACTAAGATTGTTTATCTAGCCCAGCCCGAGTCATTGCAATCTATATAGACCAAGGGTAGCCCCCAGACTGAAGAACAGTGATAAGCAGCTTGGGAGATGTTAAATACCTAATCCAGCAGGACACACTTGGGATAACAGGGAGAGAAGACCCTGTGATAGCCCAGACATTTGTTCAGTTATGGCTCTGCACTGACCACTTGTGGGACCTGGGTCAACTTGCCTAATCTTCCTGAAACCCCGTTCAGTTCCTTCATCTTAAAGTGAAACACTGCTCAGAATCTGTACTCTTCCATTAAATCTATTACTGCACAGCAAACTACATGAACACAATCACTTTGTTATTCTCCATGTCTTAGACCAGGAATTCACACACAACACAATTGGTGTGGCTCATCTCTACTGTACATAGTTGAGGCTCCAAATATGCAAACCTAAATATCTGAGGGTTGGAATAACCTGGAGACTTCACTCATAAAGTCCCAGGTAGTGGTGACTCAAGGGCTGGGCTCAGTAGGAGGTGACCAGAGCATTTGCTGTGGCCTCCCTAGCATAGGGGCTCAGGATTCTTTTTTTTTTTTTTAAGAAAACAAACTATCTTTTTTCATTTTACATACCAACCCCAGTTTCCACTCTGTCCTCTCCTCTCATTCACTTCACCAGCCCCCCACCCCATCCACTCCTCAGAGAGGGTAAGGCACATTGTTTTGAGGAAGGACAAAAGCCCTCTCTACTATATCTAGGCTGAGCAAGGTATCCATCCAAAAATAATGAGTTCCAAAAAGCCAGTATAAGCAGTAGGGATAAATCCTGGTGCCACTGCCAGTGGTCTTACAGTCTGCCCCATCCATGCAACTGTCAACCACATTCAGAGAGTCTAGTTTGGTCCTATGCTGGTTCCTTCTCTGTCCAGCCAGAGTTGGTGAGCTCCCATTAGCTCAGGTAGACTGTTTCAGTGGGTGTCCCCATCATGGTCTTGACCTCCTTGCTCACATTCTCACTCCTCTCACTCTTCAGTTGGATTTTGAGAACTCAGCACAGTGCTCTGATGCAAATCTCTGCCTCTGTTTCTATCAGTTGCTGGATGTAGGTTCTATGGTGATATTCAAGATATTCATCAATCTGACTACATGACAAGGCCAATTCAGGCATCCTCTCCACTATTGCTTAGGGTCTTATCTGGGGTCGTGCTTGTAGATTCCTGAGAATTTCTCTAGTGCCAGGTTTCTTGCTAGCCTCAAAATGGCTCCCTCAATCAAAATGTCTCTTTCCTTGCTCTCCATCTTTGTCCTTTCCCTATCTCGACTATCCCATTCCCTCACATTCTCCTCCCCTCTTCCTTTCTCCGCTCCTCCTCTCCTTCCACCCTCCCTTCTCCCCCACCCCCATGCTCTCAGTTTTCTCAGGAGATCTTGTCTATTTCCCCTTCCCATGGGAAAGTATATATATAGGCTCGTCATCCTTTGCTTTACGGTTAGTGTCCGCTTATGGGTGAGTACATACCATGTTCATCTTTCTGTGTCTGGGTAACCTCACTTAGGATGTTTTTTTTTCTAGTTCCATCCATCTGCATGCAAATTTCAAGATGTCATTTTTTTTTTTTTTTTTTTTTTTTTTTTTTTACCACTGAGTAGTACTCTAATGTGTAAATGTACAACATTTTCTTTAGCTATTCTTCAGTTGAGGGGCATCTAGATTGTTTCCAGGTTCTGGCTATTACAAATAATGCTGCTAAGAACATAGTTGAACAAATGTCTTTGTAGTATGATTGGGCATCCTTTGGGTATGTACCCAAGAGTAGTATTGCTGGGTCCTGAAGTAGGTTGATTCCCAATTTTCTGAGAAACTGCCATACTGATTTCCAGAGTGGTTGTACAAGTTTGCACTCCCACCAGCAATGGATGAGTGTTCCCCTTACTCCACATCCTCTCCAACATAAGCTATCTTTGGTAGTTTTGCTCTTAGCCATTCTGACTGATATATAATGGTATCTCAGAATCATTTTGATTTTGCATTTCCCTGATGGCTAAGGATGTCGAACATTTCCTTAAGTGTCTTTCAGCCATTTGAGATTCTTCTGTTGAGAATTCTCTGTTTAGAACTGTACCCCATTTTTAAAATTGGATTATTTGAAATTTTGGTGTCTAGTTTCTTGAGTTCTTTATATATTTTGGAGATCAGTCCTCTGTCTGATGTGGGGTAGATGATGATCTTTTCCCATTCAGTAGGCTGCATTTTTGTCTTATTGACTGTGTCCTTTGCTTTACAAAAGTTTCTTAGTTTCAGGAGGTCCCATTTATTTATTGTTGCTCTCAGTGTCTGTGTTATTGGTGTTATATTTAGGAAGTGGTCTCCGGCGCTCAGGATTCTTTAAAGCTAGTTTTCCAGAAAACAGGTTTAAACTCTATGACTTCTTATGATTTAGCCCTAGAAATCATACAGCATCACTCCATTTGAACTCAATGTGCCAAATCCATCACAAGTCCACCCAGATTAAAAGGAAGAGACATATATCCAATTTCTGTATGGAAAGGTCATACCTAGCCAAGTTTTTTGTTATTGTGTTGTGTCTTGTTCAAGACCAACTCCAGATTGACTATGCCACCAAAGATGACCTGGAATTTGTGATCCTACTGCCCCTGTCTCCCAAGTGCTGAGATTATTGGTGTGTACCACTGGTTTATGATATGCTGGGATTAAATCCAGGGCCTCATGTCTGCTACAAAAGTACTTGGTTTTATTTAAGTAGGTAGATGAATTCATGAGTAGCCAGTTCTGTTATGGCCAAGGATCTCCTTAAAATCAAATCTCTGATTTAGTATTCTTTATCAAATCCACCTTTCCCAGGGGTTGCCTTAAAATGGCTATAGTTTCCTTGCCTGGATCTGCTGTGTGGAGCATACAAAAAAATATGGCTAAAAAGAAGTACTAAACTGATGTTCTCATTGGCCCATCTATAAGTGAGGGATTCTCAGCAGATGCATTGAAGACATAGGCTTTCCCTTCACTGCCTAGCTGATAAGGTGGTTTCTGGAGCTCCCTGGAAGCTGTTGTGGCTGAAGTGGGGCCAAGGTATGTTGGAGTTCTGTTTAGTAAGATTTATTGATTGTGCTTAAAGACTGTCAGTGTGAACTGAATAAATGATTTGAAAGAGCAAACCAATAGCAAAAACAGAACAGGTGCAGCTTCAGACAGATATCATCATCATCATCATCATCATCATCATCATCATCATCATCATCATCGTAAGAGGTTATGGGAAATCTTGGGGAGGCCCAGCAGAGCCATCATATGGAACCTAGAAAACTGTGATCACCTGTTTGAAGTTCTTATTCCCAACCAAGAAACTTAAGAATGAATATAGACAAAACTTTTGTATTGAAGGAATTTGAAATTGTGTATCCAAGCTAGTGGGACACAATGAAAGAGGTGTTCAAAAGAAAAATGTGTTTAATTAAATGCTTATGTTTAAAAAATAAGACAGTTGTAGACAGTCTAAGATGTCATCTTGAAAAACTAGGAAAAAACCTCAAAACTTTGAGAAGAAAGGATAACAAAGATCAGAAATGAATGAATTTGATAAAAGAAAAATGGTAAAGTCAATCAAAACAAAAGATGCATTTGTGAAAAGGCCAGTAAGATTGATAAATCTCTAGCTAGAATAACAAAGAAAGATAGAAGACACAATTCCCAGTATGCGGGTGGAAATCAGAAAGCCGCAGACTGCAGTCACCAACCAGAAAGAAAATGCCTTGGTGGCCAGAGAAATGACTCAACAGTTAAAGCACTGGCCGCTCTTTCAAAGGACCTAGCTGTGGCTCCTAGCACCCACACAGTGTCTCACAACCATCTGTGACACCAGTTCCAGGAAATCTGATCTTTATGAGTGCCAGACACACCATGTGCAATGCATACATATCAGCAAAAACACTTGTACACATAAAACAAATAAACATGTTTGAACTCAAGGAGGAAATACCATGAATTTAGTATTTAGGTTTATTTGGCCACCACATTAGAAGTGGTTGGGATCTGGGAGAATGAAGAGGCTTAAAGTCTCATGCCATAGCCGGCTTTATTCGGAGTCTCAGACAGTTTATACTCCGTGGGTTAAAGAAGGTCACGTGAGGAAAGTTCTCATGCGTTCAGGCTCTACACAATCACAAGGACGAGCCACACATGGCAAAACGTGTGTTTTTCGTAGAGGCGTGAAGATTTAATTGAATAACACCAGCAAGCAATACCGAGTGATCTGAAGTGAGCTCACTCCTGTCCACGACATCCGGGAGGAGCACAAGAACACTCCAACAACAATTCCATGTTTTGAAGACACTGAAGCCACAGACTCCCGTCATATTTTCTCAGAGAGTTCTCACAGGCACTCAGCATTCTCCCACACAATGCCACTCCTGGACCTTGTTCTGATAGTTTGTGACTTAAATCTACCACTTACTGGAAAGCGATGGATTTCTTGAAAGTCACAAATTACCAAAACTCGCATAATAATGGCTGAAATATTTCCAAGTCTACTAAATAAACTAGTATCAAGGAGAATATGTCTAGCCAGTGTGAAAAAGTTTAAATATAAAAATAAAATAAATATAAAAATTTAAAATAAAATATGAAAAATAAAAAGTAGTTAAGAATATTCCTAACAAATATAACTGTAGACCATGCCTATGAGTCCAACAAAATATTATCTAATTATTCATGAACATATTCAAATCTCCTTCCTCTCTTTTCTTTCTCTTCTCTCTGCCTCCTTCTCCCCCTCCCCTCTCTCTTTTCCCTCTTTCTTTCCTCTCCCTCATCCCCCCAACATGTCTTGGCCTAGCATCTGAAAAGTACAAAACTGGCTCAACATGTAAGATCAGTGCAATTCACCACATTAACACAGTAGAGGGAAAAAAAACGCAAAGGTCATTTAATTGATTCAGAAAAGTATTTAGTTATACCCAATATCCAGTCATGATTCATTTTTAAAATCTTTCAGCAAACTGGGATTAGAAGAGAGCTTCCATAACCTGAACGGTGTGTCTCTAAAGAACGCCACAGCTAACGTCTTTCTGCATCAGCCTGGGGGCAAGCCCCACACTCAGTGTGCCACTTCAGTGTTCCACCAATAGCCTTAGCCACCGCGACAAGACCCGTCAAAGAAATAGAAGACATACGTACTGGAAAGTAGGAAACCACTGCCCATATTCACAGATAATTTGTCTGCCTATGTAAGAAATCTCAAGGAATCTATAAAAAGAAAATGTTCCTGGAACTAACAGGTGAGTTTGACAAGGTTATACAATCCAAGGCCACTGTACGGAAATTAATCTTATTTTTGTAGACTACCAATGAATAGTTAGAAACTGAAGATTTTAAAATAGAACCATGAGGCCTGGAGAGAATGCTCAGCATTGAAGGTCGTGTACTGCTCTTGCAGAGGACTTGAGTTTTGTTCCTGGCATCCATCCACGTCTGGCAACTCACAACCACCTGTAAGTAAAACACCAGCAGAGCCACACTTCTGACCTCCACAGTCATTGCACACGTATACACACTCATTCAACAGAGGACCATACGTATGCATACTTTTAAAATAAAAATCACATTATTATATTTTTTAAATGTGTAAATAAAAAACATCACACAGCTAATTATATGTAGTTCCTCAAACAAGGTCTTGCTCATACCTTACGTCAACACATCTCAAGATCTTCCACATGCTTGGAATAACTATCAGTTCCATTTTTATGCACTTATCTACCAAACACAAAAGAGAAAAATCCATGACAGAGTTAAAACTGGAAAAGCATTTTGTTTTCTGTAACTCATGTACCCTTTGCCTGTATTCGATCCTTCCCCATCATCTACTATTAATCATTTATTTCTCTCCTTTCTCCATACTAGACTATACTCACGTGTGCATTTGCTTATGTATATACATGTATGCATTATAGTCTAGATGGTCTAGAATACATACATGAGGAGAAGCATTTGGGGTTTTTGTCGTTCTGATATGGGTGTGCTTACTTAGTATAACACATTCTAAGTCCATCTATTTTCCTGTAAATTTTGTAATTGCATTTTACTTTAAAGATGAATAGTATTGTTTTATATCGTCCAGATTCTTACTGTTCCTTCAACTGTTGATGGACAACTAGGCTGGTTCCATACCCTTGCTATAGTGAATAAAGCAGCAATAAGCATAGGGGTGTAAATATTTCTTTGGTAGGGTGTAAGATTTTCTGGGTCTACGCCCAGAAGCAAAATATCTGGTGCACTGGCTGGTTTTGGGTTAACTTGGCACAAGCTACAGTCATCAGAGAAGGAACCTCAGGTAAGGAAATGCCTTCATGAGATCCAGCTGTAAGGCATTTTCTCAATTAATGATCAATGGGGGAGGGCCCAGTCCATGGTGTGTGGTTCCATCCCTGGGCCTGTGGTCCTGGGTTCTATAAGAAAGCAGGCTAAGCAAGCCATGGAGAAGTCAGTAAGCAGCACTCCTCCGTGGCCTTTGCATCAGCTCCTTCTTCCAGGACCCTGCCTTGTTTGAGCTCCTGTCCTGACTTCCTTCAATGATGAACATTGATATGGTTTATTTATCTTTTTTTATTTTATGTGCATTGGTGTGAAGGTGTCAGATCCCCTGGAACTGGATTTTCAGACAGTTGTGAGCTGCCATGTGGGTTCTGGGAGTTGAACCCGGGTCCTCTGGAAGACCAGTCAGTGCTCTTAACCACTGAGCCATTTCTCCAGCCCCTGAACATTGGTGTGGAGGTGTGAGCCAACTGAACCCTGTCCTCCTCAACTGGCTTTGGTCATGGTGTCTCATTGCAGCGATAGAGACCCCTAACTAAGACAGACGGGGCCTGCTTGTTTGGGGTTTCTGTCTCGCCCTTTACCCCATAACTGTTTAGCCCCAAAGAAAATCACACATAGGTCTCCATAAATTATAAGCTGATTGGCCCATTAGCTCTAGCCTCTCACCGGCTAACTCTCACATCTTGATAACCCATTTTTCTGATCTATGTTAGCCAGGTGGCTCAGTACCTTTTTTCAGTGGGGCAGATCGCATCCTGCTGCTTTGGTGGTCTGGGAAGGAGTGGGAGGAATCAACTTCCTCCTTCCCAGAATTCTCCTGTTCTCATTACATCATTTCTACTTCCTGTCTGGTTTTTCCACCTATACTTTCTGCCTGGCCAATCAGCATTTATTTAAAACATGATTGACAGAATACAGACAATTCTCCCACACCAGATAGGTCATATGGACATTTCTATTTTCAATTTTTTGAGGTATCTCCATATTGATACCCATAATGGCATTCTCACCTCCACTAGCAGTGAACAAGGGTTCTTCTTTCTCCACATACTCTCCAACATCTGTCATAGATTTTTTTTTAATTTGATAAAATGGAGGAAATTTATTGGAAAGGTGAAATCAACCCAAGAAAGCTGGCTTCTGCCACCATTCTCTGAAAGGCATCCATCCCATTAGTTCTCTTCCTTAGAGTTTGTCGTAGATTTCTTAATAATAACTCTTCTGACTGGGATGAGATGGTATTTCAAAGTAGTTTAATTTGAATTTTCTGGATGGCAGGGAAAATTGAACACTTTTAAAAATAATTATTGGCCACTTATCTTTCTTAAAACTGTCTATTTAATTCATTAATCCATTTGATGAGTGACAGTTTTATTTCCTTGATATTTAATTTCTATAATTCTTTATAAATTCAGCATATTAACCCATTTGAAGTGAAGCTGGCAAAAATTTCCTTCCACCCCATGGACTGCTTGTGCCCTGCTGGCTAGCTTCCTTTGCCGTGCAGGAGCTTTTCAGTTTCATAGAATCCCATCTGTTGACACTTGAGACCAGTTGCTGTGCTATTGGAGTTCTGCTCACAACATTCACGCATACCCCAATGTATCAAAGAGTAATTTATATCATCTGACTTTAATTTTGGTTGATGATTTGCATTTAGAAAATCTTCTGCTTCTCTTAGATTTACAAGTCTGGTGCATCAGTTTTCATGGTAATCTCTCAAAACAAAAGGTTCTGCATGGAATTGGAGTCAGTTGGAAGATCACCCTTTTGACCTGTGATTCTGTTCATTGTATCTTCTTCCTATTTCCTTTGTCAGTTTAGCTAAGAATTTGTCTATCTTACTAACTTTTTCAAAGAACTGTTTGATTTTGTGTATTGTCTTTTAGTCTCTATTTCATTGATTTCCTCCTTAATCTTTATTATATTTACTTGGGATTGGCTGCCTGTTGTTTTGTGAGCGCTTTGAGTCACTTTGGGTCATTTTTTTGGTATCTCTCAGATTTCTCTAATATGAGTGCTTATCACTATAAACATTTCTCTTAGGACAGCCTTGAATGCATCTCAAGGTTCTGATAGGTTTTATTCTCATTATCATTTGTCTTTAGGAATTTTTAATTTTTTTTCCCTGATTTTTTTGGATAACCCAATTTTAAAAACATACTGTTTAGTCTACAAATATTTTATGGTGTCTGTAGTTCCTCTTATTGTTGATTTCTAGTCTTATTCCATCATGGTCTGATGGGATATAAGTAACTATTTCAAGTTTTTGATTTTAAAAATTATTTTAATCTTATTTCATGTATATGAATGTTTGCCTATAGACTTGTCTATGCACTACATGTATGCCTAATACCCTTAGAGGTCAGAGGGAGCATTGGATCCCCTGGAACTGGAGTTACAGATGGCTGTAGGCTGTGAGCCACCATTTGGGAGCAGGAAATCCAACCTCAATCCTCTAGAACAGCAGCCAGTGCTCCCAACCACTGAGGCATCTCCCTAGCTCCTACGCTGCATTTTTGACATCCTATGTCTATGATGTGTCATGGAGACTTTCTTCTCTGATCATGTCTATTCAGAATTCTTTATACCTCTTGTGTTTATCTGCCTACTTCTTTTCTACATTTAGGAAGCTTTCTGCTATAATTTTTAAAATAATATTTAATAATATTTTATTTATTTAATATTTAAAATCAATAATATTTAAATAATATTCCTATTCTATTTTCTTTTTATTTGTGTTCCTTCTATACCATGAATTCTCATTAATTTCTTAAATTGACATTTCTCTAAATTTTTTAACATAGGCACTTAGTTCTATAAGTTTTCATCTTATGACTGCCATCATTGTGTCCCATAGGTTATGGCATGTTGTATTTTCATTCAATTCTAGGAGGCATGTTGTATTTTCATTCAATTCTAGGAATTTTTAAATTTTCCTTCTGATTTAATTCTAGACCCAATTAGTATTAGTAGTGTGTCTTTTTTTTTTTTTTTTTTTTTTTTTTATTTTCGAGACAGGGT
The DNA here is from genome assembly GCF_950005125.1 of Chionomys nivalis. Lineage (NCBI taxonomy): Eukaryota > Metazoa > Chordata > Mammalia > Rodentia > Cricetidae > Chionomys > Chionomys nivalis. The sequence continues at coordinate 45,212,050 of NC_080094.1, read as the reverse complement.
TTCTCCGTAGCTTTTTGGTTCCTGTTCTGGAACTAGCTCTTCTAGACCAGGCTGGCCTCGAACTCACAGAGATCCGCCTGCATCTGCCTCCCAAGTGCTGGGATTAAAGGCATGCGCCACCACCACCCGGCTAGTAGTGTGTCTTTAATTTTCACAAATGTATGTATTTTCTGCAGTTTCTATCACCATTGATATTCAGCTTTATTTCACTGTGGTCAGATAAAATTCAGGATATGGTTTCAATTTCTCTATATTTGTTAAATATTGCTTTGTGTCCTAATATATAATTAGTTTTGGAGAAAGTTCCATGGGCTGCTGAAAAGAACATGTTCTTTAGTGTTTGGGTGGAATGTTCCATGGGTATCTATTAAGCCCATTTGATTTGTAATGTCACTTATTTGCCTAGCTTCTCTTTTGGCTTATTTCCAGATGATCAGTTTGTGAGAATAGGGTATTAAAATCACTCACTATCACTCTTTTGGGGTACAATGTGATTTATTAACAGGTTATTTTTTTAAAATAAAATTGGGTGTTCCTGTGTTTATTGCATTTATCTTTTTACTAGTTGTGATTTGAAGTTGATTTTGTCAGATATTAGAATAGCTACACTGGCTTCTGTCTTAGTTCCATTTTCTTAGAATACATTTTCCCATACATTTACCCCAAGGGGATATTTGTCTTTATTGGTGAGGTGGTTTTTTTTTTTTTTTTTTTTTTAAACAACAAAGAGGTAGCTCCTGTTTTCTTGCTGTAGGATAATGCTGTTGTATGCTGTAAAAATTTGTCACACGTATTGGTTTAATAAAATGCTGATTGGCCAGTAGCCAGACAGAAGTATAGACAGGGCAACCAGCTGGGAGAATTCTGGGAAGAGGAAAGGCAGAGATGCAGTTGTTAGCTAGAAACAAAGGAAGCAAGATGAGAATGCCGTATAAGAAAAGATACCAAGCCACATGGCTAAACCTAGATAAGAATTATGGGTAAATTTAAGTTGTAAGAGGTAGTTAGTAACAAGCCTGACCAATAGGCCAGTTTATAATTAATATAAACCTCTGTATATTTATTTGGGACTGAATGGCTGTGGGATCGGGCTAGATAGAAACTTCCATCTATATTTTCTAGCCCAATCTGTTAATCTATATCTTTTTATTAGGGGAATAAAGACCATTAATATTCAGAGTTGTTATTAAAAGATGTATATTTATTCCTGTCTTTTTGTTTATAACGCTTTTCTGCTTCCATCAGAGGTGTTTAAAGTGTCTGGGATGGGGTTAATTCCAAACAGACTTGGAGTCTCAATTTCTCTGCTTACCTGGTATTTGGGGATATAGCCCCTATCAAGGTCTTCAGTTACTCAGGAGTTTAGTCAAAGAGCCTGAAACAAGTTTCCTCCGGTAGTGTGTCCTGGTTATGGTTTTCTTTTTGTTTATTTTTTGTTATTGTTGTGGTGGTGGTTGTTGTTTTAAGATAGGGTTTCTCTGTGTATCCCCGGATGGCCTAGACCTCACTTTATAGACCAGACTGGCCTCGAACTCCCAGAGCACCATTGCCTGGCTCTTTGGTTGTGATTTTCAGTGCTGGATAGCATAACTGGAGGGTCCCAGTCAGGCAAATAGGGTCCTTAGACTCTTGGTCACACATGATAACTGTTGGGAACTGAGCTGAGATCTGATGAGTTCCAGAGGAAGGGAGATGGGCTGAGAGAAGGTGGATGACCCTGGCGAGCAGCCAAGGGACGTGGGCAACTCTAATGGAGGGAAAATGAGGCAGAATGCTGGTAGTCTGCCCGGGTCTATGCCACAAGATGGTAGCTACAAGGTCCCTGGTAGCAATGAGCTAGGATCCAAAAACGAAATCTTTTAAAAATAATAGTAAATAATAAATTGCCTTTCTTATTTATTTATTTATTTAAAGATTTATTTATTTATTTATTATGTATACAACATTCTGCCTCGATGTATGCCCGCACGCCTGAGGAGGGCGCCAAATCTCAGCACAGATGGTTGTGAGCCACCATGTGGTCGCTGGGAATTGAACTCAGGACCTCTGGAAGAGCAGCCAGTGCTCTTAACCTCTGAGCCATCTCTCCAGCCCCTGCCTTTCTTATTTAAATCACTTGCTTTTGAGTTTTGACTTTCAAACATAAGCGTCCTAAATCATGTACTACATGCTGCCAAATTGTTTTTTAAAAGCCTTGCCAACATTCGTAATTAGGGAGATGTTTTTAACTGGATAAGACAGCTGCTTCTGAGAATTCAGTGGCTCTGTACGTTAGATGCCATAAAGATACAAGGATATTGACTTACTCTGGCCTCTCACTGAGAAGTAAAATATGAAGTTAGTCATATCTCCCACCCTACACCCACCTGGAGGAGCATGAAAGACAGGAGAGAAAGTTCTGTTCCAGGAAGGAACTTTTCCCTGTGGTACTACTTCCTCTTGGGGCATTCCATGGTAGGCAGGCTCTTCCAGATGGTCACAAGAAGGACATGACAACCTGAGGCATGTATGGTCTGTAATACATGTATGGTCAAGCCTATGAGTTTGAGGCCAGCCTGGTCTTCAGAGTGAGTTCCGGGACAGCCAAGGCAACACAGAGAAGCCCTGTCTTGAAAACCTAAAACAACAGCAACAACAAAAGGCTTACTGTTTTCACGTACCTTCCTACTTATGCTTCCTTCTCCCTGCCTCGGTCTGCATTTTCCTGCATTTTAAAATAAATTAGCAGGTCATGGTCTCCTAATATCCCAATGTCTGCTGTCCAAATAGACCATGTTCCTGACTTCCACTTAGGAAACAGAGCTGAAGAGATCTTCAGAGTGGGAGTATAGCCACGCCCACATGGAGTCTAAAGCAGGTAGGACCTTGAGAGCCCTCTCTCCAGCACCACAGTGCACAGCCTTAGAAAAACGAAGACTCTGGCAAGTCAGGAGCAGGGCCCAGCCACCTGAGGCATAGGCAGAGATGAGCCTGCAACACAGTTGGCGAGTGACTCATTCCTCCAACACTTTCCTAACCCCCACCCCAGCTCAGGAGGTGTCTGATGTGAGCATGTTCTCCCTCTTTGTTTGCCTGCTGTTGGGGGCGAGGGCTTTGCATAGATCTTGAAGAGCAATTATGCTTATTACTAGTTAGGATTTCTCTGTTTGCTGGGTGCATTAATTTTCAACACTTTCCATCAGTCGTTCATCCTGACAAGCTCCTTGTCAGTTAGAAACGTGCAGGTGGAGAGCAGTGGCGGAAAGCAGCAATAACAACAACAAACAGACCAACAAGCCAGGAAAGAGATACCCAAAGATGGAAGAAAGGGTTGTCCCATGAGCTACCCATGGAACCCCCAAGGCCTCTCTCTGGACTTAACAGTTACAGAGCCTCTGCCCTTTGAGCAGTTGGAGATGGCTTTGTCTTACTTGGACTCGGAAGGCTTCACCGAGTAGCACCTAAGGAATGTGGCATCTTTAACATTAAGATAGATTTTTACTCCGTTTTAGTCTTTCACGATCTACAGACTCATCTTGAAAACTGAAATCAGACAAAACTACAGAAACTATAGGTTCAAGATTAAGCGTAGCCAAAGACGCCCTCGCTTGCGGCTGTACCCTTTCACGTTTTTCATTGTACGAGTTTTCCACTGACTTGACATTTTCCACAGGAGAAAGCCAGGGAGAAAGGGGAGTGTGAGCCACTTGGGCAGGTGACTCAAGCTCTCCGAGTGTCTTGTCTTCCTTTGCTGAGGTGGGATAATAATAGAACCTATCTGGTGAGGCTGTGGAATTAAGTGAGATGAGGCCTATGAAGCACACATGTCCTCACTCCTGACACAGTAAATGGGGCTGTCAATGTCACCTACAGCTGTCTCTCTAATGGATGCAGACTTACATTGTCTTGAGTTTCTCTTGGTTTGGCAGCAACAATCTCAGCAAGCCTTTAAAGAATCGCTTATTTTTTATTTTATTGTGTGAGTGTTTTGCCTGCCTGCCTGCATGCATGTATGTATGTATGTATATATGCATGTATGTACACTAGTGAAGTGTCAAATCACCGAGAACTGGAATTACAGATGGCTGTCACTGCAATGTGACTGCTGGAAAACTAACCTGGGTCCTCTGCAACCCACTGAGTCAATTCTCTAGCTCCTAGCTCTGCAGTTATTTAGCCAAGACAAAAAAAAAAAAAAAAAAAAAAAAAAAATGGGCATTGATTGCTTGTGTTACCTCCTATTGGTTAGAATGGAATGAGAACCTGGCTATTGACTAGGGAACCTGACCAGTGGCATCTGTGCTTAGAGTCCTTCCTTCTCCTGCCACTCAACAAACTCCTCCGCCACCACTCAGACGACTCCTCTCCCCAACCCAGTCAAAGTTCCCATTCTTCCTGGCCATAGGGGTTACTTTAAAATTCTGGTTTTATATTTATTCGTTTGTTTAGTGTGTGTGTGCGCGCGCGTGCGTGTGTGCGCGTGCGTGTGTGTGTGTGTGTGTGTGTCATGGCACATCTGTGAAAGCCAAAGGACAACTTATAGGACTTGTGTGTCTGGGGACCATCAGGGGTCGCCAGGCTTGACAGCAAGTTCCTTCACCTGCTGAGACACTCAGAGCTCCCACTGGAGTTACTGAACGTTCAGGCATCCTCCTGGACGGCATCCTCCCATAAGACTCTAGCCCTAAGAGAGCCTTAGGAAAGGGGAGGCAGACAATATGAACATCCAAAGCCTACAGGTATCCCCAGAAAAACCAATCAATGCTTTTTTTTTTTTTTTAGCTTCTTTGTCATCCTTTTGAATAAAACACCAAAACTGAATGTCTCAGAACCTGCTCTGTCTGCAAGGGCAGAGGTTTAAGGGTCACCCAGAAGCACTTAGGGGAGCAATTTCCTCTGAAGTATCACTGGCTTCTCATCAGTGCCTTCCCTTTGGGAAAGGTTTAATAGAGGGCAGATGGTAGCAGATAATCATGTCAGAGAACCGGCGCTATGGAATAATGTCTGGAAATCCCCGAGGTTTAATGACAATGCTTTTCCTTTGAATCTCCAACTTTTTTCATCTTTTTACGCCCTCTCCAGTTATTCCATTCTATTGCGCTCAGGCCATCCTTTGACGCAAGTAGGACAAATATAGTCCTATCCATCTCTCTGATGGCAGAGGAGGTGGGCAGGGTGTCACTGAGAGAAGCACGGGTTCTGGCGTCAGGCTCCCTGCGCTCACTCTTGGCTCTGCCAATCATCTGGCTGACCTCAGGGCCAGTCACTTTGTAAGCGTCGGTTCCCTCGTCTGTAAATTGAGGCTGAAAATGAAGTCACCTCGTGGCATGGTGGTCAAGACACAGGTGAGACAATAGACCTGGCACTTGGTAACTGCTTGGCAACAATACCACTGCCATCAACAGACCCGAGCCACAATGGCATGCAGCAGTGATGGAGGACAGCAAAAGCACAAGTAAGACATGTCAGCAGACACAAAGGCCAAGAGAATTATCCATGCTCTCAAAACTCTCACAACTAGGTTGGGGAAAGGGAACAAAATATATGTTCAAAAAAGATATGCTTCTTAAGACATGGTCAGACTGCCACCACTACTCAGGACTGAGTTGGGACCTTTGATGGAACTTCACAGCGCAAGGGAAAGGTCTCATTCCTTCATCTATGGTCAGGAGTCAATACAGGATACGGCTTAAGGAGATGCTCAGGTGGCTATAGAAAGGCGCAGATTTATTATTTATTTATTTATTGGTGAGAAGATTTATTTATTTATTTATTTATTTATTTATTTATTTATTGGTCTTTCAAGACAGGGTTTCTCTGTAGCTTTGGAGCCTGTCCTGGAACTCACTCTGTAGATCAGGCTGGCCTCGAACTCAGAGATCTGCCTGTCTCTGCCTCCCAAGTGCTGTGATTAAAGGCGTGCGCCACCACTGCCCAACTCAAGAACATTTCTTAAAGAGAGGCATGGTTTGAGAAAGGAAGCCATGCTGAGGTCAGGGAGTTAGTTTGCTCTAGGATCTAAGTCTGCCAGATGCCAACACTCCTCACAGCCTTATGAGGAGTGGCAGGGAAATAGAAGGAGGGCACAAGATTTCTTTGTACTTAAAGTCCTATAGAGTCTATAATTTAGATACCATGTGGGGTGAAGGGGGGATAAAGAAGTATTGAAATGTCAGATATTTAAGAGCTCAGTTAATCTGTATTACAGTAACAGCCTGTGCTGCTCTTCCAGAAGAGCCAAGGTCAGTTCCCAGCACCCACATTGGGCAAATCACAATCACTTATAACTCTGGTTCCAGGGGATCTGGCACCCCCTTCAGGCCTCCAAGGGTACCCAAAGACTCATAATACACACACACACACACACACACACACACGACACACACAACACAAATAAAACAAAAAATAAGTTTTTTAAAAATGGGAAGGACTGTGACTCAATTAATTGTGCTTGCCTAGCACGTACCAAGCCCTGAGTTTGGTCCCCAGCACTTACACACAGGGTGTGGTGACATATGTCTGTAATCTCAGCATTCAGGGGGTAGAATCAAGAGGACCAGATGTTCAAGGTTAGTCTTCCCTACACAATGAGTTCAAAACTAGGCTGGGATACATGAGACCCTGTCTCACCCCTATCCCACAAAGCTCAGCTTCTAGTTGGGGATCCTAGGGGGAATTAGATAAAGGTAGTGGTGGATGGATATACATGGTATAAATATGTGAAATAAATAGAAATATTACTCAAAGAACAAAATGATGGAGCTAAAAGATGGCTCTGTGGTTAAGTGCCTTGGCTGCTCTTGCAGAGGACGGGGGTTAAAGGCCAGCACTGCATGGCAGTTCACAGCGGGCTGTACCTCCAGTTTCTGGAAATCAGAAACCATTTTCTGGCCTGTGTGGGCACTTCACACACATGGTGTGCATACATGTATAAAGGCAAAACACTCATATACACTAAATAAGTAAATATTAAATCCCCAAAAGTAGGATAAAAGCTTCTAAGTACTGGTCATTAGGAATGAATACTATAATTCAGTTCTTATTACAGGCCAGGGTCTGTGCTTTCCAAGGACCCATGCCCACCATCATCACAAAACTCCTCGGACCATTCTTCTTGTACCACACCAGAGAGGCGACTCTGCAAGCAACGCAGTCAGAGTTAGAGCGGAAACCCAGACTGAAGGAAAGCCGAAGTGTTGGCTCTTACCTCTGTCAGACCTCTGACATTTACCTTCATCTTCACAGAAACAGCTCAGGACACCGTCTACAAATCAGGGGGGATCTCCAGAGGAGATACCCGAGCTGAGTCTTTCGGGTCAAGAGGCAAGTCTCTCAGTGAACCCAGAGCTCACGGTTTCAGCTAGCCTTGCTGCCCTCTTGGATGTGCCTGTCTCCACCCTACAGTGCCTGGGTTACAGATGCCCACTACAGTCTACAACATTTGCACAGGTGCTAGGGACCCAAAATTGTACAGCAGGCGCCCTACCCACTGAGTTATATCCATAACACACATTTGAAGTCTTGTTTTGGTTTGTAAGAATTTAAGAATTCAGAAATTCTTAAAATTTGAAAGCTACGGAGAGCGGGAGAGTCGGTTTTGTCGGAGAGTGTCACCCGTGGCGGGTTGACTGTGCTCCAGTAGAGGAATACACATCCAAGAGTGCATGGGCAGCATAAGTTACACTTGATGGGTTTAAAAACAAGAGGACAAAGGGTGGGAAGGGAGGGGATCTGGGAGGAGGTGGGGGAAGAGAGCGACTATGCTCAAAACACATTTATGAAATCCTCAAAGAACTAATAAAAAATAAACATTCTAAACTATTGTAAATGCAGACGAGACTGTGGAGTAATAAGGTCTCCACGCAGGGTGAGTATTTCTTATTTGAAAAACTATTTTCCAGTTGTCAGTTGAGGTTAGAAATGCTCACACCATCTGCGATAGTTCATCTTTATTGTCAGCTTGAGGGGGTTTAGTATCACCTAGGAGACAAACCTCCATGTAGGTCTATAAGGGCATTTCCAGAGAGGTTTAACTGGGGTGGAAATACTCTCCCAAAATGTGGGCAGCACCATCCCAGGGACTGGGATTCAGGCGAATAAGCAGAACTTGGTGGAACGCTCTGGTAGGCTGATGCTGAAGAGGTGGGGGTAGAAGGATCATGAGTTCAGGGCCAAACTGAGCTGTGCAGTTTTAGAAAGGAAGGTAGGTCCAGCAGCATCCATCACTCTCTGCTCCCTGACTGTGGATGCAATGTACCCAGTGACCTCACGCACCTGCCACCGTGCTCTCCCTGCCTTGATGGACTGTACCCTCCAGCCATGAAGCAAACCAAATCCTTCTCTCTTGAAATTCTTGTGTGTGGTATTTTGTCACAGCAACAGAAAAGCAACCAGGCAACCACACAACCCAGCAATGGATTTCTAAGACTGACTCGAGCGAAAAGCAAATGTGTGTTCACACATCGCATGCACGTACTAGAGGCAAGTGTGTGTAGCAGCTTCCAGAACTTGGAAACAAGTGCAGGCCATTGACTAGAAAAAGAATCAGCAAACTATGCACTGACTCAGTGGGGTTCTACTTAGCAGCAAGAGGAGAAAACAGTGCATGTGACAACATGGTGAGTAGAAGACTCATCTGGTAAACGCATGAGGCCAGCTGCAAAGCACTCGCAGCTGTAAAGAAAGCCTCACTATATATTTCTATCTCATGTGATATTTTTAAAAGGCTAAAACTATGTAGATAGAAAACAGATTGGTGGTGGTCAGGAGCTAGAAGTGGAAAGAGGCACTGGCTGCAAAGAGTTCCAGGGGAGCTTTTTGGGGTCAGAGTCAGGCTATCTGTTGATTATGGTAGCATTTATATGACTGAGCTTGTCAAAATTCACAGAAATGCACACCAAACAAAAAGCAAACTTTCTGTACATATATCTTTTAAAACAAAACAAAACAAAAACAGTTCTGCTGCCCAGAGGCAAGTAGGTTAAAACAAAACAAAACAAAAACAGTTCTGCTGCCCAGAGGCAAGTAGGTTAGACTAGAGGACATCTCCATCCAAGCCCTGCTGTGGGACAATGGTCTGTGCCCTGTCACTTGTATTTTAAATAAACGCTGATTGCCCAGAAGCCAGGAAGGAAGTATTGCTGGGGCAACCAGGCAGGAAGCAGAGGTGGGGCAATGAGAGCAGGAGAATTCTGGGAAGAGAAAGATTCAGTCTGCAGTCATCACCCATCCACAGAGGAAGCAAAATGTGACTGCCTGGCCAAAAAAGATACCAAGCCATGTGGCTAACACAGACAAGAATTATGGGCTAATATAAGTTATAAGAGTTAATAAGAAGCCTGAGCTAAGAGGCCAATCAGTTTATAATTAAGGTAGACCTCTGTGTGTTTATTTGGGACTGAACGATTGCGGGACTGGGCAGGACAGAAACCTCGGTCAACAAAGTCCTTTGTGGATAAGAGACAAGAAGGCAGACAGGCAGGTTGGAACGAGATGAAACATGCCTTTAATCCCAGCAATTGGGAGGCAAAAGCCATAAGATCTCTGTAAGTTCAGAAACAGGCTGGTCTACTTAGCAAGTTCTAAGCCAAACATGAGTACACAGTAAAAACCTGCCAGAGAGAGAGAGAATACGACCTTGTGTAGACCAGGTAATAAGTGGGCCACTCACTAAGTGGAGATGGGGCCGGAGGCAGATTTGGGAGCTATTTAGGAGGTAACTATGATACAGGAAATACCGTCCAGCACAGGCTGCCAGCTGGTGAGCTCACAATCACAGAAACCACTTTCACATTTGTATGTCTGCAGCTTCAGCCAATTACAGTAGCTCATCACAAGAGAAAGAGGACAGGGACGTTAGCTGTGTGAACAGAAACACTCCTGGAAACTCAGTGGAATAGAAAGTAATTAATAGGGGACTGGATAGATGGCTCAGAGGTTAAGAGCACTGGTTGCTCCTCCAGAGGTCCTGAGTTCAGTTCCCAGCAACCACACGGTGGTTCATAACCATCTATAAGGAGATCTGGTGCCCTCTTCTGGCCTGCAAACAAACATGCAGACAGAACACTGTATGCACAATAAATAAATCTTTTTTTCGAAAAAGAAATTAATTAATAGGACCACCAGGTAGGCTGGAACCTAAGCACAACTAAGGCATGAGTAGGGTCCCAAGTAACAGTTGCAAAAAGGCAACCAACCAAGCCCATCTCTGTAAATAAGGGGGGCAAATGATTCTGCTGAACTTGTTGGGGCTGTGAGATTCCTCCTCTCCCTGACCTTCTCATGCCTATATTTAGAATTCAGAAGAGAGCCATGAATCACAGTTAACTCTCTGGTCTAATTACTTCCTTGGGTGATGTCACCTTCGTATCCTGAAGACAGGCAGTAAATCCTGCGCTGTGACACCCAGAAGAGGAGTCATGAAACCTGCGTCATCATCTCTGCTAGGATTCTATGTCTAGAAGTGATTGGTTTCGTTATTGGACTTCTAAGTTCTTTACTTGGAAAATAAGAAAGTTGATTTGGTAAGGATCCATTCAGCTTCTTCAAATGAAGTGTCCTTTGCTTAGTTTAATCTTGAGATGCATGTTTAAAGATGAGATTTACTGAGAGGAAGCAACGGAGAAAGCAAGCAGACAAGGCAGCTGTGATTAAGAAAAGTGAAAGGAGATGTTCTTTCTCTGAAGAGATGCTGAGGGCCTGGAGTCTGCTAGAGAGTCACCTTGCTCTTGGCCTTGGAGACTGATGTGTCTGTCTCCAGTCTTCCCACCGGCCAGAGCAAAGAGGCAAGTATGAGTTGTTAGATGGGCAAGGAAGGCAACTGTACATTCTAGTACAGTATCCACTGCCTACATGAGGCAGCTTAGTTCTTGAAAGGGGGCCAAGTGTGGCTGGTTATTAAAAATATAAATATTCACTTAATTTTATTGAATACAAACTGGAATGGCCATGTGAGGCTAGGGGAGCACGGTACCGGACAGCTCAGTCTGAGATTAATTCAGTGTTTGCTCAGTATGTCAATCATCACTTTATTGTCTCAGATACAAACTTATCCTTTTCTGTGGGTTGTGTACTAGCTCCACTGGGCCTTATAATTACATCTCCTTTGCCAAATGATAAAATCTAAAGTCTGTCTGTTGGGAGCCTAAGAGAGGCTAGGAAGGGGGAAGCTCTCCCTTCCTGCTTTGCCTAAGCCTCTCCTCCAGGCTGCTACAATTTATGCACCTCCAGGCTCAGGCGGGCAGGAGACTGTGGGCACCAGATGCAGCAGCATTCTGAGATGCTCTAGTGCATGCTTTCTGCAGCACTCAACCCCAAGTACATATGCAACTCCTCCCACACCCAGATCATGAAGGGCAGGCACCAGGTTCTCAGGATGTTGTGACCAGCAGTTCCCAAAAGTAAGCAGATTCCTCCAAACTTCTGGTGCCATCAAAGGGAAATACCATAGAAGTGCCTTCCTGTGAACAGTCTCCCATGGCATCATGTCAGACAGTTTGAAACAAGTTTCGAAGCATGGCATCTCCATGCAAATTATTCCTTTGGAATCCTACAGGACAGATTTCCCCTAGTATGGATGGTACAGTACCTTAAATACATAACTCTTTCCTGCCAGCAGACCACCATGCTCCCTCCAACAGCTCTTGGTTATAGTCCCAGTCCTGGGCGTTCTTTCTTGGGCATGATATTTCCATTCTAAGGATAGTGAGAACTGTATACAATTCTACTTCTACATTTACAGTTTTACAATTTTTTTTGCTCCTTGTTAGAGCAAATCTTCATTTCAATTCTATTTCAGACTTGATAATTTTGATTTAAACTTTCCTTGTGCAAATCACTACACTTTTACAAATATTTATTTATTTGTGTACATACATGCCATGGTGCATAGATAGAGGTCAGAGGACAACCTCCAGGAACCGATTCTCTACTTATACCATGTGAGTTCCAGGGACTGAACTCAGAACATCAGACTTGGCAGCAAACTACTTTATCTGCGGAGCCAACTCATCAGTCCCGCTATCTGCGTTTTGTCTTTGAGTGAACTCTCGCTGGTCGAAGAGTCAACTCAGGGGACAAACCTGTACAGGCCAGTTCTAAACCCAGGCTTGGCCAAACTATCGAACTTGAGCACAGGAACAAGTTCTTTCCCAGTAGGAAATGAAACCGGTACAACCCATGACATGCAGAGTCAATCAACTCATCGCCTGTACGGGACTGGGATCCAAAGCCCCAGGGAGCCCAGGTAGGTGCTTTGCCCAGCTTCGGTGGTGGCGATGACGGCAGCAAGAGCTACAGTGCAGCATCTATTCTTCCGAGTGTACTTGGATACTGACAGAGAGAGACTGTCAAGCTGAACTCACACGGTGAGGTGAGAACCCTAACTGTTAAAAAGAATGAGTCGACTTATTATAGAGACATGACTGATACCGCCGAGAACAGAGTGAGAATTTAATTCTGCAGATTGCTGACTTTGAGTGTCAGTCAAATTATCCTTAGAAGTGCATGTGAAAATTATTAGGAGAGAATAAGGTGACTGAATATAGGGACTTCTGACTGGACCCAGATGAAACTGATAATCCCCAAGTCATTACAGGTACCCGGGAGAAGCAGCCACTTTCTGCCGTATTAGGACACCAGCATTTCTTTGCTTGGCAACCTGAGGTAGCCCTATCTGAGGCACAAGGTTTGGAAAGGACATAGTTCATTCTGTCTTAAACCCACCACTGCCCTTACCACTACTGGAATCCAAACTACTGGCAAATGTCAGCATGCTCTAAGAAACAGGGACACGCCGGGCGGTGGTGGCGCACGCCTTTAATCCCAGCACTCGGGAGGCAGAGGCAGGCGGATCTCTGTGAGTTCGAGACCAGCCTGGTCTACAAGAGCTAGTTCCAGGACAGGCTCCAAAACCACAGAGAAACCCTGTCTCGAAAAACCAAAAAAAAAAAAAAAAAAAAAAAAAAAAAAAACGGACACGTAATGAACTAGAAGGAAACAGCGCGAGTCCTAAGAGAACTACAGAAATGTTCTACTATGTAGCAGCATAAACCCGAGGACCTGACAAGGGCATTTGAGGGGTATCCGACCTACAAGGGTGAGCCTTAAACACTCCTGGGAGGAAATTCACTGTCACGAGAGAGCTTACCAGGTACTCCCGATTTCAGGTTATTTTGTGTGGCTGGGGGTTTGTGTAGCTGCTCAGTGGGTGGTTGACTAAAACTTGAGCGACGGGCGATTACATCTAGTGAGACTGAGATTCGGGGAGTTCTTGGGGCTGGAGAGATGGCTCAGTAGTTAAGAGCACTGTCTAGTCTTCCAGAGGTCCTGAGTTCAATTCCCAGCAAGCACATGGTGGCTCACAGCCATCTGTAATGAGATCTGGTGCCCTCTTGAGGAAGAGACCTGGTCAGTTGTCCTCATCAACTTAGACCATGAAACCCAATATGGACAAATTTCATATACGGGCTGCCCACGCATGCGTCAGCATTGCCAGGGTATAAATTTCAAATTTGGGGGTGGGAATCATATAGAGGAAGAAGCTCAAATGCCTGGGGCTAAGATTAGAAGGTTCAGTTCCATCAGTGAACTTCCAACAGTCAGTGGTGGCAAACTGTTGTGGAAAGAGGTCTATATATTCTCCTGGGCAGGTGCTGCCTCTTGAAGGGGCAATGAGCTAAAGGCAGGAACACATAAGCAAGGACCTGGGAGTGTGTGATGCTACAGTTTCCTTCTCTGTGACAAGACAGGTCAACCCAAATGAAGGTCAAAGATGACTTTGGTCTCGGTGTGTCCTGGGCTGATTCCAGTCCTTTTAGAACGTAGCCAGGTATGGTGGTGAGTTTTTAGCTCCAGCTTGCCAGAGACAGGCTGATCTCTGTGAACTCAAGGCCAGCAAGGGCTACATAATGAGAGACCCTGTCATAAAAACAAGCAAACAAACCCAAGCAGTGGTGGCTCATGCCTTTAATCCCTGCACTCAGGAGGCAGAGGCAGGCAGGTCTCTGAGTTCGAGGCCAGCCTGTCTACAGAGTGAGTTCCAGGACAGTCAAAGCTACGCAGATAAATATTCTCTCAAAAAACAAAAGCAGGGGCTGGAGAGATGGCTCAGTGATTAAGAGCATTGCCTGCTCTTCCAAAGATCCTGAGTTCAATTCCCAGCAACCACATGGTGGCTCACAACCATCTGTAATGAGGTCTGGTGCCCTCTTCTGGCCTTCAGGAATACACACAGACAGAACATTGTATACATAATAAATAAATATTTTAAAAAAACAAATAAAAAACAACCAACGGAAAACAAAAAACAAACAAACAAAATGAAACAGCTTCTGGTCCCCTAAGGCCTTGGTCAGAAGATGGCTCAACTTCCCCCATGTTGTTATTAGTTAAGCAGTCACTGTGTCTGCCCAGCTCGATTGGAGGAGCACGTACCCTCTTCTTGAACTGAAAATGGACAAAATTCCTTACATTCATTTTCGTGTGCTACAGGTTACAGGTGTTTTGTGTTCACCCTCCAGGTCACTGTTTCTCAGTGCCCTACTTAGATTCTGCTTCTCCAAGTCTAGGAAGAACCATCCAAAGAGAATAGAGGGCCCTCCACCTAGCCAGTCAGATTCTATCTGTAATTAAGATTTAACAGAGCGGGATCTGAAGGGCCATCTCCAAAAATCCCTGAATCAGGTACCTGCTCTCATCCAGGTGTCCCCGCTTCTCTCTCCCTGCAGCTGGTCAGGGGGTAGATAACAGCTTCCTCTAAGTATGCTCCCACATAGTAGATACAAAACCTACTGTTGTTCTGGGGGAAACTGTAAGTTAGGTTAGAGAGAGACACAGGCTGCGAAGCCACATGCAGTCTTCCCAAACTTTCAGTGTCTCCCTGGCAACAAGGTCATGAAATCAGGCATGATGCTAGATGTCTTGTCATCTCAGCACTCAGGGAGTTCACATAGCCAGAGCCTGCCCCAGGAGGCAGGGGTGGGGCCCCCCTACATGTTAAAGTCATTCAGAGGATTGAGGTTACAAATAGTTGAACAGAAGCAAATCAACAAGCCACAATTCAGATGGAGTTTTAGAAAACACGCATTTTTGTTACAGAATCAGAGCACCCTTCCATCCCAGTAGGCTGCGGTGAGTGAGCAGTCGTCAGGAGACTTTAAATGACCCATGCAAAATACACTTGAGATAGGAAACTGCATGCATGCTTAACATGATTTCAGTCATGTGGAGAGCAAGGACTAGAAAGGAAGCCACTCGGATGTCAACAGTGGCTCCCATTAGAGGGTGGAGCCACAGGCAATTTCCCCCCTGCTGTTGCTGTAGACTTTTCTGGTACATCTTTACATTTCAGCAACTTATGTGCAATTTTTATAATACAAAGATATAAAGGATAAACACATGATAGCAGCTGGGTGTGTGCACCCACCCACTCCCTCACAAGTACGTCTTCCTGCAAGGCGATGCTGATGCTATAGAGTCCTGGCAGACAGTTTGACCTTGAGATGGAGTGGCGGCAGGCTGCAGAACATAGGCTCTCTTCCCCTCGCCCACTTTAATGTCAATAACAGTCCCCAGTGTCAACCAAGAATACCCCATAGCATGCAGGACCCTGTGGTCGCCTTTTCAGAGATGCCTGTGGGGGAGATGTCAGGGTGTGTGTGATTTACTTTAAATTTTCTTCAGAAAACAATTGAGGCGTGGGTATCGTCTTCTTTCTACGTTCCTGCTTGAGCAGTTTTCAAGCAAACTTTGAAACTATGCATGGTGTTGAAGAGATGGCTCAGTGGTTAGGAATCCTGGCTGCTCTTGCAGAGGATCTGGGCTCAATCCCTAGCACTCACATGTTAGCTCACAGTTATTCCGTTCCAAGAGATCCAATGTCTTTTCTGACGTTCATTGTACTGAATGTGTGCAGAGGAAATACCCATACACATTAAATAAAAATAAACAAATCTTTTTTAAAAATCTCTCTCTCTCTCTTTCTCTCTCTCTCTGTGTATGTATGTGTATGTGTGTATATGTGTGTGTCTGTGGTGTGTGTGTGTGTGTGTGTGTATCCTCAGAGAAGAGGGCATCAGATCCTCTGGAGCAGAAGTTACAGGCTGTTCTGAACCTGGCTGACATGGGTGCTATGTTCGCTGTAGGAGCCAGAAAACTCACTTAATTGATGAGGTATCTCTCCAATCCCTTAAGTATGATGTGTATGTGTGTGTGTGTGTGTACACATGTGCGTGCACATGCACACATGTATACAAGTATAGTACACATTTCTTTGTTCAAGATGACTGGCCGAAAATGCTGAATCCCTCAGAGCTGGAGTTACAAGTGTTTGTGGGAAGCCACCTATTACATGGGCAATGAGATCAAAACTCCAATCTTTATGATTGCATAACAAGCGCTCTTAACCACTGAACAATTTTCCCAGCCCCTGCTTGAGTAATTTCACAATTTAAGAAAGCAGTGGGAAACGCTAGACCTGCCACCAAATGTCCTCTGTTGGTGTGGGTCCATTGGTTGATGCCTAACTCTTCAAAATTGGGTATGACGATCAGTTTGCAACACTTACAGACAGCAGGGGTGATGGTGCATGCCTGTCATCCCACCACTTGGAACTGAGACAGAAAGCTTGAGGTCAGTCTGGACTACATATGGAGAATCTATCTAAAATAATAATCATTCAAAAAGTTAAAATCCGCCGGGCGGTGGTGGCGCACGCCTTTAATCCCAGCACTCGGGAGGCAGAGGCAGGCGGATCTCTGTGAGTTCGAGACCAGCCTGGTCTACAAGAGCTAGTTCCAGGACAGGCTCCAAAACCACAGAGAAACCCTGTCTCGAAAAACCAAAAAAAAAAAAAAAAAAAAAAGTTAAAATCCTATAGAGCAATGGTTCTCAACCTTTCTAATGTGTGACCCTTTAATACAGTTCCTCGTGTTGTGGTTACCCCCACCATAAAATCATGTCACTGCTACTTCATAACTGTATTTTGCTACTGTTATGAATCCTAATGTAAATATCTGTGTTTTCCAATGGTCTTAGGCAACCCCATGAGAAGGTTGTTCAACCCCCTCCCCAAAGGATCATGGCCCACAGGTTGAGAAATCATGCTATAGAGGCTATTTGATTTTTCTCCAAAATGTTTCTACCCCTGCTTCCTTGTCCCTAAGACAACATAAGGAAAATATCCTCACGGCAATGTGAGGACATGGCCCTTGGGCTGCCTTCTGGGTTCTGGCTTGGTTCCTGAGATACCTCTTGTCCTGTCCAATCAATGGCAATCCAATTACGTCACCTGCTGAAACCCACAGCCACAGAAACTGAAGACTTGCTCCCACGGGCACTGGCTCAGACCCACCGTTCTCTTGGGAGCCTGAGGCCTTCTGAGGCCCACCTGGTCGTTCACTATGATGCAGGCTCACCGTTCCCCATCACTCTCATAATACCCCATCTTCACAGGAGAAACGGGAACTTTGGGATTGCTCCTATGTCATGGTCATCTTAAGATGAGCCCAAAGTCATGACAAGCAAGGATTGGCCAAGAAGTGAAGGGTGAGGACAATCACCTACCTGTTGTTTGCACGCAGTGGCATCCACTTTCTTTTCAGTAGACAACTCTGCTAGTTATCTTTGTCAACTTGACACAAACGGAGTCATCTGGGAAGAGGGAACTTCAATTGAGAAGATGCCTCCATCAAATTGGCCTGTAGGCAGGCCTGTGGAGGGGGGGGGGCATTTTCTTGCTGATTGATGGAAAGGGTCCAGCCTTCTGTGGGTGGGGCCATCCCGGAGGAGGTGGTCCTGGATGGTGTAGGAAAGCAGGTTGAGCAAACCACGGGGAGCAAGCTAGTAAGCAGCTCTCTTCTAGGCTCTCTGCCTCAGTCTCTGCCTTGAGCTCCTGTTATGTCTAACACAGTTCCAGGCAAGGGAATGAAGAAAAGACAGACAGACAAACAGTCAAATGGACACACAGACAGAAAGCTGGGATTGGGTGGTCCAGACTCTCTCCTGGAGAAACTGCAACATCCTGGAAGTGCAAAATGTCTGTTATATAGAGGTGAAGAGAGAGGCAGTTATTGCACACGGCTGGACAAGGAGGTGGGTTTATTACGAACAGATAAATAAGGAGGTGGGTGTTATCATATACAGATGGACCAAGAAGACAGGTGTAGCTAATCTTGGTAGGAGCAGTCTCTGTAGGAGACCAGTCTTAAGTCGGTAAACATTCAGGTCCACATCATTAGACCCTATAAGAGAGGAGAAGGGAAAAGGAGAGGGGAAAGAGCAGGAAGGCTGGGAAGGAGGGAGCTGAGAGACTGAACCTACCGACTGTCTTACCTATCAATAGATAATCACTTGCTCAAGAAGACACACCTCAAGGAGTTTGCCTCTCTGGGGCCATCACTCCAAAGCAATCAGTCCATAAACTCTGCCCAGTCATACTGTTCTTTGGGTCACTCACCATTTTTTTTTCAATTTTTAATTTTTTTTCCATTCAAAAATTTACACTTCCTCCCCTCCTCCCATTCCCCTCCCATTCCCCCACTCACTCTCTTCCCTCCCCCTCCCTCCTTAAGAGAGGGCAGGGAATCCTGCCCTGTGGGAAGTCCAAGGCCCTCCCTCCTACATCCAGGCCTAGGAAGCTTTGCATCCAAATAGACTAGGGTCCCAAAAAGCCAGTACATGCAGTAGAAACGAGTCCCAGCGCCTTTATCAATGACTTCTCAGTCAGTCCCCATTGTCAGCCACATTCAGAGAGTCCAGTTTGATCACATGGGTCACTCACCTTTAAATGATCCAGTGCAACCTTGTAAACATTCTTCCTTAATGTCTTCACTGTCAGAATTCCAGAAGTTGTCCTCTGTCTGCAGAAAACAGCGCATGAGCTTCCTTTGGATAATATTTATATTTCTGGGGGTTACCAGCTAGCCAGTGAAGAATAGTCATAACTGACTATGCACAGAGCACTTGCTCAAATGTTTTACACACTGATACCACTATTTAGTGATGGCTTTAGTGTTATTGTTCCCATTTTACACATGCAGTTGAGGAACAGAGTTGCACCAGCTTGTTAACAGTCACACAGGGAGTAAGTGACAGGTGGCACACTCAAACCTTGAGCTCCACAGACGGTTTCACCCTTTCATATTGCCCCCACTGTGGTCGTTAGCCTAGTAACAAATTACACAGAACCTCGGTGAAACACCACGTCTTTCATCTGTACACTTTCATTTCGGTAGGGCTTTGTGGGGCTAGCCTGTCTGTCCCGCAGCACCCCTGGGTGGTGGAACACTAGCCTGAATCGCCCCGGTGAATTATTCTTTCCCTTGGCTGGCTATTGTTGCAGATCAGCAGCTGGGATCTCGGCTGGGCTATCAGCCAGGACAGTCGTATGTACTCTTCATGGGGTCTGGGCTCCTTACAGGGTGGTTGCAGTGGCAGGCTTACCAGCGTGAGCACTCCAAGAGAAAAAAAACCCCAGGGAGCCAATTACTTTTTCTTTCATTTTGTTTCTGCTCTTTGAGGTAGTGTCTCATTATGTAGCTCAAACTGGACTGAAACTCACCATGTAGCCCAGGCTTACCTTGAGTTCCTTATCCTCTTGAGTTGAGAATCCTCTTCAGAATCCTCAGTGCTGGGAAGCCAGGCATAAGCTACCATGGCCAGCTCCGGTTATCTTTCCTGATCTTAGAATTCCCACAGCTTCACATCTGCCGCTACAGTCTGTTGAGGCAGTCACAAAGACCCTTTGCGAGTGCTGGCTACTTTTTGATCGCTGTGACAAACAACATCACCACAGGTATCTTAGAGAAGAAAAGATGTGTTTGGGTTGGTGGTTACAGAGCAGAGATAGCAACAGGCAGCAGGCACGGTGGCAGGAGCAGTCAGCAGAAAGCTCACATCTTAAACTGCAGCTATGATATCCGGGTATCCCATGTAATCAGCATTAGGTCTTAGGGAGGAAGAGGCCTACCCCCTTTCCAGTGTCTCTTTTTAAAACTTTTTAAAAGATTTATTTTATCTTATGTGTATGAGCATTTTTCCTGCATGTATATATATCCACCACATACATGCCTGGTGCCGTCAGATGTTAGAACAGGGTACAGTCCCCTGGAACCAGAGTTGTGGATGGTTGTGAGCCTCCACATGGGTGCTGGGAGCTGACCCTGGGTCATCTGCAAGAGCAATAAGTTCCCTTAACCACTGAACCATTCTCCAGGTCCCTTTGTATGCCTCTTTGAAAAGTAAAGAAATATTTCCTAAAACTCCTGCGCCTGCCAGTGGATGTCTCCTGACGTTTTATTGGCCCCAAACTGTGTCACATGTCCTGGTCCCCACCAGCGCCTGGCAAGTGGGGTAAGTCTGCATGGTCATAGTTGCCCTTTCTGCTGGTTAACATGGAGGAACACTTGCAAGAGTCAACCAAATGCTATGATTTCCTGGGCAAGGACTAGACGGCCCCGTGGACGTTCCCACATGAACACAGCGCAGCTAGGACCATCTGAAACCTTTTCCTGAGGGATCTCCGATTGTGCTTAATTCACTGCAAAATTCAACTAGTGATAGAAACTCGCCTGAAATTAATCATTCCCCTTCTCTACAAAGTAAAATTCTCTACACTAGTAAAAATTCAATCTAGTTTTCATTTTTCTTCATAAATAGTTCAACTTATATATTGTCCTAGCTTCTGTTTACATATTCTGTTATCTATTGTTATATTGTTATCTATTGTTATATTGTTATCTATTGTTATATTCTGTTATCTATTGTTATATTCTGTTATCTATTGTTATATTCTGTTACATATTGTTCTAGTCTGGTTTCTGTTGCTGCGGCAAACACTTTGACCAAAAGCAACTTAGGGAGGAAAGGGTTTATTTTATCTTATACTTCCAGGTAGCAGTCCATCTCTGAGGGAAGTCAGGGAAGGAACTCAAGACAGGAACCTGGAGGCAGGAACCACATGGAACATTGCTTATTGGCTTGCTTTTCCTGGCTTGCTCAGTTGCCCTTTTTATATAGCCTGTGCCCACCTTCCCAGTGGCTAGCTCTCCCACATCAATCAGCCATCAATACAATGTCCCACAGACACGTCCACAGAGCAGTCTGATGGAGACAATTCAATTGAGGCTCTCTGTTCCCAGGTAATTCTGCTTTGTTTTACGTTGACAGAAAGGAACTACTTAGCATACATATCTAAGCCTACAGAAATTGGAACATGCTGACTGTGCCCAGCATGAGAATTTGTCTATATGACAAATATTTGCTAGTCTTTTTTTTTCTAATGACCATGATAGTCTTCAGGTGTTTAGCAGCCAAATACTTTGAGAAACATGGCCCTCGTTGACTCCTGGCAGTGAGCTATGATTAATGCAAAGAGTGGGTCTGACCCTGCAGTCTATCAAAACAACCTAAAGAATTTTAAATGCCTGCAAAGCGTCCGTCCCACCGAGAGGTGTGCACTGTGCTGCTGGGTTCAGGAGGGAAGACGTGACAGACATTATTAGCGTTCTGCTGGGTTGAGATCTACTTGCCATAACTCTTTTGGATACTAATGTTCCCCTCACCCCTGGCATACTTGATAATGGGGCACATGACCCTGTGCTGGCTGCAGGCGATAAAGAAGAATCTGACAGATGATCTAGGAAAGTTTCCCCAGTCTCAAAAGGGGATGCAGTTAGGGTCTTGTTTGAATGTATTTGGCCCCCATAATCTCATAGGAAGTGGCACTATTAGGAGGCGTGGCTTTGTCGGAGGAGGTATGGCCTTGTTGGAGGAAGGGTGTCAGTCACTGTTAGGGGCGGGTTTTGAGATTTCCTATGATCGGGATACGGCCCAGTGTATCGTCAACTTCCTGTTTCCTACATGACGTAGCAGTCTCAGCTCCAGCACCACGTCCGCCTGTACTTCATTCACCATGCTCCCTGCTATGCTGATGATGGGTTGGACCTCTGAAACTGTAAGCGAGTCACCCCAATTAAATGTGTTACTTTATAAGAGTTGCCGTGGTCATGGTGTCTCTTCACAGCAATAGAAAATCCTAATTAAGACAGGTCTTTTTGGACTCTTTACATTGCCGGTGACATAGGATTGCCGCAACAATGGCAGCCATTGTGGGCTAAGAAGATGACCCTGCAACCTAGGGATAGCAAGCAGAAATATAGGAAGAACTTGACTCTTTGATAATGGGCCATGAAGCTGAATCAGCCACCTTCAGAAACACGATTTCTGTTCTTGGGTGAAAGAACATTTCAATTTCATTTTCACCAGGTGAGCTGTGCACAGCCAAAGCTTGCTAACTAAAATAGTATGCAATTTGTTTATGACATGCTTTCTAACTTAGTTTAAGTGTCTCCCATTTAATACCATTCAGGTTTTTTTTTTTAAAAAAAAATGTTCTTGGTGAAAATGCCAGAAGGAGACCCATTATATTAAATAAGAAAAATTATAATGTATTACACATCAGTCAAAAATCCAGCCAATTTTTTAAACCTTTACTGATATTCAGTGATATGCCTATATATCTTAAAAACAGTTCTATAAATCACAGAGGAGTTTCAAGGCAGTGAAACTACTCTATGTTCCTATCACATAGGCAAACCTGAAAGTGTGCAACCCCAACATTAAAGAGTAACATGAACAATGAACATCAGTTGATTAGGATGTCTCAGTGCAGGTTCAGTCAATATAACAAATATATCACTCTACAGGGAGCTGTTGATGGTGGGGTGAAGCTGCAAATAGTAGAGGCACAGGGTGCACAAAACTAAAGATTTTCTAAACAGTAAAGTCTATCACAGTAAAGCAACCTATCCTATAAAATGGAAGCATCAGGCTGGGGAGATGGCTTAGTAGGTAAGAGTGCTTGCTGAATGAATGGGCATGAAGACTTGAGTTTGGATTCCCCACGACTCATATAAAAAAACGGGTGTGGTTATACATGCCTGGAATTATAACACTGGGGGCCTGGGTGGGAATGGAGACAGGAAGATTGCTGGAGTTTGCAGTCAGCCTAGCTGAAAAATGGCAACCTTCAGGTTCAGTGAGAGATCTTATCAGAGAGAGAGAGAGAGAGAGAGAGAGAAAGAGAAAGAGAGAGAGAGAGAGAAGTGATAGAGATGGGGCTGGAGAGATGGCTCAGAGGTTAAGAACCTCTTCCAGAGGTCCTGAGTTCAATTCCTGGCAACCACATGGCAGCTCACAACCACCTGTAATGAGATCTGGTGCTTCCTTCTGTCATGCAGACATATATGCAGGCAGAACACTGTATACATAATAAATAAATCTTTAAAAAAAAGTGATAAAGACACAGATGTCTTCTGACTTCTGTATGCATGCATATGGGCACGTGTAACCACTATATGTGTCAACATGCATATAATTCACATACACAAACACACACATATATATATAATAACTGTCAATATCATGTCTGAATTTTCAATAATTGAAACGATTGTTAAACACTTGCCTTAAGGTTATGCATGATGACATATACTTGTAATTCTCTAGGCTTTCGCCAGAATCCTCTCTATCTATCCCTCAATCCACAGCTCCCCTCACCCTGTTCAGGTCATATCTAACCTTTCTGCAAAGACAGATCTACCCCACACTCCAGGACTGAACCAGGAAGCACATCCTTACACCAGCCTAGTTCCCTCTGTCACGTGACTTCATTCCACCCAAGACATTTTTGAGCTGAGGTCCAACCCATCTGCACACCCTCCTTTCTGCCCCAACCTGCTCGATCAGACACAGAACTACAGAAGAAGTCCACATGCCCGGATCTCATTGTAAAAAATCCAAACGATATGAAAGATCAAGCTAGGATCTTTTCTCCAAAAACTACGAATCCTGTAAAAAATTTTACCAATGAGAGAGACCTAGGTGAACCCCAGGACACAGAATTTAAAATAACAATCATAAACTTCATTAAAGGGTTTAAGGAATACACACACACACACAAAAAAAAAAAAAAAAAAAAAACAGCCGGGCGGTGGTGGCGCATGCCTTTAATCCCAGCACTTGGGAGGCAGAGGCAGGCGGATCTCTGTGAGTTCGAGGCCAGCCTGGTCTACAAGGGCTAGTTCCAGGACAGGCTCCAAAGCTACAGAGAAACTCTGTCTCAAATAATAATAATAAAAAAAAAAAGAACATACACGAAGTGTGGGACACCATGAAAAAGCCAAATCTTTGCATTATAGATATAAATAAGTGAGAAGAATCCCAAGTCAATGGCAGAGACCAGATCTCCAACAAGGCCACAGAATAAAACGTCTCTAAACCAAGAAAAGACACACCCACATGTATACAAGAAGTATGCAGAACACCAAATAGACAAGACCACAACAAACAAAAAATCAGAGCTGCCTGGTGGTGGTAGCACACAAATTTAATCCCAGCACTCAGGAGGCAGAGGCAGGAAGATCTCTATAGACTAGGCTGACCTGGATGACAGTCAGAGCTACACAGAGAAACCTATCTTGCAAAACAAAACAAGGCTGGACAGTGGTGGCGCATGCCTTTAATCCCAGCACTAGGGAGGCAGAGGCAGACAGATCTCTGTGAGTTTGAGGCCAGCCTAGTCTACAAGAGCTAGTTCCAGAACAGGCTCCAAAGCAACAGAGAAACTCTGTCTCAAAAAAATCAAAAAAAAAAAAAAAAAAGAAAAAAAAAGAAAAAAGAAAACAAAATGAAAATTTAACTAACTGCCTACATTAAAAAAAATCAAAAGATAGGTGTGGTGACACACACCTTTGATTCCTGTACTTGGGAGGCAGAAATGGGCAGATCTCTGAGTTCAAGGCCAGCCTGGTCCAAGAAAACCAGAGCTACACAGAGAAACCCTGTCTCAAAAAAAAAAAAAAAAAAAAGGATTGAGCAGGACAAGAAGGCCTACACGCAGGCCCAAGGTGGACTGTCTTAGGCTCCAATGAGAAAACATGGTCCTGCCCAGTCCAGAGCCTTGCAGTACTGAGCAGACAGACACTATTATGGTGAGCATGTGTATGGTGTGGTGGGGGAGAGAGAGAGAATGGTTCATTTCTGTGGGCAGAGGCGGATCTGAAGAGGTGGAAACAGTGAGGAACTGACTGAGGTGGGTGACTGATTCCCACCCAGGGCCATAGTGATGTCTGGGCCTTGGCTACTGTCAGAGCTCACATCTGGGTTCATGACCCTTGTGCAGCAGAGGTCTATGTTGATGTTAGTGGCTCCTGATACCCCTGAAGGCTGAGAGAATAGAGCTGTACAGAGTTGGTCCCGCCCCTTGCAAGCACACTGTTGGGTAGACAGACCATAACTGAAAGAAGTCAAACTACCCCTATTTGCAATGACTTGATACTATATTGAAAGAGCTTCCTCCGAAAAAGTAAAAAAAAATTCAAATGTGTACAATAATATGACCTCCCAATGCCTGCCGAGCCACAATACACAGTCTGTTTGTTGTTGTGAAGTTTACTTTTTAATCTTTCTTTCATATAATTTATTCAGGTATTGCCTATTAGCATGTGATACACTGTTATCATTTGGTTTTAGAACGAAGGAGAAAGGGGAAATGGTACCAACCAGACTAGGAATCATGTCATAACAAACAGCTGCCGTGCTCCCGTCTGAAGCGGGGCTCCTCTTCCCTCTGTTCCTCTATGACATAGTGTGAGGATGCTGGTCTTCAGGCCTTATACCCTTACAGTTGTGTGTCGCTTGCTGTGCATCTAGCAAGACGCTAATGTTCTAGATAGGAAGAACAGGGAATGGGCATCAGAGCCAAAGAAGGCAAGCACACAGGGTCCTCCCCGGTTTAAAGGGGCCCTAGGAGTTTGATCCACTTCAGCTGTGCCCTCTGACCATAATCCTTTGAAATTGAAAGACAAGGGTCACTCAAGCTATTTTTCTATACTTCTACAAATAATTGTGATTTTTCTTTTTCTTGAAAAATAACTTTTACATTTTCTGTAGGTTTAAGATATATAAGTATGTCTTTCTGTGCAAACATTTATCAGAGAAAAGTGTTGTTATTCTCTCTCTCTCTCACACACACACATGCACACACACACATGGCGGGTGAGGGTTGGGTATCATAAATTAAAAGTATTAAAAGTGACCACACAGATATGCCTGAACACTAGAGATATCTTTCCTTCCCAAGTTCTACTTTACTTTTATCAACAGCTGTACAGCAAGCACACTGTTGAGTAGACAGACCATAGCTGGTATGTCCTGTCCTCTATTTTTGGATGCTTAAAATGTTTTAAAATTTCATCATTATCAATAAAGCTGTATTGAACACCTTTACACAAATACTTTTACCCATTTGTTCAATTGTTTCTTTCAGATAAAAGTCCTTGAAGTTAAAACCAGTGGAATGTAGGATCTACAAATTTAAATGTTCGAGACATATCGCCAAATTGCTTTCCAGAAAGATTGTACCAATTCCACTAACTTTTCCGTTGCTGGGATGTGAGTATGCATCACGGTGACACCTTGGCCTGCTTACAAGGATGGATGGCTCTGTTCGCACCGTCTTTAGAGGCCAAGAGCTTCATAATTCAGGCACCAATTACATTTGGAAATAAGATTAGTAGAAGGGATCTTCTTACTCATCTCTCTGACAGTTTCAAGGTTCCGTTGCTGAGCATGTGAGACAATAAAGCAAAACCAGTGAGATGAAGTCAGTGTGGACCCAGAACATTTACCTTGATAGATGTCTCCATTTAGGACCAACTTTCAGGGTAATTTGCCTGCTCTGGCTGGAAGAAGCATCGCTGTGCTCCGTCCACAGCCTCTCATTAATGATCTTTATCTCTGTAGAACATACCTTGACGTTATCAATTCTGTCTTCTCAAAAGAAGTCATGAGGGGTTGGAGAGAAGGCTCAGTGGTTAAGAGCATTGCCTGCTCTTCCAAAGGTCCTGAGTTCAATTCCCAGCAACCACATGGTGGCTCACAACCATCTGTAATGAGGTCTGGTGCCCTCTTGTGGCCTGCAGACATACACACAGACAGAATATTGTATACATAATAAATAAATAAATACTTTTTAAAAAAAAGTAGTCATGATCCTCTCTCTGGTCGAAACACATGCTTGAGAATAGTACCCAATGTCTAATTAGAAAAATTGGGGGAACAGGCCTGGAGAATTGACTCAGCGCTTCCTGCTCTTGCAAAGGACCCAAGTTCAGTCCCCAGCAGTCACATTAGATGACTACAACCACCTGTAACTCCAACTCCAGGACATCAGACTCCTTCTGCTGGCTTCTATGGGCACCTACATACCCACACATAGACATGCATGCATCATACATACATCCTTAAAATAAAAACAAATCAGGGCCTAGAGAAACGGCTCAGCAATTAAGAGCACTGGATGCTCTTGCAGATAACCTGAGTTCGGTTCCAATATCCACATGGTGGCTCACAACCATCTGTAACTCAAGCTTCGGGCGACCTGACACTTAATCTGGCCTATGAGGGCACCAAGCACACAGGTACCTGCATCCAGGCAAAATAATCACACCCAGAAAATTAAAATAAAATAAAATTTAAATATATATACTGCAATTTTAACGTTAAAATGTTAGGTGTTGTGGTGCAAACCTTTTATCACAGCACTTGAAAGGCAGAGACAAGTGGATCTCTATGAGTTCTAGGCCAGTGAGGGCTACATATTGAGACCCTGTCTCAAAAAACAAACCAACAAGCTGGGCGGTGGTGGCGCACACCTTTAATCCCAGCACTCAGGAGGCAGAGGCAGGCTGATCTCTGTGAGTTCGAGGCCAGCCTGGTCTACAAGAGCTAGTTCCAGGACAGGAACCAAAAGCTACGGAGAAACCCTGTCTCGAAAAAAAAAAAAAAAACCAACAAGTAAAAATCTTGAGGAATAAAAGAAAATGTGTAGTTGTTTACCACATAATAATGATCAATGATCAATAATACTATAAAGCTGGCGCTTACTGGGGAATTAGTATGTAGCTCTAATTTCCAGTTTGGGGTGATGGCAGTCACTGGTGACATCACTGAATTAGGCACTACAAATAGTTAAATGGTAAATGTTTATGTTTCATATTTACATTAAATACTTTCAGAAATGAAAAAAAAAAAAACCTCACTGACCCTGGTTTCCAGTCCTGCATGTAATCCTAATCACCAGTGATCAACTGAGCAACCTCAGAAGTCAGTTGCTCTTCCTAGAGGAGAAGGGAGAGCATGACACACTGCTATCCCAAAGCTTGAGCAGCACACTGTAGATACAGTGAACCAGGATTCCTAAAACAAAATCTCTGAGCACAAAACGGTAGGATTGCCTGGGGGTGGTGCACACCTTGAATCCCAGCTCCGGAGGCAGAGGTGGGGGCCCTCTGTCAGTTCAAGCCATTGAAGCCTCTAGGGAGTGAGTTCCAGGACAGCTAAAGTTGTACAGAAAAACCCTGTCTTGAAAAAAACAAAAACAAACAAAAAAAAAAAAAAAAAGAGGAAAGAAAGATTGAGTGCCAGTGCCAGGAAAGCCTGTGTGGTGACTGACAAGTCACTTGCTGCAGGCTCCATCTAGACAAATAAGAGTTAAAAAACAGTCCAGGGGATGGGGAAAGGATTTTTTTTTTTTTTTTTTTTTTTTTATGAGTTTCTCTCCAGATTCTTGTGACTACTGAAGAGGAAAAAAAAAAAATCCCCTCATTATTCCTGCTTGGGGATGGAGAAAAGAACCATTCTAAAATACATTCAAATGTTCTTTTCTTTACAATGAAACCTGCTGATTGCCGGGCGGTGGTGGCGCACGCCTTTAATCCCAGCACTCAGGAGGCAGAGGCAGGCCGATCTCTGTGAGTTTGAGGCCAGCCTGGTCTACAAGAGCTAGTTCCAGGACAGGCTCCAAAGCTACAGAGAAACCCTATCTCGAAAAACCAAAATAAATAAATAAATAACCCTGCTGATTGATTGCTTACTTGTATATCATCAATTAATGGGTGGACTCTGGAATTCTAAAATGCAGTACTATTTATATTAACCTTAAAGTATAATAATCTAGTAAATCCAATATGTGAAGGGCAGAGCGAGTTTGGAGGACAAAATGCAGAAGTTGCCGCTCTCCTACACGTGGGTCTCAGAAGTTGAACTCAGATTCTACCTGCTGAGCCGCCTAGCGGACCTGATAAAATATTCTTTATTTGATTCAAGATGCGGTTAGGCTACTTGGAAGGAATACATGTCTACAAAAGTTAAATAATACATCAGTACCTGTCAGAATCACATAACATAGGGAAGTGGGGAGGATCTGGATGGAACTGGTGGAAGGGAAAGAAGAAGAAAAAATACATGAGGAAAACTACAGAACTCTGATGAAAGAAACCAAAGAACTAAGTCTGTGGAGAAGCAACCTATGTCCATGGTTAGAAAGGCTTAATATTGGCAAGGTGTGATCCTTTTCGACTTGATGTATAGATTAAATGCAATAAAAAATTAAAATTAGAGCAAATAGTTTTGTGGATGTCAACAAACTAAGAGGCAGAAGACTCAGAGAAAGTGACCCTGTGTTGAAGGAGAAAAGCTAGAAAGATGAACCTTACTTGATTTCAAAATTTACTATGAAATGAAAGCAATTAAGACATTTTGGCTAGGATTCAAAAATATATAAACAAATCCATCGATTGAATCAATAGCAGGGAAGTAGGCCCACATTGATGTAATTGCACTGACTGCTCTTGCAGCCGGCACAGATTCTGTTCCTAGCACCCACATGATGGCTTACAACCATCTGCAACTCCAGTTCCAAGGGATCTGATGCTATTTTCTGACTTCTGTGGGTACCAGGCACACACATAGTACAAACACATACCTGCAGACAAAACACTCACATACATAAAATAAAAATCTTAAGAAGAAAGTGGTTTTCAACAACCGATACTGAGACACGGAGCAAGCCAAAACAGAAGGTGAGCTTAGACATAGAGTTTACAGGCTTCACCGCAATTAACTCAGGGGGGAGCCTCTGCCTGAAGGTAAAACACGAAGCTAGACAAGGAAGTCAGAACTGTGGGGGGGAGAGGGGGAGAAGGGGGTTGGCCCACCCACTGAGACAGTGTGCCTGATCTAATGGGAGCTCACCAAAGCCAGCTGGACTGGGACAGAACGAGCATGGGATCAAACTGGACTCTCTGAATGTGGCTGACACTGGGAGCTGACTGAGAAGCCAATGATAATGGCCCTGGGATTTGTCGCTACTGCACGTACTGGCTTTTTGGGATCCTAGTCCGTTTGGATGCACACCTTCCTAGGCCTGGAGGGATGGAGGAGGGAGGGCCTTGGACTTCCCGCAGGGCAGAATACCCTGCCCTCTCTTAGGACTGGAGGGGGAGGGGGAGGAGAGCAGGAAGTGGAAATTTTGAATTGTATTATTTATAAAGTAATAATAACAACAACAACAACAAAAAAAAACACCCACAAAGCTGGAAGGTGCTATGCGTGTGACCTGAGGAGAACACCACTCACCAGTCTTACCAAGGTGTGAGCCCTGTGTGCTCTAATGATGACTGGCCTGACAAGACAAGCCCACTGGCACAACAGTGGCATGACCACCATAGGAGTAGCAAACCACTTGCTGGTTAGATTTAGGTCCTACTCCACAGGATGAAACCCATACCTGACGCCATGGATGAGCCAATAACCCATGACTAGATAGGTCATGGGACCTAGGAGAAAACTTACTAGCAGTATTCTGGTAAACGGACACCATAATAAACGGACTCCTAATGACATTGTTATGCCTCTCCCAACCTTCGTTAAAGACGTTTCTATTTCAAGTAGATGGTGATTAACATAGAGTTAAGTAGTTGTGATTAGCACCACTGGCCAAGGTATAGAGAATAATATCCAGCCCTAAATGTAACATCTATAGTCCTTATACCCAGGGATCATTGGGGAAGAGGAGGTGGGAAGATTGCAAGAGCCAGAGGTAGTGGATGACCACAAGGACACGGTGTCCTCTAGGTGTTGCAGGGTAACTACACATATGAAGTCACCGCGGTTATGACATGTGCGAGACCAGTGCAAGCTCAAACCAGACCAAATCCCCAGTGTGGAGAGGGGAGGTGGAGATGAAGTCCCACCCTAGCTGAGGATCAACTTCTAGGAGAGGAAGAGTCAGTGTTCTTTAAGAGCGCTGCCTATATCAGCTGACGATACTCCAGAAGAAATAGATATAGCAGACATAGTAGGAGGCAGAAGATGCGGTCTTCTAAGGAGATGGAGAAAGGACAAAGCTATCTGGGGTGAAGGGGCACTAAAGAATCCTCTACTGCAAATTGAAGTCTGAGTACCAAGAAAGATTTCCAGAGAAACCAGCCAACTAACAGGAATATCAGAAATCAGCCCGACCTAAGAGAGAAAATCTGGCTCCGTAAAAGTATCTATGTGTACAGAGGACAAAAGGCACAAGAGGACAAACACCTTAAGGAGCACACACGGGGAGAGCGCAGAGAGACACGGTTAAGAAGTGTTCTGTCACTTCTTAGGGGCTCTCAAAGAATCATAGCCTACCCCAGAACTAAGCTGGGGTCACAGAGACACAAACACAGGCCCCCATTGCCATGGGGTGCAGGAGTTCCAGGTGAAGAATCCACTGCGCAATCAATCCACACTGAGGCACGGCAAGGGGAGAGGCAGCCGGTGCAGACAAGCACGCACTCCCAAGGATGCTGTCCGTGGCTTCTCTCGCTCAGGTTGTATGTTTGCCTCGGGAGACTGACAATCTTTATGTCGAAGGAAAGCAAGTAAAAGTTGATTGGAATTCGTTCAAATATGGAGACGGAGCTACAACTAGCATATGTCATTGTTGAGTAACTTGACACCCAGCGAGCTCTTTCATGAAGCAGTCCCAAGGGCTATGACTACTGATCTTTCATCTGGAGTAGTTCAATTTCTTCATAAAAATGTACTTCAATCCATTGCCTGTGGGTGTCTATGGGAGCCTAAATATGGTGTGGATGAGCTTAGACACCTTCACACCGACTCTTCTCACCAAAGATATTCAGAAATCTCACCAAAAAGTACACTGAATCCAGTCATTGAAAAGTAGCAACTGGATCATGAAGGCTCTTTTGGAGGTGGGGACCTGCTTGAAGGTCACTGGGGAATGTGTTCTTGGGACTTTATTTTGTTTTTGTTTTGTTTTGTTTTTTCCAGACATGTTTTTCTGTGTAACAGTCCTAGCTGTCCTGGAACTAGCTCTTGTAGACTAGGCTGGCCTTGAACTCACAGAGATCTGCCTACCTCTGCCTCCCAAGTACTGGGCGTAAGGGCGTGAACCACCACCTCGTGGCTCTGCGCTCCTATTTCTATGTGACCTGGTACCATGAGGTGAGCAACTTTGCTCCACCATACACGCTATCACCGTGATATGCTGTATCATCACACCCATAGCAACGGAGTCAACTGAACCCTCCAAAGTTATGACCTACTTTCACGTTGTTCTCTTGAGTATTTCACACTGCAATGAAAGTCTAACTAAGACAGATGTGAAACTTCTGGAGCTGGTCTTCGAGTATCAGGGCCATCATTATTCAATAGCATCACATGGAAACCTGTCAGGCTCCACTAAACTTACTGCCTTGGTTTCTTTCCTTATTACTATGATAAAAATACTCTGACCACAGAACTTGAGGCAAAAAGATCTATTTGGCTTACAGCTCCAGGCTATACTCCATTGTTATGAGGAAGTCAGGCAGCAAGAACTTGGAGTAACTAGTTATATTGCATCCACAGTCAAGAGCATAGAGCAAGGAGTTAATGGCTGCCTGCTAGTGTCTAGCTCCCTTTCTCTGCTTTAATATAGTACAGAATCCCCTGCCTAGGGGATGGTATCACCCACAGTGATCAGGTCTTCCAACCTCAATTAATGTAATTGAGCGTTTCAATGCAATGAGAAGTCTAACACAGACATGACCCTTCTGGAGCTGATCTGTGAGTACGGGGACATCATCATTCAGGACACAGCATTTCAGTTAACTCCGACGTTTAGTTCTATACTCATAATTTCCCACTTGCTAGGACTGTCTGTCATCACTGAATCTGTAAACTGTGTGCTAAGTTCCTAGTGATTAGTCAAGAATGGTGTCATATTCCAGCACTCAGGGAGCCGAAGTAAGAGTATTTCCACTATTTCAAGGCCAGCTTGGGATACACTTAAACATACTGTCTCAAAGAAACAAAAGTTCCTAGAGATTAAGCCCGTATGACCTACGGGAACAGAAATAACTAACGTCATTGCATCAAGATGCCCCATCTCAAAGCCAGTCCTGTTGCTCGGGTACCCTACTTTCCCTTCATCTTCTCAACATCTGGTTCTGCCAACTCCTGAGTCTTATAGCATTCTAGATGAACTGGATGTTCCCCAGTATCTTCCCTTCTTGGACCATCAGGGATGTTCTTCTCTCACTCTGACAGTGTTTACCATTCCACATAGCCTGGTTCCCATCTTTATCCACACTGCTTCTGGCTGAGTAATTCCCACTACCTTTATCAAGGATGGAAAGGGTGATTCTGTTGCCTGCCTTATTACCTGAGGTGCATTTAGGGAGAGAGTGGCGGAAACAAGACTCAGTCATTTTTTTATTTTTTTTAAATTATCTATGTGTATGTGAGTACCAGTTCGCCTGGAGGCCAGAAGAGCCAGATCTGGAGTTTCAGGACATTGCAGGTGCTGGGAATCCAGCTCTAGTCTTCTGCAAGACAAGTGTATGCTCTTAACTGCTGAGTTCTTGCAAATTCCCTAAACTCGAGCAGTCTTAAATCTGCTTAACAGTACTGAGCTGTAACAAACAATGATTAAGATGGTACATTTTATGTTCTTTGTTTTTAAATTATAATTAAAAACAAGACAAGCAAAATATCTGCCATTTAAAAAAATACTCCCCATTAAATTTCTGTAAATTTCAGAAAGCAAACACAATAAGCCATGTTCTTTTGAGTCTTTCTACACAGAACGCGTCACCAGTTTTCTGCTGCTGTTTGCTACAGTACCTGACAAGAGTAAATTAAAGATAGGGCTTAGCCAGTTAGGGGTGGCACACACCGTTAATTCTAGAGCTTGGGAGGTAAAGGCAGGTGGATGGACTGTGAGTTCAAAGTCAGCCTGGTCTACAGAGAGAGTTCCAGGACAGCTAGAGCTACACAGAGAAACCCTATCTTCTAAAAAAAATGGAAAGAAGGAAGGAGGGAGAGAGGAAGGGAGGGACCGAGAGAGGAACGGAGGGAGGGAGGGAGGAAGAGAGGGAGAGATGGAGAAAGAAAGGAAGAAAGGGGCTGAAGAGATAGTTCAGTGGTTAAGAGCACTGATTGTTCTCTGAAAACACCTCCATGAAGAATACCCACGCACATACCATGCCCAGTTTTTTCTTTTCTTTTTTTTTTTTTTTTTTTTTTTTTTTTGGTTTTTCGAGACAGGGTTTCTCTGTGGTTTTGGAACCTGTCCTGGAACTAGCTCTTGTAGACCAGGCTGGTCTTGAACTCACAGAGATCCGCCTGCCTCTGCCTCCCGAGTGCTGGGATTAAAGGCGTGCGCCACCACCGCCCGGCTGTTTTTTTCTTTTGTTATGTGACGCTAACCAATCAAATCACTGCAGTGGTTGTAACACCAACCCCTGCAGAGAGTTAGCACATTTCAATCCCGTCTACACCGTTTATTCAAGTTATTACAAGAACTATCAGAAGTGGAACTTCTCAAAATGTGATTGTGTTGAGTCACGGTGACAAAATTCTGAGGTAAAACAGCAGAAAGGAGGAAAGTTATTTCTTCCAATTCATCATTTGAGAGGCAGGGAGGGTGTGGCAGGGTCAAGTCGCTACCAGCAGCAGGGAATAGTTATCCTGTGTTCTGCCCTGTTACCTCCCTACCCCCAAACCCCTGACCTATGGGATCATACTTCTCCATATTCAGACCGTGTTTTCTTCCTTAGCTAACCCTCTCTGTGTCTCCATGGACACACCCAGAAAGGTCTTACATCTCTCCACTAATGGAGCCAATAGTCACCAATACGGCTCCTAAACCATCAGTAGCAGCACGTGGGAACTTGTCAGAAGAGGGAATTATTCGGTTTCTCCCCAAGCCTACTGTCTTGGCTTCTTTTCTTGTTGCTAAGATAAAATACACTGACCACAAAACTTAAGGCAAGAAGGTTTATTTGGCTCATAATTCCAGGTTATTCTCCATCAGTAGGGGGAAGTCATGTGACAAGAACTTGAAGTAGCTAGCTAGATTACATCCACAGTCAATGCACGAGAGTATTTAGCTCATTTTTTCCCTACTTTTTAAAAAATTTCCTTATTTTTATGTGCATTGGTGTTTTGACTGTACATATGTTTGTGTGAAGGTGTCAGAACTTGGAGTTACAGTTATTAACAGTCATGTGGATGCTGGGAATTGAACCTGGGTCCTCAGGAAGAGCAGTCAGTCTCTTAATAGCCCCAGGTCTCCCGTGCCTAGGGAACAGCACCACACTCGATGTAAGCACAAAACCTGTTCCCCCAGGTGATTCCACATTCCCCCTAAGAGTCAAATCAGCAACTGAGTTTTAAGAAGCCCTCTACAGTCTGACCAACAGCCAGGGAGTCTACATGAGACTGACCTAGGCCCTCTGCATATGCGTGACAGTGGTGTAGCCTGGTCTATTTGTGGGACTCCTGGCCAATGGCTGTCCCTGGAGCTCTGGCTGACTCTTAGGAACCTATTCCTCATGTTGGATTGCCTCGTCCAGCCAGAATACAAGGGGAGGTGCATGCTAATACAGCAGCTTAATGTGCCATGCCTTGCTGATGCCCATTGGAGGCCTGCCCATTTCTGAGTGAATATGGAGGAGGGGTGAGTTCAGGGGGAGGTGGGGGAGGGGTGAAGGAGTGGGAGGAGAGAAGGGAAGGGAGGCTGTGATCAGGTGTAAAATATATAAATTTTTTTTTTTTTTTTTTTTTTTTTGAGACAGGGTTTCTCTGTAGCTTTGGAGCCTGTCCTGGAACTCCCTTTGTAGACCAGGCTGGCCTCGAACTCACAGAGATCCGCCTGCCTCTGCCTCCCAAGTGCTGGGATTAAAGACGTGCGCCACCACCGCCCGGCAATATATAAATTTTTTAAAAAAGAAAAACAGAAGCCCTCTACAATTGATTAGACATCAACTTGGGAAAAAGAATAAAATCAAGTACAGGTTGAACACCCAAGGAGAGTTCCACTCCCCAGCCTGGGAAGGAGGAAATGATGAAAGAAAAGGGACCAGCATCCTTCCAGCAGCTGCAGGTGCCAGGGGACATGCTTGCCAGTGTATGTTCTAATCAATGTTCATTCTCTTGTCCTCGAAACACCTGAAGTTTAGGGAAGGTAGGTAAGTTAGCTAGTCAAGGAAAACTAAACCATTAATCCATGAGTAGAACCATTCACCTCCCAAAAGGTCCCACAGATCGAATACCATTAATATGTGACTTCCAGGAATTTTGAACTCATGAAGTTTGAGGGATATATCCAAACCATAGCAATGTTCATAAATGAATATAAACTTCAAGCCTTATAAAAATCAAGTCAGACTGCATCAAAGTAAATTTGTCACCATGCAGAGAAAACAATGGGAGAATATGAAAGTAGTTAGATGACCCCAAAAGCATAACCCGTCAAAGAAAAAATGATGAGAACTGACCATTCCAAGTGAAAACCTTTGTTCTGGTAAAGATCCTGTGAAAGAGTTAGGACCAAAGGGAAAGCATCTGCAAACCACTCATCTGACAATGTACTGAAATGAGCACAAAGGATTCTCAAAATTAAAATAAAAAGCAATCAAAGCAGAAAATGGACAAAGGCTATAAGACGTTACTACCCTGGAAAATACCCATAGCTGCCGAGTAAGCGTGTGGAAGGATTCTCAGCATCGTTCCACGTTAGGGCAGTGCAAATCAAGGCCAGCGAAGGACCTGCCATCGCTACCAGGACTCTCTAAAAGACAGAGGTAACTCCGAATGCTGCTGGGGAAATGAGGAGAACAATGGGGAACCGGAGACAAGTGAGGAGGGCTCTCTCATAACAGCTGGGGATGTTAAGTGGCTCAGCCAGCTGGAATAAAGCATTGTCTCATAATATGACCTGGGTGTTCATAATACAGTCAGCGAGGGAGATGAATTGTTGAGGAGTTGTTGAATATAAGCACACACACACATATTAATTCATGTCCAACATGAACCTGGAGAAGGTAGGTGGGTTGTGTCCGTGTCAATTTTGTGGTAGTGGTATAGTACTAAATGGAGGTAAGGTGTTAGTTCCAGGGCAAACTGCTCTACAGGACTTCCTGTCTTGTTTCTTACAGTTGCATGTCAGCGTACAGTGGTCTCAAAAATCAAAAATATTTAAAAAAATGTTTTGA
The DNA here is from genome assembly GCF_950005125.1 of Chionomys nivalis. Taxonomy (NCBI): domain Eukaryota; kingdom Metazoa; phylum Chordata; class Mammalia; order Rodentia; family Cricetidae; genus Chionomys; species Chionomys nivalis. The sequence goes on along the minus strand of NC_080094.1, from coordinate 45,174,692 downwards.
GACCCTCAATGATATTTACTACATTAGAAATTAGGCTGGGTGGTGGTGGCACACACCTTTAATCCCATCAGTTGGGAGGCAGAGGCAAACAGATCTCTGAGTTTGAGACCAACCTGGTCTACAGAGTGATTTCCAGTATAATAGCCAAAGCTACACAGAGAAATCCTGTCTCAAAAAAAGGAAAGAAAAAAGAAATTTAGTAACTTATTTTTCAATTAATAAGCACTTACATATTAATTCAAACATTTTTATGAGCTATAATTATATTTGGCATTATTCTGTAGTTTTTTTAAGTCTGTTTAATGTCTGATTTCACAAAGAACTGGGTCCTCCTTTTCCTTCCACAAAAATCCATGCCAAACAGCCTAGAAGGTTCTCTGGGGATGCATACACATACAGAGTGTGTAATTCTGGGATAGAATGAAAGGTAAGCAATGCCTTATCGTTACTATAAAAATAGTTTTCAGCCGGGCGGTGGTGGTGCACGCCTTTAATCCCAGCACTTGGGAGGCAGAGGCAGGCGGATCTCTGTGAGTTCGAGACCAGCCTGGTCTACAAGAGCTAGTTCCAGGACAGGCTCCAAAACCACAGAGAAACCCTGTCTCGAAAAACCAAAAAAAAAAAAAAAAAAAATAGTTTTCAACCTCAAAGACCCCTTCAAATAGCCTCAGAAAAGCCTGCATTATTGTGACTGTCCACATTTGCTCCTGCGTGGATGGCGAGTGAGGCTGAGACAGTGAGCTTTCATTTCCTATTCCAAATGCCTTATATAATTCTTGGTGTTACGTAGATACCAAATAAACATTTGATGAACCAATGAAATATTAATGACCCATTTGCCAAGGACAGGGAGACAGGGAAAGAGAGTGGCCTGTTTGCCAAGGACAGGGAGGCAGGGGAGAGAGAGAGAGAGACAAAGAGAGAGAGAGAGACTGCCAATCTGGTTGACAGTTTATTACTGTAGACTTCTAGTTCTGAGTCAGAATAAAGGTCAGAATGTCCTGATCTAGCTTGATCCAGGGAACAAACATTGTTCTGAGAGGCTCCTAGGGCATAAAAAACAGGGTATGTAGACCGAGTGGCCTTTTGAGAAAGGTCTCCCCAGTGGTTTTCAGTCTTCCTGTTATGGCCTCTCCACACCATTCAGAACATGCACGAAGAAAAGGGATTTAGCAGTTTCTGTAGAAACATCAGGTATGGCTCTCTCCGTTATATACCTCTCTGATACTCCTGATACATTGGGTTGCCCCGCAAGGATCCATTAGCGGCCAAGCTCAGTTCACTGAACCCTCAGCCGCTCTAGGAAAAAGAATTTTGGGGTGCAGTTCAATTTTGAGTTTGTTATTTGTTCTCATCTAACGTATTAACCAAAGTTTAATCCAGCTGGGGGCACAGGTGAGGGTGCTGGCTTAGAACAACACTTGCAGGCACCCACTCTGCCGGTGAGAGGGTCCTGTGGGAAAAGCATCAATCAGGCTGGCCAAGTTCAGACCCTGCTCAGTGAAACCCCGTCCTCTGAGGGTGGGGACTCAGTCATGTTGGCTGTGATAAAATAATCCTCACAAAAAGCAGGGTGGTGGTGGCACATGCCTTTACTCCCAGCACTCAGTAGGCAGAAGCAGGTGGATCTTCAAGTCTGAGGCCAGCCTGGTCTACAGAATGAGTTCCAATACAGCCAGGACTACACAGAGAAACCCTTCACAAAACAAAACAAAAAATTCCAAGAAAAGTAATTTTGGGGAGACAGGATTTATTTATTTTGTTTTTCCAAGACAGGGTTTCTCTGTAGCTTTGGAGCCTGTCCTGGAACTCACTCTGTAGTCGAGGCTGGCATCAAAGTCACAGAGATCCGCCTGCCTCTGCCTCCTGAGTGCTGGGATTAAAGGTGTGCACCACCACTGCCAGGCTTATTTTGATTCTTAGTCGGTGGGTAAAGTCCATCATGATGAGGAAGTCCTGACGGTAAGTGCTTGTGAAAGGTGGTCAGGAATCTAGAGTGGAGAGGACAACTTGACTCCTGCTGTCTACCTCCCTTCTCTCCTTTTTATGCCATCCAGGACCCAAGCTCAGGGGAGCTGGGGGGGTGGGGGGAACAATGCCTTCTCAAATCATTTAACCCAATCAAGATCACCCCTCAGGACATGTCTAGGGCTAACAGCCTAAATCGCCCTCCCAGGTGTGTCTGGAGGCCTGTTTCCTTGGTTATTCCAGATCCTGTCACTTTGGTAATCAGCCTTAACCATCACAAACTCTGAAAGCTTGGATAAGCACCTGTGGAAGACAAACCAACTCTTCTGGATTGAGGAACAGTAAGATTTGATTTTTGTCCTGGAAAGGAAAAGATTGCCATATTGTAACTGGAGGTTTCTCTCCCACCCGCCAGTTTCTGAATAACCATTCTGAGGCTTACTATTAATTACAAGCTGTTTGGCCGATGACTCAGGCTTCTTACTGACTAGTTCTATGTATAAATTAACCCATTTCTAATAATCTGTTTATTGCCATGTGCCCCCGTGGCTTACTGGCAATGCTCTGGCATCTTACTCCTCTGGCAGCTGCTGGTATCTCCCAGACTCTGCATTTTTTCCTGTATCTTTGCTTAGATGTCCTGCCTGGCTCTATTCTGTCAGGCTATTGGCCAAATCAGCTTCTTTATTAACCAATGGCAATAAAACATATTCACAGCATACAGAAGGACATCCCACATCACCATGTTATCAGATTTTAAAACAGCCAGATAAATCAGGTGTTGGTAGCACATACCTTTAAACCAGCACTTGGGCAGCAGGGGAAAGAGAATCTCTGAGTTTGAGGCCAACCTGGTCTACAGAGTAACTGTACAAAAAAAAACCAGGGTTGTACAAAAAAAAAAAAAAAAAACAAAGCCGGGCGGTGGTGGCGCACGCCTTTAATCCCAGCACTCGGGAGGCAGAGGCAGGCGGATCTCTGTGAGTTCGAGACCAGCCTGGTCTACAGAGCTAGTTCCAGGACAGGCTCCAAAGCCACAGAGAAACCCTGTCTCGAAAAACCAAAAAAAAAAAACAGAAAACAAAACAAAACAAAAAAAACAAAAAGCAAAAAACAAAAAAACCCTGTCTTGAAAAATCAAAACAAACACAACAAACAAACAAAAAACTGTCTTTGTCAGTGTTCTATTGCTGTAAAGAGACATCATGACCAAGGCCCCTCTTAAAAAGGAAAGCATTTAATTGGGACTTGCTTGATGTTTTAGAAGCTTAGTCCGTTATCATCACAGTGGGGAGCATACTGAGAGCCCCATCCTGATCTGCAGGCCCAGAGACTGAGACTGGGCCTGGCGTGGGTTTTTGAAACCTCAAAACCTATCCCCAGTGTCACTTCCTCCAACAAGGCCACACTTCCTAATCCTTCTAATCTTGTAAATAGTTTCACTCTCTGGTGACTAAGCATTCAAATATGAGCCTGTGGGGGTCGTTCTTATTCAAACCACCACCCTATACTAGGGTGTTCTGCAGAGAGGATGAAGAGTCCTCTGCTTAAACGCACATGTAAAGTAGCAGTAGGCCAATGCAATCAAAGCTTCTTTCTTCCTTCCACCCTTTCCTCCTACTATGGCCCAGCCAACACTCTGTTATACCCACGATCTGGCCTGTGTCTATTTGCAGGCTCCAAACATCATCATGTTTGTATTCCAGCTAGATGGGAAGGGAGAGATGACTGTGCTCTTCTCTCCTAAGAAAACTATTTCAAAGTTGCATACTTCGCTTCTGCTCACATCCCATGGGACAAATTATAGCTGCAAGAGAACCTGGAAAACACAATTTTGAAACGTGGGCTTCATTGCTAATTATGGTACCACATACCTGTGAAGTCAGCACTTGGAAGGTAGAAGCAGAAAGATCACAGGCCAGCCTGAGTGACAAAGGGAGATGCCATCTCAAAAACAAAATCAAGGATTTTGACTGTATAGATTAGAGGTAGATGGCTTACCTACAGAGTACCAGGACCTGAGATCAATTTCCAACACCACATACACACATATATACACACTTAAGAAACTTAATGTTATCTAGGCGTGAAATGCACTCCTATAATCCCAGTACTGAGGGAAGCTGAGGCAGTAGAATCACAAGTTTAAGACCAACGTGGGACCCCAGCACAAAACAAAAGTGAGAAATGGACTGGGGATACGGTTTTGTCATATAGTGCTTGCCCAGCATTTACAATTCCCTTGGTTCAGTCATCTGCCATCTACCTACCTATCTACCTGTCTGTCTGTCTACCTGCCTGCCTATCTGTCCATCCATCCATCCATCCATCCATCCATCCATCCATCCATCCATCCATCCATCATCTATTATCTATCTATCTATCTATCTATCTATCTATCTATCTATCTATCTATCTATCTATCTATCTATCTATCTTTCTATGCAGCCATCCATCTTAAACTATGGGTTTTCATTGCTGAGGAACAACTTGGGGTCAACTGGAGACATCTGCTTGAGCCTAGACGTGAGAACAAGGACTGTCTCAGAAAGCTGGAAGCCAGATCATGCTTAGAACTTGAGCCATGGAAGAACAAACTGGTGGGAAAGGAAGGTCCAGGCACCTGATGGGAGGTGGCCAGCTGAAGGTTGTATTCTAGAAACCATCTGCTTCCCCTGAAAGGTTATTAGAGTCCTAATGGCTGGGCCTATGCCCAAAGCCTCTGACTGTACAGTAAACCTTCAGAAGATCTGAAAACACACATTTCTAACTAGTTCCTAGGTACTGCAGGTACTCAGGTCCAGAAAAACCTGGAAGAAAAAATGGCGGGGGAAGGGTGCAGAAAGTTCTGGAAAGGAAGGTAATGTCTGTAACTTAGAAAGCAGAATCTGTAACTGACAACATGCTGTACCGCAGCCTCCAGTGTTTCCTCTATCCTCGTGTTCCCATGAGCTAGCACTCAAGAAAAACAGGGCTAATAAAGAGCCTGCAAAGAAAGAGCACAAAAGCCCAGTGCCCAAGGTCCTCCCCCCCTTTCTAGCAGGGTTACAGTGCTAGGCACCACCTCTCCCCATCACTTCTTAGCTCTGAAGGAAAGCTTATTAGAGATGAGTGGTGTTGAGCAAGTCCTTGTCCCCACCACCACCAGTAATAATGCTGGAGTTCAGTTTAGGAACTGAACTGCTATCAGGTTCCACAGAACAGAAATGTCTCATGGCCAGGGGAACTCAGACACTTACCTAAATTGCCATTTGGAGTGTAATCTAACACATACCCTGGAAGGGAATCTGACAATCAAATCAGAATTTAAAATGCCTGTATTCTTTGATTTTGTAGCTCCGTATCGAAGAACTGAGTCTGTAGAAACATTGATTGTTGGGCATGGTGGCACACACCCTGCAATCCCAGCACTCTGTGGGTAGAGACAGAAAAGATCAAAACCAACCTGGGATACACAGAGCCTGTCTCAAACAAAACCAAAAATAAAATACCCATGCTTCTCTGCAAATATAAGGTTATTCGATGTCTTAATAAGCTTTCTATTACTATAATACCAGATACAATTAATTTATAAAGAGAAAAGAAAGGTTACTTTGAAACCTACTCCAAGATTGAGGGCCTTGTGGCTTAAATGTGAAATGTTTTAGACTCCAGATGGTGACATCATTTGGGAAGATTGTGGAACTTTTAGGAGGTGAAGCATTACTGGAGGAAATGGGTCATAATGTCTCTGCTGTATTGGCACTAGGAATGCACACAATGATACATACAAGTCAAACAGTCCGCACATACAGGGTAAAAGTAAATCAATCTGTTTAAAGAAAAGGAAAAGAAAAAAATAATGATGGGGGAGGGATTTTTGCTAAGTGGCAACTTTACAAATTAGCAATTTCTTTAAAGACAGCGCTTCCACTGTCTTGTTTAAGCCTTTGCTAGCAGAGGTGGCACATCTCCTTCATGGTTCTGATGGGTAGACTGTTCCTTTACTGTTACTGATGCCCCATCTGGAATGAATAGATGCTTGTTCACATATCCACAGGAAATGTCACACCATAGCTCCTAATAACCCTCTTCGGAATGATGAAATATAGACTGGGGAAGACCACAGTTGTTGAGGGAATATTATTTTAAGGCTCCAAAGCTACAGAAAAACCCTGTCTCAAAAAATTCAAAAAAATTTTTTTTTTTAAGTAACCAAGGATTTAGCAACCACTATTCAGCAACAAATATACAGACACATGAACTGCAGATAATATTTGCGCTGTCACCAGATTGGAAGGGATGAAACGTTGATGTTTTATGGCCTTTCTGATGGCAGATATGGAAGAATGTTTGGAATTAAAATCATCCAAGTTTGGGAGCCCATTGGCTGCACCTACATCTCTGTTTTCTGTGACGCGCACACTCATTTAATGAAGAAGAGGCACTCTCTGTGGAGTTTTACTAGTAATCTCTTTAACCCGGTGTGTGATAAGGGTTGCCTGGCAGCCCCCAGATGAAGGTAGGTGAAACAGCTGTACCGCTTGGCCAGAAGTCATCAGCATCACAAAGTGGGAAACCTACTTTACTGGATGTACACCCTTCTTAAAGAATGTGTGTGTGTGGTGGTGGTGCGCACGTATGTGTGCATGCATGCCACAAACGTGCAGGTGCTGGAAGAAGCCAGAAGAGGTTGTCAGAGCCCCTTCAGCTACACTTAAAAGCAGTTGTGAGTCTCCTGCTATGGATACTCAGAATTAAACTGGAGTCCTCTAGAAAACCAGCAAGTGCTTTTGACCACTAGGTCATCTCTCCAGCCCCTACCTTTATTTTATTTTATTTATTTATTTATTTTGGTTTTTCGAGACAGGGTTTCTCTGTGGTTTTGGAGCCTGTCCTGGAACTAGCTCTTGTAGACCAGGCTGGTCTCGAACTCACAAAGATCCGCCTGCCTCTGCCTCCCAAGTGCTGGGATTAAAGGCATGCGACACCACTGCCCGGCCCTACCTTTATTTTAATATCTATTTTAACTCAATGAATAAACATATAAGAGTTAGATATCACTATGGCTTGGATACTACCAAGGGACTAGGAGTTAGATCCCTGGTAGGCAGCAGGCAGGGGAAAAGGTTCTACGTAGATCAATGTACCGTTTCATTTAAACCTTTAAAATAGCTGAATTCCTGCTTCTTCTCCTTCTCCAAGACAGAGACTTGGGAGGTTTTTATTGTTTTGTTTCCCCCACAAGCCCAGAAGGAATTGTTCAATGGGACTGTCAAACCTCCTGGGTCCTATCGAGAGAAACAATCAGTTACTCTTTGATTTATTTAATATTCTGGAATAACCCAAGCAATCCAATTCGGAGAAAGGCAAGGAATTCACTCACTCCATCCCAGTAAAAAGCTTTAGCTTTGCTAGACAAACTTAGACACCATCTTTGGGTTCCCTCCTCATTGGGGAAACCTGTCTCTTGTGTGCTTCAAGGGATGTGTATGTGTGTGTGTTATTTCTTTACATTTTTTTTAAGGTTTATTGTATTTTGTAAGTATGAGTATCTTTTCTACTTATACGTATGTGCACTATGTGTGTGTCTGGGGCCCTTGGAGGTCAGAACAGAGCATTGGATCCCTTGGAACCAGAGTTACAGATAGCCCTGACCAACACATGAGTGTTAGAAACTGAGCCCTAGTCCTCTGCAAGAACAAGTGCTTCTTTAAAAACAACAACAAAAAAAGGTATCATATTGGACTGGAAAAGAAAGGAAATGCATATTATTATTATTATTATTTGGTTTTTCGAGATAGGGTTTCTCTGTAGCTTTGGAGCCTGTCCTGGAACTAGCTCTTGTGGACCAGGCTGTCCTTGAATTCATAGAGATTCGCCTGTCTCTGCCTCCCAAGTGCTGGGATTAAAGGTGTGCGCCATCACCACCCAGCAGGAAATGCATATTAAATAATAATATGGTATTGTTGCCAGATGGCAACTCAGGAGTTTGAAGTCAGCCAAGTTCACAAGAGCTAGTTCTAGGACAGGCACCAAAGCTACACAGAGGAAACCCTGTCTCAAAACCCAAACAAACAAAAAAACAAAAACAAAAAACATGGTATTGTTAACGTTCTTTTTTTTTTTTTTAATCACTGTATTGAGATTGTGAAAGAGACTATCTTTGCCCTCAGGAGATAAAATATATAGATGTAAAGGAGTGTGACATCTAAATTTAAAAGGATATACACATGCCGGGCGGTGGTGGCACACGCCTTTAATCCCAGCACTTGGGAGGCAGAGGCAGGCGGATCTCTGTGAGTTCGAGGCCAGCCTGGTCTACAAAGGGAATTCCAGGACAGGCTCCAAAGCTACAGAGAAACCCTACCTCGAAAAAAACCAAAAAAAAAAAAAAAAAAGGATATACACATATACAAAATGTGTATATATATATATATATATATATATATTTGTAATTCTGACAGAAAGGGGAGACCTCTACTATTCTTACACTTTGTGTATACACTTGACACTTAACACACACAACAGTGAGAGCTTTTCGGTGTGTGTGCTGTCTTAAGTGGTCTGTCCTCAAATTCCAGAAACTCTAGTCCATTCTTTTATGGTACATTTAATCTATCTTGTTTAACTACAATGTCTACCATTTATTTTGCAAATAAATGTTCTGTTCTTAGTACTTTAACTCTGTAACCTCTATGAAGACACAAGGTTGATTGTCTCCTTCAGTGGCAAAGAACCACAATTAAGGCAAAGAATGTCAAGCCCACTGCTCTTTCCCTAGACTTAAAATAGCATGGAGCAGAAACTCTAGTTATGTTCTTCAATCTCTGAAGATTCAGCTAACAAATATTGGACATCTTGTACGCACTGGGGTACAGAGCAGGGCAGAAAATATTTAAAAATCCGTGCCTACGGCTAAGTGCTTGCCTAGCACGCACAAAGTCCTGGGTTTCATTCCTAGCAATGTATAAACCGGGTGTGCTGGTGCACGCCTTTAATCTCATTACTCAGGAGATGAAGGCAGGAGGAAAAGTTCAAGATCATTCTTAATTATAGACATTGTGTGCTCCCTCCCCCTACAACGGGAATCCAAAATCCAAGCCCAGAGCAACTTATATCGGGGCACTCAATTAGCCAGCCATCATATTTCATTTGGTCCTTTGCAAGCTGGGAAGTGAGGACCACCCAGTTTGGCAGAGAAGGATACTGAGGATTACGTGAGGCTGAGATCACTAGGATCATTAGTGGGCGTGAGGATTAGCATTCTAACCCAGGCCTGAGCTGTGAATCAATCAAACCGAAGCCATTCATCCAATCACCATAAACTGCCGGCGTGGAGTTACTATGCAGGTCAGACGCCGAGCGGGGTTTGCGGAGTGCGGACGACTCGCGAGGGCCCTCTGTGCAAGTCGCGGGATTTTGGCGCGCTCTTTTTGTTGGTTGGGTGTTCTCGCCGGTGATTGGTTCCGGGCTGTCGCGGCTGCTGGGTCGACCTCGGTTGTACAGAGGCGGCGCAGCCTTCGGCTGGCCTCCTGGGGGATGGGCCACCAGGAATCTCCACTGACCAGAGCTGCGGCAGGAGGTGCAGCTTACATAAAGAGGTTACGTAAAGCGCTCAGCTGGCGCGAACTCGAGGACGGACACGGGAATCTGGAAGCCGAGGCCTCCCCCGGGAGCGTTGCTGTCACTCCAGGAGCAGCGCCGCGACCGGCATCACGTCCCGCCCGGTTCACCGCCTCGCGCCCTACTCGGCTCGGCAGACAACCCCGGCTCGGAACGGACCATCCTCCGGTGCGGGCTCCAGGGGGGAACCGGTCCGCCCGGAAGTGGAGGAGCGCCGGCCAGGTAAGAGTGAAGGGAAGGTCGAAGAGGGAGACCCCAGCACACCACAGCACTCGGGGACGGCCGTCGGGGTCTCGGCTGGTTCTCGGAAGCCCAACTTTTTGCCAGTCTCCACCCGCTATCCCCAGAGGCTTGGGTCGACCCACTGGGCTCGGTTGGGTTTAATTCAAAAGCACTGTTTACACCGGGAGAGCTCGGGGTAGGACACGGAGAGGGGCTGTTGGGAGGGCGCTGAGCACCGGGAAAGTTTAAGCAGGCCGAGCCGCCTCGGAAGACGGTTGTCCTAGATGGTGAAGGCCCTTACTGCTTTTTCCCCCCTACCCTTTGACGGATAAATCAATGGAGAAAGGGGACGGTTTGTGTTTCGGCTTCCGGTCCTCCCTCTGTACTTCCCGGTGGTTCCGTCTTTCCCGCTTTCCTTTCCCCTCCCCCGATCAATCCGAGGCGGTGGCTCCTTCTTAAAGGGGCCGTGACCGGCGGCGGCGGAGGTGGGACGCTGGACACTTTCAGGTCCTTGTCTGCCCTTCTCCGCCTGGTGGTTTTAACTGATTCTTTCGCCCTCAGATCACAATCCAAGGTACCGCTCCTCCGCATCTCGGGGCTAGACGGAGGGATGAGGCAGGGGGGGCCCGGGCGGCGCCGTTGCTGCTCCCCCCGCCTCCCGCAGCCATGGAAACGGGGAAGGAGAACGGAGCCCGCAGAGGGACAAAAAGCCCGGAGCGGAAAAGGCGAAGCCCAGTGCAGCGGGTGCTTTGCGCGAAGCTGAGGCCGGCGGCCCAGGCCATGGATCCCGCTATGGTCGAGGCCCCGGGCGAGGCCTTCCTGGCCCGGCGGCGGCCAGAGGGAGGCGGCGGTGGTGGTCCCGCGCGACCGCGCTACAGCCTCTTAGCGGAGATCGGGCGCGGCAGCTACGGTGTGGTTTATGAGGCTGTGGCTGGACGTAGTGGGGCCAGGGTGGCAGTCAAGAAGATCCGCTGCGACGCCCCCGAGAACGTGGAATTGGCGCTAGCAGAATTCTGGGCCCTGACCAGTCTCAAGCGCCGGCACCAGAATATCGTGCAGTTTGAGGAGTGCGTCCTGCAGCGCAACGGGTTAGCCCAGCGCATGAGTCACGGCAACAAGAACTCACAGCTGTACCTGCGCCTGGTGGAGACTTCACTCAAAGGTAGAATACAGTAGGGAGTCCTGCCCTCTCCTGGACCCCCTTGTTCTGAGAACCATTCAGCCCCAGTAACTGTCTCTGGCACACCCAGGCCCTTGCCCTGACTTTAGGACCTTCTCTGCTCCGAATGCTGCAAAATCAGTATGTTTACTATCATTCCTTAGCAAGCTCACTAAGTGTTCCATGATCGCTCTTGTACTCAGTAGGTGTGAGCTGTAAGTCTAGCATTTTAAAGAGGAATGACGAGTAGGATTCAAAAGTTGTTGGCAGAACTGCAGAGTCCCCAGATGTCTTTCAAAACATTGAGGAAAATAAATCTTAGCGGACCCACCCACCCACCATGCTCTCCTGGGTTTTAGTTTCCTGATACCATCCAGCTCCATTCCCAAATTCTTGCTTCCAAGTGTGGTTTCCTCTGAGAATCCCAACCCTTCACCCCAGGGCAGACAATCATTCAGTTGGTTCTCGCTTAGTCCCGGAGGTGTGCAGGTAAATAACTCACACAGAGTAATAACCCCCACAGGTGGGCCAAGAACTTCGGATAACAAAACAGGTTACGTCTTTTCCTGCTATTTTACTATCTCGGTAGTTTTCATAACCTCTAGGGATGACAGAGACGTGGTTTTGTAGACAGTGTTCCTAGGTGAACTGTAAGAGGTGAGGGGCAGGCAGTGGACTAGGTAAGGCCGAGGTTTCCTGGGGCGAAGTTGCGGAATCTGAATCTCAACTCTAACCTGAGCTCTAAACAGTTTAGTTACTCTCTGTAAGAGTAAGTTCTGTCTCCATTCTAGAAATAGAGAAACTGAAGCTTAGAGGGGAACAAACACAACTTGATGGACCTCAGCTTGGAAGGGGTGGGGCTCCTGACTTCAGGTTTTTCTGTCCCTTGAAGCAGAAATGTTTTGAATCCAGACTGATTTGTCCTCAAAGTACTGTAATGCTGCCTTTCCTACCTAAGATTGACCTTAAAAGAATGGGCAGGATTAGATAGGGGTATTTCCTAACATCTTTATGTAGTGTCTTTCGGATTTGCTGTAAGATCCCGGGAGAAGCCCTTGTAGAGTTTTGAAGTAACTTAACAGCGGATTGGCTGGTGAGATCTAATTCTCTGGGGGCCCTTTCCCCTCCTGTTTATCCATTCTGAAAAGGACATCATTTTCCAGCAGGATGGATGCTTTTTCTGTTTTAAAGACTTAGAGTTTTCCTCTTTGCCTGCATTCTCATCCCTTATTTTCTTAGTCTTTTTTTATACACCAATTTCTTGATGTGTGCAAATGAATGAAGCACACTTTGTGAGTGGTTCATACTTCAACAGCCTGGAGTTCGGGGCTTACATGCAGTCCTGGGTTGTCCTGAACTGATACATGACACTGGACATGAAAGCCCATGCGAGTCCCTGTAAGATGGGTATCTCTGTCATGAGGTTGTTCTGCATGCTGGGGACGTCTGTAATATTCCCTAAGGAATTCACTGCCACATTAGCTTTGGATGACTTTGAATTCCTTCCATCTTCATCCTCTTAGAGATTCGGGTTCTTATTGAAGTTTCCAAACCCTGGCTTTGGACCACATTTCCTGTGTGGTCAGAATAGTAGGTTGAAGGCAATGCTAGGTTTTTCAACTTCATTTGGCAGCTAAAACTAGAGAAATTAATTTTTCCCCCTTTGGACCACATACTTAATATTGTTTATTTTAGTTTGGAGTCTTAATATGCATTGCCTCTGTTTATGAAAATGACAATGAAATTTAATGTCATATGCCAGCTTAGCAAAGAAAATAGTACCTAGCCAGCTTTTGCTTGCTAACTCTAAAAGTATCTGTCCTATGGCCCTGGGTCTTTAGCATGCTACCCAGTGATATCAGAGCTGAAAGGAATTCCTGAGATAACCAGGGATAACTTTCCTTAAACAGAAAAGTTCTTTACAACCTTTCATTGCCCTGTTTCTTGTAATTCAGAATTATTTTGAGATAGGCCAAATTATTGCCTACATTTTTTTTGCTTGTTTGTTTGTTTTATTGAGAAAGGGTTTCTCTAGCTTTGGAGCTTGTCCTGGAACTCACTCTGTAGATCAGGCTGATCTTGACTCACAGAGATCCACCTGTCCCAGCCTCCCGTGTACTGGGATTAAAGGCGTGTACCACCACCACCCACCAATTGGCATCTTTCAAACATACTTTTTTTTTTTTTTAAACTGCAAACCTCTGGTAGTATTGGAAGGGAAAAAAAAAGATAAAACACATTATGGATATTTGAAAAGTTCGAAGGCATAAATAGTAATCAGGGTCATTCTTGAGTGTGAGGGGTTAGCTCATTCACCAGGGCTTTGTAGAGAAAATGAAGAGAAAAAGAGAAAAAAGAGTTAGCAGGAAAGGTGATCTTGAAAGGATCTTGAAAGTGAGTGGCCAGGCCTTAAATGGCAGAGTACTAGAGCAACAAAATAATTATTTCCCCCTCTTCCCTCAACTTCTAGTGAATACACAGAAAACAATTTTATAGTTTACAGAAATAACAGGATATACAAATAAGTACCCATAATAAATTAAAAAAAAACAATTTTGAAAAACTATGTTCTTGGTCATATCTCACTCTGTTAGCTTCTGTGTATCAAATTCATCTCTTCTGAGCATGGACCGAATGAGTGTTATCCAGAGTATAGTACAGTCAGAATCTCAAATCCCTCCTTTAGCCTTTTGTGGGGGCATACATTATGGGGGTAGAGTCTCAGGTAGCTCAGGCTGAGCTCAGATTTACTATGTAGCCATGACTTTGAACTAAGGACACTCTGCCTTGAGCACTAGGGCTAAAGGTATATGCCATCATAGTTGGTTTATGTGTTGTTGATGATTATACCTAGGACTCTGTGCATACTGGGTAGACTCTCCCAACAGCGGTCAGTCCCTAGCCCTTAGCCTGTTTCACAAGAAAGAAAAAGGAGCTCTGAAAGGAGGGCAGAATTTGCCTGAAATGAAATAGTGGCAAATACCAACCAGCTTTATGGCTTTAGAAATGTATTACCAGCCCTGTAAATTTGATGGATGGGTTAGTAACTGTGTCTTCTACTTTGAAGTCCTTTAATGAAAAGGGAACTAAGGCATCAACAGTTGCTTTTACCACCTAGTTTTCCTTTTCCATCGCTAGAAACCCGTCCTGATACCTACCTAAACAAAGCTTAAGGTTATTGCCAGTTAGAAGATAGCAAGCAAGCCGCACTTTTTTGCACCCAGGAATTTGTTGCCCTAGTCTAAATTCTTCTGACAAATAGGTAAAGATTGACTCCATGTATACTAAATACATAAATTCTGCATTAATTTTCATAGATATTTAGATGAGCTGGGAGGCCAGCTTGTTATAAGCTGTGATGTCTATTCCAAATGCTTTTGGTAGCACAAGGTAGGTCTGACCTGGGCCTTTGGGCAGCAGCCCTTGCTGCATATCAATGCTGCTGTAAGCCAGGCTGCTGTTTAAGAGGCTTTTGCAGGCTTTCCTTTATAAGACCTGTACACCTAAGTGATTATGCTGCAAGGTCACAGTGGTGGCTTCCTAATAAACAGGTTCTTGGTGAGAATTTTATTAGTGACCTAGTGAAGCAGGAACTGAAGTAGCTGACATGAGACCTAGTGTAGGGGACCTGAGTCTGGAAATGAATTAACTGCAAATTTCCTGGCCATGGAAACCAACCTAAGGGGTTCTGAGCAGGGTTGCCATCTTTTGCCCAGGCTTCAGCAAAGCAACTCAGAATTCTCTACTTCTGTGGCTTGACCTTGGAATTTATTTATCTCTTTATTTTGAGACAAGGTTTCTCTGTAGCTTTGGTGCCTGTCCTGAAACTAGCTCTGCCTGCCTCTGCCTCCCAGGTTCTGGAATTAAAGGCTTGAGCCACCACCGCCAGGCTTGACCTTGGAATATAGAGACCCTCCAGGGTTCCCGTACAGACCTGGCTTGAGTTGTCTTTTTTTTTTTTTTTTTTTTTTTTTTGGTTTTTCGAGACAGGGTTTCTCTGTTGGTGCCCGTCCTGGAACTAGCTCTTGTAGACCAGGCTGGCCTCGAACTCCCAGAGATCCGCCTGCCTCTGTCTCCCGAGTGCTGGGATTAAAGGCGTGTCCCACCACCGCCCGGCTAGAGTTGTCTTTTAACTGTTAAGGAGTATGCTTGAGAATGTAGCTTCAAGTTCAGATAGTGTTTTGTTGTTGTTTTGGTTGTAAAATGTGTGTAATTATACTTTACTAATAGGATTTAATACTAATGTATTAATACATCCTAATTGCTACTGTTTGTGTTGAATTATGTCTTATCGGTGCTTACTGCACTACTTTCTCTTGGTGCCTTCCACATATCTCAGTAGCCAAAGACACTGCACCTGCTTTCTGACCTGTTCTTGGATGCCTTGGGGCAATTGCACAGACTTTTCTCTTGCTTCTGAGTGTTTTCCTTCTATGTAGGGATTTTAGGAACCAGCCCCAGGAGATAGAAGCCACCCTGGTTAATTGGGTTGCATTGGGTAAGACTTTTTATAGGGTAAACTCTCAGGGAGAGCTTACCTTCCCTCGTAGAGTATCAGTTCACCTTGAATTTTCCCTTCAGCCCTATCCTTAGGGCTAGGGATGCTCTCGAGTGACTCAAATTCTCCATCCTTATTTAGTTGCATCCTGACGAGGAGCTCTCACAAAGCACATTTAAGTCCATCGAAATCCTGCACCATAAAAAGGAATCTCTATTTCCTATAGTTGGATAATCCAGCACCAGGGACTTGATGAAGCTTAAGTTGTTTGGTGTATGCAAGAGCCTGCATATAAGGAGCTTGTGTAGCGAGAAAAATGGGTATTTGAGTGTGAAATTGCTGCTAGCACCATGAAACAGTAGAGCTTTGAGTGAGGACTTCTGAATCTTCCCCCAGTTAGCTGTCAGACTATAGACAAATAGTTAATCTCTTGAGCCTCAGTCTTCTCACCTGAAAGTAGGGTGTAATTATCAGGATTAAGGGTGTAGTTATCAGGATTACAGTTTGGAGCAGAAACAGTTGGAGTGAATGCTTTGAATTCTTCGATTATCACAGGAGATTAGTTACTAAATTCTGATGAAAACCTTTAAATCTTTCTCCCTGTCCCTTTCCAGCTTCCTCCCTTCACTGTCCTCATTCAGTTTCAGAGCCTCCTGATGATTTAGCCTCTCAGCCTTCATCCATTGTCCACGATAGGCCCTAGCACAACCTCACCTCTGGTCCAGCTAGCATGTAAAAATGTGGTGTGTCCTAAATTTCCTATTTTGCCTTTCTTTTTTTTTATTTTATTTTATTTTATTTTTAGCTGAGGACTGAACCCAGGGCCTTGTGCTTGGCACTCTATCACTGAGCTAAATCCCCAACTAAATTTTCTATTTTGAGTAACATGTAACAATCTATGGCCTGTGTGGTACTGGGAAATAATTTCCAAGGTGAGTGTGGCTGCTCATCTGTAATTCAAGTACTGCGGATAACCTGGATGGATACATATCAGGACTGTCTCAAAAACAAACAAATATCGGGGCTGGAGAGACAGTGCAGAGGCTAACAGGATTTCTTCCGGAGGACCTTAGTTTGGTTCCCATCGTCCATGTCAGGTGGCTTATAACTGCCTGTAACTCCGACACCGGGGAACATAAATGCCCTCTCTGGCTTCTGCAGTTGCATGCCACCCTTCCCCAACCCCCTCATCCCCATTTTTTTTTTTTTTGAGGGACCTGAGTTTGGATGCTAATGAGGATGTTAGTGATGGTCAGTAGATAATTCTCCAAAAGTATTTTGTAATCTGCAAAATTTGTTCCACACCTGTGACTTAGTTCATTGGAACTGTCAGGTAATGTTAAGTAATCAAATTTGATGGGTAAGACTTCTGAAGCTCAGAGTTCAGGGATTTTCCTAAGGTTCTGGTTGTCTACCATTTGTGCTAATGAGCTAATAATTCATTAGACTAGAGGGTCTAATGTTGGGGTCTGCAGTCACTCAGACTCTATTCCTGGTCTCTGCTTGCCTTGTTCTCTTTATTCGACTTGCTTTTCCATAGACATTCACTCAATACCAGACATGTTTGAGTCTTGGTCATGAGTTAGCAGAGGCCCAGGCAGGTAGTCTGCTTGAAGGAAGGACTGGAATCCTAATACGTCTCTTCTGTGTTCCGGTGAACAGCTGGGACTTGTGCATGAAAAGATGCTGCAGAAAGCCGGGCGGTGGTGGCGCACGCCTTTAATCCCAGCACTTGAGAGGCAGAGGCAGGCGGATCTCTGGGCCAGCCTGGTCTACAAGAGCTAGTTCCAGGACAGGCTCCAAAGCCACAGAGAAACCCTGTCTCGAAAAAACAAACAACAACAACAACAAAAAACAAACAAACAAACAAAAAAAACGAAAAGAAGCTGCAGGAAAGCATGCTTCCCCTGAAGGAAGCCCAGACCCTTGCCTGTTCAGAAAAGTAATCCTGCAGTTTTTCCATGTGTCTTGGTCAGTGATGTTGCATGGATTCTGAGAATGCTGCTTCTGCCTAGCTTTTCTCTCAAATGGCTCCTCTTGGATCTGCATCTTCAGGCTCCGTCTGCCCCACCCATAGACTAGCTTAGGACACTTTTTACCTAACGTTTTTCTCTTCCTGGATTCTTTTGTTGTTTTTGCCTCCCCCAGACCGGTTTCTCTCTGTAGCTCTGGCTGTCCTGGAACTCACTTTGTAGACCAGGCTGGCTTCAAACTCTCAGAGCTCCACCTGCCTCTGCCTACTGAGTGCTGGGACTAAAGGCATACGCCACCACTGCCTGGCTCCTTTTCCTAGATTCTTATAACCTAGAACTGTGTTCATTCCTTTGGCCAACTTGTTTTCTTTTATTCCCCTTAGTTACCATAGTTACCAGCTTTGTGTATTAAATAATAATTTCTCTATCCATGTCTCTTATTAGATGTTTTGTTGCTATCTGATGTGGTCTTTGCAGGAGGAATTTGATGGCTTTCTTCCCTGGCTGTACTGTCAGGGAACATTTCTTGCTGTCCTTTTTCTGTCTGTTTCTTTTACCATCTAGATGGGTTTGAGCTTCAGATTGTGGCTTTATTTTTCAATTTTTTTTTTTTTTTAGGTAGACTCAGCTTGCTTGCGAGCGACCAAAAAGAGGATTAAAGAGCAGGGGGTCAGGGTGAGGGAACAGTTCAACACAGATTGTAAAATGAGGCCATATGCCCTGAACTGGTTCTTTCAGTATTACTTTGATTGTGACTAATATAACCAAACTATACAATTACAAGGGAAGTGAGGTCTGTCAGATTGTGGTTAAAACCAATAGCTTTTGTCATGTATTCTGTGTCTCTGGCTTTGGTAGGCTTTGCCTTAGTCACTTAAGCAGAGACTGATCTGGCTTATTGAGTCACTGTGTAGCAAATGGGTAGGAAAATGAGCCTCCTTCCAGAGGCTGAGGAAGTGTTAGCCTGTCTTTTGGGACATAGCATACTCTGAGCTACGGGGCCTGTTTTAAGATCTCGACTCACTTAACAAATGACCAGCCTGTAGTCTGTTTGTCTTCCTTCCTCCTCTTTTTGTTTTGTTTTTGAGACAAGGTCTCAACTGTGTAGCCCTTGGCTGTCCTGGAACTTGCTATGTAGACAAGGCTGGTTTTGTACTCCAGAGAGCTGCCTGCCTCTGCCTCCTAAGTGTTATCATTAAAGGCGTGTGGTCTGCACACATAGAATGGTCTTCTTTTTGTCAAAATAAGACATCTGCTTTTTTGGACTTAGCTGTAGGGCATTTATCATGTAATAACTTTCACAAAAGGACTCTGTTTCATCAGTTGCTTTATAAACAATGTTGGGATTGACAAGAAAGTGCCAGTCACCAGCTTTCCTGGTTTTGAACCCCACACCCAATACTGCCTGTGCATCCGCTTCAGATCTCACTGTTTCATCGGGTTATGTTTTCCTGCCCAGATCTCCCATTTATTAGACCGTCCTGGTCCACTTGTCCCTGTGTCCATGTCTTTTTCATCTCTCCCTGGAGTTCTTGCATGTGTGCTGATCTTTGATAGAAGTTGACCTTATTACCAGCATTCCACTTACGATAATTGCTGTCAGGAACCTGTGCAACCAAGCCTCAGAGAGCCAGAGGCTTGGTACAGACCTAGCTTGGACTAGGCATATGGTGAACTAGCAGAAGGTGTGCATGGGTTGGAGTGTACATCTGAAATAAAATTGTAATGTCATTGTGTTTGTGTTAATGCAAATGCTTAAACACATCAGGAAAGAAGAGAGCAAAGAACATGTGCTGGGTATGGATTAGCTGTCGGAAAAGCTGACCCAGTACTGAATGGTAATAGCAGAAACAGCCCACACTTCACAAAGCTTTTCTGTATGCTTCTTATTCTTATCATTTCAGCATCCCTACAAAGAATAGATAGGCTTGCTGGATGGTGGTAGCACATGCCTTTAATCCCAGGAGTTAGAGGCAGGATCTCTGTGAGTTCGAGGCCAACCTGGTCTACAAGAACTAGTTCCAGGACAGTTAGGACTGTTTCACAAAGAAACCTTGTCTCGAAAAAAAACCAATAAATAAATAAATAAATTTTAAAAAAGATAGGCTTGTACACCAGTTTGAAAAATATAAATAAACAAAATGACCTCAAAACCAACTAGATAACAGTAAATAAGTTCTTAAATTCGAACCCTAGGTGCTTGACACCAGGCCCTAATACCTCTGCCATACCTTGACTTGTTCTGTTTGGGTAGAAGTGGACTGTGTATAGAATTTGCTTGGTGCCAGTTGGATCGGTCCTCTCGGCACAGATACTTATCACCGTCTTCTTTCTTTACTCTAGTGCTGTGAATGTCCACTCAAGCTCTTTCCTGTCCTTTGGTTTAGGAGAAAGGATCCTGGGCTATGCTGAGGAGCCCTGCTATCTCTGGTTTGTCATGGAGTACTGTGAAGGTGGAGACCTCAATCAGTATGTCCTGTCCCGGAGACCAGACCCAGCCACCAACAAAAGCTTCATGCTACAGCTTACAAGCGCTATTGCCTTCCTGCACAAAAACCACATCGTGCACAGGGACTTAAAGCCAGACAACATCCTCATCACAGAACGGTCTGGCACCCCCATCCTCAAGGTAGCAGACTTTGGACTGAGCAAGGTCTGTGCAGGGCTGGCACCTCGAGGCAAAGAGGGCAATCAAGATAACAAAAATGTGAATGTGAATAAGTACTGGCTGTCCTCAGCTTGTGGCTCAGACTTCTACATGGCTCCTGAAGTCTGGGAGGGACACTATACAGCCAAGGCGGACATCTTTGCCCTGGGCATTATCATCTGGGCAATGATAGAAAGAATTACTTTTATTGACTCTGAAACCAAGAAGGAGCTCCTGGGGACCTACATTAAACAAGGGACTGAGATCGTCCCTGTTGGTGAGGCGCTGCTAGAAAACCCAAAGATGGAGTTGCATATCCCCCAGAAACGTAGGACTTCCATGTCTGAGGGTGTGAAGCAGCTCTTGAAAGACATGTTAGCTGCTAACCCACAGGACCGACCTGATGCTTTTGAACTTGAAACCCGAATGGACCAGGTCACATGTGCTGCTTAACTCCAGGGCTGAACGTCTTGGTGTTTTAAACTAGGTGAGTGCTTTCTTGTTATTGTGCATACACACTCCCTGGGCTGGTTGTGTGTCCTGTACTTGTTATTGTGCATACACACTCTCTGGGCTGGTTGTGTGTTCTGTACTGGGTTGGACCCTGGAGCTGTAGAGAAGATGCAAGGCCAGGAAGAAATAAGTCTTGTTGCTGCAGGTTGGCCCCCAAATCTTGGTGAGTGGAGATAATTCAGATTATTTGAGTGCAGAATGAGAAGTGAAATCTTTAAGAGGAAATTATATGAGGCGGAATTTCCCGAGATCTTTAGAAACACCTTTTCTTTTTAGCAAATAATAAATTCTCCATGCAAAATGATGCTGAAAGGAATGCAGTTTTCAGAGAAGGAACTTTGTCCCACCTGTGTTTTTGCTGTTCATCTATCAGTTCTGTCCACATGGGACCTGATGCTGGAGGACTTGGAGAGAATAGGCCAATTGGGTTTAGTGTGGAATATAGATAATAGAGATGAAAGGACAGGGACCAGCTAGGATAAAGAACAGAGTATCCAGAGATGTTTGATTTTTCTACCCAGAACAGTTAGACTAGACCAGAGACTGAGGTGTGGACAAGACAGGGTATTAGAAATTGACCACCATATATGTGAGACATTACACATACTGTAAGTCATTCTTCCCATTTCCCATTAAATTAAGGGTAGGTATATCTTACCTAGTTTATCTGTCCCCTTGCCCTGGATTACCAAGGTGACAAGTAGAAATAAGCTGTACTTAGAGTTTGCTGATGTCTTGAGATGCAGTAGTGGGGGGGTGCTGGTTTCATCACCACAGGGATAGGCCAGGGGCACAGGCTTCGCTGTTCCTCCATACCTCTGCAGGCGCTGACTTGTACTGAGCCGAGCAGCTTGCACCTGTCTTGTTCTCAGTGGAGCTGGCTGGCTAGTTATGCTTTCATTGTATTTCTTACCATAGCTTTCTGTTTCCATCTCAGCCTTTGCATTTCAAAAAGACCTCTTAGAATTCAGATTTTTCTTGTATAAGAGAAAGGTTGCATTGGGAAAAGGACCTGAATTTAGGTTAGGATTATGTATTGTCTCAATTGAGATCTGGATCCTTACTTGGATTAGCACGAGATTTGTACTGATTTACAGAGCAAAGTTCTATAGCTAAAGAGTAGAGACTTCATCTAAAAGAAATACGTGACCTTGAGAGGAAGGGGGGAAAGGTTAGGGACTTGTTTTTGGGTGCTCTTTGGTGACTAGTCATTGCTTTGTCGTCATGCCAATTTGACTGGCCCGTTTTGCCCTGTCCTAGCAGAACACTTTGAGTTGTGGGCCTGACCCAGCTCTGTGCCTGGTGCCTCAGGTTTCAGTCATGTTGTTGAGCCATATCTGCTTAGCTAGACACTCAGAGGCTAGAGCTAGAAAGGGCCTTCCACCTAGTTCCCCCTCCCATTGCCAGACTAATGCCAGTGTTGTTATTGAGAAACATTTTGCTAGCTAGATACTGTTTCAGGCATAAATGATACAATAATGGGCAAAACCAAAACTACACTTTCAAAGTTCACATTTCATTGTGAAAACGGGCTGTCAACACAGGTCTTCTGTTAGGAAAGGCTAAGTGCTGTGTATAGGTAGGGTGTTTTAGACAGACAAGATCAGGGCCACGCCCCCCACATTTCTTCTCCCCAACAGTGCCCTCTGAGCACATGAGAATAGTTGAGAGAGAGCATCTTGAAGACTTTGGGGGAGGGACTGTCTCAATGATAGTTAGTGTTATACTGATCTGAAAATTGGATAGTGAGCTAGGAGAGGAGGATGTATGTACAAAACCAAAACGGAGTCAAGTAAGCATTTTGTGAGTCAGGACAGGGTGATTGGCCCTGGAAGCTGTGGCACCTGACCTAGGTGCCAGGACCCAAACGCAGCTCCTTGGGAAGAGCAGAGGCCGCTTAACTACTGAGCGCTCTCTCCAGTCCTAAGAAGCATTTTTAAAGTTCTTTTCAGGTGAATGATTGGATTAATAACAATATACAAGTTAAATATTGTCTTAATTATGTTTTATGAAAGATAACTCTTTTCAAAAACTAAAACCATGTGACTAGCATGGTTTTTGCAAATCTGTTTAATTCTTGCCTTGATCATCTCATTGGCTTCTTCATTATAACATGGTATAGACAGCTCATCATGTAACTTCTGGAATACTCCACGAAAGTGGAAAACATAAATGCTATCCTATTGTCCTCATGAAAAATACAGCTTCATAAATTCCCAGACTAGACGGCGGGCTGAGAAGCAGCAATGCAGATGGCTCTTGCTGAGGAATTTTGCTGTGAAGAGGAACTGAGAAGTGTGTGGTAGTTAGAACCCTACAGAGAAAGGAATTTGTCCCAAATGAAGGGACAGAACTTGAATACCCTGGTTTCTAGGTAACTTTCTGTTAGACTTGTTGTGGCTGGAGAATTTAAGTATACTTAACCCTAGTACCAACATGAAAAGATGTTATTCAGCTGACACTCAGGTAGGTGCTGAATGAGGAGTTAATTGTTGCTGTTTCTGTAACAGTGAACAGAGGGAGAGACTGCCCTTTGGTCTGGAAAGGTAGAATTCCTATGGAGAGAGAATTGGCTGCAAATACTGTGGGGATTTAGTCTTTTTTTCTCTGGTTTATTGGCTACATGATCATCGGGTAGAGTATTTTGCCACTCTGGGCCTTGGTTTTATTACCCACAAAATGAAATGAACCATGCCTATTCTAGGGGGTGCCCCAAACAAATTGTTTCAGTCAAACACTAGGTTTTAGGTGTGTACTCAGCTGAGGTGGAGGCTCGCTGGTGCTTAGTAGCTTTCTTCTGTAAGAACATTGGGTGGTTTGCCTTTACAACAAAGCCAGCTTGTCTTGTCGATTGTTCTGGAAAGGCACAGTCTGTATTTAATGAGTGCTCAATAAGGCCTGTCTTTCTCCCTTGTCACTTTTAGAAGAGTATTTTTAGTGAATCTTATCAGCCGCAAGCCTTATCCCAAGCAGGAAGCCAGCCAAACTGATGCTCCTGGTGCCATCGCCAAACTGTACCAGGGAAGGTGCTGTGACATGAGCACCGCTGTGTTAATGACGAAGCCCATGGTCCAGTACACAAATGTTTTATTAGGGCCTTTTGAAGCCACACTCTGGGTGATGTATATTTGGAATAGACAGCTAAAGCCTGCTGAAGGAAATCAGATACCAATGTGACCCAAGGTGCCTGTGAAGGGGTGGGGTCATAGAAAATATTCTTCACTCCATCTGAGGTCTTGGTAGTTGCTTAACATTGAAGAATTAGTCCTGGTTTTTGTTTTTTTGAAGGTCATAGAGCTAATAAGGTGTATAGATTTTAACTCAAGTCTTAAGATATCTTCATAGTTGAATTCAGTGAATAATTTAGCATGGACCAGCCTAACTTTGGCTGTCTAGCTCTAAGCATTCTGAAGTGCAGGCAAGGGCAAGAGAACTTAGTAGTTTTCCCTTGGAAGGTAGTTTCTTCTGTGAGAGTTAGTGTCCTGATCCAAGTCAGGCCTCAAGGAAAGGTGTGGTTGCTAAAGGGCCAAGGCCTTTGGTTTCTGTCCCAGAAGCTGATTTAGCCACAGTCTCTGGAGTATTGAATTACACACACACGCACAGCCTGTGGGGTAGGGGTAGGAGGAGGGACTTGCCACTCTGTGGCAAAAGTACATTATTGCCTCCATAAGAAGTATGAGGCATTTATTTAAGCAGAAAGAGGATTCATTGATTAACATTTTTTTTTCTCTTGGGGGTGGGGTTCAGGCAGACTTGGAACTTGGCTTTTCTGTCTTGACCTCTTTTAAGTCACTGTCTGTAGCAGGGTGAGGGCTGTATCTTAACTGGCTCTCACTAGCACTTCACAGAGCTGTGCCAAGAGAAAACTTGGGGAGGGGGGGAATTGTCAATTTTAGTTTTTTTTTTTGTTCCAGGAAATAGAACTTGCCTTTGACTGTGATGACTTTGTGATTGCTTAGGTACTAATGGCACACACATGTCTCTTGGGGCCTTATCTTTCTAGGTGTTTTGGAGTTTTCCTTCCAGATGGGGAAGGCTGGTATCAGGTCCAGGCAGCTTCCTGGGGCATCCTGTTGCCCCCTCTTGATGGCTCCTGCTCTCAAACTGGAGGAAGCTGAGCTGCCAGCCCTGTAATGGGTTGTAGACCCACCCGGGTGGCCTTTGTTTCTGCCCTGGGGCTGTTGGTAGCAAGGCCCAGATGCTGCTCACATGGCTCTCTCTGGCATCCTTGATTCAACCCAGCAGAGATCGCATCCCTTGGGCAAATCTGAGGGATTCTGATAATCTTCCAACTGCCAGCAAAGCTGTCCGAAGGTTTAGCTTTCTTCCAACTCCCATCTTTTGGTACCCCAGGGACATGAAGACCCTCCAACTGACTGAAGTAATAACTTCATGTTATCAATGAAGCCTACTTTGGGGAGGGGGGCTGTGAGTTAGGACCAATGGCCCTTCATTTATATCCCTGAATTAACTTATCCAGGGAGTAAGTTTTCATTGTTAGGTACTTACTGTTTTACATCATCTGCCTAGTTAGGTGCTAGTCCTCATTCTGTACATGAGAGAGCAGCAGTTGATTAAGAGTCAGAATCTGATACAATGTGTGTGGTGGAGGCTCCATCCTTCCATTCTTCAGTCTCTTGAAAACCACGTTTGTGTGGGTTCATGCTGAGGAGGTGGTGGGAAACACTGTGCTGAGAGCCCTGCTCTTGGCTCTGCACCCCACAGCAGGATGACCAGCCCAGCCCTTGCATTAGGTGATGTCTGCCTGTGTACAGATTTCTTCAGGTTACTCTGACACTGCTCTAGACATCGACAGGGGAGGGGCTAGGATAGAGACACCCATATAACCAAGAAGGTTCTCGTTTAAGTAGTGCAGTAGCCCCTTGAGAAAAGAGAATCCTGGCTGAAGCCTATTCCCAAGATTGAGCCAGAGATTTCAGGTAGCTGAGGACCCAAAGCAGAACGGCAGTGTTAATAATTCTCAGCGACGGACAAATCTCCCAACTCTATCAAATCCCCACTGAAGCTTCAGGTGCCATCATTTTTGTCTGCTCTGATGGGTGGGGCTGCCTGCAGCCCTGTGTTGAAAGATTCTGGGGCCAAGTCAGGTTTGGTAGGGGAGCCATCTTAGTACCTGGCAGGCAGTTGCCCATTGGTGACACTGGTCATTTGGAATTCAGCGTTGTCTCCTGAGAACTTGCAGTTTAGTTGTAGATGATGACTCTGGAGAGCAGGGAAGCCTTTGTGAGAAATCTTAGGGCTGGTTCTTGAGGGAGTTTGGGAATGTCTTATCAGAGTTGGATGAGAAGCGATCGCTTGGGTATGTCCGGAGGAGGCTTTGCTCACTCAGGATACGCTGCTGTGGAAGGAAGGGAGGTGCAGTTCCTGAGCGGTGATGCTTGGGTTCAGGCCCGGGGAGAGGACCCAAGATTTTGTCTTGACAAAGTGGGCAAGAGCAGATAAGTTGCCAGCCCCTCTTTATTTTACTTAATACCTCATGATATTCCAAATCAGACAAAATAGAGACCTCTTTCAGCATTTCTAGGGCTCAGAGGCATGGCAGGTCTTAAAAATGCCAACCAAGTTTAAAATAAATCAATACTATAAAACACTGCCGTGAATTTCCCAACTTAACGGAATTTCGCTTTCAGTAAGAGGTGCCAGGGGAAAGCTGTACTCAGCCTGCAACATAAACAGGTCAGAGAGAATGCTGTATTTTGTTTCTTTGTTAAAGAAAATGATGCCTAGGGACTTGGGAAGAATGTATTAGAACCACCCAGGTACCCCATAAGGCATAGTAAGGAAGATAGAAATGCTTGTTTTCCGGCTACAAAACTAATCTTGATTTGAAGCTGGGTGAAGGAGTCTTGTGAATGATGGCTGGCTGGATTTTTTTAGTTTGTTTTCTGAGCTCAGAGGCATGGTACTATAACAGTGATGGGAGAAACAGATTGCCTATATCATGTTGGGTTTTAGTATTTATCATATTGTTCAGTAAGTAAAGCTACCAAAATGATGTGAGTCTACTGGTTGATTGTGCATCTCTGTCCATTCTCTGGGGAAAGGGACACCCTTAGCATCCAGATAGAGCTGGCACCCCTTTGCTTTTCCTTTTCTACTTTTTGGACTTGCCTAAGACATGCCCTTCTAGAAAGCTGAAGTCTAGGACAAGCCTCAGGCATTTAGGGGTGTGCTGCTGTTAGATCCTGGCAGACTGCACAGACACTGCCAGCAGGACCCAGCCCCTTGTACCAGACATAAAGAAAACTGGAAGTTGCAAGTAAGGGCTCACTCGTTTGTTGTTAGTAACCAGATTGCCTGTTTGGATCTGGTAAATGTTTGGAAGGAATTCTCGGCTTGCATGGGGCAGCAGAAATGGGTGTGAAAACTGCCACACCCCAGACAAACAGGGTGACATTTTACCTTTCTGCTTGTTCTGGGGTTTAAGCCAAGTACCTAAAGTGAAGTACAGCTGTCACCACTGACACAGTCCAGATGTCCTCCTCCCTCCCCAGACCATCTCAGGGCCGAGGTTCATTCTAGTGTGGTATAAAAAGCCTTTGGAGACACAGCACACAGCTCCTTCCCACTGTTACAGAAAACCAGAACTCCACTTGCCCACCTACTTGTAGAGATGAGATGGGGTTGGTGCTGTGGGAAGACTAAACAGGAGTCTTCTGCAACCCCATTCCTTGATGTTGGGTTAATGGAGCTATGGTGGAAGGTGATTCCAATTGACAGTCCTTGCTAAGACTCCATAAGCAAGGAATTTCCTACTAATCAGATTATAATTCTGATCAGATAGAAAGAGAGCTTCAAGCCGTCGTCACAGTCCTCTCAGCTGTCTTTAGGACACTTAAGTACAATTATCGAAAGTGTAGGGTCCTCCTTCTGTAGCTGGTGAAGAAGAGGCCTCTTTCTTTCAGCATCTTTTCACACCTTGGTTTGAATGATACACGATACAAAGGAGAGGCAGGACTTGGCAGTAGAACCCAGGAACCCCTAGGTCCTTTCCCTTTGCACTCATGAGCAGATGCATACTGGTGGTCTTGCATTTTATTGCTTGCTTTTGCAGAGGAGCAGGCCTGGGACAAGCTCACTTCTTTTTTTTTTTTTTTTTTTTTTTTTTTTTTTTTTTGTTTTGTTTTGTTTTTTCGAGACAGGGTTTCTCTGTGGTTTTGGAGCCTGTCCTGGAACTAGCTCTTGTAGACCAGGCTGGTCTCGAACTCACAGAGATCCACCTGCCTCTGCCTCCCAAGTGCTGGGATTAAAGGCGTGCGCCACCACCGCCCGGCACAAGCTCACTTCTTTATCATCACCTTGCTGAGCTTGCCTACTCAGTATTCCTTTGTGTCCTTGGTATTGCTGTCCATTCCAGACAGGAAGTGATTGAGCCCTGGCAAGGGCTAGAGCTCCAGTCCAGGCCCTCCTCCATTGAACTCCCCAGGAGAGGTCAGATAGTCAACCCCAGGGGGATCCTGAGTCCACTCAAGGCCAGTAGTAGCTCAGAGAAAAGAGTGCTGTCTTTTGTTGAGATGAGTGACAGCAACAGATGGGGCCCACTCACCTAGCCCTACTTGGAGAAGGGCGTCCTGAACTGACTGCAAATCTAAGGAGCTATCCTTGAGCCACCAGGGGCTTTGTCAGCCTAAAAAAGAGGAACTTGGTCTTGCAAATAAGGTGGGGCTTGAGAGTGGGTGGAACAGTGCCCCTAGCATTTTAGGAGGGTGGGTCCGACCTGGGGTAGAGCTCCAGTAACACACCTGGCAAGACAACCTCTGTAGAGGGCGTGAAGCTACACAGTTCACTAACCACGTCGGAGCATGGAAGCTTGCTTGCACAGTAGTGACATTTAGGGACATGCTAGGCAATCTTCGTTTAGACCGCACTCCACTTGCTGTATCAGTGGCTTTGGGCATTTCCTCTCTCTGGGCTGGTTCCCTGTGGGAAATGCTGCCTGGTGCGCACAGTAGTCTCCATCGCAGTTCAGCAGCAAAACCTCACAGTGGCAGTGCCACATTTTATCCGCGCCGTGGTATTTGTTTTTGCAAAACCTTCACAGACTGCCCTTGAGCTTCATTTTCTTTCTCCCTAATAATGTGTGGAGACTTTTCCCCAAGAAAGCCATAGACTCCTTAGAAAGAGCCCCAAGAGTTTCTCTTGGCGTGCCCGGCTTTGAGCTTTAACTGGAAGACCATATGGTCTTTCTTTTAGACCATACCATTCTGGCCTTGGGTCTTTCTTTTTATAACCACGAATTACGCTGTCACCACATGGAAGAGTGACCTCGCCTTTAGTGACAAGGACTTAGGTGACTTCCCAGTGGGAAAGTGTCCTTTGGGGAAATCCCAGGATCCCAGACTTTCCTCTGGATCCCTTTTTCTGCCAATCATAGCCACTACAGTTGAACCTGGTTCTGTGGGGCCCAACTGAGGCAGTTGGCAGTTTTTATTTCAGCCCTACACTTAAAAAGCTTGAGGAAGGGTATTATATCTACCTATCTAACTGCTGATTTTATTAGTTGTTTCTAGGAACAAAACATTGTCTCTCCTTTAGTCTTATTACATTTAGGACCTGCTTACTAGCTAAAGTGCTGCAGGAAAACACCAGCCCCAGCCCCAGACCTATTGAGTCAGGCAAGGCCAGATCAGAGGTCTCAATGAGTCCAAGTTCTCTAGCACATTCAGGATGACTCAGCGGGTGGCTCTGCCTACTGTTAGGTCACCATGGAGCCTTTTAACTCGAGACTCGTCCATTATGGCCAGTGATTCCTTCTTTTGAACATTTGGTGAACTTTTTTAATACTATTAATTTTGGCAGCACACTTTAAGGAATCAGATGGCCTAAAATAGTATTGTCAGTAGTACAGTCAATGTGACCACTGCCTTATTATGCCTTCATGTGTAAGAGCTCCCTGATTGTGTAGTTGCCATAGACTCACTTAGTGCCCCTGCGGAGCCTTCTGACACAGTAGAGGAAAAGCTGATGTGTTTTCAACAGCATGCTACTATCCTGGCTTTAAATCTGTTCATGTCCTTTCTCTCACCGGCTCCTGCCCTGACGTCTATTGGGCCTGGCAGTGGTGCTTCAAAACTGTGTTTCTTAGGGAGCAAGGTAGCTGTGGAACCAGCTTCAGATGATAGGAGAGGAGATAGAGCCCATGTCTCAATGGTGTCATACCGTTAAGAAGGGTCTCAGGTTCTGCTTGAAGACTTCAGAGAAAAGCAAAGGCTCAGCATGTTGAGCTGAGACTCGCCTCACCCTTTCTCCCTGACATGCTTCCTCAGCATCTCTGCCACACAGGCTGTACTGTTTACCTGTGCCTACTCCAGAACTGTGGGCAGTTCCTCTTGATATGGTGCCTCTGGTTAGTTTTTTGTCTGCATAAGTCAGGCTCCTGGCGGATTTGTTTCAGGATCTGAATAGTGAGATAGTCTTCCAGAAAACTGCTTCTGACTTACTGAGAGTTTGAGGCCCTCGGGGATTCTTGAACTTGTGCTACGTTCCTGAGATTAGAAGGACCTTGGATTAAAAATCCCCTCCCTGTTGTCAAGTTCTTCATTGAGCACTTGGGAAAGCAATGACACTGGAAGCCAGGCCCCTTTTTTCTCTTTCTCCTCCTGTCACCCTGTAGAGATGCTGATCCTCCACTGCTGCTGAACAGGCCTCCACAGCTAAGTGCAAGACTTAGTGTACTGCTACGGCTTAGGTGGTCGTGTGGAGGCCACATCCCTCTCAACAGGGTGGGTGTGGGATCTAGAAGACGGGAGGAAGCTGCTGTCTGTTCACAGCCACCCCTCTGACATCGTGGATTACGAACGTGGAGTTCCAGTCCTTCTAGCACTGCCAGAGCTCTGTCATTACCTCCTGAGCTACCTGCTAGCCTGGGCAAGTAAGCTATTTTAAAAACTAATTACTATTTATTTGCTTGCCATCTTACAGATAGATAGTTGCCAGCTTCTAATTTTGCTCTTGTCATGAATCATGACAGCTTTGCCACTCTGGGTTCCAGGAGCTCTTTCCACATGAGCGTTGTGTGGAATCTGCTTTCTCTTTGAGGGGATTTCTCCTGATGAGAAGTTGGAAAGAAACGGTGGAGCCAGGAACCTCTTTCTATAAGCAGTAGACTGTCTAAATGTTAGAAAAATCCATGGTCTCTGTATGCTTTGTTTCTCCTGTTCAGCTCTGATGGTGAGAGAGCCAAGGAATGGCTTAGTTCCAGAGTAGCGCAGGCATCACGGTTGGGCACAGTCCCAACTCTGTCCCTCACCAGATGTCAGAGAGTGGAGAAGTAGCCCAACCATCATAGGTGTGAATAAGCTTTCCTCCATGCACTGACTGTTCAGATGCTTGCTGTGCATGTAAGCACTGGGCAGTGGGCTAGGAGCTTAGTCACAGGCGGAAGTTCTTATAACCATATTTTCCCCTTAAAGTGCTGTCCTGTTGAATGTCTTAGAAGTACATAAATTAGTTTTATATTGCCATGTACACTAATTTGAAAGTTTCTGTCAGCCATTCAGTATATGAGCTTGTAGCATTCGTCACCACCTGGTAATTGATAGCCCTCAGGGAATTGGCAGACTCGTCTAAGGGATTGTGAGGTAGTAGAGGCTGACTGTCAGGCCTGGCGGCCCACCGCAAAGCAGCGTCCTTGTAAAGATTGTTCTTTGGACGTGCTTCCTGGGAGGAGGTACAAAGAGGGACCCGGAATGCTTGGTGACAGCTAGATGAGGAAGGAAGCAGAAGAGTGGGAGCTAAAGCCTAAAACAAAGAAACTCTCACCTCGGGAAGGCTGACTCCAGACCAAGTTGTAAATTTTGCTTTAACAAAATGACTATTGGGAAACTGGACATGGTAGTGCCTGCCTGTAATTCTAGCACTGAAGAGGCAGGAGGATTGTCTCTGGGATCATTATGGCAGAGATATATGTGCTGTGAACAGAGCTCACCACCGTTAATCCTTCCACCAATATAGAAGATATGAGATAGTTCCTGAATTAAGCCTTGATGAGTGAATTCTAGGCTAGTCATGATGACTCTTACTTGTAATCCCAGTACTCAGGGAGGATAAGGTGGTCTTTACCTAGAGACCAGCCTGAGTCTAACCCAGAATGAGATCCTGATTCAACAAAACAAAAAAGTTAAGTTCTAGGTATTCCGGTCTGATGCTCTAAGAGCCCAAATGACCATTAATGCTTGAGAGCATGGTAGTTTGAGAGCCCGCTCCGCCAGCTGAGCAGTGAATAGACGGGTATAAGTAGACAAGATGAACCGCTGGCAGTCTACTGGAGTTCCCACTCCCCACAGCAGAGTGTAAATTGTACTGTCTGCATTTCCAAAAGAAGGGAGAGCGGAAGACAGCGATCATGACTGTGACCAGGAGGTAGAAGCCAGCTTCAGACGCTCAGGTGTTTCCTGTAAAGCCTGTGCCTTTCCTTCATGGAGTCTGGGAACGAGAGAGCTGTATTTCATGTGCCATGTTTTTAAACATATTTCTTAAGATAATGCAGTTATCTTATTAATTAATAAACTAGGGGACAGTGGGGGGGGTCAGTTTTTCAGTGTTCCTACTATTAAACGATACAGACACACAGGGAGAAAGGCTGTGCTTTTAGATTAAGGGACATCCTTTATTTTGTGTCTGTTTAGGAATAGGGAGGGCAGGAGATGGGCATCTCTAGCCACTTCTTTCCATCCCTTGCTCACCTCAGCTCTTTCTAGTTTCTGTGCTCTAAGATACCACTGGGAAAAAAACAAAACAAAAAACCTAAACCTGCCAGACCACCTATTCCAAGGCCATATCTGCCATAAAGTCCATTACAGATGGTTAGTTACCATTCTTCATTATGCTTAGCAGATATGCCGTTGACTTTCAGAAAGGCTCTGTGCTTAGGGGTCCCACCGAGAGCAACAAGGAAAACCCTGGTTGATGCTAGGTATCAGAATCAGACCCACATGCTCTAGCCTGGTCAACAAGGGAGCCACGGTTTTGGCATCGGCTAGGATGAAAGGTGATGAACAAGAGCCCACCAAGGCTGGGACCTGCACTCTTCATCATCGTCTGCATTAATGATGGGCTGGCTGCTTTGACTTCAGACCAGATAGTCTTTACTGTTCTTGTTGAGGTAGCAAAAAGTGCCTCCTCCATCTTCCCGTGAGCACACTGTGCTGTGGCTTCCCTGGGGAAGGTATACTTGTCTGTCTTCTGCTTCACCTGTTCATCTACTGAAAACAAAGCAGAAAGCAACAGGGAAAAGCTACACGAGGCTGGAATGGCTGCCAAGTCATCGGGGAGTGCATGAGTTTTTCCCAGCTGAAGCCTGGGAATAAGTCCTCAAACGAATCTTTGGGGGAATCTTTTAATTCCTATTGCTTGCTAGTAGGGGAGCAGAAGCATCCAGTGAAGGGGTAGGCCTCAGAGATCTGAGGTTTTTCTCCAAAGTACACGCTTTTTATCATAGATTTTGGGTCTGGTTAATTTTGGTGCATGCTGGTTTTGTTTTTGATTTTTTTTTTTTGTTTTGAAAACTTTTTTCCATATAGTTACGATCATGGTTTCCCTTTCCCAACTTCTAGATTCTCCCACCTCTTCACCCACCAAACTCCATTCCTTTTTCTTTCTGTTCTTAAGAAACAGACACATTAAAAAAAAAAAGACAAAATTTAATTAAAACAGAACAAACAAAAAACCCAGAAGAAACACATATGTACAGAGATACTTACACAAAAGACACACATACACACACAAATTCCCCAAGTTGGAAATTAATGTGCAAGTGGAAGACCGACCAGTAAGGTACAAAACAAAACAAAAAAGATGCAAAAATAGTCTCCAAAAGTACCAGTGAGTTTGCTTTGTGTTGGCCATCAACTGCTGGGCATGGTAGGGGAGGGGCCTGCCCTTAAGTGTAGTTTATATACTCAAACTCCCTTGGAGAAGACTCCCTTGGAGAAGACTAGGTTTTCTTTGGCAAGCTGTTGTCACTTGAAGATAACTTTCTGGTTAGGGATGGAAGCTTTGTCTGGTTCTCCCTCTCAGTGCTGGGCCCTATCTGACTTGGACCTATGCATGTTAGCACAGTCCAAGTTCATATGTTTATCCTGTGTCCTGTTGTGTCCTTGGTGTCATACATATCCTCATTCTCTACGCATGGTCCAGTTGTATGTCTCTTTGTTGGGTCAAGTCAAAAATGTCTAGTGAGGGCATTTCTCCTCCATTAACTGGTTATTACATTTAGATTTCTTTCATATATGTATATGTTATAAGAAACTTCTATAGTAGGGCTAGAGAGATGGCTCAGTGGTTAAGAGCATTGCCTGCTCTTCCAAAGGTCCTGAGCTCAACTCCCAGCAACCACATGGTGGCTCACAACCATCAGTAATGGAGTCTGGTGCCCTTTTCTGGCCTGCAGGCATACACACAGACAGAATATTGTATACAAAATAAATAAATAAAAATATTTTTTTAAAAAAAACTTCTATAGTAGTAAGTTTCTATATGAACCCCTCCAATGGCCCATAATGTTAGTTGTCCCTCCCCATATTCCCTTTATTGCCCTTCCCCCCCCCCCTTTTAGTTTAATCCTCCCATCCCATTCCCCAATTCGTCTATAACTATATATTCTATTTCCCCTTGCTTGGAGATGCCTCCCTTACTCTGTACCTAACCTCTTTCCGGAGTGCATGCTTTTATGTATAGACACTGGGTCTGGTTAATTTTGGTGCATTCTGGTTTTTATGTACAAGTTCTTTGTTTTAATAATAGTTTATTAAAAGTAAAGAAAAAGGGTAATTCTTGGTCTTGGGTCCTAAGTCAGAGGTCCATCTCTGAGGATGGCCCTTCTTGTTGGCTGTCTTTTGAGGCAACATGGAGAGCATCATATATTAAGAAGCCTGTGTGTGTGTGTGTGTAGGATCGCCCTTTTTTTTTAGATTCTTATGTGAATGACTGCTTTAACTACATGTATGTATGTGCATTATATATGCCTAGTTTCCATGGTGGATGAAAGGGTATCAGATCCTACGAAACTGGAATTATAGATGCTTGCTAGCTGCCATGTGGGTACTGGAACTCAAACCCTGGTTCTCTGGAAGAGCAACCAATGTTCTTAAACCACCGAGTCATCCCTCTAGCTCCTAGGATCTTAAACAACCACCAGAGCTTAATCATGGGATCCCACCCAAATGACTTATGTATTCCTAATTACCTCCCAGAGGCCTCATCCATCCAAACACCACAAATTTTCACCTATTACCTCCATCCTGAGCTGCAGAGACAAACTATATTTCTGCTTTCTACCATGCAGTGTGTAACATATGTATCCCACTTGACTCTAACAGGCTTCAGACTGATGCACCAACGCCACCCAACTCTCATTTTTTATTATAACAGTGAGCTGATAGATCATTTAGTCTGTTAGTTTTGGACATTGGAAGTAATGTCTCATAATTTATTCTCATCTTTGTGAATTCTTTTTCCATGTTTAGAGTTAGCAGTGAAGCTAAGTTTCTAGAAGCGGAGCTACCAGGCTGTCTAGCTCTTAGCATATCTGAAGTTCTTAAAGCTCTTCCAGCTGCTCCCCACAGGCTGTTTGCACTCCTCCATCAGTGTGGGGGGATGCCTTTCCTGTGGCACCTACAGCCGCTTGTGATGGCCGAATGACTGCAGGTACATTGAGAGTTTAGCTGCAGACACAGGCAAAGGAGAAATGGGCTCATTGGATATGTCAGAACCTTCTGTAGGCCTTATACTTTATACTCATTCTACTCAGAGCCCAAAAGAGATGGAAGACAATCGAGAAAGAGACAGAGGCAGACAGGCCCAGTCTGGTGTCAATGAGCTAGGGCACCTGTCAGACTTGAGATTATGGGGCCAGTGCTGTCTGACTGCACTGACCACAGCTCCGGTGAAGAAGGTACTCTGGGCTGGAACCAGAGCATACTTCTCAAGCCTTAGACAATGGACTTGGTGTGTTCATGGAACAAGGAAGTCACTGAAGGGTTGCAAGCATACAGGGAAGGGCTTGTTTGGGACAGTCATTTAGAGTGAAACTAGACACTTTGAAAACTTTAGAACATTGCTGCCCAGATGACCTGCCCTGCCCAGGACAAAGCTATACTAAGCTATGAGATTAAGTAGCTCAGAATATAGAGTTGCCCCAAGACTAATCTCTATAGACTTCTGTGTGCTAGGTTCTTTGAAGGGCAGCTTCTTGTCTTATTCCCAAGGCCTGGCACCAAAGTAGTTCCCAGGTAGCAACCAGTGCTCACAGGACCAGGCATTCTTCTAAGTAGTATATGTACAGTTAGACAGAATGATGCTTCAGGAAATAGCAGGCAGTATACAGCGGTGGTCCCATAGAATACTGTCATGCTCAAGCAGTTCTACATTTCTTATATCATTAAGCCATGCACAACTGAATTTATGTAATCTCCAAAACAACTTGTGACATAGGTGTAGATTATGAGACCAAAGAACATAGTCAGCTGGCAGGGCTGTTGTTTGGTCTCCAAAACACTCAGTTACAGCTCCAGTAGATGTGGCTGTGGGCAGAGAGGGATCTATTACTTGCTTCTGGGAAACCTTGCTCTGAGTTCACCTGACCTAGGAGGAGAAAATGATGTCTCTTTAAAACTTGTTGGCTAACTTAGTATAAGTTCTCCGATGCTGAAAACCCTTTTCTCATTTGTAAAGAATAGGGAAATTATATAAGAGTTGTTGTGAGGAGAGAAGAAAGACTAAATAGAACCAAGACCGTCAGGGTCTGTTGGGAACATTCTATTTGGAATGGATCCTGTGTAGTACAGAGAAGCTGGAGTGGGAATAAGGTGTAAAATTTGTATCAGATTGGTAGCTGGACCCAGCATACTACCTTAGCTCCCTCTTCCAAGATCTGCCCTTAGTCATTGTGACCTTGAACACATCAGTTACCTGAGCCGTAGGAGTGTCTTTACAGGTGGCTCAGCTTCCTCCACATACAGTATTTAGAAAACCTGGCACACATAACTGCAGGGTCAGTTTGGTCTGGATGCTGGCTCTGTACCCTCACTCACTGATCCAATGTCCACTCCTTGCCTACCTTCTGTCTTCCAGGTCGATCCTTCGGGACCCACAGTCTCATCATGTCTCGGACAGGATGGCAGAGGGTACAGGTGGTGGCGATCTCCTGACAGCTGGACCTCCCACAATGTGAAGCTTTTGCTTGGGTTTCCCACGCTGCCCTTTTGTTTTTCCTTTATTATAATAATAATAATTATTTTTTTAAACATTAAACCATCAAGACTTCTGAAGAGCAGAAGGCTACATTCTGGACAGGCACCTTTTTATTGTTTGGGTTTTTGTTTCATTTTGTTTTTAAGAACATTGAATGTGGGCAAAGCTTATGCATATATTCACTGTTAGTCCGTTAATTTCTTAAGTTAGGAAGCAATTTTGGTTTTCTCTTTCATGTTCTGTTTCTTTCGTACACATCTTTCAGTTGCGCTCTGGCATCCCATTTCCCAAAGAACGTCTCTCTGCCCAGAGTTTGTTTCTCCTGCCAAGGGATACGAAGATCTAAGGAAGCAGCCTCTGAGTTACTTCCCTGCCAGCCGTGGGAGCTCTTGGACTCCTTGGGTGTGTTGGTCCTGGCCAGCCCTCAGGCCTCAGTCAGGATCAGAAATGAAGAACCTCTCAGAAGAGGAAGACCAGGGTTTGCCAGAAGTACTCTTAAAGAAGACCTAAAGCGTGGGTTTGGTTCTTTCCAAGTTCTTGGGAGCCCCAGGTCATGCCATGACTCACTGTAGTTGGAATTGCTTCCTTCTGTCCTTTCCAACCGGTCTTCCTGAGGAAGGAGACCAAGAGTGATGACCCCATCACTTGGGGATAAAGACACCCCAGCCCACTTGCACACGCCTATCTTCTATTAGGACTGTTGTGCCAACTCTCTGTTAGACTTGGTCTTCCTTGGCCTCTTGTCACTGCAATGAGGCCATTACTTTTTTACCTTCTGCCTCCTGGATTATCTTCCCAGTGTGCTGCAAGTCCAGCTTGTCACAGAGACTACCTGGCCCCAAAGTCCAGTTTTGACCATTGCAGATTACCCTCGAATGGCTGCTGCCATCATTTCCTCGCAGTAAAAGGTGTGCCCTGTGTACCAGGATCCATGGTGTCACTCACCACTGGGTGATACTGTCAAGCGCCATCTCTTACCCCCAGGGACTTCATGTTAGGTGATCAAACTCTTTGAAACTGTTGTCTGTTGAAAGAGAAAGGACCTGCCTTGAATAGGGAGGTATGAGGCAGACAGGGATGCCCATGTGGCTAGCAGAGGGCCCATATAGCAGCTAGCCATCTTAAAGCATCCCCAACCTAGATCCCTGTGACTCTGCTGCCTCTGTTTGCATAGTCTTTCACTCTTAACTCCCTTGCAGTGTTCTTATAGCCTCCTGAGGGAAGATAACCTTCAGCTCCTTCTTGATGGACCCCATCATTCTCTCGGCTGCATCCCTCTACTTGGATGCACCTTTGGTTGCTCCAGTACTTTCTCAGCTTTTTCACCCTGGCCACATGGGATGGGGTCTCTGGATAAGGAAAGAAGGTATCTATGTGTTCATTTTGTTCATTCTTCCTAAACTAGCATAGGATGGATAGGGAAATGAGAGGCCAAGGGGAGCTTTTCTTTGAGCAGCTGTAGTGTGGGGAAGGCCAGAGCAACACTGAACCCTGCTTAGCTCTGTCCACTAACACTTTCCAGCCTTCTCTCAGGCAACTCAGCACCAAAGTTTCTTTCTCCTCTTGGCCAGAGGTCAGCTGCTGTTCCTGTTATTCGCGGCTGCAGACCCATGGGTACGCAGCTGCAGCTCGTAATGCAGGCTCTCACCTCGCTGCACTGTGGTAGCATCTTGTCTTCTTGAGTTGTTAAGCGGCCTCCTGAGCTTAATCAGAGTGGCACCTG
This sequence comes from Chionomys nivalis, assembly GCF_950005125.1. Classification (NCBI taxonomy): domain Eukaryota; kingdom Metazoa; phylum Chordata; class Mammalia; order Rodentia; family Cricetidae; genus Chionomys; species Chionomys nivalis. The sequence goes on along the minus strand of NC_080094.1, from coordinate 45,136,172 downwards.
GGAGGGGGCTGGGAACAGCAGCATCCCCTAATTGCAAAGTACATTCCATTTCTGTTCCACCCTCCTCTCTTCCTCTGGGTGCTGCTGTCTCTTTGTGCCTGAGCAGATGGGAAAAGCAGTCTCTGAGCTCAGTACCCCACTCTCCGTGCTATAGTCCTGCTGGGTTCCTGGTAAAGGATCAGGCCTAGCAAATCACTATATACCTACATTTTTCTCTTCTCCATCTCTTCGCTCTCTGCAATCAAGACTTTCCCATCATACTTTTCTTTGACACATATGGGGTGTCAAAGTAGCCCCATAGGTTGCAGGTGGGTAGCCTGGTGAGGGGTAGCCTGTTTCCCTGCACCTTGTCTTCCATGACTCCCAGCTGGTTCTGGCCTGGTGATTGCACCTCTATCTCTGGCTCAGATGAGAGCCAAGTCTTGAGCCCCAAGTGCCTGTTCCTGTGTTCTTCCCTCCCTGTCCTGCAATCTATGCTATCACCTGCCAGCCGAATAGATGGACACTGGCCCGGTGACATATTTGCTGTGCAATGGCCAGTGAGTCAGCCCCTGGTGGGCTCTGTAGTCTTCTCTAAGCTCAGCTGCCTGTCCCTCTTGGGAATCAGCATCCTTCTCTGTTATTTCCGCTCTGCCTTTATATGGGTTGCAGGCCTGCCGGTAGCTCTGTGGAGCATCATCTCAGGTGCCTCCAGTTTGCTAGACCTGCTCACCTTCTAGACGTGTGCAGAACTCCTAACATTTGTCATTTTCTTGGGTGTGAGGATTGCTGTTGGGAGACTGGCCTGGCCTGAGTTCTCTGCACTCAGAGCTCAGCTCCCTGTGCCTGAAGGGAGTCATCAGGACAGATCATAGTGCCTTATTCCATTGTCCTCCCTGTCCAGACTCTGCCAGAGCAGGTGGCTGTCTTCTGTGTTCATTTGTCACTGGTACTCATAATCTCCCACTTGTATATAGCCACAGGGAAGGAAGACTCTGAGCCCCCACCCACCTCCTGTGGGCTGTAGCCAGACACACCTCCCTCTTGCCTCTGTGGCCCTCACAGCAGCTCTAGACCAGGACCAAATGCTGCTGCCCACATATGCACACTGCCTTTGTTCCTCCCTGTTCTTACCTCTAGCCAGAAAGACACTGACTGCACCATCCAAACTGGCTCCAGCTAACCCCCTCCTGGTCACAGGAGACTAAGGTTCAGGCTTTAGCCTCACCTAGCTCTAGCGCATTGGGGCAGGGAGTAGGAACTCTGTTCCCACCTTGTAGAGTTTGCCCTTTGACTGCCTGAGGGATGTTTTAATGTTTACTTAAAGAAATACCCTGTTTACAGCTGGAGAAGTGCACCAACACTAGGTGAAGATCTGACTCTGGAGAGGGCCTGGCCTCCTTTGTGGCACTGCCAGTGGGAGCTCCAGTGGCAGTGAAGGCAGACAGACACCTGAGTGAGCAGAGGCCCTTGACTCGCTTCCTGACCCCGTGGTGCTAAGACCACTTCCTCACCTTGCCCCAATAGTTCCCACCTCCATCCTTCCTTCCTCCAAGATTCTCAGCTCTTTAACATATCACTATTTTAGAAAAACAGTGTTTGCAGCAATAAGGTTATTGTTTTTGCGTGAATATTTTTCCAAGAAGAGGAAAAGAGCATTGTGGAAATCTGTTTATGCTATTAGCTGTTTCCTGCTTGAGAAGACAGCTTAAAAGGATGTGGATTAAACGTGGGTTTTAACCTTTAGATATCTTTTGGAATCTTGGGAAGAGTGAGAGAGTGTCTGACTGCTATCCTCCCAGGAGGGGAATGTTCCTACCCTGCCTTACTCCGTTGTCCCTCCCAACCCTGTTGTCCCTCCCAACCCTGCTCACTGTGAGCTCTTTCCACCTTGTCTCTTCCTTGTGTGCCCCTCTTCCACATCTGGGGACACAGTGGCTTCACTCCCGGTGGATCTTTGGGTTATCCCTCCCCTTGACTGGCATCTTCTTCCCTGTCTGGCAGCTCCAGACAACTGTTGGAGTCTACCTCAGAATTGGCTGAGCTTGGTTCCTCAGCTCTCCAGGCCAGCAGACAGCAGACTGATTTCTGAGCTCGTCATACAGCCTTCAGGTCTGCAGAGGTCTGGAGCCTTGTCTGGAAACATGCTCTGGGAGGGGAACCCGGCAGTAGGGACTCTATGGCAGTGGCTGATGTCAGCATCCACAGCCATCACTGAGGGACAAGTCTACTGCCATTGGTTGCCTAGGGGTCCTAGGGGTCCCTAGGATTAGGGAGAGTACCGGAGGAGTGAGCCTTTTTTTTTTTTTTTTTTTTTTTTTTTTAAATCAGATGAGATCATAGGAAGAAGGAAACCTACTTAGGGAATATTTAAAAAAAAAAAAAAAATGACACCCCAAAGGCTGCCTGCCATCAAACCTGGAGGATATTTCAGTTACTCATAATGCTCACATGGATCAGACTTGGTTTTGAGGTTGAAAGCCAGGCACAAGGTCAGTTTCAAATACTAGTTAATCTAATTTTCCCTTTCTTTTTTTTTTCTTTTCTTGTTTTTTTTTTTTGTTTTTTTTTTGTTTTTTTGGTTTTTTTTTTTTTTTTTTTTGCACAGAAGCTGGTAATATAGGACCTATGTGTGAACAACTTTATATGGACATTTTTTGTACTTGGCTTACTTGGGTTGGTATGATACATTATATTTAAGTTCTTTGAACACTGTGGATCCCCCTAATGTGTATGAATGACTGAAGCTTTGTAAATTAAGGGACGTTTGTGTGAATAAAGTTATTTGATGGGATCAAAAAGCCATATACTACTTGGAAATGAGTGTTTGTGATTTTGTTGCTACCGGTTTGGACAGCATTGTTATTGGAGTTGGGGTTAGAGCCTGGGTCCTGTGACACCTAGGACAAGCCAGATTTACTGACCTGCCCTCAACAGACCAATTAAAGTAATAATGAAAAACTTGCCAGCTGGGACACATAGCAGCCTTTCTGTCGCGCCATCTTTCCTAAAGAGTCAGCTTTGGGATTCTAGTAGAGTCTGGAAAGCTGGACTCTAGCTTTCTTGGCACCGTGCAGCGCCTGTCTAGTAAAGGTTAATGTTTGACATACAGTCTACCGTCGTGGGTCTTTCCCCAGGAGACCTGTGAATCCCCGAAGGAACAACAAAAACAAAAGGAAAGAATTAGGACACTGGAATAGTGTTCAAGGAAAAGATCTCTGTACAAACTTGGACTGTAAACTCCATCCAGACCCTGGTTGTAGGGACAAAGCAAAGGATTCTTTAGTTCTTGACACTTGAAGAGGGTAACCCACAAGTGGGTAATGTTTGTGTTTCTGTGTGTTTGTGTTCTAAGATTTTGTTTTTATTTTATGGGTATGAATGTTAAGATTCTTTTTTAAGAGGCATGCACTGCCAGACCTGGCTTTTGTCAAACTTTCAAAGAGGTTCTACCATTTGTAAATTTCAATAAATACATTTTCACATCCCCCTGTCGTTGAGTAGGCATGGCATGTCGACCGCCTACTCCATTGTGCAGTGACAGGGAGGGAAAGTGGGGAACAGTCTTTAGATTATGACTCACTGACCTAGGAAGTAGGTGCACAGCCCACGCCCAGGATTAAAGGGCCGCAGAGCAGCCTGCTGCTGACTAGCCCTTTAACCTCGGGGCGTTTCTCCAACTCCGCTTTCTCACCCACAGAGTACGAAATAACCACATAATAGCGTGACTAAAGGGACCAAGAAAAGCCTTTTTTTTTTTTTTTTTTTTTTACAGGAGGAATGTGATGATGCTCTTTCTCTCCCATGGGTATTCTCTCCCACTCTTGGACGACACTGGAGTTAGGGCAGTATTTAAAAGTTAAAGTGTTGTGACATGTGTGTGGGCATGGCTAACATGGAGCACGACACCTGTAACACGGTAGTAAAGCACCAAGCACCTTGCTCCTCCAGGATTACCGGAGGTAATTTAGATCTAGATTACCCCAAAGGGGATAGATCTAAAACACCCAATGTCTTACTTACTTACTTGGCACTATGATAAAATACCCAAACAGAAGCAACTTAACAGGATGTGGTGGCACACGCCATTCATCCCAGCACCAGGAAGACAGGCAGCTGGATCTCTGGGTTTGATCTAGCCTGATCTGCTTAACAAGTTCCAGGGTAGCCAGGGCTACAAAGGGGGGAGAGGGGGGAGTGGGGCACAACTGAAGGGTTGGCTATTCTGACCTAGCTTAAACTTTAAAGGTTGAAAGTCAAGCTGCAAGAGCTTCAAACAGCTGCCAACATCTACAGAGGAGGTGGGGGAGCAGTGGATGTATTCATGCAAAGGCTCTTGTTTTCTCCACTTACAGAGCCCAGGATCACTAGTCCACAGGGTCGTCCCACATCTGTTAATGTAACCGAGAAAATCCCTCACAGTGGTGCCCAGACTCCCATCTTAGTTGATTCTGCAGTCTGGCAAGTCTACACTGACCCCATCTCTACTCCTTGCCAACTTAACACCTCACTGTAAAATGCATTCAGTCCCATTCAAAAAGTCTCCATAGTTTTTAAAATCTTTTGTGATTGTGTGTGTGTGTAAGTGTGTGTAGGCATGTGTGTTCACACACATGTACATATGCCTGTCAGGGTACACGTAGAGCAGCTAAAGACCTACTAAGCTACCTCATGACCCCCCCACACAATCCTTTAACAATGCCAATGCTTTAAAAGTCTAAAGTCTTAACTGCCCAACTTAGAATGACATAGAATAGATATTCTTTCTTCCATAAGGGAAGAATCTGGGCATAACAAGGAATAGTCATGCCAAAGCCAGACCTAAACCCAGCCCAGCAAATGCCAATTCTGCAGCTCTCTACCTGGTGTCCTAGGCTGGAATGATATTGGCTGATCTCCAAAGATACAGTAGCCACACCCCTTCAACTCTGGCTTCTCCAATTGATCCCAATCCATTCTTGCAGCTTGCCTTGGCTGACATCCCACAGTCCTGACATCTCCAATATCCTGGGGTGTGTGTGGGGGGGTCTTCATTGCTTTGCCTAAATAATTGCAAACAAATGTCCATTGACCTCTTTACAGGGATTCTGTCTGACCCTATTGGAGATTACCTGGCCTCAGCTGCTCTCAGTGAAAAACCCTTCAGTCTTGGGTTTTTCGTGCCTTCAAAACCAGTTGGACAGTAATGCCAACAGCCTTGTTTGGAGCTCTGATGGGGACACCTGTACTGTGGTTCCCGTGCAGCAGAGGTTTCTGTTAATGGCTCTTCTCTCTAGCAGTTACGGCTTTCTGCTGTCCACATATTCTCTGCCCGAAACTTGAAGCTTGCTCACACACCTATCCTCTGGCAAACAAATGAGTACATAGTCTTTACATTGCACTTCATTCTGCTTCTTAGGATGTGGACAAAATGAAGCCAGACTCTTGACTAAAATATCACATGAAAGACCCCCTAGTCCCGTTCCAAATAAAGTCCTTTGTTCCCCTCAGAACTCATGTGATGGGCCTGCACTGTGATTCATGGGATTTTGGTCTTCTAGGCTCCCATCAGAACAGTCCGTTTTGCTTTTAGACTTGGGGGCTTTCTAGTCCATAGGCTCCAATTCTTCCACAGTTCTCCCCTAAAACAGTTTCAAAGGCCCGAGAATCACCGGGTCAGGTTTCCCGCAGATTGGCTGCACTGGGTACCAATTTGTGTCTTAGTTTCTTTCTATTGCTATGGTAGAATACCTTGAGAAAAGAAACGTAAAGGAGGAAGCTCACAGTTAAGAGCAGGAAGTCAGGGTGGCCAGAGAGTGAGACAGACGATCACATCCCGTCTAGAGCCAGGAGGACGGACAGTGACTGCATGCATGCTGGTGCTCAGCTATGTTTGTCCTGCTCAGAGAGCAGCCCCACCCACCACTTAAGCCGGGCCTTCCTACGTCTACCAACATAAAATAATCCCTTAATCTGCCAAGTTAACACCAGTAGCCATCACACCCAACTAAGTCATGCTCATGTCAGTGGAAGGAGCCACCCAGCACCCCACTAATCCTGCCCCTGCCCCAGTTCTGTCTGCTGGTCAGCTTCAGCCTCTGGCTGCCTGCTCACTGCTGTCCAGAGGATGAACCTGGGAGAATACAGGCATATTGGAGTGGCAGGCTGGGTCAGAGGGAGACAGAAATGAGGCTCTGGAACATCTCGGGGCATGGAAGAGACAGGGCTCTGGGTGACTGCTCTGCCTACTCAACTGCCTAATCCCACTTCAGACCTGCGGAGCCTGAAATCTCAACGGCCCAAGTCTCCCTTCCTGTCTTCCATCTTAGAGCCGTGCACCATATCCATGCCTGAGGTTCCAGAGGAGTTCCTATGTCATTGAGATCATCTTGGTCAGTATCCACACAACTTCCTTCTAAGTCAACAGAGCAGGCCATACAGTAGCTTGTATTTTCTTCTGTTTACTTCTCCAGCCTTTCCACCCAGCATCCTCCATCTCTGCTTCCAAATCATCTTGTCTTTCCTGCTGTCCCTAAGCACAGAGACCATTTCTACCCTGAACCTTTACACCGCTGTTCCCTCTGCCTGGAATACATTGGTAGTCCTGCTTCATACAGGAGATCTGTTCATGTCACTTAAGACCCGACTTGACTATTTAAAGAAACATGGCCCCACCATCATTGACTCTTTAACATGCTTCATTTTTTCCTTAATGTTAGGAATATTTCCTAACGCAGGCTCTCCGCCGACGCAAATTCCCAATCAAGCCAAATCAAAACAAGCCAAATTAAGAAATATCCAGGTTTAATGGAAGTCCTGTGCTCTCCGGTGGCCCCAAGGGGGAACCAGGAGGCTGTGAATGCGACCACCAGGAGGAAGGAAAAGGGACCTTGTGTTCCTCTTTTGGGAGTTCACTTAAATACTCTATGGAAGTGGCATCCTGGGATTTGGAGTCCAGACTGATACAAACTCTCAGACCTGGAGGCTGGAGTAGATGCAAGGGCCTGGGGTCTATCCTTCCAACTTAACACTTAAAATATATCAATACCACAGTTTACAACATAATGTACATATCTATAATTTATACACAAATGTATATAAGGCATCAAGATATAGCTATAAATATGCATATGTAAAGCCCAGTCCCAACTGATACGTCTACAACACAGCCTTTTGAGCCTAAGACTCGGGTCTCTGTGGAAGAGAGCCAGAGAACAGGGAGTTTGCTGTGATAGTGTGTCTTGAAGCTATACCTATACAGCCTCACCGACATGATTGCCTGAACAGTAACTGAACAAGGACAACGACAGACACGCTAACACTGATGCAAGAAGGCTCATGGAACCTCAGCCCTACACAAGAACAGACCATAAGGCATGCTGAGTTATGTGAACACTATTGGCTCAGTTCAATTTCTGTCATCTGGATGGCGGATCAGCAAACTTGTCTGATCCACGATCCAGAACTATGTTAGGCTTTGTTGGCCATAGGGTCCCTTGACGTCTTTCAGCTCTACTGCTCTGATGCACGACTGCCATTAAGAATATGTGCACACCTGGTCTACAGAGCGAGTTCCAGAACAGGCTCCAAAGCTACAGAGAAACCCTGTCTGGGAAAACAAAAACAACAACAACAACAAAAAGAATATGTACACAAATGAGTGGCCTGAGTGCCAGTAGAACTTTAGTTATGAACACTGAAATGTGAATTTCATATTATTTCCAGAGTGTCAGTTACTTACTTCAGCTGCGTAGAACCATACACCTACCAGGCATGGTGGTGCATGCCTTTAATCCCAACACTTGGGAGGCGGAGCCAGGTGCATCTCTGTGAATCTGATACCAGAGCCTGGTCTACATAGTAAGTTCCAGGCCAGCCAAGGCTACATAAGTGAGAACTGGTCTAAATAAAGAAATGTAATAAATAAATACATATATAGATCAAACCACACGCCAGATGGTTGAGGGCTTGCTTTTGTGAGCGGAGTTGGTGATCTACATAATGGCTTATGAGATGGGGCCAGGTCCGTGACTCACCCATGTGTCACGTTCGCAGGAATGAGGATGGTGCCTGTTAAACATGGGGAGGGTGACCCAGACCCTGAGATCTGCTTCATGCCCGCCTGGCTCCTTGGTACAACTCTGAGTAGGGACAACGGAAGTAAGTGGCAGCCACTATACTAGCTTCATTCTGTGTGTAGTCAGTATCATGGCAAAAGAACAACTTGAGGGAGGAAAGGGTTTGTCTAGTTAGATTTCTAGGTTCATCACTGAGAGAAATCCGGGAAGGAAGTTGAACTAGAGTCCATGGGGAACCTTGCCTGCGTGCTTGCTCAGTCTCCTACTTAGCTGGCTCTCTTATACAACTTAGGAACACATGCCCAGGGATGTTCTGCTTACAGTGGCTTAGGCCCTCTTATAGTAACTATCAAGACAATCCTCCACACGGGAAATTCAGTAATAATAATAATTCAAGACATGCCCAAAGGCTAATCTGATTTGGGCAGTCTCTCCAAAGAGATTCTCTTTTCAGGTGATTCTAGGCTGTATCAAGTGGACAAAGCTGTAGCTGGTCTTTTTTTTTTTTTTTTCTCTTTACTCATTTGGGGGTCCTGCCACCCAACTTCCAAATAAACACACAGAGGCTTATTGTTACTTATGAATGCCTGACCTTTGCTTAGCTTGTTTCTAGCCAGCTTTTCTTTTCTTTTTTTCTTTTTTCTTTCTTTTTTTTTTTTTTTTTTGGTTTTGGTTTTTCGAGACAGGGTTTCTCTATGGCTTTGGAGCCTGTCCTGGAACTAGCTCTTGTAGACCAGGCTGGTCTCGAACTCACAGAGATCCGCCTGCCTCTGCCTCCCGAGTGCTGGGATTAAAGGCATGTGCCACCATCTTCCGGCTAGCCAGCTTTTCTTAACTTAAATTATCCCATCTATCTTTTGCCTCTGAGCTTTTATCTCTCTCTCTCTATTTCTGTATACGTTTCTTTACTTCTTACTCCATGACTGGCTGTGTAGCTGAGGGCTGGCCCCTTCTTTTCTCGTTCCTTGATCTCTTTTCTCAGATTTCTCCTTCCATTTATTCTCTTCCTGCCAGCTCCGCCTATCCTTTTTCCTGCCCAGCTATTGGTGGTTCAGCTCTTTATTAGACCAATCAGATGTTTTAGACAGGCAAAGTAACACAGCTTCACAGTTAAGCCAAATGCAACAAAAGAGAATGCAACACATCTTTGCATCATTAGACAGATGTTCCACAGCACAAACAAATGTAACACGTCTTAAAATAATATTCCACACCACAAAGCTAACTAGGGTACTTGCCATCTGACATGGCCTTGTCTAGAAGAAGTAAAGTGAAAAAAAAAGCAACTGGGAGAGAAGTCAATATCCCGAATCTAAATCCATTAAGGCCTGCTGGCAACTGTGTGGGAAGCGACAGGCTCGCTCTTCTTTGGGTCTAGTTGTGTGGTGGATTCAGAGACCAGGAGTAGAGCTGGGCGGTGGTGTTTAGGTTACCACTCTTGACTACATAGTGTTGATATCTTGGGTCTATTACTCCTCGCCATGATTCTTCTAGAAAATGACAGCAATTCCACTATGCTGATTTTTCTGAGGAGTAATGAGACAGAAAACATATAATTCATAGTATAGGATTGGGCATGTGGTTATTACCCATACAGGGCCTCTTGATAATTATATATTCCATACAGATATACAATTCATCTTGCTCATATCCATTCCCACTCCCTCCCTTTTACCCTCCCCAGTTTCCTCAGCATATCTCCCATCTCTTCCCAATTTCTTGTCTTTTTACTGTGATAACCCATTAAGTCCAATCAGTGCTGCCTCTATGTGGATGTGAGGTCATCCACCGGGACACGGGCAACCTACCAATGGCCACTCCCTACTCCTGAAAAGAAAAGGGACTTTCCCTACCCCCACACCATCAGCTACCCACATCCCTGCTTCCCAGCTAGGGGAGGGACATCAGGAGATCCTCTCTCTTTCATGATAAACTTTCTAAGTATTTTGATCTTGCTAAGTACAACTCGTTCAGATAAACATAGCATTATGAGTCCATGTAATACCCATGTCACGGCCAAAGGCCAGTCTTTCACGGTCTTTTCCTGCCCTCTGGCTCTTACACTCTTTCCATCCCCATTTCGGCAACGTTCTCTGGGCCTTGGGTGGGGTGGTATAGGTATTCTACATGGCTGAGCACTCACACACACTTATTCCTAACTTTTCAAACTTTGTGAGTCTCCAGATTAACCACTATTCTGTGCAATACGTTTCTGACTAAGGTTGAGAACAACACAACTCTATGGATAGAAACATGAACATTTAGAAGAAAGTTTGACAACATGACCATTTAGCAGCACGTTAATAGGTCCTTCCTTGGGGACTATGACTTCCCTAGCCATGTATTTTTGGCCACGTTTATGGTACCAGGCATACATTTTCTCCTGGAGGCATGTATCAATTTTATTCAAGGGAGTAGTTGCTTGGATCCATAAACCGTCTTGCTGTTATTGCACCAGTGGGCACATCTTGCCTAGCAGGTCATTACTGTAGCATCGGGATCCAGCACCAGATAAAACCATTGGCGTATTTCCACCCGAGCAACCTGCACAGCACTTCCATCAAGGTGAATGCTAGGGACAGAGTCTGCTGGTCGATTCATTTGATTTCTCTGTCCTGTATCCAAAGTGAGTGTGTCTTCGGCAATGGGATCTTAGCATATAGTTATGGGGGACAATCAAGAGCAATGGCAACACCCTATCTTATTCTGGATGACTCAGAACCTCCCCCCGACAAACAACTCATAATAGGGATGTAAGCTGTGCCTGATGTATCACCTAATAACCTGTGTTTCCTGGGAGCAGAATTGTTCAAACTCCATTTTAAAATTATGCTTAAATTAGCTTATCCACTTGTGGGGTCTCATAAAGCTTCTTCATACATTCTTAGTTTGGGTTAGCCTCTACCCTACAGTCCCCCCACCCCATATCTCCACTTAAAGCTTTACTCCTTGTACCCCTCTACCCGCTGTTCTTTTTTTTTTTTTTTTTTTTTTTGGTTTTTCGAGACAGGGTTTCTCTGTGGCTTTGGTTCCTGTCCTGGAACTAGCTCTGTAGACCAGGCTGGTCTCGAACTCACAGAGATCCGCCTGCCTCTGCCTCCCGAGTGCTGGGATTAAAGGCGTGCGCCACCACCGCCCGGCCCCGCTGTTCTTCTACCTCCTCATTTTATGTGTGTGTGTGGACACCAACTTGGGTTATGAGACTATGTTCTCATGTAGCCTCTTCATGCTCACTTCCGTTTGGTTAATCCTTCCCCTGTCCCCTCATTTCCCATCCCCATCATGCCATTACCTGCTTGAACCTTTCTGCCTCATCTCTATTTTCAGCCTGCCTATAATCCACCCCCACGTTTTAAAATACATCCCCCCAGCCATTGACCTAAGATTAATTTTCTGACTTCTCCGTGTGCTCCACACTAAAACACAAGGCTTGAATCTAGCACCACATGAAAGAGGACATGCAACGTTTCTCTTTTAGGCCCTGGGTCACATCACCAAGTAAAAAAACTTCCCAGTTCCACCCATTTACTTGCATATTTCATTATTTCATTTCTCAAAAGCTGAGTAATTGTCCATCACGCATCTGTACCCTATTTTCAGATTCCGTTTGTCATTGATTAGCATCTAGGCTGGTTTCATTTGCTAACTGTCGTGAATAGAATGGCAATGAGCATGAACACGCAAGCATCGCTATAGTCAGAAGATTCTTTGGGTCTGCACCCAGGAGTGCTATAGCTAGGTTGTGTGCTGATTTTCCAGGCTGGCTTCCAGAACGCCTTTCCGAGTTTAGACTCCTACAATGTCTGGTTTCCCCATCCCCCACATCCATGCGTTTGTTGTCCTTTGTGCTCCTTAGCCATTGTATTTTTTTCTTTTAAGAATTTTCTGTTCAGTTTTGTAGTCCAGTTTTTAAATTAAGTAGCTTGTTTTCTCGGTGTGTAGTTTTGTGAGTGCTTTGTATGTTCTAGGCGCTAATCCTGTGTTACATGCATATCTGGCAAAGATTTTCTCCCTCTCCCCGGGCTGCCTCTGCACTTGATTGGCAATGTCCTTTGCTGTACGGGGCTTTTTGCTTCATGGAACCTCATTTGTTAATTGTTGATCTTATTTCCTGAGGTGTCAGAGTTCTGTTTAGAAAGTCCTTCCCTGTGCCTAGAATTGAAGTTGCCTCCTACTTTTTATCGGTAGCAGGTCAGGGTATCGGCCCTTAGGTTGAGGTCCTTCATTGAGTTGGAGTTGAGTCTTGTGTAGGGTGAGAGGTAAGGATCTAGTTTCACTTTTCTGAATGTTGAATGTCTCCCAGCACCACAACTCAGGCAACTTAAGGAAAAAAGTTTGTTTTGGCTGACTGTTCCAGAGGGGCAGAGTCCTTAGCGGTGAGGGCAGCACGGTGGCAGCCAGCTGAAGGGAGAAGCTAAGAGATCAACATCTCAACAGCCTCGAGGAACTGGAAGTGGGGCACGGCTGTAACCCCTCAAAGCCTGGCCCCAGGAACATGCTTCCTTCAGCGAGGCTGCACCGTAATCACCCCCAAACAGCACCACGTGTTCAAATACACGAGCTTGTGTGTGGCATTTCTCATTCAAACTACACCTTTATTTCATGAGATTTAATATCTAAAACAAATGTACAAATCACTACATGCATACAACATACCAAAATTAAACCAAGGTAAACAGATCCACAGCCAGCAATGAGAGTGAAGCAGTAATAGTCTCAAAAACAAACAAACAAAACAGTAGGAGCAGATGGGAAGTCGCTGCAGAACTGCACCAGAACTCCACAGAAGAGCTAACCAGCAGTGCTCTAATTATCCCATGGAATGAAAGAGGAAGGCAGACTTCCAGACTTTTTTTTTTTTTTTTTTTTTTTTTTTTTTTTTAACAAAACCAGTATTACTCTGGCTAACAAAGGAAAACTGACAAAGGAAAAAAAGAAATGAAGGAAAAATGATATCAAACTTCCTGATCAATGTAACAGAAACTCTCAGTAAAATACTGGCAAACCTAGTTTATATTCATACAAAAAAAGTTCACCTACCGTGATTTAGCTTCCCAGAGATTTAGGGAAGAGTCTACATGCATAAGGCCACAAATGTTAGCCATCATATCCATGGATTAAAAGACAGGAAAACACGATCATCTCATGAGATGCAAAAAAAGTCTGTGACATTGGTCGCTGACAAAATCCAATTCCATGAAAAAGTCGAGGGAAAGCTGGGGATGAAGAGATTATGAACTAAACACAGAAAGGCTATGTACACATCATGCTAAACAGGAGAAAACACAACGCATTCTCACTAAGGTCAAGGCTCCCATTAGCTCTCTTCAATGGAGTACTTCAAGTATTAGCTAGATGGGAAAGGGATGCATAATATGTGATCAGTCTTGAAGAAAGTTCTAGATGCTGCTGAGAAGAATGCTCTTTAGCATTTGGGTAGCATGTTCTGTAGATGTCTGCTAGGTTCATGTGAACTGTGGTTCCTTTTCTGCCAGTGTTTCTCTGTTTAGTTTTTGTCCCGATGACCTGTCTATTGGTAACAGTGTAGTATTAAATTTACTATCACTGTGTTAGGGTTAATCTATATTTTCACACCTTGTAGTATTTCTTTTATGAAATCAGGTGCACATGTGTTTGTTGTGTGTATATTTATAACTATACTATCCTCTTCGTGCCTGTTCCTCCCGTGAGTATGAAATGCCCTGCTTTTATCTCTTCTGACTAGTTTTGGTTTGGGAGCTATTTTGTCAGATATTAGAAAACTACACCTGCTTGTTTTGTAGTTTCATTTACTTGGGATATTTTCCCAACTTTTTACCCTAAGGTGGTGCCTACCACTGATGGGGAACTGTGTTTCTGGGAGGCACCAAGAAGGTGGATTGTGTTCTCTTTTTAAAGTTTAATTTGATTTAATGTTCTCTGTGGAGCACGTACATGGCTGGTCCCCAAAGAGGCCAGAACAGGGTGTCCTGTCCCTAGGCACCAAAGGTACAGATGGTTGTGAGCCACTGCGTGGGTGCTGGGAATCAAATTCAGGTTCTCTGGAAGAACAGCTAGGACTCCTAACTGTGGAACCATCTTTCAGCCCTGATTGTGTTTTCTAATTTAATCTACTAGGCTATCTTTTTATTGGGGGCTTAAAATCATTAGTACTCAGGGTTACTATTGAACTGTGTATTAATTCCTGTCATTTTCTTGATTTTGTGATTTTTTTTTCAGACCTCTTTTTGTCCACTGTCCTGGTATTGTTTATTTATTTCCTATGATCTCTTAGGTGTGTATATCCTTCTCTTCAAAGTGAAGTGTTCCTTCCAGCATCCTCTGTGGAGCTGGTTTGGTGATCATAAGTCCATTTATTCTGTTTTTATCACGGAAGTCTTTAATTTTTCCTTCAGTTTTACTGAATAGTTATGCTGGGTTGAATAGTCTTGGTTACAGTTATGGTTTTTCAAAACTTAGAATATATCTTTCCAGGCATGCACTGACTTTAGGTTTCTTAAAATTATCAGATGTTGTTCCAGTGGGCCTGCCTTAGAGTCACCCTGCAACCTTACTCTGTGTCTCTGATGTTCTGACTGTGTCATGGGGAGTTTCTTTTGTAACTCCTGTCTAGTTGATGTTCTATGTCATTGGGAGTTTCTCTTTTTGCTCCCATCTAGCTGATGTTTTATGTCATGGAGAATTTGTTTACTCCTGTCCAGTTGATGTTCTGGGGGCTTCTTGAACCTGGATGGGCATCTCTTCCTTTAGGTGAAAAAATTTTTCTAAGAAATTTTTCATCTGTGATTTTATTGAAAATATATTGTGAGCATTTAGTGCAGTGTTATTCTCCTGCTTCTATGCCCATAATTTGAAGATTTAGTCTTTATAATGGTGTCCCAGAGCTCTTCTATATTCTGTTCATATTTTAAAGAATTTATCATTGACCTTTATTGTATGATCCAATTCCTCTACCTTGTCTTCCAGCTCTGAATCTGCTTTCCACGTGATCCATTCTGGTTGTGGGGCTTTCCACTGCATTTTTAATTTGATTTATTTAATTTTCATTTTTAGTATCCTTTCAGTTTGGCTTTTATTCAGTTATTCTCTTTGTTGAATTCTGTTTTCATTTCTTGTGTTAACTTCCTTATCTCATTTATCTTTTTTTTTTTTTTTTTTTTTTTTTAACTGGAGTGTACTCACATCGTCTTCTTTGAACTGTTTGGATAGAGTTAAAATCATTCTTTGAATTCTCTGTCTGGATGTTCTTCCCGGTCATTCTCACTGAGGTCCATTATTGCAGGATTAGTAATTTTTGGAGGAGAAGTATTTGATTTTTGAATTGTTTTGTTTCTGCACTGGAACTTGCACATCTGGACGTGGTTGAGTGGCAGGGCAGCCCAGAGACTGAGTGTCTGTGATTGCTTACCTGTGGGTGCTGGGAGTGAGTAGGTGTTGGCAGTCTCAGGCCTGGGAACACCCTACCTGTTGGTGCTGGGAGTGGAATGTAGAAGTTTAGGTGTTCATGGTCCAGGGACCCTTCCTTCTGTGTTCTCTCTCTCTCTCTCTCTCTCTCTCTCTCTCTCTCTCTCTCTCTCTCTCTCTCTCTCTCCTCTCTCTTTTTCAAGACAGGCTTTTTCTGTGCAGCTCTGTAGACCAGGCTGGCCTCGAACTCACAGAGATCCACCTGCCTCTGCCTCCTGAGTCCTGGGATTAAAGGCGTGTGCCACAACTGCCAGGTTTGTTTTGTTTAAGCCAATAGGCACCCTGTAAGACGCTTTCTAAATTAAAGGTTCTAAGTTCAAATAATGTTAAAGAATACTGTTGCTTTCTTTTCTTTTTTGGAACTTCCCCTGTACAGCTTCAAGGTTCTGAGGAGTTCTGCGCTAAGTGGATTGGTAATTCAAAATTACTAATCCCATAGCATCCCATTAAGTGCAGGACTTCTTCAGGCTCCTCAGACCACTGCTCACACATAGAACACCACCTGCTAACATCTCCTCGTGCTAATTTTGTGAGAGAATCACGTTAGAGTCCATGTTGGGAAACGCTGAAGCACATCTCAGCACCTCTAAGACCCTAATTTCCTTCCAGGGGACGTTAGCTGCCCCACCCCACTTCCCCTGAGACTGCGATGATATCCCTCTTACGAAACCTCCAGTCATTTCCTCTACTTGGTCGTCTGGTCCCCTGAGGGCAGACAAATAATATTGGGAATTTAATTACCACGATCTAGGTCTCCTGCCCAAATGCTCTGGGAGCACTGACCAGACAATTTGAATGTGGGAAGAACGCAGAGTAGGAGCTCCAGACAGCATACCAAGGGCGGCACCAAACCCGCACATTCCTGGCCCCACACTGGCAGGGCCTGGCTCTTTTACCTAGTGTATACCTAACAGGAGAGTCCCAAATGGCAGTTGCTGAAACAAGGCATACTTGTCTTCTTTCACACACAGAACAAGATTCCTACTGAGTGGGTCAAGTCCGGGAAGCTTTGCTTTCTTGTCTGAAGTCCATGGCTTCCAGTGCAGGCAATAGCTGTGGTGATGCATGCCTAGAATTCCAGCACCAGGAAAACTGAAACCTGAGGATTGCTGCAAGCTCAAGGCTGGCTTGGGCTGCATAGTGGGTTCAAAACCACCCTGGTCTACATAGAAAAACCCCACGTGAAAAAAAATGCAAATTTAGCTTCAAAACAAAGCAAAACAATTTAAAAGCAACAAAAAGGTTTGGTGTAGGAGTGAAGAGAATAAAGAAATCACTAGACCACATTCAATCTCCAAGACTATTTCTGGTTGTACACATAGTGTTCTGGTCCAGCCTGGAGAGTCTTTCTGACCCTCTGTGCCAGCCCAATCCACTGAATCCACTAAAATTTATCCTGCCTACCATATCCAGGCCTAGCCCAAGTCATTTATCCAACCTGGTGAATCTTCCTGATTCTAGTCTACTTGCACCCTCCCGTTCCCCAGACCTACCCCAGTTCTCACACCTTGTCTCCACCAGCCCAATCTAGTGAGTCCTGCTGGCACCCTTCCCAAGCTCAAGTCTTGGCCCCAGGTATATACCTAGCCCAGCCTGCTGAATTCACCAGACCCTGGACTGCTCACGTCATATCCAACCTCTAGGCTTAGCCCGGGTAGTGTATATTATTACTGATCTAGTATGGTGAGTCTTCTGGACCCTCGCCAACCTGCAATACACCCAATTTTAAGGCCCAGGCTGGGAAACACATTTGTGTACCTTCATAGGCTGATGAGTCCCTGAAAACTTGGATGGTTTCTTAGTTAGGGTTTCCATTGCTGTGAAGAGACACCATGACCCTGGCAACTCATATAAAGGAAAACATTTAATTGGGGCTGGCTTACAGTTCAGAGGTTTTAGTCCATTATTATCATGGTGGGAAGCATGGTGGCATGCAGGCAGACATGGTGCTGGAGAAGGAGCTAACAGTTCTACATCTGGATGGATCAACAGGCAGCAGGAAGAGACTGTCTTGCTGGGCCTGGGTTGAGCATCTTAGACTTCAAAGCCTGCCCTAGTGACACACTTCCTCCTATAAGGCCACACCTACTCCAACAAGGCCACACCTCCTAATAGTGCCACTCCCTATAAACCTGGAGAGGCCATTTTTTTAAAACCACAAACCATAGGTGGTCATACCAGCCCACCCCTCAGTTGTAGCCTCAGACACACAGCCTGTATGCTGACCTGGTAAGTATCCAAGACCTTGGTCCACTCACAGCATCCTTACACTCTCGGGCAAAACTTAGCACAACACAAGCAAACCCAGCCCTTAGTCCCACTCACCTGTTGTCTTGCTTACACTGGTTTGGAACTGCCCCACCCCCTTCCTCCAATCCAAGAGCAACACTGACCAAACTTTCATGCATGATCTAAAATAAGCCAGGCTTGAATAAGAACACAGTCAACTTCCACCCTGTAAAGGCAGCCTAGAACCTCACGCCAGACACACGACCAAGAAATCCACATGTCCAGGTCTGAGCATACAAACACAAATACGAAAGGCCAAGACAGCATGACCTTCATCCCTGACCCAAGTCTACCAGTCCTGTAGAAGTGGTACCCAATGAGAGTCACCTATGTGAACACCAGACAGCAGGACTTAAAAGAAGAAAACATAAATTTCATCAACAAATTCAAGGATTTTAAAGAAGACCCCAGTTCCAGCAGCTTGTGATAGCTCACATTGGTTCTTAACTTGACTGCAAATGCAAACTAGGGGCTGGCAATGACTCAGAAGAACACTGGCTACTCTCCCAGAGGCCCCATGTGTGATGTCCAACACCCATATGGGTGCTTGCAACCATTTGTAACTCCAGTTCCAGGAGATCCAGTGCCCTCATCTGTCCTGTAGGTGTCAGGCACACTAATCGTGCATGGACATGTGTGCAAGTAAAACATCCATACATTTAAAATTGAATTGAATTTACTTATATATTTATTTTTATTTTATTTTATTTATTTTTTCTGAGACAAGGTCCTGGCTGTCCTGGAACTCACTCTGTAGACTATGTTGGCCTTGATTGCTAAGATCCATCTGTCTCTACCTCCTGAGCACTAGGATTAAAGAAGTGTGCTACCACCACCCAGCAAAATTGAGTAAGATTAAAATTTAAAATAAGAAAATCTAAAAGAAATGGATAAGCTTCTAGAAGTTTCTAGAGGCATCTATACCTTTCAAGTTAAATCAAGAAGAGATCAACATCTTAAATAGACTGATAATTAAAATATATAAGAAGATATGTGTGTGTATAAATATTGAAATAAGAGATGATAGTAGTGCACACCTTTAATCCCAGCACTTGGGAAGCAGAGGCAGGTGGGTCTCAGTGAGTTCGAGGCCAGCACTATCTATAGAGCGAGCTCCAGGACAGCCAGGACTACCCAGAGAGACCTTGTCTCAAAAAACAAAGCCAAAATAAACAAAAAAGAAGATTGGGACAGGATTAAAAAGTCTTCTAAATAAAAATAAAAGCCCAGGCCCAAATGGATTCGCAAGTACAATTCTACCAGATTTTCAAAAAAAAAAAAAGATCTACAACCAAAATTTGTTAAATTATTCAAAAAGGAAAAAAAGAAACAGAAAAATACTTCAAAACTTATTTTATAAAGCCATATCTAATATAAAAAGCAGGTTAAAAGCTAGGAGGTGGTGGCGTACACCTTTAATCCCACCACTAGGGAGGCAGAGGCAAGCAGATCTCTGTGAGTTCGTGGCCAGCCTGGTCTGCAAGAGCTAGTTCCAGGACAGGCTCCAAAGCTACAGAGAAACCCTGTCTCAAAAAAACAAAACAAAATAAAACAAAACAAAAGAAAGAAGGAAAAGAAAAAATAAAAAATCAGGTTAAAGATACACATGTGTGTGCATTTACACACACATCCACACAAATACTTCAGAACATAGATGCAAAAATCCTTAATAAAATTATTGCAAACAAATACAGGTATGTATCACAAAAGTTATCTACCATGACCAAGTTGACTCTATCCTGGAGATGCAGGGATGATGGTTCAACATACATAAGTCAATAAATATGTCATATAAATTTGTTCAAAGTAATAGATGCTAAAAAAAGGCCTTTGACAAAATGCAATGTGATTTCATGATAAAACAAAATCCTAGAGCAGTGGTTGTCATCCTTCCTAATGCTGTAGCCCTTTAATACAGTTCCTCATGTTGTGCTGACCCCAACCATAAAATTATTTCATTGCTACTTTATAACTAGTATCGCTACTGTTATAAATTGCAATGTAAATATATGATATTCAGGATATTTGGTATGTGACCCCCAAAGGGGTCATGAACCATACACAGGTTGAGAACCGCTGTCCTAGAGCGAGTAGAACTAAAGGGAACATAACTCAACATAGTGAAGACCTAATGGGAAAAGGCTTGAATCAGTCCTATTAATCAGGAACAAGATAGGACTGCCCACCATCCCCACTCCTTTTCAGTGTAGTTCAGGAAGCACTTGCTGGAACCACAAGACAGAAGAATGAAATTAAAGGGATACAAATAAGGACAAAGTATCACTGTTTTGCAGACATGGTAATATATATTAAAGATCCCAAAGACTCCACCAGAAAACTTTTAGAAATTATCAACAATTTCAATAGACTGGCAGGATACAAAATCAATTTTCAATCATCAGAAGCCTTTCTGTATTCCAATGATAAACATGCTGAGAAACAATACCATGAAAGGACTCCACTTACAATACCCTCAAAAAAATGATGAAATAAAATGTCTGGAATGAACCTAACCAGGAAGCTGAAAGATCTCTTCAGTGAGAACTTTCCGTCTCTGAAAAGAGAGGCTGAGGATGGCATTAAAAGATGGAAAGGCCTCCCATGCTTGTGGATTGGAAGGAATAATATTGTAAAAGTGACCGTCCTATCAAAAGCCATTTGCAGATTAAATGCAATTCCCATCAAAATCTCCATGTGTTGCGGGAGGTCCTTCCGCTCCTCCAGCCAATAGCCGCCAAGATACCAGCCCATTGGGGCGTGGTATCTTTCCCTTTAAAAAAAGCGGCCACTTCCCTCCTCTCTCTCTTTACTTCCTGCTCCGGTTCCGGCGACTAGACTTCTTCCCAATTGCGTGCGCAGAGGGCTGTTGTCTGGGACCGTGATCTGTAAGTTTATTCCCCTTCAAATAAATACCACCCTATTAATCACAATTCCAAACTGGTGTGGGATTGTTTATGACTTGCGCCTTCATCTGGCGCCCAACGTTTGGTTTTAGAACCCCTCCTTCCCCCGCTCGGCTGCCGGCCGCCAGTTCGGCCGGCCGCGGCCTGTGCCTTGCGGCCTGTGCCTTGTGCGTGGAGCCAGCAGTTTAACATAAATCATCACGCAGTGGCTTTTCTTGCTGCAGTTCTTTATATTTTCCCTTTAGACACCTCAGATTGACTTCAAGTCCCCACGCAGCCTATCGTTTGCCTCACTACGTGGATTTAAATTCCACAGGCCCGCGTAGTCTCTGCCCACGTGGTTTGCTCTTTTCTGAATCGTTTTCAAATCTCCCTTGCAAGCACAGCTCTTAAGCGGAGCGAACCAGAGCACGTGGTTACCGGTTGCGGAAAGCTGCAACCCCTTGGGACGACTCTGTCACGTGGAGGCATACACAGCTTCCGGGTTACTCTTCTCTACCCCTGGATTCTGGGTTTATGGTTCCGTGTACGGAATTGATTTAATTACATTTACTTTGTTGAGCAACTTGCATTTCCCAGTTTTTAACAAATACTAGGCGGACACTGAAACAGGACCCCGTTTTCGTCGCGACTTGGGAACAGCGCCACCTGCTGGATAATAGGTAATATGGCAGTTTTCGTTTCCAACATGAATTTTACTATTTTGACTACCAAAACAATGGGTTTTTTCATGCAAGGTTTATACGACTATGGAGATAACTTAATTTACTGGTTACTAGGTTTCAGTATTCTTTTGAATATTCTATTATTTAGGAAAATTATGGCACTCCTAAGAACCATGCAATCTTTACCAGAAACTAATACAGGTCAGGAGATTCAGGATTCAAAAGCTTTGAAATCACAGGTGCAGAATGGGGACCAAAAAATTGATACCTCAGTGAAATCACTAGAAACACATGTAGCCCAGGAGATTCAGGATTTAAGAGAGACAATGATAAAAAGACTTGAAATGATTGAAGAAATTATTGGAGCTGGTGAACAGAGTAAGAAGGCACAAGGACAGGATACAATGCCACCACCAGCTATTAGATCTGGCTTACCCAGGGTTTTAGCGACATACCCTGTAATTCATTCTGACAAAGCGTCAACTTCTAAAGGCTCAAAGGGAGTCAGAGAAGCTAGATGGATGCCAATAGCAATGAATGATCTAAAAGAAATTAAGCAAGCTATAGTTACCTTTGGCTTGCACTCTGCATATGTTAAGGAAATGATAAGGACTTGGGCTTCTAATGCTAGAGCTACCCCCCACGATTTCCATCAGTTAGTGTCTGCAGTCTTAGATAATGGACCTTCCTTGATGTTTGGAATCTATTTCAGAGAAGAATCCAAACATATGGAACAGCAAGGAAGAGCAAAAGGTGTGGAGGTTTCCCAAGATCAAATTCTTGGTGTAGGAGAATATGCTGATCCACAGGTCCAAGCTCTTTATGATGATGAAGTACTGTGTTTATGTCACCAAGCAGCTTTAAATGCTTGGAATAGGCTACAAGATCCAGCAAAAAGGGTTGAATCATATACCAGAATTAGGCAGGGACAGAGAGAACCCTTTATTGACTTTTTGCAAAGATTAATTAAGGCTCTGGACATAGGGGTAACAGACCCAGAAGCTAGACGACTACTTCTTGAATCTCTAGCTTTTGAGAATGCAAACATAGAATGCAAAAAGATAATTGGGCCTTTAAAGTTTAGATCAGCACCTATGGATGAATGGATTCAGCATACAATGAATGTCGAGACGTTTAGCTATAATGATGAATCTTGGGTAGGAGAAGCGATTTCCAAAGCAATGAGGAGACATCAAACTGCCAGGTGTTTTAATTGTGGTAAATTAGGACATCTGAAAAGGGATTGCAGGCAAAGGATTTCTAGGAATAATATCCCTTCTGGGAATGACAAAAATAGGAGACCTCGGCCTTCAGGTATATGTAGGAGATGTGGTAAAGGCCGACACTGGTCCAACGAATGCAGGTCAACAACAGACAGACAAGGCAACCCGATACAGTCGGGAAACTCCTTGAGGGGCCTCTCGCAGGCCCCCAAGCCAACAGTGGCCCAGTCATTCCCAGTCACAGTAGAGAACGTGCCTCACCAAGAAAATTAAAAGCTCCAATTTCTGCTGTAAAAAATATTACTGGTCTAAATGATGAATTACGCATGGAGGATGAGTCAAAAAACCCAGTAGGACAGAGTAAACGTATATTTTGGCAGACTTCTATTAATGATCAAAGACCAAAGCTAAGAGTCTGTATAAATGGCACTTTTATTGAAGGCTTATTGGACACAGGTGCGGATGTAAGTATTATTACTCCAGAATCTTGGCATCCGAATTGGCCTCTTCAAGAGGTAGATGTTCAGTTCCTGGGAATTGGAACCCTATCTCGTGTAAAACAAAGCACAAGATGGGTTGAATGCATAGGGCCTGAAGGGCAAATAGGAAGACTAAGGCCATATATTGCCAATATCGCAATAAATTTATGGGGCCGTGACCTGCTACAGCAATGGAATACCCAGATTAACATTCCTGTAGTTCCAGGAACTCATAATTCTGGGAAGGACATGATGAGATATTATGGGAAAAGGTCACCAGCCATTCAGGCTGTACAAGAACATACAGCAAATACCAAACCTTTAGAGGTACCAACAGCCCTACCTTTAAAATGGCTAACTGAGAAGCCAATATGGATCAAACAGTGGCCTCTAGCTGAAGATAAATTACAGGCATTGGAACAGCTGGTGCAAGAGCAACTAGATGCTCACCATATTGAAGAATCAACCAGCCCTTGGAATTCTCCTGTGTTTGTTGTAAAAAAGAAATCCGGTAAATGGAGAATGGTGACAGATTTAAGAGCTGTCAACAAGGTAATTCAACCTATGGGCCCACTACAATCTGGAATTCCTTTGCCTTCTCTATTACCAAAAGGATGGCCTCTTATAGTTATTGATTTGAAAGATTGTTTTTTCACCATACCGTTACAAGAAAAGGATAGAGAAAAATTTGCCTTCACAGTGCCTACTTATAATAATTCTCAGCCTAATAGGAGATATCAATGGACTGTCCTCCCACAGGGTATGCTCAATAGTCCTACATTGTGCCAATATTTTGTAAGTAAGCCATTGGAAATAATTCGTAAACAATTCCCCAAGTCCATAATTTACCATTACATGGATGACATCTTGTTATCTGATTCAAATAAAGATACTTTAGAAAGGATGTTTGAAGAAGTAAAGAAAGTCTTGCCTAGGTGGGGATTACAAATCGCCCCTGAAAAGATTCAAAGAGGAAATTCTATTAATTACCTAGGTTACAGAATAGGGTTAGAGAAAATTAAAACGCAAAAGGCACAAATTAGGAGAGACCGGTTAAAGACTCTTAATGATTTCCAAAGATTGTTAGGAGACATTTCCAGTCTACGACCAGCTGTTGGGATAACACCTGATCTAATAGTTCATTTAAACAAAACCTTAGATGGTGATAAAGATTTGAATAGTCCAAGAAAACTGACAGCTGAAGCAGAAAAGGAACTGACAATGATTGAGGAAAAATTACAGGAGGCACATGTGGATAGGGTGAACCCAAATCTTAGCTGCATCCTAGTCATATTGCCTTCCAGAATTTCTCCTACAGGGATTCTAATGCAGAGGGAAGATATTATTTTAGAGTGGATATTTATACCTAATAAACCAAGTAAAAAATTAAAAACTTATGTGGAAAAAGTCTCTGAATTAATTATAAAGGGTAAACTGAGACTTCGTCAACTAGCAGGTATAGACCCAGCAGAAATTATAGTGCCTTTTACTACTGAAGAAATAAAAAAGTTATGGGAAGACAATGAACCATGGCAAAGAGCTTGTGCTAATTTTTTGGGAGAAATTAATAGCAACTATCCCAAAAGTGGTAGACTTAACCTCATAAAGAGAATTTCTTGGATTCTTCCTAGAATTGTACGTGATGCTCCAATAACTGGAGCCCGTACGTTCTATACTGATGCAAATAAATCAGGGAAAGCAGGTTATAAGTCAGATGAATTGAGTAAGGTGGAACAAAGCCCTTATAATTCTGTCCAGAAGGCAGAATTATATGCCATTCTTATGGTGCTAAGGGATTTTAAAGAACCTCTTAATATAGTTACAGATTCACAATATGCAGAAAGAGTTATCTTGCATATTGAAACCGCTGAATTTATACCAGATGACACAGAGTTGACTTCATTATTTATCCAGGTACAAGACATAATCAGGAACAGGCTTTGTCCGATGTACATAACACACATCCGGTCCCATACAGGTCTGCCTGGTCCCCTAGCACAAGGCAACGCTGAGATTGATCAATTATTGATTGGAAGCGTGTTGCAGGCCTCAGAATTTCATAAGAAGCATCATGTCAATAGTAAAGGCCTAAAGAAAGAATTTTCCATTACATGGCAACAAGCTAAGGACATCATAAAGAGATGTCCTACTTGTTCCTTCTATAATCAAACACCGTTGCCTGCAGGGAGTAACCCAAAGGGTACTAAGAGAAATGAAATCTGGCAGATGGATGTGTTCCACTTTATGGAATTTGGTAAATTAAAATATGTACACCACACCATAGACACGTATTCAGGTTTTCAATGGGCTACTGCCCTGAGCTCAGAAAAGGCTGATTCAGTAATCACACATCTATTGGAAGTTATGGCCATCATGGGAATACCTGCACAAATAAAGACAGACAATGGTCCAGCATATGTATCTAAGAAAATGAAACGCTTTTTTGCTTATTATAATATAAAACACATTACAGGTATACCACATAATCCCACAGGTCAGGCAGTTATAGAAAGATCAAATCGTACTATAAAGGATATGCTGAACAAACAGAAAGGGACCGAAAATACCCCCAGAAATAGATTACATAATGCTTTATTGACCCTGAATTTTCTTAACGCTAATGAGAAAGGAACGACAGCAGCAGAAAGACATTGGATAATGGAAAAGTCTGCTGAACTAAATCAACCAATTTATTTCAAAGATGTGCTGACCTCTCAATGGAAGCCAGGAGATGTGCTACGTTGGGGAAGGGGTTTTGCTCTTGTTTCCACAGGAGAAGAAAAATTGTGGATACCATCAAAATTAATAAAGGTTCGATTTGAAGAGGAGAAACCTCTTGGAAAGGAGAAATGACAACTCATCCACAATGATGATATTCCTACAGGTGTTTCCAGGAAGAAGATGGGGCCCCATAACAACGACTCCACCTGGTTGATATGACGTCATGATACTGATAGCGCTACTACAAGACCTGTTTTTGGGTACCAGCTGCACAAGACGATCCCAACTTGGTTAGCTGAAATGGTGCACCTCTTATACAACATTCTGGCCAGACCTGCACAAAATACTCAGAGACTATTTGCAATTTTAAAAGACATTGATCTTGAAATTTAACCATCATTTTACTTTCACAGGATCCCCCAGAAAGAACGTCGCCCCCATGACAGCTGGAAGTAACTCTAGAGGACGACGTCCCCTCTCCCAGTAAAGTTTGCCCTTGGGTTTAGGGACATCATTTAGGGGTTGATTATAAATTGGTATATGGTTGAGGGTTGGGGAAGGAATTTTATAATAAGCTCAGGGATCATTTGGAAAAAAAAAAAAAAAAGAGGGATAATAGATTGGTACTTGTTGGTACTTGTGAGTTATTGTTTTGAGACAAATGTATTGGTATCGATTCTTATATATTGATACAAAGTGAAATTATATTGACTATTGTATGCATGCATGTTTCTACCTCTGTTTAAAAACATTTTTTATGTATTGACATATATTGTATTGATATATATTGTATATATTTACCATATTGCAGTGTACATTTCTACCTCTGATTAAGATATTTACATATTGCTTGTGTATTGATATATATTTACCATACTGCAATGTATATTTGTACATTGCTTATATTTGGAGGTCATTGTCCTCATTTGTTTCACAGTTATTTATTGTCTTAGTCTTTAAGTTAGATAGGTATTGAGAATTATATAGATCAATAGTATTCTAAGTTTGTCATTTATAATTAGACTAATCAGGTTCTTTAGATACATAGAGATTATACTCAGTATAGATAGATAATCTTCAACCTCTTCAAAGAGCTGTAGAAAATGGCCTTTAATCTAACTCAGAGTTTTGTGGTAGTGAGACACAATTGCTCCTGGCAACACCGCTCTATTCCCGAGAGAATGTTGAGCACCAAAGACACTCCACCCGGAGCCTTTCTTCTTGGCTGAACTGGCCTTTGGGTAAAGAAATGCCCATACCTCAACCACTGACAGAAATACAGAGTATCTGTGAATGGAAAAAACAGGACTGTCATATCCTGCCAAGACAGGGTAAGATAGTTTTGACAAGTTTCTTGCCTTTGAAAATGGTGTGTCAGTTATGTTAGGCCTTAGCCAAAGTTGGTTGCTTCAACGCTGCAAACGTGACCTTGGGTGATTGCCCAGGTAGCTAGTTGTCTCTGTGATTTGTTGCATGTTTTAGAAGTTGTTTGATTGCACTTCCTAATTACTCAGGTAACATTATTTCCCTTCTCAGATCTTCGATGGGGTTGAAGACTATATAAATGTAGTTACTTTCGACTCATGACTTAGCCAAGCTATTTATTATATAAGACCTAAGATAGTTAGAATAGGATATTTGTACTTATTGTATATAATTTCATAGTAGGTTTAGAACTCTCTTACTTAAATAAAAGGGGGAGGTGTTGCGGGAGGTCCTTCCGCTCCTCCAGCCAATAGCCGCCAAGATACCAGCCCATTGGGGCGTGGTATCTTTCCCTTTAAAAAAAGCGGCCACTTCCCTCCTCTCTCTCTTTACTTCCTGCTCCGGTTCCGGCGACTAGACTTCTTCCCAATTGCGTGCGCAGAGGGCTGTTGTCTGGGACCGTGATCTGTAAGTTTATTCCCCTTCAAATAAATACCACCCTATTAATCACAATTCCAAACTGGTGTGGGATTGTTTATGACTTGCGCCTTCATCCATGTCATTCTTTGCAGAAACAGAATCCTGAAATTCATGTGGAACCACAAAAGACCCCATACGGCCAAAGCAATCATGAGCAAAAAGAACAATGCTGGAGGGATTTCCAATCTAGATTTCAAGATGTATTACAGAGCTATAGTAATAAAAACAGCATGGTATTGGCAGAAAAAGAGACTTGTAGGGCAATGGGACAAAACAGAAGACCCAACATGAGTACACACAACTACAGCACCTGACATTTAACAGAGATACAGAAACATACACTGAGAAGACAGCATCTTCAGCAAACAGTGCTGGGGAAAATGTCTGTCTACCTACAGATGAATGAAATTAGACCCATATCTATCACCTTGCACAAAAAGCAACTCCAAATGGATCAAGACCTCAGTGTGAAACCTGATGCTACAGAAGGAAACACAGGCAGTACTCCCACAAGATGTATTTGTAGGAAAGAGCTTTATGTAGAGCCCTTTTTTGCCCAGGAATTAAGTCCAACAGCTGGAAAATGGTACCTCACAAAGCTAGCAGGCTTCTATACGTCTAAGGAAACATAACCAAATGAAGAGGAGGCCCACAGAATGGCAAAGAGTCTTTGCCAGCTATGGGTTTGGAAAAGGATTAATATCCACAATCTCTAAAGAATTTTTAAAAAGTCAAGAAATCAAATGACCCAGTGAAAAAAATGGGCTATGGCTTTGAACAAAGAGTTTTCAAAAGAAGAAATAAAAATGGCTATGTGCGGCGATGTAATATTATGAAAATATCTTTTAGATCCTAACAACTTTGCTGGACCTCACAGCCTGAATTAATAATACACTTCAGGTTACTTAAGACCTAAGGCTGCTATCCCACTGTGTCCTCAGCCTGTTTATTAACCTGCCTTTAAGGGAACAATGCAACAATCAACCCTACTTGCCTTGGATTTCCCGTGTGATCAACTTTTAAAACCTAAGCTAATGTCTAACTATAATCTTCAACATGCACTCTTCTGTGCCCTTGACCTAGATAATGCATGTGTATCATCTGCTGAAAGCATCAAATACAGAAGTTGAGAGCAAGTTCTAAAAGCTACCATAGAGGTCGAAAGCAACCATTTATGGACAGTGGTTGATAAACAATGCTATTTGGTATCTGGGCCAGTTGGAATCCCTGTCCGGCTCCGTTCAAGGTTCCTGTGAAGTAGCCCATTCCTTCCCCGTGTGATGCTTTCTGTTCTAGGCTGTTCGGTAAATGCAGAGGGAAGTCCTTTGTTAGGGACAGACAGACACACAGAGACACACAGGGACAGGGACAGACATAGGGACGAACAGATTCACAAAACCCCTTTCAGGCAACAACAGACTCAGATTCATACAGACAGAACGGAAGCTGCAGGGAGAGTAAAGCAGAGAATTCAATTCTCGACTTATTCTGGGGGAAGGGTTTTGATTTCTTTCTTTATATGTGACACCTGCGCATTAGTGGTAACTCAGAGTTAATCCCTAGCGAGTATAATTCATGCAGCTAAGAAGTAGTTCCAGAAATGTGCATCGTTCTTAGCAATTACGGAAGTGCAAATCTAAAACACTTTAAGACGAAAACAAACAAAGAACTTAGAACAAATGTGGGCAAGTATGCCGGGAAGGGAACCCTCATTTCTTAAGGGGCTTGCAAGCAGGTGCAGCCCCTCTGGAAATAAGAAGTGTGGAGAATTCTCAAAAAGCTAAAAACAAATCTACCATATGGCCCAGCTGTGCCGTTTCGTGGTATAAACCTAAAGGACTTGGCATCCTACTCCATAGATACTTGCTCAGCCATGGCCATTGCTGCTCTGATAGCGGGGAAATGAAAGCATCCTAAATACCCCTCCGCTGATGAATGGGGCACGGCAATGTGGCGTGTAAACACAAAGGTGTACTATTCCCCCATAAAGAAAATGAAACCATGCAATTTACAGGTAAACGCATAGAACTAGGGTGTATTCTACTGAGGGGGTAGCCCAGACCTAGAAAGACAAATACTACATGTTTTCTCTTACTTTTGGATCCTACCTTCAGATATTTAGATGTGAGTATATAGAACCTGGGGTGGTCCCCGAAACCCGGAAAATAAAGAGGAACTGGGTGGAGTGGATAAGGAGCCGTAGACGGGAAAGTGTTCACAAGGTGCCGTAATGGGGTAAATGAGAAAAATGGGAGGGGAGTTTGCCTGGGAAGAGGGGAGTGAGGGAGAACCTGAGAATGAGGGGCAGAGGAAGAGTAAAGAACAACAAGGCGATTGAAGAAGACACAGGGAACTATTTAATATTTACTTAAACTACTTACATATGTATGCAATATGTATAAATATATAAATAATTTAAGTTATGCCTCTTGGGATAATAATGCTCCCGCCAAAGCTGTAAATGTATAAAAACCCTAGTGTTAGACTCCAATGCTTTCTTAAGTTGTTAGGGGAGTCCAAGAGACTCCCCAAATAGTACAGTCTGTTTCCACTGCCCTTGATTGCCCCCCAGAACATGGAGTTATGACCTTCTTGCTGAAGACACCACACACTTGGGATACAGGACTTTGAGGAATCATGCCAAGGCTGGTTTAGATGCCTCCCCCCTGAGGACTGGCTCTCAGAGTTTCAGAAGGGTTTGTGCTGGCTGCCAAGGGGGATGAGAAATAGGTAGTTCTATCTAGCCATAGAGCCGATGAAGCACAGCAATGACTGGCAAGACCACCACAGTTGTGTAATAATGGAACTTTTACCTTTCAGGTAACCCGTAGCTCAAGTCCTCTTGATAGGAAGGGAATTCATGCCTGGTGTTGTAAACCTAGCTGTCTTAGTGACTTTTCTCTTACTATGACCAAAGCACTTAATAAAAGAAAATGTTTAATTTGACTTCTTGTTTAAGAAACTTAGAGTCTCTTGTGTCAAAGAAAGTGATGGCTGAGAGCTCCCGTCTTGGCCCACCATCTCTAGGCAGAGAGAGAGAGACCACTGGTAATCACACAAGTCTTGGAAACCTCAAAGCCCACAATGACACATCCTCCAACAAGACCACACCTTCTAATCTTCCCAAACCACCAACTGGGGTCCAAGTATTTAACCGTATCAGTCTCTGAGAGCCATCCTCACTCAAATCACCCCATTCTACGACCTAGTACCCACAGGCATGGGCCCATGTTGCAATGCAATAGTCCAACTTCAAAAGTCCCCATCGTCTTTCACAGTCTTGACACAGTTTAAAAGTCCAAAGACTACTGAAACTCAAGGCAATCTCTTAATCGTAACCCCTGTAAAATCAAAAAGCACATTACATACTTCAACATAGAATAGCCCAGAATATACATCACCGATTTAGAAGGGATGAATACGGGGATGGTGAGGAAATGCTTAACCAGAGCAAGACTGAAAGTCAACATGCCATACTCCAAATCCTGGGACTCCATGTCTGATGTCACAGGGCCTACATGGCTCTGCCCTTCCAGCTTTGTTGCATCTGATACACTTCTGTCCCTTGGTCTAGCTCCACCATGCGACTCTTCTTGGTCGATATCTCAGGGCTCTGGCACCTCTAACATCTCGGGGGGATCATACACAATCCAGGCTTTATTTTCAGTTTCATGCAGTAGCTTCTCGGGAACTCCACGCAAGGACTGCCCTGCTAGATACCTGGCTTGGCAGTGTGGTGTAAACATGGAGGAAGACTTCATAATCCTTTTGTTCATGCTTTCGTCATGAAAGCCAGAGTCACATGGATGATACTACCAAGTTTAGTTCCCAACTCCAGACACCTGTGTGAGTTTCTCTTCCATTAATCTAGATGGGAAGACCCACGCTAAAGGAGGGCAGCACCATTCCTGGGACTTGAGTCATAGACCTCATGTACAGAAAGTCATCGCTTGCTTCTTTCTGACTGTGGACACACTGTGACCAGTTGCTTCCAGTTCCCGCCATCATTCTTTCCCACTTGATGGTCTGTGGCCTTGATTTGTGGGCCAAAAGAAAGCCTTATTTTTTACCACAGCAACAGAAACATAACTGAAACAAGCCTCAAGGAGATAATAATACACATCTAGAAGACAGACTGAAATTAAAGCTGACCATACCAATGCTGGGAAGTGCATCGAAGAACTAAAGTCTTATACCTGCTGATATGGATGGAAAATGATGCTCCTGTGTCTTTGTTAGTTGTTAGAAATCAATGTAGTCACTCATCCCATCTTTTCTGTCCAAAATAAAAGGCAGTCTCTATCCCTACAAAGGACCTGCTTTGTAATAGCCCCAAACAGGACCAAATGTCTGTCTGGAAATCAACACCTGGGTAATCACATTGTGGTCTAGCCACACAGTAGAGGGCTATTCATGACAAAAAGGATGAAAAAAATAAAAAAATCAACCTTTTAGTGTATACAATCGCCCAGAATAGCCTTAAAGTAATTACGCTGAGCAAAAGGAACTCAATTCAGAAGAATTACAACTTGCAGTTCTACACAATCCTAGAAAATGCAAGCAGATGTAGAGTAACTGAAGGCAGGTCAGTGGTTGCTGAGGGGAATGAAGGGCTCAAAGGCAGACTGCAAGGGGTAGCGGATATGTTCCTTATCTTGTATACAATGATGGCTTCATGAGTGCAAACATATGTCAAAACATATTAAGCCACACACATCAGAGATGGGTAATTTAGTGTATGTCAACTACGCCGCAATAAATTGTTTCAGGAAGAAAAGGAGGAGCTCACTCCCCCAGCAAAATTTGTAATAATGTGAACATTAAAAGGACAGTAGTGATAGGCTAATACCTTTTTAAAAATTCACATAAGTGTGAAGGAGAAGGAAGAAGGCTGGGAGAAGCTTTATACACATATATAGAAAAACATAGCAGAATTGGGAAAATCTTCATTTCGCAGCCACTAATGCAGAGACTGATTCAAGGAAACTATCAACAGCTATTACAATCACTCGGTGAAAATTTGTGATGGAATAGCATATTCACATCTTGAATGTGATGCATCATACAGATGAATTATTATTTACAAAAGGGATTACCTTCATAATGGAAGCACTTTAATCAAATGACCACAGTTAGCATCACCAATGATAGGAGAAACTGGCGTGGAGCCTCCTTATGTAACAGTGAGCAGGACACAGCCCCACCTCTCTGAGAGTATTAACCTTAATGTTTAGCCAGAATCTAATCGTGTAGAAGCAGTGAATTATGCCCAAACTGAGAGACATTTTACAAGACAGCCGTGTTGTTGCTCTTGAAAACATCAATGCCATG
The DNA here is from genome assembly GCF_950005125.1 of Chionomys nivalis. Classification (NCBI taxonomy): domain Eukaryota; kingdom Metazoa; phylum Chordata; class Mammalia; order Rodentia; family Cricetidae; genus Chionomys; species Chionomys nivalis. Next base: position 45,103,156 of record NC_080094.1, on the reverse strand, counting down.
AAAGAAACAAAGGTGGGAAGGGTAGTCCAGCGGGGCTCAGGTCATTAGAGTTCCAACAAGAGGAACTTAACCAAATGAAGAGTCTCTTCCTTGATGGAAACAGTACAAATCGACCCTAGATTGAAAAAGAATAAAGATAAAAATAAAAGCTGTTAAGACTCAGGGTTGTGGTGTGGGAAGTCCTTCTGTATATGTGTTGCTTTTATTTGTTCATGGATAAAGCTGTTTCACAGTGGCTTCGCAGAATAGAGCAAGGTGAGAATTCCAAGCAGATAGAAGAGGAAAGAAGGCAGAGTCAATGAGATGCCATGTAGCCGCTGGAGGAGAAAGACATGAGCTGCCAGCCGGAACCTGGAATCTTGCTGGCAAACCACAAGCCTCATGGAAAAATATAAAATAATGGAACTCAGTTAATTTAAGATATAAGAGCTAGCCAGCAATATGCTTAAGTGATTGGCCAAGCAGAGTTGTAATAATACAGTTTCTGTGTGATTATTTCAGGACTGGGCATCCTGGAAAAGAATGGTCTCCACCAACAGGGTTGCGTTTTAATAGTTTGTGACAAAATGATCATATGTGGCTATTTTATTGTATGGAAGGGCACCCCTTGTTTAGCTAAACACATGATGCATTTTGGTATGAAATATATGCATATATAATATAGATGCATATATATGTATACACACACACACACACACACACGCACACACACACACCACTTGTTCACCTACCCGGGGGAAGACACACATGTGACCAGTGCTCAATCCAGGAGCCTAGGTGAAGAGTGAAGGAGTCTCCACTGTATGATTCCTCTGCTTTTCTGCCATTATAAAAATACGCAGATGAAAAGTTGGAGGGGAACCAATATGGGTGGTTGACCCCGTGAACCTTTTCGGCCTGGAGAAAGGCCACGTAGGCTCTGGCCTCTAGGCAGCAGGCAGTAGCCAAGCCTGACCCCCCAGTCGGTCGGCCTCTTGCTCCTGTGGTGGGTGTAGGTCCTGGGCCGGGGGTATTAGGAGGGTTTTCCTCATATAGGCTTTTCTCCTCTGTCTCATACCCTCTAAACGGCCCACAAGGTCTGGCTGAGGTGCATGGATTGGGGCATGTACAGTAGTAATTCATAGGCAGGCTGCACGCGTTCTGTGACTCCTCACTGTGGTCTCGAGGCTGTAGCTGAGATGCAGTCGCTGCACTGTGCCCAAGCACAAGACCACCCTTGGCTCTCTCATCTGCTCTCCAGTGCTGCTTGTCTCTCTTCCTGAGGTGAAAGTCCTGACCCCAAAGGCAAGGACCTTAGCCCACTGTCACTCCTACCCTTTCCCAGTCCCTCTCGCTCACGGTTGAAGCCTCACTAGTCTCTCTGCACTTTGAGGCCACCCACTGTTGCCTTATAGCTTTTGCACTGATTTACGCTTCTGAAACGCTGCTCCGGCCCATTCCCTGGTTTCTGCCAGCCTGCACCTTCTCATCTTCTCCTTCTTGGCTGACTGTTGGTCTCTGGAGCACAAATAAGCCTCCAATGGAATATGTCACCTATGTGTCACATGTCTATCTGCTTCTGCCACTAAATGCCAGTGCCTCAAGGGCACTCATTTCCATCTTGTTTTCTACCTTTTAACTACACAGTAAAAATTAAGGGCATAATAAAAATTACTAGGTGAATGACCCCAAAGGCAGGTGTGTGCATTTATTTGGACAGTGGTGTGTATGTGTCGTATGTATGTGTGAAGTCTATACATGTATGCATGGATGTGTGTGTGTGTGTGTGTGTGTGTGTGTGTGTATGCTGGGCAGGCTACGCTGGTCTTCCCATCTGTTCCTGATGTCACATGCCTCTCGCTGAAGCATCTAGCTATCTGGGTCATCCCGAGACTCATTTCCTGGGGTGTAGGCACAGCTTGCAGAGGGCTGGGTGGATGCCACTTGCAGCATCAACACATTACATAACCTGGCACTGGGCAGGGGTGAAAGGGGCAAGCAGATCTTTTATTCTGGGTTTGCCCAGAGAAACTTCTCTGGGCCGCATAGTGGGCTATCAGCCCTTCAGCTCTGTGTTTCCTAATCGCCCTGACAGGCTTCAGCACCCATTCAGCTGGCCTACTAGCTATGAAAGGAACGGCCTGGGAAGAGCTTGGACTTTGGCAAGTATTCGATGCTGTAACTGGGTGCCTCAGTGCCCTGGGCACTTCTCACTTGTCCACCTGCCTGCATATGCTCAGAGCTCTTAAGTGTTACTGTGGGTGGCCTTTTCCTGCACGGGACTCGTGGCCTGAACTACCCAGAAGGCCAGGCTTCCTTTTACCCACAGTGACCCAGTGGGGGTCATCCTCTGTTTATCATCAGATCAAACTGACCTCACTAAGTGACAGGAAAACCTTGCTTCTTCTCAAAGGTCAACAGCAAGGGCCACTGGTACAGCCACAGGCCAGCTACTGGGGTCTCAAAATGACTCAGGCCTTAAGTTTCTGCTCTGTTGGCACTTAGAATCCAGTACCGGGAGACAAATGCAAATAAGAAAAGGTGTCCATCAGGCAGTAAAACTCTGATTCAGAGAAGTCAAGGTCATAGGGCAGAGGATGGGGTCAGGAAGGCTTCTTTACATTCGTAGTGTTTGAGGGAGAGCAGAACTAAAGCAGGGTGAGCCACGATGTAGGACATTCACAGGCCTGGATGGGTCTGAGGGCAAAGGGACGCTGGCCGAGAAAACAAGGCTAGATAAAGTTGAATTGAGGTAGGAGTTAGAGGAAGAAGCCAGCGGTGGACTGAGGGGCTAGCACCAGCCTCCTGACCCTGGAAGAGGATGTGGCTCCTCTGTGGCCAAGATGGCAGGGAAGAAGTAGTCGGTATCTGGTACGTATAAGGGGAGAGCCAAGCAGCCTGGCTGGCAAGATGTCTACATACATATGGAGTGGGGTCAGCAATACAGTTCCTGGATCTTGGCCTCACATTCCCGACTCACCACAATACCCCAGACACTGTGCATCCCCGTCCTCATCTTAAACTGGAGAAACTGTGGCTCAGTGGCTGGGGAATCATGTGACCAGGGAGCTGCTGCTTCTGCCTGGTGCCGTCATGACTCTCAGAGAGGCAGTGATCAGCCAGGGCCCACTTTCCCCCTTAGCCGTATCTCAGACTCTTCCTTTTGAAGGCAGAACACGCTGCCCTTGTGGAAAGGGGGCTGTCCACCATGGTGTCCTCTGCCCAGGGCAGAGCCAGTAAAACCTCCCCACTCTTTGTCTACCTGCTTCTGTTGTTCAGCAGATTCTTCTGAGACTGAGACCTCACATCCACTGGGAAGTAAGGTAAGACAGAATTCTAGTAAACAACTCAAACTAACTTCAGGAAGTCCCTGAAACTGACCAGATCCACCAAGCTGCCTGGAAGAGGCTCAGACCATCTAAAACACCTGGAAAGGATGCGCTTCAACCTTGTGAGCTTCCTGCAGGCTGCACAGTGCGCTCCAGGTTCCCAGGTTTTATGAGCTGTCCCCCACGCTGGGGCAAGCTTTGGGGTGCAGCTGTCTTTGTGTCATGTCTGACCCTGTAAGTAACCCCTCATCTCACCCATATTCCTGTAAATAACCCCAATAAAACTTATTGGTTCACTAAACCAGACGGTGGTGCTGTCTGTATTTTGGTCCGTCATGACCTTCTTCCTGTCTGGGTAGGCTTGTGTGTTTCCACTCCCGAGGAAAAGTCTGTCACACAACAGTGTGAGACTCAGCCAAATGGGCCCCAGTCACCACACCACCCTCACAAGGACCCTTCAATTAGCCTATGAAAAGTGGAGCTAATATCCGTCCCACACCTTCCTAGCTGGCTTCTCATCATCTCTTCATGGGAACTGCTTTGCTTGGGTCTTTGGGCAGGGCTGAAGACGGAGGTGCACAGAAAATGGTCCACGTGGCAGTTCACCACCCACGCTGGTCGGGCCATGCACCACCCTCTGCAGCGGCCCCTTACAGTGCTGTGTCATCTAACCCTACGGGACACTGCTACCAAGGGCTGTGGAGTAGTTAGCCGATTGTGCATAGCGAGAAGGTAGCAGAACCAACAGTGAGCTTAGCCTCTGGTCGGGCAGACCTAGAGAGAATGGGGGTGCTTTCGTCCTTTTCTGTGTGTGTGCTCGGGGGAGGGGCAGGGCAGGAACCAGAAGAAAACCTGATTTACAGATTCTTCCAGATTTAAACAAAGCGGTTCATTATTGAGACGGCTGCTGTTTAATCACCGGCCGCTAGGCAGAGGTAACTGGAGATTTCCACCTGTCTTCTCTACAGGAAGGGTTTCCAGGTACAATTCTGCCAGGAGCTAAATGCACTTAGAATGTAAATACTCTGTGAAGTGTTTTTCTCTCAAGTGCGAACTTGTAATTGATTTTTTAAAGAAGGCAACCTTTCTGGACTCTAGAAAATGTTTCCGAGTCCATCTTAGTTTTCTGTACACAAAGGCAATTGCCCCAGGCTGACACTCAGCCCGGGGAAACAGACTAATTTATTTTGCACAACAAATGTTTTACTGGTACATCTTCCTGATTATATGAGATATTATCACATCAGTCTGTTTTACATGCCCACAGAGAAGAACTAAACCAAACCTGGCTGTGGTGGCGCACACCTTTAATCCCAACCTTTGGGAGATGGAGGCAGGTGGAGCTCTGTGAGTTCAAGATCAGCCTGGTCTACAAAGTGAGTTCAGAGAAACCTTGTCTCAAAAAAACAAACAAGCAAAAAAAAAAAAAAAAAAAAAAAAAAAAAAGGAAAGAGAGAAAAAAGAAAAACTAAGCACAGCCCTGAACCATGGACCCACTGTTCTGCCTCCAATTTGGAGCCACTTTCCTGCCGTGTCCCTGGGTTTCCTCATGTGCTCATCGCAGGTCATGGCACTGAATCCTTGCTAGCGGTAAATGGTGACCACGGCCATTTTTCAAGATTTAATTATTTTTATTTTATGCGTGTGAGTATTTTGCCGTACGTATGCATGTGTACCATGAGCATGCAATACCTATGGCGGCCAAAAGAGGGCATCAGATCCCCTGGAACCAGAGTTATGGATGGTGGCGCCACAGTGTGGGAGCTGGGAACCCAACCCAAATCCTCGGCAAACCACCTCTCGAGTTCTTCACCTGTGCCCTTTGGTGGCGTTTGCTCACTCTGACTTGGTCACTGACATGTAGCCTTTTGGCCAACAGTGACAATATTGAGCATGACAGAGATTAAGAAAGCAACGGGTTTTCTTCAGACTATGGTGCCAGAGTCTGCGTTAGCCTGTGGGAGGGGTAGAGGCTGTGACAAGGTCCTCCATCCCAGTTGGGCCATGAGCATAAATGTGCCATCCTAAGCCGGCTGTCAGGTGAGCCGGTCCGAGCCAGAGCTTCTCAGCAGAGCCTAGAGTTGTTGGAAATTATTTGCTGTTTTATCCCATTAAGGCTTGGGGGTTTTTGTTCCACGAAACAGCTAGCCGTACGTCATCTCTCACTCTTTTGCCTAGTAGGTACATGGATACTTGGGTCGAAGGGGAATTCGTTGGGAGATTACTGGAGATCCCAGGAAGGCTGGGGAGGTAGGCTTAGCATCAGAGAAGTAGTTACCAGGTTGCCAGGGTCCCTCCCACCTAGGAGATTAGCATCTCTGCCAGTTCTTCGGTCCTGGCATCTTTTCACGGAGGAGTCATTGATACGGCTGAATGTCACACATCCAGCATTGGTACTGAGTCTGGTGAAGGCCCGAGGAAGAGACATCCATAGTCTGATGACAAAGCAGGAGACTCTGGGCTCCTCTCAGTTCAAATCCCACTCTGCCAATAGCAAGTTCCTCTTTCTCCAAGCCTTACGTTGCTGTCCACCGATGGCTGGAGCAATCCCCATGTTTGGAGTGGACTGTGAAGGCTAAAATGAGGTGATGTAAAATGAGGTGGCACCCCACCCTCAGAAAGAGCTCACTAAATGCTGTTGGCATTTTGCTGCTACTATATGCATGGAGACCCCATATGATGTGAATTTCTCAGAGCGCTATCAGAGGGAAGAGCGCCACGGTTAGTGTTAGTGCTAATCACCACAATTAGACACTCCTGAAAAGGGAGCCTCAACTGAATTAGGCCTTAACTGACATGGGAGGCCCACCCTGAATGCAGGCCAGATGAAAAATGCCATGGCAGAAGGAAAATTAATTCTCCCTTTGCTCATGTGCCCTTCCCTCTTGCCTGCCTGGCTTTCTCCTTTGCTGCTAAACAGGCTTGCATAGTGTTGCGGCTATTCATTACTTTGCTGATATCAGAACCAGCGTTTCCAGGACTGAACTGAGCAGCTACTGGCTCCTTGGCCTCTTGAGTGTGAGACACCACTCGGGGACCACTGCAACTTCTGAGGCACCCAGCTTCAGGGATGGAGCAATTACCCGGTTCTCAACCTGTCGTGTGTGAGACACCTTTGTTACTGTTTTGACGTAAGCTTATTTAGTAGAATGCGTGTCTGTGTGCATATATGATTTATTAAATGTATTCATCCGGTGGGTTCTGTTTCTCTAGAGAACCTTGATTAATATAAGAAAGATGGATGCCAGGTAGCTAAAAGTGAAATTTGTTCCTATTACATAGTCATGACGCGTCAATCCTCTCTGTCCTGTTATTGAACTGCTGAGTGTCAGGCATGGGGTGGGGAGGGGAACTGTTATCAACAATGTGGTCTTGGCCTCCCAAATTAACTTTCTAGCTAGGTGCAGACTGGCAGTAAGCAGTGGATCAGAGCCTGACGGTGGTGGCGCACGCCTTTAATCCCAGCACTCGGGAGGCAGAGGCCGGCGGATCTCTGTGAGTTCGAGGCCAGCCTGGTCTACAGAGCTAGTTCCAGGACAGGCTCCAAAGCTACAGAGAAACCCTGTCTCGAAAAACCAAAAAAAAAAAAAAAAAAAAAAAAAAAAGGGGGATGAGTAGATCCATGCTCAGTTCTGAACATGGAGTGCTAAAGTGGATGGAGTGGAGAGAAAGGACCAGAGGCCGCTCAGCTCATGCGGCGGGGGTGAGAGTAAATCGTTATGCCGCTTGCTAAAGGGAGCCATTCACGCTGGCTGCCGCAAAGTTCCTGCTGGGACGCTGGCACCCACAGACACTCTATTGTTGCTTCCCATTCCCTCTCTCGGGAGCAAAGGGAGCATGGGGTTGGGGAAAGGTCAGGAGCCGAGACCCAAATAAAGTGGCTGAAAGCAGAGAACATTAGAGTTTTACTTGAGAGCTCAGTCGGATTCACCTCTCCTTACAGATCCCCGAGAGGCTTCTGTGACACCCTAGGTTCCACCTGCAAACCACAAGGCCCAGAAAAAGACGCCTGTACTCATTGTGCTTAGACGACCGAATCCTAGCTCTGTCCTCTACCTGCTGTGTGAGCCTCGGTCTGCCATTTGACCTCTATGGACCGGTCTGCCACCTCTTCAGTGGGTATAGAAATCAGGAGATCAGTCCGGGCTGTCCAGTACCTACTCCACACTGACCCTGTGTCTTTGGGATCCTCTGCCCCTCTCTGGGTGCCAAAGCTGACCGATAGGGTGGGAGTTCTTATTCTAGCCGCCAATGAATCTGCTTCTCTAGGGGTGCGTTGGAGCTCCGAGAGTACATCCTGTACCCCGCCCCCACCAACCTCAATGCAAGTAACAAATCCAGGATGCCTTTGACAATCCCCACACCCCAGAAATAGGCTAGTGAGTGGGTGGTTGACCTTGAGATGGGGCCTGAGCTGAGGCCTGTTGCTTGGCAACAGCCCCTATCACCTACCCTTAGAAATGCCGTGTGATTTTTGTATCTGCGGCCCCTGGCAGGAAGAAATCTGCATGTAAGTCCTTTGCCTTCCAATTTGCCAGGTTGTTGCCAGAAAACTCATTTGTCCCTGCCCTATATACATACATACATACATACATATATATTTAGGTGTGTATATGTGAATGTATGTGTGTGTACATACATATAATTTTAGGTAAATATAAAACAATGTGATTCCCTAGGTTTTCAAACATCCCGAGTGTTATTTGCCTCCCCTCCCCTGTATGTTCTCTCTTCTAAGTCCCCATCTAAAGCACCCCTCAACCTTTCCCCATCCCCCCTCAACACCTGTATCCTGCTATTCCCTTCTCCAGAGCTCCCCCATCTCGTGGTCTCTTTTGCTTCCCTGGTTTCTGCAGTCACTCCAGGTTGGATGCTAACATCTAAGGAATTGGAAGCAGGTTCCCCACGTAAGGGGGAGCATGTGGCATTTGTCTCTCCGCGTCTGGGCTGCTCCCTCAGTATCATATGTTCTAGTTGTAACCATTTATCTGTATATTTCTTTTTTCTTTCTTGTTTAAAATGTTCTTTTTTAAAAAATCATTTTTATTTATTATGTATGCAGTGTTTGTATGTTTGCTTGCAGATCAGAAGAGGCCACCTGATCTCATTTCAGATGACTCTGAGCCACCAGGTGGTTGCTAGGAATTGATCTCAGGACCCTTGGAAGAACAGTTAATGCTCTTAACCTCTGAGCCATCGCTCCAGTCCTTTTTCATTTTTCTTTACAGCTAAATAATACTCCATGGTGTACATGCCCTGCATTTCCCTTATTCATTCATCTGTTGAAGGACATTTAGATTGCTTTCATTCCCCAGCTATTGCGAATGGAGCAATAGTGAACCTGACTGAGCAAGTGTTTGTGGAGTGCGGGGTCAAGTCCTTTGGCCTTACACCAGAAGTCACCTAGCTGTGTCATATGGTAGACTTGGTTTTTAGCTTTTTGAGAATTTTCTGCCTTGATCTGCAGAGTGGCTATACCAGTTTGCAGTCTCTTCCATTAGTGAATGAGCATTTCCTTTTACCCAGTATCCTTGCCTGCATTTGTACTCTTGTTTTTAAATTTTTTAATATAGCCATTCTGCCTAGGGCAAACTGAAATCTCAAAGTGGTTTTAATTTGCGTTTCCCTAATTAAGAATGATGTACACTTTTTGGAGATATTTCTTAGACATTTTAGTTTTCTCTTTTGAGAGCTCTGTTTAAATTCTTTTTTCAATGAGTCATCTGTTTTCCTGGCTCTTTGGTGTTTTTGTTTGTTTGTGTTTGTTTTTAGTTCTTTATATGTTCTGAATATCAGTGTAGCTGTATTATGCTGGGTGTGTAGCTGTCAGAGATTCTCTCACACACTGCGGTCTTTCTTGTCACTCAGTTCTTGTTTCCTTAGCTAGACAGAGTTCTTGAGGTCACACTTGTCCGTTGTCATTAATTCCTGGGCAGTTGAGCCCTGCTCGGAAAGTCCTTTCCTGCACATGTCTTGTAGGTTTATGCCTGTGTTGTCTTCTGGGGTTTCAGGGTTCAAATTGAGGTCTTGATCCATTTGGAGTTAATTTGTATCCTGAGGTCTAATTTCAACCTTCTCCATACGGAGATCCAATTGTCCCAGGCCCCTTTGTTGAAGGTGCTGTCTTCTCAGTGTATGTTCTGTATCTCTGTTAAATATCAGATGGCTGTAGTTGTGTGTACTCATGTTGGGTCTTCTGTTTTGTCCCATTGCCCTACAAGTCTCTTTTTCTGCCAATACCATGCTGTTTTTATTACTATAGCTCTGTAATACATCTTGAAATCTAGATTGGAAATCCCTCCAGCATTGTTCTTTTTGCTCAAGATTGCTTTGGCCGTGTGGGGTCTTTTGTGGTTCCACATGAATTTCAGGATTCTGTTTCTGCAAAGGGTGACATGGGGGTTTGATTGGGACTGCATTTAATCTGCAAATGGCTTTCGATAGGATGGTCATTTTCACAATATTACTTTTTTGTTGTTGTTGTTGTTTTGTTTTTGCTTTTTGAGACAGGGTTTCTCTGTAACTTTGGAGCCTGTCCTGGAACTAGCTCTTATAGACCAGGCTGGCCTAGAACTCACAAAGTTCTGCCTGCCTCTGCCTCCCAAGTGCTGGGAATAAAGGCGTGCATCACCAATGCCCGGCCCACAATATTACTTCTACAAGCAAGGGAGGTCTTTTCATCTTCTAGTGTCTTCCCCCATCTCTTTCTTCAGAGATGTCAAGTTTCCGCTGTAGAGATCTTTCACCTTCTTGGTTAGGTTTATTCCTAATATGTTATGATTTGTGTCGGGCTACATAACCATCCTGGGCTGTGTGCCACAGGCTGGATACATATCTTTTCAACCAAGCACGCTTCCTTTCAAAGCACTCAACCAGAGTCTCAGATTTTCTCCCACACACTTGTAAACACTTAGCACACACTTTGTGTGTGGCTTGCCCATTTAGACAGTGTTAAACGCGCATGCACAACACTGTCTGGCACTCATAACCAGGGATGCTGCCGCCCTCTCCTGGAAGGATTTTGGAAGTGCACCTGGGGTTTTGCCAGGAAACAGGTCGGTAGCTAATCTCATTCTAATCTTAACTGGCCTTTGCAGGTATGGATGAGTTCTATTGACTGTCCACCAAGGTAGATCTCTACATCATTTCCAAGATTCCTCTCCTGACTCTGGCATTTGTCTCTGATCCTGGACATCCGGATGTTCTAGCCAGATTTGGAAAAGGAAGGAGGGAAGAATTGGTAAAGTTTGCAGCATTTTTGTGCAAGGGTCATTTGTGTATCCCAAGGTTTTGAATATGACGCAGACGGCACTGGCTGTCAGGATGAAACTGTGTGTTTTCCTCTTCAGTTCCCATGGAGCCACTGACGAATTCTAAGCAGGGGAGGTGCAGGAAGAACCGTGCTTTGGAAGGATTAAGTAGACCGTGTACATTGCTCATTCATTTGTGTGACAAGGAGTGCTTTTTGAAAACATCTTTGCCAGGCTGTGGAATGAATGCAGTAGTGACCGGATGGAGATGGTGTTAGCGTACGTGTAACCCCCAGCCTGAAGTAACGGGGTAGGGAAACCCAGAGGGAGTATCACCTCAGTCCTAAACTAGGTGAGCTCTTGGTGACACAAGGCTCACAAAAGAGCCATAGTTTCTGCCCAGATAAGCTCTGTGGGGCAGGAGCAGTAAATCAGCCCAGCTGTGGCTGAAGTATAGATCCTGAAGCAAGACAGAGCCTGGTGGCCCCTGGGCTCCCTTTCCAAAGAATGAGAAAACGGTCTGGTACTCAGGAGCTGCATCTGTTGAGTTTTCTCTTCCAGACCCAATCAAGTAACATGCAAATAAATACAAGAGGTCCTAAGTCAAGGTACAGTCAATAAGAACATCATGGGCTGCCTCCTGCAATTACAGTCAACGAGCATGTGGGGTGTGACCAGCATGAAGTATTGAACAGATATCGGGCCGCGTAATCACTTCAAGATCAGATTAGGAGAGACTTGGAAACCCCAACATGTTGTCTGGGGAGGTGCTTTCCTGGGCAGGTATCAGCGGAAGGTCCACTGACTTCAGAGTTCATCCACAGATGGGGCTGGGAGTCTCCATCCTTCTTCTGAAGATGTGTAGACCCAGTCACTTGGTCATTATGTAAATTCCAGCTAGCTGCTTCTCAAACAGTTTTCTCCTTGTGTGTAGAACGGGTCCGGTTACAAGGAAGAAGGGAGACCATGAAAGTGTCCTGGCTTGGGCTTCTTGGAATTTGACTTTGAGACAAGGATTCCTGCAAAAGTGACTTAGACAGAACCATTCTCTAGAAAATGGAGGGTGGGCGATTAGAGGTGAAGACAGGAATCAAGCCTGGTGTGTTAGCTCCGTGTCCTACATTGGGTCAACTCTACCAAGGGTCAGAAAGGGCAAAGGAGTGGGGGTAGCAAGGCTCCTGGTCACCTCGGTGACTGATGGTAGTAAATTATCCCCCAGACGTACTTGCAGGTACTTTCAGATCTGTGAGCAGTCTGGGAGCTGCTAAGCACCGTGCACGATGAGGGGACCCACGGGTCACCCACTCCAGGAAGGGAAGTGCTCTGCAAGCTGTTGGGAACTCACATCACTTCCTTGAATCTATTTATTTTCCTGGGAAAATGATTGCATCAGCACGTGGGGGTTGGCATGTAGATGAGAAACACAGAACTGGTGCCTACTCTGGAGGTGGGACTCGAGGGAGGTAAGGGCCTCATGTAGTACTGGCGGACAGTTACGTGGGTATGACCTGCGCAGGGCTAAGTAGCGATTTCTCTCAAAATCACAGATACATAAATACTTCAATCCTGGAATTTATTTCGAAGAATTCATGCTCTACACATGCTCCCCCGCACCCAGCATCATCTGCTGAAGCACCGCCTGTGATATCAGAGAGATTAAAACAGCCTGATCATTAAACAAATTATATACTCATAAAATTGTGGATTTCACTACAATAACAACAAAACTAAAACTGAGGAGGAAATATTTAAACCATTCCTGGGCGTTATCAAGCTCTGTGTTTAATTTTAAATTGTGAGTTAAAGATGTGTGTGCACTATTGATTTAATGGACTCTTACACTACCACGTATTACTTTAGGTATTTTACAAGTAGAGACTCACTGAGTTTTTCTTATAATCCAGACATGTGTTATTTTATGCCCATTTGATAGATTACAAAACTGAGGCACAGATCTCAAGTAACTTGACTAAGGGTGGGGACTAGTAAGTGACAGAACCAAGATTTAGAGGTAGGGAGACTCAGATCTGGGCTTTTTATCATTGGACCTTGTCTACCTGTAACAGGAAGTTATTCCTAACCAACCCTAGCTCATTTCCTCTCTGGTGCTGTGACACAGGGAACTTCCAGGAATGCTTTTCTCATTGATATTTGGAGGAAGTTGCTGACTTTCCTACTCCAAGAAGTCATGATGAAGCTGCCCACAGATGAGCCACCCAAGGACTGAGAGGGGTGGGGCAGACACCCATACACTGAAGGTGAAACAAAGGGTAAGGAGAAAGATATAAGGTGGGTCCCCATGAAACGATCAAGCCACCAACGTAATAAACCTTGGACTATTTTGTGAGATCATAAACACATGTGTAAGGCAATGGGCCTCCAACTTGAGCAGCAGGCATTAAACACAGATAGGCAAACCCCGCCCTCAGAGGTTGTGTGTCTCTCTGTGTATCTGTCTCTAATAAAGAACTTCCTCGGCATGTTCCTAGGTGATGCTGATGTCATGCTGTGAAGGCCCTTAACTTAAGCATTTTGAATTACAGCTTTGTTCTTTAAGGTCAAAAGCATCTTGCAGTATTCTGTGAGCCTGTGCTGTGTGTTTCTTTAATCCCCTGGGAAAGAAAAACACCAAGAGTTCTGATCCGGGTTAGAAGCCCTAGATTCTGCCCCCATCCCTCTTTGTAACCTTGAATAGTTTATTTCTTCCTGGTATGTCTGTTTCCTCTTGGGTCAGTCAGCGGAAAGCGGTCCAATGGGAACAGTCTAGCTGTCCTTTGGGCTTTGTAGCCCAGGCCTCTCTGGACCGGAGCATCTGACCCTGGGATGGGAAGAGTAGTAGCATCAAGTCAAGTCTTGTTCACCATCTGTGTGCCATGCCTTGGGTAGTTTCAGTTCCTTATGTTATAGAAATAACATGCCTTTTCCATGAGCAATCACTCTGCACACTTAGAGACGAAGGAAAGCTCTTTCCTGATGCACCTGGCCAACGGGGGCTAATGCCCAAAAGAGTCAGGCTTAAGCAGAAGATTTACACACACACACATACAGTCTAGGTTTATACATTCTACCAACACCATTGTCCTTAAATCTCTCTCGGATCTTGGCCCAAGTTACACTTCAAACAATTTAAGCAAAGATCGGAGCCTACAAGCCCAGCTACTTATGCAGATAGGAAATTTACATAGCAAATCTATTACATATTGCCAGAATGACTTATTATTATTCTCTTTTGATTAATAGTTCTCAAGGGCCATCTTGCCCACTTGGAAGAATGTTGTTTCTCTGATAAGAGCACAGAGGACTTAATGGCAGACCAGGACTAAGCAATGGGTATGACCCAGCCCTGTCTCCCTTGTGCTGTCCCTTAGAGGTCTGACTTTGGGGTTATAAGTCATGGCTGTCTCCTTTGTTACAGAAACGGAGTCTGGTGCACATTTATATCCTAGCATGCTAAATTTTACTTCTCTCTAACAGGCCTGGTTAGAATACTACTCATATTTGGGATATTTGGGGGGCAGAGCTCCTGTAGCTCCATTCCACTTAATATTCCCTGAGAAAATAAATCCTTCAAAACATCAGTTTTCTTCCATGTTGCCTATTGCACCAGCGTGGAGAGGCAGGCTGGCTCTGTAGCCACTTTTGTTTATTTGAGTCGGGGTCACCACCAATCTGAAACTCACTGAATGGTCTTACTGCAGGAGACTAGATCAAGGAACAAGACATCTAAGATTCCTGAGGCCAGGAAGCAGTTGATTGTCTTAGAGGCTGGTACGCCCTAGGCAGAATAATATCCCAAAACTGGAAAGCCCCTAATATCACAAGGTTTTCTTTGCTTCCCCTGTATGGTTACTCACCGAGGTTCCCAGTGTGAAGGTGCTGGGTGACCCCAGCTGCTGGCACAGCTTCTCCTTCTGTACCTCGTCTTTCTACTTTTAGGTGTCATTAAATCTGTCGAGTCCTAGTGTCTCTGTCCTGGCTTCTTGAAACAGGTTTTAACTGGTGTCTGTCACCAGCTCTGCCCTATGCACCCACCTACCCCACCATTAACATCCGCTGTGGCCTTTGAATAAACTCTAAATTCCTGAGCTTGGAAGACACGCAAGGTTCCTTGTAGTCTGTCTCCTGCTGCCTTCTTTGGCATCCCTGTGTCCAAATGGACCAACAAACTATAATTTTGGAACATTCTATGCTCTTCTTCACCCCAAGCCTGTATTTGCATCAGTTTGAATGCACTGATGATAAACCCCAAGTCACCAATAATTCACAGGTGTTGTATTAAGGAAAAGAAATCAAAAAGCTTTCCTTGGTGTAATTTAACCAAGAGCAAACCCAGATTTGAATCCTCTGCTTTTTTTTCCGTGTGTCTTCTGTTGCTCCTGTCTGTGGTATGATTCTGAATCTGTGCCTACCTGAATGCTGTCTTAGGAACTTGTTCCTGTGTCCTTGTGTGTGTGTGTCTGTGTGTGTGTGTTCATGTGTGTCCCTGTGTGTGTTCGTGTGTGTGTGTAGCAGAGGCCTTCTGCTTTGTATTTACTGAACAGCACAGAAAACATTGCATGGGCTTGGAATGAGGAACCCTTTACAGAACTCTTCAACAGAGTCTCACAAAGAGTTAAGCCACTGACTCTGACTAACAAATAGCATTATAAACATCATTGTTTATCGAGCAATAGTCATGTTGTCTTCAACATTTAAGGATATTCATTTTACCAGATTGCTTTGAATCTATATTGCTGTTTTCAGTAAATAATTATCATAATTCACTCAGAAGCACACATGCACTACTGTCTGGGTCAGGGACATGGAAAAGTACATCTCTTAAGATTACAGTTATTCGTTATTAGCTTAGGTTGTAAAATCTCATTACATGGAAATCCAAGGCAAGTAAGTTTGGATGTTCCATTGTTCTCTTAAAGGCAGGTCAAACAGGCAGGTTGAGTACACAGCAGGGTATCAGTCTTAAGCTGTAAATGACCTCAAAGTCTAAGGCTGTGCGCTCTTAGAATATGAGGCATTTCAATAATAACGTGTTGCTGCATTTACTTAATAGTTTACATTCTTCTTCCCTCATGCACACCCCAAGTGCAAAATGAAAATATACAGTGCTGATTCTCCCCACCACCCCCCGCAAAAGAAAACTCATTAAGGATTCTAAGGCAGCAACGACAAAGATTAAGCTCAATTTAGGGCCCTTCTAAAGGTAGGGCCTGTGTAACAGTTTCAGTTGGCCTGTGAAGCCAAACCTTTCCCAGGCCCTAGTGTCTGAACTCAGGGACTCTTCTGCATTCCCGCACCCTCCATGTTCCTGTTTCAGCTCTGATTGTCCACAGCTGACTCTCTCTTCCTACCAGACTGAGCACTGGGGACAGGTCCCATCTGTCTTGCTCTAGGGATGCCCTGGACGCCTGGCATAGAGCGTAGCACATCAGACACTCCATAAATATTTGTTGAACTGTCATTCGCTGCACAAATAATCTGTTCAACAAATAAATGGTCCAGAGCTTCTGATATGCCAGCCAGGATTCTCAAACACTTGATTATATCCACGAGCCAAAGACTCCCAGACTTCACATTCTAGTAAGAGAAGAGACCAGGCCTGTCTTCAGATGCTAGGACTGAATATGCGCAGGTTGTTTGGGAAGGATGAAGAATAGCCGTGGAGGGGTAGAGAAGGGGGGCTGTATAGAAAGAAACTATGGAAGAGTGTGCAGTGGAGAAGCTTATTTCCTTTGTCAACTGGGCGGAACTCTAAAGGATGGATCTAAGGGGTTGTGGTGGGAAATCTTATATGTCAACTTAACTGGGGTAAGCAATGCCAAGGTAGTTTATAAAACATTGTTTCCGAGGGTATCTAGGAAAGTGTTTCTGGCCGTGGTTAGCATTTGAATTAGTAGATTGGGTAGGAAATCTCGCCCTCATCCCTGTTTGAAGACAGTATTCTATCCACAAGCGGAGAGACTAACCAACCGACCGACCAACCACCCAAACAAAGAGTGGTTTGCTTCTTTTGCCTAAGCGTTCATCTCCTGCTCCTGGCTTTTGACACTCTGGTTTCTTAATCGCCAAAGTCCATTTTGGCTTACTTATTTTATTTTTTAAACTGTTTTAATCTGTCATCTGGGAGCTGGGCAGGGACTTGAGAGAGAGGGCTGGGTAGGAGTGTGGGAGAGCAGGATGAACAGAGAGGAGAAGAAAGGTGGCCACACAAGAGTCTGGGAAAGAGTTTATTCTACATTCTCTCCAGCATGAAGACACATGGGAAGAGGCTGAGGTAGATATTTGTAATAGTTACCAATGAAACCACTTAGCTTGTATTTTTTTTTTTAATTTACCTGGGTCAACTTTTAGATGTAATATTCTTTTTTAATTTTATTTTCATTTTTAAATAGATTTCTTGTTTTGTTTTGTTTTTGTTTTTTTTCCAGACAGAATTTCTCTATGTAGTCCTGGCTGTCATGGAACTCACTTTGTAGACCAAGTTGGCCTTGAACTCACAGAGATCCGCCTGCCTCTGCCTCCCAAGTGCTGGGATTAAAGGTGTGTGCCACCACCGCCTGACTCAACTCTCTAAGTACTATGACCCTCTCCCAACCCATATAGCTGCCTGAACCAATGGTAAACTTAGACCCTCCCATCTGAGACTGAGGGCTGTATGGACTGGTCTCTTGAATGGGACCACCATAAAAGTCAGTGCAGCTCCTGGTGACCATGGCAGAGAAGCAGAGAAAAGCACAGAGAAAGCAGGGAGCAGAACGCAGCAGCTGACACAAAGCAATGACTTCTGAAGGCACCGGAGCTCTGCTTTTGCCCTTGGAGCTGCAAGAGAAAACCCCTGCACACGGATTTCCCCTGGCTACCTCTGGGTGCTGCTCCCTTCGTGTCTGTTGTTTGCAATCGGAACTCCTATTATAATAGGGTTCAGAGGCCAAGTGTGGGAACTCACAGACAGGCAGGGGAACACGCAGAAGGACTTTCTCATCCCCATCTTAGGGTAGGATCTGGAGTATCCCTGAACTAACGAAAGCTGGGTCTTGGCCCTACCTTTCTTTTTCACTCTCTGGTTGCCATGACATAAAGAGCTCTGTCCTACCTCGTTCCTGTCACCCTGTGTCCCTTGCTGCAAGTCCAAACAACCATGTAATGAATCCTCTAAGATGGTAAAGCCAATCGGCCTTTCTTTGTTGGAGCCTGTTTTTCTCAGAGACTTTGTCACAGCGAAGGGAGGTGACTAACACAGATGGCAAGCTCGGCAGCCTCTGTGAGGTCCTGTGAATCCGCATCCCTGTTCACGCATGCGCATTGTAGACAGCAAGAAGAAACACCCGGAGCGGCAGAATAAAGTCACAGTGAAGCGAGGCATGCAGGGATTTTGAGGTCACACAAATACCAATGCAGAGACTTGCACAAATCATGTGGACCCTACTGGGTCCCTCTTCTCTCAAAAGGAACCAGGACTGATTGGCATCAAACCTGTGTGTGTTGCTATGCCCCTCTCCCTGTCCCCCATCAAATGCCCAAATACTCCTTTAATGCTGTGTGTGTGGCAAGATAATATCACTTGTGTCAACATTTGGCACGCAGATTTCTGTGATTGGGTGTCTGAAAACGAACAGAAGGAAGCAGGGATGGGCCTTACGGTTTTCTGTTGCTGGCAGAATGGCGCACAGTGCAACTCCAGTTAGGATTTCCACAGTTTACTGAAATCTACCATTTTTGTACATTTTTGGTGTAGAGTTTTTTGGAGGAGGACTGGTGGAAGTGGTAGCCGTGGATACGATGAAACAAAGTTGGAGCGTTTGAAGGAATTCTTTGTGAGGCTAGGGACACTATTTGAGTCTGAGGCTAAAGCTGGCATTAGAGAACCATCTACACCCACCTAACAGAGAGCCAACATATCTAGACTAGGGCTTCTTAAACTTAAGGCCATTCTGTGGGCTGATGAGATGGCTCAGTGTGTTAAGGCGTTTGCTGCCAAGCCTGCCAGCATGAGTTCAGTCTCTAGGACCTCTGCGGTGGAAGGAGAGACTCGACTCCCTCAGGTTGTCCTCTGACCTCCACATGGGTTTGACGCCATGTGGGTTCTGGGAAAAGAACCCAAGTCCTCTGCAAGAGCAGCCAGTGCCCTTAACTCCTGAGTCATTTCTCCAGCTCCTGGGATTCATTGTAAGTTGATTCATTGCTATACATGCCCTTTTACAATCCTTAAAGAAGGAAGTGTGGGTTCAGGGCCAAGCCTTCAGTGCAGTTGCATATTGCAACTCAGACAGAAACGCGGCCACTTTCGTTACGTGTTTGATTTTGAAATTATTTTCGGGCAGTGCACATTCAGGAGGCTCTTAGTGTTGCCAAGATTTTCACAACCCCCACACTCATTTACATAACCCATCTGGGGTTTCAACCCATAGGTAAAGGGATTGGTTCTAGACAGTCTCATTTAGATCTTGAAGACAGCACTGTCCCAGCCAGTACAGAACTTGAGTAAAAATGTGAATTTGCAACTTCAAACAGTAGCCTGAGCAGAAGAGCAAGAGCTTCCAAAAACTGAAGAAAATCCTGGAGCCTGTGCCCATATCCATGGCACGAATCTCCCAATTAAGTGTAGCTTTGTGACCCATTTCTGGCTATGTCAAAGTCTGCTGAGTTGAGTGTAGGGTAAGAATAATGATTTTGGAAGCTTGGTTGTCCTTTCTGCCTTGAACACAGATGTGATGGCTGGCATAGTGGCAGTCACCTTATCACTATGAGGGACACATCAAGAAAACACCATACTTCCTAATATAATTGAGCTGCTGAACAAGAACCATCTACCTTTGACCTCGTTATATCATCTAAACAATCCCTGCTGGTATACTAGATTATTTTTAAAGGATTTTATTTTAACTATGTGTTACATGTGTGCATGTCCATGTCGGGGTATGTGAGTGAGTGAGTATGGTACCTGCAGAGGCTAGAGGCCCCAGATCCCCTTGGAATCTCCAGTTGTACCATTCTGTGTATGATACGCCATTGCTGTCATGGCTTCTCCTGTTAGAAAGTCCATACCATAATGCGTCATTATTTCAAGTTATTTTTAAAGTTAGCGTGCAAAGCGATGGTTTCCGTTATGGCATGTGCACACACGCGTGTCCTCATACCTTGTTCTCACTTCTCTCCCCGTGCTCTTCTCCTGGTCTTCTCACTCCTCCAAAGGCTTCCTTTCTGCTTTCATGTCACATGGATTCTTTCTCCCCTCCTTTCTCCCTGAAGGTACCTTCCTCTGTTTTCATGGTTCCCATTCTACCCTTGTGACCTACTCCCCCTAACACACACACACACACACACACACACACACACTTCATCATCACGAGAAGTTCTGTGGGACAACCATCTCCAAGAAGGTGTGGATTGCTGGGCAGTGGTGGCGCACGCCTTTAATCCCAGCACTCGGGAGGCAGAGGCAGGCGGATCTCTGTGAGTTCGAGACCAGCCTGGTCTACAAGAGCTAGGTCCAGGACAGGCTCCAAAAACCACAGCGAAACCCTGTCTCGAAAAACCAAAAAAAAAAAAAAAAAAAAAAAAGAAGGTGTGGATTCTGTCTTTCTGGTTCATAGCAAGTCCTGTGACTCCGGAGATAATTCTAGTATATTTCCTGCAAGTCTTACTCTTTTCTCAGTCCTCTTCTTATTCCCTGGTGGGAGACCAATTGTAACCTGTCTGCCGTCCAGGTTGGCGCTCTGCTGGCAGTCATTGGAAGGGTGGGCCTTGCAGAGCCACACCCCTCTTTTCCCAAGGCCACCCTTGCTTCCAGTATTGGTTTTTAATGCGAAGGTGTTCCCATGGAGATAAAGGCACTCGTCCTGGAGTACGTCCAGCCACTCTGGAACTCAGAGAACTCCCCTCAAAGCAGCTCCAACTAACTCCCCACGGGGGCAGGGGAGGGATCGGGCTTTGTCACAGGGGAGAAGCAACAGCCCTTGTAGGGACAGACCCTCAGCTGGTTCGATAGGCGTGGTGGACACTGTGTTTTGCAGCTCCAGCAGGGTCGGGACACCTGAGACCAAGCAGCTGAGTAGTGCCGAGAGCACAGAACTGGCTACTGCCCGTGTAGCGGCCACTGCCCCACCAAGCTGTCCTGCAGCTACAATGCTTCTCTTCCTTATTTTTTTTATAGCCATCATAGCATGTGGGGCCTTAAGAAATATTTCCGAATTAATTTGTTGGGTTACATACAATGTAGTAGGTTTCCTTATGGCATCTTCGTACATGTGTGTCTGTGAACTAAAGTTCCCAGAAAAAAAAGTTGGCCCTTGCCCTGAACCTTCTGCAAGGGTGATTGATTAGCACGTCACTAACTGTAGAGAGTCTGGAATTTTGCAAGTCTTGATTCTAATTATTCTGGGTATCTTTAGTCTCCTTAGTAGCTGTTAATTCCCCTCCACTGTACCTGACCTAGCAGTGTTGTGACATTAGGCAAATCCTTTGGAATGTACCTAGCACAAGTTCCTAAGCAACCTCAAAGGTAAGCCATCGTCAGAGAGCACCCGAGGCCATCGCGCAGGGTTCCCGGCTGTACGTTAACCTACCTGCCTGCCTAGCGCTCTCACCTACGTATTTGAAGGGCCCCTTGATTTATGACTCCCTGTATTCTGTTGCTATAAGAAGTTCACGAAACTGCTGACATGTTGGAACATGGACTCTGGTGTGTAGTCGTTGGAAGAGGAATGTTCTCTCTATAGACGCAGATGTTTGAATGTATGTTTGCTGACAGTGGCGATTCTCAGGGGAGGTTTAAAAGGTGCCGTCGAATTGGAGGAAGTATGTCCCTGGAAGTGGCCTATGAGATCATAAAGACTCCGCACCGTTTCCAGTTCAGTCTCTCTCCTTCGTGCTTGTGGTAAAGGGTGTGAACCCCCAGCCTCCTGCTCTGGCAACCACGCTTACAGCTTCTTCACCCAGGGACTCCCATAAGCTAAAATGCACTCTTTCTTCCTTGCCTGATCACAGTGTTTAATCACAACGGTGGGAAAGTAACGAACAAACGCTGCAGGGAACGTGGGGAAAATGAAGCCCCACTCACTGCTGGTGGGGTCTGCAGACCGGCCCAGCCACCCTGGAAATCAGTGTGGAGGGCTCGCAGAAACAAACCTACCATACGGCCCAGCTGCGCTACTCCTGAGCATCTGTCCAAAGGCCTCGACATCCTACTCCAAAGACATTTTCTCAGTCATGCCCATTGCTGCTCTGTTTTACAGTAGCTAGGAAATGGAAGCGTCACAAATGGCCTTCACCTGGAAAAGGGACAATGAGAACGTGGTCCATACACACTGTGGAATACTATCCGCTGCAAAGAAAAATGAGATCATGTACTTGGCAGGTAAATGAAAGGGACTGGAAAATATTGCTTGAGTGAGGCAAGCCAGATGCAGGAAGACAAACTTTGCATGTTCTCTCCTACCTGAGGTTCCTGGCTCCGGATCTTCAAATGTGAGCGTTAAACTTGGAGTAACTGCAGAAACCAGGAAAGTAAAGGAGACCGTGGGTACGGAGAGAGAGCGGTGGAAAGGTGGAATTATGGTACTTGTGGTTTGCAGGGTGTCTTAGCTAGGGTGTCTATTGCTGTGATAAACACCATGACCAAAAGCGAGTTGGGGAGGAAGGGGTTTATTCAGCACATTTCCAGGGAACAGTCCGTCACTGCTGTGTACAGTTTTCCCTGGGGAGATGCGTCCTGACTTGCAGGCTTCTCCAGCACAAGATTTGGAGGCAGCCTGATTTCTCCAGACTGAGCAGTTGTCAGACCCAGTACCTGATAGGACAACTTTCTGGAGTGGGTTCTCTCCTTCCATTGTAGGTTGCAGAGGTTGAACTCAGGTAGCCAGGCCCATTGAACCTTCTCACCAACTCTACTCTTAGATTTTTTTTTTTTTTAATGAGTCTTCCACAGAAAGCTCGTACACGCTGGTTGACGGCACACGTAAGTGAATTACGGTAGAGGGTGTAAGTTAGAGGCTGGACTTCCTCTTCTGCAGGGGGATACATTGATTCTCCGACCATCTGTTGCAAAGATGACTCTTCCCCTCATTGAACTGTCTTAGATCCAGTGTTAGAAGGTAAAGGGTAGTCTGCCCACCCTTATGAACTGTCCTGGTGTTAATGAAGTACAGTGTAAAAGAGACATGTTTCTTTCCCTGTGGCTAGCAGGTGACTGAAGCACTGATTCCCCAAGGGATTGGGATTTCCCCTGGTGATCTCATCCTGGGATAATGAAGGCTAAAACCTGATGCCAGGCAAGGGTGGAGGTGGGGGATGGGTGTAGTTGGGGGGTGGGGACTTGCTCCCCCCCCACCCCCAGAAAGAGATTTTTCCAGGATTCTGACACTTGTCAGACTGCCTTGCTAGAGACAATCTGGAGGCCAGACGATGCTGGTGGGTAGGCCCACGCTTGAACAGGACGGCTTAGCTATGCCAAAGGGAATCCACTAACTTAACCAAACCTTTATTTCCACCAAGAGTGTTGTCGCTCAGCATCTACGGCAGTGTTCTCCCCATGTTGCCAAATCTGCCTGCCACTAGTATAACCAAAAAGTGTCTTCATTTATGGCCTTCTTTGTTCTATTTCTATTTTTTAAAAAAAAGGTTCATGAAACTGCTACTTCATTGGAACATGGAATTTGGGGAGGCCTGAATCCACGTTCCTGGGCCATGATCGCTCGTTCAACACCAGAATAAACCATGTCTTTTATTCCTTTGACGTGAGAGCTGTTTCTTTTCTTTTTTTTTTTTTGTTTTTATTAATTAATTTATTTAATTATTAAAGATTTCTGCCTCTTCCCCGCCACCACCTCCCATTACCCCCCCTCCCCCAATCAAGTCTTCCTCCCTCCTCAGCCCAAAGAGCAAGCAGGTTTCCCTGCCCTGTGGGAGGTCCAAGGACCACCCACCTCCATCCAGGTCTATTAAGGTGAGCATCCAAACTACCTAGGCTCCCACAAAGCCATTACGTGCAATAGGAACAAGAACCCATTGCCATAAATAAAGGACATTGAGACTATAATTCGTGATTCTAGAGAAGCTAAATAAGAAGGTGAACCCAAGGAAAAACATATAAGCATCCTCCTGAATATTAACCTTCATCAGGCGATAAAAGAAGATAGAGACAGAGACCAACATTGGAGCACTGGACTGAAGTCTCACGATCCAAAGGAGGAACAGAAGGAGAGAGAGCACGAGCAAGGAACTCAGGACTGCGAGGGGTGCACCCACACACTGAGGCAATGGGGATGTTCTATCGGGAACTCACCAAGGCCAACTGGCCAGGGTCTGAAAAAGCATGGGACAAAACCGGTCTCGCTGAACATAACGGACAATGAGAGCTGTTTCTTGTATTGACAACAGTGATCATGTGGGATTTATAGATCAATTGATGAACACACCTACCTTCATTTTAGGCTTAGAAGCCATCTTATAGTAAAGTCAAACTAGGGTCAGTCAAGGGTTGGGGCAATGCCACATCTATAACCTCAGCTACACATGGTTATGTTCTGCCTGTTCCTGGAAACAGCAACCATGTCTATATTTCAAAAAGTTGTTTACACCCATCTTGCAAACTTTGTTTCAAAAGGTTGTTATGATGACAACCTTGTTATGCCCACCTTGCAATCATGTCTTTGGTCAGGAGGTTGCTATGACTAACTTGTTATGCTCCTGTAACCCCATCTATTTTGTCTGCCACCCCCCATTTGGAAAGACCTTACCCCCAAGCTATAAAATCCCTTGTCTTCCTCATATCCAATGCTGACCTCACGTTAGGGGGAGGCAGCCTGTGTACATAGATAAAAATGCTTGCTTTAATTAATTTGGCCATGCTGATTTGGCACAGTGGTCTTTCTCCTACCACCTTTGAGATTGATAAAACCTGGAGAATGTCATCAAGTCTTTTAATGTAGCATCACAAGATTTTGCTCTACTTACTCAGGAGTTTGGATTGATTTCTAAATATGGGATGTTAGTGAGTAACCACGTTAGCCAGAATTGCCATATCCCGGATTTGGACTGGTATGGTGACATCTGGTTTAGGGACAAAACAGCCCCTGTGTTGGAGGAGTGCATGTTACAGGTATAGATCTGAGTTCGCACCCATGTCCGTGCGCCCCAGAGAGAAGAGCTGGACCAGGGATTCATGGTTAGAAGCAAACAGAGACCGTTCATTGAGAAAGTAACCGTCATAGTGGAGTGGGCATGATGGGAGAGCAGACCTCGTGCTTGGCGAGTGCTGGGCCACGAACCCTTTCCAGGTCTCCTGCGCAGGACCCATCTCTCCCACATTTGTAGTTCATGAACTTTTCTCGAACCCGCTCCCTTTGTTTCCGGAAGCCCAGCTGGGAATGAACTTCTAGTCTCATCTGTCGACTGGCTTCTTTTACATACTAGCTCCCAGGCACTGGGGGTCCACCTCCTACTATCACTCTGTAACATCAGAGAGCTCTTTCTAGACCTCAGCTTCCATTGCTCCTGTTTCTGACTGACGAGATGCGTCTCTAAGATAGTAGATAGGTTATACGATGACGTGGGAGATGATGGCTCCCTCTCCTGGATCCGTGAAGAAGATTCCATGAGTCAGTCTTCCCTCAGAATACCTGCTGCACGGAAGATGATAAATTAATCCTAGCTCTGGTTATTCTGAGGTCACGATGAGTTTGGGGGAAGTGTTAAGTTCATTATTTGTATTTGAGGCAGAATGGGCAACTTTCCTCAGAATCATCTGGGTGATGAGATGAGGATTTCTTATGACAATGAGGATCTCGTTTTCTCACGTAAGACCTCTCAGATCATGCTCTGAAGAAGCCAGTAAAGCTTCAGGTTCCGCAGATGTCACTCTTGCTTCTGAATGACTCATGCAGGATGGGCCAAAGAAGAAAAGCTTTGTGGTGGGCCAGGCGGCCTCTGAGTTTGAAGCTGGGTCCAGGATGATCTGAGCAAAGTACTTTCCTAGGAGTGTGGTGGTGAGCCTCCCATAGTAATGTGGGATAAGGGGAACACAGAGGCCTCAACCCACCCATCCCTCAAAGGCTGGGGGTACTCCGGTATAGCCCTACCTGTGCTCCCCCCCCCCCCGCTCGGAATCCTCTGGAGGACTGGCACCTGCTCAGCACAGTCAGAATCACCCTCAGCACCCTCATACACTCTCCATTTGGCTTTCCTGCCCCGGGTCCTCACCTGTCAATCATTGCTTTGCTCCTCCTCCATCCTTCAGCACTAGTTATTAGCAACTTGCACACCAGACCTCATGGGAAGAGACAGTGAAGCTGAGGAAACGGCATTGTAGAAAGCACTTTATTCACATAAATTCCTCCTGTTTGTTTTCTGTCTGAGCACTGATTTGTCTTTTCAGACTATTCAGTGTGCTCTTCCAGTGTCAAGTGCTGGGTATAAGACAAATGGAATGAATGAATGAGTGAATGAATGAATGAATGAAGCTACCTGTGGATGAAGCATCAATGAATGGATAGGTAAAAATCCTTCACCCAAGAAAAGAAAGAAGTCTTACCAACCAGGACCAACAGGGGTCTTCTCTCCAAACCTGGATCTGAACCACCAGAAGGGAAAATGGCCTCGTTGCGCTCCCCGGCCCATTGCCTGCTGCCGAGCTATCTGAAGACTAAAAGGCTTTGGGGATGTGGGGCCTTCCATTCTGTCTTTGTCAAAGTCTCTCATTGTTATGCTTTTGGGAGGTTCTATTTTTCTTTAGTTTCATCTTTGAAAAATTCCAACCTAAATTCCAACTCACATCTTTGTGAGTTCAAGACCAGCCTGGTCTACCTACTGAATTCTAGGCCATCAAGGGCTATATAAACTAAAAAAAAATTAAAAAAGAAGCAGGGCTGGGAGAAGGAAGAGGAAAGAAAGAAAGGATGGAGGAAGGGAGGAAGGAAGAGAGGGAGGGAAAGAGAGAGGGAAGGAGGGAGGGAGAGAGGGAGGAAGGAAGGAAGAAAGGAAGGAAGGAAGGAAGGAAGGAAGGAAGGAAGGAAGGAAGGAAGGAAGGAAAAGAAAACTGTCTACCTATTCTCAGGCTGCTCTTGGAAAAGAACCCTTTCCCCCATTGCTGTGGAGTAAACTGTTCCCTTCATATCGCTCACACCTCTGTGGCACATGTGGACTGCAGACCATCGGTGTCTGTCCGCCTCCGGGAACAAATACAAGACCTGCTTCCTCCGGGGTCCTCAGTGAAGCTGATCTCAGAGTGAGAACCTGAGCGGTGATGGCGAATGAACTGTATCTGATCTGAACCTGGCACAGCAGCTCTTGTTCAAACCGGAGCCTTGACATGGGTGGGCGACCGTGAGCCGGGATGATGGCCCACCCTGGAGAAGAACGGGTGAGAGGTGCCCCTGGGAACCCAGAGGGTGAAACTCACAGGAATATAAATGAAGTTGTCAGAGAAACCTGCAGGTCTGAGCTAAACTGCATAGTCTGAGTTTCTTCTCTCTCTCTTTCCCCCTCTCTCTCTCATCACCACATTCTGGGTTTCTTTATTTATTTTAATTGAAAATAGGTTTTTCATCTCCTATACCTCACCAGAAATATGGGAGGCATGGAGGCTGTGGCTATTTATTAGACCTGTGTGCATGAGATGAGAAGATACGTGTAAGGCCACAGATAGGATTAATGCTCCATCCTTAAAACCCAGTGGCAGTGGCAGCCCCCTCTTCTAGCCCCACCCTCCTCCAGCTCAGAGGGGCTTTGGCTGGTGAGCGCTTTCCCTCTGCAGACAGAAAGCAGGCTGTGAGTCCAGAGGCGAAGCACAGCTTTGTCCCCAGGTTCTGTGAGAGACAGAACTCTGGTTCCTGGTTGCAGTCTCGGCACAATCTGGTTTCCTGAAGAATGAATGACAACGCTGATTGCTGCTTCACAGAAGGGAGATGGAGGGGGAAGTGGGATGCATAATCTGTTAAAGTAAAAGCCCTGGTGATGATGTGAGTGACTGAGCATCAGGGAGTAGCTCCTCCGGAGCCTGCTGGGATTCTGCTTTGGGCAGCTTCCGCACCATTATTTCATGGCTTAGAGCCCGTGCTTCAGTTCCTCCGTGTCCATCAGCCTCCTCCAGTGTGACACTTAGTTATAACTGGCTCAGCAGCCCTAAGAGGACATTCTGGGGACTGCTTATAGTGATATGGTACCTTAACCGGGGATAACGTGAATAGAGCCCGTCTTTAGACACGGACAAGGGTCGCTCTTGGTACGACTGTGAAATGAGGATTATGGCTGTGACTCCCTGAAGCCAACATAGAGCCAAATGAGACCAGACGAGGAGTGATGACTGGTACCAGGAGGGAGAAAGTTTTAAACCATCCTTGAAAAGATGATGTTCTGCCGGAGGTGTAGGCGCTCTGGTGGGTAGTGCTGGCCGCAGTGTGAGCAATACAGCCGTGTCTGCTGTCACTTTCTCGGGCCATTACAAACCCAGCCGTCGTTTCTGCAGGCTGCGGTCTAAATGGAGAGAAGAAAACATGAACATGATGCCTGCCTTTGTACTTAGGTACTTGGAATGCATATTTGATTCCCTGGCTGTAAATGTTAGTGGTTTTTTTTTTCTAGCAAATAAATGGGCAGAGGCGAAAACTAATCAACGTTTTATTCCTTTTAAGCAACAGAGATGAGTAGCCTTCCTCAATCGGTGTGGCACAGCATTTAATGTGACGATGTTGTTCGAAACTCATTACGCTGTTTTCTTAGCTAAAACGTATCCCTCATTTACAAGAAATAAAATAAAAAGCAAACTACCGATTCCCAGTAAGCAGGGACACCATTACGGTGGCTGATCATAAAGCACAGACTCTTATCCAAGCAGGTGGTCAGGAAAGACTCTTGTCCAGTTAGAAAATAAGAAGGGGGGAAAAAGCAGGTGGAATTTGGATGGCATGGGAACCCTGAAACTTCAGACCTCTGCTTCCCAGGAGATGTGACAGCAGCTAGCCTCCTGTCCTGGCTGACCCGCCTCCTCAATCTGAATAACGCAACTGCACCTTTGTTTCGCTTGAACACAGGGAGAGCTGTCAGAACTGGCTCTCTGTACCTCAGGTCTCACTTGATCTTCACCAAACCTGAAGTGCTCTCCAACTTCCCCAAGGTCACAGAGCTAAATAAACACATCCATAAAGCTAGAATGCAAACTACCATCTATATATGGCTACTGTGAACCATGATGTAGCAAAATGGGAGCTATTATAGATATGACTATAAGGGCCACCACTGAGATGGCAATAAAAGTAAAAATACACACACACACATGCACACACGCACACACACACACATATCCACTTGTTCAGTAACTAGGTTTGATGTGTAATGTGAGTGGGACATTGGTCTAGGCATGGGGACAGGAGAGACATATGATTGGCAGATAAATGACATAATTTCAGCTAGAACAATCAGAATGAATAAAGGAGAACATAGATTTTCAGTATTGGGAATGAGGGGCAACACATCTAAACGGAGTTCTGGCAAGAGCTCCTTGAGGTGATCTCTGAGCAGAACCTCTAGGGAGTGAACCATTGTCTGCTACCCAGGGCCATCCACGTCTTGGGAGCAGCAGGACAAACAGCTCTAAGCTCACCAGGTGGAGGACCAAGAGGAGGCAAGAGTAAATTTCAGGACAGTCAGGGCTATGCAGAGAAACCTGTCTTGGAAAAAAAAAAAAAACCATCAGAAACTTGAATACCTGTTGGATGGTTCCTTGCTGTGAAGAGACACCATGACTGCAGCGATTCTTATGAAGGAAAAACATTTAACATATTTAGAGGTTTAGTCCCTTATTATCATGGTGTGACATGGTGGCGTGCAGACAGACATGGTGCTGGAGAAGGGGCTGAGAGTCCTACTTCTTGACTTGCAGGAAGTGGTCTGTCTCATTGGGCATGGCTTGAGCATATATGAGACTTCAAAGGCCACCTCCACAGGGACACACTTCCTCCCAACAAGACCACACCCCCTAATAGTGCCACTCGGTTTGGGGGCCATTTTCTTTCAAACCACCACAGAGGTCATTCTTTTTTTTTTTTTTAATCAGTTTTTCGAAGATGCTAGAAGCAACCAGTCACCATCATTGTTTTCCCACACTTGTCAAAAGTTGTATGTATAAAGTCACTGAATTCCTTGCTACTTTCAATCAGTATAAATCGAATGCATTTGTCTTGGTAAGTTCTCTAAATAGCTCACATCATTGAGTTTTAGTGCTCTCCACGCTATGAGGAGAGCCGTCTGGAACTGCAGGTGCCATCAAATGGGAAAACCTGTTGTGGGTACTTTAAAAACAACCAGACAGTTTTAGCACAATGGTCTCAATCTTCCTAACGCCGTGACCCCTTAATACAGTTCCTCATGTTGTGGTGACCCTTTCACAGGGGTTACCTAAGACCATCTGCGTATCAGATATTTACATTATGGTTCCTAACAGTAGCAAAATTATAGTTATGAAGTAGCAACAAAAATAACTTTATGGATGGAGGTCACCTATTCTCCCTTTGAGAGATAGCTCTTGGCCAGCTATTGGGCTATAGTGGTAACTGGATTGTGGCAATGAGTCACCAAGTTACCATGTGACCTGAGCTATCTACCCATCACGACCTGAGTATTATCTGACCCACCAAGCCATAACGTAGCAATCCGTTATCAAATGGAAATTATATATATATATATATGACCAGACCTGAGCAGGTCCTGAAGGCACAAGCAAGTTACATAGAGGAGTTATTCAATGCCTTTAGTTTCTGTTACTGTTAAAAAATACTTTCTACTCCAAAGCATGCACCTATATCTTCATGGGGTATGTTCTGTGATCAGCTGACTGAGGAAGAGAAGACTGGGCCCTGCTTTGCTGATGGGCAAAGAATGTGGAGATTCTTTCATCTCATGTAAATGCTCATTAAAAGGTGACTTCAACAGAGGAGTTCAATACTCAAGCAGATAGGATGGCCAGCTCTCCGGACAGTCAGCCTCTTTCCCTGGCTAGCTCTGCCACTGCCCGACGGTCCCATGAATAAAGTGGCCATGGTGACAGAGATGGAAGTTATGTGTGGGCTTGACAAAGTGGACTTCCTAAGACTGACCTGGCAACATCTGATGCTGAGCACCAGATCTCCTGGCAGCAGAGACCAATGCTGAGCTCCCAATATGGCGCCATTCCCAGGGATGGCTAGCTAGTGACCTAATGGCAGTTTGACTACATTGAACCACTTCCTTCTTGAGAAGGGAAGCACTTCATCTTTAGTGGACTAGATACTTACTCTGTTTATGGATTTGCCTTTCTGACACATAATGCTGCCGCTGAAACTGCCATCTGTAGACGCAGAGAATGCCTTGTTCACTAGCATGGCATCCCGCACATCATTGCTTCTGATCAAGGAGCTCACTTCACATCTAGAGAAATACAGTGGTGGGCCCATGCTCCTGGGATACACTGGTCTTACCAGGTTACCCACCATGAAGTAGCTAGCTGGATAGAATAGTGGCATGGTCTTTTAAAGACTCAGTTACAGTGCCAGTTAGGTGGCAGTAGGCTGGAGGGCTGGGTTGGGTTCTTCAGAAGGTAGTATATGCTTTGAATCAGCATCCACTAGACAGTATAATTTCTCCCATATCCAGGATTATTGGGAACAGGAATCAAGGGGTGGGAATGGGAATTATTCCACCCGCAATTATCCCTAGTGACCCACCAGGCAAAGTTTTGCTTCCAGTTCTGATTACCTTAAGTTTTCCTGGCCTAGAAATTTTGGTTCCAGATAGGGGAGTGCTCCAGTCAGGAAATAAAACAAAATTTCCATTGATCCAGAAACTCAGTCTTCCTTCTGGCCATTTTGAACTTCTGATGCCCTTAAGCCAACAGGATAAGAAAGAAAATAACAGTGTTTGGATGCGTGATTTATCTAGACTACCAAGACAAATTTGAATTGATTCTCCACAATGGAGGTAAGGAGGATTATGTCTGGTGTACAGGAAATCCCTCAGGGCATCTCTTGGTGCTACTGTGTCCTGTCTGGTTAAAGTCAACAGGAAACTCCAATAACCCAGGCCAGGCAGGATGACAGAGGGCACAGACCCTTCAGGAATGAAGGTGTGGGTCGTTCCTCCAGGAAAAGCACCTGAGAGGTGCTGGCTGAGGGTGGAGGAAATGCAGAGTGGGTAATAGAGGAAGGTAGCCATGAATGCCAGCTAAAGCCATGTGGCCACTTAAAGAAATAAGATTTGTAACTGATATGAGTATTTCTGTCCTATTTTGTTAAGAATGTGTTTGTGCATATACACGTTAGGCAGATATTTGTGTTTTCTTTATTTCTTTCTTTCTCGTGTATGTAACATCAAATGAGATAATATTAGTGGCAATTAACATGCTTAAGTTATGGGACAATGAAATACTAACCATTCTTCAAAGGTTATTCATTATACCTATTCAAAAACATATAATGCATCTATGACTGCACGTGGGTGGGGGAGAGGATGAAGTCCTGAGTGAATGTGCATTGTTGACATGAGCACACCCATGTCAAGGACACCAGTCCCTCAGACCCATGGGAGTGGCAAGGCCTTTGCTGGATGGAGCTCAGAGAAATGGCAAAGCCTTCCCCCGGTCCAACTATGGATGTTGACAAATGCTTGACCTTTAGCTAAAACCAGTGCGTGCAGACATGATCAACTGCAGCTTCCTCCTCCACATGACTGCAACCTGAGACCGCTCCCCTATAAAGACCTCCTGCAAAAATTAGCCCCCCCCCACCATTTGTGTCGCATCTAATGGATGTGCTGAGTCTCAGGGCTGCTGCTGCTGCTGCGTGTGCATCAGACTGCACAGCCCACTCCATCCCAGCCTTTTCTGTAGGTGTTGTTCATTCATTCCCTGTCACCCCAGTTAGGCCAGTTCTTAAGCCGTGCGTGTTGTGGCATATGCGGGGTATAGTTATGTCATGTTCGGTGAAATTATAATCGGGTTGTTGTTTTCATTCGTAAATTAGGCATGCCATGAAGAAGTGATTGTGTGTCGAGTTGGAAAGGAGTGGATTTGTGGGGCTGATCTTGGTTGTCATCTTGGCTCCGTCTAAAATCAACTAAAACCCACGCAGCTGGGCACACCTGTGAGGGATTTTCCCGAATGGATCATTTGAGGTGGGAAGACCCACTCTAAATCTGGATCACACCTTCTGGTGACAGCTCACATAAAGACACGGAAAACGGAAGCGTCTACTTTTTACTTGCTTGTCTTCGCTCTTGCTGGAAAGTTCATCTGTCTTACTGCTCAGGCATTCCTTTGTTGGTATGGGAACCTGCTTCTTCAGGGTTCCAGTGTAGACAGAAGACCAACAGCTCTTTGACCCCCTCTGGGACTCACTCTCTCTCTTTTTTTCTCTCTCTCTGTCTCTCTCTCTTTTTGTCTCTCTGTCTCTCTGTGTCTCACTCTCTGTGACTCTCTGTCTCTCTCTCTGTGTCTCTCTGTGTCTCTGTCTCTGTCTCTGTCTCTCTCTCTCTGTGTATGTGTGTGGTGTATTATACTTAGGGACATGCTGGAAACCCAAGGATTGTCCCAGTGTCAGCCCAGTACTTTCCAGAGCGGTCCGGGCTGACATAATGACATAAGTGCCCTGATGGAGCTGTTTATCAGACGCAGGAGGCCTCTCCGCAGGGATGGCTATCCTTTATCTTTAAAGTTCAAGTAGCCCTCATTTTCAATCTTAAGCCAAGCCATTTCCTGTTGTGAGTAATTTGTGTCCCATTTACTTAACAGGTAGGGGATTAATGCAACTTTTCGTAATTGCTGGTTCCATCCCCTTACCTCCTTTCCAAAGTTGCTATTTTTGCTTCCCTGTCTGCCCCCTGGTTACCCTGGGCAGTAACATTTCCCTTTTGTAGCTTGCGGGGAGACAGAATTTTAGCCATGTTATCAGCAATAGCAGTCAGAAGCAGGGAGATCTCTATCTGATGATCTGGTTCGGGACCATCAATATATATTTTAGTTCTTTTCTTATTTTAATCTCCCCTTTTTCCTCATTATAAGCTATATATCCTTCCCATACCTGTTTAGCAATGGTGTAGATACCCCCTATAACTTAATGTATTGTATACATTAGTGGTTTTTGTATGCAAAGTTTACATTACATAGTATACGTTAGTTTTAATTGTACACATATTGCAATCATATATTGTATTGTATCACAAATATTGTGTTGTATCACAAATAGCCTGAGGTCCCTAGTGATTTCCCTTATCATAGAATACATTGATTAGAGTCTAACCTCTGGAGACTGCATGACCTTTCTGATCAAAAGGACAGGAAACTGATCAGAGCTGTCTCGTTGTCCCCGAGTCCTGGCTCACCATGGATCTCAGGGACCAAAATATCTTTCCTGTCCCTCTTATCCCTGTTTGTTTGGGCTTTCAAGATTTGCCGAAGCCGGGCGGTGGTGGCGCACGCCTTTAATCCCAGCACTTGGGAGGCAGAGGCAGGCAGATCTCTGTGAGTTCAAGACCAGCCTAGTCTACAGAGCTAGTTCCAGGACAGGCTCCAAAGCTACAGAGAAACCCTGTCTCGAAAAAAAAAAAAAAAAAAAAAAAACCAAAAATTTGCTGAACACCCAGAGCGCAGCTTTGTCGGTCTTATACTTTAAACCCTGTTCAGCATTTAGATGAAGTCTGAACAAAACTACCCGAAGAATTTTCAGTAAGTCTTGGCTTTGGTAAGGCTCAGTTTCCCAAGTGGCTCACGTTCAACAAAGTTACCAAAAACTTAAGTGATTAGCTGGATTAGATCAAATTGTTAAATTAGTATCTGTTACCACAAATAGAGCATTATAACCTTACAAATTTTGATAAACTTTAATTATTAAACATATGTCAGCCTTAAATTCCATATATACAGAGAGAGAGGGAGAGAGAGAGAGAGAGAGAGAGAGAGAGAGAGAGAGAGAGAGAGAGAATACATTAAGGGCTTCTTGGAGGTCAGACTTGCATTTTAAGGAAGTCATTGCCCAGGCCAACACAACTTTAAGACTTCCTTTTAAAGATGTTTTCAGCTAAGAGAGAAAGGAGAGAGAGAGGGAAGGGGGGGGGGCAGGTAGAGCCAGCCATGTCTTGCACCCACTGTGACAACTTTTAACATTTTGCTTGCTATTCCCTTTTGTAATGACCCTCAGTAGCCATCACATCCCAGATGATGAGATGATGGGAAATCTATTTTACAGAAGGTCCAGGGAGTTCTGGGAGACAGTTTGACTTTACATAAGACTGTCCTTTCTTAAAATTTGTCTGAGAGTGCTGGCTTATTCTGTTGTCCTCCCATGTCTTCCCAGTAGGTGGCGCTCACACACAAGAGGGAAGAGTGGGGAGTTTTGGGATTGGTTTCATTTACTTCATCCTGGAGTCTCTTGGCATATGGTAGGTTCATCTAAGCCCGACCCTGGATCTGAATCCTCAGGGAGGAAAAAAGTGCCCCCAGAGTCAGATACTGCCCTTCATTTATTCAGAGGTACATATCCACCTGACTACGATCCCTCTCCTATTGCTTAGAAGGCATTAGAGCTGTATTTTCCCAGGTTAATTTACATAGCTCAAGGCCTCTTGGAAGATAATTAATCAATCTTCTTTTCCACCCAAAGAAATGTGTTAACCACATCCAAAACCAATTGAGCCCAGGTTCTTGTTAGTCTGATGGGTGAGGTTCCCTGGTCTGGTTCCTGGGACCGGGTTCCATTGTACTTTTGGAGATGTCCCAGGACCCCTGAAAACTGGTGTTAAGTGGTCTGTTGGTGCCAGGCAGGTGTTTCCTCTTGGTGCCAGGGAAGCCAGCACCTCAATGTCAAGGAAGATGGAAGCCCTGCCTTGTTTCCCAGCCAGTGCTCCAGAAAGGCTGCGGGAAACCAAGGAGAGAGACCCAAGGGTGAAAGGCAGGATGCAGTTTTTTGTATATATACAACCCACTCAAGGGTCATCGGGTCAAAATGAGCCCCAAGTTTAGGTATGCAGAGCATTTAATATCCATTTATGCCGTCACGCCCCCCCCCCCATCTCCAAAGTGACATATTTTAATTGGCAACACTATGCTTTGTCTTAGTTACTTTCCTATTGCTCCACCACCGTGGACTCTAATCCTCCAGCACCATAACTATTCTTCATGTTACTGTGGGCTTATGGGATCTTATTACAGTAATAAGAAGTAACCCAGACATCATGGTTAGGTTGTTATATGAAGATGGTCACTATTTTATGTGATGGCACACAGTACGAGAACTCAAAAAAAATCACTGATATGAACTTCAAAGTTATAAAATTTAAACACTCTAAAATGATAGACACAAAGGAACAGCGGAAACAATGCTTGGTGTAGCCACTGCTGCTTCCCTGAAGGTCGCCTCCAGTGGGCTCTGCTCTGCTGTGTGGTGATATCATGGCGGCCGCCCGAAGCTCAGAATTAGTCGTTGTAAATACAATGGGATTCCCACAAGTCAAGGGGAAGGTATTGAGTGAAACTCTCCATGATGTCAGAATTTTGAACTGACATGGGTATATCTTGGCATAACACTGTTTTCCATGGGATGACTCCAAGTTGTCCTCTGACCTCCACATTAGCGCTATGGCACCCCCCCCCCCATACACACACCTGTGCACTGGCTTAAGTAAATGCAATTTCAAAAAGACTGTATTTGCTAACTTTTTGTTTTTATCCCAGAAGATTCACATCTTAAGAACATTGCTGGTAGCCAGGCAGTGGTGGCACACGCCTTCAATCCCAGCACTTGGGAGGCAGAGGCAGACGGATCTCTGTGAGTTCAGGGCCACCCTGGTCTACAAGAGCTAGCTCCAGAACAGGCTCCAAAGCTACAGAGAAACCTTGTCTCAAAAAAAAAATTCTGGAAATTGGAAATAGTAAGCAAACAAAACAAACAAAAAAACCAACAATAAAAAAACCCGACTAATTGGGAGACATCACAACAGACTGAAATAGTCAATACAGACTGTGTAAATCTAGTCTTATTAAACATTTATGAAAGACTGCCAATCACAAATTTTAGACCTACAAAAAGTTCCCAGAAGAAGCTGGAACTTGTGCCAGCATCCCCTGAGCCAAAGCCTGCCAGGAACTCACAGGTAGTTGAAGGCAGCGCTGCTAACCGCTATACTACTGATGTGTCTTCACCTGTGGTTGAGCAGGTTGGCTGCACTGGAGGAACGTAAACACCAAGGGGGGGGTTGTGTGGCACCTTAAGCTAATGATATTAGGAAGGAACTCACTGAGTTTGAGTTTGGGTTGGGTCAATTGGAAAGGGTCTATGGAAGCAGGGCTTGATCTAGATTGGACATCCATGGCTGGAGTCGCAACGAGTCTAATCTATAGGAAGAGCAAACTAGAACAGAGATCACACTGAAACGTGGAAAAGAAGTAGCTGTCCTTCATTCTCCCAGGCAGGGAGATACTGAGAATTTGGTGTGACAAGCTTTTTGTTGTTGTTGTTTTATTTTGCTTTCTGTCTGTGCTTTGGCCAAAACTACAAAAAGACTTTTCCTGATTCTTTGTCTGTCCCCACAGCAGGCTTTCTCACACTGGAATTCTGTGATGCGGTTTATGTGCGCGATGAGAGCAGCGTGGCACAGCTTTGGCAGGGGAGCTTCTGAGTGCCAGGTCACCCCTTCTTCATTCGTTAGTTCCCAATAACAAAGGAGCAAGACACTGAATGACGGAAACCAAAGTAACTCAATGCACAAAACCTCTACTATGAAATAAGTAGAATTGAATAGTGTAATATTGTATAACAGTTGATCAAAACATTAAATGTATTAACATTGGCTCTAAAAAATCTTCAAAGTAGCTCATCATTTTTGCTATAAGTCTAATTAAAAGTATTGGATTCTAGTTCGGGTGAGTATGTAATTTACTAATGTTGGAGAGCAATTAACCATATCCACAAATGTTAAAAAAAAAGTTTCTGTTTCCTTTAATCCCATCATTGTGGAGGCTGAGGCAGGCAGATCTCTGTGAGTTCAAAGCCAGGGTCTACATAGCAAATTCTAGGCTAGCCAGGGCTGTAAGGTAAAATCCTGTCTCAAAATAACAATAAAAACCTCATTTGTCTTTTGACAAAGTAATTTTAGTTTTGGATAATTACTCTAAAAAGAAAATTGCATAGATACACCCCTCACCACACACTCACAAAATAGCGCTACACAGAATAGTAGTAGGTACTAGGTCAGCAAGCAATAACAAAAGAGTGAGGAAACATTAACGTTAAATATACTGTAGCATGTCTATAAACTAAGCGATCTTAAAGATCAGTAGTTTCCAGTCTGTCAGGGTTCAGCCCACCTATTACCATATTGCATTCCCACTGAGAGAGTAAAGTTCCGAGTGGCCCAGGATGCCTTCCGCAAGCCTGGTCCCGAGGGCTAGCAGGGTCCCTGTGTAATGAACGGGTTTCATGGGTTTCTCCAACTCACAAGTGAAGGCAAAGCGTACCCCCTCTGACCAGAGACCCAGCCCTTCTGCAGAGCCTGGATCACGATGGCAACAGGGGGCTTCCAAGCACTGACAGCGAGATGTGGACTATGGTTGACCCAACTTGGAATTGGCAGAACCCAGGAAGAGAGCCCCACCAAGACCTCATTTTGTCATTTGTGGGGTTAGGACAAAGCCAAGCGCCTTCCTGCTAGCAGAAAACTGAATATTAATTAGGCCACTAATGAAACTGGACTGCTTGGGGACCCTGCCTCTCCCAGCATCACTGTGGCATCACCATGGCAACCCGAGGGCCAAGCCAAGTTTTTCTGACTCTTAGAACTACCCAAGAGCTCCTTCCCCCCACTTGTAGGAGTTTGCATCACCATGACAACTCAAAGGCCTCTCAGTTCTCTTTACTGACCCTTGGAGGGTTCCTCCGGGGAGTCATGGTCCCCGCTTCTTCCGACTCCTCTCGCTCATCCTTCACCATGGCAACTGGATGCCAGTTGCTGGTGCAGGGCTCGAGTTCACAGTGGCTTGCTGCTGCTGAGGAGGGACCAATGTACACAAGGCTGCGAGTGTGGGAAAATACTTGAGCCCAGGAGAGGAGTGCCGGAGGTGTTAGTGGCTGCCTGGCATTTCCTCCCGTTTAGGGTGACAGGTGCATGCGTGTGGCAGTTGCTCCCGTGTGTGGTGGGCACGGGGCATGAGTACACCACACGGACAGCAGAGGGTTGTAGCTCGAAGGCACAGAACATTCTGCCTTGGATTCTGGGCTGTAATCACTCCACTGAGGTCTCCCCTAGCACATCTCTTTGCAATCACACTTGCTCTCAGTCTGTATCTGCTTCTTACTCTTGGCGACCTAGTATGGGATTAAGAGTATGGGTTCTGGGGCTGGAGAGATGGCTCAGAGGTTAAGAGCATTGCCTGCTCTTCCAAAGGTCCTGAGTTCAATTCCCAGCAACCACATGGTGGCTTACAACCATCTGTAATGAGATCTGGTGCCCTCTTCTGGCCTGCAGGCATACACACAGAAACATAATAAATATTAAAAAAGAAAAACCTTAAAAAAAAAAGAGTATGGGCTCTGGGGGCTGGGGGCGGAGTAGTGCATGCCTTTAATTCCAGCACTCGGGAGGCAGAGGCAGGCGATCTCTGTGAGTTAGAGGTCAGACTGGTCTACAAGAGCTAGTTCCAGGACAGCTAGGCCTGTAACAAAGAGAAACCTTGTCTCGGAAAAACCAACCAAAGAAAAGAAAAAGAAAAAGGAGTATGGGCTCTGGACTTGAAATGATAATGATAGGGGGCTGGAGAGATGGCTCAGAGGTTAAGAGTGTTGCCTGCTCTTCCAAAGGTCCTGAGTTCAATTCCCGGCAACCACATGGTGGCTCACAACCATCTGTAATGAGGTCGGTGCCCTCTTCTGGCCTGCAGACATACAGACAGAATATTGTATACATAATAAATAA
The DNA here is from genome assembly GCF_950005125.1 of Chionomys nivalis. Lineage (NCBI taxonomy): Eukaryota > Metazoa > Chordata > Mammalia > Rodentia > Cricetidae > Chionomys > Chionomys nivalis. The sequence goes on along the minus strand of NC_080094.1, from coordinate 45,063,675 downwards.
ATATTTAAGGCTACTTTGAGTATTAAACAAGGTAATGGGACAAGGTATACTTCCTGGCATTAGTTTCTTGCACATGACAAGTACTCAGTAAATATTAGTTGCTTCTTGATTGCCACTTAACCCTTCTGTATTTACAGTTAACCTTGCCTCTTTGAAAAATAGGGATAATGGTACCTTTTAACACAGTTATGACAATACTATGAAGTCCCTAGAACAACACCAGGCATGCAGTAAATGCTATTTTAAGTACTGTATTATTACACCACTGTGCTGGGTAGTGTTATATCAACTTGACACAAGCTAGAGTCACTGCAGAGGAGGGAACTTCAAGTGAGAAAATGCCTCCGTAAAATTCTTCTATAAGGCATTTTCTTGGTGATTGTTGAGTGAGGCCCCAGCCCATTGTGGTCCTGGATTCTATAAGAAAGCAGACTGGGCAAGGCATGGGGAGCAAGCCAGTAAGCAGCACCCCTCCACGGCTTCTGGATCAGCTCCTGCCTCCAGGTTTTAATTCCTGTCCTAAATTCCTTCAGCGATAGACTATGGATATGGATGCATAAGCCAAATGAACCCTTTCCTCCCCAACTTGCCTGTAGTCATGGTGCCTTATGATAGCAATAAAAGCCCTAACTAGGACATCACATTGTCACCACTGTTAGGTCTGCCCTGTAAAACTGGGAAGAATTGCTTTCTTTTCCCCTCGCCACCAGAATGTTCAGCCCCTTGCTGGACTGCAGAAATGTTTGCTCACAATTCTTCCACTTCTCCGTGTTTTAGACAGTCATGGGGCTGAAAGAGGCCACCTGGTGTCCTTCAAAACGGCTGGACTGAGAGTCAGGTGAGCTTCCGACTCAGTTGTGCCTCTGGTTCTTTGTGTGAAGTTGAGTAAGTCCTATGGTCTCCTCACCCATCTTTAGGGTTCTTCATACAAAGGGTTTTAGCTGCCTTTAGCCTGTGCGGGCAAGGCAGTGTGTTCGGGAAAGGCAATCTCTTCCTCAGGAACTTTTAGGGCAGAGAGAGCAAGGAACAGGTGCTGAGAGACAGTGACGGGTGCTGGTCCTGTGGGTGCTGATCTTGGAGAGGAGGTTTCCTAACGTGCATGTTAATCTCTAGGAAAGAAAATGCCAATATGTTTGTTTGTGGGTACCATGAAAATGATCCTACCACAGATAAAAATCAAGGACCATGACTTTAGTCTCTGAAGCCTTCTTCTAGCCCAGCTGGCAGCAACGAATCTCAAATTCACTATTGCTGCACTCTGACCGTGGTATGATGAGCCGGCCTTGGACTTCCTGGGCTGTCCTCTTCCCTCAGCTGAAATGAGAGCATCTCGGTTTGTTCTTCAGGAACCTGTCGCTCACTGGAGAACGAGGTCTCTATTTATCTGAAGCGTAATCTACGAGGTTAAAGGGTTACTAGTATTTCCTGGGGTTGGTTGCTTGACGGTCTGCCATTTGACTTGTGGTGTGAACTTAGAAAACATCTAAGCTGGATTTTCTTATCTCTAAAACAAGCAAAACCTGAGGCTGTTGTAATGATTAAATGAGATACTGCTCTTGAAGGGTCTGTAACTACCTAGAGTGTAAGTACCCACGAAACAACAAAAAAGTTATCTGCTCTTTAAAAAGAAAGAAATACCAAGCAAACTACTGTCACTGTGACTATTGGATTGATAGCTCACAAAAGACAGTGATCTTTTGTTGTTGTTGTTGTTGTTGTTGTTAGTCTTTTTATTCTCTTTATTATTATTATTATTTATTTATTTCTTAAAGATTTCTGCCTCTTCCCCGCCACCGCCTCCCATTTCCCTCCTCCTCCCCCGATCAAGTCTCCCTCCCTCGTCAGCCCAAAGAGCAATCAGGGTTATTCTCTTTAATGCCTGGCATATTATACAAGCTCAGAAAATGTTGAAGGAATGAACAAATCCAACCAAGACGTCTTGAAAATAGCGAATTTCACATGGCAGCTAACATTTACTGGACATTGTGTCTGAAACAACTGTATTAAGATCCATTAGCTCCTTTAATTCTCAAGCTTAATAACCTTGTCCAACACTCCTCCTCGTCCTCCTTGTCCTCCTCTTCCTCATTCTCCTGCTTTCTGAACTGGGGTTTAATGTTCTAACAGTAAACAATGACTTCAGGACTCATTTGTTTTGTATTTTGAGACAGCGATTTTCCCTAAGTTGTCCTAGTTGGCCTTGAACTTGGAACCCTGCTTCCACCTATTGAGTAGCTAGGAGTGCAGTTCGACATTGCCAGGCGTGGCTTGTGACTGGCTTTCTGATTTGACCCCTCAAGCATCACTGACTCACAGACTTTTCTTAAGAGTCCAGAAGCTGAAACTTACATCTGCTGCAGATTTCTAGCTGGTGTATTTACCATGAGCCTAGTGAAGTGAAAAGCCTCTTGTTTGCTTCCAGGTTTGGGTATTTATGAATAATTGTGCTAGAAACATCTATGTATGGGGTTTTGTCTTGCTTGCTTGTTTTTTTGAATCAGCCTTGCCTGTGGATCTAAGGGTGATCTCAGGCTCATAATCCTCCTGCTTCAGCCTCTTTAACACTAACATTGTAGACATCATAGGCACCATGACTAGTTAAAATGTACGGAGTTTTGCGTGGACACGTTTCAAGTCCTTCAAGTGTTGCCAAGGAGTGCAGTTGTAAAACTATATTTAGCTTTGTTTGAAATTGCCAGGCTCTTCCACTGTGATTTTCACTCCATCAGTGAATTAGTTTCAGGTGTTGGAAATGGGTCTGGGGTCCCAAGAAAATGACCACGTAATCTAAAACACTTAGGTAAGGCACAAAACTTTACTTCTGCAGAGAGTTCTGCAGAGCTGTGCCAAATCAAGCGGGCAAGCATGCACAGCCAGCGGGGATCCGATGGGCTTTATCCCTAAACAGGCAGGTCCCGTGATTCACTCTGAGTGGTCCAGGCTCAGCCTTACATTCTTACGAACCTGGATAATAAGCAAGTGATAAAGCAGACTGCGATCTTGAGCACCTCCTGCAATCTTGAGCACACATATTTTGATTTCAAGAAGTGCTGACGCTGCAGGAATTTGAATTGCATCCAAGTGACTTCTCTACAATTTTGGTTTTGTTGTTTTTTTTTTTTTTTTTTTCGAACAGGGTTTCTCTGTGTAACAGCCCCGGCTGTCCTGAAACTCATTTTGTGACCAGACTGGCCTCAAACTCATAAAGATCTGTCTGCCTGAGATTAAAGGCGTGTACCGCCACCCCTGGGTACGACTTTTTTACATTTTCTTTTTTGCCTTATGTAACCATTTTACATTTCCGATGCAGAGTGTGGTGTTATCCGCCTTTCAGACTTTGCCATTCTGGGAGATGTGTTGAGTCTGTCTCATTGCATTAGGACAGAGAAAACTTTCTCAGAATTCACCATCAAACTCCACCCCAGTCAAGCACTACATGGCCAAAGCTACATTATACAACCAGCCCAAGACAAAAGGGAGCCTAGAATAAGGTCTGTGTTTAGGTTTATAATCTCTGGTAGAGGCCAATGAGAGAAGTCCTGGTTTCATTTCTGACGTTGTGATAGGAGAGCCCAACAAAAGCAACGTCTGGGAAGCAGAGTTCTGTGGCTTCCAATCCCAGGTTAGCATCTGTTCTCTCTGTTGGTATGACTTAAATGCTGTGACTAACAGCGACTGTGGGAAGCTTGATTCAGCTCGCACTTCCACGTGAGGTTGGTTAGAGAAGGCACTCAAACAGGAGTCCGGAAGCAGGAATTGAAGCCGAGACTGTGAACGAGTGTGGTTTACTGGCTTGTTGTCTGGCGCATGTCCATCTCCTTTTCTTGTACAGCTCAGTCCACCTTCCTGGAGATGGCAACACCCACAGAGGGCTGGGCCCCACTACATAAATTAGCAATAAAGACATGCCCGCAGGCCAGTCTGGTGGAAGCGATCCTCCAATTGATACTCTTTGATCACTGTGAGCTGTGTCAAGCTGACAGTGGAAACTAGCCAGGAGACCCCATCCTTTGCCAACTGGACACAAAAATATGTCTCACATTGCTACGGTACAATAAATGCAGCACAGCTTTACAAGTTTCACAGTCTTTAAAAATGCCCATATTTTAAGTTTCCAATGTCTATTTAAAAGTTCAAAGTCTCTTAGCTGTGGGCTCCCAGGAAATACAAATACAAAAGTCGTATGCTTTATTTCAAAAGTAAAGAATTTGAACATAGGAATCATCAGATTAAAGCGAAGCCCTGGTCCAGTGTGGCCCGGAGTCCCACACCTGGCACTCACAATCTTCTAGCTTCAAAGCTAGCCCGAACCACTTCTCCGCTCTGCCATCGCAACACAGAGAGCTTGTCACGCAGGCTCAGGCCAGCTCTGCCCTGCCACCTGCCGCTGTCTTTGGTGGGCATCTCACAGTACTAGACTCTCCCAGGCTGCACCTTCACTAATGGCCTCTCTTGGCCTATGGCTGGGGACGCTGACACTGCCACATTGTGGGAAGGCTCAGCGTCTCTCTAGGACCCTTTCAATCCCGCGGCTTTTGGTGGACTTACACATTTACCAGGCTCAGCCACCAGCTTGTGGTGTAGCCTTGGCCCCCTCTGGCCCACAGCGTCTGTGTGCTGACCCTGAGGAAATACATCTCAGGTTTTTCCTCAGTGACCCAGGTACCTTGTTACACAGCTGGTTTTTGTCCCCCTGCTAAGCAGCACAGAAGGCTTCACAGATTGCGCAGATTCTTAATGGAAAATGTCATGCAAACAGCCCAATAGTCTCTGCTTCCCTCTGAAGATTTACAAACCAGGCCCCTGTTGCCTGCATTTCTCCCAACATTCTTATCTTAAGAGCTCCCACTTAACAGCCCATTAAGCTCTTGGAACACAATAGCTTTTCCAACCCCAAATGCCCTACAGTCTCTACAATCACTCCCAAAACCGCACAGTTTGGTCTGTAGCAGTAGAAGCCAACCCCACTTAGGGGCCCATTTCTGTTCTAGTTTCCTTTCTGCTGCTGTGGTAAATACTGTGATCCAAAGCAATTTGTATCTGTGTATATGTGTGTGTATGTGTGTGTATGTGTGTATGTGCGTGTGTGTATGTGTGTGTGTGTATGTGTGGTTATCTGGCTTAAATTTTCAAATCTCTGTCCATCACTGAAGGAAGTTGGGGGCAGGAATTGAATCAGGGCCCATGGCGGAGTACTGTTAAAGGCTTGTGTGAACAGTATTATCTTCACCTACAGGTGTGTACACAGCAGAGGACCTCCATTCAAATTTCTTGTATGCATCATCTATGTATATGTATATAGCTTGGCTTATTATACTAGTTACTTCTCTGTTGGTATGATAGAGTACTATGACCAGAGAACTTAAAGAAGGAAGAGTTTATTTGCACTCACGGTCCCAGAGGCTTAGATGCACAGCAATGGGAAGCCATAGGGGCAGCATGCAGAACAGCAAGCTGAGAGAAACCTCTTCAACCTGCAGAAACAGCAAATCGGGGGTGGGATGCAGCGACAAAGTCTCAAAACCCACCAGTGCTCAGTGAAATACTTCCTTCAGAAAGACTCCACCTGCTAACGGTTTCATCACCTCCCCACACAGTGCCATTAACTGGGGACCCAGTGTTCAAGTACCCGAGCCTTTGAGAGACATTCTCATTCAAACCTCAACACTGACAAAGTAGAAGATTTCTTTCTTTCTTTCTTTCTTTCTTTCTTTCTTTCTTTCTTTCTTTCTTTCTTTCTTTCCTTTTTTGTTTGTTTGTTTGTTTGTTAGTTTTTTTTGGGTTGTTTTGTTTCTTTGAGACAGGGTTTCTCTGTAACTTTGGAACTTATCTTGGAACTTGCTCTGTAGACCAGGCTGGCCTTGAACTCACAGAGATCACCTGCCTCTGCCTCCGTGAGTGCTGGGATTAAAGGCATGCGCTGCCACCACCTGGCTAATTATTGGAATTTTTAAATTTCATGTCTGATTTCTTCAACTAGCTGCTGTTCATTTAAGAATATGTTGTTTGTGGGGCAGGAGAGATGGCTCAGTGGGTAAGAGCACTGGCTGCTCATTCAGAGGCTCTGGATTCAATTCCCAGCACCTACATAGTAAACTCCAGTTAGAAGGGATCCGAAGCCCTCTTCTGGCTTCCTCAGGGACCAGGAGCATATGTATTCCACAGACATACTTGTAGACAAAGCATCCATTTTTTAAAAGAGTGCATTGTTCTGTTTCCATGTGTCTGTATAGTTTCTGTGGCTTTTCTTGCTTTTGATTTCTATTTTCATGGCACCATGATCTCAGAAAATAAAAGAGATTGTTGTTTCAGTAACTTAAGATTTGGAAAGACTTGGTTGTGGCTATTAGGAACATAAGTGAAACCATTTTGTGTGATTGAGAATGATGTAGTGCCTGCAAGATGGGAGCTTGCCACCTGGCAGCACCGAGTGGAGCGAGGCTGCAGGGTGAGCTCTGATAAACACAGCAGAGAGTGTTCCAGCCAGGAGGCAGCTCAGATGTGAGCCAAGCCCAAGACAGTCTTTAATATCCTAATGAACTAATCCCCAAATGCCATTGATATGTTAGTGCACCAGCCCTGAGATGCGAGCCCTGATAGCATGAAGCTACTGCTAACCAGAGGGATACAAATATTGGAACTTTAGAAGTAGCACCCAGAAACACACTGCCACGCTCCTGAGACATGGCATCCTGAACCTCTGCCCTGACACCCATCCTCACTTCCGTTACTGAGCTCACACACGCCTGTCAGCTGCAGCTCTCAAGGACCTTCTGGACCTCCACCAATGTCATCCTCATGGCCTACCACAGCTGAAGGTCTTCACAGAGGATGTGGGTTGAACCAGCTCCCAAAGCATTTACCCAGTAGGACCCTACACCAGCCAACTGTTAGCTGCTTGGTGAGATTTTGCCTGCTTAACCTTTATAATAGCATGGCATTCTTAGAAATGTTTGTGTGAATAAAAAAGTACTGAAAAGACAAATCCCATGGGGACATTCTAGTCGGTGAGCACCTGACAGCCCAGAACATGATCCATTTTACAGACAGTTTCATGGGCTGCTGATGTTGGGGGAACCTGAGGAAAGGGCACCAAGAGGCCTGAATAAGTCAAGTTATATGGAGCCTTCAGTCTCTGTCTTGGGGCCGCCCAGGCAGGGTAGTAGTGAACACTCTAAACTCCAATTTGTTTTTATAGACAGAACACTATGAGTGGGGCTAGCCTGGGCTGGTGGTCGTGAGCAGGATAAGAAAGCAGGCTGAGTAAGCCATGGGGAGCAAGCCAGTAAGCAGCGCTCCTCTGTGGTTTCTGTACCACTTCCTGTGCCAGGTTCTTGTCCTTAGTCCCTGCCATGGCTTCCTTCAGTGACGGACTTACATCTGTAAGGCAAAATAAACCCTTTCCTTCTCAACTTGCCTTTGGTCACGGTGTTTTATCACAGCCGTAGAAACCCTACGTAAGCACCTAAATACACCTCCAGAACCCTGGTGGAAGGAGAGAACTGACTCCCAGAAGTCACCTCCTGACCTCCACTCACATGCCATGGCAGCCGCGCACCCCTGCCCCATGCATGTATGTGTACACATAGAATAAATAAAAGTAAAAAACGGCAGTGGTTCCAGCTTACGTATTATCTGCTTTCTATTCACGTTTCCTGTAACCTTTCCCTGTCATTCTCTCACTTAACTTTGAAAATGCCACCTTGTCCCCGTCTGCTGAAGAGCTCGAAATTACGGCTTGCGTTAGTGTCACGGGTTTTGCCTTTTTGCTATTCTTATCATCAAGGTAAAACACAGTGAACATAGGCTCAGAAGGAAGCGCGAGGACAATTTTCCTGGATTTCGAGAGGATAGACACAACAAAGAAGGCACGCTGGAGATCTTAGTGCCTGCCGAGAGGAGGAATCAGAATCAGAGGAAGAGCAAGGGTCACGTCGTTTGAATGAGGTCAGAAAGGCAGGCAGGTTCAGCAGCGGAGGTCTACCAGCATCTCTGTGTGTGTGAGCTGGAGGTGACCTCAGAGAGAAGTGAGAATACCCAGAATGTCAGAACAGCCTTAGGATTTTGGCCAACATCCAGCAATAAATAGGAGAAAGAAGGGAGTGGAAGAGGAAGAGGAAGAAGAGGAGAAGAAGAAGACAAAAAAAGTAAAGTTATAATTTGGGAGAACTCAAAAGCTCACAAAACTAGCAAGTTTGACACTGAGGTTTGTGAGCAATTATCTCTGAGGGAGGGAGGGGCTCCTGGGGTGGGCACTTAAATACACATCCCATTAACGGGGTAGCTATTCTTCTTAATATTATCTTCAAGTGCATCATGGTTCTCCAAGATTCTGAAACCAACAGCTTCCCAATGGGCATTTTCCTGTCCAGGTGATTGACAGCCCATTTTGACTCATACTTAAGAGGGGAGTCAGTGGTGTGTATTTGTAAATCTTATGATGTCTTGGCCCAGCTAGAGTCAGAGGATAATTAGATCTCATTCTTCTGGTCAAAAATCATATAACAGAACATATTTAAGAGAATTAAAACATAACAATAAAAAATACATTTCTGAAATAGTCATAGTTTTCCAAGAGGAAATACTCTTCCCATAACAGGCTTCAACAAAACCCTGCTACCGTCACCTTCCTGGGTTTCATGTCTTTTTTCAAATACTAAGAAGTCCCAGTTCTGGTGTGGTCCCCTCCCTTTCAATTCTCATGTTGCCAGGAGCACAGGAGGCGGGGTCTAAAGCCATTTATGTGGGCTGGGGCAGTCCTCAATGGCTTCCAAGTCTGCTAACTTCTGACTACCAACCTAACAGGCTAAAGTAGCATCCTGGTGCCTAAAGGAACATCCTGGGGCCAGGCAAGATGACAGCACCCGGAATGCAAGCGGTGAGCACCTCGGAGTGACAGGATAGGTGAAGGAGGTGGCCCAGAGGCTGGAGGTAGGTTCGCTATGGTGTGGATAGTGAAATCTGTAAGTTAAATCCGAATAAGATAATACTGTCTTTTGTTGAGAGAAAAATAGTGTGGGAAAAAGAAAAGGACTGGGAAAAAAATTCTCTAGTGCTAGCGGTAGTGTTACTTGTGTTTTTAAGGCAAAAGCTCAGGCTCCAGCAGCCTCAACAGATTAGGCTGGGCCACCAACCCTGATCTATCAATTACAGAGCTGAATAATGCTGGAAAACAGAAAGAAGAGGATTGGATGTGACTACATTAGGAGGAGGAGCAGAAGGAGTTCAGGACTCCAGATCTGTCTTTGGGGTTCTGTCATGAGGTTTAAGTTTAAATAGAAGACGGGAGGCATGTGCGATTAATCAGCCAGTTGGAGGAGAGGTGCTGCCCATCAACTCATCATTGGCCTAAATCTGACGAATTCTTGAGATATTTAATCTGTTAATCACTAGGAGTGCATCCTCCCCTCACAGAGAGCTGTCCTTGTTGTACCTCATGTGTGGGGGATCTGTCCTGAAAGGTTTGGTCCTAGAACTTCAAGCGACTCTAGAGAAATTAAGGATACTAACTTATCTCTTAGCCTTTAGGCCAAATTACATATGCAAGGAAAAGGAAAACATGTCAGGTTTTTATTTAGATCTTGCCCATTTGTGGACCAGTGGTGGTTTGAATGAGAATGGCCCCCATAGGCTCATATATGTGGATGCTTTGTCCCAGTTGGTGGAACTGTTTGGGAAGGATTAGGAGGTGTGGCCTTCTTGGAGGAGGTGTGTCACTGGGGTGGGTTTGGAGGTTTCAAAAGCCTGTCCATTCCCAATTAGCCTCCTGTCTCTGCCTCTTGGTTGTTCTCTCAGCATGTTAGCTCTCAGCTGCTGTTCCAGCACCAAGCCTGCCAGCCTGTTGCCATGCTCCCAGACATGATGGTTCTAGTTTCACCCTCTGAAATTGTAAACAACCGCCCCCCAACCTCTTGCTTTTGTAAGTTGTCTTGGTGGTGGTGTCTCTGCACAACAATAGAAAAGGAACTGAGACACTAAAAGTGATTAAATAACTATGGCCCAAGGGAGGAGTCAATGCTTTCCCCCAAAGCAGCCTCTGACCATCTGTTGAAATAGTCCCTGCTGATAGTATATTCTAACTTTTGTAAACCCGTACATACGTATATCAGGAGAATTATTGGCAGGGGGAAGCTGCATTCTCGATTCTTCTTCCCTCCTGGCAAGTTGCTTTCTTTCCCTCCTGCTGCCCCCCCCCCTTTGACAGAGCATGCTAGATATTTTTGGTGGAGCAAATATTGGAGAAAAAAAAAAGACATATTAGACCAGAACATTAGGAAATGATCTTTAAAGCTTCTTCCCACCTTAAGGACCTATTGTGATGCTTAGATTTTTCTGATCCATTGTGTACATGAAGCTTCTGGGTTGATTCTGAAATGGAGTCTGTGTTCTGCTCGTCCACACTTAGCGGCAAGGACATGGTGACTTCCTCAGCACTCACTTTCTCAAGGACCCGAGTCCCCAGCTGTAATGGAGGGTTTTCTTCCTTTTAGTGCTGTGGTTTTCATGTCTTGGACTTTGAGATGCTACTGTTTGACACATACACATACGCTTAGAAACCTTTCCCTGGCGAACCGGTCATTTTACCATTAGGAAATGTTTCTCTACCCGTGTTTGATGTGTTGGAGGTTATGCCTGCTCTCTCATTATTCACTTTCTTTTGGTTTTCACTTCTCCCTTCGCTCTGCTGCCTTGCTGTGGATATTTTGAACATAGGCTGCTGTGATAAAGACCATGAATAAAAGCAACTCTGGGAGGAAACAGTTTATTTCATCCTACACTTCCAGGTCACAGTCCATCACTGAGTGAAGTCAGGGCAGGAACTCAAGACAGGAACCTGGAGTCAGGAGCTGATGCAAAGGGCATGGAGGAGTGCTGCTTACTTGCTTGCTCCTCGTGGCTTCTTCAGCCAGCTTTCTTCTACCCAGGAGATGCATCACCCAAACCGGTATGGGTCCTTCCACATCAATCATTAATCAAGACAATGCCCCCACTGGCTTGCCTACAGACCAGTACTGTGAAAGCATTTCCCAATTGTAGCCCCCCCCCCCTTCCCAGACAACTCTAGCCTCTAGCCTGTGTTGACAGAAAAGCCAACCTGGACACCCATCTTACTTTATTTATAGTGCTCTTGAATGTATGTTGTTGTATAATTCTCTTAATGACGCGTGTGTGTTTATAATAAATATAATACTATAACAATGGTATTTCTTTAATGTGGCCACATTATGAAGAGGAACAAAGAGACTCACTGGCCCTCTCTACCCCAAGTCCAGTTTCAGGGTCTTAATATGAGACTTGGGCTGAAATAAAGAGCAAGAGATACACATGGCTAAGCATCCCTGTCAAGGTGTGGTCCTGCACAGCATCATTGTCTGGGGATGCAGTCTCTCCTGTAAGGTGACCTGACAAGTTGTCAGATCTACGTGAAATCTCCTTGCGGGAAATATGCTGCCCTTCCAACAGGCAACAGACTCCAAGTCTTTCCCATCTCTGAGCGCGAGCTTCTTGGGAAATTCCAATTCTTTGGTGCGCATTGCGTCAGTGATATAATAGTTCAAGAGAAGGGTGTGAGTGTCTCTTTAGCATATCTTCTCTCCTGCCAGGACTATTTCATTTCCCCACACTTTGTCTTCACACCTCGTTCTTGAGGTGAGACATGCATCTGTCTAAAGCACAATCATAAACAGAACACAAGTAAGAAACACAGGTTAGAAGACATTCAGTTAGTGTCGGGCAGCCACACGTAAGAACCATTTCTCCATAACCTCTTGGCCTTACACTTTTGAAAGGGTTGTCACAAGGGACTCCATTTTTGTTGTTTGCTTTGAGACGGTCTCACTATGAAACCCAGGCCCATCTCAAACTTACTGTCTTCCTACTTTAGCTTCTCAAATTCTGGTGTTTAGGCATGTGCTACCATCATGCTCAGCATGACTCCACTTTTATTTTGATAAGTTACTCCTCGTCCCTGAACAATATTCTCTGATGGCATTGATGGGTAACCATCTGGTGGTTTGATTTCAGTTCTTTCTTATCACTGATGTTCTTTCCAGAGAATGATCCAAAATAGCTGTACTTTTAGTTTTAAATGAGTGAGTTTGCGAAGGACGAAGCAAACAGAAATAAAACGAAAAAACCCCAGCAAGTTACAGATAGATCGCAAACCATCATCAAATTAGATGCTTACAGCACCCATCAGAAATGACCGGGGAAGCCCCATGCGGCAGCCAGCTCAAGTTTGCAATTAATTGGCTTTCAGGTGTGACACAGCGGTCCTCCAGATAGGGCATCCACGTGAAAGAGCACATAGCAAGCAGCAGATAGATGGCATCTTCCAGTGGGGTACTTACAACATCTGGCTGAAATGATTCGAAAAACAACGTGGAAACTGTGATCCTGGTTAAGGGATATGGTGGTTTGAATGAGAATGGCCCCCAAGGCTCATATGCTTGAATGCTGGGTCCCCAGTTGGTGGAATTGTTTGGAAAGGATTCGAGGGTGGCCTGGTTGGAGGAGATACGTCATTCGGGGTGGGATTTGAGGTTTCAAAAGCCCACGCATTCCCAGTTAGCTCTCTCTGCCTTGTTTTATTTTAGAATGTAATCTCTCAGCTCCTGCTCCAGCACCAGCTAGTCTGCCAGCTGCCATGCCCCCAAAATGTGATGGTCTTGAACTTTAACCCTCTGTAAGCCCCCAAATAAATGCTTTATTCAATAAACTGCCTTGGCCATGGTGTCTTATCACAGCAATCATTTAAGATGGTGGTTGGTACCAGGGAGTGGAGGTGTTGCTGTGGTAGATCTGATGATGCTGATTTTGGGGGGCGTCTGGAAGACTTTGGAACATTGGGCTAGAAATACAGTTAAGTACTATAAACAGAGCCTAATGGGTCATTCTAGTAGGACTTTGGAAGACAGTAGTGCTGAGAGCTATGTGGACTGTGGAGGCCCAGCTGAAGAGGTTTCAGATGGGGACAATATTTGCAACTGAACTAGAGACCATTTTTGTGATAGTTTGGTCAACAATATGGCTGCTTTCTGCCCTTGTCCTAAAGTGAAGGGTATTGGATCAATGTCCTTGGTCGAGGGAAGTTTGAGAAAGTCTAATATTGACCCTGCCATATGGTTTTCAATAATTCCTCTTATGCAAGTCTATAATGAAAAAGAGCAAGGGGTGTGGGCAAACAAATAGAAAATATAGAGTTTAAAGAGAAAAAAACACCAGGAAATTTAATATTGGAACAAGGCTTACGCTGAAAGAGGCAAGAAGAGTGGAGAGAGGCCTGATCCAAAGTGAAAAGAAGGAGGGTGTGGCCTCAGGGCGAGACCCTGCCCAGCTAAGCTTCCAAATTCAAAAAGAAAGGCCTGAGGAATTTTCTGCCCCTAAAAAGCAACAACAACAACAACAACAAAATAAAAATAAAAAAGGAAAATTTCAGCCAGGTGGTGGTGGTGGTGCATGTCTTTAATCGAAGAGGGAGACAGATCTCTGTGAGTTTGAGGCCAGCCTCATCTACAGGATAAGTTCCAGAATAGGCTCCAAAAGCTACACAGAGAAACTCTGTCTCGAAAAACAAAAAACAAACAACAAACAACAACAAAAATGTAAAATTTCTGCAAAAGTAATTCAAGGTTCATGGTTCCATCCCAAGCAGGCAGCCAACCCTTGCAGCTTCATCTTTGCAGCTTTAGCATCATGAAGGAATCTTCCTCTGTGGTTAAGGAAAGCTGCCGAGGCCAGGCAATGTGTGGCTGGGCAGAGCCGGCATGCAGTCCCTGTGCGGCCATTGTGTGAGGCTGTGAAAGTGAAACCTGGGCTTCGCTGGAGACCTGAAGATGCTGGAGATGCTAGGTCTGCTAAATCTGCCGAGAAGAGATGCAGACAGAGAGTGGAGCCAGCCCACGGGAGACAAGTGTGTAGCAGGCAGCAGAGTTGGAAGGGTGGAGCCATCTAAACCCTTTGACATCAGACATAAAGCTGCGGGCTCTGGAGTTTTGTCTGATGTTTTTTTCCTGCCTTTGGTCCAGTATGTTCCCACTATGTTGCCATTCCTTCCTATTTAGAATGGTAATATATATTCTGTGACTTTGTATGCTGGAAGTATGTAATTTGCTTTTTTTCCCCATGGGAGATTACAATTGAGAGACTAGATTTCCTTGTGTCTCAGAAGAGACTTTGGACTTTTAAACTGCAAGACGATGGGAACTTTTGAAGTTAACTAAATGCATTTTGCATTATGATATGGCCATGAGCCTATGGAAGCCAGGGGTGGGATGTGGTGGCTCATATATCTGAATACCTGGTTCTCACTTGGCAGAACTATTTGAGAAGGATTAGAGGTGTGCCCCTGTTTGAAGAAGTGTGTCTAGGGGTGAACTTTGAGGTTCCAACAACTTGTGTGATTCCCAGTGCTCTCTCTCTCTCCTTTTCTCGTTCTCTCTCTGCCTTCTACTTGCAGATCAAAATGTAATCTCCCAACTGTTCCCGCAGCCATGCCTTTGCTCTGCCAACGTGGACTCAAACCTGAAACTGTAAGCCCAACACTTTCTTTTTTTAAGTTACCTTGGCCATGGTGTCTTATTTCAGCAGCAGAAAAGAAACTTAGACAAGAGAATTCCAAGAAGAACAGAGTCGTCTCGTCACGGCCGAGTTCTTGGCTTCTTGTTGGCATCTTCTCCAGACAGAAACATTGGACTTAAGCCACAAACTCCACCAGCCCCTGTGACCTGAGGACAACTCCCCTCCTGGGAGCAGCTCTAAACCCACACCAGTAACTCCAGCCATCCTGGAGACCCACCTGTGCCACCAAGGCCACAAGTCTTACACCTGCCTTCTTCTCCAGGTAGGGAAACTCCTCACATCATATAATAATCCGAACTCTAAATGTTCAGAGCACACAAAGGCTATTAAAAGGTGCAGGAAAGAAAGAACAAGTATCACACAAAGGTAGACCCATCAGAATAAGAGCCAGTTCTTCAATAGAGACTGAAAGACAAAAAGATTGGACCCGTGTTCTTTGAACTATGAAAGATCTCAGATACCAGCCCAGACTACTATGCTCACCAAAACTATGAGTCATAATCAAAAGAGAAAGGAAACATTTTCTTTACAAAAACAGATTAAAGGGATGTATAGTTATTAAGGACATCATACAGAGGACACTGGAAGGGATAGTTGGGTCTGAAGAGAAGGTCAAACATACCCAAGAAAGCACAAGGAACAAAGACTCCAGATCACCAAATTAAAAACATCTGGTAGAACATCATAAAAACAAAATAACAAGAATTAACATATACTGCTCAATAGTAACTCTTAATATTAATGGTCTCTGCTCTTCAACGAAGAGACACAGGTAACAGATTTGATCAGACATGATTTATTTTTTTGCTGCTAAAACAAATGTTTCTGTTGAAACATCACTTTAGGGTGTTCCAAGCAAATGGAACTAAGAAACAGCCAGGCATAGCAATTCTACTTTTTGATAAAATAAACTTCAAACCATACCTAATGAGAAGATATGGGGGTGCATCTTATAGTCGTTAAAGGGAAAAAAAATCCACCAAACAAGCTATTACAATCTTCAACATATATACTCCAAATTTAGGAGTACCCAGTTTCATAAAAGAAGCACGTTTACATTTAATCCCACAGGTCAACGCCAGCACAGTGATAGTGGTGATTTTGGTATCCTATTCTCGTGAATAAACAGGTCATCTAGAAAAATGTAAAGCAGAGGAATGGTGCAGTTAAAGACCATAAATCTGGAGTTAACAGATGTCTATGGAATGTTCCACCCAAGCCCTGATGAATGCACATTGTTTTCAGCAGCCAGTGAGGCTTTCTCCAGATATAGATCACATATTTGGACACAAATAAGTCTCAACGAATACAGGGAGACTGGTTCACATCTAGCATTCCGTCTGGCCATGTGAGTTAAAGCTGGGTATCACCAACAAAAGAAAAGACAGAGCACACAACTTTATGAAAACTAAGCAACACACTACTGAACAAACTGGGTGCGGGAGTAAACCAAGAAGACAAATTTTAACTTCCTAGAATTGAATGAAAATGAAAACAACAAATCAAAACCTATGATCACAATGAAGGCAGCCCTAAGGGAACATGTACACTTCTAACTGCCTACATCAGGAAACATGAGAGATTCCACATTACTAGCTTAATAATGCTCACAAAGGCCTTAGAAAAGCTAGAACACTGAACACCCCAAAAAAGTCGACAGGAAGAGATATCAATCAGGGCTGAAATTAATAAAATAAAAACAAACAAACAAATACAAAGACTCAGTGAAACAAAACATTGATTTGTCCTTAAGTTTGTTGTTGTTGTTGTTATCGTCAACTTTACACAAGCTGGAGTTATCTGGGAAGAAGAACTTCAGCTGAGAAAATGCCTCCATCAGATTGCCTGTAGGCGGGTCTGTAGGGAGAAGTTTTCGTGAGTATGACTGATGTGAATCTTAAAACAAGCCGTAAGAAGCAAGCCAGGAAGCAGCTTTCCTCAGGCCTCTGCTTTAATTCCTTTTCCAGGTTCCTGCCCTAGTTCCTGACCTGGCTTCCTTCAGTGATGGAACATAACCAGAGTTGTGAAGTGAGAGATGCTTTTGGTCATGGTGTTTCACCACAATTTAAGAACTGTGTCTTAGGGTTAGGATGTAGTTCTTTGAAAAGATTAACAGTATTGGCAAACTTTTAGCTCATTTGTACTGGCTAGATGTCTCTTGCTCTGCACAAAACTTAACTCCAAATGGATCAAGGATCTCAGCAAAAGACTGGTACCCTGGCTCAGATACAGGAGAAAGTAGGGAGTACACTTGAATTCATTGGCACAGGCAGGACTTTGTGAACAGAATGCTGATAGCACAGGCATATAGGACCAACACAAATGAGACCTCATGAAATGACAAAGGTTCTGTCCCACAAGGGGCACTGTCACTCAAGTAAAGAGGAAGCCTGCAGAATTGGAAAAATCTTTGTCAAATATAAGTATGGAGGGTTAATATCCAGAATATATAAAGAACTAAAATTTAATAATCAAGAAAACAATCTAGTTTAAAAAGGAGGGATGGAACTACACAGAGTCCTCAAAGCTGAAACACAAATGGCTGAGAACATTTTTAGAAACGGTCAACATCCTTAGCCATGAGGGAAATGCAAATTAAAACCATTTTCAGATTTCATCTTACGCCAGTCGAATGACTAGGGTTAAAATCAAAGACAAACGGTGTCATGCGTGTCGGGGAGGGGACTCTACTCACGTCGGTCACTGCTGGCAGGAGTGCAAACTGGCCGGCCACAGTGGAAATCAGTGTGAAGGTTCATTTTTAAGAAGCTGAAAATCCCGCGGGGGAGGGGATAGAAGCGGAGAGGGGAGAGAGGAGGGGAGCGGGGAAAAAATGTATAGCTCAATAAAAACAATTAAAAAGCTGGAAAAGAGAGTTATCACATGATCCAGCTTTAAGGAATATGCACTAAGACTCTAAATCCTACTATGGAGAAACATGCCCGTCCGTGTTCACTGCTGCTGTCATCACAATAACCAGGAAACAGAGACAGCCTAGATGCCTAGCCGCTGATAAGCAGATAATGGAAATGTGGTATGCTTACACAATGGAGTATTACTCAGCTATTAAGAAAATTTATGAACTGTACAGGTGTGGTGGTTTGAATGAGACTAGTTCCCAGAGGTGCATATATTTGAATACTCGGTCCCTGGTTGTTGTTCTTATTGCTTTGAGAAAGCGTATCACTTTGTTCTTGAAGTCGTTAGGGTCAAACTCGGGATCCTGGAAGTTATGAAAACCAAGGGCTTGAGGCCACCAGTCCTAGGTAGGCCAATCAAAGAAACAAATCATAGTGCGGATCGTCATTGTATAGCAGGAGAGGGAGGTTCACCTGATAAGGTCACCTTAAAGTGAGGAAGAGGCTCACTGGGACCTTCCCGGTCATTCTTCAGGTTCCTAACGTGAGGTTTGGATTTAAATATAGGGAAGGAAGTATCCATAACTGTCCATCCTTGGCCCGTCACTGTCTAGGCTGCAGTCTCTCCTGCAAAGTGGTCCAAACTGTGACATTTCTTCCTCCTAGACAAATCCTTCTCTGGCTGGCACCAAGTTCAGTCTTTCCCTTTCCTCAGAGTGCTGGTGTGTGTGTTGGGGGTGCATTTCAAATTTTTTAGAACATTATTTCAGTAGTTGGATAGACAAAGAAAAGATCATGTGTTACTTTCCAGTGTCTTTGCTCCTTCCAGAAGAGTTAAGCAGGCTGGCCTGGAACTCCCTCTAGTAGCTGACGTTGGCTTCATACTTAACAGCAATCCTCCTGCCTCAGCCTCTCGAGTGCTTGCTGGGGTTACAGGCATTAGTCACCACAGTCAACTTTTTTTTTTTTTTTTTTTTTAACATTTAAAAGCAAAGTTCTCAATCCAGCCCTTGCTAGTATTTCCGTAGTCACCCAGCGCTACTGGAGGGGTGGGTGTAGTTAAATGGGGGAAGAAAGAGCCTACCTGGACTATGCTCTGTTTTTAGGCTGCAGATCAATAATTCTGAACCTATGCAGTCCAGATATAGGACATCGCGACTTTGGCTCAATTTCAGCGTCGCAGCGTCTCCCCAGGACCTACAGCTGAGCGAGACATGCCCACTATTGCTTTAACCGAAAAAAATCAAACACTAGTGAAATCTGTTCTCCCTCCCAGAAGCCACCCAGGAGGGAACTTACACTGAGATTCTAGCCTCCACCAGCTACCAGATTGCCTAACACCCTGGGTTCAACACTCCCTGGTCAAGCTTTGGACGCCAAGAGAAAAAAACCCACAAGGAGGAGTCCAGTGGATAGATGCTCTTGTGAGCCTAACAGGGGGTTCTGGAGGACTTTAACTCAGACATTTTAAAAGCTCTAGTTTCCTCTGGTTCCCTGCCTTGGGCTTGTAATGCCAATAACTCTTACTTCTCCCTCATGGCTCTATCTAGGGACCAGCCAAGGGCTCCCCCCCTACACTTGGTTGTATTGCTAATGGTGCCACTGATATAATCTTAAACATTCCCTAGATAGTCAGATAGATGCACTGGAGGGGTACCACGACTGCCACACGCAGTGACTCCGACCTGCAGAAAGAAGCCATATTTGGTCATTGCTCCAATTTCTTAAATGGTAATTTATGACTTTAACTCTTCAGAGCTGGGAATAATGAGACAGGAGAGAGAGATGGAACAGAAAGCTTAGGGCTGGGACCTTGATCCATGTCCTTGGGTATCAGCTGAAAATGTCCTTGGTCCTGTCCTATCTGCAGGACAGAAGTGTCAGGAATGTTTGGGGCTCTGATCCCAAGTCTGGTCCCTAAGTGAGTTTAGGCTTGTCTTCACTGCAGGAAGGAAGGATGATGAGACCAGGAGTTAGAAGCTGGTTGGGAAGAGCAGGAACCCCCAAAGCAGCAAACCCAAGGATGTCAGAAGAGTCTGTGTCTGTTACCCCCTCTGAGTACCTCTGAAAACCCTTCGTATGGATGAAATGGACAGGCGGCACCCAAACACCTGATTGGAAAATTTGTCTGAACAGCTCACCCGCCTCCCATACTTCACCCCAGTTTTGCCAAAAGTCCTCTTTAAATGCCTCAGTGTAACATTTCAAACCTGTTTCCCAGAATCCCTCTTGCTATCTCACTTTTTCTTTTAAGCTATTACTATATAATGAACTTCTCTCTAGAATTCATCCTTTGTGGGGTGTTCATGTCACTCTCAAAAACTCCCTAGCAAAGTGTATAGGTGCACGCCCTTACTCCCAACACTGAGGAGGCAGAGGAAGAAGGATCCCTGTGAGTTCAAGACAATTCTGATCTCTATAAAGAGTTCTAGACTAGCCGTGGCTAATATGGGGTATCTGAAGAGAAAACTCCTTTGATGCCTGAATAAGTCAAATGGGTCTTTATTTTGCCTCCAATTGGGATGTCCCAAGCAGAGTAGGGGGAAGCAGCCTTGACCTCCAGTTTGTTGAGTTTTTAAAAGCAAGGACCACAAATGTGCTAAATATGGAAAGACAGCTCTGGATATCTATAGCAAGCAAGCGTTGTTTACAGAAGCAGAGAGATAGCAATTAACTGGTCAGGCTGTTCTCATAACCATGAGGTAAGGGCCACATTGCACAGGAATTTATGGTTGGTCCAAAGACTACCTTAGGAATTTATGGCAAATTTATGGCTGGTCTAAGTGACCAGAGACAAGTTTTACCCAAGATAGTTTTAGCACTTAACATATTTTTAGGAATTCTCTCATGAAATGGCATAACTATAGTTCAATAGCTCACTACATGGCTACACAGGGAGACCCTGTATGTTTTTTAAGATACTCTGATATTTCCATATCAGCAGAAACCATGAATTTAGGAATTTTCCTGCTATCTTTCATGCAAATGTATTTAGCTTTTTCTTAGTGTTTATTTAATCCCATTTAAAATAATATCCATAACTTTTTCCTGCTTAATAGGACATCATGATTCTTTTTTTAAATAAATTTATTTATTTATCTACTTTACATCCCAGCCACAGTTTCCCCTCCCTCCTCTACTCCCAGTCCTTCCCCCGCCCCGTACTCCCCCATCTGCTCTTCCTCTGATTCTATTCAGTAAAGGGCAGGCTTCCCATGAATATCAACAAAACATAGCACACCAAGTAGCAGTAAGACTAAGCATCTCCCCTTGTATTAAGGCTGGGCAAGGTGAGCCCATATGAGGAGTAGGGTCCCAAAAGCCAGTAAAAGAGTCAGAGACAGCCCCTGTTCCCACTGTTAGGAGCCCCACAAGAGGACCAAGCTAGCTGGGCGGTGGTGGCGCACGCCTTTAATCCCAGCACTTGGGAGGCAGAGGCAGGTGAATCTCTGTGAGTTCGAGACCAGCCTGGTCTACAAGAGCTAGTTCCAGGACAGGCTCCAAAGCCACAGAGAAACCCTGTCTCGAAAAACCAAAAAAAAGAGGACCAAGCTACACAGCTGTCACATATGTGCAGAGGGCCTAGGTCAGTCCCATGTAACCTCCCTGGTTGTTTACTTCAATTTAAAAATGAGGTACGGATCTGAACAGAATTCTTAACAGAAGAATCTCAAATGGCCGAGAAATGTCCTTAGCCATCAGGCAATTGCAAATCAAAAGGACCCTTAGATTCCATCTTACACCTGTCAGAATAAAAACACAAAGACAGCTCATGCTGGAGAGGATGTGGAACAAGGGAAGCCGTCTTCCACTGTGCAAATGTATTTGGCCTTCATGATTCTAACTGGGGTCTCCACTCTCCCTTTGCCTCAGCTGAGTGGCCTTCCTGGACCTTGGCATGCAGAACACAATCACTGCTGTGCCTAGAACTGCACGGGGCAGTAGTGCTCAATAACTGGACATTGAAGTAATGAGTTAGCAAGTTAACGCTGACTTCATTACCTTACCAACCCAAATGGTAGTAACCCAAAAAAATGTAGTCTATAATGATAGATTTGGGAAATATATAAAAGTAAAGGAAAATTCCATATAGTTCAATACTTAAATTGCGCTTAATATGTCTTTTTAGTTCTTTCACCATTCATGGTAAATTTTTGATTGACTTTTATATGGTTATATTTATAAAATTTAACAGAGAATCCAGCCTTTCTGTAGGTGTATACTTTCCTGCCCTGTTTTATTTGTTTATATACATTGCCCCTTATTGATAAGGAGTTCAGTCTATTTTAGATACTTGAGTCTGTTGCACCTACTGAGAGCTCACAGAATGAATGAAAACTGAATCTGGGGGACTTGCTTTCTAGCACCGATGGCTGGAAACAGGACTGTGTCTAACACTGAGAGGCAGCCAGACGCTGTGCCGATCTGTCCATCCCTTTGTAATCTGCTGACAGAGATGAAGATATTCTGGAGATGTATCTGTCTTCAATTTTGCTGACATACAATGTCCTACCTGGTCTCCTCCGAGAAGCTGAACTGCCCCAGGAATCTCTTGCTGAGAAAAGACAAAGCCTAGAGCCTGAGCCAGCCAAGGGGAAGAGATTTACAACTGTCCCACCTCTTTTACAGGAGATGCAACAATGGATCAGTGGTGGATGGGACTGAACCTTGACCAGGACTATGCAGAAATGTGTAACTCTGGCCCTCTACCTGAGCCTAACCTCACTTCAGGATTCCTAATATGGACTTGGAGCAGGGAGACTCTGTGCCTTTTCCCAGAGTGGTCACATTGAGTCAATTCCCCCTTTCTCTTTTTTCACTATTAATTTGATTGTTTTAATTTGCTTGTTGAGGATGACTGGATTAACCTTGTCTCTTGGGTCATAGGCTGAGACCCTAAGTCAGGTTTGTGTTTGTGCCTTTGTCTCTCCTTTCTGGAAGAGAGTGTGTTTGAAGGTTTGGTCACAGGAGTGGCCTCCCTCTGGACCAGAAGAGAGCCATCCCATTCACAGGGATTTACATCCAACGGTGTTATGTCCGTGGAGAGAATGTTAAGCAAGCCCAAACCCAGGAACTGGTCTCTGCATGTTCTCCCTTTCCTCCCATTCGCCAGAGGCTTGGACTCCGGGCCAGCCCAACCCTCTACTCTCCCAAGATTCAGGATCCTCTGGCTAGGAGGTGGCAAAGGGATGGATGGCTTATAGAGGTTTCTCTAAAACCAGTGTTACCAAGGAAACTGAATTCCCTTGAGGGTTCTTAGTCTCACTAATAAAATAACATAGAAACAAACTCAGAAGAAAATTCAACGACAATTTCATCCGAGTTTAAGAGAAAAACGTAGTACAGGTTAATTGAAAAATCCCAGCAGCCTCTGGGACGAGGGGTGGAGGGAAAAAAATCGTGCCTTTTGAATTAGTCATGGAATAGAAATAGATAGCATATTAGGAAAGGAAAAAACACCCCCAGGAACAGAAGCAGGCTAGAGAGAAAAATAGGGCCCACAAAGCATGTGCCATGCAGTCTGTATGGTCTTACATAGACCGTCCTCTCATCTCAAAGAAAGTACGAGAGCGTTTATTTTGGAGCCATTATGAGTGGCCGTGGCTTGAGAACCCCAAACATCCCGTGTTCCAACATGGAAGCAGTTTTCACAGTGTTTTTATAGTTCTAAAAGATACATAAAGTCGTAAATCAAGGCAAGTTTAAAATACATTGGGTACACCAGAGAGGCAGATGCATTAGGATGGGGGAAGCTTTTCTACAGGCCCATGATGCTATCTGATGATATTCTTAGCTCTTGGATTGATTGGTAGAAGCTAGTTTTCTGCTAAGTTAGAAGCTTCTAAGAGATTTTTATTTATTATCATGAGGTGTTAGTTCAGATACAGAGAAAGACAGGGAACGGCTGTTCCGGAAGGCTAGAACTAGCCCGAGATAAAGTGATTAGCCTGAACCTATAAAACTCCAGTCTCCCCACAGTATTGAAACTCTAATCGGCCCATCAGTCTCTGCAGACACAGACTCCTCTGCACACTGGCTTCTTTCCCATGCTGGAGGATAATAGCTGTTTTGGTGTGTGATGGGGGGAAGAGGGGACCCTATACAGCCAAGAGAAAGAACAACAGGACAGGCTTGACAAAGTCCTGGTGAGTCTACGTGCAGGCTGGTCAGTACTCTTGTTGTGGATGTCTGGCCTGCAGCCCTCTTCCCTTCCTTCCCTTCTCATTTTAGCCATTACTGCCTAGTAGCTTAAAGCATCAGCACAGAATGTATGTAACCATAGGTAGAAGAAAAAGAAGTCAAAAATGCTAAAGGATCTTGAGTTTAGGGATAATAATCCAATAGAAGCTGGTTCAATAAATTGCATCCTTGTAAAAGTAGCCTTGGGTCCTGTTTCTTGGGCTGGGAAGTATGCAACATTCAGTTGCTATTTCCCTATCAGATCAAGAGTTTAAAAGGCGCTTGTAGTGATTGATGTGATATTACCGCATACTCCCTGCTGCAGCAGGGTCATTGTCAAATGGTTCCCTTCCCTGTTTTACACACACACACACACACACACACACACAGAGCAAAGGGCGAGGGACTTCAATTCCTCCATGAGACCTGGGCTGTTGAGATCTTATCCTTCCTTTAACCCTGGCTTTCATCATGTGATCTATTCATTGGTCTCTGAAATTACAGGGGGGAGCTCGCAGTCATGCGTGTCTGACCCTATCTTTCTGTCTCGCGAGGAAAGCACTTGTTCTCATCACGCTTCGCATTTTGTGTGTCCTCCATTAAGCTGTAATGTTAGTGAGGGTAGGGACCTTGCCTTTTCTGTTAATTGTCCATCTGGTGCTTAGCACAATGCCTTCCTAGAGCATGGTTATGCTCAGTAAATATTGTTTGCATGAAAGAATGGATAATGGACATGCATACTGAAGCAATAGAGTACCAGTTAGCTTGGTAGATGGATGTCCAAAGTTGAAACCCAAGTATGAAACCTTGGCTAGTAGCAGAACCTCTCCATGACACTGCTTCCCTGTCTGTGAAATGAAGCAATGCTCATCCCATAGGATTGTTGTCTCAACAAATGACAAGCCTCAAGAGGAGTTAGACACATGTCATCAACCCACAGTGACTATTGTTACAACCACAGTGTTCTAGTGTTGGCCAATAGAACCGTGCTAATGACTATCATTCTACATGCATCTTGATATATTTTATGACTGTTTCAGTAGATGCAATTGCCAGAGGTGGATTGTTTGGGATTATTTTTGTGTATTGTCTTAGAGAGATACACTTTATGTTTTTCCCAATGAAGAGTGCTGAGGAGCCAACACCCCTGCGAGGCTCCAGATCAGCAGAAATCAGACACTCAGTGTTTAGTCAGTGACGGTAAACCCTTACTCAAATAAAAAAATGCCTTGGTGGCAACTCGTCACAGCTCATAGGGGCCCACCTTGTCCCTTGGGGGCTTACTTGGAAATACAGATCACACAACCAGGACTGGATTATGGGAATCTAGAGCATCCTCTTTGCTTGAGATTCCAAACCAATGCGAGGAGTCAAGTCATCAGTGCAGTGGCTTCCCAGACCCGCCTTCCGCCTTCCATGTAACTGCTGTGTCACTCCATGTGACAGCTAGATGTGATGCCTTGGTTTGTGGACTGCTGTTGCCATAGTTTTAAATAGAACTGAAGCCTTTCTTTTTCTTTTTTTCTTTCTTTTCTTTCTTTCTTTTTTTTTTTATTTTGGCTCTAACAGACAGGGTCCTGCTGTGTAGCCCAGGCTGGCTTCAAACTCACTGAAAAGTTTCTGGTTTGAGATTCAGGAGGGACACAAAGACAGATTATCCTTTTGGATACCAGATTATTAGAAGAGTAATGAACACCATGAACAGGCAGGCAGCGGCGCGGCAGGGGCTGTGATGAGAGCTCAGGACCACACACGAGACAGAGTGTGGGTCCCTTTTTCTATGTCTCCGAGGAAGGGGGGCATCTCATGCCATGAATCTCACAAATAGTCAGCATAGGCCTGCAACCAAGCAGTCCCTAATTCCTGAGGGAAGGAGGAAAATCTAGGGAAGGAATGTGACCCTGAGGATGTGGGGGGGGGGGGGAAGACGCATGTTTAATTAATTAATTTAGTTACTTATACAGGTGGGAGGTATGCCACTAGCAGTCCTCCTGATGTCCCAGAGTCTCGCAGCCTGAGCCTATAAACTTCCTTGAGGAAGTGAGACTGTAAGGGTGGCATCTGCCATTGTGATGGGATCCAGGTACCTAGCGAGTCTGATGGGGTCTTGGAGACTTATAGACAGGCTTGTCATTTCTTTTACAGGGGCTGCTCAGGCCCTGAACAACACCCCCTATGTAGCCGGGGTTGCTCCTACCTCTGCATCGTGAGTACTGAAGTTACAGATAAGAGACACCACAGCAGCTGGCCTAGGGCTTCTCCTGCAATGGAGAACCCTCCCAGAACTGGCCCTCTCCAGCGGTAGCGCTGACCTCCCATTCTACACAGTGGTCCCAAGGCTGTTTACAAATTCCTTATAAATTTGGGGAACTATTTCTGCAGACGCTGTTCCTTCATCCTGAGGAAAGACAGGGAAACTATGAGAATGTAGGGAGGAAAAGGGGGTCCCTGCTCCAGTCTGGTTGAAGCCTCCTGCCACCTGAAAATCCTAACACAATTGGCATTTGCTGTGAAGGCTGCTGACGTAGGAGCAGCACAGGCCTGGCAAGATGACTGCCGTGCTTGAGAGGCCCGAGTTTGCCCTCCAGAATCTGCATGATGGAGAGAGCCAGCTCCTAAAGTTGTTCACTGTCTCATGTGCCCACACACATATACAAATCAATAAACAGGGATTCAGTTTAATTACTAAAAATTAATTCGTTGAAATAGGGTTCATGTATCTCAGACTGGTCTTAAACTTGCTCTGTGGCTGAGGATGACCTTAAATGTCTAATGTTCTTGTCCCCACCGAATTGTTGGAATTATAGGAGTGCACCTTCCCAAGCAGTTGATGCAGCGCTGGGAACAAAGCCCAGGGCTTTGTGTGTGCTCGGTGAATGTTCTACACTGCACTATGTTCCCAGCCCCAAAGCAAATATAAAACATAAACAACAGAGGGTTGACAAAAATATGTTTATAATCTGCTTTATCTGTAGCTGAAGGTTTTGATTTTCCTAGAGATTTTTTTTTTTGTGTGTGTGATCTATAGTCATCCACCCCCACCCAGGGGGCTTTCAGTTATTCCACTATTTTTTGGTCTTTGGTCTTTGTTGTTGGTTTTTTTTTTCTTTTTTTCTTTTTTTTTTTTTCGGTTTTTCAAGACAGGGTTTCTTAGTGTAGCCCTGGCTGTCTTGGAACTCTCTGTAGACCAGATTGGCCTCTGCCTCCCAAGTGCTAGGATTAAAGGTGTGTGCCACCAGCGCCCAGCGACCTTTGATCTTAGTTATTGTTAGGTTTTTT
The DNA here is from genome assembly GCF_950005125.1 of Chionomys nivalis. Classification (NCBI taxonomy): domain Eukaryota; kingdom Metazoa; phylum Chordata; class Mammalia; order Rodentia; family Cricetidae; genus Chionomys; species Chionomys nivalis. The sequence continues at coordinate 45,036,778 of NC_080094.1, read as the reverse complement.
CTTATTTATTTATTATGTGCAGTGTTCTGCCTGCACTCATCCCTGCAGGTAAGAAGAGAGCACCAGATCTTATTGTAGATGGTTTTAAGCCACCATGTGGTTGCTGGGAATTGAACTCAGGACCTCTAGTAAGACCAGTTAGGGCTCTTAACCTCTGAGTCATCTCTATAGCTCCCTATTGTTAGTTTTAAATGCTAACTTGCTACCACCTAGAATTACCTGTGAGCCCAAATGAGGGATCATCTAGATCAGGTTGGCCTGTGGACATGTCTGTAGGGAACTGTCTTGATTGTTAGCAGCTATGGAAAGACCCAGTTCACTGTGGGTGGTACCATCCCCTAGGCAGGACAAAGCCAGAAGAGAGCAGGCAAGCAGGCAGCATGGATGCATTTCATTTGTCTTTGCTCTTGACTGTGGACCTGATGTGACTGACTGCTTTTCCACAACCTTCTCCTCAATACTGGGCTCTAACTTGTAAACGCTCTCTTTGTTAGGTTGTTTATTGTCAAGATATTATATCACAAACACAGAAGTGAAACCAGAACTGTTTTACTATGCAGATAACATCCTGTACTGCTCTTTTTACTTTTAATATAAAATTTGTATGGAGATACAAGTTATATATCAACAAGTCATGGAGAAAAGTATACAGTTCCGTGCTTTTTAGGATTCAGAGCTCAGCAACTGTCACGAATAACTTTAGGATGTTCTCATTAGTAGTCATCTCCATTTCTCCCCGACACTCTCAGACCTAAGCAACCACTAATTTATTTTGGGTCTCTATCAATTTGTCCAGTCTGAAAATTTCATATGAAAAGAGCAGTATAGTACATTTGTAATTGGCTTCGTTCATTTAGCTTGATGTTTTTACTGCCCCATGCTTCTTTTATCATTTTCATTAACAAATAATATCACATTACATGACTAGATCAGTTTTACTTACCTGCTGATCCTCTCATGGTTGCCTGGACTGCTTCTCCTCTCTGTCTTGAACAGTGCCAGCATGAATATTCATGTGCAGGTTGCTATGGACATTTTCATCTGGTACCTACCTAGGAATGAAATTAACACATCATGTGGCTACACTGTGTTTAACATTTCAGGGAGCCACCAGCCTGTTTTCCAAAGTGGTTACACAGCTTTCCGTGTCCGCCTGCAGCTTTTCCACAAGCTTGTCAACTTTCCCATCTGTCCTTCTGATGATCCGCATCCCAGGGAGTGCGAATGGATGTTTCCTTATGGTCTGCATTTGCATTTCTCTGAGGGCCAACCCGGACAGATTTCTGAATCTAACATTTAGAGCCCGCATTTTGCCTCATCGTGGAGCTTTTGTGGTTAGATTTGCGGTAGGATTTCCATGTGTATTTCCCCCTTGCGGATCCTGGAAAATCACACCAGTAAATAGTGCACCATTACTATTCTAGCAGAATGGGTGGAACCTGAACAGAAAGAAATTCAGGGAAAGAAACATTTAGTATGCACGTGGCTTGTGGAGAAAAAGAAAATTGGTTCTATAGATTGACTTTAGTTGACTTTAGAGCCTCCTTTACATGTATTAAAAAACTTAGAACTAAGTCAGAAAACAACCTTTTCATAGAACCTTTGGTTAATCTTTAAATGCCAGTGACTCACTTGTAGAAACAAAAACTTAAGGTGCCTTTTCTGACATGAGAATGATGTCTGTGATCTGTAAATCTCACTGTGGATGTGAGCTGGTGGCCTGAAGAGATGTGAAGGATGCATGAGTGGCCGAGGATGCAGTTTAGAAGGTAGAGTGCTCGCCTGTCACACAGGAAGCACTGGACTCAGTCTCCAGCACCATGCCATTTGGGCATGGGAATTCATGACGCTGGTCTTCAAACCTTGGTGGTAGAGACAGCTGGGTCAGAAGTCCAAAGTCATCCTTGATTGCATCGCTGGGAAGTTCAAAGCCACCCTGGGCTAACTAAGATTGTCTAAAAGAAAGAAAAAGAGGTTTTTGGGTTTTTTTTTTATTTGTTATTGTTGTTGCTTTGTTTTGTTTTGTTTTGTTTTTGAGACAGGGTTTCTCTATAGCTTTGGAGCCTGTCCTGGAACTAGTTCTTGTAGACCAGGCTGGCCTCGAACTCACAGAGATCTGTCTGCCTCTGCCTCCCGAGTGCTGAAATTAAAGGCGTGTGCCACCACCACCTGGCAAAAGAAAACAGTTTTAATGAATGAGAAAGGATGGGTAAGGGGGAAGTATTGAAGGATGGTTGCAGTACAGGTCAGTAAGCCCACAGTAACAGCCCATGGGAAATGAAACAAAAACAAGTCAATAAAATACAAGACAGAGAAACTGAAGGAAAAGCAGAACTCAGTGCTCTGGAACTTCTAAAAGCTGAGCTTCAGAAACTAAAAATTGTAGGCTCAAAACACCTTTTATACAGGATTTGCTCTGCATAAGGCTTGAGGCCCACCCAGTGTGGCAAACAAAAGTTGTATTTCCTCCTCTGAGGACTCCATCTTATGGGTTAGAAAACAACTTTCAGAAAGATTATTAGCTGACTTTTCTAAGGTTATGTAGAAATAACAATTAAGGCAGCTTCCAGTTGTTGGCCATTGATGGCTGCTGAGGGAGGGACAGTGTTTTCTTCAGGGATCTGGCTCCATCCAGAGGGGATACCCTTTCTTCAGGAGATGGCTTTACACCCCTGCACATACTGGCTGCAGTAAATGGACTTGGTGAGTTTTATAAAAAGAGAGAGAATACACGTGGTAGGGGATGGTGATGGTAATGGTGGGGAGAAGTTGAAGGGGAGGGAACGGGATAGACTTGATCAAAACACAGTACATGGGTATATGAAATTCTCAATCAATTAAAGAAAAACAAATAATTTTAAAAAACAAACAAACATGGCCTCAGTTTGGTCCAGAGTCAGAGTATATCCAAAAGTGGCTTTTGCTTATAATCTTAGCATTTGGGAGGCTGAGTGGGGAGGGATTGCTGTGAGTGTGAGGACATTCTGGGCTACATAGTACATTCCAGGCTAGTCTACTATAGAGTAAAAGAAGAAGAAAGAGGAAAGTGAGGGAGAGAGATAGAGAGAGAGAGAGACAGAGAGAGAGACAGACAGAGACAGAGAGAGAGACAGACAGAGACAGACAGAGACAGAGAAAAAAACAGAGACAGAGATACAGAGAGAGAGACAGGGAGAGAGACAGACAGAGACAGAGAGAGAAACAGAGACAGAGATACAGAGAGAGAGACAGGAAGAGGGACAGAGACAGACAGAGAGAAAGAGAAACAGAGAAACAGAGACAGAGAAGGGACACACACAGAGAGAGAGGAGAGAGAGAGAGAGAGAGAGAGAGAGAGAGAGAGAGAAGTATTTTCATGAGTTTAGATATCATCTCTGGCAGGCTGCAGCAGACTGCACTGGACCCTCAGACATGGATCTCTGATGTTAGAGAAAGGACACTGTACTGAAGGAAGGTGCTCAAGAGACTGCTTCTGGTGCTAGACTTCTGCTGACATTTGAAACTCAGCCTTTCTGGACCATAATGGTTTAGAACCATGATTGCTCTTCAGAGGGATGGAACCATGATTCTAGTTTAAATGGAAATAGAATTGAGGTGAAACAGGGAAGAAAATAGAAAGTTTTTAGTAAACTTCCAAGAGAACCCAGATTCTAGGGAAAGCTTAGACCTAGGTGGTTTCTGGCAATGTGGGAAACAGCAGCCTACATTTTTCTGCACTGGGAGGAAACCATGCTTCCTTAACCCAAAGCGCTCCCCTTTGTAGCAGAATCCGGTGGCTGGCATTAATTCTGGTGATGCGAGATTTTCCCGGGAGGACTGAAGAATATTCTGGAAATAATAAAAGCTACAAATACTGTGGCTAATGCCAACCAAGGGAAGGAAGGCAGTCTCGTGAGGGATGGGGTGGACAATGAAGGGCTTGCCGAGCGGTGTCGTTACCCCAGCTCATGATAATATAGTATAAGGCGTGGCAGCAAAAACAAAACCCATGACATAAAAAGGCCACCATACCTCCCCATTCTCAGGGTGGCATCCTTGGCATTGTCTAAACTGCCAGCACAGGAAGCACTGCTTGTCTGGCAGCTCCTCCCTGACACGCCTTCATGACTGAGACCCCTGGAGCCAGGGCCTGGCTGGGAGAAGGAGCAGATGCTGGACCTGGACAGCACGGGGATAATAAGGATCAAAAGTCCCCAGCACGTCACGTCATTCTCCACTCTTCACATGGTAATGGGGCTGCGCTGGATGCCGGCCAGGGGTGGAAGGTTCTCTTTGTGCCTCCTTTTTATAGGCTTTGTGACCCTCCACCTTTGTGTCCTCCTCCGGGATAGCTCTCAGGAGAATCCCAAGCTAGTCCAACCCGGAGCAGCCACAGAGTCGCAGACTGTCAGAATTAATAGGCACTTACAGGCCACAGAGTCATCGTACAGCATCTTGTTCAAGCCCCAGAGCTGAGCCGCTCAGGTCGAGGCATGCAGCAGAGCTCCCAGGGCTCAGTCACAGGCCATCGGAGCTGTGGGATCACACCTCTCTTACACAATCCCCTTCACATAAGATACTCCGGGCTTTTCTCAAACATTCCAAGTTATATCTTCATTTGGGGCCATAGTGGGAAGATTTGGATGACCAGCAAAGGTCAGAGAAGCCATGCAGGATCAGTGTCTGAGTCTCTCTCTCACCTCACCTCCATCTGAGAGAAGGGATGTCCTCAAGTTCATTCTTTGGGTTTGTAATTCACTAGAACAACCCAGGACACAGAATATAGTAACAATTTAGCTGGAGGCAAAGGTTTATCCCAGTTAAAGGACCCAATGAGACATCAAGAAAGGGGAACCCAAACAGTGAGGGGAAGCAAAGTCTAAAGAAAGCCAGGAACTGGCCTCCTAGGATTCTCTTTCAGTCGATCCCATAAAGACGTGGCTCATTTCTTAAACAATAAATCATGACAGCTTGTGACAGATGGTTCCTCCCAGGGACACTCTTTGGAGTCTCGGTACGCAGTATACATTATCGGGCTAGTTACAGAGATGTTTTCTCCTTGGCAGGCTTCAGATTTCTCACATTTTAAAAGGAAAACTGGTACTTAGCATAAGCCACATTCATACAGATATACAGCACTGTTCACCTGTGTGTCTCCATACAGGCAAGTTTCCAGGTGGCAGCCAGGGCCATTCTTTCACGGCTAAGCCGTTCTAAGGACAGCAATCTCAGCCGGGCTGTATTAACTACTAATAGGAATAGATAGGGGTGGAGGCCCAGGTCTATCCTGTCCCCTGCACCCATCCAGAGAGTTCCCTTTCCTCGTAGGGATCGCCATTGACACAAAACCAGGATTCATGGCTTTGCTGAAGAAAGAATTTCAGGCCAAGCAAGTATGAAGCAGAGTTGGGGGCTCTTGCATCCCTGGCCTTTCTCACCACACCTGAGATGAAAGGCCTCATTTCTTTTTCCAGATGTCCTTCCCATGTCACCACGGTTCTCCTAGCCTTTCTCTCCTGCCTCAACTCTGTCCAGCACAGAGAGGATCTAGTAGTTTGCAGAGAATGGTAACGGACTACGTATCATAAATTCTGTGCTCACACTTCTGTAGGTCAGCTCTGCTAAGAGATCCCTCAAACCTAGCGTGTCTAAACCTGAGCTCATGGCCATCCTCATCTTTGGGTTCTGTCCCCTGCATGCTCTGTGCTACTTAACCACTCTGGTGTCTCACCTGCCGCAGAAGTTATTCGTAACTTCTACTAGCCCCTCCATAACGGCTGGCTGCCCAGTCCTGTGATCTTACCGCCTAACTCCCTCTTTTCTTCTTCCTCAGCCCACTGCTGATTCTTCCCTCAGCTTTTGTCATCCTGGCTCTGAGACTATGGCTCTGAGTAGGCATTTTTCTGCAAATTCTCTTTTGTCTTTTATTTGCGCTTTCTTGGGTGTCTTCTTCTCCCCTTACCCCTATTCTTTTTTGCTTTGTTTTCTCCATGCAGGGCATCACTATGAAAGGTCTCTGCTAAGTTCCATCCCAGTCTGAGGTCCTGGTATTCTGTTGCAGAAATGTGCTGTTCTCGGGCAGTTCTCCCTTGGTGGATAATTATGTCTATGATCTTGCTACTCCATGAATCACATGCTGAGAACCTTGATGTGCCCTGGCTGTGATATCATATGACTTTTGGTTTTGGCTCTTCTGTCTCCAGCTGGAAATTGGAGTTTGCAAACAAGCTGCCAGGGTACCAGAAGCTATATGAGGAACAACAGCATATTTTTCTGAGCTCCCATGTAAGGATTTGTCATTTGGACATTTAAGTGGCTGAAATTTCTAATAATTGTGTCAATACAATTCTGTAATGGTGTAAAATTGTCGTGTATTTGTCAGGTGGCAGTAGACTTCAGAAGACGTGCATAAAGGCTATTGGGGTCAGATTCACCTTGTAAGCATGCAAGTTTTTCTTTCTGGCCTGAGGGTGCTGGAATAAAAGTGAGATTGTTCAAGTCCACAGGACTTCTGGTCAGAAGGCTCCAGAATCATGATAGCTTTTGACTCTTGGCCTCAACCTTCCATCCACCCTTCCTTACCTGCTGTTTGGTCCTAGAGTGGCCCTTCGTAGGTTTATAAGTTAAAACTATACTGTAAAAACTATTTGGTTGAAATCAGTGTTTCATAAACTCTACTTATGCTTATATGTGTTTTCTAGAAACAGTTCCATGATAAGTACTTTGAGAAATTCTGGCTCACACAAAGCTAAGCATATGTCTTCATTAGAGTGTTCCCAGTGTTTTGCCTAGGCTAAATGTCTACATAGTAAAGAGGGAGATATAGAAAATCTTAGCATTTCTTTTCCCCATTCATTAAAAATTGATTTTTTTTCAATACAATATATTCTGACCACAGTGTGGGTTATTTGGTGATTTCCATGGGACCCCTTTGGCCAACAACTCAATTGGATGTAATCCAGTCCTATATTGGAAGCTTTATTTGGTGATAAAAGATGGCCGGTTGGGAATCCATCTCCCTTATTATTTGAGACTTCATCATGATACCCTTCATATATTTTAGGAAGTTTCTATACCAGCACTCAAATGCCCTTTAATTCTAGCTGTCTTTTCCTATATTCTCTCCTTCAATCCCATCTCTCTTCTCCTCCCTTCCCCACTCAAGCCTTCCATTCCCAGCCCTCCTGCCCCAATCCATCTATAAAATCCATTCTAATCCCCCCATCCCAGAGAGATCCATGCATCCCCCAGTCCCTTCCTCTCTGCCTAACCTCTCTGGGTCTATGGGTTGTAAACTTAGCATTTCTTAAGGTGTTCGTTTTGTTTTGTGTTGATCAGATGCCCATTTTTCTCATAGAATGTTACTAATATCTAACAGAACCACGTTTATAAAAAATAGCTGATTTAAAAAAAAAAGAATTATTTATTTATTTATTATGTATACAGTGTTCTCCCTGCATGTATGTCTGCAGGCCAGAAGAGGGCACCATATCTCATTATAGATAGTTGTGAGCCACCATGTGGTTGCTGGGAATTGAACTCAGGACCTCTGGAAGAGCAGTCAGTGCTCTTAACCGCTGAGCCATCTCTCCAGCCGCTAGCTGATGTTTTGAAATGCACTAACTTAGCCTTTCTCTCCTCTAGGGGACTTGCCGTTTGTTGCTAAGCATGGTGCTCATTTTTGCTGTGGTACGGCTCTGAGAACATCGCCACTTCTTTTCTAAAACCCTTAGCGTGAAACAATCAAAGAAGCTCACCCATCTATCGGTAAAAATGCCCTGAGGTTCTTCTTGGAGACAACAGGAATTTTACCCTGGAAGCACCAAGTGGGATCCCAGGACAGGGCCACACCAGAACGTTCTTCCAGGGCTCCAAGTTTCAGTCGGACTGGATAAATAAGCTATAACAACAAAAGGATGACTAAGGTGCCATATATTTCAAAATTGCTGAAAGTAGATTCCCAATGTTCTTGTTAAAAGGAATGGCAATTACATGATAGGATGAATTTGTTAATATTTTGAATTATTCTACAATGTAAGAATGTATAAAAACAGGGCATTGTACCCCTTAAGTACCTAACAATGGCCTTCCCCTTTGGGGATAGGGTTTCACCAAGCAGCCTAAGCTAGCTTTGAATTCACTACCCTCCTGCTTCTACTTACCAAGTGCTGAGATTGCAGGTCCGTGCCACTGTCCAAGAAAGCAGAACACTTCTGAAGCGGCTGAGGTTTTTGTCTCTGTGCTCTAAACCTTTCAATGGCCAAGTGAGTACGTAGGGGATTGGAGCTGAAGCTGAGGCATGGCTTTGTTTGTGTTTGTTTTCTCACACATCAAGGTGACAGCAGTATTTTTCTTTTTTGTTGCACTCTTACCCTTCATCCGAATTTCCAATGTCTAAATCAGAGAAGCACATACACCTGCCTCTGCTTGTCCATGGCAAATAGCTTCAAGAATTGCAGATGCCCAAGTCTGCAATGCTTATGTGCCTATACAAAAATCATGTGTGTAAGGCCAGAAAGATGGCTCAGTAGATAAAGGCACTCGCTGCCAAGCCTGATAACCAGAGTTTGATCCCCAGAATACACATTATGGAAGGACAGACACAACCCTGACAAGCCATCCCCTGACCTGCATGTGTATACACACAAGTACATATATAATAAATAATAAATACATGTAAAATAATCTATGCATATTCTGCTGCATACTTCATATACTTGCACATGTGTGTGCATACAAGTACATACCCAATAAATAGATAATAAATACATGTAAAATAGTCTATGTATATTCTCCTGTATACGTCTTATGCTTGCATATGTATGGCAGACACAAGTACACATACAATACATAAATAATAAATACACTTATAATAATCTATAAATATCCTTCTGTATGTAGCACATCAAGTCTTTTTTTGTTGTTGTTTTTTTTTTTTTTTTTTCGAGACAGGGTTTCTCTGTGGCTTTGGAGCCTGTCCTGGAACTAGCTCTTGTAGACCAGGCTGGTCTCAAACTCACAGAGATCCGCCTACCTCTGCCTCCCAAGTGCTGGGATTAAAGGCGTGCGCCACCACTGCCTGGCCCACATCAAGTCTTGATGAAATACGGTGTCCAGTGTAATGTATGTCCTACATAGCTAGTTCTTTGCTGTATTTCTGGGTAGCATGACAAGAAAGAAAATATGCATGTGTCCAATATAGATGATAACTTTTTGCTCATAAGTTATTGATCTGAGGTCGGTTGGACCTAAGGAGGCAGCAATGGTGCGTAGAAAGAGTAGAATGAACAGATGGAACTATGCAAAGATGTCTTCCTTGTGGCTGTGGAACAGGGCCTGAGTTATCCTTCATTCTCTGCACCCCTATCCATAACCTCAGACCACATACGCATTATTTCTATACACATCTGTCTTATCCCGTCCATCTTTGGCCATGCTTGGGGATGATGTGTGTGGCCTGTGCAGGGCTGGAGTTAGAGGAGCACTCTCTGTAGAAGCCAGAGGGCTGGGCTCCGTGGCTGTGGTTTGTCAGCCTAGTAATTGGTAGTGGGAGGAAATTGGCACCCTGCAAGGCGGGCGGCCTTCGGGATGCAAGCGAGCTTGCGGTATTGTGGTTGCTGTGGCCCATGCGAACAGAGATGTATGTACCCACAGATCAGAATGAGCGAAGCCACCCACTCTGGCTCCAGGCTCACAGCAGCTGCTCCACCTGCTGCTGGCTCCTGTGAGACTCAAGGCTCACCGGCCTAGGGCTCACTCACCTCGGGCTCGCTGGCCTCGCCCCTGGGGTTAAGAGTGTAGGAACTACCCTCAGCTCCCAGGAGCAGCTAGCTCACTTCCCCCACCAATTCCTCCTGGTGAAGCCAAGTCCCCATAACAAAATTAATATTTTTTGCCTCTTGTAGAGGGCTAGGACCATTCTTCCTCCCTAATTAAAGTTTAAAAACCAAAAGGCACATTCTTTCTTTTGAAATTTGAGAACTTGGCTAAGCCCCCTGCTTCCTATGTTTTAATCACTGATTGAAGAAGTTACTGAAAGCAGTTGGACACGGTGGCGCAGGCTTGCGATCTGAGTTCTCAGGAGACAAGGCAGGAGATTCAAAACTTTGAGGCTACATCGTAAGACCCTGTCTCGAGAAAGTCAGCCAAACAAAGAGCTGTTTACTGAGACGAGCTTTACACTCTCCCTAGCCGTGCAGTAGATGATGCCTTTGATGCTTGCTCACATGGTAGCAGCTCTAGGAAGTTTTTTGTGGGCATGTGGAGATAGCCTTGTCTAGCTCGGGTAGGTCACAGCCACTGATCTCTTGAGTCTTCACGGGCGCCTGCTGGGTAATCGTTGGCGTCGGAAGGTCAGAAACTCTGAGATCAAACTCCAGCCATTGCTGCCCTGAGCGTGCACCTTACAAAAGGCGGTGCAGGTTGATTACACATGCGCAGACCACGGATGTTTTCCTTACTCCCAACAACCTTTCGCCATGTCTCAGACACTCCCATTTTTTTTTATTCTGCAAACACCTGCAAAGCCTGGTGTTAGGAGATAGATTTGAATCTGAGGATATCCCTGGCCACTTTGTAAACTCTTTTTCAAAACTCACGGCTTCTTCAGAGATTGCAATACCACACAGCAGGCAAAATGGGCTTGGTTTAGGGCCACCTGCTTTGGAGAGCCGCTTCTCTCCTTCCCCCATGTGGGTTGTGGGGCTCTATCTAGGGTCATCAGGCCATCTTTAGGGCCCTCTCACTTGCCCTCATCAGGTTACTCTCCACCTTTTGTCACCAACCCCTGCCTGCCTTTCTCAGCCTTTCTTCCCATCAACCTCTGTGTTCCCCTGGCTCTGCCAAGAGCACACTGGCATTGTCCCCACCTGAAGTTTTTCTTTGCTCATACCATTTTTTTTCCTCCCTGTACTTGTTGAAATCCAATGGCTCTTTCAAGGTCTGTGAACCAATTAGGGTTTGGTTTAGCTGCATTAAAAAAAAAAATTCTGCTACCCTGATTGAACAAAATAGGGATTAATTTATCTTGTTCAGCAAGAATTTCAGGGCTCAACAATGTGAAGCTAGATTATATCCAGGATCTGGGCTCCTTCCAAGTGCTCACTTTGTCCCTTTTAGTGGCAGTGGTGTATCTCTAGGCCTCACACGCCTTCCGGGGAAAGAAGAGGTGGAAGCCGTTTATAGATCCCTAGAATCAGCCTACACAGGTCTCACTGGTCAGAAGAGTCACCTAACCACCCCCAGCTTAGAGGAAATCTGGGGAAATTTAAAATTTTCTAGCCGGTAAAGGTCAGCCAAAAGGGAACTGGAATGGGTGTGGGTGACAGCCGGTTGACGTGACCCCACCTCCTTGCAGCCTTCCTGGCATTCAGACTTCTGCTTGGCGGCAGCATCTGTGGTCCTTCTGAAGCACTTCTATCTGCCCTGTGTTATTCACCCATGCTGTATAGTCCTAGGGGCAACCTCGCTCTTTAGTCCAGGTTGGTTGAAAAAGAACAAATGCACAGTGATGACCCTCCCGCCCCGCCTCCTCCGTGCTGAGATTACAGGCACATTAGGAACTTCTTAGGGTAACATCCCACCTTGTTGCCTCTGAGCGTCTTTTGGATTAATTTGTGATCTGTCTCTCTTTCTGTGTGTCCTTTCTTTTCTTCTCATCCTAAAATATAGTTGGTGGGCAGTCCATAAGCCACTCTTCCTTTAAACCCAGGTGAATTAAATGGGGGTGGATGGGAATGGCACACTTATTCCAAATGGCCATATTTAGAATGGGGGTGTTGAATTAGAATTCTGGTCTCACTCTGTAACTTGGTGTGAATAGCATGGCCTTCTTAGACATGCTTTTCATTAGCAAAATTAAAGGAGCCAACTAAACGTCCCCAAACTTTTCTTTCAGCTCGGAAATCTTAATGATGCTCACGAGTGGGCGTGATCAGCCTCTCTGGGACAGTTGATGGAGATGGGGCCCATTGTGGTCAGTAAGATCCACCAAAACAGGGAACAGGGGAACCCAAGAGTATGCCACGCACTCTCATAGTATATGGGCCCAGGACAAGCCCAGAGAAGCCAAAAGCCAAAAGGAGACTGGGCCAGACCAGTGTTTAGGAGGCTGGAGGTGAAATGTCAAATTTATGCAAACCTAGGAGATGAAGTTTTAGGGAGAAAGACTACCTCAGCCCCCTTCTGAGACTAGCATCCTTTTAAAAAGAGAATATCTCTCATTAACACTTCTGTGGGTATAGGGGAGAGAGCCCCACGTCTAGGACTGTATGTATGGGATGAGTGACCAATGTCTGCGTCACAGCCTACAGAAGACAGAGAAGTGAGACCTAGGGATTGGAACTTTGGGTCTACTCATGTTCTGCTCATTAGCTGTTTTCTCGGGACTTTACATTCCCATCGATGGATGAGCGTTGCTCACATCACCCATTCCCCAGTCTTTGGTGGTGAAATCAAAAGAATTAAAAGCTTAAACAAGTTCTGCAGTTGGCAAGGCAGCTTCCCGGCAAAGGTATTGTGGAGTCTGGGCAGCATCTCCACAGACGCCACTGGAAGAGGCGCGTCAGTGTCCTTGAGCGCTTAGCCCGCTCTCTGACTCCTTCCTCTGCTTCTGGGATCTGTTTCCTTTCTAGCCATTTCATTTTGATCCCAAGTTTTCATGGTCTTTAGAAGAGAATAGATTGTAAATAGTGGCTCATGGTGTCACACATTAATTATTTGACTTGGCTCGTTCTCATTCCCATCCGTGAGTTCTGTTGTCCCCTCCCCAACCCAATCCAGGGCTTGGTTTTTAATCTCCCCTATCCTTACCACATGCACTCATCCACGAGATGCTGTGACACATCCGGCCATTCCCAGTCCCTGTCTCCAGGTTTAATGACTCACAGGTGGGCCATAGAAGCTGATGTGGAAAAGAAACCTCACACTTGGGCGAGACTGCTGGCTGTAGGCAAAGCTCCCTCACGCAGTGGAAGTTGCTGACTTTGGCATTTTTTGTCACCTGTCAGAGAAAGACGGTTGGTGCTGATTTCACAAGCGACCGGCCACGCCAGTTTCATGGGACTCTCCAGGAGGAAACGCAGCCCAGATATGTGATTCTTCTTCCTTGTGTTTCAGTTCCTTAATGGCAATGATGCTCAGCTGTCGCCTCTGGAATCTCTAGGAGATGCCTAAGCACAAAGCCATAAGCTTCCACACGTGTTCATTCATCTCTGTGACCTCAGAAGTTCCAGGCTGCTCAGTCTGCTCTCTGTTCCCCCCAGCAGACTCAACCCCGCAGGCTTGACCTTAGGGCTGCAACAGAACCCCAGCTGCGGTCTCCCTTCCCCTTCTCCATGCTTCCTGTAGATCCCACAGACCACCTCCCTCCTGCCCTCCCTCCCCCCACTTATCGCTGTGTTCCAGCCCCCAGTTTAGGTGGCCACCCCCTGCTCCACCACAGGTCATACCTGCCGGAAGACAAAGCAGACAAAGCAGGCGGCCCACAGACCTTCTCTGCTCTCTCTGTTGCCCCGCAGACCCATTCTTCTAGGGCTCCTCCCAGCTGCACCTCCCCCATCCATGCCTCCTGAAGATCCCACAGACCATTCTGTCCTGACTTCCCAGAAAGCAACACCTAGACCTGTAATTATTCCAAACCCAAGTGTCTAGATGCCAGTGTTAAAACACAATAACAACAGCCAGGGCAATATTTTTCCAGTAGAGGCCAGCTATCCTACAACAGCAGGTCCTGAATATTCCAGTATAGTTGAAGTATAAGCAAAAGACCTTATACATATAAAACCACCTATATGAAGATGATAGAGGTCTTTAAAGAGGAAATGGATAAATCCCTTAAAGAAAGCTAGGAAAACACAAACAATTAGACAAAATGAATAAATCTCTTAAAGAAAAGAAAAAAAAACCCAAACAGTTGAAGGAAATAAAACTGTTCAAGACCTAAAAATGGAAATAGAAGCAATAAAGAAAACACAAACCGAGGAAATTCCTGAAATGGAAAATCCAGGAATTCAAACAGAAACGAGAGGGGCAAGCTTTAGCAGCAGAGTATGAGAGATTGAAGAGTGGATCTCAGGCATTGCAGACAACAGAGCAGAAGGACTCTGCCTTCCTAATACTGCTACCCTTTAATACAGTTCCTCATGTTGTGTTGACCCATAACCATAAAATTATTTTTTTTTTGCTTATTAACTGTAATTTTGCTACTGCTATGGATTGTAATATAAATACCTGATGTGGGACCCTGGGAAAGGATCATTTGACCCTCAAAGGGGTCTTGACGCTCAGGTTGAGAAACACTGTAACAGAAGAAATGAATATATCAGTCAAAGAAAATGTTAAATCTAAAAAAATTCCTGACACAAAACATCCTGGAAATCTGGGGCACTGTGAAAAGGCCAAAACTAGTATTAATATGAATGGAGGAAGGAGAAGAATCCCAGCCCAAAGGTTCAGAATATATTTTCAACAAAACCATAGAAGAAAAGTTTCCTAAACTTAAGAAGAAGATACATATTAAGGTACGAAAAGCATACAAAACACCAAATATATTAGACTGGAAAAGAAAGTCCCCTTGCCACATAATAATCAAAACACTAAATGTACAGAACAAAGAAAGAATATTAAAAGCTGCAAAGGAAAAAAAAAACAAGTAACATATAAAGACAGACCTATTAGAATTACACTGGACTTCTCAATGAAGACTGTAAAAGTCAGAAGGGCCTGGACAGAGTTCTTGCAAACTCAAAGAGACCATAGATACCAGCACAAACTACTATACCCAACAAATCTTCCATTCACAAAAATGGAGAATAAGAAATTCCATGATAAAGTCGAATTTAAATAATATCTATCCACAAATCCAGCCCTACAGAAGATGCTAAGACAACTCCAACCTAAGGAGATTAACTACACCCATAAAAACACAGGAAATAAAAAAGCTCACACCAGCAAAACCAAAAAAGGGAAGCATACACACACTATTACCATCATATACTAAAAGGAATCAACATTGGTTATCGATATCTCTCAATCTCAGTGATCTCAATCCCCAATAAAAGATACAGACTAATAAAATTGGGTGTGAATGCAGGGTCTTTCTTCCCGCTGCATTCAAGAAACAGCAGTAGATAGACAGTTCCTCAGGGTAAAAAATTGAAAAAAGATATTCCAAGCAAATAGAACTAAGAAGCAACCTGACATAGCCTTGAACACATTGGCACAGGGGACAACTTTGTGACCAGAACACCAAAAATACTAAGATTAACAATTAATAAATGGGGCCTCATGAAACTGAAAAGATTTTGTAAGGCAAAGGATATTGTCAATAGGACAAATCAGCAGAGAAAAAATTTCCACCAGCTCCACATCTGAGAAATTCTTATTATCCAAAACATATAAATAATTCAAGAATCTAGGTATCATAAAAACATCAAATAATCCAATTAAACATGGGATACAGATCTAAGCAGAGAATTCTCAATAGAGGAATGGCAAATGGCCAAGAAACACTTAAAGAAATGTTCAACATCCTTAACCATCAGGGAAATGCAAATCAAAACTACTGTGAGATTCCATCTTATAGCTGTAAGAATGGCTAAGATCAACAACACAAGTGACAGTCCGTGCTGGTGAGGATGTGGAGCAAGGAGAACACTCTTCCATTGCTGGTGGGAGTGAAAACTTGTACAGCCACTTTGGAAATCAATATGGCAAATTTTCAGAAAATAGGGAATCAATCTATCTAGAGACCTAGCCACAGCATATACCCAAAGGGCACTCCAGTATATCAGAAGAACACTTGCTCAACTATGTTCATTGCAGCTTTATTCATAATGGCCAGAATTTGAAAACAGCCTAGATGTCTCTTAACTGAAAAGTGAATAAAGAAAATGTGGGTACATTTACACAATGGAATATTACCCAACTGTTTAAAACATTGTTGTCATGAAAGCTGCAGACAAATGGATGGAACTAGAAAAAAAAATCATCTTTAGTGAGGTAACTCAGACCCAGCAAGGCCAATATGGTTTCTCTCTGCAAACTGACATTAGGTCCCCATTGGAGGGCAACATCCATACAGATCATTGAATATAGAGAAGTCGAACTGGTGCCTTAAGGGAGCCTTTCCCCTATGTTCTAATATTTGGTGCAGGACGGTACTCGGAAGGCTCCTGAGAAACATGGACACCGACCCAGCCACAAAACCTTTGATCTACAATCTGTCCTGCTTGCAAGACATGCTGGGGCAATGGTGGAGCAGAACTAGTTAGTTCTGCTAACTCCCACTAATTGGAGACCAACCAATGTCTGACTTAACTTGAGGTCCACTCCATGTGAGGAAGCCCATGCTCAACACTGCTTGGATGGCCAGGAACCGGAGACTGGATAGCCCAGACTCCTACAGTAGAACCAAACATGACTGGTCTAAAAAAAAAAATCAATGAAATGATTCCCAAAGATATTCTTTTTGCTATACTCTTAGATTGGTGCTTTGTCTAGCATCATCGGAGAGGCTTCCTCTGGCAGCATCAGGCCTTTCACCTTGATGGATGTGAGAATCCCATGGAAGATGGGGAGGAAAGATTGTAGAGTCAGAAGGGATGGAGAACACCAGGAGAACATGACCTACTGAATCAACCAAGCAGGGTACGTATGGGCTAAAAGAGACTAAAGTGGCCAGCATAGGGCTTTCAGGGATCTGCACCAGGTCCTTTGTGTATATGTTGTGGCTATTAGCTTGGTGTTTCGGGGAGGGGGCGGGACGACTCCTAACTGTGGGCGCAGGTGTGTCTTTGACTCATTTGCCTACTCTTGGGGCTCTTTTTCTCCTGTTGAATTGCATTGTCTATCCTCAGTGTGAGAGCTTCTGCCTTGTGTTTTGTTTTGCCGTGTTTCATTGTCTCTTGGAGGCCTGCTTTTTCCTGAAGTGAGGCAGAGGCAGAGTGGACCCATGGGAGAGGGAAGTGGGGGAAGCTGGGAAAAGTGGAGGGAGCGGAAACTGTTATTGGGGTGTGTGATATGAGATAAGATTCTATTTTCAATTTTTTAAAAAACGAAGTTATAGGACTTTAGAAAATATTGTCTCATTTTAAAATAAGCCACAAAATTAAGTGCTTTGCCTCAGTCTATTTGATTCCATGGAGCATTTTCTTTCTACTTCCCCTTAGCAAAATCAAAAATAAGAGGAAAAATACTAATAAGTTGGAAACTGTTACACTTTACCTGTAAACTGAGAATAAATTATAAAGTCAAATCTTTTCTCCAAGAAGAAACAGAGATTGACATCAGTGCAAACATATCGACTTTGAATACAGGTTTAAGATTCCTTGAAACCTTGAGACAACATCTTTATCTATAAATGGAAGTGTTATGTCCAGATCATGGAGTCCCCCAAAAACCAACAAGGGGACCAAGTCCCGTATGTAAAAGTAAAGAGCCTTTATTCTTATTCAAGTTCGAACTTGGACTCTCCATGTTTCCAACATATTGGCACAAGCAGAGAGCCCCAAGTTAAGTTGGGGTGGAGGGTTTATAATAGCAGAGGTTGGGGTGAGGGATTTTTAAGGTTCTGGACCCCTGATTATCTGGCATTTGTCTAGTAGTGCCCTGGTGAAAAGGGGATGGATGTGTGCTGGGCTGGGGGACATCAGGTGAGCTTATCTACAATGGTCAGAAGAGTAAGCATTTACTTTGGAACATTAGGCACTTTCCTCTTGGATGCCCTGTTCCTGGGTGGTGCCTGGGTGATCTAATCTGAAACTCAGGCCTCTATTGAGTTTGTCATGGCTGGGCCCTACAGAAAGATCAGTGTCTGTAGGTAGCACCCACTGAAGGCAAAACGTTACTGGTTCATTTGGAGAACAATCATCTTTCTAAAGATGTTTATTAAAGATATATTTATTTTTGTTTTATGCACAAGAGCGTTTGCCTGCATGTGCACAATATGAGTGGTTGGTGTGATGGAGGCCAGAAGAGGGTGTTGGGTTTGTGTAACTGGAGTCAGAGATAGTTGTGAGCTGCCATGTGGGTGGTGGGAACTGAACTGGGGTCCTCTGCAAGAGCAATAAGAGCTCTTAACTACTGAGTCACATCTCCAGCTCCCTCAAAGATTTTCTTAACTGGGATTGGGGATGTGTCTCCATTGGCAGAGTGCTTTCCTAGTATGCAGAAACCACTGGATTTGATCCCCAACATCACATAAACTAGGTGTGGTGGTGTACCTCTATACCAGCACTTGTGAAGTGAAGACAGGAGGAGCAGAGGTTCGAGGACATCCTTAGGTCTCCAGTTCTTTCTAATGAGCTCAGTTCAGTCCCTGGTGGTAAGATTGCCCAAGGCCTTAAAATGGCACACAGATGTGGTCAGTATCAAGAGATATCCTATGCAGGGCATGTGGGAGCTGTGCCATGCCTCGCCATGCTGGAGCTGGTGATCAGAGACCCAGCCATCAGTCAACTTCAAAGCTCTCCCACAGCATCTGGGAGAGGCAGCAGAGCCCGTTTTCCTTCAGGAAGAATGGAAGTTTCCAGAGACAGTTCTGAAAGACAAAGACCATCAATGCCTCACAGAGCCCCTGGGTCGACCCCAGGGCTGTTTTTGCTGCTGCTTGTTTTTGGTTTGTCTTTGCTGTTTCATTTTCCAAGTGTTTCATCTCACAACCTTAACTTTGCGCTGCTAACATCACCACAGTGGTCCAGCCCTTCCATCTGGAAGGGCAGTCCCAGAGGCATTTCCATGGAGTGTAGCCAGTAGGAAACACCATGTCCAGGAATCAATCAAGGATTTTTTAAAAATCATAAATTTTCAAAGTATCTCAACATGGATTTCTAGAACTTCCCACTTTTTAACTCTCGAGCAGCCTAGAAAAGTCACTCGGGACTTGAGCGCAGCTGAAAAATCATCAAATGGAAACAACTAAAAACTGCATTTTAAAATTCCATCATGTTTGCATCTGGTGAGTGGCGCTCTTTGAATACTGATTGTTTTATGCCGGAGGACCCAATGGGCAAAAGTAAAACTCATCCTCATGAAGATGTATTCTGTGTCTGGCACTCAACTGTTTGAACTTGAATTCCCTCATGAGTGGCAACATGCAGGGAAGTTCTATTATGCTTTCTCTTTTCAACGTTCCCTGATTGCTAGGGAAGACCACTCTAACATTTATATCACTCTATAAATTAAAGGTTCTCTAACTTGAAATCTTTTTGACATTTTTCATCAGTTCCAGTCAATATACCTAGCAAGAGCTATGCCTGACTGAGCAGCCTTGGGCAAGGTGTGGTCCCATCCATCATTGTCTCCGCTGGTCAGTTCGGAAAGGTTGTCTGACGAGTTATCAACTGTAAGAAATCCCTTCCTGGGAGACAAGTTCCTCCTTCGGCTGGCATCAGGCTTCAACTTTCTTCTTCTTCCAACATGAGATTCCTGAGGGAACTCCTGGTTCCTTGGGCACCATTGTTTCAATAGACTAATGGCCAAAGGAAGGGCCACAGTGTTTCTCTTTAACACACCTCTTTAGCACTTCTGAGGATGGTTCCATCCTCCTCCTCCGTTCTCTTCTGGCTTATCTAAGCTTTAACCCTGGGCACTGTTGCTTCCCCCACCTCCCTCATTTGGATGAAATACTAATACAGACATTTAATGTCTTTGGCTTACCCAAAAATGGTCAGTCAGGCTTTTACCTCCTACCTGGAGGAAAAGACAAACCAAAGCCATCAAGAAGACTGGCCTTCACTCATTCACTTCAACTAGGTTTGCCAGGGGCTCTACCAAGCCAGTTCTTTTGAAGTTAGAGCATCATCTTCAAATTTTATAAGTAATTTTGACCTTTGTAACAGACGATAAGTCAGCTATACTTCCATGTCATCCGCAAGGCCACAGTCATCTTGATCCCAAATCATCATTTCCTGATGATCTTGTCAATGCAAAGATGCGACTCTTACCTCAAAGGGAATAAGAGAGATGTTATTCTAGAGCCACATGTGGAGTGGCCTATGAATACAGATTTAGGTTACTTAAAATATCATATTCCAATGTGGTGACAGTTTCATGATTTTTATAGTAACAGAACAAAGAAAGTCATAAATCAAGATATTTTAAGAACACATTGGTGGAAGCATCAGATAGGTAGGTGGATGTGGTGGTTTGAAAGAAAATGGCCTCCATAGGCTCACAGGAAGTGGTACTATTAGGAGGTAAGGCCTTGTTGGAATTTGGAGGAAGGGCATCACTAAGGGGTGGACTTTGGTGTCTCAGAAGCTCAAGCCAAGCCTCTTCCTGCTGCCTGTGGATCCAGATGTAGAACTCTCAGTTCCTTCTCCAGCACCATGTCTGCCTGTGCACCACCATGCTTCCCATCATGATAATGGACCGAACCTATGAAACCATAAGGCAGCTCCGCTGAAATAAGAGTTGCTGTGGTCATGGTGTTTCTTTACAGCAGGGGAAATATAACTAAGACAGTGGGTGACAGCAAAATGGCGGAATCTTTGTTACAGGCATCAAATGCTATATGGTGACATTCTTGGCCTTTGGGTTGATGGATGCTGAAGTCTGTTTGTAAATTCTGAAAGGATTTACCTAGTGGTACAGAAATTTGGGACCATCTTTGCTTGGTTGCAACATAACCCTTCTCTGCTCTTTGTGAACCTGTTTTGGAGTCCTCAGATCATAGAAAACGTAATGGCCACTAACACTTCAGTTTCTTGTTTCATGAATTAAGAGTGAAACTCCTGGATCACAGAAGGTGAGTTTTAGAGAGAAGCTGATTATAGATTCATAGGTGGGAGCTTAAAGGAAGCGGAGCCCCTCTGTCATAGAAGGGGACATCCTGGGAACTAGAGAACCACTCAGCTCCCACTCTGGTGGCTTCATAATGACTTACAGTAGAAACCGGGCAGAGGTATAGGAAGGAGATGAGCCCGTCAGTCCAGTTGGCCCAACAACCAGGGGTATCCTCTCAGTCACATCATCTCCAGTAGCATCCATATGGAGGTGTTTGTTTAGGAGAGGGAATAAGAAAAAAGTGGGAATCAGAATCCTGTCCTGGCATTCCCCTGGCAAGGTCAAGGCCCGTCTTGGCAATGCTGCTTTAGGGTTCCTCCCCTACCTGAGCATCTCCTGTCTCCTGTCCTCATCACTAATAATCACACAGATGTTTGTTAGGTCACAGAGGTGAGCAGTGAATGGTTATTAGGAAGGCTGAAAATAGCCCAAGATAATTTGACTTTGGACATACAAAGTTCCCAGTGTCCATGGTCACAGAAGTTCTAATATGCCAGCCAGCCTTGAAGAGTCTTTCCACTGGAGGCTTTGTTTCTGGGAAATTCAGTCTATAACTCCATCCTTCCTTTCCCAACAGTTCTCATTGTATTTCAGAGCCAAGATACTTATAGTCAGATCCCTTATGACACTTTATGTTGGAGTCTCTAAGTTTAGTGGCTCCTTTGTGTTACCAAACTTCGGGGCATAGTTCAAACTCTAAGAATCTAGCTTCAGTGGCTCATCCTTAAGAAGCCAATTAAAATAGGCAAATTTCTATTTAAAAGTAATTTATATTGCATTTATTCAATGTAGCCCCATTGCGGAAAAGTGATCCGGTGGCCCCCTCAAGTCCATCTTGGGGGTCCTGAAGTGAAAGAAAGAACTAAGCTGTCTCAGTCCAGGTGGGTCCTGACTACCTTTGTCTCCATTAGGTTGTAAATCTCTCTCCTGGAGAGGAGAGTTTCCGCTCTGGCTGGCCCAGGCTTTTCTTCTCCCAGCATGAGATTCCTGGGATCCACTGTTTTAATAATCAAATAGTTGAAGTATCTCTTTAGAATATATTCATTTCTGTTAGGTGGGTTATACTGGGACTCACAACTCAGCATATTACCTCATACATAGGCACGGGTCAGTTTGCTGAAAGAACATAAAGAATTGTTGACTTTCCAGGCTCCTCCCAGTGGTGTCGTGGAAGGAGACATGTGAATTCCCAAGCACAGCACTGAGACAGACACGGAGAAGCTGCTTTTGCTGAAAAGCATTGACGCCTCCCTTGCGACCACAAGGCTGAAAGCACAGAGCTAGGTCATTGTCCTAAGCCTGTCATCACCTCGGATGGTAGTGAGAGCAAACCCTTATCCACGAGGCTGATGCTGTACCCCAAAGCAGCAGAAGAAACCATCACCCAAGAACCTCTTTGTCCCTTCAAGCAATAAGGACTTCTTTTGGACCACCCTATGAGACCAGAGCTGAGATGACCTCAGGGAGGGACCTCAACTGAGACCATGTAATTGTGTACACCTCTTGGCCTTTGCCCCAGTTCTTTCTCCATTTAAACCTGAAGCTCGTGTAAATACCCCAAAGATGACTTGGGATCACTAGACCACATTTTCCATTCTTCTTCTATGATTTATTCACATTGAACAAATCTCTTCTGTCTGCTTTTCACACTGTCTATCTCTTTAATTAGTGCACTAAAATGGCTGGCCCTGGCTAGCCTGCTGGTCTTCCAGAGCCCAGACGTTTGCCCTAAAACTCTAGTTGCAATACCTCCCAAATGCTGTCTGTGGATAATTCAACCCAACATAGTTCTTTTTAAATGTTTCTTTCTTTCTTTCTTTCTTTTTTTTTTTTTTTTTTTTGGATTTTTCGAGACGGTTTCTCTGTAGCCTTTTGGTTCCTGTCCTGGAACTAGCTCTTCTAGACCAGGCTGGCCTCGAACTCACAGAGATCCACCTGCCTCTGCCTCCCGAGTGCTGGGATTAAAGGCATGCGCCACCACTGCCCAGCTTTTAAATGGTTTTTACATGTATGACAATGTTGACTTCATGTGTACATGTTCAGCTTCTACGGGCCTATCATCTCGTCACTCTTAAAAAGAGAACCATTCTGGAGTCCTGGCTCCTTGGGTTATTAATTTAGTAAATCTTAAGCGCCCCTTGGATAAAAATAACTTCCTAGGAATCCTTCACATAGGCCCATTTGTTGGTTTGGTTTGGTTTGACTTGATGTTGGTTGTAGTTCCCTTGAAACAATCTTGCTGCTGTGTGGCCAGGCAGAGCTCACGAGGCTGCCTAAGCCTCTCAAGTGCTGGGATTACAGTGTTATAGAAATAACATGCCCTCTCAGTGAGAAACCATTCCATACACTTAGACATGAAGCAAAACTCTTCACTTAAGTGCCTGGTCGACAGGTGCTGACGCCCAGATGAGAATCGACCCCAACAGAAGATTTGGTTAGCTTCTACACACCTCAGGCTTAGTCATTTTACATACTCTGTCATCCTTAAATCCCTTCAGGTCACACTTCAAACAAACAGGGACAGGAGACTGAGAGTCTGGCTGCTTAGGCAGATAGATTTACACAGCAAAGCTATTTGCCTGAATGATTTATTAGGGTCACCCGTGTTGTTCTTGTCCAATAGTTGTTACCCAGGGTCATCTTGCCCACTGGGCAGAATTATGTTTTTCCTGAAAAAAGGACAGGGGACTTAAAGAATAATGTGACCCTGGACTGTTCTCTTTTGGAGCATAGAGATAAATGAATCCTGGTGAATAAACATTCACAACTTAGATTTTGCGTATCTCTAACAGACCTGGTTAGCGTATTACTTACCTTTGGGGTATTTTGCTACTTGTGTGGCCTAATGTCTCTGAAGCAAATCTAGCAGTGAGCCCTTTATAACACCAATACTGTTTCTTTAAGTTTCTTCTACATCAATAAAAATGCTCAACCACATTCAAATTCTGCCCATTTTGACTTATTGATCAGTATTGCCTAAGAGACCCCCCAAACATGACTGTTTCTTTTGGCCGTGGTTGACCCCAGATGTAGAAGGTCAGTCCTTATCTGAGAATACCTTGCACTTCAGACACAGGGCCCAGAAGTACTAAACTGTATCTGACTTGAAAACCTGAGGACCAGAAGGCACCATAAAAGCTTCTCTGCCCATCCTCTTGGAAAGAAGGTGCCTTGCTCGGGGTTCAGCACATTCCAGGATGTGACAAAATCCAGCTTCTGGAGAACTCTTTCTTCCATTAAGCTGTAAATCAGCACCCAGGCCACTGCCCGGAGCCTTGGCACTGCCAGCTCATCCCTCATGCTGTCCTTCGTTGAGGTGTGGCTTCCCACCAGTGGGTTTTGCCCTAACACAGGTCATGCGTGAAGGATCCTGCAAATTGTGTCGGGGTAAGTAGAGTGGTGTTTGGAGGAAACAGAGCGTGACGCATTCAGTTCTCCCTAATTGTGACCTGCTACATGTTCTAGTGCCAAAATAAATTTGAATGTAGTATCCCGTGACTGCATTTGTACGAATTTCTAGAAAAGTCAACTATGGTGATGTTTCTGAACAAGACCAGTGGTGGCCAAGAGCTAGGGAAGCATTTGGAAGCAGAGAACACGGAATATTGAGGATAGTGTGGTTATTCTATCCCGTAATTGTGGTGCCAAACCTACTACTATATATTTTTAGAAAATTCACTGACTTCCATGTTTAAAACTTGTAGGACTGTATCACATGTGGATTATAGCTCCATAAATAATAAGAACTATCTCTAAAACAAGAGAATAAAAGGACAGGAACGGCTCCTCACTTCCCTGCATAGCTCATTTTCCTGTTGAAATGTAACTCTGGAGACAAGACAGGTTCTGGCTCGCTTTGCTTTCTTTAATGTAAATTTTATTTGAAGTGTAACATTCTTATAGATTGCATAATCATCAGTGCACAGCTCAGGGAATTATCTCAAAGTGAATATATCCACACAACTATAGCCTGAACCAAAAATGAGGTTTCAGAATCCCCAAAGTCCCCACATATCCACTCCAGTATCTGCTATGGTTTAGGTGGGAAATGTCCCCCATAGGCTCTTGCGTTTGAACACTTGATATCTAGTTGATAACACTGTTGGGGAGATCTTAAGGGAAGCATAAGAAAATGGCCTTAAATTCAATCTTATGAAGATGATAGAGTCCCTTAAAGAGGAAATGAATAAATTCCTTAAAGAAATCTAGGAAAACACAAACAGATAAAAGAAATGAATAAAACCATTCAAGACCTGAAAATGGAAATGGAATCAATAAAGAAAACACAAACTGTTTTTGTGAGAATTGTGGAGATAGAAAATATAGGTAATCAAACAGGAATTACAGATGCAAGTATCACCAACAGAATACAAGAGATGGAAGAGAGAATCTGAGGTGTAGAAGAAACTGATATATTGGTCAAAGAAAATGTTAAGTCTAAAAAGTTCCTGATACAAACATCCAGGAAATCTGGGACACTATGAAAAGACCTAACCTAAGAATAATAGGAATAGAAGGAGAAGATACCTAGCTCAAAGGCACAGAAAATATATTCAACAAAATCATAGAAGAAAACTTTCTTAACCTAAAGAAGAAGTTGCCTATAAAGGTGCAAGAAGCTTACAGAACACCAAATATATTGTACAAGAAAAGAAAGTCCCCCTGCCACATAGTAATCAAAAAAATAAAATGTACAGAACAAGGAAAGAATATTAAAAGCTGCAGGGAGAAAAGACCAAGTAACATATAATGACAGACCTATTAGAATTACACTGGACTTCTTAATAGAGACTCTAAAAGACAAAAGGATCTGGACACGTACCCTACCTGTACAGATCTCTGTGAGTTCAAGGCTACCCTGGGCTACACAAGATTGATCCAGAAACAGATCCAGGTGGTGATGGCTCACGCCTTTAATCCCAGTGTTTGGCAGTCACACACCTTTAATCCCAACACTAGGGAGGTGGAGACAGGAGCGATCTGGTCAGGCAGAGAGAGGAATATAAAGGGGAAGAGACAGGAACTCAGTGGAGTGTGGAGTCTGAGGATTCCTGGAGACAGGATCTCACCCTTTACAGTCTGAAGATTTGGTAGAGGTAAAAGGTCTCTCTGGTGGTTGACTGCTTTGCTTTTCTGATCTTCAGCTTGAATCCCAGTTTCTGTCTCTGGGTTTTTTTTTTTTCCGAGACAGGGTTTCTCTGTAGCTTTGGTGCCCGTCCCGGAACTAGCTCTTGTAGACCAGGCTGACCTCGAACTCACAGAGATCCGCCTGCCTCTGCCTCCCGAGTGCTGGGATTAAAGGCGTGCACCACCACCGCCCGGCTCTGTCTCTGGGTTTTTATTAATCATGCTACAATACCCAAACCACACAGAGAGTCAACAAAGAAAGAGGATTACAGACCATTCTCCCTCATGAACACTGATGCAAAAATACTCAATAAAAATACTTGCAAACCAAATCCAAGAACACATCAAAAAGTCATCCACCATGATCAAGTTGGCTTCATCCCAGAGATACAAGAATGGTTCAGCATATAAAATCAATCAATGTAATTCACAATATAAATAAACTGAAAGAAAAAATATATGATCATCTTAGTAGATGCTGAAAAAGCCTTTGACAAAATCTAGCACCGCTTCATGATAAAAGTCTTTGAATCAGGGATACAAGGAACATACCTAAACATAATAAAAGCAATATACAGTAAGCCTATAGCCAACATCAAATTAAATAGAGAGAAGCTCAAAGCAATCCCACTAAAATCAAGAACAAAATGAGGCTGTCCATTCTCCATATCTAGTCGGTATAGTACTTGAATTTCTCACTGGAGCAATAAGGCAACTGAAGGAGATCAAGGGGATACAAATTGGAAAGGAAGAAGTCCAAGTATCGCTATTCACAAATGATATGATAATATACATAAATGACCCCAAAAGTTCTACCAGGGAATACCTGAAGTTGATAAACACTCAGAGAAGTGACTGGATACAAGATTAACTCAAAAATACCAGCAACCCTCCTATATACAAATAATAAATGGACTGATGAAGAAATCAGGGAAGCAACCTTCTTCACAATAGCCACAAATAGCAAAATAACTTGGGGTAACTCTAACAATGCAAGTAAAAGACCTGTATGAGAAGAACTTCGAGCCTTTGAAGAAAGATATCTAAGAAGATAATAGAAGATGGAGCAATTACCCATGCTCTTGGCTCAGAAGGATTGACATAGTAAGAATGGCAATTTTACCAAAAGTAATCTACAGTTTCAGTGCAATCCCCAACACAATTCTCTACAGACCTTGAAAGAACAATACTCAACTTCATATGGAAAAGCAAAAAAAAAAAATTAAAGATAGCTAAAACAATCCTGTACAATAAAAGAGTTTCTGAAGGAATCACCGTCCCTAGCTTCAAGGTCTTTGACAGAGCTATAGTAATAAAAACCTCATGGTATTGGCATAAAAACAGACATGTGTATCAATAGAATAGAATCAAAGACCCAGACGTAAATCCACACACTTTTGATGTGATTCTTGACAAAGAAGTCAAAATTATGCAATGGAAAAAAGAAAGCTTCAACAAATGGTGCTGGTCAAACTGGATGTCAGCATACAGAAGAATGCAAATAGATTCATATCTTCACCTTTCATAAAACCCAAATCCAAGTGAATTAAAGACCTGAACATGAATCCAGTTACACTGAACCTGATGGTTGAGAAGGTGGGGAACAGCCTTGAATATATTGGCACAGGAGACAACTTCCCAAACAGAACACCAATAGCACAGACGCTAAGATCAATTAATATATAAAAACTGAAAAACTTCTGTAAGGCAAAGAACACTGTCAATAAGTCAAAATGGTAGCCTACAGAATTGTAAAAGATCTTTCACCAACCCCACATTTGACAGAGGACTAATTTCTAAAGAATATAAAAAGCTCAAGAAACTAGACATAAAAACCACAAATAATCCATTTTTAAAATGAGGTACAGATCTAAACAGAGAATTTGCAACAGAAAAATCTCCGATGACTGAGAAACACTTCAAGAAATGTCTTAGCCATCAGGGAAATGCAAATCAAAACTACTCCGAGATTCTGTCTTACACCTGTCAGAACGGCTAAGATCATAAACACAAGTGACAGCTCATGCTGGAGAGGATATGGAACAAGGGGAACACGCCTCTATTGCTATTTGGAGAACAAACTTGTTCAGCCACTGTGAAAATCAATATAGCAGTTTCCTAGAAAATTGGAAATTGATCTACCTCAAGACCCAGGTATACCACTCTTGGGCATATACCAAAGGATACACAATCCTACCACAAGGACACTTGCCCAACTATGTTCATAGCAGCTTTATTCATAATAGCCAGAACCCAGAGATGACATAGATGTCCATCAACTGAATGGATAAAGAAAAATGGAGGTACATTTACATAATGGAGTATTAGTCAGCTATTCCAAACAATGACATCATGAAATCTGCAGACAAATGGATAGAACTTGAAAAAAATCATCTTGAGTGTGACAACCCAGACCCAGAAAGACAAACATGGTGTGTACTCATAAGTGGATATTAGCTGTAGAGTAATAAATAACCATGCTACAATTCACAGACCCAGAGAGGTTATGTAACAAGACGGGCACAAGGGGGATGCTTGAATCTCCCTGGGAAGGGGAAATAGAATAGATTTCATGGGTGGACTGGGGTCAGATGAGGATGGGAACATGAGGAATCAGGTCGGGGGGATGCAAAGAGAGAGCACTAAAAGAGATGACTAGAAATGGGGGGCATTTCGGTGTCAGGCAGAAACCTAGTGCAAGGGAAGCTAAAAGTATGACCACAGCTAAGACTCTCAGTAATAAGGGATACCTAGACTGAAGATACTGAAGAGGCGATACTGGTCATCTCCTGTGACCAGGCACGACGTCCAGAGGAGGGATTGGGACACCAACCCAGCCACATAATCTTTGATCTACATTCCATCCTGCCAATGGGATGGGATATGCTGCAGTAAGGGTGGTGTAGAGAGTGTGGGAGTGGCCAACCAATGAATGGTCCAGTCTAAGATCCATGCCAAGAAAGTGATCCCACCTGTGATACTGCCTGAACCCAGAGGCTGGATACCCCAGAGACCTAGGATAGAACCAAACATGACTGTCAATAAATAAGTAAGTAAATAAAAATTAAACCTAAAATATGTCAGTGCAATGATGCCTAAGGATATTCTGCTATACTCATAAATTGGTGCCTAGCTCCATTGCCATCAGAGAGCCTCCATCCAGTAACTGATGGTAAAGAAGCAGACTCACAGCCAAACATTAGGCAGAGCTTGGGGATTCCTGCCCAAGATAGGGAGGAATGATTGTAGGAGCCAGAGGGATCAAGGATACCACAAGAAAAGCCACAGAATCAACTAACCTGGGCTCATTTAGGGGCTCCCAGAGACAACCAGGGAGCATATATGGAACTGACATAGGCACTCTACATATATGTTACAGTTGTGTACCTTGGTCTTCTCGTGGGACTGCTATTAGTGCGAGCAGGGGTTGTCTCTGACTCTTGCTGACTTTTGGGAACCTATTCTTCCTGCGGGGTCGCCTTGTCCAGACTTAACACGAGCGTAGGTGCTTAGTCTTACTGCAACTTGATATGTCACATTTTGTTGATATCCATGGGACCCCTTGCCCTTGTCTGAAGAGAAAGGAGGAGGAGTTGATGGTGGGCTGTAAGCATTGCAGCTCAGATGGAAAGGGAGCAGACCTGACCTAGAAGATTTCTTCAGGCTCTAGGATGTGGGTAAAGTAAAATATTTTCTGAAACCAGCTTAGAAAACTTGAGACAGAGCTTAGTGTCCTTTCTGACTCCCAATTTTTTTCTTTCTAAGTTTGGTTAATTTATGTATTTGAGTATATTCAATATATTCAATCTTTTTGACAGCTCCATCATATGACAGCATTGTCATAGTAGTTTAATGGTGCCACTGATTCCCGATTCTTAAAGGAGCAGAGGTAACCAGAGAGATGAAAGGGGTCATGGACTCAAGTTTTTATTTTACTCTTAGCTATTTTGAATTGTGGTGTATAGTTTTGAATCCCTGGTTGGGGGTTTCTCTGCTGATGCAATAAGCCAAATCCAGCCAAATTAATAAGACCAGGTTTTAATAAACAGAGCAAAGCAAATCCCTGGTGACTCTCAGAAAGACTAGAGAGAAATCATGTGGCAGGTCTATGGCTGGGTCTTAAATACTCTGGAGGGGGGGGTCTTGAGCAGCTTGGGGGAGGAGTGAAAGGAGGCAGGGTTGGAGAGGAGAGAGAGAGAGAGAGAGAGAGAGAGAGAGAGAGAGAGAGAAAGAGAGGAGGGGGTGAGGTGGAGCTTTCACTCAAACAAATTATGTAGACAAATGAATGGACGGGAAATACAAAACCAATGGAAACAATTGATTAGAAGCAAGATTTGATGTTGAATGAAGATCATGATATAAACTAAAAGGGGACTAAACACAGGGAAACAAAGTGGTTGATGACTGTACAAGTCAGATGCTTGAGGTCTGAGCACAGGTGGTTCCTTCACTCTGGCTACCAAGAGTATTAAACAATACTACACTGTTTTATAGTATCAGTCACTTGGTAATGACATACTTATAGTACCCAGTGAAGATCATGGTGGAGGTCACTTGCTAAGGGGTTCGTTGAAAAAGGTTGTCTAGAGACTATTGGGATACATTCTGTGACATCACGCAGGTTCAGAATGCTGTAGGAGCGCTTGAAAGACCTCATATTCCCCATCCCTTCTTGCCAATTATGCAGCTACATCAGATTGTGAAGTTAGGCTCCCACTATTGGGATTAGACACAGTCATACCTGAGCCAGGGATAAGAGGCAGAAGCCATCTTGGAAGAGTGTGCATGCTAGCCTGGGTTAGGTTCTGGTGTGCTCTTTCTGCAAAAAGAAACTGCTTTGTTGAGTTACATTTGCTTTGCTTGTGCTTTACTTTGTGTGACGCTGAGATTATTCTATTTCCACAAAAGGAACCAACAAGCAGGAAGAAGATGCGTGAAAGGATCTGATATCGAAGTACACTAGTAATTTTTTTTAAAAATGTTTTAGGATAAGACAGGATTTTGTAGGTTGCATCAATATGGTCCTTAGGTAAAAAAATTATTTTAAAAAATGAGAAAGCCCCATGCTCATAGAATCGTATAATCTCAAATAAGCATACCATGACCTTTTTCTTACCTGTTTGTATCCCTGCTCTTTAAATACGTCTATCTTGTTTTATAGCGCACTATATTGAATAATGGAGTGTCTTGTTCCTGACATTAGCATAAGTGCTGCCTACTTTTCCTCCACTAAGCATGATATTAGAGCCAGGCATAGTAGCACATGCCTTTATTTCCAGCACTTGAGAGGCAGAGTGGATCTCTGTGAGTTCAAGGTCAGAAAAGTTCACAAAGTGAGTTCCAGAGCAGCCAGAGCTAAGTAGTGAGATCTTGTCCAGAAAAAAAAAAATCTTTTCAGTCCTCATGTCTTCAGGGCTTCTTATCATAAAATGATTTTGTTTGAGGCTTTTTTTTATTTATTGAGATGATCTTATGATTTCTGTTCTACAGTGTATTTATTGATTAACATATGCTGACTAAGCTCTGAATCTCTGGAATGAAGCCAACTTGATTGTGGTGACTGACCTTTTTTTAATGTGTTCTTGCATTGTTTGCAAGTATTTTATTGAAGACTTGGCAAATGTGTTCATCAGGAAGATTAGTTCATAATTTTTTTTGTTGTGTCTTTTTCTGGTCTTGACATCAGAGTAAAACTGGCTTTTTAAGATGGGGTTGGTTGTATTCTTTCATTTTCGATTTTGTAATCATTTGAGAAACATTGTTGTTGGATTTTCTTTTACTCTAGCCCCACGTTGGAAAGCCAAAATGTTGTTGGTTGATTTTTTACTCTTTTCTCTTTAGCTATTGGTCTTTAGGGGACCCACCACCCAGCTCCCAAATAAATCATACACAGAGAGACTTATTCTTACTTATAAACACCTGGCCATAGCTTGATTTGTCTCCACCCAGCTTTTCTTATCTTAAATTATCCCATCTATCTTTTGCCTCTGGACTTCTTTTATCTTTCTCTATTTCTGTATACCCTTCTTTTTTCTTATTCCACGGCTTACTGGGTGGCTATCCCCTGATGTCCTCCTCTCCTCCTTTTCTTGCTCCTTTTTCTTCTATTTATTCTCTCTGCCTGCCAGCCCCACATGTCTTTTCTCCTGCCTGGCTATTAGCCATTCAGCTCTTTACTAGACCTTCAGGTGCTTTGGGCAGGCAAAGTATCACAGCTTCACAAATGTCACATAAAAGAATGCAACACTAACATTTCTTTGCATCATTAAACAAATGTTCCACAGCATAAACAAATGTAACCCACATCTTAAGATAATATTCTACAACAAAGCGTTGCTGTTATCTTTTTTAAGATCTGGTAGGATTCTGCAGTGAATATTATCTGGGTCCATGCATCTTTAGTTGGGAAGTTTGGATTTGTGTAAGTGTGTGTGTTTTAATGCTTTCAATCTCATTGCTTATTACAATTGTTTAAATTGTTTCTTTTTGTTTTAACTTTGATAGGTCATATACATTTAATAATTCATCTGTTTTGAATTTTCTAATCTTATAGAATATGTTTTTAGACTATGTCCTTATAATATTAAAATTTGCATTGGTATCTGTTGTAATATCTTCCTTCTCATTTCTAACTTTATTAAATTGGGTCTTCTTTTTCTTTTTGTTAGTTTGGCTAGGAGTTAATCTTATTTATAATTTCAAAGAGCCAACTCTTCATTTTTTTTTTTTTTGCATTCTGCATTACTTAATTATTTCTGTTTGGTGATTTGGGGTTGTGCTATTTGTTTAAGAGTTCTGTGATTGTTAGCTGGGCAGTGATGGTGCACACCTTTAATCCCAGCACTTAGGATGCAGAGGCAGTTGGATCTCTATGAGTTTGAGGTCAACTTGGTCTACAGAGCAAGTCCCAGGACAGACTCCAAAGCTACACAGAGGAACCCTGTCTTGAAACCCACAAAAAAGATTTCTGCAATTGTTGAATGTAGACAATTATAGCTATAAACTTTCCGCTTAGAACTGCTTTCAAAGTAGTTTATAAATTTTTATATACTGTGTTTTAATTTTCATTCTGTTCTAAAAATTACTCTGATGTCTTTTTATCTCCTCAATTTTTTACCATTCAATAGTGTTTTGTTTACTTTCCACAGGTTTGTGTAGTTTTTCTTGCTATTGATTTCTAGTTTTATTTCATTGTGATCAGGATACAGAAATCTATTTTCCTGTATTGATTGAGAGAAAGTCCCATGGGCTTTTGAGAATATGTGTTCTGTCATGTTTACATGAAATATTTTGCATATTTTTGTTAAGTCCACTTTTGATCTATGATGTCATTTGACTCTGATGCTTGTTTATTTTTGTTAAAATGACCTATCAAAGGGTGAGAATAGGGTATTTTAGTAATCTGCTATCATTGTGTGTCTTTCATCTAGCAGAATACAATAGGTTTTATGAAACTGAGAATACCTATAGTTATAAATACATGTTTTGTTTTGTTTTTTTTTTTTGTTTTTGTTTTTTTTTTTTTAGTTTTTCGAGACAGGGTTTCTCTGTGGTTTTGGAGCCTGTCCTGGAACTAGCTCTTGTAGACCAGGCTGGTCTCGAACTCACAGAGATCCACCTGCCTCTGCCTCCCAAGTGCTGGGATTAAAGGCGTGCGCCACCACCGCCCGGCTTAAATACATGTTTTGAATTGTGGTATCCTCTTTATAGATTGTTTCCTTAAACAATATGAAGTGACTTTCTTTATCTCTTGTACCTAGTTTTATCAAATGTTAGAACATTACTGACTTTTTGTTTCCTAGTTTCATTTTCACAGAATAATTTTTAAATCTTTATATTCTAATGTAGTGTCTATCCTTAATGGTCAGGTCTGTTTCTTGGTGACAAGAAAATATGGATGATGCTGTTTAGTCCAAACTGATATTCTGTGCCTTTTCGTTGGGAAACGGAGACCATTAATATTCAGTTTTTATTGAAAGTTGTGTGTTAATTCATCCAGCAGTATTTAGTGGACTCCCAATCCTCATTTGCTTAGCTACTATTTTAGCATGGTTGATTCTCTCCTGTTCACTCTTGGATACATTTATCTTTCTCCTCAGTCCAAAGAGTTCCTTTCAGAATCCTCTGTTGCGGTGGTTTAATGATTAAAATTCTTTTACTTTGCTTTTATCATGGAAAATTTTCATTTCTCTTTTAATTATGACAGATATTTCTATTAGGTGTAGTAGTGTGTGTTGGCAGCTGTGGCCTTTCAAGACTGAAATATATCATTCTAAGACCTTTGGCTTTTAAATTTTCCATTGAGAAATAGCTATTATTTTGATGAGCCTGCCTTTATGTGTGACTTGGTTTTTCTCTCCTTCAGTTTTTTTTTTTTTTTTACATTTTTTTTGTTCTGTGCATTTAATGTTTTAACTATTCTAAGATATAGAGTGTTTCTTTATGGCCCTGTCTATTTGGTGTTATGTATGTTTCTTGTACTGGGAAGACTATGTCTTGTCCCAGATTGTGGGACAAGAGGCAGGTGGATCCACATGTGACTCAGTTTCCATCTGGAGTCCATTCTGACTTAAAGAAGTCATTTGAGTTCAAGCCTGCCTGCTCTACTTTTTCCTATAACCTTGAGGGCTGTGAGGGACTTCTGATTTAGCCCGTGAGAAAAGAACACTCTATCTAGTAGACAGTACACTGCTGACGACAAACCTCAGGAACCTCAAGATAGAAAGTAAGGCTGCTTCCGAGCAGCAAGCACATGTTGGAGAGGAGGCTGCTCACCCAAGGACAGGAATGGTCTTGTGGTTAGATACTGACTGATCATCTGTGTGTGATTTGCTCTGCTTTTGTATATAAGCAAGTTCTGAAATAAACTCTGGGCTGTTTCGCTATTTTGGCATGACCGAACAGACCTCCTGATTCTATTCCTGTCTTTTCTGTCTCAGTTCCTTTAATCTGACATTTCCTCAGCCTTAATGACCCCCAATCCGGGAACCCTAGCTGACATTGTAGGAGTGGGCTCCTACACCAGATTTTAAAAAATTTGTGTTACAATTTTACTGAAAATGATATGTCTTTGGCATGGAAATTTTCTATGTGTATAATTCATAGATTTGTTTTTTTCATGGTGTACCAATGACCTTGCATGTTCTGTTTGTATGCTTTTGTTGTTTTGTTCAAATTTTTTATTATAAGATTTAAATTTACATAATCAGAACTAACAAAAGATGAAAGACATAAATATCAAGATGAAAGGAAGCAATAGAAATAGTTAACATGTTGAAATGTGAACTACAATCTGCCACAGCATATTAAGCATTGGTTCTCAACCTTTCTGAGGGCCACATATCAGAGATCCTAAATATCAGATATTTACATTATGATTCACAATAGTAGCAAAACTGCAGTTATGAAGTAGCAACAAAAATAATTTTATGGTTGGGGGTCACCACAACATGAGGAACTGTGTTAAAGGGTCACAGCATTAGGAAGGTTGAGAACCACAGTGAGTAACATTGCTGGTCAGAAGAAGAAACACATCTAGAAGTAAACTTAAACAGGATCTTTTTCAACATTATTACTCTCTGTCTCTCTGCCCCTCCCCCTCTGTGTGTGCGTGTGTGTGTGTGTGTGTGTGTGTGTGTGTGTGTGTGCTAACACACTTGGGGAGGCCAGAGCACAATTTATGGGTATCAGTCCTGGGGATTGAACTCAAGTCACCAAGCTTAGCGGCAAGCACTCTTACCTACTGAACCATCTCACCAGTATTTAAACAAGAATTCTAACAGGGACATAAACAGGAATTTAAGATTTCTCAGAAATAGCCAGAAGCTAATCTAACTAATCGCAATCTTTTGGGCATTAAATAAATACCAGCTATGAGATCTAATTACAGGGTAATTTTCTGATGAAAAGAATTCTTTCTCGTCTTATGAGCCCCCTTTGTAGTTTCCTGGCTCGTGTTCTCCTGCACTCCCCTGTAGATAGGAATCTATAAAGTCACAAGCTGAGGTCTACGTGAGAGAGAACATGCGGTATTTGCCTTTCTGAGCCTCACTTAATATATTTTCTAGCTACATCTAGTTTTCTGCAACCTGTATGATTCTTTCTCTCTTTGAAGTTGAATTAAATTCCAATATGTATATATACCACATTTCATTATTCATTCATATATTGATGGAGATTTAGGTTGATTCCATTTTCTTATTATGAATATGGTCGAAATCAACATAGATAAGCAAATATCTAGTGATAGGATGCAGGTTTGTTTGGAGAGATGCCTGGTCAGTGGTGTAGCTGGATTATGCGGAAGCCCTATTTTTAGCTTATTGAGAAACCTCCACGCTGATTTCCCTAATGGCTGTCCCAGTTTGCATTCCCACCAGCAATGAATGAGTGTTCTGTTTCCCCACACCCTTTCCTGCCTTTGCTATTTGTTTCCTTGATGGTGACATTACGACACTTGGGAAATGGAATCTCAGACTAATTTGGATTTGCATTTCTATGATGGCCAAAGATGTTGACATCTAAAAAACACTTATTGGCCATTTGTGTTTTCTATTTGGATAATTCTCTGTTCAGCCTCTGAACTTAATTGTTGTGATTTGTGTTCTCTGTACGTTCTGCAGGCAAAGGTTTTCTCCCATTCTGCAGGCCGCTTTTCACCCAACTCACAGCTTCCTGTGTGCAGAAGCTTTTAAATTTTATTAGGTCCTAGTTGTCAATTGTTGGTCTTCTGAGCAGCTTGAGTCCTGCTCAAAAAGTCCTTGACTTTGCCTGGATCATGAAGTATTTCCCCTAATATTCCATCTAGCAGTTTCAGAGATTTCAGTCTCATTTTAAGGTCTTCTGTACATTTGGAGGTTTTTTGGTTTTTTTTTTGGGGGGGGGGACTAGCTCTTGTAGACCAGGCTGGCCCCAAACTCACAAAGATCGGCCTGTCTCTGCCTCCCGACTGCTGGGATTAAAGGCGTGCGCCACCACCACCTGGCTTTGGAGCTTATATTTATTTATTTGGAGACAAGGTCTCACATGTAGCCTTGGCTGGCCTGAAACTCACTATGTAGATCAGGCTAGCCTCGAGCTCACAGAGATTTGCCTGCTTGTGCTGGGATAAAAGGCATGTCCTACCATAGCCAGCTTGAAATTTATTTTTTAGGAAGGTAAGTATTTGTTAAAATTTTTTGTATCTATGTTCATTGGAACTTGGTCTACTCTTTTTTGTTGTTGTTTATCTTATATTTCCAATATGAGGGCACAGCCGTCTTTATCCTTTTAGAACCTTCTTCAATTTCTCTCTTGAGCAATTTATTAAAGTTTTCATTATAGAGGTTGTTTGCTCACTTGGCTAAGTTTATCCCAAGCCATTGTGATGGTTTCCCTGGTTTCTTCCATATCATGTTTGCTATTGGTATGTAGGAAGGCTACAGAACTTTGCATATTAATTTTCTCCCCTACCACTTTGCTGAACGTGTCTCTCCGTGTCTAAGAGTTTCCCAGAGGAGCCGTTTATAGAACCAGAGCATTTGCAAACAAGGATCCTCGGCTGTCTTCCTTTCCCATTTGCATCTCTTTATTCACTTCTCTTGGTTCCCGCTCCAGCTAAGATGCCAAGCACCACACTGAGTAAGAGTAAATTGAAACCCTTGTCTTGTTTTTAGTGGAAATGACTTGAGCTTTTTGTTTTTTTTAGTCTAATATAGTATTGGATGTAGATTTGTCATATGCAGCCCTTATCCATTCGGGATTATTCCCTTTTCTGAGTTTCTTCAGCCCTATTAATTATAGATGGTTGCAGGATTTTTTTCAACCGCCTTCTCTACAACTATCGAATAACCATCTGATTTCTGTCTCTGAATCCATTTATGCAATGTACTAAATTTATTGGTTTGCTTATGTTGAAGCATCTCTGCTTCCCTGAATTATGGCAAATGAACTTTTTAACGTTTTATGTGTGTATTTGTTAAGATTTTTTGTATCTATGTTCATTGGAACTTGGTTTACTCTTTTTTGTTGTTGTTTATCTTATTTAAGATCAAGTAATACCGAAGAGTTCTGTGGCATTTTTCTATTTTATGGAATTGTTTGAGAAGCATTAGTTAACACTTGTTTGAAGGTCTGATAGAATTTGATAGTCAATCCATCTGGGCCTGGACTTAAAAAGAGTCAACAGGTATCTTTTAATCAGTGCATCAATCTGTACGTTTTAATTAGCTTATCTTTATCTTTGATTGAGCTGCAAGTCCTCTGCCTTGCTTTGGGCTCTGATAAACTTTCCTCCTGTTCTATCAGTATGACTTTCCTCTGAGCATTTAATTTGGCTTGTCGAATTTTTTGTTTTCAGTATTTCAGATTTTCCTCGAATTTTTCTTTCTCTTTATATGGAATTCCACTTTCATATCCTATTTTTGTTCCTTGTTTCATTCAGCTGTGTGTGATGTCTTGGATCTCATACCTATAGTTTTTTTGTGTCTTTGATTACTTTAATATACTTATTATGAAGCCAGGTGGTAGTGGAACATACTTTTAATCCCAGTACTCGGGAGGCAAAGACAGGTGGATTTCTGTGAGTTTGAGATCAGCCTGGTCTGCAGAGTTCCAGAACAAGCTCCAAAGCTATGGAGAAACCCTGTCTCAAAAAAATGTGTGTGTGTGTGTGTGTCCATCCATCCATACATACATACTTTATCTATCTATCTATCTATCTATCTATCTATCTATCTAGTCATTGTTTTGAATTTTTATCACTCTTTTGAATTTTTGCCTGTAATTCCATACAAATCTTTGTTTGTAGGCCACTGCTCTGGAAATGGTTAACTTTGGAGGATACATGTTGCTTTTGTTTTTCTTGTTACTTGTGTTTTGTGATGGAGTTTGCACAACTGTAGTGAAGTTATGGTTGAAATTCATATTCAAGCCACCTTTCTTTTTCAGTGAAATGTCTGCAAAGCTGAAGAAGGCTAAAAAAGAGAAGAGCGGAGGTGTCAAATGAGTGCCAATCATTTTAGGGAGGAAAGGGACATTGACAGGACTTTGCATATGAGACATTGGTTACTGTGAATACAAGTGGAAGGGAATGAAGACAGAGGCAGAGGAAGATGAGTGATTTGTCTTGGGCTCAAAGAAAGTAGAGGAGAAGAAGGTAAATAGGACAGGGAATTGTAGGAGCACATGAGGGGAGGGGAGGAAGATGAGGGACTTTGCCTAAAGGGAGCTTGTCCCAGGAATGTGTTCACAGAGGGTCTCCATCGTGGAAGGAAGCCAAGGCAGGCACCTGAAGGCAGTAACTGATTGAAAGGCCATGGACGGGTGCTGCTTACTGACTTGCTCCACATGACTTGCTCAGCCTGCTTTCTTTTAGAACCCAGAACAACAAGCCCAGGCATGGCACCACCTACAATGAGCTGGGCCCTCCCCCATCAATCACTGATTAAGAAAATACTCTACAGGCTGGCCTACAGCCCAATTTTATGGAGGCGTTTCCCCAATTAAGGTTTCCTGTTCTCAGATGACTATATTTTGTGTCAAGTTGACATAAATCTAGACAGTACAGGCCTACTTCCACTTTTCCATGCTGGGATTTTGTTTGATTTGAATTTGTGGAGATGTTGTGCACAATGTCACAGTTTCTGTGAATTTGTATGTGTATCAACCCTGTTGTATCGGGAAATAGATACAACTCTGTTGTTATTTCCTTAGAATCATCTGACACCTCTGATCTGACTCCTTTGATATTTCTGCCTTCTTTTCTGCAGAGATTCCTGAGCCTTCAGGAAGGGGGATTAACAAATCATCCCATTAAAGGGCAAGTTGTCCACTGTCTCTCACGGTCCAGTTCATTTCTATCAAAAAAGCCTCTTTGCCGGGCGGTGGTGGCGCATGCCTTTAATCCCAGCACTTGGGAGGCAGAGGCAGGCGGATCTCTGGGAGTTCGAGACCAGCCTGGTCTACAAGAGCTAGTTCCAGGACAGGCTCCAAAACCACAGAGAAACCCTGTCTCGAAAAACCAAAAAAAAAAAAAAAAAAAGCCTCTTTGATGAGGACTCAGTGATGCACTGATCTGTGGGTATATCAGTGTTATTAAGAGTCTTTTTTTTACTGCTGTTTTCATTTTTAAAAAAGGAACAGTATTAGGTTTTTCTCTAGGTCATGGCCTGTCTAGTCTCAGGTCTTATTAACAGTGTCAGGTATGGATTCCATCTTATAAAGTGGGCCTTAAATCCAATTTTTTAAAAAGTGGTTGGTTATTCCCATAACATTTGTGCCACTATTGAACCAGTGTAACTTGCAGGTCGCTGGTATACAGGATTCATAGCTGAGTGAGACCGATGATAAATTTTCTCTTTGGGTAGCACATATAGCAATTTTTAGTAGAGATGAAGTTTTTAGTTGGGTACCAGCTTTTCTCTGTTTGATGACATAAGTAAGTGGTATCTTCAGCAATAAAGTCTTACTGTAAGGTTGTGATGGGTAATCAACAGCCCTTGTTGTGATCCAGCTGCCCTCACTCCCCCTCATTGACAGCGGAACTTCCTTGTGGTCTGTAATTGACAAGGATGTTTGTGTTTTTTCTGGCCGGTAGGTCTCCACAGAAGGAGTAGAGGTATAAAAGGTTGCTGGGCAAACTAAAGGCTGTTCTTCCGCCTGAAAAGAAGCCTCCGTGTCTCGATCCCGGCACCCCCCCACCAGCCTCAGCTATCCAGGCTGCGCTGGCCGCAGCAGCTCTGACAGTAGTTTGTAATGTTTGGGGACATCTGTGGACTCTTTTGTCCAAAGCCTGAACAAGATGTAACCCGTTTCTGGAACTGAAGATTTTACTTGGTGTGATATCTAGTTTGCGCCTTTCCCTCCCTCCCACATTGCATGTTAACACCATGTAAATTCCATATATACCTCTAGAGTAATGGGTTTTCTAAATGGCCTTTAGTGTTAGTCATCCTTACCCGCATTCTCTCCTTTACCTTGCCCTCCCATCCCCCTGATCATTTAATCTTTCTATTCCAGTTTTCCCTTTATTCCTTTATAACACTATATTCTATTTTCCCTTCCTTGGATGGTCTTTCCCTTCCCCAGGGTCTACTCAAATCTGCCTAACCTCTGTGGATGTCCTAAGTGAAATAAACAGTATCTAAGGCTGAAAATCTGGCATCCACATATAAGACAAAACATGCCATGTTGGTCTTTCTTCTTCTGGGTTACCACACTCAGGGCGACTGCGTCCAGACCCATCCATTTACTCGTAGATTTCATAGTTTTATTCTTCTTAACAGCTGAATAATAAATAGTCCATTGTGCAAATGACTGCATTTTCATTATGCATTCATCAGTTGATGAGCATCTAGGCTGTCTCCAGTTTCTGTCTCTTGGGAATGGGTAGCAATGAACATCATCATTCATCGTCATTTCAGCTTAAGCGTGCATGGGCAGCCCGTTTATGGCGGTTCTCCAGTAGTTCCTATCCTGGGCGGTCCTACATGCTTGTGCTATTGTCGTAACCGAGGTGCCACAGCTTTCCTTTACGCTGTCTAGCCAGTGTTTTTTAGGGCCTTCCTCTTCGCCTTATCCTGTGCACTCCTCCAAGTAGTGCTATCTTCGGGTATCTGTCGTCATTCATTCTCATAACAATGAACACAGATAAACAAATACCTCTTGTAGTAAGATATGCCCAAGAGTAGTATAACTGGTTCTTGTGGTAGATCTATTTTTGAGTTTTTAAGATACCTCCACACTGATTTCCCTAGGGCTCTACAGTTTGTGCTCCCACCAGTGATAAATAATTTTTCTCTTTTCTCTGTCTCCTCTCCAGCGTCTACTGTCATTTGTTTTACTAATCTTGGCCATTCTGACAGGGGTAAGATGAAATCTCGAAGTAGTTTGAATTTGTTGAGCGTGGCATCTGTGGCGTCTTGGCAGGGACGCTGCTGCTTCTTTTATTCTTAAAAGAACAACACTGCCAAGTTCTGCTGCCAACTCAAGATGGAGCAGGACCCGTCACTGAAGCCTTGGTGGCCTCTGTGTGCTCAGACATTGTTTTGAGCAGGGAAGCCCTTCAGCGGTGGTCTCTGTTTCAGCCTATTCTCTATCTTCCACATATGGTGGATTTTGATATGGCGCAGCCATTGCCCTCACAGTAAGACTTGTACAAAATGGGGCCTGTCCGTATCCTGTCATATTTACCCTCCCTCCCCAAACTTCTTCAAGATTTGTTCACCCAATCTTATGTCCTCATTTTGTTTTAAACTAATCAAATCTTATTTGCTGCTCTATAGCATCGCAGGTTACCAGGGGCTACGCCCTCTTTAAAGTAAACTGCCTATCCCTGTCCCAGGAGCTGTCTGTTGGTAATGGCTCCTCAACTAAGGGTGGGACTTTATTCATGTGTCCTCTAGTCTGTTCCAACAACCCATATGCCTGTTATGCTGATATGTTGTTTTTATTGGGCTCTGCAGTATAATTTTAAATCAGATATGTTGAGCCCTCCAGCATTATTTTTATTGCTTACAATTGATTTGGTGATCTGGAGTCTTTTGTGTTGCCATGTGTATTTTAAGATTGTTTCTACTCCTGGGGAAAATACTATTGGATTTTTGATGTCCTCAAAACTTGCAGGTTTCTTTTGGTTTTATGGCCTTTTTCGCAATATTGACTCTCCAGCTCCATGGGTACACACGCATGTTTCTTCGTGTGTGTGAGTGTGCAGCTTTATAAATGCCACAGTGTGCATGTAGATGTCAGGAGACTCTTTGGGAGTCCGTTTTATCCTTCAATTCTGTTGAAATAAGATCTCTTTTCTGCTGCACTGTGTATTCCAGTCAGACTGGTCTTGGATCATCCTGGCAACTCTCACATCCCTGCCTCTGTTTTTATCTTAGGAATTCTACCAGCACATCTGGTTCCTATTACAGACATGTGCTAGCACATCTGGTTCTTTTACATGGGTTCCAGGGACTGAACTTTCCTCTGCTTTCACTATAAGTGCGTTTACCTGTTGAAAAAGTGGAGAAGCAGCAATCAATTTTCATGGTGTTACATATCTTTTAGTTCAAAATACAAAAACTACTGCCATTGTGCACAGCAATGAGATATTTTCCATTTTTTTCATGGTAAGTGTTCAAGACTTTGGGTTAAAGGCTAGCCATAGCAACTCCAACATATTGGGAGAAAAGGACTAAGAGTTTGAGTCCAGCCTGAACCTCGTCAAGAAAACCTATTAGGAATACATCGAGATTGATTTACAGCTCGCATCACCGTGGATCACCCACGTTGTGAGTGCTCTGTCACCACGTAAGGTTCGTAACTGTCACGGTGGCCGGAGAAATCATTTCAGCTCGGAAGAGGAGAATCCATGTTAGGAGCGTTGCAGAGGACATTTGAATTCAGTCGCTGGTCATTGGGCACCTCCTTTGTGCCAAGTGCTATAGGCTAAGCCTTGAAGTCAACACAGTAACTTAGAGCAGGTCTCTTCCTTTCTCAAGGCCTCACCCAGACTTCCTGTTTTACCTTTTGAGAAAATGAAGACATCCAGGAAGAAACGTAAAGCAGTCAGAGGAAACAGTACCTCTGGAAATTTTGTTGCTTACTGAAGCCGTCTTCAGAGATCA
Organism: Chionomys nivalis; assembly: GCF_950005125.1. Taxonomy (NCBI): domain Eukaryota; kingdom Metazoa; phylum Chordata; class Mammalia; order Rodentia; family Cricetidae; genus Chionomys; species Chionomys nivalis. The sequence goes on along the minus strand of NC_080094.1, from coordinate 44,993,294 downwards.
CCCACACTAATCACTGCCATTGACTTGGTACATGGAGTGCTCACAATCTCTTTATTATTAATGTCAAAACCACCCAACCTCATCCGTGGAAGCCATGAGTTGTCACACTCAAGGTGTCACCGAGACCTTGATTTCATCACAGTGTTCCTGTCCATCATTTTGGGAGGTTCTAAGGAAGAGCTAATAAAACAGTCATAAATTCCAAGGGCTACGAACATGTCATGCAGTCAGCAGCAACATCAGGATATTTAACTCTGGGAAGATGTCTAAGTGTTGCAAGGCGTGGTGCTGGGACTCCTCACTGCCACTGGGCTTGGAAACATGGTCCTCGTTAGCCTCTAGGAATCCCTGACTTAGATATGACTGCAGCTTAAGGAGAAAAGGGAAATAGATCCCTCCCTCAACCAAGTAGTGGTCACTACTCCCAACAGGTGGATGATCCAAAGAAATCGGATCCAGTTCTCTGCTGGGAAAATTACTCTACACAGATATTTAGGAAGGAGATGGGGTCAGGAAGTTGAAGTGTTAGAAACGTATTAAATAATGGTGATGAGAAAATCAACTTGGGTTGCAGGACGCATTGGCACAGTAATGGCCACGCAGAGGGATGGCAAGGCATGACAATTGCTAACACAAGTTCAAGTGATGAGCACTGGAAAATAATCTGACAGCCTTTAGCTTAGCAGAGTGCTTTCACTGCAGCGGAGCTGCTTGGCACGGGTGGGGGCTGTGTGTTACGATGCTCAGTTTATAGAACACGACATGGTGGGAGTGATGGAACCGGGAAATGGCAAAGCCATCTGCGGGCACCATGAGTTTCTGCTTTTGTTTGTCCTTTCCACATCTTGCTGTTGTTCAGACAGTAAAAAGTAGCCCCTATGCTTTTTCCAGCTTAGAGAACCTGTGGAGCTTTGTGGGAGAGTGTGCGCAGAGAGGGCCTGGCTGCTGAGCATCATTCTACGCTAACTCAAGAATAGAAACAGGCAGGGCTCTATCCTTTCATACACTATTTTTCCCTATAGGCAAGATAAAAGTAAAGGACAATGGTGTTCTTTTCTTCTATAGAGACAGTCATGTTTGCAATGGTTTGACTTCCAGTGATGAAAAAATGAAATAATAACTAGACTTTTGAATTTGATCTGTTCCCAGGGCATAATTCTCTTTCAACATTGGGCCTTAGCTGCAAAACAAAGGTTCCTATCCATCCTAAAACCATGCGGGCCAACAACTGTTCCTTATAATGCCAGTTATTGCTAAACTTTGATACCCGATGGATTAGGTATAGTCAATGCCTTTGTCATGGTTTTTCTTTTAATAATTAAAGATACCTTTATTTTATTTTTATGTGTATGAATGTTTGGCCTACACCCATGTCTGTGTTCCGTATATGTGTCTGGTACCCAAGGAAGTTAAAGAGGGTGTTGGATCCCAAGAGAGTTAGAAAGGGTGTTGGGTCCCAAGGGAGTTAGAGAAGGGTGTTGGGTCCCAATGGAGTTAGAGAAGGGTGTTGGGTCCCAAGGGAGTTAGAGAAGGGTGTTGGGTCCCAAGGGAGTTATAGAAGGGTGTTGGGTCCCCTGGAGCTGGAGTTATGGATGGTGCTGGAAACTGAGCCTGGGTCCTCTGCAAGAGCAAGTGTTCTTAACTATTGAGCCATCATCTTTCCAGCCCCTTTACTTACATTTCCAATTACACTGGGTTTACTGGTGCATAATCATAAATCAGAGGCCATCTGTTTTCCCAGTGCTACTGGCCACAGAAAGGTCATCACTAAGAAACATTTCCCTGGGAGTGGACATAATGAATTTGATTTAAAAGGAAAACGTATTCTAGATTGCATCTCTGTGGGACACACCCTTCTTTTCATAACACACTTAATAGTTTAACAAGCCTTCCCACATACTGGCACACCACAGATATGTAGACTAATGGAATAAAATAGTGGACCCAGAAATAAACCCACATAGACACAGTCACCTAATTTTTGACAAACGTGTTAAAAAACAAAAACAAACAGCCTCTTCAACAAACGATACTGGGAAAACTCCAGGTCCACGTGTAGGAGAATGAAACCAGACCCCTATCTCCTGAACAAATGAATATTCAACACGATTCAAAGATATGAGGTTTGGGGACTGAAAAGATGGCTCCATGGCTAAGAGCACTTGTTGCTTCTGCGGAAGACCCGGGTTGGACTCGCAGCACCCACATGGTGGTTCACAACTGTCTGTGACTCCACTTGCCGGAATCTGATGCCCTCCTCTGGCCTCTGCAGGTACCAGGCAAGCGAGCAGCACACAGGCCAACAAAACTCCCGTACACATGAAAAGAAAAAGGAAAAAAGCATAAATGTGACCTGAGACTTTGAAACTTCTAAGGGAAAACACTTTAAGATATAGGCGCACATAAGAACTTCAAAAAAAAGACATTTGTTCTTTTCCCAGTGGCAGTAACTCAAAAAATTGACAAATAACATCACATGAAATCAATAAGTTTCTGCAATGAATGAGATCATCCCAGAGTGTAGTAGAAGCTTACTGAATGGGAAAAACCTTTTACAGCTGTATATCAGATAGGGGTTAATATCTCAAAGTTACAAAAGACTGAAAAAAAGGACACCATCTTTTTTCCCAGTTAGTAATGGGCTAATGAACCGACTCGATGGTTCTCAATAGAAAGCTCCCAGGTGTCCAGTACATGTTTGGAAAGGGTTTCACATCCTTTGCCATCAGGGAAATTCCAGTTAAAGCTACTTTGGGAGCTAGAGGTTGCTCAGTGGTTGAGAGTTATATATAATAACACTGTCAGTCCAGAGCACTGGCGCTCAGTTCCCAGCACCCGTGTTAGCAGTTCACAGTCTCCTCTAACTTTGGTTCCAGGGTTGGAATCCAGCACCTTTAGCTTCTGCACCAACCCACACACAGATACATGTGTATACTCATAACTAAAAATAAATTAAAAACCTGTTTGAGATTTTATTTTTCCCTAGCCAGAACGGCTAGCATCAAGAAACCGATTGCTGGAGGGAGCACAGAGAAAGAAGAATCCTATTGGGGATGTAAATTGGTGTAGCCGCTATGGAAATCAATACAGAGATTTTTCTCAAAAAATAGAAATAAAACTACCACGTGAGCCACTGATACCACTGAGTCCATACCCAAAGGACTCAACGTTCCACGAAGTGCGTCTTTCACACTAATCTAGGCTATGGAACTAGGCTAGATGAATGGATAAGAAAAATGTACATAACTGAATGGGTAAATAAAATGCACACAAACAGGGAAGTTTTATTCAGCTGTAAAGAAAAATGAAATAACAGCCTTTGCAGGAAAATGGACGGAATTAGGCATCCTATGGTAAGCAAATTAAGTCAGATTCAGGACAAATCTCAAATTAGAACCTAGATTTAATCTCTCTCTATCTCGTGTGTGTGTGTGTAAATCAGTAGTGGACAATGAGGAGAGACTAAGCAATCCTACGGGAGGTGAGGGCAATGAAACTGATGTGACAGGAATGCAGAGAAGGCCTGGGGGAGGGGGTCAGCAAAAGGGGGTGAACAGTTAGAGAAGGGGAGGAAGGAAGGAGAGAAGGGCAGGGGTAGGGATGAGAAGAACAATGCATGAATATGCCTTAAGGAACCCATTACTTTCTATGCTAATTTAAAACATTAGTTTTTTTAGAAGTCTTTCCACAGATACACAAATCTGTGAGTGCAGCAGTTCTGTAGGTAGAGAAGGGTCTTGCACACAACGCTTGTGCGTTGCCTGCAATCAAATATCTAAATATTTGTTGAGTAAGTCAACAAGTCAATCTTCACTTTATAGATAATAAAACTGAGGCCCAGAGGAAAGTGTTGTGGCTTGTCTCAGCGAGGGAACCGCTGAATTTTCTGTATTTTCTGAAGTCAGGCCTTATTGGGATCCGATTTAATCTCTCCTTGAGAAATCTGCTCTATGTAATATGAACAGTCGCACTTTTCCTGTATGGATTTTCATGAAACAGGGACCCGGGAGTACCTAGGGTCTCTGTAGACATTCCTAATCACTGGCATGGCTGCAATTTAAATCATTGTTCACACCCCCTGGAAAAGCCATAAAAATATCAAATTGGCATTGGCTTCCAAAGGAGCCCAAGGCAGAGTGGAAAATGGTAGGGAACAGTAGCCAACTTCCCAATTATCTCATCAAGAAATCAAAGCAGAAGCGCTAATCCACGAGCCACCAATCACAGATGGAAAATAATAACTGCTTGGTGAAGAAAGCAGAAAATAAACATGGGGAAACCCCCCAAGCAGCACCTGGCACTGATGTCCCTCCCAGATGGGAGAGCAGATGGCCCCACGGAGAAGATTTATTTATTTATTCTCCAGGAGTTTCAGTGTTGAAGACAGAAATGAGAAATGGCTTCATTTTGTATGTTAATATGACGCTTTTGAGATTATGATAAATTCACATCGTTTCGCCTTTCTCTTTCTTTCCTCCTGACCCTCCCATACACCCTTCCTTGCTCTCTTTCCAATTCATGGCTGCAAAGGTATTTACTACCAACCTCACAGGAGGAATGGATGATGGGGTCGGAGTGAGAGAAGGATGTGGCTCCCATAAAGGGAGATGTTTTGGGATGGGTGTTCACCCTATTTTCTTTAGGGAAGGATTCCGGTACGAATGGGTGGTCTCTACCAGAGGTCAAGGAAATCTTTGTTAGACATTTCCCAGGACTCATTTCTCCAGATTGAAGGAGAACATAAATTGACTAAAATATTGCTGCTGCTGCTGCTGCTGCTGCTGTTGCTGTTGTTGTTGTTCTCCAAAGTGCTGCTTTATGCTAGGCCTAGACCTTAGAGCTCATTCCGACCAAGGCTAAGCCCTCTTCAGTACACCTGTTCCTCAATAACCAGCTATGATGCTTCCGTCCCAGGAGAAAATGGATGCAAGTTGTGGAAACCACTTGGGTTTCCAGACCTACAAACACCAGGACCACCTTCCTGGCCCCAGATGAGGCTTGGAGCCTGGACCCCAGGGATGGGCTGATCTGAAGAAGTGCTTCCTCTGGACCCCAGGGATGGGCTGATCTGAAGAAGTGCTTCCTCTGGACCCCAGGGATGGGCTGATCTGAAGAAGTGCTTCCTGTGGACCCCAGGGATGTGCCAATCTGGAGAGGTGCTTCCTCTGGACCCCAGCGATGGGCTGATTTGAAGAAGTGCTTCCTCTGGACCCTAGGGATGTGCTGGTCTGGAGAGGTGCTTCCTCTGGACCCTAGCGATGGGTTGGTCTGGAGAGGTGCTTCCTCTGGACCCCAGGGATGTGCTGGTCTGGAGAGGTGCTTCCTCTGGACCCCAGGGATGTGCTGGTCTGGAGAGGTGCTTCCTCTGGACCTTAGGGATGTGCTGATCTGGAGAGGTGCTTCCTCTGGACCCTAGTGATGGGTTGGTCTGGAGAGGTGCTTCCTCTGGACCCCAGGGATGTGCTGGTCTGGAGAGGTGCTTCCTCTGGACCCCAGGGATGTGCTGGTCTGGAGAGGTGCTTCCTCTGGACCCCAGCGATGTGCTGGTCTGGAGAGGTGCTTCCTCTGGACCCCAGGGATGTGCTGGTCTGGAGAGGTGCTTCCTCTGGACCCCAGCAATGGGCTGGTCTGGAGAGGTGCTTCCTCTGGACCCCAGCGATGTGCTGGTCTGGAGAGGTGCTTCCTCTGGACCACTCCTTTGCAATGTATTGTCCACAAATCAAGGAGCAGTGACGGGGCGCCCAAGGCCTGTGCTGGATTGTCAAGCCAACTGCTAGCATGATTTCAGCACCTTCGTGTTGCCACTGTTCCAGGTCGTGTTCTACCCTGTAACTCCAGGATCTGCAGAGAGAGGGACTTCCCTGACCCTGAGAAATCTTCAGGAGCAGCAACCCCACCAAGCCACCCCTCCCTTTTAATGTTTTCAGTTAGGCAAACCCAAAATTTATTCAAAGCACACAATCTTATCAGAGTTTAAAAGAAAAATCCCAGGACAGGCAAGCTGTAAATCTCAACATTGCCTGGAGGAGGAGAGTGGAGAAGAGGGGGTGGGGACGGGGACAGTGTGCTTGTTTGAGTTAAGTGGGCAAGGAGATCAGCTGCATGGTGAGGATGCAGCCATATGGCAGGGAGGCGAGCTTTAGAGCGAGACTGTAGAAGCCCAAAGTACCAGAAAAAGCATACTTAGGCTCTGTCCAACATCTGAAAGAGACAAAAAAAAGAAGAAGAAATAGTTAACGCCTTTCTGAGTCAAGACTCAGCAATGCAAACAGACACTGCAGAACTTATGGCAGCTAAAGCGACTATCCCATCTCTCCACCCTTGTCCCAGCATGTCAGCTTTAATTTGTGCTTTCCCAGCAGCAAGTACCACCCATCTGAGACCTCAGAGTATGGAGCATAATGTCAGAGAACATACGGCCAGTAAGTGGACAAGACAGGGGCACCGAGAAGCATCTGGAGATTGACAGCCTTTGACTAGATGGCCTCTCCAGTAGAACATGGATAGAAATTTGGAGCCAGAGAAAAGCTCAAATCCAACTTCCTCCCTCTTATAGTAAGGAAACAGACCCAGAGATGGAGAGTGACCTCCCCAAGACCGCACGGTTACGTACGTATATGCAGAAGGATTTTTGACATTCCAATCCAGATGGCTTAGGTGTCACACTGAACATAAACGGCAGGCTAGCGAGTACAGCAGGTTCGCCAACCAGAATGGATCCCCAAGAGCAGGCGCCCACAGTAAGTCCTGCTCCTCCAATGTTCCTTGTTCATGTATAGCCTGGGTTTTTGTATTGCTGAGTCACCAAGATCTCTTTCCGCCTAACATTCTGTGACGGTTCTGGAGTTAGACGCTCCAGGAATCATGGCATCCCCTCGACTCATCCAGAGTCAACAGAAGTCAAAGGGATACACACATACATGTCAACTGCTTCTTGTACGAGCAGAAGAGTAAGAATTTTGAGGATGTGCTTGGAACTAGACAATGGCTTGCTGTTAGTGATGGATGAATAGTAACAGGAGGTATCTCAGATTCCCAAAAGGCATGCTGGCACACTGCAGGGCGGGAAAACATCCCCTCACTCCTCCCCACAGAGGGCTTCCCTAACCCCAGGCCATGGTCTTGTCAATGCAAACTATGCTCTGCTGTGAGGTTGCTATCGTGGCTTGTTTACCCTGGCGCCTGGCAGGTGTACCTTCTTAATGACCAACAAACTGAGCATCATCTGTGGAAACAGGCAAACAGAACAGGAGTGAGGTGTGATGTGCACGAAGCACTTTGCTTTGGGTTACCTTGCTACTTGGGCACACCTCCTCTTTCCTTTTCTTTTTATACCCAAGGGGATGTGAAGGATGAGAAATTTCCAAATTATTCTGTAAAACACTGTGTGTGTGTGTGTGCGCGCGTGTGTGTGTGTGTGTGTGTTGTTTCACATATAAATAATCTCCTTGGGTGATGTGGCACATGAGACACGCTACACTTTTGGAGACTCACGTGAACTTCATAAAGACTCATAGATCCTACAGTGGAGACTTCTGAGTGCATTTAACCAGCATCCTCCAATCTTCGTTGGCCCTTCCTCTTCAGATCTAAGAAACTGGTGTTCTGGAAGCACTGGATTAGATAACTCTGAATTGATTTTGTAAACCATTCTCTCTCATCTAGAGGTAATGGAGACTGTGGACTTTAGAGTTAGATAGACCCAGGTTCAAATCTTCACTCTGCTCGGTTAATAGCCGTGTGGCCTTGGCCATGGCCCTAAAGTTCCTCCCTGGGGTTTTATCTGTAAGGTGGGTTTGGTGATGCCTACCTGTTGGGATTGCAAGCTATTGATGGTGCTAAATGAGGTAACAGACTCAGGTATCCATAGCAGCGGTTGACACGCTCTAGGCCCACAGTAAACACCTGCTGCCCTGCTCATTACTCATGCTCCTCTACGCCCTTCCCTACCTCTGAAGCTTCAGCCCCAGCTGCTGTCAGGGGAGACAACAGCAGGGAGGTAAGTCAGGGCCAGGCCCTCACGTGACCCTTTGATGTTCACTGGGTTTCATGGACCAGGTGCTTGGTAGGGAGACCTAGGTGAAGGGGCCAAAGGGCAGATGGCAGAGAACCCTGCTTTTGTTTATCAACCAAATGAGTCATCTGTGCTAGGCAACTAGGTACTGTTGGCTATGAAGAGAGGTTGCAAGAATGCTATTCACTTGTTCCATAATGAGTGTCCACAGCCTACTACTGTGATAACAAACTGATTCTCGGAGCCCTATGTAAGGCAAAGTCTTGTGTTTGCCCAGGCAAAAAGCAAACACTGGGGAGGAGCTGGATTAGGGCTCTGAAAGGGTGAGATTAGGAAGGCTACTAGCGACTCCCAACACACAAGACCCATAGTGGGAGACACTGGGATACAATGCCACCGTCTGACAAACGCATCAAAGCCTTGGCTTGGTGGCAGGCATGACTATTGAGGGGACAGACACTAGGAGTTGTCTACAAGGAGGGAAGGATAGATGTTGGAGCTTGGGTCTTTGTGAGTACGAAACAAGGCCCTGCAGACCGATTCTGCTTTTGTAGGTCTCTTCTTCCACTCCCTCCCCATCACAGGGCAAACTGAAATAAAAGAGCACAATAGTGGCTTTGAGTCTTCCTCTGTCTTCCATGCCTTTGTATTCCTGGGAAAGTTGCTTAGTCTCTCAAAGAAACATAGCTTCTTCCTGCGTGAGATGATAATGGTGATCCCTACCTTAGAGAACAGTTGCAGGGATTGGAGGAATCCTAGCCAATGGGTCCCGAATTGTGTGAGCTTTCAGATGGGAATACTTTTCCATTCCAGACATGTTTGTTTTCATATGCCTTAGCAAATCACTAACAAAGCAAACTCTCTTGTGTCAATAATTAGTATGGGTTTAAAGTAGATATACAAGTTGAAAAAAGAAAAAAAAATATTCGAAAAAAATATTTAATAAATAAGGACACAGCAGGTGTGGACATAAGGGGACACTCAGGCAAATGGCTTAAGGCTGGGAAGCTCAGAATTCACAAGAAGGCAAGTGGGGGCTGGAATACGACAGGAAGTCATATCCCCTACTGTGCTTTCATGGCCTCGAAAGGGAGAGAGGCTGGGGAGAAATGGAAGTGCTTACATCTTCAGTGTGCAAGACCTTATTCTTCTGGCTGAAGCTATCATGTGTATAGATTGCCGCATTACTTCCATTTTCTCCCATCTATAGGTCCTAGGTTCCCATCAGGACGCTCCCGCCCCAGGTCCTCTTACCTTAACGGGGGTATGCTCTAACAGCTTGTACCAAGTGATACTCTCCGACTCCAACATGTCTCCTGGAGTTTCGGGTGGTAAATATCTTCACAGAAAAAGGGAGGGAGAGAAGGAGAGCTGGAGAGCTGGAGAGAACAAGAGAAAGGAGAAGACAGAGTAGGAGTACAAGAGAGAGGAGAGGTCTAGGGTCAGCAGGTCAGATCACGGCTCTAGGCGGTGTGAGATGTCTCTATTTGCTAGGGTTCTCTGTCTCTCTCTGTTTCTCTGTCTGTCTGTCTGTATCCCCTTACCCTCTGTGAAGGAATGGACATTCAGAGAGGGGCAGCAATTTCTAGAAGCCGGGAAAATAACAGTGCACCTCAACTCAGATGCCTGTTATCAGTCCTGTTGTTTTCTGTTGTGGCAGGAATTCCCAGCCCTCGAAGGACCAAGTAGTCTCCTTTAAAGTGGGTACATCTGTGAGAACGAAACCAAAGCAAAAGCCATGGGCCAGAGAGCTCCAAACCCCAGACCCCGTTCCCTGGAGGCCCAGCCCTCACAGGACGCAGAGCAGTGAACAGCGGAGGAGTCTGCTATCTGGAGTGGGACTTTGCTACCTGAGCAGAGGGAGAACAGGACAGGACACGACTAAAAGGTACAGCTCCTGCTGTTCCCTCCAAGGCTTAGAACATTTCCTTAGATCCTTAGATCCATGTGTTTTGTTCTCACCTGAGGTATGGCCTGAGAAGACATTTCAGGTTATTTCATGGTGACTGTGGTGGGAGCCTGGTGAGTTTTCCACTTGGTCGTTCCCATGGTCACCTCTTATGCTTTGACTTTTGTTCTCAAAGCTTTCTTCCACCTGCGTTATTGTTTGAGAAGATAATGCATGTGCTTTAGACACTCTGGACCCCCAGGTCTGTACCCCATCTCTCTATTATTACTAATAAGACCCTAGTTTTCACTGGCCACGGATGACATGCATGGCAGCAATCTAAGAGGACAGCGCTCTTTCCCGGCCCCTCACACCTGAGGGGGAGCAGCGACATGCGGCTGCAGCAGAGCTGCAGTTTCGCCAGAAGTGGCTGAGGCATCCTTCCAGCATAGCTCGTTATATAACCAGCTGGCAATGTTCTCTGTCCTTCTGCTTTCCTGCCAGAAGCGCAGGGTGTCACCCAGGGATGCTCTAACCATAAGCTTGAGGCCAGGTAAAGCCAGATAGAACTGGAAGCAATCCTCTTATAACCATGTGCCAGCCCTGGGTAGCCTGTCTAAACGGTTCATTTAGAAGGAAGATAAAAACACTTGTATGATTAAGATCAATTCTTTGTGACTCTGTGGTATGCAGTCAAATGAAACTCCCCAAGCGCTCTGGGCACGGTGGCATGCACCTATACTCTAAGCTCTTGGTAAGTTGAGGTAGGCAGATCAAAAGTCCTACTCCAGTTTGGGCCACATAGTGAAATGCTACTTCAAATATTGGAGAATTAGCAATATATCTCGATGGGAAAGTACTTGCCTAGCGTGTGTAAAGTCCTGGGCTCAGTACCCACTTCCACAAAAGCAAATGGTAAAACCAGTGTCTGTAGTCCTCTTCATCATCAGGTTCCTAGATCCTGTCCCCAGAGGAAACTACAATTAGCATCTTCTTTTTTTGTTTGTTTGTTTGTTTGTTTGTTTTTCGAGACAAGGTTTCTCTGTAGCTTTGGTTCCTGTCCTGGAACTAGCTCTTGTAGACCAGGCTGGCCTCGAACTCCCAGAGATCCGCCTGCCTCTGCCTCCCGAGTGCTGGGATTAAAGGCGTGCGCCACCACCGCCCAGCAGTTAGCATCTTCTTGTAAGTCTTTCCAGGTATTACTAAATAGTATACAAGGATAACTACATCTGTGTCTATTCTCTCAAGGCTCTTATTTGAATGTAGAATCCTAAAACTTAGGAGTGGGATTGAGTGAGGATGCAAACTACATTATGATCATCTTGTTCAGAGAGCCTCACTGGGAATCAGGCATGGGAAGGGGTGGCCATGTCTCCTGGCGATCCCTGAGTCTGATGACAGATGCTGCTGCGGGTTTGCAGACGAGATGACGTAATGGCTGAGGAAAAGGTTAATCCCTCCCGATGAAAACCAAACCTGCATACTCCGTGGTCTCCAGGTGTGTTAAAGATAAGTCTTGACTAGACCCCAAGTCCCCAGTTAACTAATGCACAAGGCTTCTGTGTTCCCTAACTGTTGGGGACATAGAATCTGAGCCAGAGAGAGGACTGGGAAAATCAAGAAAATGCTGGGGTCTTGCTAGAAGAAGACAGGAGATTATTTATTCTGAGTTGTAATTGACTTAAATTAATAATTCCATTTCCTTTCTTGTTCCCTCAGCAGAGGCCCTGAGAGTATTGCCATACTGCGAGGAGCAAACCTCGTTTGGATTTTCTAGACCTTTCTTTTATGTCAGAGAAGTGGACAAAGCCATTTCTAGAACCATCTCCTTTCTTCCTGCAGTCTAGTCTGGTAGACTAGGTTGTGGCCTCACCTACATTACTTCTCCGGTTTAAAGTTGTTGGCATCCTGCCATGAAGATCCTTGTACCAGAATAAGCTATCAGCCCTCTAAATTCTATGATTCCCTTATTTTATGGCTCTTTTTATCAATGCATGAAACTTAAGACCTAAATATGCCTGGGAATTCCTGCTTTGCCCCTGCGGAGTAAAGAACCTTTAGTATTGAGTCAGTCTGATGAAGACGAGGACTCCTGGTTAAATGCATCCAATGGATAATAGATTTCCCAACCATAAAATAATGCACTGTCTGGCAGATCAGCTCAGTGGTAGAGAATTTGTCTAGTGAGGCAAGCACAGTTCCTAGCACCAAATTCATTGTCGAAACTTCTTTAGTGCTAAATTCTTTAAAGAAATTAATGGCAAATATTGTAGAAAATAATGGGTCCTGCCATGACATTTTGTATATGCGTACAATGTATGTACTTTGATCTTACTCCTTTTTGTCCTCTCTGTCTCCCTCCCACTTCTCTGTCCCTCCTCCCAAATAGGCCCGCTTCTACGTTTATGTATTTCTTAAAAAAAAAAATCTAGATTCTACATATGAGAAAAATATGCTGCATTTGTATTTGGACTCTGGTTTATTGCATCTAACATGTTTTTTCATCCATTCTTTTCAAATATTATAATCTCATTCTAATTTATGGCGACCTAAAATTCACATATATGATATGCATCACCTTTGTTTTGTCTTACCGAGAAACAGGTACCGAGGCTACTTCTGTGACGCGGCTACTGTGAGTAGCACTGGGAGGACCAGTGGGCAGGTGTCTCTATTGTGTGCCCGCTTTGGTTTCTTCAGCTGTGTACCCGAGAGTGGTGCAGCCAAGGAACCGACTTTGGTTTAACTCATCCAGCAGATGATGAGATCAACTGAGAACAGACCTTGTGCCTTTTGCACTGGTTCATGGTGCCTTATTTCAAAAGCTACAGAAAATTAAGTATTATGGCATGCTAGGTCCGGAGAGGGGCTGAGAGAAGAGCTGATCACGTGCCATCAGGCCCCTGATCACGTGCTTTTGGGCCCTGATCCTACCCTCTCAGGTCCTGATCATGTGCTGTCGCGCCCCTTCCATATGTGCACTCAGACTCCGCTTCCTACCTCTATGTTAAGGAGAATGCCCTCCGATTCCTGTTAGCTTATATCTTTTATGCCATGGTGAAATGTTCTTCCATATGACTCCTTGCTACATTCCATAGGCAAACCTTTCTGAGCCCTGTTGTGTATCTGTGTTCTGTGCATTCTCCTCTTGGAGGTCATCGATTCAGTAAAGGCAGGACCCTATTTCACTAATCATTCCTCAGAAAAAGAAGAATAAAACCTGACTTTTCTCTCATGTGCATAATTTCTGTGTATTTCTTTTTTTTTTAAAGATTAATTTATTAAGCATACAATGTACTGTTGGCAAGGAAGGCACCAGGTCTCATTACAGATGGTTGTGAGCCACCATGTGGTTGCTGGGAATTGAACTCAGGACCTTTGGAAGAGCAGGCAATGCTCTTAACCACTGAGCCATCTCTCCAGCCCCTTTCTGTGTATTTCTTGTAGACACTAGAAACATTGTAGACACAGCACAACAACAGGGAATATAAAATATTTATAATTTGTCACACACATTCTAGACTCTAAACTTTTCTCTGTTTGTTAAAGATATGTCAAAATCAAATCACTCCAAATCCACGGTCACACAGACTGTCTTAGTTAAACTTGGTGGCTTTCGAAACAAAACCAGGAGGCACAAATATGGGAGGTGAGTTGTAGGTAGGAGAGAGGAAGTGGGGGGACGAGAGCTAAGAGAGGGTGGGGTGAGAGTCATCAGATTGCTCTATCCACATGCATGAAGCTGCCGAAGAACAAACTTAATAAGAACATGTTTCAAATCATACTACTTATATGAAGGTGTCCCGGGGGTGGTTCTGGACTGAAGCAGGAGGTGACTGAGGGGCAGAGCAGAAGCAGCTCTTGCAGCTGGGCAGTCCAGGTGCATTGGCCTTGGTGTCCGTGGCTGAAGTGAAATCAGAGCAGAGTCACCAAAGAAGACGGCCGTGCATCCCTCTCACTCTGCCAGTCCGATCAGCATTCTGTGATCTTAGGTGGATCATTTATCTGCAGGCTGGGTCCTTCATCAGAAAAGTGAAAGGAGTTTGATGGCCTCTAGTCTGGTTTTTTTTTTTTCCCCTGCAAATCGACATAAGCCAGTGAGCCCCTTGTCATCATCAATTTATGGTGTATGGTGTACAATTTTTCTTTTCTTTTCTTCCTTTCTTTCTTTCTTTCTTTTTTTTTTTTCTTTTTTTTATTGGGGCAGGCAGGGAGTGGTTTTGTCTTGGTTTGTTTTTTTGAGACAAGATTTTACTAAGTAACCCTGGCTGTCCTGGAATTCACTCTTGTAGACCAGGCTGGCCTGGATCTCAGAGATCTGCCTGTCTCTGCCTCCCAAGTACTGGAATTAAAGGCGTGCACCACTGCGGCCTGACTTTCCTGGTGTGCTCTTGAGATACAACTTGGTCCTCCAGTTGTGGCATCAGAAACCGAGTGGTGGCTTGTAGTTTCTTTTCTGTGTTTGATTGTCCTGCCCGTGTTCACAAATGGCCAACACACAGTTTGGCAGAGAAGCCAATCTTTCCGACAGAGACTTACCGTGAGCTGCTTTTCCCTCTAGGTCTAAGAACTTAGGGTGACCATTGGGACTAAAGGTGGAGCCAAGCCTTTCCAGCTTTCCCCACTGACCCCAGGCGCTGTGTGCACCACACAAAGCTGTGTGCAGCCAGGAGAGTGTGGATGCTCCCTCACTGTTCTGGCATGAATGCCTCTCCATGACCTTCACCTTCGTGGTTTATCTCAAACACATCCTCATTAATAAACACATCTCCCATCTCTCCACGACTGGTTTCTATCACTCCTTCGGGAAGCAGATCCTGGTGGGCCCACATTACCTTATCAAAGCAGTTAGCTTCTGCAAGTCTTTGCTTTCTTAGCTATGAAATGGATCAGCGCTTCCCAGGGAGCACTGGAAGTTAGCAGGTATGGAATGCTTAGCACAGAACTTGATATCAGGAATAGCAACGTGTAAATGTACCACATTTTCCTCCTCCATTCTTCGGTTGCGGGGCATTTAGGTTGTTTCCAGGTTCTGGCAATGACAAACAAAGCCGCTTTGAACATAGTTAAAGCATGTGTCCTTGTGGCACAATTGAGCATCCTTTGAGTATATGCCCAAAAGTGGTATTACTGGGTCTTGAGGAAGGTTGTTTCCTAATTTTCTGAGAAATCGCCACACTGACATAAGTTGTCTCTCCAGCATAAGTTGTCATCAGTGTTTTTGATCTTGGCCATTCTTACAGGTGTAAGATGGAATCTCTGACTTGTTTTGATTTTCATTTCTCTGATGGCTAAGGATGTTGAGCATTTCCTTAAGTGTCTTTCAGCCATTTTAGATTCCTCTGTTGAGAGTTCTCTGTTTAGGTCTGTACCCCATTTTTTTTTACTGAATTATTTTCTCTTTTGATAACCAATTTCTTGAGGGCTTTTTTTAAAATATATATATTTTGAAGATCAGTCCTCTGTCTGATGTGGGGTTGGTGACGATCTTTTTCCATTCTGTAGGCTGCTGTTTTGTCTTGTTGACCATGTCCTTTGCTTTACAGAAGCTTCTCAGTTTTAGGAGGTCCCATTTATTATTGTTTCTCTCAGTGTCTGTGATACTGGGGTTATATTTAGGAAGTGGTCTCCTGTGCCAATGCATTCAAGTGTACTTCCCAGTTTCTCTTCTATAAGGTTCAGTGTGGTTGGCCTCATGTTGAGGTCTTTGATCCATCTGGACTTGAGTTTTGTGCATGATGATAGATATGGGTCTATTCTTCTACATATTTATATCCAGTTATGCCAGCACCAATGGAATACTACACAGCAGAACAAAATAATGACATCTTGAGATTTGCAGGCAAATGGATGGATCTAAAAAACGTCATATTGAATGAGGTAACTCAGACCCAGAAAGACAATTATCATATGTGCTCACTCATAAGTGTCTTTTAGAAATTAAAAAAAGCCTACAATTCACAATCCTAGACAACAAAGAGGACCCTAAAAGAGACATGCATGGATCTAATCTACATGGGAAGTAGAAAAAGACAAGATCTCCTGAGTAAATTGGGAGCATGGGGATCATGGAAGAGTGTAGAAGGGGAGGGGAGAAGAAAAGAGGGGAGCAGAGAAAAATGTAGCGCTCAATAAAATCAATTAAAAAGTTAAAAAAGTAAAAATAAAAAATTTAAAAAAAAGAAATGAGAAAAAAGAATGAAACAGTTGGTCATTTGCAGCAGCAGCAGCAGCAGCAGACCTTACATGCTGCGAAGGATCAGTGCTGCGATAGACACCAGTCCTCAGGGAGCTACCTCTGCAGAGACGTCGGGTCAGCCCTGGAACCACTCCGGAGACTCTCTACATAGACGGCTTTCAAAGGAGTGAGGACTAAGACTAGACTTGTCATGGGATATACAGCAGGGCAGGGCAGTGTGCTGGGGGACCATTGGATCGGACAGCTCTTTTTCTTGTTGGCCAGTCAGCGCTCAATCTTAAAAGGAAGCATGAAGAATCCCATGTGCTTTATGTTTTTAGGAAAGAAAGGTTTATGCTTGTGTGTGATGACCCGAACTCTGCAGTCCTTATATAAATCTCATCTCTGCTGAGTTGGTTAGGCAATTAAAAAAAAGGTTAAATCCACTGGCTCTGTGTGCTATCCCTTACCACTGTTCAAGTAGGTACCCTGCGCCAACATAACTAAGACCATGAGGTGTCTCCAGGACAACTTTAATCTGTGTCTCTCTTAACTTCTGATGTAAGATTCTGATCAATGAGTGGGGGCCCCGAGCTTCTTCAGGAAAACAGCTTTTAATTGTGCTGGCAAATTCAGCTAAACTTCTGTTTCAAAGAACCAAGCCCCAAATACCGTGAGACAGAGCCTTTTGGAGTTTTGCTTCTTTGTCTCCCATACATGGTAATGTATGATTTCACCAGCTATTTTAAACCACAGGGTGGGATTCTAATTTGAGGGGAGAGGAAGGAAGAGGCTGTGGGAGAGATGTGAGGGAGTGCCACGTTCATCATAGATCTGTTTTCCGGCTGCTCAGCCCAGAAATAACCACGCAGAAACTGTATTAATTCAATCACTGCTCGGCCCATTAGCTCTAGCTTCTTACTTGTTAGCTCTTACATCCTAAACTAACCCATTTCCATTCATCTATGCATCGCCAAATGGCTGTGGCTTACAGGTAAAGTTCCGAACGCAGCGTCTCTCTCTAACAGGGCTACTTGGCACCTCCTGACTCCACCTTCTTTCTCCCAGCATTCAGTTTAGTTTCTCCCGCCTACCTCTATTCTGCCCTGCCAGGCCCAAGACAGATTCTTTATTAACCAATGGTATTCACAGCATACGGAGGGGATTCCCACATCACCCCCCTGAGTGACATGGTGGCAGAACAGGTGTGGATCCCGGTTGTTAGCCACAGCAGCCACGGGGGAATTCGCTGGTCTAGTCATCCTCACTCTGTTCTCCCTCATCATGGGAGGGAAACTAGTCAGCCATGTTATCCCCAAGACTGTGGATGACAGCCCTTGATGCACTGTGTATTCATGCATGTGAATTCACGCAACCAGCATCCTGGATGTGGCAATGGGTCCACAGGGAACTCACAGGGCAACAGAAGCACCGTCAGTCCCACCACATCCCAGCAGAGAAGCAGCCAAACTCTGAGTGAAAGGGGTTTGAAAACATGGGTAATAATAATGTACTCCAGAATTTTTTTCTTTTTGAAAGAAAAAAAAAACTTACTTTTCATTTTCTTAATTTCTTTTAAAAATCTTTATAAATGTATATGGTATTTATGTAATTTTTCTCCATCTTCTCCTCCCGTGTCCCCACCGTATGCTCCCTCTCAAATGCTTATACACACACATACACACACACACACACAAACTTAAACTCACCAAGTTGAATTTATATACTTATTCATTGTGTGTGTGTGTGTGTGTGTGTGTTTAGGTTTGACCGCCTGTCCTGGATAAACAATTAGGGAGCACATCCCTGGGGAGAACTAATTCCCCTTCTCATCAGGCATAAATTGCCTCTAGCTCTTCTTCTAGGGGTACGGCCACGAAAGCTCCCCCATCCATGCCAGCCGACCGATGCTGCTGTGATTCAGGTCTTGTTTGGGCAGCCATATTACTGAGATTTCATGGGTGCAGCTCCCCTGTTTTACAGAGAAGATACACAGATTATGTCCAGGTCTTGTGGCTGTTCATGTCTTTCCGTCCACTGTGATATTCCCTAAGCCTTGGGTGTGGGGTTTACATTGAAGATCTATCCAGGCTGGACAACTTCTCAGAATCTGTGCTTTGCGTGTTGTGACATCCTCAGCACCCTAAATCCCTTAATTAAAGGGAGAAAAAAGGCAAGTGATCAATGAGCTCCTCTTTTAAAAGCCTGCATTTGCGTGCCCCATCTTACCTAGTGTCTGAGCTGCCGAGTGTGGTCAAGCAGGAATTTCATCCTGCGTATAGCTGGCTGACTCAACTCTGAATTGAAAATCATTTAGCTGAAATTGTGACACAGATAGCAATTATAGTTGGCCTGCAGGTTGGGGCTGTGGCGGTGGCCATGATGCAATCCTCCAACAGCTAGCAGTAGGTTCAGGCAGACTCCCTGCTGCAGCCTGCTGCTGGTGAGTTAACAGGCTGCTGGCCAGTCTAGCTGGACAGCAGCGAAGGAGGCAAGGGAAACTGACCCAAACAATGTCTCAGGGAAGATTCTTAGCAGTGACTAAGGTGGTTCTGGGTATCACTGCCGCTTGGCGGGATGTGTGGTCGGGCTGCAGAGGCCAGGTGTGAAAGTATTCCAAAGCCACCCAGCGGGAAAGCTCTAGAGCCTAGATTTGCATCTGGGTCTCCCAGTCCAGTGTCTGTATTTATCTACAACACTGGGGTAAAGGCTGATCCAAGGGAAGACCCCATGGCCAGACGTCAGAATAGACAGTCGGAACTGTGCAATCCTTTAAGGATAATAGTAATTCTAATACTCTCAGAGCTGACTTCTTGCACTGGGCTGTGCAAAGGACATGCTAATCAAGCTCTTTATGACTCCTTTAATTCTCCCACCAATTCTGCCTCAGTTTTACAGACAAGGAAGCGGAAGCTCTGAATGGCAGCAAGGTGACTTGACAAAAACCAGAGTGTGGACCCGGGTCTGTATGACCTCAGGCTCCTCCCCTAGAGCAGCGCCACCTGCTTATTGTCTCTGCAGGTTGCTTCGTCATATGACTCAAAGGAATACCTGGGGTCCAGTTCCTCCTGGTTCTCGGAGCCAACAAAAATACCGGTACTAATAGTAAACTCCTCCTTCTCTCTGTACCACACTCAGGAGGAGTACGTGAGTGCTTCCACATCTGCTCATCACAGCAACCTTTGGGGCTCCTGGCAGTATGGACCCTGAATAAGTAAGTCCTCTCCCAGAGTCACAGCTGGTGCCACGGCAGGGGCCAAGACCACCCTCAAACTTCCGCATGGGGTTCAAGGCTCTTTGCCAGATAGCTCGGAAACCTCTGCTTTCTTCTTGGCCGTCCACCAGGAATAGGTGCCAAGCTAGCTCTCCAAAAAGCATCAGAACCCTAAAGTGACCAAGCTCCCTCATCATCGAGGCAGCGACCTCAGAGGCTGAGCACACTGGATCTGAAGTCACATTAGTTCTACAGTTGCATAGCCTCGAGTTCATATGTTTGTCCCCTCTCTTCTATACCAATAATAGAACATATGTTGGGTATGTATGTGGAGATTGGAAAAGGTAATACATATGAAGGCATTGGCCAGTTCTTAGCCACAGGAACCACTACAAGGATGGTACTTGTTATCATCCTTTTAGTAATTGATTGATTGATTGATTAACTGGTGTATTCAAACAGAGGACAGTGAGATGGCTCAGTAGATAAGAGTGCTTGGCACAACAGCCTGACATCCAGAGTTAGGTCCCTGGAGCCTACATCAGAAGCTGGACATGGAGGCACATAGCTGCAGTCCCAGGGAGATGGGAGGCAGAGGCCAGAGAATTGCCCAGAACCTGGAGGGCCCGCTAGCCTAGAGTAGCAGCATGGCAGAAACAAGAGAGACCCTACTTCATTCAGCAAGGCAGGAGGAGAGAAAGGGCTTCCCCAAGTTGTTTTCTGATCTCCACGTATGGATGCATATACATGCGTGCACACATACGCAAGGCACACACACTAATAAAAATAATATAGTTTATGTTTATTAAAACAAGTATGTGCTCTCACCATGTTTCAAGTATCTAGGTTTTGAGGCGAAGACTAATAACATACAGCCCGTACACATTAAGTAGATAGTTAAAGGACAGGTCAGTGTATAACTGCTGTATCTTAAACGCTCAATTCTTCCTTCCTTCCTTCCTTCCTTCCTTCCTTCCTTCCTTCCTTCCTTTCTTTCTTTCTTTCTTTTTTCTTTCTTTCTTTCTCTTCTTTTTATTTTTGCATTGCTAGGAATTGAACCCAGGCCCTCTCTGTTGATGCCCAATTAATGAGCTTTACTCCCAACACACACCTTTTCCCAAGCTAGTCAGTCACTTGTGATCCTCCTGCCTCAGCTTCTCAAGAACTGTGATTACAGCTGTGTCCCCGCACACCACCTCTGGAGGTGGTTGTGAGCCACCTGATATGGGTGATGGGAACAAACCCTGGTCTTCTAGAAGAGCAGCAAAAGCTTTTAACCACTAAGCCATCTCTCCAGCCCTTAATCTCCTTGTTAAAACTGATGTACAAGCTTGGGCTGAAAAACAGATCAATGACTCCTCCTACGGTCCCAGAGAGAGCGTGCAGCAGAACTGGAAAATCAGTGGTTATTTCTGGCACTCCATGAGAAAAGACTACTTCTCCTCACCTGCCTTCTGCTTCCAAAAGACCTTTGGTTTAGTTCATGGTGAGACACATGTATTCATTTTCTACCTGAATAATCATGCTGAATTAATCCTTCATCCTTGTGAGGTGAGAGCGTAGGTATGATTAGCCTCAAACCTAAACAAAGCTTCCAAGCTTCAAATTTGAAGAATGACCCAGGCCCAGATAGCACTGGAACCAAGCGAGGGCTTTCCACCTCAAAATGTGCTTCCTGTTATACTCAACCCTGAGCCCGTGAACTGTGGCATGTGGAAGCAGACAGCCCTAATAATATATGTGTGCAGCGAGAAAGGACGTGGCTAAGTTCTAGACATGTCCTTAACATACAAGACTTCCTGGCCTCAGCTCCAGACAAGCTGCCTAAGCGCGGTGGTCCAGGAAGCCACTCACCTTTATGAATGAAAGAAAGACTCAGAAGAGCAAACCTTTCGACTTTCTTTCATCTCCTTTCTTCTTTCCAAGCCAGTCTTGCATAAGCGTGATGACCTTCCATTGGGTGACGGGTATGTTGTAAGTGAAACGCTTACAGGCACCACAGGAATGACCTGGTGCCTCGCCCACCTCATTAGAATCCTAATTGGGGTGTGTAGGAGAGGCTCCTATAAATGGTAAGGCAAATCCTCGGCGCCTGTCTCCCCACACCATCTCTGTCATTCCCAGAGGAGCCCCAGGAAAGGCAGAAGAAGCCCAACATGAGTGGTGAGTGCCGTGTCTCTCTGGCAGGTCCCTGTGGGAAACCCATACTGCCCTCGGGCTCTGGAAGAGGAGCCAGTTGGGACAGCTGTCTGTCGTGGGGGCTCTAAAAGCTGGGCTTCCGTGTTGTAGAGTTATGTTCAGAGGTGACTCTGTTCTGGAGAACCTGCTGGGTTCCCCTGGCGTGTCCCAGTGGTGAAAGACGACCAGAATGTATAGAGCAGTGAGCAGGATGTCCTTCGCAGTGGGGGAGGGTCATGTTCCCTTTGAGGGCAAGCTTTGTCTTAGGAGTGTGCTGCTTTCACACATTGCTTGCTACCTAGAAAGTCAAGCCAGATAGCATTCTGCATTTCTCAGTACCATCTGTCAGCCGCAGGGACAAAGAAAAGCAAATTTCACAGTGATACAGGGATGAGAGACACACGTGGAAGCTGAGCATTGAGAAACCCTCAGCTGGAATGCTCCCAAGTAAACTACAGATCCTGTAATACCGGCAACCTCTCTGACTTGACTAGCTGTGCGGAGGCCCAGTAGCAGACACAGGAAAGTGAGCGTATCCTGGCTGTCCCTCCAGACAGCACAGGGGAAGGAAACTGAAAAGGAACAAGAAATGCAGGTTTTTTGACTCCGTGGTTACTGTCGAGGATTTGGGCCCTGTTAATTACTGTCTGTCATGGTGATCGGCCTCGGACCTTGACGGCAGCAATGCCAAACCCAAACAAGGCGTGAGTCAAACCTGTAAAATCTGGTGAATGGTGGTTAGGAGCACAGGAAAGCACCAATCCAGATGTGAATGGTGGATGTGGCCACTTGAGAAAACTCTCCAGATGAAGAGAGAACAGGGAATACTCACTTCTTACCGCCCATTCCCTCACATGAATGAAGGCATGGCTGGAATGCTAACCAAAGGAGCTCTGGGGACAAAAAAACTTGACCAAAAGGGAAGGGTTTTCTGCCAGGAAGAGACTGAGGCCTGGGAATGGGTAGAGCCTATTCAGGTCAAGCAGCAAGCTGGAAGCAAAAATGAATCAAATCCCCAGCACCATGGTGCCTTTCTCCCATGTCTGTGTCCAGATCTAGGCTCAGACATGATTCTCAGCAGGTGAGCCCAGACCCTTTTCTTCAACTAGGATTTGGGTCACTTTTTCTCCAGGGAAAAGTCAGAAATTCCTCCTTGGCCCCTGACTTCTTTGGATACATCTACAGCTTCCCGAGACTTTTTTTCTCATAGCCTTCCTTCAGTTACTTGGACCAGAGAAATAGTTATGCTCCCTGAAAAGCAGACCGTCTCTCTGGGCTCCCTCTCTGGAGACTGCAGCTAGCCCAGTGTGTGCAGGGAAGACCAGCTGCCACGCCCCTGCCCTGGCTCAGTGCCCTCCCTCACCTCTCTCTCCCTCCTCATCGGAGGCAGAACTCACTTGGCCTCTGGGCTGCTCAGGCTGTAGCTGCCATTTCAGAGTCTATCTGGGAGGAAGGCTGTGGAAGGGACTGGCTTTCAGCCCTGTCCCTTCTAGTGATCTCAGACATGGGGTCCTGTACCCCATGAGTCTCTTTCCACACCCCTAAAATGGATTTTTCTCACCTAGAGAGTGTTCATTAGCACAACCTATTAGTACTTGGGAGTTTCTTAAGTGAGCCTCTTTCCCTCTTGCCTTGGCATCTTCAGAAAACCTTAGGAGAAAGGGAGACCTGTTGGGGGTGCCAAGGGAGAGTGGGAGAGGACACTGGGTATGCATATGACGAAGACACGTTCTTTCCATGTATGGAGTCATCAGAGAATAAATAAAGGGTATTTTGTGGGTTTTTTTCTTTTCTTTTTTTTTTTTTTTTGAGAAACCCCATGAGATGCTATCCATTTTCTACTCCGAGGTGATTCCCAGAGGACCCATTCTGTTAGGCACCTCCTTAACACACATCACCCCAGCCTCCTCCCCAGCTCCCTGTTGCATGTTCCCAGCCTTCCTGGGGTCCATGCACCCTTCTTCATTGCCTATAGTGGCTTCTCTACATTGCTTCTACCCTGCAGGGCTGTGATGTGTATATGGGGCAGTCATTCTCCTCCCTGGGGCCCACATGCCAGGCTGGGGTGTGTGCTGGAGTTTCAGAGATCCTTTATCACTTGGGAGGAAAGGAAGAAGGCTGGGTCTCTTGAGCTTGAGAGCTGGGCTGCACAAGAAACCCCGTTCTGTTCCCGGGAGACGAGAGTGGCTTCTCCGCTGCCTCCGCCACAGAGCAGCTGCCCCCCCCCTTGTTAGTGTGAAGGAGCTTTGATGAGTATGAAGTGTAGGCCTAAGGTAACTATTCTCAGCCCCAGCTACACATTTAGAATCAGCAAGGAGGCTGCTTTTAAATGCCAGGGATGCTTCTAATCCGGAGATCCTGGCTCCGTTGGTTTGGAAAACTCTTGGATCCAGACATCACTCTCCTGGTGACTCCCCTGTGTTGTGCCAAGGCTTGATGTCCCTGTCAGGAGAGATTACAAGCTCGCTTTTGGAAAGGAAGAATGAGGAGTTCTTCCTCGCTTCCTGTCAGTGGGATGCCTGGGCGTGGAGTGGACTGCGGTTCGTGGTTGGGGCTTTTTCTCCGCCAGCTTCCCCAGCACCATGGTGGTTGGCTGCAGCTAGCAGCTTGAAGTCAGATTTTTTTTTTACCATATTAATTTCATTTATTTCTATCTGAATCAAAATACATGCAGTTACTTGTATTGATTCAATATCAAATATCATTAGACACTTGTATTTTCCTGTATTAAATGCCAATATAGTCACTTTGTTACTAAATATTTCATCAATTATTTTTATAACTAGTTCAAAGGCTTTTTACAACAATCATCAATTTTACCTGCAATTTGAAGACAGATTTTTATCAAGCAAAATTGGATTCCAGCTTGGACTTGGGTCTGGGTTCTGCCTGAGCTTGTGATACGGGAGAAATGAGTTCAGCCAACTGAACTTACAAATCCCCACCTGTAAACTGCGGTAACGCCGCAGGCTCTTGTGTTAAAAGATGCGCACACGGTGCTCAGTGCTTGGCACGGAGGCTGCTGAAGCCGTCCTGACCCTGTGCTGTTTTGCTGTTACATGTGAAGGAGTAAGGCAGCTGTGCTCTCCAACCTTTAGAGGTAGCCTTAGAAGAGAGGGTATTGGGGTCTCACAGTTCCTTTTGTACTGTTGAGGCACTCACAATTCAGAGACATTGAGGTCCTTACCCAGGGTCCCTTGGCCTGTCCGGGGTTTATTACTTTTTACCCCAGGGAACTTTACCAGCCCTTCCTTGAGTGCCAGGGAATGCCGCCAGGTGTGCTGCAGCGAACTTGAGGGTCGGGATAAGCTAAAAGTACCTGACACAGACTGGAAAGAAATGGGGAGCGTGTGGGCTGGCTGGGCAGTAGTCCTAGGAGCCAGGGGTGGGGCTGCCAGGACCTGGAGGCTGGGGTAGTGGCACCCAGAAGACTCAGTGTTCCAGTGACCTGTCTCTGAGACCTGGCTTCTAGGACTAGCTCTGCTTCTAGACTACTCTGTGATTTCAGTAGGTCACTTCTGCTATGTGGGGGTGGGGGTGGAGGGCTCCGTTTTTTTGCAAACATACTATGAGAATTGTATTGGATTATATCACTGTTCTCCAAGGTGTCCGCTGCAATCCATTTCAGGTTGTGACGTCAGCTTAGTGGGTTGTGATTGGCATATTTCTGTCAGGTGAAGTAAGATCAGAGTGCGTTATGGTATTCAGTTACAGATCAATGTATGAGCACACTAGTATATATTTCTTAATGCAGTCTGTATACTGAGATCTACTCAGCTAAATGACTTTCAGAATTTCCCTTCATTGAGGCTGCAGACCTGGCTCCGTAGATTTAGAGCACTTGTTCTTGCAGAGGACCCAGGGTCAGTTCCTCCAGCTCACATGATGTCCCAGTCATTCATAGCTCCAGTTCCCGGGGACCCAGTGACCTCTTCTGGTCTCTGAGGGTGCCAGGTGCACAAGTGGTATACAGGCACACACACTGGCAAACCACTCATACACATAAAAAAAAAAAAAAAAAGAAGTAAAATAAAATTTTCATTAACTCTAGAAATCTATAATAGAAAGATACCTCTTTGTCTAAAGAGGACATAACAGGGAGTTGAGTCCAGACAAGTGCGTGTGGGAGCCCAGCCCCATAACTGTCTGTCCTGCCACGTTAGCATCCTGCCAGCTCCCTTTCTCAGCCCGATGCTTAGCAACCAAGCCATTCTCACCTGTCTGCTGCCAGCAATTCCCTTAGAGCAAGGCTGATAAGGGTCGAGTCAGTTGATAGTAATCTTTCCACAGTCTGCCATCCTCTCCTGCTGCCCTGCCAAATGTGAGCCACAGAATAGATGGGCAAGGGATCTAATCATGGGGTCACGGGGTCAGACTAACTTGTAAATGGTAGTGAACCCCCCCAAAACAACAACTTAGAAAAATAAACAACTCAGAAGTTCATTTCCTCTTTCAGCAGCAGGTAGACCCAGGAAGGGGCAGGAACTACACACTTCTCAGTGGGCAGACTCTGCCCGGCCTCCCAGCTTACTATCCCTCGTGTATGGCCCTGTGTAACCTGAGACAGCTATTACAAGCCCTGTTCACCTCACTCTACACCACAGACAGCAGGGTGGAAGAAAGGGGGAGGAAAATAAGCCAAGCATATTTGCCAAGTACTGTTAAAGAGGTGTTGTAGCTGGGTGTGATGGCAATGGTGAGGTGATGTCACCTCAGTACTGGGAGACTGAGGCAGGGGGATCAAAAGTTCAGGTGCAATTGGGCGTATTCAAAGTGCTATGGATGTAGAATAGGGTCGTGCCTTCAAGGCCCTCCTGGGATCTATAGTGAGACTATCTCAGAACCCAATATCTTCTTTAAAAGAATTGAAGACAGAATTTCAAAGAAATATTTGCTTCATAATTAGCACTTTTCACGACAGCCAAAATGTAGAACCAACCCATGTCCATGAGCTGGGGAAAAGAGAAACAAAATGTGGTATGTTAATACAGAATGTGTTGTTAATACAGAATGTGTCAATACAGAATGTGGTAATACAGAATGTGGTAATACAGAATGTGTTGTTAATACAGAATGTGGTTCAGCCATAAGAGAATAAGCTGCCCATGCACCCTATGAATGAGCCTGCAAAGCATTGTAACAGGCAAGGGAAGGCAGACCTAAACCTGTCACGTACTGTGTGATTCCATTTATATCAGATGTCCAAAATAGACAAAACCCTAGAGGGGGAAACAGACTGGTGGTCAGGAGACAGCAGGGAGTGAGGAGAGACTATAACAGGCCACAGGCCGCTTTCGGAAGCTGGATAGAGTTCACACAACATACAGATATACTAAAGCCCACTAAAACATACCTTAAAATGCTTATCATGTTAGTTTTTATGTTATGTACATATTATTGCAATTAAAATATTTTTGGAAGACTCATTGGAACTTCTGGCCGACAAGCCACTGGCCAGACACGATTCGTGTCCATCTAGCTGCGGTGACCTGTGAAATGCATGGCCGGCCTATCAAGATAGGGGTTTTGTTATAGGAAAGGGGAGCGAGTGAACATTGGGATAGAAGTTAGCAGCTCCCCATCTGAATGCTGGTGACACTGATTTTTCGGGGTGGGGGGAGTTGAGACATCTTCATCCTGACACTGGAGCCAAGCCGTAACTCAGCCTAGTGCAGATTGGGGCACCAGGGGCTTTTGCTTGATTGGAGGCAGCTGCTTCCTCCTACCTTCCCTTCTTCATGAAGCTCGGAAGCTTGTGAGTTGTTTCTGGGGTCTTTTCCCTTTGTTTTCCAGTACTGGGGCTCAAACCCGGATGTGTGCGTTCTAGTCCAGCACCCTGAGCCGCACTCTACCGCCAGCCTTTCTTTTCCCTCCCGTGATTCTGAAGTGTCTGACTTGATGTGTCAGCCTCAGGCAAATGAGGCCCTCCCTTCATCTCTTCCTTCCACCCAGACTGGTGGAGAAAACAGCCCTGAGGCTAAAATATCTTCGTGAGCTTCCAACTCGAGGAGACCCTGAGATGGCTGACTCCGTCTCTCCCCTTTCTCTCCCTGCTCCTCTGGAAAAATAGACAAAGTGCTGTCGAGAGCAATGAGGTGGGCTTAGCCAAAGGCCCTTGGCATCCACGATTCAGAGGTTCATGGCTGGGACAAGGTCTGAGGGAGGCAGCTGTTGGGGGGGGGGCCCTTTTTGAGCACATAGCTTCCCCTGCAGCTCCCTCAGGGACAGAAAGGCCGAAGGCTCCTGTTCACTCAGCTCACCCTAAAGGTTGTCCTTGAAGAACAGGTTTCTTCCCCTGCAGGTACTTACTGTCACCTATGTGTTTGGGATACAATGTCAGGGTAGACAGTGCATCCTGAGGACCTCTAACCCGCCCCCCCCCAACACACACACACAGTTGCTTCTGGATTCTGAGTCTCACATGGGATCTATTTCCAATAGAAGAAGCGGGGGACACAGTGACAGAGTAGAGTCAGTAAGATCTGGTGGAGAGGAAACCCTGCTTCCTTCTAGGCTGCTTATGGTGCTTCCAGCTACCAAATGGACAGTATTTCCACACAAGCCAGTTCTTCAGAGCACCACCTAGATGCCCAATGGCTAGACTCAAGCTTAACACTGTTTGGAGTTAGCACAGACACTGTGGGTTAAGGACTCAGTTTCACAGGCCTGTGAATCCCACAGACTTCAGGAGAAAGACCACCTACCCAAATTATGGCCTAATAAAGAAAGCTTTATGCATGTATACATCAAAGCTGAGTCAGCGGCTGTCTCCCCATAAGGTGGGGTTCATGAGACCAGCCCCGAGCCAATTTCCCAAGCCCCCTTTCTAGGGCCTACCCGAAAGGTGGGAGATTTTGCAAATAAACGTGGTTCCACAGGAGAGACCAGGCAGTTAGGATTTTATGAAGCAGATAAGGGAATCTTTCTGGAGACCTTGTCGTAGAATACTTCATGGTTACAGCACGGGGTGCAGCCCAGCTCTGAAAAACAGAAACTTAACCTGGCTACAGACTCAAAATGTCTCCTAGGAACAAAATGGAGACTAGCTGGTTTCTCAGCCCCTACTACCTTGCTTTTGACCAACCAGCTATAAAATTGGGAGGGGGTTGTTCACTCATGATCAAAGATCTGCTGGAATATCTCAGAGAACTTGGGAAAACAGTGTGTTTTCTAGATTGCCTGTTTATTGTCAAAGGACACAACTTGGGACCAGGCAGATAGAGAGACGTGAAGGGCAGCGTATGTCCTCCTGCCCCAGCAGCTCCGACATTCTCCAGCATAAAAGCTTTCCGAGCTCTCTTTCCGATTTTATAAAGGCTTTGTTACAAAGGCGTGCTTGATTGATTACAGAGTTAATTAATGATTAATGGTGACTCTAGTCATCGATGATTGAATCAGTTTTCCTGCCCTGAAGATCAGTGTCACGGCACTGAAAGCTCTAGCCCTTGGACCACGTGGTTGGTTTCCTAGGCAACCAGCCACTATCCTGAAGCTCTTGGAAACTCCCAATCATCTTATTAGTTTAAAAAGACGTCCACCCTTTCCAGGATTCTAAATGTCTTATAAAGCCTATGCCGGGAAAAGGCAGAGACCAAATCTCCTTTCTTGACTGTGTCACACAGCACAGCCCGGGTGCTGCTGACTTCTAGGCGCAGGGTAAGATGCGTGTCTGCTGAACTTGTTTTCAATTGACAGGTTTCGTCAATAGTATACATCACGGGTTCTGTGTGCTGTCACCAGCTGACACACTTCATGCAGGTGACAAGCGTGAGTCCACCTGTCCTCCTTCCTTCAGCTCAGGGAAGCCTTCCAGTCTCACACACACACCCCTAGGGACCAGATACTTGGTGTCAAGACAGGCAGAGAGAATGACTCTCGTGACTGTACCCCACTCAGGGATGAAGTAACTATGACCAAGGCTTCCCCACATCTTGGCTCTTTCATCTGTAAAGCAGGTGACTCCGAATGCAACTCCCAGAATTAATGGGCTAAGGCATATAAAGACTTGGGATGATGACAAGCGCATCAAAGTCCAGTAAAACCTCAGCTAATGTTCTGGTCATCATCCCCACAGTCACACTGGGCCTGACCCATCTGCCGCTTCCCTGGTCCTTACAGCCTAGGAACCCTGGAGTTCAGTCTCGTCTTGACCTAGGAGGAATGAAAAAGACACAGCTACTGCACAGCACATAGCTGTTAGTAAAACAAAGAAGGGCGTAGACATGTTGGAGGGGAACAGATGCCAACCATAAATGTGGGTCTCCCCACCCTTCTGTCCTTGCCCCTGTCTTCAGCGAAGGGCCATCTGGAATATGCTTTCTGCTCCCAAACCGCTAATGGTTTAGCAGAGTGAGTCTTACTTTCTGGTCATGCATCATTTGGGGAATGAAGAAGCCCAGGGAGGCTCAAGAGGTCTGATCACCTATCCCATAAAGACCTTCTTTCCTTCTCTTTTCCTTTCTTTTCTTTTTTTAATTTTTGGGTTTTTGTTTGTTTGTTTTTGTTTTGTTTTTAGAGGCAGGATTCCTTTGTGTATGTAGCCTTGGCTGTCCTGGAACTTGTTCTGTAGACAGGCTGGCCTCAGGCTTGAAGCTCCACTTGCCTCTCCCTCCCTGGTGCTAGGATTAACGGTACCACCACCATCACCTGACAAAACCCTTCTTTCCTTTGAAACAAGACAAAAAGCAAAGCGCTACCATTTCTCCGCATCTGGGATGCTCAGAAGGTGGTGAGCAAAATTGCAGGAGGCAGGGTTTTTAAAAATCAGTCATCATTGCCAGAAACAGACCTAGTCCCTAGTCCATAGCTGTATAAAGCTCCATATATCTCAGCATCTGCCAGGCAGTGTCCTAGGTCTGACCTCTCTCCATCTGATACTATGTACAGGAATGTCCCTTAATTTGTGTAAAATGCTTTAGCTTATTCTTTCGATATATATCTGTTGGATGAATCAATGAATGAGAGAATATTTAGCATCCTGGTCCACTGGCAAGATCACAGTGTAAAACCTTTCTCTCTTACAGCAGTGTCTGTCTCACCGTCCCAGAGAAAGGGAGCCTCTACTTAAAGCTGCTTCAGCAGAAGCTCCTATCCCAGGCCCTCCACTCTCTCCTGCTGTCCTTCTCCCTTCAGGGCAGGACCTGCTCTAGACACACACTGGGCCTCACTTTCCTGAGCCTCTGGAGCCTGTTTATCTAGAATGCAACACGGCCTTTGGAAGCCGACAAAAATCCTCTCCTTTCTAGGTCTATATACATTGCATATACTTAACATAATGTCCTCTAGTCCTACTCAGGCTTGGCCCAGAGAATGAGATTTCATTTTTTTGTGTCTGAGTAACATTTCACTCTATGTATAGACAGCACATTTTCTTTATCCATTCATGAACTGATTTGTGTTTGGGTTGTTTTTATTTCTTGGCTACTGTGAACAATGCTGGAATAAGTTAGGCACGGTAGGGAAGGCCTGTGACCTCAGCCCCCAGAAAACTGAGATAGGAAGGTCATGAGTTTGAGATTAGCCTGGGATATATAGCGAGCTCCAAGCCTACAGAGCAAGATCCTGCCTCCTCCATCCCCCAAAATAAAATAAACTTGGAACTAGAGATTTCTTTTTACTTATTTCATTTCCTTTGATACATGCCCATGTGAGGACTGATCAATCATGGGGCAGTTCAATTTTTAGTTTGTTTTGAAGGACCTCCATACTGTTTTCCATGATGGCTGTGCTGTAATCATTTCCTTTTGGAGGGGTAGAGTTTTCAAAACAGGGTTTCTTTGGGCAGTGCTAGCTGTCCTGGAACTCACCCTGTAGACCAGGCTGACCTCATACTCAGAGATCAGCCTGCCTCTGCCTCCTAAGTGTTGAGATTAAAGGCGCGCACCACCAGCAGGACACAGGGCTCCTCTCCTATCCTCACACATCACTTCTCTTGGTAGTAACGATTCCTACTGGGGTAAGAGCATCTGTTTTGATTTACAGTTCCCTGGTGATTAGAGATGCTGAGGACGGTATACCTTCATGTACCTTTCTGACATTTTTATGTTTTCTTTTAAGGTCAAGCATTTTCAGGAAAGCTTTTTCTGACCTCTACAGACAAAAAAGCAAAATGCTCCTCTCTTGACTGCATCTTCCATGCACCTCTAGTTGAAAGAGATGGATTCTTCCCATGCCATCGTTCACTGCGTCTTTTTCTTGTCTCACTTCTTCACTACTGAAGACCTTTGAAAAGTCAAACTGCTTGTCACATTTTCTACTCCATTGTGTCTAACAGTGCTTTACAAATAATTGGTCACACACACACACACACATTGAATACTCCAAATTTACCTTGTTGTTTGGATTGCATTTTGAGCTGTATTTAAAACAGGATTGTTGGGCTTGTTTGGGTTTTTGTATTTATTTATTTTTGTTTTACATATGTGGATGTTTTGCTTGTGTACACGTCTTTGCAGCATATGTGTGCCCAGTGCCTGCAGAAGCCACAGAAAGGTGTAGGGCCCCCTGGAACTAGAATCACAGACAGTTCTTGGCCTTCATGTGGGTTCTGGGACTCAAATTTGAGTCCTCTGAAAGAACAGCCACGCTCTTAACCACTGAGACATCTCTCCAGGCCCCAAGACAGTTATTTTTGATGTGGACACCAGATGCTGGTGTTGGGATACCGTCCTCAATGCCCCCTTCCACATTTCTCAAGGTAGGCCTTTCCCTGAACCTTGAGATTGCTGTTTCATCTAGATTGCCTGGTAAGCAAGCCCTGGAGATCTGCCTGTTTCCATCCCTAGTGCTGAGGTTACAGCTGCACCGTTTCTGAGGGTGCTAAGGGTCTGGACCCAGGTCCTCACGCTTTCACAGCAAGGGCTTCACCCACCACACTGTCTTCTCAGTCTCTTCTGACACTCCTCTTCTAGCTGGTTGGGTGCTGTTTCCCTGAGTGCTCGGTTGCTCCTCAAGGTCTGATGACAAGGCACCAGGCAGATGGAGAGATGCTGAGCAGAAGGAATAGTGTGTGGAGTGGTCTGGAAAGGCCACGTGCTCGTGTGATCTTGGGTCCTGTGCACTGGAGTATTTGAATACAGAAAGGTTGGATGGGAACAAGCGGTGACCATCCTGCTAGGCAGAGTCGAAGTTTTTGTGCTTTAATGTGACTCCTTCTAGAAGCTCAGCTCTGCCCTGCCTCCTCACCCATGGCTGTCCCTTGGTATACTGCACACTGTGTAAGGACCCCTCAAGACTTCAGGTTCTGCTTTCTGTCTCATAGCTTTAGAAGTCCAAAATGTCAACTGGCAGATGCCTGTGAACCGGAGGGCACATCACACAGACAAGTACTCCAGCCGGGATTTCATTGTTCGGAGAGGACAGCCTTGGGAGATGGTAATATCCTGCAACCGAAGTCTCGAGTCCGGAGAAGATCTGAACTTTGTTGTTTCTACAGGTACCCGTTCTGTTTCTTCTGCACATGCGTACAGCTGAGTTGCCCTTGAGGGGTCATTGGGCTTTGGGTTATGTCACTGATTGGTTGACTTTGGTGGCTCTGTGTCTCTGAGCATGAGACTTGTCATCTTCAAATCAAGAAGGATGTGGCCTACATGTTCCCACAAGCCTTATGATGGGATACTTTCCTGGATGAAATCCTAGATCCGTGGTTCTCACCATTCCAAATGCTGCAACCCTAAAATACAGTTCTTCACGTTGTGGTGACCCTCAACCATAAAATTATTTTTTTTTACTTCATAACTATAATTTTGCTACTGGTATGGGTCATAATGTAAATCTCTGTGTTTTCTGATGGTCTTAGGTGACCCATGACCACAGAGTGAGAACCATTGGCCTAAAGGCGCTCACAGTGTCATCAGAGCCTGGTTTCTCCTCAGGGTCTACCCAGCACCCTCTGGTCTCCTTCATTTTCTATTTCCTTGACAGGTCCCCAACCCTCAGAGTCAGCCAGGACAAAGGCTGTGTTTTCCATCTCTGGGAGAAGTACAGGTGGCTGGAGTGCAGCCCTCAAAGCCAACAACAACAATAATCTGACCATTGTTGTCGCCAGTCCTGCCAATGCACCCATCGGGTGGTACACAATGAATGTTGAGATCTCCTCCCAGGGCAGGGTCTCCTCTCAGAAACTCGGAATGTTTATACTGCTCTTCAACCCATGGCTGCAAGGTAGGTCTCTGACCACAGCATCCCCCCCCCCCCCACCTCCACGGCCCTGATGGAAGCAATGAGTGTGGAAAATAAGGATGGCTGAGATGCGCTCCTTACAGGCCTAGACCTGATTGTAGGAAGTTTATGGGCTGGAGGAGGAGTAGAAAAGCTAACCCAGCCATGTGATTCTAGGCAATTGCACCATCTCATCCTCAAATTTGTTCCCACTGAGTGTACATCAGGCTCCCATAGGAATTGTATGAGCTTTTATATACACGTTATATATAACCTGATAAATTATAAGAGATAATGACTACAGTAAAATTCTGCCATGAGGCAGTACCCTAGTACCTTTCTATCTAAAGGAGCAATCTCATTCTTGGGTCCAAGTTTTAGGCTTTTATTCTAGCTTAGCTTCTCTTTCCAGCATGAGCCTCCACAGTGAGAGCTGCAAGCATCATAGCTCAAGACTTCATTCTTCAGTCAGATCTCAGGATATGTTGGGGGAGGGGAGTGCAGGCTTTTAATCCTAGGACTCAGGAAGCAGAGGCAGGTGGATCTCTGTGAGTGCGAGGCCAGCCTGATCTAAAGAGCTGTTTCTAGTACAGCAAGGGCTGTTACACAGAGAAACACTGTCTTGGGAGAAAAAAAAAGAAGAAAAGGAAATTAGTCAGACTGTGGTATGGGCCCAAGTGACTCTTGCTCTAACCCAACACCAGTCTTCAGGAGTGGGAAGAAAGCTTATTTCATTGGTTCACTAAAGGATCTATTTTTGTTTCTGTTTTTTTTTCCCGTGTGTGTGTGTGTGTGTGTGTGTGTGAACAGCGGATGATGTTTTCATGAGTAACTCCGCCGAAAGACAAGAGTATGTTGAGGAAGACTCTGGCATCATCTACGTGGGTAGCACAAACCGAATTGGCATGGTTGGCTGGAACTTTGGACAGGTAAAAGGACCATAAAAGGGCTAGGGTTATGTCCCTAACACAAGATGCTCAGGGCTTCTAGCAGATTTGCTCACTTTCCTGCCTTTCATTTCCTGTTCGTTCATTTGGAACACATTTGTTGACTGTCTACTCCGCTCTAGACCCTAAGCTGAACCCTAAGGATACAGATGAATAAATTTTCTGCTTCAAGTGAGTCAGAGTCTAGTAGGCGAGATGGACTCATTACTGAATTGATGAGGTGAAATATTTCTGATGCCTGACACACAAATAAATAACAGGCCCAGAAAAGAATCTCAGGACAATAATGCAGCTTCTGGCTTTCACGTCACATGAAAACTTGGTAAAGCTTCATCGCTGTGTGGCTTTGGCCTTTCAAAGTCATAGCTTTTGTGTCCTTGCCACCTAAGTTCAGCAAGTTCCCGGGTTTTCTCAGCTTAGAAAATGTTTAGGTGTGTTTTTTCACTTTTAGTTTTTCCGGGTGGTAAGCAAAGTAATTAGAATGAAGGACCTTGGGCAGCCAGGCTACCTAGATGCCCAGAAGTTGATGGGAGGTGCACTCCTGCCGACTCCAAGTTCTATTATGGAGCCAACTCCAGCAACTTTCTAAGTTGAGTGTATGTGTTGACTTGGTTAAAAGGAAGAAGATGAGGAGGATAAGAGTAAATAGTACACCCAAGGGTGGGAGCGGGGCTCTCTTGGTGGGGTGGCTTGTGAAAGTCTTTCTAAGAAGGGTCTATTGAACCTGGCGAGGTAAGGAAGTCTGCTAGTTGTCTTGGAGAACATTCCGAGAAGAAGGAGAAACAAATGCAGAGACTTAAGGCAACAAGAGCTAGCATGTGAAACAATCCCGTGAGTGTCTTACTTTGTAAAAAATAGCTTTAGCTATGTCTTCCGCCACACATTTTATCTGTAGACCTAGTTTGCCAGGAATCTAAGTGACACACTCACGATAACAGTCAGAGCCACAAAGGAACCTTGAGATGCATTTTGCTTGATCCATCATTAAATAGATGGAAAAACCAAGGCTGGAAAGGCTGACTTGTTCTTGAGTTCATGACAAGCTAAGAATGAACGGTTCCCTGTTGTCTCCCATTTACGTTAGTGGGGTGGGTTCTGGCTCATGTAGAGTGAGGGGCCTGGTGAGCTTGCTAGGGAAAGGCTGGGTGCATTGGCTCTTCCTCAGCAGCTGTTATCTCTGAAGGCCACCGAGTAAAAGGGCCAAAGGGGCCCTGTGGTCTTCACCATTGTGCTACTTGTTCCCTTAACTAACAACAACGACAACAAAATGGGTCGTTTCTCCCCTCTTACCATGTGGTCCCATTATGAACAGTTTGAAGAAGACATTCTGAGCATCAGCCTCTCCATTTTGGATAGGAGTCTGAATTTCCGTCGTGACCCTGTTACTGATGTGGCCCGCAGAAATGATCCCAAATATGTTTGCCGGGTGCTGAGTGCCATGGTAAGTAAGAGGAAATGGTAGTAAGTATTGCTTACCAGGCTACCATGTGACCGCACATCAGACCCATGTACTCCATACCTCACGTGAGCCTTGCCAAAGGCGTTTGGCAGCTGTGACCCTGCCCGTTTTGCCAATAGAGACCATGGAACTCCTGTAAGTTTGGTAACTGAGAAGCAATGACAGAGCCAGACCCAAGCATGGCTAGTTTCAAAGCTCTTTCTGCCATATGGCCAGGCCTGTTTTAGATGGGATGGGAACACAACCTTCAGTTGTTCACCTGGATGTGATGAAAAGCTAAGCCTCTGCTCCATCACGAGGCCTCCTGGGAAGGGAAGCATGTACCCACTGAGACAGGAATGTCCACCTCCTTGGCAGCATGGAACCCTCCAGTGTCACAACAGGAAGAGAGCGGATTGTCCTACTCACTATCTAGACAGAGAGAGGGGCTCAGTAGGCTAATGTGACCTTTTCATGGTGTGCCCTGTGAGTCAAGCAAGGTTTTGAGTTGTTGGCTCAGGGATTCTTTCCAGTCTCATGGACCCATACATGAGAAACCTATCCCACTATAGTACACAAGCATGCACACACACACACACACACACACACACCACAATCCTGGAAGAATCCATGGTTCTGTACTCAGTGTACACAGGATGTCTCCATCAAAAAGTGACCAGAGGATCTACCTGCTTAGAAATGAAAAGCTCACTGGATGTGATGGCCCTTGGGAGCCTGAGGAAGCCCGAGGATCAGGCGTTCCCAGTCATCCCGAGCTTCACAGTGGGGCCCTGTCTCCAAAGAAGGTTCACAATCAAAGTCAGTTCTTTCACTCTTACTTTCTTGAACTAAATAATAATCCAGAAATACCTTTAGTGTCTTTTTATGTTGGCGCATGGTTTAGGCACATCTTGGACTGTTCCCAAGCTGCCCAGTTACTTTGTTAGAAATCTGAACACGCTTTGGGTGGCATGGGCTGATGCCTTAGCTTAATTGGGGAGGACTTCTCAAAACAATGGGATCTAGAACAAAGGCTTACAGAAAAGAAGAGAGGCGGACCCAGAGATGCTTAGAACCAGATCTGTAAGAGCCAGGATAGCCAGGGCAGAGAATGGACTACAGGGGACTGAGCAGAACCTCATAAAGCAAGGAGCTTGGATAAAGGGGTAGTCAATGAAGACAGATTAAGTAAAACTCACGTTCAGGGTCACTCAAGAAGCCAAGTTTCCTGCCAGCAAAGAGAGTACATGAGTCCGACCTGGAAGGCAGCCGGCTCCCTCAGCTGCTGACTCACTCCCAGCCTGGGGCCAACCCACTCTATCTCAGAGCTGATTTCCTCAGACGTGCCTCCCTGATGCTCTCTCCAGACCCTCCTGTTGGGCTGGGTCAGGGCAGGAACTAATTATGGCTTATGCAGAGCTTTGAAGTGCTGGGCTTTGAGCCAGCAGGGACCTACCCTGAAGCACCTGTGACCCAGGAGCCTGTGAGCTGCCGCTCTTCCACGTTCAGGGCCACCCTAGCTGGCATGGCATCACTAGAAGTGAGACAGAGCTCACCTCTGCGCTGGGGCTTCGGGAAGGCTGGTGGCTTGTCCTGGTTTTCCTGTGTCTGCTGTCCACTCTTGTAAGCCTGGTACACCCACGTGCTCCAAAGAGAAGGGGCGGATTCGATGGGCTGAGAAATCTATGAGGTCTCAGTCTAGCCTCTCACTGTAAGGTTGAGATAAAGGGTAGAGTTTAATGGAGTCTGAAAACGGGACAGCTGGGAAGGTCCCTCTGGGGCTTCTAGTTTTCACTTCCCCTGTACTGGAATGGGAAGGCCTAGTGGTCAGGGAGACAAACTGACTCCCAAGATCACCAAGGAAACAAGCCACAGGTAGTACTTCTGAACTCTCCCTCCTCTCTCACCTAGAGAGATGAGAATATCTAAAGAGGCATGTGAGTCTGTACTGCATGCACTGGGGATCAAACCCAGGGCTGCACACAGGCTAGGCAAATACTCTACTATTGAGTTACCACAGGCTAGACAAGTACCCTACTGCTGAGTTACCACAGGCTAGACAAGTACCCTACTACTGAACTACATCCCCAACTCTCTTTTGTAATTTTTATTATGAAGAAATCCAGGCCTATAGAAAAGTAGAGAAGAACACACAAGTGCCTCCACATCTGCTGTTCACCGAAGGCTCGTCTCACTTCCTCTCTGACCCATTCCCCACAGACGACTTGATGGATCCAGCATCCCATCCTTCAAGATGGTTCCATCTATAAGAATTTCATGTTTATCTCTGAAAGAAATGGAAAAGGGGATGAGGTCCCCTGAGTCCTCGCCCAGGGTCCTATCACAGTTGTGTCCCTTACACAAGCACCAAGCTTAAGCTGAGTGACTCAATGAACTAATTAATGAATGAACGAAGAAGAAAGTAACAGCAATATTCTGTCTTTATTTTTTTCTAAGAAGTTATATGTTAAAGTTCTAAAGTAATTTCGGGTTCATACACACACACACACAGAGAGAGAGAGAGAGAGAGAGAGAGAGAGAGAGAGAGAGAGAGACTTCAAACCACAGGCACCACACACACACCCCAGAAGACAGCCATTGTCTCCTGCAAACAGGACTTCTGGGCCCAGTCTTGCTGCTGACAAACTCTGGAGTCCCCTACTTCTGTATCGTCCTGCAGTATAGAATTGATGTCTTTCAAGAGCAATCAAACATGACCCATTAAACTAAGTACTTCTAAATTCATAAGCTCTACTCCCCCTGAGAGATTTGTTACAGTTTTCGTGACAGAAAAGTGCACTAAAGACCCCATGGCGTCCCCATCTCCCACCCAGCGTTCTGAATCCTGGAAGTCACTCCTATGGGAAAGACATGGTATTGAATCACTTGGATGTGGGTGTGTTTCTACACAGATCAATAGCAATGATGACAACGGTGTTCTTGCTGGGAACTGGAGTGGCAATTATGCCGGTGGCCTGGACCCCAGGACCTGGAATGGCAGTGTGGAGATCCTCAAGAACTGGAAAAAATCTGGCTACAGACCAGTCCAATATGGCCAGTGCTGGGTCTTTGCTGGGACCCTCAACACAGGTATGTGGGTGGGGTGTGGCTTTTATGGATGGTAACGGGGCACGTTAACATACCATCTTCACCACGGCCAGCATCTTCACACTGACCTTGGTTTGCAGTGCTGCGGTGCTTGGGGGTTCCCTCTCGGGTGATCACCAACTTCAACTCAGCTCATGACACAGATCGCAACCTCAGTGTGGATGTGTACTATGACGCCATGGGAAATCCCCTGGAGAAAGGCAGCGACAGTGTGTGGTAAGCCACCAATCACCATTTCCCTGGGCATAGAGCACCAAGTTTGAGCAACCCCCCTCCCCAACCTTCTCCACCTTGCCCCGGAGCCCAGCTCCACGCTGGGACTGGAAGGGAAGTGACTGTGAGCCAGGCATGGTTGAGAGCAGAAATGTGCCTGGTGCTAATCATGTCCCTCACGGGACCTGCAGTGCAGCCCGTGGAAAGGTCTGATGCCAGTAGAAGACAGAGCCAGAAACTCCAGACCGTCCTGGGTTTGTAGCATCCATTAGTCCTGGTCCCATTTTAGAAGTTAAAATCTTGTAGCTACTGATTTTCCTACAACAGCAACAAAACACCAATTTACCTCAATTCAAACAACCAGATGACTTAAGGTGACTTAAGAATATTTTTTTCCTTCTCCAGGGGTCACTTTGTCTTGTTGTTGTTGTTAGAGCTATTTGTTCCTTGTATTTCCTTTTGTTTTGAGACAGAGAATGACTTCGTAGGCCAGGATAACCTCAACTCAGGATCTTCCTGCCTCAGCTCCTGAGTGCCAAGATTCCAGGTGTGCACCATGCACAGCTTATCTTCTTAAACACGGCAAAAACAAAGCAACACATTTTCTCATAGCTTATGTATATTAACTATGCATCTTAGTTGACAGAATGAAGACATTTTATTCTGGGTTGCAGGTGAAAATAAGAAAGCTTATATGTTTAGGTATCATATATTTCTAATTATAAATAGGGCATTGGCACATGTAGCCATATGCACACAGATATATAATTTATAATAGATGCCGACTAGAAGAAGGTTATATAAAACTTAGAAATGTATAACTACTTATAGCAATGTGTGTAACTTATAGCAATGTGTGTACAATATATGCGTATTATTACAACCATTTAAGGTTATACCATACGATAGGTTATTATCAGTTGTTCTCAGTTGAAAATGGTGTATATGCATAGATGACTGCGAGTCTCTACAGCCCCACCCTCGTAGTCAAGAATCCTTTGCTTGAATCGGTTTCAAAGGACACATATGCACAGCTGCTCACGAGGGTCCACGTGGCTTGGTGAATTTTAGAGCTGGTATCATTCATGTTCAACTTTGAGATTGTTTATATAACATATTATTATTTCTGGAATAAGAAGGTCCAACTTTTCTGAGCTGTTTTTTTTGTCTGATAGAATAAAATAAAGTGAAAATAGAAAAAGTGGGGAAAGCTGTTAATGCAAATAAATAACCCCGTGTCATCAACTGAACTAACAGAAACATCCCCTCCGCCCTACAGGAAAGTGAGCTCGCATAATCCACCCACAGTCACATGGCTTGAGGACGTTTCCCAGGGGATGGTGTTAGGATGTTCCCCCTTGCTTTGCAGATATACAGCCTTCTCTCTAGAGATGTCAATACTTAGAACAAGGGGTTTGTTTTCCAGCTTCACACAAATGAGTATTTTTTTTCTTCTTCCTTAGTTTTGTTTTGTTATTGTGTCTGAAATCTTCTCACAGTCAGTTCCGAATATTGGGGGAACAGCACTCCACTATAGGAGGAAGACAACTGGCTAACCAAGGGCAGCCTGACTCAGCTTTGGGGGAAGGTCCCTTCTGTTTAGCCCATCCATGATGACCTTGCACACCAGGAACTGCAAGGAGATCAGATAGCTTAAGCCCGGGTTTCTCTACTGAAAGAATTCACAGCAGTGTTCGGGACAAGGGACTGGGGCTACTTAGCAAGGTAGCATAGCGTGTGATGTCCAGGCCAGTGATTCAGAGTAAGCCCTGTGAGAACCCAGGGAAGGAATTCTCTGGAGAACCTTCAACAAAACAGAAAGGTGGGACTTTTAAATTGCATTTATTTTCTTGCCAGCTTAGCAATTTATTCGAAATATAATCACCTGTAAGACAAATAGGGCCTGATGGAGACAGACCTGGGTAGCCCCACTGTCATTTTAGAATCTGGCAGTTCCTGTGGGTCCTGTCCCCGCACTCTCCTTCTCCTTTGATGGATCCCCTCTTAGAAGGCAAGGGGAATGGCATCCTCTCCCCACCCCACTCCCTAACAGCTGGGTGTGGAGAACCAGGCCTGGATGGTGTCAGAGCCCTGAGTCTTGTTTGCAGCTCTGCTACCCACCTGCTATAGACGTGTGCAAGCCTCCTAGTCCTTCTCTTCCCACGTTTCTCCTCTAGGGAAGCATAAGAGCTGGTCTAGGACTCGATTAACATCCAGACCTCTTGCAAGCTCTTCTGAGTGGCAACCGCATTGTTATTCTGAGACCATGTGTCTGGTATGAGATCTACCTGCTCCCTCCAGAGACCCTCACATCAGTATACCAACAAGGGCAGAGTTACTTCCCTGTTATAATAAGCACTGTTTAATTTTAGGCAGAAAGTCTTGGGTCTAAATCTTTGTATCATGAATATTGGAAGCTTTCAACTCCTATCCACATGAGCCTAAAGTTATGGAAAGTGAGGATCAATTTGAGTTGCTTAGCAACAGTAACGTCAGTCAATACACGGTGGCATGCCAACGAGTGTGCTCAGTGCTAACGTTTACACTTCACAAATCATGAGATACGTGTTATTATTTTATTATTTTAAGGACCAACTTACAGTTGAGGGGCTGAGGCACAGAAGGGTTGAATACTTTTCCCAAAAGACATAACTAGATGGTAGAGATGGAATTTGAACTCAGACAGGTTTTAAAACTACAAAGCACCAGAGAACATTGTTGCTATTATCCCTGACTAAAGCCTCCTAAACCCAACACTCCTATCCTGGTATTTTCCAAAGAGGGGCAGCCACCATGGTGT
This sequence comes from Chionomys nivalis, assembly GCF_950005125.1. Lineage (NCBI taxonomy): Eukaryota > Metazoa > Chordata > Mammalia > Rodentia > Cricetidae > Chionomys > Chionomys nivalis. Next base: position 44,951,157 of record NC_080094.1, on the reverse strand, counting down.
GGTGGGTAGGATCTGCTTAGGCTGGATGCTGTCTGACCCACTTGGATGGAAGAGATGGCTTCCTTGGCTCACATTAAACAGTAAGTGGCACTTCCTAATAAGACCAAACATGTCCAGGGCTGCCACAAAGAAAAATGGCTTGCCCAAAGCCACACTGTAAATTTGTGACTAAGATAGAAATAGATTATAATAGGTCTCTACTTCCAGAAAGCACATTAGGTCTAGAATCTGAGGGAGGGTCCTGGTCATCTTACAGAGGGGAGACAACCAGCTCTCTGTGAATGAATGATTTCCACACTCACGGACTCAAGCGACTGTGAACCGGAAGTATAGTTCGGCCTTTGGTGATTTTGTCTGTCTGAACACAATAGGCCTTTCCTTTCCATTATTTTCTAAACAATATTATATAATTGTTACCACATTTATATTATATTAGGCATTATAAGTCATCTAGGGATTATGTCAAGAATATGATGTTACACATAGATTATGTTGAATGTTATGTCTCTTTACGGAAGGGATTTGAGCACCACAGAATTTGGTACCCGAGAGAATCCTGGAACCAGCCCCTTATGGCCTGTAACTTCTCTAAAGATGGGCAGCTAGAGACAGATACTCGCACTATCTGCAAGTTGCTTAATTACTTGTTGCTGTTTCTATTGTCTGGTTTTTTTTTTAAAAAAACAAAACAAAAAAAAAACTTAGTTTCCCACCTATAAATTGAAGGACTGGGTCAGGAATCCTCTGCAATTTTTTCCGGGGCTTCCTTTTAATCCCACACCCAGCCTTCTATGGAGCACACCCTTTCCCCACTGGTGCTGCTGGGACTCCTCCTTGGTGAAGACTAGCCAATCTTATGAACCATTTGAAAATGGACTTTCTGGGTCTTTTATGACTTTGTTTCTCTAGTTACAGGAATTTTCAAAACCTAAGAGAAGCAAAACTCATCTATGACCATATTGCTCACACATTTTAACATTTGATAGTTTCCTATCCATCCCTTAGTGTCCTTTTATTGATTATACAATTAAGGTAATACATTTTGCAAAGTTCAAGATAGAACATGTGATCGATGCTGTCTGTTACTTCTCATATTTGGGAGCCAGTCTCTTCATGACCTCAGTCATAGGATTTGTTTGTTTTTAGGATAGGTACTTAGCCTAGACTCTTTAATTTGTTTATACTTATTATTTATCTAAACAGCCTGTGTCTATGTATGTATGTATGTATGTATGTATGTATGTATGTATGTTTATATGTGAGGGCATATGTGTGCCACAGTGAGCCTGTGAACATCAAAGGACAACCTGTGGGAATCAGACTTTTCACCATGTGGCTTCCAGGGATGGAACTCTGGTCATCAGGCTTGGCAGAAATCACCTTCGCCCACTGAGTCATCTCTCCAGCCCTGAGCCCGGGATCTTGCCCATGCTAGGCAAGCACTCTACCACTGAGCTCCATCCCCAGTTAATCATATAGTTTTGAGCTAATAGTATATTATAAGCATACTCTCCTGCCATTGAATATCCTCCAAAATGAAATTATTTTAAGTGTAATATAACCCATCATATATTTAAACCATTTCACTTTCCCTACTAACATTATGATATTTCCATTTTCTCTCCCTTATATTTGAATTGAAATTCACTCCATGTAAGATGCTGGATCACTTCTCTTGGTGTCATAGTTTATAAATTGTCAAAAAGGGATGGTAATTATTTCCATTTTATAGAGTCACAGATTAAAGGAGTTTGTGCAGAGGCAGGGCTGTATATCAATGGTAGAGTGCTCACCTAACATACACAAGGTCCTGGGTTTGATCCCTACCACCACACACAAAAAGAGTAAATATACTGAAGGCAGTTAGAGGACCAAATGTTCTGTGTTCACGCTGTTCTGGCTTTTGTCGTTTTTATAGTATACATAATCTTTTAAATATTCATCTGTTTTCTAGTCATGCAAGTAATGAACAATTTTCCTGATTAAAAAATGAAACACTACAAAAATAATGTAAAATTTGTTTTATATGTATTGTATATATCATAAACTGCTAATTTAATTGAATCATTAGAGACTAACTCGGTTCAATCTTTTCCAATGATGGAGCCCAAACCTAGACCCCAAGCTTCTGAGGCAAGTGCTCTACCTCTGAGCTAAGTTCCTAACTCCTCTACAATTGTTTGTAGTGATTTTATTATTACCCTGTGTGTGTTCACGAGGAGTGGGGTGGGTGGGACTGAGCATACGTGTAGGACAGTGACATGGAGCTGACTCTTTCTCCTTCCACCTTTACACTCTTCCAAAGATCCGATTCGGGTTGGCAGCGTTGCGCGGCAAATACCTTTGCCCACTGAGACACCTCGCCAGCCCCAAGGAATTTTAACTGAAAAGGATTCATACACACACGTGTACCTGTGGAGATGTGTACACTGTTTCCTAACCTGATTTTTAATTAGGTTTCTGCTTTCATTTTAGAACATCTAATTGCCAGCTGATTTGTTTGTTTGTTCGGTTGGTTGATTTTGTTTGGTTTGGCTGAATTGGGATTTCTTGAGGGGGTTGTTTGTGGTTGTTTTTTGTGGGGTCCGTTTTGGTTTTGAGCTGTGTGTCGCTACATAGCCCAGTCTGGCCTGGAGTTTACAGTCTCCTGATTTGGCCTCTCGGGATTACAGTGCGCACCACGCACACACAGCTTGTGTTTGTTTTTCTTACTTTATGTGGTACTTTAGAGAACCCCTCCTTGTTAAATGCTAGCTTCATTTTGCTTGTCATTTATTTTACAGCTGTGTGATATTCCACTTATAGCTGTGCAACAGTTTTTTCTGGTTATTCTTTTATTGGCCAGTTTTCCCTCCGGCATTCTTGCTCTCACGAGCAACACTGGACTGGAGTTCTCTAACCTAGATGACTGTGCATATTCATAAAAATTCTCCCTGGAGAAATCCCTCATGGTGGAAATAAATACTGGCTTAGTGAATATGCAAATTTTTTTAGAGATCTTTATACTCATTGCCAAATTGCCCTCTGCAAAGGTCATAGCAATTTAAATCCTCAGTAGTATGCAGTAACCCTTGCTTTCTTAACTGAAAGTGCACAAGGCCCCCAGCCTAGACTTTACCTCTGCTAGGCTAGAAGGTAGAATCTGCATGGCTGTCGCGGTTTCTCTTTGTCATTTTAATCTTCTTTTAATATCAGTGAGGTTAAAACTGTTGTCATACACCCAGTCATCATTTATACTGCTTATTAAAACCATCTTTATTGGCATGTTTTTCTTTTATTTTTGTTTTTATTAATATGTAAGTCTCTGGCAACTATGTTGTGCCTGTTTCTCTACTTTATTGGGGTTTTTTTGGTCTTTTTTCCCTCTCCCATTTCCAGACTAGATAATCCAAGTGATCTGCAGATCTCTCTTCGAGTGTGTTTATCCTTCCCCTGTTACAGCTCTTCCCCTAATAAACTCCCCCAGTCTATTATTCAATTTCAGATATCTGGGAGGTTGCACTTAAAAGTTTCCATTTGGTTCTTCAAAAATATTTCTATCTATCCACCAGAAGTTCCTCTTTTCGTTCTCTGTGGATCTATTTCCCTTTTCGTCATTGATTCTGGCACGGTAGCTGCTGTGAGGGCCTTGCCTGACAACTCCAACACGTGACCGTTTTCTCTCTTGAGGCCAAACTAATGTAATCGCTGGTCCTTTGTATGTTGCGTTACCTTGGTTTACCCTAGGTGGGACAAACGATCATATTCCTTTGCTGTGTAGCAGCAAGATCCTTGGGAGACCCAGATCTGAAACCCCCAGTATAGTGGAGGCAGCTCAGTTCCGTCATTTTCGCTGGGCTACTTGGTCTGCCTCGTGAATACAAGGTTCACCCAGACATGTGAGCAGCTTATAGGTGAATTTGGGGTCCTTTTCCTTGAATCTTACTTTTCAGAGCAGACCCCTCACTTCCCTCCGTTGACTCGAGCTGTGGCTCCCGTGTCTCGGAACCTCAGTTCACAGTCCTCGATGATTTCCGGGAGAGGATGCCCAACAAGGCCAGCAGGATCTCTGGCACAGCGTCCTGCCCTTCCGGGAGGAACTGGGAGCTGCATTGTTTGGTGGGAGATGTATTGTTGCCACTCACTAGTTACATGGGCTTCTGTCTGCAGGAATTTCCATGTCTGGAATGAAGGCTGGTTCGTGCGGACCGACCTAGGCCCCTCGTACAATGGATGGCAGGTGCTGGATGCCACCCCGCAGGAGAGAAGCCAAGGTAATCTCGCCGGAGCCGCCGGAGCTTGGCTCTGTTATTTACAGGAAGGAGTAACCCAAAGCCCTCTCTAGCTCCCCAATGCACAGTGGGATGAAGGCTTTTTTTTTTTTTTAACTTATGTTGTATTGCCCGTGCTGCTGTTTAAATGGACACCCTTCTCTGCGGCTCCTCCACTGAAGAGCCCTGGCTTATGGCAGCAACAGGGAAAAGATACCTGCTTTGCCAATAATTACTTCCTACCACTGCCACTGAAAGCATGGTCCTCCCAGGGCAGAGGCCCTGCGGATTCAGTCCTGTTATCCTTTCTGGGACAGGCCCGCCCAAGGCAATAGTTGCTGCTTCTGCTCCTGTATGCCTTCTGGCAGGCTAGCCTCCCCTTTGGACCCTGTGCCTTGTCCCTCCCAAGGGCCCATGCACTCACTTTCACCTCTTACCTCCTCTCCCACCAAAGATGGGTCTTAGGCTCTCTGGAGTTTTTCATCTTCTGCCTCTAACCTCTAGAGAAGCCTATCTTGACTGTTAATTTCATTTTTAGTTGTTCCTTTCAAACAATAAAAATGTATAAATTAATATATACTGTGTATATAAATAATATACATAAATAATTGAAAGTATCAGAGCAGCTCAGAAGTTACAAAAACTTAGAATAAAAATTCAGTCTTATTGTCACGCGAATGTCCCTGCCCTGACCTTGCTAACAGACACCCTTTTGTAAACTTGGGGCTAGAGGGGAACCTTTTGAATATTTTCTAGCTACTACTTTTTAGACTTTTCAGTGCAACTTGTGAGAGGTTATAAAATCAAGTTAATGAATTGTAACCATGCCAAGAAGTAAAAACAAAACGGAATAGAAAACAGAATAAAGTATCAGAACCAAGACTAACTACTGACCCACTAATGTCTTGAGTGTGCCAAGATATCAAATTTACTTTCTGTGATTTATGGTTTAAAAAAATCTGGGTCACTCTTTCCCCCGAGTATAAAAAATTATGTGTGTATCTTTTTGTTAGTTTTATAAACATATGGATGTGTGTGTGTGTGTTTGTGTGTGTGTGTCCAAACAATCTACCTGTGCTGAATACTGGAAGAGAAAATGAAGGTTGGGGTTAGGACGCAGAGGAGCGAGGAACTCCATGCACTAGATGTTCAGGAAAGACTTCTAGAAATGGGAGGTCAGTGCCTCTTTGGCCACGGTGAGTTCAGAGGCACAAAGGCACCGCTTCACAGCAAGACCAGACTGGCATCAGAGCACCAGCCCAAGTGACACACATGTAGGACAGACAGATCGGCCTGTCTTAAGTGGAGCTGGACCTGGGACTTGGTACAGAGTGATGGTGGTGGGTAGCTGTTCTATGTCATACCAGTGGGTCACGGTCTGGGTTGCAATTTGGCTGAGGGAAAGGCGGAGGGCTGACATGCTGGCAGAAGGCCCTCAGCAGCAATGCCTAGGCAGGCTGGAAGTGGATGAGCTTAACCATGGTTTGCACGCATCCAAACTCTGCGTCTTGGCCGCCAGGTGTGTTCCAGTGTGGTCCCGCTTCCGTTAACGGAATACGTGATGGTGATATAAACCTGAATTTTGACATGGTCTTCATCTTCGCGGAGGTCAATGCCGATCGCATCACTTGGATCTACAATAGTAGCAATGGCAGCCAGAAGCAGAATTCTCTGGACACTTACTCCATTGGCAAATACATCAGCACCAAGGCTGTGGGCAGCAACTCTCGCTTGGATGTCACAGACAAGTATAAGTATCCAGAAGGTAAGATTGGTGCTGACAGAGTGATGTCACAAGGGACTTAGTGATGGGCGGACAGCTCTGGGAATGACAGGACAAAAGTCCTTTGCCCGACACCTCTACAGTTCGGTCTGTTCTGTGCAGATGGTAGGGTGTGTGTCTCTACCATCGAGTGCTCAACTGCTTTTTCCAGTGGGGACAGAAACATCAAGAACAGTTAAAACACAAGCTACATAGCCACAGAGCACAGACAGCTGTCAGCCCAGCCCACCTCCAGAGGTGATCCTTTCTCAATTGCACAACTGAACTAATGTCACTATGATTGAACATCACAGGGAGAGGCGTGGTTCTCAGAGCTTTGGGACACATTTTTCTATCAGTCCATTTTGCCTCCCAGAACATAAACAGAAAATGCCATTTCGACAAAAAAAAATAGACAAAGAAATTCAGGAATGTGGGCTTATGCCATATACATTCGTAGTTCCCATCCCCTAAGAAGCCCAGAGGTATGGTCACCTGAAGAGGCAAATGCCGGGGTCTCTGAAATCTCCATCCTCTCTACTGCTGCTGGCATCCTACAGTCGCCCTGGAAGGCCATGTGCTGTGAAGCTGCCTTATCTCTATGAGAGTTGCTTTGGGAACCCAGAGCACCATAGTTCTCAATGATGGCAGGAGATCTCCATTTGAAGGTGGAGTTCGACTTTAGAAATAGCCCAGGGGCATTTGGCAGTGGCTCTAGCAGGCCACAGGTGCTCTTCAGTGGGTTGATACTTCACTCTTCCCAAAAGACCTGGAAGTAGTTGACTCACTTGATCCGCAAAGTCAATTTCTAGGAAGGGAGCAAAAAAGCACCCTTCTAAATGTGCCCGTAGTGCCCCTAAAATCAGACGAAATCTCTGACAACTACTGGCTGGTGCTGTTGACTGGAGTTTACAGAAGGAGAAAACCAGCTCCAGGAGGTGGAGTCTGGCTCCAAGGACAGGGGCATCCACACCAGGTACCAGTGGATGGACATTTTGCAGGTTGTCCTCAGCCAATATATACTCCAGAGTCTGTCAATATGAAAAAACAAACAAAAAAATTCCCAGTGAGATTCTCTACAACTGAAACCCACTTGTTTGAGAATGGTAGCACATTGGAAGAACACATGCACCGTAGAAAACCATCGGTCTCTTCAAAGGGGTTGAGGTGAAGAGAATGCTTTCAGAGGCAGAAATGAAGACAATGTCATCAGATGTTTTGAGACGGTCCTTTTTGGCCACAGTAATGAATAACCAAAGTGGTAGCCGTGCAAGGTTGAGCAGACAGTAGCGGGGCAGATGTCCTTGTGGTTCTTTTGGGTCGAGTTACATTTGTGGCCTCTGGAGAAGCTCATGGTTCTGGTAGTCTTTTGCCAAAGCAGGCGTTTATGAAAAGGACCTTTCCCTTTGTAACCTCTCGGCTTCAAGTATCTGTTTATCTTTGTTACAATTGGCACAAGTGATTCTATTTCGATTCTGACGACTTTCTGAATGCCTACTGTCTGAATGCCTCCTCCAAGTACCTTGTAGATAAAACACAGCAGATGCTGTCACTGGAGAGGCAGGTACCAGGCTGGCATTTTCAATGTCATGATGTAAAACAAGTGTAGAAAACAGGAAACAAATAAACCAGGACAGAAGGCGACTCTCAGTCCTACCTCCCACTTACAACAAGCTTGTAGGATCTCCGGTTCTCTTGTCCCTTTGCCGGTAAAACGAGAATAGCAATGCCTCTCTGGGGTTGGTTCTCAACACAAACATGTACATAAAGGGCGAAGGGCAGTGCTTGGCACACAGCGAGGACTTAATGACTAGGGATGGTGATCTTCCATCATTGGATGTCTGTGCTCTCCCTGGAATGAGGCCTTTCCATAGCCTGTTTTGCTCAGGTACCTTTTACCTGGTTGTCTGAGCCTGTGAGAGTCCCTATTACTCTCACACTTTGATCCTGCCTCTCCAGAGTTCTAGCAGCTTCCTAAGCAGTAGAGAGGGGCCCACAGGACTCCTGGCAGCACCTCAGCTCCTGCACGACAAGATGGAGCAGCTGTCTGATGTATCCAGAGCTTCTTGCCTAATGATGCCAGTTGGTCTCAGAGGGCCCCAGGCAGGAAAAGCTCATAAAATGGGTTGCTAAGCATTTACACAATAGCAATGCTGTGCTGGAAAAACAGCAGCAGGAAGCATAGTCTTGAGTAAGCCCAGCGGGTGACCTATATAGGCTCTGGAACCTCCTTGTGCAAACGTCTGCTCCAAGGTCTCAGGCACAGAGGCTCAGAAGCTCGGCACAGCCTTCAGCCCTGGGTGTGGACTGAGAACTCAGCAAGAATGGAAGGGCATCCAGAGGAACCTGGCCCTCCAGGAGCTGTCAAGCCTGGTAATCCAGCTCCCTTCTTGCAGCAGGGTACAGGGGAGGATCCTTGGACCAGGCTGCGGATCCCTGGAGAGGAGGCCATCCCTTTCTTCATCCAAATTCCAGAGTAGTCCAAACCAGCAGCTTCTCTTAGCATGAGCCTCTGAAGTCCCTGCCAGGAAATATACATAATTCATGGAAAGGACTCGCTAACTTGGAGAGCACCCATCCTAAGCCTTCTGGTTTACCTTGAAATGTTCACAATGGTTGGAAAAAGCCTAGGGGCCACCAACATGGCCCACAAATGCCAACACGGTTACTCTTCTGTCTTCTTGGGAAGCCGGGACCTTCTGCTGTATGGTACTTATGTCTTCAGGTCAAGGCAGGGAACCAGAGGTGAATTGCTTAGTCAGCTGGGCTTGAAGTAGTTTGCTCTGTTCTCAGTGTGCCACAGCCTTTTTAGGGTGTCACCAGGGCTCTCCATGCACTGCTTCTGCTGCCATAGTTAGCAGCACATACAGCCTAGGTCTGAGTCGGGAAAGGTACCCTCCTAGATTAGCCCTTGCTGTTTGGAGAGTCCAAATTTCTCAGCAATTTGGAATTTCTAACTAGTCACAACTTGGAACCTTATCAGTCACAGGAATATCTTGTTGCCTTGTACAGACCAAAGGTCACCTCCCGACTCCCATAGTTCCTATAGACACAAGGCAGGGGCACAGGGGGAGGATTTTGAAGTTCTCTCTCATAACTTTGATTTTGTTTATGGATTCGTTCTAAGACTCCTTGGCTCACTTTGTCGCTTGTTTATAAATGATTGTCCTTCAAGGCTCACAAAAGACTTTTCATCCAAAAAAAAGAGAAAAGAAGTGAGAAAGAGATGGAAGAAAGGAGGAGGGAGAAGAAAGGAGGGAGGGAAAGGGGAAAGGGGGGAAGCAGACAATGAAAAAAAAATCTAACTTAAAGCAAAGAAAGGATGATACCTCAGAGTGCTTATATACAGGAACTGACCCAGCTTTCCCTGTGGTTTCCTGACAGTGTAGACTTGCCAGGGAAAGGACCAGGGACTGGTTGGTCTAGAAGCCTTATACTAGGAAGTGTTAATGGAGACCTTACAAGATCAGACACTTGCTGGGAGCAACTTGGACCCACAGAAGGGGTGTCAATGTCGGGTGTGGGGTTGGACACACCATCCATTGTCTGAATAGCGGTCACATCCCTGAGGTGTCCTTGTTTTGTTTTTGTTTCTTCACCAACTCACAGGTTCCAGTGAGGAGAGACAAGTGCACCAGAAGGCTTTGAGTAAACTGAAACCGAATGCATCTTTTGGCCCCACATCTGTAAGAGATTTGGCAGGGGAGGAAGGGGCGCCCAGCATTTCTGGGAGGTTCAGGGTCGTTGGTGCACTGGCAGTGGGCAAAGAAGTCAGTCTGGCCCTGATGCTCAAAAACCTGACAAGAGATAGGAAGACAGTGACAGTGAACATGACAGCCTGGACCATCGTCTACAATGGCACTCTTGTCCACGAAGTTTGGAAGGACTCCGCCACAATATCGTTGGATCCCGAGGAAGGTAACTCATCCTGTTGTTGTTGGGACTCAATAAGCCTGAGGAGCTGATCACAGAAGGGCTCCTGCTGGGCTTTGGGTGAGTCAGTTCACTGCGGGTGGAGTAATGAATGGCCTCCATGGGTAAGCCTTAGTTCTGATGCTCTGGACGTTGCTGTCCTATGAGCAAGGCCTGTCATTGTGGTGCTAACCTCATATTATTACACCCTAGCAAGGGAGGACGGGAGGCTCTGGTAGCTCATAGCCACAGCACAACGTCCTGTACAAGTTTTTGCTACCCCGCATGATTTTCATAGTAAATGTGACCTCATCTGACCTTCTAAATGAGGTGGACTTCAAGATCTATGTTACAGAGTCCGACATAAGGCTTCAGAGACTTGTGACTTGCTTTGCCATAGTGATTATGGGTTGAGGTCTTGGTCCTTGGTTTCCTGATGTTAAACCCAATGTCACCTCTTATTTTTGTTGCTGCCACCCTGCTCTCATCCCCCAGTCCTAGGGTGCGTTTGGCCTTGGGTGGCCTGCAATAGATTCCAGGATCTTAAACCCTTGCCCCATGTTGCCCATAGCTCCCAAGGTCTGAGTGCCATTTCTTGACTCCTGATGACAGTGACAGATTTTCTTGGAGATCTAAGCTTTTGGGAGGTTCACTGCTGCTTCAGGGCAGCAGAGATGGGACGGGAACAAGGTGGAGCAGAGGGAGGTTGGTCCCACGGGATTAGAACGCAGGTGTGCCCACATTGGCAAAATCCTTGAGCTGTTATGAAAAGTTTAGGCTGACAAAGCAGATCAGCAAGGGTGGGGTGGCTCTTTGCTTCACACCAAGAATTAATGGAAACTGATTAATTATACAGCCCATCTTGGAAGAATTCCAAGAGAAAGTGAGCTCTATTACCTTCACTGAAAGGTACACACATTACAGTTTGTCTTCCAGCAGAAATTTCAATATCAGAAACAACTGTTGCTATTATTTGCCTCTGACACTTAAAAAAAAAAGGAGCCTTTTTGTTTTGGTGGAGGGGGGGACCTAGGGATGGAACTCGGGATCCCCTGAATGGTAGACAAGAACTCTAGCAAAGATACAGCTCTCACCCATGAAGACCTATTTCTGTAGGCCAGAAATATTCCATAAGAAGGAAAAAGTATTTTAATCCTCTGTAAAGACAGCAGAAAGGAATGAAAACAGAGAGGAGGCAGGTGAAGCGGTCCTGGAGTCCCAGGGCTTGGGGACTTTTTGGGTAAGCCTGGGTGAGTCTCCTTCCCTTTTTGAGCCTCAGAGTTGGACCACTGAGAAGCGGGAATCAACAGATCCAAGGAGGTCTTCTCCAGCTCCTGCCAGTTCTTCTCATCCTAAAAGCTGAAGGAGCTTTCTCCCAATTAGCTATCTTACCCCCAGGCCACCAAGAGCAACTGTGGGAAGGGAGAGCAGTGCACAGAGTGTCTGAAGAAGGAAATCCCTGCCGTCTACAGCGGTGGCAAAGTGGGGTGGAATGTAGCTTGCTGATAGGGTGTGAGTTTAGTGTGCATGAGGCCTTGGATCCTGTCCCCAGCACCACAGAGACAGAGTCCTCAGGGCCTAGAGGGAAGCCAGAGGAGGGAGTTTCGATGAGGGAAAACCCACAAGGCAAAGCATGGTGGAAGCACGCCTGATTTGCATACAGAATGATAAGAAGGTGCGGGTGTATTTTTAAGGAAGCGTGCCTTTTGGATAGTTGAGGCAGGGACAAGTTAAGAGTCTGGACTTGCTCCCTAAGGCAGCAGAGAACCATGGGAGTTGTTTGCCGTGGAGCAGAGGAGGAGCGCCATGACTTAGAAGAGACTGCAGTTGGCCTTGCTAGTGTGTGTGTGCTGCTTCTGTGAGGGGGAACCAGAAAGAGGAAGGAAGTCGAGGGCACTGTCACACTGGAACCGCAGCTTATTGGAGAACTGAAGCATTGATTTGGCCAAGGCCTTGGCTTCCCTTCCCAGTCATTCCTGGGTTGTCATCCTTATTGCTGCTGCCATTAGGCAATGGGTTAGCATCCTTGTTCTCACCCTGTCCCTTAGAAGGAAGCACATTCTCTGACTTTCCCCAGGCCTGGGAGGGGCATCTGTACTTCAGCTCAGCAAGTCCCCCTTCTTTGGAGTCTGCTTGTTGGCTTGCATCCTGGCACCTCCTCTCGATCCCTATTCTGGAACACATACACATACTGCTAAAACACATACCGCTAAAAATCCAAGCCAAAACCAACCAACACACACACAAAGACCTGAGCAATGAAGGTAAACAGGCTACCTACAGATCCTCCTACCAGCTCAGCCCACCATAATTCAGTTCTAAGGACGATCTCAAAGCCCATCTTCGCCCTCAGATCGCCCACTCCCTGATTCTCCTTTCAGAAATACAGCATCCTGTGAAAATCGCGTACTCTCGGTATGATAGATACCTGAAGGCAGACAACATGATCCGAACCACAGCCATATGCAAGGTGACAGATGAGGCAGAGGTGGTGGTGGAGAGGGACGTCATCCTAGACAACCCCACCCTGACTCTGGAGGTAAGAGGATGTGGGGAGTGCCTCCCCCAGACACCAGGAAGTGAGCAGAAAAGGCTGATTTTCCCTAGGGGTGCACACAAGACCCTCTTGTGGATCAGTCTGCACCTTCACCTACTGTATCTATACATAGCGTTTGTCTCTTCCTGTACAATCCCACTTCCGGCTTTCCAGCACCCATTGTGTAGGATCCAGGTAATTGTGACCACCTTGGTCCCACCTCTTCTAAGCTGCCCATAGCTCCTAGGGTTCCCGGTATCAAGAGGGAACCCAGGGTGTCCACTTTGATGCAGGCTCCCATTTCTCTGCTCTGCTAACCTTTTGTCATCCTGTTTGGTCCAGCTGTGTTTTAGGACAGCAGCAGTCCCGCCTCAGGGGCCAGACAGTCACCGTGGGGCAGTAGTCCCAACCGTGGGCCTTGCACTAAAGTGACTTGGCCTTATAGCTGGGCTCCAGTATTTATCAGTGTGGAAAGTGAACAGGTCCTTTAGCTAAGTCTGCTGCTCCAACTCTGTCACCTGGCAGGGTGTCACTTCCTCAGGGTTAGCATCTCTTGATAGCTCTTCACAGTCAAGCCTGGTCACCAGTGACACAGCCTCAGAACATTCTAAGCATTTGTCCCAGCTAAAAACAGACCTTCGTATAACAATTTGTCCCCCTATCTGTTAGTCAATGCCAGTAAAACGGGTGTCACCACTGTCCCGGGATCCATCCTACCACACAAACTTCATAAAACAGAAGCAGCGCCCTCTGTGGGTCCTAGCCACAGCAGAGCTAGTGGCCTGCCCTCCCTCCCTTCCCAGAAGGAAGCTGTTGGCCATCCCTGCATGACCCCTGCATGGTGCAGCCCCTCTTGCTTCACAAGGCATTTCCAAGATGCAGTGGACAGTTGAATGTTGTCTCCCACTCCCTAAGCTGGGGAACAACACTGGGCAGTGACCAGCTTAGCTGTAAAAACATCTTGCCCAAAAACCATGAGCGTTTAAATTAAGTCAGTTTTCCCCATTTTACTCCCTAATCCTCAAACATCCTTAGAGTCATCTTTTATTCATATATTCAATTTTGTTCAACATTTTTTAGATTTCCATATGATGTCTAATTTATCTTTAAAGATACTATAACGTCTTTATCACTGCACCCAGTCAAGAAGTAGGCCGTACTGAACTTCCTTGGGCCTTTTTATACGAGACACCCAATTTTCCACATTCTCCCCTCTTTTGGAGCTTCTAGAAAACAGGGATATTTTTGTCCACTAAACAAGTCAACGTGTGATTCACTCAGAGCAGTCAGAGTTCTAAACTCATTAAGAAAGTCTATAAAAAGATAATATGTTGGGTGAAATTCTGTTGTCTCCTCTAATGCTGATTGGTGATTAACACAGGTTAACACGGGGACCTTAGACAATGAGATCGGAAATAAAATCTGAGTATTTTCCCAAAGGGGGTGCAAATCTGCAAGTTCATGGCTAGTGCTCTATATCCATGCACTGATGGATGCATTTATAGACCCAGATTAATACATAACCATAAAGATAAAAAACAGATATTTGAACACAGAGAAACCCTGTCTCAAGAAAAAAAAAAGAAACAGATATTTGAAAATGTAAATGAGTATGTTTATAGACTTGGTTAATAAACAACAATTAAGATAGCTAAATATACAGATGTATAAATTTAATGTCAGCAAGAAGAATCTGGTACTACTTATGGAGCGTTGTCATACATCAATAGCATAAAACTATGCTTTTCTCTTCAAATTATTACAAATACTTTGAGTTCCAGGAGAGAAATTACAGTAATCCTGGCATTTAATATGCCTCACTTATTCACAGTGTGCTGCTCTGTGTTAAAGTCTGCCAAAAAAATAGCCTAGGCTTTGGGGCAGGAAAGTCCTTCTTTTTCGCAGTGTGTGAGTTTCCCAAGATGTCAAATCAGTCTGAGCTTGGCCTTTGACACTATACAATGGCAGCCATGAGCACTTACGACAAGGGAAAGAAACTCACAAGCCCAGCAATCTCCAGTGTTTCTCAAAGGAAGAAAAGAGAGAAATCTGCCAGTCACGCAGTTTCAACATCTATATCCAAAACGCTCGCTTCCTTTTTCCATGACATCATTTGTTCCTAGCTAGAAGGGGAGAGATAAGTAATTATCCCTCTTGCCGGCTATGTCTGCCCAGATTCGAAGCTGATGCTTATCAGATAAATGACAGTCTCCACCTTTTGGGGTGAATAAGTAGTTTGTGTTGCTTATATGACCCCAAATCAAGACATCATCCCCTGTGACTCCAGCCTGGTCAGTGTTGGAGCCCTGCCAAGACCGCAACGTGACACATAGGAGTTGTCTGGGCTCCTGAAGCAAGGAAGGAAATTGGCAGCCTGCGTGTCACCACAGAAAAATAGCCTGTCTGCCCCAATTCTTGTGATCAAGCGCAGAAGGGACCATGGCTGTGAACCTCTACCTGAGTCACCTCGGGAGTCTTCTGTGTATCCTCAGTAGCTGGCATCTCCCAGGAATGACTTTAAGGGTAAAAAAAAGAAAGACACAACCGATAAAGGGGCTGGAGAGATGGCCATTTAAGCCAGTACTATTCTTGCTCATGTTTGGTGCTCAGAACCATGTTGAGTGGGTCATAGTGGCCTTTAACTTCAGCTCCAGGGAGCCGAGGTCCTCTTCTAGCCTCCTGAAAGGCCAGAAACACACACACACACACACACGCACAAAATAAAATTTTTCTTAAGGAAAAAAATAATCAAGAGGTTCAGGAAAGGTAACTGGCAGTGGGCTGTCTTCAGAGGCAGGAGCTGCCCTTTCTGGAGGAGCTGGGCTGAGGCCGTGAGTTGTCGTATTATTGCTTCTTCCAGTCACAGAGGACAGCACAGGTCCCCCTCTGAATCTGTTTCCCATCACAGCGTAGGGATAATAGTGATGTCTCGCTGCCACACGTGGGTTAGGAGACCAGCTGATAGTTGCGGCTGAGTGAAACGCCCTTCCCTCCTACATCCTAGGCCATGTTCCTCTCCTCTTTCACCCCGTCACCATGCTCAGCTCTCACAGGGCAGCAGGCAGGGGCCACACAGCTAGCACCCTGACTCACGGACCCTCCCTACAGGTGCTGGAGGAGGCTCATGTGCGGAAGCCTGTGAATGTGCAGATGCTTTTCTCCAACCCCCTGGATGAGCCAGTGAGGGACTGCGTGCTCATGGTGGAGGGCAGCGGCCTGCTACGTGGTAACCTCAAAATCGAGTAAGTTCCCGGGTCTAAGCAGCTTTGTAGGGATGGCCAGATGTGGGACAGGCGGGCCTGCCCTGGGCCTTTAAGTAGGACAGGGAGAGCACCCCATGTCCTCAAATCTTCATTCTTTGTGGGGCTTGGTACCCAAGGATCTTCATTTGCATTTTGTTTGGAGTTCATCAAACTTGAAGTCCTAATTGCCAGTGCTAAAATCTGATCCTTAGGGCTTGGCATATTAGGGAGATGGTAAGACTTCCTGCCTCCCCACCAATGGGAAGTCACAGAACTGAAGGGACCCAGGTTAGCAGAGGCAGAGAGAGAGAGAGAGAGAGAGAGAGAGAGAGAGAGAGAGAGAGAGAGAGAGAGAGAGAGGTGAAGAAGTGGTCGCTTTGCCTGACACCACTAGAGCCAAACTTGGAGCCCTCTGGCTTTCACATCAACACTTAATCCGTATCCTTCCCCATCAGTGTGCCAGCCCTGCGTCCCAAGGAGAAGTCCCGGATCCGATTTGAGATTCTTCCCACCCGGAGTGGCACCAAGCAACTGGTCGCCGACTTCTCCTGCAACAAATTCCCAGCCATCAAGGCCATGCTGTCCATTGATGTGGCCGAGTGAAGGACCCGGCGGCGCTCCCACAGACTTGGGAAACACAGACCAGACAGGGCTCTCCTGGGGAGTGAAACTGCTGTCTATGCTGTCCAGCCTGAGAAGCCTACTGTGTCCCCACGGCAGCCAGACATGGACTTCTAGAGAGCCCCCACCCAACCCCCTCACCTCAAGCTAGGCCAGGTCCACCCTGGTCTAGGACTTGATCATTTTTGCACATGTCCTCCTTGCTTCCCTTGGAGCCCTTGGCCCTGCTGATCTCTCGCACCCCGCATCAATGCTGCGGACAGAGCAGCAGCGCCTCCTCTAGGAACTCAGCGCCCCTTGGGAAGAAGCCAGCCTGGACTGTTTGCTGATCCCGAGCCTGCAGCTGGGATATCCGTTCCTCCCTCAGCCTCCATGGAAGGCAAGGGGTAGTTGAGTTAATCACACAACACAGCACTCACACCCTTACCGTCAAAATAAATGTTAAACGAAGCAATCACACAACACCGATTCCACCGTATAGTCAAAATAAATGTTAAGTGCAGGCAATCATACCACGCCGGTTCCATCCTTACAGTCAAAATAAATGTTAAATGCGTGCAGTCATACAATGTCAATTCCATCAGACTGCACTACCTCGGGTGGTGAAGGTGGGGAGGAACTGGGGTCACCTTGTCTAGAGACGGGCTGGATGAGGTGGCCTTGTCTGCTGTGTATCCGTGTCCATAGGAAATGTGCTTGTCTTTGTGGCTTCAAGAGACAAAACAGGGGAGCGCTGTAAGCCAGTTCAAACTTCCTAATGTAATGTCCTTCCTTATATGAGGTTGCCTTGGCAGGGAGCTCCTTGTAAAGGCAGGTCCAACACTGTGCACGCTCAGGGAACTCCCACTCACACCAGGGAGAGGATTTCAAGGTCTTTTCAGGAAACCTAAGGTGGAGCAGGCTCTGCTTGCGCCCCCAGGCTCTTTCCCGCTATGCTGTGTTAGTCTGTGCCCTGTTGCTCTAACAAAATGCCTGAGGCTGGGTAATAGGCCGATAAGAGGGTTAGTCTGCTCACACTTTGGAGGGCTAAAAGTCCAAACAGTAGCTCAGGTAGGGACGTCATTGCAGGTGGCAGATGTATATTCAAGAGAAAAGTCATCTAATACGAAAGGAAGTCAGAGTGGGGCAAAGCCAGTCCCTCTGTGTTGTGACAGTTCAGTCTCACAACTCGGGGTCCGGTAAGAGCTGGCTATCCCTCCGGGAAGCAGCACCCCTAATGGCTGCCCACTTGCCCTTTCCCAAAGCTCCCTATTACCTCTTAACATAGCCAGACTGAGGACTGGGCTTCTGGCTCATGAGCCTCCGGGAAAAACTCAAACTGCATCAGAACTATAGCCCCCTCCTGGGCTAGCCTCAGTCAGGTCAGGAGTCTGTTGTCTGAGAGCCACGTGACTGGCTTATGCGAACCCTTGTGCAAACTCAAATGACTCCCCAGCATTTGCCCATTAAAATATCCCCAACAATTAAGCACATGCCTGCATTCCCAGCTCTTGGGAGGTGTGATAGGGAGATCAGGAGTCGCCGGGCGGTGGTGGCGCACGCCTTTAATCCCAGCACTCGGGAGGCAGAGGCAGGTGGATCTCTGTGAGTTCGAGACCAGCCTGGTCTACAAGAGCTAGTTCCAGGACAGGCTCCAAAACCACAGAGAAACCCTGTCTCGAAAAACCAAAAAAAAAAAAAAAAAAAAAAAAAAAAAAAAAAAAAAAAAAAAAAAAAAAAGGCCAGCCTAAGCTATATAGTAAAGCCCTGTCTCAGACAACAAAAATGACCTCAAGCAGACCCCATACTTCTCTTGTCATTGTTCTGACTAATCCCATTCAGGTCATCATGTTTTATTTTTCCAAATTTCAGTAACCGTTCCATTCCAGACAGAAACTGCCACGTCACATCCAGTTCAGAGCCGGCTCCCCTTACACTCAGCTCAGGCCTCCCCCATGCTTGTGAAGGAGAAGCCATCTTCGCCTTCCTCCTTCTTCTTCCTGATGTTCCATCTACAGAGTCAGAGCAGGCCAGAAGTCACAGAAAAACAACAAAAGTCCACTTTCACTGCCACGAACCTCATTTGCAAGCCGGTGCTGAAGAGCAGGCTTGTGCTCCCTAACGCAGGCAGCGTGGCTTTGATCCAAGAGGCCAGAAGCACTTTTGTGATGGCTGCAGCCCAGGCCCGCTGGCCCAGGAGGCTCACATCCCCTGGCCTCACCAAGCATGTTGGCCTCTTTCCGCTAGTCAAGCTGCTCCCACACCCCTATTCCTGGGTGGCGGGGTGGGGGTTGGGGTGGGGGCCGGAGAGACAAACAACAGAATCTGTATCCACACTCGCTCCCCAGGACTCCCACCTGGCCATGACTCTGGTGACCGAGGGCAGCTGAGCCCTAAGTCCCTGCTGCAGAGCAGGTCCCCGGCTGTGCAGGATAGGTTTCTGTGTCCACAACTCCCTCTCTTTCTCTGCCGGCCACTCCTGGGGTCTGCCCTTCGCCTTGAGTTAAGGACAGGGATCTCCATTGTGTCTCAGCCCCAGTGAAGGTCGAAGTAAAATAGACAGCCAGCTGCTCTGGTCTCTGCTAGGAAAAGTCAGATTTCCATGACCTCCCACTCATAGGAGGCTTGTCTAGACTGGTTCCTCAAGCACCAGATGAGCTGCACTTTCCAGTTACCCACTTTAAGCCCCACTCTGTACTGTGCAGGGGTCAGACAGCAAAACCAGCAACCGGCATGGTGACTGCCTATGGCTCCCTGCACTCAAGGAGATTCTTAAGATGTAGCATTAAAAAAAATAATAATAATCTATGCCAGGTGTCTATCCAACTCAGGCACGGGTGTCCTGAGAAATGAATCTACTAAACTTCTCTCCCTACTTGAGCTCTAAACAGTTTTGGAAATAAAATAGATCTGGAGAGGTGGCTCTGTGGTCAGGAGGAATTGCTGCTCTTCTACCTGGGTTTGATTTCAGGTCATCACGTGGTAGCTCACAACCATCCGCAACTCCAGTTCCAGGGGATTCGATGCCCTCTTCCGGCCTCCATAGGCACCAGGCTCACATGTGGTGCACAGACAGACACACAGCAAAACATCCATAAACCCAAGATTAAACTTCTAAAGGAAATAGTATGACAGGTGGCATCTGAGATTATGTATTTTTATGTCTGCTCATGTCCCACTGGCCTGACCTTAGTAACATGGTCACAGTTAACTACCAGGTCAGCTGGGAAGTGTGGCCATCAGTTAGAGGGACTTTCACTAAGCTAATACATACAGTTTCTACCACTATAGTCAAAAAAAGGTGACCACCAGCCACCACGACTCTATTCCCTGACACATGGGCGATGCGGGACAAGGACATGCAGAAAACTCAGAGAAGCCAGGAGCACCAAAAGAAAATGGAATCCTTCGTACCTGATTGTTCTTTCCAAATTACCCTCCAAGCAATTCCCCACCCTCTGTCCCTGCACAGGCTAGAGACAAGCTTCACACTTGCACAGGAGGAACTGTCCCTTATAAAGAAGAGGCCTTTCCCCTTGACAGATGCTGCTTCCTTTTTTTAAAATTAATTAATTAATTAATTTTTTTAAAAAGAAAACAAACTATCTTTTTCGACTATACATACCAATCCAAGTTCCCACTCCCTCCCCTCCTCCCATTCCCTCCACATACCCTCTCACCCCATCCCCATCCAATCTTCAGAGAGGCACATTGCTTTGGGGAAGATCCAAGGCCCCCGCTACTATATCTAGGCAGAGCAAGGTATCCATCCAAAGAGAATGGGTTCCCAAAAAAACAGCACATGCAGTAGGGATAAATCCTGGCCTCACTGCCAGTGGCCCCTCAGTCTGCCCCAGCCATGCACCTGTCAACCACATTCAGTGGGACTAGTTTGGTCCTATGCTTGTTGCTTCTCAGTCTGGCTGGAGTTGGTGAGCTCCCTTTAGCTCAGGTAAGCTGTTTCAGGGGGTGTCCCCATCATGGTCTTGACCTCTTTGCTCATATTCTCACTCCTCCCACTCTTCAACTGGACTTTGGGAGCTCAGTCCAGTGGTCCAATGTGGGTCTTTGCTTCAGCTGCTGGATGAAAGTTCTATGGTGATATTTAAGATATTTATCAGTCTGACTACAGGGCCGGGGTCATCCTTATGGATTCCTGGGAATTTCTCTAGAGCTAGGTTTTTTGCTAACCCCAGATGCTGCTTCCTTAATCCTCTCTGCTCTTTCCCACCATATAGGGCTAAGGTATTAGTCCCAAGTCACTGTGCCCAGGTCTGCAATGTTCTTGATACACCCCGTGTTCCCTTTGTGCAGCATCGTTTGATCAACTTCCTGCTGTCTTTGTCCCATTGGATGATAGTTTCTCCTGACTTTGTCCCATTTTTCCCCCTGAAAATAATATATAAGATGCTATACTTCTTAATAAGCTTACTTGGCATAAGACAGCTTATGCAAGACCTCCCAGTCAGTCCCAAATGTTTTGTCTTCTCTACCGTCTATCCTCTATCTTCTACCTCCTGGTCCTCTTTCTCAGGACCCTGCCACAGAAGAACACCTTGCTGGTCCAGGTCAATCCATAGCAGATTATCTTTCTTTCTAATGAAACTTCAGTATTTGCACACATGCAGACACATTAAAGTATTTCATGCAAGAATGTTAACAACATTAAACAGCTTAACTACGTTAAAAAAAAAAAAAAGGATTTGCTGCTGTTTTAAAATAGACAGCTACGTTCCCCCATTCCTTCCAGAGGATATATTGCAGTGCATTCTTCCCAATACTTTACAGTCCTTAGAAATGGGAGAGAGACACCTCCTAGTGGCCTGTGGGAGAATTACATGCATTTGTAAATCTGAGGCTTGAATTTTGAAGAGCTGAGGGTTTAACTCTAAAGAAGCTGGGTATTTTTAATGGGACAACGACATGTTTCATCCCTGCATGATGTAACCTTCTGATATCACCAGGCCCTAAAATTACCAGCCCAAGATTTCAGTGAGTGATAATATGTGGCTAGTGAGTCCCTGCTTCCAGTCAGATTCTGAGGCTTCGGCAGCAATACTTGGTGCTTTCTACAAGCTCGTTGTCATGCCGACTGGGAAGCTGCCCTGGGGGTTGTGGAAGAGAGGTAGGAAATAGATGATGCTGTGAGCATTTAAATAAGCACAGACCACAAAGCCAAATGCTGGTTAGTGCTGGGGAATGTCAGGAAGGAGGTGTGATGGTTACATGCCACCGTAACTCATCAGTGTTTAGGATCACCCAGGAGACACCCCACACCTCTGAGCATGTCTGTGAAAGTCTTTCCAGAAAGGTTTAACTAAAGGGTCAAGACTCACCCAGAGTATGGGCAGCACCCTACCCTGTGCTGAGGTCCTGGACCAAAGAAAAGGAGACCCACACAGAGCATGCTGCACACTGCACTCTACTTCCTGATGACGGGCACACAGGACCAAGTGTCCTGTATCCCTGGCATCACAGTCAGAACAGCCCTTCCTGCCTCTCATTCCCTACCCGGTCGTGATAGACTGTACCCTCAAACCGTAAGCTAAAATAAACTTGTTCTTCTTAAGGTACTTTTGTTAAAGCAACAAGAGCAGTACTGATATTCAGTGGAAGGTCAGCACTACACGGGAAATGTGGACAGCAGAGGCCTGGCTCATGGTGTTTCAGAGAAGAACCAGGACTCTCTTGGGAACTGGCTAGGGATCATCCATGCTACACTCTCATGGAGGATCTGGCTGCATTCTGCCCTTGTCCAGAAAATTTGAGAGAGAATAAATTTGGATTTTAGTTGGCCACATTGGGCACCAATTTATTTAAGGGAGGCAACTTGTCCCCGGCTGCTCAGCCCTGAAATAATTACGCAGAAACTAATATTACTTAAATCACTACTTGGACCATTAGCTCTAACTTCTTATTGGCTAACTTTTAAATATTAATTTATCCCATTTCTAGTAATCTGTGTATCTCCACATGGCCGTGGCTTACTTGGTAAAGTTGCAGTGTCTGTCTCGGGCGGGGCTACATGGCTTCTCCTTGACTCTGCCCTTCTTTCTCCCAGCATTCAGTTTAGTTTTCTCCACCTAACTGTGTTCTGTCCTGCTATAGGCTCGAGCCAGCTTTCTTTATTCATTAATGGTAATCACAGCATACAGAGGGAAATCCCACATCAGTTGGTCTGGTGAGGAAACTGTGCGACAGAACTCATGCAGGCTGTGAAATGGTAGTTGCTTATTGCTCTTAGATCCGTGTCTAGGGAGTACAGAAAAGTGGGAATATGCACTGGTGAGAAAAGGGTTTAAGGCTGAGACACACAGGACGTGGAGAGCAATCGTAGTTGATAAAGAGATGAATGTCATTAAAGAGAAACTTGACCCTCCCTCCATCCTGAGTCTGTCCCAGCTAGAGAATTGGAGGACTCCAGACATCCACCCTGGCCACACACATTTCCTCCACCCCATACACACCCATGTGGAAGAGGTTAGAGGTCTTGGCACTCTTTGCCCCAGGACACACTTCTGTGTAAAGTCCAGCTGGGGAAGCCAGCAGATGTGCTCCTTCCCCACACCCAGTGTACAGTTCTGCCCACTGTTCCACCTGCCTGATGAGGTGAGAGGACTCAGAGCCCACCATCCCTACAGTTTGCTCCTGCACCCCTCCTGTATCCCACATGTTCTCGCTGATGAGGAGAGAAGAAAGAGACCCCTTTACCCTGGTGCACACTAGTACGGTGTCAGGTGCATCTAGGCTGGTGAGTTGGAGGATGTGAGATTCCCTCTGCTTCTAGCACACCTCAATGGGGCAAGTCAGATGCTATACAACTTACCTGTCCCCAGTGCACATTCCTGGTGTTCCATGTACATCAGGGTCGTGAACTCAAAGGACCCATGACATCATCTCACCGTGCATGCACGCACACAAGCACACACACACACACACACACACCATAGTCTTGAGTGCACTCTGGCTTGTGAGGTCAGAGGCTGAATGGAGTATCTCCCTCCAACACACAGAAAAAGGTAGTGGTGGTTCCCCAACCCTTGGCCCAGGGTGGCCATGGTCGCCTCACCTACCACTTTGAACTTCAAGCAACATGAACTGAACCAGGATCTACCAAGCCAGGGAAACACCAAGTACCAAGCCACTCACTCACTGAGTGACCAGAAAGACTCAATCAGCAAACTAATGCACTGAGACAGGAAAGTCTCAACGCAGAAACACAAGCCACATGAGACGCAGCCAAGATGAGATGTCCACTGAAAACAGGTTTTTTTTTTCTAACCTCATGGTAATGCCCCTCAATAGAGTGACTTAGATGAAATTCCAGAGAAAGAATTCAAAAGAACTGATACAAACATGCTCAAAGAATTCAAAAAGGATGTGAATAAACTTGTGGATGATTTGAAAGTGATATTAATAGTCTCCTGAAGGGAATCCAGGGAACGCAAACAGCTGAATTAAATAAGAGAATCAATTCAGTCTGTGAAAATAGAACTCAACAGAGACAGAAATACTGGAGAAAAACCAAACCGAAATGAAACTGGGAAGGAGATTCTGTAAGTCAAATAAGCACCTCAGTGGAGAACCTCGGGGCAGAATATCAAGGCCTGCGAACAGCTACAGGAACTGGATTGTGCAGTCAAACGCAATGGCGAATATTTTAATGTGTAGATGGAATATGTAAGATCTTTGCAACATTATGAAAAGGCCATGTCTGCACATTTTAGGCAAAGGAGAAAAATTTGATGGTAAAGTCAATAAACTCATAGAAGAAAATTCTCCAAATATGTGGAAAGAAATGTTCGTCTAGGTACAAGAAAACCAAATGGACAGAGCTAGAAAAAGAATCCCCCGTGTAATGTTACAGTTTATAAAAGAAAAAAAAAGACCTAACAAAGGAAACGTATTAAAGTGACAGGAGGGGGCGAGTCGGATACATAGGCAGGCCCACGAAAATCAAAGCAAATTTTCCAGTGGAAACTCTAAAAACAGGTAGGACTAAGAAGAGTTGAACTTTAGTTCACGCATGGTGTCTTGGCAGTGCAGCTCAGGCACAGGTTCGGCAACTGCACATACCTCCGGCTCAGCACCACCACGATGCCCAACAAGAAGGTTAGGGTCAATGGAAGAGCAAAGGGGGCGCCCAAGCGACACTCAGCGGGGCTGTCAGCCAAGCCTGCCCGTGCCAACATGGACATGAAGCCAAAAAAGGTCATGGGAAAGGATAAATAAATCATCAGACGAAAAAGTAGAAACGAAAGGGAAGAGATGAGGAAAGGACAGTCTGAAGTGGCTAACCAGCAAACTACAGAACTTGTGACTGTCTCGGGGGTCACCACAACAGTCCGTAGAGGGGGCTAGTTTTATAGTCTACAACACAAAGCCTACTAAATGGTAATTTGGAGCCTCGGTCGTACATTTGTGTTTGAAATATTTTAAATCATATCTAGTCTCGTGTTTCCAGCCCAACTGTTTTCCTAAAAAAACACTTCTCGGGCCAGGTGGTGGTGGCGCATGCCTTTAAACCCAGCACTTGGGTAATAACCCTGAATACTGAATAGACTCCACTTCTTCACTCAAAAGATACAAACTAGCAGATCAGATCAGAAAACAGAATCCCTGGGTTGGAAAGATGGCTCACTGGGTAAAGACTTACTGCCAAGCCTGGTGATATGAGTTCAACTCCCAAGCTCCCACGGGGAAGGAAAAAAATTGACTCCCACAAGTTGCCCTCTGACCTCCATGCATGCACCATGGTGTACGCATACACGTACACACACACACAATAAATCAAGAAATAAAATTTGAAAGGAAAACAGAATCCTTATGATTCCTGCCTTAAAGAAAAGCATCAAAGATAGACCCAGAAGAGTGGCTAGCATAGTGCCTGAAGGTGCTATGCAAACCTCTGGAGGAGACAATTCATCGGCATTCTTACCTCGCTCTGCTCCATGCATGCTGAAACACTGATCTTCCACACAGTGGGACAATAGCAGTGGCATGTCTGTTTCAGAGAAAACAAACCACTTTCTGACTGGATGTGAAGTCCACCTCATACGTGGGAACCCATGCCTGATAAGGCAAACCAACTCAAAGCTCTATAGCTACACCACCCTGGATTGCCTCCCAGAACCTGAAGGTAAGACCCTAGTGCTGGAGACACCGTACGCGTTGGACACAGGACTTAGAGGGACAAAGCTAGAACTGCACCCCACACCTTCTTCCTGAGGATTAGCTGTCAGAGTATCGGAAGGTGCTGTCCACAATACCAAGGAGAAAAGTAATTGATAGTCCTATCCAGCTGCACAATCTATGAGCCACAATAATGTCCTGCCAGGAAAGATGTCCCCAACAGTGTGACAGCAGCACCTTTGTCTCAGGGATACCCAATAGGTGTCTAATAGGACTAGACATTAATTCCACTCCACAGGAGGGAGTTCATGTCTGGCCCTGCAAGCCTAGCCAACAAGCCGTGGCTAGAAAAGTCATGGACCCTGGAGGAGAACCTTCTACTGTTGCTTTCCTAAACCAATGCGGTTTCTAACTATATTCTAATTATTCCCACAGATAAATGTAGCTGTCACCTCTTATCAAAGAAGCCTTGAGGACATTTTATTAGAATTTAAATGAAACAAAGAAGACAAGCAAGCTACCTGACTCAACAGCCACCCGAAGGAGAACAGGGCGGATAAGGGGAAAGGCCCTTTGAGTCAGCATGAACGTCTGACACAAGACAGTCGGGCAGTCGTATGGTAGGGACGGAAGCAGTAGAAAAGGAGACATGAAGTTGGAAACATTGGGGAAATCCAAGGGTTAGGGAAAGCAGAAGTCAGGTGAAAATAGAAAAGAAAAAGTTACACCTTTCTGAGTCTCCAGGCAAGACAGCAGACTCACAAAGCAGCGTGCCTGAGCTCTACTGGGAATTTAAGAAAGAAAAGGTACATTATCTTGTTACAGGAAAATTATTCTGCCCATCTCTTTAGCATGGCTTAAGGTGAGCCCACTTTTCTAGGAGTGGTGTAGTGGCATTTCACTTGTATTTTAATAAATAAAACTTGCCTGAGGATCAGAAAAGTAACACAGCCACACTGGCCAGCCTTACAGACCAGGCAGCAATAACACACACCTTTAATCTCAGTAGCCACACTAGCTTGCCATAGGCGGTAATGGTGCATACCTATAATCCCACTGGTGCATGTCTTTAATCCCAGTGGTACACGCCCAGTCCTCGAGAGGATTATTAAACGGGAGAAGACAGTCTCATTCTGAGATTCCTAGAGGCAGGATCACCATTTTGGACTGAGATCGAGGTAAGAGCCAGTGACTGGCTGCTTTGCTTTTTGGATCTTCAGGTTGAACCCCAATATCTCTCTCTGAGTTTTTATTAATCATGCTTCAAAATGGCTCCTTGGCCAGGTGACTGACCTGACTTAAGCGGAACGTTAGGTCTCCACCCAGGCCAAAGAGTCGATTCTTTTGACCAGAGTTCTTTTTTATTTCCTTAACGGGCTGTTATTGCTTCTCTGGCATTCCCCCTAAAATCAGGAACCAGACCAGACACCAGAACCCCCAAACACCAAAGAAACATCTTTTTGCAGCAGACAGACCACTAACAAAGCTCTACAGCTGGTCAAAAGCCTCCTCCAACAAGACCATTCCTCCTAGTCATTCCCTAACAGTTCCACCAGCTGGGGATCAAGTATTCAAATGTATGAGCCTATGAGCCCAGGGACCATTCTCATTCAAACCATCACATACTGCTCCCTGGACCCCATAGGCTTGTAGCCAAATCATAATACAAAATGCTTTCAGTTCAGTTTCAGAAATCCTCATAAACCGGGGTGGTGGTAGCACATGCCTTTAATCCCAGCACTCGGGAGGCAGAGGCAGGTGGATCTCTGTGAGTTTGAAGCCAACCTGGTCTACAAAGTGAGTTTCAGAACAGCCAGGAAACCCTGACTCGAAAACAAAACAAATAAAACCAAAAGTCCCCATAGGCTTTCAGTCTCGACATTGTTTTAAAGTTCAAAATCTCTTCTGAGATTCAAGGTAAACTCTTAACTGTAACACCCTGTAAATTACATACTTCCGACACACAACATTCATACATTGCTGTTCTGAAAGGGAGCAATGAGGGCATAGTGAGGAAACACTGAACCAAGGCAAGATCAAAACCCTGGAGGGCAGCTCCAAACCCTGCCGCTCTGTCAGCTGTCAGAGATGGCTCCACCCTTCCTGCTCCCTTCAACATGATCCTCTCGTGCTCTCCTCACACACACGCATGCACACACTCACACCCACACACTCACACCCACACACTCACACCCACACACTCACACGCACCCCCCCACATACACAGAGACTCATATACACAAATAGATAAATATAAAAAAGAAAGAAAAATGAGATAAAAATGACAGGAAGTAGCGAGTTTCTCTCAATAGCATACTTAGATGCAAATGGTTCAGCTCATTAATAAAGAGGCACAGATTGCCTGCACATATTGAAAAAGAAAACTGGATCCAACTTTCTGTTTTCACCAAGAAACACACCTTCCTTGCATAGACACCCAGGGGCTAAGAGTCAAACACGTAAAACCATCTATCAAGCAAATAGAAACCAAAAAAAAAAAAAAAAAGAACAAACTGATGTAGCTATTCTGATATCTGCTAAAGTGGATTTCAAAAGAAGGCCACTGCATTATCCATAAAGGGAGCAATTCATCAAGAAAATAGATACAGGGACAAGGGTGATAAGGTGTGGGGATAGCCCACGGTCATATTAGTGACAGCCAGCAGAGGGAGTGCTAGACTAGAATTATCCTGAAGAATTTGATGCGCAGCCAACGCTAGACTCAAAACCAGTGACTTCAATGGGCAATCAAGAGTGAGAACCAAGGCTGGAAAAAATGAACTAAAAGCACACCGGAAACTTGTTAAAAGCGCTCACTCCATCCCAACATAGGAAGGGTTGGGTGCTGGTGTGGAAGGTAGATGGTGGGAAGCGCTCCAGCTCTCTCGGCGTCCTTCTGTCCCTAGTCTCAGCCACTGCTGCAGGTGCAGGCTTTTGCACCCAGCAGCCTTATACCCGGGCTTTAGACTCCCATTCTCTATCTGTGACTTTAGTTAGGATGCCAAGGACCCGGCACAGCACGCATGCGCATGCATACGCAGCCAGAAGCCCAACCTTGTCGTATCCGGAAGGGCAGCCCACAGTGCCTTCTCCATGGCTACCAGCAGCACGTCCCAGCGCTACGCACTCTGTTGTCTCCTCAGGAAAGCTACCCTTCGTAACACTTCCATACACCTTTGCCTCCAGCTCTGCATTCACAGGGTAAGGCAAAGCGAGGCAAAAATGAGACAAAACTGGTCATAAATCAATACATTTTGACCCTGTTTTGATGTTGTGATAGTGATCGTTAGCAACCTGACAGAATCTAGAACCACCTTGGAGATGGGCCTCTGGGCATGTTTGTGGGGCATTACCTTGTGTAACTGAGGGCAGTGGCCTTCCCTGACTGGTCCAGACACTACAAGTGGAAAAAGAAGTTGCTCATCCATTGCTTCTGGCTCTTCACTAGAAATGCCATGTGACCAGCTGTTTTCAGCTCCTGTCGGGGTGACTTCCTGGCAATGGTAACGGGACTGTGAGCCAAAATCAATTCTTTCTCCCTTCAGCGCTAGGGGGTTTGGGGCTTTTTCAGTTTGGCTTGGGTTTTTTATTTGTTTGTTTTGGTTTAGTTTTGGTTCGTTTTTTGGGTTTTTAAGACAGGGTTTCTCTGTGTAGTCCTAGTTCTGGCTGTCCTGGAATTCACTCTGTAGACCAGGTTGACCTCGAACTCACAGAGAACTCACTTGCTACTACCTCCTGAGTGCTTGGATTAAAGGTGTGCACCACTATTGCCTGGCTGGGTTTCTGTTTTTGACAAGGTCTTGTTATGTCGCTCTGGCTGGTCTAGTACTCATTGTACAGACCAGGCTGGCCTGGAACTCAGAGTCACCTGTCTCTGTCTCCCAAGTCCTGGAATTAAAGACATGTACCACCATGCCTGGTCCTTAATTTGTTTTTGCCTGGGTGTTTGATCACAGCAACAGACACGAAACAAAAGCAGATGGTGTGGTGGCCTAAGCAGGAATAGTCTCCATAGGCTCGTGGATTTAGGTGCTTGGTCATTAGGGAGTGAAGGTACTTGACAGGGATTAGGAGGTGTGGCCTTGTTGGAGTAGGTGTGGCCTTGTTGGAGGAAGTGCGTCACTGGGGATGGGCTTTGAGATTCCAGGGGCCCAAGGCAAGCCCAGTGGTTCTCTCTTCCTGTTGCCTTAGGATCCCGATGTAGCACGCTCAGCTCCCGTGTCTGCCTGTGTGTCATAATGCTTCCCTCCATAACAATGATGAACTAAACCTTAGAAATTGTAAGCCAGCCCCAATTAAATGCTTTCTTTTAAAAGAGTTGCAATGATCATGGTGTTTCCTCACAGCAATAAGGCACTTAGACAGATGAGGACATGGAACTGTATCGTCCTGTCCCTTACCGTATCGTCCTGTCCTTTACTGTAGTGTCCTGTCCCTTACCATATTGTCCTATCCCTTACTGTATTGTTCTGTCCCTTACCATATTGTCCTGTCCCTTACTGTATTGTCCTGTCCCTTAGTGATCTCTGATCATTAGCTGATCACTAAGCCATCTGAGCAGAAATAAAAATAGAAGTCAAAAATGACATAAATCTGATGATATCAAATATTCAGCTTTTGAAAAAATTATAAAATTCATGTGAAAGAGGAAAATATGCTACTAAGAAATAAAGTATTTGATAAAAATGGGTTTAAAGGAGATAGTTGACCTACCAGAGCAAGACCCTTAATCAGATATTATACATATAGGAAAACATGTCTGAAAAATTAAAGCAAAATACAGAGGCAGCGTCTAACCATCTAGAGAATATGAATATAGAGATAGAAATTATAAACAAGAACCAAATACTAGTTTTAAAGCTGTAAAGTGTGGTGCTGGAGAGATGGCTCAGTTGTTAAGAGCACTAGCTCCTCTTCCAGTGGACCAAAGTTCATTTCTCAGCACCCACATGACCACTTAAAACTGTCTGTAACTCCAGTTCCAGGAGACCCAGCTTCCTCTTCTGGCCCCCAAGGGCACCAGGCACACAAGTGTGTACAGATATGGATGCAGGTAAGGCACTCATACACACAAAATAAAAATTTAAATTAAAACTGAAAAGTATAATGACTTCTCATAAATTTAACTGAAATTTAAAATTGATTCCATGAAAGGAATCTAAAACGATGCCAATAGGAAAAGAAGAAACCAAAATATCTCTGTTTGCAGATGGCAGGACATTTTATATAAGAGTTTCCCAAAATTCCGCTGGGAAGTACTTCCAACTAATCAACAATTTCAGCAAAAGGTCGGGCTATGCCATCTTACAAAAATCAATACACCACCAACAAACACACTGGGAATGAGATAATGGGTATACACCCATTCACGATACCCTCAAAGAAAATAAAATAGCTAGGAATAAGCCAATCAGAGGAGGTGAAATACCTCTAAAATGAAAACTTTACATCCATGAAGAGAAAAATTG
The DNA here is from genome assembly GCF_950005125.1 of Chionomys nivalis. Lineage (NCBI taxonomy): Eukaryota > Metazoa > Chordata > Mammalia > Rodentia > Cricetidae > Chionomys > Chionomys nivalis. The sequence continues at coordinate 44,920,255 of NC_080094.1, read as the reverse complement.
AGGAAAGACACTAGAAAATGGAAAGACTTTTAATGGTCACGATTGATGATGAAATTAATATTAGGAAATGACTGGTCTATCAAAAGCAGTTTAGATTCAATGCAATCCCAATCATACTCACGACATTTTTCATAGAAACAGAAGGAAAAAAATCCTAAAATTCATATGAAACCATAAAAGACCAAGGATGTCCAAAATAATCCTGGGGGTGGGGCAAAGAAAGAAAACAGTGCTGGAGGAATTGGTGTTCCAGATCTGAAGCTGTATTGCTGAAATATAATAACAAAAACAATATGGTACTAGCACAAAAACAGATACATAGGCTAATGGAACTAAACCAAGACCCAAGCTTTGTAGAGGGCACAAGGCACAAGGTCCTTGTGCTCACAGACAAGCACTAGGGAAACCAGACATGTTATACACACGGGATGTCTCCTTAGTGGAGGGGCAGATGTACACCTCTTTTCCATTCAGAAGGCAGGGAGTGGATGTAGTTAGCAGCTATGTGTATGTAGTTAATACTATAGAATAATGGTCTCTATGTAATGAGGACCTGCATCCTCCAGACTGTTATTTTTGCCCCAGACTTTTCCTCCCTAGAACTTTATCTTGAGCATTGTTTCTCAATCAATAAAACCCGTCTGTCTTAGTCGGGGTTTCTATTGCTGCGATGAAATACCATGATGAAAGCCAGCTGGAGAGGAAAGGGTTTATCTGGCTCACACTTCCACATTGCTGTTTGTCACTGAAGGAAGCCAGCACAGGAACTCAAACAGGGCAGGATCCTGCAGACAGAAACTGGCACAGAGGCCCTGGCTTGCTCAGCCTGCTTTCTTATAGAACCCAGAACCACCAGCCCAGGGATGGCACCAACTACCGTGGGCTGAACCCTCCGCATTGATTACTAATTGATAAAATGCCTTACAGCTGGATCTCAAAGAAGCATTTCCTCAACTGAGTCTCCTTTGTCTCTGAAGACTCTAGCTTGTGTGCATTTGACACACAAAACCAGCCAGTTCACCATCCCTAGGGGAGATGGCACACATACTTTGTAGCATGGTGACCTCCACGGTGACCTAGACTACACCAGATTGTCTCCTAGACCCTTGAGCTATAGAACCCATTCTTTTGGAAGAGGTCACGTGGACTTTGCAGAGTTTCAAATGTAGTCACACCTTAAGTTTTATTGCGATAATTGTCACCAGGAGACTTTTTCCCAAAGTTCCACTACACTTGTATATGGATAATTAAGTCATATTGAACCTGATTCTTACCTCACATGGATCATTGCTCTTCCAGCCCTGGTGTTTGCAGAGATAAGCCCCCCCCCCCCAAATATGAGCACAAGTAACTACAGTCATCTGGTATTTGACAACGATGCCAGAAACATCACTGGAAGAAAAAATAGCAGTCTTGAAGATTGGTCCATATATATGTGGGTAAAAACTCTTCAGCTGTAAAATAAACAAACAAAACCAAAATCATAAAATATGCAAGTAAATCTAAATAATTATAAAATATTATATTGAGTGGGATGACCCAGACTCATAAAGACAAATGTCACATGTTCTCTCTGTAGTTCTCAGCTCCAAATCATCAGGGCTGAGTCCATACCCTGGAGTAACTGCAGAAACCAGAAGCAGTGTGAAAAGGAACCATGGGGGCAGAGGGTAGGAGTGCCAGAGAGAGGAAAAGTGGGATCTAGGGGAAATGAAGAGGAAAGTATTAGTTAATTTTCTATTGTTGTAATAAAATACCGTGACAAAGGAGGGCTTTTCTGGGTTTGTGGCTCCAGAGGAGTAAGATTCCACCACCATTATGGTGGGGAAGCAGGGTCGTAGGCAGACATGATGGCTGGAGCAACAAGCTGAGTCCTGCCATCTGGAACCATAAACATGAAAACCACAGAGGAGGGTTCCATGATCCCTTTCCTCTAGTCTCCTCCACGGCTGCAAAGCCAGCCCCTCATGGACAGCACTGCCACACTCAGCTGCTAGCTTGGGACAATCTGTGACTCCCTGAACCACAGTGGCAACCACTTTTGTTTTCAGTGACTTTAGAGGAACAGAAAATACCTTGGGCTCTTTTTCACTCGATGGACACTTAATTGGGTGAACTTCTGTCCCTGAGGGCACTGCCCCCTTCCTCCCAAGGCAATTCAGGCCTCATCTTACTGGCATTAATCTCCTTAACAATTACACAAACATAAAACAGAAAGAGCTAACTGAAAATGGTGTGTTTACACTCTCAAGGCCCACCTCCAGAGACACACCTCCTTCCACAATGCCACACTTCCTCCCACAATGCCACACCTCCTAAACCTCCCCCAAACAGTGCCACCAACAGGGAACCAAATGTTCACATACACGAGCCGCTGGGAGACATTCTCATTCAAATCATCACAAGGAAAATGAGGGGAGAGATAATGGAGGTCAATATAGAAAGAGAAGAAAGGAGAGGTACATAAACTAGGGATGTTTGAGCTATAAAGAATAGTATTCTTTTTTATTTCCTAAAATACCAAAACTCCAGTACTAAGCATGAGAAACTTCTTTTCAAATTGTTGGTCAGGGGAGCCCAAGAGACTCCCCAAACAACATAGGCTGCTGCTGTGGCCCTTGGCTGCCCACAGGAAGCAGAAGGGAAGTCCCTGTTGCTGCAGACACCATTCACTTTGGACACAGGCAGGACTCAGAGGATTCAAACTGCATCTGACCTGAAAGCCTCTTCCCTAAGGACTAGCTTTCACAGTAACAGACAGGGCTATGCGAGCTGCCAAGGAAAGGGAGCAATCAATAGTCCTCCCCAGCTGTGACACCTAGGAACCGCAATGACCAGTATGACAAGATATCTCTAACAGTACAACAATGGCCATGTAATCAACATGGCAGTAACCAACAGCTGTCTGGTTGTTCTTAAGGCTTGCTCAATGGGAGTGAAACCATGCCTGCTACTGGAAACCCAGCCAGCTACCCAGGCCTAATAAGGACATGGGTCTTATAGGAGAACTTTCTTTTTTTTTTTTTTTTTTTTTTTTTTTTTTGGTTTTTTCGAGACAGGGTTTCTCTGTGGCTTTGGAGCCTGTCCTGGAAGGAGAACTTTCTTAAACCAGTCTGATTCCTAACTAAATTCTAAATACTTCTTCTTAGACTACAGATACGTGTAGCCCTCAGCCCCCATCAAAGAACTCTCTCTTTCCAGGAGATGCAGATCATTACAGAAAGCTGCAACTGGTCAATCTGCAGAAGACAGCAAATCATGCCGTGACCAGCTCCAGTTGATACATTTGCATTGCAATCATAACACCTAAGACTTAGGGAGCATAAAGGAAGATTGTAAGAGCTCAAAGACCGGGAAGTCTGCTGTGAGTTGTGTCTCCAAGAAATGGCAGGGCAACTACACCCATCTGACTGCCTAGCCAAGACCTACACAAGTACAATGCCAACAAACATGCTAACACAGAAGGAGGAAATACTATGAGGCTCCACTCCTAGGCAAAGAACTTCTGGAAACCAATGGCTATTGGGAAAGGAAGAATTAGTCTTACCCAATATCAGCTCCCTGGTTTGCTATCCACTACCAAGGGGTCATCCCTGGTCCACATTAAATGAATTTAGCAGAATTTGTGTGTGCACATGTGTGCGTGCGTGTGTGTGCATGTGTGTGTGTATTGTGTGTGTAACAATAATAATTAAAGAAAAAGAGGCCATGGATTTGAGAAAGAACATGGGGCAGGGACCGAGGAGGAGCTGCAGGAAGAAGAGTGTTGGGTCCAGGGTGGGGGGTTGCGCAAAGATGGGGACAGACCACCAAAGTCTAACAAACCAGAAGCAAACTTTTCCAGAAACCAGATTCCAGAAAAAAATAAAATAAATAAAATAAAAAATCTCCATGGGGCACAAAAAGCTTATCAGCTAGCTGAGATCACAGCTAGAGATGGATTTTGTAAGGCTGTGGCAAAGGTGATTTCTGAACCCACCTTTTTATAGTAGGGGCACCAAGCATTAGGTCTGAACAAAGGAATTTTTACCATCTCGGGGCAAAACTCAGATACAGATTGCCTTACTTTACAATCTCCATTAACAGAGTTTCTCAGTTTAACTAGTGTTTCCACTTAGTCTATTGTCTTCCCTGGCACTTCCCGGTGGTGTTCACTGAAGCCCTGTGCTCTCCCCTTCGATGCTGCCAGTTTCCCATAGCAGGGACATGTGTAACCCAGAGGTCATACATAGATCTATCTCCTAAAAGGTAACTCAGCTCATATCTTAATCAAGGATGGCCCGGGTGTTAGGCTCTCAGTTTGCAGAGAGATGCTTTGGCCTTGTAAATAGAGCTATGGGTTGTAAAGCGGAGTAGCCCACTGTTAACAGTTAATCCTTAAGCTATTGAGAAAGATATCGACAGTCTGCTCTCATTCTCCTAGGCTTATAACTTTGTATTTCTGTATTTCTATATTCTTATTTCTGGAATCTACATTTTTATATTCTTATCCTTGGATCCTTCAACGAGGTGGATAAATAATGTAACTTTAATTAATTTTTTTTATTCTTTTTTAATTAAAATTTCCAACTGCTCCCCGTTTCCCATTTCCCTCCCCTCCTCCCACATATTGCCCCCTCCCCCCGCTCCCCTCCCCCTATCCCCCCTCCACTTCTCCTCCCCCTAGTCCACTCCCCCTCCCTCTCGATACTGAAGAGCAGTCCAAATTCCCTGCTCTACAGGAAGACCAAGGTCCTCCCACTTCTATCTAGGTCCAGGAAGGTGAGCATCCAAACAGGCTACGCTCCCACAAAGCCAGTTCATGTATTAGGATCGAAACCTAGTGCCATTGTCCTTGGCTTCTCATCAGCCTTCATTGTCCGCCTTGTTCAGAGAGTCCAGTTTCAACCCATGCTTATTCAGTCCCAGTCCAGCTGGCCTTGGAGAGCTCCCAATAGATCAGTTCCACTGTCACAGTGGGTGGGTGCACGCCTCGTGGTCCTGATTTCCTTGCTCATGTTCTCCCTCCTTCTGCTCCTCATTTGGACCTTAAGAGCTCAGACGGTTGCTCCAAATTGGGTCTCTGTCTCTCTCTCGATCCACCTTTGGGTTTCAGAAGACTATAAAAGAATTAGAGGCCTTAGAGAGAGTTGACTGAGATTCCTCAATCAGAGAAATAGAGGGAAACACTAAGAAAGATGTAACTGTGTGCGACCATCAAGTGTACAAACACTTATTAGAGATAATGAAGAAGAAAGAAAGAGAAATGGAAAAATATTTGAGGAACTAGACATGTAAAGTATAAAAGTTTGATCTTTAAAAAACTAATATGTAAGTCCAAGAAACTCAATGAATTCCAGTTAGCATAAGCTAAAGGAGATGCACACTTAAACACATTATTAATCAAACTATTTGAAGATGATAAGATAATTAGAAGTCAAGAATGAAATGAACTGTCACATTCAAGAGATCTTGAACTAGACTAAAATCTAACTTCTTGTCATTTTACTGGATTGACATATGCAAAAATCTATTCTCTCTCTCTTTTTTTTTCTCTCTCTCTCTCTCGTTTTTTTTAAACAGGATCTTACTATATAGCCCAGACTGGACTGGAACTCAGCTATGTAGACCAAGCTGCCCTCAAACTTATAGAAACCCATCTTTCTCTGTCTCCTGCGTGTTGGGATTAAAGGCGTGTGCCACCATACCCAGCTGAGCTGTTTATTAAGCAGCACAGAAGAACATGGCATGGGAAAGGAGTGAAGGATTCATTGCCATAAATCTTTAACCAAGTTTTACAGTGTAAGAAATAACTTTATTGACCCCCCCCAACTGACTCCAAATAATAAACAACATTGCAGACAGGTATTTTCAAGCTATATCAGTTACCAAGCTATTTCCACACATTGCTTGCAAGATTTAGAGCGGATAGTTGTCATATAAGGTTTCTTCCAAGATGTTGATTACTTTCAGCAAATGGTTACACAACACACACACACCACTCTTGATCAGAGTGTGGAAGAGATCATAATTTAATATTAGAGTTATACACTAACTTGGGCTGTAAAAGCTGACTGCATGGGAAATCAAAGGTCAGTTACACTGCTCTCTTAACAGCAGGTTACACTTAGAGGACACGGCAGGGCAGGGGTTAATTCCATAGTCTCAGATGATCTCAAGGGGTATTAATAACTTCACTGTGAGGTCTGGCGAAAGTTCAGTCTTTCTTAATAAAAGAGATATTTTCATAAAATTGTACTACTACATGACAGAACCCATCTGTAAGCTCAACTTTGAGGGATGGAGACAGGCGGATCCAGGTGCTTGCTGGCTGACCAGCCTAGCAAAATGATGAGCTCCAAGCTCAGTGAGAAACACTGTCTGAAAAAAGAAGGTGGAGGGAGACTGAGAAAAACACCTAAGGTCAGCCTGAGATTCTACCTCCTAATGCATATGAATGTACATGCAACACACATACACATTTGCACACACACGCATGTGCACACACACAACTTGCTAGACTAGAATCTACAGAAATTTGTTATAAAGAATAGGTGCTGTCCAGAAAAATATTTTCTGAACAGAACACCAATAACATAGGCACTGAGAACAACAATTAATAAATGGAGCCTCATGAAACTGAAAAGCTTCTGCATGGTAAAGGGCACTGTCATTTGGACAAAGCAGCAGGCTACAGAATGGGAAAATAGTCTTACCAACTACACATCCAACAGCAGTTAATATTCAAAATATATAAAGAACTCAAAAAAACTGGACATCAAAAAAACAAACAAATAACTCATTTAAAAATGGGTACAGACCAAAGCAGAATTCTTAAAAGAGGGAACTCAAATGGTTTAGAAGCACTTAAATGTTCAGCATCCTTAGTCATCAGAGAATTGAAGATCAAAACTACTTTGAGATTTCATCTTACATCATTCAGGATGGCCAAGACCAATAAAACTATTGACAGCTCATGCTATCAAGGATGTGGAGGCAGGGAACACTCATTCACTGCTGGTGGGAGTGCAAACTTTTACAGACACTTTGGAAATCAATGTGGTGGTTCTTCAGAAATATGGAAATCGATCTACCTCAAGATCCAACTCTACAACTCTTGTACATATACCCAAAGGTCACTTCGTTCTACCGCAGAGACACTTGGTGAGCCATCTTCATTGTTGCTCTATTCACAATAGCCAGAAACTGGAAACAATCTAGATGTCTGTCAACATATGAAGAGATAAAGAAAAACATGGTACATTCACACAACAGAGTATTACTCAGCTGTTAAAAGATGAAATCATCAAAGTTGCTGGTAGATGGGTGGAACTAAAAACATCATCCTAAGTGAGGTATCCTGGAACCAGAAAGACAAATATTGTACTCACTTATATGTGGATGTTAGCTGTTAGGTCATTGATAAGCAATCCATATAATCACAGAGGTTAGGTAGAAAGTAAGGAACGAGGTGGGAGAAAGGGGTCTCCCCAGGAAGGGGAAATAGAAAAGGAAGTTATGGATGGATGAGGGGTGTTCGGTCTGGTCCAACGTATTTGTCCACGCTTGGGGAAGGGGGAAAAGTGAGGATTGAGAAAGAAATAGACAAGAGACAACAGATAGAGCCAGGAGGGCATCCAGTGAATACTATATTACATGATGTTTATTTCCCATAGCCTTTTATGTACCCCAATCCAAAAAGGAGGAGAAGGCAAAAGATTCTTTACCAAGACACAAAGAACAAACAAAGAAATTACCTTCTTAATACCCAAAAAATGACAAGTAACCATAGCCTATGTCAAAAAATCCCGTCAGTAGCCACACCTTAGGTCAAACCTCCTGTCTTATAACCTTGAAGGAGCAAAAATAGGTTTGAGGTCTCTGATCTCTAGTCAAGGTGGGCTTCCACATAGCGGGTGCTAGAACAGGAGGAACAAACAGGGAAGGGGAGGGAAGAAGAGAGTGAGGGAAGGAAAGGATGAAGGGAGAAGGAGAGAATATGGGGAGGAACAGCTAAAAGGAAGAGTAATTTGAGGGGCTGTATAGAAACCTAGTGCAGTAGAAGCTTCCTAAAATACATAAAACATGAAGGTGTTCTAAACGAAATTGCCAAATAGCAGGGGAGACGGAGCTCCGACGGGACATTTCTCATCACCATCTCTGGAGTCTCAGAGAAGCTTGAATGGATCAGAGATTCATAGCATCTCTCCATAAGAGGGGGATGGGGCAACTAGTGGAGTAAGAAGAGAAGGAGCGAAAAGATATCTATCACGCCGATTAAAGGGGAGTAAACCAAGGTGATGGGGCTTACCACCAATACCAGTGAAGAGGACTGGGGACCAGAGAAGGTGGTCAGGGGTCAAAACTCAATATCAGTTCTAAGGGGAAAGTTGGTTTTATTCTCTACCACATCTAAGGCTTCCCCGTATCACAGAGATGGAGAACGTGGGAGCTTGGCTGGCCTCAGGGCCTCGTGTGTCTCAAAAGGGAGGGAACCTTATTCCTCATTAGGTCTCTCAGAGTCCAGAAACACAACCTGGGGTATAATGGTTAGTTGCAGTTGTCAACATAACAGGATCTAGAATCACCATGAAAACAAACCTCTGGGCACATCTGTGAGGGGTTTCTAGGCTAGTTTGATTGAGGAAGAAAGATACACCCCATTTGTGGAAGGCGCCATTCTGTTGGCTGGGATTCTGGACAGAACAAAGGGGCCACTAGCCCTCATCTCTGTGTCTGCCTCGTGTGTCTTCCTCACCATGATGGTGTACCCTCAAACACCGAGCCAAAATTAACTCTTCCTTTTTTTTTTTGTTTTTTTTTTTTTTTTTTCGAGACAGGGTTCCTTTGTAGCTTTGGTGCCCGTCCCGGAACTAGCTCTCGTAGACCAGGCTGGCCTCGAACTCCCAGAGATCCGCCTGCCTCTGCCTCCCGAGTGCTGGGATTAAAGGCGTACGCCACCACTGCCCGGCAACTCTTCCTTTCTTGAGTTGCTTTCATCGGATATTGGTGATCAGGGAAGAAACCGACAGGAGGCATTTATCCTTTTTTTTTTTTTTTTTTCAAGTTTGAACTGAGCTTAGAGTCCTTGGATGGTCCTCCCTCATGAGGGTGGCCAGGACATTTTCCCTTCTAGTGGGCCTTGTTTTGAAGACTGCACATGGCTATAAAGAGGCCTATAACCCAGGGGCCTTGAACAGTCCCAGCAGAAATGTCCTAGTCCTTTTACCCAAGTCTGGGTCAGTTCCTGTGCGCTGAACTGGATAGCTGCTAGGTGGCACTCTAGGAATTCCTGGGATGGGCATGGAGGACGCCACTGTTGTCATTCTTTCTCTGGTTTGGTCCTTCTGTCTGTTAAAGGCCTTGAAGGCCATGTCTAATAAAGCAGGTGGGCCTGGAATCCCTCATCTAGTTTTGGAAGCTTTTGTCTAATATCCAGACAGACTTGGCTTATGAAGTGTGGATCCGGGATGTCTTGGTCCTCTCCTCCAGACTCAAGGTTCAAATCTGTGTGCTTGTACTTGGTTTCCAGCTGGCCCAGGCTGGGAGGGTGAGGGATTTTCAGAAACTCTCTGCAGTATTTCCTACAGCTTATTATGGTTAATTGGTTTGATAACTGAAAGTCCCTCTAAAAGACAAGCAATCATGTAGTCTCTGAATCTTCCCACACCATTCCCTACATCAGCGGCCCGAGGCACCTAGTTGTGCTCTGTGTCTGGACCGGCAATGGAGCCTGGCCATGTTGTAGTTGATTTATAAGCAAGAAGCATATTTCCCCAGGCACACACTAAAGGCAAGACATGGAACTTTCCTCATGAGTGTGTCAGGTGATCAGGGTGATATAGGCATCCTGCCAGGTTAGGTCAAAGCTATTGTAAGCTTTTGAAATTCTTTAATGAAGATGGAGGGATCCCGGTTAAATAACCCTAGTTTGGATTACATTTGGAACAGGTCAAACACATGGAAAGGAACAGGCCTTAGGGAGCGCCAAGGTCTTCATTGGCCACCTCCCAGAGGAGAAGGACATTTCCTGTGGGAAATAGAAAGAAGTAGCTCTTGGAGTGCTTGTTGGTCCCTCACAAGGATGGGATTGAGGAAGCACACCTGGGTAGGCAGGTGGGCCAGCAGGAGGCAGTTCCACGTGTGAAAATGAGGAAGGGGGAGAAGGAGAAGAAAGAAGCCAGAGAGGAGAAAATGGAGGTGCAGTGGTCAAGCAGCTGTGTGGTGGTAGTGATGGCAAAGCTGGAGGGAACACACAAAGCAGGCCACCAGGGATGCCCATGGGAACCAAGCTGAGGGGTGTAAGGAAATCCTGTGATGTATGGTGACCTTCCTTCCGTAGCTGAGGGTCCAATGATGGGCCATGAAGGCTCAGGTGTAAATTACCTCAGACTTCCTTCCTGGACTGTGAGAAAAGAGGTCTAGTTCTAATATCCAGTTACAGCCCAATGTGCCGGTAAGCAGTCAGTTTCTCGGTCCAGGAGTATTTGTTACGAAGGAACAGGTTTGTTTGTGTTTGTTTGGTTTTTCCCATTTTGCAAGTCTGGGAATCAAACTTAGGTCTGTTTTTCACACTACGTCTTAGGGGTGGACTAGAATGAGACTCATCGCAAGTCCTTCCAGAAGTACCTAAGTTATTCTAAGAGCATCCTTTTGAGGTATCAGATATCCAAGTCATGGGTGAGACCCAGTCTCGCCATGTGTACTGGACCAAGGCACTCATTGTTCGAGAATAAAGACTTTCTGACTCACAGAAATATAGTTTCGATTTGTAGCCAAACCCGTCTGGTTGGTCAGGTTAGACCAACCTTTAAGTGCTACAAACTGAATCAGAGGTGTAGCAAAGGGTAGCTGAGTAGCTTGCCATCCTAAAGAAAGCAGAAATCCGGCTGCTTACAGGTCTCTTGAATCCAGAAGTCCAGCTAGGAGGAAAACGGGCAGGCAAAAATTTCCATCAACTACCAAGGGCCAGGCTGAGGAAGGGTGCAAATGAAGAGAGAAGGCAGCAATTGAGTCCTCAGAACGTGTGTGGGTTTGCCCTGGATGCTCTCTTTCTTTCCGTGTGCCACAATGTTAACAACGAGGGGCCTTCTATAAAAATAAAAATATCCCTTACCATTTGGAAGGAGTGTAAATGAAGGAAGCTCACAGGGCTTCTCAGTCAGTCATGACAAGCATCAGAGTGAAGAGAGAGGTCAGGTGACCTGGACCAACAAGTCATTCTTCAGTGACAAGTGTCCTGATCAGAAGATAAAGAAACAGGTGAGTTTGGGATCAGGAGGTCTTGTACAAGCTGTCTTGTGCGAAGCAAGCTTATTGAGAAGGACAGCATCTTATATACTATTTCCAGGGGAGGAATGAAACAAAGTCAGCAGAGACTATCATATAATAGGACAAAGTCGGCAAGGAAGCTGATCCAACAGTTGTACAAGGGGAACAGAGGTTATCTCAGGAGCAGCAGGTCGAACACACAGGGCCTTGGGACCGATAGCCGTAGTCGCGTAAGGTGGGAAGAGCTGGGTTCTCAGGGTCTGAAACAGAAGCTCTGCCCTCAGGCACCAGTCTCAGGCCATGACTAGCTCTGTCAAGCATATTCCTGCTTTTTTTTTTTGGAACTGTGTTCCTTCTGGGACCTCAGGGGAAAGCCTGGAATCAGCCCAACCCTCAACAGTCAGGGAGGCAAGGGCAGAATGTCCCAGCCAGGCAACCAAAATGTTGTCCAGAAAAAGGGAGCCCAACTGTGGGTATAAATTATTTACCAAACAAGAATTGATATAAAAGTTTTAGTAAATATTGTTGCCAGCAAGATGGTGCGGTGGTTAAAGACTCTTGTCTTGAACCCAGCAACCTGAGTTCAGTCCTCAGAAACCATATAAAAGAAGAAGAGAGCTGACTCTACATGATTGTCCTCAGATCCACATGTGCAAAACACACATACACACATATCCTTATACCCACCCACCACAAATAGTGCTTTATTTGATTTTTCTTATATTTTCACTTTTTAAATATAACATTTGTTATTTAGATGGTTTTATACAGAACAGCTTTCTTTTCATTCTGAATCTGGAAGTTCTATTTAATCTCTTTTTAAAAAAATAGGTCATTTGGTCAAAAACACTACGGGTGTTCCCAGTGAATCACCTTATTGGAAAGGAAGGGGGCCCTTTCATAGCAATTAAGAGAAGCTACTTGGCCTGGTCACATGGACCATTTTATAGAGTCATATATAAATAGAGTTCAACAGGGCAGCTCACTATCTTGTTAGGCAATTAATTTTATAATACTACCTGCCCTTTTTGAGACTCACCCTTTGGGATGATGTGTCAAGGGCCATTAGGAATTAGGCTTTAGTTATTTGTACAAAGCATTTCAAGTCACTGGGTCAGGCTCCAAACAGCTAAGGTTTGACCTTTGCATGCTGGAGAATTCAGCTTTTAATGTTTGGACCTTTTATGTTTGTCTTTTTGCCAGTTTCTTACATTTAAAACACAGACAAAGACAGTGAGATGGCTCAGAAATAAAAGTGTTTGCTGCCGAGCCTAATGACCTGAATTTGATCCCCACGTGGTAGGTAGAAAGAGAAGACCAACTACACACGTGCATGCACACATATGCAAATGTAATAAAAAATTAAAAATCAGAGATATCTTAAATAAATTACAATCTTGAAAAATCAAGAACAAGCTAAACTCAAAAGCATTAAAAAGAAGCAACTGTGATTAGTGGAGAAACTAATTAAATATAAATTTTAAAAGCAATGCAAAGAATCAGTGAGATGCAGTTGATCCTTTGAAAAGATTGACAGACCCTTAGCCTAACTAACCACAAGCAAGAGATAAAAGGCCTAAATTAGTAAAATCACAAATGAACCAGGAGACATTATAGTAGATATCAGTAAACTTTAGATAAGCATAGGCATATTCTTTAAAAACTCATATCCATTAAGTTGCAAACTATAAATGAGATGGATAAATTTCTAAATGACCCACCAGAATTAAAGCAAGATGACACAGAGTATTTAAACAAATGTATATCAAGCATGACATTGAAGCAGAGAGTTTAAAAGTATCCAGGCCCAAATGTATTCACTGCAGAATTCTACTAGGCCCTGAAAAAGAATCGACCCTTCTCAAACTGTCCCACAAAACAGAAAAGGAAGAAACGGTTCGAAAAGAACTTCACAGTGCTAGTATTATGCTAGTACCAAGACCAGAAAAATACGCAACAACAGAGACAAAAATTTTAGATCAATTTTCCTAGTTACACACAAATATTTTCAGGAAAATGATTGAAAGCTGAATTAAAAGCTGGGCGGTGGTGGTGCACGCCTTTAATCCCAGCACTTGGGAGGCAGAGGCAGGCGGATCTCTGTGAGTTTGAGACCAGCCTGGTCTACAAGAGCTAGTTCCAGGAAAGGCTCCAAAACAACAGAGAAACCCTGTCTCGAAAAAGCAAAAAAAAAAGAAAGAAAGAAAGAAAGAAAGAAAGAAAGAAAGAAAGAAAGAAGAAAGAAAGAAAACTGAATTAAAGATCACATCAAAAATATAATTCACCGTGCTCAACTTGTTTTTCCTCCAGAGATACAGGGGTGGTCAGTATATGTAAATCAGTAAACGTGGCACACACCGTAAGTACACTCGACTGTTGCAGAAAAGTTCCCAAAGTCACAGATAGCCACTGCAAGGATTGGATCAAGAGGCAAGGACACTGCTGACACCGACTGGAGGAAGAGATGGGCAGGCGCTAATGAAAGAATTCATCCAACAAAAATAGCAACACCAGAACCCAGTGGTCATACAACAGGAAGACTTGAGCATCCTTACCCATTCTAATCTGTCTGTGTGTATGTCTGCAGGCCAGAAGAGGGCACCAGACCTCATTACAGATGGTTGTGAGCCACCATGTGGTTGCTGGGAATTGAACTCAGAACCTTTGGAAGAGCAGGAATGCTCTTAACCACTGAACCATCTCTCCAGCCCCTACTAGATGGTTTTTAACTCAGGAACAAAGGTATCAGACAGTCACACAAAACTTCCATTGAATCAACAACTTTCAAGTTCTCATCTTGGAAAGTCAGAGAATGAAGTTTATGGGGGCTGAGCTTTATAAACAAGTACTTTTGTTTTTTTACAGGAAGCTAAAAGAAAGAAAGAAGGCAGAGCCCCTGTATGGCAAGCGTGGGTTTCAGGAGTGAGACGCCTTTGAAGATTACTGTCTCTGAGGTGATAAGGTTTTATTGGATGAAGGGGGGATGATCTGCTCAGTTCGGTTCCCATTCTAAGTGTCCAGGTGCCTGTCAGTTTCAGTCACACCCTCGTGTCTGGCTTCCAAGAAAGGGGTACTTCTGTAAGAGGAGCGCAAACAACAAAAAGGCCTATTAGGAACTTCTGGTCCAGAAATTAGAATCTGCCTTGTGACCAGGGACTCTACACATGAGGCTCACACCCAGTCTACCTGGACTCTCCCTCCCCTCCTCCATTATCAGTTCCCTGGTCAGGTGGATGTTTGCTAGGGATAACCCTGTTCTATTTTCCTTATTTGGGGGTTAATCCTAATGCCAGCCCTGCTTGGTACCAGGGACCCTGTAGCTGCCCGTGCTTGAGACCCAGGTAGCCTACCTTGGCTTTCCCTTCACGATTCCCTACGAGTCACCCTAGTCTCGTGGCTGTTTGCCAGGGATAGCATTCTTTCCTCAGCCTGTCCCCCACCCTCACCAGACTCCAGCTATATTCCCATCGGGGCCCCTTCAGTCCTCACCTGTGACCCAGAGTCCCGCAGTCCTGCCAGCTGCCTGACTGGAATCCCCACTTGTCCTACGCAGGTGGGAGAGCCAGGCTATGATCACACTGGCAGAGGAAACTTGTTCTGGACTCTTAGACCAAACTGCCGGAGACAGAAGACTGCAGCGAAGAAACAGAAGACATAGACAGAAACCGAATCCCCAAATACCAGACAAACAGGAAATTGAAATCCCAATCCTGTTATAAATTGTCCCCAACAAAATTACAGATTGATTCCAACACATGACAGTGGGTGATCCCAATACCCCGGTTTCACAAATAGACAGGTAATCTAGGGGGGAAACTAAATAGAGAAATTCTGAAATTAAATAACATCATAAATCAAATGGACCTAATATCTAGAATATTCTACTTAAAATACTAAAGAACCTGTTTTTCTCAGTAGTCTATGGAACTTTCTCCAAAACGGATCACATATTGGGACACAAAAACGACTCGACAAATACAAGAAAATCAAATCATATCATGCATTCAATTTCACCACAATAGAATACATATATATCAACAGTAATAGAAACAACGGAAAGTGCATAAACTCATGGAAACTAAATAATACACTGCTGAATGATAATTTAGTAAAGAAAGAAATCAACACCTCAACACCTTGGAAAAACAAGAACAATCCACACACTCTCTCTGCCACCCCCCAAAAACTTAGACAAAAAGAAATAATCAAAATAAGTGCTGAAATCAGTGAAATAGAAACAACCAAACAATTACAAAGAATCTAATGAAACGAACAACTAGTTCTTTGAAAAGATTAACAACATCGACAAACCTTTAGCCAAATTAACCAATGAAAAGAGAGAGGGTATCCTGTTGTGGAATATTTAACTATGTGAAGGTGTGTTACATTTTTTTTACGCTGTCTTTGTTAATGATGAAAGATATGTTACATTTGTTTATGTTACATTTGTTAATTATATAAAGATGTACAATTGTTTCACCTTACCTGCCTAAGGCACCTGATTAGTCTAATAAAAGAGTTGAATGGCTGATAGCTAGGCAGAGAGGGATAGGCAGAGCTGGTTGGCAGAGAGAATAAATAGTAGGAGAAATCTAGGCTTGAGAAGAATGAGAGAGAAGAAGGAGAAGAGATCAAGGGAAAAAGAGAGGGATTCACCTGGAGCCAAAAGCCAGACAGACAAAAGAAGCAGTGAAAATAGGTCATATGATTTGTGATTCCACTCTATATGCTGTGAATATCGTTGGTTAATTTAAAAAAAACTGCTTTGGGCTTATAGCAGAGCTATAGAGCAACAGATCTAGGTGAGGAAAACTAAACAGAATGCTGGGAGAAAGGAGGCAGAGTCAGAGAGAAGCCATGGAGCCCCATTAGAGACAGACGCGCTGAAACTTTGCTGGTAGGCCATGACCTCGTGGTGATGCACAGATTAATGGAGATGGGTTAAATTAAGACGTAAGAGTTAGCCAATAAGAAGCTAGAGTTAATGGGCCAAGCAGTGATTTAAATAATACAGTTTCTATGTGATTATTTTGGAGCTGAGCCGCCAGGAACTAACTAGTGGCCTCCTCACTACAGTCATACAGAAAGAAAGAAAGGTAAAAAGCCCCAAGACAAAATATAGGTAAAGAGAAACACATTAAAATAAGATTAGATAAGACTAGCTCAAATAAAGCCTAGCATTCATAGCTAATAACTATCTCTACTTCATGATTTGGGAGCTAATTGGTGGCCCAAATGAAAGTCTGCTACTGGATCCAAATTAATAAAATTAGGGATGAAAAGGGAAAGATTATAACAGACAGAGAATCATAGGGATATATTTTACAATCAATATTTCACCAAAATGGATAATCTAAAAGAAATATATGGATATCTAGATATATTGTCCTGCAAAAGCTAAATCAATATGACAAAAACATTTTAAAACAGTTTAAAAAACATCCAATGAGATGAAAATGGTAATCTCCCAACTAGAAAAGCCCAGGGAAGATGGATTCACCGCAGAATCTACCAGAAGACTTGAGGGCAATACTCTTCAAATTAGTCCACAAAATAGAAAATGAAGGAACATTTCCAAATTCTTTTTCTTTCTTTTTTTTTTTTAAAAATAGTGTTTCTCTATATAAGTTCTGGCTGTCCTAAAACTTGCTCTGTAGATGAGACTGGCATCAAACTAACAGAGATCTGTCTGCCTCGACCCCCCCCCCCCAAATTCTGGGATTAAAGGTGTATGCCACCATCGCCCAGCCCAAATTTTTTTTTAAGAAGCCAGTCTTACTTTGAAATAAAATTTGGCATGAAATGGGTCAAGCTTCAAGAAAAGATCTGATAGATGAGAAGAAAGTAGAGAGTATATTTGAGCTCATTGGTACAGGAAGGAACTTTCTGAACAGGACTCTAAGAACACAAGCATTAAGATCAACAAGCAAATCCCAGCACTGGGGAGGCAGAGGCAGGTGGATCTCTGTGAGTTCGAGACCAGCCTGGTCTACAGAGCTAGTTCCAGGACAGGCTCCAAAACCACAGAGAAACCCTGTCTAGAAAAACCAAAAAAAAAAAAAAAATCAACAAGCAATATGTGGGATTGTTCAAACTAAGAATCACCCATATAGCAAAGGACACCATCATTTGAGTCAAGAGGTAGCCTACATGGGGAAAAAAATCCTTACCAGCTATATACATTGGACAGAGTATTGGTATCTTAAATATATAAAGAACTCAAAAAATAAATAAACATCAAGTAGACAAACCTGATTTTAAAATGGAGGATGAAGAAAGGATCATTGTGGTGGAACACGCCTTTAATCCCAGCGCGCAGGAGGCAGAGACCGGTGTAGATCTCTGGGAGTTCTACACAGGGAGTTCTAGAACATCTGAAAGTGTATAGAGATACCTTGCCTCAAAAAACAGGGAGTAGTGGTAGAAAAAGACAGAGTTCTCAAAATGACAAAATATAAATGACTGAGAAATTTTTTTAAAGTATTCGACATCCTTAGCCATCAGGCAAATGCAAATTAAAACTATTTTCAGATTTCATCTTATCCAAATTAGAATGGCTAAGATCCAATAAATAAGTAGATAGATGATAGATAGGTAGGTAGATAGATAGATAGATAGATAGATAGATAGATAGATAGATAGATAGACAGATTAAAATGCTGGTATAAATATGGGAAAGAAAAACATTATTCACTGCTGGTGGGAATGTGAACTGGTGCACTCACCATGGAAATCAGTGTGGAAGTTCCTCAAAAAGCTAGAAATAGGTTTATCACGTGGTCCAATTATACCTCTCTTGAGCGTATATCCAAAGACTCTGTATTCTCCTATAGAGATACTTGCCTGTCCATGTTCACGGATGCTCTATTCACAATAGGCAAGAAGTGTAAATAGTCTAAATGTCCATCAATTATCAATGGATAACGAAAATGTGGAACCTTTACACAATAGAATATTATTCAGCTGTTAGGAGAAATGAAATTATGAAATTCACAGATAAATAGGTAGAGTTTAAAACAATCATTCTGAGTGAGGTAACCAAGATCCAGTAAGATAAATGTTATATTTTCTCCTGTTTGTGGATGCTAGCTTTAAATCTTCAGATACATATGTTTCATTGAAAATACCCACGGAGGGAAGTAGAAAAAGACAAGATCTCCTGAGTCAATTGAGGGCATGGGAACCTTGGGAGAGGGTTGAAGGGGAGGAGAGAGGCAGGGAGGGGAGCAGAAAAAAATGTAGAGCTCAATAAAAATCAATTAAAAACTGCATTAAAAAAATACCCACAGAGGTCAAGAAAGTTAAAAAGGGGGCATGTGAGGCATCTCAAGTGGTGGGGGATAGAACAGAGTGCCTTAAAGACTTGATATAATGGTCAAAGAAGAGCTTAATACACAGGGGGCTGGGGGAGATGAGGAAATATTTGGTGTGGTATAACTAACACTGAAGACATTTCAGAAATCAGGTACATATATAAGAGTTTAAAGGGCATTTCCCCATAATAGGGCAACAGTGCCTCCACAAGACATCACAGAATAACAAATAAAAAGATCAGCTCCAAGAATAGGTTTTGAATTCATTGGCAAGTGAGAGCCCATGGACCCCCAAACTTCACAGGATATCGCCAATGCTTTCGGTTAACCCTTCAGAACTTGGCAGTAAGACTCTGTTGTTGAGGAACCATACACTAGATTCATATAACATGGAGAAATCAAGTTGATACTCACCTGGACGTTTCATCCTACTGGCTAGTTTTCATGGTGCTGTAAGGTGTTACTCACTCTACCAGAAGAGAAAGGGAACCACAAATCTTACCCAGGTGTGATCCCTGTGAGTTACACCAATGAACCGGCCTGGCAAGGCATGGCCACTGGTGCGATAGTGGTAGGAATGTTACGGGAGTAACCAATCATTTTCTTGTTGCACCTACGGCCTGCTACACAAGTTGAAATCCTTACCTGGCAGTGTTATTATGGTCAATAACCTGTGGCTAGACAGGTCATAGGCCCTAAGGGAGACAATATAATTAATATAATTACTTAATATAGTTACTCTGCTAAATTGACATAGTATTAAACATCTCTTAATGACTTATCATTATACCCATAAATTACTGCATCAGTCATCCTTCATCTGGAGAAGCTTTTTCATGTAGTAAATGTTAATTAACACAGAGACCCACAACTGACCAAGGTACATGGAATAAGAGACTGTAGAACGCTCGGGCCTACACAGAACTGTTGTGGAATATTTGTTTAGCCAGGCAATGATTTGTTGCCTTTGTTCACGCTGCATTTGTTAACTAGGTAAAGATATGTTGCATTTGCATTAATTAAATAAAACTAACCTGAGTTCAGAGAGGTGGGGTTAGCAACTGGTTGACAGGAAGCAGCACGGAGGAGCTTAGCCTGTTTTTTTTTTTTTGTTTTGTTTTGCTTTTTGTTTGTTTGTTTGTTTTTTAGTTGGGGTGGTGTAGAAGGGAGTGGCTTCTGGGAGGCCAACAAA
This sequence comes from Chionomys nivalis, assembly GCF_950005125.1. Lineage (NCBI taxonomy): Eukaryota > Metazoa > Chordata > Mammalia > Rodentia > Cricetidae > Chionomys > Chionomys nivalis. The sequence continues at coordinate 44,900,500 of NC_080094.1, read as the reverse complement.
GAATGCAGCCAGTTGCTGTTCTAACTCTCTGAGCTCACAGGTTTTCACCCTAGCCTTTGAATCTTGAGTTTTATTAGAAGAATAGGAATCTAGTTAGAATTACCTTTAGTGGCAGCAACAGAGCCCACTTGGGGTAACGGAATCCCCCAGGCTATAGCCTTAGCATCTGGGACTCCAGCAGTTTAAAGTGTGGCCGCTGTAATGAAGGCAAAACAACACAGAACATCTGTATTACAGCCCTGTACCCAAGGCTCAGGAATTATACAGAGTGAGAGGTGGTAGAAAGACTGTAAAAGCCGTAGCTGGTGCATGCTTACAAGAAAACATTGTCTTCTGGACACAGAAGGTCATTAGTATATACTGAATTCACAGCAGTTAAGATAGCATGCACAATTTCTGTGCAGGATCAGGCCAAAGAAAGAAGAAGTGGGGTCAAAGTCCGACTCCTAGCTGAGGAGCGATAGCTAATGAACAGCTGCTGGAAAAGAAAGTCGGTTTTCTTTAGGGGTAAATCCCATGGTGGGTAGACTGCCCTCCAGTGAGATTCATACCTCCTAGGGTAGATGGACAGCATAAACTGTACTTGATAGGTTAGCAAAAGAAAAAGGACACCAAATTGTGTAGAGAAGGAAGAATGGATTTGAGAGGAGTGGAGGTGTGAGAGAGAGAAAATACACTGTATGAAGTTCTCAAAGAACCAATAAAAATGAGAAAACAAAAAGAGAATGTGGTGTGAACATTGCAAAGACTTCAGCTGAAAGAATATTGCTGATTTTTAAAAGCAAAGAAATAACACCAGATGCATAAATCCCAAGACATTAACATAAGAAACACAAAGAACCAAGACATAACTGCTCCCAAAATTACTAATCCTACAATAATAGCATCTCACAAGAGTGAGTTATACAACATTCCAGACAAAATGCTCAAAAGAAAGGTTGTAAGTACATTCAAGGAAATCAGAGTTAAGCTCATTATTGAAAACACATGAAATAAAAAATAAGTGAAATAAAGAAAGAGATGTGAGGCATAAAAGAAGGATTTGTCAAGAAGATAGAAATACCACAGACAAACTGATCTGAAATCTAGAAATGAAAAACACAGTAAGTCAAAGAAAAAAAGCTCTGTGGAAAGTTCCACCAGCAGAATGGGTCAAGGGAAGAACAAAATATCTGAGAACAGAGACAGGATAGAGGAATTGGGACAACCAAACAAGGCAGTAATAGGAGCATAGGCATTCCCAGTGGGAATTCCTAGATACGTGGGACACTTGAAACAGACAAAATCTACAGATGAATACACATAGGAAACCTACTAAAAAGGCTAATAAAGGAAAATTTCCCAGAGTTAGGAAAAGAGTTACTAGTCCAGATATAAGAGGCATTTATGACATCAAACAACTGGACCCAGAGAAGAATCTGCACTCATCCTATTATAATCAAAACACAAGAGACACAAAACAAAAAAGTACATTAAAAACAGAATATAACCTACCAAAACTAAACCAAAATGAGACAAACAATTAGACAGATCTCTAACAAGTATTGAAGCATCTCCCAGCCCAGGTCTAGATGTTTCTCTGAAGAGTTTTACCAGACCTTCAAAAAGAAACTAATACCAATGTTTCTCAAAATATTTTATAAAATAGAAAATTAAGGAACCATCAAAATTCACTTCGAAATTCCAGTATTACCTTAATACCAAGACCATAGAAAGACACGATGAAAAAAGTGCATATCAGCTTCCATGGTTAATGTAGACACACACACACACACACACACAAATAGAATTCAAAAAATTTCTCCTATTGATCGTTCACCATAATCAAGAAGGCTTCATTTTCAGAAACACAGGTAATGGTTCCATACATATAAATCAATAAATACTATAAATTGCATAACTGCACTTTAGTCCACCCAGACTCAAATAATAACACAGAAACTATATTAATTACGGCACTATTTGACCAATGACTTAGGTGTATTCCTAGCTAGGCTCTTACACCTTAAATTAAGCCATTTCTACTAATCTATGCATCACCAGGAGGCTGTAGCCTATCAGTAAGATTCCGGTGTCTGTCTCCTTCAGCAGCTACATGGTGTCTCCTTGACTCTGCCTACTCTATTTGTCTGTCTATCTATCTATCATCTATCTATCTATCTATCTATCTATCTATCTATCTATCTATCTATCTATCTATCTATCTATCATCTATCGCTGTTCACATTTCCTGCCTGACTTTACTCTGCTAAGCCATTGGCCAAAACAGCTTTATTCATCAGTCAATAAAGCAACACATATACAGAAGGACTTCCCGCACACATGGTCATTTTCAGATGCACCAAAGTTTTCGACAAAATCCAATGTTCCTTTATAATAAAGTCTGAAGAAACTCAGAAGAGATAGAACATATCTAAATATAATAAAGGTGACATCTGACAAACTGCAAGTCAACATTATATTAAATGGGGGGAAATTTTCAAAACATTCCAAACAAAGCTTAGGAGAGAGGCAAGCAAAAGGGGTACAGAGAGGAAAGGAAGAAATCAAAGTAGCCCCCTTTGTAGATCACATAATTACACACAGGAGACTGTAAAGACTCCACCTGAAAACCCTTAGAACTGATTGGCACTTTCAGCAAAGCGGCAGGATAGAAAATTAATACACAAAAATCAGTAGTATAACTTTAACCCAGGCATGGTGATGCCTCCTGCAGGATCTTTTTCCTCAGGATCATTCTGGCTATCCGTGGCCTTTAGTGCCTCCATAAAAATTTTTGGATTGTTTTTTCTATGTCTATGAAAATGGATTTGCAATTTTATTGAGATTGCATTGACTCTGCAGATTGCTTTTGGCAAGAAGGTTGTTTTCATATTAATTTTTTCAATGCATAAGCCTAGGATTTCTTTCAATTTTCTAATGTCTTCCTTAATTTCTTTCTTCAGTCTCTTAAAACTTTCATTGCAGAGGTCTTATATTTGCTTGGTTATGTCTATTTCCAGATGTTTAATTGTTTGTGTGTAACTGTGGTGAATGGGATTATTTCTCTGATTTCTTTACTAACATATTTGCCATTGGTATATAGGAAAAGTATTCATTTTTGCATGTTAACTTTGTATCCTTTCACTTTGCTGAACACATTTATCAGTTCTAAGGGGTTATTTGTTTATCTATGGAAACTTTAGGGCTTCTTACATATAAAATCATGTCATTTGCAAAAAGGGATGCTATGGATTCTTTTTTTCCTCCCAGTTGCTTCTCTTGTTTGGCCCCGGTCTTCAAACACTGTACCAAATAGGAGTGCAGAGAGTGGATGCCTTTGTACTGTTCCAAACCACAGACTGGCCTGCTCTGAGGCTTTGAGATATTCCTACATCCCTAGAAGCTGGAGCTCCTAGTGTACTTGTATCCTAGCTGCAGCAGTCAATGAACACCTTTCAGTGGTAACTCTGAATATCAGTGGTCTCGATTCCCCCAATAAGACAGACAGTCTGGGCAGTGGTGGTACACGCCGTTAATCCCAACACTCAGGAGGCAGAGGCAGGCAGCTATCTGTGAGTTCCAGGACAGCCAGGGTTACACAGGGAACCCCTGCCTCAAAAACAAACAAACAAAAAGACATAGACTAGCAGACTGGATTGGAAGACAGAATCCATCTTTTTGCTGCCTCCAAGACACACATCTCACTACCAAAAATGAACATCATACCCTTTGGCTTTTTTTTCCCTAAGGTACTTTATTGAAACCAGACCCAATGGCATAAGCCTGTAATCGCAACTACTAGAGAGTCTAAAGCAGGAGGGGTACAAGTTCCAGGTCAACCCAGTGAGACTATGTCTTGAAATTAAAGGTTAAATGGGGGCTAGGGACATAGCCCAGTGGTAGAATGTTTGCCTAGCATATGAGAGGGTGAAGTTCAATCTCCAGCGCAGAGAGAGAGAGAGAGAGAGAGAGAGAGAGAGAGAGAGAGAGAGAGAGATTTGTTGGTAATTTTCCTTCTGCTCCCCACCCCCACCTACATACACCCCCCCACACACACACTTGAACCTTGTATAGGGTGTGTGTGTGTGTGTGTGTGTGTGTACAGGAGCATGAGCAGAGGTCAGAGGACAACTTCTGGGTCAGTTCTTTCCTTTCTCCTTGTCTCTGAGGTAGGGACTGCTCTTGTTTCTGCCCTACCACTCCAGACTAACTGGTCAGTGAAATTCTGGTCTCCACTGTCCATTCTTCCATAGGAATGTTAGGATTAGCTGTACATCACCACATTTGATTTTCCCATGGGTTCTGAGGATTGAATTTGGGCATTGGTCTTGTATGGCAAGCACATTTACCAACTGAGCCATTTACTTGGACTCTGAACTGGTGGGCCACAACCCCTTGGCTATGATTCATAGCAGTAGTAAAATCACAGTTAGGAAGTAGCAACAAAAATAATTTTATGGTTGGGGTCACCACACCATGAGGAACTGTGTTAAAAGGTAGCAGCATTAGGAAGGTTGAGAACCACTGGTAACGGTGTGTGTGTGTGTGTGTGTGTGTGTGTGTGTGTGTGTGTGTGTGTGTGTGTGTGTACTGAGTACTACCTCCTCTTCCTGTGCATTAACTGTGTACTGAGATGTTCCTGTTGTCATGCTCACAGTTTCCTAAAGACATTTGCTTAGATGCTTACATAGCAAACCCAGTTCTTGCTTTATGCTAGCGGTAATTTTTCACACTCTAAACTGATACCAAAAACAGTATTTTTCATGAAGTTTCTTCTCATCAAATAGGGCTATTCCATTTTCTATTTTGCTGTCCCCCTTTTTTCCTTTCTCATCCGTGTCTGGTTTCTTCTGATCACTAGCAGTTGTTGCCTATTCGTATTTCAGAGTGGGGACCACAAAGATGATTAGACATTCTCAGGGTGTACTCGTTGAACCAGAGCATCTTTGTGGGGTGACTGCCGAGAACACTCTCACTGTTCTTCCGTCTTTCTTTTTACCTCCCAAGAGGTGTCTGGAAGGTAAACACCTGACCGCAGCTTCATGACTGTAACCTACAGGCAGAACATGGAGCCTCAGTCCCAGCCGTCCCTGCGAATGTGCCCCTCCGTTTTCAGTGTGACCTTCCAGCTTGCAGCAGCTCTTGCCATGTTTCAGGCATAAACCCTCAGCTCTGCTTTACCCATTCTAAAAATATTAAGTCTTAGACTTCTGTTAACGTGAGAAAGAAAAGGGCATTCGGCCCACAGAGTGAAAAGACCTGGGATTAACTATTTTATAAACAAACCTTCAGATAATTTCTTTTTATTTTATTAATATAAGCCCAGTCCCACTCCAACCTCCACCTACAGAACCCTCTGTTAAATTCCAGAGATCTTAAGAGGATTCTGCAGTGAATTCTGGGTAGGATTGCATCATTGCCTGGACCTCCCCATTACCAGGTTAAGAATCATTTTTCATATATGCTAAATCACTTCCTGAACTTCCCTTGAATTTCTAGCTATAAATGTTTGCTATTTTTACCTTCTTCTAGGCTTGCCTAACTTTGTGCATTTATGCCCTTTATGGAAGAAGTTCTTTTTTATTTTTAACCAACACACAATAATTGTTCATGAAGTATTTCTAGGATATGATGTGACATTTTGATACACATGCACAGTATGTAATGATTGAATTGGGAAAAAAGTAAATTCATTACCACAAGCATCTACCATTTCTTTGTATTGGGAACCCACGAAGTCCCTCTTCTGGATGCACCGCAGCAGGCAGTAGGCTCTCCTGAATCACAGTCCTGTACACACAGTGCTATTTATTTACGGAACACTAGAACTGTCCTGCCATTTGGTGAGACTTTAAAAAGTGGCCACAAATATCCAGTTCAGTTTCTGATGCCCACACCCCCTTACTTGTCTGTCCAACAAAGCTCTCAGGGTCCACATTTTGTGTCTGGGTAAGCAGCACCCTTGTCTGATTGTCTGGGGTGTGAGGCTAAGCATGGCTTTGTATGTTCCTGGACGGAGTCTCACGCCCAAATGCTTCTTCTTTTCTTCATTCTCGTCTTCCTTAAGCGCTTGGAGTTTTCTCTAAGGACAAGAAATAATGGGAGTTTGATTGTAAGAATATTTTCCCAGCCAATTCAATTTGGGATGCAATAATAACAATATTAAAAAAGCACTTATGACTTTAGGACTCAGAGGAAGAACATCATTCTCCCAGCAGAATTAAGTTACTTTTATTCTGTTTCCTAGGAAACCTTTGATAAAAAAGAAATTTCCTCTCCCAATTCTGAGATGTTTATGCATCCCTTAGAAATGGTCAATTTCTGCTGTGTTGTCGTATCTATTATGTCTTTGTTTTTCTTTCTTATAACACTGAGTTTCTTTAGGCTAGGGATTGTATATTGCTCGTTTTATCTTCCCCTACCCATTATCATCTTGACAAAAGCTGGTCTTAACAAACCTTTTATAAAAGGATGCATGGAAGAACGGCACGTTACCAAACAAGGAAACTGCAGGGCTGTGTCTAACTTCCCACTACTCTGTAGTGCCTTACCCAGCACTGGCATCTGTGTGTGTGTGTGTGTGTGTGTGTGTGTGTGTGTACATGTGTGTCTGTGTGTATGCATGTGTGTGTGCATGTATATAGTGTCTGTTTGTATGTATGCATGTGTGTGCATGTGTGTGTACATGTGTGTATGTGGTGCCTGTGTGTATACATGTGTGTATGCATATGTATGGTGTGTGTGCTTGTGTGTGGTGTGTGTTTGTGTGTGTATGTGGTAGTGTGTGTATGCATGCATATGTGTGCGTGTGTGTGTACATGTGTGTCTGTGTGTATGCATGTGTGTGCATGTATATAGTGTCTGTGTGTATGTATGCATGTGTGCGTACATGCGTGTCTGTGTCTGTGTGTATGTGGTGTCTGTGTGTATCCATGTGTGTATGCATATGTGTGCTGTGTGTGCTTGTGTGTGGTGTGTGTGCTTGTGTGTGTATGTGGTATCTGTGTGTGTATGCATGTGTGTGCATGTGTGTGAGGTGTGTGTGCCTGTGTGTGTGCATGCATATGTGCGAGGGTGGAATGGGGTGGTGAGAAGATGAACTGTGGAATCTTAATCAAAGCAGTATCTAGACCAGCGAAGACAGAGCATAGCCACCTCTGGGTACTTCTGCTGGGCTTGTCCTTAGCCACAGCTGCACAATCTATACATCAAAGAAATAAAGGCACTTTGAAAATAATTGTTGGACTAGAAAGCTAATTCACTTTTGTTGTAGCATGGTTAAGAATAAAGAACTTTTACCAAAAGCAATCTACAGATTCAACGCAATGCCCATCAAAATCCCAGCAAAATTCTTCAAAGACCTCGAAAGAACAGTACCCAACTTCATATGGAAAAGCAAAAAAACCCAGGATAGCCAAAACAATCCTATGCAATAAAAGAACTTCTGGAGGCACCACAATCCCTGACTTCAAACTCTACTACAGAGCTACAGTACTGAAAACAGCCTGGTATTGGCATAAGAACAGACAGGAGGACCAATGGAACTGAATAGAAGACCTGGATATCAATCCACACAAAGAAGCAAAAAATATCAAATGGAAAAAGAAAGCATATTTAACAAGTGGTGCTGGCATAACTGGATATCAACATGTAAAAGTATGAAAATAAACCCATATCTATCACCATGCACAAAACTCAAGTTCAAATGGATCAAATACCACAACATAAAGCCAGCCACACTGAACCTTATAGAAGAGAAAGTGGGAATTACACTTGAACACATTGGCACAAGGAACCACTTTCTAAATATAACCCCAGCAGCACAGACACTGAGAGAAACAATTAATAAATGGGACCTCCTGAAATTGAAAAGCTTCTGTAAAGCAAAGGACACAGTCAACAAGACAAAACGACAGCCTACAGAATGGGAAAAGATCTTCACTAACCCCATATCAGAAAGAGGTCTGATCTCCAAAATATACAAAGAACTCAAGAAATTGGTCACCAGAAGAACACATAATCCAATAAAACAATAAAAAAATGGAGTACAGACCTATACAGAAAACTCTCAACAAAGGAATCTAAAATGACTGAAAGATACTTAAGGAAATGTTCAACGTCCTTAGTCATCAAAGAAATGCAAATCAGAACATCTCTGAGATTCCATCTTACAACTGTGAGAATGGCCAAGATCAAAAACACTGATGACAACTTATGCTGGAGAGGTTGTGGGGAAAAGGGAACACTTCTGCATTGCTGGTGGGAGTGTAATCTGGTACAACCCCTTTGGATGTCAGTGTGGCAATTTCTCAGAAAATTAGGAAACAACCTTCCTCAAGACCCAACAATATCACTTTTGGGTATATATCCAAAGGATGCTTAATCGTGCCACAAGGACATGTGCTCAACTATGTTCATAGCAGCTTTGTTTGTCATAACTAGAACCTGGAAACAACCTAAATTCGCCTTGTTCGAAGAATGGATAAGGAAAATCTGGTACATTTATACAATGGAATACTACACAGCAGAAAAAAATAATGACATCTTGAATTTTGCAGGAAAATGGATGGAGTTAGAAAACATTATTTTGAGTGAGGTAACCCAGACACATGAAGACAATTATCACATGTACTCACTCATAGGTGGTTTTTAAACATAAAGCAAAGAAAACCAGCCTACAAACCACAATCCCAGAGAACTTAGACAACAATGAGGACACTAAGAGAGACTTACACAGATCTAATCTACATGGAAGTGGAAAGTAGAAAGTAAAAAAAGACAAGATCTCCTGAGTAAATTGGGAACATGGGGACCTTGGGAGATGGTTAAAGGGGAAGGGAAGAGGCATGGAGGTGAGCAGAGAAAAATGTAGAGCTCAATAAAAATCAATAAAAAGAATAAAGAACAATTAATCATAAGCACTAGTGAAAAGAATGTGTTCTAAGCTCAAGCTCCCTGAGTTCCAGTTTTAACTGCTTCCATTAGTAACTCTGCAACTTTAAGGACTGACAAGTAGAAACGACTCAGGTGTCCAGGATTCCAAGAGAAGCAGATCCCAGCAGCCTCCGCCACACAGCACACAGCAAATGGTAGCATAATTCCTCAAAGGGAGGAAGAACATAATTTTAAACCACTAATCTAATATTCATGAGCCCTGGTCCTGTGGAGTACCAGGAAAATATTTTTCAACCTGTATCAATTGTGTCTTTGACCCTTCCATAAGGTCTTCGAGAAGACTTGGCTGGCAACATGGGTGCTCAGGTTATCAGACTTGTTCTTCTCTATAACTGTATCTGAAGAGTTCATGTGATTGAGTTAAGAGTCATGTGATCTGTTTACAGTGATATTTATCTGCTCTGATCCATGACTGGTGACATTTAATGAATGCCTCATTCCACCTGGCCTTCAGGTCATAATGTTAGCTCCTAGGCCTGGAGGTGTGGTTCCTCCCACGGGCCTCCAGTTGAGAGGTTCTCAGGCTGCATGGTGTCTTTCCTAGTCAGCAGATGCTTATATCTCTGCTTTCCCTTCCTTGTTATGTGAAATTTCTGAACTCCTACCTGCTATGGACATGAGACTTGTACCAGTCCTATGTGGATGAGTTGTCTTTGAGAGGATGAGGAGGCCCAGTTGTGCAGGTACATATCTGGAATCTCAACCCCTGGGGGGTCCAGCAAGGAGGAGCTTGAGCTGAGGTCAGCCTAAAGGCATAGCAAGACTTGTCTCAAGAGGATGAAGAAGACTCACAGACCACAGAATCAGCAACAGCTCACGGTCTCCAAGTGATGTTCAGAACCTCAGAAATGGCCTGAGAAAGAAGAAATTAATAGCCACGACCAGCCTTCTGATGCCCATTTCATCAATGCCAGCAACACTGGTTTTGGTATCTTCTAATTGTGGGCTTCTGCACAGAATCCTGCTTGCCTGGGCCTGATTTGACAAGTACAAGTCAAAGTTCAGTGATTCTACACACAAGAGAAGCTGGGACCTGAGCTTCGGTGTTCTAACATTGGGTAGTGAGTCTAAAAATAGAAATTCATAACATCTAGCAAGAGCATTCAAAAGGGCTGGGCAGAGTCTGGGAGATGTCTCATTGGGTGAGACTGCTTGCTCTTTGAGTGTGGGAAGCTGAGTGTGAATCCCCAGCAGCCACATAAAAATAGAAGGACATGGCCATGCATGCTTGTAACCCAGCATGGGAAGGGGACAAAGACAGGCAGATCCTGGGAGCTCACTGACCAACCAGCCTAGCCTAAATGGTGAGCATCAAGTTCAATGAGAAAGAGCCTATCTCAAGGCAATAAGACCAAAGTGATAGAGCAGGATACCAGATGTCTGTCTGTCTGTCTGTCTCCCTCTCTCTCTTTCTTTCTCTCACACACACCACATCCACATACTATACACAACCCACCACACACACGGGGGGGGGGGAGGTTAGTTCAGGTTTCTTGTTAACTCTTATAACTTACATTAGCCCATTATTCTTGTCTATGCTAGCCACATGGCTCAGTACCTTTTTCAGTGGGGTAGGTCACATCTTGCTTCTTATGTGGCGGGCTCCTAACTGCACAAGGAGCTTTCTTCTTCCCAGAATTCTCTTGTTCTCATTGACCCGCCTCTACTTCCTGTCTGGTTGTCCTGCCTATACTTCCTGCCTGGCTACTGGCCAATCAGCATTTATTTAAAATATAATTGACAGAATATAGACCATGGTCCCACACCACACATAATATACACAACCCACCACACACACACCACATCCACATACTATACACAGCCTACCACACATACACACCACATTCACATACTATACACAGCCCACCACACACACATATACACATACCGCATCCACATACTATACGCTATCCACCACACACAAATACATTTTTTTTAATTTTACAAAAAAAAAAAAGATTAGGCAGCTCAACAACATGACACTCCATGAAGCCCAATCCCTTTTCTAATTTAATTATAAAAACTTTTCTCTAGTGCCAGGTTACTAGCTAGCCTCACAATGGCTCCCTCAATCAAAATATCTCTTTTCTTGCTCTCCATCTCTGTCCTTCCCCCATCTCAACCATTCTGTTCCCTCAAGTTTTACCCCCTCCCCTTCTTCCCTCCTCCTCCCCTTCTGCCCTCCCTTCTCCCCTCCCCCCACATGTTTCAAATTTTCTCAGAGGATCTTGTCTAGAAAAATTCCCAGGAATCCACAAGGATGATCCCAGCTAAAACCCTAAGCAACAGTGGAGAGAGTGCCTAAAATGGCCTTGCCCTGTAGTCAGATTGATGAATATCTTAAATGTCACCATAGAGCCTTCATCCAGCAACTGATGGAAACAGAGGTAGAGACCCGCACAGTGGAGCCCTGGGCTGAGCTCCCAAAATCCAGTTGAAGAGTGGGAGGAGTGAGAATATGAGCAAAGAGGTCAAGTCCATGATGGGGACACCCACTGAAACAGCTTATGTGAGCTAATGGGAGCTCACCAACTCCAGCCTGGCAGCAAGGGAACCAGCATAGGACCAAACTAAGCCCTCTCTGAATGTGGGTGACAGTTAATGGCTGGGGCAGACTGTGGGACCACTGGCAGTGAGGCCAGGATTTATCCCTACTGCTTATACTGGCTTTTTGGAGCTTATTCTCTTTCGTAAGATACCTAGCTCAGCCTAGATATAGTGGGGAGGGGCTTGGTACTGCCTCAAAGCAATGTGCTAGACTTTCTTGACTCCCCCATGGAAAGCCTTACCCTCTCTGAGGAGTAGATGAGGGGTTTGGTGGAGGGAATGGTAGAGGGATGGGAGGAGGCGAGGGAGTGAGAACTGGGATTAGTATGTAAAATGAGAAAAGATAGTTATTTTAAAATAAATAAACTTTTCAAAGAGTAAAGTTAGAGGATTCAATAGGGAATATTGTTTGCCCACCTAAGGTCCTACCATTAACATCTTCCTATACCTGTTTCGTCATCTGCCCATCCAGCCATCCAGCCACCTTATTTTGGGGTGGATTTCAAAATAAATTGCAGACAATACTTTTGGCTGTTAAGTTCACCTTAAATGAAACATGGATTCTTTTGTACGCATAGCTGTTTTATTGTGGGGGGGCAGGGGTGCATGCATATGCCATAGTGCATGTGTGGAGGTAAGAAGACAACTTGCGGGAATTGGTTTCTCTCCTTTCATATATATGAAAGGAGCTGCGGCTGGAACCTGGTTCCCTTATGGGATTCCAGAGTCATTCATTTAGGGAAAATGACACATTGACCCAACTCACAAGGGATGGGAAGTAAGGCTAAATATGAGATTACCCCCAGAAAAATTCAAGGCATTATTCCCTGAAGAGGCACCCCAGGACCCCATGGTGTTAGGAACCCCATTTCCAAATTCTGAAGCTCTAGCAGCCATAGGCACGTTGCTGTCATGAGAAGACTCCAAAGTCTGAGCATCCAGCTTCTGTGTACCCCAGCCAGGCGTCACCTACATGGTCTTGGGGACTCATCGTCACAAGACAGTGAGTCAGAGGACACATCTGAACTGGTCTGTTAGCAGGCCATCCTCTCAATGGGTCTTTGCTAATCCAGCTATAAAACACAGATGACACTGATCTCTCCAGCTCTGAATGAAGTCATCGGATAACTAATAAAAGTCTATGAAGCCTTAACTCATTTCTTCATCGCCTTGTCCTGAGAGCCATGGTTTTGTTGGGTGATTGAGACAGCCAGACTTCAGACCTTGGGGAGGGAGGTGCTCATCTGCAGGAAGCCAAGAAATCCTTATATCATGTTCAGAAGACCTGTGTGTGGGTTGGTGCTCATGAAGAAGTTAGGAGAAGAAAGGTGGCTTTGCCCCATCCCCAGTGTCTAGACATTGCCGGATTGCCCATCTCTCCATCTATGAAACGTCATTATGAACCCCAAGCTGCCAAAGCTACAAAAATCTCATGTTTTCATCAGTTCATCCATTTATTCATTCTTGCCTAAATCCATTTCCTATGGCCACGAAAGGGTCAATCATTGGAACGTAAAAATGCCTGTGTCATCTCTTCTGTTACTATCCAATGTCATTTGATTCTAAATCTTCTCCTTAGTTCATGTTGGTTCATACATTCCATGACAGAAACAGTGTTTTTGAGGTAACTTTAGCTGAACCCATGGAAGCCAAAGGCTCAGTAACTTGGGGAGAGGGAAGAGGAAGCAATCATATCTCCATCCGGAATGGACCGCTTTGTTAGGTGAGGAAGCAATCACATCCATCCAGAATGGACCGCTTTGTTAGGTGTTCTGGTTTCATGTTTTTGTTTAGTGTGGTCTCTCCCAAGCCGATGTTGTCTTTAAAAGTAGTCTCTGTCAAGAGAGGGTTTAGTAGACTCTACACTTCCATCAACAGCGAGAGAGATCATAGTAGCCTAGTAGCCTTGATGACGAATGTAACGATAAGCTACAGTCAGATATCTTTGGACACACCATTCACAAATGTTCTTTCCACCGACCGTATGTGAGAGGTCCATCTCTGATTGTGGTGGGAAGGGAAAAGGAGACCAAGAAGTTATTTGCCTGATTTCACTTCTCTGGGCCAAATTCCCAAAGACAGGAAAATAGAAGTTGCTATGGAGTTTCAGAGCAAAGCAAAATTAAGAGGGTTTTTGTTTAGTAACTAGAGTGGGAGAAATGGAGGAGCGGGTGCCTTCTTTGGGGTTGGCGTGGGGGTAGAGGTTGATGGGGGGAAAGGCTGAAGTAAGTTGCTGTAATAATTTATTTAGCGAATATACTTAGGATATTTGAGCTGGAGGATGACTCAGCAGGTGAAGGTGCAGGCTGTTAAGCCTGACACTTGTTTTGATCCATGAATCAAATACAATATATATATTGTATTTCATATAGCCAATAGAAAACTTTACTCATGATAAAAAAAATTAAAGACAACAACCAAATACTTTTTTTACAGAATTTTATTAAAAGTCTTAGGAATTTCAATCTTTCTCTGAGGACTAGAACTTCCCAAAATTGTGTGTGTGTGTGTGTGTGTGTGTGTGTGTGTGTGTATCACCCTATGGATTACTCAAATGAAGATTCTGGTTTAGTAGTTGTATTAGGCAGCTTTCCATTACTATAACAAGTACTTAAGATGATGAACTTTTTAGAAAGAAAGGGGCATTCTGGCTCATGCTTGGGATTTTCCATCTATGATCAGTTGCTTCCATTGCTGTAAGCCAGCTGTAAGGCTTACATCATGGCAGAAGCACATGGCTGGAGAAAACCATTCACCTCATGACTAGGACTGGTGAGGACAAGAAAAGGAAAGAAGAGGGTCTGGGTCCCATTACTCCCTGATCTAAACACCCTCCACTAGGCCCCCCCTCTTCATCAACTCCCAGTAGTGGGGACAGGCTGGATACTAGGCCTTTAATACGTGGTCCTTTAGAGGACAAGATCCAAGAGACAGGAAGGGCTCTAAGACATAGCCTGCATTTCTACGCTGCAATCTAGAGATACAGAGACTGTTAGCTCAAGGACGACACACTACCACAGTCATAACCAAGCCTGTGACACCCTGAGACAGGGCTGGATAGACATCATAGGCCCTGAAAATACGATAGGGTCCAGTCAATAATAATCAAAACAACAGTAAACTCAGAAGTAAGTAAACTCAAGAAAATCCTTAGTTTCTCTAAGGTGATTGCTTTGAGTAAGCACATGAAGCCCTCATCACTAATCCAAGGGAAGGGCCCACAAGGCTCCATGGAGATGTCCCTACCTCTCTCATCTTCCATCAAGAAGTCTTTGTTCCTCTCTACTCTCCTCAACACGATGGAGGATTTTGGCACAATCTACTATCAGTAGAATGTAAAGTTTGATGTTGGGAGGACTACAGAATGCAAAGTCCTTGTATCAACCTCTGTCGATGAGATTCAAATGGAGCAAAACAACCCACTGCAATATGAGGTTTGTGGACAGACAGACAGATGGGTGAAGGGAGCTTCAAAGAGCTGAGAGCCCTGAAGTTCCTGCAGCCAGGTCTGGCTTCCGGGCTGGGAGCTCAGCTGTTTGTGATTTGCACAAACACAAGGACAGACAAGGGGCAGAAGGACCAGTCCAACCCAAGGTGTGCTGATAAAAGAGCAGAACAAAGATGCACACAGTTTCTTTGCTGGTCTCTCTTCCTCTGACTTTAAAGATAGAACAAATCCACGTAGAAAAGCCTAGCTCAGATGCGAGAAGAAGGAAGTGACAGCAGCAGTGTTGAGGTTCTGCAGGCTCCAAACCTGGCCTGGGATGTCCCTAGACTCAATCCCCAGCACAGCAAACTCCAAAACCTAACAGCCCAGAAAGGATGCCTGCAGCTATTGGTTCTATTCAGGGCATGCCTCTCCGTGCTTGATGTTACAGGAACTTAATTCCCATAGCAACATGGTTGACAGGTTTTTTTCATCCTTCATCTTACGCATGAGGAAACTAAAGCACCGAAGGTTAAGTTACTTATCTACAGGGTGGTGGAGCTGAAATTTGAGTCAGGTAGTCTGACTCTAGAGCAAAGATCTCAAGCAAAGGGCACGACACAAGCCTCTCTAAACACATGACCTCTGCCGGGTACTAGATACCTCAGGTTCTGATACCACACTGTTGACTGTGGTATCCTGCCTCAAAACTCAGTTGGTAGTATATAGTATTTCATCCTTTCTTTTTTGAAGATTGGGTCTTACACTGTGGCCCCAGGCTGGCTTTGAACTCAACAATCCTCTTGTTTCACAGCCTCTTGGGTACTGGGATTGCAGACGTAAGCCACCATGCCTGACTCCACTACACCACTTAAGATTAAGTATTACTTTTGGGAACAGCTCTTTCAGCATCTTCTTGCCATGGTGCTGTTAGGATGATGTGGTAGCTGCTATTGACCCTGTGTGAGGCAGGCTATTCACACAGAGAAAGAAAACTACTTAGCAAACATTATAATCGTGCTGCAGAAGGTATGGAAGGCCAAGAGCAAGGCTTAGAAGTGGGCTCTACAGACAATGATGTACCATGGAGCACCCAGGACAGGAGTGCAATATGGCGCTGTGAAAGTAAGTGTGCACGGAACAAGAAAGAAAGCTAAGCATACCATGGTGTTACTATTTTTTTAAACAATATTTTTGAAAAGATAGTATAGACACACAGTAAAATATTACAAAGAGTTCAAAAATCATTTCTACCTACTTCTGGCCTTCATTTTTCCCCCTTTGAATAACACCTAACTTTCTGTTTTTATTTTTGCAGTGTATCTATGACACTATTTCATATCAGCATTTATCCACTAGCCTCCCTTTACTGAATGGCTGCATCACAGTTTCACACATGAAAACATCTGATGCAAGACAAACGTATGCTGTGGGACAATGGTCTTTTATCCTGTCATTTGTATTATTTTTAATAAAGTGCTGATTGGCTGGTAGCCAGGCAGGAAGTATAGGTGGGGCGACCAGGCAGGAAGTAGAGGCAGGGCAACAAGAATTCTGGGAAGAGGGAAGCATATTCTGGAGTCATGACCCAGCTGCAAAGGAAGCAAAATGTGATTGCCTCACCAAAAAATGTACCAAACCACATGACTAACTCAGATTAGAATTATGGGCTAATGTAATTTGTAAGAATTAGTTAATAAGAAGCCTGAGCTAATGGGTCAATCAGTTTATAACTAATGTAGACCTCTGTGTGATTCTTTGAGACTTAATGGCTGCAGGACTGGGCAGAACAGAAAACCTTGGTCAACAAAGGTATTTTCTCTTTCCATCATGATTAATGTTGTATTAGATACCTTGTATATATAAGTGTCTGAACAAAAGTATATATCTGTCAGACAAATTCCTATGTGGGAAATTGCTACTTGAAGAATAGGTGCACTTCAGTAATTTTACTTCCTGCAAGTTATTGCACTAATGAAACCTCTGGAGAGAAAGTTCAGCAGTTAAGAGAGCTTACTGCTCTTCCAGAGGACCTAAGTTCAGTTCCCAGCATCCATTTTTGGGAAGCTCATAACTGCCTGTAACTCCAGCTCCAAGGGATCTGAGGCCTTCTCCTGTCCTCCAAAGGCACCTGCATTCACGTGGCATAAGCACACATACACGCACACACACACAGAGAGAGAGAGAGAGAGAGAGAGAGAGAGAGAGAGAGAGAGAGAGATGCACATAAATAAAAATATATCCTTGTCTCAAAAATACACAAAACACATCGGAAAATATTTCATTTCTTCATAAGGACTGAAAACCGGAAACAACTAAATTCCCACAACTAGGGAGTGGCTAGCTAAATCACATAAATGGACACAAACAGATGCTGACACTGACCATGCCTGTCTCCAGTCTGTGCTTTCACAATGAGGAGCACAGTATGTGATTAACTAAAAAGGTCATCTTACAAAAATCTTCTTTGTGCAATTAGTTTTCTATAAACCCATTTATATGTTTGTGGTGATACATATGCATGTTTCGTCTCTCTCCATGTTGTTTGAGTTTTCTACATGAGTGTGTGTTTCTTCAGAGCAGCAAGAGCGATTAAACTGCTCTCTTAAAGTGTCTGGCTGCTCCACAAGCATGGGTCTTTAGCAAGGCATGCACCTGCTGTAGGCTGGATCTGATCCAGGTGTTTGCACTGGGGTACTCTGAACTGACATTAGCCTTTGGCTGCTGTTTCTCACCTCTAGCCTGAGTGCTTAGAATCAGAAAATGTTGGGATTGTAAACTATAGTTTGGACCCTTATATGACAGGTGAGGGCATCAAGGTCCAGAAAAGGTATTTAATTTACTGAGGATTGCACAGCTATTTATCTCCAAAAGGCAGGCACTCAACCAAACTGGTGCTGGTCCCTAATTCTGAGTGCAGATCCCTTCTGAGCGGGTTAGTCATCTTAAATGGACCATCCCCTGGAAGACCTTGTCTGGGCAAACCTAGGATGAAACATAAAAGGAACCTGAGATAGACTGTCATTAGTGGGGAGGAGCCTGACCCTGCCAGGCTGAAAAGCAGCTTCATTAGAGCTCGGACCCTGCCCAGGCAGCAGGCTCCAGGGCATTAGCAGAGGCACTTCCCTGAGCTAGCGCCAGGAGTCAGTTAATTATAAGGCAACGTGGGCCTGGAAATGGCCCATTAAACGTGTTTGCGTTGCACCAAGCAGAGCTCAAGCTCTCTGTCACTTTCAATAAATAAATAAATAACGTGCTTTTGCGGTTTTATACACTTTCTTGAATGTTCCGGTGGTCCCGGCACAGTCCTGTCACCTAGCACGGGCGCACCACTGTCACTCACCCCTCCTTGAGCATCTCTCACAGATTCGGCCCCTCCTGCCTTGGCTCAGCCCACATCCGGGCTCTCCGAGTTCAAGTCACCCATCAAAGCATTTCCCCTACAAAGAGAAACTTCCCGACCAGCTTCTATAAAAATAAAATGTCTCTATTTAATTGCACATAAAAATCTAGAGGGCTAGAATGGCAGGGTTCTGGGGTTCAGAACCTTTGAGCTAGAATGGCTCTAAAACGAATACTGTCCATTCTGTTTATAGCTAGAGATCCTCTAAGATTCCGGGAGGGGAGGAAGCTTGCCAGAAGCCACAGCCATGCAAGACTCAGGCTGGGGCGCTGGGGCCATCTCAGAGAATCAGCAGATCTGCCTTGGCTTTTAATCAAGTAATAAACTTTTCCCTTCATATTTACATCCTCCCAAGAATCCAGGTCACTGTCCCCTCCTCCCAGCAGGTGAGCTGTGTTAGAGAAGCCTTGCAAGAAGTCCAAAATCATGCAAGACTCTTCCCAGGTAGGTATTCCAGATGTTTGCGACTCTGTCTTTTCCCTCAAAGCTCAGACCTCTCCTAGAGAACGAACATTAGACAGACTCACTAGAGGAACGCCCCAACTCCCAGATTCCCGGTGGTGGAGAGAGCACATCGTGCTGGGGGAGGAACAGTTGAGTCCAGCTTCCAAAGCATTTATCTCTGCCTGCTGGTCATCTTAATAACCCCCTGCTAACAAGGAACCCTACTAACAAGGGAAGAGTGTACTCCCTTGGCTAAGACTCAAGGGTGGAGAGGACCTGAGCTTCAGGCCAGGCTGTGTGGGTTCAAAATTGTCCCTCCAGAGCTCAGGGATTCTCAGCAGAAGCAAGGCCCCCGTACCGGGTGCGTGCGCAGGTACTGCGGAGGATGCAAAGCGCTGGGTGCTGTCCCTGTAAAATCTCAGGCCAGTGCCTCTGGACCTAGCCTAGAGAATAGCTGTGGTCCCAGATCTCTTCTCATCTTGGCTGGAAGAGAAGAGAAAGCCTGGACCGGGCACCATGACTCCTGGACTCTGGTCCGGACCCTGCAGCTTTACTATCACGTGCCTTCAAGTGGCTCTGAGCTCCCGGGTTCTTCTGAGGGCCGTGAGTGCTAAGAATGGCTGACTATGGTAACCATTACCTCCCTCCCGTTCTCCCGGTTCACTCCTCGTTCATCTTGTGACCTTCCTGGGCCTGTTCCTCCTGTAGTGCCGCCCTCACCTCCGTCTTTCAAAGGCATCTTGGTTGGAGCCACTCCCACGCCGGACACCTTCTAGGTGCAAACCAAAGCAATTACGGGGTGATTATGTGTCTCAGGGATGTCGTTGCTGGGGTGAGAAGGCCACGCCTCTTCTGAGCTCTGACTTCGCTGCCTAGGAGTGCCCTGTAAAGTTCTTCATTAACGTGGATCTGACTGGAGATTCTGGCACACAATCCTGACCCTCGACACACTGCTGCCCAGAGACGAGGCGTACATCTGGCTGTTGCATGGCAGGTGAGTGAGTAGTGGCTGGGGATCCCAGGCGATGGGTGTCCCCGAGAGGAGCTTTCACACATGTGGGGCGGGA
The DNA here is from genome assembly GCF_950005125.1 of Chionomys nivalis. NCBI lineage: Eukaryota > Metazoa > Chordata > Mammalia > Rodentia > Cricetidae > Chionomys > Chionomys nivalis. The sequence continues at coordinate 44,880,675 of NC_080094.1, read as the reverse complement.
GGGGTGCTGATTGGGATCAAGCTTTGATCATTTCTTGTTAAGATTTTGCATTTGGTTAGTCCACAAGGTACTCACGAGATGGAAGAGCTAGCCCCAAACCACCCTGTGAATCACTGCCAAGGTTCAGCTAGGGTCAGACCTGCTCTATACGCTCTGATGGAGGAGGCAGGAACTGAAACTAGAAGGAAGGACTCACATCTACACACACACACACACACTATGCAGATTCAGAAACATTCCTGGACATAGTTGGGGCATAGAAAGAAGCCTCATGAGGAACCTCACGAGCCACGTCCTCTCCTAATTTGAACCCACGTACTTGAGGGCAAGTGCAATTCTCTCTGAGGTGAAAAAAATTGTATGGGAGGCAGAGGCAGGCGGATCTCTGTGAGTTCGAGACCAGCCTGGTCTACAGAGCTAGTTCCAGGACAGGCTCCAAAACCACAGAGAAACCCTGTCTCGAAAAACCAAAAAAAAAAAAAAAAAGAATTGTATGACCCCTGCAAGGAGCTTTCCCCTTGGTGCCTCATCTGAACCATGGGAGTTATAATGCAAACAACTTCACAGGCCTGCTGTGAGGGACCCAGGGAGCTTCATGCTGTCACACAATAGCTGGCATGAGCCTAAAAGACAGTAGGCTCAGGACATGGGTCCCCACAGCCCCCCACAGCACAGCTCCAACACAGGGAATAGAAACAGCAAACTCTGTTAGGTGTTGAAATCCAGTGGGAACCAGCCAGCAGAACCAGGAACCTGCAGTAAGAGGTCTCTAAGGGATGCTCTCAGTTTTACACCTGCTATTTCCCACTCTTCAGCATCATGGGAAAATGTGTCAATCAACTCCTATTTAGTTTTATTCTTTCAAATGCGGGTGACTTTTTCTTGTCGTTTGGTTTTGGTTTGGTTTGGTTTCTGGTTTTGGAGACAGGGTTTCTCTATAGCTTTAGAGCCTGTCCTGGAACTAGCTCTTGTAGACCAGGCTGGCCTCGAACTCACAGCGATCTGTCTACCTTTGCCTCCTGAGTGCTGAGACTAAAGGTGTGCACCACCACCGCCCGGCTCCCTGTCATATTTTAACTTCATATTTTTTCATGGTAGTGGACAGCATTAGTGGACAATCGTGCCTGCCTGGCTCCTAGCGGGTGCTGTTTCCTAAGTTGAGGCTGCTTCCCCATCCAGTGCTGATGTAGAGAGTGCTGACTTTGTTTCTCTCTGGGTTAGATTTTTTTCACGATCTGCGTATTCTTTCTGTAAGCATTGATTTAGCAAGGCCAAACTTTATTACCGAGGAAGGACAAAGGGACAAAGCCAATGTGTGGAACACCAGTGTCAGATATGTGACTATTTTGTTGTGGGACCACTTGTCTCCATCTGTAAAATACTGAGGTCAGGAGCTGGGAAGATGGCTTACCGAGTAAAGACCTGCTGTGCAAGCATAAGAGTCTGAGTTCAAATCCCCAGAAGGCATGTGAAGCCAGGGAGAGAGGCACACATTTGCAATCCCAACAGTCTACAATGAGATGGAGATGAGGACAGGAGAATCTCCAGAAGCTCACGGGCCAGCCTGGTGTGTGCAGCAGCAGACAACAAATGGACCCCGTCCCCACAATGCAGAAGGTGAGGACTGACATCTGAAGATGTACTTTGTCCTCCAATGCATGTGCTGGGATTCATACAGCAAACACAAACATACAGGCACACGTCATACACATACCCACAAATAAAATGAAGTGCCGGAGTCAGAGCCAAGATGCCCAGCATACAAAGTGAATGTTGCATCGGATTCAATTTCCCAAGCTTTCTGGGTTCTCCTAGCTTCTTTGGGATGTTCCCTCCTTGGATCCTAGGTAAATGGGGCACCAGAGCCTGATAGAGAATATGCCCATTACAAAAAAGACCCTCCCTCCTGTCCTGTTCAGACAGATATCACTAGTCGTTCGGTCCCAGAGCTCTTTCTGACAGAGCCTGGATATGGTTCCAGAATTCTCTTTGGCATGGGTCTTCAGTGTTACTAGCAGTTGATCAGTATTAGCAAATGCAACGAGACCCTTTAGCTATCAATGAATGACAACAATTTCAGTTCAGAACTCGTGGTGACATACTCCCTGTGGGACTGGCTCTTAGAACTCATTGGTTAAAGCTGATGGGTCACTATCAATTTGAGTGAGAGATGCTGGCTTCCAAAGGACCAGGAAGGAAAGGGAGATGAAGTAGCAGCTCCAGGAAGGCCTTGGGAAACTCCCCATTAATCATTTAGTGATGGAGCTCAGCTGCTCATGATTCATGCTCAGGGCAGAACCATAATGGGACCCATTAAAAAACAATTATACCGAGGCCTGAGTCTGGACGATATGACCAGCTTCAGTGGGGTTTTTATGCTCAGTCTCGCTAGGTGCCATGTCAGGCTGGGACAGAGAATTGTCACATAGCTCTGTGGTGTCACTGTGATGTGGAAGAAAAGTGTGAGAATCTAGGGTAGGTGTGGAGATCATGGCAGGGAGCAAGGGAGCGAGTGGGACACAACCTTCTATGCGCAGGGCTTCTTGTGACGCTGATCTTTGGGGGCAGCTGGTAAACACATAAGCTAGAAGAGGAGGGAGTGAGGCTGGCAGGACCAGGAGTGGGCGAGGGCCAAACTGAGAGTAACCTGGAGGGCAATGGACTGTGTCTAGAACTCTTGTCCCTAGGGCTGGATGAATGGCATGTTGACACTCACTCAATGAGAGAAGTCCCTTGCTCACTGTGAGCCTCGGTGTCTCCTTAGCAACAGAACCGATCGAATAGGATGAGCTAAAAATTGTTCCAAGGCTGGTGGGGCAGTAGCTTCAGCCAGAGCTAAAGAAGAGAGAGTGAAATGAAGACCAGAGTGTGCACAGGGGAGTGGAGAGGGCAGGGAGAGAGGGGGCGGTTTTGGAAAGGAGATGACAATTTTAACCCCCCCTCCCATAAGCCCCTAACTGTGGCTCTGGAACTAAGTGCCCCATTCACAGGGACGTCATCCCCTCAGGTTGGAGCCTGCAGTTCTACAGTTTGTTAACGACTTCCCCTTCCTTGTCTAACTGGTACAGTTGGTCATTGTCTACCTTATTCAGTGCTTCTCAAAACCATAGAAGGAAGGCATTTTAACCTCCACTTCCCAGGGAAGGGCATCTGAACCTCAGAGGGGTCCAACGATTTTCACAGGGCCACAGAGACAGTGAACACATGAGTCAGAAGGGCATTAATTGACAGAACACTGGAGTGGCAGCCAGGTTCTAGTGTATACGCACTGATGATAGTAAGGTGATTAACAACGTATTTGCTGAGTTCCGAGTATGTGTCAGGTCATGTTCTGACTACTGTGGATCATTTCATTTAATCCTCTAATACTCCACAGCAGGAACCATCAGCGAACCGTTCCCACCAGGAGACTGAGTTCACTCACTTGCTCCAGTTCCCACGGTTCACAAGGAGCACAACCTATATTGGAACTCAGCTGTGTACCTCTGAGCTTATGTTCATAGTGCCTGACAAAAATGCAAAGGAAGACCAGGAAGAGACAGTGAGTGAGAAAGAGGAAGTAGGAAAACCTTGGGGAGGACGGGTGTCTACGGGGTTCACAGTACACTGGGCCCTTCTTTCTCTCTGCCTGATGGGCACAGCCTTTGACACAGAGCCTCTGTGGGTTCTGAGCCTGGGACTGAAGGCTCACCCTGCATTTCCCTAAGGGAGAAGGCCTAGGAACTGGTAATACGCCCTCCACGCTGTCCTCAGGCGTTAAGTTCTGTCAACCAGAGAAGTTCCAGATCAGGCATTGCCTGCCCTAGCCCCTCCCTAGCACCTGGCAAGGAGCTGTGTAACCATTTTCATATCTGCACGCTGATTAGAAGACCAAAAGGAGCAGTTGGGGACTAGAGGTACTTGTTTCAGCAGCTAGCCACAGACTTCCCAAACCGTGAGGTCCTTCTGGGTCATTTCACAAACAGAATCAGGCTCCGAAGAGAGGGAACAGCTTGCCCAGGTCTCACCAGGACTCAGCAGCAAGGCTGCCAGTCTTATCAGGAGCTACATAGATACCCTGCCGCTTGTTCCTTGGCTTTTCAAAAGTAAGAAGTTAGGCGGAAAGACAGGTTCAGCACAGGACTGCTTGAGTGGGGGGTATGGGGTAAGCATGATGTGGGGGGGTCTGGTCCACCAAGGGTAGCCCCAGATGGCTGGTAAGCACTATATTCCTCATCATACCCCATCCAAGGGGCAGAGAGAGAGGTTCACCCCTTACCTAAAATTCACTGAGCATCTGTGAGGTCCTAAGCCCTAACCCAGACTCTCGGGGGCCAGGGAGGATAGGAAACAGGGCTGGGCTTCATGGAGCTCTTAGTAGAGAGGAGAGAAACATAGAGCAAAGAAGTGTGAAACATCCTTGAACATAGGTTATGAACAGAAGCTTTTGTTTCAGAGAGCAGGATCTGAGCTGGGGTGAAGGGGAAGTGCCACTGAGTTTCTTGACAACTGTGACCTACGTATGTATCTGCTTCCTCCTTTACGCCGCTCTGTGTGTAAGTTTCCTTCCTCCGTGCTTTTGGTCTCACTGTTCCCTCAACTAGGGAGACACAAGCTAGGATAGAATTGGATGTAATCACCATAACTGTGGCTTCCTCTCCCACCCCCCAGCTCATAGAGTCCTGACCATCATTTCACAGATGGCAAGGCAGGGGGGTATGATGCCAATGGGTCTGGATGACTTAGGTCACCTCAGGGGCATCTCCAAGGGCAGATCATAGAGAGATGGAGACCGGACCTCCTGGACTGTAAAGAGGTATAAAGCTGGAAAGAGATGGCAGGTCACAGTTTCTAGGCTAATATCCCTGCAGAACCACCAAGGCATAAAAGAAAGAGCCGTATTGGAAAGGGAATGGAGAGAAGCTGACAGAATGACGACATTAGCTTAGCAAGAGGAGCTTGCTGGTGTGTCTAGGTGGGTAAGCTACCTCTTCAAGAGCCACAAGAATTCACAGAAGACCAGTGAGATAGCTCGACGGGTGCAGGCAATGAAGGTGCTCACTGTGCAAGCCTGGAAAACTGATTTCAATTCCCAGAACCCATGTAAAGGTGCAAGGAGAGAACTAAGGCTACAAAGTTGTCCTCTGATCTCTACATGTACACAATGCACCCATGTGTGTATTCGTGCACACACACACACATACATTCATTATGCATGCACATATATGCCTACACACATCATGCAAGTATAGAAATATGTATAATAATATATTTTTAGAAGAAATTCAACTAAGGGAGCTAGGATTAATGGCAGGTGCCTTTGCTGGCACTTAGGATGCAGAAGCAAAGATAAAGTAAAGTTCAAAGTTTGCCTACAAATAATGTTATCTAGACTGAGCAGTTATATATTTATGTATTTAGGAGTGTGTGTGTGTGCGCGTGCATGTATGTGTGTGTGTGTGTGTGTATAAAACAATTAAAGACAAAGAGGCCACGAATTTAAAAGAGCAAGGGGTATATGAAGGTGGAGGATGGAAATTGGGGAAAATGCTGTAATATTATAATCTCAAAAATTTTGAAAAAAACTTTAATTTTAAAAAAGAATTCAAGATCATCCTCAGCTACATGGTGAATTTGAGGGAATCCTGGATGGCACGAAACACTGTCAGAGAGAAAGGGAGAATAGGAGGAGGGTAAGGAAGGAAGAAAAGTAGGTGGGAGGTCAGCTGCAGAAGCTTGACCCTAGTCTAGGAAGCCACAAGAGAAATGGTTCTGAGATTCAAAAGTAATGATACGGTGGTCCTGACTCATCCCAGGAGTAGGAGATAAGGTTGTTGGGAGGTAATTATCTCAGCTCTGTCATGGTTCAGGGTGGGTAAAAAGGGGGTGAGATTTGGTGAGGATCATGGGAATCTGGGCTGGTTTCCTCTTTCTCTGTCCCAGATCACACCAGCTCCTGTCACCTGAGGCATCTGCATCCTTCTCACAGATAGGGAGGAGCGAGTGGGATGAGGGAGAAAGGAGGGGGGAAGCAAGTAGAGAGGGGGTGTGGTCAGATATTGAGAATAGCAGGGATATAAGGAGAATGAGCAGCTGGAGAACAGAAATTCATGAGCTGGAGGGAGTTCAGGCGAGGGGAGGTAAAAAAGGACCAGGAGACTGACGTGGGCTCGGAAATGTGTAACAGGTACTTGTGAGGTTGGAGGCCAGCATGCACTTTGTATATGTTGGTACACATAGGTAGCCATTGTTCCTTCTGCCAGTGATAAGGGAAATGGCTCCTTTTGGTAGAGGGGAGCCAGCTCCACAAGTTCCTGAGAAATGCTGGCTTCTATCTAACCCCCAGAAATCCCCTATAGTCCAGGCTGAGCTCATTTCTAGACATTTGGACTGCCTTTTGGAATTTGGGGGATCAGAGTCTCCTTTGGACCTTCTCAATGTTTCTCTGATGAACCCTGCTTCTTTCCACAGTGGCTTTTAAGGTCCATTGCCAAATGTGCCTGCTTCCTGGGACCCTAACTGAAGAAGCGTGGCTTTCCCCCTTCTCCTCTCCAACTCTGTCCTCCCAGCACTGCTGAGATTTACAACTCACCTGTCCTGTTTTTTTTTTCTTTAAAACTCTAATAAAATGGTCCTTGAGCTAAAGAAAAAAAAAAAACAGACTCTTTAAAAAGGAAAGCATCATTACCTGCTGTGCTGGCTACTTCTCTGCTGCTATTATAAACACCGTGACCAAAAGCAATGTATACAAGGAAGAGTTTATTTGACTTACTGTTCCAGAGACCAGCATAGTCGGGAGGCATGGCAGCAAGCAGAGGCACGGCACCCAGGGCAAGGAGCCGAGAGCTCATCTCAAACCAGAGCACAAGGAAGAGAGGAAACTAAAAGTATGTGAGGCTTCTGATAGCATAGCAAAACCCATTACCCAGTGACACACTTTTACAAACAAGACCACACCTCCTAAACCTCTTCAATAGTGCCACCAGCTAGGGACCAAGTGCTCAAATACCTCGATCTTGGAGGACATTTCTCATTCAAACAACCACACTCCACTCCCTGGTCCCCAGAGGTCTGTGACCATATCAGAATGCAAAATGTGTTTGATCTAACTTTAAAAGTTCCCATAGTCTTCCACAGTCTCAAGCCTGTTTAAAGGCCCAAAGTCTCTTCTGAGACTCAGGCAATCTTTTAATTGTAACCTCCTATAAAATAAAAAAACAAATTACATACTTCCAACATATAATAGCATAGAATATACATTATCATTCCAACAGGTTAGAATGGGTACATAGTACAGAAATACTGGACCAAAGCAAGATCAGAACCCAGCGAGGAAAACATCAATTCTAGTAATTCCATGGCCATCATCAAAGGGCTTGTACGATTCCACCCTTCCAGCTTTTCTGCTTGGAACACCTCTCTCTGTTTCTCTCTCTGTCTCTCTCTCTGTCTCTCTCTCTGTCTCTCTGTCTCTCTGTCTCTCTCTCTCTGTCTCTCTCTCTGTCTCTCTGTCTCTGTCTCTCTCTCTGTCTCTCTCTCTCTCAGGCTGGTTCCACTTCCTGTATGCAGCTCTTACAGAGAGATACCCCATGGATCTAACATCTCCAAAACCTTTGCTCGCCAATGCAATCCAAGCTTCACTTTCACAGTTTCACATGGTGAGCTCTGAGGGCCTCTTCGGCTCACATGCAGGGACTCCCCTGCGGTATGCTGTCGGCCTTAACAGCTCTCTGAAACTACAGAGGAATAGTCCACAACCTCTCTACTTTTCCATCCTTTCTGCCCATGAAGCCAGCACCATGCCGACAACACTGCCAAATCTGACTCCAGTATGGGATCGACCCTGATCCCTTTGAGTCACATCGGCACCAACCTTTTTTGTCCATTTCCTTTCAGGGAAAAGAGAACTGCTTGTGCTCCTCCACAAGCTGGAAGCTTAGCTGAGTGGGGTCCTTCCCTGAGAGCACCCTTCCCTTTATTCCAGCGCAGAGCAGACCTCTCCTTAACTGTGCGGCTCTCTACCAACCACAGCCTCTCTTCTGGCGCACACCTTGGCTGTAACGTTAAAGCCTCCTAGTGCTCTTCTTCTCTCCCAACTGTGCATTTTGTATTTCACTTTGGCCCACCTGCTCTTTTTCATTGTAGATTTGCTTAATGGTTATCGGTTTGCATAATGGTTATCAACAATCACCATACCACAGATCCAACATCCTAGCAGTCTTAAAATTTCCTCCACCAATGAAATTAGTCCTTTGCTTTTTAATTTAGCTTCAGGCAAGTTCTCAGGTTATAGACAGAAGGCAGCCAGACTCTAACCGAAGAACGGCCTCTAGCCCAACTACTGCTAAAACCTTCATTTTCTTCTAAAACCTCTTGAGCTAAGCCTCCACAGTCCACATTACTCTCACCACTGCTGTCTTCGGGGCTCCTGCTAGAACAGAGGAAGCTCTGCTTGCCACATTCCGCCGCTTTTCTAGCCTAAAATTCCAAAGACTTCCACACTCCTCCAAACAACAGCTCTGGCTCTTAGCGGCAGCCCACTCTCTGGTGCCGACTTCTGCTTTAGTTACTCTACGTTCGTTACTTTCCTGTGGCTGTGATAAAAGACACCATTGCCAAAAACACCTTATAGATGAGTTTATTTGGCTCTTGGTTCCAGAAGGATAGGAGTCCGTCATGCCAGGGAAGCCTGAGAGCAAGCAGCAAGCATGACAGCTGGAACAGAAAGCCGAGAGCTCACATCTTCAAACACAAGCCTGAATCAGAGACAGTGATCATGAAGTGAATCAAGGCTTTTAATCTCAAAGTCTGTCCCCAGTGACATACTATTCCAGCACGACTGGACTACCTAATGCTCCCTAAGTAATGCCACCAACTGGCCACCAAGAGCTTAAATGAGACTATGGGGGACATTTCTCACCCAAATCACCACTCTTGTCTTCTTCTAATCATGACCCTTGCCAAACCTGCTCTAATGACCATGATGCAGATTCCTCTTGTAATTTAGAGTCTGGGACTTCTGGGCCGGTGATGCTTGTGGGGACAAAGGTGGCAGAGTTTAGGGGCTCCATGCAAGTACAGATTCAAGTGCAAGTATCCAGGCTCCACTGCTTGCAAAGTTCTGTGATTCTTCCTGTTTCCATTCGTAAAGTTGAGACAAACATCCCTCAAATGGTTAATGGAGATCAAAGAAGACAACATTTATAAAGGACTTAGAAAACTACTTGTTTCATAGGAAGTCTTACTAAATAAAACCTATTCCATGTCTCCACCCACAACTGGTGTATGTCTGCTGTATACACCAAAGAAAATAGAGGTGAGATCCCAGGTACCTTTAGGCAGGAAATACCTATTTAAAGATATTCGTACATTTCTTGTTGCCATGACAAAATGCTAGGGAGAGTAACTCAAAGGGATAAAGATTCATCTGGATTGACAGCTTCAGCAGTTTTAGGGCATGGTCACTTAGCAACATTCATTTGGGCAGAAAATCATGGTGCCGAGCATGTGGCAGAGAGGTTTTTACCCCATGAAGACAGGAAACAGACACAAGAAGGACAATATCTCCCAAGGACTCACAGCCCACCCAGTGAGTGGCCTATGTTCTCTACCTAAAACCCACCTCCTAAGGCTTCAAGGGTCTTCGAAAATAGCACCAGCACCTGGGGACAAAGCCCCAGCACATTTGGGGGTGGGCATTTTGTATCTAACCCACAACAATATTATTTGACTTTCACATATCATTACCTTTCTTACTTTCTATGGTCTTTTCAAAAATCTGAGTGACATTTTCTTCAAGAGGGAGAAGGTTTCCTCTCCATGAATCTGGGCAGACCTTGTTAACTACCATAATTAATAGAACACGGTGGTGACAGCAGAGTAAGACCTCTTGGGTCACAGCATAAAAGGTTTTGCAGCTTCTCCTTGGTCTCTTAGATCACTTTCCTGGAGGGAAACCAGGGGTTCCCAGTCTTGGGACATTTAGGCACAGGGAGAGTCCCACGTAGAGAACTGAAGTTCTCGACTTAGATCCACTTCTCCAACCCTGTGATTCAAACACACTGGAAGCGGGTCCTCCAGCCCCAAACAGGTTTTCAGACAAGTATAGCCCAGCTGATGTGTGATCCGGCCCATGAGGAACTCCAGACGTACACTGGCCTGATGAGCACTGAGCAAGCTCCTGATGCGCAGAAATGGCAGGTCTTAGTTTGTGTTCTGCTGCTATGATAAAACACTGACCCAAACCAACTTAAGGAGGAGATGGTTTGTTTAGCTTCCTCTTCCAGGTCATAGTCCATCACCAAGGGAAACCAGAGCAGGAGCTCAAGGCAAGAACCTGGAGGCAGGAACTGAGGAAGAGAGAGGAATGCTGCTGACCAGTTTGCTCCCCCAGGCTTGCTTGGCCACCTTTCTTATACAGCCCAGACCCATCTGCCTAAGGATGGCACTAACCAGAGTGGAATGGGCCCTCCTATATCAATTAAGAATCCAGAAGATGTCCCATAGGCCAATCTGATGAAGGCAATTCTTTGACTGAGGTTCTATTTTCCCAGTTAACAATAGTTTGTGTCAAGCTGACAAAGAAATAATTAGCACACACAGCATGAGTGTAGCAATTCTGGCTTCCCTCAGCCAAACTCTGAGGTAAGCAAATTGATTAAACAGCAATAGATTACTAATACATCAGTTTTCTTATCACTAATTTCTTGAAACTAATTTGATGTATATTTCTAGCTCCATTTATCATTTCTCAATTATTATATTCTACTTGTACTGTAAAAGGTAAATAAGAAATCAATTTTTGTAGGCGGACTTTTCCATATAGATTGCTGATCCTCTCTGTCCTGCCAGCCAGTAACCAAATAACCACACAGAGACTTAATTATAAATGCTCAGCCAATAGCTTAGGCTCATTTTTAGCTAACTCTTATAACTTAAATTAACCCATTTCTATTAATCTATGTGCTGCCCCAAGGCTGGTTTACCTCTGTACATACTTCCCATCCTGTTTGCTCTGTGTTTTATGGCATCTCCTCATAACTCCTAAGACTCTGCCCTTCTTCCCAGCAGTCTCTCTTCCCCAAAAATCCTGCCTAGCCATTGGCCAGTTTTTTATTAACAAGGAGAGCAACATATCTTCACAGTGTACAGAAGGATTATTTCACAGTAGATTTTAGTTCAATGTAGTTAATTATATGAATGCTTATCACAGCTTTATCAGAATACAAGGCATTCTGGTCAGGCAACATGTAAAGTACCATGGAGTTATTAGCTGCAAATGCAGACTTACTCCTGTGGGGTATGGTGGAGGCCAAATTCAACTCAAGCAATGTCACTATTCATAGCAGAACATTTTGGAAAGCTCCAACAATGTGTGTATTATTACTAAATATCTGACCTAAGGGAGGGAGGGTTTATTTTTAGTTCATGTTTCAGAAGATTCAGTTTGGCCCTACCTGTGCCTGATCATAACAACTTGGTGACAAGAATGTTTGGCAGAAGAGGAGTGTTCCTCTTGTGGTAGACAGGAAGCAGGGGTGGAGGGATACAAGAATCAATGAACTAGTACAACAGTACCCATGGATATCTGAGTGCCACAGTTCATTCCGTGTCTCCCTCCAAGTTTTGGTGGTCTGTCGCTGGTAACAATCTACCCTCACAGCAGCTTCCTCAAGTGTCAGAAGCACTGCAGACTGTAGGGTCCCCAGTACCCAGTATGACAGGCAATACTGAAACTACAGGACCTCAAATAGACACAGCATGAGGATTCTGGGATTAAGACCAGATTCATCCTTCTCTCCCCTGGACAGACCCACCAACTGAAGACTTAGCCCCAATGCCACCTTCCCAAGGAGATCTTGCTTGTCACTCTGTAGACTTTATCAGGTCCTTCCGTCATTGTCCTTTCAGCCCTTGTGCTCCTGACAGAAGGTATCCAAACAGTAATTAGCCCAGAGTGGACTCATCTGTTCAGGTGATGCACCTGCTCATTTGGAACATATGATGAACATTTATTTCTCGTGTTTTGGGTGACTTAAATGACAAGAAGTTGTCCTCACAACCTCCCCGATGGCATCATTATTCCCATTCTACTAGAAACTAAGATAAAGATAGTTTGAAAAGAAAGTAGCTCATCCAATAGATGGTCAAGTCAAGCTCTGGCCACTGTAGCTGACTCAGAGGCCCTGCCCATGAGCACTGAGCTTCATCGTGCTATCACTGAAGACCACACCGTGTCTTTCTGTTCACCAATCTATCTCGGCATCCAGACAGCAAGCTGATGCAAAGACTATGTCACCAATCCTCTGCATTGGTCTATTCTGTAGATAAGAATTAACCTACTTGCTCAAATTCATTTTAACTCTATCATCAATTTTCTTGGCACTTTCTTAGCTATTCACAGACCTCCAGACAATTTTTTTTTTTTAAAAAAAGAATGAGGTAGTACATCCATGTTCTCAGGTAAATCTGAACAAGAAACTGCTTTCTAGTTTCAACTTTCATATTTTTGCATTTTTGTTTGTATGAGTTTTTTGTTTGTTTTGTTAGTTCATTTGGGGCTAGGGGTTTTGTGTTTTGTTTTCTGAGGCAAGGCCTCACTATATAGCTCTGGCTGGCTCAAACTCGTAGAGATCTGCCTGCCTGCCTCTACTGGGAATCGGGGCCTAAGAACTTTACAGAATTTAAATCGTGTTGATAACAAGAACCAATTGTCATAAATAAGCAGACCAGCATTGACAGGATGAAGCAGATGGAGGAGAGAACCGGGGATGGATGAAGTAGCCTCAGAAGCTTGACCTCACTTCTCTCCTCTCCCTGCTCAGGGGTCCGAGTCACCAAGGTGGACTGGCAGCATTCAGAAAATGGTGCTGCCCACCATACCCAAGATTACCCTTGCCCAGAGCTGGTGGTTCGAAGAGGCCAGCTATTCAATCTCACCCTGGATCTAAGCAGAGCCCTGGACAGCGAGGAGGCCCTCATCTTCACTGTGGAGACAGGTAACTGGTCTTGCTGGTACCCCTAGTGGTTCAGAGACTACTGATTTTATGACCAGTAATTTGAGATTCTTCAGTGAGTAGCCCAGGCTTTGGAAAGAAACAAGAGCCTGGGAAGTGGGCTGAGTCCTGAGGGCTTCTAACCACAGTTCCCAAGAGAAAGGTGGAAAACATCACAGGCTCCAGGAGCCAGCTGGGAGAGGTGTCCTTTCCAGAGTCCTTTATATGTAAAGGACGTGGAAAATACCCAATTACTTTCAGAGCCCAGGTTCTTCTTTCTTTTTCCAGCCAGATAAGAGGTCAGCTGTCACTTTCTCTTTGCCCAAGGGATAGTTGGGAGTCAGGGCAGTTGAGAGGGGTCCACTGTCCCCCTGCCCCCCCCCACTCAGGGAAGGGACTTGCCCCATCCTTCCCTTTAAAGCATTCCAGCATTTGGGTTATAAATTCTGAGCTTCTAGGCCGATCGCGTTCTGTTTCTCTAAAGCAACATTTTTAAGAGGCAGGGTCTCTAGATCCCTTCTCCTCCCTGCCAGGACCCCACGCGTCTGAGGCTCTCCACACCAAAGCCATATTCCAGACTGCAGAGCTAGAAATGGGGGACACCTGGACAGCTGCAAAAGCAGAACAGACGGAGAATACTGTCACCATCACCCTCGCAAGCCCTTCCAATGCAGTCATTGGCCGATACACGCTCAGTGCCAGAGCCTCTTCCCGCCGGAAACACAGTGACCGCAAGCTGGGCCAGTTTATTCTCCTGTTCAATCCCTGGTGTCCAGGTAGGAACTGCTGTAACTGAGACCAAAGGTCCCCTGGAAGCCATCCTCAGAGGCAGGTCTATCTGCGTGGGGGGGGGGGGGCGGGGGGAGTCTTGGAAGCAAGATAAGGGATAGGAAGACAAAAACCAAGAGCTGGGACCAGGTAGAAAGCCCACACTATCAGGCATGAAACAGAACCTGTAGAAGGGCCGGAAGATAGAGGCTTCTGATGTGAGAGTAGAGGAGGTCAAAGGAGGCCTGAGAAAAGTAGGAGAGGCTCAAAAGTGGTTAAGAGCATGCGTGTTCAGGGGAGGGGAGCTGCATCCCTAGGTGAGGCCGTTTCCATACCTGCACGGTGGGAATAATAACAACTGGCCTGACTCTTGTAGATGTGCTGGGAATTCATCCAGCTAGTCCCGTAACATACAGTCACAAGACAAGGCCTCGGCAGGAGGTAACTGGGATCAGGACCTTATTAATGTTTAGAAAATATAAGGCTGCCATTGGCATCAAGGTGGGACGTCTACCGTAACCGGATTCAAGGGATTAGGTCCTGCTTGTGGGGGCGGGGACACTCAGAAAAGATGTCTTAGTAGAGATGCGTGGAGCCAGTGAGCCACTTTTCCCGCCTCCAGGCTCTCTCATCTTGCTAAGCCCTTCCCAGGCCAATAGGGACGAAGCTCCACCCACACGGAGCCTGCGGATTGCTTTTCAGAGGACGACGTGTTTCTGGACTCAGAGGAGGAGAGGCAGGAGTATGTGCTTAACGACAGTGGCATCATCTTCCGAGGCGTGGAGAAGCACATCCGGGCTCAGGGCTGGAACTACGGGCAGGTCTTCAGGGGCACAACCAGAGGGGGTGGCCCAGGGCTGGGTGGTAAGGCAGCCTGGGAGACTTCTGTCTCCCCACCTCCTCCTTAGGAAGGGCAAGCGGGCTGACTCTTAAGGTAGGTGAATCTGTTCCCTCAAATACCACCCCTGCGCCAAGGCCTGTCTTGGACCCTTGGAAAGGTGGGAGTTACTTTGGATACAGTTTCGAATTAGAAGCCAGTTCTGTATGGAAATATAAATAGTTTAAATCAGTGGTCCTCAAGCAAGAGCATGCATCAGAATCATAGGAGATCTCCTATAATCGCAGGAAGCTGGATTCTGTGAGAGTCTGATTTAAGCAGGCCTAGGAACCTGCATTTTAAACAAGTTCCCAAGTCATGCTGCCACTGTTGGTCTGGGTCTGTGCTCTGAGAGCCCTTCCATGTCCATAGAGAACGGGTCCCAGTACCCACTGCAGACACCAAAACCCACAGACGCTCAAGTCCCTTCTCTAAGAGACAGATTTGTGTGGGGCCTGAGCTGTGTGTGTGTTCCGTCTCTCTCCGAGTCACTCCTAACACCAAACCAGTGGAAATGCTAAATGGTTATGCTGCATTGTCCAAGGAGGGGTAAGGAGAAAAACCATACATATATCCAATTCAGACACGAGGATACAGAACCCACCCACACAGGGCTGACTGTAGCTGCAAGACCAATGACAGTGGGGGAAGGAAATGGGGGTGTATGGAGCAAAGGCAGCTCAGAAGGGAAAAGGAACCACATATGGGTTAGGTTAGGGTCCTCATGGGTAGGCGAGACCCAGATGGGCAGGAGGGGGAGCACCCGAGCAACTCGGGGTAGAAATCAAGGGAGTGTAGAGTCTACTAAAGGACATTTCCTGTGTAGGCTCTGGGTGCCACATGGGACTTGACTGCCCGACTGAGGACAGGCTGGGGTTTAAAAACACTAAGGGCTCAGGGATTGGTCACTTATGACACCCAGTTTAGGGTCCATCTAGAGAGTTACAGCCCTTAGCCACAGCTGTTAAAACTTTCAGAATGTCATGTCAGAGAAAATTTGAATAAAAAAAGGTACTAGTTCTTAAATATTGTCAGCTGATCCAAACATGCTTGAAACATGTGAAGCAAAGGAATGTGTCAGTAAGGTAGGTATGTAGCTCAAGGACCATCATGGGGAATCACGGGAAAGTGAACTCCTGGTTCCCAGATGACCCTTTGCAGAGGATTTTAATGTCCCCAGCGGCAGCTGATGCCAGCTGACAGACACAAGCAGCAGATCAGGTGGGGCCGTGGGAGGGCCTGGAACATGGGTCGGACTCTGGCCTCTGAGTGTAGCTTCTCTGGGAGCAGTTTGAAGAGGACATCCTGAACATCTGCCTCTCCATCCTGGACCGAAGTCCTAGCCACCAGGATGACCCGGCCACCGATGTGTCCCACCGCCATGACCCAGTCTATGTCACCAGGATCATCAGTGCTATGGTAAGGAGGCCACCACCGTCCTTATATAGCTTTCCTTCAAGGATACCCCAAACTAACCCCAGCACCGAACCCTAAGAATCTCACCAACTCACTTCTAGGTTTCCGTATTGCTGCATGATGAACTGCACCCAAAGTCCACGCTATCAAACCCTGGGTTACATTCAATTCTGTACGTCAAGGATTTGGCAGGACACCCTGAGACTGGCTTGCCCAGCTCCTGGATGCTTCTGCTGGGGATTCCTGAATGGCTGTGGATCCCCAAGGCTGTTGGCTAGAGTCATCTATCTCAAGCCTTTAGCTCTGGTGGTTGGTAGCTGCCCATGCCGTGCCTGCTGGACTTCCCAGCCAGGCCTCCAGGCTGGTGGGTCTGGCCAGTGATCTCACTTCTGTGATCAAAGCAGCCTCAGGACATTTCAGGCAAAAGGGTACAGCCCCAGACCCCACTGCTCTAGCGAAGGAGTGCCTACTTTAATTGGTCATAAGCGAGAGACCACATGCCTCAGAAGGCCGGAAGAGAGCCCACTATTTTTTCATTTCTTTAATTAAAATACAATTATATTATTATACCCCTTCCCTTTCTGCCCTCCAATCCCTCCGATGTAACATTACCCTTTCTGTCTCT
Source organism: Chionomys nivalis (assembly GCF_950005125.1). Classification (NCBI taxonomy): domain Eukaryota; kingdom Metazoa; phylum Chordata; class Mammalia; order Rodentia; family Cricetidae; genus Chionomys; species Chionomys nivalis. The sequence continues at coordinate 44,864,015 of NC_080094.1, read as the reverse complement.
CAAAAGCATGACCTCTTTTTCTTCCATTGTGTGTGTGTGTGTGTGTGTGTAAAGCTAAAATGTATAATAGTTAAATATACAAATGCAACCTTGTTGCATGAATTCTAATTGGTCTTATTAATAAAAACCTGGAGTCAGATATCAGGGTAAATGCTGAAGGATCAGAGAAGTAAAGGAACCAGCCACTAGAGAGACCTTTTACCCCTACTGAATCTTCAGACTGAAAGGGCACGATCCTGTCTCCACAAAACCTCAGACTGAAAGCTCTGTCTATGAAACCTCAGACTGCTCTGAGCCCCTGTCTCCTCCGGCCTTATAGTTCTCTCTCTGCCCAGGCATGGAATCCCAAGTACTGGGATCACCTTTGTGTGAGCTCTGTTTCTTATTTAGACAGATTCAATCTTGTGTAGCCCAGGGTGGCCTTGAATTCATAGAGATCAGTCAGCCTCTGTCTCCCGAGTGCTGAGATTAAAGGTGTGTGCCATCATTCCCTGGCCTCTATGGATAACCAGTGACTTAGCTCTGCACTCTGATCTTCAGGCAATCTTTATTAGATGACAAACAAAATATCATTACACAACCTGCTTAGTCTCTTTAGTGTGTCTTGTGTATGTATGATTTTAGGACTGATGACTTGGTACTGTAGAACAGATTAGGGAGCCCCTCCCTGGGGAAACCATTTCCCCCAGTCTCATCATTTCCTAGTTGTCTAGCGTTCTTTGTCTAAAGGTAGGGCCCTGTGAGATTTCCCCTTCTATGTTAGCATATCTATGGGGGTTATACTAGTTCGGGTCCTGTTTAGGCCGCCATACTGTTACAGTATCATAGGTGTAGCTTCCCTGTCGTTTCTAGGAGACACAATCTCACAGCAGCTTTCCTGGTCCTCTGGTCTGTTAGTAATGGCAGCCTCGACCCTGTGCAGGTGTCAATGTCATGAGATTCTAAAAGTAAAGGTGTATTTCTCCGATGCCCTCAGTTCCCCCCCCCAAGACCTCAGAGCGATGATGGAGGTCAGAGAGTCAACACCAGTAGAGGATGCCAACCCTGGCACACTGCAGTCCAGGGACAGCCACTTGGGCTGCAAGTCCAAGTCCTGAATCTTGGATCACCCCTTTGCTAATCGAGTCGGGCAGGTCCCCTAATCCCTTGGCATTTCACTTTTCTCTGGTGGGGGAGGCAGGAGGATAAAAGACTACACTGTAGACTTAAAACAAGTTAGCCCTCTAGACAGAAACTCCTTGGGACAGTGCCTGACACACAGTAGCGTTCAACAGGCTCCAGACTGCACTATAATTGCAGTATCACTGATAGTCCCAAATTTAACTAATGAACGGCTATTTAAAGCAGGAAATGCTCCCAAATCATAGATGACTTTTGACAACAGACTGTCCAAATTGAAGATAATTGGAAGTTATAAGTAGTACAAAAATGGGATTTATTTAGTTTGGGGAGGTGTTTGAGATCAAATCCCAGGCCTCTTGCATGCTAATCATGTGCTCTACATTCTAGACACACATGCACACATACGCACACACACACACACAAAGGTATTTTAAGAAAGCAGAGTATCCTCATTTTCAGGCAACTTAAAGGCAAAGAGTGACTCATTGGATCCCGACTTTTGAAAATGATTTTACAGTGAAAGTGGACACGGCCGCCCAGTGATTGACTCATGCCTTCTCTGCTCAGGTGAACAGCAACAATGACCGAGGTGTGGTACAAGGCCAGTGGCAGGGCAAATATGGCGGTGGCACCAGCCCACTGAATTGGCGTGGCAGTGTGGCCATCCTGCAGAAGTGGTTCAAGAGCAGATACAAGCCAGTCAAATACGGCCAGTGCTGGGTCTTTGCTGGAGTCATGTGCACAGGTATGGAGAGGGAAGCGCTCATCTGCACATACGCCCCTTGATCTTCGTGTGTCTGCATAGATTTGCGTATGCTTCAATCGGTTCTCATTAATGAAGAACGCATGGAAACCCGGTTAAAGAAGAGAGAACACTAACAGTTCATTTATTTGGCATAAATCCTCCTTCTGCCTCCATCTCATTGGGTGTCATGGGTCAGTGTCGTGGTCCTGGAATCCTCTCAGAAAGGTACATGGCATTGCTGCGTGGATCCAGAGACTGCCGACCCAGACGAGGGTGACAGGAGTATCTCCAGAAAAGTCCTCTGAGAGACCCCAGAGGGCTTGGTGGTTCTGAGACAGGGGAGCCACGGCGGAGAGACTAGGGGCCGAGGCAAGAGAGGCAGAGCAGCCTGCAGCGAGCTGGGCACCTCCCTCTGACCTTCTGCTCCACAGTCCTCAGGTGCCTGGGGATCGCCACCAGGGTGGTGTCCAACTTCAACTCAGCCCATGACACCGATGGCAATCTGAGTGTGGACAAATATGTGGACATCTTTGGCCGGACCTTGGAAGACCTGACAGAAGACAGTATGTGGTAGGTCCCAGGCCACTGAGAATCAGGGTCAAGAGCTGCCCAGTCCAGTCCTAAATACTGGATCCTTCTCCCCTCTCCTCATACAAACCTTTCTTCCTGATGGGGTCACCTCCCTCCAGCCCCAGGTGTTTATTGGTGTATCTTTCAATGAGAGTGACCTCCTCAAAGGATTTTACTGCCCCCTTACACCAGCTCAGTTAAAGCAGGAATCTGGTTTCCCTCCGCTGCTTGCTTCCTATGTAGCCTTGTGCAAGTAACACCACGGTTCCTAATCTTGTATTCTCACTGTGAGCACAAGAAGTTGAGAACAGTCAAGACCTCCTCGCCAGGGCCTGCACAGTGTCTGCAGAGCTACCTACCTACCCTCCTGTTTCTCACACCCAACACACTTACACATTTCCTGAGCACAATTTCCTGCCTCCTGACCTTTGTATATACTGTTCCTCCTGTCCAGAATACTATTCCCTTCAGTCCTTCTCTGGTTAATTCGTTAGAACATAGGTCTCATCCTAGATGTCATTTACCTAGAGTAGATTTCCAGCAGCCATTCTCTGGTGCAAGCCCCTCTACACACTATTTATTATAGTGTTTGAGGCTCCCTGTCTTCCTCTCTGTCCCCTTCATTAACATAAAACACATACGTATGTACACAAGGATATACACACATATGCACATCTTACATACATTTGCACACAGAGACACGTATGCACATAAATACACACATGTACATACATCATGTAATCACACAGAAGCAGACACCAACATGCGAGTAAGAAGATACATAAGCACACCCAAAAAAAAACCCCACAAACATGCAAGCACACAGATATACAAATATACATCAACATACAAGCCCTCACACACACAAGGGCATAAACACACATGCAGATATAGGAACACAGAAACACACACATACACACATATAAACACACACTTATACACACCTGCACACACATATACATACACACATGTACACATAAACACACTCACACATACACACATATAAAGACACACACACATCAATTGCTACTATGATGTCCTGACTTTTTGCGTGGCACTGCAACACATGCTTGTCATTCCAGCACTCAAGGGTTTCAGGAAAGAAGATCTGGAGTCTGAGTTCAGCCTGGTGTATGTAAGGAATTACAGACCAGCCTGACTACACTAACCAGAGACAGCGTGAGCTGCGTGAGGGCAAGATCTTTGGTCTTACCTACAGCTAGAGTTCTGGTATCTTGGAAGCAGGTTGTTGGTATGTGTGCACACAAGCATGCATACCCAATCATGCATACACAAATGTGAATATGTCCATCAGAGCAGATGGGTGGTCCATGAGCTGCAGCCCTGGCTGGTCTGCAGTAGGGACTTCCCTCCTCTGGGGCTCTGCATACACACAGCTGCCTTACCCATGTGTCTCTGGCAGGAATTTCCATGTCTGGAATGAAGGCTGGTTTGCACGACAGGACCTGGGCCCATCCTATGATGGCTGGCAGGTTTTGGATGCCACGCCCCAAGAGGAGAGTGAAGGTAGGGATGGTTGGGTGGACCCAGACCCCCTTGGTAGCACTCTGCTCATGCTCCTCCTCCTGCCCAGGCATGTTCCAGTGCGGCCCTGCCTCAGTCACCGCCATCCGCGAGGGTGATGTCCACCTAGCCCACGATGGTCCCTTCATCTTTGCTGAGGTCAATGCAGACTACATCACCTGGCTATGGCATGAGGACCAGAGGCGGGAGCGCGTGTACTCAGACACGAAGAAGATTGGCAGGTGCATCAGTACCAAGGCAGTGGGCAGTGATTCTCGTGTGGACATCACGGGCCTCTACAAGTATCCAGAAGGTGAGGGCCGTGGAGTAGACTTTATTCGCCTCCCCACAATGGTCTGTGGGCTGCAGAAGGCCCACGGAAAATCTGCAGCCAGAGCCTCTCCGAATGTGAGCATGGCAACCGTAACCGCAGTTCTGCGTTGGCTGTGCTGCCGGCATCTGCCTTCCTTGCTTGCTCCCACCTCTCCTGGACTAGCTTTCCCATATACAGCAATGATAGTGCTGTTTCCTCACACATCAGCCATATGCCAAGGACTGCGGAGCTATGCAAATGGGATAGTAATTGTACAGGGGTGATCCCGGGAACAGTAGCAGGTGGTAAGCAGTAGCACAAGCAGGAAACATGGACTGGGCACAGCGCAAAGCAGCGGCCACTGGAGTCTGTCACCTCCCAGAACTCTGACACAGCCCCAGTCCCTGGTTTATGGAAGAACCTGCACTAGACAGGTGAATGTTATTCTCATTGCCACCTCCAACACTCTACTCTAAAGGTCTCCTTTTCCCAGGAAGTGGATCCCTGGATGGGTGGGCGGCAATCTACCCCATAAGGCCAGTCATTTATGCTTGTTAAGAAACGCTACCAAGTGATTAAGATCTGGTTCAAACTGGAATCAGACTTTATCCCTGCTGCTCCCTGAACACAAACCAGGGAAGCTTGCCGTTACAGGAGTTGCGTGTGAGTCAGGGTAGGCTATTGGGTTGGCGGGGAAGAGCTGATCTGCCATTTGCAGAGACTTCTGGAATTCAGAATGTGGAGTCTTGGGATGTTTTTTGGCCCAAGAAGAAGTCAGCCAAAAATGATGGCAATAATGAGTTTCTTTTCCCTCAGTTGTCAGAGATGCTGAAAACCTGCATTTTTATGTGAAATTTCCTGACCTAATGTGTTAGCAACTGTTGTAGAGGATATTAAAAGAGAGAAGCGAACACCGGCATTTGGCAAAGGGCTCCCTATGATTCTCGGGCTTCCAGTTTGAGCCCTCCAAGAGCCACGGGAATACAAAGTGGTGACAAGCAGTTGGTTTGCCCAGAGCAGCAGAGTCTGGACCTGGGTTGAGGGAGTACATACTGCCTGTGTCTGATGTAAGGATGCCCTGCAGGATCCCGGAAGGAGAGGCAGGTGTACAGCAAAGCTATGAAGAAACTGCTCAGCGTGGAACCCTGGGGGAGGAGGAGGCGGATCCGCAGGGCCGGTTTGCGTGCTGTCTGGCGCGATGACCTCCTGGAACCGGCCACCAAACCCAGCATCACTGGCAAGTTCAAAGTGCTGGAACCACCAGTGCTTGGCCAGGATCTGAAGCTAGCTCTGTGCTTGACCAGCCTCACCGCCAGAGCCCAGCGGGTCCGAGTCAATCTGAGTGGCGCCACCATCCTCTATACCCGCAAGCCAGTGGCAGAGATCCTGCGTGAATCTCACACAGTGAAGCTGGGGCCACAAGAAGGTAAGATCAGGTGGCCTCGTGGGATCTGGTCAATAGCCTTCTTTTCCAGGTTGACTGGGGATGAGCAGCAGGGAGATTCCCAGATTGACATTCATCCCCAGGAAGGATAGCTCTAAGCTGTGATGTCAGTGCCCGTCCGTCCCCACCCCCCCGTACACCCCCCCCCCCCCCCGTCTACAGATAAGAAAATTGCAGGAAAGGGAAGAAATCATGACCCTGTGGTTCACTTTACTAGAATGGCAATTCAAGTCCACAGTCATCTGGTGGCAAAATGGCCTTGAGGGTGAGATGACTTATCACCTAGTCATCACAAGCAATGTGATTATTTACAGACCAAATTAGCACATGCTGGGAGCATGTCACCAGATACAGGACATGCTCTGTGTCACTCTCCTGAAGTCCACAGACATCCCAGATACCAGCAATGGCTCCATCCTTCAGAGAAGGAGACCCACGCCCAGAGTTCAAATTCACACCTGGTGCATGTGGAGGCAGGACCCAAACGCAGCAACCAGGCTTAGAGGAACTCCTTACCCAGGGTGGAGAGGGGCTAGGGTTCCACACCCAGAGCACTGCAGCGCCCAGCACCTTGTCACTCCGTCGTTTATCTCCAGGCTGCACAGTGATGGCTCATCCCATGTGGGGCATGTGCCCAAAATCCATCCTTGGCACTTCACTGTGAAATAGCCTGTAGAAATTTTTTTTTAATAATTTTAACTGGCCTTGTTGTTTTTCTGTTAATCAGTCAGGGATGCTTTTCATGAGCCTTGAACACGTCACGCTTCATGTGTGAATTCCCAGATGGACCCTAGCTGTTTGTTCTTCCTTCCTTTTCCTAATTTGTCTCTCTCCTCGGTCTGTCTCCACCTCACTCTTCACACTCTTTCTGTCTCCCTAGCTGTGTGTCACTGTTCTCTCTGTCTCTGTCTGTCTCCCATTTCTGTCTTTCCCTAATTCTCTAAACACATGTGTGCATTGTGTGTGTCTGTGTGTGGCATCTGTCTGTCTCTGTCACTTCTCCCACACTGTCTGAATTCTAAGGATACAGCTGGACCAAGTTTAACCACCATCATCCCTTTGGACCAGTTCCTTGCACAGACACCTTGAGGACTTAGGCAGAGAAACGCACGGAGGAGGCACTGCGCGATTTTAGCTCTTTGTCATTTTCCTGTCACAAACTCTAAATCACAGAGTGACACTTTGTAATAGAATAAATTAACATCTTCTGGCTCGTAGCATTTTTTCATGTTCAAAATAATGCATATTCATTACAGAACTCAAAAAGCAAAAGAGAAAACTCGCCTCTTATCTCACCACCTACCTACAAACTGTTGACAGGTTTTCCTTCTAAATGCGCACTGCCTGTTTGCCTTTTGAAAAGCAGAGCCCTAATTAAATATTGCCATGCTGCGTGCCCTTCATACACAGCATATTACAGATCGTTTTAAAAGCTCCTCTTAGGTATCCTTTTACTTGGTTTAAATTTTTAAATAAATTTTTCCCCCCAAAGACCAGCTTAAGATTTGGTGGATTCTCAATACTGATTTTTTTTCTTTTTTGCTTTAGCTTTTATTGATTTCTATTCTAATTAGTGCTATTCCCTTTATCTTTCTTTTGTGTTGTGCCTTTTGTATGATTCCTTCCTTCTTTTCTTTTTCTGGCTGGTGGTTGCTGTTATGCTGTTGAAGGAGTATGTAGTTTTATGCTTTGAAGGCTCTTCACTAAGTACCATCCCTGCCCCCTCCCCATTTTTATTTTATTTTGAGACAGTCTCACCAGTTTTCCCAGGCTAACCTCGACTCACCCTGTAGGCTCAGCAGGCTTTGAATTTGTGATCCTTCTACTTCAGCCTCCCAAGTAGCTATGATTATATGCTACCAGGCCCAGCTCTTCTCTGGTATATGATGGCTTTAATTTTTTCTTTTTCCTGTGGACACCTAGATTAATAATTTTAAACCTGCCATTATATATATAATTATTTATATATATTTATATATATATAATAAAAATTTCCTTCTAAGCTCTATTTATGACATTCCTCACAAAGTATTTTTATTTTCATTTTGTTCAAAATATTTAAACTTTTGTCTTGACATTTCTGCTTTGGCTCATATGCTTTTATAAGTGTATTGATCTAGGCACAGCGGAACATCTAATCCTAGTGGTCAGAGAATTAAGCGGGCAGAGCCAGAGTTCAAGGCCAGCCTGAGTTAAGTAGCAGGTCTATCTTTTTATTTAAAACATTATATCCTTTTATCGCCAGCATTTTTGATTTTCCAGTTCTCTTTGTTATTGTTTTCTGTTAGATTCCCCGTGGTCTGAGGGCACACCCTGCATTAGTTCTGTATTTTACAGTTATTGATATGTTATTTGTGGCACAGAATATACTGTCTTGGTGAATGTTTCATGTAAGCTTGAGAAGAAAGTGTGTCTGCTGTGTTGGGTAGATAGTCGGTCATTGTCTATCTCTCCTGTCTGACGGAGGTGCTGTGGAGAATCACTGCCTGGGGGGAAGGGGCTCGGAGTTCTTAATGGAGAATGAGATCCATGACTCGGGATCTGCACTTTACGAGGGGCCACCTTTCTCAGGGCTCTGAACTGGTGCCAACGCTCTGCCCAAGCGTTTAACTGGTAGCGTACTCTGGTTTTCCAAGATGGAACTCGGGAATTTGCATTCCAATGAGTTTCCCAGGACCACTCTTGGAGAACCATGGTCTATGACCATGAAGGAAGTAAAGGATAAATATAAAGTATTTTTATGAATATACTATAGTGGTATATTATTTGTATTTTAATAAATAAATCTTGCCTGAAGACCAGGCAAAGCTAAAGCCACTAGAGGTCGGGTAATGGTGACACACACCTTTAATCCCAGGATTTGGGAGACAGAGTCAAATGGATCTCTGTGAGTTCAAGGCTACCCTGGGCTACACAAGATCAATGCAGAAACAAATCCACAGGTGGCGGTGGCCTACTCCTTTAACTCCAGTACAAGGGAGTCATGCCTTTAATCCCAGCACGAGAGGGAAGGCCCTTTAAGGCAGCCAGCTGGAATTCCCAATCAAGAGAGTCAGGACAGAGTAATGTCCCCTCTGATGAGGTGTCTAACACATAGCAACAGCTAGAGCTATACCACTGCCAATTCTGGTGTTCACAACACCCAACAGAAACTAAAGGGGAAGTTGAGGCTGACAGCTGGAAGTCCCAGTTGAGTTTTCTTTCCACGGTTGAGTGCACTGTGGCTGAGCTTGTAGAGCCTCTTCCCACTCCAGGCTCCTTCAGAATGTGTGATAAACACTGGTAATGTCTGCTGGAAGTGGTTTATTTGCCTTCCAGCTCTTCTCAAGGACAGACTGTCTTACTCTGGGGATATTTTGCTGTTCTCTCCCCTCCCTGTCACAGATCGGGGTAGGGCACTCTATACCCAGACCTTGGAGGACACTTTGAAACAAACCTGTTTGTGTCTGAAATGGGGACAGGGACAACCACATTTCTAGAGCCAGCTTCTCAGTGAGCTGAACAACACATGACAATTTGCCAATATGATGTGTGGGCCAAGCAAAAGAGGACTCCTTGCATATGTGTGTGGTTACACACATAAGATGTATTCGAACAGAACCAAGACCTAGCTATGGCTTTAGGGAGCTACATAAGAAGACAGTGCCTAGGTGTTGTGTGTGTAGTTGGTCAGAGAGAGAGAGACACAGAAGATCTGGACCATGGGAATTCAAGTATGAGTGTAGGCAAGGAATAGCAGTGAAGCCTGCCCACAGTTGGTGGAGCTGACTGAAGCCAACCCTTCATGGCCAAGCCATATTTGGAGGCATTACAAGGAAGTTGCCCCCATAAGCTTGGAAGTTGAAGGCCATTGTTTGTTCTCGCTCCTCTGGACCTGAAATATCATAAATACTCAGTAAGCAGTAAACAAATTTCAGGTGCTGCGGGCAGATGGTGCAGCAGACATTTCCAGCTTGCGTAATTATGAGGAGTTTGTGCAGATGTCTGGGCTCCTTGGAGAAACAGCCTGGTGTCCTGGTACTCACTGGCCTAGGTTTGAACCCAGTTGTATGTGGATTCTTCGGTGTACTTGCTGTGTGACTTTGGGTCGGGAAATACCCTCTTTGAGCCTTGGGTTTAGCTTCCTGTGTGCTCCGCCTTTCAGAGAAGAAGATCCCAGTCACAATATCTTACTCTCAGTACAAAGAAGATCTGACGGAGGACAAGAAGATCCTGTTGGCTGCCATGTGTCTTGTCAGTAAAGGGGAGAAGCTCCTGGTGGAGAAGGACATTACTCTGGAGGACTTCATCACCATCAAGGTGACGCCTGTCCACATCTACCACCCTGTCTCTGACAGGGCTGAGGCAGGGTATCCAAAACTGGGGTCTGAGCCTCGGGCCCCAGCTCCATCTCTCAAGAGTAGGGAAGCCTGTGCTAATCTCACAGGCATGTGGGGACAGAGGTGGGTGACTAGTGCCACACTCTTTGGCCCAGTCAGAACCGTGGGCTTCAAGGAAGTGGGGATGCAGAGGATGCTGGGTGACTCATGGATGCTGCCTCTCCAGGTGCTGGGCCCAGCAGTGGTAGGAGTGGCGGTCGCTGTGGAGGTGATGGTGATCAACCCCCTCTCGGAGAGCGTAAAGGACTGTACTCTGATGGTAGAGGGCAGTGGCCTTCTCCAAGGGCAGCTCAGTATCGAGTAAGTGCTGTACTGTTGATTGACAAGGACAGGGCCAAGAAGAAGGTACTGAGAAGGCAGCAGGAGAGACTCTGTGCTTCGGGGACACACCTACTGCCCGTAACATCAGCCTTTATCCATTTAATCATTACTTCGCTTGCCTAGCAGGTCCTTCTGGACAGTTCACCCATATCGCTCATTTTCATTCAATTTCCCACTTATTTAACAAGCACTTGCCATCTAATCTTTCGTATTTATGTATAAGCGTGTTGTGCTACCCGCATGCCTGTGTGCCATGTGTGACCCTGATCCCCACTGAGTCCACAAGAAGGCATTAGGATCCCATGGATCTGGAGTTACACTTGGCTATGAGCCACCATGAGGGTGCTGGGAATCAAACCCAGGTCCTCTAGAGAGCAGCCAGTGTTCTTCGCCTCTGAGCCACCTCCCTTGGCCTCATTGTCCGTCTTTAATTCATTCATTATCCACTCTTTCATTCATAGTTCGCGCATCAGTTATTCAGCGGCTCAGCTCAGTTTGGACCGGTTCGCTCACCTAGCCCTCCATTGTTTAATTTGCTCTCTCATTTGCCCACCTTCATTCATGCGTTCATTGACTCTCTGTGCATTTAGTCCTTGGCCATGCTAGTCTGTGCTCTGAGCCACATGGATGTTATTGGGGATATTAAAATGGCTCTTGGATGAGAAGAGTGTGAGGGATGAATTCTCACACTCTAGGGGACCAGAGGCAGTCCTTGAGAGAAGGTGGGGTGGGGTTAGGGAGAAGCTTTGGTACCACTGGCATCTGGGCTGGTCCCTAAATGATAAGGATAACATGAGGCATTTTCCGGCGTAGAGAAGGAAGATGGGGTTCCCAGGCAGAGGCCTCTGATGCAAAGGGAAGGGCTCTTTAGGGAGATAATCTGGTTCTGGGTTCCTGGTGTGTTAGGAAAGAAAAGGGGCAGTAAGGTGGAAGAAATTCTAGATCCAGAGCCAAGGAGGGAAGCGTAAGGCATGCTCACGGCCAGAACCGGCAAGGGAGGGGACTAACATGGCCAAAGTGGAGAAATGTGAACCATAGATGAGGGTAAAGCTGTTGACCCCGAGGGTCGAGACAAGCCAGGCGAGCTAGACTCAAGGAGAGAGGATTAACTATCTGCCTTTTTCCCTGCTCTTGCCTCCAGGGTGCCCAGCTTGCAGCCTCAAGAGAGGGCCTTGATCCAGTTCAACATTACCCCCTCCAAGAGTGGCCCAAGGCAGCTGCAGGTGGACCTTGTCAGCCCGCAGTTCCCAGACATCAAGGGCTTTGTGGTCATCCACGTGGCTACAGCCAAGTGAGGGACCATGAGTGACTTTGGGAGGATTCTGTCCCTTTGCTTGTTTCCCCCATATAAGATGCAGGAGTCCTAGGTTAGCTTCTGTCTTTGCCCTACTTCGCAAGTTTAGGCAAGATCCTCCCCAGTGCATTGAGGTGCTGGACTCAGTAATCCTTCCCCTTCAGGACAAGTGGGTGATGTGAGCGCCGAGGGATCCTCCAACTTTCTACTGGGAGAATGGCATGTCCCAGCCTCCTGAGAGCCCTGGCCTCGATAGTTCTGCCAGTTCATCCTAGGCAACTGCTCCTTGCTTTTCTTTCATTTTTTTCAAATGTCCTGGACACATTTGGGCCCAAGAATTCTCTAGGCCAAAACACTGCCATGATAGAGGAACCCTCCTGAAAGCATAAAGCAAAGTAGAAGCAGAACTGAGAACCACGCCACTCACCCAACTGTTACCCCAAACTCATGGTCTTAATAAAAAGCATTGGACCTTCAGCAACAGATTTTCCCCTCAGTGGAGACACTGGCCCTGGATTTGAGGGGCTAAAGCTGCCTGGGAGCAGTTGAAGAAGGCAAAGGCGCTCTCCCCTAAACTCGGCAGCACGGATATGCTCTGGGTCTGGCCATCCTGGAGTTCACAGGATCACCCTGGATCAATCAGTCACCCTTTCTTGGAACCAGGATGGCTCCCAATTGTGCAGACCCTACACTTGGAATCGAAGCGGGACCTGGATACCCGGGGTAAGAACCAGAGTCACCATGGGGCCACGAAGAATATGACACTGGATATGAAATTTAGCACTGAAATTTCCTGGACAGCCCAAGAAATTAAAATCAAGCTACATTTGAAGAACTTTGGAGAACGCAGCAGGTGCATCAGCAATGTGGTGCCTCCTGGGTACAAATGAAGATGAGGGAGCTGGAGAGATGGCTCAGCGGTTAAGAGCACTTTCTGCTCTAGTTCTAGAGGGTCTGAGTGTGGTTCCCAGGCACCATGTCAGACAGCTCACAACTTCCTGTAGCTCCGGCTCCAGAAGAGACACTTCTGGTCTCTGTGGGCAACTACATTTATGTACATACACCCTCCCCCCAAACGCCTGCAACTGCAATAAAATAAAACCTTTTTTAAAGTACAGATGAGAATAATTTGTGTTGAGAGTCAAGCAAATACACACTATTTGCTAGATGATTCCTGAGGTGCCCCCACACAAGTACTGACAAGTCTATAAAATGTGAGATGTGGTGGCCAGATAAATAGATGTGTCAGAGGCTTGAAGCAGGAGGATTGCCATGAGTTCAAGGCCAACCTGGGCTACATAATGAGTTCAGGCCAGCCTGAGCCACAGTATGTTGGCAACAAGGAACCTGGGATCAGCACTGACAGAGGTCGAGGGAGCAGAAGTAAACAGGGGGAGCGGCCTTTCCCTGCTGAAGGCCCTGTGGCAGCCAGGAGGGTGGGGGCTTGCACAATTCTGCAACTAAATTCAGGGGGACAGTGTTTGTGTTTGGGGGACAAGGATAGCCTGCCAGGCAGCTCTTTCCCATGGTGTGTCCCGGCTGACCCGAGACAGGACTTTAATAGAACCAAACTGACCTCACGCGATGTTCTCGCCCTGACTGGCAACGCTGAGGCTTTATGTGTGATTCTGATTTTCTGTTTCTTTTAAGTCATTCCAGCTTTCAGGAAAGACCACCTGTTTTCTAGAAAGTTCTGAACACCGAGAAGTGAGGGATCTGGTCTTCTACAGTCAAGTCCATCCCTTCCCAAGGGTTTGTAAGGCAGTGTAAGGCCCAGCATAAGTTTTTCAGACTTTGCAAACCAGGAGGCCTCTGTTGTAACTGCTCAACTTTGATTCTACAGCACTGAAGTTAGCACAGATGGCGCACAACCAGATATGTGGCATGATAAACATTATCTAAAACAGGCTGAGGGCCAAGTCCACCCTGGGTTGGAGTTGTCCAACCATTCCGCAGAACAGCAGGCTAACTCAAATGCTAGCATCCAGCTCAAACCAGGGCTAAGGCAAGCTTTGAAAATCTCCAGAGTGAAAGGAGATAAACTCTCAGCTTGGGACAGCGATTCTAGATTGAGTAGTGATTCAGATCCGGGGCTGGATCATTAACTCCGACACTAAACCAGATCCGAATCCTTGTCCTCAAATCAAGACCTAGCTAGTACCAAACAGAATCCATGCTAACACTGCCCCTGGACCAACTCCACAGCAACTCTGAGGCCAGACTATAGTTCCCACCTGACACAAGGATCTAAATCTAACCTCTTTATTGACTCCTGACCCTAGACCAATCCCTAGCCTCGGTAAGACCTGGCTCTAGGCCTTGGCTTTAGCTGTTCTCTCCAAAGCTGGGCTTCTAAAATGGGATCCAAATCTGCTGTCCCAGTGATGAGCGCAAATGACTGTCTGCCTGGGCCAGGTCTCTAAGCATCACCCTTCTTTCTCTTCAAGGATATGGGGCAGAAATACTGATGTCTGATGTGCCCCCACCCCACCCACCCCAGTCCTCACTGAAAGAAGCCATATCCAGTGTGGTCCCCCACAGTGTCTTAGTCGGGATTTCTACTGCTGTAATAAACACCATGACCAAAGCATCATGGCGACGAAAGGATTTATTTCAGCTTACAGTTCTACATCACAGTCCGTCGCTAAGGGAAGTCAAGGCTGAAACTGAAGGAGAACATGGAGGGCTGTGCTTTCTTGTTCTCCATGGCTTGCTCAGCCCAAGACCACTGACCCAAAAGTGGAACTGTCCACAGTGAGCTGGGCTCTTCCACATCTGCCATTATCATGAAAATGCCCCACAGACTTCTCACAGAACAATCTGATGGAGGCAACTCCTCAAGAGTCTCTCTCTTCCAGGTAATGGCGCATGACTTTTAATTCCAGCACTCTGGAGGCAGAGGCAGCCTGGTCTACAAACTCTGTGAGTTTGAGGCCAGCCTGGTCTAGATAGAGAGTTCCAGGGCAGTGAGAGCTGTTACACAGAGAAACCCTATCTTGAAAAATAAAAAAAAAAAAAAAACAAAACCTCTCTTCCAAGGTTTGTTTAGGTTTGTATCAAGTTGACAAAAATCACCGGCTCACAGAACATCTGATCAGAACTTCTGATGCTTGTCCCCCAAAGAGAGAGAGATCGACAATGCCAGCTCAGGACAGAGAGTCACCTGCTGCTACTACTGGGGATGCTTCTCTCCACAGCAGGAGTCATAGCAGAGCAGTGGAAAGGGGCTCCTGGATCCTCCAACAAATCATCCTCAAGTTCAAGGTTGGGCTTCCCGGGAAGCCCCTTGAAGGTGGAGTTCAGAGTACAGCTATTGACTGAGTAGAACCTGGGTTCCAGCACCCACGGTCAGGCTTGGGAGAGCTGGTATGAGCAGAGGGAGGAGTTGAGCCATGGTGGAGGCCCAGGGACAGCCTTGGGCAATGTGTCCCCCTCTGCTCACCTCAGTAGCTCCAGAGCTACAATGGCCTGTCAGAGTGTCCAGGCTGACGCTCAGGGCTGTGCTTCTCTGATGGAAGCCATCGCTGATTTGCCTAGGAACACAATGCTCTACAGCTGGGATGTCGCTACATGGACAATAACTCTACCGGCAGTGCTCTCTACCAGTGAGCAGTTACCACCACCGAAGGGGGGTTGGGCTGTGTCCGGTCCCCACATGAATGCTACCTAAGTCCAAGGACAAGACTGTGTCAGATGTCCCTCACACACTCTCTAGTCAGTGAAGACGGGTGTCCACTGGGACATTTTCCAGCATGACACACAGAGGGAGAAGCAAAAGTCAACACATAAGTGGATTATTGAATACATCAACTAATTGAATTCAGTGTTGAGTGCCAAAAAGAAAACAGAAGTGACAACCCCTCCCTAAAAGTGATGGCCCTATTTTTAGAGAGAAAGACTCTCTGAGAAGAAGGGGTTTTAATGACAATAAAAATAGTGCTCAAACTAGTGTTTATGTTGGGAGCGGCTTCAGGATCCTTACAAATGCTCATCTTTCCTTCACAGCAGCTCCGTAAGAAGGCTCTCTCATGTCCCCTCGTTGCAACTGAGAAAAAACACAGGGTCACTCGCACACAATCACACAGCACCTGTGATGGCTTACATTATGTATTAAGTTTAAATGACTGTGCTTAAGAGAGCTATAAAACAAAAATGCCGCTAACCTGTGAGCCCCACTTGCCCAAGGACAGAGAACTGGAATGCTGGGGGCTGCTGTTCATGTGGGATAACAAGCCAGGATTTTTGCATCTGTAAACAAGTCTGGTTGCCCCAAAGGCACAGGATGTGTGCTTGATCGTACATAGGCAGGGAGTACGTCAGGATGTGTGCTTGTCTCTGCACAAAGTCAGGAAATACGTAGTCTTGTGGTTTTGCCTTTATAAGCTCCTGACTTAATGTCATTGGGCACCATATTCTGTGCATGAGCATGAGACTCAGGTATGGACCCGGCCAATTCTCATAGTCCTAGCCAGTATTTAATAAAACCTGAGGGAAAAAAAATCTTAATTGTCAGACTGGTGAATCTCTGAGCAATCCCAGACTCTTAACACACCTAAGTGGTGGTCTGTGGTATCTGAAGTTTGTTTCATGTGAAGAGCCAGCTGTACAAAGATCAAAGAAACCCTGTTCCAGTCAGAGGAAAGTTTAGGGTTTGCCTTAGCTTTCTGTTACCATAACAAAATACCAGAGCTAAGCAATATATGAATATGGAAATGTTTGGGAGCTGGACAGATAGCCCAGTGGTTAAGCACTGGCTAGGTTCAATTCCCAGCAACCACACAGTGGCTCAAAAATATCTGTAACTCCAGTTCCAGGGGATCAGTGCCCTCTTCTGGCCTCCACAGGGAAGAGGCACACACATGGTAAACAGGCATATGTGCGGTCAAGACACCCATACACATAAAGAAAATAAATAAGGAATGGAAATGCACACCTTGGCTCATGTGTTTGGAGATTCATTTTGTGGTTATTTGGCCTTGCTGCTCTTGGGTCCATGTTGAGGCAGTGCATCATGGGAAAGAGCCCATGGTGAAGCAAAATTCCTTATCCATGGTAACCAAGAAATGAAAAGGGCTAAGAGGAGAGACCAGGGTCTCCCTTATGTGACCAGATTTCCAGCAAGGCCTCTTAAAAGCTCCAGTATCCACTGAGGTACCACAGCAGGGACCACACGGGCCCATGGGACACCTATCAAAAGCATAGCAGGGTTCCCTGATAGCAAGGACATCTTTTCCAAAGTGACTCTTGGCTTCCATCTCAACAGCCTCTTCCTCTTCAAAGCACTAAGCCTTCTGTAGTATCCCCCAGCACAGGTCAAGCTGAGTACCCTGCCCCAGACAGCCATGTCCTGGAACTTTGCCCTTAGAGATTAGGACAGAGGAAATATGCAAAGGTGTTTCTGGTGATGGCAGAACCCTCAGTAATGACCTGGCTAGTTGACTTCTACCACGACTCATTTGCTGTGTTCAGGTACCAACTGCTGTGTAACGAACCAGCCCACAATTTAAAGCTTAAGATAATGACAAATTGCTCATACGTCTGCAGTCTGGATGGAGTTTGGAGGGGAGAGTTGCTCTCGGCAACCAGGAGCAGGTCAGACTCCCCGGATTGAACACCTGGGCTGAACACACACCCACAATCCCTCCCCCTGTCCTGGGCTTCCTCACCACATGGCATCTGGCTGCCCAAAGGCGCTCTTTCAAGAAGATACCCTCTTATTCATTCAGCCCCAAGAATCCCTCAGACTTAAAGCACTTCCGGATAAGGCTGGTTTCTTAACTCCTGCTTACTAGGACAAGGCCAAGGGGCACAGCCCAGTCTGCAATGTCCCTTTGCACTCTCTCCTCCCTCGGGAGTTGTCAGGAAGGTGCCTGTGGGATTGGCTGCTGTCTGTGAGCTGTCCGAGCCTTGAGATGCTAACCTGGGACTCAAACCTTTTCATTTAATGTAGGCCTTTCATTGCACAGGCCTGAGCTAGTCCAACGACAGTGGGACTGGGATGCATTTCTGTTTACATTCTCGGGTGCCCAGTGTGGTTGAAACCAAGGGGAACCTGGGCATTATCATACCGCTCTCCTGCTTTGTACCGCAGTCCCTAGGGCAGTAAAGTAAGAAAACACATCAGCTTCCCAAAGTTGGAGTTCAACAAAAATCAGAGTGGAGATCTAGAAAGAGGAAAGATGGAAACTATCTGGTCATAGGGGACTTCGATGTGCTCCAACATGGGCCTAGGATCTAGGGAGCCTGCCCAGCCATTGCACATAAGCCCAGAACTTGGCAGGACTGGGCACTGCACACAAGCCCAGGGCTGGGCACTGCCTAGGAAAGACTGGGAGTCCTAAGCAATCACCCCACCTCTAGATGACTTTGCAGGTGTGCACAAACAGGAAGTAGAGGACAATGAGGAGTGGCAAACTTCCTGCCAAAGAATGAAGGTGTGCCCCAGCACAGAGAACCTTGGTAGAGCCTAGGAGTCTCCCATTTAAGGCACTTACCAGCTAGTACACCAAGGTTCCAGTTTCTACACACAGCTCTACAGAATTAGGTCAAGAAAGTCACTAACAAACAACAAAAACCCAAAGCAATACCCACTGGGGAGACAGGGAGCTTGCTTCCAGATTCACCATGCTATATTAGCTAAGGTTCTGGGGCAGAGATGAGGTTACATACAAGAAACAACACGATCCGGCACAGGTCCAAAACAACAACCTCTGAAACAGGCTGTCCCTGGGGAAGCCCGGACAATGAGCCTACAAAAATCAGCTGTTTGAAATGTTCCAAGAGCTACAAGATGACAGAGGGACAGCGCAGTCAGTGAAGCACTGTGCAAGCAGGAGGACTGGGAAGCAGAAGCCTGTAATGTGAGCTCTAGGCCTGCGGTTCCCTGAAAGCTCAGGGCCAGTCTAGACAACCCGGTGATCCCCAGGCTCAGTGAGAGACCCTGGCTCAAAAACAAGGCAGAGAATCAACCTTTGGCTTTCATACACACACATATATGCATACACCATACACACACTGGAGAAATATATAAAAAGCTAAAAGATGATGAAAATAGCATCTTAAGCTAAAGACTATCACCAAGGAGTAGATGTTCTATATAAGAATTAAACAGAAATTCTGGAGTTGAAGCGTACTAACATAATGCAAACTTTGCTCCAGGGCCTCAACAATAGATCTGGGTTGCAGAGGAGAGATCCAGATTCTCTACATTTTTGTTTCCTGGCGAACACCTTCTAAAGTTATGTCTTTGGGGGTGGGATTAATTCTCAGGTCCAGCCAAGACCCTAGAAAAAGTCCCAACTTTACATATAGAGCCCATCAACTGTGATTCTGTTTATTTAACCCAGAGAAATGGTGTTCATACAAAAACCTGTGTGTAGATGCTTGCAGCAGCTTTGTTCATCATAATCCCAAAGTGGAACACATCTGTCCTTCAACTGGCACTTAAACATCTTGTAATATACCCATGTTGTGGAATACTACTCAGTCTTGAAAAGAGAAGAACTGTTGACATCAATAACACCTGGAAGAATGTCTCAGAATTATGTCAATTTTTGTTTTAAAAGTCAACCGTGGGGCTCGGGATGTCACTCCGTTGGTAGAGTTCTCACCTAGTATACACAAATCCCTAAGCTTACTCTCTAGCCCTGCATAAACTCGGTATGGTGATCCTAGCATTTGGAAAATGAGAAATTCAAGATTATTCTTGACTAAATAGTAAATTCAAGGCCACCTTGGGTATTTGAGATCCTGCCTAAAAAAAAAAAAATTCTAGCCGGGCGGTGGTGGCGCACTCCTTTAATCCCAGCACTCGGGAGGCAGAGGCAGGTGGATCTCTGTGAGTTCGAGGCCAGCCTGGTCTAGAAGAGCTAGTTCCGGGACAGGAACCAAAAAGCTACGGAGAAACCCTGTCTCGAAAATCAAAAAAAAAAATTCTAAAAGGTCACATCCTTTGTGATTCCACTTAAAAGTCTTAAACTGAGAAAATGATAGGAAAGAAGAACAGATTTCTAGTTGCCCAAAGTCTAGGATATAGCGAAAAGAGTGTGAGAATGGGTATAAGGAATCACACACAAGTCTCCTGGGATGGACCACCCTGCCATGATCACATCAAGGCTAACACCCTAGCTACAATATTGCCCTACAGCTTTCCAAGATGTTAGCACTGGGCCAACATTCCTGAAGGATACGAGGGACTTAGCTGAACTGGTTTTTCAGTTGCATACAAATCTAGTCATTTTAAAATAATAGACTTAATTTTAAAAAGTAATTGGGATTTATTTTACAGCCTAGAATGATGTATCCTTAAGAATGTCCCATGTGAGCTGGGCAGTGGTGGCGCACACTTTTAATCCCAGCACTCAGAAGGCAGAGACAGGCAGATCTCTGTGAGTTCAAGTCTAGCCTGGTCTACAGAGCGAGTTCCAGAACAGCCAAGAATGTGTCACAGAAAAACCCTGTCTCAAAAAAAAAAAATCTATTTCTGTTTTTCCTTCAATAATCACCCAGAATATGCTTCCCATCATCACCAACTCCACCCCAACCCATGCTGTCACCTTGCTGGGGATTCTGCAGCGCCTGCCCCATCCCTCCTCCAGGAAACTTCCCCTCTTTAGGTCCCGTTTCACCCAGAGTGAAAGCAAGTGTCCTTTGGGATTCCCTGACTCCTCTGAATTCAGCTTCGATTATATTTTAACTCTTGTGGAATTGGGCGTCTATATCAGTCAGGTCTCCTCGGAAGGCAGAAGCTCTGTAAAGATGTTAGTAAGAAACAGAGCATCAAAGAGCAGAAGCACAGGTGTCTAGAGCAGATACCACTTCAATGGCTGAGACAGAGTGTCCGAGGAAAGGCATAATCCCCTGTCCACCTCTAACAGGCCTGAGAGCCAGGCCTTGCTGGGTAGGGAGGCTGTGGAGCAATGGAGAAGCTCCTGTGACATCTTAGCAGAACTTGCAGTAAATCTGCAGGGGAAAGCCTTGCTGAGGAACTGCCCACAGGCCCTGTGGTACCACCACCCAAGAATGCCAGCGAGGGTGCTAAGTACCAGTGCCTACTGTGCATTACAAAAGCCATCTTCCTGCAGAATCTTGGTGCCAGAGAAATACCCCACCTGGGCTGCAAGAGAAAAGAAAGGCCTCCTGATTGCTTACCCAGATTTCTAATTTCCAGGATTCCCTTAGTTTGTGTTTTCTTTATTGCCTCCACAAGGATGACCCCAGCTAAGAATCTAAGCAATAGAGGAGAAAGTTCCTAAAATGACCTCACCTTGTACTCAGATTGATCTCATCATCATAGAACCTTCATCCAGTAACTGATGGAAGCAGATGCAGAGATCCACAGCTAAGCACTGGGCTGAACTCCTGGAGTCCAGTCATAGAGAGAGAGGAGCAATATTATGGGCAAAGGGGCCAAGACCATGATGGGGAAACCCACAGAAACAGCTGACCTGAGCTAGCAAGACTGACAGCTGAGGAGCCTGCCTGCATAATGCCAAATTAGGCCCTCTGAATGTGGGTGACAGTTGTGTGACCTGGGCAGTTTGTGGGGCCACTGACAGTATTTATCCCTAGTGCACGAACTGAGTCTTTGGAGCCCATTCCATATGGAGGGATACCGTGCTCAGCCTAGATACAGCGGGGAGGGCCTTAGTACTGCCTCAAGTGACAGATTTTGTTGACTCCTCATGGGAGGCCTCACCCTCTCTGCGGAGAGGATGGGAGGTGGGGTGTAGGGAAAGTGAGGGGAGTGGGAGGAAGAGAGGGAGAGGCAACTGGAATTGGTAAGTAAAAAAGGTTGTTTTTAAAATAAAAAATTCATGTTTTCAAAGAGAGAGAGAGAGAGAGAGAGAGAGAGAAAGCCTTGTTTGACAATGTCTCTCCAGCACCCTCTACTGACAAACCTGAAAATCTGCCCCTGACCACAAAAACAAACCAAGGTGTATGATGGAGATGGAGCTGCCTTGACAGAAAACCTTCCTGATGTTCTCTGGAAAACCAAGCAAGACCAGCCAGCGCCTTCTGCACTAACACTCTATAGAAGGCTCTCTCAGCTCACCTCATACCCGCATGAACTGTCCCCTTGCTTTGCTTCCTACAGACTTCTGGTTCCAGTCACTAAGGAAACAGAACCACATTCCAGACAGTCCATCTCCCCCACCAGAAATTCTCACCGCTCGGCATCATTCCTTTACATAGCCCTTCAGTTTCTACCTTCCCCTCTAAGATGCAAGCTCCTCAGGCACAGGCAATCAGATTTTACTTACTCTTCAGAGCTTAAGAGAAAAGAATGGTGTCTAGCACTCACAGTAGGTGCACAATGAAAATGATGGATAAATGAATTATGTTAGGATCATATAGCAAGAGGACAAATACCAGCCAGCCATCCAACAGCTCCCACACTTCCAATGCCTCTTTAGACTGCCTCCAAGAGCTCTTGGTTTTCTGCTCTTCTATCCTTTCAGGGTTTATTCACACTCTGAACTTTAGTCAAGAATGTGCAGAACTGGGGAGGCTGGAGCTGGAAGATCATGAGTTTAAGGCCAGCCTCAGCTACATAGCAAAGCAACCAATGAAAACAGGTACAGGACACTGAATTTTGTCACAAGCTAGGACTCAGATAAAAAAGAAAGCGTCGCCGGGTAGTGGTGGTGCACGCCTTTAATCCCAGCACTCGGGAGGCAGAGGCAGGCGGATCTCTGTGAGTTCGAGGCCAGCCTGGTCTACAAAAGCTAGTTCCAGGACAGGAACCAAAAGCTACGGAGAAACCCTGTCTCGAAAAATAAAAAAAAAAGAAAGAAAAAAAGAAAGAAAGAAAGAAAGAAAGAAAGAAAGAAAGAAAGAAAGAAAGCATCCCAGCCCCCACCTGTGCCGTCTATGTGACCCCGTGTGGGTCAAGCTGAGCTACAACAGTTAATTCTTACACTTTGTGAATGGAATTACATTGTTCAGATGTTTTGAGTTTGGGCTTTGACGTCCTCTACTTGCCAACCTGTATAGAAGAGTCAAGCTGCCATGCATTGCTGCAGACCCACTGTGCATCTCCTTGGGTGTGAGATGCTCCACTGTATAAAATACAAGCTGTCTAATTTACTACTGGTATGTATTTAGGTAATGTCCAATCTGTGAGTACAGCTTTGTATATAGACAGCTTTGTGTATATTTTTATACATGGCTTTTTGTGAATGTCAGCATTTCTACTGGGTGCATGTTTTAGTATTGAAAATGCTAAATCATAGGAATCAACTTTACTAAAAAAAAAAAAAATCCCCACCTAAGACTGACTCGTGTTCTGTCAGTTCATGCTCTCGGGTCCACTTTAAGTGAAGCACCCAGCAATGTTCACAGCCCTTAAAAAGGAATTCTGGCAATGGGTGTGTTTTTCATGACACCTAACTAAACACTGGTTTACCAGACAGAAAGAGACAAAAATACAACAAGCACAAGAAAACCAAACTCTGTAGCAAGTCCACAGCTACAGACTCACTCCTGAAAAAAAGAAAAGAATGCTGTAAGGGAAGGAGGGAGGGAGACGAGGGAAAGAGAAATGGAGACAGCGAAGACACAAACCCCAGTCCTCGTACCAGGTACAAGAGCCCACACATGCTGTCCCAATCCTCACCGCAGAGCAATGCTGCCTCCTGGTGGATGTGGAACTTGCAAAGATCATCGTTTTAAATATGTCTGATTTTCAAAGCGAGGTGATAAACATATTTATCAGGCTCCCCATGATATTCAGTGTAGACTTTCCCTTCCGTTCTTGTTCCTCTCAAAGCAGGTTCTCCCCATAAGCAACTCTACCGGCCAGTTCCTTAGATGCAGTGACTAGTAATATAGGCATCTGGACCCCAACATTTGCCTTCTTTCTAACTTTTGCCTTTAAATCATAAATATAGCGCCTAAAAACTGGAAAATCAAAAGAAAAGTATTTCCCCACAATCTAATTCATTACTGTCTGATTTGTGGTCATTAAAAAAAATCAGAGATATGATTGTCAATGTGGGAGGAATGACCAAATGAGTGTGCCTATTCGCAATCATTATGAAGTCACATGTCAGCATGGTGATTGTCCCCACAATCCTTTCCTCAACACAATAGATGAAATTAACTTCACACTGTGAAATAAGAATACATATATAAATGGCAAACCATCTTTTGATTGTCAGAGTAGATTGTTTTTTCTTGGTAATCACCAATTCTAAGGCACACCTAGTAAACTGTCAAGTGTGTCTAATGTGAAACAGGGCAAATAAACTCAAACTTTCAAGATAATTAACTTTAATCAACTTTCTTGATAATTAAAATGTTTACCTCCTTTAACTCAGAAATCCCAATTAGCTAAATATAGAATATTTATGCAAAATACAGCCATCATATTGTTAATGAAAAAATAAGTTAACTGTCCAATCACAGAGAAGGATCAATAGTGGTTTATGTTTTTAAGATTTGAGGATGTTTTTGATAGCACAAGTCTGTAATCCCAGCTATGCAAGAAGTGCAAAAGAGATTAAATTTAAGGCCTATCTGGATTTGAGTAAGTTCAAAGACAAAGCGGGCAACTTAGACATTATCTCAAAATAAAGAGGACTGAAGATTGGCTTCAGCAGAACAATTGCCCAGTATGGTCAGGGTCCTTAAAGAGTCAATCCCCAGGACAACAAAAAAAAAAAAAATTCTTTATGGGCTGTTAAAATGGTTCAACAGGTAAAAGTGCTTGCATGGTGACTCTTTGTTCTCTTTTGTTCTCTGGGACCCACAAGGAGTGAAATGACTTCAAGTTGTCCTCTGACACCTTAGTCCATACACCTTAATATATACACACTAAATTTAGTAATAATTGGAGAGGCTGGGCTAGAGATGGCACAGTGGTTAACAGTTCTGGCTGCTCTTGAAGAGTTGGGCTCCATCTCTAGTATCCATGTGGTGACTTACCACAGGATCTGGCAACTTCTGGCCGGAGGACACTGAACAGACAAGAGTGTACTTAGGTGCACGCAGCCAAAATACTCAATATGTATCTTTAAAAATGGGAAAACTTATTTTTGAGTTTATAATAAGACAAACAACAAAAAGAAGCAACCAACGCACAAACAAAAGGCGAACATTAACCACTAGGACTCATTGTCTTCCAAGTCATCCTACTGCGTTAAGCTGCTTCCTTCGATGCTGGCTTCACAATTCTGATGTTGCTTGTGCTTTCAGTGCCAAATCTAAAGCCCATCACCATAGATTCAGTGAACGGTTTGTATTTCCTTCTAATTAGTCTATAGTTACTTTTCTAGATTGAGTGAGGTAGAGGTCTGTGGTTGTCTCAGCATTACGTGTTCTAGGTTCTCTTTAATGACTGTCAACCTTACGTCCCTCAAAGGCTTCTCAATTCCACTCTCTACTCACAGGTTTGTACCTAGATGCCATTAATGAACTATTATAGCTTTGTCAGCTAACTATACCTTAAACATCCTACTTTCAAGATTTGGGCTATTCAGAACAGCACACAAAATTAACATGTTTCTTCTGCCTATACCACTAGAATTTTTAAGAGTACTGAAATTCAATGAGCTGGTGCAACTAATGTATTATCAAGCTCCAACTCGTAAACAGGTCTTTCCTCTTTCACTTTCAGAGTGGAACCGTAGACCTCTTTGATTCTTTTTCTTTGCTATCTGTGATTCCATGTGGAATCAACTAAACCAAAGCAGCTGAGTATACCTAAGAGGGAATTTTTTTTCTTAATTAAATCATTTGAAGCAGAAGACCCACTTTTAATCTGGATCTTTTGAGGTGGAAAGATCCATATTTAATCTAAGCCCCACCTGCTGGCAGCATATATATATATATATAGTCTACTCTGCTTGCTCTTGCTGGCAAGTCCATTCCTTCAGAGCCTACTTCTCCAGGACTTCGGCAAACACTAAAGAACTACGACATCCAGCCTTGTGGACTGAACTTCTGGATTCCTGATCTTCCAATGGTAGATAATCATTGTTGGACTACTTGGCCTGCAGGCTGTAAGATGTTCTAATACACACATTCTGTTCTAGAGAACTCTAATACACTATTTCCAAGTACAATTAATTTCCTTTTCAGACTGACCTCTACCCTACAACTTTGCTTTATTCATTCACTACTAACTGGCCTCATGAATTGTTTGCAACTTCTTGAACACATGAAGTGTGTTCACGTGCAGATAATTTACTTCACTAACTCTACATTTTCTTCACAACTGCCCTAGCTTACGCTTCCAGCACCAAATGGAAGGAGTAAGAGAATAAGCAGGAACTTATGTTGTTGCCTGTACAGCTACCCCACAACCTTCTGACAGCACTAGCAATCCAATCCTGCTTTGCAGACACTGGGCAAATATTTATTCCATCACTAAGCGACAGACCACTGCCCCACCAGGCCCTAGCTGAGGGAGTTTTGTTTAGAATTTCCTTTTGTTCCCAGTTCGATCATGAAAAGGATTTAATCAAATGTTCTGTGTTTTTGAGATAACCCTGACCTTCACCTCTGCTATTGTTTTGATTTCCTGGAGCTGCCATGGCCTGCAAAAAACCCCAACACTTCCACGGCTCACCACTAGCCTTGCTGTGCTAAGTACCAGAGTGCTGCTCATTACCTTATCATCCAAAGCGGGTAGAAGAAATCATGACAAGTCCATTTAAAAGTCAGGTGACAGTTTGTGTATGTGTGACCCAAGACAATGTTCTAACAGTACCCCATCCCACAAGGTTCTCTCCTTTAGTGTTTGCTTCATAAAGACCTGCCTAGCCCAGGGTGTAACACTCAACAGCATATATTTCCTCAAACTCATCTTTAAACCTGATGAACAAAAAGCCTCATTGTAGGTCAGTTTTGTAAAATACTATCAGAAAGCAGCTAAGAGTAGAGTTAATTTTTCTTTTTTGTTTTGTTTTTCGAGACAGGGTTTCTCTGTGGCTTTGGAGCCTGTCCTGGAACTAGCTCTGTAAACCAGGCTGGTCTCGGAATCACAGAGACCCGCCTGCCTCTGCCTCCCGAGTGCTGGGAATAAAGGCATGCGCCACCATCGCCCGGCTAGAGTTAATTTTTCTAAGGTAACCATTAGGCACTCAACAAATCAAAGACTTTTCTAAAGACAAACAGATATATCGAGTGCATGTATAACAGTCTCTTAAGAGTTTATTATAAACCAGCTTCAAAGGTCACAGTGGGAAAAAAAGGACTATGTACAGCCTTTTGGGAAACAGGCAAGGAGCTGAGGAGGACCAAGATGAGCCTAGAGCCTTGGAGGGCATATTCCCCAGGGAGGGGGGCCCTGAAAGGGAAACCAGACGATCCAGGGAGACTCCATGAACAGCATACAAACAAACAGGTGTGTGGTAACTCGGCTCCGGGGAATAGGACCCACACCTCAGTGGAACTACTGCCACAATGCTGTGCGAGGATCAAAGCAGACCTGAATGAAGCAAGAGAAAGTTCAGTCACAACCTCATCTGTACCAAGCCCCAGCTCCCCATACTCTGCAAGTGACAACACGGGTGGGTTAACTAGGTTATGCCCAGAAAAAACACAAATGCAAAATCAAAGAGAAATAAGATGGTCATGAAATTTGAACATTGTTCATCTTAAGATCTACCATGACTTCATAGAAAGAACACAGGGCTGGTAGTCAGGATGCTCTCTGGGCTTTTGTTTGTTTTGACAAAGAGACTCACTATGTAGACCTGGCTGTCCTCAAACTCAGAAATCCACCTGCCTCTGGAATGCTGGGATTAAAGGCATGAGCCACCATACCCAGCAAAAGAGAGACTCTCTAATTAAATAGTCAAGGGCATCGGACAGTCTCTATTGTGATCTCAGAGACTCTCATCTTGCATCCAGGGCTGATGGACTGGACACGGAACATACCTCTGTCCCACTCAGGAGACAAGGCCAACCTGCTAATGCTTACTCCCTCCTCTCTACTTTCTGGACACAGCTGTCCTCCAAGAGCTCACTTCCCTAAATCTGAGGTCCAAAACCAGATCTGGTCTAAAGCCAATCTTCAGTTTCCAACCCAGTAAACTCTAGGAAAGGAAGGAAGCCAAAGCCACTATTGTAGGCACTTACCTCGCATCCCTGGAGGAGGAGGCCGCATCCCAGGAGGAGGCATGCCCATTGGAGTTCCTCGGCCAGGAGGGATCCCCATTGGGGGACCCATAGGAGGCCTCATGCCAGGAGGAGGGCCCATCATACCTGAAGAAAAAAAGCCCAAGAGACTTCTTAAAAGCTGGAAGGAAGCATATGAAGCTGTTTATCAAGTCAGCCCAATCCATCCTTGCAGCCTCTAAAGCAAAGGGGCCCTTGAGCCAGAGTGGGGCTCCTAATTGCCCTCGTCCAGCTAGTTTCCAACTCAGTCAGCCAGGCTGGATCTCAGAGTAATCCTGCTTAACTACGCAAACTCATCATCAGTTTCAGTCAAGGATCTATGTCATCACGAATCCAGCTAAGGCATTTGTGATCGATTAGTACTGGTCTCCTGTGAAGATACTCACCTGGAGGAGGCGCCCCTCGGCCCATAGGTGGAGGAGGACCCCCACGACCAGGTGGGTATTGAGTTGGGGCTCCTGCAATACTGGCTGTGGCTGCAGCTGCAGCAGCAGCAACAGTGCCTCTTCCTTGTGGAGTCATCACCTAAAATAACAAAGAGGAATTAAACAAAACACTAACTCAAGTACACTGAGCCTGAAGTCTCCTAATGCTACAGCTCATGCCACCAGACTTTCCATGTAAAAGTCAGCTATCAGGAAGCCCAAATGCCCGATTTCTAGCCTCTTAGCCTGACATTAAATATTCCCAATCCACCTGGGAAAAAGCACTTGTACTTTTAGTTAATACTGGTGACATGTTTGCTCAGACTTGGTGGGGGAGGGGGCGCTGGCTTGATCCTGCCTCAACAAGGTGAGATAGTACAGACTTAGTTGACTTCCCAGGGGAGACATTCCCAAGAGAGGGAGTAGAGTGGGGGAAAAGGGAAGAAGTGGGAGGAGAGGAGGGGGAACTGGGATTGACATGTAAAAGTAAGTAAATAAATAAAATATTTTTGAAAAAGATCTTATCCAAAAAAAGACTGGTGACATGGAAAGAGAAATTATACGTAATGTTACTAAACATTTTGCTCAATTCAGTTGGCTGGAATATCTTTTGTCCACCTCTTCACACAAACACTGTTAGTCTGACAATCTGGACTCATCATGAGATTGGTCACTCATGTCAAGCTATGGATTCTGCCCTATCCTTTTAGCTACCAGAAACCAGTAGTCCTCTTCCAGTGCCTCACCTGCTGTGATGGTCCTCCAACCCCACGGACTGGCCCAGCAAGTCCTGCAGGAGCCTGGGGCATGGGAACACCAGCCGGGATTCCTCTGCCAGCAGCTCTGCCAATACCTGGTCCCCCCGCAGCTCCAGCAAGTGGCACTCTGGCAATACCAGTCTAAAAGGAAAAAAAAAATACTGTTGTAGAATATTATTTTAACTAGGCAAAGATGTGTTGCATTTGTTTATGCTGTAGAATATTACTTTAACTGTGTAAAGGTGTGTCACTTTTTTATGCTGTATTTGACAATGTAGGGATGCATGTTTAATTATGTAGAGATGTGTTACATCTGTTTCACCTTGCTTAGCTAATGTATGTGATAGGTCTAACAGTGAGCTGAAAAACCAATAGCTAAGCAGAAAAAGGATAGGTAGGGCAAACAGGCAAAGAGATAATAGAACTCTAGGCTCAAGAGGAGGAGAAAGATGGGGGATATGCGCAGGGCCAGAAGCCAGGGAGCCATTGCAATAGGGACAGCAAGAAAGAAAAGGTTAAAAAGCCCCAAGGCAAAATATAGATGAAAAGAAATGGATTAAGTTAAAAGGCTAAGTAAAACTAGTAAGTCTGTGTCATGATTTGGGAGCTGGTTGGTGGCCCCAAAGGGTTTGGTACAAAAAAGATGGTTAAAGGCTTGGTGGCCTAAAAAATTCTAAGTACACCTTGGAACAGCACTAAGAGCCTCTCAGATTTATAAGGCACCTAATCAGCACTAATTATATACACTAACATAGATACACACACACACACACACACACACACACACACACACACACCATTCTTCCATGAAAGACTAAGAACTCCCCTATCACCCCTTAAAGAGACTATAACTTAAGTCTAAAGAAGCATGTCCCTCAATACCTACACACATTCCTATGAAAATAAAATAGCACTTGACCTTTCAACAGAAACAAGATCCGCTGCCTCTCTGACTCTCCCTTGCTAAGTGACAGTGGCCAAATAATACCTCTGATACATATTCACAAACAAGAAAGCCTGTAGAGTCCAAAATAAGGAAAGGAATGAGATAAACTACTCTCTACTCACTACAGCAACTATCTCTAAGTCATTAGCAGGACTTAAATCAAGAGGGTGACTGAAAGATGTTTACAAACTGGAAAGGCAGAACAAGCTTTTACATGAGTCACAAAGAAGCATGTGTGTGGATAAAAATAAACAAGGAGAGCTGAAGAGGCAGCTTAGAGGCAGAATGATTGCCCAACATACATGACATCCTGGGTACAAACCAGGCTCTGCAAAAATTAAAACAGACACATATATACAAATACAAGTTAAGCACATTCTCCTGATTCACAAAATCTTGAAATAAAGAGAAAACAAATTCAGTTAGGTTCTTTTAGACAGCTCTATTTATAAACATACATTGGTGTTTGCAGAACCAAGATCATCTGGGATCAAATGGCTGGTTTGCCATTTACTAGTTGTGACATCTTAGGCAAGCTACTAAACTTAGTTTATTTCATCCCTAAGGTGGAAATAATTTTTCAAGAGCAAACTAAAATTCTTATAATGACTAAATAAAACACTGGCAAAACCAAAAAAAACAAAAAACAAAACACTGATGTCCTTGATGAACAGATTAACAACAAATACTATTATTCTGTAACCACCAAAACCTTCATAAATTCTAAGATTTGGAGCTGTTTTTGTTTTCTTGAGACAGGGTCTTACTATGTACCCCTAGCTAGCTCTGAACTCAGATCCATTTGCCTCTGCTGGGATTAAAGGTGTGTGCCATCAAACCCAGCAGAAGCTACTATTTATCTTAAATTATTATCTTTTTGAGATTAGTTTCTCCCTCCCCTTTCCTCCATCCAAACCCTCCATCTTTTTTCACTGTTACTGCATAAATCTATGGAGCTGTTAATTCTAGTGACTAAATGGCCTCAGGTAGCTCCCCTGCTGATTAGAGTTTCCCTGAGGAGAAAGTTAAAGTCACAAATTCTAGCTCCCTCTACTCATTTACTACCTGTAAAGGAGTCCACAGCCAGAGTACCTAACAGAGCCTGGCTCCCATGAGGACCTTCCTTCCAGAGGTATTCAGGAGGGACTTACATCTTTGGGAGGAGGTCCTTCTACTGTCATGGAGACCAGGTTCTCCCCTCGAAGCAACACCAGACCGAGAACTCGCTTCTCTTCCCTTTCTGCTTGTTTGGCATTCTTTGGCCTAAAATTGAATTTTTAAAAGAAAAAGTATTAGAAGGTAGGAAACATTTAGGTTTACCTATCTAGGAACCACCGAGGTTTGCTTTATATTACACCACCTTGACAAACAGTATATAAAAACTTTTTTAACAGGTCCTCTAGACAGAATCCCAGGCTAAATGACCTCATATGGAAAGATGGTGGGCTGCTTTCTACTAAATCAAGAAGATGCACAGACAAGGAGACAGGACAAGCAGCAAGAATGCCCAGTCCTGGAGAAGATGCAAACGCCTTTCCTGGTTTTCTTTGATATTACCTTGTTCCCCGCCTTCAGCTTAAGATTTCGTAGACAAGAGGCAGGCTAAGCAATCCCTTAACAGTGAATCCTACCCACTCTACATCCATGTAGTGGCGTACCAGCAACAATTCAACCTCAAGACTACAATCCACCCTTCACCCTACGTGAGCACTCAAGGGATGGAAGGGCAAGAGAAATTTAGCATACAAAGGATCCCCCCTTCTAGCTCATATTGTCTTACTTGTTAAATAAGCCTGTATTTTTACAAGAGTCACATAGAAATTTCACATGAGTAACCTCAAACAAGAACCCACCCCAAACAGCACAACTGGAAAAGATGAAAGAAATAAAATGTAAACTAGAAAAAGGAACTGCAAGATGAGAACAGGGAGCCAAAGCCATAGTCTTTAAAATAAAGAAATAATGTCCTGAATTTAAAAAAACAAACTTAGGTTTTCTTTCTTCCATTTTAGCTCATACTGTCTTAGATGTTAAATAAGCTTATATTAGCTTTTTATAATTAAAAAAGCAGGTATTTAAATTTTCTCTCATTAATTTTATTTGAAAAAAATATTTCCCAACAGTTTTTAAATCTGAAAATCAGTTTCATTTTTAAAGTGGGAATTCCACACTGATCTGCTGGCCCCACTCTAACACGCACCCAGCACCCAGGCGTCTCTGCATTTTTATTCTATACTTGACCTTGAGCCACAAAAGAAAACAATCTCAAAAAAAAAAAAAAAAAAAAACTTAAGGGAATTCGGTCAGAACACGTAAGTGCTGCATGTCAGGAGTGCACATATGACCAAAGTCACACCACTTGTTGAGCCTCAGGATGTCTTCAATATACAAAGCAGGACTGAAACAGACCACACTGTTCAACGGTCCTGAAAGGAATTAGCTAATCAACTTACAGAATTGCAGCAAATGAGAAAATTTTTTTTTTTTTTTTTTTTTTTTAGAAAATGCCAACAAAAATGACTGGCCCCAAACCCACATGGGGAGCAGAGCACTTACCCTGAAGAGGGTCAGAAGCTTCTTAAAGCAGTTTCAGACCAGGCTGCAATAGGAGAGCCCTTTAGGCTACAGCTTTACAAATAGGTAATGAGGCCAGAAAATCAAGTTCTCCCCCCTCACACCTGTGGGGAGAACATGAGAGCCCTTTACCCCAGTACCCAGGGGCATGCAAAATCAGAGAAATAAAAGCCTAGCACCCTCCTCACCAAGTTCCACTCTGCTAGAATCAGAGAGCAAGGTTTTCTGGGTTAAGGAAGAGATTCCTTAGCAGCCAATGTCCCCACTAAAGTGTCTCCCTTCACAAGCAGGTAGGCAAACCTAGCTGAATGGCCATCCCACACCTGGCCCGCCACCCATCCATCCACCCCCAGTTCCTTCGCCCTCCCAACAGCCAGCCCTCTCCTTACTTGATCTTCCTGAATTCATCACAGTCACAGAGGATCAAGTTCATATGCTTGTCAAAAGCCTTGAAGGTCCCGATGAAGATCCGGCCATCTTGCAGGATGCATCTCATCCTGTAGTCAATGTGCTGCAGCATCTTGCTGCTCTTACCCACCGTCTGCAAGAAGGAAGCAGGGATCAGTGAGGCTCAGTTCTTCTGGACTCGCACACTTCTTGCCCTCCCCCAAATCTTCCACCACAGCCTATTTTTCTGGGTGCAACTTTCTCAACAATGTTTCAGCTAGTCCAAACAAGGTCTGTTTCTGGGAATCTTATCACCCAGCTTTCAACCTTGACTTCTGTCCTTAAAATAGGCAACCAGCCTCCGATTTTAACTGACTTTGTCTATTTGTATCTGTCTCAGCAAAGTGTAGTGTCCACAAACTAATCAAATCCATCCAGACTAGACATTAAGCCATCAACCACTGTGTATGCTCAGTGCTACGAACATCTAAATCCAGCTAAACTAAGAACTGGAATTCAGCAGGCACTAAAACTCCCATAAGTCTAACTGGTATTGACACTTCTGCCTACTCAAGTGCCCTTCTTCTCTGTACCACCAACTGCAATTGCTGTTCGCCCCTGTGAGCATCACCCAGCCCTAACATGAAAACCCAGATAATATGTTTTCTGCTTAAGCAATCATCTCAAAGAGCTGCTCACGAGGATCAGCGTACATCGGTCCATTTTCCAGGTAATAGCTAATATTTTATTAAGTACTCTCCGTATAACCAGGCCCTTGAAAGGGATTGTATTAATCCTCAAAACTGGGCTCACTTTTTACTGATAAAATAGACGACCCAAGTGGAAGGCTAAAGTAAGGACTTGTCTCAGTCAACTCTCAAAACGATTGCCTATCTTCGCTACCTTGGATTTCTTCAGCTTCGCAACCAGAGTAATCTTTCTGGAGGTATTCGAGATTATTTGTTACGTTTGCTCTGCAGCCAAAACCGGCCTCAAAACTCAGGCGCCTCTGCCTACTCAGGCACAGAAATTACAAACTGACATTTCAAGCAGCGGCCACTTTCCCCGGCTGACCTTTCTAAGCCCAACTTAAGTTCATTACGCCAGTGAAAACATCTTTCAGCGACGTCCTGCCACCAACAGGATAAGGAAGGTGCAAAGACCTGATTCCTGACCGTGTCTGGCCAGCGACCTCTTCGCTCTCACGGTTCTCCGCAGTTCTAAGCCTCCCTCCCACCGGGCGGCCGGGCGCTCCTAACCAACCACTCGGGAGTCCTGCTGGGGACCCACGAACTGGAGAAGGCGTCCCTGCCCCTCCCCCTGCCGTTCCTTTAGCCGAAAGCCGAACTACCGCCGAGAATTCCATTAGGCCTGCCCAGAGCCAGAAACCCACCGAAGACAGAACTTATTTCGGGGCGCCGTCCCAGCGCCTGGCACACCCCCACATAAAAACACGCCGAGTAGGGTCGCGCTCCGCGGGCAAACACCCTCCCGCCCCGTCCGCCACTAGACTCCACTTCCCGGCGGAGACGTCCGCTACTCCTCCGTCTGGTCCGGAGTCCGCTAGTCGACCGGAGGCTCGCGTCTGCTCCAGAAGCCCGGGCACTCATGGGCCCCGCACAAGTTCCCAGCTACCGAGGCCGCGGGACGGTAACCACCGCGCGGTCGTCCCGTGGCCCCCGGCGCGGCCTTCCCTTCCACCCGGGCCCGGCCGCGTCGCCACAGCCCAGGCCTTTGGCGCCCGGAGAGAGCGGCTTCGGCCCCGACTTTCCCCGCCACGGGCGGCTCCAACCCACAGACGCCGTCAGCCACGGCCCCACTCCGCAGCCCCGAGCGCCCTGCGGCCAGCCCGTGCCTTCTCACCATGGTGGCGGCTCCGATGGCTCAGATTCCCGCCGGATTCGCTTCCACAGAGGCCTAGTGGGCAGCCAGCAGCAATATTCCCGCCGCCGCTAACGGAAATGCAGCCTGCAAAATGTCTCGGCTTGTGAAGCTACTTCCGGTCCGGCCTCCGCTCGGTAGTTCCGGCCTCTGGGAGGAGATTAGGGCGTGGAAAGGAGGTGTCCGCGTGCGGCTTGTAAAGGGTTTTGTTTTTGTTTTGATTTTTGGTGTTGTTTTCCTTCGTTTTGCTTTTACTGAGTTCCTCCTCTCGTTTTGTTTTGGACAGGGTCTCACACGTCTCCCAAGCTGGTCTTGAACTTCCGATCCTTCTACCTGTAGTGTCCTTAGTGCAGGTGCAGGCGTGCACCGTCGGTGTTTGGTCGCAAACATCAAACTGACCGCCCTTGAAAGCCTTGGATCCTCATTGGATGTACACCTTCCCAGTTTAGTCTCCACTAGGGTGGCTTGCTTCTCAAGCCGCTGCCCAGAAACGCCCCTTCTACCCGGGTTCTTACCCAGCCCTCTCCTGAACTCACTCCAGGAAGCCACTGTTCTTGCTTTTCTCTTAGGGCTTGGAATGTTCTTCCTCTGCATCTTTGCGTTTGCTTTTGTCTCATCAGAAGTGCTAGAATATGTTCATGTCACACCCTTACCTTCATGGTTTAGACTGCAAGAACACTAGTCTGGTGAGGACTTCCCTGACCATCCTTTCTTACGTTAAAAAAATAATAATAATAAAATAAACTGCAACCTTCCCGGGCACCTCACGCCTACATTTTTGCTTGCTTTTTATCTTTAATATTGATTACTATCTGACATGCTAAACTTTAGTTCCCTTAAGTCACAGTACCAAAACTATATATGCTATATTTTTTCTACGTATGTCTTAATGGTAAACCTTTACTCTTTCACTTAAAGAAGGCATATTTTGGTACCCGTGATTGCCAGCTTCGTTAATCAAGTGCTTTAGGACTAAGCAACAAGGACTTCTGGAACACGAGCACTGTGATGCAGGTCGGCTCACCTGATGATCCCTATGACTACTGAGTGGGTAGCATACACAGTGTGGACACCTACACAAGGGGACGATTTGTGGTTAAGGCAAAAACATGGTATTTCCTCATGCTACTCAGAATGGTGCACGACTTAGAGCATTAATTGCTTATTTCTGGAATTTTCATTTAATATTTTCAGACTGATAGACCAAAGATAACTGAAACTGAGCTAAGAGATGATTACTGTATATATATATATATTTAAGTTATTGTATTACCCCATTAGAATGTAATAAACAGTATAGCATTTTTTACTTAGATCACCGCTTAGCATAAGGGGCTCAATAAATGTTTGTTGAATGAATCAATCTCATTCAATTCCAGGACTTTTAATTATTGCCTACATGCCCAAGACTTTCTAATTTATTCCTCTAACCTTGTTTTTGTTTTTTTGTTTCTCTCTAACTTTTGGTCTTTTATATAAAACCACTTGCTTAATTGCTGCCCAGCAGATATACTAAATTTAACTGAATTCTTGGCCTTATTACTTACTCTTTTTCCAAACCACTTCTCCATTTCAAAAGTTTTGTTAAGAAAACAAGGACTGGTGGTAGGAATATATCATGTTTGGTAAAGTACTTGGGTAGCACACATGAAGCTCCGGGTTCAGTCTCCAACACCACATAAATGGGACATGGTAACATACAATATAATCCTAGCACTCAGACAGTGAGGAGGGTACACATAGAGCTGGAAACCAGCCTGGGTCAAACAGGCACCCGTCTCAAAGCAAGACAAACAAAGCAAAACACACACACACACACACCTCAAAAATCAAGTAAGCCTCTACTAGTAACTGCTTACTAGGCTTAAAGTTCAGCCCTCTACTTTACCCTAGCTTATAAAAAGAATAACAATGTCTCCTTTTAAGTGGTGTTAAAATTCCCAAAGAAGTAGAAAGTGGGGAAAGGATATGAACCGTGGCTACTAGAATGAGCATCTGCTGAGCCAGTGGTGTTATCGCTAGGAAGCAGGGTGGCTTAGGAGCTGGACTGTGGTCTGCATGAGTGTGTACCAGAGTGTAACCTGTCATAACCAGGCTTCGCAGACCTTGCCAGTCCTTAGATGTGCCCAACACTCAAATCAAAGATGCCTTACCCTTTCAAGAATGCTAGTAGATGACACTCTAGAAATTAGGGGGCTTTGTTTAGCTTGTTTCTTTGTTAAGAATTCGAGATTCTCATGTTTCAACCTGTCTGGAACTTCTCTTTAATTAAAGAGCAATTCATATTTAGCTGTTCTTTCAATTTCTGTATCTAAATTCACGAGCAAGACACGGGTCTATATACAGAACGAGAATATGGAGTTAATCACTTGTATACTTCATGCATATCTGAAGGACAAATAAACGGATAATAGGACCCTTAGTAATGAATGGTAGTGATTAACAACGAGAGTCTCTCGGCTTGCTAAGAGTCATTTACCAACTCTTCTAGAAAGAAATTAATTTTTAAAAACTATGAAGAGACAGAAGGCTGGGGGGTCAGTGGGCACTGTGAGATGCGGAGAAGGCTGGGGGGTCAGTGGGCACTATTGGGTGGGAGCAAGAAGTTCTGATAGGAGCCAATGAGATGGTTCAGTAGGTAAAGGCACTTATATCAAACCTGACAGCCTATGTTAAATCCCTACTACCAGAACCCACATAGCGGAAGAAGAGAACTCCAGTCCAAGGGATTTGACACTCTCCTCAGGCTTCTGTGGGCACCAAGCATACATGTTTTTCACAAACATACATGCAGGCAAAATACCCATACATAAAGAATAAACTGAAATTTTAAAAAAATTAGAGATAATACTAATGGTCATAAACTTATTCTTGGGGAGGTCTGGGGAGATGGCTCAGAGGTTAAGAGCATTGCCTGCTCTTCCAAAGGTCCTGAGTTCAGTTCCCAGCAAACACATGGTGGCTCACAACCATCTGTAATGGGGTCTGGTGCCCTCTTCTGACCTGCAGGCATGCACACAGACAGAATATTGTATACATAATAAATAAATAAATATTAAAAAAATTAAAAAGAAGCTATTAAAGGAAAAAAAGGCTAAAAAAATAAAAAATAAACTCATTCTCAGATGCAAAGTACTTCATACATGAAATGACAAAATATTATTGTCTAGTCAAATTATTTATTATATATAAATTTACATATTATATAGACACATATAACACACACGAATATATATATATATATATATATATATATATATTCCAAGATTTTAAAGAAGATTATCAAAATGGTGCGGATGATATTTTATTTTGTTTTGCCCATTTGACATCGATGAAAAATATTAGAAATGTCAAAAGAATTTCAGTTTAAAGAAACTAAGCTAAGGCTGGAGAGATGGCTCAGAGGTTAAGAGCACTGGCCGCTCTTTCAGAGGTGCTGAGTTCAATTCCCGGCAACCACACGGTGGCTCACAACCATCTGTAATGAGATCTGGTGCCCTCTTCTGGTGTGCAAGGACACATGCAGGAAGAACACTAAAGAAATCTACAAACGGAAGGAAGGAAGGAAGGAAGGAAGGAAGGAAGGAAGGACAGACGGATGGAAGGAAGAGGGAAAAGTAAGAAAGAAACTAAGCTAGTCTCAGGGAAAAGGATACTTTCCTGCTGTCATTCTGGCTCATCAGGACATTGCATTTGGGAGTGCCACAGGAATATGGTCCTCCCCTGGAATCTTACCTGCAAAGTAGGTGACCACTGGAAGTAGGGTGTCCCTCTCTCCTTTGTGAGGGAAGGCCAACCTCCCTCCCAGGAACCCAGGATCAGGTCAAGTTTCAAAAAGGACAAATACCCTGACTGTCCCTGGACTATGAGAAGCTCAATAAGAAATGAGTCCCCTCCCTTGAGGACTGCTGAGGCCCCTCCTCTTGAGGACTGCTGAGACCAAAACACCCCAGCAGTAAGTAGTGTCCTAACCAGGCCTGCTGGAGTGAAATTTATGATATTGCAATATAAATGTTTGTTCACCAGACTCAGCAGCCACTGGATCCATCCCCAAAGAACATGCCTCTAGCAGGCAGCTCAAGGGGGCAGCGCAGGGTTACCATCAATGTCGAATCTTGGCCTGCCGTAAAGCCTCCAGTCTTCTTGAGAAAAGTATAATCCTGACCAATGGGCAAGCTGACCCCTGTTTGAAAAGAACAACACTGGTGTACTTAAGAAGTAACCCTAGCACAGACTTTGCTGTGTAAATCTCCCGTCTGCCCAAGTGGCCAAACTTGCCGTCTCCGGTACGGTTAAGTTGTTCAGTGTGTAACCTGGGGCCAGGTCCTGAAGAGGAGAGTGAAGGCCGACAGCATATGTGGAATGCACAAGCCTAAGGTGTACATAAGTTGGTAAATCTTCTAGTCAAGGCTGGCTTCTCTTTTAGCACTATAGCCTGAGCAGGACAAACACTGTGAAAGAGCTTTTCCTTCACTGGTCTCTGTGCAGAGTCATTCTGCGCTGTGAAGGCATATTATTTCTATACCATTACAAGCCTGTCTTTCTTCAATTCCCATATGGCAGCTCACAACCATCTGCAACTCTAGCGCTGGGGCATATGATGCCCTCTTCTGGCCTCTAAAGGCACTGCAAGTGCATGGGTACAGCTTTACAGACAGGCAAACTCCTATACACAAGAAGTAAAAATAAGTAACAAACAAACATGGTCCATAGTTGTCACCTGGACATGAGTTTCATTGTGAGTTTTGTAAACTTTGCCTCTTGGTTTGCTTGGCTTTTATCAGGTGACATGTCTCCTAGTTTGGGAACTCTGTATGATCCCCAGGTTCAGATTCTTGATGTGTGTTTAACGTTCTAAGAGCCTGAAAATGGCAGCGACTACCCTACAAGTCTGTACCAGGATTCTTGTTCCCCACCTTCAGGGCTAATCGAGAAAGACTAAGAGATCAACACTACTACAACAAGCCTCAGAACCTGTTCACCTTCACACCCCAAAATATGTGAGTGCGTGCTGCTTTCACACAGGTTTTCCTGGTCTCTCTCTCCCTCTGACGCACCACAATGCACCCAGCGATGAGCTCTGGTGTGGGTTAGCAGATGCAAAGCAACAACCTCACGATAGCAGCGGATCGTGTTGTCCGGGGACAGCGTCACCTGCGTGCAACCGGATCCCTCCGCTGTGCTGCTTTACAAGGTTCCGTGAGTGGATGTTTAGTAAGCAGACACCCACGGCTAATTATATATATATACACTTTTAATTGGAGAGATAAACTAACAAGACAACGCAAGAAGCTTCAGTTGATAAAGGGTTTTGTGACACCTGAAACATTCAGCTGATGCCACACTGTTATTGTGGTTGCTCTTCTTGGGCATTCAGCTTCCTCGGACCACA
This sequence comes from Chionomys nivalis, assembly GCF_950005125.1. Classification (NCBI taxonomy): domain Eukaryota; kingdom Metazoa; phylum Chordata; class Mammalia; order Rodentia; family Cricetidae; genus Chionomys; species Chionomys nivalis. The sequence continues at coordinate 44,823,815 of NC_080094.1, read as the reverse complement.
CAATGAAAGGAGCTATTGTAGAACTCATCATCCTTAGCTCTGGTAGCACACCAAAGAGGAGACCCCTCCAGCAAGATTACTTACCGTGGCAATGTTTATTTCCATCAAGTTGGATTTGCAGTCAGCATAAGTGAAATATTAATTAGCTAAAGCTTTGTGTTAAGGGGTGGGGAGGACAAAGGAAGCTTCTGGAAGGATGAAAGGTATGTCTTCGTGGTAGCTCATTTTGGTTTGCTCTTCTCGAGTGGGATTATTTTTTCTTACTTGCAACTGTGTGAACTCAAGAACTTACAATTAATTCATGCTGAAATCACCAAAAATTAAATAGCAAAACTCGATGAGGTGTAACTAACGATTCTGGCCAGAGAAAGAGAGACTTTAAAGGGAGACACGTGTATTCTCAGACCAATGAAACAATGCTCTTTAGAGAATGAATTCTTCCCCAGGAATCTCATGCTTGAAGGGGGGGGAAGCTAAAACCAAGTGCCAGCCAGAGGAGGACCTTACCTCCTCTCCATCAGGAGACTGACACAATTCCAACCCACTCCTCAGACCACTACATAGGATAGAACAAAGTTGAAACAACAAGGGGTCAGTGGTGAGCCGGACTACACCTGGATCAGAACCGCTTGGCTCTGGACACCTCTAGCCCTCTGTTTATACCTAAACGTTATGTTAGTGCTCCAAATATAGATTCGGGGGCTCACTGGATCCCTTTTTTGTCCCTCTTCCCAACGTGACCACACTGGATAGGTATGTCTCCGGTTCTCAGTAATAGCGTCTCTATAACTGGTGTACTGGGCATGAATAACCACGCTTAGCTTACTGGGATTGCCAGAGCCTGTGATCTTCGACCCTAAAATTCCCAACAGTAATTTTGGAATGTTGGGCTGGAGAGATTTCTCCCTAGATCACAGCACTGGCTATGTGAGCAAGGGACCTGAGTTCAAATCCTCCCCACCCATATAAAAGTCAATGAGGACAGAGGTAGGGGGATCTCTTACTGGCTGCCAGCCTAGTCCAGGTTCAGCTAGAGGGCCTGTCTCAGAAGGATAAGGTAGAGAGAGAGCAGGGCACCATGCACAGATGTTCACAAGCTTGTTTATACACCCCACACACTAACTGCATGCACACATGCACACACATCCCTCCCTAAACACACACACAACTGTTTTGGATCATCAAACCACAAAAAGACATTTGCACTCTGGATTACTTTCAGCAAGTCAGTCCTGAATGGACCAGATGGAGAAAGAAGATGGAACTAACCCACACAACTTCCAAGGTCATTTAAACATTTTTTTCTCTCCATTTCAGCCTTCATCTCTTTTCGGTGATGCAGAGAAATGGGTGCCTGAGCTGTATAGACCCTGAAGTCTGGTGCTTGGTAAGTCAGGGCACCTCAGGATTGTTCTTCCTTTTCCTTGTCCGTTTTGGCGTCTTTTGAGTTGTTTGGGTTCTATTAAGCCCTTTGGCCAACTGCCATTTTGTGACTAGCCTTGTCCAGGGTTCCTTTTTTGAACCATCTGGGTGACCACTATTTATGTGACAGGCTTGAGCAGTTGGAAAGCTCTTTGAGAAAATTTGGGGTTCTGATGAACTATTTGGGGTCTGTCAGTATTGGCAAGGAAGCTAGAATTGTGTTGGAAACTAGCTGTGAGGGGCGCCGAGAAACAAAGAGTTAAAGACACCTCTATTGTGGTTGTGTAACGATGAAGAATGTTACATTTATATTATCTTGCTGCATTTAAGGAGAATTACAGCTGACTAGTCTTTTTAAAATAATGTTTTCATTTAGTCTTTGAGAATTTCATATTTGAATAATACATTTTGGTTGCATTTATTCTTCACTCTCTCTTCCACCTTCAACTTCTCCAGGATTAACCCCCTACCTATTTATTTATTTATTTATTTATTGGTTTTTTTGAGACAGGGTTTCTCTGTAGCTTTGGAGCCTGTCCTGGAACTAGCGAAGAACCTACTGAGTCTGCTTGTGCTGTGCACATCCCCTAGAGCATCGCCAGCACACCTAGGGCCACACCTTAAAGAAAATTGACTTTCCCTCCCATAGTGGCTACCAACTGTCAATATCTTCTCAGCTGGGGATAGGGGCTAACAAACCCCTCACTCGCCCACGCTGGAAGGCTGACCAGCTCGATCTTGTGCAGGTCTTGTGGTGGTAACCACACGTGCTGTGAGCTCATGCATGCAAGAGTCCTGTCACGTCCAGGAGACACTATTTGATCATAGTCTTCCCCGAGTCCTAGCTCTTCTCATCTTTCTTGCCACCCCCTCCTTCACTGCGTTCCACAAACTTTGGTGCGGAGAGAATGTGACAGAGATGTGCTGTTTATGGCGGAGCATTCCACAAACCCTTTTCTTCACTGTGACCAGTTTGTATCTCTGTATTAATTGCCATCTACTACACAAAGAAGTTTCTCTAATGAAGACTGAGAACTGTATGTATAATGTGTGTATAACTTCATACTATGTTCATGTAGCAAAGCAATAGTGGCAAGTTCACTGCTGGGCTTATGAGCTCCCCAGAACCAAATTCTTGGGCAGATTTAGAGTATCTGGCATGAGTCTCTTTCTGTGGAGTGAGCCTTATAATCATAAAACAATTGATAACCCCCATAACATTAATGTCATCATTTTCCCCATGGCATACTTTGCCAGGTTGGTCAGCTATTATTGTAGCCCACAGGGTTCGTAGCTGGATAAGACTGTCAATGACGTTTCTTCCCCAGCAGTTTGGAGAGCATCTCCCAGCACCCTGAGGAATGGCCAGCAGGATGGAAGCTTCCAGATCAGTGCCTGCTTGACTTCTCCATGTCCTGTGGCCAAAATTATGTGATATATTCATCATCTTACCATCAGATTTTGATGGACAGCATAGAGCAAGAGACCCCTCTGACCAACATCATGGAGAGAGGTACCCCAAACCTGGCCCTAGGCTTTTTCTTTGGCAACCTATGGCATCTGGGAGGAGCATTTTCCCCTTGGCCATTTTTATTTCTTCTTCTTAAAGCTCTCTGTATAGTCCCATAGCCCATTTTTTAATTGGACCATGTTTTGTTTGTTTTGGCTTCGATGGTTAATTTTAAGTTCTTGCTAGATTTTAGACATTGAATAATCCTCTGTCAGATGTACAGCTGGCAAAAGATTTGTTTCTCATTTTGCAGGCTGCCTCTTTAGTAGATTAATGGTTTCCTTTGCAGTACAGAAGCGGGCCAACACAGCAAGCTCCAGGTCACCCAGGATTACATAGCGAGACGCTGCCCCAGAGACAGAAGGGGTGAGACCACATGTTAAAAGCCTTACAAAACAAAACAAAAACAGTTGAGATAGTATACGATGTTTCCTTTTCCTGCAAGGGAAAAAGTCTGTAAATGAATTTATTAAGTCAGGTGAGATTTTTCATAGGGAAACAGCGTGAAGCCATGAAAATCAATTCCTGGATGAACCAAGCCTCAACAATGAATGCTGTACAGTGGGAAAGGCTTCTCCTCACACACATCATCCCTGCTGTTGTGTACACTGGAGTCTGCTGAGAAGAGCCTCTCCTCAAACACAAGACCTTCAGGATCAAACTCAACTGAAAGAGAATCTGGAGCCTGGATGAGGAGTCACCAGGCGATACCTTACAACTGTCGTTTCTCCACACACCAGCGCTGAGAACCCTGCAAAGGCTGCTCACGTTTATCCTCTCTGAATGGTGCAGCTGGCGGAGCCCACATCAGCTAAGCTGGAGAACAGAAGGCTGTCTCGACAGCTCCCTTGCAGCAGTTTGCCTGAATCTCACTGTGGAAGGAAGGAAGCCTCTTCCAGGGGTGCTTCCAGATGCCAAACCAAGCCAGATCTGGATTAGGAGCTGGAGCCAGAACCAGTCAGAGCCAGGGCCTGAACTAGACTCTGATGGAGAACAGTCCTCAGAAAAGTGATCCAGGATAAGGTCAGTGGTCAAGAGAGCAAGGTGCTCCTGCAGAGGACCAGAGTTCAGTCCCCAATACCCACTTGTGGTGATTCCCAACCACCTCTAACATCAGCTACAGGAGATCTGATACCCTCTCCTGGCCTCTGTGAACATTGCAGTCTGTACACACACACAGAAGCAGAGAGAGAGAGAGAGAGAGAGAGAGAAAAACAAAACAGAAGACCACAGTTGCCTGTTGTTAAGCAAATTACTATACACAACACCCATCAAAACTCTGTCATAACTCACGGGGAGAAAAAAAACATTTCATGAGAAAAGCCGGCTAAAGGCAGTTATGATCACTAGGCCAGCTCTATCTCTAGAGGATAAGCAATTCTTCAGACTGAAGAGAGCAATTAACATATCAAAGAAACTCTGGAGGAAAAACATGATAATTGAACAGTTATTAAACATAACAATTAGGAAAATACCAACATTACAAAAATTTTATTTAAGGCGAGTGGGCTGGAGAGATCACTTGTGATTAAGAGCATATACTGTTCTGGCAGAGGGCCTGAGTTTGATTACCAGCACCCACGCTGGGCTGTTGCTAGCCACCTGTAATTCCAACTCCAGGGGAATCTGATGCCTCTGGCCTTCACAGTCACACACACACACACACACACACACACACACACTTCAAAAAAAACTGAATATGAATGGTCTCAGTTTCCCAACCAAAAGGAAGGAAGAGACTTAGACACACTAGACCTGGCTTGAGCTCTGAAACCTCAAAGCCCCTAGTAACACACTTCCTCCAACAATGCAACACCTACCCCAACAAGGCCACACCTCCTAATAGTGCCACTCTCTAGCGACCAAAGATTCAGATATGTGAGTCTATAGGAGGCATTCCTATTCAAAACACCACACTGATTAATGGAAAAATCTGGCATTACAATTCTAAACATATATGCACCAAACACAAGCACACCCAATTTCATGAAACATATACTGCTAGAAAAAAATGAACTTAACAGACATCTTCAGAACATTCCACCCAAACATCGCAAAATACACATTTTTCTCAGAAGTCCATAGAGCTTTCTCTAAAGCAGACACTATATTAGTTTTAACAAGTACAGGAAAATTAAAATAACTTTTGCCATTCCGAGTACAATAGAACCAAGCTAGAAATGAGCAGCTAGAGAAACTACAAAAATAAACAAACTCATGAAGATTAAACAACACACTACTGAATGAATAATGGATCAATCAATGGATTAATGAATAAATCAAGAAGAAAATTTAAATTTTCCTAGAACTGATAAAAATGGCCTGGGCATGGTGGTGCATGCCTTTAATTCTAGCTCTCGGGAGGTAGAGGTAGGTGGATCTCTATTTAAAGCCTCATCTACATATTGAGTTGTAGGCCACCAGCCAAGGCTACACAGCGAGACATCTTTAAACAAATAAATAAATAAAAGAAAATGAACACATAGAATACCAAAAATATGGGTCAAAATGAAAGCTATTCTAAGAGAGATGTTTATATCTATAAGCGCCTACATGAAAAACAAGATCAGATCTCAAACAAATAGTTTAATGATGTATTTTAGGACCTTGGATAAACAGAAACAAGCCTAACACAAAAGCAATAGATGTAAAAAAAAAAAAACACAATTAAGATCAAGGCAGAAATTAATAAGTTAGGAACAAAAAGACAATGAAATAAAAATCTGGTTCTTTAAAAAGATAAAGATTGATAAATCCCTGACCAAACTAAGAAAAAAAGAGATGACTTTCAAAAAATTAGAAAGAAAAGGGAGGAAATAGAGAGCAAATCCCAAGGACACATCTTAAAAACTTATTTCACTAAATGGGGAAAAAAATCTAGATGCATTTGATTTGCCGAAGTTAAACCAATATAAGGTAAATAAGGTAATAGAGCTATAAAAAAATAAGACTGATCCACAGGCTTTAATGCTACCACTTGGGAGGCAGAGGCAGGCAGATCTCTGTGAGTTCAAGACCAGCCTGGTCTGTATGGTATAAATGGACTCAAGGACCAACATCATATGATAAACTCAATAATATATAAAAGGCCTTTAACAAAAATCCAACATCCCGTAATAAAAGCTCTGAAGATACTGGCAATGTATGGCAATGAGGAAATATACCGCAGCATGATACAGACTGTATGTGACAAACCCATGGCCAACAAGTCTTTCTTTGGATTTCCAGCTCTTTTAAATTATGAAATCTTGACTTTAGCTTAGGATTGTTCCCAACTAGCTCTTAAAGCTTAAATTCACCCATTTATATTAATATACATCCTGTCATGTGGCTCGTTACCCCTGCCCTCAGTACCATACATCCGACTTCCTCTACTTCTGACTGGTGAATCTTCTGCTTCTCAGATTCTTCCCAGAGTTCCCATCTCTGCTCAGAAGTCTCACCTATCCTCTCCTGCCTAGACATCGGCCATTCAGTTTTTTATTAAACCAATCAGAAGGTGCCTTAGGCCGATGAGGGAATACACAGACACATCTTCATACAGTGTGATCAAATATCTCACAACACACATGCTAAATGGATAAAAACACAAAGCATTCCCACTAAGTCAAGAATAAGAGAAGGTTCCCACTCTTTTCACCTTTATCCACTATAGTGCTTAGCCAGCAATAAGAAAAGAGATGTAAATAAAAAGAGATAACAAATACAAAAGAAGTTGAAGTCAAAATATTCCCGTTTCCAGATGATACACTTCTATAAATATAAGATTCCAAATCCCCACAGAAAACTCATAGATCAGCAAAGTGGCAGTATAGGAAGTCTTTGTCTGTCCTGCCTGCCAGCTCCCAAATAATCGGATGGAGACTTCTTATTAAATATGAAGCTCAGCTGATAGATAGCTTAGGCTTTTTTTAAACTAGTTCTCATAATTTAAATTAACCCATTTCTATTAATTTATGTGCTGGTCACATGGCTCATGGCTTGTTAAGTCATCTCTTACATGTCACGCTTTCTCTGTGTCTAGCTGACATCTCCACGTTCTTTCCAGCATTCTCTCTCCCCCAAATCCTGCCTAGCTTTGGCCATTTAGCTTCTCATTAAACTAATCACATTAACATATCTTCACTATGTAAAGGAATATTCCACACATTTCACCCTTCTGTCTAAATAAAAAGGAAAGGTTTTAACTCTAACGTAATAAAACTATAAACAACAAGAATAATATCAAGTAAGAATTGCATTCACATTGTCCAGTCCATTTGGCAAATTCGGAGAAAATACTCTATTAACTATCCTCTCTTGATGAGTCCAGAGCTTTGTACCTAATTTACTTTCTATCAGGATCACAACTAAGGAAAACTCTATCTCTACTTATCTAGTCTTCAACTTCATCAAAGACCCCAGTAGGATATAATATTATCTGGGTAAACAGGAAGTGCAGAGCAAGTTAGCACAAATCAAAGACTGGAAATTATCCCTATGCAGCTGACTGAAACCAGCTCACACTTCTGGCGTGGGCAGAGAGGCACTCCAGAGTGTCTAAGGGTAGCCTGTGGCCCACGGTGATACCACTGGATAGAGATATAGAATGCTGAGGAGACAGGAAGTTGTATACAGGACTGCATGTAACAGAACATGTAGGAAAAAGCTTCCCTATGCCAATGACCCCAAAAGCCCACACTAAGGTAACAGAAAACCCGAGTTCTGCAGCACTGTTGAGCTGCTGAGCCTCCCTGGCCCAGTAGGATTCCTCCCTTGGAAATGTATGTTTTCCTAATATTGTTTCTGCTACAACTCTGTATCTCTGGCCAATTCCTTGCTAAGGGATTAGAAGAACCTGGAATCCCTCTAGCAATACGCTCTAAATTCCAATATCAGTTGATACCAACAAGAATCTTGGTACCATTCTGGTTCTGCAGCCTTGCTCTTACATGATAACAGTGGTTTTCAAAGCAGCCAAATGAATGTTCCCTAAAGGCAGGCAACACTAGAGAAAGCTGCTGAATGAATAAGCAGGCGACTTCAGTGGGGACAGTCACTGGTGTTGGCTCAGGTCCATAGCGTAGATTCCAGTACTCAGAAACACTTGCCTACCATGCACAAAGCTCTTGGATTGATGCTGAGCACTGCGGGGGGGGGGGGGGGGGGGCGGGCAGCAAAGAGATCCACTTGTCCACCTTGCATGATTTGCATTTTAAACAGAAGCCCAGACAATAACTTATGCCTTTGTCCCAATCAGGGACTTAAGACACTGGGAAAGAGCCATGCGATACAGCTCACACCTTCCCTGGCTGGATGCAAGCGGTATCGTTGTCAGGAGATGAGCCTGCAGGTCCTACCCCTCCAGGGCCCTCATGTATAAGTGATGCCTGAAACGTGAGGCCACGCTGCTCCTTGGCAGAGAAACCAGAGCAGAGGAATGTGTGGATGGATTGATGGGCTGAAAACTCATTGCTCCCTTCCCCATCTTTCTCCCCCACAAAAACTACCTCTACCTTCATCTCAGAGACGCTCCGACTGCTTCCAGTCCCAGGAAGAGAGGCCAGTGACCATGAGAGCACCCCAGGCTGGGGGGACATGAAGATGTGAGCCAGTGTGAGGACCTTGATATTCTGATGACTATGAGCCACCAGTTAAAGAGCCTGGAGGAGGAAGGTGAGTCCTCGTCTGGATACCAAGGGTCCTACCTACTAGGTCTCTTGGCACAGCGGGTATTGGGGAAGCCGTCTCAAGAGGCCTGGGAAGGGCCTTGCATTTGAGTTCAGGTCCTGCAACTTGAGCTGAGCAACCTCGGGGAGGCTACTTAGCCTCTTCCTACCCACCAGTGGCACAAGGGTCGTTGTCACTTTCTTGCAGGACTCCTAGAGGAGCTGAAAATGTCCTGTGCAGAGAGTTATGCAGAGCCCAGGTTAATGAACTTTCTGGAACTGGCCACCCATCTGTATGATCTTAGGAGCTTACCATTTACAGACGTCTCTCTGCAACAATTCTCATTCACCACGTCTGTCTTTCTGTCTGTTGTTCAGAGGGAGATAGGAGAGAGTTCTAAACTTAGGACTTTTCCGAGGTATTGGGGAAATGTTGGACTCGGAGCTTTTTGAATAAAGTAACTGGAGCCCCGTTCCAGTCCGCACCTCTCACGGTGAAACGAGCTGCTGCCAGGAGACTTTCCAGAGGGCGACCACTGCCTTCTCCTGGCCTTGGGCACATGGTGAAGTGAGAAAGTTCTCAGAGCAACTCTCCTGCATGGAGGATGAGGATGGAGGGGTGAGGCGGTGTGGAGGGTGCTGGGTGCTGGGTAGTGTGCCAGGCTCATGTTAGCCCTGCATTCAACCATCCCGCATTCTCTTTCCTCTCCCCATCCCCACCCCCACTCCCTCTTTCCTTGCTCAACAACAAGCATTGAGTCTTTCCTGGAGAGCAGCTGGTTTAACTGGGGAGGAGGCCTTATGCCAAGCAGAGATGGTCTTCTGCTCAGTCTCTGCTGCAACAGGGACACTCCCAGAGTTAGAGACACTCTGAGCTTTGCCTTGGTAAACTGTAAATAGTCATTCATAGGGACTTGCAGCACCTTGCAGGTGGTACAGCCCAGACCCACACCCAAAGGCCTCCTTCCCACCAAAGGGCACCCTCTCATCTCTGAGCAGTCTTTTGTATCTGGGACTCAAGCAGATCCCCCTGGGAATATGATTATAGCATTTCTGGGAGCCTGTGAGGAAGCCAGTCAGTCCCTAGGAGACAGGAGAAGCTGAAGAGGCCCTAGAAGCTACAAAGAGTGAGATTCTCCTCCATTGCCATGATTCCAACTTCTCCTATTAATTAACATACCCTAAACACAGAAGACTGTGCTAACGAATGCTAACGTCCTGCAGGCCACTGGCACTTCCTGGTTTCCTTATACATGTGATTGCTTCCCAAGTGACTGGATTACAGCCATGTGCCACCAGGCCCAGCTCCTTAGGAATATTTTGAAATACTTAATTTATATGATCATTTATTTTTGTGTTATAAGCCAATTCCATAATCTCCTTTAATCTTTCTTAATTTGAGTTTTTCATACACTATTATCTTGATCATTTCCCCTCCCCCAACTCCTCTCAGATACTCCATCTCCCTACACACCCAACTTGATGTTTTTTCTTTCTCAATCTTTCTCTTAAAAAAAAAAAACCTCACAAAATGAAAATCATAACAAGCAGAAGACCAATAAGACAGAAAATGCCAAAACAAAACAAAACGAAATGAAATAAATCCATATGCAAAAACAAAACTAAAAAACGTGGAGTTCATTTTTGCCAGCTACTCCTGAACATGGAGTGTGGTTGATACACTCACTGACACTCCACCAGAGAAAACTAATTTTCCCTTTCCCAGCAGGTTGCAAATAGCTTCTTAGTTAGGGGGTGAGACCTCATGTCCACTTCCCCTCTCAATACTGGGACCCTGTCCATCTTGACCCCTGGCAGCTCTTGTGTGTGCTGTCATTGTCTCTTTGAGTTCAAATGTGCCTAGAAGAACGTGTTGTGCTTAGAAGACACTGTTTCCTTGGAATTCTCCATCCCCCTGGCTCCTCTTCCTCATTGATCCCTTAGCCTTAAGAGGAGGGGTTTGATGAAGGCATTCCGTTTAGGACTGAGTACTCCAAAGCTCTCACTGTCTACACATTGTCCAGATGTTGGTCTCTGCATTGACCCCCATCTACCAAAAGAAGAATCTTCTCTGATGTGGGCTAAGTGACGCACTAATCTCTGGGTGTAGCAATGTCATTAGGAGTCATTTTATTGTTATATTACTTTATCAGAATAATAGCATTTAGTTTTTCCCTAAGCCATGACCTATCTAACCTCAGGTTCTTGGCCACTTTAGCAGTGTTAGGTATGTGTTCCATCTCATGGAATGGGCCTTAAATACAATTTTTAAAAGTTGTTAATTGTTTCCATAACACTCATGCCACTATTGCACCAACATATCTTGCAGGAAGGCTGCTGTTGTAGGTCACAGGGTTTGTATCTGGGGGAATTTGATGATAACCTTTCACCTCTGGTAGTGCAAAAGTTCCTTACGCTACCATGAACTCTATTCAGTAGGGTTGTGGCTTCCAGTTAGGCACCAGCTCCACTTCTCCGTGTCGAACGACGTAAGTAAGGGTTGTCTTCAGCAATAGGGCCTTACCGCCAGGTTGTGGGGAGCACCCAATAGCCTGTAATGTTTGGGAGGTCCCATGGTGTCCTTTTGGCCAATAGCTCAAAAGGCCTTTAGTGTTAGTTGCCCTCCCTTTATTTCCTCCCTAACCCCACCTCTCCCATGCATGCCTGGTGCTCACAGAGGCCAGAAACAGGCACCAGATTCCCTGGAACTGGAGTTACAGATGGTTGTGGGGAATTGAACCCAGTCCTCTGGAAGAGCAGCCAGTGACTTTAACCATTGAGCCATCTCTCTAACCCCAATATTATAATTTTCTTTTACAGAAATTTTAGACTTATAGAAAAACTTGGCATAAATTACTTTCCTTTAACTTGCATTAGTTCACTGCATGTTATGATCAATATTGATACATTCTTTTCAAAGTTCAGGATTAACACTAGGATTCATTCTTTCTGTTGTATCTTCTATAGCTTTGAAAATGCATAATGTCGAGGTGCCACATTGGACAGCCATCTGTCAAAGACCAGCTTCAACCAAAATAAAATAAAATAAATAAATAAAGCTCATACACTCTAGGGTAGGAACATGAGATTTAGAATTAAGCAAAAAGAACAAAGCTATAAGAGAAACAAGAGACAGAAACACAGAAGAGCATTGGGAGGGACATTTGGTGAATACCTCCTCGTTTATTTTCCACCTGCTTATACATTCCACCCCAAAAGGGGAGTGGGGGAGGCAACAGACTTCATTAATATGATATAAGGAATACACTTGAATTCTCTGACCTTTGGTCCAGGTGGATCGGATCCACCTCTATATCCAAAATACTAATTAACCACGCCCTTGGTCAGAATCTCTCGTTTGTAACCACGCTTATTGTCAACATCTTTGAGAGAACAAACATAAGCTCAAACTCTCTGACCTCCAGTCAAGGTGGAGGTGGAACAGGCTCACAACTGTGGGTCCCCACAGCACAGTGATTACAGCATCCTTATTAAAGTATGCTGTCACAATACGGTACAGAACTGCATGTTCCCAATGCCCTGTGGCCCACCTAGTCAATCCCCTCCTCCCACTCAGTCCTGGCATCCGCTGATGGTTTCATAGTCTCTGCAGTTCAGCTTCCTAGAGCATCGCGGAGCCACAATCGGACAGAATGAAGTTTTCACGGGGGCCAACTTTCACTTAGAAATGTGCCCTCGAGATCTCCCAACACCCTCTCCACATAGCTTGACAGTTCATCTCTTCTTCTCACTTAGTAGCGCCCCATCATTATGTCTCAATCTTGTAGTGAACTTGGGCCACTAGGTGTGTGGCCTTCACATACAGCAAATCTCTTTTACCCTTAAAGAGACAGACTGGAAGCGGATGGAGTCAGACATTTCTTTGACCTTGGGGCCCTTAGTTTCATTCTAACAAATGGCCCTGTTAAGGGCTACATGTGGTAAGAGCAGTGTCTTAGTTAGGGTTACTACGGCTGTGATGAGACACCGTGACCTGAAACAACTTGGGGGGACTTATTTGGCTTATCCTTCCGCACTGTAGTCCATCACTGGAGGAAGTCAGGACAGAAACTCAAGCAGGGCTGAAACCCAGAGGCAGGAACTGATGCAGAGGCCACGGAGGGGTGCTGCCTACTGGTTTGTTCCTTATGACATGTTTATCCCCACCAGGGCAGGGATGGCACCACCCACAATAGGCTAGGTCCACCATCGATCACTATTTAAGAAAATGGTGTACAGCTGGATCTTATGGAGTTATTTTCCTCGATTGAGGGTCCCTCCTTTCAGATGACTCTAGCGTGTATCAAGTTGACATAAAACTAGCCAGGACAGACAGCATAATGTTCTGAGCATGCTTCAAAATGTACTGGTTCCTCCTTCCCTAATGGAGGCTCGTCTTCAGTGTGAACTGCTGGGGTTCCTGGCGGAAAACCTCATGAAAATGTTGAGGTAACGAGGAAATGAGGAAAATGGAGAGGACATTGGGAGGGGACAGAGCCTCCTCCTCCTGAGATCAGGTTTTCCACTGCGTGCTGGTTAAACATCAAGAAACTACAACACAACTGGTAGGGTCAAAATTATCCACGGAGATAATAATGATCAGTTTCCAAAAGCCCTCCCAAGCAAGGATGTTTGAAACAGGAAAATAAGCAAAAGGTGTTTATTTAAGGTAAGAATATTTGTAACGTTAGATTTAAACATTAGCACCTCTCATCTTTAAACCCAAATAATACACATCCTAAGACCACTTTACAGTTTCATTTCCAAATGAGACCATGCTAAGAAAATCAGTAACCCAGCTTTTTGTTCTTGTTTACTGTCCGGCTGCCGAGATAAACACCGAACCATAACCGAAAGCAACTTGTAGAAGGAAAGATTCACTTGGCTTCCACTTCCAGGTCACAGTGTATCACTGAGGGAGGAACTCGGGGCAGGAACTGAAGCAGAAACCATGAGGAGTGCTGCTTGCTGGCTTGCTCTCTGCCTGGACTCTGGCTGGCTTGCTTTTATATAAGCCAGGACCATTTTCCTGAGGAATAGTTTCCCACAGTGGGCTGGGCTTTCCTGTGTCAGTAAATAATCAAGACTGTCCCCACGGATGTGGTAACAAGCCAATTTGATTGGGGAAATCCCTCAATTTAGGTTCCTACTTCCTAGGTGACTCTAGATTGTGTAGACTCTAGACTGAACTGGCAATAAAAACTAACTATATTTTACTTCCATTTAAATTTTTATTTGTTTTTTAAATTTTATGTGTATGAGCGTTTTGTCCGCGTGTAAGTCTGTGCACCACATGTGTGCAGTGCCTGCAGAAGCCAGAAAAGGGCACCAGACCCCCTGGAACTGGAGTGACAGACACTTAATGATCCTCTATGTGGGTACTGGGAATGGAACGCAGGTCCTCTAGAAGAGCAGCCAGTGCTCCTCACTGCTAAGTCATCTCCCCAGTCCTAGTTTTCACTTAAATTTTAAACTTTGCTTAATGTTTAAATCTTGTTGTAAATTATACCTTTTGAAGGTACAACTCAAAAAGCCGTGGGATCATAAATATAGACATTGAAAAGACACTTGAGTGCAGGTTTTCTCTCTCTCGAGAAGCTCATGTCTTGACTGCATTCCCAACCTCCTAAAATACAATTTTTCTTTTTGAGACAGTCTTTCTATATAGCCAAGCACTGATTTGCTTCCACTCTTTAAAAATTTTAAATTTATAGAAGCTGGAGAGATGACTCAGAGGTTAAGAGCACTGGCTGCTCTTCCAGAGGTCCTGAGTTCAATTCCCAGCAACCATATGATGGCCCACAGCCATCTATAATGAGATCCAGTGCCTTCTTATGGCATGTGCATATATAATAAATAAATAAACTTTAAGAAAAAATTTATATGCTTACTTACTTGTGTGTGTGTTTACTTGTGTGTCTCTGTGTGTGTGCATGTGTATTTGCTTGTGTGTCTGTACATATGAGTGCAAGTGTCTGTGGAAGCCTGAAGATGGTGTCTGATCCCCTGGAGCCAGAGTTATAGACAGTTAGTTGTTAGTCTCTTGACATGGGTACTGGGAGATGCACTTAGATCCCCTATAATAGCAGTATATGCTCTTAACCATCGACTTCTCTCTCCAGATATGCTCCTGCCCTTTTTGAGACAAGATTTTATGTACCCCAGACCAGTCTGGAATTCAGTGTGTATCTGAGGTTGACCTTGAACTTCTCACCCCTCTGTCTTTGCCTTCTAGGTGCTGAGACTACAGATGTGAATGTCCAGGCCCATTTTAATGGGCTGGGGAAGCAGTTCAGAGGTTGAGAGTACTGCTGTTCTTGCACAGTACCTGAATTTGGTTCCCAGCAACCATGTTGTTTGAATCACAAGAGCCTGTAACTCCAGCGCCAGGGGATCTTAACATCCTTTTCTGGCCTCTTGCTGGTATACACACCCACATGCATACACACAGAAAGACACACACAAAATAAAAGTAAAAGTAAATCCTTTAAAAAAAATTGTTCTATCATAAAATTGAGATCAAAGGACAAAGGCTTGCATGGAAGTTCTCCTATGCTCTAAAGAGCATCTGGGACTTACTTAATCGGTTGTGGCCGTGGTCATGGTTTCTCTTCACAGCAGTAGAAACCCTAACTAGGACAGGGGCCATTCTCATTCAAACTGCCACAGCATTGGAAGTTTGCACATGAATCTACCTTGATCCAAAGAACCACAAAACAGGAGGAAGGAAAACACCAATATAGATGGATATTCAAGGTTTAGGTAAGATCAGGGGGAAGCCAGCAGGTTAGAGAAAGACAGTAACTGTCTCAAACTAGAAGCTTCCATAATAGGTCATTGGGGTTGTGGGGTGTACAGGTTCATGGTTGAGATTTCTATAGCAAGACAGATTAACAAGAGACATGTGTACAAATCCACTTAAGTTTTATGAGACCCAAGAGCTTCAGAAACAAAGACCTAAAACTCTAGGGAGAATTGGACTTTTTTAAAACTTTATTTTATGTACATTGGCATGAAGGTATCAGATCTCCTGGAACTGGAGTTACAGACAGTTGTGAACTGCCCTGTGGGTACCGGGAATTGAACCCAGGTCCCCTGGAAGAGCAGCCTGTGCTCTTAACCACTGAGCCACGTCTCCAGCCCCCAAGAATTGTACTTTTATGAACTATGTTGAAGAATAATATAGCATGAGCTAATATTGGTCAGCCATGAGGAAGTTCTGTCTGCTTAGCTTCTCTTTTACTGATAGTGTAGTACAGGACCTCTCTCTATCAGAGTTGGTCTCCAGGGATATGAGGGAGGGTCAAGAGAATGATCATTTGTGATTTCTCAATTTTCTTCAGCATAAAGCTCTCAATATATCAAGGTGCTATATTTGAGGGCATCTTGTTCAGAGCTCAACAGAGCTCGTAGGCTCTAGGAAGCACGTTGGATTTTTGTTGCTCAACCCTTACAAGGGAGTGATGCTTTCTTGGGCTGAGGCTTGTAGTGCCACCACTGTACATTTTCTGCTTTTGCAGGTGACAAGTCAACAAGGAGACCCTCAAGGAAACAAGCTTCCACAGCTGCACGGCCCCAAGACAGGCACCAAGCCCAGTCTAGCCGGAAGGAGCCAACTAAGGGTAGCCCCAGGCCAGGGTCTTCCCGGAAGAGGCAGGTGGAACATGGAAACAAGGGGCTTAGGGGACAAAAACCTGTCAAGGTGGAGAGACCTTCCCAGGGGAGGAAGAAGGACCGGAGGACTTCCCTCAAGGATAGGAGAACACCTCCAAAGAAGGAAAGGGAGGCTCGGCAGAAGGAGACAGACAAGCAGCTGAGGAAAGCCAGGTGGGTTGTAGCTCACTCACACTGGGACAATCTCCCTCGACTCAGCTATCCTCTTCCATGCCCTGGCACGGGGTGGTTTTCACTTTTGGGGAGAAGTAGCTACTGCTCTTGCTCCTACTTTCCCAAGCCATCATATGTAGATGGGGCCCCAATACACTGTTTATTATAGTAGCTCGTATTGTAAGTGAAGCTGTGGGTGTGAGGAGGTGGCCCGGGGCCGAGTGGAGATAACGTCTCAAGGTTCCTGACTTTCAACTGGAGACTCACTATCACTCCAGCTGAAAACAATGAATGCCATTGGATTTGGAAGTCGTACAGGGATCATGCACACTCCTACCCCTTGTGTGTATGTACCCTTCTCACTTCTAGAAATATGACCGTCTAGAACTTCAAGAGTTCTGCCAGCTCTGGGGCTATGGGCATTTGGGTAATTGACCCGGAGTCCTTTGTTTCGCTAGTGTATGGGGCAGTATACAGGCAACTGATGGAATCTACAGGTCGTGTTCCTTCCATTTTGTGACTTTTGGTGACTTGTCTTTGTCACTCATTAGAAATAGTCTATGACTTACTCGCTTCTGGGGATATTTGAAGAATCCCTTATGACGCTGATGGGGGAGACTTTTGAAGTAGGCATGGAAATCAGGGTAATGCCCAACACTTGATGTTCCTTCTGGGTTCCAGCAAGCTTTCTTTGCCCATATTGCTGACAGAGTTAGTTAGGGCCAAAACCCAGACCCTGACATGTTCAATAAGAGATAAGAAGAGAAAAGGGGTTTATAAAATTTAACCACTTTGGGAAGAGGAACAAAGAGGTCCGGTAGCCACTATCCCTTCCACCCCAAGTCTATCTGGAGGCCCTGACATGAAGTTTAAGGACAGGGGGTAAGTATAACTAGGCAGTCCTGGTTAAGGCTTGGTACTTTCCATCATTGGTTCAGGTTTGATAATCTCTCCTGTAAGGTGGTCTGATGAACTCTGAGAACGATGTGAAATCTTTTCCTGTTCCTTCCTCGGGCTGGCACCAGGATTCAGTCTTTTGCTTCTCCCAGAATGAGATTCCTTGAAAATTCTAATTCCTGGGGTCCATGGTTTCAATAATATCATAACCAAATGGAAAGGCACAAGTGTTTCTTTGGAATATCTTCATTCCAGCTCCAGGAGAGGTGGCTTAGTGGTTAAGAGCACATACTGCTTGCTCTTCCAGAGGGCCCAAGGTCAGTTGCCAGCACCTGTGTTGGACAGTTCACCAAAGCCTGTAACTCCAGTTCCAGGGATCCAGTGCTCCCTTCTGGCCTCCTGTGCATCATACTCAGATGCACACACTGCATACTGACAACACATTTGTCTGTGTTCAGGGGTTGTGCCTCTGCACAGGATTAACAGGTGTTGGTTCCCCAGTGCTGGGATTGTAATCACATGCCACCATGCTTCGAGTTTTCTTTTGGTTGGTTGGTTGTTGTGCCCGAGCATTGAACCCAGGTTCTTTCGCATTATAAGCACATGTCCTATCATTAAGCTACACCTCCAGCTGGCTTAAATGCATTGTTGATTGCCCTTGAGCATCTTAAATTTTACAAGAAACCCATACCCTAAATGACATGCGCAATAGAAGGACTTACAGACAAGAACTCAACAGTGCCATTTTTAGCTGGCTGCCATGACGGGGATGAAAATACTCAGCCCTGGTTCCCCAGATGCTGATTGCCCAGGAGGAAAGATGAGCCTCAATTAAGACAAGGCAGAGAGCAATGTGCACACAAGACAAGATTTGATAGTGTTGTACCGCTGGGGCCCTGGGGCATTGTGTTTCCTCGACAGAGAAGGTGAGCATTTCAGTAAGTATCTGGAGAACAGATAGAATTTACACAAACAATGACAACTCCCTCCAATGGAGAAAACATCATTCAAAGACCCAGTGACAACGATCACTGGGAATGTGTGAGGTATGACCTACCGTGCCTATGGCTAGGCTTTCTACATCCAAATTTCCAAGAGTTAAGAAGCTAAAATTCATAGAGATTTCTGTAATGTGATCTCCGAAACCTGAAGTAGTAGTAGTTCTGGTTAATCTTTTTATGAGCCTTATTAAGGTTTTCCAAACATAATGTCTTAGTTCATATTCTACTGCTACAAAGAGACACCATGACCAAGGAAACTCTTACAGAAGAGAGAGTTTAACTGGAAGCTTACAGCTTCAGAAGGTGAGTCCATGATCGTCACAGTGGGAAGCAGACAAGCATGGCTCTAGGGCAGTAGCTGAGAACTTTACATCCTGTTCCACAGACAGCAGAGAGAGGCAATGGGCCTGGCTTAAACTTTTGAAAAGTCAAAGCCCACCCCCAATGACACACCTCCTCCAGCCTCCTAATCCTTCTCAAATAGTTCCACTGACTGGGAACCAAGAATATATGAGCCTATGGAGGGTGTTCTCATTCCAATGGCCACACGAAATCTTTCTCCACACTCTTTTCGCCTGCCCTGTTAGCTATTGTGTTTTTATCACAGAGAATGTACTGAGCACACACAGTAATTTGGATCCTGTATTAGTGAACAGCCAGTATTACCAGGGCACGGGGAGGGGCATAGCATGGGCATTCTCTGCAGAAGTTCTCTGTGGCTGTGCTCGCCAGTGCAATAACCACTAGGCACCGAGCACTTGGAATGTGACCAGGGAGACCGAAGAAATGAGTTTCCTACTTGATTTAATGTATAATCTGAATTTGACATTCATGCAACTAAGTTAGTAAATTTATCTAACTTGGACCAACAAATAGAGTTTTGAAACTGACCTTAACTGACTTTGGAATCAAAATATTTTATAATGATATAAACATCAAAGAAAAATAACTGTATATCACTTGATTTGGAAGAATTCTGGAACTAGCTCTTGTAGGCTAGGCTGGCATCGAACTCACAGAGATCCACCTGCCCCCAAGTGCTGGGATTAAAGGCATGTGCCACCACTGCCCAGCTCAGAAGAAATTTTTTAAAGCTTGTCTAAAGCAGTTTGTGTACGAGTATCTACTTTTTCTTTTTTTTTTATAAATTGTTTTTTGGGTTTTTTTTTGGTTATTTATTTATTATGTATACAATATTCTGTCTGTGTGCATGTATGCAGGCCAGAAGAAGCACCAGACCTTTTTACAGATGGTTGTGAGCCACCATGTGGTTGCCGGGAATTGAACTCAGGACCTTTGGAAGAGCAGGCAATGCTCTTAACCACTGACCCATCTCTCCAGCCCACGTGTATCTACTTTTTCAATTACTATTCTACAAACTACAAATCCAGAGCAAACATTTAAGATGAAATTTGATATCTGAATTGACATGTACTGTAAATGAAGAGTGTAATGCTATTAGAGTGTGAAGACAGTACAAAAAGACTATTAATAGAATATTTGGGCAAGGCAGTGGTGGTGCACGGCTTTAATCCCAGCAGTAGGAAGGCAGAAACAGATGGATCTCTGTGAGTTCATGGCCAGCCTAATCTACAGAGTGAGCTCCAGGACAGGCTCCAAAGCTACAGAGAAACCCTGTCTCAAAAAACAAAAACAAACAAACAAAAACACCCCCTCCAAAAAACTTTAATTAAAACTTGCCAATTTTGTGAGCTTTTGGGCTGAGGTTTGCAGCCATAGGAAGTCTCTGGTGTGTCAGAGGGCTCCTCAGGCTCTTGTGTCAATTCATGTTCTTGCTGATTTATCTGTAACCCGGCTCTGAGTTGGAGTGAGATAAGTGTCCCCAACCTAGGACACACCTGCTCTGGGCCCTTCACTGAACAGGACTTCTCAGAGTTTCCCTGACCGGTGCCCAGGCTCATGAATAGCTATTCTGATCAAAGTTCAACGTCACATGACTGGTGCACTTAGATTTCATTGATCATTCTCAGTAGTATGTTACATTCAACAAAGGTTTCTACCAAACTGTTGATACAGGGAAAATCAAGGCCCCTCCTTGGGATTCTTAGTCTCATTATTAAAAGAATTAAAGAATAAACTCAAATGGAAACTCAAGGACAATGTTATTAAGGTTTAAAATAACCCCCAGAATGGGCCAGCTATACACCGCAGCTGCTACCCAGAGAATGGAGAGGAAGGGGAAAGCCATGCCACTGAAGATGGTCAGGGAGGCAGACACATGGACGAGGAGTCCCATGGTGTCGGGAGAGACTTCAGAGAAGGCATAAGGAAGTCCAAATGTTTGGTAAGTTCAAAGTGCTAGGAGAAACACAGTTGGAAAAGAGGAAGAAGAAAAGCAAACAAACAAACAAACAACAACAACAAAAAAAAAACCCAAGCAGACTAATAAGGTACATGACTCTAGCCAGGTAAGCTACTGCACTGGAGACCTGGAAGAGTGGATGAAAGGGGCAGGCTGTTGAATTGAAGGAATAATTAATTATTCTACTCATCTCCAGCATGGTGTATGGTAAGCCCACTTTCCTAAGGGTGGTCCCTAGGTCAAGAGATTGACCCTATCCAACTGGAATGTTAAGTTGGTCATAAATTCCATTCTCTTAACCAGAAGGAGTTGTTGTTTAATGAACTTTTATTGTAGTTATAACACTATGATTAAAAAAAACAACAACACAAGAAAGTAGGTGAATTTAAAAAGAAAATTAGAGAAACAAATACTCATTATGTGCATTTGAATACTTAGGAATCCAGGGAAAATCATTATTTAAGGACAAGTTACCCTTGTTGAAGCATAAAAATATTATTTCTTCCATTTAGTATAGGGATTAAGCTCTAAATTCTGAATGGTGCAATAATCTTATAACGCCAGCATGCACAGTGCTTGAGAACATCACTGCCCCTTAGAAGTGGGACTAATACCTGTGATCACATTTTACCGTTTTTAATGGGAACTTCTCAAATGAAAGATGTGCCACGTTGTTCATATTTATGAATGACTGAGGACAATAAGGGGTTTTCTTGGAATTTAAATTTGTAATGAAAGTATTTTAAATGAAGTTTTCAGATAAAAAAAATTGCTAGTGTGTGTCTTGGTTAGGGTTTCTATTTCTGTGAGGAAACACCATGACCAAAAATCAAACTGGGGAGAGAATGGTTTATTCTGCTTGCGCTTCCATAGCAATGTTCATCCTGAAGGAAGTCAGGACAGGAACTCAAACAGGGCCGGAATCTGGAGACAGGAGCTTATGCAGTAGCCATGGAGGGGTGCTGTTTTCTGGATTGCTCCTCATGACTTTGTCAGCTCCATCCTCTCAGACAACACTAGCTTGTGTCAAGCTGGCATTAAATTAGCCAGCACAGTGTGTTGGGGGTTAGTCAATGCCCCTGTGCATATTTGAAGTTCATGGGACAAGTTTGTGCCTTTATGTGGGTTCCAGAGATCAAACTCCATCAGGATTTCATGGCAAGTGTTTTGCCATGTAAGACATCTTGTCAGCCCTGAAATCCTTACAAGAAATAAAGAAGGAACAAATGAATAAATGAATGAGCAAAGAAAAATTTTAAACTATAAATGGCTTACCTGTCAGAGACCAACTTTGATAAAAAAAAATACCACTTCTAGGGATCAGAAAATAAGTGAAGAATACAATGATGCTAGTGCAAATAACAAAACAGAAACACAGCAGAGTATTGGGAGGGAGTTCTGCTGAATAATGAAATCTGCATTTAATTTTCAATTTCTTTTCTTTTTTTTTTTTTTTTTTTTTTGGTTGTTCGAGACAAGGTTTCTCTGTGGTTTTGGAGCCTGTCCTGGAACTAGCTCTTGTAGACCAGGCTGGTCTCGAACTCACAGAGATCCGCCTGCCTCTGCCTCCCAAGTGCTGGGATTAAAGGCATGCGCCACCACCACCCGGCCCTAATTTTCAATTTCTTAAAATACCCCTGACCCTAAAGATAGGAGCAAGATTTAAAAAAAAACTGCATTGACATGATTCAAGGAAATGAACAGACCAGTTGAAGGTTGCAGGCTACATTCATAGTTAAACATCTGTTGCTAGAACAAGACAAGTAGCGCTCATATCTTAGGCCAAAACATTTTGTAGGCAAACCACTCCCTAAGTGGAATCCATTGTTATTCCCCTAAGGGAGCTGGAACTTAGTTGGATCCTTAGACTTTTGTTTGGGGCTTATAAACAGATTTACTTCTCTATTCCTAAAATACAAGGTCTGGATATTATCCACATCTGTTGACAATAACTTTGAGAGAGCAGAACTCTGATCTAAATCTAGGTGGGCCTTTTGTTTGAGGTAGAAACAGACAATAACCTTGAAGAAATAGAAGTTCCAACTCTCTAACCTTCGGTCAATGTGGAAATAGGCTCACATTTTTGGGCCTCCACACTCACCTTTTGTTTCTATTGGACACCACTGTGCTAGAGAGTGTATGGATGGAGAACTCAGAGAAATCAAGTTTGAGAAGGCAACCTATGGCTACAGGATACAAGTCTGGCCTCCTCTAGCTGGCAGTGGGAGGAGCCACTGCCTGTTTCTGATAGGGACAAGCTCCATCAACTATGAATGTCAAAGATCTTGCTCATCTTTCCTATGAAATCCTCCCCTGTCCAGAGCCCTTCTAACTGTCACCTGAATTTGACATGGTTCTGCTCCTAGGTCTACTTCCTTAGCCTCCAGTGCTTCTACTGGAGAGTCCCTGTCTGAGGAGGAGCTGGCTCAGATCCTGGAGCAGGTGGAAGAAAAGAAGAAGCTCATCTCCACCATGAGGAACAAACCCTGGCCCATGGCAAAGAAGCTGAGGGAGCTCAGGTGAGAAGCATAGGGACATCATTAACAATGGGACAAGGTAGGAGGTGTCATTGGCATAAGAATGTCTGATGCCCAGGAGTTGAGGTTGTTACTTTAATCCCAGTCTCGTGGTTTGCGCTTTGCCAGAAGACTGGTCTTAGCAAATGACCTGAAAGAGGGGGCAAGAGGGAGTCTGAGAGTGTAGCATGATAGTAAATAGCTGACCTACCATGAAGATCAGTTCTAGAACCTCGGCTCCCAGGATCAATCTTCAGCAGATGGGGGATTGGTTATAGAAGCAATTACTTCAAAGAAGGTTTAGTTCGACTCACAGAGGCATCGGTATATCATAGCAGAAAAGGCGGAGGAGAATTCATGATGACAGGAGCAGTCTTAAATCAAAGAGGAAACAGAGAAAGCCAGCTGGAACCAGGGACTGGATACAACACTCAAAGCAGAAAACAGAGAAAGCAAGCTGGTACCGGGGATTGGATAGAACACTCAAAGCCTGCCCCTCCAGACCTACTTCCACCAACAAGCCTTCATCTCTCTCTCTCTCTCTCTCTTTTTTTTTTTGTTTTTTGATTTTCGAGACAGGGTTTCTCCGTAGCTTTTTGGTTCCTGTCCTGGAACTAGCTCTGTAGACCAAGCTGGCCTCAAACTCCCAGAGATCCGCCTGCCTCTGCCTCCCGAGTGCTGGGATTAAAGGCGTGCGCCACCACCCTTCATCTCTTAAAGACTCGACAATTTCCCATACCAGCACCAGTAGCTTGGGAATAAGCACTTAAAATGTGAACTTGAAGGGGTCATTTCAGATTCAAAGCACAATATTCCCACAATAGTTAAAACTCACTGGGGTGGTAGGATGTCTCTGCTGGCAAAAAAAAAAAAAAAAAAAAAAAAAAAAAGTGCTTGCCACACGACCCTGTCACCCTGGACTAGATCCCAGAACCTATAGCAGACGGTGAGAACTGACTCCCGGAAGTTGTCCTTTGATCCCCACACATGCACAGTGGCACACATATGCCCATGTACACACAGACAGACACACACACACACACATTTAAAAAATAAAATCAAAGAGTTATTCTGCTTTTAGTCTGATTTCTATTCTCTAACCAATCTACTTTTCCATGGTCCTAGCCAGATGACCAAAATAACCACCACCCCATTTTTATTTAATTTAATCTATTTATTTATTTATTTATTTATTTATTATTTTTGGTTTTGTTGAGACAGGGCCTCTATGTAGCTCTGGCTGTCCTGTGACTCTCTATGTAGGCCTTGCTGGCCCCAAACTCAGAGAGAGCTGTCTGCCTCTGTCTCAAGTGCTGGGAGTAAAGGCGAGCACCACCACGCCCTATGAACTCCCTGTTTTAGAGCTGTTAATCTTCCTAACATAACATAACAAACTGTCACAGTACAGTTTATTCACAGATGTAACACCAAGGGGCAAAGTCTTGGAGAGCAATGACAAAATCATGCCTATCAGTAGCGAATGCTTGCCTGGCATTGGTGGCTTGGGGGAAATTTGGTGGATAAAATGTACTGTTTCGTAAAATCGATGTGCTAACTCAGGTATAAACATGTGAGACTTTCAGCCTCGCGGTTTAGATTTCTGATTTAGTTCATGTCTCTCCTCACCTCCTGCATGTTCTTTCCTGACCAGGGAAGCCCAGGCGTTCGTGGAGAAGTATGAAGGAGCCTTGGGGAAAGGGCAGGGCAAACACCTGTATGCCTACAGGATGCTGATGGCTAAGGTAAGGGGGCTCCGCAGACAACAGCATGGGAGAGCCTGCTCAGCGTGAGCACAGAGGGACCACCACAAACACCTGCCAGCTTGGCCATCAGTGCCAGGTTCCTCTTAGAACTCTGAATGTGGGGTCCGGTGGATCATCCTGAGTCCTCCAGGGATGGAAGCCGGCTGCCCCTTGCCACGCATTCCACCCTTATCCGTGGAACATCATTGTGTATGTGTTTCCTCTACAGCAAATACACCCCCAGAATGAATGGTGTTAAGAACACTGGTATTTATTTTGTCTTGCAGTACTCAAATCAAGGCATCTTGACTTGGTGAAAACACAGCCAAGCTGTGGGATCATCAGGTTATGAGAATGACCAGTGATGTCCCCATAAGGGCTTGGCAGTGCTGCTTTATTGAGCTGGGTCAGAACCTGCTTCAAGTGGCTGGTGTTTTGTGTGGGTCTTATTGAGGCACCCTTTCTTCATTGTAGTTAATTACCTCTGATTTTAAAGCTATGGTTTCTCATTCATTTAGTTCCTACACGGAACCTGTCTGGGGCTTTTGTTATGAAGAACCATTTAACACCATGACAGCTCTAGCTTTCTCCTTTTAGCTTTGTTTGTTTAAAAAAAAAATCGCTTACACTTTGTGAGTGAACTGGGGGCCATTGGGGATGGGAACATGAGCGATTAAGGGGGGTAGAAGGGGAGAGACTGAAAGAGACTACTGGAAAGGGGGAGCTATTTCAGGGTCAGGTAAAAACCTGGCACAAGTGAATCTCCTAGGAGTTTGCAAGGATGACCCCAGCTAAGACTCCTAGTGATAGCCGATACAGAGCCTGAACTGGCCATCTCCAGCGACCAGATTGGTCCTTAGCTCAAATGTCATCAGAGAGGCTTCATCCAACAACTGAAGGAAACAGTTGCAGACCCACAGCTGAACTTTAGGCGGAGTTTGGGGAATCCGGCAGAAGGGAGGGAGGAAGGATTGTAAGGTCAAGGATACCACAAGAAAACTCACAGAATCAGTTAACCTGGGCTGATAGGGGCTCACAGAGACTGAACCAACAACCAGGAACCTGCATGGGACTGACCTAGGTACACAGCATGTATGTTCCAGTTGTGTAGCTTGGAGTTCTTGTGGAACACCTAACAGTGGGAACAAGGGCTGTCTCTGACTCTTTAACTGACTTTTGGGACCCTACTCCTCACACTGGGTCACCATGCATAACCTTAATACTTGGGGAGGTGCTTAGTCTGACTGCAACTTGATATGCCATGCTTTGTTGATACTCATGGGAGGCCTGCCCTTTCCTAAACAGAAACAGAGGAAGACTGGATTGGGGGGTGAGGACAGAGGGCCGTGGAGGCAGAGGAGCAGGAAGGAGAGGAGCAGGGAAACTGTAGCTGGGATGACAAATAAATAAATATTTTACATAAGAAAAGCTCTTCCCTTGCTTATGATTTCACATTCATTCTTAAAATCACTTTGCCAGATTCCAAAATAGGTCATTAAATTTTTTATTGAAACTGTATTTTAATTGATACATAAAAGCACAAAAAGCATTATGTATCAGTTAAATAATTAAATATTAACAGTGTAGCATAAATGGGATAATATTCCAAGCATATATATATATACATATACATACATACTATATGTCATGTAAGCTAAATAAATTAATTAACCAGGTTAAATAAATCCATCTTCTCTAACATATATCATTTCTTTATGGTGAAAACTTTCTAGTCTTTTCTAGTAGCCTTTTATGATAGACAGAACGCTGGCATCTGTCAATCAGCACTGCAGACGTCTGACCCAGGACCCACCGATTAACTTCCCTCTTCGTTCCACCCTGCCCATCCCCCCTCAGGGACCATCACTCTTAACACTCATGAGTTCATGAGTTCAGTTCTATTTTTGGAGCCTGTCCTGGAACTAGCTCTTGTAGACCAGGCTGGTCTCGAACTCACAGAGATCCACCTGCCTCTGCCTCCCGAGTGCTGGGATTAAAGGCGTGTGCCACCACCGCCCAGCATGAGTTCAGTTCTTAAAGTTACATGTGTGAGTGCAAATTATCTTAGATCCTTGGTGTGATTTGATCTACGTATTCTTTGTATCCAGAATACTGTTTCTCAAGGTTTTGCATCTTTCAGTATGATTTGTCATATAGATTTTTCCATGTTTTAAGTTTATTTCTATATAGCTTATATCCTAGTTGCTTTTGTAAATGGTATAATTTTCCATTTCTATAACAGTTAGTTATTAAGGTATGTGGGAAAGTATAGATTTGCGTATCAATTTTATATCTAGTTCGTGTGTGTGTGTGTGTGTGTGTGTGACTGTAACATATTCCGAGATAGCTCAGAAAGAGGGCCGAATATTTAGGCTCACACTTACAGTTTCCTAACCTATGAGTAACCTTGCTACTTTGGGTCTATGGATCACATGGCAAAGCAGCCCTGCACACCACGTGTCCAGAATACAGAGAGAGAGAGAAGGCCAGATGTGGAGATGATGTCTGGAACCCCAGCACTCAGGAGACTGAAGCAGAAGGACCTTGAGTTCCAGGAAGCCTGGGATCCATAACAAGATCCTGTCTCAATCAGGGGGTGAGGAAGAGACAGAAGCTGAATAAAACAACGGGAGGGGGAGAAGAGGACTAGGGTCTCCCTGTCCAGTTTGGGTGAACACCCAATGACCTAGAGACCTCCCACTAGGCTCCACGACCTAAGATTTCCACCATCCCTCTGTAGCGCTTCTCTGGGAACAAACCTTGCACACATGCGCTTTTGAGGGAACATTCAAGCTCCAAACTGGAGCACTCCAAGGGAAGGAGGAATTCTTTTCTAACTCTCTTCTGCCCCACAAAGTCAGTGATTTCACCAGGAAAAGGATGAGCAGAGCTGGGCCAAGACCTCTCCATACAGTTCAGCAACTCTTCCAGTGAACCGGGGCTCTTGACTCCCTATGAATGTGAGTCGTGAGCTTTCTTTTTCCTTGATTCTTTGTTTTAATATCAAGAGAGTTGTATCAGAGGGCCAAGAAAATGTACGCAGAATTTTAAAATTCATATCAAAATGTCCGGATTTGAATTGTCTTCCACACTACAGACTTGCGCTGTGCTGTAGCTCTGGCTCTGCAAATGTTTCTGTCCCCACACCCCCACTGCCTCTGCCCTGCTTCTCCAAGCACCCTCCCCTACTGCTGCCAGGCTTCCTGCCCTTAACACCCAAGCCCCATTCCCTTCTCTCTGCCCCTTACTTCAACATTTCAACACACACACATACAAACACACACACACGCACATGCACACACATGCACACAAACACACATACACAAAACCACTACCCAGTTTCCTCAGCATCCCCCATGACTCAACTTTGCCCCGTGGTGTTTAAGGTCAACATGTTGGTGACTGAAGGTTTTATCTGTTTCGTTTCAGAAATGGATCAAGTTTAAAAGGGACTTTGACAATTTCAAGACTCAGTGTATTCCCTGGGAAATGAAGATCAAGGACATTGAAAGTCAGTATTTTAGCATCACTGTTTTTAATTGGTTTCCTCAGAGAAGTCTCCCAAGGCTTAGATTCTGAGTATACTTGGCCTTCTGGTTAGATTATTTCATAGATTCTGCTGCATCAGGGAAAAAGTGGGCATTGGATGAGTGTAGGAACCAGATTCAAATCCAGATTCCTCACTTTCTGATGTGAGAGCTCGAGTAGCTCAATTACCCACAGAGTTTCAGGTTATCTCGCTGGAACAAGAAAATTGAGCTCCGGGTGTTTATTTGACACTCTGGTGTGAAAACCACTTTTGCAGGCACGTTGACACATTTCTCTGTGCCATCTTTCTGCCCCAGGTCACTTTGGGTCTTCGGTGGCATCATACTTCATCTTTCTCCGATGGATGTATGGAGTTAACCTCGTCCTTTTTGGCTTAATATTTGGTCTAGTCATCATCCCAGAGGTAAGGACAGAATTTCCTGTGCCTTCAGATCGTGTTGAGGCTTTACTACGGCCAGCAACTTCGGTTACACTTTCCAAATGCTCTTGTTCTATTTAGCTATAATCTCTCATTCTTTTTAAATTTTTTCTTTTGAGATAAGGTATTGTAATAAAGCCCAGACTGTCCTCAAACTCACAATCCCTCTGCCTCATTCCTCCTGACACCTGAATTATAAGCATGCTCCACAATGCACAGCTCCGTCTGAATTCAGTATTTATGTCAGTTGCCTTGGTTGTTCAGTACAAAGCATGGAACTAACATGCTGATAACACGTTTCTGCCTTTCATCTGTACTTAAAAGGAGTAAAAAAATTAAGATCTCATTTAATTTTTTTTTTACCCTGAGAAAGAAAAAGAGAGAAACAGTCAAAACTAAACAAAAGGAAGAGAATTACAAGGAAAAATAAGGAAGCAGTTAGGAGATGAGCTCTCTGTTGAAGTGGAACAGGGCACAATTCTGGAGATTTACAAGGTCCTGTTGCTTGTTTGTAGCGTGTCAGGGGGCATGTGTATTATATGAGCACATGTGTGTACAAGCGTGTGTGTCTGTGCACATGTACAGGGGCCAGAGAAAAACATAAGATTTCCTGATCTATATCACTTTGCCATGGGTAAGACAGAGTCTGTCAACTGGACACAGTGGTGCACGCCTTTAATCCCGGTGCTTGGGAAGGCAGAGGCAGGAGGATCTCTATGAGTTCAAAGCCAGTCTGGTGTACAAAACAAGGCCCAGGTCAGTCAGGGCTACAGAGTGAGAACCTGACTAAACAAGCAAGCAGGGGAACAGAGACAGGTTCTCTCGCTGAACCTGGGGTTAGGTAGGTGGCCAGCAGACCTAGTGATTCTCCTGTCTGCTCTCCCTCTTCATACCTCCCACCCACCCCCACAGCACTGACATCATAGCACCTGCAGCTATACTCAACGTTTTGCATGGGTGCTGGGGACTCTAACATAGGTCCTCATGCTTGCACAGCGAGGACTCTTACCTACTGAGCCATCTCCCTAGCCCCAATTTTGTGGGGTTCTTAAAAGCTATATAATAGTTGGATACAAAGTAGTTAAGTTTTATTATGATGACTGGCTGTACCTATGTATTATGTATGCTGCTTTATGTGTAATATATTTCCCAATAACAGTATAAATTGAAATCTGATGAATAGAAACAGAAGACCTTGGGTGACACATGTCTGCAGTTCCAGTACTGGGAGGTAAAGGCAGGAGGGTCATTGCAAGTTCTAGGCCATCCAGGACTACAAATCCAGACCCAGAGAGGGCTGCTGGGGAGGGGGGGAGGGAGGAACAGATCTGAAATCAGAAACCTATAAATTAACAAGAAAAGTAATTTTATGGGGGCTGGAGAGATGGCTCAGTGGTTAAGAGCATTGCCTGCTCTTCCAAAGGTCCTGAGTTCAATTCCCGGCAACCACATGGTGGCTCACAACCATCTGTAATGATGTCTGGCGCCCTCTTCTGGCCTGCATACATACACACAGACAGAATATTGTATAATAAATAAATAAATATTTTTTTAAAAAAAAACAGTAATTTTATGTAGTGAAATATCAAAACCGATGCTGCAGAAACTAAGAGTAGCATCTTATGTCTTTACCTTTAGGAT
This sequence comes from Chionomys nivalis, assembly GCF_950005125.1. Lineage (NCBI taxonomy): Eukaryota > Metazoa > Chordata > Mammalia > Rodentia > Cricetidae > Chionomys > Chionomys nivalis. The sequence continues at coordinate 44,793,321 of NC_080094.1, read as the reverse complement.
CTGCCAACATTTTTTGGAATTTTTACTGTTGCCAATAGATCAAAAAATTGAATATTTTGTATTTTTTAATAAAAATACAATTTGTCTATAAGTAATATCATCACAGAGGCCCCTAAATCCCTGTATTCAACCAAAAAGTGCTCAACTTTAAATAAGACTCTACGGAGCTGGTTATAGTCACTGAATAGACAAACATTGCCAACAAATCTCTACACAGTTACTATCTGATTTATAATACACTCAAAAATGTTGACACAAGAACTATAAATCTGTAACATAACTAGTAAAAATTGGTAGACTGGGAGATTTCCAAGATGGGCACTGTAAAGTTTAATGGAGAAAATAAGACGATAAGCAGAAAGACAGTATGGAAGAAAAAAAAATGAATCTCCTCTTTTTCAAAAGCCAACCTGGCTTCTGGAAGGAGGGCTCAGCTGTTGAACATCTACTGCCCCTGCAGAGGACTGGAGTTGGGTCACCTCAAGGTGCCTCATAACCACCTGCTGCTCCAGCTCCAGAGAATGCGGCGACCTCTTCTGGCCTCCTCAGGTGCCCCCTATACTCACACAGACACACACAGACACACACACACACACACACACACACAAATAAAAAATAATTTTTTAAAAGTCAATCCATCCTAAAACAATCTGTAAGTTTCAGTCGGTTCTTATCTTTGTCATAAGGGTGTGAGGGAAGGTCATCCGACAGAAGAAATTGGGATTTGTTAAAGCGTTTGGGGTTAGCTTCGCGCTTTGTCCGCTTACTCTCTGCCATCTGTCCCCATGTGAGGTGCTGATGGGCATGCCCTACGGAAGCATTCCCAGAAAGACGGTGCCTCGAGCTGAGGAAGAAAAAGCCATGGACTTCTCCGTCCTCTGGGATTTTGAGGTACAAACCTTGATATCAATGCGCTTCCATTTTGTGACGATAGAGCCGGTGTCCGTCCCTCTCAGTCAAGTATCAGTCCCCTCAGAAATGGAGGGGCGATCGAAGCGATTTCCCCGAGGTACCCAGCCAGACTGCCCCCGGGGACCCTAGGGAAACATCTTAGCAGTAAGTAGATAGAGCGAATGTTGCATTTAGCTGTTGAAAAGCGATGCTTTCTTCAGAGAGGACTCTTGTAGCAAACCAACGGTTTCCCACCCCTCCTGTCTGTGCTGTGCCACGGCTGCCCTCAGGACGCCCTGCCTTGTGTCTGTGTCCTCGGTATCGTCATCCATTTTCTCTGCTGCCAAAGTGAACTTCATAAAAAACCGGAGCATGTCCCTGTCGTACTTTGGCTGCCCTTGTTTCCCATTCCCAGTGGCATTAAAGCCAATGTCCGTCATCGAGTTTACAAAAGAGGAGTGTGCGGCTGACAGTCTAAGTCCTCCCAAGTGAGCGCCCCATATTCTGAAGTCAGTGGTCTCTGAGCACACAGCAGGCTGCAGTGCCTCACTGTCCCGCTAGTGGGCGCCCCCTGGAATCTTCCTTCTTCCTGTATCCATCCTCACCCTCCGCGCCTCTGCTCTGCAACTTCAAAGGGTTCCCAAGGTCTAGCAACTGTGCTGCTTACAACAAGCTATGGGGCTGGCATCCTCCATTCTCAGAGTCACACTTGAGTCTCCTCAGAAATGAGGAACAAGTGGGAGTAATTTCCCAAGGTGCCCAGCAATGTGGCATCTGCACACACACACACACACACACACACACCACACACCACACACAAAATTAAAACAAAACGAAATGTTTAAAATGTTGAAAAATAACAGAAAACAAAAAATTTAGGTTGCACAGCTGTCTTAAGGTCATTTTGAAATGTTACAAAATTCCACAAACTTCTGTGTATTTCTGGCACATTAAGAACCCAGCCACAGTCGAGCAGCGGTGGGGGCACCAAAAAACAAAGCAAAACAAAACAAACCAAAAAGAGCCTGGCTGCAGATTTCTGGTAGCCCCCCAGAAGAAGGGAGGAAGGATTGTAGGCTCCAGAGTGGTTGTTGCCGGAACACAACTGAGCAGGTCTCATAGTGGCTCCCAGAGACTGAAGCAGCAGCCACGCCTGCACAGGTCTGCACTAGGTCGTCTGCACATGTGTTTTGAATGTTTACCTTTGGGGTTTTGTGGGACTCCTAACAGTGAGAGTGGGGGTGTCTCTGACTCTTTTGTCTGCTCTTGGGACCTTTTTCCTCCTACTGGGTTGCCTCTTCCAGCCTTGATATGAGGGTTTGTGCCTAGTTTTACCAAATCTTGTCAATCCTGCTTTTTGTTTTCTCAAGGGAAACAGAGGATCTAGGGGAGAGGGCAGGATGTATTGTATGAGAAAAGGATAAGTTTCTTTAATAAAAAAAGAACCAGGCAGTGGTGGCGCACACCTTTAATCCTAGCACTCGGGAGGCAGAGGCAGGCAAATCTCTGTGAGTTCAAGACCAGCCTGGTCTATAAAGTGAGTTCCAGAACAACCAGGACTATTACACAGAGAAACCCTGTCTTGAACGGCACCCTCTCTCACACCCCCCCCCCAAAAGAACTTGGCTATAGAATGCAATAGCTTGGAGTTTTGCATTCTTGAGCTTATGTCCTGGGCACACATGCTCACACAGAGACATGCGCTCTCCTCTCCTGCCTGAATCTCCATGCATTCTGCGCAGTGGAAGAATGAAGAAAGAACAGACAAGGACTGTGGATGGCCTCTGGAGACACTGTGAACTGAATATGTAGGATTCTTCCTCTCTGTAGACTTGCGTTAAAACTCCGAGACAGAAACCCCTGATAGAATGGAAGTGTGCGATCGCTCTCGCCTCTGAGATTACAAACCCAGAGACTTTGGATGTCTTTCCTACAGGGCTACATCAAATATTCTGCTCTCTTCTATGGCTACTACAACAATCAGAGGACCATCGGGTGGCTGAGGTACAGGCTGCCCATGGCATACTTTATGGTGGGGGTCAGCGTGTTTGGCTACAGCTTAATGATTGTCATTAGATCGTAAGTATGAGTGTCTTGTTTGTAGGGCTTTTTAAAAAAGATTTATTTATTATATGTACAGTATTCTGCCTGTATGTATGAATGCCTGCAGGCCAGAAAATGGCACCAGATCTCATTATAGATGGTTGTGAGCCACCATGTGGTTGCCAGGAATTGAACTCAGGACCTCTAGAAGAGCAATCAATGCTCTTAACCTCTGAGCCATCTCTTCAGCCCTTGTTTGTGGGTTGCGATCTTTCTTCATTCAAACAACGCTCCTCTGATTCCTTTACGTGTATTTACTTTCTTGGGAATACTTTGAGAGGCAGCAAACAGGCAGCTCTACAAGCTTAGCAGTTCCTGCTGATCCTGTTAAGAATAGTAACTGACAATGGCAGCTTAAGGGCCAGAGGCTTGTGTGAGTTCTCCATCATGGCAGAGGAGTTCTGGTGACAAGAGCCTGAGGCATCTGGTCACAGGTAGGAAGCAAAGCAATGATCGCTAGTCCCTTGCGCTTTAGCGTTCTCCTTTTTATATGGTCCAGAAGCCTAGTCTATGGAACAGTGTCCGACGGTTGGGTCCTCCCAACTGTTACCCTAATCTAGAAAACCCTTCACTATCGTGTCCACAGACTTGTCTCCTAGGCGATTCTAGATCTAATATAATCAGTGTTCATGATCCTACCAAGCAAATGCAGATTATGAAATATAAGTGATAAGCCAGATAACATGTGAAACTCTGGGTATGAGCTTTATAGAATGAAACTCCTTTAAACAAGGCAGAGAAGAGTCAGTTATGCTGAAAGTTTGAAGTGTAAAATGTGAGTGGAAAAAGCACACATGCAAAGACCCGAAGGCAGTGAACAATTCTAGAACTCCCATCTAGATGAACCATCCAACTACCCAAACTAGCAAAGGGCCACTGTAGTGAGAGGGAGCGTAGAGTCTTAGAAGATGGAAGTTTTCTGCCTGCTTCTTCTCTCCAGGGCTCCTTGGAAGGAAAAGTAAAGAAAAATGTGAATCCTGTCACTTATAAAGAAACAAATAATACACCTATACTAAAAAAATTTGTGTGGCTGTGGTTAGCCATGGCATCCTCTCTGGTCCCAGCTCTCTCTACCTCTGTGGTCAAGACTGGCCTTTATACATTGATGCTTTTTTTTTTTTTTTTTGCATGTATATAAGTGTCTTCCTCAATCACTTTCCATCTTATTTTTTGAGACAGGAGCTCTCACTGAACCTGAAATTTACCAGTTCAGCCAGGCTGTCTGGTCAGTGAGCTCTGGGGATCCACCTGTGTCCACCTCCCTGACCCTGGAGACTGGAGATGCAGACAGGTGTCATCATAACTGGCTCTTCCAAACTTGGGTCCTCTTGCCTGTACCAAGCACTTTAAACAACGGATCCATCTCCCCCGGCTTTATCTGTTCCTCTTAATTCGTATTCTTAGTCCAGTTCATGACTGTGGAATGTTTCTGTGATGAACCAGAATTACCTAGGCCCAGTGAGAGAGCAAGTCCAAACAATCAACAGCAAGACAGAGTTAGGGAGGAGCAGATAACCCCCATATTTTGTGATGGGATCCACGACTGGAATTCTGTGATTCCCACAGGGCTGAGCGCCAGGGAGTACAGAGGTCGGGGAGATGGAAACAGGTGGCCAACAAGGAAGGTCTGGGTGCTTTCATGCAAACTTGCTAAAGGAAATATTACCCAGATCCTCTAACCAGCATCCTCAAGAGTTACTGAGTTTTTAAAAACACTTATTATTTTATGTATGAGAACTTTTGACTACATGTCTATATGTGTACCACATGTGTACGTTGTGCCCAGGGAAGTCATTAGAGGGCATCAAATCCCCTGGACCTGTAGTTACAGACGGTTGTGAGCTGCCAGGTAGGTGCTGGGAATAGATAGAACCTGGATCCTCTGCAAGAGCAACAAGTGCTCCTAACAGTGAAGACATCCCAGCCCAAGTTACTGAGCTTTATATCAGGAAAATGCATACCTCTAACCAAAAAAAATTAGATGACTTAGAAAGGCGTGTTTCTGTTTGAGAATGGAGTTCCTAAGTTCTCTTACCATATACACAACTGAGTCAAACCTCCAGAAACCAAAAGCAAGGCAGAAAATACAGTGAGGTGTCTTAGATCTCGCAGACTCACTTTGCAGCACACACCATTGGTGCTTGCAGGGAACTGGGGATTTGGAAAGAGCAGTTCTCAACTGTAAACGGAATTGTCCTAGCTAATGTCCTCCCTGGCTTGTCCCCCCCGTCGCGGGTCGTCTTCTCCTTGTGCCCAAGACTGACTTAGGCCAGGGATCCCTATGGCTGATGTAGCAGAAAAGAGGCAGGTGTGACATCAGTGACATGTGTCCTCCAGGATGGCCAGCAACACCCAAGGCAGCACCAGTGAGGGGGAGAGCGACAACTTCACATTCAGCTTCAAGATGTTCACCAGCTGGGACTACCTCATCGGGAACTCAGAGACAGCCGACAACAAATACGTCTCCATCACCACCAGCTTCAAGGTAGTGACCCTGGGGCTTTCCCTCCTTCCTGAGGAAGTTCTGGGTCCCCCTGGCCACTGGGAAGCTTTCCTCAGCTGGGTGAGCAGAAATCAGCTGTGAGAGGAGCTGTATCAGTACACATCTTCTGAAAAGACACTCACGGCAGGGTCATGCTAAGACTCTTTCTTTCTTTCTTTCTTTCTTTCTTTTTCTTTCTTTCCTTCCTTCCTTCTTTCCTTCCTTCCTTCTTTCTTTCTTTCCTTCCTTCTTTCTTTTTTTCTTTTTGTTTTTCGAGACAGGCTCCAAAAACTACAGAGAAACCCTGTGATCCTCCTGACTCAGCTTTCTGAGTGCTAGAATTGGAAAATTATCCCACTATACCTGCCTTCGATTCCAAGCTCTTGATAGTTGAGTATTCCTCCTGTCTGCTTTGGCAGGCTGCCTTCCCCAGGCCTGCACTTGCTTGTACAACAGTTGTGCTTAGCTCCCTTTCATTTTCCCTTTCTCACTGCCAGCAAAGAATTTGAGTTTACTACCCACTAAATGAGTTTATTGGGCCTGAGTCCTGTTCACCCGGCAGGGTGTGGATGGGGAGCCGAATCAATTCTGTCCTCATCTCTCAGCAAGCAGGCTGTGGCCATCTGCAACCACAGGCGGGGAAGGCTGGAACAGTTATGACTCTTCCTCTAGACCAGACCAAGGGTCATGCCCTACCTATGAAGCTCTTAAAACGATCAGTAAGACAGCATTGTTTACTGAAAGCAGAGGCAATACACATACGTAACTGTGGGGGAGTCTCTGCCATCACCAAGCTAGCAGAGTAAAGTTTACATGAAGCAAGAAGGATGGCTCAGTGGCCAGCGTTGGATCAGACTTCGAGAGTCTGACCCCAGTAGTTTATTTTAAGCATATATAGCAGAGAATGATTTGAAGAAAATTTTCCTGGTGATAAATAACTCAATCCCATATACAAAGTACAGCTTAAAACAGGACTACATTGAAAGTCTTTGTAAGGCACATGTGAAAGCTTCCAAGATGGGTTCTGTAGACTGACTTTATGTGACATCTTAAGGGTCTAGAGAAGGGCTAGTGGGGTCTTGGTTGTACAGATAACTCAAAGGTCACCAGGCTATTAACCACCTCCATTCCCAGTGTCTGGTCAGAAAAGAGGTTATACATGTTCCCCTTGAAGAGACAACCCTTTGTATTTAACATTCCTGGCTTCCCTAATGCTTATCTGTGAACACAAGGACCTCTGTGCCTCCTACACATAACGGGATAGATGTGAGGATTCTGCAAGCTAACATAACTAACTGCCTGATGAGTTAGCTAAACCTCAGAGAAATCAGTAACTGGGGATTAGCAGAGAGGTCTCGTCCCAAGTACTCGGTCCAGGAAACCATGTCTTCTACCCTAGTCTACCCCTTACTGTACAGGTCTTCATAGTTACTAATGCAGGACACAAACAGCGAACAAAAATCAATTGTATTTTATACTAACAAAAAACAATTAAACTGATTTAAAAATTCTATTTATAATAAAACCCCACACATAAATGTCTACTAATAAAGTCTTCCTACCAAAAAAAAAAAAATGAGACACCAAACAATCAAACAAAACCAGCACTCAGCATTAAGAAACCCCAAGAACAGGGACTGGCAAAATACAGCTTGGAGACTAAATCCAGATACTTTTATAAATAAACCTTTATTGATACAAAACCATGCACAGTTGCTTACATATTATCTGTGGTTATTTTCATGCAGTAATGGCAGTGGTGAGTAGTGAAACAGAAACATGGACTTCAGGTAATAATGTCTACTATGTAAATTTTATAGGATATTTAACAGCTCCTGTATTTGAGAGCTCAAGATTAAAATTTTAATCTGAGGGGCTGGAGAGATGGTTCAGCAGATAAGAAGAGTGGCTGCTCTTGCAGAGGACCTGGGTTTCATTCACTTAACATACACGGTGGCTCACAACTGTCTATGACTCCAGTACCTAGGGATCTGAACCCTTTTCTGGCCTCCACAGGCGCCAGGCACACATGTGGTACACAGACATACATGCAGGCAAAATGAGCATTCACATAAAAATAACAGAATAACAAAAAACTTAAAAGAATTAATTTTTAAATTTGAATTTATTTGGTCTATTGATATAAAACAACCCTAAATAGCTCATTGATAACCCCGGTGGGCCTTTAGACATGCAACATGAGTGACAGTATTAACTGTTTTATTGATCCACTGTTAGATTAAGAAATAGTTCATATATTTTATTACCATTGGTTAATAAAGAAGCTGCTTAGGCCTATGGCAGGGCAGAATATAAGTAGGCAAGAAAACTAAACTGAATGCAGGGGGAAAGAAGGCAGAGCCAGGCAGGCTCCATGTAGCTGCCAAAGGAGAAAGACACCACAAGCCTTGTGGTAAAATATAAAATAATAGAAATGGGTTAATTTAAGATATACGAGCCAGCTAGGAATATGCCTAAGCCATTGGTCAAACAGTGTTGTAATTAAAAAAAAAAAAATTTATGAGGGCCGGGAGTGGTGGCTCACACCTTTAATCCCAGCACTGAAGGCAGAGCCAGGTGGATCTGAGTTTGAAGCCAGTCCAGTCTACAAAGAGTTCCACAACAGCCAGAGATACAAAGATAAACACTGTCTTAAAGAAAGGAAAAAAGAATGAAAGAAAATTCATGAAAAATATCTAGTGCCATGTCCAGCACACAGAAAATCTCATCTTTCATTATTACAAAATAACCAAACCCAAGATAACAATAACAGTAAAATTATACTTTTATAGAAAATATCTATAACTCTCTACAGGGTATTACATCACCTCTTCTGTATCATTTACTGAAATGCAGAAAAGTATTCTCAGGGATTCCCAACCATAGTAACTGGGTTCCTGGCCTGACGCTATTCATATCTCATTTTCACATGCTAAGGAATCGATAGTGGATGAACAAGAAAACAACAAAGAGGAAAATATCCACCTGACAAGATTTCTCCGTGTCCTGGCCAACTTTCTCGTTCTCTGCTGTCTGTGTGGAAGTGGGTACCTCATTTACTTTGTGGTGAAGCGGTCGCAGGAATTCTCCAAAATGAAGAACGCCAGCTGGTACGAAAGGAACGAGGTGAGATGGGCCATTCCAGTAAAGCCGGGATTGAGGGCAAGTGTTGGGATCTCTCCGCTGTCAGCATAAGTCTGACGACTCAGCAGAGTCCCAGAAAGTCTGAGTCCCAGGCCTTGCTTTAAAAGGCAAAATTAAGCCAGGTGCGGCAGCACATTCCTTTAATCCCAGCACTCAGGAGGCAGAGACACGAGGATCTCTGAAAGTCCGAGGACAACCTAGTCTACATATTGAGTTCCAGGACTACCAGGCTACATGGTAAGACCCTGTCTCAAAACAAGTAACTATTACAGGGTAGAGAGCTGACTCGGTGATTGACAGCAGTCTTGAAGAAGACCCACGTTTATGTCTCAGCACCACATGGAGACTCACAGGCATCTGTACCTCCAGTTCCAGGGGATCCAGCACCTTCTTCTGGCCTCTACAGGCACAAGGCATCATGGATACACATACATACATGCAGGCAAAACACTCAAATGTATAAAAAATAAATAAATAAAGTAATTACATTTTTAAAAAAAGATTTTTATTTATTATGTATATAGGTTTCTGCCTTCATGTATCCTGCAGTACAGAAGAGGACACCAGATCTTATTACAGATGGTTGTGAACCACCATGTGGTTGCTGGGAATTGAACTCAGGACTTCTGGAAGAGCAGCCAGTGCTCTATTCTATTCCTCTGAGCCATCTCTCCAGCCACCAAGTAATTACTTTTTTTTTTTGGTTTTTTTTTTTTGTTTTTTTTTTTGGTTTTTTTCGAGACAGGGTTTCTCTGTAGCTTTGAAGCCTGTCCTGGAACTAGCTCTTGTAGACCAGGCTGGCCTCGAACTCAGAGATCCGCCTGCCTCTGCCTCCCGAGTGCTGGGATTAAAGGCATGCGCCACCACCGCCCGGCTAAGTAATTACTTTTTAAAGGCTGATGATGCTCTAATTTTATTTTCCTTGTTCCTGTTGCTGGAAGACTGCTTTGTTTCTCGTTCAGTAACCTAACTCAAATATACCATGGAGTTTGTTTTTCTGGGCGAGAGTCTCAGCTAGATAGTGTATACATTCTGATTTTTTTATTTTAGGCAATTATATTTTTGTTTTATATTTAGAGTTATTGAATTATGATTTTAAAAATTTGTCTTATATCCTTTTTTGAGTCTGGCTATCTAAAACTCATTTTTCTAAAACTTTTAACCTCTTTATTCATTTATCATTTACTTCAAAGTTCCCATCCTCTCGATGTTTCCAGGTGGAGATCGTGATGTCTCTGCTGGGGATGTTCTGTCCCCCTCTCTTTGAAACCATCGCCGCCCTGGAGAATTACCACCCGCGCACCGGGCTGAAGTGGCAGCTTGGCCGCATCTTTGCTCTTTTCCTGGGAAACCTCTACACGTTTCTACTGGCCCTTATGGATGACGTCCACCTTAAGGTGAAGCCCACCGTGCCACAGTGCCTGCTGTCCCCGTATCCCCTTTTATAATAGAATAACTTCACCGAGCATCATTTCTATTAATTAAATAAATGTTGGCTGTTTAGGAAGAAATAGTAAAAGGAGATATCTCTAGAACCCATAATGCAAAGGCCTCAGCTGCAAACAATTGCTCCAGTTCTTTCCTGCTTTTTTCCTAGGTTGTCTGTTTCCTCATCATGTCTGTATCATTCAGAACTCTTAATATTTTATATGCAGGTTTTCCCATGTTGCTTCACGGCTGTCATAGCTAGTCCATACCCAAGTAATTGTCCACTGATGCGGTATGTCATGTTTGACCAAACTGCTCGTCAGTGCTTGTCAGGCATGTTTAGTCCTTGGGTACAGCAGGGAATGAGACACAGTCCTGTCCCAAATAGCTTCATGCTCAGGGTCGGGAGGCAGACTCATTCAATACAGTATGCCGGGAAATATGTTTCAGTGGGAACAAGTCCAAGGAAGTGTGTCAGAGCACAGGAGGACCTCAAATCCTCAGCTTGGGGAGTCTCAGCAGATACTGGAGGAAGCATAGGAACAGTTGCTGCCAACAGGAAACCGTAGGATGACTAGAGGAGAGAGAGAAAGGAAAGGAACGGAGACAGTGGAGGGACCGATGAGTCTCCTCGCTCATCTACCTCATTACTCTTCTGCAGGAACTTTTCCCTGAGATAATAGGAACTTTTTAGGAGGTTCTAACAATGCGAGTGCCTGGCACTGGTCCACAGTCCTTCTACCCTCTCTGGCTTCCCTCCTTCCCTGAGAAAGTGTTCCCACCCTTCTGGGTCTCACATTTTACTCTGGGGTACAGTTACCACTTGCCTTTCTCCGAGACTAGTTGACTATTTCCAGGTGTCACGGCCTTGAAGAAGTCCTCTGTGCTCCCTGTTCTCTGATGTGGGTGCTCCGCGGTCCCCAAAGAAAATGTTCACAACTCAAACCACTTTGTTTCCCAGTTGGTCATCTCTATTACACACTAGACCATGAACTATCTGAGAGAAAACTCTCTTGGCCACTCACATGTCACTACTCACTTGTATGTACAGACTAGACCCTGAATAAACTCTTTTCAAGACAAATGAGTAGACAGATGGGTGAGAGGATTGGTGGATGCTAACAGGGAGAAATGGATGGATGGATGGGTGGAAGGACTGATGGACACTAGTTAGGGAGAAAACTTTGTGGAAAAGATCCAGGGGTTTCACCTTCTCTTGGTGGACTGAAAGTCTGAGAAGTTCATTTCTTAAAAGATAGTCCAGTGTGAAGGGAGAAACCAAATGGCAGGCTTGGAGCTAGTTTTACTTGTTCCCATGGAAACAGCTGAACTACACATGGCTCCTTCCAACTTCCTGTCACCATGTTCTCTTCCAGCTTTCTAATGAGGAGAAAATCAAGAACATCACTCATTGGACCCTGTTTAACTATTACAACTCCTCAGGTGGGAATGAGAGTGTGCCCCGGCCACCACCACACCCTGCAGATGTGCCCAGGGGTTCCTGCTGGGAGACAGCCGTGGGCATTGTGAGTAGCTACGCTCTATGAAAAGGTGACCCTTGTTCTCAGTTCTTTGGTGTGACTTCTTTGATCTTTCCATTTTGAAAACAGCTCTGAACACTCAAATGTCCATTAAGTAGGCATTGTTTTTAATGTTTATTTTTTATTTACTTCTTTTACATCCCACTCACAGTTTTCCCTCCCTCCTTTCCTCCCAGTCCCTTCCCTCTCCCACTCCCCTCTACTCATAGATTGTTGCCTAGCCCAATTGTCATCAGAGGGGCTTCATCCGGCAACTGATAGAAACAGATGCAGAGCCATAGCCGAACATTAGGTGGAGCAAGGAACCCTGCAGAAGAGAAGAGGAAAGGACTGTAGGCACCAGAGGGGTCAGTCAAGCAGGCATTTCTCAATCATCTTGGAAGGTCCAAGATGAATAGAGCAGACCCTGTACATCCTGGAACTTCATATATATCTGCTGTCTTTAAAGTTGGGATTACATTGTTGTGTGACCAGACTTTTCCTGGGGAGATGCAGCACACACATCCACTCACCCCAGATACGGAGCTCAGGACAGACCAAAGTGCAGACACCTCCAAATCCAACCAATGAGTTTTATGTTACTTGCAGGAAATGCTAGAGAAGTTACTTACAGCAACAGAAGTAAAGGCAGCTGCAGCACTGAAGCCCACCCCAGCGTGGGTGAGAGCTCACTAAAGCTGGGGACCTGAGCACACTGCACAGCCTGCAGGCAGTTCTCCAGACACTTCAGCGGATCTAAACCCCCTCTGCACAGCAGCTGAGCTTGGGGTCCTTTTTTGCAGCTTAGCTTATCTGAATGCTTTCTTTGCAGCTCCACTCCCTTGAGAGTGACTCCCAGCAGACTTTATTATTTATTTATTAGTTACTTCTGGGAGAGAGGAGCCTAGTCCATCTGGTCAGTTTCAGGGTCTTCCTGAAGTCATTTGGAGTTGTTTATCTTCCTGTTTAAGGAACTTCCCTGCCGGATGGAATATTTCAATCTTGGAAGAAAACTGCTAGATAACAGAGATCTGGCAGATCCAGTTAAAAACAAATCATTCATATATATATATATATATATATATATATATATATGAATCATTCATATATATATCCTGTGTAAGTAGAAAAAGCTCTGTTCTTTTGATTCTGCTATGTGATGCTGTGGTTTCTCTTCTCTATATTCCAAGAAAAAAAATTGATTAGTAAGAAGCTGTCGCAAGTAATTGATGGTCACATTAGTCCTAGTGGGGTCAATCAGGATACCAGAGCAGATGGGGAAAGCAAAGGGTGAGCCCTCAGTTCTAGAAGATCTGAGGTACAGAGCACTGGTCATTACTAATAACCCAGGCAATTTGCATACATGACAGATAGGCACCCCAATAACTCAGCAAGCATCATATTCCTGACTCCTAAAGGCGCAGATATTATTCCGAAGTTATTGAAATAATGGGTGATTTATAGAGTTGAGGCTTCTCCCAAGGCTGGGGTCCTTTCTCTGTTCCGCCGCTCTGCCAGGAAGAAGCAGGCCACACGGACAGATGCAGGCGAGTAGGGGAGATGTGGACAAGCTCTCGTCTAAGCACCCCTTCTTTTTCCTTGTTCCTCCCGCAGGAGTTTATGAGGCTGACTGTGTCTGACATGCTGGTGACATACCTCACCATCTTGGTGGGGGATTTCCTTCGTGCGTGTTTTGTCCGCTTCATGAATCACTGCTGGTGCTGGGACCTGGAGGCTGGCTTTGTAAGCTGTTTTCTCGTATATTCCGCAGTAAGCTCGGTCGCCACACTCTCTGGCGTTCGTATTCAGGTGCACTCTCGTCCCTTCCGTGTCTGTGTTCCGTGAAGCAGTGTGGCTCGTCACGTTTACTGAGAGTCCTCTGCATTCACAGAAGCAGCACAACCTTCTCCCAGCGTGACCTTCATCTAGAAAACGGAGGCATAAGGGCCAAGGAAGTGGCTCAGTGGTTGAGAGCACTGGCTGCTCTTCCAGAGGACCTGGGTTCCACTCATAGCACCCGCTTGGCAGTTCACAACTCTCTGTAATTCCAGTTCCAGGAGATCAGACACCCTCTTCTGGCCTCCATGGACATCAGGCGCTTGTGTGGTACACAGATATACATGCAGGCAAAACACAATACATGTAAAATACCAAAATAAAAAGAGTTTTTTAAATTTTTTTAAGTGGAAGCATTCAGTTTGGGGAAAGGGGGAACCACATTCTTCAGTCCTGAACAGGTGACTGGTATAAATGCGTATAAATGACCTCCCATGAGGAAGGCTGGAACCTTAGGACGGATAAACATTTTAGAAACCCCAAAATAACCAAGAACCTGATGTCCCTTTCCCTATCTTCTGATTATGCTTTGAGAAGCTTCTTCGACTCTTAACACCTCCCCATGAGATACCTTCTTCCTCCATCTGCCTGGTAAAATGCTTGTCCCAAGCATACGCCATTTCCTCACCACGTGACTTTCTATGAATTGTCAGGACCCCAGGCTCATTCACTGGCCCAGTGTGTGTCTCTCCCACAACACCTCATTCTTCTGTTCATCAGTTGGGTTTGGAAAGGAAGTCTCCTTACCCAAGTTTCTGCCAAAAGACAACCTGTGTAGCCCTTAACCCGACCTGCGGTAGAGCCTGACACTAAGGGCCACGGGTTTCTGGCATACGTTTTAAATAAGCCTATTCAATCCCTCAAAAAAAAAAAAAAAATGATGATGACATCTTCGGTTAGGAGGGCACAGTGTTGCTCTCTTCAGAGTAACTTCTAAATTCTCTAAGATTGTGAAGTTATAATAAAATCTGCTGAAAATAAGTATATGGAACATAAAGGAAAACTGCTTAGAGAGAAAAAAGGGATGAGACTGACCACTCTCTTGAAGTCTATTAGGAAGCCAGGCTTGGCAGATGGAGATCTAGCTCGGTGGGTAAGAGTGCCTGCTGCACAAGCACAAGGACCTGGGTTCAGATTCCAGCAGCCATGTAGAAACCACACAGGGGCCATGTACACACCTGTAATCCCAACGCTGGGTTGTTGGAGCTTGCTAGCTACCAGCCTAGGTTAAGGCTTGGCAAAAGCCACTGTCTCAAAGGAATGAAGCAGAAAGTGATAAATATGCACACACACAGGTGAAAATATGCACACACGCATACACATGCAAACATCACACTCACATACACACACATACGAAGAAAGCAAGAGGATCAGGAGCATGGAGCCAGCCTGGGTTATATAGTGAGACTCTATTCCAGAAAGGAACATGATGGCGCTGTAATAACTAAATGGGAACTGATATAAACAGGCTTGCCCGCAGAGCAGAGGACAAAGCCCTGAGGCTGGTATAAGCCAGGGGAAAACTGCTTAATGAAGAAGCTGTTTCAAATCAGTAAGGAAGAGAAGCATAATATAAAAATGAGCTGTAGGGGCTGGAGAGATGGCTCACTGGCTAAGAGTACAGGCCGTTCTTCCAGAGGACCCAGGTTCAGTTCCCAGAACCCACATGGCAGATCACAACTATCTGAACCTCCAGTCCTAGGGGATCCAGCACCCACTTCTGGCCTCTGAGGGAACCAGGCACACATGTGGTGCACAGACAAACACACAGGCAATATAAAATAAAATTTAAAATGCTTTACCTTGTCTACAGAGTGAGTTCCAGGACAGCGAAAAACCAAAAGAAAATAACTGGTTTTAAAACTGAGCTGTGGGGCTGGAGAGATGGCTCAGCAGTTAAAGGCTACACTCACAACCAAAATATAAAACTGAGCTGTGGGTGGGGAGATGGCTCAGCAGTTAAAGGCTACGCTCACAACCAAAATATAAAACTGAGCTGTGGGTGGGGAGAGGACCGAATCCCTCACTCCCTTCACCTACATAAATTAACTGTATGTGAATCAAAGTTTTTAGGGGAGTAGGTTTAGGGTTTTGTCTGTTTCACTTTTTTTTTTTTTTAACGTTCTTCAAGACAGGGTTTCTCCCTAGCTTTGGAGCCTGTCCTGGAACTAGCTATTGAAGACCAGGCTGGCCTCGAACTCACAGACATCTGCCTGCTTCTGCCTCCCGAGTGCTGGGATTAAAGGTGAGCACCACCACTGCCTGACTGTCTGTTTCACTTTGAGATGAGTCTTTCTATATGTCTCTGGCTGGTCTGGTACTCATGATGTAGCCCAAGATATCCCAAACTTACAGCAATTCTCCTGCCTCAGCCTCCATAGTACTGGGATTACAGGCAGGTGCTACAAGAGCTAGCTTGAATACAGAAACATACATCAAATTTTTCTTTTAAAAGGCACATATACATTCATAATCCTGGGAGTGAGATTTTTTTTAAAACAGGACACAAAAACAAGAAGATAAGGTTTTTCTTTCTAATATCTTTCTAATATGGGGTTTGTTTTTTAATATTATTGATTGAATATATGTATTATATATATATATATATATATATATATATATATATATATCCCACATGCTTGCAATTCCCCCAGAAGCCAGAGGGTGTTAGATGCCCCCGGAACTGAGTTACAGGCTCCTGTGAGCCCCTAAAGCAGATGCTGGGAACTGCACACGGTCCTCTGCTCTTCTAGTTGTGCCATCTCTCCAGGCCTGTTTTTGTAATATCAGTTTTAAATGTTAAGTTCTTAAAATCCACCCCTCACGCCTCTAAATCAAGCGTCTTTGCTGCTTTGCTCGCGCTTCGTTGCCCACCCTCCCCTCCTGTCCTCTCGCTGTTTCCTCACTTCAGGACAAACTGGCAGCAGACCTGAGTACACCATGAAGACTCAGCTCTCGCGAGCTCTGTGTCCTTCCAGAATCCTGTCGAGAACCAAAGCTATGAAAGAGTCAGCTTCAAACCTGAACTCCCGTCAGACTGTGGGAGATGAGAGGAAGGGCAGGGAACGAGTCTGCTGTGCTTGTTTGAAAGCCAGCTTCTCATTTCGAGTCTCAATTCATTCTTCACATCTCGTTCATTTCATTTGCTTTCTCCCTTGATTATAATTTTAAGGTAAATTTCTGATTAAAACATTGATTAAATGTTTTCTTAAGAACTAAAGTCCTCTCCAAAACAAAGAATCAGCCGGGCGATGGTGGTGCACGCCTTTAATCCCAGCATTTGGGAGGCAGAGGCAGGCAGATCTCTGTGAGTTTGAGGCCAGCCTGGGCTGCCAAGTTAGTTCTAGGACAAGGTTCCAAAGCTACACAGAGAAACCAGTTTTTTTTTAAGAGTTTTACTTATTTATTAAGTGTACAGTGCTCTGCCTACATGTATACCTGCAGGCCAGAAGAGGGCACAGATGGTTGTGAGCCACTATGTGGTTGCTGGGAATTGAACTCAGGACCTCTGGGAGAGCAGCCAGTGCTCTTAATCACGGAGCCATCTCTCCAGCCCCAAAGAAACCCTATCTTGAAAGAAATTAAAAACCAAAAAAACCCAAAGGGTCAGGCTACCACCTGAAGAGGTAGGTACAATTACAATTTGCCATTGTTGTTGAAAAGCTTCAGTTTTAATAACTTCATAAATTTGGGGACTGAGGAGATGCTTAGCAGTTAAGCGCACTGTTGCTCTTGTGCAGGACCTGGGTACAGTTTCCAGCACTCACACAGCAGCTAACATGTCTGTAACATTAGTTCTAGGAGATCTGAGGCCCTCTGCTGACTTCCAGAGGCACTACATATATGTGGAGCACAGACATGGGTGCAAACAAAACACCCATACACAAAAGATAAAAATTAATTAATTAAAAACTTCAAAGCTTTTCTTTGAAAGCTGAAGACAAGGATGGGGAGATAGTCCAGTTGGTAGAATCCTTGCCTAGCATGCCAGCAGCCCTGGGTTCAATCCCCAGCGCCACATAAATTAAGTATGATAGCTCACATTTGTAATCCCAGTACTTGGGAGGTATAGGCAAGAGAATCAGAAGTTCTAGCTATGTAACAAGTAAGAGCACAGGCTGGACTACGTGAACCCTATCTCAAAATAAACTCATACACACACAGAGAGAGACACACACATACACATACATAATACATAATACATGTCAAAAGAAACAGTCTTTTAAATCTATTAAAGAAACAATCCTACTACTGGGTATGATGTTTTAATCTCAGAGTTTGAGAAGTTAAGGCATAAGGATCATCATAAATTTGAGGTCAGCCTGAGCTATACAGTGAGACTATCAAAAATCAACAAAACAACAAAAAACAGAATCCTGAACCCAAGGCAGACATTTTGGGGTGAGCTGTCTTGACTTAGACAGGATCTAACTGGAATCACCTAACATTTGGTCGCCCATTCCTCCCTCACTCACTCTTCCCCTTCCTCTGCCTCCAGCCCTCATATGCCGAGTTTGATATTAGTGGAAACGTGCTGGGTTTGATCTTCAACCAAGGAATGATCTGGTGAGTTGTCTCTTTCCTCTGAGGAGCATATAATCTGGGAAGTCAAAAAAAACTAGAACCTCCAACTTTGTCTCTCAATGAGCTTGGGCGAGGGGGGGAGGGGTTCAGCAAATCACCTCAGCTCTCTCAGCTCGGTTTCTGATAAGAACTAGAGAGTAGAGCAGCGTGAGAAGCAGAACAGGGTAAGTTAATGAGTGAGCTAGAGAGAGCAGACATGGGGAGAGAGGAGGGGAGGAGAGGAAAGAGAGAAAGATAGAACAAAGCAAAGAGGTGAGGAAGGAGGAGAAGAAAGGGGAAAGGAAGAAATGAGAAAGATAGGGCAGAGAGAAGAGGGAAGTAGGGAACAAAGGAAGAGAGAGAGGGAGGGAGAGAGGGAGGAAAAGAAGGAAAGGAAAGGAAAGGAAAGGAAAGGAAAGGAAAGGAAAGGAAAGGAAAGGAAAGGAAAGGAAAGGAGGGAAGGAGGGAAGGAAGGAAGGAAGGAAGGAAGGAAGGAAGGAAGGAAGGAAGGAAGGAAGGAAGGAAGGAAGGAAGGAAGGAGCGAGCTTCCTCCTCTGGAGGCTCCATGGTAGGTAGCAGCCTAAGACTTTGAAAATGCAAAGGACTGTCTCCAAGCCCCTGTCTGCCAGCTGGCTGCTCACGGAGGCCAGAGACTGTGATCTGCTGAAACCTACTAGGCAAGCAGTGGTAAAATCCTGGTCAATAGTGCTCGGAGATATCTCCCTCTCTCTAGGGAACTGAATGGCTGCGGCCTGATGACAAATATCCTAGGTAAACCAGAAGCCTCTGCTCTGGGAGTCTTCAGGAAGGTGCCTTGACTGCATGTCCCTAATCCACCCACCACATTACCTTCTGTTAGCCTCCCCTCGCCTGCCCTACCACCAGGTCGACCGGATATCCTGTCTGTGACCTTTCAGGATGGGCTCCTTCTATGCTCCAGGACTGGTCGGCATCAATGTCCTGCGCCTGTTGACCTCCATGTACTTCCAGTGCTGGGCGGTGATGAGCAGCAACGTGCCCCACGAGCGTGTGTTTAAGGCCTCGCGATCCAACAACTTCTACATGGGCCTATTGCTGCTGGTGCTCTTCCTCAGCCTGCTACCCGTGGCCTACACCGTCATGTCCCTCCCACCCTCGTTTGACTGTGGCCCCTTCAGGTAAACTCTTTATTGCTGGAGAGAGTTTTCCTCCTGAGGCAGTCTGCCCACGGGTCCTGGCTCGGGATTCCAGCTCCAATTTCATACCAGCCTGTAAGTGGCTATGGAACTTTGGGCAAGCCATCGGAACTGTCCGGCAAGTTTTCTGTAAAGGTGGAGATGCCCTGCTGGTAGCAAGCGGCTACTTGCGGCTACTTGGTGCTTGAAATGAAGAACTGAGAAACATAGTTTCTTATTTTTTTATTACTTTTATTTTCTTATACATTTTTTATTTATATTTATTGAGCTCTCCTTTTTTCTCTGCTCCTTTCCCTGCCTCTCCTCTCCCCTCTTCAGTCCTCCCCCAAGGTCCCCATGCTCCCAATTTACTCAGGAGATCTTGTTATTTTTCTACTTTTTACTTCCATGTAGATTAGATCTATGTAAGTCTCTCTTAGTGTCCACATTGTTGTCTAAGTTCTCTGGGATTGTGGTTTGTAGGCTGGCTTTCTTTGCTTTATGTTTAAAAACCACCTATGAGTGAGCACATGTGATAATTGTCTTTCTGTGTCTGGGTTACCTCACTCAAAATAATGTTTTCTAGCTCCATCCATTTTCCTGCAAAATTCAAGATGTCGTTATTATTTTTCTGCTGTGTAGTACTCCATTGTGTAAATGTACCACATTTTCCTTATCCATTCTTCGATCAAGGGGAATTTAGGTTGTTTCCAGGTTCTGGCTATAACAAGCAAAGCTGCTATGAACATAGTTGAGCACACATCCTTGTGGCACGATTGAGCCTCCTTTGGATATATACCCAAAAGTGGTATTACTGGATCTTGAGGAAGGTTGTTCCCTAATTTTCTGAGAAATTGCCACACTGACATCCAAAGGGTTTGTACCAGCTTGCATTCCCACCAGCAATGCAGAAATGTTCCCTTTTCCCCCCAACCTCTCCAGCATAAGCTGTCATCAGTGTTTTTGATCATGGTCATTCTTACAAGTGTAAGATAGAATCTCAGAGTTGTTTTCATTTGCACGTTTCTCATTTTTTTCAATGCAATTGATTTTGATTTTAATAACCACAAGTGGGTGACTTCTATATTAGATGTTACAAGCATAACCTTTTCACAGTAGATAGTCTGCCACCTGTGGTTATCGTAGCCCAGGATGGGTGGCCAGGGAGCTGAGACTTCAGACATCTGCTGCAGGTCTAGATTAATATGTGGCAGCCAGGATTCCGAGGCATGCTGCTCACCTCTATAGAGTAGCAACATGGTGCATTCACGGCTGTCTCTGTTTCTTCACTCATGAATTCACTCATCTTTGAGAGACGAGAAAAAACAATCCTAGCACACATGGAGTCTGAGAAAGAACAGCAGTGTCTGTTGCGGGGGAGAAGAGCTGCCCACAAATCCCCAAGCAATTTGTGTTTGAAGCTCAGGTCTTTGTGTTTTTCTTTTTCTTTTCTTTTTAAGCTTGTAAGGGAGACGGAATGAGTTTGATTCAGTCTTCCTTCTGTAGCACGACTAATAAAATCCCTGAGACAGATATTGGAGTTCATGCTGAAAGATCTAGAGAAGCAAAGCAGCCCTTACTTCTATGAAATCTTCAGACTGTCTCATCCTGCCTTGTATTCCTCTCTAGTGCTGGGATTAAAGGTGTGTACCTCTACTAACTGGCCTCTATGGCTAACTAGTGTAGCTGCTGGGATTAAAGGTGTGTGTCCAACTGGCCTATATACTGACTAGTGTGGCTAACTTTGCACTCTGATCTTCAGGCAAACTTTGTTAGATCATAAACAAAATATTACTATATCCTCCTCTCTCTGAATTTGTTGCCATTGCAACAGCAGCCTTTGCGATTGGCTAGAAGAAGGGAGACAAAAGAGGAAGAAAGGTACCAAGGACCCCCGATAATCCCCAAATGACCATGCACTTGCCAGTGCAGACATAGGTAGTGATGTGGCGGTAACCAAGGTATTCTGAAAGCTTAGACTGGGAGGGTCACTGAACGGAGTACTTATTTATGCTTATAGCGCCACCTTCAGGCAGGAGGCTCTGGTTATGCTAAGCCCTGGTTAACTGAGTCTGTCTGCAAGGTGCCTGATCATGTATATTTTAAACTTTCCAAGTTACTACGGTTTGAGTATGATTCGTTGCCTCTGAAATTAATGTTGGAATCCGGTTGCCAGTATGTCAGTTTGAGGAAGCCTAGACTTTAGAAGGTGGTTAATCAAATGCTAGCAGTGCCATTCTCTCAGGAAACATCGTGGTCGTGAGCGCGTTCCCACTCACGGAACTGGATGAGTTGATTAAGAGGAATTTGTTGTAAAGTCTCTTCTTCACGCATCTGCTCACACCTTAATTTCTACCATGAATGACAGCAGCCACAGGGGTTAAGGAGCAAGTGGGAGACTCCATCAAAGGAGAATAGAAGGCAGGCGATGGTGAAAGCAGAGAAAGTTTTGGGAAATCCGAGATGCTGGCTTTACATATGAAAGAAGGGGACTTGAGCTAAGGGACACAAGGCACACCCTCCTCTGTGGCCTCCCTCAGGGGTGTGGTCCTGACAATAGCTTAGGGTTAACCCAGTGAAACCATTTCAAACTTCTGGCCTCCAGGGCTATAACCCCGTCCATGCATATTATGCTAATCCATGTGTACTAATCCATGTGTACTAATCCATGTGTACTAATCCATGTGTACTAATTGTCATAGCAGCTACCACACTCACACTTCAAAGACAAAATAATGAACACTCAACTTTGACTTAAGAGCATACCATTTGAAGTTCTCTCTCTCTTTTTTTTTGTACTATTTTTACATAATAAGTATGTACGGATAATAAAAAAATAAATGTCATGACATGGTGATATGCATGGCACCTGAAATGTCATAACTGAAATGTTTCAGATTGATTTTTTTTGAGACAGAGCCTCTTTGCATAGCTCAGGCTAGGTTTGTACAATCCTCCTGCCTCAGCTCCCTAGATGCTGGGACTACTGGCACGCAACACAACAGTGCCAATCAATGAAAAATCCACACATAGACTCTGATGCAACTGCTTGGCTCTGCTGTTATAGGATAATATATACCAATATATCATATGTGATATAATGCCATTCTAGCTTAGCCATATACACTCTACCAATAAATGAGCACGGTTGTGTTCCAGCAGAAGTTTATAGACGTTGAAATGTAAAAAAAAAAAAATCATACTTCAGTTTTTATATGTCACAAGATATCATACCTGATTTTTTCCAACCACTTAAAAAACATAAAAAGAAAAAAAAGAAAGAAAGAAAACTATTTTAGCTTGAGGGTGACAAGCTGATCTGTCCCTGCGGCATTATATGTCAGTCTGATCTTTGCACAGAGAAAACTAAGCTGCTGGCTACAGCACTGTATGACACACAGCTGCTGACTTCACGGAGCCCTCTGACTGTGTAAGCACTGTGCCTTGTTGCCTATAGAAAGGAGGGGGACTCGGAGCACAGAAATTTTCAGGAGCTTCTCCAGAGATGAAGGCTCAACCCATGCAGTAGAAAGCCCCGTGGTCCCGAGAGCACCCTGTCTCCACTCTTCTAATGCAGTCTTCCTCACCACGGGGCTGTGGACAGACACCCGAAATATATGTTTAAAAAACAGAATTTCAAAACTGCGCTTTAATTAATTTTTATAATTATCTTAGTAGTTACATTTGATGGTACAACTCTAGTGGAAAGAACCAGGACATGAACGCAGTCATAAAGAGAAAGGGGAGACACCTCGGCTATTAAAGTCCTTGCTGCATAAGCCAGGTTCCCAGAACCCACGTAAAGGCCGGGTATGTGTGGCTTCCCCCCTGGAATCCCAGCCTCTGACGGCAAATCCAGAAGATTCTCTGAGAAAGCTGGCTAGATAGACTAGTCATATTGGCTAGCTCTGGGTTTGGAAGACCATGTCTCCAATAAGGTAGAAAAACAATTGAGAAAGACTCCTGACATCAACCCCAGACCTCCATATGCACGGGCACACACATACACAGGAAAAGTAGGTAGATGAAGGGTTGGAGAGATGGCTCAGAGGTTAAGAGCACTGGCTGCTCTTCCAGAGGTCCTGAGTTCAATTCCCAGCAACTACATGGTGGCTCACAACCATCTGTAATGAGATCTGGTGCCCTTTTCTGGTGTGTGTATATATAATAAACAAAAAGAAATCTCTAAAACAATAAGATGATAGATAGATATATGGATGGATGGACAAACAGAGCCGGGCAGTGGTGATGCATGCCTTTAATCCCAGCACTTAGGAGGCAGAGTCAGGTGGATCTCTGTGAGTCTAAGGCCAGCCCACAGAGCAAGTTCCAGGGGCAGGCTCCAAAGCTACAGAGAAATCCTGACTCCAAAAACAAAAACAAAAAGGTAGATAAATACAAAGATATCTAGATACATACATACATACTTACACAGATAGGATAGACGATAGATAGAATAAAGAATTTAGCCGGGCGGCGGTGGCACACACCTTTAATCCCAGCACTCAGGAAGCAGAGGCAGGTGAATCTCTGTGAGTTTGAGACCAGCCTGGTCTACAAGAGCTAGTTCCAGGACAGGCTCCAAAGCTACAGAGAAACCCTGTCTCAATGTCCCTCCCCCCCCAAAAAAAAAGAAAAAAGAATTTGAACCAGAATCTTCAAATTCCTAAATCTACTTCATAGCACCAAAATTACCATTCAAGAGCCACCACTATCCATTTGTCTCTGGCAAGCAATTTTGGTGTCAGTGTTTACAATATTCTACAGAATTAAAAGGAAAAGAACCTATTATTGTAAATGGTGCAGAAGCCCACCTTGGGACAATCCAGCTTCCTGGTTGGAAGGTTAACTGCAGGTGTGCTCTAGAGGCACTGTGAGGTTTCCACACTAATCTTAGGAGGGCTGCCTCCAGGTCAAGGAGCCCTGAGGACTCCATGTTTGTCTTATAATTAAATCATGGACCATTTCTCCTGTCACAGAGATGTGTGTGTAAGGGTCCAGCTGCCTGGGACTGAGGTAGAAGCATCCTCCAGCCTAGGAGCTCAGGAATAGACCGGGAGCATGACAAGAGCCTGACCCCTAAAAGGAAAGAAGAATGTGTGAGAAAATCCACTTTTTTCTGGCTGAAGAGGTGTCAAACACAGATGAGCGGTGTAGTTTGAGAGTTTGTGTGTTCCTGAGGGCAGGAAGCTAGTGAGTGCTATACAGCCAGCCCCAGCTGTCTGTCCTAAGCAGAACGGCAGCTCCTCGTGGGATCTTCTTTCTTAGTCCGTTTGGAGCAGAGCTCTGGTTCTCTCAGAAAAGCAGTGAGCGGCAGCTTTGGAGCTGTGAGGTCATGGACATGACTGTGTGTGCCACAGGATCTTTGCAAATGCCACAACGTGTCATCTCCTCTTTCTAGTGGGAAAAACAGAATGTACGACGTCCTCCACGAGACCATCGAGAATGATTTTCCTAAGTTCCTGGGCAAGATCTTTGCCTTCCTTGCCAATCCGGGCCTGATCATCCCAGCCATCCTGCTGATGTTGTAAGTTACCCAGGGCCCAGGCTCTGCCTCGTGGGAACGCCTCCTAGCAGCTGAGGCTTTCTGGACAGGGTTCCCCATTTCACTCTCTTAGTTTGGATTCCCCAGAAGTAGACCCTAAGACAGGGTCAAATGTAAGTCATTTATCAGGGAGTGGGGGTGGTGGAGGACATGGTTACCTCTGGTATGGATGAGTTTGCTATGAGTCTTTCCGGGAAACAATGCACCTCAGAGCTACTTGTCTAGGAGTAACGAGTTCAGGGCACTTGAAACCAGGCTGGTTGGCTGGAACTAGCGAAGAGCTCTAGGGTCTGAACTTCTCAGAAAGCAGGGAGTATGTTACACTTGGATATGAAGTGTCTCCTCAGGACCACTATTGAAGCCTTGGTCCCCAGCTGCTGGCGCCATCTTTGGAAAGTTCCAGAAACTTTAGTGGGGGGCTGTCTGAAAGAAGTTGGTCATTGCGTGTATTAGTTACGACTGCTGGGTCACTGTGGCCACCATATCACATGTTCCATGGCACTGTTCCTGGGGAAATGTGAGCAAACATTTACCCTCTAAGAACAGCACCAAAGTCCGACAATGTGGACCAGCGAGTTGATTAGGATCATGTATGGGAGTACGGCTGCAAGGCTACTAACAGAAGCAGAAATGGTTCAAAGACAGCTGCATCACCAAAACCCACCCCAGAGTGGATGGCAACTCAGGGAAGCTCGACAGCTGGTGCTCACTGCACAGCCTGCAGGCAGCTCAACAGGTCAGAGGGGCTCTGCTAGGCGATTCTGCTCAGCTCTGCCTCTCTGAAGCAGCCAGACTGTCTGCGGGTCTCCTGGCAGTTCTTATTGCTTACAAGCGTAGGGAGGGGAGGCCTGGTTCATCAGGTCAGTTCAGGGACTTCCTATGCTGTTTTGGGTATCTCACTGTGTAGCATTGATTGACCTGGAACTTTCTAGGTAGACCAGATGACCTTGAATGCAATGAATTCACCTGCCTCTGGCTCCTGAGTGCTGGACTAAAGACATGCACCACTGTCCACCATCCTAAAGCTTTGTGGAGTTGTTTTTCTGGGTTTTAGCAGCTCGTCAGAAGAACTGACAGTTTCATCTCACTTTCAAACACCCCCAGTCTTGAGTTGCTTCCCTGCAGGATGAACAGAGGAAATTCTATTCACAATACTCAGCAAAACAACCTGAGGGAGAGAAGGTTCACTTTGCTTCTCCTTCCAGAGGCTCAGGAGAACGGTTCTTGTCTTGACTGGCTAGGAAACTGGGAGAGGAAATTTTGGTGCTTGGCTTTCTCTGTTCCCTCCCTACTAAACCCAGGCACCCCAGCTATGGGATGGCACTGCCTACATTCAGATGGCTCTTGCATCCTCGGCTGAACCTTTCTGAAGCCACCCTAGCTCACACCCAGAGGTGTGCCTTACCATGTCCTAGGTGATTCTACACCAAGTCAGGCTCACACTGGGCACGTGTCCTGGGGGCCTGTATCTTGTCTGCACCCCTGAATGTTTCCCACCCACCATAACAAAGCCATCTTACACCCTCTTTGTCAAGGAGGGCTGATAACTCTGAAACCACCACCACCAGAATCGTTCCTCCTTTAAATCGTTTCTCTCGAGTACTTCATACAGTAAGGACACAGCAACTGCCATAGAAGGCAGCTCAGCCTGACCCTGGGCTGTATTAGTTTACTGTTTGCTGCTGTGATGAGCACCATGACCAAAACCACCTGAAAAAGGAAAAGGTTTGTTTGGTTCACGTGACCCTGTGTCCATCACGGAAGGAAGTCAGGACAGGGACTCAAGCAGGAGCACACATGGGAAGCAGAGATGGATACTGCTTACTGCTTGAAACTCAGGACCTCCTGCCCAAGGGTGGCACCACATAAGTCTTCAGTCGAGAAAACATCCCACAGCATGCGCAAGGGCCACTCCGGCAGAGGCAGTTTCTCAGGTGAGGTTTCCTCTTCCCAGTGACTCAGTTTAAGTTAATAAATACCAACCAGCAGATAGACTGAGTTCTCTTCCCCCAACTCCTCCCAGTTCTTCCCCCACCTCCCCTCCCATTCTGACTCTCATTAGAAAACAAACAAGCATATGAGGAATAATAATAAAATAAATAAAAACAAAAATAAACAAGTAATAATAGAACTAAACAGAAAAAAAAGATCCAAAGAAAAAGCACAAGAAACAGATACAGAGCCAGGTGGTGGTGGCGGCGCACACCTTTAATCCCAGCACTTGAGATGATTTTATTTAGATCAGCTTCATATACGTATATATTTTAGGAAGCATCTACTGTATTGTTTCCGTCTGGCCCCTCAAACGTCTTTAGTTTTAGATGTCCCTCCCTATATTTCCCTCTTGTCCCCCCTCTTCCCTCCCCGTCCCTGTCTGATCCTCCCATCCCAGTCCCTACCTTATCCAACTATAACTATGTATTCTATTCCCCCTTCCTAGGGAGATCCATCCCTTCTTTGCCCAATGAAGCATTTATCTAAGTTATTCTTTTATCAATAAAAACTCAGGAGTCAGACATTGGGGTAAAACCTGATAGAGCCACAGAGTGATGAAAAAAATGATCAGCTGACCCTGCCTCTCCACATTCCCAGATCTAAAAGGCCTGAGACTCTTTCTAAGCCTCTCCCTATTCCTTCCTGTGCCTCTCTATCCTATTTGAGTCCTCCAAAAACTCTATGGTTTATTCTGGCCAGCTAAATTCAAGGTTAAACTTTATTGGCAGTCTCAGAGTGACAGTGCAAACAAATGTCTTGCTACCACCCACTTCCTCACTCTGTACATCTCCTCTGTGGCTATACAAAGTGTAGCTTGCTTATTGATGACCTAACAGCTGATATCCACATATAAGTGAATACACACCACATTTGTCTTTGTGGTGATGGGTCACCTCACTCAGGATGATTTACCTACAGATTTCACGATTTCGTTTTTTTAATGGCTGTGTAAATGTGTCCCACATTTTCTTTATCCATTAACCTGCTAACAGACATCTAGGTTGTTTCTAATTTCTGACTATTGTGACTAGAACAGCAATGAACATGGCTGAGCAGGTGTCTCTGTGGTAGGATGGAGCATCCTTTGGGTGTATGCCCAGGAGTGGTATAGCTGGAACCCGAAGTAGATTGAGTCCCCTGTGGCACAACCACACTGTTTCCATGGTGGCTGTATGAGTTAGCATTCCCATCAGCAATGGATAAATGCTCCCCTTACTCCACACCCAGCATATCAGAGCAAGCACGTTTAGAATTTGATTTGGTAGCCAAAGAAGAGAAAGAAAAATTATACTTATGAATTAGATCTCAAAAAGTCCTAAGGTTTATCAGTTAAGATCTGTAACAACAGTGAGGGCTGTATAAGTACATCGTCTCATTGTGGGCATAATCATTCCTCCCGTTTCCTCAGTATGCCTCTAGATAAATCAGATTTCCTCATTCTACGTTGGTCTCCCATCCAAACCACTGGTAGACCCAGTTAGATTAACTTCTAGGGAAACTGACAATAAATTGTGATGCTTTAATCTTTGGAGCAGATTTGAATGTCTTGTCCGTACTCGGGGCCAGAAGTAGAACTCGGATTCCATTCTTTTGACCAGGGGGGTATAGCTTTCAGTTAATGGACCGAAGCTGATCTTGAAGGAGGTGTTCATCCTCAGAGGCCTCCAGGCTGGTTAGCGCCTGTCTAGCTACCCAGCACGACTTCATCAAGTTTCCCTCAACACCAGTGAGATGAGGATAACTATGACACAGACCTGCTACTGGGCAGCTACCCAGGAAAAAGCACTCGCAGCTTCCTCTGCAGACAAGAAACCCTGCTACGCCCTACCTCTTTGGAATCAGGGTGATTCCTTCTACCAACCTTTACTGAACACTCTGAGAACTAGACATATGCAGGTCATGCCTACACTCAATAAAATGGAGAGGGTGTCCAGAACCCTCCCCATGCTGAGCAGACAACCTAGGATGACAGAGCCAGCTCTGTCCTGCTAGAGGAAAAGCTCGGGTAATCCCGGGACCTAGGAAAAGCACTGAGCTCTTGCCATTCTAATATCACAGGAAAATAGGAGGTATGCTTTTTTCTCTTTTAGTCTGGCCATCTACTACCTGAACTCGGTTTCAAAAAGTCTCTCCAGAGCGAATGCCCAGCTGCGAAAGAAAATCCAAGCGGTGAGTCTCTCGGGAGCAACATCCTTAGCGGTGTTGTTGTTTCTTGTGGATTTGCTCTGTGATCTCAGGTGTGTTCTCTCAATGAACGTTTCTGATGTGGTAAATCCAAAATCCTGCCCTACAGGGAGCAGTCCTGTAGGGTTCAATAGCGAGCATGTGCAGTAGGAACATCTGAGAGGCTGACAGTGCAGCTTAGTGTAGAGAAAGTGCTTAGCAGTCACAAGCCTCTGTAGTCAGTCTCTAGCACTCACACATTTGCACACACACATACACATGCCCACATGCACACACACATATACACACACACACATCAAACCAAAAGCAAAAGACAAACAAAACAAAACCCTAGTCATCTTAATAGTGTAAATACTAAAAGGAATGGCCAGACAACACATTGCTGATCCACAGCCCAAGATGTCTCCTCAGTCTCCTTAAAACACGGGCAGCTTCTCTCAGCAGCCCAGAGATGAGATGCCCTGACCGTTCTCTCTAGCAAGATAGACTCTCTTTCTCTCTCTTTCTCTGGCAAATTCTAATAACCTCTGAGTCCTGCCGTCCTCACTTCCTGTCATGCTTCTGGAACTAACATGGATCTCTCCGCCCAATCCCCACCCAGACTTCCTTCTGTTAGCTTCACCGGCTCCTGGCCAGATACAGGAGAACACTGAGATAAAGGCTAGATATTCCGTCAAATGCTGTGTGACCCCCAAACTGCACACTGCACTCTCCAGCTAGCCGTGGAACCAACAAGAGGCAGGTGAAGGTAACCAGCAAGATCTACAGACACAGTCCTAGCTCACGGCTCACAATCCAGGGCTCTAAGCGTAGGACAGCCGTGCCCCTTGCTGGCATAAATAATTCATTTCCTTCTGCAGCTCCGTGAAGTTGAGAAGAACCATAAATCCATGAAAGGAAGAGCCATAATCACCAATTCTGAGGACACACTTAAGAACAGCTCCAAAAGTACCACCCAGCTACAGCTCACTGAGGAAGGTAAGTTCTTTCCAAGTTCCGTGGAAGTTGTGCAGCACATCTGATGTGGAACGGGTCTGTTGTGGGGTTAAGATGGGGTCACTGATGATATTTAGCAATACGAAGCGCCTACCTCATGGGCTGGCAATGACGAAAGCAGCGCATGTGAAGTGCTTAGCGGAGCCCCTGGCGTACAGAATAAACTGACAAGTACCTGCTAGAAGGGGTCCCTTGTAGTTTCTCCAGCAGAGACGTGCTGGAGCTGGAGAAGTAGCTCAGAGGGTAAGAGCACTAGCTGCTCTTCCAAGGGATCAGGTTCTAGTCCCAGCACCCACATGGCAGCTCACAGTCCAGGGCTGTCTGTCTTCTAGTGTCCTTGGGCACTGCATGCACATATCACATAGATATACTTGAAGGGAAAACACTCATATACAATAAATAATAATAATAATAATAATCTTTTAAGAGACATACTGGAAGAGGCTTCTGTCACTACTGTACCTGTTTTTATTGTGGAAAACCTAGGATAAAAGCTCTACCCTTAGCCGGGTGGTGGTGGCACACGCCTTTAATCCTAGCACTCAGGAGGCAGAGGCAGGCGGATCTCTGTGAGTTCGAGACCAGCCTGGGTCTACAAGAGCTAGTTCCAGGACAGGCTCCAAAAAACCACATAGAAATCCTGTCTCGAAAAACCAAAAAAAAGCTCTACCCTTGAGGCTGGAGAGATGGCTCAGCGGTTAAGAGTGCTTGCTGTTCTTCAGAGACCACAAGTTCCCCCAGCACACACAATCCATAGCTTCCAACCCCCGTGACTCCAGCCCCAGGGATCCAATGACTCCTCCTGTCCCCCAGCACAAATCCATAAAAATAAAGACACACAAATAAATATAAATAAAATCTTTAAATAAATCTACAAAACAACCAAGCGAGCAAAATCGCTAGCCTAAGACCAGAGTTCAAAGCATAGTTTCCCAGCCGGTGGCCAAATCTCTTCCTATTGGAGAACAAATCAGACCCCAGGGCAATCTGACAGTTCTCACGGCAGCAAAGGGGGCTAGCATCTACAGGTACAGCGGGGCAGCTCCCGACACTCCAACTGAAAAAAAAAAACAAATCTACATCTTCATTCTTATCTTTGTTTTCCAGAGCCTGCATCTTATTCTCCCAGCCAAATCCAGACCGTGGACAAGAAAGTGCAGAGCCCTGGCAGCTCCAGCACTGACGGCAGGGCCTCACGGCACCACGTTGGAGCTCTGCCACCGAGAGGCAGACCAGATTCTGGCCAACCCCAGTCTCAGGCTTACACATGCAGGTCAGCTTCTGGAAGGAGTACCCGGAGGCCTCACAACTGAGGGCTGGCATCTGTGGGTCTCCCAGTCCTGGGCTTGATCCACAGGCTCTCTCACACACATGCATGTTCCCATATCACACATGTAACAAGAACTTTGATCTCTGCGTTTCAGAACTTGTTACTATTCAAAGGGAAGGGCAATGGCTTCCCATGATTTGGGGTATGGGAGGAGCTGAAACCTTGCTCAAACTGGCCTTCCTTCCCAGTGTCTTGTTCAGGCAACCCTGGACCCTACACACTAGTGCTTTCCCTTGGCTCCAGACTTGGGAGGTGGAGATGAGGCCATGACTTCCTGTGTAGACGTTTTTCATGATGTACGAACTCAGTTTCTGCGGCTCCTCTGGGCAGAACGATGGTGTGGAAGAGCCTACATTTCAAACACCAGCCCTATCTAAAGGAGGCTGGGTGATTCAAATAGCAGCTCCAAGCAAAGGAAAAGAGGCAGATGCACTAGAGCCCTCTTGACAGGAAGGTCGGTGATACCCAGTACCCAGCCTGAGGGAAGCTGATGCCAGTTAAGCACAGAAACTACCCTGGAGCCTCCAGCGGTCAGACAAAGGGACACAGGCAACACAGCTGTTGTGATCCAACTGAAGAAAACTTGAGGATTTCTTAGGACAGGAAAGTCTTTTTCATGAACCAAAATCTAAAAGGAACTGGATAACCTGTTTCCTGTCTAAAAGTCGTTGAAGGTGGTGGTTCTTATGTCTACTAGCAGGCATAAGTCAGGGAAGCCAGGCCAGGAAGGCTTTGCTAGAAGCCAAGACTTAGCAAGGTAGACATCTTAGCTGGGGGTTCTCTAGAAACCCCAAGTGTTCTACAGACAGTACTCAGTGTTCCCAGACCCAAGGGAGCACCTCACCCCATGTCTCTGAGTATTCTGAAGGGAACCCCTTCTCTCAACCAGTTACTTTTGTTGTCGCTATCACCCAAGTCCCCCAGGATCCTCGAGGCACCCCACAAATTGTGCATCAGGCAAAGCCCTGGTAGCGAGAAGACTTCCTAAGTGAGACAGTTTGCAAACAGAACTTCACTCGTGAGCTACATGGCGTGAGAGTGCAGACGTGCGAGCAGGAGAGACCGGGCAGTTACTTCACCTCAGCCCATCCTAACAAGATGATGATCTCCATGGAAACGCAGTGAGCCTCCAGATCTGGCACCACCTGCAAGTCACACACTGCTTTCTGGGGACAAACATTCTAGGTGTAAGCTTGCCTTACGCAGGAACTCGGGCAACCTGTCCCCTGCCAGCCAGCAAAGCCCACAGCAGCTTCCGTGCCTCCAGCACCATCGTGCCTGCATAGTGCCAACTCAGAAAGGAGAACAAGGGGGAGGCGCCTCCTGAGCCATCAGCCTCTTACTGTTGTGCCTCTGACAGTTAACAATACACATAAACACCTACTACAGACCAAATTAATCACCTGTTTAGAGGATGCATAATTCTATGGTAGTGACTATGTTTGCTGTCTATTGCTATATACAAGTGACCTCCTAAACTGATGCCTTAAAATGGGTTGGGCATAGTGGCACATACCTGTAATTCTGGGCACTCGAAGGCAAAAGCAAGAGGTTTGTATTCAGCTCAAGGCCAGTCTCGTTAACACAGTGAATTTCAGGACAGCCAAGGTTATATAGTGAGACCTTGTCTCAAAGATCCAAAAAGAAAGTAAATAAATAAAGCACATTAGATATTTATTATGATTGAATAGTGTCATGGCCAAGAATTTGGGGGTGGGCTGGGGAGATAGCTTAATCAGAAGAGTGTTTACAGTGGAAGTATGAGGACCTAAGAACCCCAGAACCCATGGAAAAGTCAGGAGAAGCAGCCTGCATCTATAACCCAGTGCTTCTGGGCAAGGGTAATGGAGACAGACAGATCCTAGATTCTTGTTGACTAGTCGGTCTAGCTCAATCAGTGAGCTCCAGGCTCAGGGATGCTGTCTCACTAAATAAGTAGAGTGATAGAAGAAAGCTCTGGGTATGGATCTTTACATGTGCACACATGACAGTTCACAGAGAGAGAGAGAGACAGAGAGAGAGAGGTGAGACAGAGAGAGAGAGGAGAGAGAGAGACAGACAGAGAGAGACAGACAGAGAGAGAGAGAGAAACTCCTGAGTTAGGATACCCAGGTTATTGGGTTGATGGAGGAACATCTACATACTTGTATACTTGTGCACCCATGCGTACATGTGCGCGCGCGCACATACAAACACACACACACACACACACACACAGGAGAATCTGAGAATGACTTAAAAGGTCATACAGACAGCTATGGGCAGCAGTTTAATTCCTCCTGGGTATTGACAGGAGACCATGTTGATTCTCCCTGTCAACCGCTCCCTAAAGCAGTGTCAAAGTCAAATAAAACTACGGGGTCAAATCTCCAGTAAGGGAAATTCTGTTAGTAAGCAAAGGACAGGATTACAATCTGGAATACAGACAGCACGCACAGGCCAGAGGGGATGGTGTTACGTCTGGAGAAGGAAGAACGGTCCGGTGTTTATTAGGACAGAGAGCTACTCAGGATATCTTGAAAGAAAGTCCTGTGGCATTGTGGGTATTTTCAGGAGCTGGAAGTTCAAATTGGCAGTATTTAATGTATAAACCCAGTCTTTTTTTTTTAAGGCTTTGTTTTGTTTCTTTGTTTAAGATAGGGTTTCTCTGAGTAGCCCTAACTGTCCTAGAACTCATTTTGTAGACCAGACTGGCCTTGAACTCAGAGATCCGCCTGCCTCTACCTCCTAAGTGCTGGGATTTAAGGTGTGTACCACCAGCAGCTGGCTTTAATATTTACTTTTATTTTATCTGTCTAGGTGTTTTGTCTGCATGTTTGTCTATGCACCATATGCATGCCTTGTGCCCACAAAGTCCATAGGAGAGCATCAGATCCCCTGGAGCTGGAGTTACAGTTGTTAGCTGCCAGGAAGATGCTGGCATTTAAACCCAGGTCCTCTGGAAGAGCAGCCAGTGCTCTAAGCACGGAGAGGTCTCTCCATCCTCATTGTTTAATAGATGCTCTCAGCTACTTGAGTGAGCTGAGGAATGGGGTGGAGGAAGAACAGTGGTCGGCGAGAGAAAGCGTCACTGTGACGTGGGCTTCCAGACAGGACATTACTGTTGAAGACAAACTGAAGTTGCTGTCTGCTCTGTTTTCTTAGGTTTGACTTTCCAGCATCTTCCATCTTAACACTTCGCATTCTGTGAAGGCATTAGAGTCTGCGGAGGCAGGCTGACAATACGGCTGTGGGTAGGGTTCACCCACCCAGGTTGTGTTAACCACAGCATGGGGCTAAGTGCATTCATCCTGCCAGGCGGCTGATGGACCTGGCCAACGTGTAGAGCTTCGCAGATGTAGTTCAGAAGGAACTGGAGAGTGTGCCCCACTCCACTACCAACTCTGAACCAAAGATGTCAGGGTGGTGACTGCTCCTTACGTGACTGTACCACTCATCTGGCCAGCCAGCAGCTGCAGTGAGATCACCCCATCCAGTTCCTCAGCTCCGCCCTCTCACACCTGAAGTCGCACCTAGGAGCATCCACACTTGGCCTACGGTAGCAGCCTCCTGAGTTACCTGCTGCCAGCACCTTCCAGAGCCCAGACAGAACATCTTAGCCACCAGCAGGCTAAGCCAGACAGGTGTAGCAGGAATCTTTGGTACCCAGGGAGGGGCCTGACTCTGGGTGCCACCTGAGCTAGGATTGGGACGCAGCAAGTTCTAAATTTCCAAGCACAAGGATCACCTCCATTTTTGTCTTTAGGGTCCCCTATTACTCACTACACAGACTAGGGACGAGGACGTTCAGGAAAACCTGTCATGGTGGCTTCAACAAGTGAAGCTTCTTTGCACATAGCCTGAATTCTGGAACAGCTAATTAGCATCATGTTGCTCCAACAGCCTAGCCAAGGAAGGCCTTGCTCTCTGTAATCACTTTGCCTTTCTCCTGTTGCTTCTTTACCTTGTGATCAGAAGACAACTGCTGTATCTCCAGGAATCTGTGTTTAAGGAAGAAATGAGGGGCTTGGGGAGAATAAGAGCCAAGTCTGCTGGATCTGCCAATTTAAATCAGAAAGGAAAACCACTTTCAGAAGGCTGGACAGATCCTCTGGCATTTCGTGTCCTAGGCTAACTATAATGGTGGCTCTTAGCTTCAAATAAAGTAAAGATGGCGGGGAAATGGAATGGCTAAGCACATACCATAGTCTAGCCCCCAGAACAGAACTATCTTCTGAAATACAATAGGAATCCGTACTGGCTGTCATCTTGACATGAGCTACAGTCATCAGGAAAGAGAGAGCCTCTATTGAGGGTCACCTCCATCAGATGGGCCTGTGGGGCATTTCATTGATTAGTGGTTAATATGGGCGGGCCCAGGAGTGTGGGCAGTGTCACCTCTGGACAGGTGGTCCTGGGTGAATAAGAAAACAGTCTGAGCAAGCCATGGCAATCAAGCCAGTAAGCAGCACCCGCCATGATCTCTACTGCAGTTCCTGCCCTGACTTCCTTAATAATGGATTGTGGGGGCAAAATATAAGGCAAATGAACCCTTTCCTCCCCAAGTAGATGTCTCATGTAATAGGAAGCAAAGTGAAACCGGATCCCACAGCCAGGAGCGAGGAGAAACTGTGCATGTGTTCAGCTTTGTATCAAGTGAGTTCCAGACTGAACCTCGCAGGAGCTGGGGCTCTCTCCTTTGGGCTAGGCTCATCTGAGCATTCTGCTTGCCTTACCTGACTCACTTGTGGGTGTCAGTCAGCTGGGACTAAAGCCGGGGCTACTTGGGCTAGGATAACTTAATTCATGCAGCAACTGACAAGTGTAGGCTGGAGGGAGTCAGT
Organism: Chionomys nivalis; assembly: GCF_950005125.1. Lineage (NCBI taxonomy): Eukaryota > Metazoa > Chordata > Mammalia > Rodentia > Cricetidae > Chionomys > Chionomys nivalis. The sequence goes on along the minus strand of NC_080094.1, from coordinate 44,757,327 downwards.
AGCCTCTGTGGCCTTTCTAGCAGGTTAACTCAGGCTTATTCTTTTCTTTTTATTTATTTATTTGTTTTTTCAAGACAGGGTTTCTCTAAGTAACAGTCCTAGCTGTCCTGGAACTTGCTCTGTAGACCAGGCTGGCCTCTGCCTCTCCAGCACCAGGATTAAAGGTGTGAGCCGTCACAGCCCTCAGGTTTATTAGTTCTGCAGCTCTGAGAAGTGACAAGGCATCTTGAACCCTGGGGCCAGGACAATGTGATTCTGTTGCATTCTTTACCCAGATCCAAGGGGTAGGAACAGACCAAAGCTCCCAACAGTAGCAACACCAAAGAATTGGGGGCCATTGTTAACCCATCATAAATGGCTTTGGTGGGCTAATGAAAGTATTTGTCTCTTACACAAATACACACTTACACACCGGCCCTCACCTTGCTCAGTCTGAGCCCCTAAGACACTGTTCAGGTCCTCAGGGCCTAGGAGAGAGGTGATAATGTTAGAGACCCTCTAAATAATGGTGTTGTTGGTTGTTTTAGTCTTAGCTCTTTTGCTCTTTGGTCTTTTGGGGGCCTGCCACCCAGCTCCCAAATAAATCACACAGAGATACTTATTCTTTCTTATTAATGCCCCACCTTAACTTGGCTTGTTTCTTGCCAGCTTTTCTTAAATTGAATTATCTTGACTACCTTTTGCCCTGGGCTTTTTCCTTTTCTTACTTCTGTGTATCTTACTTTTTACTCTTATTCCATGGCTGGCTGGGCGGCTGCCCATGGTGCCCTCCTTTCCTTGTTCTCTCATTTTTCCTCCTTCCCCTCCTCCAGATTTCTCCTTCTCTTTATTCTCTCTGCCTGCCAGCCCTGCCTATCCTTGCTCCTTCCTCGCTATTGGCCATTCAGCTCTTTATTAGGACCATCGGGTGTTTTAGATAGGCAAAGAATCACAGCTTCACAGAGTTAAACAAACACAGCATACTGCCGGGTGGTGGTGGAGCACATCTTTAATCCCAGCACTTGGAAGGCAGAGGTGGGCGGATCTCTGTGGGTTCGAGGTCAGCCTGGTCTATGAAGCAAGTTCCAGGACAGTCAGAGCTGTTATACAGAGAGACCCTGTCTTGAAAATCCTAAATAGATAGATGATAGATAGATAGATAGATGAAAGTATATAATTTGAGTTGGTTTATTTATTGTTCTTTTTTGAATTTTGATTTACTCTCTGAAGTATTCATAGAAGTATACAATGTATTTAGTCCTAGCCTCCCCACTGCCTCCTCCACCTCTGTCTGACCTCCCCAATATCTGTTTCTCCTTAAGCCCCCCCCTTTTTAAAAAATAATCCACTGTATCCAATTAGTGCTGTCCTTATGTGCTTGACTTTGGGTTATCTATTGGTGTGTGAGGAATCTGCCAATGGCCACCCCTCAAAGAGAAGTGAGTTTTCCTCCTGTGTCAGTCATCAACTACCAGTAGGTCCTTGGGCGGGGTGGGCCCTTAAGAGCCCCTCCCTACTCCATCCTGAAAATTTTAACTGATCTTGTCAGGTCCTGCACAGGGTCTGTGACAATCATGTCCTGTTTAGAGGGCAGCATTCATCCCCATCCCCTGGCTTTGACATTCTTTCTTCCCCTTTTCCCCCTTATTCCCCGAACCTTGGGGGGGGGGGCAGAATGGCCCAGATAGCCCATCTACAGCTGAGGGCTCATAGTCACTGTAAGATCTTGCAAACAGTTAGGAGTCTCTACGTTAACTGCCTACTATGGTATGCACAATGCATTTTTTAAAGCCTGGGTCTCACTATGTAGCTCTGGTTAGCCTTGACTTCACTAGACCGGTGTGGGGCAATATTGTACAGGCCACATATTTCTGCATTATATCAGGAGCCAGCCTCTCAAGTCACCATAACAACAGAGATGCTTAAAGAATCTACAAATGGCTGCCTCAGGAGCTCAGGATATGCTGCTCCTTTATTTGTAATTATGTAGATTGCCTGAGAAGAGGAGTCAGTTCCAAGCTAGTGATAGAGCTGGGGATATGACTTTAGTCCTGCTACCCCAAAACAGAATGCTAATGAAGTTCCCCCTTAGTTTACCTTGGGGGATAAAAGGTGTTTGGATAATAAATGCAGGTGATCTTCAGGATTTGAATGAACCTTGGGACTCCCTTCTGATATTGCTGTGTGAACAGTGTCTCAATTATTCCCGCGCCTCCACACCGATCCAGAGAGGGAAAAATAGTTTGTTGGGACATTGGACCCCAAGAGACCAAGTTGGCTTAAACTCACAGAGTTCTGCCTGCTTCTGCCTCCCAATACTGGGACTAGAGACATGCCACCGTGCTTAGCTACATTGCCTTTTAGAAGTGATGATAGAAAATAAGTTCAGTTACTGGGTTTTTTTATTTGTTTTCTTTTTCTTTTCTTTTTTTTTTTTTTTTTTTGAGTATGAGAGTGCATCTATATGACCATGTGGAGGACTGTGTGTAAAACCTCCAGAAAAGGGTGTCAGAAAAGAGTTCAAGTTACATGGGCTGTGAGACACCAGACAGTGGTACCCGGAACCCGATTGGGTCCTCTGCAAGAGCAAGTGCTCTTAACGACTCAGCTGTCTCCAACCTCTTACACTGTTTTCAACAAAATGGCCTTTAGTTGGCCACTTCTTTTTCTAATCCATAATATTATATGATTCATTAGTACAGATTATACTTGTGGTATATATGGCATACATATATATGTGATATACTTACAAGCAACTTATATATTTGGCAAATATTTGAATAAGTTTTAAGTTGAAGATACATCTGGAAATACATCTGGATGACAAACAAGGCCATAGGAAAGTTTGGGGATGTCTGTATTTGGCCCAGAAGAAGATGAAGGAGGCTTTGAGAAAATAACTGTCAAGGGGAAAGGGAACTGAGTAAGAGTAACTCAGAAGAGTGAGACCGTCTTTTCAAAACTTTTTATTCTTTCATTCCTACATTATGCAATGCATTGTGATCAGGAACACCCTCACCTTTTATCCCCCTCCCCGGCCCCCTAAAAACTCTCCTGCAACCCCCTGGTGTCTTTAAAAATCAAACAAGGAAACCACTAAGTTCAATTAGGGTTGCCTGTATGTGCATGGGTGAGAGACTGTGTTTACCAAATCACGGACAACTTACTAGTAGTGACATCCCTGAAAAATATTGACTCCCTTTCCCAACAGGCATTCACTGCAAGCTGCTATTTAGCTAGGAATGAGACCTCACGTGCTCCTCCATCCATCCTGGAATATTGACAAGCTTGAGTGATATTATGCAAGTTACCATAGCTGTGGGTTAATTCATGCATGCAACAGCCATGTCATGTCCAGAAAGCAGCTTTTCAAGGCACTTCTTCACATCCAGTTTTTAAGTTCTTCCCGCCTCCTCTTCTGTGATGTTCTCTAAGCCATGGTGGTTGGGAGTGAGACTGATGTCCTTTTCAAGGCTGAGCACTTGGTGGTTTGTTATTCTCAGTCCTTTGACTAGTTACGAATTTCTGCATTCACCTTTGCTCATGGCAAAAAGAAACAACAGTGGGTATGCTCATATTTAGGCAATGTGGAAACATGTCCATTCAGCAAAACAATAGACGTCCCTTCCTAGTGTACATACCTTCCCAGCTAAGGACTTTTGGACAAGATTTACAATACCAGACATGAATTCCCTTTTGTAGAGCATGTCTGATATCCAACCATATAGGGGTTGGTAACTCCCAAAACATTCATTCCAAGTTGCAACCGTGAGCACCTTATGCGGCAGGCCAGTATTGTTGCACGCAGAGTCCACTGTAGGCTGAGACCAATGGTAACTTTTCTCTCCCAGTAGCTGAAGGCAGACTTTAGCCACTTTCCAGGTCAAACCCAGTTTGATTTCTCTGTCCTGTGATGAAAGTGTGTATGTTCTACGATACAGTTTCACCATCCAGTTCTGGTGGACAACCAAACACAAGTGCAGTAGCTTGGATTTTCTGGGTTTCTGGGCCCTCCTTGGCTAATAACTCACAGTGCTATCTCAGACCTAGCACTGGGGTTTACCCATGGGTATGGGAACAGCATAGTCCACCACACAAAGTATCTCTGTTCAAACTCCACTTTAGAAAACCAATATATTTAAAAGTCAGCTTGCAAAGTAGTGGTTTCTATCAGGCTTCCCATGCATCTTAGTGTAGTTAGCTGTCTCCTGACCCCTTCCTAACATCTCCATGCCCATACCCCTTTCCACAGTTTTTCTGCCTTTGTTATTTCTCCTCCAGACAATCTCTACCCCTGCACTTTAATCCCCTCCCTCCTCAGCCTTCCTTCTCCGATATTACATGTGTGCTGCAGGATAGGACTTTTTTCCACTCAATTTTCCTCATTATACTTGGAATAAGGGAAATGGTCATTCTTTTTAAAAATAAAGATTCTCATTGTGTATGATGTGTGCATATGACTTCCATAGCACATGTGAAGGTCAGAGGACAACTTTTGTTTCTTTCCTTTTATCTTCATATAGATTCCAGAAAGAGCCTTTCCTAGGAAACCGTATCATGGACCCAAAATGATCACTCTCGGAGAGACACCAGAGTGATATAAACCTCTTTGGTTTCAGAATAATATTGAAATGCCTTTGCATAAACTGACACACCATATTATATAGGCAACATGTTCCTTGCCTATCAGTTCATATAACCTTTGTCAAATATCTCAGTCAATCCACACATGGTGCTGAAACCCCACTGGTCTTCACTCCCATTTGGTGCCAATTCCTAATCATTTGCTTTGAGGGGAGACAATGGAGACACAGCCTGACTCACTCAGCAGACTGGCCTGGAATTCTATTCATAAACCAAACAGGTTTCAAACTCAGAGATCTGCCTGCCTGTCTCCCACGTGTTGGGATTAAAGTCAAGTGCCACACAGCTGGATAATTCCTAAATTACCGTTTGCCATCCCAGTCAATCTCTCAGAGTCAGGGTGCTGCAGCTGGGTTGCGTTTTAAACCATTCCCATCCTTCAATGATTTGAAGGAGCTCAGCTCAGCTCCACCCCCTCCACATGTCCCCATTCCACTCCCTGTGTATTCACTGCAGTTCTCTGGGAATGACCAGTCTGGACCCACGCAAGAGATCATTTTATAACTTCTGTAAGGAGAATCTTAAAACTGAAAGATCTAAGGCTAAATGTAGGTATGTATGCAAAGAGATAAAAGTCACCTCTTATCCTGGCTCTGTCCCTCCCCCAAAACACCTTGTATAAACCAGTGTTTTGAAGTTTATTATATTGCATTTAAATTAAAGATAATCACACATAATATTGCTTCAAGGGACATTTAGTGCCCCCTGTATACTATTCTGGGACCTGGAGATACAACTGAGATCAAAAGAGACAAAAACCCCAGGATTTCTTATAATAAACTGTATAAGGCAATAAGATAGTTATGTTAGGTGGCTATATATATATATGTATATATATCTTTAAATAAGCAGCTGAGAGATGCCTTTCTGAGCCTATTTGAGCCTCGAGATTGTGTGATCATTAGGATGAGATTTCAAATACAGTGAGCTAGCCGAGTGCTTAGTGTATGATGAGATTCCATAAGTTCATGGCAATTCAATGATGCTTTATAAATTAGCAAATGAAATTCTTTTTGCATTAAAGTGGAAATTAGAAGGAAATATGGTAGGTATTCAAGGCAAATGAGAAAGTCAAAAGAACTAAGAATGCCAACCCCATTGCTTAAGGAAATATTTTCCCTCTTCAGTTGGATAAAAGTTCGACAGAGATGGAGGAATTTGTCCTAACGACGCAGCAACTTCAAGAAAAGGAAAAACTCATTAGCATTTTGAGGACTCAGCTCATCCAGACACAAGCTGCACAGGTAGGATGATGGCGCCTCCATTAGGATAAAATCCGTGGGGTCCAGAATGGTGCAGGTGGCAAGGCAACCCCAGCAGTCACTTGAAAAGCTTGGTAGATGAAAGTATGGTAGCTAGGATATTAAAGTCAAGCCTAGGAGGGTGTGGCAGAAGAAGCTAGAAGTATGGTAAGGATTCATATCTTAGTAGGAAACACCAGAACCCCTCAAAAATTAGTTCTACAAGTGAGCTGACCCAAAAATCAGAAGTATTTTTGTTACAAGAGCAGATACATAAACAGGGTTTAGAAATCCAGAATTTGAAGGCAGCCTCCCATGAAGCCGAGGCCCACGTGGAAAGCCTGCAGCAGGAATTGGAAAGCAGCCAGCTCAAACTTGCTGGCCTGGAACATCTGAAAGCATGACAGCCTGAACTAGATGAACTGCAAAAACACATGCAGCAGAAGGAAGAAGAGGTCAGCTACCTGTCTGGACAGCTTAGTGAGAGAGAACAGACCCTAACCAAAGTCCAGGCAGAGATGATGGAGCAGGAGCATTTGATCAGGGCCCTGCACACACAGCTGGAAATGCAGGCTAAGGAGCATGAGGAGAGGCTAAAGCAGTTCCAACTGGAACTTTGTGAGCTGAAACAGAAGTCAGAAGAGGGTGAGGAAGAAGCTAAAGCAAAGCAGCTGATAAAGAAGAAACTGCAGGCGGCTCTCATCTCCCGAAAGAATCTGCAAGAGGAGTTGTCTTCAGCTAGAGATGTTGTGGCACACCTGACCAAGTCTCTCGCAGATGTGGAAAGCCAGGTTTCTGTTCAAAATAAAGAGAACGATGAATTCAAAGGAAAGTTAGCCTTCTTCAGGGAGAAAGAGACAAAGTCATTGTAAAAATAGACAAGTCTTTACTTGAAAACCAGAGCCTCCTCTTGTTAAAGCCTGAAACTAGCTCTGGAGGGGAAGAAAAGAAAAACCCGATGAAGGAACTTGAATCTCTGAGATGCTCTAACATTGCAGAGAGCACCGAGTGGCAAGAGAAGCACAGGGAGCTGCAGAAGGAGTATGAAGTTCTTCTGCAGTCCTACGAGAACGCGAGCAACGAAGTAGAGAGGATCCAGCACGTGGTGGCAGGTGTGAGGCAAGAGAAGCAAGAATGCACGGGAAGTTACGAAGCACAGAGACAGACAAAAGGGAGAAAAGCAGCCGCAGGATGCGAAACAGGAAATGGAAGAAAGAAAAGAAAAGATGAAGAAGTTTGCTACATCAAAAGAACAGAAAATCCTGGAGCTGGAGGAAGAGAACAACCGGCTTAGAGCAGAGGCTCAACCTCTAGGAGGAGCCAAGGCAAGCATGGATGCTCTTCTTTCTTCGAATTCCCGCCTGAAGGAGGAACTAGAAAGGGTAAAATTAGAGTATAAAACCCTTTCTAAGGAGTTTGAGGCTTTAATGGCAGAGAAAAACCTTCTGAGAGAAGATCTGAAGCTTCAAGGGGAAGAGAGTGCACTGAAACAAACTAGCCTAGAGGCCACTGAGAAATTCCATCAACAAAAGGATGTCATCACTGAAGAAGAAACACAAGCTCTGGCGGGCAAATCGCAAGAGCAAGATACTCAGAGTGTGAGCGTTAAACGTGAAGATTCGGACTGTCTTCTTTCAGCAAACAGCGCCAAGCCTGGCACTAGTGAGACTTTGGGCTTCCACAATGACATCAGTGGCCACCTCCAGCAGCTTTGCCAACTCAAGGGAAGAATCGCTGAGTTAGAGATGGAGAAACAGAGTGACAGGGAGTCAGAAATGCGGAAGGAGTATTTAGAGAAGATTCAAGGTGCCCAGAAAGGACCTGGCAATCAAAGCCATGCAAAGGAGCTCCAGGAGCTGCTGAAAGAAAAACAGCTCGAGGTGAAGCAGCTGCAGAGGGACTGCATTAGGTACCAGGAGAGGATCAGCACTCTGGAGAAGACGGTTAAGGCCTTAGAGTTTGTTCGGACTGAATCCCAAAAGGATCTGGACGTGACCAAAGGAAATCTGACACAAGCAGTTGAACATCGTGAAAAGGCCCAAGAGGAACTATCTAGCTTCAAGGTACTGCTAGATGACACGCAAAGCGAAGCCGCGAGAGTGCTAGCAGACAATCTCCGTCTGAAAAAGGAACTTCAGTCAAACAAAGAAGCCGTCAAAAGCCAGATGAAACAGAAAGATGAAGATCTGGCACGAAGACCGGAGCAAGCGGAAGAAAAACACCTAGACGAGAAGAAGAACACGCAAGAGAAACTGGATGCTTTGCAGGGAGAAAAGGCCCACATGGAAGACACGCTTGCAGAGATCCATGTCACCCTGTCCCAGAAAGACAAAGCAATGAAACAGCTGCAGGAGAGCCTGGCCAGCACTGTGGCTCAGCTTGCAGCCTTCACTAAGAGCATGTCATCCCTCCAGGATGACCGTGACAGGGTGATCGAGGAGGCCAAGAAATGGGAGCAGAAGTTTGGTGATGCCATTCAAACCAAAGAAGAAGAGATCAGACTAAAGGAGGAGAATTGCATGGTTCTAAAGGATCGGCTGCAGCAAATGACCACCCGTGCAGAAGAATGAAGATAGGTATCGCCAAATGCCAAATGAGCATAAGCCTTTTTTCCCTCCAGAGATAATTGTGAAGGCAAAGTCTTTAAGCTGTTTTGATTTAATTAGAATTACAGAAGCAATTTATGTTTTAAATTCCCTTAGAATGTATATCTTCTTTCCGGTCTGACATTTTTATCAATTTTGTGACTTGTTATAATTTGTATTAGCATAAAATTATTAATATAAAACCACTGATATGTTCCCCCCCCCATATCTCTGTTGAGATGACCTAAGTTTCTCTTCATTTTTATATCTGGATTCTTAACAACCTGCCTGCTGTCGAGATTTCCAGCAGCTTACTCCCAAAGGACTGCTTTGCCGTCCTACGTGGCCTTGCCCTCTCCACCACAGCTGGCATCAGCTCCGCCCTGTATGCCAGGTAGAAATACCATCCTCACACAGGAACTGACAGCGCCCCGCCCTCAGGACTCCTCCCCTTTTGTTTCCTCACTGCTGCCTTTGCCAGGCTTGCAGCTGTAGAGAAGCCAGCCATTGACTTGTCTGGAGCAAGGCAGAACAAAACAGTGGGGCGGGGGCTGAGTTCCTTCTCAGTGTCTCAAACTGATCGCAGCTTCATGATTCAAATCTCTGCCATGTAGCTGGATGCTGTCTTTCTGTGTGGGGGATCGTGGATGCAGAGAACTAAGATCTCTATTAAAACCTTCAATAATGAATGTTGACTGATTTGTAGATCAATTAGCTGTATGTCATATACTTAGCTCTCTCCTCCTCTTTCTCCCTCCTTCTCTCCCCCAACCCCTTCTCATAGACTTGAACATGACAACAAAATCTGGGAGTCCAAGGCCCAGACAGAGCTCCAACATCAACAGGAAGTTTGTGATACCCTGCAGGGGGAAAACAAAGAGCTTATGTCCCAATTAGAAGAGACTCGGCAACTGCATCACAATTTATGAATGAATTAGCTAAACTGGGGTCAGAACTTAAGAGTCTCAAAGACCAGTCAACTGACTTAAATGAATCGTTGGAAAAATGTAAAAACAATAAGGAAAATTTGGAAGAAATTATAAAACAGCAAGAAGCTGATATCCAGAACTGTAAATTCAATTATGAACAACTCAAGACAGACCTAAGGACCTCCAGTGAGCTGACTGGTCAGTTGCAGGACGAAATCAGTGTGAAGGAGCAGAAGGTTATAAGCCTGCTTTCTGGCAAGGAGGAGGCGATCCAGGCAGCTGTTGCTGAACTGCACCAGCAACACAATAGAGAAATCAAAAAACTAGAAAATCTCTTGTCCCAGAAGGAAGAGGAGAATGTCGCCTTAGAAGAGGAAAACAAGAAGGCTGTTGAGAAAACCAATCAGCTCATGGAAACACTGGAAAACATCAAGAAGGAGAACCTCAAGCAGACGGCTCAGCTGGATTCCTTTGTTAAGTCCATGTCCTCGCTCCAGGATGACCGAGACCGCATCATAAGTGACCACCAGCAGCTGGAAGATCGACATCTCTCTATAATCTTAGAAAAAGACCAACTCATCCAAGAAGCTGCTGCTGAGAATAATAAACTGAAGGGAGAAATTCGAGGACTGAGAAATCATATGGATGATCTCAATTCCAAGAATGCCAAGCTGGATGCCGACCTCATCCAGTACAGGCAAGACCTGAACGAAGTGATATCCATAAAGAACTGTCAGCAAAAGCAACTCCTTGAGGCTCAGCTACAGCAAACTAAGGAGCTGGAAAATAAATATGGAAAACTAGAAGAGAAGCTGAAGGGGTCGGAAGAAGCTAGGCAAAGCCTACAACGGTCCTCAGATGCCCTCCAAGGGGAGAAACGAGGCTTGTCTACACAGATTGAGAGCTTGAGGAGACAAGTGGCAGCCTTGCAGGAAGAAGGAACCCTAGGCGCCTTTCACCTGACCACCACTGAGAGCTTGAAAACAGCCAGCCATGTCTTCACTCCAGAATGAAAGAGATTGATTAGTGTGTATTTCAGATCTGTGTTTGAGAAGTTTTGAGCCATTCTTAAAATAGATTTTTATTCCCATAGAAAAGGATGACTGTTCCTCTTTGTAGTATCTGTGTGTAAAAATCACCATCATTACTGCACATCCCCCATATGTTTCTGGTTTTAAGAGAAACAGACATGCTGTCGCTGTCATCAAACTTGGCTTTCCTACACAGTGGAAGGCTCCAATTTGCACACACATGGTGTCTGAAGAGCTTCCATCACAGCCGCTCCACTGTTGTTTTTTCTAGGGGCCACCAAATGTAGATATTCCAGGAGCGCCCCAGGAAATAAATGGAAAGAGAAAAAGAGATCCAGAGGCCACAGGGGAGCCACAGCCAAGGTATAGGAGCATGATTCACCCTCCATCATACACTGTGTGCGAAGAAATTGGGTGGTAGACAAGAGAGGGTGATGGGTGAATGTGATGAAAATATATTATCTACATTATGAAAACTAATGAAACCTATTGTTGTTTATGGCCAGTGAATGCTATTTTAACGAAATTGGGTTGAATCTTGGTGGAGTAGAGTTCACCATATGCTCTTAGTGTGTCCTAGTATCTGACTAGCGTCACTGAGCCAGTAAAGATTGAATGCGACAGTACCTGACAGATGTTGTGCAGGACGTGAACAATGCTTGTAACACAAGTGCACACATGCAGCACTACAAATGCTGGAGTTACAGCTGCTCCTGCAGGCTCGCATCGCCCCATAGGTATTTCCCGCTTTAATTGTTCTGTAGCTGGACTTCTATGTTAGTTTAGTTTTCCCGTTTGGGAAAATGCTTCCAGCCTTGTGACAACGTATTCGAGATCGTGTCCTACATCCAGTGATGCCCTTTGCCTGCCTTTCACCCTCCAGATTGTCTGAAGTCCAGCAGCAGCTCTGCAGCACTAACCAAGAAGTGAGTGAGTTAAATAAGATGCTGAAAGAAGAGCAAGAGCAAAGACTGGCCATTGAGAATGCACTCTCCTTTGGTTTCAAAGCTATTCCTGCATGTCACACTCCACTCAAGGGACGAACGGGGGATATCGAGAAATGAGTTTTCTCGGTTTCATCTCTGAAGTCCTATGGTTTCTCCAAAGAACTGCATTGCCATATGATGTGTTATAATGTCTGCTCTGGTACTCTAATTCTGACATCGGATTAGAATTCCAGGTTAGCTAGAAGATTTCCCCTTTCTACATTTTCTCTACTTTAAAACAGCTTTAACAGAACAAATGAAATGTCCCGAGTCTAGTGTCCCTTTGGAAGGGGCCTTAGAAGCTTTCTGATCTCCTGCAGGAACGCTCTGTTCTTCTGCAGAAACTCTCTGTTCTCCTGCAGAAACTCTCTGTTCTCCTGCAGGAACGCTCTGTTCTCCTGCAGAAACACTCTGTTCTCCTACAGAAACCCTCTGTTCTCCTGCAGGAACCCTCTGTTCTCCTGCAGGAACGCTCTGTTCTCCTGAAGAAACTCTCTGTTCTGCTGCAGGAACTCTCTGTTCTCCTGCAGAAACTCTGTTCTCCTGAAGAAACTCTCTGTTCTGCTGCAGGAACTCTCTGTTCTCCTGCAGAAACACTCTGTTCTCCTGAAGAAACTCTCTGTTCTGCTGCAGGAACTCTCTGTTCTCCTGCAGAAACTCTGTTCTCCTGCAGGAACTCTCTGTTCTCCTGCAGAAATGCTCTCTTCAGTGCAAGACTAGAGAAACGGATCTGGTACCCTTTCTGGGTTCATTATCTCTAAGCCAATCAGGCCACAATTCCACAGCCCACCAAGGTCAGAAGAGCCTGGGTCAGATTCAGTAACAAAGTTTTAGGATTATCTTGGGACTTATTTGCAGAGTCTTTGTCACTGAGGGCCCCAGGCTGCCAGAGGAGTGCTCCTGGGGAATTATTTGTAAAGCAGCCAGTAAAGGCCCCCAAACTCTCAGTGGGCCTTGCCTCAGAAAGGGTCTATTTCATTGGCCCAAACAAGTCACCTGAGCATGTCTGACTTGAGGATAGAAGGGAAGGGCCACAGACCTTTTTTTTCCTTTCAAATAAAATTTATATATTAAGACATTGTTGCTAATTTTAAGCATGGATCCCAGAAGTCATTATCCATATATCATCACACACTGGGAAGTTTCTGGGAAGATGGACTGAGGTGGGTTCAACTGGATTTCAGAAAAACATCTTTAGAAATCTGAATAATGGTGCAACCTATACAGCAGGGCCTTGCCTCGCTCTTCCCAAGGCAAAGGAGCCACCTCTGGGAGAAAAACCCATGGTTTGAACATGAGAAAGAGCACTCCTTTTAAAAACCGGAAAGTTAGGAAATGCTGTACAGGAAGGAAGATGAACCAATCTGACAGCTTCTTTCATTTTTCTTGAAGATTTCTGTAGTGGGATTGAAGGTCAAGGAAGTGACGCCAGTGACCAGGTTCATTATGGCCTTTATTGGCTTTGGGTTGGTTTGTTGGAGGCAAGAATCTTGACTGTCTATGTTTTCCACTCCACTCTTAGAGCCACAAGCCACATACAGCCCATTCTTTGATGCAGCAATGATAATTCATATAAACTGCCTTCATCAAGGAATCTGTTAACGCACTTCCCCGAATTCACATCCCACACAAACTTCTCCATTCCCAGAAGGAGTATATGTCCTCTTACTATCAGAAGAGAATGTGGATGCTGCAGTTCTTCTATTAATCTTCCTGCTACCAATCAATTCTTTAGTCTTCATTGACAGCAAATGAGAAAACCCAGCAATGCCGCTTCTGAGCAGGAAGGATCCATCTGGAGAGACTTCAAATCACTTCACAATTTCTCTTTCAAACCTCTCACTTGATGTACAGGAACTAACTTTCCAGCTCGCATATCATCGACATAAAGAACCTTGCTGTGTACAATTGTGGCTAAAAGCTCTTCTCCATTAGTACTGAAACAAGCCTTAAAGATTGGGAACTTTCCCAAACAGATGCTCTGGATTTTCTGGTTTGCTTTGTCATCTCCCTGAAACAGTGAGATAGCATTATCTACCCCCCCCCCAAGAGCATCACCACCTGTGCGCCAGGATGGATGGCAATGATGAGATCCGAGCAGTGGGAGGCCGTTCAGCACTGGCAGGACGGCAGTTCTTCATCTTCAGAATTCCTCTAGGAAGAGAAGTGGATGAGGATATGAATTTCCCAGCCCTTTGCAACAAATCTTCATCCTCTCCACTTTCATCATCTGCAGATTTTCTCTGCTTGTGCCCAATCAGGAACTCCTCCCTTGGCATGCTGGAATGCCTCTTTAAGTCTCTTTTGAAGCTTTTCTTTTGAGAGTTTACTTTCGCTGGCATTTTTCATTATATCTTTCCGAAACCAATTGTTCATCGTGTCAACTATTTCCTCATCTTCATCATCTTCATCCACCCAAACTGGCTTCTTCTGAGGAGAAAGATTATCTTGTGCTTCATCTTCCACTTCAGAGTCATCCGAGCTTCCTTGTCGTTGACCCCGCGAGCTCCACAGCCTCAGCAGCAGCAGCAGCAGCACAACCTCGTTGTCCTTGACGTCGCTGAAGACTAGCTAAGCTGTTCCAGACGCCGCTTGGCGGCCAGCTCGTCGTCCTGTAGCACCAGGCGGTTCGGCTTCCAAAGCCGGATCCTCCTCCTCTGCCAACATGGGGACCGCACTAATGGCCGCCCTCTGCTGGCAGGCTGCGGTGCCCGTTGGGAGGAACCGGCGGCTTTTGGGGGGCGTGCCGCCGCTCCCGGGCCTGGCTTGCCACCCTGGCATCTTACTGGCTCTCCGCTCTGGTTTTGTCCGGCCCCAGCGTTCTAGCGGTATCCCCAGGTCTGAGGAGAACTCCAGACGTTGACGAGGAGCGCCACTGCGCATGTCAGGGCTACAGTTCTCAACAGCATGGAGTACGTCAGAGTTCACAGCTCCTGCTTCTTGGAGAAATTCATGTGGAGTCAGACTTCTATCAGTGAGCTCAGGCTCCACAGTTTCCCAACAAGCTAGGGAACTTTCTCTATATTTTTTTTTCAATTTTTTTTTCCATTCAAAAATTTACACTTCCTCCCATTCCCCTCCCACTCCCCCACTCTCCCTCCTCCGTCCTGCTCCCTCCTTAAGAGAGGGCAGGGTACCCTGCCCTGTGGGAAGTCCAAGGCCCTTCTCCCGCCCCACCCCCACCCCACACACATCCAGGCTTAGGAAGCTTTGCATCCAAATAGATTAGGGTCGCAAAAAGCCAGTATGTACGTGCAGTAGAAACAAGTCCCAGTGCCTTTATCAATGGCTTCTCAGTCAGCCCCCATTGTCACCCACATTCAGAGAGACCAGTTTGATCGCATGCTCATTCAGTCCCGGTCCAGCTGGATTTGATGAGCTCTCATTAGAACAGGCACATTGTCTCAGTAGGTGGACCAACTGTTCACAGTCCAGACTTCCTTGCCCATCTTCTCCCTCCTTCTGCTCTTCAACTGGACCTTGGGAGCTCAGTCCGTTGCTCTGATGAGGGTCTCTATCTCTATCTCCATCCGTTGCCGGACGAAGATTCTATGGTGATATTCGAGATAATCATCAGTGTGATAGTGGGGCAAGGACAGTTCAGGCACCCTCTGCTCTACTGCCCAAGGACCTAGCTGGGGACATCCCCGTGGACACCTGGGATCCCCTCTAGAGCCAAGTCTCTAGCCAACCCTAAAATGGCTCCCTTAATGTAGATATCTTCTTCACTGCTCCTATATCCACCCTTCCTCCTTCTCCACTCTCCCACTCCCCCAAGCTCTCTCCAGTCTTTCCTTTCTCCCTTCTCTCTCCTCCTCTTCCCTTCCCCCAGCCCTACTCCCACCCCTACCTCCACCCCCATGATCCCAACCCCCCCCCCCCGCAATCTTGTTTGCTTCCAATTTCCAGGAGGATCTATATATGTTTTTCTTTGGGTTCACCTTGTTATTTGGCTTCTCTAGGCTTGCGAACTATAGGCTTAATGTCCTTTGTTTATAGCTAGAGTCCACTAATGAGTGAGTACATACCATATTCATCTTTTTGGGTCTGGGTTATCTCACTCAGGATAGTGTTTTCTATTTCCATCCATTTGCATTCAAAATGTTATTATTTTTTATCACTGAGTAGTACTCTAATGTATATATATTCCACACTTTCTTTATCCATTCTTCCCTTGAGGGGCATCTAGGTTGTTTCCAGGTTCTGGCTATTACAAATAATGCTGCTATGAACATAGTTGAACAAATGCTTTTGTAGTATGATTGGGCATCTCTTGGGTATATTCCCAAGAGTGGTATTGCTGGATCCTGAGGTAGATTGAGTCCCTATTTCCTGAGAAACCGCCATACTGATTTCCAAAGTGTTTGCACAAGTTTGCATTCCCACCAGCAATGGATGAGTGTTCCCGTTACTCCACATCCTCTCCAGCATAGGTTATCACTGGTGTTTTTGATTTTAGCCATTCTGACCCTCCTTTCTCAGGAGTTATCCTTTTGACATCAGTTCTGTGTGAGCCTCATTGTAAGTGCTATAGGGAATGAAGAGGTGTTTTTAAGGCTTGCCCTTCAAGATTCACATACAGATCAATCTCCCAGTAAGCCTCTCTTGATTGCTCCAGTCCACATCAAATGTTGTTTTTGCTTTCCTCCCTCAGACCAGACCTTTACAACAGTGTTGTAGCCCAGGCTACACCTGAGTGCTGGGATCACAGATGTTTGCTACCACACACCCCCCCCCCCGGCTTGTTCTCAATTCTCTTACTATCTTAGATGTAACTGTCCTACATAGGACACAGAGTGGTCCTACAGCATTCCTGAACGTGTCTTAACTGTTAGGGATGTGGCTCGGCGATCATTGGTCATTTTTATAACTATACCACGACCTGAAAAAACTTTTCAAAATACTAGACACAGAAACACTTCACCCTTTTAAGCTTAAGGAACTGACTCAAACTCAGAAGGGCTGTGAGGACAGTGTAGCAGGAAACGACAGAAGACCTGAAAACAGAACTGAAGGCGCTGCTCAGTTTCTTGCCCTGAAGCAGCAGCTGGTGGGGGTGCTGGGTATGGATTTGAAGAGTGAGAGCCAGGAGCTCAAACAAACAGTGGTAAAGGTGGGTACTCAGAGCTCTGGGAGACTTGGGGAGCACAGGGAAGTGTGGAAGAGAAATCCACATAGCACCACTTAGTTCTTGTTGAGGGAAGACCTTGTTAATTGGTGCTGAACTTTTGGTGGCCCTCGGGTCTGTGTGCAGTGAATGACAATGAGCATGGGAAGACAGGAACAAGGAAATGGCCTGCACTCAGGGACGTGATTGGTCAGTCATCTAGGACCGCGGGCCCAGCAACTATGCCCTGGCTTCTATTGAGGAGCTACACATCCCACTCTAAGGGATGGCTGGCCCTGGGCACTAAGCTAAAGGAGTCCCACAGAAGATGAAGACTGTTGTACAATCTCTCAGGGACACAAAATGCACATGGGACATGTAAGGGAACAGGAATTAACCCACGTGAACACTGGTGCTGACCCGAGTGCTTTGAGGGGCCAAATGCAGACGTGATTATTCAGCTGGGGTAACTCTCTGTGTTTGTGGGAATCCCAGGGTGTTGGAGACAGGCAGCTATGCTAAGCTCTTTATTATTTAACCTTGGGGAACAAAATCACAGTAATCAGGGAGTTGTCAAAATATTTAAATCAATATTTGTGAAGTGCTTAGTCTAGTATCTGGCTAAGAGGTACATACTCTGTGTTGTGTGTCTGGCTGTGGTCCCACAGGGCTGTCATATTACTGAGGTGTCTCTGAACTATTGTTGTCATAAGTCAACACAGTCCTCAGGCACTGAATGTGTCTGGCATTCACTGTCCTTCACGGGGTTATTCTCCAGCCTTCTGCTTCAAGTTAGCAACATTATTGATGAGTCTTCAACAGTACAAGCATATTAAGTTATTCTGACCTTAAAAAGGAGTGTGTGAGATTGACGGGAGAGATGGGCTGGAGCCCAGGGGTGGGGAAAATAGGACAGAAGATGAGACCATAGGACCTCACTGCTTCCTTACTGCCCATGAATACAGGTGACTTCTCCTTCCCACCTAACCTAACTACACCTAACTAGTGTGGGTCTTTCAGCCAACTGTCCCGACAGCTCTTCCGTGAGTGTGTCTTAGAGTGAATGTAGGGCAATATCCCATGGCTAGGTGAAAACAATTTTAATGTAGCCAAACAGATTACAGACAGGAAGGACCCTGAACTCATTTATGTCCTGATAACTAGAATGGAAACCATGGGAAAATCTGAGGGAAATGCCACCCCAATCCTGCAGGTGTTGTCAAATACTTCAAGCTGTGGACGCAGTGAATGGTCCTGGCGCACTGACAGAGGTTGCTCAGTGTTGCCTACATCTACACTGACTTCCCTCCAGATGTGGGTGGACTCAGACCACTCTGGTTTACCTTAAATAACTCCCACTCCCTTCTCTTCTAACTGAGAATTCTCCCTAGAACTTCTCTCTGCTTTGCTTCAGCTCTCGTTTTCTTCTAAGAATGGTGAGAAACATTCAATTGCTTGTGTAGTTGGCGTCAGTATTCTTATCATCCTTTCTCTCTGTTCCTCTCTCCGTCCTAATTATTCTCATTGTCTGTTGCCCTCAGACATGGAAGTCTGTGGTGGGGCATGACGCTCAACCACACTAGTACCAGGCGAGCACTTATCCTCCACAAACTTATACTACCCAAACATCTCAACCTGCTAATATACAGTGCCCCTCGTGCTCAGCCTGGAATGGCTCCAAGCCAACCTGGTGCTTACCAACCCAGACCAGGTTTTACACCATCTCCTGCAGGTACCATGACCCCTCTTTCCAGTGGGCCTAACCCTTCTGCACATAACCGTCCTCCTTTTGGTTAGGGCTATACCCAAGCTGGACCTGGTTATCGATAAGGAGGTTCAGTTACACTATTGATGACTAATTGCCTCCCTAAAGACTACACTACTATTTTGTTTCAATTTGTACTGTATTGAAGTTCAAAAATTTAAAAAGCAAAGCAATTTTTATGATATCATTGTTGCTGTTAATTGAAAATATAATCTGATGGAATACAAACACAAAAAGACCAAAATGAACATGTTTCTTCCCCTGCTTAAGATTGTGGCAGCTTTCTAGTTATTTTGGAACACTATTGCATGTAAAGTGATTGGCTTTCTAGTTCCCAGAGGATATTAAAAAGCTAGGTTAAGGTTTAGCCACCGCACTTGGCTGTTTACTATTTAACATGATGTATTAAAAGTAGAGCCCTTTGAGAAGACGACTAGACATTATGTATAAATGTAACATTGATAGGCTAATAAAGGTGATCGAATCTGCTGGTGGGAATGCAAGCTGGTACAACCCCTTTAGATGTCAGTGTGGCGATTTCTCAGAAAATTAGGAAACAACCTTCCTCAAGACCCAGTAATACCACATTTGGGTATATATCCAAAGGATGCTCAATCGTGCTACAAGAATATGTGTTCAACTATGTTCATAGCAGCTTTGTTTGTCATAGCCAGAACCTGGAAAGAACCTAAATTCCTCTTGACCAAAGAATGGATAAGAAAAATGTAGTACATTTACACAATGGAGTACTACTCAGCAGAAAAAAATGACAGCTTGAATTTTGCAAGAAAATGGATGGAGCTAGAAAAC
Organism: Chionomys nivalis; assembly: GCF_950005125.1. Classification (NCBI taxonomy): domain Eukaryota; kingdom Metazoa; phylum Chordata; class Mammalia; order Rodentia; family Cricetidae; genus Chionomys; species Chionomys nivalis. The sequence continues at coordinate 44,738,250 of NC_080094.1, read as the reverse complement.
ATTATTTTGAGTGAGGTAACCCAGACCCAGAAAGACAATTATCACATGTACTCACTCATAGGTGATTCTTAAACATAAAGCAAAGAAAGCCAGCCTACAAACCGCAATTCCAGAGAACTTAGACAACAATGTGGACACTAAGAGAGACTTACAGAGATCTAATCCATATGGGAAGTAGAAAGTAAATTGGGAGCATGGGGACCTTGGAGGAGGATTGAAGGGGGCAGGAGAGAGGCAGGGAGGGGAGCAGAGAAAAATGTAGAGCTCAACAAATACCAATAAAATAATATATATATATGTTTGTATATGTCTATATAAATAATGTTTAAGTTTTCCACATGAATTTTCTTGCAGTAATCTTTGAAGTTTCCAGGAAGAAGATGGGGCCCCACAACAACTCCACCTGGTTGATATGACATCATGATGCTGATAGTGCTACTATAAGACCTGTTTTGGGTACCAGCTGCTCAAGATGGTTCCTACTTGGTTAGCTGAAATGGTGCACATTTTTACAACGTTCTGGCCAGAACTCCAAATAGGAACCTCAGAAAAACACTATCAAATACTCAGAGAATATTTGCAGTTTACCAGACAGTAATCTTGGAACTTAACCATCATTTTACTTTCACAGGATCCCATAGAAAGAATATCACCCCCATGACAGCTGGAAGTAATTCTAGAAGACGATGTCCCATCTCCCAACAAAGTTTGTTCTCAGTGATAGGGACATCATTTAGGGGTTGGTTACAATTGGTATAGGGTTGGGGAATTTTTTTTATTTTTTTAAAGAAATAAAAACTGAAATGCAGTCTTCAAAGGGGAAATCACCTAACATAACCTGGGCTTTTCTGAGTGCCGAGCAGTACTGTTAGAGATAACCATCTGCATTGGTATGCCACCTAATGGCTCCTTCAATACAATATTCCTTTGAAAAATGTAAAGAAAGTCCCAAAGTCATAGTTGGAATAAATGTATCATACAGAACATGGAAGGGTCCAGAGAGATATCTCAGGAAAGTGCTTACTATATAAGCATGAGGATCTTAATTCCAATCGCTGGTATCCACATAGAAGGCTGAGAAAGATGGTACATTGTATAATTTTAGTGCTGGGGAGGCAGAGGCAGGAAGATGCATGGAGCTGCAAGGCACAGCCAGACCAGCCAAATCTATGAGCTCCAGGTTTCCTGACAGACACTGTCAAAAACTAAGGTGGAGAGCCAGGTATGATGGCACATGCCTTTAATCCCCACACTCAGAGGGCAGAGGCAGGCAGATTTCTGTGAGTTGAGGCCAGCTTGGTCTACATAGTGAGTTCCAGGACAGCCAGGAGTATGTAGAGAGACCCTGTTCCAAGAAAACCCAAATAAATAAATAAATAAATAGGGTAGACTGGTGTGGTGGCACGTGCCTTTAATCACAGCACTCAGGAGTCAGAGGTAGGTAGATTTCTAAATTCTAGGCCAGCCTGATCTACAAAGCAAGTTCCAAGACTGCCAGGGACACACACACACACACAAGCCTTGTCTTGAAAAATAAATAAATAAATAAATAAATAAATAAATAAATAAAGTTGAAAAAATTAAATTTATGCCCTGGTAATGCTGAAGCATGCGTGAGCAGCCGTATATGGTGGTTCTGCTAAACTTGTCCATACTGGGTTTCATAGTCTAAGCTGATTAGGACTACTGACCAGGTCTCTTCCTCAAAAGGGCACCAGATCTCATTACAGATAGTTGTGAATCACCAAGTGGTTGCTGGGAATTGAACTCAGGACCTTTGGAAGAGCAGGCAGTGCTCTTAACCACTGAGTCATCTCTCCAGCCCTCATAAACAAACAAGCAAACAAATAAGGTAGGGGACAAGGCACAATGTGGGGCCAGCTCTCAGGAGACAGAGGCAGGTCCATCTCTCTTTAAGTTTGAGGCCAGCCTGGTCAACATATTGCATTCCAGGCCAGCCAGGGCTACATAGTGAGACTCTCTCAAATAGATGACAGACAGATAGGTCGATAGGCATATAGGTAATAAATCAGATGGGGAACCATAAAAGAAGCCATTAAATATCAATGTCTGGCCTCTACATGTGTGTATATCTTTACACACATGCACACATGTGAAAACACGCACATTCATCCACTACACACATACATACACACAATGTAGAATTTTAAAAATTGAGATACCTCTATCATTGAACCATGTCTAGGAATTGGGCCATATAAGGCCAACTTCCAAAATTGTGTTATGAAGTTCAACAAATTGATGCATGTAAGACTACAACATGCCAGGTACCCAGCAATAACACAGCAGCAGGTCTGCATGAGATCAGTCATCTGGCCTAGGAGGTGAACACCAGAGCATCAAGTGAATGAAACATTTGTCTCATGGTCATCTGAGATTGTAAGACTGATACTGGCAAGGCCCACTGGGCTAAATGATCTTCCTATAAGGTTGCCCTTATTCCCCGAGTTATATGAAGAGCTGTAAAGAATTTGGGGGCTTCTTTCCACACTTGAGGAAAAGGTCCAGAACTGCTAGAAGCCTTTGTAAATGAGATGTGATTTTTCTCACTGACCAGACGTGTGAAGTCACACCACATTGTGGGACTTCCCTGCGGTTTCCTTCCCTGGAATCCTCACAGTTGCAGTTTAAAATGTTCCTTTGCCACAGACTGTCACCAGTGTTGACCGAAAGTAAAACTTCGGGCTAATGAAGACGACACAGTTAGTGTCTGATCCACACAAAAGTGGGGAGGCCTAGGTGCCTACGGCTAAAAGCCTCAAAGCGGAAACCTACCCTGAAAGCCCATAGCCCCACTCAGAAATGCTGCTCACTTAGGACATCGTCTCAGCAGAAACTCCCCAGTAAATTCTTTTCGGAAAAACAACGGCCTGAATAAGAATTTTTTTGTTAAATATCTATAAATTCTTCAGCGAACCCTCTCAAGAGGTGAAGCCTGATTCCCTTCCCTTTGACTGCGAATTGAACCTAATGGATGTAAAACACCTCTGGTCCCAAGCATTTTGGATAGAACATAGTTAACCTAAAGCTTCAAAGTGAAGGAGATGCGCTTGGTAGTAAGTTCTGTAGTAAGGAGACTGGTTCTCAAGCGCAGGCCTCAGAAGGGAACAGACACCCTACAGCACAGAACCAGGCCTGAAGGAGGCCCAGAGCTCAGAGGCGCTATGCATCTGGCTGCCACCAGCACATCTAAGAGGACAGACTGGCTGCAGAGGCCACGTTACAGTAGAGCTAATGGCCCAAGACACAACATTCAAACCTAACTGAGCACAAAGACCTGATATATCACTGTCTGTCTGCAGCACTAAGTTGTGAAAAATGCCATTTTTTTTAAAGAGCCAAGTAAGAGAAATTATTTTTTTTAATAGAATGGATTCTTTTTTTTTTGTTTTTTTTTTTTTGTTGTTGTTTTTGTTTTTCGAGACAGGGTTTCTCTGTGGCTTTGGAGCCTGTCCTAGAACTAGCTCTGTAGACCAGGCTGGTCTCGAACTCACAGAGATCCGCCTGCCTCTGCCTCCCGAGTGCTGGGATTAAAGGCGTGCGCCACCATCGCCCGGCAATAGAATGGATTCTTAACATGGCTGTTTATAAAGCAGAAAGGATGCAGATACTAACAATTACAAATTTACCATCTGAATGGATTTTCCAGTCCCTATCACTTAATCAGTGAAAGTAAATATTCATCTCCTGCCATTGGAAGCTGAATGGTATTTCACCACGTGAAACTTAATTATATTCATTTAGAGACTATGTGTTTACACATGTAAGTGAATGACTGAAGTAACTTTTAAAAACGAGTTTAGGAGGATGTGTAAAAATTGTGTTAGGAAAGTCTCTCATAAAATGTTATGTTATTTATTAGAAAGACGGCTCAGTGACGGACCTAGCATCCTTGAGGCCCTGAGTTCAATCACCAAACCACAAAAAGTGAAAAAAAAAAAAACTATTATGAACAACTTACACATTTTGTTAAAGCACTCAGTTTTTTTTTTTTTTTTTTTTTTTTTTTGGTTTTTCGAGACAGGGTTTCTCTGTGGTTTTGGAGCCTGTTCTGGAACTAGCTCTTGTAGACCAGGCTGGTCTCGAACTCAGAGATCCGCGTGCCTCTGCCTCCCAAGTGCTGGGATTAAAGGCGTGGGCCACCACCGCCCGGCAGCACTCAGTATTTTAACAAAATAAACCGGTGTGGTGGTGCACACCTTTAATCCCATAATTGGGAGGAAGAGGCAGGGGGACCTTTGTGAGTTCCAGGCCAAACTGGTCTATAAAGTGAGTTCTAGAACAGTCAGGGCTGTTACACAGAGAAAACCCTGCCTCGAAAAACCAAAATAAATAAATTAATTAAATTAAAAAAATAAAACAAAACAGACCTTTCTTACAAATGTGCCTTATAGTCATGAGACTTTTCATAATCCCTCAAGGACTTGTAGTAGAGCTCAGTTGGTGAGTGAGTACATTCAGGGCCTGCATTGAATTCAGTAACAGATGGCATAGGACTGGGAGATAGCCCAGAGGATCAGAAGTTCAAAGATCATTCTCTGCTACAGAGCCAATTGTTAAGTCAGTTCTAGAAAGAAGAGAGATAAGGAGGGAAGGAGGTACAGAGAAACCCTGTCAATAAAAAAAAAAAAAAAAAGAAAAAAGAAAAAGAGGGAAGAAGGAAGGGAGAAGAAAGAAGGGGGACAGAAAGGAAAGAGGGAGAGAGACAGGAAGAAAAAAAAGAGTGATGGGAGGTGTGAGGAAGAGGGAGGGGACCGAAAGAGAAGAAGAAAATAGTAAGCAGGAAGGAGAAATTCCCTTAGCATTCTTGTTTTTAATTCATTGAGGCACAGGCTATTTAATAAATAACTATGGGACTTATAATTCTAACATTATTTAAAGTGATTTTTTTAATCTAAAGAAAAAGTAATTTTAAATTAGCCGCTTCGGTGTGCCTAAAAGCAGCCCTGGAGAACAGCAATGCTGTTCCTTGGAAGAATTTCGGGCCTACCCGGCGATGAGCAGCACGTGGCGCCGAGCAGCGCTGGGTTCTATGAAGCAGGGCAGGGAACAGACCTAGGAAGGAGTAAACCGCCCTTCCTGTCTACGCTACTGCTCGCACCATCACTTTTTGAGCAATAAAATTTAAGAGGAAGAGGCAGACGGAGAGGAGCCGCCATTTCTGCAGCGTCTGTGACGGAAGCCCAGGCGACAGGCGAGGACACGTGAGTGTCTGTCACCAGAGGCCGCAGGCCAGCGGGAAGTCTGCGACGCTCGTCAGGGAGCCGCTCCTCCGCTCATCGAGTTCCGCCGCTCGGGCCACGGGGGGACAAAAAGCACGAGAGATGGAAAAGGGCAGCCTCCAGAGCACTCTATGGCCTCAGGGCGCCCTGCGTCCCTGGTCACCGCGCCGGCTCGCTCGCGCAGCCGCAGAGGCTCGGCTGGACCGGCCCGCTCGCGCCCGCTCCAGTCCAGCCCGCCCGACGGGCGATACCACCCCCCGCGGACCCCTCCGGAGGCACGAAAATGGTTCCGTCCCCAGCCTCTGATTGGCCAGGCGGGAGAAGGCGTGGCCTCCGCAGTCTGGTTCCGCGCGCCAGAGCGCGCAAGCCGCATTGCGAGCTGGGCACGGAGCAGGCGCCATGGTGAGGAGTGGTTGTGCGTTTTTAGCGACGTGAAGGCCTGGGTGCGGGTCTGGGTGTGCTGCTTTCGGGTTCGGGTCGGAGTCTGGGCCGATACCTGCTCCGGGAGCGGCCCGGCGGACCCGGAGATTTGACTGATGACCCGCGCGCCGGCTCTCGTTTCAGGTTCTGCTGCACGTGCTGTTCGAGCATGCGGTCGGCTACGCGCTGTTGGCTCTGAAGGAAGTGGAGGAAATCAGCCTGCTGCAGCCGCAGGTGGGTGGGATCGGTGGGCTCACGGTGCTGCATTGCAGCCCCTAAGGCCGCCGAACCCCATCATGCACCGCGTGTTCCCACGTGGCCGACCTCACCGGCGCGGCGGGGGGGGGCGGGGGGGTGAAAGCCTTGGAACGAGATCTTTAATTAATGCGCATCCACGTAATCTCAGAGATTGGAGATAAACTTCTCAAAGTAGAATCGGGATGTGGGGCTTAGCACCAGTGTTTCAGTTACTATTACAGCTGGTGTTCCTGGTTTGCTGCGCTGTAGAGGCCAAATGAAAAGAACCCATTCATCCTTCTCTCCACAGGTGGAGGAGTGTGTACTTAACCTTGGCAAATTCCACAATGTCGTCCGGCTGGTGGCCTTTTGTCCGTTTTCTTCATCCCAGGTTGCCTTGGAGAATGCCAATGCCGTGTCTGAAGGTGAGTTTCGAGTCCCTGAGCGCCATGTGGTACCTGACGGTGTTCTTCGATGATTTTGTTCAAAGCGTGATGTGTGCTAAGCATTGAAACCTACAAAATAACACCTTAGAAAAATCTGACTTTACGGAGTTGGATGCTTCCCAGTCGGGCTGCTGTGGTAAAGCCAGGCTTTGCAATGATGACTTGAGAATCTGTCAATCCACTGAGTGTGTTCGCTGATGTCTCCATGTTTCTGAGCAATGCCTGGAGGGGTGGGTGGGTGTTCCTGCATGATCCGATGTGGAGGCCAGGTCCTCTTTTACAGGTAAAGTGTTCTTCAGCGTGTTAGTGGGAGCTGTGTTCTTTGTCCCAAGGTGTTGTTCATGAGGACCTCCGCCTGCTTCTGGAGACATACCTGCCATCTAAAAAGAAGAAAGTACTACTGGGGGTTGGAGACCCCAAGATTGGTGCCGCAATACAGGAAGAATTGGGATATAACTGCCAGACTGGGGGTGTGATAGCTGAGGTCCTTCGAGGTGAGATAACCCTACTTACTGTTTAAGATTTTTATATGTAGGAGTGTTTGCATGTATTATGCCTGCCCTGTGGGTGCAATACCCATAGAGGCCAGTAGAGGGGACTAGAGATGGATGGTTATCAACTGTAAGTGGCCACGTGGATTCTAGAAGAGACTTTTCTTAAGCACAGCCTTACCTTCCTTTCAGGAGTTCGTCTGCACTTCCATAATCTGGTAAAGGGTCTGACAGACCTGTCTGCTTGTAAAGCCCAGCTAGGGCTGGGCCACAGCTATTCTCGTGCCAAAGTTAAATTTAATGTGAACCGGGTGGACAACATGATCATCCAGTCCATAAGTCTTCTGGACCAACTGGATAAAGATATCAATACCTTCTCGATGCGTGTCAGGTAAGATGCAGTGCAGAGGCTACCAAACCCTGGGCTCTTCTTTGACCTGAAGTTTAGCTATTACAAACTTAACCAGGTCAAGCAGGGCTGATAATTCCTGTGGGTAGAAAGAATAATGGACTGAAGCCAGGCCTCCTTGTGCTTACCACAGGCTGTGTTCTTACACTGGCTGTATAGAAAGAGGAGGCATAATAAAGCCACCCCGTGTACACCTCAGCCCAGGCCACTGTGCCTGGTCTGTATTGTGAATGGGGAGACATGGATTTGAGGGAGTCTGGGATCTGATTTATTTGAGGTTTGGCAAACTGGGTCAGGGAATGATTGTTCCTCTGCAGGGAGTGGTATGGGTACCATTTTCCAGAGCTGGTGAAGATCATCAATGACAATGCCACATACTGTCGCCTGGCTCAGTTCATTGGGAACCGCAGGGAGCTGAATGAGGAAAAGCTGGAGAAACTGGAAGAGTTGACGATGGATGGGGCCAAGGCTAAGGCCATTTTGGATGCCTCTCGGTCCTCCATGGGTCAGTGCAGAGCCCGGCCACCTGCGTAAGGTACGAGACTCCTTGAGTATCTGGTCCCCCTGTTCACACTAGGTGTTTCCTAGGCATGGACATATCTGCTATCGACTTGATAAACATCGAGAGCTTCTCCAGTCGTGTGGTGTCTTTGTCAGAATATCGCCAGAGCCTACACACTTACCTTCGCTCCAAGATGAGCCAAGTAGCCCCCAGCCTGTCAGCCTTAATTGGGGAAGCGGTGCGTCATGGGGAACACAAATGGGGGAATAAAAGTGTTAACATTCTGTACCGCTATACTTCTGGCTACCATGTTGTCCCTAGTTGTTGCATGGTGGGGAGGAGAATAGGGTGTGAGACCACAGGTCAGTTCCCCCTTGCTCACCTTGCTTCTTCCTTGGATCTTTCTCCAGGTAGGTGCACGTCTCATTGCTCATGCTGGCAGCCTCACCAACCTGGCCAAGTACCCAGCATCCACAGTACAGATCCTTGGGGCTGAAAAGGCCCTGTTCAGGTACCAGTGAGGGCGCCTGCCCATGTCAGGTGCTGCTTCTGGTGCCCACTGCTTTGTTTGGGGATTACAATGATGGCTGACCAGGACTCCCTGACCTATACAGGCCTCTGCTATGGGGGTGATGGCCAGTCCTGGTGTCTGAGTGATTCCCAGGGCCCAGCAAAAAGGGACCAAGTTTCCAGGTCAGCGACATTGGATGCCTTCCCTCTCTGCCTTTGGGAACTGGGTTGGCATGTGTCGAGGTAGAAAGTCCAGCCAAGCCTGGTGTGAGTGTGGGGAGAGGGGAACTTGGACAGTTGGGCCAGGTCTTCTGACCCTAAACTGTTGACCCACTATTCTCACAGAGCCCTGAAGACAAGAGGTAATACACCAAAATATGGACTCATTTTCCATTCTACCTTCATTGGTCGAGCAGCTGCAAAGAACAAAGGCCGCATCTCCCGATATCTAGCGAACAAATGCAGTATTGCATCAAGAATTGACTGCTTCTCTGGTATGGGTGAAGAGGTTGACATTTGAGGGAAGGGGTTGCAGGAGGCAGGGAGTGAGAACCCAGCTTCTACAATGATGGTAATATTTTTCGTCAACAGATGTCACCTAGTGAGTGTTGACACTTTGGGTCTGAGAGAAGCTGAGGGTAGAGGGACTGGTGGTTACTTTGTTATTTCAAGGGTATAATGGGCTTTGTTTATGCATACATACTCATCTAGAGGTACCCACAAGTGTGTTTGGGGAGAAACTCCGAGAACAAGTTGAGGAGCGATTGTCTTTCTATGAGACTGGAGAGATTCCACGGAAGAACCTGGATGTCATGAAAGAAGCCATGGTTCAGGTCAGTATGTGCTTTGGGAATAGCTGAGTGCTGTGATTTTGTTGGAGATGATGAACTGTCTTGGCCTGATTAAGAAATGGAGGCAAGAAAACTGATTTAATGAGCCTGATCCAGCAGGGCTAGAAGGGCTGTGGCAGCCAGGGGTCTTTCGGGTTTCAGTGCTTTCCTTTTTGCCAGGCAGAGGAAGCGGCTGCTGAAATTGCCAGGAAACTGGAAAAACAGGAGAAGAAACGCTTGAAGAAGGAAAAGAAGCGACTGGCTGCGCTGGCCCAGGCATCTTCAGAAAACAGTAGCACTCCAGAGGAGTGTGAGGTCAGTCCTCTGGTTAGGTCCTTGGTTGTAGGACTTTCAACAGTAGAACAAAGGGCATCAAAGCATGGTCTGGAGCTTGCGTTTTTTGGACTAAAACTACCTCTTGATTCTGTAGGGAGGAGATAGGTGCTGAGAGAACTTGACCAAGAGCCCAGAATGCACATGGCCCATTCCATGGGCAAGTGTGCTCTGTCCTCAGCTGCCCCCAGGAGCCCTCAACAGGGGGTAGTGTGAATTCCTGCTCTCCCTGTTCTGTGTCTGTAAATTGATAGTGTCTCATGATGGGGGGGTGGAGGTAGGAGGTCACCAGTGTGACAGTCTAGAATTGTCCCCCAGGGTTTTCAACCTGAGCTATTAGTATTTCCTTTTCAGTGTCCCCTGGGAGCTCTGCATGTCTATTATGACCAGCATACAGGGGTTTTTCTCTAGGTTTAAGAGGGTCAAGAAAATCCACTAAATTTTTCTCTACCTGGGAGTAGCTTTGAGACTGGATTGCCAAAGTGCCCATGCAACTAAGTCATCAGGAGACTAGGTTTCTGCCTGAATTCTATCTAAGGGGAACTGCAGCTGTTAACATAGAAGCAACATGTTGTCTTATTCCCTTCAGGAGACACATGAAAAACCTAAGAAGAAGAAAAAGTTAAAACCCCAGGAGACTCCACAGGAAAATGGAATGGAAGATCCACCTGTCTCTTTGCCTAAAAGTAAGAAAAAGAAAGCTTTTCCCAAGGAGGAGTTGGCCAGTGACCCTGAAGAGGTGGCCACTAGCAGCTTAAGTCCTCCCAAGAGGAAGAAATCCTCACCGAAGGAGGAAATGGCCAGTGAACCAGAAGAGGCAGCAAGCCCCATTGTCCCCAAGAAGAAAAGGAAATTTTCTGAGGAACCTGAAGCTGCTGCTAGCTCTACAAAAACCACAAAGAAAAAGAAAAAGTCCCAGAAGGCATCCCAAGAGGATTAAAATGGACATGCTTGGTGGGAGGGGCACACCTTGAAGGGGACAGTTCCTACCCATGATTAACCCCAATAAAAACACAAAAATAGCTTGTATGTTTATATTTATTGAATTCTTTACATGTGCATGTGTAAGATTTATGACAGGGCAGCAATGACAGCTTCAGTGAAGTCATGACATGTGGCATAACCACCCATGTCTGAGGTTCGAACCTGTAGGAAAAAGCTGTCATCACCCTGTGTTTTGGACCCAGTCCCAACACCCACCCTGTACTGGTACCCTTAATGCCAGCGCCCAGGACAGCCTAGCCTCAGAAAAGCAATTATGGTCTACTGTCTATAGATGTTCTCTTCCCTGGTCCATTGTACTGAAGGGATGTGTAGGTAGTATGGTCCTTTTGAAGTTGGAGGGAGTGAGGGCTCTAGCCCCCATGGGGGTGCAGATGGCCGATGACAGACTTGATGAAGTCGGTTGTGGTGCTGTAGCCGCCCATGTCCCGAGTCCGAACCTACAGCCACCACCAGCAATAGCCGTGGGGAAGAAAAGAGAGCCCATGAAGAAGATGGGGCAATATGACATGGAGGCCAAGAAAAAAGAATGTAGCAAGAATGGAAGGTGAAGAGGTGAGGAACAAGGACCTGCTCACTTCTGAGCAGACGGGCAGTACAGGAGGATGAACAGGAACAGGCACTGGGATGGGGAGATGTGGATCAAAGGATGAGATTACCTTGCAGGAACAGGAAAAGAGACCAGGTGGGAAGAAAGACAGGCAGGATCTCCTGCCTGCCTGCTACCTCCACCCCTAGACAAAGCTGCAAGGTCTGCATTCAGATGGCCCAAGAAAGGCTCAATGGATGGTGCAGGAAAAGGAACAGCAGATGGAACTAAGGTAAAGAAGACCAAGAGGATGAAACAGCCAGAGAAGGGAGGTGAATAACCCTGAGGTCACAGCAGGTATTGTGGGGACCTGGAAGGAAAGTGTCCCTCTCAAGTGCCCCAGCAGTGCCCTTGTGACCTTTCTGAACTTACCTTGCCAACTTTGATCACCTTCTTTACAGCATCTGCAATCATGTTGGAGTGATACTCAAGGCTGTCAACACAGGAGAATCTCAGAATCCAACCAGAGCACCCCACCCAGATTTTCCCACTGTGCTTCCCCTTCCAACACTCACTCCACCCCACTTCAGCTTCCCGTAACTTACTTGAGATGCCGCAGCATGTTGGAAGCGGACAGCAGCATGGCAGTGGGATTGGCTATATTCCTGCCCACTGCCTGGGCAAAGGGGTGCCGAGCACCCTATGGAAAAAACAACCCAGAATCACTGGAAGGAGACAGGCACATGCAAAGGAGAAGGTCTGCAAAAGGCATTATAGCACAGGAGGAGGGCAGGCCAAGGTGACTGAGGTGCAGGGAGTGGGAGAGGAAGTAGCACTGGGAAGGAAGACAGGAACACAGCACACCTACCCAAGGTCAGAGAAGGCTGGGTACAGATAACTAGATAACTAACAGGAAATAATTTCTTTTTTTTTTTCCTTAGGTTGGGTTTTGGGGACAGGGTCTCACTATGTAGCTCTGGCTATCCTGGAACTATATAGGCCAGGCCGGTCTTGAACTCAAATATTCACCTGCCTCCCAAGTGCTGGGATTAAAGACATATGCCACCACTATGCCCAGGGGAAAAATAATCATGCTCACCGTCTCAAAAACTGCATACTCTGCACTGTAGCTCTCACCAGGGACCACACCAGCTCCCCCAACAAGGCCAGCAGCCAGATTGTCAATAATGTTTCCGTAAAGATTAGGCATCACAAGTACATCAAACTGGTAAGGATTCTGCACCAGCTAGGGGTAAGATTATGAAAATGAAGAAGAGTTCCAACAAAAAAAGAGAGATTTCCACTCCCTGCTCTCCCTCTGCGAACTCACCTGCATGCAGCAATTGTCTATGATCATTGTCTCAAATTTGATTTTGGGGTATAGTTCAGCAACTTCCTCACAGCACTGCAAGAACAACCCATCCCCAAGTTTCCTGTTCATGGACCAAAGAGACAAAAATCAGTCGAGAGAGCTAAAGGGATACCTCTCTAGGAACCCAGGCACACAAAAACCCTGTCTCACATGATGTTGGCCTTGTGGACAGCTGTGACCTTGCTCCGCCCTTTCTTGGTGGCATAGTCAAATGCAAACTTTGCAATCCTCTGAGACTTGGTTCGAGTGACAATCTTCAGACACTCGATGACACCCTTTGCGCTCTAGGCAAGAGAAGTGACTGATGACAAATCCTTGGAAAGGCGGCAAAGAGGCCTCTACCTCTTGCCTGCCTCTCTCTGTGCCCCCACACCCCCCAGTTTCTGGGCCTTACCTCATGTTCCAGAGAGCTATATTCCCCTTCTGTCTGCTCTCGAATGATTACCAGGTCTAGATTGTTATGCCGAGTCATGTACCCAGGAAGTGACTTCACATGGACTACATTGGCAAACAAGTCCAACTTACGCCTGAGGGTAGACAGCCATCAGTTCTGTGCTGGTGCCCAGCACCCCTCTGACCAAGCCTACCCATCCACCTACCTCAGCTGCATATCATAGGAAGCTAATTCGCCCTTATACTCCATTGGGGTATAGATCTTCCCTGTGGAAACAAAGTGTGGGGAAGTAGGGTTAGACAGAGGTCAAGCAGAAACCGGGGTCTAATCTCCCACTGATGTCATATAACCTAGACTCCCAGCTCCCACTCACAAATCCCTCATCCTTTATCGCCCTTGGCAAGAGGTAAAGAACAGATAATGTAGCTAAAATGCAAAGCAATAAATGTAATGCTTTAGTTGTATCTATGTTAGAATTTCTTTCTTTTTTTTTTCTTTTGGTTTTCTGAGACAGGGTTTCTCTGTAGCTTTAGAGCCTGTCTTGGAACTAGCTCTTGTAAACCAGGCTGGACTTGAACTCACAGAGATCCGCCTGCCTCTGCCTCCCGAGTGCAGGATTAAAGGTGCGCACCATAAAATGACCTAAGAGCTATTTGTTTTTAATCAAAGAACCTGGGTTTAATAACAAACTGAAAAGCAGCCCTAGGGGATCAATGGCTTTCCTTATGTTCCTGGGTCTACTGACTTTCTGTTTTCTCAGCTACTACTTACTGAAAATCGACTGCAATCAAAACCACACCAAGTCCTGCCCTCGACAAGCAAACAATGCATTGGGGAAGACAAGGAATGGGATTAACAATAAACAGAGGCACGCAGAGGAGGAATCCTGTCTGATAATATTAGGGAATGTTGTAAAGCTGGCACTTTTAATCAGTTCCTCGGTTAACTGAGTACAGTGGGCTGAGCAGTGATCCCCAAAATGACAGGCCCATGCCCTTATGCCAAGAAACCATAAACAGAATTTACTGGAGTGGGGTGGGGAGCTGTAAATGTGATCTTACTTGGAAAAACACTTTTTTTCAGATAGAATTAGGAATCTTGAGATAAAATTGCCCTGGATAAGGGTGGGCCCTAAATCCAGTGGTAAATCAAAAAGAAGAGATAAAGGTGATCGTAAAAAGTGAATGTCTATAAACCAAAGAACACCAGGAAAAGGACTCTCGTTCTAGGCCTTCAGAGGGATGGTAGCCTCAGAACTGAGAGTACAATTAGATTATTTTCAGCCACCCACAAAACTGTAGCACCCAATGGCAACCATAGAAAATGAGCATGAGCGAGTGAGGATTCTGATAGGTGACATCAGAGAGGGACCAGTGTCAGGAGAGGGAAGAGCACAAGTCAGGTGACAACTTGCACAGCTGATGGTGAGCAAAACACAGAACAAGCTGTGGAAAGGAAAACAGGAAAGTCAGGGGCCGGAGTATAAAGAACCGACTTTCCTCTGCCAAAGCTGGCCCTGGCAGTCAGGCTGTCCAAGAAAACAGATTTGGAAAACGGCCTATAGGGGAAAACCAAGAAACCAAAAGGATCCAATAAGGGGAATAAAACAGCATAGCAGAAGAAATGGAATGGTTAGAATGGGCATTGCCGACACGGCTAACACGGTCTGACCACGGAGACAACAGACTCAGCAGGCACCAAACCCATGCAGCTTCGCTGACCTCCTAAGCTTCCCACTAAGAAACAAATTCCCAAGTATCAGTAGAGGGCAGTCTGGGAAGCCGACATATACATGCCGCAGAGAGAGAGACTTAGGAACACTTGCTCATTTGACTTTAAATAACAGAGTGAGTGGCATACAAACCGATGATAGCAACTTTGTTCTCCTTCATGGAACTCAGCAGCTGCTCCAGCTTCTCCTCGGAAGCCATATTCTGCACCTCGCTAAGGTGATGTTCCTTGAATTCCACGGGCACAGCAGCGGCCTTCGGGGATCAATCCAAGCACAGGACTGAGTCAGAAATGAACTTTCCATCTCAAACCACCCATTCCTGCAGGCAGCTCGACCACCCATGCCCTGTCACAGGCTACTCACCTTGAACACCTCCTTGACAGCGTGCATGAGCTCTGGCCCCACGCCGTCTCCAGGCAACATGGTCACAGGAAAGGCACCCTCAACCCTCACATCTTCTGCCTGTGAGTGGGGCCAGCGGAGATGGAGCAGGGGCGGAAGCAGGAGTCAGAGAAAGAGAGATGGGGAGGGGAAACCCAGGGGAGCGCCAAGGATGGACGAGAGCAAAACCGGGCTCGAGCGTACCTGGCTCTGTGAAGCGGCGTGAGCCGTAGCCGATGTTCGGAGACCTCTCCAAGCGCCGGGATTCCGAGCGGCGACCACCGCCTGCGACAGACACAAGGTCAGGTTTGAGACACCCAGACCCCTTACACCGCGCTGACCTTGTCTTCTTTTGGAAACTCCGGACAAACCC
This sequence comes from Chionomys nivalis, assembly GCF_950005125.1. Classification (NCBI taxonomy): domain Eukaryota; kingdom Metazoa; phylum Chordata; class Mammalia; order Rodentia; family Cricetidae; genus Chionomys; species Chionomys nivalis. The sequence goes on along the minus strand of NC_080094.1, from coordinate 44,723,046 downwards.
TCTGCTCTCCCACCCACCCTCTGCCCAACACGTCCCCGGCCTCACTCGGGTCAGCCAGCGGACATTGCTCAGCGCTGCCATCTTCTGCGGAAGGAGTCGCGCAGGAAGTGACGCAGGAAGCGATCGCGACCATGGGAGCTGGACTTCCTGTCGGCCCTGGAGAGCTTGGCCGTTCTTTCTCTATTACCAATCGGGAGGGTATACCGATTCAGTTACCTCTGGCCTTCTGTTTAGTAATGTAGAATCATGGGACACACAGCCTGTTTATTTGTTTGATTGCTTTGTTTTCAGTTGTCAGGTTTAATTTTTTGAAACTTCAATACTATTAATATTAAATATTAAGGAACATGTGGCTATTTGTACAACGAGGACGTGAGTTTAACATTAAGTTGAGAATTCTAGGGAGTCTGTGAATGTTTCTGTTATGCTATGGGAGATGTGTTTGTTTTCTCCTTTTATCCTGTTACCGGGTATTTATCAGTTCTCTGGGGGATTTGTTTTGTTTTTACTATAGGGTCTTATTCTTTGCTCTAAACAGTTGTTCACAGACTTGAACTTCATCACAAATATATTTTCACGACACATTTCATGTGTGGTGTATATCTTAAAATATCATTTATTCTTAGCTGGCCATGGTGACACACACCTTTAATCCTAGCACTCAGAAGGCAGAGGCAGTGGAGCTCTGTGAGTTCAAGGCCAGCCTCGTCTACAAAGCGAGTTCCAGGACAGCCAGGGCTGTTACACTGTCTGGAAAAACAAAATGAGTGTGTGTGATTCATACCTACTTTGACATTATTGACCCAATGTTAGATTATAGATAGTTAGTCAATGAATTGAAAAGCAATAAAAATGCAACTGTATTGCAAATTAGCTTCCTGTTTATTAGAGTGGAGGTCAAAGAACAGAGGCCCACTGAGAAAACTGGTACTCTCCTGCCCTGGGTAGTTTTCAAGGGTTGAGCTCAAGCCAGAAGGCTTGGTAGCAGGCACCTTTTCCCAGTGAGCTATCTCATCAGCTCCAAGTTAGTTTTCTTATTATCACACCAACATGGTGAGTTTTCTTTGTAATCTGAATTACTTTATCCGTTTAAAAGACCTCTAAGAGCCGGGCGGTGGTGGCACACGCCTTTAATCCCAGCATTCGGGAGGCAGAGGCAGGCGGATCTCTGTGAGTTCAAGACCAGCCTGGTCTACAAGAGCTAGTTCCAGGACAGGCTCCAAAACCACAGAGAAACCCTGTCTCAAAAAACAAAAAACAAAAAACAAAAAAAAAAAAAAAAGACCTCTAAGACATGATCCATGAGTTTCAATGTTCTTCCAAAGAAGCCCTGGGTACACAAAGGGTTCAAAATGTCTTCTCTGTTAGGACCTGTTTCGTCTTTTCCCCTCTACAACCATGCACAATCAAAGAGTGAAATAATGATGGTGATTCCTTGAAGATGGAGTTTGGGAGGACTTTGGAGGGAGTACAGTGCCTGTGATTGTGGGATCCGCTGGATTTTACAGAAGCGAGTCTACTCCATCCAGAGTAAAGCGGGTTATAAGCAAAAGTGGGATGGAAAGGGGTCGTTCCAGTGACTGGCTGGAGGGTGTTCTCAGGACACGTATCAACCCAAAGAAAAGGGCAGAAGGATTTCTGCAAGAGGCAGCCTTAGCTGGAGTCTCCCAGTGTGGCTCCCTGGAGAGCTCTGAAGTGGGAATGTCTCAAGAGTCTTCTGATATGAGGCAAGGCTTCCTAGCCTGCTTTGCGCCAGCGTAACATAGACCAAGGACAGCTGTCGGAGAAGGAGGGGGTGGTCAGCAGTTAATGGTGAGGGACTGGGTAGCCACTCTGGCCAGGAGGATCTCAGCAGGCAGCTGCAGTGCTCGGCAGGTAGGAATGTGCGCCGTGGCTGGAAATCAGGAGAGCAGACTCATGAGGAGGTGAGGCACACAGAGTGGGTAATGAGGAGCAAGGTTGCTGCAAGTTCTAAGACAGACTTAGGAACAATACTATTGAGCCTGGCGACTATGGAAGTTACTTTTACTTAGTTATAAGAGGCATCACCAAGAAAGCAAACATTTGGGTTCATTTAAAAGTGCCATCTTCAGGAGGATCTCTGAGTTTGGGGCCATCCTGGTCTACATAGTGAGTTCCAGGACAGCCTGGGCTACATAGACCCTTTCTTGAAAAAAAAAAAAAACATTTTTTTTTCAGGCAAGGTTTCTCTGTGTAGCCAGGCGGTGGTGGCGCACGCCTTTAATCCCAGCACTCGGGAGGCAGAGGCAGGTGGATCTTTATGAGTTTGAGGCCAACCTGGTCTACAAGAGCTAGTTCCAGGACAGGCTCCAAAGCTACAGAGAAACCCTGTCTCGAAAACAAACAACCCCCCCCCCAAAAAAAAAAAAACCCACAAGGTTTCTCTGTGTAACAGCTCTGGCTGTCCTGAAACTCACTTTGTCAACCAGCAGCTTGGCTATCCTTCATTCAGGGCTGGGCTAGTTTCAGCTTCCAGGATACATACTCACAACTAAACAAAAGAGAGTTTAAATCCCCACACATAAATTCAGTGATGTGTTAGGGATGTGGCTCAGTGGTAGAATATTTGTTAAGTATGCACAAAGTCTTGGGTCCAATTCCTAGAACTGAAAACAAAAACAAAAATACACACACAGTTCCATGATAGGTCATCCACAGCTGGAACAGCCCTCTGTCCTGTCACGTGATAGGTGATCCACAGCTGGAATGGCCCTTGACCCTGTCACATGATAGGTGATCCACAGCTGGAACAGCCCTCGACCCTGTCACATGATAGGTGATCCACAGCTGGAACAGCCCTCGACCCTGTCACATGATAGGTGATCCACAGCTGGAAGGGCTCTCTATCCTGTCAAAGACTCTTCATTTCACTGGACCACTTTTTTGACCTCCATTCCCAAGGTCATTCAAGATTCCAAAATTACAGCTGGGGTCGGGGGACAAACTGGGAAAGAAGAGCAGACACCTGCTGGCCCTCTAATAACACTCCCTGGAGCTGTGTGAGTGGTCTGTGCCCATCTCACACATACCCAGAAAGCCTTTCTTTCAAAATGTCTTTCCTACCCTATGATGACGGCATATGCTCAGCATCTTTTCTCATGCTGTTACGGTTTTGTGTTTACTGTAATTTATCTGAAATTTGGTTTCATAAAATATAAAGCATAATAACTTTATAATTTTTAAAAACTTCTTTTAATTTTATATACATTGGTGTTTTGTCTGCATGTATGTCTGTATGAGGGAGTATTCGACAGTTGTGAGCTGCCATGTGGATGCTGGGAATTGAACCTGGGTTCATCTGGAAATGCAGCCAGTGCTTTGAACCACAGAGCCATCTCTCTGTCCCCCAGTGATAACTTTGCTTCATCCCTCGATAATTTAGCTTATCCCCTCAGCATCACTTACATACATCTTTTTCTTCAGGCAGGAAATTCTACCTTAATCAAACATAGATGTCCATTGATTTAGACAAAATTACATTACAATGGACAGATTGTAAATTGAAAACACCATCAAGTGCTTTTTAAATAATTCATTCACCAAATACCATAAGCTAGCCAAACTTACTGATCTGTTCAGAACATACTAACTTACAGTTTATCATTAAACCCAGTGTCTAGTTTAGAATAAAATGTTGATTATCTCATATAACTTATTGAATGTTTCATTAAAAGTGAAATCAGAACAGGCATGTGTGTTTCGTTGAGACAGGATCCATTCTTGTAGCCCTGTGGCTGTCCTAAAACTTGCTATGTAGACCGGGGTGGCCTGAAACTCACAGAGATTTACCTGCCTCTTAGTTTCCCAAGTGCTGAGATTAAAGGTGTGTGCCACCATGCCTGGCTAACAGATGTATTAATTACTTCTATATTTTCTATGATAAGATATATGACAGGCAAACAGACTGCTTTTGGCTCCCAGGAGGTACAGTTCATCCCGGCAGGAGAACGGGCAGCAGGGGCAGGAAGCAGGGGTGACACACGCTGCTGCTCATCTCCCCCTTCCATTTTATTCAGCCTGGAACCCGGGCCCATGAAACGGCACCACGCACATTTAGTGCGGGTCTTCTCACCCCAGTTAATAGAGATAACTTCAAGAGCGTGTCCAGAGTCTCTTCAGTGATTTTAGATCCTGTTGACAAACAACATTAACCATCATAAGTCCCCTCCTTGTCAACTTGACACCTAAACATAGAACTTTTAAGCTGTAACCCTTCCCCCGCTTCTTTTCTCCATAGGCTCATGGCCATCTCATGGTGCAAAAGAAATTGAGTTCAGCTTCAAAGATTGTCATAGACTTTGATAGTCCCAACAGTATTTAAAAGTCCAAAGTCTTCTGAGACTCGAAGTAATCTCTTAACTGTGAGTTCCTACAAAACAAAAGGTAGTCACGTGCTTCCAATATACAGTGACACAGAGTTCCCATCACAGAGGGGAAAGTGTTTTTTACTTCGTTTCAATCCCTGTTCCCAAAGCACAGCCCAGAGATGACAAGACTCATCTGGACAAACTGCCCCAGTCATAGGGAGGACAGGTGCTGCAGGTCCAGCCAGCGGCCACTGAACTCAAATGTGAGTCTTCCATGCAGTGTAAACTTCAGTTTGATAGAGGAGCAAATGCCTTCGTGTCTACATTAAACTGTCATGTGCTGTTTGAGCTCACTGAGAAGCTAGCTCTGGAGATGGGGTATGACCCTTCCACATCAGACCCATGCATGTTTGTCTCCTTTCCTGAGTCATGTTGGCTCTTCAGTTCTGTGACAGGAAGAAACAAGAATAAAACAGCCAAAGTAAGGGTGTTGTGACCATTGTTTATCTTGTAATATAGAGTTCTGTCTGCTACTTAAACCAGAGGCAATTATGGTAGATGACTCTATGTAGTTAAAGACTGCTGTGTTTTCTATAATATTAACCCGGGAACTAACCAAGCTCTATAGTTTAATAGTCTGAACACAGGTAATAGTAATTTACTGTGTATGCAATTTGGATTCGGTTTTCTTTTAATTTTTTTCGGTTTTCTTTTATTAAATTGGTATTACATAGCACACTATCTATCTTCCAAGCTAGAGCTGACATGACATCAGCTAAGCTTGATTTTTTTTTTTTTTTTTTTTTTTTTTTTTTTGTTTTGTTTTTCGAGACAGGGTTTCTCTGTAGCTTTGGTGCCCGTCCTGGAACTAGCTCTTGTAGACCAGACTGGCCTCGAACTCACAGAGATCCACCTGCCTCTGCCTCCCGAGTGCTGGGATTAAAGGCGTGCGCCACCACCGCCCGGCCTAAGCTTGATTTTTTAAAGATTTATTTATTTATTTATTTATTTATTTATTTATTATGTATATAGTGTTCTGCCTGTATGTATGCCTGCCCACCAGAAGAGGGCACCAGATCTCATTACAGATGGTTGTGAGCCACCATGTGGTTGCTGGGAATTGGAACTCGGGGCCTCTGGAAAAGCAGCCAGTGCTGGGCCATCTCCCCAGCCTCGATTTGTTAAGATTTTTATGTCACAGAAGATGACGCTTGAATATTTTTTTCAGAATGAAAAAGAAAACTGAAAAAAAAAATTTTTTTTTTCGAGACAGGGTTTTTCTGTATAGCCTTGGCTGTCCTGGAACTCACTCTGTGGATCAGGCAGACCCTTGACCTCCAAGGTCAGCTAGGTCCCAAGAGACCTAGTTTTTCAGTTATTTTGCATACCAACCAGTTTCCCCTCCCTCCTTTTTGTTCCTCTCCCACATCTCCTATCTATTTCCCCGATCCACTCCTCCGTTCAGAAAAGGGCAGGCCTCCCATGGGAGTCAACAAAGCAGGTCACATCGTGGTGAGGCAGGACCAAGCTCCTCCCCCTGATCAAGGCTGGGTGAAGCATCCCTGCACGGGGAATAGGAACCTAAGTCTTTTCAAACTCAAAAAGGTCTTTCCACTTCAACACGATACTTTATTTGCTTTTTGCTTTGTTTTATGGTGCTGGGGTTGAAACCCAGGGCCTCGCACATTCTGAATGAATATTCTGCAACCGAACTGTAACAAAAACAGGCTCAGGGGTAGAGTGCTTGCCTAACATCCAGGAAGCCCTGGGTTTTATCCCCAACAACACACATTGGCATGGTAGGGCATGTGTGTAATTTCAGCACATGGAAGACCTGCAGGAGGCTCAGGAATCAAAGGTCATTATGGGCTACATACCAAGTTTGAGGTTTGCCTGGGTTACATGAGACCCTGGCTCATAAAGTTGGTTACACCATATAATTTTTTAAAATTTGTTGAGTATGTCTGTGTGTGTGTGTGCGCGCGCGCACATACGCATTTCATCCCAAGGTGCATGTGTGAAAGAGGACAGAGAGCATGCGGTGGTCATGTCCCAGTCTACTATATGAGTTCCGGAGGTTGAACTCAGGTAGTTGGTCTTGGCAGCAAGCATCTTCCTAGTCATCCCACAGCCCCACCACCACCTTTAAATTGAAAGCAAAATATATTTTAAGCTCTAACAGTATGAACATAAGACCAAATTACAAGTTGATCATGCACTGATAATAGGTTCCAGACCTTAGCACAACTGACTCCTTGAAGAAAGTGCCATTCAGGCCGTAAAACTCGGCACATAGACACAACCACTTGCCAAAATGAAAACAAAGACCTAATTCATCCAAGTCCACAGTCCTGGGAAAGCCTATAAATGTACTGACCTTGTCTTTTTGACTTCTGCAGTTCTGCTTCTGGCTAACCGTCTTGGTAACTGAAGTATGTTAACCCGGGACATATTTGTTTGTGCTCAGTTCACCCTGAGAAAGGCTGGGCGCTACACTAGGACCCCAAACACACAGTGCAGTCACCATCCCGCTAATAAAGACTCTCTATTAGCTTAAACCCGTGCCCAAGTAGTCCTCGCTGGTGGACATCCCACAACACTTAACCACCCACATGTCCGCACAAAAAGGCTTGCCCACCTAGTCAGGTGGCACACACCTTTAATCCCAGCACTTGACAGCAGAAGCAGGCGGATCTCTATGATGGAGGCCAGCCTAGACTACAGAGCGAGTTCCAAGACAGCCAGGACTACACAGAGAAACCCAGTCTCAAACAAATACAAAAATAAAAAACAAAACAAACAAAAGTAAAACAAAAAAAGAATTGCCTACACGTAGCTTAACACAGAACCTAGGGCCCCACTATCCACCACTCTGCTCAAATGAGAGCATCAGTTTTCAGGCCTCACACAAGAGTGTGCTGCAGGCAGATCACACAGGCGCCAGAAACCTCTCTCCGTCCCATTCAACAACACCACACTGGTCATCTGATGCGGTCATGGCAGGAACCTAGACATCACTCAAATCAGTTGACCCTGCAAACTGGACTTAAGTTTTGAGAAGCAACACTGAATACTTAGCATGACACGACAGGCCCTCCAGTATCCAAGGTGTATCCATGAGATAACTGAAGCTTGGCACAATTAAACTATCTCCCTATTCACGCCAGATCTCCAGACCCAAGTCCACTCCACTTTGTGGCACTTTTCAAAGACTTGGCTTCAGCAGGCCGAGTTGTTCGGAAAGCTTATGGTGGTGGAGACCTTGTTTCCCTTCTAGGGATGGGATGGAACAGCAAGGTGAAGTGGGACTAGGTGACTGTGTTGGACTCTAGCGTCCAAACACCGAGGGGGTGTCGCCCCCAGAGACCACTTCATACACCACAGCCGATGCAAAAGCATGAGGATTTTATTAATTCTGTCATGACAGGGTCCCCCAGCATTCGGGAAGCCGAGGGACCCCGAATAGATGGCACAGGCTACTTTTAAAGGGGCCACAGAAGCAAGGGGGGTTGTTCTTTGACTATTCTGATTGGCTTATTCGAAAGGGCTATCACCAATAATTGACTGGAGAGTTGTTGCCAGATCAGGTGAGATAAGAGGTCATTTTGACCCTGTTTCCCAGGCGACCGAATCAAAACATACGTATATGGGTAATTGTTCAGGAACTGAGTACGTGCGAGTGTAGCTGTTAGGTCCTTGGTTCCCAGGGGAGGAGGGGAAGCACTATGGCACGGAGGCTGAGAGGATTCAGAATTGTCAAAAATGTCTTAAAGTCTTACAACTGGTGGTCGCTGAATGAGCTGACCTCTCTGGGATAACCTATGTGACCTCACATATCCATCTGGTCATGAGCTCCTAACCTTTGCACCCTAGACAAATCTGAATTCCACAAATACTTACTTTCCAGGCCCTTTTCTGTGTACTATGGATGCAGAAGAGAAGGGGGGGGGGAGAAGGAAAGAGGACGGGGAAAAAAAGGACAAAATCCTTGTCTTCAAAAGCTACAGTCCAGTAAGTGACATCTCTTACTCCCCACTCACCCTGCCTTAATTTTTTTTTTTTTTTTTTTTTGGTTTTTTCGAGTCAGGGTTTCTCTGTGGTTTTGGAGCCTGTCCTGGAACTAGCTCTTGTAGACCAGGCTGGTCTCGAACTCACAGAGATCCGCCTGCCTCTGCCTCCCGAGTGCTGGGATTAAAGGCGTGCACCACCACCGCCTGGCTCCCTGCCTTAATTTTGGGGGTCACAGAGATCCTTGCACACACAGAGAAGCACTAAGAGAACTAGGAACGTTAATCGCACAGGAGTGTCTCCTCTGGAGGAGATACCAATCAAATACCTACATTCCATCCAGGAAGCTGAGAGTGGAGGTTGTTAACACCTGGTGACTGTTTTGCTATCTGAAGGGACAGACCTCACCCCAGTGTCCCGGAATGACTATCCCAGACTCTTCCCTCCCTAGACCATTACCTACCCTTAGGGGAAATGTCACAAGAACTTTATGTCCTGCTGACCTCTATGCTATGGATCGGAGACCACACTAGATTCTGGGCCTTTAGCTCTGGTACCCACCCTCACGGTCACATGTGCTTTGCAAAGGGGTCTCTATGTAGTCACACCTTAAACTTTATTGGGAACCTGGAACTGGACTGATTGTTGCCTGAAATCCTTTTTGCAAACTGTGCTGTGTTTTAAATATGCTGACAGTGAACCGTCTGGCATTAGACTCCCCGGAGTGGCTGACGAAGTCAATCTGCACCAGGTTTTCCTTCTTCTCTCTTCCCCAGGGTCTGCTCCCCTGTTTGATACCAGCAGGGACCCCCCCCCCACTTAATTTAGGTTTGGTTGTTGTTGTTTTGCTTTGTTATGTTTTTTTGAGACAGGGTCTCTCTATGTAGTTCTGGCTGTCCTGTAACTCACTATGTAAACCATGCTGGCCTTGAACTCACAGAGGTCTGCCTGCTTCTGCCTCCCTGAAGCTGAGATCGAGGGCATGATCCACCATGCCTGGCTAGTTTAGGATTTTATTGTCTCTCACATAAACTGTTCCTATTAAACTCCAGGTTCCATCAGAATATTTAGTATGGGGTGGAGCTGAAGTTTATAAGTCAGAGGGAATGGGTCCTTTAAAAGAACATACAATTATGAATATATAATATATAAATAACCATGTGAATATAGCACAGTGAATTCTCAAAGGGCTTTGAAAAGAGTCTATGAAAAAGCCTCATGAAGAATCAGTCTCTGCTACACCCTCTCTCTGCTTCACCCAGACAAGAAGAGCAACCTTTCCTGCCCACCCTATAGTCTATACTGCCCGCCCCACCCCACTTTTAGGGAGGAAGAGCTTCCTTTCCTGTTGCCCCTCCCCAGCAATATACAAAAGAGCACACATGCGCACACACACCTTTTTCCTCCAAAAGGTAAGCAAATAACCAGGTGTGATGGTGCATACCTTTGATCCCAGCACTCTAGAGACAGAGGCAGAAAGATCTTGGTGAGTTTGAGACCAGCCTGGTCTACATAGTGACTTCTAGGACAGCCAGGGCTACATGGTGAGGGAGCCTAACACAAAAAAGTTCAAAACAAAAAAATAAACAAGATAAGGAAATGAGTAGTTTGATGTCTGCATCCTGAATTAATCGATTTGTAAGTACTACTACACACATCTTAAAATGTAAACACATATACATTTGTTATATTTGTTACTGAGCCATTTAAGTTAAACCTGACCACAGCGAGTAAGCAAGCAGTTTGTAATCAGAATATAAATAGAACAATTCACGGATTTACTTCCATTCCTCCGTTTGGGACAAGCCCTCCTAGTGCACACACACAGATAACCCTACAAAAGGAGAATCTGATCTCCTCATCAGCCTAAACAATAGTCATGGCCACTGAAAGGGAAAAAAAGCCAGCAGCCCTGTGGAGCTTTTCAACGTCAAGAAGTGTTTGACACTGCCGGCTGACTGCTAAGAAGCAGCCACCCAGACACAGTGCTAACCTTCCTTCCAGTGTTAGGTTAGAAGGTTACAGACTCTGGCCTCTCCAAACCGGAGGATAAACCAAAGGGGCAGCGTGGCTCTGCAAACAGCACGAAGTGATCACTCCTTGAAACAGGAGGGAAAGCAGTCACTTCCTATTTCGCAGTGAGGGCAGGACTGGTTATCTCTGAGATTCATGGTGACTGGCAGGTATGTGGACAGCCTAGAATAATGAGGGCACACATCTTGTTTCACCCCAAAGATTGGAAATGGGAACTCAGCACAAGGGTCCATTGTTTTATTATTTAGGACTGAATGATTCAGCCTAGATGCCAGCCCAGTCAAGGAATGGAATAGATCCCCAGGCAAGACAAGTTTTTAGGATGTGTTTGCTATTTGTTTTTCTTGAAGCAACTGAGACTTCAGGAGTCAATAGCAAGAAGGACTGAGACTGAAACATAACCTCCAGATGGCTTTCCGAAATGACCCTTTTCTTCACTTGTGGGAGTATGTGAGAAGCCACAACTAGCACGCTTTAACTTGGTATTATTTTCTAATTATCAGGTGACTTAGGAAGTGGATCCAAACAACAACCTAACGCTGGGGACTCTAGAGGGCGCTATAGTACAACACAGACTACCCGAGCACTGGGCTGAGGCTGGGAGGAAATAGCTCTTCTGTTTAAAAAGTATTATCTCAAGACCAGACTTAAGGGAAAGAAAATGAACCCTAAACTCCTAGGCATGATATATGAACATGATACCAGGTGCTGGTATCTTCCACCTTTAAAGCAAGTGTAGCCAGGAATCCGGTTCCACAGGCTCATCCTTCTGGCTGGTAAGTCAATCTCTTCTCCCAGGCCCGAGCCCTTTTGTGTAGTCCCATTACCCACCCCTGCTTCTACGATAGTCAGGCGAACTCTGGAATAACTTTGAATGTTCATACATCTACCACTGTGAGCTTCAGGAGGGCACAGTGAGGCTCTATTTTTCCATTTATTTTCTAAGCACTGGGCACACGACAAGAATCTTTTTGAATATGAGCATTAATGTCCAACAAGCAAAAAGGTGAGGTGAGAGGTTTTGGCCTCATGGTTCCAAAAGACTTGGCCTGGGCCAAAGGAGGCTATGGCATTTTCTACAGGCTCAGACCAAGCCTCCTCTGTCTGTTACTATGCCTCTGGAACCCTTAGATTCTTGTCTGTGGAGCAATCACAGTATGCAGAAAGGAGAAAATCTTCCCCCTAAACAAGACAAATCATGGAATATAAAATGTCATTCCAAGAAGCAGAGTTGTGGCTGGATCTTAAGAAGAGACACTCAGGGGCTGGAGAGATGGCTCAGAGGTTAAGAGCATTGCCTGCTCTTCCAAAGGTCCTGAGTTCAATTCCCAGCAACCACATGGTGGCTCACAACCATCTGTAAAGGAGGTCTGGTGCCCTCTTCTGGCCTGCAGGCATACACACAGACAGAATATTGTATACATAATAAATAAATAAATATTTAAAAAAAAAAAAGAAGAGACACTCAACTCTGATGCCAAGGGCGGCTCTAACATTTGTCCAGGAGATTCCCTGAATCCCCCTGAAACCTTGCTTCTTGGTTCAGCAGATTTAACCCAGAAACCTTTCGCAGAGGCTGCAGGGTCTGCAAAGTTTCAAGCATCCTCCTGGCTGGTTTCTGTCTATTCCACGGGCTTAGCTAGGGTAGACTTGAAAGCATACAAGTCAGGAGGCCTCCCACATACGACAACGCTCTCTCTCAATGCCACTTTCCCACCGATTCCTCTACTTCCCCGGATTATTTCTGAGCACCTGTCCCTCAGATGTATTCTTCAAAGTTATAATGCAACAGCATAAACAGGCACAGGGACTCCACTGCCTCGGAAAGAAAAGCAATGCTCAAGTGTTCCTGCTGGAGGGGACAGCAGAGTAAAGGGACAGTCCAGAATGTGTTAAAGGGATCTTGGTGTCAGGCAAGCAAGGAGCTGACACAGCAAGAAGACTGTCTGGTGAGAGAAACTGGATCAGCCAGGAATGTTCCTAAAACGGTCCCTAAGTGTGAGGAGCCATGCGAGACACTGAACTCTTCCTAAGAAGGTTATACACAGCGGCACTTAAAACCTGCAGGCGAAGGATGGAGACAGATGAAGCTGACGATAGAACAGGGAACGGATCTCCTTCAAGCAGGGTGGAATCTGGTGTTGAAAGGTGTTCCTATTAGAGATATTCCTCTGCTGGGGCAGAGGGAAGGGCGTGGAAGATGTAACTAAGTGGTAGCTGTGGGTGGAAGAGAAAGATGTCAGAGATGACTACCCCCTACTCCCACTCCCATCCCCCACTCCAAAACCTGTGGGCAGCAGGAAGGGGTGATGTGGACACACATATAGGGGGTGCACAGCTTGTGAGGGTGGGCATGTGGGAACTGAACTGTGCCACAGTGGCCTAGGAGCAGAGTCTCTTGTGCTCGGGATTCTTCCTTTCCTGCCCCATGGTCCAACCCAGCTCTAATCTTCCCATTTGATGGTCAGCACAGCCAGAAGGGAAACAGAAGCCCAGGCTAGGATGTGGTCTTCCCAAGGAGCCTTGGAGAACACACGGACTTTGAAAGAGAGAGAGAGAGAGAGAGAGAGAGAGAGAGAGAGAGAGAGAAACACGTGGTGCATAGACGGCAAGTAGATCAGAGGGCCAGAAATCCCAAGGGCCCACGCCGCCGTCAAAGCAGAGCCAGTGCAGGGAGGAGCCAGACTAGGAGCTTCCCGGAGTAGCAGAGAAGGTGGAGACTGGCAAAGCATCTTTAGTGGAGTACTTCCGTGAACTTCCACAAAAACAGGCGAAGGTGGGGAGAAGGGGAGGGGTTTTTAAGAATGGGAAGTTTTAGGCAGCAGTAGTGCTGGCATGTGCGATCCCTGCACTCATGCTTTCTGAGACAGGCTCTCAGAGATAGGTCTGAGAGGGCCTTCCAGTCTGCATTTCTAACAAGCTATCGATGTCACTGCTGCTGATCCAGGAGCCATACTACGAGGGGCAAGGTTTAGAGTCAGTCAAAGGGCGATTGGAAGAGAATTCATTTTCAGAGCCCTGTTTTTGATAATTCTAGCTGGGGTAAAAACTGAGACCTTAAGAAATCTGGGTGGAACTGGCAGTGTCCTTTCCTCCTCTTTCAAAGGTGACAGGTGATGAAAAATTGGACATAAAGGAGAAGAGGCAGAAGAACTCTGGGGAGACCCAAAAGTGTCCCTGGGATCCTTTCTCTGGGTCAGCATTAGGCCGGATATTAAGGGCTGACTTGGAGCATGCCCCATCCCACCCTGAGGAGGATGGAGATATGAGCGTGCAAGTAACAGCAAGGGCAAGGCTGGTCCCCCTATTCCCTCTATGCTGTTCTGAGGGAAACTTCTGGGATCTGATCCAAGGTTTGTTGATAGCCCGCAGGGCACACAGAAAAGGCTATGCCACAGAGTCAAAGGCCAGATGATTTCTGTGCAGAAATAAAATGGAATCAGAAAGAAAAGCTGGGAATAAAGGAGGTGAGCTGGGTTCTTAACCCTAAGCTTGAGTCCCACGTGTCCAACTTGCCATCATAAGTCAGGAGGTTTCTGAAAGGCGCAATGGGGAATGTAAACTTGAGTTTGGGTAATCCAATGACAGGAATAAGGATAGGAGGTGCAGGACTAATGTAGCTTAGCTGGCCTTGGGGTCCTGCCACCTACCACACACTGAGACCCTTGAGCAATAAGCCGCAGAGGTTAAACCGAGGTCAGTTCTCTGAGGGTGCTGTGAGGGCCAGTGAAAAGTCAGAAGGTACCAAATGAGCAGCAACTCCCAGACTCAAGCCTTGGCAGATGAGAGGGCGGCGCATACTAGGGGAAGGAGAACGAATCAAAAAGATGCTGGAGCTTCGTCTGGTGGCGACCCGGAGGCCGTGGTGGTTCCCAAGCGCGGTGTGATGAGCTGAACTGCTTAGACCAGGCTCCCACGCCGCGCAGCCCCCAGCCCTCTCTGTCTTCACCTTCCCCGGCCCGGGCTAGCTTGCCCGCGCTCTCCCGCCGCCTCTCTCGGGCCGTGGCCCCCAGCCCGGCTACCGACTCTCCAGGGTCCGCCCCGCCGCCGCGGCCCCAGCCCGGCCGCTCCTCCCCCGATGATGTCACGTCCCTGGCCGCCCCTCGGCCGGCCTCGCGCCCCGCCCCCGCCTCCCCTGGCCCCGAGTCCCCTGGGCCCACCCGCTTGAGACAGCCCTCCTCCTGCCGGTGCTCCCTCCCTTCGGCTCCCGCTCCCCAGGGAGCGGCGGAGGCAGCGGGATGGCCAGGGTCCGCGGCCAGGCCCCGGGGAGCGGCGGGCGGCGGCGACCGCGGCGGGGAAGCCCAGGGACCGGGCCCCGGGGGGAGTCGGCCGGTCTGCTGCTGCTCCTGCTGCAGGTGCTGCCGCCCGGGGCAGCGGCAGGCTCGGGGCGCCGGGGCACTCGGGGGCCTGGCGGCGGCTGCGTCTGCTGGCCCGGCGCCGGCCCGGCTCTTCCCCGGGACGCGCGACTGCTGCTGTTGCTGCCGCCCCGGCCGCCACCGTCGCCGCCGCCGAGCTCTACGGCCGCAGTCTCCCCCTCTCGGATGGTAATCAGCTCCCCGCGCGGGCGCCGCGGGCGGGCGGGGGGAGGCCGGGGGGGAAGGGCGGGCAGCTCGCGGGGCGCTCGTCCCCCCCCCACCTCCGACGACCGCGGCGCTGGGCAGCCGCCAGAGCGCGCCTCTGGGGCGCCTCCGTGCGAGGGTGCGGGCTCCGCTCTCAGTCTGCTCACCGGCTCTCAGGCCGCGGGGGAATCCCTCCATCTCCCCGCCCCGCGCTCCGGGAGGGGAGGGGACAGCGTCGGCGCCCGGGGACCCGCTTTCACTGAGAGAGCACCCGAGAGGCGAGCGTGCACTGAGGCTCCGGAACTCCGTGTAGCGCTGCGCTCCTGGAGGCTCCTGGTGCCGTCGGGTCGGGCTGAGCTGCGACGCCCACAGCCTCGGCAGGAAGCGATCCTTGGCAGTGGGGGGCGCCCACGAACTGCGGGTCCTTATGTTCCCCGCACAGGACACTCTGCCCCGCGGTGGGCTCCACCTGAAAGAGGAGCCGCTGCTGCCCTCCAGCCTGGGCTCCGTGCGCTCCTGGATGCAGAGCGCGGGCATCCTGGACTCCAGCACCGCGGCGCAGAGGTAAGAGCCCCACCCGACCTAGCACTCTGGTTGGACCGCTTCGTGTCGCCTTCTTCGAACGTGCCTTAGCTACTGGAGCAAGGGATGGAGGGAATCCTAACACTTGACCGTTCCGACGAAGTCTTCTGTTCACCCTGAGTCTGACTGACTTTTTTTCCTGAGAATATGAGGCGAGGTTGCTCACTAGTGTTCAGGGCTCTGAAGGAGGTGTCGCATCCGCCTGCGCACCTTGAGCCTCGACCAAAGTTACTAGCCATCTAGAGATGTCCAGTCCCTTCTTCCTGGGCAGTCTCTACCGTTCTGCTTGTCCAGTTCCGCGGCTACCCGACAAGAAAGGCAAAAAACTCTGCCTCTTTTTTTTTTCTTTTTTTTTGCTCCTCAGAGTTGGGGCATGTTGGTGTGTAGGACCAAAGATGTAGGTGGGGCTGAAGAGTGGCTAAGCAAGAGGGGCAGTTGGTCTTACTGAATTGCTTGGGTTGAGAATGGGGCCTGGACTCCTCTGTCGGGGTGTGTGTGTGAGGGTAGATCCTGAGGGAGTCGGGAAGCTCTTGGGAATTAGCAGAATCCACTCTGGTTACTTTTAAGGGGGAAGCATAGGGATTTAGGGAGGAGACCTCAGTAAGGAATGGACTCCAAGATTTGCATGGAGACTTTGAAGGCTTGTTAACCCAGTCACGCAGCAGCCATTGGAACTCGGTCTCTGTAACACTCCTTCAACCATACAATATGGACTGGAGGCTGTACATCGGATCGGGAGTTCATAGTGCCTAGCACTAGGTCGGGACTGTCCCTGCAGACAGCCAGGGCAGGGTGGGCACTGGGTCTCCGGGAAGTTTAAATAACTGCTACCCATCCTCTGAAGGACCTCAACCTGAGGTTGTCAAATCAGACCCAGGCTGGCACACCACTCTGATCCACATATCCAAACTTGTTCAGGTATCAGTTGGGGTGCACCGCACCCTCACCCAACGGTAGACTCAGTGTTTTGAGGACCAAGGGATGCAGTGTTTTTGCACAGCTGTCTCACAGCCTTCAGGGTGAGCACTGGGCTTCTTGTCGAGTGATCTCTCCAGGACAGGAAACAATATTGCCGATGAGCCAGTAAGTTTTAAGAGTGATCTAACTAGAGATTATGGAAACACAAATCACAGTTGTTTGACACGACTGCTGTGGGTATGATAATCTATTTCCCTCCCATTTTCCCCCTTAACGTTGTCTTGTTCTAATGCTTCTAACTCTGTGTGCCTCCTTTTCCGTTGGGTTTGGTTTTTCTTGAAGTTGAGGTGGTTGTGGGAAGTTACAGCGTCGAGTGTATTGGAGTGGAAGTTCCTGTTTCTTCCAGACTCTGCTCTCTGCCTGCCCAGGGCCAGCAGGTTAGATGAGAGGGAAGCAGAAGATGATATCCTGAAGGTGGGTGATGGGGCAAGAAATCTGGGGATGAGACTTCCATCACCCCCACCCCTTGCTGAGATTCTTAAGTGGTGTCTATTCTGGGTCCCAAGGCCACATAACTGAAGCCCAAAGCCTTCTGAAGTTTGAGCAGAATGTTCTTCAGGCCTGAGCTTGCTTCTCCCCATGTCTGGAAATCTCCCTTGTAGGACATAGATTGAGGGTTTTAAGCATGTGTGTGATTCTCTTCCCAGCCCCAGAGGGGAAGCTAATTCTTGGTTCTCATTTCCCTCCACAGTGCTTGTTGTTTCTCCTGTGTGTATCTTCTCCCTCAGTCAGGCCTCTCTTCTCAGGTCTTCCCACCCCAAAACATAGCCAGAAACATCTATCTCCCATCCTCCCCTTCATCTCCATTTCCTGCCTGGCTTCATTCTCCCACAAGGTTGCTCTGTGGGGACGACCTGCGCCTCCCTCACCTTTACCCATAACCACCTGAGTTCCAGAGCTTTTGGATGCCTGGTCTCAATCCCAGTGTCCCCAGATACCACTTTTAACAATTAAGCTCCCGTGCCCCATTCTCCCTGGCTCGAAGGATAACTCAAGACTCCTGGTCCTGGCCTCTGACTCACCACTTCCTCCAAACTATCTTCCTTGCCCTACTCACCAAAGCTTCATTTTCAGGGTACTTTGGGGTGGGGGTGGGGTCTCACTATGTAGCCCAGGCTATCCTTCAACTCTGCCTTAGCCTCCCAGGTGCTGGAATTACAAGTACATAGCACTACACAAGACTTCAAAGCACTTTTCTCTGATCATGTCCTTGCCCTAATTAAAGAAAAAAAAAGTGACCCACTGTGTCACAGCACCTCTCTGTCTGTGCCCTGTGCCCTCCCACCCTGCTCAGACTGGCATTAGTGCTAAGGATGCTGTTACTGGCACATCCCCATCTCCCTAATAGTTGGCATTCAAGGCTCATCACCGTCCACCCAGCTTTCTTTCTTAGCTTCTGTGTGATAATGGCCTGTGGTGTTGGAGAGTGAGCAAGGCTGCCTGACTTGCTTTCTCTTAAAACTGTCCTCAAGCCCTTAGAATCCCACCCACTGAATAGAGCCTCGGTGAGCCTTGAGGACCCAACCCCACCTGACTGTTTATGCCCTGCCTCCCTGCCCAGGGGAGCCATTCCTAATGTTAACCTAACGGTGCTTTCTAGAGGCCAGGCTCTGCTGGCCTCTGCCTATCCCTGTTTTTCTATCCCAGCTGCGGTTTTCTTGTAGGGCAAAGATGGTAGCCCATCCATCCTTCTTTCCACAGCACCCACAGGCTTAAGTACTCCGCCTAGCTGGTCCGAAAACCTTCCCTATCAGACTCTCTCTTCACCTCAGTATGTTCCAGCAATTGCCCTACATCCTTCTGCTCCCCTCTGCAATTTTACAACTTAGACGCTCCAAAAATGCCAAGACTTTAAAGAAAGTAAGTAGATGAGGGGAAAAGGTCTGGAAGGCTCGCCAAGATCAGTGAGGGAGGTCCTGCTAAGGTGAAGATTCTGAGCATGGGAGGTAGGGAAAGAACTGGAACCGAATACCCAGCTCACAGGAAGGGGAGGGGAGGCTGTGGAGAAGGCTTCCTCTCCCTGCAGGAGGCTCCCTAACAGGGACCTCTGCTCAAAGACCCCTAGCCTTTGCTGGGACTGCCCCTGACCTGACCAATAGGAATTCCTCTCTGAGACCTAGCCCCAGCCCATCCCCTCATCCTCCTCTTCAGACAAGTCTTCCTGCCTGTGGGCTTAGGACAGGGCAACGCTTCCATCCTTCTGGTGTACTTCCTGGACTGGGGAGTCTAGAGAGGCCGGAGCTACTCCTGCAGTAGTCCCAGAAACGCAGGACAGCCCATTCTACCGGCAGTCACTGCACAGGAGCAAGGCCTTAGAGAAGAAGGGCAGCTGGGGATGTCTTTCCTGTAAGCAGCTGTAGGCTAGCCTCCCTGCTAGGAAATGCTTTTGTTTGCTTTAATAATTAATAGCTGCTCCTCATCCTGGAACCTGGCTGGCAGGCAGGCCTGTGGGTGGATGGTAAGAGGGTAAGGAGAAGAAAACCCGGGGCGAGTAGTCAGTGGAACTGAAAGCGGCAGGGGAGTGCTAGAGCACATGTGTGAGGTCCCCCCCCCCCCGTAACCCCTCATCCTGCCTGCCTGCCATTTAGACATGGGTCTCTAAGTAGAATTGTGCTGAGCAGTAGAAAGGGGGACCCTGAAGCCTCCACTGACCCAAAGCTCCTCTTCAGCAGTTTCATCCACACACAGGTTCTGGGAAGCTGCCATTAGCCACCGGGCCTTCCCTCTGTGGGTACCACTGAGGTGCGTGTGTCAGTCTGTGTCGCTTTTATGTTTGATATGCATCATGGCTAGGTTCTGAGCCCATCAGGGCCTGGGCAGGGCTAGGCCAAGGGGTCTCGGCCGGAGGCAGGCACAGCATGATGGTCACTATCCGCCCTTGGGCACAGAGAATGCCTAAGAGGGAGCTTGGGTACCAACGGGATGCTTAAAGGAGGGAGGCTGTGGAAGAAAGGAACGTGGGACTTGTGTAGCCATGGCAGAGTAGGGAAGAGAAGGCTGGACCGAGCAGAACCTGAGCCAGATTGGAGACCAGCGATGAGATATGGGAGGCATACGTTTTTGTTTCTCCTATGGAGCTAGAGGGTGGTCAGCAGGGCTGCTTCCGATGCTGATGACTTCAGGCCCTGTCCCATTAACCCAGCATCTCAGACTTGAAGATGACTCAGGCTCAAGCCAAAGTGCTACTGCTCAGAACCGTGGGCTGTCAGGTAGGCCAGACTTCACTTTTGGCAGAAACCGGAAGGTAGAAGCCCCCAGGGGTGCCTTGTAAGGGATGCAGGTGGCTATTGTTAAATTGCTATTTATAGTAACTATATGATCAGGCATGAGTGGTTTGTGAGTGGAGATGGAGACTGCAACAGGGGCTCTGTCTGTTAGAGAGTTCTGGATGCCAGGAGAAGAGCCCTGGGCCATCTTGCTTAGCCTTGCAGGGGAACGTCTCCAGGGACCTTCTGGGTGGGCTCAGTCATAGCAACCAGATGCTCTGTTGCCTTACTATGCCAGCTAGAGTCCCTGTGTGTTCTGGGTGCTGCTCACCTTAGTGGCCCAGTCTATGAAGATCACGCTGTCCTTGTTCTTTTGACCTCAAAGTCCCAACTCAGTGCTCAGGAAATCTTTGCATACCAAAACTTGCTGCGAGGCAGGACTCTTCGGCCCAAGATATCTGGGCAAACTAAGTTCTTTCTGGTGTCCCAGAAAGTTTCCTTTAATCCTGGGCCTGTGTGAGAACAGAAGATGGGACATGGTGAGAAACCCTGGCGTGAAGGCTTCCAAGTCTGGGTTCTCTGGAATAGAAGTGAGTTCTCCATCACCTCACCCTGCAGAGCCGAGAGGACAGGGCTTTGACATTGTGTTTGCAACAGCCTTTCTGAGAAACTGAGGGAATGTGTTGTTTATTTTGGTTTTTCTGTTGTTTGAGACAGGGTTTCTCTGTGTAACAGTCCTAGCTGTCCGGAACAACTCTTGTAGACCAGGATGCCCTCGAAGTCACAGAGATCTATTTGCCTCTGCCTCCTGAGTGCTGGGAACTCAGAATGCAACACCACCACCTGGCTATTTTGGATTCTTACAAAAATGGCTGTGTGACTGTTTTTTTTTGTTGTTGTTGTTGTTTTTTTTTTTTTTTCGGTTTTTCGAGACAGGGTTTCTCTGTAGCTTTGGAGCCTGTCCTGGAACTAGCTCTGTAGACCAGGCTGGTCTCGAACTCACAGTGATCCGCCTGCCTCTGCCTCCCGAGTGCTGGGATTAAAGGCATGCGCCACCATCGCCCGGCTTGTGTGACTGTTTTTGTTACTCAGCAGCATTTATCTGAAAAGAGTACGTGCTGTTTCCTATGATGCTAAGAGAATGAAATATCACTAACTATGGGCTCCAGCCATATTTATATCCACCCATATTTATCATAAACCCAGAGCGGCCCTTGGGCTCCAGGGGCTAAAGTTCTGCTGACTTCCTTCATACCCAGTATTTCTGGGTGGCTGACCATTGGAACCCATGCTTACCTTCTTAGTACCCTTGGTTGGCAAAAGTCTACCTCTATTAGCATCTACTTCCTAATGCTTGAAAACTTGAAAAGGCCAGAGCTTGTTCTGCCCACAAGTACACATGGCAGCCAGGAGAACAGAAAAAAAGCAACAGTAACAACAATAACAACAACAAAACCCAGCAGTGGGAGCTGGAAAGATGGCTCAGTAGTTCAGAGTATTTGCTTCTCAATCTTGAAGACTAGAGGTTGGATCCCAGCCCCCACATCAGGCAGCTCACAAATGCCTGTAATTTTAGCTCTGAGAGAATTTATGCCTTCTTCTGGCCTCCTTGGGCACACATACACATACGTACATGCAAATACACATAAATAAATGATCTGGATGAGGAGGTGGCGGCTTAGAAGGTGGCAGTGCCTAATGCACTGCGTCCCTGACTAGGGTGGGGTAAGTCTGAAGTACTCGTCCTGTGTGTTTTCATAGTTCCCCATAGGCTGGAGCTTGGCTGCCTACAGTGGTAGCTCTCTGGGCCACCCTCTACCGCTGCAGTTCCTTGAATCAATCCAATAAGCTGTTGATATTTGGGTTTTTTATCACAGGTAGTTCTGTGCTTCTAGGAGAACGTAAACGAAGCCCTTGTTTCTCCAGAATTCAGGGGCACTATCCTCCTGTCCCTCCATCTTTCTTTCTTTTAGATAAAAAGTATGTACCAGTAGGCATTTCCCACCCTCCAGTGGTTGTCTTGGACAACTCCACTTTGGAGAGCACAAAACCAGAGACACCGGCCTTCATTTGTGTCTTTTGTTCTGAGCAGAGGGCACTCAATGCTACCTGTAGCTCCCACGTGGATGCCCAGATTGTGGCCGTGGGGATTCTCAGATCACTGGGTACTTTGTGCATTGTTCTAGTACATCTCTTTGTTTCTGTTCTTTACCTGTGGTTTGTTTTCTCATTACAAGACAGCAGCTTCTCCCAAGGGGAGAAAAGAAAAAAAACATTCCCTTCCTCCTCCCCAGCCTTCTCCCCTTGTAGCTTGCAGTCCTGTGTAACAGGTGTTGATCCCCTACTGCGGCTACAGGTGCAGGAGCAAAGAGGACAGCCAGGGAAGGGAGACACGGTCCAGCCCGCTTCTGTTTTCTTTTGCTTTCGGTTCCTCTGTACAGCACATTCCTTGTATTATTCTGTGACCTGAACATACAAAATGCTAGACTCTTTTCAGAAAGTCTTTTGCCATTGTATTCCAGTCTCCTCACGTAACTGGCCGAGGCACTACTGAGGTATACTGGAGACTTCCCAGGCAAGGAGCGGAGGATGCACCTAGCAGGAGTTCTCCCATTCTCTTGGCCAGCTTTGGTTTGATGGGGGCTAAGACTGTCATTAATATTGTTTGTGATAATGGAAATGCCCCACGGAAGCCTGTGCACCTAAGCAGGGTGAAGGGTTGGGTGCTACTCTAGGCTGCCTTGGGAAGAATAGAGCTAGGCAAAGTGAGATGCTGCCGTGGATGAGGTGGCTGGCTTAGTTTCTCTATGCCTCGCTCCCTAGCACCAGATACTGACCCACGTCCCATAGAGGACCCTGCTTTCCCCTTCCTTAATCCCTGTGCTCTCTCTCCCGAGTAATCCTGTTCATAGGGAGGGCAGGCCCAGCATAGGGAGTGTGGCCTGGCCTTAAGGAAGACTTCCAGGTTTGATTCTCAGGAGACCATCAGGAGCAGGGGATAGACAGGACTCTGGACTGATTGACATTTGTCTAGGGAAATTCAGGTCACCATCAGTTTCCTCTAAACCAAATTAGAAGCCCTGAGCCGGTAAGGGCTTTTGCACAGAAAAGGCCTATTGAGTGGCCTGGGGATTCTGTACTTTCTCAATACCCACTTCTCCTCTACCAAGGCCTTCCTGTCTACTTTCTCCCCACTGTCTGAGAGCCTCCCAGACTCAGCATAGAAATAAGGGGAAGCAGTGATGGGGTTGCTCTACAAGGCCACCCCCTTCTGTCATCTGTTTCCCTTGATGGTTCTTGAAACCATCCCTGGCCCTGGGAGCAGGAGGGTGGAGTTCAGAGTTGATGTCTCATTAGCATATTCATCCATAGTAATCAGAGACCTGCTGTGATCTAAAGCTCTCCTCGGGCTTCCCCGGCCTCTCAGCCAGGTTGAGAAGCCCACAGAGGGTGGTCAAGTCCCCACTTGAAAGGCAAGCTAGCCAGGAGGAAATGGGGAGGAATGGAGAGAGAACAGAGGACGATACCCCTGGAGAAGGGTCTTCTGGTGGGAAGGCGCCTTCCTGTCATCTTGCTCTGGAGACAAGAGGATTTATCACATCTGCCTCCTAGGTCACCCATTCCCATGGCTACTGGCTCCCAAGATGGATCCAGGAGAAAGAACAGTTCTTTTTTTTAATTTACTATACTCTGTATGAGCGAAAACATACATTTTGTGTTTGTCCCGTTTCCTGACAGCCTAGATACTATGGCCTAGTATGAAGTCAAAGAAAACAGTAAGTTGATTTTTTAAGACTTTCTTGCATTTATTTGGGGGGGGGGGGCTCACTCACATGTGCTATGTGCACTTAGAGTGGTGGGAAGACAAGTGGTGGAGTTGGTCCTCTCCGTCTACCGTGTAGCTTCCTAGGATCGAACTCAGGTTGGCAGCAAGAGCCTTCTGCCCATCGAGCTAGCTCACTGGCTCCTGATTAAATTATGTAGAAGAAAATATTAAATAGCAATGAATTTAGTAGTCATTGTCAAGGAAGCATGCCTATGTGCATCTGGGATGCTGGTGTGTGTGTGTGTGCGCGCGCCCACGCACGTGTGCATGAGTGTGTGTTCACATATGGTGCATATGTGTGGAAGTCAGTGGACAGCCTCTGCTTGTCACTCCTCATGCACCTTTTACCTTCTGTTTAAGAGAGGTCTCACTGGCCTGGGACTTCACCAAGTGACCAGCAAGCCCCAGGGATTCCCCTATCTTTGCTTCCCATTTTGCCATCTCTGGGATTACAAGCATACAACACCACGTTTGACTTTTTGTGTTGGTTCTAGGGATTCAAACTCAGGTCCTCATGCTTATAAAGCACACAGTTTACCAACTGAGCCACATCCCAGTCCTGGGCACTGGGTTTTACTAGCGCTGGCTTCCCCTGTGTAATGAGTCAAGGAAAAGAATAAGGCGGAGGCTATAGTGCTTTCAAGACCCGAGTGTGGAAGGCATGTGCTGTTATTTTTGTTATATTCTATTGGCCACATGGGCCAACAGAAACACATTATGAGAGGAACCTGCTTAGGCACATGGGTATCAAGAGGCAGAATCCTTGGGAACCATCATCTTGAAGTCTAGGGACCTAACGCATGTGGAACACTAGCCTGAGTAAACTGAAGCAGACTCCATTCTGTAGGGCGTCTTAAAGCCTTTAAAGACTCCCCTGTGGGCTGTGAATCACATTTCCCAGCAGTGTGGCCGCATCACTCTTTTCTAGGGAGAAGATAAGGAAATCTGTAAGAGCATTGCTTTGGAATGCCTGGCCTGGAGAAGAAAGTCTGGACTTTTCCTAGTGTTCATATTCCTACACAGTCTGGCAGGAACTTCCAAGCAAACTTTTTTCTCCTCGCTCTACATCCCCATGAATATGTATATGTGATGTATGTACATGGGTGCACATGCATATGTCTGCATGTGGCGGCCCGTGATTTATGTCTTCCTTGATCATTCTCCAGCTCACTCACTGAGGCAGGGTCTCTCAGTTGAGCCCAGGGCTCATCCATATGACTAGGCTAGCCAACCAGCTTGTGATGTGTACCTTCTGTCCCTGCCTTTGTAGCAATGCCATATCCACCCAGCATCTTTGTGGGTTCTGGGGCTCTGAAGTCCTCACATTTATGTGACAAGCGCACTTTAAGCACTGAGCCATCTCCCCAGCCCCGTTCCCATTATTTCCACCTCCTTTCTCTCTTTTGAGACAGAGTCTCCTGTATCTCATGCTCACCTCCAACTCACTATGTAGCCAAGGATTTGCTTCCAATCCTCCTGTCTCCACCTCCAGAGTCCTGGGATTACAGGTGTGCACCACCAGTCCTGGTTGTTTATGGCACTGGGTATTGAACCCAGGGCTTCCTTCGTGCTAGGCAGTCACTTTCCCAACTGAGAGACATCCCTCACCCAGTGTTGATCCACTGGGACTTGCCCTTACAGCTATTTCTGGGGCTCTTTGTTCTGCTCTCTTGCTTCTTCCGGTTTCTGAGTTTATACTCCCTGGGGGTGTTGGGAAAGCCACAGTACCTGTAAGTCTCTCCCATATCCCACAAAAGAATTATCCTTTGTTTTTTTTTTTTTTTTTTGCCAGGTGTGGTGGCTCATACCATAATCCCAGCACTTGGGAAGCTGAGGCAGGAAGATCACAGCAAGTTTGAGGCCAGCCTGAACTACATAGTGAGTTCCAGGCCAGCCTAGACTACAGAGACCCTATTTCAAAAACAAGACCAAACCAAAGCACCAAATAAAAAGCCAAAAAACCAAAAACAACAACAACAAAACTGAAATAATATTTTCCTCCTTTGTTTTTTTACACGATGACATATTTGGACCCTTGTTCCAACTCTCTGCCTGTGAGTTCCCTCCTCTTCCAGGCATTTAATTCCAGTGTTATGTGCTGCGTGTTACAGAGTTTAGTGCCTCACTAGAGTTTAGGGGCAGTCTGGTAAACAAGGCCTCGTTCTTCTCTTCCTTCTTGCTTCTGAGCAAGGTTTCTGATGAGCCAGGAGAAAACCTTTCATAAGGCCAAACTAGGAGATTCTCCTGTGTAGAGGCCTTGCTGTCTTGAAGCTGGAATCATGTCTTCTGCACCCAGAGAGTGTATTCCCCATCTGTAGCCATTGTCCAAGGTCTAGAATGGGCAGACAGATAGCCTGGAACCAGTTCAGTGTCCTGGTAGTCTGATGGATATCACGTCATAGGCAATGCCATAGTTTCAGTGAAACCCTAGCTGAAAGTTGAGGTTCAATGAGAAACTCATTCCAGAACCTCCTAGGTCCCCTTTGATGTCCCGAATGCCTCTGGACAGTACAATGAATTGGTTTACCGTTTATACACTTGATTTTAGAGCTAGGCCTTCCTGAATATGGGTCCCAGGGAGAAGCCTGGCAGGATGCCTTCATACAGCACCTGTGGTGTTTCTTCTCAAAGAAGCACACTGGGGTATCCTCAGCACTGGAGGCCTCCTTATGGAACGGATATGGTCCTGTCCAGGATGGAAGGACCCATCTAATTTGACCTCTTGTCTAAACTCTTGGCATGTCAGAGCCTACTCCTGGCCAGCCACCTGCCTGGCCAGAACCCCTGTGGTCTTCCTCACTGGAGGGCCCTTCCAGTGGTTTTCCAGTTCCTTTCCTCCCACAGTGGCGTGGGCCTGGCAAGAGCACATTTTGAAAAGCAGCCCCCCTCCAACCTCAGGAAGTCCAACTTCTTCCACTTCGTGCTGGCCATGTACGACCGGCAGGGGCAGCCCGTGGAGGTGGAGCGCACAGCCTTCATCGACTTCGTGGAAAAGGATCGAGTGAGAGGCTCATGGGCTGGCTGGGGCCTAGCACTGGGATGATGGGAGGGCTGCAGGGACCCTGCCGCTTACACGCACACACGTGCACACACACATGTGCACACACACGCACACACATGCACCCTGGGGAAGAGGAGTGGGAAAGCATGGGTGAATGGCTGGAAGGCAAAGAAGGACAGTGGGATTCAGTGGCAGGTACGGGTGAAGGGGGGTATGGGTGATGGAGGTTGAAGGCCCTGAGTGCTTGAACATCCTCCTGTCTTGTCCTTGCAGGAGCCTGGGACAGAGAAAACAAACAACGGGATCCATTACCGCCTTCGGCTGGTGTATAACAATGGTAAGCAGAGTCTGGGTACTAAAGCACCTTGAGACACAAGCACCCTCATCAGGGCTGGAGACGGTGTGGGTATAGTCATCCGCGGCCTCCTCACGCCCCCAGACAGCAAGTTCTTTCTACCTTCCCATCCTAGGACTTCGGACAGAGCAAGACCTCTACGTGCGTCTCATTGACTCCATGTCGAAACAGGTGAGCCAGCCTGGGGGATGTTCAGGCCCATCCTAGACTTGGTTTGAGTAAACATTCTTAACCCCTCTGTCTTTCTTGTGGCTTTACTCTCACTGCTCTCCCAGTTCCCTGCCTATGGCAAGAAGGTTGTGCTTTTTCTCTCCAGTCTGGAAAAGAAAGTATTTACAAAAAGACCCTGATTTAAGTCATATCCCTTAGCAACCCAATCTTAGGCACAAAATCAGGGGCGTGTAGTTTATTGGTGAGGAGGAAAAGGCCTCCTCGGAGGAGAGGAAAGGGATCAGGACAGCAAGAAACCCAGGAAGCAGGTGGTCTCAGGTAGAGTTCAGCCTTAGCCCAATCCACAGAGATCAGTAGAATAGAAACAGCGCTGGACGTTTTGCTTTCTCTCTCAGTCAGTTGGGACCATGCCCAAGGCAAGAGCACACAGTAGAGGCAACTCCACTGAGAGCAGTTCTCAAGAGGAAGCCAACTGCAAAGGGGGATGGGTGCTTTGGGTCAGAAAAGAGACCTGTGTGCGGCCCCAGAGCTCATCCTGTAGACACTCAGCATGGTGATGATACGCTGGTCCCAGGAAGGAGGCTTGGGACTGACCAAAGCAGCTCAGGGAAACCAACCTGATGCACTCTGAGAGGCAGCCCAAGTCTCGAGCCTTTCAGAAACATGCTGGGAGAAGGAGCTCGCCTCGTAAATGGGCCAGATTAGTGGATCTGGAATGAAGCACGGCAACTTGCACGCTGTTGTAATGGACAGGCGCTTCTAGCAGCCTCCACCAAGGCAAAACAGAATGGTTTATATCCAGAAAGCTCTCGGTCACTTTGACAGGGAAGGTGGGCCAAGCAATGGCAGTGGTTCTGGGTGGCGTGTGGGAGCCTACAGAGAAAAGAACCTACACACAGAGGAAGGCTGGCAGGCCCAGAGGCTAGAGCAGGGAGCCAGATTTACAGTTCGAGAAGCTCACTTCTTGTTCAGGACAGGGGCTGCTGGGAGACTGTGCAAGAGGGGCTCCAACAGTCCAAGGGCATCGTGCTGGTCTGAGCTGGGGAAGTGATGGGGGGGGGGAGGCAGCTCGGTGGTCTGTTAGCAGGAATTGCAAAGGGACAATACGCATGCGCAGAGGCGGAGAAGCCCACTGTAGCATAGAGCAGCCTGCACGGAAGGAGATGCTGGGAGTGGGTGAGGGTAGGAGCATAAGGCAGGGTGGGACCAGGAGCCTGTCTGCTCCACCAGCAGGGAATCTGCAGACCTGGCACCATTCTTGTCACCTAGGTGACGGTCCTATTTGAGGGTAGAAGGCTGTCCTCCACCTGAGCAGCCAGGCTTCAGGTTCCTGCTTTCCACCCCTGGACTCTTCAGATCAGGGCAAAGGACATGAGCTTTCCTGGGGTGGGACCTCTCCTGGGTCTGGGTTTGGGAGTCACCAGGGTAGACCCATAGGCTCACTGTGCTTGCCACGGGGACTTGAGAGGAACCTCCCTCCCCGCCAGCCTGCACGCTTCCTCCTCCCCAGGCTATCATCTATGAGGGACAAGACAAGAATCCTGAAATGTGCCGAGTGCTGCTCACTCATGAGATCATGTGCAGGTAAGGTGGTACCTCCAGATGTACCTTGACATTGACAAGACTGTACCTCCTTGAGCTACAGCCCAAGTCCCCTGTCAAGCATTTTTCTATTTCACAACAACCACCAGGTCCCTGGGGAAGCATGGGCAGGGGAGAGGCTCCTTGAGGCCCCATTAGCCTGGCCTGTTTATGTGACTTCTCTAAGTGTTTTTGCAAGAGAGGCCTCCTACTGCTACTGGAAACTTAACTAATAAAGCTCCAGGGAGTAGCTCTCTGGGAGGATGGGGACAGGGCTGGGTTGGGCAACACAGAGGGCTCTGGGATTTGCTTAGGGGCCTGGTGGAGGAAAGCAAGCTGCCTAGAAGTGAGAAATGCCGGGCAGCTCTTTGGTAGATAAGTTGGGGGTAGGGAGAAGGAAGCAGCCCTTAGCTCCCCCCTTTCTTTACCCTAGAGCCTAGCATTTCCTGAAGGGCTTCCCTAGATACATCAGTCCTCCAGTGCCTCAGAGACAGTTCCCAATATGTGGAAAGAAAATATGTTTAGAAACATGTTCTTGAGACAGTGACTACCCTTGGAAGAAAAGTGATTAAAATAATAATAATTTTAAAAAGCTAGAGAAGGCCTCTGGAGTGCCGGGCACAGGACACATCTGGGTCAGGACACCTCTTACAGGGGCAGGTTCACTTTGTGGTCATCGAAGAGACACTGTGGATGATCCACTGCTGATGGATTTCACAGCTAACCCCAAGGTTTCACAGCTAACCCCATTCCTAGAACTAGGCTGCCAAGGGTCCTGCCAAGACCCTTCCTGGCTTTCTCTTGTAAGAGATCCCCTTCACACAGGAATTCTACACCCAGAGCAGGACATCTGATCCCTCATTGGGCCTGGCCCCTCATACTCTTTCATCATTTCTTTCTATCTTCGTCTTTTCTTCAGCCGGTGCTGTGACCGCAAGAGCTGTGGCAACCGGAATGAGACGCCTTCAGATCCGGTCATTATCGACAGGTACCGGCTTGAGGGGGGGGACCTGGACTGAGCCACTGAGCATTCAGCAGAGGGGTGGAAGCCGAGAGATTTCCTAAGGTGCTATGTGGGTAGCTCTGAGGTCAGTGAGACTTCCCAAGGGACCAAGGAAATGCCAGTTGAGAGAAGTCCCTAGGACAAGTTTTCTGGAGCTGCAGCCCTCAACTCCTTTAGCAAAGGAACCAGAGAGGAATCAGGACGTGACAGAATGGTGAAGGACATCTAAGGAGAGACACAGAGAGTGGGGCTGCTGAGGGCCAGGTGCTGGTGCTCTGTTCTGGGAGAGCAAGTTGGCAGGGTGAAATGCTAGGAGTTTGGTTGTAGCCATACCATGCTTGGAAGGCTAACTAAGCACCCAGGTGGGAGGTTTAAAAAGAAGCTGGAAACACGATTGGAGGTCCTAAGGGAAGGATGCAGGCTGTGGATGTAAAGTGAATAAATGAGATTGGGAGATGAGTGTTGGTAGAAAACGGGAGTTCTGAGGGCTGCACCGGAGCTGTCCAGTGTTTAGATGTCATGGAGATGTAGAACCAGCAAAGGAGAATGCAGAGAAGCTGCCAGTGAGGTAAGAGTCAAATCAAGGCTGTGCTGTGTCCTGGAGGTTACATCCGAAGATGCCCCAAGGAGGAGGCAGCAGGCAACTGTAACCAGCACTGCTCAACACTGATGGTTGGCTTTAGCAGTGTCGAAGATAGCGATGACCTCAGCAGTCCTGTTTCAGTGGAGCTGAGGCGCATGGCCAAGCCCTTGCACAGCACTGGGCAGCCAGTGAAGGAACGACAAACACATGGGCACACAGAAAAGCTTGGATTGGGTGTTCTGTGCTCAGTCTCATAGAGGAGCCTCGGCATCCCAGGAGCTCAGTGTGTTTAACATACACAGTTAGATGTCATGGAGATGTAGATTGTTGCACACAGCTGAACAAGGAGGTGAGGTTATTACATACAGATAAACAGTCGGGGTTATTACATACGGCTGAACAAGGGGGTGAGGTTATTACATACAGATAAACAAGCAGTCGGGGTTGTCACATATGGCTGAACAAGGAGGTAGGTTTAGCTAACCTCAGTAGGAGCAATTTCTGCAGGAGAGCTGTCTTCAGGATGTGAACACTGGGTGGTGGGCGTGGTGGGCTTGGTGGCGGTGGGTCTGCACATACTGTCAGCACTCAGACCCAGACCCAAGGAAGGCTTTCCCTTCCCTCTCCGCCTCACCTGGGGAAGGCTTTGCCCTCCTGTGGGACTGAGCTGCTGGAGTTCTGGATGCCCATGTCAACAGTACAGTCAGGACTCAGCTTGCTCCCTAGCATGTACAAAGTGAATGGGATTGTAGAGTTCAGAAACAACTGTAGAACAACCTTGAAGGGGCCAGAGAAGCAGGCTGGAGGCGGGGGCATTGCAAGTAAGGGCAGGGAAAACTCCAGTGTGATACCTGGAGAGGCATCCAGCATGCAAGAAAGAGGAGGGAGGATTTCTGTGCTAATGTCCTGCAGCTAGTGAAAGGGGTAGGCTCTGGTACTTGGGTGGATGCTCTGGTTTGTTTGGGAACCCAGACCATTGGTCCAGCGAGGCGGTGGAGAAGACAGAGAACATGGCCTCTAAAGAGGGTTAGCGTGGGAGCTTGCCGATACTCTCTTGTGATTGCTTTCTGGTTTTGTTTTTATGATTGCTTTGTTTTCTCAGTGAAGAAGGAAGGTCAACAGCTGAGGATGAAGATGGAGAGGGAGACAGTAGGGGATGAAATGTTTGTCTAGGAGAGCGAACGGTCTGGGGGAAATCTTACATCATTGCCAAGCAGCGCTAGGGCCTGCCCGAGTTCTGTGGCCATATATTTAGTTTTGTGGCCATCTTGGACCATACAGGTAGAGCTGCAGAACAGGTGAGTGGTTGTGTGAGCCCCAGGGGAGGGGTTGCCAGTTGAGCACAGTAAAAGGTGGGGTGGTAAAACGGCGAAAGTCCTGGGCAAGATGGCCTTACAGAGCCGAAATGGGACTCAGGCGGACTGAGGGGAGAAGCACAGGAGAGGGGACGTAGGTTCAGAAGGGACTGAAGAATTGCTGGAAATGAGTGACAGGCAGGAAATCAGAAGCAAGTTGGAGAGTAGACTGCCTGTGGGTAGGAGGATTTTGTGTTGAATTTGTTAGTGACATGTGGCCAGCAATAGAGGGGAGCAATGTCAACCGGGGGAAATGCCCAAGGAATGGGTGGAGAGAGTATTGGAAGAAAAAAGCCTGAGTTGACATTGCAGTCGTCAGGGACCGTATACAGGAGCAGCACTGGGATTGTAGATTGTGATTTAGGAGCGAAAGCTCCAAGGTCTGACGCAACGAGGGTGACAGAGGGCTGGGCTGCAGCAGGCAATGGCTCCCCTGCTTCCCCTGTCTCCGTCAGTAACCGAGCAGTCGCGTCCCAGCAACTTCCGTTTCTCGTTCTCTGAGTGGCCGAGCCTAACCTCTTGTTTCTTTTTCACGGTCTGTTCATGTTTTGTGCTAAGTTTTCTCTAAGAGTTGGCGTTTCTTAGTGGTTTATCTGAAAGAAATCAGTTCTTTGCTATGAGCTGTTTGTGTTTGTTCCGTTTGGCTGTTGTCTTTGAACGGTGTTGTGATGAAGTTTGTTTGGTCTTTCATTTTTTTAAAAAAAATATTCTAGATTCTCGCTGTGTTTAGAAAGACTTTCAAATAAACATCATTTTATTTTACTCTGGAGATGCTAAGGGTGAAACCCAGGGCTTCTGTGGTACTCTCCTGCTGAGCTACACCCTCACCCCTAAGACTACTTTTAAAGTTTATCCTGTGGGACTGGCGAGATGGCTCAATGGTTGAATAGTTGTTGCTCTTGCAAGGACCTGGGTTCTGTTCCCAGCACCTACATGATGGTTACTACTATCAGTAATTCCATTTTAAGGGATCCAGCTCCTTCTTCTGACATCCTAGGGTACCAGGCACACATGTGGTATATGTCCACATACTCAGGCAAATGCTCACATAAGGGATTTATTTTTTAAAGCAAAAATGTTATGTTCTATATGATAAATACCAAAGAAAAATAAAATAAAAACCATGAAAGATGGATAGATTTGAGACCAGCCTAGGATACACAGGGCAACCCTGCCCCACAAAACAATAAACAAAAATTAAAAATCTCACTACAACCAGCTTTTTTTTTCGTACCATTGTCTAGTCCTCTCGTGGAGTTGAGTGTGACTTATTTCTAAATTGAGTTATCATGGATTATATAATCTCTAAATAATATGTTGTGTAGTTGGAGTTGTGTTTGTTGTTATTTGTTTGTTTTACTGTTGTTTTGAGACAAGGTCTGACTGTGTAGCTCTGGTTGGCCCAGAACTAGATATATAGACCAGATTGGTCTTGAACTCATAGAGATCTGCCTGCCTGTGCCTTCCAAGTACTGGGATTAAAGGCGCGTTCCACCATGCCTTGCCTCCATTTTTCTTTTTCAATTATTGGGTTTTTTCTTGTTTATGCATTTATTTCCTTATTTACCTACTTGTTATTTATTGTTTTTGAGACACCGTGTAACTCAAGCTACCACTGGACTTATGATTCTCTTGTCCTCCCTAGTACAGTACTGGGGCAATAGATGTTGACATCACAGCTCCCTGTTGGTTTTAGTAACATCTTAGGAGCTAGAGATGAGGTAACTAAAGAAAACTGCAACCATATTGTGGCAACTGTGTCTCTTTGTGGCTAGACACCCTTGACAATGAAGTGGGTCATTTCGATCACTATAGATTGATGATGATGATGATGTAGGAAAAGAATATAGGACAAGTCACTAACTTTCGCTAAATATTTTTTCAAGAGAATACTGGACATTTGAGCCTTTAGTGTTTTCTTTTTTTCTTTTTTTTAAAAGTTTTTTTATATTTATTTATTTATTATGTATACAATATTCTGTCTGTGTGTGTGTCTCCAGGCCAGAAGAGGGCACCTGACTTCATTATAGATGGTCGTGAGCCACCATGTGGTTGCTGGGAATTGAACTCAGAACCTTTGGAAGAGCAGGCAATGCTCTTAACCGCTGAGCCATCTCTCCAGCCCCGAGCCTTTGGTGTTTTCATGCAGATTTTAGAATCTACTTGTATAGATTCTCACACCAATCCACACTTGTACACACACACACGCTAAGTGTGTAGTAATATTCTTTGAGTAATATTGCAATGAATATTTGTCCATTTATGCAGCTACTTTTAATGACGTTCAGTAAAGTTGTATAATTTTCCAAGGCCACATGTACTTACTGGGTAAATAGTGTATGTACCAGATTCTGATACCACATAGACAAGGAGCTAGAGATAAGACTGTGTCTTTGTGGTTAAGCACCCTTGAAAATGTAGTTGAGTTATTGGAGCTAAGGTGCCAGAGGGCATCTTCCCACACACATGTAGTTCTCAAGGTGCCAGAGGGCATCTTCCCACACAGTGCAGTTCTCAAGGTACCAGAGGGCATCTTCCCACACACATGTAGTTCTCAAGGTGTCAGAGGGCATGTTCCCACACAGTGCAGTTCTCAAGGTGTCAGAGGGCATATTCCCACATATGTGTAGTTCTCAAGGTACCAGAGGGCATCTTCCCACACACATGCATTCACAAAGGGTCTATGTTCTCAAAAGACCTGACATCATTATAATATTACTTGTATTGTGGCTTTTTGTTTTTAATGTGTATCAGTATTTTGCTTGTGTGTACATATGTATGTGCATAACATGTGTGCCTGGTGCCAGCCAGAGGAGGTCAGAAGAGGGCTTTGGATTCCCTGGAATTCAGGTTACAGATGGTTGTGAGCTGTCGTGTGGGTGCTTGGAACAAAACCTGGGTCCTCTGCAAGAGCAACAAGAGCTCTTCTCCTCTGGGCCCTCTCTCCAGCCCTGTACTGTGCTTTTGACACCCTCCGTATGTGGGGTTTTCTAGAGGAGCATGGAAGCGAGTACTCTAAAAGGGAGATCTGGTCCACCAAGGTTTGGGAGGGAAAGGGTTACCTTCTGTAATCAGTCTGACTCTTAATTTCATAAATATGCATGAAAACGTTTTTAAAAATCCAAATGCAGAATCCACAGAACCTCCTGGCCTGCAACCTGCCTTGAGGCAGTCCACCACAATCTCTTTTGGAGTGTTTATTTTGCTTACTTTATTAAATAAACTTCTGCTTAAATTGTCTATGTCTCTTGACTGAATTCTTTTCTTCAAGAAGACAAGAACCAAGAGACCCCAGGAACAGTTTCAGGCTTTATATATAAATATAAAAGAATATATAAATCAAACAAAAATACCTGTCCTCATGAAAGAAGAAAGTGCAGGGAGTTAGGTAATAATTTTTTCAAGAAAATGTTGGCTGTTTTGGCTTGCTGTGTTCTCATGTGAATTTTAGAATCTACTAATATAAAGTTTAAGTCTTTTAGAAGGAAATGGGGGACATAGGGACAAATGAAAATAATTATGATGGAGAAGTGCAATTTTCAATCAATTTTAAAATGGAATGGTCACGGTTGACTTCACTGGGAATGTGGCATTTGAGGAAGGACTTCAAGAGATGAAGGAATGAGCCACTCAGATATACATATCTTCTCATGAAGATTTATATATTTTGTTCCTATTTTAAATTGTAACTTTAATTTTTATTATTGAGAAATTCATGCATATGTACAATAAATATGATCGTATCTACCCCGGTTTCCCTATCCCAACTCATCAACCCACCCATATTCCCATTAACATTCTCCCAACTTCATGGTTTTTGTTTTATATTTGAGACAGGATTTCTCTGTGTAGCCCTGGCTGTACTGGAACTCACTCTGGAGACCAGGCTGGCCTCAGGCTCACGGAGATCTGCCTGCCTCTGCCTCCTGAGTGCTGGAATTAAAATTGTGCACTACCACCACCACCCTGATCATGTATTTTTTTTTTTTTTTGGAACAGCTCACTAACAGCACATGTACACCAGTGTGGGAGTGTGGGGTCATTCACTGGGGCTTGGGAATCATGGGAATCACACCGATCATCGAAAAAATAATTCTCCTTCCATCAACTGTCAACAACAGTAGCTCCTCAGTAAGGAGTGGGGGCCTGGAGATTGTTTACCCCATCTCTGCTAGAATTTTGGGTGACTTGATCTTGTGCAGCTAACCAGAGCTGCTGTGGGTTTGTGATTACAGTGGCCACATCCAGTCCAAAAGACAGCATCTCACAGCATTAACCCATCTTCTGGCTCAGTAGTTCTCAGCCTTCCTGATGCCGGGACCCTTCAGTACAGTTCCACATGTTGTGGGGACCCAACCATAAAATTAGTGTTCTTCCTGCTTCGTGGCTGTAGTTTTGCTACCGTTACAAATTCTAATGTAAATATCTGTGTTTTCCAATTGTCTTTGAGGGGTCATGACCCTTGGGGTGAGAACCACTACTCTTTCTACTCTTTCTTGGTGGTAGGGTTGATACATTTAGAACTGAGAATTCGGTTTCTTATTCTCAGCTCTCTGACCAGTTTTGCCCCACTGACTAGAACCCACTGTATGAAGTAGCTTCCAGACCAAGGCTGAGATCAGCCCAGGTCTGTGGGTGTAAATAGAAATATGAGGAGGCGTTTTGACAGTCTGACCACTTAGCAAAACCATAGCAAGCTCAACCGTAGAGCCTGTGCCTACTCAGCAATGGATTTTTACAGTTTTTAAAAAATTTTTATGTGTATAGATGTTTTGCCTGCACAATACACACACACACACACACACAGAGAGAGAGAGAGAGAGAGAGAGAGAGAGAGAGAGAGAGAGAGAGAGACGGTGTGCGGAGGTCAGAAGAGGACATCAGATCTGGAACTGGAGTTATACATGATTGTAAGCCACATTGTGGATGCCAGAAACCAAACCTGGGTCTTCTGGAAGAGCAGCCGGTGCTCTTACCTGATGAATCCTCTCCAGCCTCACCCACGGACTCTTAACTAAGCATGAAATTCCCTCCTGTTGAGCCATCATGCCCACATATTATTTGTTGTATGCAACTGATTTTCATATGTGATCTTTTGCTTTAATTTGATTTACTTTCTGCGTCCATGCCATTTATTCAAACAGCTGTTTTAACTATCCAGGCCTTTTGTGTATGACTTTTCTTGCTTTATTGCATTATATAGGACTACAAGTACAGCCTTGAGTACCATAAGCACTGTAAACTGGGCATATTGGTGCACACCTTTAGTCTCAGCACTCAGGGAGCAGAGGCAGGCAGAATTCTGTGCGTTTGGGGTCAGACTGGTCTGTATAATAGTTCTAAGCCAACCTGTCCAAAAAAAAAAAAAAAAAAAACCAAGTTTTTTGTTTTGTTTTGTTTTTTCTTTTTTCTTTTTTTAGACAGCATCTCCCTATATAACCCAGGCTAGCTTCAGCCTCAAACTCCAAAGTGTTGAGTAAACACCATGCCTGGCTTGTAATGGGCATTCTTGTTGTTTTGTTTTGAAATAGTGCCTTCCTGTATAGTCCTGGCTACTTGGCATGCAGATAATATATTTAGTTAGTTAGTTATTTGATTGGTTGTCTTCTGTTTGGTGGGTGGGTTCTCCCTCCCTCCCCTCTTCACTACCCTCCCTCCTTCCTCCTATGACTCCTCATTTCTCTTTCTACTTTTTATTTTGAAACAGGGTCTCACTAAGTTTCTCAGGCTGGCCTCGGTCTCATTCTGTGTCTCATCAGGCATTGAACTTGTGATCCTCCTGCCTCCACCTTCCAAGTTCCTGGGATTACAGGTCTGGACCACTAGACCCAGCTCCGTTCTTGATTTGAAAGAAAACATTTGCAAAGTATCACTGCTACAGTGGCACACAGTTGGGAGGAGACTCGGAAGTTCAGGGTTATCTTTGGCTACATTGCAAGTTCAAGGTTACCCTGTACCACTTAATACCCTTTCTCAAAACAGCAACGTAAAAGAATGCTAACTCCAGCTACCTATCTGCTGATTAAATTCCATTGGGTTAAGAAAGGTGGTTTTCCATTTAAATCATGAATGGATGTTGAATTTATTTTTTTTAAGTATTTTTTATGGTTTATTTAACTTTATTTTATGTGCATTGGTGTGAAGGTGTCAGATCCTCTGCAACTGGGTCTTCAGACAATTGTGAGCTGCCATGTGGGTTCTGGAATTGAACCCAGGTCCTCTGGAAAGAGCAGTCAATGCTCTTAACCACTAAGCCATCTCTCCAGCCCTGGGTGTTGAATTTAAAATGTTGCTTTTCTCTGCACGTCTCGAGTTGATCATATAGCTTTTCCCCTTTAATCTGTTTACCCATTGCTGTGCTGAATTACGTTAATGGGATTTTGTGAGTTTTTTACTTGTGTGCACACATGTGGAGGTAAGAGGTCGAAGCTGATGTCTTGCTCCATCTCCTCCGCCTTACCTTTTGAGATAGTATCTCACTGAAGCTGCTGTGCGTAGATTGATTAGACAGCCTGGCCAGTGAGCTCCAGGAATCTGCCTGTCTCCATCCCCTCTACTAGGGTTACAGAAGTCTGAGACCTCTAGTCTTTTTACATGAATGCTAGGGATCAAACCCAGGTCTCATGCTTATGCTATGAGCATCCCCATTAATGTCAACGAAGTTTACTCCCACCTGGCTCATGGTGTAGAGAGCCTGTGAGGATTTTCTCTCTTAATCTGCCATGCTAGCTGCTCCGACAATCATGTTTAAGGTGCTTGCTTTTTATGTTCATCTGTGATTTGTAACTTTTTTATAATTTGCCTTTTATTGTGTGGTTTTGACCCATGATTTTCCAGCATTAAGTTATTAAGTGGGCTCTGATTTCCTTTTTATTGTCTGTTGAGTGAGTTTGGATTTGTTCTGTGAAATTTTGTTATAATTTGTCTCCAGTTTGTGTGTTTTCACTGGTCAGAAAACTCCTTAGGCCCTCTGTTTCTTTTTCTTCAAGCCCCGAGCCTCCTGCATGCCAGGGGAGTGTCTGTCACTGAGCTGCTCTCCAGGCCTCCTTTACTGTTTCAGTGAGCTGCATGGGGAGAAATCTGTGCATTGCTCCTAAGTTTTCGAATTTGTTTCTGTAAAGTTGTTCATAATGTTATTTTTATAATTTCTCTGCCTGGATGTGGTGACACACACCTTTAACCCAAGCACTCAAGAAACAGAGGCAGGTGGATCTCTGTAAGTTCAAGGTCAGCCTGGTCTACATAGGTAGTTCTGGTACAGCCAGGGCTACATAATAGAGAAACCCTGTCTATAAATAAATAAATAAATAAATTTCTGAGTTTTTAGTTGTGAACCTTTTTTTTTCTCTTTCTGTGTCCTTACTTTTTTTTTTTTTTTTTTTTTTTTTTGAGACATAGTTTCTCTGTAGCTTTGGAGCCTGTCCTGGAACTAGCGCTTGTAGGCCAGGTTGGCCTCAAACTCACAGAGATCCACCTGCCTCTGCCCCCTAAGTGCTGGGATTAAAGGCATGCGCCACCACCGCCCAGCCTGCTTATTATTTCTTGTTTATTAGTTTGAGGCAGGGTCTTGCTATGCAGCCCTGGCTCTCCTGACCCTCACTGTGTAGTACAGGCTGGCCTAAACTTGTAGCTGTCCTTCTGCCTCGCCTCATGACTGCTGGGACTGTGGAAGTACGTTGTCCCTCCCTATACTTCTGCTTAATTTTTCTTTTTATTTATTATTTCTGTGGGCTGTGTTCTCCTGGTCTTCTTGACCCCTCTGACTCCTATAATCGTCCCCTTCTTCTGCTGGGTTCTCACAAACTCTGCCCAATGTTTGGTTGTGGGTCTCAGGGATCATAGGGGCTCACAGAGACGGAAGTGGCTGTTGTAATATGAGCGGCTGGGCTGTGTCCCCGGCACCCAGCTGCCCGCATGGCTTTACCCAAAATAATTACACGGAAACTGTATTCTTTTAAACACTGCCTGGCCCATTAATTCCGGCCTCTTATTGGCTAGCTCTTACATATTGATCTAACCCATTTCTAATATTCTGTGTAGTACCACGAGCTGGCTTACCAGGAAAGATCTTAACCTGCGTCTGTCTGGAGTGGGAGAATCATGGCGACTCCCTTACTCGGCTTCTTTCTCCCAGAATTCTGTCTGTTTACTCCACCCACCTAAGGGCTGGCCTATAAATGGGCCAAGGCAGTTTCTTTATTAAATGAAAGTAACTCCTCCATCAAGTGGCAACCACAGACCTGCATGGGTCTACACTAGGTTCTCGGCATACAAACTGTGTGTTTTACTCCACTTTTGGGGTTTTTGTTGGACTGCTAATAGTGGAAGTCGGGTTGTCTCTGACTCTTTTGCTTGCTCATGGGACCTTTTTTTTTCTCCCATTAGGTTGCCTTGTCCAGCGTTGATATGAGAGTTTATGCCTAATCTTATTGCATCTTGTTAGGCCTTGGTTAGCTGATATCACTGGGAGGCCAAGAAACAAGAGCAGTGGATCTGAGGGAGAAGAATGCGGGTGGGCCTGGGAGGGAGAGGAGGCTGCAGGTGGATGTATTGTATGAGAGAAGAATAAAGAAGAAAATATTTTTAAATTACTTTTTTTTTTTTATTTTTCGAGACAGGGTTTCTCCGTAGCTTTTGGTTCCTGTCCTGGAACTAGCTCTTGTAGACCAGGCTGGCCTCGAACTCACAGAGATCCGCCTGCCTCTGCCTCCCGAGTGCTGGGATTAAAGGCGTGCACCACCACCGCCCAGCAAAATTACTTATTTTTTTGTTTTGTTTTGTTTTGTTATGTTTTTGGAGTATTTTGTCTGCATGTGTGTCTGTGCATCACGTGTGTGCCTGCTTCCTGTGGAGGGCAGAAGAGAGCCTCGGAGCCCCTGAAACTGGAGTTACACACAGTTGCTAACTGCCATGTGGTGCTAGGAACTGAACCTGGACCCTCTGCAAGAGCAGCCCGTGCTCTTAGCCCCTGAGCCATCTCTCCAGTACTTTTTATTTTCAAAAAACTGTTAACCTTGAAAATCTTTTCCCAGTGTCTATTGTTTTGCAGTACATTAATTTCTGCTTCATTGGGTTTATATTATTCCTTTCTAGCTTTTTATTTATTTATTTATTTGGCTTTTCAAGTCAGGGTTTCTCTGTGAAACAATCCTGGCTGTCCTGGAACTCACTCTGTAGACCATGTAGACCAAGCTGACTTCAAATTCACAGAGATCCACCTGCCTCTGCCTCCTGAGTGCTGGGATTAAAGATGTGTGCCACCACTGCCGGGCTAGCCTCTTAAGTTGGATGTTTGTTAGTTTTTTTTTTTTACCGTTTTCTTTATTTATACAATCACCATTTACCATCTATTTAAAACTCTTTTCCAGGGGCTGGGGAAATAGAGCATTGTGACTGGCTCAGTGCTAAGTATCGTTCATTTTTGTTATGATTTCCCTTTTATTATAAGGGTACTAGAAGTTCATCTTAAGAATAGTTTTACTTAGAAATAATGATAAACAATAAAATGTATATGTAGTATGCAGTTCACCAAGTAAATCCGTAATCCCAGCACTTGGGAGGCTACGGCAGGAGAATTGCCTCAAGTTCAAAGCCAGTCTAGGAGTACAGTATGTGATCTTTTTTGTCTGGTTTATTTTACTTGCCCCAGGTCTTTGAGGTTTGTCCACACCGTGGCATGAGTCGGTAGTTCCTTTCTTTACATTGTTGAGTCAGATTCCATTGTATGAATTTGACAATATTTGAGATTCTTTGGTGGACTTTTGAGTTGTTTCTAGTTTGGGGGTATTGCAAATAAAATTTCATAAAGCTTCCCATGCACTCACCATATGGGTGATGTTTTTGTTTCTCTGGGGTCAGTGCCTAGAACGGGAGTTCCGTGGTGGTGCGCATTTGGTGTCATAGGCAGCAGTCTGTTTCTGAAGTGTGTGCACCGTTTGGCGTTCCTGTCAGTGTTTGAGCATCATGGCTCCTCTGCATTCCCATTAACGCTTAGAAAGATCTAGTTTTAATTTCAGCTGTTCTGATAGTAGACTCTCATTGTGCCTCTAATCCGTGTGTCTCTAAGTGCTAATGACGCCCATTTCTTCATGTGCTTATCTGCCATCCCCAGTGTCATGGTAAGTCGCTGTTCAAATCCTCATCACTGCCCTCTTTTTTTTTTTTTTTTTTTAAATTTTGCTTACTAAGACATTTTTTTGAAAATGAAAGTTTTAAATTTTTTTTAACTTAAATAACATTTTTCATTTATTTTACATACTAACCAGTTTCCTCTCCCTCTTCTCCTCCCATCCACTCCCCTTTCCCATCTATCCCCCCTCCCCATCCACTCCTTCTCCATCTCCATTCACAAAAGGGCAGGCCTCCATGGGCATGCACAAAGCATGGCACACCAAGTTGAGGCAGGACTGAGCTCCTTTGTGTTGAAACTGGGCGAGGTAATCCAGCATGGGCAAAGGGTTACCAAAAGCCAGCCAAGCGCCAGGGAGAGGTCCTGCTCCCGCTCTGAGAAGCCTTAACTAAGAGACCAGGCTACACAATTGTCACTCGCATGCAGAGGTCCTAGTTCAGTCCCATGCAGGCTCCTTAACTCTTGGTCCAGCCACTATGAGCTAGCTCTCCGGAGCTAAGGTCCACTGTCTCTGTGGGTTCCCCCATCATGACCCCCTCTGGCTGGTAGTATCCCTTTCTTATGATTGTGGATCTCTGCCTCTGCTTCCATCAGTTCCTGGGCTGAGTATCTCTGATGGCAGTTAGGATGTC
The DNA here is from genome assembly GCF_950005125.1 of Chionomys nivalis. Lineage (NCBI taxonomy): Eukaryota > Metazoa > Chordata > Mammalia > Rodentia > Cricetidae > Chionomys > Chionomys nivalis. The sequence goes on along the minus strand of NC_080094.1, from coordinate 44,680,715 downwards.
ACCAGTCTGCTTACATTAGGTGACCAAAGTTCAGGCCCCTCTCCACCATTGCTAGGAGTCTTAGTTGGGGTCATCCTTGTGGGTTCCTTGGCACTAGGTTTCTCCCTAACCTCAAAATAGTCCCCATCAAGATGTCTCTTTAGTTACTCTCCACCTCCATCCTGCCTCAAACCCTCCCTCCACACCCAGCCCACCCAGCCCACTCCTCCTAGTTCCCATCCCTCCAGCCCCTCAACCCCTGCCCCCAGTTTACTCAGGAGATCTTTTCTACTTTCCCTTCCCAGGGAAATCCATGCATCCCTCTTTGGGCCCTCCTTGTTATCCAGACTCTCTGGGGCTGTGAATTGTAGGTTGGTTATCCTATACTTTATTTCTAATAACCACATAGAGTGTGTATATACCATGTTTGTCTTTCTGTGTCTAGGTTACCTCACCCAGAATGACTTCTTTCTAGTTCCATCCATTTGCCTACAAATTTCATGAGGTTATCATTTTTTATAGCTGAGTAGCACTCCATGTAAACATACTACATTTTCTTTATCCATTCTTCAGTTGAGAGGCATCTCGGTTATCTCTAGGTTCTGGCTTTTACAAATAATGCTGCTTTGAACATAGTTAAGCAAAATGTCCTGATGATATGATTTTGCATCCTTTAGATATATGCCCAAAATTGGTATAGCTGATAAATGGACTGAGAAAGAAATCAGAGAAGCAACACCGCCTTCCTTTTTAACTGGGTAGCTTCTCTTCCTGGTATTGAGTCAGGGCAGTTTTCCATCCACTGTAGAAGCAATGCTTCATCAGATAGACACTTGGCAAATGTTTTCTCCCGGTCTGTGTTTATGTCTTTAATCTCATAGTAATGCCTTTTGAAGAACAGATGTTTTACTCATTCAAAGAAAGTTTAATGTGTGTTTATTCTTTCTTTTGTGGCTTGTGTGTTTGTTGTCCTAGCTGAGATCCTCTATGTTTTATGGGTCTGTGTAGGAGGGAGGGGGCTGCTTGTTCTTCCTGGCTGCCCGGCTAGCTTACACCCAGAATAATCACACAGAAACTGCATTAATTAAATCACTGCCTGGACCAACTTCTTATTGGCTAATTTTTACTTATTAATTTAACTCATCTCCATTAATCTGTATATCACCACAAGGTCATGGCCTACCAGCAAGTTTCAGCACATCTATCTCCAGTGGTGGGTCCATGGCATCTCTCTGACTCTGCCTTTTTCCCCCCCAGCATTCTGTTTATTTTTCCCTGCCTACCTAAGTTCTGCCCTATCAACAGGCCAAGGCAGTTTCTCCATTCATTAACGGTAATCACAGCACACAGAGGGGAATCCCACATCAGGTCTGGGCTTTATATTTAAGTTTGTGTTCCATTTAAGTTAATTTTTAAAAGATTTACTTATTTATATTGTATGCATATAAGTGTTTTTACTACGTGTATGTAAGCGGACCATATCCCTGGTGCCCAAGGAGGCCAGAAAAGGGCATCAGATCCCCTGAAACTGGAGTTACAGATGGTTGTGAGCTGCCACATGGATGCTGGGAACTAAGCCTGGGTCCACAGCAGTAGCAGCCAATGCTCTCACACTGAGCAATCTCTCTGGTGCCAACCTAATTTTTACAGTGGTAGGTATAGAACCCAGGACCTTGTGCATGCTAGGCATGTGGCTCTCCCACTGAGCTACATCCCCAGCCCCTAAGTAAATGTTTATAGATGATGAGAGGTCTTGGTTCAAAATGTTTTTGTTTGATTGATTGGGTGGGTTAAGTGGTTTGGCTTTTTTATTTTCTTTATTTTTCTTTTTGTTATTGTCTTCTCCACCCAGGAGATACTCAGTTATTACTGCACTATTTATTTAAGACTCTCCTTGCTCTGGCACACTACCTTTATTCTTTGCTGTACACACATACGCGCACACACACACACACACATATTTATTTTTGAGATAGATTCCTGGATTCCAAGTTAGCTTTGAATTCCCTATGGACCCAGAGATGACTCCTAATCCTTCTTCCTCTACCTACCAAGTGCTGAGATCACAGGTGTATACCACCACCCCTGTTTTATACATGTTGAGGATCAAATCCAGGATGTCCTACATGCTGGGCAAGCACTGTGCTGACCGAGCTCCATCTCCAGTCCATAACCCTTGCAGCTGGAGAATGTAAGCGCTACATTTGTCCTTCATATTTTTTTTAAGATTTATTTATTATGTATACAGTATTCTCAGTATTCTGTCTGCATGTATGCCTGCAAGCCAGAAGAGGGCACCAGACCCCTTTATAGATGGTTGTAAGCCACCATGTGGTTGCTGGGGATTGAACTCAGGACCTTTGGAAGAACAGGCAGTGCTCTTAACCACTGAGCCATCTCTCCAGCCCCCATCCTTCATATATTTTTAAATAATTTTATTATTTTCTGTGTGTGCACATACACATGCAAACCACTGTGTACTTGTGGAAGTTACACAGCTTGTGGGAATCAGTTCTCTTTCCACTATGTGGTTCCCAGAGATTTAAATCAGGTCATTAGACTTGGTGGCAAGCCCCTTTACTCACTAAGCAATCTTGCCAGCTCTTGTCCTTCATGGTTCCATTTGTATGGCTATTCTTCATTCTTTCCATTTCCATATGAACTTGTGACTCAGTTTACCAATTAAAACATTTTTACTGCTAGTGTGTGTGTGCCTTTTGGTGGGCTCTAGGGGTTGAGTGTAAGCCTCTGGCTTGTGCAACAAACACTTTTACCCATGAGCCAGCTTCGCAGTCATGGTTTATTTATTTTTTTCCTCCAAGAGAAAAAGGCCCAGTGGTTTGATTAGAATTACACTGGATTTCTGGATCAATTTGGGGAAAGTTATTATCTTGACAACGAAGAATTTTCTAGTGTGCCTACAGGTATATTTCATTTATTTGGCTCTTCCTTACTCTCACTAATATTTTCAGTTTTGAGTATAGATATTTTACATCTGTTTAGATTTGTTTCTATTACAATGTTTCTATTTTATTATTTTAATTTACTATAAATACTACTTTAAGTTTGTTTCCAGTTGTTCTAAACACAAATGATTTTGTCTATTGATTTAATAATCTACAGCCTTACCAAAGGCATTCATTTAGTTCTAGGAGGCTTTGAAGGAGTCCATCTGATTTCTACATACACAATCCTGCCATTTGAAAATAAAGTCAAATTATTCTTTCTAATTTAGACACCTTTGCCTTTTCTTGTCTGAATATTCTGACTGTATTTTCCAAAATAAAGTTGATTAGTAGTGGTGAATTCATGTTGGGTGGAGAACATTTAGACTTTGTTGTAAGGTTTTCATAAATGTTCTTTATCAAGTTGAAGAAATCCCTACTGCTTTAGTGACTAAGCATTTTTATGAAGAATGGGTGTTGGGCCAACAAGATGGCTCAGCAGTTAAAAGTGCCTGCCACCAAGCCTGACGCCCCAAGCTTGATCTCTGGAGCCTGTATGGTGGGAGGAGAGAGCCAACTGATTTCTACAAGAGCTCCTCTGACCTCCACATATGCCCTTTGACACACACACCCATCTAAAAATGTAATAAAAAAATGGAAAGGAAAAAGAAGTTGCATTAGCATTGGGAATGGTGGCACGCACCTGTAATCCTACCACTTGGGGCGGAGGTAGGAGGGTCCCCGGAAGTTTAAGACCAGTATAGTTCTACATAGTGATTCCAGGCCAGCAGGGGCATAGTGAGGCTCTCTTTCAAAAAGACCAGAAAATACAAATGGATATTAGATTTTGCCAAATACGTTTTCTGCATCTATTAAAGATAATCATACTTTTTATGATTCGAAAATTACATTTGTGTATGTGCCTGGTTGAATTTATATGGACAACATATGTGTGGGTACCCAAGGAGGCCAAAGGGCATCAGGTCACCTGGAACTGGAGTTATAAGCAGTTAGTTATTAACCGCCTGATGTTGATGCTAGGATCTGAGTCCTCTGAAAGAGCAATACATGCTTTTAATCATTGAGTCATCATCCATCTAAAATTTTTGCTTTAGTATTCTAAACTACATTAGATGGTTTTCTAATATTAAACTAAAACCACATTTTGTCCAATAAACTGTACTTGTATTATAAAAATATGTATCATATTTTAATGTGCTGTTGAATTCAAGTAATAAAATTTGTTTAGAATATTTAACTTAATTTAAAATTTTTAAGCATTTATTTTTATTTATGTGTATGTGTGTCTGTGTATCAGTATGCCACATGTTGGCGGGTGCCCATGGAGACTAGAAGAGGGCATTAGAGTCCCCGGAGCAAAGCTACATGAGCACCAGACATGGGTTCTAGGAACTGAACTCAAATCCTCTGAAAGAGCAGCAAGTACTCTTTACAGCTGAGCCATCTCAAAAACCCCAGTAATTTGCTTGCTTGTTTCTTTGTTTTGAGAGGGTCTCTTGTAGCCTAGGCTGGCCCTGGACTCTATGTAACCAAGGATGAACTTGAACTCCAGATCATCCGCCCTCACCTCCCCTGTGCTGGGTTTACAGGTGTGTGCCACCAAGCCCAGACAATGTGGTGTTTGGGATTGAAGCCAGGGCTTCATGCTTGAAAGGAAACACTCTGCCAACTGAGCTGCATCCCCAGCCCTGATTCTATTTTTTTACAGCTGTCTTGATAATCAATACTTACATTTTTTCTTGTAATTTATTTGTTTGTTTTTAGTATCAGGGTAATACTTGAATATCATTTGAATATTTGATATTCTCTTAGGTTCATCGGGAAGTATTTATCCTCTTTGTATTTTAAAAACAAATTTTACACTTACTGATTTGTGTATGTGTGTGCGTGTGTGGACAAGTTGAAGCCAGAGGATAACTTGTGGGATTCAGTTCTTTCCATCTACCATGTGGGTTCCGGGGAGCAAACTCTGGTTGTTAGATTTTTTTTTTTTTTTTTTTTGGGTTTTTTGAGACAGGGTTTCTCTGTGGTTTTGGAGCCTGTCCTGGAACTAGCTCTTGTAGACCAGGCTGGTCTCGAACTCACTGAGATCCTCCTGCCTCTGCCTCCCGAGTGCTGGGATTAAAGGCGTGGCCACCATCGCCCGGCCCTGGTTGTTAGATTTGATAAGTACCTTTACTTGCTGAGCTTTCTTGCATGCCCATCCTCTTTGATTTTTTTGAAAGAATTGCTGTAGAATTGTGATTACTTCTTCTGTAAGTATTTGACAAAACTCACCAGTGTAGCCACCGAGCCTGAAGTTTTCTTTAACTGGTGTTGGGATTTATTTTTTTATTGGAGCTCAGAAGAGATAGCAGTTGATAAAGTACTTGTTGCCAAAGCCTGGGGACTGAGCTGAATCTGCACCATCTATGTAAAACAAACAGCAACAACCAGGACTTGATGGTACAAGCATATAATCCATCCGTAGAGAAGCAAAGACGGGGATTCTGGGGCTCTCTGGCCAATTTAGCTAGCAGAATCAGTGAGCTCCAAATTCCAGTAAGAGACCCTGTCTCAAAAAGTAAGGTGGCGGACACCTGACGTCAGCCCTTGGCCCGCTGTCTGAGTTGCTCTCTATCACCGTGACAAAAACCCATGAACAAGGCAACTTATGAAAGAAAGTGTTCGTTGGGTTTGCAGCTTCAGAGGGTTAGAGTTCATGATGGCAGAGCCAAGGCTTGGTGACAGAAACAGCTTAGAACTCACATCTTAATCTGCAAGGGGAAGGGGAGGGGGGGCTGGGAATGCTAGGAGTCTTGAAAACTCAAAGCCTGTCCTAGTGACACACTTCCTCCAAAAGGCCACAGGCTGCTAGTCCTTCTGAAACAATTCTGCCAACTGGGAACCAAGTATTCAAACATATGAGCCTATGGTGGCTCCATTCAAACCACTGCATTCCACTCCCTGCCCCCCCCCCCCAGGTTCGTGACAATCCAAAATGCATTTAGTCCGACTTCAGAAGTCCCCATTGTCTTTAAAATCCAAAATTCAAATCTCTTCTGAGACCAAAGACAGTCTCTTAATTTTTTTTCAGTCTCTTAATTGTAATCCTCCGTAGAAATCAAAAAGCAATTTCATGCTTCCAAATACAATAGTGCAGAATACAAATGACCATTCCACAAGGGAGAGATTGGCAGAGTGAGGAAATACTGGACCAAAGCAAGACCAAAACCCAGCAAGGTAAACTCCACATCCTGTAGCTCCAAGACTGAAATCAAGGCTTAGATGGTTCCACCCTTGTAGCTTTGCTGACCACAGAACACTTCTCTCTCTTGGGCTGGCTCTACTCCCTGTCTGCAGCTTTCCTTGGCAGGGATCCCACAACATGTTAGGGTCTCCAACGCAGTGCAGGGCTCGCTTGCCTAGCTTCACACAATGGCTTCTTAGGGCATTCATGCAGGGACTGCTCTGCCACCCTTTGCCTGGCCTCAGCAGCTCCCCTTAACCTCAGGAAGGTTCCACAACCCCTTTCCTAGTGGATCCTCCATGACTGTGAAGTCACATGAATGACACTTCCAAGTTTGGCTGCCAGCTTGGGGTGGAACTCTGGATCCACTCGCCACAGCTTTCATTTGTTTTGTTTGTCTTGTTTTTAGCAGAAAATTCTCTAGGCCTTTTTTTTCTTGCAAAAATAGAAGTTTAGCTGGGTGGAGTCTTGCGCTAAGGACATCCCTCTGTTTATTCTGTTTTGGATCAGGGCACCCCTTAATCCCCTCATCCCCTTGTCTCCAGCATTTCATGGTGCTCCTTTTCTCCTCAAACTATATATTTTGTGTCAGGTATGGTGGCACATACCTTTAATCCCAGCACTCAGGAGGCAAAGAAAGGCAGTAGGAACAGTTGAGTGCTCATCTTGATCCACAGACAGGAGGCAGAGAACACACTGGGAGAGGCACAAGTCTTCTGAAACCTCAAACCACACCTCTTCCAACAAGGCCGTCCCTCTTAATCCTTCCTAAATAGTTCCACCAACTGGCAACCAGGCATTCAAACGTATGAGCTATGGGAAGCATTTTCAGTCAAACCACCACACCTATGTATGCTCCTGCACATACGTGCACATGTACATGCAAACAAACCATTTTTTTAAAAAAAGAATTTATCCATTTTTTCATGAGTGAATTTTGGTGATTGGTATCTTTTAACAATTTTTTCATTTCTTACAAATAGCTCATCTTGCTATAAAGCTGTTCATAATGTTCTCCTACTGTTCATCGTAACCATGCTCATTTCTGATACTGACAACTTGTGGCTTCCCTCTTTTTCCATTAATCAGTTTGGCTACGGAGTTGCCTATATTATTGCTCTAAGAGAACCAACTCTGGGTGATTTTCTCCACGGATTTTTTTATTTCATATGTGCGTGTGTGTGTCTCTGTGTGTGTGTGTGTGTGTGTTTTGCAGGCAAGATGAGCTGAGCCATATCCCCAGTTCATATCTTACTAATATCCACTTTGATATGCATTTTCTTACTTTTGTTTAACTTCCTGTACTTTTTCTGATATCTATCTATCTATCTATCTATCTATCTATCTATCTATCTTGTTTTTCAAGACAGGGTTTCGCTGTATAGCTTTGCAGCCTGTCCTGGAACTCACTCTGTAGACCAGGCTGGCCTCAAACTCACTGATATCCACCTGCTTCTGCCTCCTGAGTGCTGGGATTAAAGGTGTGCACCATCACCACCCAGCTCTTTATGTTTTATTTTATATGTGGGTGTTTTGCCTGCATGTGTGTCTGTACACCACATGTGTGCAGTACCTACAAAGGCCAAAAAAGGGTGTAGTTTCCCCTGGGACTGGAGTTACAGATGGTTATGAAATGCCATGTGGATCCTAGGAGTCTTATTAGTTCCTGTGGAAGAGCAATCAGTGCTCTTAACCACTGAACCATCTCTCCAGCCCAATTTTTTCTGTCTCTTAAGGTATAAGCTAAATCATTGACTTATCTAAAGTAGGTTTTCAGAGTGACACGTTTCTCCTTAGATACTCCTTTAGTGACATACCAAACATTCTGGTAAGTTGTGTTTCCATTTTCATTCAGTTTTAAATTTTAATTTCATGGAGCTTGAGAGACGGCTCAGTGATTAAGAGCACTGACTACTTCTTCAGAGGAGCCAAGTGTGTGATTCTAGTACCCACATGGCAACTCACAACTGTCTGGGCTACAGGTACATACATACATGCAGGCAAAACAGTCATACACATAAATAAATCTTTTAAAAATGTTTCTAATCTCCCTTTAGAGATCTGACTCATGTGTTGTCCATTATCTAAAATCATTAGATCTGGTGACGTGACTCACAATGGATAAAGGCTACTAAGCCTGACAATCTGAGTTCAATCCCTAATACACACAAAATGTCCCCTGGCCTCCACATACTCGCTTTGGCATGTGCATGTGCACACACATACACACACTCACACACATACACACACACAAAATGTAATTCAAAGAGTAAAAAAATTAGAAAAATGAAGATGCTTCTAGGATCCCTATTGGCAGAAGCTGCTTTTTCGTTTCCTAGCTGCTCAGACCCAAAATAATCACACAAAACTATATTAATTGCAACACTGATTGGCCAATAGCTTAAGCATATTTCTAGCTAACTCTTACATCTTAAATTAACCCATCTCTATTAATATGTGCATCACCATGAGGTTGTGGCCTACCGGCAAGGTTCCAACATCTATCTCCTCAGGCAGCTACATAGTGTCTTACTGACACTGCCTTGTTTATCCCAGCATTCAGTTTAGTTTTCCTGCCTAGCTCTATTCTGCTAGCCACTGGCCGAAACAGCTTTATTCATTAACCAATACAAGCAACACATATACAGAAGGACTTCCCACACCTGGTCCCTCCATTATTAGTTTCCAATTGAATTCTGTTGTCAGCGAGCATACTTTGTATGTCTTGAATCCTTTTGAACTTGTTAAGCATTATTTTGTGAGCCAGGGTATAACACATCTTTAAAATTTTCTTGCTTGCCTCTGCAAACAATATGTATTATGTTATTGATGGATAAAGTTGAATAAGCATTGGACAGGTAAAAGTAGATGACGTAGCTTCACAAGGTTCATATATCCTCAATGATTTTCTACCTATTCTATAATTAAAATAAAATAAACATAATTATAAAAGTTATAATTCTATAATTAAAATTATGAAATCACTGGATAGGGCCTGCTGAGATGGCTTAATGGTTAATGCTCATTTAGAGCACATGGGTTCAATTCCCAGCAACGATGTTGTAGCTCACAACTGTTTATAACTCTAGTTCCAGGGGATATGATGGCCTGGCTTCTAACCTCCACAGGTACCAGACACTCATGTTCTGCATAGGCATACATGCAAACAAAACACCCATACACATAAAATAAGTAAATTTAAAAAAAAAAAAATCACTGGCTAATCTGGGACATAGCTCAGTTGGTAGAACTTGGCCTACTGTGCATGGTTACCTCCCGTGCACTATGCTGGAACCAGGTGTGGTGGTGCACACCTGTAATCTCTCAGCGATCAGGAGGTGGAGGCAGGAGGATCACAAGTTCAAGGTCATCCTCTGTAAGTTCCAAGCCTGGGCTACTTGAGGCCCTAACTCAATAAATAAATAAAATAAAGTCATTATTACTGTGTGTTCTCTTTCTCTTGGGTTTCTGTCAGTTCTGTTTCATACAGGTTGAAATTTTATTAGGTACATAATTTGAGATTATTATGTCCTCTTGTTTCATTGGCTCAAATCATAATATTTGCTTTGACCCTAGATAATTATACTATCTGTCTTTTATTTCATTTCATTTATTTTGTTTGTGTGCCATGCTTGCCTGCAGCAGTCGGAGAAAAATGATTGGGAGTTGGTTGTCTCCTACCACCTCGTAGAGTTTAGGGATTGAACTCAGGTCTCAGACTGCACAGAAGAACCTCTACCCACTGAACAATTTTGCAAGCCCTCATTAGCATTGCTTATAAAGAAGCATGGGTGTTTTAAAAATTTCATTATGATAAAACTTGCCCATTGTATATTTATTTATTTTGGTTTGGTTTGGGATTTTTTTTAACTGGGTTTCACTGTGTAGTCCAGACTAGCCTTGAGCTCAGGGCATCCTCCTGCCTCTGCCTTCACAGTGCTAGGATTATAGGCATGACAAAACCATGCCAGCACCATCTGCCTCTTAGTTGGGATATTTGAACTGTTTGCATGTTGTGTGATCGGCATGGTTAGCCTTGGGTCTACCTGTCCTGCAGTTTGCTTCCCCTGTGTTCTGGCTCTTCTGTTCTCTGTGCATTTGTGGTTTGCCGTGGGTGTCAGGTCCCTGGACCTGAAATTATAGACAGTTGTGAGCTGCCACGGGGTGCTGGGAATTGAGCCTGGGTCCTGTAGAAGAACAGTCAGTGCTCTTAACCACTGAGCCATCTCTGCAGCCCCCTTCTGTTCTCCTCTGTGTTAGTGACTTTCCTGTGGTGTTGACAGAACTCCTGACAAAAGCGAGAACAGGAAGGAAGGGTTTGTTTTCAGTTCCCAGGTCAAGGATACAGTCCGCCACAGTGGGAGCTGGAGGCAGCCGGTGGGACTGAACGCACAGCTGAGACACAGACATAAGTATCAGTCCTCATCTCAATTTCTTTGAGAGATTCAATTTTTTAGAGAAAAATCTAGTCTGTGACCTCAGCGTACAGCCTGCATTTGGGGTGAAGCTTCCCCGTAGCTAGCCTAATCTAGACACTTCTTCACAGAAATTCCCAAGAGGGTTGTCTCCTAGGTGGCTCTAGATCCTGTCAAGTCAGCAGTGGAGATGAACTTCCACCTCACCCTCTAGGGGAGGGCTTCCGTTTCCCCTTTGCTTGTTTTAGCAGACTCCTGTGTCCTGTGACTTTTCCTGGGGAGATACCAACAGACTTGACCCCAGATAAGGCCCTGGGGCTATAGACCAAAGAACCAGATCTACTCGAGTCTATCTTGGTGGACCAGTGAGTTTACCTGGGCCATCTACGGCAGCACAGGTGGCTCAAAGGCGGCTTCATCACCAAGACGCCCACCCAGTGCCGGTGATGACTCAGAAAGCTGCGCACTTGGAGCTCCCTGCAGGACTTGGAGGCTGCTGGGCAGGTGGCAGGCAGCGGCTCCTTCTCAGCAGTTCTTTCTGCTGTGTGACTTCATGAGCTTCGGGTATCTGAGATGTACACATTTTGTTTGCTGAGGCTCTCTCCTCCCTCAAGAAAGGCTCTCATCAGGAAATTGCTTCTCACCATCACGTAGTTCAGGCATGAGCCTTCTTGCCTGGCTTGTTGAGGCTTTTTTCTGTCTTTTACCTAGCTTACCTTTATGTTCGTCACTGGCTTTTTAAATAGTATTCATTTATATTTTATGTATAAGTGTTCTGCATGCCAGAAGAGGGCATCAAATCCTATTACAGATGGTTGTAAGCCATCATGTGTCTGCTGGGAATTGAACTCAGGGCCTCTGGAAGAGCAGCCGGTGCTCTTAAGCATATAAGCCATCTCTCCAGCCCTGTCATTTTGTTTGTTGTTATTGTTGTTTTGGTTTGGCTTGTTTTGGTTTGTTTTTTGAGACAGGGTTTCTCTGTGTAATAGTCCTGGCTGTACTGTGTTTGTTTTGTTTTAGAGACAGGGTTTCTTTGTGTGTGGCTCTGGCTGTCCTGGAACTCACTCTGTAGACCAGGCTGGCCTCGAACTCACAGAGATCCACCTGTCTCTCCTCCCCCATGCTGGGATCAAAGGCTGCACCACCACTGCCCAGAGCTTTTCATGTTTCTTATGCTTGGAGGGTGTTGATCTTTTTGGATCTCAGTTTAAAGTTTTATGTATATTTAGATTTTTTTTTAAGACAGGCTCTCACTATGTAGTCTGGATGGCCTGTAATTGACGACGCAGATCTGTTGGTCTGGAACTCATCCTAAGTACCGACATAAAGACTTCCACCACCATGTCTGGCTATACTTAGAAAGTTTTGGGTTTCTTTAACCATTATTTGTTCAAATTTTTTTTCTGTCCTTTCAGCTTCTGGATTTTAATTGCTGTATATAGGCGTTTGTAGTTTCTCTTTGGTTCACTAATCCTTTTTTATTTTTGATATAAAGTCTTACAGCCTCCCAAGTACTGGAATTATAAGCATACCTGTGCCTGCCTTCAACCCCTCAGCTTTCTCTCTCTCTCTCATTCTCTCTCACTAGATAGAGATATAAAATGTGTGTAAATGTATGTATATGTGTGTATATACGTGTGTGTATGTAAATGTATGTGTTGATGTGTATATGTGTGTGTGTGTGTGTATATATATATATATATATATATATATATATATATATATATAGTGTGGGCATAGTAAGGAGATTCACATATAATGTATAGTAAATAGAGTCCTGTACCCACCAATTGTTTATTGCTTATACAACAGAGGAGGACTTGTGATCTCTGTAACTTCCCAAGCTTCCTAGTCTTACGAGGCTCTGCTTCTGGGGGAAGGGGAATGTTTACATTATTTGCATTACATTATAGCTGAGGAAGCAACTATCAACCAAGGGTCTCATTTCCTCTGTTCGTTTCCACTCTCTAACACCTGTGGTTTAGAGTCCGCACCATGGTTGAGGTGGTAGAAAGCTGAAGATATTTAGGACAGAAAAGCCAGTCCTATGGCGACAATGTGGCATTCTTGTTTCTGGATATGATACCCAGCTCTGTCTCTCACTGTGGATAAACTTTTGTGGCCCTCTGAATTCTTTCCCCTCACACCCCAGAGAACTTTACTCTTCCTGCTGTTAGTTCTTTACCCACTGAGGAATCCTTAGCCTGAATTCTACAAGAACCTCTATGGGTCCAGAAACAGAATTTTGAGCAAATTTGAATGAGAAAATTCTATCCGTATTTTATACGACTTCTAGCTTGGTAAGACTTTTGCTAAACTTCAGTGTTCCCTTCAATGAGTGGAATAAACAACAGACACTGAGGGTTTGTACTATATATAACTGTCTCCAGAATAGTCTGTGTGTGTGTGTGTGTGTGTGTGTGTGGTGTGTGTGTGTGTGTGTGGTGTGTGTGTGTGGTGTGTGTGTGTGGTGTGTGTGTGTGGTGTGTGTGTGTGTGTGTGTACAACCTTCAGGGATTAGTGCTCTCCTAAAAACTTTTACCCACCAAGCCATCTTGTTGCCCCCCAAATAGTCAGTTTTCATGTTAAAGTATAGAGGGGCTGTGAATATTTTAAACTGTCATACTCAGTGTGCTCCAAAATTATAGTCATTGTTATAATCATATCATATCTTCAATTAGTAAAGTATAAAGCCACGTTACCACTCCAGGACCTGATAACTACATTTATAATCCTGTGTATTTTGTCTATACCAATAGAAACGTTAGCCTGAGAATAGACCTAATGGGGATCATGACACCAAAAATATTGAAAAGTTGAGGAACTTAAGACCTTCTGATTTAGAGCTATTCCCCAATTCCTTTAAAACAACATTTTAGTCCCTCTCAAGTACATTTCCATGACATCTTACAGCTGGCCATCCTCAGGGAGGATATCTGGCTGATGGAAAGGTGTCTCCTACTTTGACAAGCTCTGGAAGAGCACCTGGTCCCTGGAGGTCTCCAGCACCCAGCCCTGCTCAGGGCCTGGACAAGCTAGCCGTTCTCCAGTCTTCCGATAAACCCAACAGGTATCAGTCCAGGATCAATGCCTTGCTCTTTACTTTAGGAGGACTCCTTACCACTCCCCCACAGTGATTCTGAAGCTCAGCTGTGACACCTTGAACGTTCCCACTTTTCCTTATAAAAGCAAATGATGATCTCAGGGTCAAGAGCCCATCTTGCAGTTTGTTGCCAGGTAACAGATCCAGACACTACTCTGTTATACCTAAAGTTCAGTCCTCGGGAGCTAAGACCCTTCCAAACAAAGCCCTCTTCACCTCTTACAGAAGCAGTATTTGCTCCTGTTTCTGAACCACCAAGTCTCCTTAGAGGTCAAACCTGAGGCGGATTCTTATGCTCTTGGAATGAAGCAGGGAGGCAGTGAGCAAGGATGTGGGCTGAACTGGAGTCTGTCTCTATCTCATCCATCCAGGAGCTCTGGAGTGGTGGAGGCACTGGGCTAGCATTGGGCAGCTTGTGAGATCCAGCGAGTCACAGGCTGCAAGCTAGACTTGTGGTTGGGGAATTGCCCTTAGGCAGTATAATGGAGGCGATTTCTCAACTGAGGAGCTTCTTCCCAGGTAACTCTAGTTTGTGTCTAGAAGCTAACCAGCATAGCTCCTAAAACAGATTTAACACCATTAGCAGCCACTCCTCATTCTCCCAACCCCAGCTCCTAGCCGTCACTAACCCACGTTCAGCGTCTGTGGGTTCCTTATTCTGGATACTTCATATAAGTGGGATCACACAGTACATGGGTGTTGTTGTGTTGTGTGTGTGGTGTGTATGTGTGAACTCGGACACCACAATGCCTGTGCAGAGGTCAGAGGACAACTTGTGGAGTCAGCTTCTCTCTTCCTTTTGTGGGTCCTCTTGGGCTCAAACACAAGTCTTTAGGATTATGTGGCAACGCCTTGACCCACCTGGCCATCTCACCAGCTACAGTGCATGGTGTTTTGTGACCAGCTTCTTTTATTTCATATAGTGTTTTCAAGGTTCATACAGATAATTTGCATTAGCACTTCATGCCATATTCTTGCCAAACACCATTCTGCTATAAAGTTCTACTTTTTATTTGTCTATTCATCAGTTGACAGAGAACTAGACTGTATCTACTTTGAACTTTGTGAATTATATTAATACAAGGCTTCGTGTACTATGTTTTATGAATGAGATCAGTAGTTCATGTCGACTTGTGAGGCCAAGACAGGAGACCTTCAAGTTCCAAGTCAAGGTAGAGAGACCTTAGCTCCAAAATATAAACAAAACTAAGAGGCTCTATGTACCCAACAAATATTTTTAACTCAATTAAAAAATTGTAAGTTGGGGGCTGGAGAGATGGCTCAGAGGTTAAGAGCACTGGCTGCTCTTCCAGAGGTCCTGAGTTCAATTCCCAGCAACCACGTGGTGACTTACAACCATCTGTACTGAGATCTGGCGCCCTCCTCTGGCTTGTGGGCATACATTGAGGCAGAATGTTGTATACTTAATAAAATAAATCTTTAAAAAAAATTGTAAGCCGGGCGGTGGTGGCGCACGCCTTTAATCCCAGCACTCGGGAGGCAGAGGCAGGTGGATCTCTGGGAGTTCGAGGCCAGCCTGGTCTAGAAGAGCTAGTTCCAGGACAGGAACCAAAAAAGCTACGGAGAAACCCTGTCTCGAAAATCAAAAAAAAAAAAAAAAAAAAGTAAAAAAAATTGTAAGTTAACTGTTTTACTTTTTGAAACATTGTCAAATTGATGTCCAAGGCAAGTGTCCTAGCTTTTACCCCTTCGCCAATGTATGAGGACTCTGCTTTCTTGAACCCTCAGCAATACTTAGTAATGTCTGTGTGTTTTTTAGATTGATTTACTTCATGTGTATGAGTGTTTTGCCTCCATGTATGTTTGTGTACCACATGCATGCCTGGTGCCAGAAGAGGCCAGAAGAGGAAGTTGAATTCCATGGAGTTACACACATTATATGAGCCATTATGTGGGTCCTGGGAATTGAACCCAAGTTCTCTGCAAGAACAAATGTCCTTAACCACTGAGCCATCTCACCAGCCTCTTGAGTTAATTTTTATATAGGATGTGAAATAAGGGTCCAACTTCTAGTTTCTTGAGAGTTGTAAGGGGTGGATATTTCTCTTTGAAAATGTGCTGGAACTGAGCCCTAAAGCCATCTGGGCCTGAGTTTTCTGTGAAAGGTGTTTAAAGAGCTAATTAAACCTGGCATCATGATTCTGTTTTCCCGCTGAGTCATTTTGAAGTCTTGCCATGTCATCTGTGTGGTCTAGTGTGCAGTTGTCTGTGCTATTTTCCCATAGTTCCTCCTGCTGCAGACTGGTTATGACATTACCTGTCTTAATCGTGGTTTGGGCAGCGTGGATCTTTTTTCTTTGTCGGTTGAGTGTTTGTCACTTCTGTTACTCTTTGAGTTTTTAAAATTTACTGTTATTGTTGTCAGGGTACACATGCCACCATGCAAGAGTAGAGGCCAGAAGACAACTTGGTGTAGCCTGGTCTCTCATCCCACTCTTGCTGCTGCTGCTGCTGCTGTTAGCACGAGCCTATATCTTTTATTCTCTGTGATTTTGATATCCAATAACCAAGTTCTACAGTACACAGAAAACAAATGACACGCCATGATATAGTGACTAAATAAAGCGTGGTGATGGTCTTACACATCGCTAACCACCGTAATTAGACTTTTGACTGCAATTGTTTGATAAGCATTATCTGAACTATTTCTCTGGGTTACCGAATGAGACCTTGCCTTTAGCTGCACCACGGCTCCTGTCTTCTTGCAGCCTGGACAGTGCCAACCCTTACCCCAGGAGAGGGTAGCAGTGAGCTAGCCCCTGCTGGTGGTGACCATGTTCTGGCACGTGCATTGGAAAGGTTGTGGTCAAACCTGCAGCTGTGTCAGAATTGCTACAACGGGACTTGGAGGAGACGCTACTCCGGCACTAGAGAAACTAACATAGAAAAGGATGCTGTGGTCCACATCAGAGAGGAGTTTGATGAAAAGCACAACCCCGCATGGCACTGCAGCATGCTCCTTGGTTGCTTCAGGAGCTGTGTGACGTGAGAAACCAAATGCTTTATCGACTTCTCCCTGGGCCCAGGCATTTCTCAGTGTTCTGGGGCTGGAGTTCCAATCCTCAGGCTGGTCTGGCCCAGGCATTCCTCAGTGTTCTGGGGCTGGAGTTCCAATCCTCAGGCTGGTCTGGCCCAGGCATTCCTCAGTGTTCTGGGGCTGGAGTTCCAATCCTCAGGCTGGTCTGGCCCAGGCATTCCTCAGTGTTCTGGGGCTGGGGTTCCAATCCTCAGGCTGGTCTGGCAAGTACCTTTTCCTCATGAGCCATCACACCACCAGCTTTGTGGGTCTTAAAATAACAAAACAAATTAACCAACTTTTATTTAATTATCTCTACTTTCTGTTCTCTATTTCGTTCATTTCTGCTGTAATCTTTATTTCCTTTCTCTTGTTTACACCGGGTGTAGTTTTCTCTTTTCCCAGTTTTTAAAGGTTATGGTAAAGATTTGAGATCTGTATTCTTTTTTTAAAACTATAGCACGTGCAGACTACATAAATTACATGAAATTTTATCTAAGCATTCCTTTAGCAAAATCGCCTAAGTTTTAGTATGTTCTGTTTTCATTTTGTTAGCTAAAATATTTTCTAATTCTCTTGTGAGGTCTTCCTTGACTCCCTGGTGATTTACAAGTGTGTTATTTCACTCCTATATTTGTGAACTTCTATTATTAATTTCTATATATATAATCCATTGTGGACAGTGGATAGAGGGCATACTTTGTAAACTTTGTAGGGTGTTGATCCCTAAAAGGGGGCTTTTAAAATGTCTTAACATGAGCTATGCTAAAAAATAAAAAAATTCAGTGCACTTGAGAAGAATGTCTGTTCATCGTATGTTCCATGTGCACTTGAGAAGAATGTCTGTTTATTGTGTGTCCCGTGTGCACTTGAGGAGTATGTCTGTTTATTGTATGTCCCCTGTCACTTGAGAAGAATGTCTGTTTATCGTGTGTCCTGTGTGCACTTGAGAAGAATGTCTATTTGTCAGATGGCCTTTTAGGTTTAGGGATTTACAGTGTTTTCTGCATCCCTGTTAGCTCACTGCCTGGGTCTTCTCTCTATTCCTGAAACAGGGAACTGAAGTCACCAACTATTATTGCTGGACTGATCCCCTTATGTGTACTTTGGAGCTGTGTATGTTTGTGATTGTTATTTCCACTGACAGTTACACATTTATTACAAAATGATCTTCTGTGTGTCTCACAATTTTTGTCTTACTTGGTATTAAATCTGTTTAGTAAGAGAACCACCAGTCTGGCTTTCTTTTGGCTGGAATGTGTATGGTACAGCTTTCCCATCCTTTTATTTTCTGAAGTGTGTTTCACATATATAGCATACAGTTGAATCATTTTTTTTAAATCCATTCTACCAATCTCAGCCTTTAAATTGGAGCATTTAATTGATTTATATTCAGTGTGGTTACTGATAAGGCAGGGAATTTTTGCACTTATTGTATTTGATATTGAGGGTTAAATCTAGGATTTTGAGATATGAGGTAGATGGTCTTCCGCTGATCTTAGTCTCTAGCCCTTTTTACTTTTTGCCTTAAGACTAGATCATACTACCCTGCCCTGGCTTCTATAGACTCTCTCTTTAGCCTAAGTAGGTCTTAACCCTGTGGTCTTTCTGTTTCCAACCCTACAAGTAGCTGGGATTAAAGACTTGCACCACCAGGCCTGGATATGTTTTCTATCTTCTTTGTTCCATTAGTCCTCCATTTTTTTTTGTATTAAATGTGTATTTTCCAATGAACTGTTTTAATTCTGCTGTAGTTGTTGTTATAGCAGTTGCTCTAAGAATTATAATTAAACATCTTAAATTTAGAATAATATAATTTAGCCAAAATCAGCTTAATCTATGCGCTAAACAAAAATAATGTTCCAAGACCAGGAAAATGACTTTTGCCTATGTACACCCACAAAACAAACAAACAAAGTAAGCCAGTTTATAATACTAATAGCAATGTCCCAGTATAGTCTCAAGCTCTCCAGTCTCCCACTGTCAGTAGGATAAAGTCTTAAGCAGGTCCTGGTTGTACAGGCCTATAATAAGGTCATTTAAAAGTGAACCTTATTTTAAGAATAGTTGTAGCAAATATCACTGGAGAACTGATGGTGTAGTTGGTCGCATGCCCAAAGCCCTGGGTTTGATCCCCAGCATCACATAAAGCAGCTGTGGTGGAGCATGCCTAGAACCGCTGCACTCAAGAGGTGGAGGCAGGAGGGAGTCTGGAGCTGAGATTCCCTGTTTAAAAAAAAAAGAGAGAGAGAGAAGAAGAAGAAGAAAAAAAAAAGAAGGGTAACCCTGAAGGGTGTTCCTATGTCCCAGTAACCCCTGCTTCTATTCAAGGGTCACCAGGGCTTTCCTATAACCCCTGCTCCCACGTGTGTGCACACCGGGGCTTTCCTATAACCCCTACCTCCACATGTGCACACCAGTGCATTCCTATAACCCCTGCTCCCACGTGTGTGCACACCAGGGCTTTCCTATAACCCCTGCTCCCACGTGTGTGCACACCGGGGCTTTCCTGTAATCCCTACCTCCACATGTGCACACCAGGTCATTACTATAACTCCTGACCCCATACCAGTCTTTTAAACTAGGTGAAAACCAAAATGGTTACATGTGTGCTGTCTTTTATATTTGCCTGTTATTTTCTTCTTCGTGTGAATTTGAATTACTGCTGTCTTGTAATTCAAAATTCTTATCATTCCAAACTGAAGGATTTCTGTTACTGTTTCCTGCATGACAGATTTGTTAATGATGAATCTTCAGTTCTTGTTTACCTGAAAGTGTCTCAATTTCTCCTCATATTTGAAGTAGAAACTTTACCAGTATTTTTGGCTAACAGTTTCTCTTCATCATAACATGTCATCTCCGTGTCTCTGGGCTGCTAACTTGTCTGCTGAGAAGTTCGTTGCTGACTTTCCTGAGGACTCTGTGCCCATAGAAGGTTATTTCCGTCTACCTGCTTTCTCAGATTCTGTTTCCGGCTCTGCCTTGGGATGGTTTGAGCCTGACGCGTCTGTGGGGTCTCTAAGTATTGCTTGGAATTCACTGAGCTTCCTGGATGTGCTCAATAAAGTTTGTCATCAAATTTGGGGTGTTTAGACCGTTATTTCCTCAAACCTTCTTTCTAAGTCTTTCCCCTTCTTTTGCCCTCTCAGAGAGAATACACAGTATATACCACACATGCTTGAAGATGCTCCGTGAGTCTCAAAGGCTTGGTTCGTTTTTCCATTTTCCTTCATCCTTCCCCTGAACTAGACAATCTCAGCTGACCTACATTCAAGTTCACTGCTCTTTTCTCTTTCACCTGAGCTATTTTCTCATTTCAATCATGGCCTTTCAACTCCACAATTAACATTATAAAAACCTATTTATCTTTGTTGATACAGTTTTGGAATGAAAAATATCTTTCTCATTCTTTTCTTGAATATTTTTATGCATGGCTTCCTTTAATTCTATAATTATTAATAATAATATTTTCAGTTATTTGCCTAGGAAGTCTAGCATGGGCTTCCTGAGGGATAGTCTCATTTTCCTATCATTTTACACATATTACAATTATTCATTAAAAACCAAGTATTCTGGTCATGTAATGTAGACCCTCTGGAAATCACACCCCCTAATGGTTTTGTCACTATTGCCTTTTTGGGTAGGGTTTTTGTTTTGTGACTTTTCTGGATCAGTTCTCCAGCTTGTATTTTCTATGATGAGTAGTTACCATAGTTTTTGGTACTGCCTTAGTGGTCAGCTCAACTAGACAGGTTTTCTGCTCTTTGTTGGAAGACTCTCTGTGTGTCAGGGCACACTGTTGCTCTAGCATTTGACCGCTCTGCCTTAGACATCTCCTCTTGCTTGGGCAGGAAGCCAGAGATGAGACCAGGACCCTCCCAGACCCTCCCTGGGTGTGTGCCCTTCCCCGCAACAGGCATGGTTTTCTAAGACCTTCAGAATGTGCTGGAACTTTTCAGAGTCACTTGTAGACATTTTATTTTCTCCATTCTTTCCCTTTAAAAACCATTTGGCCAAATTTGCTTTCCAAAGACAGTGTTGCTGCTTCTAGCAGCTGACTGTGCAAACGTCCTGTGCGCAGGGCTTTTCCACAGGACAGGCTTTGAATCGAATGAGATAAGGTCTGTGAATGGAGCTGTTAGGGGCCACCAGACTGGTCGAAGAGTGCCAACTGCTGGGGAATTCAGCTTGTCAGAGGCTAGCCCACCCGCTCCTCACTGGCTCTTAGAGTTGTAAGACTTCTGAATAGGGCTATTTAAACACTGCCAAGCTTTTTGTTCTTATAAAATTCAGACAGTCTTCTTAAATAAATATTGAAAAAATTATGAATTTTCATAGTTGTGAAAATGTTAGCATGCAGGATGTTACACAATCTATTATCTCAGCAGTTAGGAGGCAGAGGTAGGAAGACCAGGAGTTCAAGACTATCCTTGGCTATATAGTAAGTTCAAGGTTAGCCTGGACTATTTAAGAACCTGTCTCAAAAAAAAAAAAACAAAACATAAGAAAACAAGCAAACAAAACCCAGAGTTTTGAAAAAATTGATTGTGATTATTTTTGTCATTGCTGTTACTGATTTGTTGGAACATTCTGTGGTTCTCATAGTCCTGTCCTTGCGATGGGCATTTTTAACCTGAGCATATTTTACAGAGTTTCCTACTAAAAGTGACCGGGGATTTTGGACCAACATTCATCTTATCAGGGTGGTGTGTGTGTGTGTGTGTGTGTGTCATGAGCATGATATGTGGTGTGTGTGTGTGTGTGTGTGCATGTGTGATACATGTGTTGTGTGTGTGTGTGTGTGTATGGTATGTATATGGAGAAGACAAAGGACAACCTCAAGTATCATTCCCCCAAAGCAATTCACCTTGTTATCTTTTATATATTTATTTATTTATTGTGTATGACTTTTTTCCTGTTTGTATGTATGTGTATCCCATATGTGCCTGGTGCCTGCAGAGATCAGAAAAGACATTGGATCCCCTGGAACTAGAGTTACAGATGGTTGTTAGCCACCATGTAGGTGCTAGGAATCAATGGAACTATCTCCCCAGGCTCCATCACAGTAATTTCTGATTCTTTTGGGGGAATATTTTTGATAATTCATTTATTTTTATTTTTTTATGTGCATTGGTGTTTTGCCTGCCTGTATGTCTGTGTGAGGGTGTCAGATCTTGGACTTTCAGACAGCTGTGAGCTGCCATTGGGTGCTGGGAATCGAACCTGGATCCTCTGGAAGAGCAGTCAATTTTTTTTCTTTTCTTTTTCCTTCCTTCCTTCCTTCCTTCCTTCCTTCCTTCCTTCCTTCCTTCCTTCCTTCCTTCCTTCCTTCCTCTGGAAGAGCAGTCAGTGTTCTTTTTTCTTTCTTTTATTTTTATTTTTTTTATTTTTTGAGACTGGGTTTCTCTGTAGCTTTGGAGCCTGTCCTGGAACTTGCTGTGTAGACCAGACTGACCTCAGATTCACAGAGATACACCTGTCTCTGCCTTCTGAGTGCTGGAATTAAATGTGTGCACCGACTTTATGATTCTTTAATTCCATCATAAGCCAACACCTGCTGTGAGGCAGACACTATTATAAGTGTTTGGGGGGGGGGAAGAGAGATTTAAACATGATCCATGCCCCTAGAAAACCCCAACAGAGCAGTTGAAGAGACAAAAATATAGTTACTTAAACATTTCATAGTAATGAAGAAAATTAGTGAACTTAAAGACAAGTTAGATGTATGTACTGTATAATGGTAAGAGGGAGAGAGGGACTGGAGAGATGGCTCATCAGTTAAGAGCTCTGGTTGCTCTTTTCAGAAGACTCAGGTTCGATTCCTACCACCCACATGGCAGCTAATAACTGTAACTCCCATCCAGAGGGTCCAATGTCCTTTTCTGTCCTCCATGAACATGGTACACAGATACACATGTAGGCAAAACATCCATGCACCTTAAACAAACAAGCAAATAAATAAACAATCAAATAAATGAAATTTAAAAGAGGAGACAGAGAGCAAAATAGGATCGTGAGACTGCACTACCCAACATGGTAGCCAGTACCACACATAGACAATGAAATTAATTGCTGTGACTAGGCAATTAATTTTAATTGTATTTAGTTATAGCTAATTCAGGTTTAACTTTTAACTTTTAGTTTATGTTTATGTGTGTATGTGAATGCATACCACAAGTGTGTAAGAATCTGTGGCATTTAGAAGAGGGCATCAGATCTTCTGAACTTTAATTAAATGTGGGTTTCTGGGAACTGATCCCGGGTCTTCTGCAAAAGACTATCTCTCTAGCTCCCCTCCAGTCAGATTTAAATAGCCACACGAGATACTGTATCCCATATCACAGCTCTAAGACTTTGAACAATTGCATGATTGGCCAGGATGCTCCTGGGTTGGGACTGGGGATAGAAGATTCCTTCCCGCTGGAGGACAAAGCTTTCTTCTTCTCCCTGTTAGTTGTGATCACTCCTGCCAGGTGGTTGTGCCTGCTGCCCAATGAGTGGTGTTCCAGTGACACTGGAAGTAGGTCATGTCTCATCCACCTGGCAGAGATCAGCTTTAGTCCCCTTATATCCTAACCCCTCAGTCAAGCACAACCTAATGGGTATAAGTCAATGAGAAAGGCTTTAGAGGCCCCCAAAAGAATTAGCCATATTTCTGATACAGTAGTAAATGCAACACTCCTTGCCTCACAGTCCCAAAATAAGCCCACAGTAGCTTCTGTCTTCTTCTGCCCTTCCAGCTGGACCCCTCTGTTCACGTCCTGCTGCAGACGTGGGAGTCTTGAACCATTCTGCCCATTCCTTTCGATGGTTTTTCCTCCTTTCCCCCCTAATCCTTTTCACAACTCAGAGTATTTGAGGGACATTATCAGTGATGTGGAGCAACTCTTCCCTCGGAAATTACAGGCTGTCTAGGGATCCAGGATAAGCATCTATAGTATTGGCTATCCACAACTTGAATATTAAGTTTTGTTTTAAATGAAGTTGTCTTGGTTACTGTTCTATTGCTGTAAAGAGACACCATGGCCAAAGCAACTCATGAAAGAAAGTATTTAATTGGGAGCTTGCTTATAGTTTCAGAAAGTTGGTTCATGGTTATGGTGGTGGGGTTTGAGGCAGGGGGTAGGCAGGCAATAGCACCAGAGCAGTGACTGAGAGCTCACACCTCATTCTCAAGTGGAGTCAGAGACTGGGGCTCACATGGGCTTTTGAAACTGCAAAGCCCACCCCAGAGACACATTTCCTCCAACAAGGCCACTCCTCCTAGTTCTTCCTTAAGAGTCCATCAGCTGCAAACCAGACATTCAAATATGTGAGCCTCCAGGGGCCGTTCTCATTCAGAACACCACAGAAGCGTTATTTGTAGTTGGGTCTCAGACTGCCTTAGCTGTCTGGTCATGTAACTTGAGCCATGCTTCTCTTGTGTGGGCTTCAGTCTCTTACGTGATAAAATAGGTCTGACTGATTGCTCACTTGGTAGGGATATTCAAGAAATGGAGGCCTGGGGAGATAACTCAGTTGGTAAAATACTTGCTGTGCAAGCACCAAGACCTAAATTTCATCCCCAGAACCCACACAAAAGAGCAGGGTTTGAAGGCACAGGCTTATACTCTCAATCCCAGGGAAGCAGAGGCGGGCAGATCCCTGGAGCTCAGTGACCGGCCAGCCTAGCCCACTTTCTGAGCTTCAGGCCAGTGAGAGGCCCTGTCTTAATAAACAATGTAGATGGCACATGAGATTGACTCCTTAGGTTGTCCTCTGCCTACACACACACACATGCGCACACACACACGCGCGCGCATGCTTGCACACACATGCACACTCACTAAAGAGGAAGAGGAGGAAGAGAAATATCGATGCTGTAAAGGAGAGGCCATGTGAAGTTAAGTGAGATGTATGTATCCAATGCCCAACACAGTGCCTGCCATCTTAACACTTCTTCCTATTGCCCCTCACGCCCAGCCTCTAGATCATCGCAGATAGTACAGGCTCCTGAGCCTAGATGGCAGCAGAACATTCAGTCAAGGACGACTGTCCTGACTCTAACTAGCCATGGTCTTAGATGAGCAGAAGGATGGCAGCCATTATTAGTTTGTGCTCTGACTCGGGGCTTTGGTGTGTGTTGGGCTGGAACAGTGGCTTTCTGTAAATAGAAAGGGGCTATACACAGCCTTCTTTCTGTCCCTTCCACCCTAAGTTACTTGGTACTTTGTAGGAGATCCCTGGACTTGCCAGCACTACCTTCCCTCCCTCCCTCCCTCCCTCCCTCCCTCCCTCCCTCCCTCCCTCCCTCCCTCCCTCCCTCCCTCCCTCCTTCCCTCCATCCTTTTCTCTCTCCTTCCCTCCCTCCCACTTAACTCTTGTAGAAGAGTTGCCAAAGTCTTGTACCTCAAGAGCCCAGCTTCCCACCCTCAAGGCTGAGGGACATACCACTTAAGTCTGCCCTCCCCCTTCGTAACTCCATCTTACCCTATAAAGTCACCCTCCTGCTGGGCGATGGTGGTGCATGCCTTTAATCCCAGCACTCGGGAGGCAGAGGCAGGCAGATCTCTGTGAGTTCGAGACCAGCCTGGTCTACAGAGCTAGTTCCAGGACAGGCTCCAAAGCCACAGAGAAACCCTGTCTCGAAAAACCAAAAATTAAAAAAATAAAGTCACCCTCCTTCTCTGAGAGGAGAAGTGAAGAGTCCAACATCTTGCATTCTTATAAGATTCTCCAGGCTAGGGGGACATGTAAGAGATACATGTATGTGCCTATGTCCGTATGAGCACAGATAAGTTTCATGTTCAGATCAGCCACTGTCAGTGCACCCAGCTGGTCCTCCAACTCCATGTGAAGAACCCAGAGGCCTTCAATTATCAACCTCTCAACTTCCCCTTCCTTCAGGCCCAATTCAGGAAAAGTGGGGTCCCCACAACTCTTCATGGACAACTGGGGACCTCTTAGCATCTCTCCACCCCCTCTCCCCATCTCCTCAGGCCCCATGCCCAGCCCTGAGGTTTGGAGAGCCTAGTAAGTGCCCCATCAACATGTTAATCAAATTACTTAGGAGCTAAAATTGACGCTGTTCATTAATTATACAAGATTATGCTAATTGTGCATGCAAATGCATGCAGGGGAACAGAAGGTGTTCAGGCGCATGGTGGGCCATTAGCATAGAGGATGGGGTGCGGGTGCATTGGCATGCTAATGTATGCGCCCTGGCTATTTATAGTCCCCCAGCCCATCTGCACAGCAGCCACCTCTACTCTAGTTGGGGAGACTAGGCCCAGGTCTGTCAGGTAGCTATGGCCTTGGAGATACTCTGTCTTGACCGCTATGGCACACCAAATTCAGGAAGGAGCCTGGGCCACCTCCATGGATGTCTCAACTACTTTCGTCTACCTCCGCATTCACTCTGGCCTCATCTCTGCAGGGTCTGCTTCTCTCTGGAATCAAATCGGCCCTTCCAGGTATCACAATCAGTAAGGCAGCCCACAGTGTTCCAGTCACTCATGAAATGAAGCTAACCCTACACTCTAACCTACGGCTGCCCTCGGGTGCCACTGGACAGATGTGCCGTTCCTGCCATGACTCTTTGGAAGCTGTATTCCCTTTGCCTCTTGCTTCTCTCTCTGAGATCCTCTGAGACCCAATGCTCAAGAGCAAATAAGAACTGCAGAAACTCTTACCCTTGGCAAGCAGAACAAGTGGCTCTTGTGTGAAGTACTTAGCGGATTGTCCTGCACACCGCCACTGTGTTGTACTAGCCTTTGCTCTTACTTTGAGTTTCTCTCTCTTTCTTAATGTACTGTAAGTGATTTAAAATATTGTTCAGAAGGCCGGGCGGTGGTGGTGCACACCTTTAATCCCAGCATTTGGGAGGCAGAGGCAGGTGGATCTCTGTGATTTCGAGACCAGCCTGGTCTACAAGAGTTAGTTCCAGGACAGGCTCCAAAACCACAGAGAAACCCTGTCTCGAAAAAAAAAAAAAATATTGTTCAGAAGCTAGACCTATTGGCACAGGCCTATGTTCTCTGCTGCTCAGGAGACTGAGACAGGAAGATCACAAGTTCAAGGCCAGCCTAAGTAATGACATGAGGGGCATGGAGCTGGAGCTCAGTGGTAGAACACTTGCCTAGATAGAACACTTGAGGCAGCTGACTCAATCCCCGGCACGTCCAACAACAGCTGCAAAGGCAAAACTCTTGCTGGCCTTTAGATCCCCTGTAACAGACGTGTAAAATATGATCAGTCATATTTTGCTTTGGAGTGGATGTCATATCTACTTCAGAGTGGGTGAATAAGTGGGGTTACGGGTATTCAGCTTCTGTGGTGTGGACTTGAGCTGGGGTTGGGGTGAAGCAGACAAGGAAAGCATTGTCCTGGATGCTGTTCTGTTTCTTCTGAGGTTCATGAGCTCAAATACAAGGCTTTTAGGATAAAATTTAGCAGAGAACCCCTATCCCCATCCCAGGTCATAGTGCCACCTTGAACTTAGAAATACATCTGCAGTTTCATGCCGTCTTTTTCTCTAAATCTGCTCGAGACTCTCACGAGTTCCACTGTTGTTCCGAACACCTTTGTCCCGACTGTGTATCATTTATTACACTCTCTTTCCAGATCTGCACCATCCAATACAGCAGCCACAGCAGTATGTGAAAGCAACTTTAGTGAAAGTGAAGTAAGGTTTCAAATATTAAGCCCCCAGTCACTATGCACCAAGGGTTCGGTAATTGCGTGTGGCTAGTGGATGTCACGCCGGAGGAAGTGGGATGGCACTGAAATGTAGCCATCCTCTTCTATGCTCCTGGCTGTCCTGTAGGTGAACTCCGCTTGGCTCTCAGCCCAGGTCTTTGAGTTACTTAGCAGCTTTCTCACTGAAAGTGGGTGCCATGATTTCAGCCCTCAGTGTCTCAGAACGGGACGGAGGAGGCAAGGAGAAAAGAGCCGAAAGAGCCTTAGGTCTGTGGGACCCGACTTCTTAGCCGTATTTCTACAAGGAGACAGTGAGATGGGACTTTCGAGAAAGGGAGTTATTTGAAGAGATATTCGAGAAGAAAAAAGAGTAAAGGAGACGTGGTAAGGCAAGAGCAAGAGCTTGGCAAGGAAGTCAAACTTCCCAATGCCCTGGGGTGGTCTGAAATCTGAAGGCCTCAAGGATTGATCTGTCTGGTGACTGCCAATCCACTTTATTGACCATGAGTTATTGACAGGGAGAGTCACAAATAGTAGGGCAGCTGTGAGCCCTTTAACAGCCAGCAGTCAGGACAGCTGTGGGTGAGTCTCAAATGCAACAGTGCAGTCATGCATGGCCCGCATGGCCCTCTCTGTTGAGTGTCTCTTTGGATGAAGACTGTGCTGGGCAGGGTTCTTCATCAATACTGCCCTCCTAAGAGGCCATATGTGAGTCTGGTGTTTGTAATCGACTCCTTCTCAGCCCAGCCTTGCTTCTTTGGAATGTTCCGCCGATGAAGAAGGGCCAGTTTAATCCCATTTTGAGCTGTGTTTATTCAAAGGAATAAAAAGTCTTCAGAAAAATGATTAGGAAGACCAGACTAAGTTCAGATATGGAAAGGTAGGTATGCCTGAGTTATTCTGCTGTTTGCTTTGCTTTGTTTTCTTTGAGACAAGGTCTCACTATGTAGTTCTGTATAGTCCAGACTGGCCTGGAAATCACAGAGATCTGCCTACCTCTGCCTCCCTCCCGAGTGCTGGGACTAAAGGTGTGACCACCATGCTTGCTTTTGTCATTTAAATCGCAGGCATCTGTGTCCTGATGCATATTTACCTCAAATGCTTTACTAAGTGGATGAGTGCTGCTCATAGCTCTTCTCTGTTTTGTTTTTTAAATTACATTTTCTTTTCTTTCTTTCCGTTTTTTGTTTTTCAAGACCAAGGTTTCTCTCCTGGAACTCACTCTGTAGACCAGGCTAGCCTCAAGCTCAGAGATCGGCCTGCCTCTGTCTCCTGAGTGCTGGGATTAAAGGCGTGTGCCACCACCGCCCACCTTAATCACATTCTCTAGTATGGAGAGTGTTGAACATAGATGCATTAGATACTGAGCCTCAAAGAACTTCAAAAATCATCCCTCTTAGCTCATCTTATTCAGATGTGTTTAGTCTAGACCATTTGAAAGCCACAGTCACAATATCTAAAGGCCCACACTACAGGCAAATGGAGATCTTGAGGGAATAGCGTAGATCTACTGGTCCCTGCGTAGGACACCTCTCAGGGCTGCAGAGTCCTGCCACGCCACCCTGTGGCTGGGTAACCCTGGATTCTGACATCCCCACCTACAGGGACTCTTGTCAGCAGCAGAAGTTCAAAGAGACCGAAGTTCACATCCCAACTGTTTTAGACTTACTATACTGTGTAACTTATTCTTGCTTAACCTTGATTCTTGTTTGTACAGTGGGAACAGCCACAGATCTACACACCACCTCAGAGTTTTGGGAGAATGAAACAAGACAATAAAAAGTGATGAACCTACCAGAGTCCCAGGCGCTCACTTACTTACTGTTTAGAATGGATTTGCTTCAGGGTTTTGTATTGTTTCCTCTATGAAAAGTTTTATTTTCACCTCATAATTTTAGTATTTTCTCCCATTAATTCCAAGGGCAGCTCCTGGGGTGTGGCCTTTCTCTTACTGTAATTTCTTGGAGCTCCAGATGAAATTGTGTCCCCAGAGATGTCTGTGAGATAATGGCTCTAGGTATAGTCCCGTGCTCACTCTGCTGGGGTCTATGGGCTTGGCTCTGTCTTTTCCTCCATCCTGGGACCCATCTCAGTCAGAGAAAAGGGCTTCTGTGAGCTGCCTCCAGCCCTGTGGAGCCAGGACAAGGAATGCTGCACAGAGGACACGGCTTTAGGGGTGGAGTGATGAGCAGCGATTTCAAATCCTCAATAAAAATGTATACATACCTACCTCAGTTCCCCGGGTCCCTGACGATGTTTTAGATGCTCAGGTCCCTTGTCCCCATTTGTATTTGTCTCTCTGAAGCTGTCCTTTCCACCAGGTTCCTGAACCCTCCCTCCCCAGCTCCCAGTCTCCACACCCAGCCTCTACAGACATGGGTTCCCATTCCCTTTCTTCAGCGTCCTCCTCCTCCCAACCAGCAGTCCTCTGGCTCCAGCCTTGGGAGGCAGGGACACTGGGTGGTACCCTCGCTGCTGCCAAAGCTCAATCTTCAAATGGGAAAAGACCGTGACTGTGAATCTTGATATTCTCTGTAACCAGTGGGGTAACAAGCCGGCTCTGAAGAAATTTCTACATAATTGTGAAGAGTAGGGGAGGAAGGGGAGGAAGGGAAAGGCAGGGAGTGTGAAAAAGGCTGAAGTATGGCAGGTGAGATACAGTTGATAACGTCCACAGGACACAAAGTTGCAAAATTTCCCTGCCAAACAAAAATTATTTACCTTTTCCAACCAGCTTCATTATTATCTTATCAGTTTTTTTTTTCAGTCAGTTCCTAACATCAGAGCGTGGCTGCCCCATTCACTGGAAATAGTAGTATCAGAGACTCTCGGGCATTGTTATTGACCTAACACTCTATAGCAGCATTATCTAATATAAATACAGTGCAGGCCACATGTCAGATTTTCTAGTTACAACTTCTTAAAAAAAAGAATAGGTAAAATTAAATATATATAATTTATCAAATTTTCTGTGTATAATGAATATAAAATCTATGGAAGAGGAATCAGCTGAGGGGGATGTCATTCTCAATGACAGTTTTTAAAATCATATACAACAGAAGTAGGTATATTATTTTCTATATTCTTGCCTTTCATATACCCTGAGGGATGGATACATAACACACATGACAGGCACAGGTTTACACGTGCATTGTTCTACTCAGAATCTGGGGGGTTTGCTTATTTGGTTGTTGTTTGTTTTTGTTTTTGAGACAGAATTTCTCTGTGTAGCCCTGTCTGTCTCAGAACTAGCTCTATAGACCAGGCTGGCCTCGAACTCACAGAGACCCACCTGCCTCTGCCCCGCTGAGTGCTAGAATTAGAGGTGTGCGCCACCATTGCCCAGCGATTTGGTTTGGTTTTTGATTGTTTGTTTTGAGACAAGGTCTCTCTATGTAGTTTGTTTTGTTTTGTTTTTTTGCCGAGACAGGGTTTCTTTGTAGCTTTAGAGGCTTTCCTGGAACTAGCTCTTGTAGACTAGACTGGCCTCGAACTCACAGAGATCCACCCCCCTGTTCCTCCTGAGTGCTGGGATTAAAGGTGTGTGCCATCATCGCATGGCTCTATGTAGTCTTGATTGGCCTAAACTCATTATGTAGATCAGGCTGATTTCAAACTCACAGAGATCCACCTGCCTCTGCCTTCCAAATGCTGGGATTAAAGGTGTGTGTCACCACTGCCCAGCCTCATGTTTGATGAGTATAGGCCATATGTGAAATATGTGCTTATGTTATAGCTATATCTTGCAAGTAATAATAAATAAAGCATATGTATTATCTGTAACGAGATAGTTTATGCTGAGTACATATTGTGTAGGTGACAATCATCATCTGGGTAGGAGATGTGTTGTATTACAGATATAATGTGTATGGTGGGCACAGACTATAACAGATATACATGGTAGAAGGTTTACATTCGGTACTGGGCATATGTAAGTATAACTACATGTGGAATATACATAGTATGTGTGATAGGTACACACACATATACTGTAGAATTTATGATTGGCACCTTCTGTGATGGATATACACTGCGCAGGTGTATAAATATACACTTTGTAGACAAATAAGCAGTGTGTGCATTTGTGCAGTAAGGTAGTCCTGGTGATTGGTCCATCTCAGGCACCCTGTGTGCACACAGCTTGAGATAGGAATATGGAGTGTGCACCTGTGTGTAAGCAAACAAGGGGTGTCACTGGGCTAGGAGGATGCATGGCAGGGAGCCATGATCTTCATCTGTTTACAGTACCCCCAGACCTTTGAGCCTCCAAACCTCACTGTTTCAGGTTCTTCCTCAAATTCTTTCTCAAATGCAACCAGAACTGCTTGAAGAATGCAGGGAATCCCCGAGACATGCGCCGCTTCCAGGTAGGCTTGGGAAAAGCCCTCTCACCCCATGCAAATCTACCCTTTCCTGATAGGTGAAGGGAAAGCTGTGACCCTGCCAGAGCAGATCTCTGCCTAGCCCTGAGCCTCAGGGTCTGGTGCCTGCTGGGGGTGGGGCAGCTCCATCTCAACTTATGCTGGCTGCCAAGGGAGGCTTCATTAGAGTCCCACTTAAGAAGATGCTAATTGTGACATTTTTACATGATTAACGACCCAGGTAATTTGCATAGTGTGAAGCTGAGAACAGCTGCCCTCAGCACCTCCCCAACCTGCACACCCCTCCCAAAGCAGGGGGTAGGGAGAAGGCAGCACCAATTTCCTGCCCAGAATAAAGTGAGGGCTTCTGTTGATGGGTTCTGTAACTGATTTGAGCCCCAACTTTAGGAAGGCATTCCTGTCTCCAAACTTGAATGATACTGAATAACGTTCCCGGGTGTGCACAAATCAACGGACGGTTCTCTCTGCCCGTGGAACTACAACTTTTTCAAGGCTTTTGATTTTTGTAGCTCCTGAGAGGTCAGTTCATCTGGGGGGTGTCACCTGGTTCAGCTGGATTCAACTCTACCAGCATAGCCCCCACCCATCTGAACTTCCCGTCACCTAAGGACACTTTGAATTCCAGTCACCCACCTCAAGGTGCTAGTTCTCCCTAATAGGGCCCCAGCCAGACTGTCTTCTCTGTCCACACAGGTGGTGGTGTCCACGACAGTGAGTGTGGACGGACACGTGCTGGCCGTGTCTGACAACATGTTTGTGCACAACAACTCCAAACATGGCCGCAGGGCCCGGCGCCTGGATCCTTCTGAAGGTCAGGACTCCCGGCCCAGCCCTGGCCAACCTCAGTCTCCATCTTGGTGCAGCCCCCTGACCTGGGTCCTCTCCTACCTCCCAGCTGCCACCCCCTGCATCAAGGCTATCAGCCCCGGGGAGGGCTGGACCACGGGAGGCGCCACCGTCATTATCATCGGAGACAACTTCTTCGACGGGTTGCAGGTCGTGTTTGGCAGCGTGCTCCTGTGGAGCGAGGTGGGCCAACCCCTGCCGGTCTCCCTCTGTTCTCCCTCCGAGTCTCAGGGCTAGGCCCTCCCCACTAGACCTGCAGGCCTCCCCTCTCCTCTCACAGCTCATCACTCCCCACGCCATCCGGGTGCAGACGCCGCCGCGACATATCCCTGGGGTGGTAGAAGTGACCCTCTCCTACAAGTCCAAGCAGTTTTGTAAAGGAGCCCCCGGCCGCTTTGTTTACACAGGTAAGGAATAAGGCAGTTGAAGCAGGGACTAAGATCCACAGAGATAACCCACAGTTGCAGGGGGTGACAGAAATCTACGGATGCACTACATGCCCTAAGCAGCTGCTCCTCATTCCCCACACACCATCACCCACACCTACTAAGTGATCTCTCAAAGTTCTTTTTCCTCTTGGCCTATGTTTCCCTCGCTGAGTTTCTCTCCCTGGCACCTTGGAAGCAACTTCTGCCTCAAGTGTTCTCCCCAAGGGATGTCTCTCCCTCCTAGCCATGTACTCTGAAGTTCAGAACCTCTTTGAGGGTTTTCTTTTTGTCTTTTTTCGTTTCGATTTTTTTTTTACCTCTAAGGTGCTTCCAAATGGACTCACTACTCTCCAAATTTTTCCTGTGTATCTTGGATCTTCCGGGCTGCACTCTATGTCCACACAGTGGTGTGTGAGCCCACAGACACATATACACCCTTGTACAATGCCTCAGTGAACAGTTAGCACAAGGCTCAAGGGAATGCACTGAAAACTGGGTTCCATTTGACCCCTGACGGAAATCCTCATTCACTGCCATTTTTGCATCGGACCCCCCACCATCCCAAGCCACTGGCTTCTCGCCATACTCACTGAGGTTTGGGGGCTCAGGATACCCTCAGGTAGCAGGTATCCTGAACTGCGAACCCAGGATGGGTGAGAGGGTGGAGTTACAGAGTAGAGGATTTGACAGAGGAAAACCCACCCCTGGGAGTCTGTGCTGAAGTAGCTAAGCTATAACTACAGAGGAACAGGGTGGGAGATATTGGTAGAAGACTGGCAAGCGCCAAGCCCAGGAAGTGTGCACTTCATGCTTTGGGGAATGGAGAGGAAGCTGACTAAGTCTAGCATTGGAAGTGAAGAAAGAGCTTTGAGACCAGGGAGGAGTAAGGCGCTTAATGGGAAGAGGGGGAAGAGTCGGGGGCGGAGCACTGTGCCCTCCTGAGAGCCCATGGTTTTGGCCCCTCCCTTTCCTGAGGTGCATGCAAACCTTGATAATTGCATGTTGCGGAGAAGCTGCCTGATCCACGATAAATAAAGATTGTTCAGGTTTTTTTTCTAATGGCAAACTGATATGACCAAATGCAAAAATCCTGAGTATAGAAGTGTGTGTGTGTGTGTGTGTGTGTGTGTGTGTGTGTGTGTGTGTGTGCTGATGCCAAGCTTGGCACAGAGCCTGGCTCAGTAAGTATTTGTTGCGTTAATTCTGACCAAATAAAATGAAGGAACTGAGATGACTCCCCTGACGTTCGCTGATATTTGAGCGAGGGGTTTCTGGGCAACATGGAGCTGGACTTGGGGGAGGTAAGTTCTGTTCCTCGAGGGGTGTCTTCCAAATATTGCCCTTCTCCGCAGCACTAAATGAGCCTACCATTGACTACGGATTCCAGAGGCTACAAAAAGTCATTCCCAGACACCCGGGGGATCCTGAGAGGCTGCCTAAGGTACTCAGAGAAGTGGGTCGGGAATAAGGATGTCCAGTGGGCAAGGGGATGAGGAAGCCCCTCCAGGGCCCCGCTGCGCCCCCAGGAGCTGCCCCCTCGGTCCTTCTGTCTCCTCCCCTGCCCTAGGAAGTGCTGCTGAAACGGGCGGCTGATTTGGCGGAGGCCCTGTACGGAGTGCCCAGCGGTAACCAGGTATGGTGCCTCCGCCCGTCTCCCAGCACTAGGGCCTGGGGCTCTGACCCCGCGCCTGCCGCTGCCCCGGCCGTGCCCCCTTCTTGTCTTCGCAGGAGCTCCTCCTGAAGCGTGCGGCGGACGTGGCCGAGGCTCTGTACAGTGCCCCGCGTGCACCTGCACCCCTCGGACCCCTGGCCCCCAGCCACCCACACCCCGCCGTCGTGGGCATCAACGCCTTCAGCAGCCCTCTGGCCATCGCCGTCGGGGATGCCACCCCGGAGCCGGGTGCGTGTCGCCACCCCTGCCCTCAGTTGCGGTGCATCAGAAGAGCCCAGCGCCGCTAGCTGGGCTAACCGCCACTCTCCCGCAGGCTATGCCCGCAGCTGCGGCAGCGCATCGCCCCGGTTCGCGCCCAGCCCTGGCTCTCAGCAGAGCAGCTATGGCAGTGGCCTTGGAGCTGGTCTCGGCAGCTACGGTGCGCCGAGTGTCACTGGCCTCGGCGTGCCCGGGTCCCCTAGCTTCCTCAATGGCTCCACCGCAACCTCACCTTTCGCCAGTGAGTGTCCCCAGCCCACAGGAAGGGGGCGGGTCCAGCCTGGGAATGCTGAATAGACTCAGCCCTGCCTGCAGCCCATCCAGGGGTGAGGGCTTCCAGTTCCTGCCTTGTGCGGATGGACCTTGACCTAGCCATGGAGAGCCCTCAGTCCTCCTTCCATTCGCCCACTCCCTGATTTGGGGCCTTGCCTCTCTCCTCGGGGAGCCCCGGGATCCTGGGGCCAAACTTCTTGCACCTTAAGCCCTCTTTGCTGACCCCAGTTGTACACATCGCTTCTAGCCCTCCCATGATTGTGGAGCCGCCCTTAATTAGGGGGACCTGTGCTGAAACCTGGTGGACAGCAACCTTTTGGTCCTTCGCCGGGACTTCGGGAGGAGGCTGGCGGCCCCTGCTGGAAGCCTAAGGAAACTCTAGAGACTCGGGCTTCCAGCGCCCCGCAGCCCCGGGATCCGGGTTTCAGCAGCACTTCCTGGGGCAGGGGAGGAAACGGTGGACCGAGTGGCGGCCCCTAGGGGCTCGGCGGGGCCCTGGAGGAGCTTCCTCACCCCCTCACCCATAGGACACTTATTCCTGTCCCGTCCCTCTGAGTGCCTTGGGCAGTCTCTCAGGTTCTCCCAAATGGTTCAGGCATAATGAGAATTCCTTGTGACCAGGACTGAATTCAGCCAGGAGCTGACAGACATTCAACAGGTTGCACCTTTCAGTAAAACAAGATCAACAATACCTCCCTCCCTCCTGGCCCCCACCTCAGATAGCTCTCTTATCTGAATATGTCTCTAGAAAACCAGAGAAAGTTCAGAAAGAATGTTATGATTTTGTAGGCCCAGTCTGAACGGTAGTTGCTTGGCATCTTGGGTTAAGGTAGCTCTCTGATAGATGGATGCACGGTGGATTTTTATGCCTTATCATTTCACACTGCCTGCCAGTCTCTTCCACTACCGATGGCTGCTTGGCGGGTACTTATAATCCACATGGTGAGAGCACTAAGCTTGGGGGTTCTCTGTGCACCCTTTCTCACCAGCAAGAACCTCTTTACCAGTCACAAAGAGAGGTTGTCCCTCAGGGCCTGGGGCACTACTGAATCTGAGAAATAGTGACATCTGCCAAAGAAGGAGCTTTTGTGGCTCTCCCTGCCGTTCCCACCCTTCTGCCTCTCCACTCCTGTCTGTTTTCATTACCTAAAATAACCGTCTAGCCCCCTGCCTAGCTTTCCTTACCAGGGGTGCTGCTCTCACTGGCTGCAAATCCAGCCTGGCACTTTCCTTTGACCTTGACTTAATTTGTGGAACCCAACGTCCCCCCCCACACACACAAGCCAGAGTTCACACAGGCTGTAGCCTTCCTGTGTGCCCTCCCCCCGGCCCAGTCTCTCCTGGCACCTAGCCAGCTTCCACTGCTCCACATCCCTTCCATTTTAAGGCCATGACCTCCCAGCCTTCTGGTTTCTGTTGTGTTTGACTCTCTCGCCCTTTTTCAGACACACAACAGTGTGTCAGCAGTGAAAGGGGGCTGCCCCAGTGCACAGTCTCTCCGGGGTCACCCTAGTCAGCCAGACCAGAACTTCCAGAGTCACTCACCCTCAGCAGGGTCACTCGGGGTACTGCCTAGGCCTGTTCCCATCTCAGAAAGTGTTTACTCAGGTCCACATCCGTTCCCCCGAGTGTGGGGTGCTTTGTGACACACGTACATAGGGTGTCATTTTCACTGAGTTTGTGATACACTTACATAGGATGTCATCCTCACTGAGTTTGCCAGGATGTCCCTAAAATGTCGTCAGAATTTTCTTACTCAGAGGATCTAGGACTGTCTTTGTAGAACTCCTTAACTCTGCAAAATGTGGCTATTAGTTCTCTGGGCCCTGGAAGATACCACAAATATTCTTTTTTATATAATTGGTATTAAGCACTCCGTAATGCCCAGGTCTTTACCAGGAAGCACTGAGTATTTTTCTCTAGGAGATGGTGACCGCAGGCTAAGGATGTGGAGAACAGGATACTATTGAGTCATTTTTATACCCACAGTCAGCGAATGGGTGTTCTGATGTCAAAGTAGCCTTCTCAGCCACAGATTTCTTCCAGGAAGTCTGTACCTGCTGTCCCTTGCCTGCTGGTTGGAGAAGATTAAAAATCTTACCTGCTGGTCTTTAGAAGAGCGAAGCCGGGAATTAGTTCAGATGAAAACATAGAAGGTGGAACTGAGATACGCTACACAGGAGCCCTAGCAGATACAAGAGGCTCCCGGGGTTCAGGCTGGAGATGGCAGGGCCTTGAATTAAAGTGGAAGAAACAGTGCTCAGGGTTGGGGAGCAGAAAAACAAAGTGCAGGGCACATTGCATTGGAGTGTTCCGTAGAGATGAACTTAGGGGCTTGTGTGAGCTGTTGTTCATGGTAAAGCAGCTTTAGACAGGAGGGTGCACATAGGCTGCGTAGACACCAAAACTTCATCCCTGTTTACTTACTCCGACTTTGATGTGACCCTTGAACTTTGAGTGTAGCCTTGGCAGCGCAGCCCCATAAACATTTCTTAGCGTTCCAGAACTTCAGTGGCATTCAGCAGGAATTCCATCTTTCCATCTCTTTCTTATCTCCCATCTTTGAGAGCATTGCCCACTACTTGTTTTTGCTTGTTTCATTTTCCCTGGGCCTGATCCTGTCTTCTCCAGCCCTGAAAATGGTGTTCAGAACACCTGAAAAGGCCAGGGCTGGTCCAGCACCCAGCAGCTCCCATCTTACCTCTAGACATTATCTTGTCCTGGTCTTCTCAGGACCCCCATAGCCCCCAGGGAGGTCTGAGCCTACAGCCTGGTCAACAACCCACACGGGACTCACGGCCCATGTGGCACCCCAACCCTGCTGCTCACTCTGGTGCTGTCTTCCTGTTGTGTCTCCCACTGCCTTCCTTGCTGCACCTGCCCCTTCCTCGCCCCGCCCCGGAGTCATGCCCTCTAGCCCCCCGCTGGCGGCTGCCTCCTCCATGTCCCTCCCGGCCGCTGCCCCCACCACCAGCGTCTTCTCCTTCTCGCCTGTCAACATGATCTCCGCTGTCAAACAGAGGAGCGCCTTCGCCCCTGTGCTGCGCCCACCCAGCTCCCCATCGCAGGCCTGCCCCAGAGCCCACAGAGAAGGGCTTCCAGGTGAGCAATCAAGGCTACCTCACAGTGGCCGGAGGGAAGGCCTGCTGTATCTGGTCATAACCAGTGTCCCATGGAGGGCCCAGAAGAGGTTCTGTGGGGGTCCAGGAAGGCTGTCTGAACTCCACTTCTTTGAACCTTGAGCCTTAAAGCTAGCTGTGCCCTGGCCTTTGTCTAGACCCATTCAACTGGCCACTTGGCCAAGGAGATTGAAGTCCCAAGTGGAAAAAGTCCCTGTAGTCCAGCCCTGTTCAATAGAGCCTAGAACAAAGACCTAACCCTACGAGATGAAAGGACCCATATAGGTTGCATGTCTTTCTCCTGTGTCCACCAGAGGGACTTACCACGTTGATGCTGGGTTATCTAATGAACAAGAGGGCACTGACCTTGAATAAGGGTTAGCCCAACTTCCCCTTTCCAGACGTACAGATTAGGAATTAAGAACGAGTTCCCCTCCTGTGTCCCAGAAGTGAAAGGGACATTCTCTCGTTTTACACACAAGCAGCAGATACTTTCCCCACAGAGCTTTCCCCACCCAAACAATCACTGTAAGCTCAGCTGTGGGGAAGAAGGTAAAAGTAACAGGATGTGGGGTAGAGCAAGTCCGAGTTGGGAGGGATAGCTGGGGGCAGAGCTAGATGAGATTGTCATGCTCAAAAGACTGGCAGGCGTTGATGATGATATAGGGATGTCTGGAAGGATCTCCTGGGACCCAAAGCAGAGCTTAGCCCTGAGCTCAGCGCCTGGCTTGGCACCTATCCCACCCACAGTCGGTGCTTAAAAAACGGGAGTTAGATTCTTAGGTGAGTATGGGGTCAGAAGGCCCCCGTCAAGTGCAGAAACCTCTCGAAGGTTTCATTGCAGTTTGATGGACAAGGGAGCTGACAGAGGCTGGGGTAGAACATGTGGTCATTAGTAAATGGTGATATTCATCCAGTTTCAGCAAACTGAACTACACAGTGAATCTTCTAAGAAAAGAAATTTATTAGAGCACAAATTTTACTTTTTATTTATTTACTTTTGAGACCAGCCCTGGCTGGCCTCGAACTCAGAGAGATCCACCTGTCTCTGCCTCCTGAGTGCTGGGATCAAAGGAGTGCAGCACCATGCCAGGCACAAAATTTATCTTAAAAAAGAACGTCTTGGGCATTAGTTCCTGGGAATATCTTTGGGGCTTAGGAAGAGATACCCATGTAGTCTTCTAAATATGATATGATTTGCTGAGGCCAAAATAGTCAAGGAAACAAAGCCTCTGTGCTAGACCCACAGTCATCCTTCAACCCCATGCAGGGTGAACTTGGGGAACTGTAGACAGCACCCAGAAAGGCCTCTGAGCCCTAAGATTTTCTCTATGAGACTCTAGGGACACTGGAAGGAGTGTGAAGCACAAGAAGACAACTAATACACACAGTAGTTAGGGAATCCACCTGACCACCAGGGAAACTGACTAGTGGAGGGCGGTGCAGCAACCCACTGTGGTCTGGAAATTTTCTGCTGTGCTCTGCCCTACTCTGCAGATAGAATGAGGAGTTCTTTCCCTCTGCAGACTGTTCCTCTGGACAATCCAGACAGCTCTGAGGTGGTGGTTCAACTAATTCCAAGCTTATATACAGGGGAAGAGACTGGTTGGTGTGCCATCCACAGTATGAACTGCTGTCGAGAAAGGGCTTGCCCAAGCAGGGTTTGAAGAATTAATTCCTTTTCTAGGGGAGGAAGCCCCAGCAAGGTGTGTAGAAAGGGAAGCCAGGATATAGAAACCCATATGCAAGGCATTAGAAGATAAGTCATATAGGTAAATGTAAAAAACTTAACTCATGAATGAGCTAACAGGGTGAGTAAGTAAAGAATACATGAGGGCGGTGGCGCATGCCTTTAATCCCAGCACTCGGGAGGCAGAAGCAGGAGGATCTCTGTGAGTTCGAGGTTAGCCTGGTCTACAAGAGCTAGTTCCAGGACAGAGAAAGCCTGCCTCGAAAAACCAAAAAAAACAAAAAAAAAACAAAAAAACAAAAAAAAAGAATAGGTGAGGCCTGGGGAGATGGCTCAGAGGCTAAAGCTCTTAAATGTGAAGACCACAGTTTTGATTTCCCAAAACACAAACGAACACTGGATGGGCCTGGCAGCCTGCCCGCCATGTCAGGAAGGTGAAATTGGGGATCCCAGAACTTAAAAGGCCAAGGAAGATCTAAAGTTCAAAACCAGCCTGGGTTATACAGCAGGACCCTGTTCCCAACTTCCACCCCTTAAAGGCACAGCACCCCTTTTCTTGATCTTATTTCCAACTTTTGGATGATTTTTCTTTCTTTCTTTTTTTTTTTTTTTTTTTTTTTGGATTTTTCTAGACAGGGTTTCTCCGTAGCTTTTGGGGCCTGTCCTGGAACTAGCTCTTGTAGACCAGGCTGGCCTCGAACTCACAGAGATCCTCCTGCCTCTGCCTCTCGAGTGCTGGGATTAAAGGCGTGCGCCACCACCGCCCGGCTGGATGATTTTTCTTAACGTGTGTGTGTGTGTGTGTGTGTGTGTGTGTGTGTGTGTGTGTGTGCAGCTTAAAATGTGAGAGATGGGGAAGACAGGACTCCAGAGGAAGGAGTCCTTCAAGGAAAGAAACAAGTGGGGTGGGAACCAGTGAAATGGCATATTTCCCACCTGTGGTGACAGACAGGATGCTGCTGTGTATGTGGATCAGTGCCCCTGGAAGCTGCCTTTCCTTACTGCCCTGGTCCTCATCTATTTGCTTCCTCACCTTGGCACAGGCCCTCTGAAGAAGGTGGGTCCGGGCTTGGGAGATGATCTGAGCAAAGGATTTGCTGTACAAGCATGAACCACTGAGTTTAGATGCCTAACTTCCACATAAAAGCTGGGTGTGGTGGGACACACCTGTCACCCCAGCCCTGGGCCAGACAAGCAGATACCCAAGACTCACTGACCAGTAAGTCTACCTGGAAAATAATGGCAAGGTCCAGTTTCAGTGAGTGATCCTGTCTTGAAAATCAAGTGGAGAGAGACCCCCAGAGCCAACCTCTGGCCCTCACCACAAACATGCACAGGTTGGCCCACTTGCACTCACATATATACACCACAGACACAGACACACAGTTATATGTTACACAGGGGGTTGGGGGAAGAAGAGGGCAGCCTAGGAGAGAAGCCCAGAGGTCAGGGAAGTAAAGAAGTCAAGGGTGAAGGCTGTACATCCTGAGACACCAAAGTGGCACCCCTCACCTTTCTATAGCGCTGGTCCCAAACAAGGGCCAGATAGACAGCCTGAAGAAGGTGTTATATACCTGCCTTCTGTCTTCCGTCCAGAGAAGAACATGCAGGTAAGGTCACCAGATCACAGAAGGCTTATTTCCCTCTCTCCTTGGTGACCACAGACCAGCCTTTTGAAGATACTGACAAGTTCCACTCTGCAGCCCGGGGGCTCCAGGGCCTGGCATACTCTTAATTATGGTAGGTGTCCATCTAGTCTCTCTCTCTCTCTCTCATTTAGCCCTGGAATAGGTTTGGCAGGGTTGGGGAGTTGGGGTCCAAGTCTTCCTTTCTTCTGCCTGTCTTCTAGATAGCTGATTAGGGAACATGGAAGTGGTTTCCTATCCCCTTGCAGCCAACCTTCCTCCAAGATTTTCTTCTTTCCTTCTTGTCCCACCAGGTCTGCAGGTGCTGCCCCTAATGAGGCTGAACTGGAGGTCCTTCTGGATTCACGTTCATGGCTGGGATGGCAGCACAAACAGATATTGGGTCAAGACTTTGGGTAGACCTCATTCCCTGGGATGCACAGGGAGAGGCCTTCGCCTCTGTGCTCAAGGGCCCCACACACCCATAGACCCTCATACTTACCTCCCTTTCTTGGGACACATTAGAAGCCCAGCACTGTGAGGATGCTCTTGGCAAGAGAGCATCATAGGGAGGTGTTGGGATGTTGGGCCTTACCCACTGGATTGGTTCCTCTGTAAGAGATGGGTTTTGTAAAGACCAGAGATGTTGGTAAGATGAGCAAGAATTGGGAACCACGGGAAAGAGGACAGCTCAGGGAGAGGTGATCGAGACGAGGTCCTGCTTGCATCTGACTCACCTCACCTGGTCTTGCAGCCCACCTTCTCTCGTGAACAAGGTGGCGTCTAGCCATCTCAGGAGGCCCATTCAGGCTCCCATGGAGCTGCCCACAAGCCACTGGACCCCAATGGCTGCCCCCACTTCATTTGAGAGTAGCACATTCATGCAGATCCCATCACGCCTCCTTGCGGTGGGGGATTTAGGCATGGAAGATGCACAGACGGGCCTCCTGGATTTTGACTCTTATCCAATGGATGTTTCATGAATTTTGTCTCTTACCACCACACACCTAACTCTAATTGGCCCCAAAGATCAGCCTGGCTGCCCCTTGGTGGCCTCACACTCCGCTGAGTTTGGACAAAAGAACAATAAACCAGATGCAGGTGGCCACATGGCCTCTCTTGCTTGCTTCCTTGGTCTGCTTCTCTCAGCGGCTCTGCAGCTCTCCTAGGGCCACTTTGATCCATGCTCCTGGGCAACTTTGTGTCTTGGGCTTTTAAGGCATCTCCAGTGATCAGCTGAGAAATCAGCCCCTGCTTTGTGTCTCCTAGATGAACTTGGTCCCAACAGTGTTGTATGGGGGCAACGTAGATCAGGAATGTAGAACTTGGTACATCTGGCCAAGACCAAGATGAGGGTTGGCCAAGACATTGCTGGGAACTAGAGCAGAACATGTTAAATACTATGTTAGATATTAGCCTAGAGTCAGGTGGTGGCGGTGCACGCTTTTAATTCCAGCAATTGGGGGGGCAGAGGCAGGTGGGTCTCTGTGAGTTCAAGGCCAGCCTGATCTACAGAGTGAGTTCCAGGACAGCCAGGGCTACACAGAGAAACTCTGTCTTGAACCCCCTGCTCCAACCAAAAGTAAAGCTCCAGGACAGTCAGTCAGAGCTATTACACAGAAAAACCCTGTCTCCAAAAACAAAACAAAACAAAAAAACTAACCTAGATGTTAGTAGGGGTGCAGAGATGAAATTTGATTTCAGAGGCTGGAGGACCTACCTGGGCTTGGTGGGTGGCTTATGGGTCACAGGAGGCCCCTCCAAATCGTATTAACCCCCAATTGCCTCTTCCCCAGACCCCTTTTTGGCTTTACCTAAGAGTTTAAAAGGAACATAGTAAAAAACAATTTCCTTGGCCAATTCACCCACCCAGAGTGCTAGAAGGCTCCCAGACCCTGAACCACACTCCTAGATAAGGTCACATTCTCTCCTTCTGAAAGTCAGGGTTTTTTTCCCTTTAAATCCACTATCCAGTAAGTTCAATGCCCAGACTGACCTCGGGCATTTGGAAACCCTGTCTTTACCAACCCCCCACACAATGCCCTGCAGCCTTCTGGGAAAATATCGTTGTCACAGCAGGTAGGCTGGTCTTGTCCTTGGAGGTCTCCACTTGGTCTCTAGTGTTCTTGAACAGAATCTAGGATTCCTTTCACTTGTGGGATGCATGATTGGTGTCACCCTGCCCTCAGTGCTTGGCCTCCCATGCTGTCCCGGATGGAAGCCCACATAGAAAAGCAAAGACTGTCT
Source organism: Chionomys nivalis (assembly GCF_950005125.1). Classification (NCBI taxonomy): domain Eukaryota; kingdom Metazoa; phylum Chordata; class Mammalia; order Rodentia; family Cricetidae; genus Chionomys; species Chionomys nivalis. The sequence continues at coordinate 44,636,769 of NC_080094.1, read as the reverse complement.
ACCCAAGCCTTTCTTAGCAAGCCGAGCCTTCAAGGCCAGGTCTCTACAGACTAATCTGTACAGGAGACATCTGGTAACGATAGTGATTGCATCTGGTCCCCCAAATGGGTCAGGTGCCATGATCAATATAAAATGAGATATGATATCTGTCTTTTCTCAGTGGTCCCGTCTCAGTACTCACGGCACCATTTGAGTTTACATGACCTCCCTTCACACACACACACACACACACACACACACACACACACACCAGTTCCAGGTAGTTTACATCAAAATGAGAAACCTGAAACATGCCAGAGTGACCTCCAAGGTCTGTTCCCCACTGACACAACTAATATTTTAATTTAAAATAAAAACTTTATTATTATTTGTCTGTGTGTGTGTTTGTGTGCGCACACACGCGTGTCACAGTATGAGTGCAGTGGTCGAGGTCAGAACTAACTTTCAGAAATCTGTTTTCTCCTTCCACGGTGGAATCCAGGGATGCATGGAGGTGCTCTTACCCATTGCACCGTTTTACCAACCTGACACATGGTTTATATTGAATTTCTTGTTATGTTTATTTGTTGATTGATTGATTGATTTTGAATTTCTTGTTATATTTATTTGTTGATTAATTTTTAATTTCTTGTTATATTTATTTGTTTGTTAATTAATTGTGTGTGTGTGTGTGTGTAGACACAAGTATTAAACACATTTTAGGTGGTTCACATAGACCCAAGTTCTATCTTCTCTAAAATGATTTTCCCACACACGGAACAGTCACAGTCTACAGCATCTTTCTCTCTAGAGAAGAGACTTTTCAGAGTCTGTGATTCTCAAGTCCTGCCCCTTTGCCTGGAGTAGCCACCATCCTCCAGTCTATGCATGCTTTTGCACTTTACCTTCAAGCCCCTACCTTCTGCTATCACTGCAGTGATGATAACCATTGGATGATGGAGCAGAATGTTTGCAAAAAGACCATGAGTATGAGAGCCTGATGAATGCACAGCATGGACCATAAATGTGGACCCTAGAGTCTTTACCTCTCTGTTCTTCCATGCTCCCATTCTCTTCCATGGCATTATTAGTTGTGTTTGGTTTTTTGTTTGGTTGGTTGGTTGATTTTTTTGGTCTATTTGTTATTTTTGTAAGGATCTCTTTATGTATCCCGGGCTGGCCTCAATCTCATAGAGATCTGCCTGCCTCTGAGTGCTGAGATTCAAGGGGTGCACTACCACACCCAGCTAAACCATCTGGGTTGTGACCAAAGGACCAAATGTGCTTGTTTTTAAATGAATAGTCATTGCCCTTTCTGTCTTTCCTCCATCTCACTGCAGTAGAGATTAATGAATTTTTTTTGTTGTTGTTGTTTTTTCGAGACGGTTTCTCTGTGGTTTTGGAGCCTGTCCTGGAACTAGCTCTTGTAGACCAGGCTGGTCTCGAGCTCACAGAGATCCGCCTGCCTCTGCCTCCCGAGTGCTGGGATTAAAGGCGTGCGCCACCACCGCCTGGCCGGGATTAATGAATTTGAAGGAAAGAAAGGAAAGTTATATGGGAGAGTTGGGAGGGAAGAAAGGGAAGGGGTAAATTATGTAATTCTATTATAATCTCAAAAAGTAATACATAAATTTAAAAAATAATATTTTGCTGGGCGGTGGTGGCTCACGCCTTTAATCCCAGCACTCGGGAGGCAGAGGCAGGCGGATCTCTGTGAGTTCGAGGCCAGCCTGGTCTACAGGAGCTAGTTCCAGGACGGGCACCAAAAACTTCAGAGAAACCCTGTCTCGAAAAATAAAAAAAATAAAAAAATAAATAAAAATAAAAAATAATATTTTGAGGATTTCTCATGAGAATCTTGCACATCTTTCACGTGAAGTACTGTACATAATTGTACATTTCATTTTGAAGGTATTTGTTATGAATGCTTAAGTGAATGTCACTTAGAAGCACAACTGATTTTTTTTAAAAATCTTTCTATCCAGCAACACACTTCAGTTAGTAATATTTTATCAATAGATTGTCTAAAGTATGCATCTTTCTAAGTATATGAGTATTTGATCTACAAACATTTGAAGTTTTTATTTTCATTTCCATCTCATGTCTAAATGTACTGCCTTCTTTCCTTTTGGTTGTTTTGTTCCTTGAGAACAAAGAAGCCAAGCATTTAAAAGGGAAAGGGAAAAATACCATCAAATAGCAGGCTTGCTGTTCATTGAGACTTAGTATTTTAAATTTTTATTTTACTTTTAATTCTATGCTGTATGTGAAAGTGCGTGTGTGTGTGTGTGTGTGTACCCAAGGAGGCCAGAGGTGTTAGATGCCCCTGGAGAGGGAGTTACGAGCCACCTGCAGCATGGGTACTGGAAAGTGAGCTCAGGTCCTCTGCAAGGTCAATATTAACTCTGAACACTGACTCCTCTCTCCGCCCCAGGGCCCAGCATCTTAGCATCTTAGTTCTCACCCTTCTTATGCTGGTCTGAGAAAGAAGGCTGTCTCAGTGCGTTGTTGGCTCAGGGTGGTGGGAACCTCAGCTGTATGGAGCCCTGGTAGCTATCATGAGCCTGCTCCCTCTACATTCATGCCCTCCCCCAGAACTGAGTCCGTTCAGGGGAGAACCCAACCATTTTGAACTGGTCCTTATCCAAATCTGACCAACGTTGGCTTCTGTGGTAAAAAGCTGGTTTTTCTGGGCCACTCCTGGAGCCCTTACTTCTTAAGAAGCCGGGCCTAGAGGTTCGCCTTGCCAAGACAAACTGGCCACTGGTGCAATGTGGTGGAGCAGCTGCTGCAAATGCCCACACTTGGCCGGCCTGTGAGTCGGTCTCCTACTGCCTCCCCAGCGTGGAGCGCGGAAGAGTCAGGCCAGGCCAGAAAAGGCTGTCGGACATCTCGCTGAGTGAGGTAATGTTGGTTTTCCTTGAAAACTGAAAAGTTTTTCATAGTGATGAAAAACTATGCTTAAGGTTGACAGAGCTCCAAATCCAGTTCCCCTTGAAGCAGCTCAGCATCTTGAGGAGAGGTGGGAGGAGAGGTGCATGTCAGATGTGGGTCTGCAGTAGCAGGAGAAAGAGCCAGCAAGGCCTTCCCTTCCCTCGACAGAGCCAATGGGATGGTGCTACCTTGCCGTTATCCATAATTTATTCAGCACGCACTATAATCTGAGGTAGGAGACCCTGGAAGCAGAGCCTGAAGAGATTTAGATAAACATGCAAGTTGTCTCTGGAAGAAGAGAAAGGGCAGGGGGCAATTTGGCATAATATCATCTCCATGGAAGTCTAACACTGTCCAAGCTCTGGAGGCTGCAAGGTACCGCAGTAGGCTCTTTTTACTATTCCCGTGCTCCTGGTAATTGGCTGCTGACTGCCAAAGTCGTAACCCAGGTGAAGCAGCTCGCTTTTGGCCATGGGCAATACCTGGGAGAAGGAAACAACTGTGCACAGAGTTAGCCCGTGCTTAACCAAGATGGAGGGATGAGTGTTCTGATTGGTGACATGTCTTTTTCCATTATCTTATGACAATAAGTTTCCCTGTTGATGCAGTCTGCTGGGGGGAAGGCCAGAGTTCCAGTTTTGGAAGCATAAGTGTCGGGGGAGGGGCTGAGGACTTGAGAGCAAGGAGGACCGTGGGATGGTGAGCAGGAGGCCTACAGAGAGGGCCTGAAGCAGAGAAAGGAAAAAAACAGAGACACAAAAGGTCTCTATTTTCCTGTGCAGTCACAAAAGCTGTAAAGATCCTGAACAACATTAGGGTCCAGAGAGCCATTAGGCAGCCATTTAGATCAATTATCTAGAGGATATAGAGGCCATAGCTGATGCTTCAAGAGGTTTAGGCTAGTGGGAGGATGGAAACCAGAAAAAGGGAGGAGGAATGGGAGAGAGGGAAACCTGGGGTGTTGGAGTGGGGGGGGCAGAAGGAGGGGAGAAGACAGGGTGGTAGGGAGGGGGTGACTGGAGGAGAGAGAGAGAAAGAGAGAGTTTTTGGAGGCTCAGTCATGGGAGAGGTCTGGGTTTTAAGGGGTCTGCCAGCGTGGCCATCCGTGCTGGTAACACCTGGGCTGTGAAACATCAGATATGGAGGAAAAGGACACAGTTCCCAAGAGCCCAGGCATGAGGGAGTTTAGATCATTTGCCCAAACACATGTAGAAACGCTTTAGGATCATGGAGGATGTTAAGGTCAAGAATGCCTTTGGTGACCATTAGACTGGTTATCTAGAGTGTAGTGAGGCCAGGCCGCAAAAACAAAGGAAAACTAGGTGCTTTGGGTGTATGGTCTGAGACAGTCCCAATTTGGGTAAATTTTGCAGCAGACACCGCAGGGATGACTGAGGATTGGGTTTAGAGTCAGTGTTATCCATTTCTAAGCCTATGCCAGAAACCAAAGACTAGGGAAAGACATTGAGATAGCCTGGAGTCGAACAGTGGGGGTGGAGTAGCCTTGGGAAGTATGTCTCTGAACCCAAAGACTCCCCAGAGACTGTCTCTGTTCTGACACAGGTTTGCCCTGGTGTAGCTGAAGCTTGGCAGGGGACCTGGGGTCCTGGATCCTGGATGAGGCACCTGGTGCCTCTTAGAAAATGACTGGGAAATGGGTAACTTACCTTAAGTCAAAAGTTGAAAGTCAGGGCTGGGCAGTGGTGGCGCACGCCTTTAATCCCTGCACTCAGGAGGCAGAGGTAGGTGAATCCCTGTGAGTTTGATGCCAGCCTGGTCTACAAGAGCTAGTTCCAGGACAGCTAGTACTATTACACAGGGAAACCCTGTCTTTGAAAACCAAAAAAAAAAAAAAAAAAAAAAAAAAGAAAGAAAAGAAAAGTTGAAAATCAGGCGGCGGCAGAGAGGAGAGAGAGAGAGAGGAGTGGCCTCACCCCTCACCACATCTGGCCCACCTGCTGAGGGCTCAGCTCCTCCCAGGTTTCAGCACCAAGATAAGTTTTTTCCCCAGATAATAAATAATGTTTTCCTACCGACCCAGTAAGCCAGATCAAGCCAATTACAAATATAACAACAGGCCTATTGAGAACAAAACAACTCCTGGGTGGGTTCACAGATCTCCGAGAATGAAGCCAGAGCAGTCACACCCCTGAGCTAGGTTTTATAGATCTTAGGCAAGAAGTGATGACCTGCCAGCCAGGAGTTGGAACTGTGTCCAGATATAGTCAAAAACTAGGTCCCTGGGTGGGCACTTGGGTGCCATTGTTTGTTCAGAGGTTTTTCAGCATGGGTGGTCGGAAGAAGTAGGACAGAGGGTTTTCCAGCTTGTGCAGGGGCTAGCCGGAAGCTTCAACTGAACAGCTGGCAAAGAGGATCTGGGGGAAGCACTGTGCCCATCTGCCTAGTGTCTCTAGGAAAAGGAGTTAGGCGTTCCTTTGTGCCATCTCCTCTTACTGAGTGGTGAAGACACTACTTTTACTGCAGGTAAAGGATGTATCCTAGGCCAGTGAAAAGCAAAGAGTATGCATCCTCTTGTGACGTTAGAAGAGACCGGCAGAGCTCTGCCGCAGAAGTGGATGCAGATGACAAGTAAGCACTTGACTCAACAATCGTCAATTGTGATGATACTGTCTGTTTTAGTTAGGGTTTCTATTGCTGTCATCAAATACAGCTTGGGGAGGAAAGGGTTTCTTTCAGCTTACAGTTCCCAGGTCAAATTCTGTCACTGAGTGTATGTATATCTTTCTGTTCCACCAGCCAGCTCCCAAACAACCACATGAAGACTTCTTGTTAATTATGAACACTTGGCTGATAGATTAGGCTTGTCACTAACTAGCTCTTACAACTTAACCTGTTTTATCAACCTACTTTTTGTCTCATGGCTTTATTACCTTTACTCTGTTCTGCCTACACTGCTTACTCTCCGTCTGGCTGGTGATTCTGCCTTTCTTCTTCCCAGCATCTTCTGTGTCCAGACATCCTGCCTGCTATCGGCTGTTCAGCTTTTTCTTAGACCAATCACGGTGATATATCTTCACACAGTGTAAAGGAATAGTTCACAACAACTGAGGACAGCTGGAGCAGGAACTACGCAGGGCAGGAGCCTAGAGGCAGGAGCGAATGCAGAGCCGATGCAGGAGTTCTGCTTACGGGCTTGCTCTCCATCTCTTGTCCAGTCTGCTTTCTTACAGCATTCAGGACCTTGAGCTCAGTGAAATGGACCTTCCCATACTTATGCCAATCACCAAGAAAATGCCCCACGGGCAATCAGAACATTTTCTCAGTTAAGATTCCCTCTTCCCAGATATGTCTAGGCTTGTGTCAAACTGGCAAAATCACAGAGCAGTATCTACATTAGTTCTACAGACATCACTAAAAGCTGATCAAAGGCTTGTCTCCATCACACTCACACAGGCTGATTTCCCTTTCTCTTCTCTCTTGCCTTCTAGGTCAGGTGACCCTCTGTCAGTCCCCAGGGTAGGATAAGGGATGATGATCTTACTGTCCCCCTAGACATCAAGCCCTGCTCTCCTGGCTCTTGGATACTCAAAAAGCAGGACAATGGAACCGGCTGGCTCTATTTCTTCCTCCATACTGCTGAGACAGCGTCTTAATGAGCACTCCCCCTTAGACAATTCTAGGTACCACTGATTAATAGAGATGATGATAGAAATGACAGAAAGGGGACATGGGACAATGCCCAGAGTGCAAAGATAGCATGCTCTGGGAGGGTAAGTGCTGAGAGAGCCCAGAGCAGGGGAGCTAATGGGGAAGGAAGGTTTCTAAGACAAAACCCTAGAGAGAGGAATTAAACAGTATTTGCGGCTAACTCCACAGACGACACTGTCCTGTTTCCGGCTACACCAGCAAAGGCCGGGTAGAAAGCATGGTGTTTCGCCCTCCTGAAGCTGCAGGGAGCAGTGTCAGGTAAGATCAAGTGAAGACCTGTGATGTCCATCCACGCCAACCAGTGAAGCCTCCTCTCACCACATTGTCTCCTGATTTCTCAGAGAAGACCACATTAAAAAAAAAAAAAGCATTCTCCCCCTGTTCAACAGGAAGTGCTTCTTTCTTCCTTTGGGGCTGGTGTTGCCAGAAGCCTAATGAAGGGTCAGAACCATAGCCCAAAATTAGCCTTTCCCTGACACCAAGGTGTCACAGGTGATCGCACTTAGAGCCATACTACCTACCCTTGCTTATCAGTAAAAAGAAATAGCTCCTTAGGAACCAACCTTGGTGATGTGGGGAACCTGGATTTCCTACCTCCATCTGACAAAGCACCCACCACCTCTCAGATGCTAGGCACCAGAAAAAAGCTAGTTATAATAGAAAGCTGTTAGGTATGGGAGCAAAGGTCTTTAATCCCAGTACTCAGAAGGCAGAGGCAAGTGCATCACTGTGAGTTTGAGGCCAGTCAGGTCTATATATCAAGTTCCAGGCCAGGCAGACAGAGTAAGGCCCTGTCTCAAAACAAATAAAAAAATTGACTAGAAAAGGACCCTGACTACAACACAAAATTAATATAATTAACAACAATGATTTTAAAGTGATTGACAAATAAGTATGAGTACACTTGAAGCAAAATGAAAACAGCCTTAGCAAAGAAAGAGTGGGAGATGTGGGTGGTGGTGGCGCACGCCTTTAATCCCAGCACTCGGGAGGCAGAGGCAGGTGGATCTCTGTGAGTTCGAGGCCAGCCTGGTCTACAGAGCTAGTTCCTGGAAGGCACAAAGAAAGAAAGAAAGAAAGAAAGAAAGAAAGAAAGAAAGAAAGAAAGAAAGAAAGAAAGAAAGAAAGAAAGAAAGGAAAGAAAAAGAAAGAAAGAATTTTAAAAAAGAGAGAGTGAGAACAGAGATATGAATAAGCTAATTAAAACATTAGAACTAGCCAGATGCTGGTGGTGCACACCTTTAATCCCAGCACTCAGGAGGCAGAGGCAAGCAGATCTCTGTGAATTTGAAGCCAGTCTGGTCTACAGAGCGAGTTCTACGACAGGCTCCAAAGCTGCAGAGAAACCCTGTGTTGAAAATCAAAAAAACAAACAAAAACCAAACAAAAACTTTAGAACTGAAAAATACAATTATGATAAAAAGTTCAACAAAAATAATAAATTAATAATAATCATCACTTCAATAATGAAATGACAGGTATAAAGAAACCAAAATAAAAAGCAATGAGCTCAACAGACTAACAGGAATGACTAAACTTTCCATTATCCCAACCATAGGGACACTGTTTATGAAATGGCCCCTTCTGACTAGGCCTGAATTAGCAACCTACTTTCACACACTTGAATTTCTTACAAAAATATGATTTTTAAAACATCTGTGCCTTCACAAAACCCGGAGGAACCAGGTCAATGTATTGGTTGTGTTTCCCCAAGCCTTCCTGCATCCAAACCTGATTAGGTAGTGGCTTCGCGTTAAATTCGGAGCCTATGGAATTAATGCCTTTGCTAACTTGGGAGTATCGAGCACAGTCTTATAATACCTTCATCGTGTTCGCTCTTGATTCCAAATAGGTTTCATTTTGAGCACAAAAATACATTAATATTTATTTCTCGAGAATAATACTTCAGATGAATACACAGAAAGAATGAGGAACTTTTACAGGAGTTTCGTAAAGGGAGGAATTGTTTTTTCTGAACCTATTGACTCAGAAAGTTGCAATCAGATGTTATCAATCTGTGTCTACTTGTTGCTTTCAACATTTGTGGTGGGAGTTGCTTTCCGTGCCTAACCGCTTCCAGCAGATAGTCTTAGGTTCAGCCACCACATCTGAAGCAAGCATGCATTGTTCTGAGTCAGGGGCGAGAATGGATCACAAAGAAACAGGGAATGTAGTAAAATCAAAGCTATGCGTTTAGTGGAGCTTGTAGGCGTTAATTAAATCATAAGATTGATTGCATTGTTATTCTTAAAGGTCAGTTATTTCTAAATAGGCTAAGTACCCATGGGGTGTGTCAACAGAGGGATTGTAGGGTTCTAAAAAATTCTCAGAGCACAGCGTTAACTTTGTTACAGGTTGAATGACATTTGATTTGTAAAGGCAAACTTTAAACAGTATTTCTCAGAAAAATTACTCCCATGATGTGTTTTTTTTTTAAGTTGCTTATGTGTAAGGGTATTTTTGCCTGCATGTATATCTGTGCCCCATGTGTGTGCTCACAAAGGCCAGAGAGGACTTTGGATTCCCTTGAAGTTACAGACTGCTGTGAGCTGCCATATGGGTGCTGGAAACTGAACCCAGGACCTTTGGAAGGGCAGCCATTGCTTGTAACTACTGAGCCATCTCTTCAGCTACACAATGTGTTTTTTGATTCACTGTGTAATTAGAGGATGAGATCCATTTATTTAAGCTGTGAGATTTGCAACATACCACTTTGCTGCTCCTTTTCTCTAAGTCCTCCTGTGTTAAAATGCTTTCTTTTGTTTGATTTGAGTTCCCAGCTCTCCCTTCACTGTTTTCTTTGAGTTACTGTCTCAGTGGTTACCATGGGGACTGCAATGCCATTCCGCAGTATTTCAGCATCTGTCCCACTTGCATGGTGTGCAGGAACCCTGCTCCTCCCCAGCTCTGTTCCCTTGGCATCTCATCAGTGTTCTTGTCATACGAACTATTTTTTATACACTATATATCCGCCAGTGTAGACTTTTTGTAACAGCTTCGAGATAAAATTCGCAACTTTATAATTCACTCGTTTCAATAATACAGTTCAGTGGTTTTCAATATAGTTGTAGAGGTATATATCACGAGCAACATATTCAGTTTTATAGCTGGGAAAGACAAAAAATAGAGCCACTAAGACAAACACAAACCCTTATTTATTTTTGTTCTAAGACTCCTTCCCAGTTGTGCCCTTCCCTACACAGTAATTTGTTTTCTGTATCTGCAGATTTACCTACACTGGCCGGTTCATATAATAGGACAGTTATGATGAGCCTGTGATCTCAGCACTTGGGAGTGGAGGATCATGGATGCTTTAAAAAATAAAGGTTTATTTTATTTATTTGCTTATTATGCATATAGTGTTCTGCTTGCATCTGTGCCTGCAGGCCTGAAGAGGGCGCCAGATCTCATTACAGATGGTTGTGAGCCACCATGTGGTTGCTGGGAATTGAACTCCGGACCTCTGGAAGAGCAACCAGTGCTCAACCTCTGCGCTATCTCTCCAGCCCATTGCTTTAAAAATTTTTTTAAAAAAATGGAAAAAAATAAAAAGAAGTAAAAGAAAAGCTCTTCCCTTTAGTACAGAAACCTCCAAACTAACCTGCGGCCCCATGTTCTGCCACACACTTCATTGCTTTTCCCTTCTTTAAACTTTGTTCTCAAATATAACAGTTCAGTTTATTTTTTTTTAATTATTTGTAGAGGCAAAGAGATGCTCGGCAGTTTGATATATTTTGGACTTTTTTGTTTTGTCTCTTGTATATGATGAATACCATTTTTTTTTAAAGATTTATTTATTATGTATTCAGTTTTCTGCCTACATGTATCCCTGCAGGTCAGAAGAGGGCACCAAATCTCATTACAGATGGCTGTGAGCACATGTGGTTGCTGGGAATTGAACTCAGGACCTTTGGAAGAGCAGGCAAAGCTCTTAACCACTGAGTCATCTCTCCAGCCCCGATGGTGAATACCATCTTGATTGGGTTCTTAAAACTGTGAGGTTTTAATATTAAGATAACTAGGAAGGGAGGAGAAGGAAGGTGCAAGAGAGGTGTGGGAAGACAGCGGACACTCAAAGACACTGAGGGTTTCCTGGTTTTCTTTTCTTCCACTCATCAAGACACCTACCACAAACCAACTCCTTCAGGTTGTCTTCTGACACCCAGAAACATGCCTCAGCTAAGGGTGGGGTTTTGTGCCTCTTGCCCCTCCATGCTGGAATGTTGACTGGCTTGCCCTTGTGCAGGTGACCATAGCCACTGTGGGTTCGTGAGTGCAAAAGCAATGAGTCTGCATTAACCACTGCCCACCGCTAACAGGAGCTTATCTGACTAAGGGACCCGAAGTTTACCTACATTTTATAGATTTTCTTGACAGCTAAGTTAGTTAGATTCAGCATCAACATAGCCAAATACAGATTTATAAACACCAAAGCAGAGACAGGCAAGGTGGTTCAGCAGGTGACAAACCCGATGACCTCTGATGGCTGAGGCCCATGTAGAATAAGAGGGCTCACTCCCGAAGCTGCCCTCTAATTTCCCCTGCATGTGACACCCACACTAAATAAAGAAAACTTTAAATAGCAGCAATAATAAATAAAGGCGATTAACTTCCTGCTTTCTGTGTAAAATTCCCTTTCCCCCTTTTCTCATTCAGTAATTTCATTATCTTAGTACACTTATTTCTAACATGAAAATTCTGTCTGGAATCATTGTAATGGGTTGTAATCTTAGCAAGACATAGGCTCACGATGAATTCCTCCTTTAGCAGGAAAGAAGCCATCATTTATTGGTACTCTAAATAGCTGATGCTTAACGAACATACTAGCACCTATGGCAGAAAATCACAGGCAGAAGTGAGTCGCTCTGCCGAGCCCCAGGTACAAGGGCTCAAGTGGGATCATCTGTGTACATAACTGGTTAGTGTGTACATGTGCATTCAGACCCGGGAGAAGGACCTGGAACACGGAGACAACAGGACTCTCAGGCACCAGAAGCTTTAATAAGACATAGCACCTCTTCGACTACCCTTTCTCCCCAGCCCCTTCCTCCCTCAGTTCTGAACAGGTCCAGCCTGTCCAAGGATGTGGCTCTCTTCAGCTAGAGACGTTAATTCTTCTGTCCCCTCAGCTGCTCTAGCTTCCTCCGAAGGTCTGGGGGCACCTTAGCTCCTGCTGCCAGCAGCTCTCGAAGCTTCTGCTTGGGAGTCTTGGTGAGTAGGAAATTGCAGGGGACAGGGCCCTCTTCAAAGGTGACCTGGCAATGTTGTTTCACTGTATGGTAGCCCTCAGCACTGGCTGTCACCACGTAGTCCCCAGGAGTCAGCAGCCGCCAATAATCGCCACCCCACGCTGACAGGAGAGACAAGAGAGGTCAGAGGGGTTCAGGATTCTTTAACTTCTGACCAGTAGTGGAAAGGGCCCCAGCTCTTCCCTGTGCCACACACACCTGTTGTAACATCGTGGTTAATGCCTTCCACAGCAATGACAGCATCCGCAATCCCGAGCCCTGTATCTTTGTCCCGTACAACTCCTGCAATGCCCATGCGCACCTGTGTAGCAGAAGTTTTTAAGTGGGTTTTTGTTGTTGTTTATTGTCTTTTTGTGGGGTTTTTTGTTTGTGGTTTTTGAGACAGGATTTCTCTATGTAGCCATGGCTGTCCTGGAACTCACTCTGTAGACCAGGCTAGCCTCAAATTTAGCCTTCCACCTGCCTCTGCCTCCTGAGTGCTGGGATTAAAGATACACGCTCTAACTGCCCAGCTGAAGATTTCTGCTTTAAAGCCAAGTCTCGATCCCTGAGCCTGCCTCCACTTCCCAAGTTCTGGAATTACAGGTGTGAGTCATCTCAGTCTGTATAAAAGTTTATCAAAACCTTGAGATGGACGTAGGATTTCAAGTTTGAGACTAGCCTGGGCTACACAGTGACACCCTGACTTAAAAAGCAAACAAACCGAAAAAATTAAAGACACTTTTCCCTTTGCAGAAGAGCGTGACTTCATTAGCTTTCTGGCTGTCACCTTGCAAGCCTGACAAGGTATCAGGTTTATACTATGATCCTAGGTGACAAATTTCTACTGCAAAGGAGAGAAGGGAGGGGAAACTGCAGCTGGAATATAAAATAAATTTATTTTAAAAAATATATCCTAATTTCTAAGTTACCCCTGGTCTAGTAAGGTGTAACTGGGTTTTCTAGGTGTGGTGGTACTGTTATTAAGCTTGTCCTCAGGTATGAGCAGGTGTCCTGAAGAGGGCATCAAGGTTCTGTCACTCTCCAGCTGTTTCTTTAAAGCGGGGTCATCCTTGAACCTGGAGCTCACACTTGGCTAGGCTGGAAGCCAGTAAGGCTCAGCAATTCTTGTCTACCCAACTCGGAGCTGGAGTTACAGGGATTTATGGGGATGTTCAGCTGGCTACATAGGTGCTGGGGTCTGAATTTCAATCCTCTTTAAAAAAAAAATCATTTTTTTTACATTTAATTATTTTGTGTGGATCTATGTTTGTATGTGAGTACACACATGCCCAGGCACATGAGTGGAAGTCAGAGAACTTGTAGGAGTCAGCTCTCTCCTTCCTTCCACCATGCATATCCCAGGGATTAAATTCAGTTGTTAGGCTGAACAGCAGGTGCCTCTACCTGCTGAGCCGTCTCACACTAGGGAGATGTTCTTGGAGAATCCAAGGAAGCTGTTCTTATAGAGCCATTCACAGGGACCTTCGTCCCTGAGGGAGGTAACACGTTGCGCCAAGGCAGTTTTCACATCTGTTATCTTTTCTGAGAAAAGTTACCCTGACTACGACGTGGCTTCTAGTTCCATTGCCTTAGAACATCTGAAACCACCCTGCTAGCAAGCTGCCCTTCCTTGTCCAGCTCATTCCAAGACAATCTGACATCTCACGTGGCCCACAATGTAGTAGAATCTGCTGCCAGTTAAGACTGCTGGTGCCCAGGTTCCAGCACAACTCTGGGACAGCAGGCTGGCCAGGGGTAACTCGGGGAGGCCAGGAACTGGGGATTCAGATCCCACCTGCTCCAGGTAAGTGAGAAGAGCATCTTTGTTGTTTTCCCACTCCTGAGGCAGCTCCTTCTCATGAGGGAACTTGTCACAGGACAGCTCCACAGTGACCTCAAAGCAATTGGTGTGTAGGTAGCTGAAGTCGTTCATGCCTGGGGGTGCCAAAGACACTGGAGTATTAAGTGGTGGACAGGAGCCCCACTCTCCCAGTGCTCTTGAGAGACACCCACGGTAGGGCTTGACAAGTACTACACATTACAAGAGACTATTATGGGATAGGTAGTTATGGAGACAGGACTAATTCCACTCTCGGGCACATACTCCCAGGAACTGTGTGCCAGTCGGCTCCATTAATGACATTGCCATGCAGGGAGAAGTCCTCGCTATGACAAGGTCGGCGATCTGTGTCTTGCATGACCCGATTAGTGCCAGCATAGACGGTGCTAAGCCAGCGAAAGACAGCATCATCCGGTGTAGGGGTGAGTTCGCGAGCAGCCCACGGGGTCCGAGTCATGTCGAAAGGGTAGGACACCACAAGTTCACCCCCATGGAGGTTGGCACTTAGCACAAACGGAATACGCTTCATCCATTTGATCACTGCCCATGTCTCAGGAGCCACCTGGACAAGGAAAGGTGAGGATGGGGTGCACACAGAGACAAGGGGCCTTGCCCTTCACCCTGTCCCCAAAATACTCACAGTGGCATTGGGCAGTGTATAGTAAGAAGGCAGTGGCAGGTGATGGTTGGGGACAGTGTGGGGTACCAGCCCATCATCTTCTGCATACCACAGGGGTGTGTTGAGGTCAGCAAAATTGTGGTTAAGGTCAATGCCCTGGTGGGTCCAGCGACCCTCTGCCCAGCCCACCAGCTCTGAGCCCTGCCAAGAAAGGGCTTTGTTCAAGTCAAACAGGCTCTGTGTACCATGGCAGAGGGGACAGGGAGGCCCTCATTCCAGGTGGCCTACCCTGTGGTAGGCAGTCTCATAGCCATCAGGATTCATGGAAGGCAGTAGGTGAATACGTGTCTCAGTAAGCAGCCGAGTCACTCGTGGGTCCCCTCGCAGGAACTCTTGACATAAGAACTGCATCAAAAGCAGAAGTAACTCCCGCCCCAGGGCCTCATTCCCATGCATACCAGCCACATAGCGGACCTCAGGCTCTCCTGGAAACACATGGAAGTCCAGAGCTAGCTCATACCGCAGCCTGCCCTGTGCCCGCCTCTCCCCATGCCATCAAACAGTACCCAGCTCGTGCTCGCCAGGCTGGTCTGACATCTCCATCACATACAGCTTCAGACCCTGGTAGCTCTTCCCGATGCTGTAGATGCGGGTGATATTTGGACACTGCTCGTGCACCTGTTTCATCAGCTGGGCAGCAGAGGGGACATGGGGCAGTCACACGCAGACGTCAGACCATGAGTAACCGCAGAAGGACTTACAGAGCCAGAGGTGCACACAGATGGGAGTAACATGGTATGATCCGGAAAAGGCACAGCAGGTCAAGAGGAAGGGACAGAAAGGGGTGGTGTCATGTCAAAGGTAGCTGGAGCAGAACTTAGGGATCAAGGGAAAGGGAGGAGAGTGGGACATAGGGACAGGAGACTCGTGGGTAGTCACAGTCAGTATGCCCTGGCGGCAAAGAAACAAGCAGGCCTCTTTTCTGGGTCACTGTGGTTGTGTCTGACCTTTCTCATAGCCTTATAATTGTGATGCCGGAAGTCCAGAGAGTCAGAAGATCCCAGCGTGTGGGCCTCGGGGAACAGGTCATTAGGATCTGGTGGGAAGTGAGTTCCAGGTAAACTTTAAGTTCATGGGTTGTCCCTGAAGTCAGGCCCTGCCCCTCCAGTCTTTGCCCAGCTGCCCACCTGAGACTGGACAGGCCAGGATCTCTGCCCGGAGGCAAGGTGCACCTTTCTGGAACCAGGTCTGAGGCAGCAGGCGAATGAAGCGAGCCACCTGAGGCTCCGGCAGGAGGTTCAACACCGGGGTATCTGGGTCTGAATTGGCAGGAAATACCTGGAGATATGGGGGTCCCTGCTAAGGATGCTCAGACCTGATACTGGCCCAAGATCCAGGGATGGAGTTCAGGCTCCCAAACTCACAAGCCAACCCTCCCTGGTGGGTTCAGCTGGAGACATACATGCTATCAAACAGGGACCCCAATTTCCTTAGCTCCTGCCAGTGGGCAACTTTGGGCAGCTGTGTTTTCTGACACGGTCTCAGCTCAGTAGAGCAACATACCCATTCTGCAGCCTTGTATAAAAGAGGTCCATGAGACGGAAAACCAGAGCCATGAGCAGGCAAGAAGTAAAAAAGCCAGAGGCTCGTGGTCAGAAAGAGTGGCCCAGGAGGAAGCGGGAGCACCTATGCCATGGTGCAGTTAATGGAGATATCCCCATGGAGCTTGTGCTAAGTGAATAACTGCCCCATGAATGCATAAAGTCCTTGGCACTGCAAAAACACCAACTTTCTCCTGGAGCTAAATGGGTATCTGTCTTTTATATGCAGAGAATTCTCACCCTAGCCTAGCACCCTAGCCGGTCCCAGTCACTATGGGGTCACTTACCATGTCCATCCCACTACTGTGATTCTTACTTGTCCACCAGGTCTGACTGTCATTGCTGAACTGGACCTTGTATGATGTGACCCAGTCATACCTAGTCAGAGATAAAGAGAACTATTATTAGACAGTTCGATACTATGCAGAGATCCTGTTCACGCAGCGCCATTGCAGTACGTCTGTGTCTGTCCACCAACCACTTCCAGGCTAAGAGTTAGCCTGCCTCACCTCCATATGGAATTTCTGCCCTGCGTGATGACTCCTGAGAAGCGGACAGGAGTCTTAGCATCCACCTGAAGCCAAGGCTTGGTGTCTTGCTGCTCAGCGCACCAGGCCCCATCATACAGATCGCCATCTTCCAGACCGGACTGTGGACAAAAGGTCATGGTCATCAAGCCAGGAGGACCAACAGACAAGGGCTAGGATGAGGGGAGAGAAGGAGCTCTTAAGGGTGCTGACCTGGATGTTGAGCCGTCCTCGGTGTGGTCCAAGACCAAAAGATTGGCTGCTAGAGGCCTCGAGCTGACTGTCTGAAACCCGCAGGGACTCCAGGCCTAGAGGGGGGCATTCTAGGGTAATGACAGAACAAGAAGACAGGATTAGAGAAAGGGCAGAACCGGGGCATCTCAGGAGATGAGCCTGGCATGTTCCCATGCTAGGCAGAGCCCTCCCGGAAAGGCAATACCTAGTTCTTGTTTCTCAGGGAGAGTGGGGGTCTTTGCTGGGCTGGTGGTCACCGAAGGCCTGGCAGTCACTGAAGGACCGGGCTGCCTTTGCTTCTTTCGCTTCTTGATAATGATCTTTTTCTTCTTGATGAGTCGCAGCCGGACATGCTGTTCTGAGGTCTCTAGGGTACCAGGAGGCAATGTACCGGGGGTGGGGGGGTGGGGGAGGTGGGGGGGGTGGAGAATGTCATGAAAGGTCCATTAGCCTAAGAAGGCATTCGGGCATATGGGACACTCACTGCAATCACCAAAGTCTTAACGGGGCATTCAAGTCCTGACACCTATTCCCAACCTGCCTTCCTTAGTCACATCCTCGGTGCTTCCTTCTTACACAATTACATCTTTGGACAGTGTGCCCTCCAACTCTGAGAGACCGGTCACTTTAGAGATCCTAGTTCAGTGTTTAACCTCTAGACCTTGCCCCAGTTGGTCCCTCTGCAGCAATGCTCCCTCCCACCTCTGATTTTGCACCTCCCCCGACCATCCTCCAAGCCATCCTTAGCTTCAGACTAGGCCTCAGCTCTTGTCCTGAAGTCCGTGCTTGGCCTACCTGCCTGGCCTCAAAGCTCCGACTTCCTACAGGAAGAAGTTGGGAGGCCGGACAGCCTGCCTGTACCCATCAGGAGCCAGTGACCCTTTTCCCCCCTAAGCAGCCTCGTTGTATTTCTTTCCTCCTCCAGTCTTTGGCGTTAAACACTCTCCTACACAGGCTTACTCTGCCCATTTTAGTCTGGGGTCTCTTCACTTTTCTTGAGCTCCTCCAGATTCTGGCCTCAGTTTCTTCCTTTGTGAAAAGAGAAGGCTGGAGTTGGGGCAACCAGCATCCCACTGGGCCTGCCCTGGAACTGCTGACTAGGTCTGACCAGAATGGGGTTGCTGAGTCAGCAGCCATTGCACAGGGCTGTGTATGTGTGTCCCAGTTCACAGGGCGGGCTGGAGGATCCAGCTGGGGGAGTGGGTCTGACCTGCCCAGCAGCCGACCGTGGGTCCCAGAGCTCACCATTTGCCTTCGTGGACGGCTGGGTAAAGTTGCTATGTGGGGCCAGGGTTGAGC
The DNA here is from genome assembly GCF_950005125.1 of Chionomys nivalis. Lineage (NCBI taxonomy): Eukaryota > Metazoa > Chordata > Mammalia > Rodentia > Cricetidae > Chionomys > Chionomys nivalis. The sequence goes on along the minus strand of NC_080094.1, from coordinate 44,618,836 downwards.
CCGGCGACAGGCCCAGCTCTGAAGCGCCGGGCGCCCCCAGACTCAGACCGACGGAAGGCGCAAAGGCAGTCACAGCGAGCAAGAGGCCCCACATAGCTGGAGGGTCGGCGAGCCCGCGTTGCCGAGGCTCTCGGTGGGTTCTCTCCTTCCTGCGGGCGCCTGCGGAGCCCCCCGCCCCTTCCTGCCCGCCCCCTCCTCCGCCCCACGCCCCTCTGCAGCCTCCGGCCCGCCCACAGCTATTCGCCGGAATCCGACCTCCTTGGAGAGGGGAGGGCGGCTTGGGGAGAGCCCCGAGGTCCCTCCGTGGCAGCGAACTCGGGTGAGCCGCGAGGAACCCCGGCGACGGCGGCGGGCTGGGGGCTGCCCAGGGACCCAGTGCCGCACCAAGGACCCAGTGCCGCAGCCTCCCCGGTGCCCGGCCCGTCACTGTCTGCGAAGCCACCGCACATTCCATTTGACTGCGCGCGCCCACTCCACCGCAGGCACCTATGCAAGGCGCTTTGCACGTGCTCTGAATTTTAGTCAAACTTCAGTTTACAGATTGGCAAACCGAGGCTCAGAGCGGCGCCTAGGTGATGTGATCAAGGTAGCACAGTTTTGGAGAGGAAACAACCTGAAAGGAAACTCTATCCAGAACCTCTGGTGCCTTGCTGAGGTGTGTGGGACTAAACCGGGAAAGTCCGCTGAAAAACAGCGGGAGTGAATGAGGGTTCAGGGCTGCGGGGGAGGAGTCAGGGATGAGGAGTCCTCCATTAATCCCAAAGACAACCAACCCATAGAGTGTAGAGAGGCAGCTCTTGCCCTCGTCACCACCATCCTCGGTTCCGCCCCTTCTCTTTTTCCCTCCCTGGGCTGCCACGTTTTGGGCCTTACATAACTCGAGGAAGGCAGCCAGAGCTGATAACCGGAGGGCTGGCGTCAAAAACCGAGAGGCCAAAGCTTGATGGGCGCCCTGTTCTCCCTGTTCCAACTCCTTCCCCTCTTCCTCTTATCTTCCTCCACAAGTCCTCAGATCCCTGTTTTCCCCAGGACCACTCTGGGTTACCCTGCACCTGAGCCACCCGCCGAAAAGAAAAGTCTGTGGTTCTGCCTTTGCTTGAATCCCCACAAGAAGTGTTGCCCACCGAAGCCTGGGACCTCTAACAAAAGGGGCCACGGTCTACGTAAACAAATTAAATAACCTCGTTATCAAGTCGGCACCTCTCTGGCAGCACTCACAGAACCAGAATCTGGCAGAAATGCATAAGGCCATGTGTAGGGCTCCTGAACTAAGTCCACCTCCAGAAGCAACCACTCCAAGGGAACCAGCCCTGCCATCTGGTCCAACCGTGACACTCCAGAGAGAGGGGCAGGGAACTCTGAGAAGGGAGTGATCACCAAGAACCAACGCATGATCAAATATCTTTTTGACACCCCCACCTGAGCAGCAGTGTTAGGCCCAGGTCTCTTCAAAGAGAGGCATAGAGACGTTTAAGGAAACGTCTGATAAAACGCACACCACAAGCAACTTTGCGAAAGAGAAAATTTATTTTCGTTTGTAGATTCATCCAGGGCAGTGGAGGCAAAACCCAAGCAGGAGTTTGAAATAGAAACAGGAGAAAAATCCTGCTGGTTAGCTATCGGGCCCATTCTCAACGGCTTTCATATACAGCCCAGTACTACCTGTCCAGGGGATGATGCTGCCCACAGTGGCAAGGTCCTCATACACAATCAGGACAACTCCCCACTGGCCAGTCTTATCTCCGCAGTTCCTCAGTTGAGGTTTTCCTCTCTGATGTATCAGGTTGACAGCAGACGCTAACAGGCTGTGCTTTAAATCACAGACTTTGTGAACACAGGGCCACTGCACACACACAACACAGCAGACTCAGCGCATCTGAAAAAGGCAGCGGTTTCTGACTTCCACCAGAAGCCCCACTCTCAACCAGGTTTCCCAGAGAGAGCTGGAAAGGGGGGAGGGGAGAGAGAAGTACCAGCAACAGGACATCTCAGACTCAGCCCCTCCTCCCTCCTTCCATACTCTTCCTCGGAGCTCCTTTATGCCCCTCTTGGTCCTGAGCTGCTTTGCATCTTCTCACACCCCTCTCTTACTAGGCTACTGCCTCTGGCCCTGGCCACTGGGTATTTGGGACTGCCAAGGCAAGAGGCCTCAACACAGATTCACATGATGATGATCCATCCCAGGGATACAATGGCAAGTTTATACCATAAAGTATATAAAGTTTATACCATGCATTGCATGGTCTCTATCTCCAAGAGCATCATGTAGGATCTTTGGGTACCACAGGGTCAAGTATATGTTTCAGGGAACAGCCTAGTAGGTTGGATGGGGCAGCTGTCCAAAGGAGATTTTAGTTTAAAGGGACAAGCTGGGATCAAGGGTTCAAAGACAGAATGAGCAGGATAACAAGCCTTGATCTCAAAATGAAACATTAAAACAACGAATATAATGAATAAACAAAATTCTGGTGCCATTTTGCCTTTTTGGTTGTATGTATGTCATCTTTTTCTGTGCAGGAAGCACCAGTAATTTTAATTTCACATGACTATGAGCTGGTAGGACTATATGGGCTCTATGTGTAGCCCAGACTGGTCTTGTTTTAGTTAGGGTTTCCATTGCTGTGAAGAGATACCATGACCACAGTAACTCTTATAAAGGAAAGCATTTGATTGAGTGGCTTACATTTCAGAATTCCAATCTATTATCATCATGGTGGGACATGCAGTGTGCAGGCAAACATGATGCTGGAGAAGGAGCTGAGAATTCTATATCTCAACCCAAAGGCAACAGGAAGTGAACTGAGACCTTGGGCATAACTTGAGCATAAGAGATCACAAAGCCCACCTCCACAGTGACGCACTTCCTCCAGCAAGCCCACACCTACTCCAACAAAGCCACACCTCCTAACAGTGCCACTCCCTATGAGCTTAGGGGAGTCAATTACATTCAAACTACCACAGGTCTCTAGGCACCTGAGGATGACATTGGACATCTGATCCATCTGACTCTGCCTAAAGAGTACTGGAATTACAGCAATGTATTTCTCACCACACCCATTTTGTTAAAAGTTCTGTGATTTAGGCTCTTTCATCCTCCTTGTCCAGCCTGGTCACTAGGGCTGCCTTCAACTCTGGTTCAGTGGATACTGTTGCCATCAAAGACCTCAACTACATGGTCTACATGTTCCAGTATGATTCCACCCACAGCAAGTTCCCTGGAATAATCCCGACTGAGAATAAGAAATCTGTCATCAATAGGAAGACAATTTCCATCTTCCAGTGGCAGGATCCTGCCACTATCAAATGGGATGACACTGGTGCCAAAGACCAGTGGAGTCAACTGGTGTCTTCACCACCATGGAGAGGGCTAGGGCCCCTTGAGGAGTGGAGGCAAAGGTCATCATCTCTAACTCTTCTCCTGCTGCTACATGTTTGTGATGGAATGAACCAAAAGAAGCATGGCACTCGCTCAAGACTGTCAGCAATGCTTCCTGTACCAACAACTGCTTATGTCCCCTGGCCAAGGTCATCTGTGACAACTTTGGCATCATTGGAGGACTCATGACCACAGCACATGATATCACTACCATCAAACGCACACACACAAACACACACACACACACACACGGATAACCCTTCTGGGAAAGTGTGGTGTGACGGTTGTGGGACTGCCTAGAATATCAACCTTGCATCCACTGGTACTGCCAAGGCTGTGGGCAAGGTCATGTCAGGGCTGAGCAGGGGCTCACTGGCATGGTCTTCAATATTCCTAACCACAATGTGTGTGTTGTAGATCTGACCTGCCACCTGAGAAAACTGCCAAGTACAAATACATTAAGAAGATGGTGAAGAAGCTGGAGAGATGGCTCAGTGACTAAGAGCACTTACTGCTCTCACAGAGGACCTGAATTAAATTCCCAGAACCCACAAAGTGGCTCACAACCCTCAGTAACTCCAGTCCCAGGGGATCTGGTATCCTCTTCTGATCTCTTTGGGCATCAGGCACACACGTGGTGCACTGACATATATGCAGGCAAAACACCCTTAGACTGAAATTGCTTTTAAAAAGTGGTGAGGCAGGTACCAGAGGGCCTTACAGGACGTTTGGGGCTATATGAGGAAGAACAGGCTGTTTCCTGTGATTTTAGCAGTGACATCCACTCTTTCATCTTTGATGCTGAGGCTGACATTGCTCTGAATATTAACTTTGTCAAGTTCATTTCCTGGAATGACAATGAATTTAGCTACAACTGCAGGGGGTGGAGCTTATGGTCCACATGGCCTCTAAGGAATAAGGAGGCCTGGACCACCCTCCAGGAAGAACATGAAAGGAGGAGTAAGGCCCTTGGCTGCTGAGGCGTTCCTCTCCCAACTCAACCCCCAACATATGTCCCCTGTCATAATTTTCATCCCAGGCCTCCATAAGAGAAGGGGGCGCTTGAATAGCCCCGTTCCCTTGAATAACATCGATAAAGTTCATTGCTTCAGAAAAAGCTTTTATGATTTTCTATTTGAAATTTCTAAAACTAACTTTCAAGTATTCTTTGTCCTCTACTTTTGTTAACTTTTTAAAAAATTTCTTTGGGGTTTGGTTAATTATTCTGCTTTCTGGACAGTTTCCTAAACAACTCCCCCAGGAGTTAGCTGTCGTCAATAAATTCCACTGATAACTTTGACCTCCAGCAACTGATCACGGGGCTGCTTCATTTCCAAGCTGGTGATGACTAAGTAGCCATCTGGGAATCAAAGTCTCTCCCTCTTGTCCTTTCTCTCAACTCGTGATCCCATCCTATTTTAGTGACTCAGCACTGTCCTGGTGAATCCTACTTTGGATGTCAGTGCTGTTCTGGAGTCCCCAAGACCACTCTCTTTTTCAATGGTTTATCAGAAGAATTCCCCAAAGTGGTTATACTAATGCTCACAGATTATGACAAAGAAAGGTTGTGGACAGATTAAAACCCACAACAGAAGACTGTAAACGGCAGGGTACAGGGAAGATTGTGTATGAGCTTCCATTGTTTATATGAAAATGGAATTGGGTTGCCAGTACCTAATCCTTCCAGCAGTATGTGAGACAACATGCACCAAGCACTATTCGTAAGAAAAATCCACTGAACCTTTGGAGTCCAGAATTTTTTTGGAGATACAGATACAGTTGACTGCCTATGTTGGCTGATGATAGTCCAAACCTTCTAGAGGCCAGGGTAATCCTGATTTCTGGTCTAAGTCCCCAAGGAAAATCATATTGTTGGCATAGACTATTTGATGTAGTTCAAGACTTCTGTGCAAACAGAAACTTATATTGAATAGGATATTCCAATGATTTAGAGACTAGCTCCATAGAGCCAAACAGTTCAGAGGTTTACGCATGTGCGTGTGAGAGAGAGTTGCCAGAAGATGGTGTTGGATCCCCTAGAGCTGGAGTTGCGCGCAGTTTTGAGCCACCTGATATGGGTGCTAGGAACTGAACTATGCTCCTCTGGAAGAGTGGGAAGACCTCTTAACCACCAAGCTCTACTCCAGCCCCAAATCAAATAGTTTTCATAGATGAACATGATACAAATCATCCAGATTTACTGAATCTTTTACTACGAGATCGACTGTCATAGCTGTTATTCCTCACCAAGAAGGTCCCTTTTACCAACATTGTGCCCACCCCCGTTGTTTGCCATGCATAAATCGTAGCTATTTGATTTCTACAGACAAAAGCCCTCAGCAGATAGGAGTTGCTTTTACACTAAAAGTTACAGTTCCCGACTTCTCTCTCTTTCTTCCCCTTCCTCCAAGAAAGACAGATCATCAATGGCTGACTGGTATAACGGGATCGACTCTACAGCATAGTTAACTGTTCTCAGAGCTATCTTCAAAGTCAAGCTGAGGCTGGATCCCAGACAAGACCATGTGCTACCCTTTCCTCTACCCTGTCCTTCTCCTTTCTCATCTCTTATTTTTTTTTCCTTCTGAAGACAACTCCAAGCTCTCAGCAGAGCATCTGCATGAAAGTCCCTGGTCTGCCTTAGGAGTCATAATCCAACAATAGGCACACGACCTGGCACACGGGGATCACTTTATAAATTATTATTGGATGAAAAATTTGAGAAAACTTCAGGTAGAACTCCCCTACAGATTATACACAATGTCTCACAGGAAACCTTAAGGAGTATTAGTCGCACATCCCAGCCCCAATCCCTTGCATAGTGGCGACTTCCTCTCAGTGGGACTCTTGGGACGTGACTCTCAATTCCATAGTTCAGGGATGCAATCTTGTGGCTGCACCAGAACTGGCAATTTAAAACCTAAATGCTAATTTTCTCGTTTACAAAGGCAATGAAGACTTAGACAAAAACAAAAACAGGATCCTGTGCTATCTCCTAAGTCCCTATATACAAATCTATATGTGAAACACAGTTCCCAGGCAAACAAAAGCCAGTGGAAGGACAACCGGTGATGAGTTAAGGGCAAATGACACTGGCTCTATCGTGTCAGGTCTATCAGCACCAAACATGCCAAGGCCACCGGCTCTGGGTCTTTGGGGAGGGCCTCCTGGGAGGCAGCTCAATGTCCTTTCTATCATTCTTACTCAGTCTCTCCTTTTTCTGGGGACTATAATGTCAATGTCTCCCCTATCCCAACCCGGTCAGTTTTCCTTCAAAGTATGAATAATACTTAAACTTATATGTCACTTCACTCATCTTTCATCCCCAGACTGTCCATGTATTTAGTAGCTCTGTAACCACTGCCCCCATAGATTCAGTGGGAATACGTTTATTCTCAATAAATATCACCCGTGATGGTGATCAACCTGTTTATTCCATGTTCATTCCTTAATTTCATTCTTAGGTGGCAGCCTTAACTTCCCATTAGGAGTGTATGTGAGGCATGGCAGTGCGTGTCTGCAATTCTAGCACTTACACTGAGGAGGCAGAGAATCGCCAAGAGTTAGAGAGCAGCCTGTGTTACATAGAGATTTCAAGAGCAGCCTGGGACACATGAACAGACTCCTGGTTCTGAATAACTTGGGGTCAACAATGTTGAAGGTTAGGTTCACAACCTCTGTCTTTTTTTTCTTTAAATTTCTCTGGTCAGCACCTATTTATATAGTCCATGCTGGTCTTAAACTCACAATCTTTCTGCTTCAGCCTGCTGAGCACTGAAATTAAGGCATATTCTACCATGCCCAGTTCTCTGTAACATTTCTGAAACCATAACAACTCCCAAAACTGCAGTGCTTAAAACATCCAATTCATGTGCGATTCCCCTCTGTATGTTGTGAATATGTTTTAAAACCATTGGTTAATAAAGAACCTGTACTGGGCTATGGCAGGGCAGAATATGGGTAAGTGGGAAAACTAAACTGCAAGCAGGCAGATGCTATGCAGCTGAAAAAGGAGAAAGACGCCAGAACCTCACCGGTAAGCCACAGTCCTGTGGCAATGCACAGATTAATAGAAATGGGTTAACTTAAGATGTAAGAGCTAGCTAGAAGTATGCCTGAGCAATCAGCCCAACAATGTTATAACTAATATAGCTTCTGTGTAATTATTTGGATCTGGGCAGCTGGGAAATGAAAGTGCAGTCTCCGTTCGCATCCAATGGCACCCTCCTGCCACCCACAGCCTAGCTTGCCTCCTGGAAAAGTATATTCGCACCCCAGAGTTGCAGGCCTCACTCAAGTTCAGGGAAGAGAACTGAAGACAGAAAAACTGAATGACATCCCAGACACATAGCCTGAGGACCTTCCGGGAAGAAGCAGCCTCTCCTCCCTCGGGCAGGGTCTGAGGAGTCATGCTGCTAGCATGCTTTCCTGACAACCCAGAAACCCTGGGAAGTCCCCAGGGCAGAAAACCATTAGCCAAGGCAATAACTAAGGGTGAGTCGTAGTTCTCAGTAAACAATGATTTGCTGGCTAAGCCCCGCCTAGGCTACCAGTGCTTATGAGGCGAGACAAACTGTTGTCCTGTTCTTAACTCAAGGTCCTACCTGGCAATAAGTCACAATGACTCAGTGTTCAAATCCAGAATGGTCAACCCAAGTGGGAGGAGGTGAGGAGGGTTTAGTGAAGATGTGGAGTGGAAGTTGGGGGTGGAGGGCATCCACGAAGAGCCTAGTTCCCAATTCTTTGAGCTCTCCCTTGAGTGTAAACCAAGGTCTTCCTTTTTCCTGATCCCTTAATCTCCTAGCACTAGCTCTTCCTAATACTTCCAAGCCCCAGCTCTGCTTGCCCATGCCCAAAGCTCTTATAGACCCCACCCTAACCCTCCTAGCAGTCTGGATACTTGAGAGGGATAGAATAGGTCAGTGACTAGTGTGTCCCCTGGGGCTTCAGCTGGGCCCAGCTCCTGGACAGAATCCTAGGGCTGGGGGCACTAGGAGCGACAATTCCAACAGTCTTCTCGACAGCTGGCCTAGCCCTGTTGCTCCTACTGCTGGTCAGCTTCCTGGCCTTTGACCTGCTCCATGGGTAAGTGACAGGAGTTTGCCAGGTGGGTATCCCAAGCACAGGGACAGATGAGCAGTTGCCTTGACCTGCCCTCTTCTCTCTCCACAGGCCCACAGGTCCTATCCTGCCACGACACAGACTTCTTTCAAAGGGTCAGAGCCAGGGGGCTGGTGAAGGTCCAGGACAGCAGGCAGCTGCCCTCTTCCACACAGGGCTGGTCTCAGGACTACTCAGGTTCCAGGATGTACTGCTCCTGCTGTTCCTGGGCCTGGGTCTGTTCTTGGGAGGCTCTGGTATACCCTTAGCCCTGCTGGGTCTGGCTTTCTGCCTCCATCCTTGGGACTGAGGGCCCTCTGAAAACTGAATTCCTTCTAAAAATACACCAGCCATTCTGCTTCCCCAGGTTTCTTCTCCTCCATGCTGAGCTACATGAGGGTAAGGTGGTGGGGTGAGGGTAGAATACTCCATTGTGTTCAGCTTGAACCTCAGAGGCCTCTAGTTCCATAGTATGGACATTTGAGAACTGGGGCTGAGGCTTAGGGCAACAAGAGAAAACAGAGAAAAGGGTGGATACAGCAACCAACGCCAGCCCTGCACTTTGAGGCAGCCATTAAGGAGGGACAGGAGTGGGGAAGGCTTCCTATAAGCAAGGAGAATGGTTTCTGTGAGGTTTACTGAACACTCCTGCAAGCCTAGAGGGTCCATAAGTAAGGGACCCAAGAGAGCCTCACACTATGCAGTAGCTCCTCTCAGCTGGGCCCCGCCCCAGCCCGGGTCATAATGGACTCCTCTGAGGGATGGTGGGGTGAGTGAGGGTGAGATTGGGACCTGGCTGCCAGGCTGGCCTGGGCACAGCAGGAAGCATCATGACTTAGGCGGCTCTGCCCAAAGGTAAGTCCTAGGCCCCTGTTCAAACCCCAATCCTGCCTGTGCTGGTATCCTCCTAACCCCTGTAACCCTACCTATCCGGAGGTCCTGGGCATCTCCAGGGCTGCTCCTGCAGCTGGCCTGGCCCTGTCCACAGGTGCACCAGCCGTGATGCAGCAGCCACGAGTGGAGACGGATATCATCGGGGCTGGCGAGGGACCCCAGCGGGCAGTGCCCTGGTCAGCCTGGGTCACCCGTCAGGACTGGGTGCGCTGGTGGGCAAGCCACTTGCCCCGGAGCTGGTCTCAGTGGTGGAATACATCAGGTTGGCGGCAACCTCTACAGCATATGCTATGGGGTCTGGAGGGGACACTCTACCTGCTGCTGTCCCTGATGCTATGTCATGCACTCTTCACCACGGGCTCCTACCTGCTGAGCTCCCTGTGGCCTATGGTGGCTGTGGTGTGGAGCCACCTGCTGCCAGCTATCCTGCTGCTGGTACTCAGTGCCCTGCCTGCTCTGCTCTTCGCGGCCTCCTTCCTGCTGCTCTTCTCCACATTGCTGAGCCTCGTGGGCCTCCTTACCTCCATGACTCACCCAGGCTATGCTCAGGACTTGGACCAATAGAAGGGCAACCCCATCTTACTGCCTGTGTCTGTCGAGCCCTGGCCAAAGGCCTGAGTCCTGTGGGGAGGGAGGGAGGTGGAACCCCAGTAGTTCTCAGACCCCAGTCACAAGCACAGGCGGGGCCTGGCTTCTGGGCCATCTGCCTTAAACTCATGTTGGCGTCATGGACAGGACAATGGTTTAGCCAAGGACAAGAGCTTGGCCAAGCCCTGAGAACACCCATACAGAAGTGGCAACGTCCGTCACTCGGTCTCCCAGGCAGCATCTTTTTGTCCTGCCACCTCAGCCTTCCCTGCTTCAGGCTTCCTGAGTGTTTCCACTTGCATAACCCTGGTCTTATCACTCTGTACATTTGTCAAGGATCCTCTCTCTCTGCTTCCAGGAGGAGAATAGAAGACTCTGGAATGGGCCTTACTGAAAGATAGATAGATAGAGGTGGTCCTGGTCCAAAACCATGGGGACCCCACATCACTCACCTCCCAGAAATGAAAAATAAGCCAATCATCAGTCATCGTAGTAAGTTTTATGTGTATGTGTGTGTGTGTGTGCACACGCATACTAGAGATTGAACCCAAGGCTTTGTGCATGTGCATACACTCCACCCCTACATACATATGGAGCCTCCAGATCTATTATGAAAGAACAAGTCCCATTTCAGACACCCACAGTTTGGCCAATTCATTATTTTTGAACCTCAGTGTTAAGTGTGTTCCATTTTTTTTCATAAGATTGTTGTGATCCAAAGTTAGTATCTATTTACAAAATACATTGTTTTGTTTTCGAGACAGGGTCTCATGAAGCCTGGGATGGCTTTAAACTTCCTATTTAAATAAGGATGACTTTAAACTCCTGATCCTATTGCCTCCACCTCTAGAATCCTGGGATTAAAGCTTGTGCCACCATGCCTGGTTTTATGAAAAATACTTTGTAAGGCCAAAAAGCAGTTAAGCTGTTTTGGCTCCAAGAACATTCTTCAAGTTCAAAAGGCCTTTTGATCCAGAAGCTTGATGATGGATCAAAGATTCCAGAGAAATTCTCTGTCCTAGATAGAATCTCAGCCTTAAAATAGCTAACACAGAATGGATGGTGTGGACCAAATGCAGAAGGCTGTGTCACACAATCTCAAACTAGGCAGATAGTGAACTATACTTGCTGTGCAATGCTTGGGGTTGGAGCCTGGTGCCAGGAAAGGCTTACAAAACTGTGTGAGTAAGAAAATAACTCAGGGATTTCCAAAACTGATCAAGCAAGTTGCTCACATCCCAGAAGGTTTTGGATCATCCATACTTCCTCGGAGTGTGGCTCCTATGATGACCCTACCAAAAACAAACTTTGAGCATTAGTTACCAGATAAGGTGACAGACATGTTAGATAGTTTGCCCACAGCCAGGGCCCAACTAACAGTCTTTATCCACGCCCGACCCCCTACCCATTCCCTGCTGCTTCCCAACTCTATTTTATACCTAACCTTTAAATCTCTGCTTCAGAAGCTCTAGGCCAAAAAACTCTTCTGCCACCCATACACTCATGCACCTTAAATCATGGTTCACTTTGGCCAAAGCCTGTTAGTTTTGGAACTCTATATGTTATTGGTTAGACATCTCTAATTTCAGTGTCTAAAACCCAAACCAGCCCTTCTTTTTCTTTGTAGTTCCCCCTGCAATATGACCATGTGTCAAGGCAAGACATGGAGATGCTGTTATTCTTGTGGTTACCATGCTGTAAGCCTAGTCCTGTCACATTCTTGCTCCAGGGAGATCTCTCTCTCCCTCCCCCCCCTCCCTCCCTCCCTCCCTCCCTCTCTCTCTCTCTCTCTCCCTCTCTCACACACACACACACTCACACACACACTCACACTCACACACAGAGCCACATATACACTCATGTAGTTCAGACTGTCCTCAAACTCACTATGTAACTGAGGATGATCTTGAACTTCTGATCCTCTTGCCCTTACCTCCCAAGGGCTGGGGTTACAAGGATGTGCTACCATGCCTGGTTTATTTGGTACTGGTGATCAAACTCAAGGTTCCCTGCATCTTAGGCAAGTATTCTACCAACTGAGCTACATTCCTAGCCCTGATAGGTCTTTCTAAACTTCATTTTCTATATGAACATAAAACAGACACTCGACTTGGGGCATTAGGCTTGCAAGGTGAAGTGCCTGAACTAGCCCCTAACGCCACTATATACATACACACATGCATACATACATATGTGCATACGTATGTGCATACACTGTGACTATTTTGTCAGGATCAGGACAGCAACTCCTCAGTGTCAAGGCCAGGCTGTTTGAGTCCCAGATCACTCTAACAGGCGACTAAGGAGAAATTCACATTAGAGATGAAGCTAAGTACTAGTGATGTCATAAGTCAAATGTGTCTAGATATCTAGATATCTGGAGGGCTGGGACTTCAGAGTAGTCTGTGGTGGAAATAGAGACGAAGAAGCCTAGCCTGGATCTTTTACTAATCTAGCCATGCCTTGCTGGCCAGGGACATCACTCCAGAGACCTGGTACCATTCTAATTAAGGGGAGAGGAGGTTTTAACCAAGACCATATGCACAGGATGGCAGGGGACACAGTGCAGGTGAGAACACGAAAGGCCTTTCCCCTCCCCTCACATCAAAATACATCTTCCATCCTCCTGACCTGCTGGTGTGGGGTAGGGCGATGCAGTGAAACTGGAAAACAGATGGGCAATCCTTACCACATGGGACACTTATCCTATAACCCAGAAATGAAATGAATTCTCACAGAGGTCCTTGCGGGCGGGGGGGGGGGCTCAATCTTCAAAATGTGGTCCCGGGAAGAACAGTATAGTCATCCCTTAACTCTTTAGATCTATAGAGACTCTGTGGGGGCTGAAGAGATGGCTCGGCAGTTAAGTACACTTGCTGCTCTTTCAAGAGGATCCTGGTTTGGTCCCCAGAGCCCCCATGTCAGCACACAACCACCCGTAACTTTAGTTCCTGGAGATCTGATGCCCCCCCCCCCTCCCGTGGGCACCAGGCACTCATGTGGTGCAGATGCATGCAAGCACTCATTCATGCACATGAAATAAAACTTAACAGCAAAAAGTAGACTCTCAGGGGCTAAGGATGCAGCTCATTTGATAGTGTTAGCCCAGCATTCAGGCTTGATCTCCAGCACTACACAATCCGGGCTGCTAGTTCTTGCCTGTAGTCCTGTCTACCACTTGGGAGATGAGGAACCAAAGTACAAGGCCTTCCTTCCTCAGCAAGTTTGAGGCCAGGTTGGATTACATGAGACCATGTCTAGAAAGAAAAAAGCAAACACTCCCCGGCCCCCAAAATCAAATTTGACAGCTCCATCTTAGGCCTGCTGAGCTGTGAGGCGACATGTGTCCGAGAAACACTGCATTGGACATATGGTTGAGGATTTCACTGCACTGTTGTTGGGGGGCAAGGAGACAGGAAGAGCAACGCATGGGGGTGGAAGCAACCGGAGCAGTCGTGAGATCTTAGTATGAAATACGGTTCTTGTGGCACGCATTTAAAACATATAGAGGCACAATATTTCTTTTTGCAAGAAAACAAGGCAAGAAACAGAATGGCGTGACTAGTGCCGGGCAAATGGGAGTGGGATATAATGTGAGACACCTTGCAGTAAATAAAAAACAGTTTCAACATAATTCCGGAAATTCCTATAATGTATGCAAAGCCATCCACTTTAAATGATTTTAAAATACAACCTAATGGAGAATGGGAATGCTGGTGTCAAAGTGTTCTAAGCCTTTCCAGTTGGGACAAGAGGAAAGAGGAGTCCCAACTGACCTGATGTCCTGGACCACTGGATGAATATTTTTGCCGCCCTTCCTCGTCTCATCTACAGTTTTTTCCCATGGGGTTGGAATAAGGGGCTGGGATCCACCAGTGGTTTTAGCCAGATAAACCAATCAGGCATGGCTTAGTTGATTCACACCAACACAGTATCCTGATTGTGTGTGTGTGTGTGTGTGTGTCCATAACGACCTTTCTCTCACTGCCTCATGGTCCAGGGTGAAAAGAGGAACAGTCTGGACCTAGAAGTACCTCTAAAGATGGTCAGAGGGGGAATGCATGTATCTAGGTCCTCATGGATGAGCACGCCGGACTGAGTGGGACCGACAGGAAAGGGGTCCCTAGAAACAGGAAGACAAGCAGCACCTGGGAAACTTTACAGGCTCACTATTCTAAGACTAGGCTCTAGAGGGCGTGCTCAAGGGTGACTGGCCCTTGGCCAAAGGGAAGAGTGAGGAAGCCACGTCTTGGAAGCGACCTGAGAAGGGACCGAAGGAGGCCCAGAATCGAGGGTGACCATTGGTAGGCATGCTCAGATGTACTCAAGGGCAGAGGCAGGGGGACAATCACTAGCATAGGGGTGTGTCCTGAATTCTTGGCAGACACCTGCAATTCTAGGTGGTGTCCTCTGGAAACCCTGTCTGGCTAAGGGCAGAGGAGTCATGAGGGCAGCTGACAGGCACTGAGGTGGACTGATGTGTAGAAGGGCTTGACACTGATAAGTCCCAAACCCAGCCTGGGATACAAAGGCCATGAGCATCTACAAGGGGAAGTGATAGCCATCCTGGACCATGAAGATCCCCAAAATCCCAGCAAGAGGAGTCTGGTGATCAATGTAGCAATGCATGCACCCCGGTGAAGATATGTAGTTCCGGCCATGAAAGGTCGGCCTTGGCTAGGGTGTCCCAGGGAAGCGGGATTCCGCAGACTTGGACATCAGCCTTAAGGTGTGCGGGGCAAAACTTGGGGGCCATGGAGACATAGCAGGTCTGGCATCACCAGTGACAGTTTTGTTGCCTCTTCATCTACTTTCCTAAATCTCCAGCTTGGCTACCCCAGCAAGAGAAAACCAAGACTGGGAGGGCTCGCTGATGACAATACTGAGAGGGCCAATTGCCTCAGTGAGAATCTGGATACAATTAACTCTGTAAAATTTTTGGGGGGCTGAGTCAACATTTCCATTTATGTTTTGCAATGAAACCTTTGCTTCCTTTATACTGATATCTCTCAAGTATTTTTAGGGCAGGGAATGTGGCTCAGTGGCAGAGTCTGGCTGATGGGTGATGTCCAAGGTTTGAGTCCTGGTACCGCAATAAAGCAGTTTTAAAAGAGATTCGTTTAACATCTGTTATTTCTACCATAGTTTCTCCCTTGCCATCAAATGTCAGGCCCCCAAATAAAAATGGGAGACGGTGGTGTACGCATCAGTAGTTCCCGCTGTATGCAGGGGCCTCAGGAACACCAGCTGTGTCCTATGAGACAGGAACTCTCATAGCCTGAGTTGTCTATGAGGCTAGAACAGCTGGCCAGCCAGCCCCAGGCATCTGCCTGTCTCGGCCCCACCAGCACTGTATTCAAGTGGGCACCACAATACTCAGCATTCTTATGTGGGTTCTGGGAATTAAACTGATCCTCAAGCACTTCACCTACTGAGCCCAACAGTTCACGTTTTTTTGTTTTGTTATTTTTTTCGTTTTTCGAGACAGGGTTTCTTTGTGGCTTTGGAGCCTGTCCTGGAACTAGCTCTTGTAGACCAGGCTAGTCTCGAACTCACAGAGATTCACCTGCCTCTGCCTCCCGAGTGCTGGGATTAAAGGCGTGTGCCACCACCGCCCGGCTTCAGTTCACGTTTTAAAATAACCAAGTAGTATTCTAACGGGTGGTATCCTCAGTTTATCAGTTCACCTGTTGATGGATGGACATGAATCATTTTCAGCTGTTGAAATTGCAATGGTGAAGTCTTCCTATGAGCATGTTTTCATTTTGTCTGGGTAAACACTTCAAGATGAAGTAGCCAGATCATATAGACCATCTTTCCCGTGTCAGCCATTCCAGCAGTAAATGGTGCTACCTCATATAGTTTGTGTTTGCCTCTTTCCCAGTGGCTGAAAATGTTGAACATCTTTTGATGTTTATTTACAATCTGTCTGTCTTTTTTCCTTAAGTGTTTGCATTCCCTTAAATTTACTGGGCTTTTTGTTTTTTTTTTTAAATCCTAGATACATGTCTTTTATCAGATAGTAAGAGTTGTAAAGACATTCTCCCCAGCTACGGCTTGCCTTCTCTTAACAGCTTTTGGGAGAACAGGCATTTTACATTTTAATGAAATATACTATAATGAACTACACTTGTGAATTGTCATGTGTTGTTTGAGCCCATGGAGAAGCTGGCTCTGAAAGCAGGGTTGCCTCTCCCACACCCATTTGGGACCCAAGCAAGTTTATCTCAAAGTTTCTTCCAATTTCCCCTTGTCTGAGGGTGGACTGACCTCTAATTTCTGTGACATGGAGGGAGAGAAGTTGCCAAACTGCCCAACATTGTATCTACTCCTCATTGAGGTGGCCTGGACCATGGAGATCCCCCAAAGGCCAGCGTGGGGGGAATATGGGGCTCAATGTAGCAACGCAGACACGCGCGCGCGCGCACACACACACAGACACACAGGATATATGGCTCTGGCTGTGAAAGGTCAGCTTTGGCTATGGTCTCCCAGGGGATCGGGATTCCATCTAGGAGGCAAACTATTTAATAGAGGTTACTAATGCTTATCCATGTCATAAAAAATGAAAATTCAGTCATGGGAAGCTCATTTATGGAGAGAACGTTCAATTGGGTATTCCGATGGCCTGCCTCAACTTCCCCACTTGGTTTCTGCTGGATGTTGTGCCTGACTTGATGACGTTACCTCTGTTGCTATTTGTTTTATTTGGATGCCCACCCAAAGAAACACACTGTTCTGCCTAGGATTCTTGCTCTTGGGAATGCCAGCTGGCTGACTTGAGGCTTCCTCAGTATATTTCTTTTTCTTTTTTAAAGTTTTTTTTTTAAATTTATTTATTATGTGTACAACATTCTGCTTCCCATACACCAGAAGAGGGCGCCAGATTTCATTACAGATGGTTGTGAGCCATCATGTGGTTGCTGGGAATTGAACTCAGGACCTCTGGAAGAGCAGTCAGTGCTCTTAACCTCTGAGCCATCTCTCCAGCCCCCTCCTCAGTATATTTCTGCTTGGTGTTTTGAGCATCCAGTTTGATGGTTAGCTTTCATTTGCTCGTTCACTTCCCCCACCCCATCCCTGCCCCTCCCCTCGAGACAGGTTCTTTCTATTTAGTCCTGGCTGTCCTGAAACTCACATAAGTTATGTAGAACCAGGTTGGCCTCAAACTCACAGAGATCCTTCTGCCTTTACCTGGCAAGTTCTGGGGTTAAAGGCATGCTACCTGGGTTAGCTGCTCTCTCTTGTACTTCTCTCTCTCTCTTATTTTTTTGTTCTTTGAGACAAGGTTTCTCTGTAGCTTTGGAGACTGTCCTGGAACTCTCTCTGTACCTGGCTGGCCTCGTATGTCACCACCACCATTTATTCTTCGAAATTACTTTTTATTACTTTCTGTGTAAGGTGTTTTGTCTGCATGTATGTCTGTACACATATGCTGTTCTCTTGTCCACAAAGGCCAGCAGAGGGAGAAGAGGGCATGGGATCCCTTGGAACTGGAGTCACAGCCGTGTCACCCTGTGGGTGCTGGAAACTGAGCACAGAATCTCTAGAGGAGCAGCCAATGTTCTTAAACACTGAGCTCCTCTCCAGCCTGCTACTTATTCTTCTGCTTTGGTTTCCTATAGAGTAATAAACTGTCACTCAAAATTGAAAATACAGCTATCAGAGATCATTCTCTGGACTTTATGGCGCAACAGCATATCAAAATGTTATTTTATGGGCTTGGCATGATGCCACATGCCTTTAGTCCCAGCACTCAGGCAGGCAGATCTCTGTGAGTCTGAGGTCTGCCTGGTCTACATAGTGAGTTTCATAGAGTCCCTGTCTCTAAAACACTAAAATAAGAAAGTTATGGATTATGCTTTCGATGCTAATCTAGAACATCTTTGTTGCCTAACAACAGGCTACAGCTATTTTCCCTAGATTTGTAACTTTAAGTTTTACATTTTGGGTTTTGAGCTGTATTTACATGGTATGAATTGCAAACTGAAATGCATTTTCCTCCAATGACTATGCAGTGATTTCTTCACTTTCTAAGTCTATCCTCTACTAACTCGCCTTTAAAGTTTTTATTTTATCCTTTGTGTGTAGGGTGTTTTGCCTGCATGGATATCTGATTTGCACTTGGGTGCCTGGTGCTCACAGAGGCTAGAAGGAATACCTGGAACTGGAGCTACAGATGATAGAGGGCCACCCAGTGGGTGCTGGGAACTGAGCCCAGATGCTCTAGAAGAGCAGCCAGTGCTCTTAACCTCTGGAACAGACAGTTGTGAGCTGCCATGTGAATGCTGGGAATGGAACCTGAGTCCTCTGGAAGAGCAACCATTGCTCCTAACTGCTGAGCCATCTCTCCAGCCCTCTAGACCACAGATCTGTGCCTGTCTCTACCCTCTGAATGTAGCTTCATCAAAATTTTGTTAACTAGCTATTCTAGATCCTTTGTTTCATATCAAACTTTAGAATTACTTTATTAACTTTTGCAAAATTGTTTGTAGCTTGGCTATGATTCTATTGAATATCTAGACCAATTTGAAGAAATTATTTCTTAAAAAGGTGGCGTTTTTTTTTTGTTGTTGTTTGTTTCGTTTTGGTTTTGCCTTTTTGGTTTTTCAGACACCCCTAGCTGTCCTGGAACTTGTAGATTAAGGTGGCCTCATACTCAGAGATCCATCTGCCTTCGACTCCCGTGTGTGGGATTAAAGGCGTACACCACCACTCCCAGTTCAAAAAAATTAACATTTAGTGTGTGTGTCCATAGATGTGGAGGCCAGAGTATAACTTGAGGAAATCTGTTCTTTCCTTTCACCATTGTTAGGTCTCAGGCTGCCCAAATATCCAGAAATGAGCTCAGCCTGGACTATAGGAGGATTTCTGGCAGAGTAAAACTAACATTCCTCAGGAATTTATGAAGCTGGTTCCTGTCTACCAGGAGTCACATTTCCTTACCTCTGGCAGAAAGGGGCACACGGTTCCATTGACATGCACCTACGACTGCATATCAAAGCCCACGCTGGCCTCCAGACTCCCAGTCCCGAGTTACAAGCACTTGCTATGTATTACAAAGCTCCCAACACTAGCCTCCTGGCCCTTTCCTCCCCCAGCTACTCACCCCTTAGAAGGGCCATTCTCCACTATTCCTGCACTTACTGTCTGGCTCTTCTCGCCCATACTCATCTGCTTACTCTCCCTATGCTCTAGTTTCTATGTCTTCTTAGCTCGAATACTCCCTCCCACTCTCCTGATTCCCCAGTCCTGGCCATGTCCAGTCTGCAGGCCACATTTAGTCTGCTTTCTCTCTGAAGTCTTCCAGGTGCCTCTGGCTGTTTTCTCACATCAACAATAAGAACCGTAATCGTGTCGTGGAGTGGTCGCGTCAGCAGTTTCCTTACTTTTTCCCTTATATTTTGAGACAAAGTCTTCCTGTGTGCATAGTAACTAACTTGCTAAATTCACTTAATACTTGGATTTCCTTTAAAGTAATTTTCATTGATTTTTTTTTTTTTTTTTTTTTTTTTGGTTTTTCGAGACAAGGTTTCTCTGTGGTTTTGGATCCTGTCCTGGAACTAGCTCTTGTAGACCAGGCTGGTCTCGAACTCACAGAGATCCGCCTGCCTCTGCCTCCCAAGTGCTGGGATTAAAGGCGTGCGCCACCACCGCCCGGCTTCATTGATTTTTTACATAGACAATCCTGCTACCTGCCAGTAAGTCTTCTTGCTGTCCAACCTCTGACTTTGACTTAGACGCCCTGTGCAATGACTGGGACAGGATGGCCAGCAACAGAGAAGGCCCATGAGGCTAGAAAACTCAGGGTTTTTTTTTCCTGGAAATCAACGGTGGGGTTTCTCCAGCAACACTGGAGAATCAAAGATACAAAAGTCTCTGGAAGGAAATGCAGAAAGTGACGAGGTACCAAACTACAGCTGGAGAACACTTCTCTACAAATACGTTTTTGATGATGAAAACAAAAAATCCATTTCTGCAAAAAAATTATCTTAATTCTTATCTCTATAAAAACAAACCAAAAAAGCTTTTCACTTTTGTCTCCCTTTAATCTTGTCCATAAGAAAGGCATTCCTACGTGTGTCTCAGGCACTGTGCTGGTACTTCTGGTCTCCTGGCTCTCCAAAGGGTTTTATTAACTCACAATGTCTGTGACCATCTCCTTAGCACCACTGTATGGTTTTTTGTTTTTTTTTTTTTTTTTTGATTTTCGAGACAGGGTTTCTCCGTAGTTTTTGGTTCCTGTCCTGGAACTAGCTCTTGTAGACCAGGCTGGCCTCGAACTCACAGAGATCCGCCTGCCTCTGCCTCCCGAGTGCTGGGATTAAAGGCATGCGCCACCACCGCCCGGCTAGCACCACTGTATGTTAACCACGTCCTTTACTGATATATCCGATTGTTACTCGAGATCAACATTTTTCTGACCAGTTTTTCTGTTTTCCTTTGGGTGAGATGTTGTCCTTTTCAAAGGTTTCATTAACAAGAACAGAAATGAATCCAAGAACTCTTTTAATTCAAATTCAATGGGTCCTTAATCACCCACTTTCTGCCCCATTATCAATGTCATACTCCAGCCCTTCCCCTCCCCTATTTCAAAGCTGAGCCCTTGAACTTCTGCTTTTTTTTTGTGTGACCAGTTTAGCACAGCATCTCTGCCACCACCCCTCCCTTGCAATGACCTTGGGTGTCTTCTCTATCAGCTCTTGTTTCCCCTAACTACCAACAAAGGTTGGCCAGTGTTTGCTTTGCTCTCACTGCTCATTGTAGCAAGTAAATAAAGGGATCCTAACTGGTCTTCGGCCTGCATTTGGAGCTTCTCAGGTAGGTGCTAACAACTTACTGAATGCCTGCTATGTGCCAAGAATGCATGCTAAGACTGTGTCCTCCTCCCTCCAGGAAGAGATGAGTACCAAGCATACACAAGACTATACACAACGGGAAGGGTAAGTTAGAATTAGCCAAATCTGAAATCCCACCTAGAATACTGACAGTTTAACTCAATCCTTGATTTTTTCCAGTCCCCAAAAGACTTGTTGATAACAAGGGATATTTAGTGCATATGTTTTTGTGAAGATAGAACTGTGTTAGAAGAATATTCATTGAAATATATTTTGAATAGTTTGCACAAAGGTCCCAGAGGCAGCTTCCCCAATCCTTAAGGCCACGGTTGGGAGAACCACTCCCTCACACAGGAATGTCACTCTGTCCTTCCATGCTTTTATTGATATCAGCAATGGACAAGAACACCCTGGCCCAGCAGCTACGGTATCAGGCAGACCCTTCAGGGTCATTGGTAGCTCTAGTCCCAACCTAAGATCCTGTCTACCCAGGCCATGTTCCCGAATGGGCATGTCCCCGTCTGTCCTGTTTATATGTGTGGATCAGTCTGTCTGAGTGTCTGAGTCGCTGCCTACACGCCCCACCGATCCTTGGTACATGGTATGGGCTGTTAGAAACATAGCGTGACTTGCCCCGGTGGACCACAGGGCCCCGGTGTTGACCATGGGAGACAGGGCCAGACACTGACGGTGGCAGGGG
Source organism: Chionomys nivalis (assembly GCF_950005125.1). Lineage (NCBI taxonomy): Eukaryota > Metazoa > Chordata > Mammalia > Rodentia > Cricetidae > Chionomys > Chionomys nivalis. Next base: position 44,597,340 of record NC_080094.1, on the reverse strand, counting down.
ACCAGGCACAAAGTTCATTCCAGGGCCACATCCTACAAAAGAACCAGTCATTATCAGAGTAAGTTTCTGACTAGATAGCTCTCCTCCTCTGGGGTAAGTTTCTCTGGACTTTTATTTCCCTTCTGCGAAAATGGGGATTCTACTTTGATTCTACTTCCCTTACCACCAGACCAAGAACTGTGAGCAGATTAATGAGTTTACAGAGGCTGTTCCAATCTGAGGGACTAATGTGACTAAGCCCAACTCCCAAGCTCATGTGAACACAGGTGGCTAGGTTGGGGAATGGGCACAGGAGGCTGGGGAAGGTGTGAGCAGAGGCTACAGAGGTACCTACCAAAGTTAGATGGCATCGAGAAGTCCTCCATTGCATTGTGTTTGAAGAATTCATAGGGTGGAAAGGGCTGGCCTTGGGAAAAGGGGGCATCCTGGTGCAGGGGTGGGAACAAGGGAGGTGGGGAGGGCTGAAGAAGCGGGTAAGGAAAAGACATGGGAGGAGGCAAATGGAAAGGTGGGAGTAGGGGCAAGGCCAGCTTCTCCTTGAAGTCTAGAGGCTGCTTATGGCTTCCCTGGAATGGATGATCCATCTCTGGCCAGTCTTCAATCCATGGATCTAGGAATAGGATGATTGTGTTAAGTTGGCCAGGGATGCCAGGTTGCCACAAATGCTGTCTATCCACACTTCCAGAGCTCTATTCCAGCCTTCTTCATTTCTCTTCACAAGACAAGACTAAATCGTGTTCCTTTTTTTGGCTACTCATGTCTGCCTGTGTTCTGACTTCATGCCTGCTCCTGCGCAGTGGCTTTATCTTTAGTTTTTTCTTCTTCCCAAGTCATCCTATAGATCAATAAGTTAGTCAAATATATAGATCCAACTCCCCCTTCCAACTAGTCCAATTTCTTCTAAACCATCGCAGGGAGTTTTCTACCATGTTTTTATCCCTCATCAATTGTGCATTGCCTCTTTTGAATACTTTATGCCTTTAATGCTTTTCTTACTAAATAGAACTGCCTGACAAACTTAACAAACCACTTCTTTCCAACAGTTCAGCTACATGACATCAACAATACACCCTGTCCTGAAAGTACTTCTCTGTTCTCAACTACTTTTGCTTCCCTATCAATCTGTTCTCTGCCAACCCAAAGTGTGAGCATGGCTCTGCTGTCTGCTTCCTAGTTCACACTCACATACCCTCTGCTACTGATGACTCCAAGTGTGGCTACCACAGGTCAAACAGATCTTCCCTAACCAAACTCACTTGTTCATCTTCCCACTTCAAATCAAGTCTTTAACAATTTTAACTCCCCCCCCACCCCACCCTTGAGACAAGGTCTGATACTTTCCAGGCTGGCCTTAAACTCACTTTATAGTTAGTGATCCTCCTGCTTCATTTCTCAAGTGCTAAAGTTACAAGCATGCACCACCGTGACTGGTTGTAAATGGTGCTAGAGACTGAACCCATGGCTTCATACATGCTGCCAACTTCAAGCACTCTACCACGTGAGCCACATCTCCAGCTATTTCCAGTTCTTAGATGGAATCCGAAGCTGTGAAGTACCACAAACTAGGCTTTCAACCTTTTCAAACATTCCTTTTTTTACTGAGGACCAGTTCTCTCACTAAGCAAAACAAAGGAAATGGAACCAGTACATAATCCATCTGAATCCACCTTCCTAAAGTTCCAGCTCTTAGCTAATAAGCCCTAATGGCAGACTATTCCTGGCCTTCTGTGCCCCCCACAGCTTCTATTGCTGCAACAACAGCATCTAAGATTGGAACTCATGCTTCCAATTCAGCAAAGACTATATTCTTGGCACTGAAGCCCAGCATATCTGTGATGGCACCGGGCTGGAGGGGATGAACTACCAACAAGTGACCTGATGCAGAGGAGCAGCAACCGGAGAAAGAAGTCAGGATGTTTCCTTTGCAGTCCGGCAGGGACTAAGAGACTAACAAGCAAACAAAAGATCCATAGCAAAGGTCTCAGCAGGTAGGCAATGAGAGCAGCATCTCAAAACCAAACTGAAGGAGTGGGACTCTCGCACCTACAGCAGTGGCTAGGATGGGGTGGGGGGACTGAACTAGGCTGGAACCAGAGAGACTGGGACCCTGCGGCAGAGCCGAGGAGCCTGTGAGCGACTGTCCACTAACCGAATCACCTAGAGACTGACTTGCAAAGACACTGCAGGTTACACTGTCTCTGCTCTACAGGCTGCTAGCTGGCTGGAGCTCTCACTTCTGCAGTTGATGAGCTTTTCTGGCGCTGCAACACTACTTGGACTTGGACCACCCTTCCTCCATATCTGTCCTCGCGCTTCCTACCTGAGACTACCTACAAAGAGTTTCACTTTCCTTCATCTCATTGACTATGGTCTTTTGATCCTGGCTTTTTTGTTGTTGTTTGTTCTGTTTTGTTTTTGGCTTTTTGAGACAGGATTTCTCTTTGTAACAGCCTTGGCTGTCGTGGAACTCACTTTGTAGACCAGGCTGGCCTCGAACTCACAGAGATCCGCCTGCCTCTGCCTCAAAAGTGCTGGGATTAAAGGCGTGCGCCACCACCGCCCGGCCTTGACCCTGCCTTTTACAATCAGTACTTGCACACTTTCCTTCAAATACGCAGAAGGAATCACAAAGCTGAAGAACCAGGAGATGAACAGTCATGTGACTCCCATGATCTAACCACTCCCAGGAAGTGAGAGAGGAATACTCAGGAACCACCACCATTTTTTCAAAGGATCACCTACTTTCTACAGGTACCTCTGTTGCATTTGGTTCTCTGTGTCTTCTGTGCTAAAGGTCCTATCGACATCACTACCCACTTACCCTGTGGCAGATCTTACCTGGGAGAGGGTCATGTTTGGGTAGCTCCACACCCCAGGCATCAGCCACATGGGTCAGAAGTAAGTGTGAGAGATGGCGGTGTGCATGCTGGTCCCAGTGGACACCATCTCGATGACGGTGATGCACGGCGTGACGGAAATGGAAGTGGAGATCCAGGACGTCGAAACAATGGTTCCCGGCTAGTGTAGCACTGTAGAAGTTCCCCTCAACCACATCCTGTCGCAGAGAAACTGCCAGGGGCTGGAGCTAATGGAGAAAGTGGAGCCTCTAAAATGGTCTCCTATTGACCAGCCAGCCACTCTATCCCCTGTCCAGAAGGGTCCCACTCACTCACCTCTGGAAGGAGGAAACCCCCAGTGACACGCTCCCCCAAAGGCATTGCCATGTTCCACACCAGCAGACAAGAGTCTGGCAAAACCTGATCCATTCGTACAAACACTCGTTCCAAGTTCTCTCTGTAGCTCTCCATTGGGCAGCGGCCATATCTGTTGGGTAACACGGAGGGTGGGCAAGGGCACAGGGATGGCGCCATACCTCCTCCTCCAACCAGTATTTCCCTTTCCCTCGCCTGAACCTGGAGAGATCCCAGAGGCAGGAGTTGATGATCACCAGGTCAGGGGCAGGTCCGTACGACAGTTCCTTCAAGACGTCCTCGAGATACTCGGAGTAAACACGGGTGAGGAAGTAGAAGCGCACAAGGTGGTGGCCAGAGACAGAGCAGAACTGGCGGACCTCTCGGTACTGTGTTCCGTTGTGGAGCTCGCCCAGCTGGCCCCCAGCCACCAGCTGATCCTGTTCAAAGCTCAGCTCCCCCTACCCACCCACCCCCACCCCGATGGTCAGATCCATGCCAGGCAGGTGGTCCTTTCCAGGCCAGGGTCTGCACCCACCCAACACTGGCATGGTTGCCAAGCTTCTCTCACCTTGGCTTTTAACTGGGAGGCTGTGAGCAGTGTGTCTTTCTGGAGCAGAAGCACCAGGTCCTTATACACAGCTCTCTGAACTGCAGGGAGACAGGGATCCTAAGGTTAAGGCAGGCCTCTGTACCTCTCAGAGCCTTCCAAATGAAGGCCTTCTGTTTCCCAGGGTTTGGCTGCTCAAGAGCTGACTTAAAGGAAAAGAAAAGATGAGGTTTTAAAAACCTGGCTCGGTTCTGTCTAGTCAGATGCATCTCCTCTAACCTATATATACAGTGATCCAAGAAACCAAGGGGCACAATTAAGCCGGCCCTGTCAACAGGGAAACACACAACATAACCCACAGCTCCTTTTAAGAAAATCATGGAGGGCTACAAGAGATAAAGATGCTACAAGCATGGGCTAAAATAATGCACAAATAATATGCCAGGTCACCCGTGGAAAGTATGTAGGTGAAAAAAAAAATGCAAGTCTAGTGTTCTAAAACAGTAGAAGATGGAGAAGACGGAAATGGAGATACGGGGTGCAGACATAAAGAAAAGGCTGCAGATATAGGGCTATGAAATGCCATCCTAGAGTGGTCACTCACTGGAGTCCCCCAAAATGACCACGAACTTGTTGTGGAGCAGTTGCTGGACTTCGGAGGCTTGGAAGTGGACCATGGCGCTTCGCAGTAGGCGGTGTGGCATCTTGTTTTCCAAACAGAAGACCATGCTGCCACTGATGCCAGCTGCAGAGAGAGGCCACTAAGCTGAGGGAGGGCAGGGACTCAAGGTAGGTCAGTCTGTCCCAAGATGAGAGATGCGCGCTGGCCCCTCCCTGGCTGCTCTGTGTAACAGGGAGGAGAGTGGGGCCGCATGGCGCATTCCATGATAGCACCAGCCTTCATCACACTCGGAGGGAAGGTGGAGGGTCGCTTGGACCAAGGGCCTACACTATGGCGCTTCGCGCGCGCAGCGACTCCCTTGCTCCCAGCCACGTGTCAGCAGCGGCCCCGCGCGTGCGCACACGTCCGCTCGCGCCAGTTACCAAGTCTCCGGGCTCCAGGGATTCACCGGCCAGTAGGGCAGGCCCGGGCGCCCTGCGCCTTGCCCACGACGGGCTCCTGGTCTAGAGTCATGTTCCCGCGCCCCTGGAGGGCGGTAGGTTCTGCAAAGACCCCGCCCCGCAGAGCCCAGGTGCCCAGGTTAGCTGTCGGTGCGCAGCTCGACGCCCAGTGCTCTCCATACGGGCGTCGCGGTGGTCCAGCCAGCGCCTCCAGCATCTGAGCTCCAGGAGGAGATGCTCATGGCTCCCACTTCCGGTCACCCATGTCCCTCCCTGCGCGACCCGCAACGCCGGAGGGGTCAGAAAGACAGCGAGGTTGGCCGCCGTGAAGGATAGGAATCGGGGCTAGGCCCACCCGGGCGGGCGCGAAGCCCGGGTAGGAGCGGAGAGCAGAACGATAGCTCAGTGCGGTTTGCCCACAGTGCTGATGGCCGCTACGGCGGCCTCGCCACGTGACCTCCGACGGGCGGAAGCGGAAGTGCGGCCTGGAGCTTGCGCCAGGCGGGTGTTTCCTAGGCGCTTCTAGCCGCCAGGTGTACCAGACATGGACTGTTACACAGCGAATTGGAACCCACTCGGGGACTCTGCCTTTTACCGGTGAGCCGCCCGCTGCCCCACCTCCTCGCCCACTGCCCAGCTTACCGTGCTTGTTTGCTGGTTTGAGCCTCCCCCGGCGGAGCCAGCGGCGCTCGCCCCCCCCCCCCCACTGGTGCTGACGTCCGCCCCTCCGGCTGCTAGCTCGAACGTCTGCCACTTTACGCACGGTTGCCTAGGGGCAGCAATCTGGTCCTTCCTCTGCTCCAACAGAGGCAGGCTCAGAAGACACCCCAATATCGAGGTCTGTCAGCCTCCGGAAGGATGCTCAGATCATGTTGAGGGAGGCCGCCCGCGGCAACCGCCAGTGCCAGTCTCCTTCCGGAAACTGCTGCTGAAGTCAGACCACAGGGGCTCTCAGAGGAGGGCGGGATCGCCACAGCGGGCGGGGTGACAGTACTGACCAAAGCTGAGAGAAGGGGGTGACTAGCCGGCACTATTAATGAAGAACCCTAGGCATTGGCAGCTCACTGAAGTTAGAGAGCCCTGAGCTGTGGGTCTGAAGTAGTACGTGATTACAGTAGTTAGCGTCTCGTTGAGTTTCTTTCTAAAATAAGGTACAAGCTACTTGTAGAACATACATCAATTGGTCAACTTCTGTTTGTCTCCCTTAGCGGCTTCCAGTTTGATCTTAACCATTCTCAAATCGTGTTCCAACCGCACAGAATTGCAGGCCCTCATCACATCCATGTAGCCTGTTGTCAAATAGTTGTCCAGCCTGTGGTGTCCCATGCCTCTAATTCCAGCAGTCTGCAGATCCAGGCCAGCCTGGCCTGCGTAGTCAGTTCAGGCCAGCCAGGGCAGCATAGTAAGACCCTGTTTTAAAACAACAACACAGAAATAAACAAAACCTAGTTGCCCAACTAGTTGCAAAATTGCAAAGAATGTTTTATTGATGCACCTGAAGATCATGAAGTCGTTGCATTGGTGTCTTATTTCAGTAGAAGACATTGCTCCTGCTAGTGAGGCTGTTTACTGTTCTCATAGCCCAACTTTTAATGAAATTTTGTTGTTTAGAGTGTGATGCATTTTCCAGACAAACGATGCCTTGTAGTAATTTTTAGAGACCTGTTGCATTTGTTTATTCATCATTCCTCCTAGACACATGTGCAATATGAAAAATGAAAAACTTAGTTGAAATCAACAGAAACTGTTAATGATTTCACCCATTGAAAATACTAGTGAGCAGAGTGTGGCGTCACACCCGTTATCCCTCAGCCCTTGGCGGGTGGAGACAGGAGGATCAGGGTTAGTAACTGGTCAGTTTGTACTTTACCTTAGAAAGAAAGCCAATAAGCAGCCAACTGCTGTAATCGTGTTACTATATACACGCATTTGTATATAGCTGTTGGACTCTAGCGTCCAAACACCGAGGAGGAGTCGCCCCCAGAGACCATCTCACACACCACAGCCGATGCAAAAGCATGAGGATTTTATTAATTCTGTCATGACAGGGTCCCCCAGCATTCGGGAAGCCGAGGGACCTCGAGTAGCTGGTACAGTCTACTTTTAAAAGGGCCACAGAAGCAAGGGGGATTGTTCTTTGACTATTATGATTGGCTTATTCGAAAGGGCTATTACCAATAATTGACTGGAGAGCTGTTGCCAGATCAGGTGAGGTAAGAGGTCATTTTGACCCCATTTCCCAGGGGACTGAACCAAAACATACGTATATGGGTAATTGTTCAGGAACTGAGTACGTGCGAGTGTAGCTGTTAGGTCCTTGGTTCCCAGGGGAGGAGGGGAAGCACTATGGCACAGAGGCTGAGAGGATTCAGAATTGTCAAAATGGCTTCAGAATTGTCTTAAAGTCTTACATAGCCAAGTCAGCTTTGGCTGTATTCATACATTGAAGGCCATCCTGGGCAAGGTGAGACTCCGTCCCAAAACACATGCTTAAACTAAAAACTGAAAATAAAATATTAACTATTATTTTTAAGGTACTTTTAAATCAGCATAAAAGCAAAGAAGCCTTTATTACAACAGAGCTTCTCCTTTTTATTGTATAAAATCTTAGCTTCATGCATACATAAAGTTTCAAAAGATGTGACTGTATGTCATAGAAGTGGCTAACTTCCCATTACCTGCATTGAACTCATAGAAACAATTAGAAATGTTAAGCCTTGCTAGAGATGGTATATATGTCCTAGAGTGCAAATAAGTAATACTTTCTGCCAGGTGGTGTTTGCACACGCCTTTAATCCTAGCACTCTGAGTGACTGTGTGAGTTCAAGGCTAGCCTGGTCTACAGAGTGAGTTCCGGGACAGGCCCTAAAGCTACAGAGAAATCCTATCTTGGAAAACCAAACAACAAATAAGACTTTCTTATATACTGGACGCTATGCTAGGTATTTGTATTTTATGTATACTTTCTTAAGTATCCCCACCATATAGAATTGGGATCATGATTTGTTCTAATTTACTGATGGGGAAGTTGAGGGACAGGGAGTCCAGGTTAAGTAACTACGTGGCTCTGTAAATGGTAGCACATGCCTTTAATCCTAGCAGAGGCAGCTGAACCTCTTGAGTTTGAGGCTAGCCCAATCTACAGAGTGATTGAGTTCCAAGACAGCCAGCACTACACAGAGTGTAGAAACCCTGTCTTGAAAAGCCTCCCTACCCCTTCCCCACAAGAACAACAGGATGTTGTAGACTCTGTACCAAAACAGAATTTTTGATTTTACATTTTGTGTGTGTGTGTGTGTGTGCGCGCGCTTGCAGGCATGCAGCACAACAAACGTTTGGAGGTCAGAGGGCAACTTGTAGGGGGAAGGTTCTCTCCTTTCCACCACATGGAATCTGGGGGATTGAACTCAGGTCTTCAGGCTGGCAACAAGTGCTTTACAAAGCTGAGCCCTCTTGGCCCAGATTGGTTTTTGTGTTTTTGTTTTGGTTTGGTTTTGTCCTTTGTTTGTTTGTTTTGAGACGGGGTTTCTGTGTGTAACAGCCCTAGCTGCCCTGGAACTAGCTCTTGTAGACCTGATTGGCCTTGAACTCACAGAGATCCACCTGCCTCTGCCTCCTGAGTACTGGGATTAAAGGTGTGCACTACCACCGCCCAACCAGCCCAGACTTTTTTTTAAACAGGAGAATGCAAAAGCATTTCTAGTTTATTCACCAGTGTGAGATGTTTTAGAACAGGTGCTTGATTTAGTTCACACCTCATCGGGACCTAATCTGTGATTCTGGTGAGTGAATGAATGGTGAACAAGTGGAGCTCTTTCTCTGAGTCCCATCTGAAGGGCAGAGGTCTTTGCATTGAATTCATTTTCTCAAGAACTTGCTGGACTTGAAAAGATAAGGAGAGAAGTGGTGGCCATCTCTTACCAGGTTCTAGAAATTTAACCACTTTAATCCTAAAAAAATGCAACTTGAGCTGATTCCATTCATTAATTTGACCCACCTTTGCCAGACTCAGTATGTGTCGATGGGTAAGATAGACTATAGAGTCTGCCTTTGACATTCATGGGTCTTACAGCCAGCACGTGACACGGAGGATAAGGACTCAACCTTTGATCCTAGTTATTACGGGGAATACTGAACTTGGGGGTGAGAGGGAGCAAGTAATCAAGGATGGCTTGGGTTCTCAGCTTAAGATGATGAAAAATAAGTGAATTTGGCCGAGAAGAGGTTGGACTGGTGTGTGGTGGTTTATGCTCATGTTTGTGGTATATGTAAGCTCACATGCTCAAAAGAAGGTGGAGGGTTGGTGGTGCTCCTCAGGAGCCATTTACTCTTGCTTTTATTGTTTTGTTTTTGTTTTTTCGAAACAAGGTTTCTTTGTAGCTTTGGTGCCTGTCCTGGAACTCACTCTGTAGACCAGGCTGGCCTCAAACTCACTGAGACCCACCTGCCTCTGCCTCCTGATTAAAGGGATTAAAGGCGTGCGCCACCACCGCCCAACTTTACTCTGCTTTTTAAAGATAAGGTCTCTCACTGAACCTTGGGCAGGGATCCGCCCATCTCCACCTTCCTAGCACCCCATGCCTGGGATCTTAAGTGGTGCTGAGAATCAAACTCAAGGTCTCACACTTTTGCAGCAAGCACATTAGTGAATGACTTAGCTGTGTCCCTGGTCCCATGAACTTGGATTTGAACACATTGAGTTTCAGACACTTTAGAAATAGTTCATTTGTAAAAGGAAGAAGAATGACAATAAAATTTATTTATTTATTATGTATACAATAATCTGTCTGTGTGTATGTCTGCTGGCCAGAAGAGGGCACCAGACCTCATTACAGATGGTTGTGAGCCACCATGTGGTTGCTGGGAATTGAACTCAGGACCTCTGGAAGAGCAGGCAATGCTCTTAACCACTGAACCATCTCTCCAGCCCCGACAATACATTTTATATCCCCTGAAATATTTATTCTTAAGCCGGGCGGTGGTGGCGCACGCCTTTAATCCCAGCACTTGGGAGGCAGAGGCAGGTGGATCTCTGTGAGTTCGAGACCAGCCTGGTCTACAGAGCTAGTTCCAGGACAGGCTCCAAAAAAAAAGCCACAGAGAAACCCTGTCTCGAAAAACCAAAAAAAAAAAAAAAAAAAAAAAAAGAAAGAAATATTTATTCTTGTAGGTTTTCTTTTTCTTTTCTTTCTCTAGATACTGGGTAGTCCTGTTATTTTTAAAAGAGAAGGAGATTATTTACTGTTATTTTTAGATTTATTTGTTTTATGTATGAGTGCTTTATTTGCATGTATGCCTGCAGGCCAGAAGAGGGAGGGCATCAGATCCCATTGTAGATTGTGGTTGCTGGGAATTGAACTCAGGACCTCTGAAGAGCAGCCAGTGCTCTTAACCATTGAGCAATCTCTCCAGCCCCAGACATTGTAAGGTAACATGTGGGTGCTGGGAATTGAACCTGGATACTCTCTGCAAAAGCAGCCAGTGCTCTTAACTGCTGAGCTGGCTTCCCAACCTTTTTTTGTGTTTTTTTGTTTGTTTGTTTTTTTTGTTTGTTTCTGAGACAGGCTCTCATGTAGCACAGGATGACCTGCCTCCATCTGCCAAATGTTAGGGATATAGGCATGTGCTGTTGTACCTAGATTATCCAGTCCTGGGCATTGAACCCAGGGATTCATACATGCTAGACAAGTGTTCTACCATCTGAGCTACTTTCCCAGCTCTTTATCTGAACCATTTTTTAATTACTGTCCAGTAGTGTGGAATATATTTACTATGGTATAGAGCCAGTTTAAATTTTATCCATCTAACAAAACTGAAATTCTGTACCTAATAAATTGAAATTCCTCATTAAACAAATACTCCCCTTTCTCTGTATTTGACTATTCTAGGTAATTCATGCAAATGACATCTATCATTTGTCTTTTTGTGAATGGATTATTTAACTTAATGTTATAATATCCCCAAGGTTAATGTTATAGCATATATCATAATTTCTTATTCTTTAAGGCTGAAAGATTTTGTTGTATGTACATACTGCATTTTTCTTATCTGTTCTGTCAGTAAGTGACATGGGGTACAAATGGGCAGAATGGAGGACAGTGGCTCAGAAAAGCCTGCAGGTGGTGCAGATATCATGAGGACAGGCAATGTACTCAATATTAAAGGCTAGCTACATTTTTGAAATCTTGTCAGCAGCAGTAAATGGACCCTGGATTCTAATACCAGGAAACCATTAAACAAAGCAGTGTTGCTATCACCCCTTATCTCTGGAAAATGCTGCTCCTGTAAACACGTACGTATGTGTGTGTGTGAGTGTGTGTGTGTCTTTAAAAGGGTTAATTGAGTAAATGCTTAGTTTGTGGGAGGAAATGCAAGAAATGAATGAACAAAAACCCTCTTTCAGACTCTGTTTCTGTTTCACTTCTTCTGGGTGTATATCCAGAAATAGAATTACTGGATTGTCTGGCAGTTCTGTTCACATTTTTAGAGCTGCCATACTGTTTTCCACAGCAGCAGTTACGCCATTTTACAAACCAGCTGCCGTACCCAAGAGTCCTTGAGTAGCATTTAGTTTTGAGTTTGTTGGAGACACGGGATTTTGGAAATGATAGTGGGCCCCCATTAGGGACCTACAGAATGGTGGATTGCTCCCTAATGTTAGACCTGATGTACTCCTTCCCAGAGCTTCTCCAGCCTGTTACACACAGGGCTCTTTTCACACCATGGTGGACAGTGCTTCCCCAGAAGTTTGCCTGCATAACCACAGGGTCATTACCAATTACTGCAGGGGCTGGAATGGAGGCTACGAGAAGTACTAGGTTTCATGGTTCCCAGATTAGAATCTAGGATCCGTGTATTACTGCGCAGGAGTTTTCCATTTCTGGGATGTGAGAATGAAAGAAGGATGTAACTAGCCTTCTACATTGAGGGATGGCCTGCCCTCATGAAAGCTTTACCCTAGGCTTTTCTGAGAGGCTACCCTCCACTCTGCACATCTGTTCCCCATGCCATCCAGGAGGCATGTGTTGTCCCCAACAACACTGTCTACCTTGAAGGCTTTGGGAGGTGATCTGTCCATTGTTGCTTTCCTCTCCCCTGCCTTCCTCCTGCATAGTTAGTTCCTTTATGCCAGTCACTTCTTCCTTCCTTCCTGGTCTTTGTAGCTGCCGAACCCCTGGACCACATTCGATGACTGTTTGGAAGCTTTGGCCCAATGGCCTCCTGTATTTCCCAGCTCTTGCTGCTTTGGGGGCAGCATAAGTGAGCACTTGGCTTCACAGTTCTGACAATTTGTATTCAAGTGATTACACCCCCCTTGGCACCCCCAGCCTGTCTCACCCCTCCAATGCCTGTCCAGAACTGCTCTACCTCTACAGCTTTGAAACCCTCTCAAGCATGTAGAATCTGCTACAGACATTTTTTTCCCCTGTATCTAGGAGGACAGCTATGGTCACACAGCTCATTTTTGTTCTTGTCTTTTCTCTAGCAACCTTACTCTTTTGCCCTCTGTCATACCTGGCTATATAGAACCATCTCCTTGCACCTTTTTTTTGAGGTTACAGAGTGCTAAGGTTCCACAGTGGGCAGGTTGGTGGTACTACAGAGCCATGCTCCCAGTTTTATCTGGACTCCTGTGTCTTGTCTTGTGGAGTCATCCTATATTCTCCAAAAAGGCTCAGTGTGTGAAAGATTACATGATGAAACAATTGTGAATGATTCAGATACTTCAGAAATCCTGAAAATCAATGTCCTTGCACTTTCTTCTGTATTTCACCTTGTGAGCCACCATGTGGTTGCTGGGAATTGAACTCAGGACCTTTGGAAGAGAGCAGGCAATGCTCTTAACCTCTGAGCCATCTCTCCAGCCCCTGTATTTCACCTTGTTCGTTCCCGAGAACTGAAGGTCATTGAACGGAAAGGCCTAGGTTTCACCTGACTACCCTGTATAATCATGCACCTGTCCCTTGCCTTATGTATACCATATTCTGCATAAAAAGTACAATGAGAATGGGAAGAAGATAAAGGCTAGTGTGTACATACATATGTATCTATAACTAGTATAGAGAAAATGTGCAAAGTGACACTGGTCTTGTATTTATTATCAGTCATAAAAGATCACCGTTGCTACTGCAGCTTTCAGCTGCTCCTGCATATCCCCTATAACTATGCTCCTAGCCAGAAATCCTTTGTCCTTGTTTCCTCCCCAGTAGAGTGACCAAGCCTTCCTTCTTCGGTCATGCTGCTGTGTTTGGTTCTTGAAGTTTCTCATTGACCGTTGCTATTGGACATGAAAACCCAAAGAGTTGCCACAGAGCAGCCCCCAGACTTTAGGCATAGTCCTTCCTGCCCACTTTTTTTCCCCTTTTAAGAATAGCCCACTTTAGTAAATTAAGCCCCCTTTTTATGCCTGTTGTCAGAACAGCTCAAGGTGGCACTCTTACCTTCCAATTCAGTAAATCCATTGTCGCCTCTCCTGATAGACCCATTAGCCCCTAGAAGACTCAGCTCTGCAAGCCGACAGACCGCAGTTTCCAGAACAAGAAGCTACTGTACTTCTACCCTTAGATCCAGGTCTCATGTGTTCTGTGGAGAAAACTGCCTCTTGCGGTGGTTTCTGATCCAAAGGATAAGGCAGAATCCATTCTTAAGGGTAGTTTGACTTCCAGTTAGTGTTTATTTCATTATCTGTTAACTTGGTGCTGTGGTCTGGATATGAAATATTCCCCATTAACTGTGTATGTTTTGGGGGCTTGGTTGCTAGCTAGGCTTGAGGGGAAGCAGTTAGATCATGGGGTCTCTGGACTAATCAATGCTTTCTATATGTTGAGGGATTCAAAATTGAAATAGTGTTTGAAGATTGTAGAACTGTGGAAGGTCGGGCCTAGTTGTAGGAAGTGGTATCTGGAGACATACCGTGAAAGATGTATCTTGTCCCCAGCCCCTCCTGTTTCCCTGCTTCCTAACTTTCATAAGCAGCCACTGCCACATGTTCTTGCCACCATGATGTTCTGCTTTGTCTCACAGCTGAAGTCTGACCTCGTACTGAAGCTTTTCATAATGTCTTAGTTACTTTTCTATTGCTGTGAGGAGACATCATGACCAAGCCAGCTTATAAAATAATTGGGGACTTGCTTACAGTTTTAGAGGGTGAGTCCATGTCCATCATGACAGGAGGCATGGCAACAGACATGCAAGAATGGTGCTGGGGCAGTATCTACAAGCTCACATTATAATCCACAAGTTGGAGGCAGAGAGAGCAAGACTGTGGCCCCAGAGACACATCTACAACAAGGCCACACTTCCTAATCCTTCCCCAAACATTTCCACCAACCAGGGACCAAACAAATATATGAACCTATAGGAGCCATTCTCATTCAGCCCACTACAGATTATGTGAGCCAAAGCAAATGTTTCTTCCACTGAGCTCTTTCTCTTACATCTCTATCATAGCAGTGGACAACTTGACATTTGGTTGCTTCCTGTGGGGGTTAGAATATATGGCAAGACCAATCGATTCTGTGGCCCAGAGCCGACTTCTTAACTCTGTGTTAGAATATGAGCTCATTGAGGAGATGCAGTGCTTTGAAGATTTCTGCAATAGTGAATAAAGCAGTCTATAAGTCAAGAGATTCTGAGTGCTGACAAATGCGTAATGGCCAAGAAAGGTGAATCTACCCATATGTTTCTCTGTTCCAATAGGAACAAATCTCTGCCTCTTCAGAGCCCAGAGTTATCATCTTGCAGGTTGAACCCTTGAAAATTGTGCAATAGTGGGGATATATTTTAAACACTCAGCATTGTGTTAGCCAGCTCAGTCTTGGACAGGGCACCTTCCATCACATCTGTGAATGAGATTATGATAAGGTTTTCAGCTTGAAGGTAGCTGGTCCAAGAGATGACAGACAAGCTACTTTGACCAGGAAGAGAGGCTCCAAAATGGTCAGTTTCATCTGGACCTAACTACATACCCCTATTTAGGTTTCAGGATCCCATTGTTTCCTGATCAGTACCCTAACTTCCACATAAAATATGGTATGCTGGTAAACTCAGCTGTTATGATTAAAATTGTGTTGATTTTCAGCAGTAGCAACTGTATAGCTACAAGAGAGTATCGTAGACCTGTCAAAGAAGCTTTCTGCTCAGGTCATGATTAGTTACCAGTCTAAGCAAGCTGTGAACATACAAGAATGGAGATAAAGGGACAGTTGGGAGGCCCAGAATACAGCATCCTTAAGGCAAGTCACACCCAAAGTCTGGATGTACAACATATAAAGGCTAGAAACATACTAGTATACAAAATATGTATATAGCCAGATATGAAGGTGTACAGACAAGTGGGTGGCCTGATATGAACAGAAAGCTTGGAGTGTAGTGTCTGCAGAGAGCGCTGAGAAAGTAATCAGGGCCTAGGCAGGGTTTTCCAGATGTATTCACATTAGTGGAGTTGAGCGCCACCACCAGGTATCTTTATACCCAATGGCCACAGGCAGCAACAAGAAAGCATTCAAATTCTTGTTCTGTGTGTTGGTCTAGTGTTCTTCTAGCGCCCTCTACTGAGAAAGTCACATTGGGCTTACTGAAAGAAAGGCTTGAAAGATTAAAGGTCATTGTAAAACGTGAACATTTTGAACTGAATGGCCGTCAGTTTGTAACTGGCACACTAGGTCTGAATGAAAAATATTTTCCCCATATTTTCATTCAGTGAATTTAGTAATGAAATATCAAATGTATATGTGTTGTAAAATTTTAAAATTTTCAAGCCACTTTGTGTCTCAGCATGAAGGAGATAGAAGCAGGAAGATCAACTTGAGTTTGAGGCCAGTCTGGGCTACAGGGTAAGACCCTGTCTAAAAACAAAAATTCCAAAACTCTGATGTTCTAATTCTTTGTTTGTTTTTTTTTTAAATATTTATTTATTATGTATACAATATTCTGTTTGTGTGTATGCCTGCAGGCCAGAAGAGGGCACCAGACCCCTTTACAGATGGTTGTGAGCCACCATGTGGTTGCTGGGAATTGAACTCAGGACCTTTGGAAGAGCAGGCAACGCTCTTAACCTCTGAGCCATCTCTCCAGCCCTCTAATTCTTTGTTTTAAAAGATTTATTTTTTTTTTATGTGTATGGGTTTTTTTGCCTACATGTATGTCTATGTATCATGTGCCCATGGAGGCCAGAAGAAGGTGTTGGATCCCCTAGAAATGGAGTTACAGACAGGTGTGAGCCACCATGTGGGTACTGGGAACAGAACCTGTAGAGAGCTGCGTGAAGCCACACCTGATGGCAATGTGTAGAGAGCTGCGTGGAGCCGCACCTGATGGTGCTGGCTTCCGCCCTCCACAATCCCAAAAGCGAGTGCTCTCTGTAATAATCAACTCCTTATGGCTAAGGCCTGACTTATGCTATTATCACGCAATGATCGTCAGCTGCTTGCATATGCGTGAACCTATGGACAGTGCCCAGGTGGCAGTCTGGGGTTGGCGGCCCGTGCCTTTTAAGGGCTGGGAGAGATTTGCCCAGAGGAGAGAGAAGGAGAGAGAACGCATTGTCAAAAGGTCCTGAATAAACTGCAGCAGGAAGAGCTCCGGTGTTGCGTCTTCCTTGCTGGCCAAGGAAGGCCACGACAAGAACCCAGGTCATCTGCAAGAGTGGTCTGTTCTTTTAACCACTGAGCCATCTCTCCTACCCCAAATTCTTAATTTCTAAAACTCACATAATAGCAAAGTATATAGAATAAAAATAAATGATTCTTCGACATCCCTCCCCATCCACAACCCTCCATAGAGGTAACCACTGTTTTTGGCTTTGTGTGGAAACCTTAGAGCATTTTTCTATATATTTGCATGCAAGTGTGAATATTTGCAAATATGCTTTTATTCTTTATTATTATTACATGAAGAGGCCCAGCTAGGTATGGTAATACACACCTGTAATCACAGTACTCCGGAAAGCAGAGGTGAGAGGATTACTACAAGTTCAAGGCCAGCCTAAGTTACATAGCAAGCTTCAGGCCAGCTAGGGCTACATAGGGAGACCCTGTCTATCATCAAAAGGGGAAAGGGGTATAATAAGAGATGTCTCAGTGGTTGAGAACACTGGCTGCTCTTCCAAAGGGCCCAGGTTTGATTCCCAGCATCCAAATGGTGCCTAACAACTGTCTGTTACTCCAATTCCAGAGGATCCAACATCCTTTTCTGCCTTAGTAGTCAGACCAGAAGATACATAGGCATATACATACAGGTAGGTTTTTTAATCATCCATAAATATGCAAATAAATCAGTAAGCAAGCTCATATAGTTCATGCTGAGTTATTATTTACTTAGCCAGATGTCTTAGAGGTCATTTTGTTAGGACCCACAGATAAATGCCTTCAAAGTACTCTCCAGAATGGGCACATCACAGTTCATTTAACTAGCCTTGCTTTTGTGGGCATTTAAAAAGTGTTTTCCAGGTTTGGGCTAAGTCATAGGGTGTACACATTTAAATGCTGGACAAAGTGATTTTGGTTTCTTCCATAAGAACTGAAGAAGGGACCATCAAAGTGGCTCTGGGTAAAGGCACCTGCCATCAGGCCCGATGAACTGAGTTCCACCCCTGGAGCCCACATGATGGAGAAAGAACCTACTCCTGAGCCCTCCATGTGGGCACACACACACACACACACACACTCAAAAATGTTTCTTTAAAAAAGGACAGCTGAGCCAGGCGGTGGTGGCGCACGCCTTTTATCCCAGCACTCGGGAGGCAGAGGCAGGCGGATCTCTGTGAGTTCGAGACCAGCCTGGTCTACAAGAGCTAGTTCCAGGACAGGCTCCAAAACCACAGAGAAACCCTGTCTTGAAACACCAAAAAAAAAAAAACAAAACAAAACAAACAAACAAAAAAAAACAGCTGGACCAGGCTAGGGGATGTAGCCCTGTTTTTAGAGTGCTTGCCTGGCATCCTTGAAGTCTTGGTCTCAATCCTCAGTACCACATAAACCGGGCATGGTGGTATTAGTCTGTACTGCCAACATCCAGGATTTTTTTTTTTTTTTTTTTTTTTTTTTTGGTTTTTCGAGACAGGGTTTCTCTGTGGTTTTGGAGCCTGTCCTGGAACTAGCTCTTGTAGACCAGGCTGGTCTCGAGCTCACAGAGATCCGCCTGCCTCTGCTTCCCGAGTGCTGGGATTAAAGGCGTGCACCACCACCGCCCGGCTCCAGGATGTTTTGTATCAGTATGAAGCACCATCTTTATCATATGCTCAATTTCTGGATCTTTTCTGGACACTTTTCTTTCATTGATGTGTTTTTGGTTTTATTTTAGGTTTTCGTTTTTGAGATAGGGTCTTACTATATAACCCTGACCCTATGTAGGCCAGTCTGGCCTTGAACTTTTAGAGATCTGCCTGCCTCACTCTCTCAGGTACTGAGATTAAAGGTGTGTGCTACTGTACCTGACTCTTTTTTTGATAATTATTTTTATTATTTCTAAAGTGTATGTGTAGAGGGTACATGCATTATGAGTACAGGTGCCCTCAGTGCAGAAGAGGAAATAAGATCCCCTGGAGCTAGAGTGACGAGATAGTGAAGGAACTCGGGTTCTCTATATGAGTAGTATGAGCTTTTAACTGTGACCAACCCTCCAGCCCCTCATCTGTTTTCTTGTTTCTATCCCCAAACAGCAGTTTTAATTAGTTTATATAGTATGTTTTATATCTGATATACATGATATATACATGGATGTGTGTGTGTATTATATTTTTGAATGCTCTTAAATAGCTTCCACTATTTTGTTTCAAAGAGTTCCTTTTCTAACCATGAACTTTAGAGTCAATGTATACATTTCTGTAAAGAAAATATTAGTTGTGCATTTGTGGATCATCTTACAGTATTTATTCATGCTTCTATATCTTTGAGGAAAATTTGGTATGGTTTTATTGCATTTTTCATGAAATTTATTCTTAAAAATCGTAAAAGTTTTATTGCTATTATAACTAGAATATTTTATTTTTTAATACTAATTTATTTTATTAAAGACAAGGTATGTGTATCCTGATTTATAAATTTTAACTTTTAAAAGATTCTAGTCATGCCAGGCATAGTGGCTCATGTCCTCAATCCCAGAATTTGGTAGAAGCAGAGGCAGAGGAGCAGGGGACAGAGGGCAGAGGGGTAGAGGGGCAGGGTGCAGAGGGGCAGAAGGGCAGGGGTCAGAGGGCAGAGGGATAGAAGGGCAGGGTGCAGAGGGTAAAGGGGAAGAGGGGCAGAAAGAGAGGCAGGAGGATCTGTGTTTGAGGCCAGCATGACCTACATAGCAAGAACCAGGGCAGCCAGTAAGCCCATGTCCCAAAAACCAAAACCAAGTTGAAATTGCTTGCTCACTCGTTTTCATTCATCATTCATTCTCTCACCCTTCCTTGCCCACCGTGGTCCCTTTTTATCCCTCTCCTTCAGCATGAGTCCTACTGTGAATGGAAAATTTCTTGCCATAGAAAATGGGCTGACGTTTGTTGCTGAGCTCTCTTACTGTCCTGTAGACTGCTTTGCTGAGTGTCCCTCATTTGAACTGAAATAAGTATTTCATATTTCAGAGTTCCTTGTAATTTAGATTATTTGTGTAGACTTGGGCAATTTATCATCTAATTTGAAATTCCGAAGTCTAAAATGTTCCAAAATCTGAAACAACGTTCAAGAAAATTCAGATTTTATTTTATTTATTTATTTTTTTAAAAAATATTTATTTATTATGTATACAATATTCTGTCTGTGTGTATGTCTGCAGGCCAGAAGAGGGCACCAGACCTCAATCCAGATGGTTGTGAGCCACCATGTGGTTGCCGGGAATTGAACTCAGGACCTTTGGAAGAGCAGGCAATGCTCTTAACCGCTGAGCCATCTCTCCAGCCCCCTTTTTTTTTTTTTTTTTTTTTTTTTTTTTTTTTGGTTTTTTGAGACAGGGTTTCTCTGTGGTTTTGGAGCCTGTCCTGGAACTAGCTCTTGTAGACCAGGCTGGTCTCGAACTCACAGAGATCCGCCTGCCTCTGCCTCCCAAGTGCTGGGATTAAAGGCGTGCACCACCACCGCCCGGCTGAAAATTCAGATTTTTAAAGTATATTAGTCAGGACTCTCTCTAGATCAACAGAACTTATAGAATAAATATATACACACAGATAGATAAATGGATAGGTACAGAATACATATATTATTTAATAGTATTTACTTGTTATATCTAATATTTTACATTTTATATACTTATGAAGGATTTTTTTTTTTTTTTTTTTTTTTTTTTTTTTTTGGTTTTTCGAGACAGGGTTTCTCTGTGGTTTTGGAGCCTATCCTGGAACTAGCTCTTGTAGACCAGGCTGGTCTCGAACTCACAGAGATCCGCCTGCCTCTGCCTCCCAAGTGCTGGGATTATGAAGGATTTATTAGAATGGCTTACAGCATCCAGTTAATCCAATAATAACTGCTTTTGAACTGAAGGTCCAAGAATTTAGTAGCTGCTTAGTCCATGAGTTGGGATGTCTTAGCAGGTCTTCAGTATATGCTGAAATCCCAAAACAAGTAGCCTCTAATTAGCCATCGCAGGAGTGCACTTGCTAGCAAGAGGGTACAAGCAGGTGAAGAGAGAGCTTCCTTCTTCCATGTCCTTTAAGTAAACTGTCACTGTGTGTAGTCCAGATTAAGGTGGCTTCTCCCACCTCAAAGATCCAGATTAGAAGTGGGTCTTCCCACTTCAAAAGATTTAATTGAGAAAAGAATTCTTCACAGGTGCCCAGGCATTTGGGTTTTAGTTCATTCTGCATGTAGTCAAGTTGGCAAGCAAAAACAGCTATCACACAAAGCACTTCAGATTTTAAGATGATGGCTGCACAGTTTATAGTAACAGTTTTGCTCTTTCTCCAAAATATAAGCCTAGGGTTTTTATGCTGGGAGGAGGTTGAAGTTCAGGATTGGTCCGCAACTACCAGTGTTGCCTGAGTTGACCCTAAACTTGAAATAATACTTGTACCATAGCATCTCAAGTGCTAGGCTTCAAGGTATGAACCACCATGCCTTATTTAGTTAGTTTGTTTGTTTGTTGTAGAGCCCTAAGAGAGGTTTCAAATGCAATGGTAGACATGCTGATGGTTACATGGAAGACCACTGAGATCCACAGAATGCCCTCTTTCTTAGTGTTTCCTTTTGACGTTGTAGAATAACATCCACTTCTCTGTCCCTTTTGTTGTTCCCTTTCCCCACCTCCAAGCATCCAGTGATAGCATGTTTCAAGCCTCAACTCCTTATCATTCAGCATGCATGCATACACATGCGTAGGGTTGCAGTCTTCCTGTCCTGCCTGTGATTTCATCATTTCCCATAAGCCAAGATTCACAGAACGCCATCAGCCAGACCCTCTCTAGCTCTATCTCATTGAAGAGCTCATTTATGGATATCTTTCAGGTACTGTCAACCCAGTACTTCTACAACTGGCTTCATCTCTAACTCTAGTTTTACCCCTAAACATAAAGAGCACAATCTCATTTATCACTGGAACCAGAAATAGAAGAGGTCTCCTCTGAAGGTCTCACTTTCCTACTGTTTCCAGCCAGAGCCAGCACCTTACCTTAGCACCTTTTCAGTGTCTTGTACGTGTCCTGTGTATCTCAGTTGTTCCTACCAATATTGTATATTTGCCTCAAAAGTCACATCCTTCCTTGTCAATACCCTGTGCTACCTCACCTGTAATTCACAGGCCTCTATAATACGGTCAGTCTCTAGTCATCATTCCCCTCTCTGCCTCCTGCGTGCGTGTGTGTGTGCGTGTATAAGAGGACTCTCCTCCACTACCTGCAAAGGACAAATGGCAGCTTTAGGCATTCCTCTGGGGCTTATTCTGTCTAGATATAGGATCAAGAAGAAGCTAATCTCTGTTTTTCTCTGTGGGCAGGAAATATGAACTGTACAGCATGGACTGGGACCTGAAGGAGGAACTCAAGGATTGCTTGGTGGCTGCTGCTCCCTATGGAGGTCCCATTGGTATGTTGCCCCTCTATTACTACTATGTATTGTGGGATCCCAGGGTGTGGTTCAGGTTGTTCTCTGCCAGTTCACCTTGTAAAATGCTTTTAATTTGGGTCCTCATGAGGCTTGATTTCCCACGGGCTGGGCGTGAGGAACTAATCCAAGAGGCTTACCTCACCTGGGCCCTGAGGATATAAGATAGAAGTCCTTTCTCAAAATGCAGCTCTGCTACGGAACTGTTGGAGAAAAGAGAAAGCTGCCAGCGTGCGGCCAGTACTGGAGATCTACTCTGCCTCTGGCATGCCACTGGCCAGCCTGCTGGTAAGCACAGGACCTGTCCCTACAGTGTGATGGGCAGGGCTGGACTCCAAGGAAAGCCATAGGAACCTCTTTCCTCTGCAGTGGAAGAGCGGGCCTGTGGTGGCCCTTGGCTGGTCAGCGGAGGAAGAGCTGCTCTGTGTACAAGAAGATGGCGCAGTGTTAGTTTACGGGCTTCATGGAGACTTCCGGAGGCACTTCAGCATGGGCAACGTAGGGGCCACAGGAGCCGGAGGAGGGAAGGTGGACCTCATCACCTGTAGATTTCTTAACCCATGGTCCCTTTTGCTAGGAGGTGCTTCAGAACCGAGTCCTGGATGCCCGGATCTTTCATACTGAGTTTGGTTCTGGGGTGGCCATCCTCACGGGGGCCTATCGCTTTACCCTGAGTGCCAATGTGGGTGACCTCAAACTCCGTCGGATGCCAGAGGTGCCAAGTAAGCCTTAATACTTAAGAGAGCTCTTCAGTACCACAGATGTGCCTCTAGACTGGGACCAGCAGAGACAGACACTGTGGACTCTGGTCATTCCAGAGTATCCTCTTGTCTGTCACAGGTCTACAAAGTGCACCCTCATGTTGGACCACACTGTGCCACGACCGAGTGGCACACATTCTTCTGGCTGTAGGGCCTGATCTTTACCTCCTGGATCATGCCACCTGCTCCACAGTGGTGAGAACCTCAGTGGGAATGAAATGGAAGAGGTGGCCAAGCAGTGGGAAGGCATTGAGAAGCTAGTTTATCTGGTTTCCTCCCTGCCCCTGCTCCAGACACCTGCTGGCCTAGCCCCAGGAGTGAGCAGCTTCCTACAGATGGCTGTATCTTTCACATATCGTTACCTGGCACTCTTCACAGACACGGGCTACATCTGGATGGGGACAGCGTCACTCAAGGTGTGGTTCTGGAACAACAAGGGAAGAGCTATTGTGGACAGGGTCATGGCTTTTGAACAGCAGGATGACTGCTGGGACAGGGTCATGACAAGCTGTGCCATTTCAGGAGAAGCTGTGCGAGTTCAACTGCAACATCCGGGCACCCCCAAAGCAGATGGTCTGGTGAGGACGCACCCTTTAAGCTAGGCTTAGGACATTGTTTCCTGGGATAACTTGAGTCATCCTACCTTCTGTTCAGACTCTAAGTGGAGCTTTGGCATTCTCTTCTCTGCCAACCCTTAAAGGAAACCGTGGTCCTCTGTGGGCCACTTGACTGGGTAGTGCAAAAGTGAGAGGGAAACAGATGGGCCATTATATAGCCAGAGAAATAGGCTAAGGGACACAGCATGTTCAGGGCTCTCCCAAGGAAAAGGGGTGTAAGCAACGATGTAGAAGACATGGCCCTAATGTCCTGAGTGTCCCACATGTGTATATGATGTTGTCTATAGGTGTAGCCGTCCTCGAAGCAAGGAAAGGGCTGTTGTGGTGGCCTGGGAGAGACGGCTAATGGTGGTGGGCAATGCGCCTGAAAGCATTCAGTATCCTTGGAACGCTCCCTGTGTGGGCTGGAAGAGGGAGGGGAAAGGGGAGTTGCCCTGTCTTTGAGTAGCTGCCTTGACTAAACTCAGGTTTGTGCTAGATGAGGACTCCTACTTAGTGCCGGAGCTTGATGGGGTCCGCATCTTCTCCCGCAGCACCCATGAATTCCTACATGAAGTCCCAGGTGAGGCTCCCACAAGGGTGCAGTGTTCCTGACCACAGACTACCACGTTGTCCTATGACAATGGCCCAAAATAGGAGCTGGGTATTAGGGGCAAGACTAAGAATTTTCATGCTTCTTCATCACTACTCAAAAACTCCTCCCCTAGTGGCCAGTGAAGAGATCTTCAAAATTGCCTCAATGGCCCCTGGAGCACTACTGTTGGAGGCTCAGAAGGAATATGAGGTAAGTCTGGCCGACTTCTAAGACCCCAGGATGTTCTCTCCTATCCTCTTTCTCACCAGACCAGCCTCCATCCCTGCCTGAGCACCCATGATAAGCTAGGGGCCACCTGGCAGGGGAGGGGTTTAGGTAAGATACCAACTTGAGCTGACAAAGGCTAGTGCATTTAACAGGCTGGGAAGGGCAAGACATCCCTACTGTGCCCAGGCTCAAGTCGGTGCTACTATTAGGAGGTATCAAGCACCCCCACCCCTTCCCCACATAATAAGCAGTTGTGGGCTCCTCCAGTAGATTGAGTAGATAGGGTCTGTTCGGCCTTTCCAAATCATTTCCATTTGAACTTCATAGTCCCAAGAGGCTAGGAGCCACAGTGAGGTATTCTATGTGATGCTCCATCTTTGGGCCTCCTCCCACAGAAAGAGAGCCAGAAAGCAGATGAGTACCTACGGGAGATCCAGGAGCTGGGGCAGCTCATCCAGGCTGTGCAGCAGTGCATTGAAGCTGCAGGACATGAGCACCAGCCAGACATGCAAAAGAGTCTGCTCAGGGTTGGCCTGGAGGGAGTTTGGGGGAGGATGTGCTGGGAATGGGGTGGGTTGGGCAGCAAGGGAAGTTCTTCTCCATTGCCCTTTGGTTCTTCTCAGGCAGCTTCCTTTGGAAAGTGTTTCCTTGACAGATTTCCACCTGACAGTTTTGTGCGCATGTGTCAGGACCTGCGAGTGCTCAATGCTATTAGGGACTACCACATTGGGATCCCTCTGACCTATAGCCAGTATCCTCATGCATACTGTGAGGGTGTTTACAGCTGGGCATGGTAGGGGAAGGGGTAGGAGACGTGGTCTGCAGATCCCTAGCAAACGGGAATACGCCAACTGGATCCTTAACCAAGGAAAATACAGATATAAGCAGCTTACCATCCAGGTGCTGTTGGACAGGTACAGAAGCTCATGGGTGCTGTAGGAGGGCAAGGGTGGGTGATATTACAGCCTTACATGGGACCCTCTGGGCACTACTCCTCACATGCCCTTTAGGACCAGGAGGATAAGACAGTCTGAGGTCATTTTACCTCACTTTGCCTCAAACCTTTTGTCCCTTACTCCCTTGTCTGCCAGGCTTGTATTGCGGAGGCTTTACCCCCTAGCTATTCAGATATGCGAGTACCTGCGCCTTCCTGAAGTACAGGGTGTCAGCAGGATCCTAGCCCACTGGGCCTGCTACAAGGCAAGGACATGGGATGTGAGGTAACCTTAGGTCCTGGAAACATATAGGAAATACAGTGCATGGGAGTAAAGGGTGGGTTCTGATGGAAGTCCTGTGGAATTGGGCAGGTGAGGGGTGACATCCAGACTTGTATGACACCCACATGTATACTCACAGGTGCAGCAGAAAGATGTCTCAGATGAGGATGTAGCACGGGCAATTAATCAGAAGCTGGGCGACACGCCTGGTGTTTCATATTCTGACATTGCTGCACGAGCCTATGGCTGTGGCCGCACTGAACTAGCCATCAAGGTATGATTATGTTACTTTCCCCAGACACCCCACTGTGGGGGTTTCAGGCCCTTATGCAGGTGCCTCTCTTTGTCTTCTACCCTACCTTGCAGCTACTGGAGTATGAGCCACGATCAGGGGAGCAGGTACCTCTTCTCCTAAAGATGAAGAGGAGCAAACTAGCACTGAGCAAGGCCATTGAGAGTGGGGACACTGACCTGGGTGAGCAGGGTGTGGGTGAGGGCCAGGTAGCGGTAGGATGATAAGATGAGTGAGCCCTGTGATGCGCAGAGCTGGAGGCCCCACCTACTTTATCATCTCACAGTGTTTACAGTGTTGCTGCACCTAAAGAATGAACTAAATCGAGGAGACTTTTTCATGACTCTCCGGAACCAACCCATGGCCCTGAGTTTGTATCGACAGGTAGGTGTGGGTGAAGGGGAGGACACGGTTGGAGCCTTCTGAGCCCGTGAGTTGTCTTTGCTGACTAATCTTCTGCCTATGACCCAGTTCTGTAAGCATCAGGAGCTAGACACTCTGAAGGACCTTTACAATCAAGACGACAATCACCAGGAGTTGGGCAGCTTCCACATCCGAGCCAGCTATGCTGCTGAAGAGGTCTGTGGTGCAAAGGGAGGGTGAGGCCTTTGGAGCAGTTGCTGTTTGGTTCTTTTACCAAGGCCTACCTCTCTGCATTTGGTTACACCCTCTCTGGTCTTAACTGTTGAGGGGATCTGAGACCAAGAGGCAAGGATATGACACTTAATTTCAAAGGAGCTAGCTATCTTCTCTAGGCTTCCAGAGGAATGCCCCTAGTGGGTAAGGCTGACTCTGGGCACAAGGGTAGAGAGAGGCAAGGCTAATGTGTTGTCCTCTGCATACCTTTGTCTGTGTAGAGAATTGAGGGGCGAGTAGCAGCTCTGCAGACAGCAGCTGATGCCTTCTACAAGGCCAAGAATGAATTTGCAGCCAAGGTTTGACCCCCCTTTTCTGAGAGCTCCCTGTCCTGCCCTCTTGGCCTTTCTTTCTTGGCCTTCATCGCCAACCTGCCTCATTCTGGTCTCCAGGCCACAGAGGATCAAATGAGGCTCCTCCGGCTACAGCGGCGTCTAGAAGATGAACTGGGGGGCCAGTTCCTAGACCTGTCTCTGCATGACACAGTTGCCACTCTTATCCGTGGCGGCCACAACAAGCGTGCAGAGCAGCTGGCTCGTGATTTTCGAATCCCTGACAAGAGGTAGGTGAGGATCCTAGATGCATGTAGTTCCAGGACCGCTTGCCTTTCCTGCATACCTATATTGAGTCCAGCTTCCCTGCAGGCTCTGGTGGCTAAAGCTGGCTGCCCTGGCAGATTTGGAAGATTGGGAGGAACTGGAGAAGTTTTCCAAGAGCAAGAAATCACCGATTGGCTACCTGGTGAGGTGCAGGGATCCTCCTGAGAGTAGTCCTGGGAGGAGGCCAAGCAAGGGAAATGGAAATGGTAGCCATTTGTTCACCCGTTCCACTGTCCTGTGTTCTGTGCCATGTGAATGTGGGCAGACACATACTGTGTGGGGAACTCTGGAAGACAGGCCAAGCCTGCCTCCTACCTAGTGGTGGACGGAGGTGCTTTATCCAGTAAAGACTACAGGGGGCACTTGTTCCTGAGGGTGGAAGGGGCTGGGAGGGCTATCTTTGAGGCAGTGGAAGACATTGAGGAGATGCTTCAGACATCTGGAGGGCAAATTTCATAGTGGCAGCCAGAGAGAAAATATAAGACCTGAGAAGCCAGAGGGCAGAAACACCTACCTTGGTGGTGGGAGTGGTGGTGGTAGAACAGAAGCATGAAGATGATTCTTCTCACGTCTCTAGTAGGCCTTTGGTTTAGTTGTTTCTGTTACAAAACTGGTGAGCGCCATATTTTGCATAGGTTGGAAAGGGACTAGGTACACTGACTTTATAGAAAATATCTGTACAGTGTGTCCTCTGGGATTCTGCTCCTAAGAGAGAGGAAAGGAGCCTAGTTTTTGTCTTCTCTGTCTTGTAAAGCCCTTTGTAGAGATCTGCATGAAACAGCACAACAAGTATGAGGCCAAGAAGTACGCGTCCCGTGTGGGCCCTGAGCAGAAGGTCAAGGCTCTGCTCCTTGTTGGGTAAGTCAAATGGAGGCCTCTGGGTGCCCTAGCTGAAGAATGGGCTGTAAGAGTGGGCTGTGCCCCTGAACAGCCCCAACACATCTCCATTCTGTTCAAACCACAGGGACGTGGCTCAGGCTGCAGATGTGGCTATTGAGCACCGGAATGAAACCGAGCTGAGCCTGGTTTTGTCCCACTGCACCGGAGCTGCAGATGGGGCCACAGCTGACAAGATTCAGCGGGCCAGAGCACAAGTCCAGAAGAAGTGAAGTGCCTGCCTTTTAGGGGGCTAGTTGTAACCCAGGAATGTCCAGATGTAAATAAATTTTGAACAATAATTCAAAATAGTTGTTGTATGCTGTCTAGCCTAAGAAAAGCATGCTTGAGGCAGAACCTTTTAGCCACATATGCGGCAGAACGCCACATATTTGATTGTATTGAGGCTGGAAATAGGAACTTATCAGAGAAACCTGTTCATTCACATAGTTACCATAGTTGCTCTCTCAGAAGCAGCCTCATACATAGCCTGGAGGAAGGTCTGGAGAGAGATGGCATAAAATCCAAACACCAATCCAGCAAGACCCACACCAGAAACCATTCCATGCATGTGTGTGTTCTCACAAGAACCATTCCATGCATATGTGTGTTCTCACCAGAAACCATTCCATGCATGTGTGTGTTCTCACCAGAAACCATTCCATGCATGTGTGTGTTCTCACAAGAACCATACTATATACTTTGTCATTATTTCATTCATTCCTCATGACAGTTTTGAGATGTATAACATCCTTCTCTTTGTAGAAAAGAAAATTGAGAACCAGAGATTGGTAACAACAAATATGTTATAAAAGAACAATTTGGGCTGACAGGATGGCTGAGCAGCTAAAGGCGCTTGCCAGCAAACCTAGCAACTTGAGTTTATACTTCCATCCTCTGACCTTTACCAACATACACATACACACACACACACACACACACACACACACACACTAAATGAATGGGTGAGCGAGTAAATAAAACTGAATAGAGATCAATAAGGATTTGGAACCTAAGCTTGACTACACCAGGCTAGAACCGCAGTCAGGCCCTCTGAACTGGGAAGACTGAGGCAGGTCCTCTAAATTGCCCTGTAGTAAAGATTGGAGGATAGATGGGAAGCCCATGATCATTCCATTGTCAGGATTGGAGGAAGCACCTTTGAGAGCCTTGGCTATTGGGCAATATGTAATGAGCAATTCTTGGGTGGTTTCTGAGCTTGGAGAAAACAAGAGTGAAAAATCATCTCAGTTCTGTCCAAGAGCTGTGACCTGGAAACCCCTAATCCCATCCTACTTCAGTGAGCGCTTCAGCTCCAGTCAACAAAGCTTTAGCTTTCTGCCTGCTGTCTGCAGCCCCGACTGTACTCCAGCGGAATACAGTATCCCCACTGTCAATGAGGTGAGTTCTTTCCCCCCACACACACACTTGTTAGCAAGAAGAAACCAAAGCCTAAGGAAAGGACCTCACTAGAGCTTCTGACATTTCCCCCTTTAAAACACTCCTAGTCCTAACTATCTTTGCAAAGTACAGGAGAGGCTGGGCATGGTGGCATACCCCTGTAATCCCAGTACTTGGAAAGCTGAGGCAGGGAGATTGCTGTGAGTTCAAGACAAGCATAGTTCATATACAAGACCCTGGCTCAAATAAATAAATAAATACATACATACATGCATGCATGCATGCATGCATGCATACATACATACATGCATACATACATGCATGCATACATACATACATGCATACATACATGCATGCATACATACATGCATGCATACATACATAAAGGCTGTGGTGGTGCAAGACTGAAATCCCTGTATTGATGAGGCAGAGGTAGGATGACTGCTACCAGCCTGGGCTATATAACAAGTTCCAAGCCAGTTAGAGCTACATATCAAGACCCGATCTCAAAAAAACAAAACAAGAAAGTCTGGGCTTGGTAAGGTATTCCCATCTAATTTGCAAATGCAGTTTTGTGAAAATCCTTCAAGAAAATATATTTCATTTTAAAACAACTTACTCTGAGAACAGTTTGTTATGTGCGTCAAGAAGGTGGACAGGCCGGGCGGTGGTGGTGCACGCCTTTAATCCCAGCACTTGGGAGGCAGAGGCAGGCAGATCTCTGGGAGTTCGAGACCAGCCTGGTCTACAAGAGCTAGTTCCAGGACAGGCTCCAAAGCTACAGAGAAACCCTGTCTCGAAAAAAAAAAAAAAGGTGGACAGGATTCAACAGCGATGCTTATACCTGGCTCTTAGCTCTGAAAATCCCTGAAAGAAAGCTCAAAGGCTGAGGGGGACTTGGTGGCTGGGGACTGAAACCACCTGAAGGCTTGCTCATTTTTATGTCTGGCTGTGGACCAGAGCAGCTACAGCCTGGCGCACCTAACAACCAAGAGCAAGTATGCTCTGTGGGTAGCCAGTGGAATTTGTCACTTTTCTTAATCTAGCATTGAAGTCCAGCCTGTCCTACCACATTCTGTCTGTAGTCTTCCAAACCTCCCTCACCTATCGCAACAGCAAATAGTCTCACCTCTTGATAGGGAGTACAAGGTTCTGGGAATATTGTGGTCCGTTTGAGGAGTCAGTTTGACTTAATCTTCTCTTGGAACAAGCAGACACCTCCAGGGAAGGAAAATGACCTCTAATTCTGGACACATTTTCTCCCCAGTCAGCCTCACAGGTCTTTACTGCTTGAGTATCTCTTTGATGCCCTTTGGAAGATTGCTGCAGACATTTGAGCTCTTAGTGAAAAGCAGTTCTTTCTGGGAAAGAAGAACTAGCCAGTGCTTTTAGAGTGTACATGATAAAGCCTCACTCCCAAAGTAACATGCAAATAGTAAACAGTATACCTGAAATCATAGAGATATACGAGAAATTACAACAATGGCATATGGACACAGTTACAATCTCATAAAAAGTACATGTATAAAGCACTGGACTTGTCCATAGGGAGAGTTATTAAAGATTAAAAGCAGAGGACTTTGCATGAATGCAGCACATACCAGCCAGCCCAACTGAGCCCTTGTCATCTTGACACACAAACATCACTGTTAAGCCATAACCTTTCCTTTTTCAAACACTATATTTAGAGCATGTTTCCCCTTCCCAACTTCTCCCAGATTCTCCCCACATCCCTACGCATCCAACTTCATGTTCTTTCTTTTTCTCTCCCTTAAAACCAACAAAAGCAAAAAAGGAAAATCAAGACAAACTAAAAAACAAAAAAACCAAAAAACCACCAGTAAGATAGAAAACTCTAAACCAAAAAGTGCATCAAACAAAACCAAACAAAACATGGAGTCAGTTTTGTGTTGGCCACCTACTCCTGGACATAGGGTCAGCCCTGGAGTGAGGTGGATATACCCAATGACACTCCATTTGAGAGAATGGATTTTCCCTTTCCCAGAAGGAATCAACTGCAAATAGTTCTTTGGTTAGGGGTGAGACTGTCTACTTACCCACCTCAGGAAATACATAGATCTCAAAGTGCACATTGACTGAGTTTTCACAAGCGGATACACTTAGAAATATTCTTATCTAAAAATTAGGATTGTGGTACTTGGGGCTAACTCAAAGGTAAAATACTTGCCAAGTATTGACTCCCCAAATTCTCTATCCCTACTACTGCAATGTAAAAACCAAAAGTAGGAACTTTTTCTTCCAAGTTATTTGCTAAACTGAAATTAGTATAAATTGTCTTCTATCTTGAGAATTGTACAAGCAGACCCGTGTCTGTGGTCTTGGATGGGATCAAGTCTTATCTAATGGACTGGACAAGTATTCATTCTTGGGACTAAGAACAGAAATACTTCTAGATTGTCTGATGGCGGCTATAGTGTGTTAGGACAGAAAGCCTGTATGCTCTTAGTTACAAAACTTGAGCCAATGACCCTCAGGAGGTGAACAGTGGCCTGAACAGCACTTGGTCTTTATTTATTTCCACTCTCATATTCCCTGCCTTCAGTTTCATGTCAGCATTTCAGCGAACATTCTTGTGAATTTGTCTGGTGTCCGTCTACACCCCAGAGTGGGGCTCCTGAGAGCTGCCATCTCCTCTAACTCACTCCCTGTGGCAGCCAGCACGTGGTCTACACCCAGGATTATTGAGAGGACAACACTTTGTTCCATTCTCTAGACAGAAAAGTGGCTGGAGGGGGAAGTGATTTTCTTTAGGAAACAGTTAATCCCGTCCTCCAGTCCTGCTACCCCAGCTCTCACCTGCAGGTGTCAGTGCCATAGGGAACAGGAGGGGGGCGCCAACTTAGCCTTCTCTTGGCTCGCTCCTCCTTTTTTTTTTTTTTTCTCCCAAGACAACTCTTGGCTTTGCTGATGGGGTAGGGGTTCTGAAAAGGACCAGGAGTCAAGTAGGACAAGAACTGAGCCAGTTTCACCAGGAAGGCAGCTAGGAATGAGACTCTGTTCTTAAACAAAAAACAACCCTCTGTGTAGTTGTCTACAGTAAACCTTCCTACCCAGGGTGGGTCACGAAAGAAGTTCTGTTACCCTATGCAAAAAACACACTGCTTGAATATCATATAGAGAAAAGAAACTTGCAGTTTTCTGAGAATGGGTTACTTTGCCAAGCTGCATGTACCTGGAAGATTCCAGGAAGAGTCAGGGAGGCTCAGGTAATTCACCACAGGGCAGACCTGAAAACCCAGCACTCTGACTTCCACAGCTTACCACAAGTCCTCCCAAGTGTAGTCAAATCCAGCAGTGTCCTTCACTCATGGAGAATCACTTATTCTATTCCTTTTAATTATGTTACCAAATATTAGTATGGCAAATCCTTTTATGATGCTGTAAGTTCAAATAAAAATAGAAATAAATAGTGTAGGTTAGGTGTAGATAAGGAAAACTTGACGGATAGGGTTTACTCTAAGGCCATAGGGCTGCTCTCTTAGCTAGCCCCTCCTGCACTTAGTGGTTTTCAGATTTTTTGCTTTGTGTCGGTTTTGTTTTTTTTTTCATGCATCAAGTTCTAGTACAACACCAGAACTTTCATGTAGTCCCTTTTCGATTTGCTGTGTATTTGCATCCCTGATAGACTTTGTACTTCCCAGGAAATCGGCGTCTTGGACAAGTAGGAGGACATGTAGGAGGAGCTGGAATCTGACATTTAGGAGACTGGATAGAGAGGTCTTGGGTTGGCTGTCTCTGGGATGGCCCCGCTGAGGGAGAACCAGAGTCACAAACGTTTAAGTCTTACTCACGGAGGAGTTTTACTACCTACGGGAAGGAAGTTTAAAGAAGGCCCATTTCAACGCACATCCCCAGGCTCTGGCTCTGGTCAGTACACACTTATTCCAGAGTTCTAACTTGGCGCCCCAGGTCTTGCAGCAAGCGAGGAGTTCAACTGGGAACCGCTACCTCCCGAAGCACCGCCAAATGGCTTCGGAGCTCTAAGCGAGGGACCGCCGCCCAGACGTGTGAGAACAGAGTCCGCGCCCCTGATCTCAGAGCTTTCGATCTTCGCCTCCACCACCAGCCATATATCAAAAGGCATCTTCCCCGCCCGCGGCAGAGCACCACATGCCGTGCTTCGGTCTAAAGAGTCAGGCCCAGCATGCACATCTGGAAAGCAAGAGAGATTTCCCTGGGGGTCGGGTGGGGATGATGTGGACTGGTTTATTTAAGATGACATCCGCAGAGCCAGACCCGTCCTAGGGACTAAGCAAATACCTCTCTCCTCGCAATTACATCCTTCGTCCTTTAAGTATCTTGCAAGGGTGAGGGAGAGTTCACGGACGAAAGGATCACATTTGGAAATGGATGGAGAGATGGCTTTCGAGTGCCTAAGCTCCCTAGCTGGAAGATACTGGCGTGGCTGTGCCTGGTGTCAGTTTCCTCATCTGTAAACTGGGAAGAAAGCCCATGCCCAGGGGCCTAGGACTGTAGCGAGGTAGAAGACGTTGCAGCCAGGAGACAGGCGCCTCGGGAGGATGGGGAGCATCTAGTCTTCACCCGGAGACCCCCCTGGGCTCCTGGGGAACTCGGCGGCGCGGCCCGGAGCGCAGGGGTGGGGCCCGCGGAGGCGGAGACGCCCGCCCAGCGTCAGCGAACCAGCGCCCGTCTCTCAACGGCCAATGACGAAGCGCCTTACAGCCCAGGCCGCGTCGGGAGTGAGGCTGCGGCGAGCGAGGCGCTGACAGGGACCAGCGGGGGCATCTAGCACACCGACCCCTGGACCACGCCGCCATCGCAGCCTCCCGCCCAGTCCTCTCTCCGCTGCTTCTCCTCGCCATGGAGGCGAGGCCGCCGCCGCCGCCGCGGGGCTTCGAGCAGCGGACCGGGCGGCGGCCCTGAGGGGAGCGGCGGGCCGAGACGCCGCCACCGCCGCGGTGCTGAGGCGGAGCTGCCGTGCGCGTCCCCCGCGGTCCCGCCCAGCGCCGGGCTCGGTAAGCGTTCGCGCCTGCCGCCGTCGGGTGGGCTAGGGAAGGTGGGATGGCCTGGCCGCGCGTGGGAGCGGTCCCTGGATCCGTTCCCGGAGGAGCGCCTCCGGCTTGTGCATCCTGGCACGGTGAACAGGGGGAGGGGGTCCCGGAAACGTGCGGGACACGGACAGGCTGGAACTTTGCGGACGTCCTCCTGGGGCCCGGGCCAGGGCGCTGCTGTCCATTCTGAAAGAAAAAAAAAACTTTGAGCAGCGAGAACGGTATTTGCTCAGGTCCATTTAGTGGGAGGAGAAAGGTGGCTCACGCAGTGATCATTTCCACCCCCTCTTAAAACCCCTTCCTGGTCCTACTCCCCAGCCCTCTCCCAAGCGCCATCCCTACTGTTGTGTATGCTTAAGAAGGAAAATATGGACTCAGAGCTGCCCAGAATTTAGAACGAGCCACTTGGGAACGCACATCTCTTCTGTTTACTTTCAGCAAATCTTAAAAATTGCCACTTGGTGGGGGGAAGGGACTAACTCCTAATTGTATCTCCTAAAAATAAAAACCGTAGAGGCAGAGCTGATCCTGAGAGGTTCGAGTTTTTGTTGTTGTCAGGGATGATGTTTGTAAGACAGGAAAAAGAGAAATGCTCCAGATCTTCTTAGAGTAATGCTTGCCAAAGCCCCTGGCCAGGATAGGGAGTCCCTGTTGAAAGGCAGTCTCCTGTCCCCGGATATGGCATCTCTTGTTACCTGTTAACTACTGAGGCAGCCAGAGAACCAAAAGATGGTGGATGAGGATTGACAGGGACGGGATAAACATCCTTCTGCCTAGATCCTCCTTTCAAAACCATAGCTCTGACGTTGTCGTTTGTGCTCTTAAAAAGTCCCTCACTTTCCTCCGCCCGTGAGATGAATGAAACCCCAAATGCGTTATCATTTTCTACAAGGCTCTTGACAATGTTGCCTAAGCGTAATCTTTTTGGTTTCCTGGGATCCTTTCACTTCCTTCTCTTCAGCGCCGTGGTTAGCCATTCAGAGCTGTTTACCTGATCCTTCATACTTGTGGCGGTTTTTGGTGTTTTTTTTTTTTTTTCTTCCCCCTTTGGCTTTTCGAGACAGGGTTTCTCTATAGCTTTGGAGCCTGTCCTGAAACTAGCTCTTGTAGACCAGGCTGGCCTCGAACTCAGAGAGATCCACCCGCCTCTGCCTCCCGAGTGCTGGGATTAAAGGTGTGTGCCACCACCGCCCGGCTTGGTTTTTGCTTTCTGGTTTTCCCTTTTCTCCCACCTTTTCTTGTTAGGTTCCTGGCTTTCCTTCAGAACTCTTTTCATTTGGGAAGCTTGAGGACAGGGACGTGTAGGTTCTTAACCACTTGCCAAGAGCAATGTTTACTAGTGTTTTTCCTGAAGGCCTGCTTGGAGTATGGGCTAGGACTTTTATATTCTAATTCTCTCTCTCCATCTCTGTGGCACCCAGTGCCCAGAAGTAGTCATCAGGGAGAAACTGGTAGGTTTTATGTCCTACTTCTAATCTGTCCATGAAAGGCCAAAAACTCAGTTCCTTTTCCCCTCTCTCTGCCCCAAGTGGCCTGACAAGTTCACTCTAAGGCTTGGTCGGATCCAGGAGACTAGTCACTGGGTACCTTTTAGCCACTGACTTAGTATGTGGGTGAATGCAGAACCAGAAAAGCAAACCCCTTGATTCAGTACATTCGTATGCCACCTATTTGCCAGGCAAAGTACTTGGGGTTCTAAATGAAAGTGAGAAAGTTATATTCTTATCTTTGAGAAGATTATAGACCAATGCAGGACGGGTAGATATAAACAGTTACATCATAGGTGCTATTAGAGTAATAATAATTGCTGTTTTCTATTGCCTGTGACAGACTATATAATAAATGCCTTACATGAATTATCTTGCTTCATCTTTTCAATAATTACAAGGGCTCCCTCCTACTCTGTGGGACTAGAAGTGAGTAGACAGGCGAGGAAATAGTCAGAATTTGAATCCTGACAGTCCTTCCTCATTAGCACAAAGTATTGTTTACTCTTTGTACCGACATTTCTTTTTTTAAATTAATTTAAAACGTGTGTATATGGTTGTTTTGCCTGCACATATGTCTGTGTACAACTCGTGTGCCAGGTGTCCTTGGAGGTCAGAAAGGTTGTTGGAGCCTGTGGAACCAGAACCATAGACCACTGTGAACTGCCGTGTGGTTACAGAGAATTGAACTCAGGTCTTCTTGAAGAACAACCAGTGCTGGCATTTCTTATTTTGTTATTCAGCTGTAAAATAAGCTGTTTTGTTGTACATAGGACTGTTACTTGTATTTGTAACTAGGCTTTATGTTAAACATTTGTTTCTAGGTTTTTCTCTTACAAGAATACAATGAATATCCTTCTAGATATTTTGTTATATGTTTGTATATACAATTAACTGAACAATGTATTTTAAGAAATGGAACTGTTGATCAAAAGACCTTTGTGTAGTTTTTTATTTGTAGGCGTACCAACAAATTGCCACCTCTTTGAAGTAGTGCCCATTTATTCTGTCCCCTAAACTGTGGCTCAGTAAATGTAAATCAGAATACCTAGCACCTAGGATGCTTTTCCTGCATCCTATGCCTGTTTCCCTCTCCTACTCCAGCGCAGTTCAGAAGCAGTCACGTGATTTGTGCAAGAAGATCGGAACTGGATGATGGTGGCTTACTTTCTATAGCTGGGTGTTTGCGTTTATCTAGTACCATTACTGGAGGACCTCAGCATCGGTTTGTAAACATTGTTGCATTATTTTTGCATCTTCATGTGTTTCACTGTTTCTTGGGATCCTAACAGTGCTATCGCAGACAAATGCTATTCTTTATTTCTTAAAGATATATGCCAGACAGTGATGGCACACGCCTTTAATCCCAGCACTCGGGAGGCAGAGGCAGAGGCAGGAGGATCTGAGTTTGAGGCCAGCCTGGTCTACAAAAAGAGTTCCAGGACAGCCAGGCTGTTTATACAGAGAAACCCTATCTTGAAAAACAAACAAACAAACAAAAACAGGAAGAAATATATATGTATAGGAGCTAAAGAGATGGTTCTTTGGTTAAGAACACTGAGAGTGCTCTTGCAGAAGACCAGACTTTGTTTTTTAGTATGCACATCAATTGGCTGACAATCACATAAACAACTCCAGCTCCGAGCTCTGCCGCCTCTGGCTTCTAAGGGTACCTGCACTCATGTCCACACACACCATTAAAAATACTAAAAATAAAACTTTAAGAAAAAGAAATATACTAGCCATTAAGAGTGAGTACTGCGCTTGCAGAGAACCAGACTTTGGTTATCAGTATCTACATCTGGCAACTCTCAGCTGCTTGGAACCTTAGCTCCAGGAGATCGGATGCCTTCTGGCTCTTGTGGGGGTGAACGTGTGCACACACACACACACACAGTATTTTTAAAATTAAATAAATAAGCAAAATAAGGTGGATAGCTCCTAAGAAATGACACCTTAGGTTGTCCTCTAGCTTCCATCGACACAGATGTGTAGTTTTATACTTCTACCCATACATGTACACAAAGAAGAGACTCCATTCCTTGTCTCCCCGTGGGCAAACTAGTCAGGTTATCATTCACTTCTTATCTTGTGGTAGAGTTGATGACTTGAGGATAAGTCAGCGTGCTCTAGAGGAACAGAACTTACAGAATGAATCTCTCTCTCTCTCTCTCTCTCTCTCTCTCTCTCTCTCTGTGTGTGTGTGTGTGTGTGTGTGAGATTTATTGGAAATGGCGTACAGGCTGTGTTCCAGCTAGTCTAGCAATGGCTGTCTACCAACAGAAGGTCTGGTCTAAGAGTCCAGTGGTTATTCAGTCCACAAGACTGGATGTCGCAGCTTGGCTTCAGCGTGTGCCAGAATTCCAAGGAAGTAGGTTCTAATGCCAGTGAAGAAATGGATTTGCAACTGAGAGCAAGCAGGCAGAAAGCTTCCTTCTTCCATGTCCTTTAGCCTGCCAGCAGAAGGTGTGACTCAGATTAAAGTCGTTCTCCCCACTTCAGATGATTTAATTAAGAAAAAATATCCCTCACTGGTGTACCCAACCACTTGTGTTTACGTCAATTCCAGATCTAGTCAAGTTGACAACCAAAAATAACCATCACAACTTCCATAATTTTTATGCCAATTTTTGCTAGGCTTGGTAGTACATACATGTAATCCCCAGTCACCTCAGAGGTCGAGGAAAGGGTTAGGTGAGGCCAGCCTGGGCTGTATGATGAGACCCCATTTAAAAAACAAAACAAATAGCCAATTTTTTGCTGCCTAACAAAGAATATTAAAAAAATATTTGTGGCTGATCTCTTCAAGTAAGGTGGGTTTTTTAAGGAATATTTATTAGTTTTTATTGTTTTATGTGTACGTATGTGCACCTGCTCTCTATTTGTACAGTGTGTTCATGCAGGCTCTTGCGGCAGTGAGAGGCTGTTAGATCCTCTAGGGCAGTGGTTCTCAATCACTAATGTTGTGCTCTCACCTTCCTTCAGTACAGTTCCTCATGTTGTGATGACTCCAACCATAAAATTATTTCGTTCCTATTTCATAACTCTAATTTTACTACTGATATGATATCTTAATGTTAATATCTGGTATACAGGATATTTGATATGCAAACCCCAAAGAGGTCGTGACCCACAGATTGAGAACCACTGCTCCAGAACTAGAATTACTGGCAGTTGTGAGCAGCCAGATGTGGGTGCGTCCTCTGCACCTGTAGAGCCTTCCTTCTGGCCCCAGTGGTGCCTATTTGATGATGATTTTTTTTTTTTTTTTTTTTGAGACAGGGTTTCTCTGTGGTTTTGGAGCCTGTCCTGGAACTAGTTCTTGTAGACCAGGCTGGTCTACAAGATCCGCCTGCCTCTGCCTCCCAAGTGCTGGGATTAAAGGCGTGCGCCACCACCGCCCGGTGTTTTTTATTGGTTTTTCGAGACAGGGTTTCTCTGTGGCTTTTGGAATCTGTCCTGGAACTAGCTCTGTAGACCAGGCTGGTCTCGAACTCACAGAGATCCGCCTGCCTCTGCCTCCCGAGTGCTGGAATTAAAGGCATGCGCCACCATCGCCCGGCTAGTTATTTTTTAAACTATGCATTTGCACATATGTATTTGCACATGAATGCAGGTGCCCACAGACGCCAGAAAATGGCGTTGGGTCCCCTGGAGCTGGAGTTCTGGGCAATTGTAAACTATCTGATGTAGGTGCTAAGACCCCAGAGAACCTAGACACAATGGGGACTCTAGGAGAGACATACATGGGTCTAATCTACATGGGAAGTAGAGAAAGACAAGATCTCCTGAGTAAGTTGGGAGCATGGGGACTATGGGAGAGGGTAGGAGTGGAGAGGAAGGGAGGGGAGCAGAGAAAAATATATAGCTCAATAAAAACAATTTTTTTAACAAAGCAGAAGTGTTTTATGAGAATTTGCAAGTCTTACTTAACCTTCTACCTTAGACTTCAGACTCTTGAGCAGTGCTTTATTGACTCTTAGCAAAATACATGACCAGTGTGTGCTGTTCCCGTCGCATGATTTTTCTCAGCCCTCTGTTCGGGAAATGAAAAAGCTTTTTCTGTAACTCCCCTATAATTAAAAAGTTTTTAGTGCATCTGGAGGATTATAGATAAGAATTGCCATAGATTGGTAATTGTTAAAACTGGGTATGAAGCATAGGGTTTGTGTGTTTGTTCTTATAGGTGCACGAACATGTGCATACGTATGTGGAGGCCAGTGATCAGTTCACGCGTTGTTCCTTGCGTACCGGAGACATTTACATTTTTCATTTTGCATTTATTTATTCTGTGTGTGTACACTCATATGCTGTGGCATGTGGGTGGAGGTGAGAGCACAGCTTGTGGGAGTTGCTTCTCTCCTTCCACCGTGTGGGTCCTGAAGATGCAGCTCCATTTGTCAGGCTTGGCCACAAGCACTTTACCAAATGAACTGTCTCACCACTCCTCACCTTGTTATTCTTAAAAGACTTTGTTTGGCAGATTGCATGTATGGACCACCATACCCAGATGTGTGTGGGGGGGTCCAGGTGTGTGTGGGTATGTGCATGTTGAGTACAGATGGCCAAGGAGGCCAGAACAGAGCATTGGCTCCCCCTGGAACTACAGTTAAGGCGGTTGTGAGCCACCCGACACGGGTACTGCAAACTGAGCTTAGATCCTCTGCAAGACTAGTATGTAGTTTTAACCACTGAGCCATCTCTCTACACTCCCAACACACACACACACACCTTGGATTTTGTTGGTTTTTTTTTTTTTTTCAATATTTTTTTAGACAGTCTTTCACCAGCTTGACCTGATTGTGTAGTCCAGGCTGTCTGGCCAGTGAGCCCCAGAGATTATCCTTCTCCACCTCCCATCACTGGAATCGTTAAGTGTATGCCACCATGCCTACTGTTTTTAACGGTCTCTGGCAATCAAACTGAGGGCCTCATGCTTTTCTGGCAGGCTCTGGTAGGCAAGAGACAAATGAGTTGTAATAGATTTCAAAGCCTTTTATTAAAAAGTGACATCTTCTAATTAGTCGTTAAGGGTAATTGAATCAGAGAAGATGTACCTTTGCTAGACCAATTCATTTACTTATTTTTGTGGTTCTGTGGTTTTTTTATTTTTTAGGGCAGGGGAAGATAGGAGATGTGACTTAGGTGTGTAGCCCAGGCTGGTCTTGATGTTTAAGCCTTCTGAGTGCTGGGATTGCGTGTATGGATCATCATGCCCAGATGTGTGTGTTGCAGGGGAGGGGGTATTTGTGTTACTGTGTGCATGTGGGTCTTCAGAAGTCAATATTGGGTATCTTCTGCACTGTATACCATTTTTAATGGTCTCTTACTGAACCTGGAGTTGACAGGTGCCAGCCAGCAAGCTCCGAGGATCCACCTGTCTCTCTGTCTCCTCAATGTTGCAATTACAGACATGTGCCACTGTGCCCAGCTTTTACATGGGCACTGGGGATCTAAACTCAGGTCATTATACTTACGTGTTCTGTGGCAAACCCTTTACTCATTGTGCCATTTCCTCAACCCTATATCCAGAATTAAAGCAGAGTGTTTATGTCATTGAATGGTGGGACAGTATCACATCACAGAGCTCCTTCCTTTCGGAACCATGTTTGTTGTCCGTTATAACCAAATGTTGACTTAAAATCAGACTTCTGCACTGCTTTGTTAGGGAATACTAGAACGAAAGCTTTAAAAGAATGACAAAATAGTTTAGCAGTAGAGTGCTTGTCTGGCACACAGAATCTTGGGTTTAATACCAGCAAGGAAAGGAGAGGAAAAGGGAAGGTAGGTTTCAACCATAATGAAAAATATTTAGTTTCAGGGATCACATAAAAATGTTTAATTTTATTTTTGTTATTATTGTGTGTTTGTATGATGCACGTGAAGAGAGGTACACACGCCACAGCACACATATCAGACTGCTTTGTGCAGTAGACGCTCTCCTTTACATGGGTTCTGGGATTGAATTCAGGCCATCAGGCTTGCATGGCAAACACTTTACAGCTTGAAGGCTCACATGAAAACATTTTAAAATTTTTTTATTTTACATGAATGAATGTTTTGCTTAAATGTATGTCTGTGCACCAA
Organism: Chionomys nivalis; assembly: GCF_950005125.1. Taxonomy (NCBI): domain Eukaryota; kingdom Metazoa; phylum Chordata; class Mammalia; order Rodentia; family Cricetidae; genus Chionomys; species Chionomys nivalis. The sequence continues at coordinate 44,555,714 of NC_080094.1, read as the reverse complement.
TTGCATACTTGGTGCCTGCAAAGGCCAAAATAGGGTGTCAGATTCCCAGGGCATCAGACCCCCTGAAACTGGCAACTGCATTTGGATCTGGTTTAGTGTGAAGGTGTGGTGATGCATCTGGGACATATGGACCAATATGAGTAAGCAGGAAAAGTGTTAATGGTTCCATATTTGGGGACCAGGCGGTGGCACAGGCCTTTAATCCCAGCACTTCAGGAGGCAGAGGCAGGTGGATCCCTGTGAGTTCAAGGCCAGCCTGGTTTACAGAGTGAGTTCCAGGACAACCAGGGCTGCACAGAGAAACCCTTGGGGGAAAAAAAAAGAAGAAGAAAAGTTCCAGATTTTGGAAGAGAGGATTATTGGTGAGTGGAGCTTCTGTGTGGAGGAAGAAATTGAAATCCAGCTGTTAGGAATTGTGGGTGTGGTTTCCAAACATTAACTGATTAACTGATACTGCCCGTCAGTAAAGAGAATGGATGCCTTTCAAGTACTGTTACTGGAGTGATGGGGACAGTCCCAGGACTTCTGATGTTTGAGGGCTGCATCTTTTTACCCGGATGCTTTTGTTTCCCTTCGTTCTTTTTCTGTCTCTGATAGTACACATGCTTCTCCCACGTTGTAAGGAGCGAGGCCTGTCAGTAACTTGGTGCCTTTGCCTGTACTGTGGCTGCCCTCCAGTGTTCCCTCCTCTTGGCTGAGTCTTCTCGTTTTGTAGCAAGGCCTGAATTCACAATGGTTATCAGATAGAGCTTCTCTTTCCCAAGCCTAGTGTTAGCTAGAGAGGATTTTCTGAGCCCTTAAGTCTGAAATCCTCATAGTTGAGAAGCAGCAGCAGCCCAGGGAGGTTGTCTGAGGCTCAAATCCTTGCTTCTGGTTTAAGAGGATCCATTTGTTTCTGCAGTGAGCACTCGGGGCTGTAGTGTTGCTGGCAGTAGTTGTCACCATGAGTAACTAGGGTGTAGGGCATTTCAAATAAAATAACATGTGGTTTTGGTATTTTTACTAATTTTTTTACATTTTGAAATTATGCATCTTTAAGTAATTATTGCTTGTATATGTTAAAAATATGTAGAGAAGCCGGGCGGTGGTGGTGCACACCTTTAATCCCAGCACTCGGGAGGCAGAGGCAGGCGGATCTCTGTGAGTTCGAGGCCAGCCTGGTCTACAAGAGCTAGTTCCAGGACAGGAACCAAAAAAAAAAAAAAAAACTACGGAGAAACCCTGTCTCGAAAAACTCAAAAAAAAAAAATATGTAGAGAATTATAGTAAAAGATAATCCCTCTTTCCCCCAACCTCCAACTTCCCTTTTACAAGAGCATCCTTAGGAGTTTGGGGAGAAAGCTCAGTCAGTAAAGTGCTTGCTGGGCAAGCATCAAGACCTCAATTCAGTTCTCTTGAATCCAGGTGGAAAAGCTAGGCATGGTGTCACACACTTGTAGACCTGGCACTAGGGAGGCAGAGCCAGGTGGACCCGCTGTCCTACAGGTTGCTTACTATCATTCATACTTAGTTTTCAAAAGTTCTGCTTTGAAGGAGCTGCTGTGGGGCAGACAGTTCTGTGTGTGGATTGGGAGGGCTTTTGTGTATAGGAGGGCTGTAAAGGAGCTTAGTAAAGTGGCAGTAATGTCCGAGTGTTCTTTAGTCTTGTTGAATTGTAGTTACGGACAGTAGCTTTATAGAAATGGGGAAGCTTAATAAATGTTAAAATTTCACAGATGAAATTCTTCCAACCCTGGTGGCGCACGCCTTTAATCCCAGCACTCGGGAAGCAGAGGCAGGCGGATCTCTGTGAGTTCGAGACCAGCCTGGTCTACAGAGCTAGTTCCAGGACAGGCTCCAAAGCCACAGAGAAACTCTGTCTCGAAAAACAAAAAAAAACAAAACAAAAACAAAACAAAAAAAAACAAAAAAAAAAAAAGAAAAGAAATTCTTCCAACCCCCTTGGTCATTGAATTGAGCTTCCCAAGTGGTTTCAAGTGCATTCGTTTATCTATACATTCAAGTCCTGCAGGCACAGCCAGTACTGTCAGGGTGAACCACCTTCACAGTCTCCGTAAGAGTTGAGCAATCTGACTGTAAGGAGTTAAACTTGCAAAAGCAGCAGAGCGGGTTCGGTAAGACCAGGTCTTTTCATTGGCTAGACCTGAACCACCAACACTTAAAAACACATCCTAAACCTAAACGTGTTAGTACCATAGGTTTGAAATACTTTGTTTTCTTACTCGCAGCTTGTCTTCCAGGGTTGTAATGTCACTCAGCTTTGGAGGACAGTTTACCATCTTGAAGGATCAAGGTTATTGGATGGAGAAGACAGGGCCATGATTACAGTAATACAGTGGCTAGGTGTCTGAGACTGGGAGGAGAGACTGGGCGCTCTGTTTATAGGGACATGTGACTCAAGGGTGGCTCTGGGTATGTGGTGTCTTGAATGTGCCTAGTGGTTGTGCTGCATGCTTGAATGATCACAGAAGTTGCTTTTTTTTTTCTTTCCTGGTTTTAACAGGAAAATTGTAGGAAGGGTAAGGTAGGGAAAAAAGGGGACAAGAATTTGGTAAATTAGCAAACTATAGTGTTTACATCTGGAACAGGTGCCACTACATGGCACAGGCACACTGTCCTGTTTTTATCTCTGGTCTCTCCTCACTTTCCTCAGGCCGTTTCTTTGACCATTCTTGCACTTACTTAAGTCCATCCTCAGCCTCATGTTTTACCAAACACATTCTTAGAAGGACATGAGTATGTCTATGGTTTCGTGTTTCTTGTAAATTAGGGGGGAAAACTGTCCTTAGATCACATTTGGTATAAACAACAACTTGTTTGTTTTCCCGGTTGAGGTGTTTCCCAGACACCTGCATCAGACTCAGGACTGACCTGTTTTCTAATCTTTGTCTTGATGAGTGCAACAGCCCAGCAGCTACCCCGGAATGTTAGATGTTGTTACTCATATCATTGGTAATATGTTTTGTCTCTCAAATTTGCCAGCGTGGGTCTATTTCTTGTGACCCCATCTATGTTCCCCACATCAGTCTGCAGGTAGATATGACATACACATTCTCTAATCATTATTCCTTCCTTGTTCCACGTTCTTGATTACCTGCTCCCTGGAGAGCTCTTTTTGGTTTCATGATCTAATCGTAGTACTTCATGGCTTAAAGTCTAGACTCATTCACAGAGCAAGCTTTTTTTATTCAACTTGGCTTTTTTTTTTTCATTTTTTTAAGCAGTTTTATTGAGGTGTCCTAGTTGGTTTCTGTTGCTGTGATAAAACATTCTGGCCTAAAGAAACTTGGAAAGGAAAGGCTTTATTTAGCTTACACGTTCTCAATATAGTCCATCACTGAGGGAAGCCAGGGGAGAACTCAGTCAGAGGATCCTGGAGGCAGGAAGTGAAGCAGAGACTACGGAGGAATGCTGCTTACTGGCTTGCTTTCTTGTATAACCTAAGATCATCTGCCCAGGGATGGCACTGTCCGTAGTGGTTGGGCTCTTCCACATCAATCATTAATCAAGAAAATGCCCCATAGACATGCCCACAGGCCAGTCTGATGGAGGCAATTTCTCAATTGAAGTTCCCTGTTTGCCAGGTGATTACAGTTTATGTCAAGTGGCAAAAACCATCACATGAGATATAATGATACGCATTAAAATGTATTTGTTAATTGTGTACAATTTGATGAGATTTACTGTGTTAAATGGTAGTCATCACCATAATCATTGTAAAAGACGTGTCCATCACCTGGAAAAAGTTTCCTTGGGTGTGACTTTAATTTTTGTATTTTTATTTTCGTAGTAAGAACACATAAAATGGGCTCTGCCCACCTGTGTTTGTAAGCATCACACAGTGCTGTTGGTTGCAGGGACTATGCTGTAAGCAGCTGTCTACTATCGGGGTTTTATAAAGTTTCAATGAAGGATGAATTCGCCCCAGAGCAGAAGCATTTTCTCCACTGTTTGTATAGCATATGATCTCACTTAGCCCTTTCAGCACTCTACAGAATCAGATAGCAAGGCTGAGAAGGGGAACTGTCAGTGTCTGGGCTGGGTCTTGGACTCGTTGCTACCCAACTACAGAGTTATACTTGTTCTGCAGTGCTAGACCTCCTACAAGTGTACAGAATGGTATTCCCCGTAAAGAAATTTATTTGAAAAAAGGGTCCTCCCGGCAGATTAAGATGTGTGAAGATTGGGGCTGGAGAGATGGCTCAGCGGTTAAGAGCATTGCCTGCTCTTCCAAAGGTCCTGAGTTCAATTCCCAGCAACCACATGGTGGCTCACAACCATCTATGATGAGGTCTGGTGCCCTCTTCTGGCCTACAGACATACACACAGACAGAATATTGTATGCATAACAAATAAAAAAAAAAAGATGCGTGAAGATGAAATTATTTTGAGTTATTCTGGTAAGCCTAAGTACTCTTATAAGAGACATACAGTACACACAGGTATGTGAAGAAGGAAGTAATATTAGAGTTGTGTCAACATTTATTTTATAAAAATAGATGGTCTTGCTGTGTAGTCCAGACTAGCTTCAAACTCTGTCCTCTTCCGTCTACCTCCCAAGTGCTGGGATTATTGGCATGAGCTACTAAACTCAGCTTCTGACAGTATTTCTTCGCTGCTTCAAGTCTGATCTCAGTTTTGGTTCTGTGCTACTTTCTCTTTTTAAGATTTATTTTATGTTTATGAGTATTTTTCTGCATGGATGTATGTGCACCACATGTGTGCCTGGTCCCCAAAGAGGTGAGAAGGGCATTGGAACCCCTGGAATTGTAGTTACAGAGGATTGTGAGCTGCTGTGTGGGTGCCGGGAACCAAAGAACTCAGGGAGATGAACCTGCATTTAACTGCTAAACTATCTCTGTAGTCTGATGTGATTTTTTTTTTCTGTCAGGTTACTTTATCAAATTGTGTGGTAGTCCATATACTTGTATGATAATCCACACAACATGTAGATTAAATACTGGCCTTAGAAAGAATTTTATGGTCTACAACTTCCTGACACATACTTTTACTGAGGCATGGATTTACATTACATGTGCATTGAATTTGATGGCTGCAGAACTGAGTTCACTTACTGTTAGCTGAACCTTGGTAGCTTCACTTAAAGGACTAAAACTTTCTGTATGAAAAGTAATGTTTAAAAAGAAGTCATCCAAAGCCTTGTGCACCACACCTGAAATTCTAGCTCTTGGAAGGCTAAGGCAAGAAGAGTCCCATGGGCTCCCATGGGCTAGAAAGTCAGACCTTATCTTAAACAAACACAAGCCATCCATTAATTCTGTTTGAATATGCTCCTCAGGATTTGAAGTTTGCAGCTAGGCCTGGTGGCCTATCCTACAGTCCTAGCTCAGGAGTCTGAGGAAGGATAGTTAATCCAAGGCTTACCTGGCATGCAGTAACTTGCAAGGCTAACCTGACCAAGTTATAGCCAGAGATAGCTAGAGGTGCTCTTCAGTTAAAGAGTACTTGCCTAGCATGTTCAGTCTTTAGTCTCTACCAGAAGAAACAAAAGTGTTTGAAGGAATCTTGTGTTGTCAGACAATATTCAAATCTCAAATGCTGCCCTACAGTACTTGAAAACTTTGACTTTTGACTTTTAATGTTTTTTAATTTTTTTTTTTGTTTTTGTTTTTCGAGACAGGGTTTCTCTGTGGCTTTGGAGCCTGTCCTGGAACTAGCTCTTGTAGACCAGGCTGGTCTCGAACTCACAGAGATCCGCCTACCTCTGCCTCCCAAGTGCTGGGATTAAAGACGTGCGCCATCTTGCTACTCGGACTTGAACTTCCCTATCTTGGCCTTCTGAGAACTGGGATTACGGGCATATGCCACCTAACTTCACTTTTCTTTCTGTTTCTTTCTTTTTATATTTAATTTATTTTATATGTATGTGTTTGACCTACATGTATGTCTGTGCACTGTGTGTGTGCCTGGAGCCCATGGAAGTCAAAAGAGGGCGCCAGATCCTCTGGAACTATAGTTACAGATGGTTGTGAACCACCATGTAGGTACTGGAAATCAAACCTAGGTCCTCTGCAAGAGCAGTAACCACTCTTACCCACAGAGCCATCTCTCCAGACCCCTAACCTGGTCTTTTTGTTATTTTCTTTCTTTCATATACTGAATTTCTTTCTTGAGAACAGAGGTGTGGTTACTTGTTTTATAGGGTTCCCCCCATTTCAACTCTAACATGATAACTAGTAAGCATGAGTGAGTGGTTTACTCCAGTAGAGCCATACTGACCCCACCCCACCCTGGGTACCATGAGATAGAGTAAACCGTACTCTTTCCTTTTTTCAGCTCTCTCAGTAGCTCAGACTGGCCTAGTATGATTTTTGCTGCCTCCACCTTCCCAGTGTTAAGATTACAGGTATAAGCCACTGCTTGGCTTGAACCAGTACTCCTTCTGAAGGAAACAGCATGACCTAATAATAATAAGCATGTAATTTCTGGGTCAGTCCAACAGGACAACTCTTGAAAGCGATAATTGTAGAAAAGTTTTATTTAAAGAAAATTGGTAGACATTAACTTGCTACTGAAAATGATTTTGATTTTAAAGTTGTTCGTTCTAATATTTTTCAGATAGTAACTTAGGAAGGCTGTTTTGGGTTTTCAGCCCCTGCTCATTTGGCTCCATTGCTGTGGACCTTTGGTGAAGTATAACTTCATGGCAGCCAGGAAGCAATGAGTGGAGTGACAGAGTCAGAGACAGGGACAGTATATCTGCCCCAGTGGTCTGTCTTTCCTGTGTTCCAGCAGGAACCCTAGCCTGCCAGATGGACCCGTGCACCTCTGCGGTGAGTCTTTTTCCCTTGGTTGCTACCATAGCAGTGATCCTGGAAATGCTCTTACAGCCACACCTAGAATTGTGCTTCACTGACCCTCAGGTGTCTCTCAGTCCATCAAATTGAATAGTCGCTCTCAAATTGTACTGATCTCTTGGTTACAGCCTTTGCAGCAAAAACAAAAACTAGCAAACTTCTTACATCTCCACCTGTTTTACTTCTGGTTTAGGGACCATTCACTGTTAAGCCCATAATTGTCATGTTTCTTTGGTCTCTTTTTTTTTCAGAGAATAGCTCCTCGGTCTTCTTTTTAGTAATTTGACATTTTTTAAAGATTTGTTTTTACTTCCTGTGTATGAATATTCTGCCTGCATGTGTGCCTGATAAGACTCCCTCAGAGGAGTGTGTCAGACCTCCTGGAACTGGGGTTATGGACAGCTGTGAGCCACCATGCAGGTGCTGGAGGAGCAGCAAGTGCTCACAACCACTAAGCCGTCTTTCTAGCTCCTGAGTGAAACAGCCCGGCTGTCCTGGAACTCACTCTGTAGACCAGGCTGGCCTCGAACTCACAGAGATCCGCCTGCCTCTGCCTCCCGAGTGCTGGGATTGAAGGCATGCGCCACCACCGCCCAGCTGATTTGACTTTTTTTTTTAAAGTAGTCTAATTATTTTGTAGGATTTTCCTAAATCTGAGTTAGTATGATTCCTCCCGAATAGATTTGAGGATTTATTTTATTTTTGGTTGTGGGTATGTGCATGTGGGTTTATGCATGCATGTACCCATGGAATCCAGAAAAGTTGTTGGGGTTCCTGGAACTGGAGTTACAGGCAGTTACAAGAATCAAATTCAGGTCCTCTGCAAGAGTAGTGCTTACTTTTTTTTTTTTTTTTTTTTTTTTTTTTTTAGTGCTTACTTTTGAGCACTGAGCCATCTCCATTCCCTCTCCACATCTTTGGCAGAATACCACAGATGTGTGCTTGTCACGGCATTATACCAGGAGCACATGTCCATTTGTGCAATTACAGGTTGTGTTCAATTTTATCATAGTCAAGATGTTGTCTCATAAACTTTTGGAAAGTTAGCCGAAAAGTATTTTTGTGCTTATTGATAAGTAAATAATACCATTTTGTGGGAGTGACACTTTGAGGTTATGTAAATTGACTGTTTCAGATTCTGACCAACAAATTTTAGTACCCATTGAAGATTTGTGACTGAATCTGTTATTACTGTGGTGGTAGCCAGATGGCAAACTAAAAAACAAATTCATCATTCTTCATTCATCTGGCATTTCCTGCAAGAAGCTTTCACTTTGTCTTTTTATTTGTAAAATTACCAACATGGTTTTCTGTCTTATTTTATTCCTTTTTGAACTTACTTTGGTGACCAAGTTGTCCTAGATTTAGCCAATGGTAACCCTTTCAAGCTTGTGTCCTTTTTGTCATGTGCTCATTATTTTTTCTTTTTGGCATAATCTTGTCCTGACTCAACCATTTTTTTTCCAAGGAACTTTGGTTCTTTTTAGAGAATATAGTTAGGCATCAAATCTGCGCTCTGCATGTGCTTCTTGCACCCAGGACGTGATTTCCCTTACACCCTGAGCCCTGAACTACAATTTGTTTTTGTTATTGAGACGGGGCTCAATTACTCTGTAGCCTAGGTTGACTTAGAACTTGTAGCAGTCCTCCTTGCCTCAGCCTCCAGGTCTGAGTTGTCACCACACCTGGCTATGAAATTGTTTTATTAAGTCCCTGGGATCTTATTAATAGGGGAACTGAGTAACTGCCCAGGTCAGCACCACTAAAACTTTATTATTCTGTAGTTTTCCAAAAGCAGGATGCTCAGCATGCTGTGCAAGACCAAATGGAAAACCACTAGGTTGACCATAAGGCAAGGAGCCAGAGACAGACACGAGTGGAAATCATCTCCATAGTGGTGGGAAGATGTTAGGTCAGTGTGTATGAGGGCATTCTAATTTGATTTGTGCTTGTCCTCAAAAACAAGGATGGTATGAAAGGGAATAACCTTGGTTCTAATTTTGGCATCTGCTTTCAAGGTGCCAGATGATTAATTACAGAATATTAAGATTATTACAAATAGATTTGTATGTCTGAATATACATGTGCATATAAATAAATAAATAAATATTGTGGAAAGCCATTTTCCACAGTAATACCTCTAATTTCATTCTAACCTGATAGAATTGTTTGTTTGGTTTTTTTTCTGTCTTTCCTCTTTTTCTGACTTTGACAAGTACATCGCTCATCCTTTTCACTACAAACCATATAGTTCCCAGTCTTCTGTCTATAAGGCAGTCTCCTTGACCATCCCACAGAATACCCCCTGCAAGTTTGATAATCTATTCTTACACACAAACTTTACCCTATCAACTATTAATCAAGAAAATGCCCTGTTGTTGGTTGTTTTTACTCTTTAGGCTTTTGGGGGGTCCACCACCTAGCTCCCAAAATCACACATGGAGGCTTATTCTTAGTTGTGAATGCTTGGCCTTAGTTTGTCTTGTTTCTTTCCAGCTTTTCTTAAATTATCCCATCTATCTTTGGCCTTGGGGCTTTTATCTTTCTCTATTTATGTATACCTTTTCTTTTCTTCTTATCCTGTGTCTGGCTGGGTGGCTGGGTGGCTGGGTGGCTGGCCCCTGAAGTCCTCCTCCTTCCTCTCAATCCCAGATCCTCTTTTTTATTTATCAGGTGTTTATACAGTCACAGTAACACAGCTTCACGGAGTTAAGCAAATGCATCATAAACAGAAATAACACACCTTAAAATAATATCCCCACCAGTGTGCCCCACAGGCACATTCACAGGCCATTCTAATGGCAGTGACCCCTCAGTTGAGGTTTCCTCTTCTCATGTCTCTGTAAAGCTGACAAAACGTATGGGCACAAATCCCTGGGAAAGATTTTGGATTTGGGATTTGTTGAGACAAAAGCACAGCTCTTGTTTCAAGGGGAGAAGAGAGATTATTCACTCTGGAAACATAGGCTTAGGTTGCCCCAAATTCCATGTTCTGACATGGAAGCAGATTCATCAAGTTTTCATAGTAACAAAACAAAGAAAGTCTTAAGTCAAAGCGCTTTTCAGATACATTAGTTGAAACATTAGGCGAGTATTTATAACACAGAAGAGAGTCAGTTGTAGGCGTAGATGCTATCTGAGAGCATTCTTGGCCCTTTGGTTGATAGTCCTAGGGTTTTATTAAATTAATACATTCTAAAGGTTTGTTTATTTTATCCACATATTAGGTTTAACTTTATTTGTTAGTGACAGCATGTTAGGTCTGACACAAAGGAGCACAAGGAGTAGCTATTTTGTAAGTTAACAATAGCCCAAGATAAATTTGAATCTGTCTCTCCACCTGCCCCATTTCACCTCCGTATTGCTGAAGTTCTTATCAGTCAACCAGTCTTTGCAGACACAGTCTTAGCTTGCTTTCTGTTGTTGTGATCAAGACCGTGACCAGAAGCAACCTGGGGAGGAAAGGGTTTATTTGACTTACAGGTTATAGTCTATCACAAAGGGAAGTCAGGACAGAAACTCAAGGTAGGAACCGTGAGGCAGGAACTGAAGCAGAGATCATGGAGGAATGTTATTTGTTAAATGTGATATTAATGCCATAGATGAACAGACAGCAGCATGTTAGGGGCCCTAAGGAGAGATCAGACCCATTTGGTTGGTCCCTTCTCATACATTCTAGAAGAAATACCATGTGATTAATGGGCAGTCCATAGTACATACTTGCTGTCAGACTGTCTGTGGTTCCTGGCAGGCAGGTGGGAAAGGAGTCTGTTAGTCTGGGGCCTGTAAGTAGAATAACTGAGAGTGGAGAGAGCAAGAATTTAGAACAAAACAAGTTATTGGAAGAGCTTTAAAAAAATGGCACAAACCTGGCTATTCCAAACTTTTGTTTCCATTAGGTGGAGGGGCAGGGAAGGTAATTATCATCTTCTTTTCTCTGCCTTAGCATATCCCCCTTGAATATCAAACCGGAAACCTTCCACCTACCACTTAAGATGTGGAAGTAGGAAGATAAGGAGTTCAAGGTTACCCTTGGTTATATAAGAAATTCAAGGCCAACCTGAACTATACTAAAACCCTGTCTTAAAAACAAACAAAAAGGGAAAACTAAAAGAAGAATGTAAATGAGATGAATGTGGTATGCTTATGTTAGGAAATACAGGTATTTTGATGAGTATATTGAATGTTTCATAACTTGGAAAATTCTTCCATTTTGACATTTTACAACATATAACACCTGAAAGAGAAGGCCCTTCTAGAACACGCAAGAATGTGTAAGAATTCAGGTGTTAGTAGCATGCAGTTGAACAGTAAAGATACTAAAAAAAAAGCCAGTAAACATTTTCTTCGTTTAGGTATGATCCATAAAGTTATTATTAGTACAGCTTGTGTTGCTGTTTTTCTTTTAAAGATTGGTGGCGCACACCTTTAATTCCAGCCCTCGGGAGGCAGTGGCAGACGGATCTCTGTGAGTTCAATGCCAACCTCGTCTACAAAAGCTAGTTCCAAGACAGGATTCAAAACTACAGAGAAATCTTGTCTCAAAAAAAACCAAAGAAAAAAAATTTTAAACAAAAAATTGTAAGATCCTCCCCTATCATATTAATTTGAACTTTTCCACAAAGCACCATACAACTTTCTCCACAACTTGGCTTGGGACAGGACGTTTGCCTAGGATTGTTGTATGTAATAGGCACATTAAACCAACTTAAATTATTCAAAAGCTCTCTCTCTCTCTCTCTCTCTCTCTCTCTCTCTCTCTCTCTCTCTCTCTCTCTCTCCCCCTCTCTCTCCCTCCCGCTCTCTCCATTCCTTTTTTTAATTGAGGGAAGCAAAATGCTGGTTTCCAAGGATACACATTCTCTCTTGTGCTGGTTTCAGATTGTCATGGAAACTAGGCTAGTAAACTCATTCTTGGCAGCTGGTGGCATTGGTCTGATCTTTTCTTTAAAATGCATTACAATTACAATTTAAAGTAATACATTTGGGGAAGATTAGTGCCTTGTGATTCCATGTCATCCTTATGGGAATCAGGAATGTTGTTGGTTTAAGTGAGTCAGTTAAATAGTAGAAAGTGTCTAAGTGAAACCTCAGTGATTTAACTAAAGGTGACTATATATTATTTAAACAGAAGAAATTAATATTTAGTCTTTTTATTTATTGTATTTTATTTGTGCATGCATATGTATGTGCATGTATGTACTCTGTGTGTGTGTGCGCACACACATGCACATGCGCTGGGAGGTTGATACAGGGCATTTTCCTTGATTGTTTTTCCACTTTATTCATGAAGCAGGGTCTCAATTATACCCAGAGTGTGCAGATACAGCCATTCTCTTCCTCTTACCTAGGTAGATATGATTACCATGTCATCTAGAATTCATAAAGGCTTATGACAGCAAAATGTATGGTAGGAACAGTTTCAGATAGCCCTGGCTGCATCACCTAAAGCTAGGGTAGTCCACTGTTATAACTTAGTCAAGGTGCCTATAGAATGTTCAGCCTGTCTGCTACTGATATTAGGGTAGTCCAAGGCTGTTTGACTGACAGTCCTTTAGCTCCATGGCAGTAAGGGGAAGTCCAGTGGCTGCCAGCTAGGGAGGCAGACTGCTTCATTCTCCTGCTTTGCTTATTGGTAGGGGAATGAATGAGTATCAGGAGATTCAGGAGTGCTTACAAGAAGTTAAAGAACTTGCCATTAACACTAATCATGGTTTTAGCATTCTTAACACTACCCCATACCCTAGGGAGAGATGAGGTCTTGTGTCTGTCACACCCTTATTTAACATCTTTTCCGTAACTGTTGGTGGGACCTGCAAATGTGATGGAATTTTACTACAGTGACTATGTTGCATTGCTTCACATTAAAGGAATTTTACAAATGGAATTAAGTTGCTAGTCAGTTTGCTTTGAGACTGTCAAAAGGAGGAGTATACAGCTGGGTCTGACCTAATCACATGAACCAGAAGCCAAAATCACAAGAAGTCAGATAATTTTAAAAATGTGAAGGATTTGAAGATGGAGGTTATATGTGAAGAATTTCAGACTTGTTAGGCTCTGAGAATGGCCTCAGGCTGAGAATTACAGAAATAGGGACCTTGACCCTACAGCTGCAATGAAGTGAGTTTTGGTACAGCCTTATGATCTTGGAAGAGTATCCAAAGACAGGGAAGCTTAAGGTCTGGCAGGCATATTGAGTTTATTTTTGTGAGAACCTAGCAAATAATCCAGCCATGCAGTACCTGAGCTTCTGACATCTAACTTTATAGTATATAGAATGAGTACACTATCAAAATGATAAAGACTTTCTCTTATTAATTTAATTAGGTTTATTTATTTTATTTGTATGAGTGTTTTGCCTGCACAGTGCCATAAGAAGGCATTAGGTCTTCTGGAACTGGAGTTATCAATTGTTGTGAACAATCATGTGGGTGCTGGGTACGTAACCCAGGTCTTCTGCAAGAATAGCAAGTGCTCCTAACCACTGAACCATCCCTCCAGTCCCATCATAGCATACTGTCAAGTTCACTGTCAAGTACCCTTTAGCTTTCCTTTATCAAAATTGGCATTCTCTCATGTATATTTCACAAGCACTTATGTGTTTATATATGTATAAACATAGATCTACTGGAAATCTAATTGAGATTGCACTTAATATATAGATAGTTTGGGGTTGCTGCCTTTGCAACAGTTTTGAGGGTATTTGTGTTGTTTGTTCGAGGTGAAATCTCTTGATGTAACCCAGGCTGACTTAGAACATAGGATCCTCTTGCCTCAGCCTCCTGAGCACTAAAATTACAGCCTGAGCCACCGTGTATGGTTTGAGTCTTTTGATCTTTGGAGAGATTGAGTCGCTGTTATTTAAGTCTTTAAGTTCAGTAGTCTTATAGTTTTCTGCATACAGGTTTGCATGTCTGTTGTCAAATTTATCCCTAAGTATTTTGTTCTGTGTTATATATGGTATTTTTATTGTACTTTCTAACTGTTCACAGTTAATATATATATATACAGTTACTATTAATATATATTTATACATTGACCTTGTGGTTTTTGATAAACATATTCTATCAGATTTATTTGTGTAGTATTTTTTTAATTTTCTTGGGAGCTTTCTATGGTATATGCATATGTGTCTCTCTGTGTATGGGGTACATTGCCAGAGATTAATTTCCAGGATCATTCTCATTGCTTTCCATCTTTTTTGAGACACTTTACTGAACTTGGAGCCATTTCTGCTAGTCTGGCTAGTCAGCAAACTCTTGGAGCACACCTTTCTCTGCCCAACCTGGTTTCTCTGGAAGAGCAGTCAGTGTTCTCTATGTTATGTTTTTCAAAGTGTATTAGTAATTATCCAGTATTTCCAGGTCATAGTTGCCAAAGAGTTTTAGTTCATTTTCTAGACTGCTGTATTGCTAGCTAGAAAAAAAAATTAAAGCTGTATGTTTAAACGGCTAAGTTTCTTTATTAATGTGTATGTCAGGTTTGTACTGCAAGTACTTTTACCCCTAGAACCGTCCTGCTGGCCCTTAAAGGTTGACTCTAGCATACGGAAATGCTGAGTATCAGCTGAAGTATGAAACTACTTTTTCCGTAGTCTTCTATTTAAAATTCTATTTTTAAACAAGTCTTGTTTAACAAGTAGATCCAGAACCAGGTTTTCCTGTCTGCTTTCTGAGGAAGCAAAAACTGCAGAAAATTTTTCAAGAACAAAGCCAGTGGTTGCTATAGTAAGCCAGGAACTTCCTGTCGGTGGCTCTGCTGACTGGAGGGAAGGGAACCATTCCATGCCACTCTAATTTGCCACAGTTTTCTTTTCTATTTTTGAAAGCTGGAAGCTGTGGGCTGCAAACAGATTGGTTCCTACTACTTGGTTTATTTAAATAAATAACAATTGAAAAATCCTTACTAGCTGTATACTTTGTGACAGTTGTGGTATAGTGGAGTTGAGCTTTGACACATTACATTAGTGGCCTGCCCCCGTTTAGTCTTCCTGCCCTCAGAGACAGCATGGGTTGTGGAGCTGGTTTAACAGTTGAGTTTGGGTCTCTGGGTCTGCCACCTGCCAGCTGTTTGTGGACAGCTGTGCTCTGCATCACAGTTTCTTTATCTGTAAGAGCTGCAGAATGAAATAGCTAAATAATGTACGTGTCACCAGCTACTTTCTTATTTAATAGCTAAATAATGTACGTGTCATCAGCTACTTTCTTATTTTGTTTTGTTTGTTTTTTAAAACAGGTTTTCTCTGTGTAGCCCTAGCTGTCCTAGAACTAACTCTGTAGACCAGGCTGGCCTTAAACTCAGAGATCCACTTGCCTCTGCCTCCCAAGGGCTGGGATTAAAGCTATGTGCTACCACCACCTGGCTAGTTATCAGCTACTTTTTTGGTTTTCTAAATTTTAACCAAATCTCAAAGTTGTAAGTAGAAGATGTCAGAAAATAAAAATTAAAGTTATTAAAGCATTCAGTGGTAATGGCAGCTATTTTTTTTTTACTTTTTTTTTTTGAGCTATATCTTTTTCTCTGCTCTCCTCCCTTCCTTCCCCCTCTCCTTCTACCCTCTCCTATGATCCACAAACTCCAATTTACTCAGGAGATCTTGTCTTTTTTTTTTTTTTTTTAAACCTCCCATGTAGATTAGATCCATGTATGTCTCTCCTAGGGTCCTCTTTGTTGCCTTGGTTCTCTGGGGTTGTGAATTGTAGGCTGGTTTTTCTTTGCTTTGTCTCTAAAAGCCACTTATGAGTGAGTGTATATATATATATATATATATATATATATATATTTTTTTTTTTTTTTTTTTTTTTTTTTTTTGGTTTTTCGAGCCAGGGTTTCTCTGTGGCTTTTTGGAGCCTGTCCTGGAACTAGCTCTGTAGACCAGGCTGGTCTCGAACTCACAGAGATCCGCCTGCCTCTGCCTCCCGAGTGCTGGGATTAAAGGCGTGCGCCACCACGCCCGGCGCATGAGTGAGTATATATTATATTTGCCTTTTGGGGTCTGAGTTACCTCACTCAATATGATGTTTTCTAGATCCATCCATTTGCCTGCAAATTTCAAGATTAATATGACATCTATTAACTATGCTTAATAGAAATATGCTCTATTTCTGCCTAAGCCTTTTTTTCATACATTTTAAATTTTACAGTTTCTCTGGGTATAATTGTTCATGCCTGTAACCTCAACACTTAGGAAGCAAAAACAGGATAATCTTTAAGCCAGCTTAGGCTATGCAGTGAGACACTGTCTCATAAAAATCATTGTTGGTTTTCTTCTCCTTTAAACCTTACTGTCAAATTCAAGAATAAGCTAAGCTTTAAAAAAAGTCAGCATTAACAAATATTACAGTTAAAGTGCTTAAAGTACTTACTGAACAGCCTTGAGAACCTAAGTTCACTTGCTGTTAGTTTTTGCTTAGAGGATAAGGAATTGTTTTTACAGTGTGTGTGCACTCGCAGGTACATACATGGGGTAGGGGTATGTATGTTGGAGGGATAGGGGCATGTATGTTGGAGGGGTTCACATACATACACATGCCTGTGGAAGTCAGAGGACCGTCTCCTGGGTGATTCCTTAGGCACCTTCCACTTGTTTGTAACAGGGTCTGTCATTGACCTGGAACACTGCCAAGCCAGCAGACTCCACCTTCCTTCCTTAAGAGCTCTTTCATCCATCTCAGATTCCTTTCTAGTTAAATCAAACACACATATGCATGTGCACACACACAATCTAGGTACAGTCCCTAAGAGAAAATATATTCCTCTTTTACATCTGGTTTATTTCATTTAATACAATGACTTCTGATTCCATCAGTTTTCCTGAAAATTACATGATTTCATTTTTTTTTTTTTGTGGCTGAATAAAATTTCATTGTGTATAGTGTTCTATGTTGCATTTATCTGTTCATCTGTTAGTGGACTTCTAGGCTGGCTCCATTTCCTGGCCATTGTGAAGTGCAGCAATAAGCATGAATGTGCAAGTTTCTCTGGTATGTTAGCTTCAGAGCCCTTTGAGTGTACCCGAATATATCAGATACAGGCTATAGGATAGTTTGATGTTTCGGTTTTTTGGAAACCTCCATACTGATTTCCATAATCACTGTACAAAGTTGTCAATCTCAGTAGCACTATTAAGGATTCTCTTTGCCAAAATCCTTGTCAGCATTTATTGTTGTTTTGTTTTCTTGATGATGGCCATTTTAACTGCGCTAAAACGGAATCTGAAGCAGTTTGAGTCTGCATTTCCCTGATGACTAAGGATGTTGAATACTTGTCAAGTATTTTTACTTCCTCTTTTGAAAACTGCATTCGGTTTGTTAGTCCATTTATTTAGTTAGTTACTTTCAGAGGTTTCTATTCTGGTGTTTTGTTTTGTGAGACGGGGTCTCACAATGTACTCCTGACTAACTTTGTAGATCAAATCGGCCTCAAACTCAGAGTTCTGCTTTTCTCTTCCTTCCAAATGCTGGGATTAAAGGCATAGACCACCATACCTGGCCTTATTTTTAATGGTTTTTGTTTGTTGGTTTGTTTAGTGTGTATGGGTGTTTTGCCTGCATGTATATCTGTATGCAATGTGAGTGCCTAGTACCTGGGGAAGTGAGTTCAGATCCCCTAGAATTGGATTAATAGACAGTTTTGAGCTGCCATGTGGGTTCTGGGAATTTCTGGGTTCTCTGGAAAAACAGTTGGTGCTCTTAACTGCTGAGCCATCTCTCTTCAGCACCCTACTTTTAGGTTTTAGAGAAAGGGTTTCTTTCATGTAGCCCAAGCTGGCCTAAACTCTGTGCAGTTGAGGATAATCTTGAACTCCTGGTCCTTTTGTGCCTGGGATAACAGGTGTGAATTGCTGCACCAGTTTATATGTTGTTGGGAATCAGACTCAGGATCTAGTTAGTGCATGCTAGTACCAACCAAGTTACATCCACAGCCATGCCCATTTATTTTTATTGACTTTGTTCTGACAATTTTGTACACATATATAATGCATTCCAATTATGCTTATCCCTCTCTCCCTCTGTGTCCCATCCTTATCAAACCCTCTTCTCCTCCCTATAATTCTCATTCCCATCTTCATGTCTTTTAATTTTTGTATCGTGACCCATTGAGTTTTACGAGGGCCATCTGAATGACCACAGGTATGGAACTATCCAGCAGAGCCTGGCGGGCTCAATAGTGGGTACATATCTGAAGATGATGACGACCTCTTCCCTGGAATCCCTCAGTTTTTGGAAGGGAGGCTCATGAGGTCAAATATTGTGTAGGTCCACTGTCAGCAACCACAGCTCTTACGAGGTAATGGATGGAATGGCTGTGCCTTGCCCAGAAGACAACATTTTACAGCCTTTTTCCCTGTCTCTTGTCATATCTTCCATGATATTCCTTGAACCTAAAGTAGATAGTGAATGTTCCATTCAGGGCTGAGCATTCAGCTGTTTCCTCATTCTCAGCCCCTTCAACAGCCAAGGGTCTGTGCATTCACTGCTGTTCCTTGTAAAGGGAAGCTTCCCTAGCTAATGCTGAAAGTAGTGTGTCTGTGGGTGTGAACATGGATGGTTAGAAGGCAGTCGCCTGCCGTGTCCGTTTAGCTAAACAGCAGCAGTAAGTTCTGCTCTAGGGCCTATGACTTCCCTAGCCGTGCTTATTTGACTAGATTTAAAGAAGCAGTTGTAAGTTCCCTCCTGTGGAACAAGCCTGGGATCCAGTCCTAGAGCAGTTGGTTGCCCCCATGACAGTTGTGCTGCGCTTGCAACAGTGAGCACATCTTACCTGGTGAGTACTATGAGGACGAGGTATGGTTGAGGAGAAGGGTTCTTATTGTAGATGTGAGGGAGAGAACAGCCAGACATCTGAAGAGTCCAGAGCAGGAAGAGAAAGTAGTAAAAATCCTCAGTATTGGGATTAAAGGTGTGAGCTACCACCATTTAGCTCTGTTTCTCTTTTAGACTGATTCAATGTCAGGTAGCCCAGGTGGCCTTGAACTCACAGAGAACAGGCTGCCTGTGCCTCTCAAGAGCTGGGATTAAAGGTGTGTGTCAGTTCTCTGTAGTCCTCATTGTCCGTTATGTTCAGCGAGACCGGTTTTGTCCCATGCTTTTTCAGACCCCGGCCAGTTGGCCTTGGTGAGTTCCCGATAGAACATCCCCATTGCCTCAGTGTGTGGGTGCACCCCTCTCGGTCCTGAGTTCCTTGCTCGTGCTCTCTCTCCTTCTGCTCCTCCTTTGGATCGTGAGACTTCAGTCCAGTGCTCCAATGTTGGTCTCTGTCTCTGTCTTCTTTTATTGAAGAACAATGGCAATGGGTTCTTGTTCCTATTGCACGTAATGGCTTTGTGGGAGTCTAGGTAGTTTGGATGCTCACCTTAATAGACCTAGACGGAGGTGGGTGGTCCTTGGACCTCCCACAGGGCAGGGAAACCTGCTTGCTCTTTGGGCTGAGGAGGGAGGAAGACTTGATTGGGGGGGAGTAATGGGAGGTGGTGGCGGGGAAGAGGCAGAAATCTTTAATAATTAAATAAATTAATTAATAAAAAAAAATAAAGGTGTGTGTCACCACTGCCTGGCCTCTCTGGCTAAACTAGTGGCTAGCTCTGCACTCTGATTCTCAGGCAAGCTTTATTTGTTAAAGCACAAACAAAATATCACCACAGTGTATGCTTTTATTTAACTTTTTAATTTTATTTAATTTTTCTTTTATTTTAGTATATGGGTGTTTCATCTGCATATATGTCTGTGTTCCACATGTGTAGGGCTAGTAAAGGTCAGAAATGGGTATCAGATCCCCTGGAACTAGAGTTAGGGATTATTGTGACTCCCTGTAACGATACTAGGACCTGAGCCTGTGTCCTCTGCAAGAACAAGAAGTACTTTAACCTCTGAGACATCCCCCCATTTTTCTAGATTATTATATAAGTTTTCAAAATACATCCTAATAATCATCTATATTGATTAGAATATATAGTAATTCCCATTCTTTTATCTTTAATTTTATTGAGTCTTTTTTTATTAGTCTGTGAGGTTGTTAATCTTGTTTATTTTTTCAAAGAACCAAATTTTTTAGTTATTCTGTGTATCGTTCTTTTTTAATATTTTTATTTTTTGTGTAATGTGTATGTAATTGCTGGCATACACGTGCTATAGTGAGCATGTGGCACCAGATGACAATTTGGGGATTCAGTTCTCACCTTCCATCTTGTTAAGGCAGGGTTGCTTTTGTTTCTGCTGTGGCTTTTGCATGCTCCAAGCTAACTTGCCCATGGGTTTCTGGGTGATTCTTCTGTTTTGCATGTATTGTTCTTTTAATCTCCATAATTAGTTTCTGCCCTGACCTTTATTATGTCTTACAACATAAGAAATTTGGGATTTAGATTGTTTCAGGTTTTTATTTTTAAAGTCCTGTGCTGCGTCGTTCGGTTATTTATTTGTGATCTTTCTGTTGTTTTGTTTTTCAGACAGATTCTCACTTTGTAACCCTGGCTAGCCAGATACTTTTTTATGTAGACTAGGTTGGCCTTGAACTCATAGATATCTGTCTGCTCTCACTCCCAAGTGCTGGAAGTAAATAATGTATGCAACCATGCATTTCCTCTTAGAACTGCCTTAGCTGTATCTCAGATTTTGTAGTAAGTTTTGCTTTCATTTTCATTTGACTCGAGGACCTTTTTAATTTCCTCCCAGATTTCCTTACCAGGAATAATTTGTTCAGTCTTTATATTTGTATAGTTTTTATAGTTTTCCAGTGACTTTCAGTTTTATTGTACTATGAGCTGATAAAATAGAAACATTATTTTTATTCTTTTGTATTTGTTATGACTCAATTTGTGATTTAGAATGTAGCTTGTTTTAGATAAGGTTCCATGGGCCATTGAGAAGAATGTAAGTCCTTTGTATTGAATGGAATATTTGTGTATCTGTTAAGTCCACTTGATCTGTGGTGTAATTGAATGGTTGTTGAATTTTAGTTTCCGTGACCTATCTGAAGATGAGAATAGGATATTGGAATTGCCCATTATTAGTGTATGAGGACCTGTCTAATATTTTATGTCAATTACTGTTTGCTTTATGAAATTGGTAGGCTCAGCATTTGGCACATATATACTTAACAGTCGTCACTTTTTTTTTTTTTTTAGTTTGTTTTTGAGACAGGATTTTTCTGTGCAGTCCTGACCTCCTGGAACTAACTCTGTAGACCAGGCTGGCCTTGAACTCACAGATCTGCCTGCCTCTGCCTCCCTTAAGTAGTTGTCCTTCTGTTGCTGTGACAAAACATTGACTGACATGAACCAGTTTTAGGAAGAAATAGCTTATTTTGGCTCATAGTCCCAAGATACAATCCACGCCCAGCAGCTTGAGTTTTAGTTGATTCTGGATATAGTCAAGTTGACAACCAAGATTAGCCATCATAGCCTTATTCTTAAATCTCTTGTTTTTCTTTTTTTTCTGGTTTTTGTTTGTTTTGTTGTCATTATTTTGTTGGTTGGTTGGTTTGTGTGTTTGATTTTTGTTTTTTTGAGACAGGGTTTCTCTGGCTGTCCTAGAACTAACGCTGTAGACCAGTTAGGCCTTGAACTAAGGGATCCACTTGCGTCTGCCTCCTGAGTGTTGGGATTAAAGGTGTGCACCACCACTGTATCATGTTCTAACACATTTTTATTATGTGTAAGTAGCAGATGATCCTTATGGGATACTTGGGTAGTGCAGAAATCTAACTAGAATTGCTAACATTTTGAATATTTTTTTTAATTTCTCTATCAGTGTACATATACTTAATATTCAATGTGTTAGTTGGGTCCCTGAGAAACAGACAGTGGTGACCCTGGAGAGAACATGTTGGAGTGTTAGAGTGGACACCTGGCAAAATCTGCCTGTCCAGGCTACCTGACAGGAGGGAAATGCTGAAGAAAGGGGTCTTCTAAAGAAAGGAACAGTAGAATACTCTCAAGCTGACTGTTTCCTCACAGCTGGCAGTTCTTTTTATGTGCAGGAGGAGTATGTTCATGTGGATACATGTGTGTTTATGTGTGTGTCGAGTCTGTGCAGGAGGAGTATGTTCATGTGGATACATGTGTGTTTATGTGTGTGTGTGGAGTCTGGCAGTCAGCTTTGGATGTTATTCCTCAGGATTCATCACCTTGTTTTTTTGAGACAAGGTCTCTTACTGACCTGGACCTCACTTAACAGGCAAGGCTGGCTGTGTGCCCCAGAGATCTACCTGTCCCCACCTCTCCAGCACTGGGAATACATATAACTACCGAATTTGGTTCTTCTATGTGGGCTCTGGGGAATCAAAGTCCAGTCCTCATGCCTAGACAACCGACACTATCAGTGGAGCCATGCCCTAACATGAGTCTTTTTCATTAAGAGGAATGTACTTGATATCTTTGTTTCTCCAGTTGCCACAAAATTTTGTGTCCTGCGTTTTCTAACACATGCACTTATTTTGAGGCTTCATAAATTTGTAAAATGTGTATGTAATATTCCGACAAGAGCTTAGCTTATATATCTGTTCCCTAGGTTTCTGAGTTGTCCATATTAATAAAAGCATAGCAGTGAACACCATTGTGTAAGGTTTTAAACTTGATAGGATTGTTTTCAGTAGGTTCTCAGAAGTAAATAGACTGAAGAATACGAAGGCTCTGGGGCCTTTCATGTGGAAAGGATAGCTGTGTGTGGCGTTCATATGTCAATAAAAGGAATAAGCAACTTGTAGCATCAGGACCTTGTAGACTTTTTGTTCTTGTTTTAAACGTTGAGACAGGGTCTCTAGCCCAGGCCTGCCTTAAACTCCCCGTGTAGCTCAGGATGACCCTTCAGCTTCTGATCATCTTGCCTCTGCCTCTCAAGTCTTAGGATTATAGGTGTGAGTAAGTCACCACACTATGAGTACTGGGGCCTCATGATGAATTGAACTGTATCCCCTCAGTAGCCTTTGATCGCTATTTGTAAATTAAAGAATATATTAATTCAGTTCCTTGTCCAAAGGGGTGGGGGAAGATAAGATGATGGTACGAATGAAGGCTTCAGAGTCAGACTCACCAGATAGACTTTTGTCTTTGCAATTTTCTTGTTTGTGGCTGTGGGCATGTGTCTGGTCATCAGCTATTCCCCTAAATAGTAGTAGTAATAGTTTTCTTCTTTTAGGGAGGACTGTCTGAAGTAAGTAAATGAGGTAGAACATATAAAAACACTTAATATGAAGTTGTATCTCATTGAAAGTTCTTAAATGAAGGGGTTGTATTAGATAGGGTTTTAGTTGCTGTGAAGAGACACCATGACCATGGCAACTCTTAGAAGTGAAAATTTACTTGTGGTGGCTGGCTTACAGTTCAGAGGTTCAGTCCATTATCATCATGATGTGTGAACATGGTGACATTCAGGCAGACATGATGCTGGCTACATCTTGATTAGAAGGCAATAGGAAGTGAATTCAGACACCAGGCAGTATCTTAAGCATAGGATCCTTGAAGCCTACCCCTGAAGTAACACACTTACTCCAACAAGGCCACACCTCCTAGTAGTGCCACTCCCTATGAGCTTACAGGGGCAGTTACAGTCGAACTACCATACGGGTTTTGTTGTTGCTCTTCTTTGTTATTGTCTTTTTTGTTTGAGACAAGATCATGCTATGTGTGTGTGTGGGGAGGGGGTAGGCCAGCATGATCAAACTTGTGATCCTCCTGCCTCAAGCTTTCCAAGTGCTGGCATTACAGGTATGCACCATTACACCTGCCTAGATATTATTTCATTAGATATTTGTTTGATTATTTTAGTTGTCCATGATTTGAAAGAAAACATTTAATCCAAGCTGTCTAAAAGAAAAAAAAATGAGGTTTAAAGAGATGCATAGATTTATCCTGGGTCACTTAGCCTGAAAATAGATTTCTGCCTAGTGCAGGCCTGAAAAGCCTTGGCATAGACATCTCAAGGCAGGAAAGTTCTTTGTTCTAGGGTCCTGTGATTTATGAGATGTTTAGCAGCATCCCAGGCCTTGACCTCCCCACATGTCAGTGACACAGTCCTCATGCCTTCATGTATGGTGTTCAAAACCAACTTTAGACATACACGAACAACTCTACAGCAACACAGTCCAAGCTTTTGAACAAGCAAGCAGTGCCAAAGACCTGCTTGGAAAGGCCAATTTCTTGTGAATTCAGTTCTCCTGAGCTCCTTAGTGTTCAGAGCTATTAGATGGCACTGTGCTCTGTAGCTCCTAGAATTGTAAGCATGCCTTTATGAGACAACTTGTAAGGGTGCTGACTTCCCTAGAACAACAGCCCATGGTATTTAAATAGGTTACTTTATGTCTCTCATGCCCCTCTTTGGCAGCAGTTGGCACAGCTTGGGGGAGTCCCGTTGTTAAAACTAGTACCTGGACATAGGCGTACACGTGCCTGTTGAGTTGACTGCTTTCAGTCCTTTCACATGTGTATTTAAAGCTGAAATCGTGGATCATACAGAAGTTCTGTCATTGAGGGATTTTTTTTGAGGGACTACCACAATGTTTTTTTGTAGTGAATGAACTAGTCACATTCTTCCCAGCAGTGTTGTTATTTTATTTTCTTTCATGTGTGTGGATATCTCCTGTATAGATGTCTGTGCACCAAATGTGTGCAGTGTCCAGGGAGCCCAGAAGAGAGCATTGTCTCTCCAAGAACTGGAGTTACAGGTTTTTGTGAGCAACCAAAGGGGTGCTGGGAACTAAACTCCAGCTCCCTAGAAGAGCAGCAAGTGCCCTTAACCACTGAACCATCTCGCCAATCCTGCAAGGTTGTTTATAATGGCTTCCATAATTCTTCTATAATTACATTTATACTGTTGGACTTTTTAGTAAACTTACTTTTTTTTGCTTGTTTTACTTTTCTTTTATTGAAAATAGATATTTTTCATACAATATATTTTAATTATAGTTTTTTTCTCCCCCATCTCCTTCAACACACCTCCACCCCCATCTGAATCCACATCCTCTCTCTGGTTAGAAAACAAACAAGCATCTAAAGAATAATAATAAAATAAAAACAAATCAGAATAGAACAAAACAACAAACAGAAGAAAAAGAGCCAAGGAAAAAGCACAGAAAACACATATAGGCCAGAGACATGCTTTTGCACACACGGGACTCCCATAATTAAAAAAAAAAATACAAAACCAGAAGCCGTACTATATAATATGCAAAGGATCTGTAAAGTTGGGGGTGCTACAAAACATTATGAGACAAAGAAACTTCAAGATGTGTGTTCCATCTGCTGATGGGCGTGGGGCCTGCCCTTCAGAGTGGTTTGTATCTTCAGTCAGTCTTCCATTGGAGAAAACTAATTTTTCTTTTGCAGGTGGTTTCCAGTTCAAGATAGCTTTGGAGTTAGGGATGGGGACTTGTGCCTCATTCTCTCAGCACAGGAAACCCTCTCTGGTGAAGACCAGTACATGTTGTCGCAGTCTGTGAGTTCTTATGTGCATCGGTCCTGCTGTGTTTAGAGGCTTTGTTTTCATGGTGTCCTTCGTCCCTCCAGTTCTTACACTCCTTCCACCTCCTCTTCTACAGGGTTCCCTGAGCACGGACAGGAGGGATTTGATGGAGATATCCCATTTAGAGCTGAGTGTTCTAAGGTCTCTCACTCTCTAGACATTGTCTGGCTGTGGGTCTCTGTATTTGTTCCCATCTACCGCAGGAGGATGTTTCCTGGCTGAGCAAGGCGCAGACCTGAGTCTTGCAGAATATCATTTTGTTGCTACGTTCCTTTAGCATACAGTAGTATTTGGTTTTCCCCTAGGTCCTTGGCCTACCTAGTCTGAAGTTTTGGCTATAGCAGTGATCAGGATGGGTTCCATCTAATGGAGTGGGCTTTAAGCCAGATCAGATACTGGTTGGTTAATTCCACAAGCTTTGTATCGTCATTGTACTAGCACATCTTATAGGCAGTTCACTTTTGTAGATTGAAAGATTTTGGTGTTTACCTTTCTTCTTTGGTAGTTTACAGAGGCCCCTCCAGTACCATGAACACTAGTGCATACATATGAAGGCTCTAGGTTGGCACAAGCTCAACTTGTTTGTGTTCCCTGAGTTGTATAGGTGTGCTCCCTTCAGTCATAGGACCTTAAATTAAAGTCAGTTTTTAGAGAGCAGCCAATAGCTTTGGCAATAGCCTGTGTTGTTTAGGGGTTCCCACAGGGCCCCTTTGACCAACAACTAGGTAAGATGGAAGCCATTCCCTGTACTGGAAGCTTCATGTGGTGATGAGAGATGTCCGGTTGGGCCTATGTTACTCCTGGTATTTGGCAATTTCATTTAGATCGCCTTCATATATGGTTATATTGTAAGAAGCTTTTACTATATTAGGTTTCAGTACGACCCCTCAAATGGATGTTAACTTTAACCGTCCCTTCCCATAGTCCCTCTTTAACCCCCCTTCCTTTCCCATTCCATTTGATCCTTCCGTTCATCCCCCCAATCTTCCATCAGTCCATAACTATCCCTTTCCTAGGGAGATCTATTTCTGCCCCTTAGTCCTTTACTCTATATCTAAACTGTGGTTAAACAGATTATAGCTTGCTTATCAAAGACTTCACAGCTAATATCCATGTATAAGCAAATACATAGCATATTTATCTTTCTGGGTCTGCGTTACCTCAGGATGATTTTTTTTTCTTGTTCCGACTATTTAATGATTTTATTTTTTAACAGCTGAGTAATATTTCATTGTGTAAATGTACTATATTTTCCTTATCCATTCATCCATTGACAGACATCTAGGCTGTTTCCAGTTTCTGGTTATTATGAATAAAATAGCAGTTAACATGGTTGACCTAGTGTCTCTGTAGTAGGATAAAGTGTCCTGTGGGAATATGCTCAAGAGTTTTATAGTTGGGCCCTGAGGTAGATCAATTTCCATCTTTCTGAGGGATTACCACATTGATTTCCATAGTGACTGTACAAGTTTGCACTCCCACCAGCAATGAATGAATGTTTTCCACATCCTCACCAGCATGAGCTGTCTTTTTTTTATTGATCTTGTTTGTTCTGACTGCTGTAAGATGAAATCTCAAAGTAGTTTTGATTTGCAGTTCCCTGATGACTAAAAATGTTGAACATTTCTTTAAGAGCTTCTCAGCCATTTATATTTCCTCCTTTGACAATTTGGTTTGGATCTGTACTCCATGTTTTAATTGGGTCACTTTTTCCTGATGCGCAGTTGTTTTAATTGGGTCACTTTTTCCTGATGCGCAGTTGTTTTAATTGGGTCACTTTTTCCTGATGCACAGTTGTTTAGTTCTTTATGTGTTTTAGATATTAATCCTCTCCTGGATATGTAGTTGGTAAAAATACTTCACCCATCTGTAGCCTGCCACTTTGTTAGAATTATGTGACCTTGCCTGCAAAAGCTTTTTTTTTCCAGTTTCATGAGGTCCCATTTATTAATTGTTGTTCTTAGTGTCTGTGCTATCAGTGCTCTGTTGAGAAAGTCTTCTCCTGTGCCAGTGAGTTCAAGACTATTCCCCACTTTCTCTTCTGTCAGACTTAGAAGAAAGAGTAAATGAATCAGAATGAAGAAAAACTGTTCACTTTCATTTCCAGGGTGTTATTGACTAACTGAAATACTTGGGCAACATGGGAGGTGAGAAAATGCCTGACATACAAGCTCCTCATGTTGCCTTTTCCTTTGTATCCTCAGTTCTCCAAGGTAACACTGGAATTTAATAGAACAAGTGAGTAAAGGAGTGTTTCCCTGCTTTGAAATATCTTGGACTATCATTGCTTTACAAGTCAAGCTTACCATCAGTTTACTTAATATGCATTCCAGGAAGAGATTAAGAAAGTACTTTCTTTGGTGATATTACTAGCCCAAAATTGCTCTGATCAGCTACAGAATTTAAATTTCCCCAGGGCTTGCTGCCAAACCTGATGATCTAAGTCCAATCCCTAAACCCAATGGAAGGAGAGAGAGCTGACTCCCACAAGTTGCCCTCTGTCCTACACATGGGTACTTGGCATGTACACACACACACACACACACACACACAATCAATCAATCAATCTGTAAAAACTATTGCTTCCCTCTATGCCCACTTTTCACTGAAAAGTTGAGAACCTTGGTGAGTGTTTTCTGACCTCTCTGACATGACAGGGAGCAAATGGGAACCAGTGAAGTTATACTTCCTGTGCCTTAATTTCTCAGTCATACAATAAGGTTTTCTTTTTCTAGAAAGAGACTGATCTGGAATGAGAATGGATTCTCATCAATAAAAGCAGAGCTGTAAGTGGGTCATCTGACTTTGCTTTTGTGCTCCACATTCACATGGTTATAAAAGGCCTTTCATGAGTTTTCTAGGCTTTCACTGCTGTCAGACTCTCCACGGTCATTGTGAAAGAATTAAGCTACCCACCCCTCCCCCATGCTGGTCGCATGGGCTCTTTCTGGGGCTATTTACAGACTACTTTAGCTCAGCAGGAACTGCTAACACTGAATCATGCACTTCTTTGAGATTAGTGTCATAACCACCAAAGATGTCTGCCAATATCTAATAGAGTGGCTTGCAACCTAAATTTTACCAAATTATTAAGCCATGACTTGTTTGTATTAAAATCACTTAGATATAAAATTTGTCTATAGGTAATTTCTGTTATCAATTGGATTAGAAATTTATGAAAACTTCAGATAACCTAGGTGTATACTCAGAAATTAAAAAGAAACTTGTCTCCTGATGAGATGGTACACATCTATAATCTCAGAAGGAGAAGGATCAGGGTGCAAGGCTGACCTAGGCTATATAGTAAGCCCTTGTCTCAAACAAACAAACAAAAAACAAAACAAAAACAGGAAGAGCAGTGAGTTATAGCACTGTTCAACATTGAAATAGTTGTTATTTCAGGTTTTTTGCTGTAGGAGTAGCAATATCAAGGAAAGTATAGAATTTAGAAAGGATTTTGGTAAAATATTTGTAACATAATTGAGTAGTAGCTGTAAAAGTTTGACTTCTGGGGACTGAGGGGTACCACTTACGTACTGTTCTTTCAGAGGACCCAAGGTTGATTATTAGTACCAACACTAGATAGCTCACAGCTGCCTGAAACTCCAGCACCTCCTTCCCGCCTCAGTGAGTACTGCACTCATGTGCACAAGCCCAGGCACAGACCACACAACACATTACATTTAGTTTAAGAAAATAAAACCTTTATTTGGTTTTTTTTTGTTGTTTTTTTTTTGTTGTTGTTTTTTTGTATTTTGTATTCTGTTTTGTGAGACAGGGTTTCTCTATGTAGCCCTAGCTTGTCATAGAACTCATTATATAGACCAGGCTGGCCTCAAACTCAGAGATCTTCCAGCTTCTGCCTCCCAAGTGTTAGGATGAAAAGCATGCATCACCATGCCTGGCCCCAAAACAATAAAATCTCTATTAAAAGTTATTTACATTTTATTGGCATCTGCATTCTATTGATATCTATACTATAACTATACAAAGTTGGCCATACTGATTTTTGAAAGGTATTTTAGCCACCTTTATATTCTAAATTACCTGTCATCCACATCTGTCAGTGCTGCACTCTGATTCAGCAACTTAGCCATTCTCTTGCCAGTGTACTGGTTTTTACTATTCTAATTTCTTATTATAAAGGCAAAGATCTCTAGTGTTTACTAGACATGAATAGAAGCCACTTTGGTTTATTTCTGACTTTCAAAGGAATGTTCTCAGTGTTTCCCTGTTAACAATAATTTTGTGTTATTTTATTGGCTGGTTGATAGATTTTTTTTGTTGTTGTTGTTGTTGTTGTTGTTGGTTTGCTTTGGTTTGGTTTAGTTTTTCCAGACAGAGTTTCTCTGTGTAGCCCTGGCTGTCCTGGAACCTTTTTAAAGGAATTTTTCTTCTATTCCTATAAGGATTTTGAAAAATCTTAAATTCATATTCTTTTATCTGTTGTATTTCCACATCTACTAAATATATAATCTTCTTTAATTTGGGTTAATTATATTGTCTTTGTTTCATTTCTGTTTCTTTGACAAAATACCTTGACAGAAAGCAATTTAAGAGAGAATGGGTTTATTTTAGCTTATAATTCCATGTTATAGACTATCATTGTGGAGCAGTCTAGGCAGGAACTTCAAATAGCTGGTCATAGCACCAGCAGTCAAGAGCAGAGAGAAATGAACGTATGTTCTCAGCTCATTTCTCTGCTTTTAAGCAGATCAAGGTCCAGTATGCCTAGGGAATGGTGCTACCCATAGTGGGCTGGGTCTTCCCACATCAATTAACTTAATTAAAACAGTTCACAACAGACATGCCCACTGACCAATCTAATGGAGACAATTTCTTGTTGATACTCTCTTCTCTTCCTAGCTTATTATAGATTGTACTAGGTTGATGTCTCAGTTAGCTTTCTATTGTTGTGATAAAACACTGACCAAAAGCAACTTGGGCAAGAAAGGGTTTATTTTACTTACACTTCCAGGCAATAGCCCATCACTGAAGGAAGTCAGGCCAAGAACCTGGAAGCAGAAACTGACTAAGAGGCCATGGAGGAATGCTGCTGTCTTGCTCCTTATGGCTTATTTAACCTACTTTTTTGTAGCGCACAGGACCTCCAACCCGGGGTCCTATCACCATGGTGAACTAAGCTCTCACTCATCAGTCATCAATCAGAAAATGGACAACAGTCTTACCTACAGGCCAATATGGTAGGGACAGTTTCCCAACTGAGATTCCCTCTTCCAAAATGACTCTAGCTTGTGTCAAGTTGACTTAAAACTAGCAAGCACAGTTCACAATTAAAACTAACCAACCATCACATATATTTATAGACTTTAGATTAAAATATCTTTTTAAAATATCCTTAAATATCTTAGATACATTCAAATTGATCATGATTAACTTTTCTGTATTTTACATTCATTTTGATTAGTTTTCAAATCATTTGGCTTAATTTTTGATAATATTAGTTGTTTCATATACTGTGTCTAGATGCTTCTAGTTTGCATTTATATTAATTTTGCCTTCTGTTTTTAAGTTTATGTATGTATTCTGATATTTCACTTTAATAGGCATGTGCTGGCATTTTACATTTCCCAGATGATTTAGTGATTCTCACTTTTTTTTTTTTTTTTTGGTTTTTCGAGACAGGGTTTCTCTGTGGTTTTGGAGCCTGTCCTGGAACTAGCTCTTGTAGACCAGGCTGGTCTCGAACTCACAGAGATCCGCCTGCCTCTGCCTCCCAAGTGCTGGGATTAAAGGTGTGCGCCACTACCTCCCGGCTATTCTCACTTTTTTTCGTGTGCTTGATTGCCTTCCAAACCCTTCTCTCATTGTCATTTTTTGGTGTTAGGTCTAACCCAGGAGCTTTCTTTTGGGTGGGGGACAGGGGAGGTGGGGTTTTTTTTGGGTTTTTTTGTTTTGTTTTGTTTTGTTTTAAACAAGGCTTCTCTCTGTAGCCGTGGATGTCCTGGAGCTTGCTCTGTAGACCCAAGTGCTGGGACTAAAGATGTGCACCACCACCGCCCAGCTGGCCTAGGATCTTAAAGAGTGCTGAGACAAGAGCTCTGCTGCTGTGTCCTTCCTTTTTGTTATTCTTGTTTTGTTTGTTTGATTTTTCAAGACAGGATTTCTCTGTGTAGCTTTGGAGCCTATTCTGGAACTCACTCTGTAGACCAGCCTGGCCTCGAACTCTCAGAGATCTCCTGTCTCTGCTTCCTGAGTACTGGGAATAAAGGCGTGTGCCTGGCGCCCTTCCATTTTTATTAAAGTATCCAGATCTGGAAAGCAACCGTATATTAGCTAAAATTTTCTAGGATTTTCTTCCAGTTTATGGCTTGTCTTATTATTCTACCTATTCTGTTTTTTAAAATGTTTTATGCCAGGTGTGGTAGATCTCTGTGAGTTCAGGACCTTCCTGGCCTGCATTGTTAGGTCTAGGTCAGCCAGGGCTATGTAAAGAGATCCTTTCTCAAAAAAACAAATAAATAAATAAAATACTGTTTCTAGATAGAATTCACATTGTTGTGCAGCTATCTCCACCATCTGTATCTAAAACTTCTCCATCCTCTTCAGCTGTGCCTCTGTACCCATTAAATTCCTTCTTCCCAGCAGCACTAGCAACTATCATTGCACTTCCTGATTCTGATTTTTACTACTCTTAGATTGCACAGTATTTGGCCTTTCTTGCCTGACTTTCTGTTTGTTTTTGTCTGTGTATAGGTTTGCAGTTCTGGGAATCTAACCCTGGCTTGCTCTACCATTGAACTACACTCAGTGTATAACCCACAACCAGACAAACAAAACTGAACAGATACCTGCACCGCAAACACTTTCCTGATTGAGCCCTTTTCCCAGCCTCAAGCTTTCTAGTTGTAGATCTCACATTTAAACTCATTTGAGCTAGTTCATATGTATAATTAAAAGTAAGAGCCCAATTTTACTCCTTTTCATATGATTATAGTTTTCAAGGCGCTATCCTCCTCTACTGTTTGTGTGTGTATGCGTGTGTGTGTAGAACACGGGTCAGTGTTGGATCGATCTTCCCTAATCATTTTCCCCTTACTATTTATTTATTTGTTTGTTTATTTTGATACAATGTTTCTCACTGAACCTGGAGCTCTCTGATTTAGTTAGACTGACGGAAAACATCTGGCTGGGTTCGATCCCCAAAACTAAAAAATCATAAATACATAAATACAAATTCAGGCACATGCCCTGAGTCATACTAAGTGAAAAAAGCCAGAGAGAGGTCACATATTACAGGATTCCCAACAGTAGTAAAACTCGGAGTCACAAAGTACAATGGCAGTTGCCAAAGCCCGGAGGAAAAGGTGATGGAGACCTTCCTTAGAGCACTTCAGCGTTCTCATTATTCTGTTTTCTCTCACCAGCATCTCTTGTAGACCAGGCTGGCCTCAAACTCACAGACATCTACTTGCCTCTGCCTCCCAAGTGCTGGGATTAAAGGCGTGCGCCACCACCGCCTGGCTTCATCTACTATTTGTTGTGCTGGTCAGATGTCTCCTGTCTTGCTTGCTTATTGCTGCATTTGTACTTGATCAGCTGTCTTTGTCCCTCCCTTGGCTTTTTGCCTGACTCCCATGGCAGCTGCTCTGTCGTTGCCTGTCTGCTGGTCTGCCCCTTCTGTGGTACTGCACCTTCTGCATATCCAGAACTAAGTTCATCCATCACTTTCCCGGCTGTATGCCCCCATACTTGGTCATCCTTCTACCTGTTGCATTGTTATCCACTTACGTCCAACACATGGGCCTTGCCCACCTCCAACATCACATTAAGTCTTTAATTCTGTCAATTCTAACACCTATCAATTCTTATTCTGCCCAAGACAGTCTTAACCTCCCCTAGTTCCTCTTTCTTTAATGGCTAGATTTCTTCTGAAGGCTTTGGTCAGTGACTCCCCTAACTTTACACTCAGCCAGCTGAACCTCCATCTTCTTGTTAGCTGTTCTATTGTTCTGTGTCCATTCCCTAACACTCTTATTGGTGTCTCCCAATTGTTCACTTCTATGTCAGAACTCTGTATTATTGAGGAAAACCAAAAAAATCTTTTGTTGTAGCAACAGTCCTTTGGTGATGTAATGGCTGCCTTGTCTTGCCTCATGTACATTATATTCCCTTTGTGTCATCGTCTAAGACACTAGTCTGTTGTGTCCATGTTTGTACTGAGATCCTGCTTGATGCCTGTGTTGGAGTTGTGTACTTTGAGAATGACATAGCCATTGCCATCTTGAAATCTGAGCTGCTATTGTTACCTGGAATGTTCACCTAAAATACCAGTCACCACTCCCCTGTCCCAGCTGCATTAATCCTGGCCCAACTACACATAGTCTTGTGGGATTTAAGAGTATACAGGAGATGGAAGTTTGGCTGAGGTTAAGATTTCCTGATTCATCACCAATGTCAGGAATGGGGCTTATTCCCTGATGGCAGCTGCCTAATAGTACCCCTTCCTCCTAGTCCAAACATGTAAGCCTTTCTTTGGTCTATTGGGTGGTCTGTAATCAGTAGGCGTTTCTGTGCTTCTTCCCAACTTGTTGTCACAGGTGGTACCAGATAGGTATTTTAGGCTTTGAAGTTCTGACTGCCTACAAGCTGCCTGGTCCTTATCTTGGCTAACTCGTGTGCTTCAAGTTTTGCTGAAAATACCTCTGTAGTTTACACTTCCTTTACCTCATTTTAGTATTTATTGGCTACCTTTTAGACAGGTAATAATTGAGGATTTGGATAGTTCATTTGTGCCTCACTGCAGGTTAATGAAGCCCTTGATAATAGTGTTCAATTCCCAGCACTCTCATGGCAGCTCACAGCTGCCTGTAACTCCAGTTCCAGGGAATCTGATACTTTCATGCACATAAAATAAAGTTAAACAAATCATAAAAAAATGAGCCGCTGCTCTGGGCCTGAGGAGCTGATACCGAATGGTGGTGAAGGAAGGCTCAGACGGGGCAGTCTATCATATTCAGCTCTGTGTTCTTGGAGGGCAGCAGATGAACTGGCCTCCTGAATAGGAATATCGGCGATAATTTCTCCATCTCTATGTAATGATTAGGTTGGCAAACTCTAGTATGTTAAATATTTTACAAACTTATTTTTGTCTGTGTATGAATGAATTGAAGAGAATTTTTAAAAATCTATGCTCAATAAAGGATGTCATATGTAAAAAAGAGTTGTTTGTATACATAATATTTATTTTCCTGCTTTGTAAGTTATTTTTCAGTAGGCAACAATGGCCTAATACAGAATTATGTGTTTTAGAAAAGCCAGAATCCCGAGAGAATTCAAGTTCATAATGGTTTATTCTATTTTTTCCCTTTATGTGGTATGTCTAGGCTGGCGACTGATGAGCTTTCCTCAGTCACTCTCTGCCTTATTTGTTGAGGCAGGGTCTCTCAAATGAACAGACTCACCAATGTGACCAGTCTAGCTTGTCAGTTTGCTCGGGGAACCCCCAAATCTCTGCCTCCTGAGTGCCGAAACTGCAGGTGGCCACTGCATTCACTTGCCATGTGGGTGGGTTCTGGGGATCAGAAACTCTGGTCCTCACAGTTGTGAAGCTTTATTTCATTGAGTTATCTCCCCAGCTCTCCCATTATTTATTTAAAAACAACAACAAATACAAAAACTCGTAAATCATAAACTTTTGGAAATTTGAGTACATAATACCAAGCGAACACACTTTGGGGGATGAATCATGAAATCTGTCCATTTCCTTAGTGTATCAAATATAGTGGCACACACACTGTGTTCGTTCCCTTGTTTCTCCACATCAAAGAGCCAGCCAAAATGTAGTCCTTACTCAATACAAAAACATTTCTAGCTTATTTTAAATTTTTTTCTTATATACATTAGATTGATCAGTTATCAAAATTCAACACTTAAATAATAAAATAAACCCAGATGCCACTAATATGAACAAAAGTAATATGATAAAAGACTATAGAAATTTTTTGGGAAAAAAAAAAATCAAAACACCCATGGCTGTCATCTTGGTTTCTTTTCCT
Source organism: Chionomys nivalis (assembly GCF_950005125.1). Taxonomy (NCBI): domain Eukaryota; kingdom Metazoa; phylum Chordata; class Mammalia; order Rodentia; family Cricetidae; genus Chionomys; species Chionomys nivalis. The sequence goes on along the minus strand of NC_080094.1, from coordinate 44,520,422 downwards.
GTTGTGATTAGACAACCATCACACACTACCACTGAGGAAAGCAATTAAGCAAGGTTTATTCTGGCTCACAGACTGAGATTATAGCCCATTAAAATGGGGATGTCACAGCAGCAGGAGCTCCAGGCTGCAGCACGAATTCTCATTGTTCTTAATAATAAAAACCCAGAGTCAGATATAGGGGTTAATGCCGAAAGATCAGAGAAGCAGAGCACCGAGCCCCTAGAGAGTTCTTAGCGCTACCAATGCTCAGACCAAAGGGGCGATCCTATCATTATGAATCCTGAGACTGCTGCTGTCTCTACAAATCCTCAGACTGAATCAGAGCTCCTGTCTCTTCCCGCCTTATAGTCCTCTCTCCGCCCATTCATATCACTCCTATCTCCACCTCCCTAGTGCTGGGATTAAAGGCCTGTGATCACCTTTGTGTGAGCTCTGTTTCTCTTTTAGACAGATTTAATCTCAGGTAGCCCAGGGTGGCCTTGAACTCAGAGATCCCTCTGTCTCTGTCTTTTAAGTGCTGGGATTAAAGGTGTGTACCACCACTGCCTGGCCTCTATGGCTGACTAGTGGCTTAGCTCTGTACTCTGATCTTCAGACAAGCTTTGTTTGTTATAACACAAACAAAATATCTCTACAGAGGCAGCTGATCACTGTACTCACAGGCAGAAAGTAGAGAGTGATGAGTGCTTGTTCAGTTCACTTTCTCCTTTTCATACAGTTCAGAATCCTAGCCCTGGGAATGGTGCCACCCACAGCAAGCAGGTCTTCCATTCAATTAACCTAACCAAGATCATCCCTGATGGACACGCCGAAGGGTCCATCTTCTAGAGTCTAGATCTCATCACGTTGATAACAGAGATAACACCACAATTGTGCTTTCCCAAGACTATTTTCCAAATGCTCTTAAAATTCAAACTCAGCAGAGCAAACCTGACACATTTTATATGGGTGTAAATGAAGGTCTGCTTTCCATTCTTCCTTTTTTCATTTTCCCTGGGATTTATTAGTGTGGCTTACAGGTTGTGGTCCTGGGGTAGACCAACAATAGCTGTCACTTGACAGAAGGCTAAAAATCCTGAAATTGTCCAGTCTACACGACTGGATGTCTCAGCAGTCCCAGTCTGGTGCTAGAATCAATCTGTGTTAGAATCCCAAAGAAGTAGGTTCTAATACCAGCGAAGGAATGCCTCAGCAACAGGACAAATGAACTTGCCAGCAAGGGTAAGGGCAAGCAGATTTTATTTGATTCCAGATGTAATCAGGTTGACAACCAAGGTCAGTCATCACACACCTGTACCACCAAGCCATCTTGTTGGTCCCTACCTATTAATTTTGGATATAAATAGCATTTTAATGGTAAATAACATCAGTATATTTTTTCTTCATATACTAAAGAACACATGCAATTTACTAGAATACAGTATTTGTTTATGGATTAGAGCAGTGGTTCTCAACTTCCCTAATGCTGCAACCCTTTAATATAGTTAGTTCCTCATGTGGTGACCCCCAACCATAAAAGTATTTTCATTGCTACTTCATTTTGTTGGGGTTACGGATCATAATATAAATATTTGTTTTCCGATGGTCTTGGATGACCCTGTGAGAGGGTTGTTTGACCTCCAAAGGGGTCATGACCCACAGGTTGAGAACCATTGGGTTAGAGGATTTTTTTTTTTTCTTTTGAGACTAGGTTTTTATGTACAGCTCTGACTGGCCTGGAACTTGCTTTGTAGACCAGGCTGGCCTCAACTCACAGAGATCTGCCTCTGCCTCCCAGGTGCTGGAACTAAAGACATATGATACTGCCCGGGCTTTTTTTTTTTTTTTTTTTTTTTAAGATAAAATTTACTTTAGTGAAGTGCATAGATCTTTCAGTGAGTTCTGAAAGTTCATCTTTGTCCATCTTCCACTTACCTGATAGGATACAGAGTACAAGGTTAACATTTCTAATCGGAAATCAGAAGTTTATAGACTCCTACCCAGTAACATGTATGCAAACACTCCTAAACCTAAGCAGTTCTAGAATCCCATACACTTCAAGTTTGAACCGTTTAAATAAAGACCACTCAGTCTGTATTACTGTCCTGTTTCTTTCCAATAAATCTGTTTTCTGGAGAACTCTTACTCTGATTTTTTTCCTGTGTAAGTTAATTTTGCTTATAGTAGGACTTCATGCATATAGAATCGTAATTATGCACTTCTGGTACCAACTTTTATTCACTCAGCATATGAAATGAATCTTTTTAGATTCATCCATGATGATGTGTGTTTTTATGCCAGTATTTCTTTTCTGCTTCGATTCTGAGAAAAGCTCCTGACAACACATAGTTCTGTTTCTGGTCTCTTACTTTGTACCATTCTTTTATCTGTCTTTTTTTTTTTTTTTGACATTATAGTAGGAGATCTTGATATCAGGTAGTGCTGGTCCTCTAATTTTTTTTTCCTTTTTCATATCTACTTGACTCTCTTGAGTCTTTTGCCTGCATATAAACTTTAGAAACAGTTTATTAATATCGACAAAAAATGTGATTTTTTTAGCAAAAATGTGTTTACCTGTAGACTAATTTTGAAAGACGTGATATCTTAATAAAACTAAGTTCCTATCTGTGAACAATGTTTATGATCAGTTTTTTAACTTTATTTTTTTTTGTCAGCCTCCGTTTTTACTTTTATAGTTGCTTGCATTACCCTTACCCTTAGAAAGCTATTTTGTACCTTCAGTTCACAAATATTTGCTCATTCTCTTTAAAGTGTCCTTTAAATTTTAATTCTTTAAGCCAGTTTATTTTCTGTTGATTTGCCCTGAGTAGCCAAGCACATGTATACAATAGCCTTCCAGCCTGCTGCCTGATGCTCATGTAAGCGGTTGTTTGCATTAGCAACTTTGAAATATGATCAGGCAGAAATTGAACTGGCTTCTGTCAGAGATCAATATAAGTTCACTATCCATTTCTTTATGAGTTGTGGACATCTAACATAATGTAGCTCTGACTTCCATTATCACAGCCTGAATGAATGAATGAAATTTATGTTCTGGCAATGCTGAACCATGCATGAGCAGCCCATATATGGTGGTTCTGTTGAATTTATCCATATTGGGTTTCATGATTTAAGTTGATGAGGACGACTGACCAGGTTTCTTCCTCAAGAGGGCACCAGATCTCATTCCAGATGGTTGTGAGCCACCAAATGGTTGCTGGGAATCGAACTCATGACCTTTGGAAAAGCAGGCAGTGCTCTTAACCACTGAACCATCTCTCCAGCCCCCCATTATCAAAGCCTACAAAGGAAAAAGGTCTCTGCACTTAAGGAAGGCTACTGCTGAATACATTCCCTTGCTAGGCAATCCTATTGTAGCACAGCAAACTCGTGGGTTTGTATAAATTACCTCCATATGCCCCAGCTCAGTATTTCCATATGTCCTTTTTCACTCAGACAGTGGCTACCATATTAATTTAAACCACGGGAAAGCATGACTTATAAATGAACTGGTTCTCAATTCTTTCTGTAGAACCTAGATCAGTATTGTATTCAGGTCCTGGGTAGATGAACTTAGGAAACGTAAGGACTGCCTAGCTCTCATATATAGAGATACAGTCTAGCACTAGAGTTTTCAAATGGTTTTTATTTTTTTTTATTTATTTATTATGTATACAATATTCTGTCTGTGTGTATGCCTGCTGGCCAGAAGAGGGCACCAGACCCCATTACAGATGGTTGTGAGCCACCATGTGGTTGCTGGGAATTGAACTCAGGACCTTTGGTAGAGCAGGCAATGCTCTTAACCGCTGAGCCATCTCTCCAGCCCCTTCAAATGGTTTTTAAAGTGCAACCAAAGTTGAGAATTACACTTTAAAAGATATACTACTTAAATTTACTTTTATTTCTATGAAGACACAATTAATAGCTAAAGTTCTGAGGCAAACAGCTTGTCAAGCTGTCAAAAGATCCTGTGTATGTATTTAAATAACTAAGAAAGATGCTACCCAAAATAACTTCCTGTATTTTGACTCATTTGGACATAATTATAATAATGTAAGACTTTATCTCATGTGTCTCCCTGTTTTCTAGGTCAGCATGGATTCCTGGTTCATTCTTGTTCTGTTTGGCAGTAGTCTAATACACGTCAGTGCCAACAATGCTACTACAGGTAAAAACTGCCGTCTGAGAGATGTGTGAGGCGTTTATTAATGCTTACTACTTTGTGTCTTAACTTTTGAGCTTCTCGTTCTTCATAAAATGTTTTTTTTTCTTTCTTTTCTTTTTTTGGTGTTTGTAGTTTCACCTTCTTTAGAAATTACAAGATTAATTAAAACATCAACAACAGAATCAGTTAAGGAGGAGAATAAAACTTCAAATCCAACCTCTTCAGTAATTTCTCTTTCTGTGGCACCAACATTCAGCCCCAATCTAACTCTGGAACCCACCTATGTAACTACTGTCAATTCTTCACACTCTGACAATGGGACCAAGAGAGCAGCAAGCACGGATTCTGGAGGCACTACTGTCCCACCCAATGGAACATGGCTTGATAACGTATTTACAGACGCCAGGACAGAACCCTGGGAGGGGAATTCTAGCACGGCAGCAACCACTCCAGAGACCTTCCCTCCTGCAGGTACCAGAGTTGCTTTCTGCTTGTTCATCTCACTCTGGGCTTATTTACCATTTTACTGTCTTTGTATATATTTTATAGCCATAAACTTCTTGAAATATATGTTTGTCAAGAAAAATAGTGAAACCTCAAGAAAGGGAATTTTTAAAGATTTCTTTTAATGTATGTGTTTGTGTACCTGTGTGTATGTGCCTGTGTCTGTGTGTGTTTGCATGCATTTACGTGCAACACGTGTATGTGGGTGCCCTCAGAGGCAAGAAGAGGGTCTTGGATCCCTTGGATTTGGAATTTCAGGTGGTTCTGAACTGCCTGATGTAGGCACTGGGAATGAAGTCCATGTCCTCTGAAAGGACAGCAAGTGCTTTTAATAGAGCCATCCTGCCAGCCCCATCCTGTAAGCAATTTTTTTTTTTTTTTTTTTTTGGTTTTTCGAGACAGGGTTTCTCTGTAGCTTTGGAGCCTGTCCTGGAACTAACTCTTGTAGACCAGGCTGGCCTCAAACTCACAGAGATCCGTCTGTCTCTGCCTCCCGAGTGCTGGGATTAAAGGTGTGCGCCGCCAACACCCGGCAATTCTTAATACCTGGTTAGTGTAGCACTTTCTGGAGGCTATTTTTCTGATAGGTGAGATCCTATTAGATTGGTGAGGTCCATGTGTGTTTAAAGGTATTGAATAAAGAGAGGGGAGCTAGTGTATAACCAAAAGACTGAAGATGAAAAGCACAGACTGGGTAGTGAATTGGCCTTAAGAAGAAGCAGTCTATGGGGGCCATGAGGAGAGACTGAAGATGGAAGTCCCATACGTAACACAGCAGTAGACTGTGGGTACAAAGGGGCTCACGGAGGCTTACATTTCAGAGCCATCTGTTCAGCCCAGGTCTCTGTCTCCTTGACTTTGAGTCACTAGATTTAAGCAGCAGTGGCTCAGAGGACAAGATCAGAACTCTGGGCCTGAGATCAGCTTGAGTAGGGCAGGTTTCTGACTTAATGGACCAGGTTCCTGGTTTGTAGAAGACAAACAGTGGCTCCCTCAAAAAGCTTCTACATGGAGCAATAGCTCCAATTGCTGCATAAAGGAAGGGTTTTTTTTTTCCTAGCAAAATTGCTGTTCTCTCATCTATGATTGCATCCTTTTGGCTCAGATTTCTTGTCTGTTTCAGATTCCCTTAGTTGGATCCATGACTCATGGTGGGATTCCAAAAAGTGCTTTTGAAATTTAATCCTATTTGGTACTAAAAATGGTATCTTTCAACTAGACTTTATAGTGCAGACCCAATACCTACCTGCTTCAATATCATTGTTTCTGCAATAAAAGCAAGATAGCATTATTAGTTACAGTTAAGAGCATAGTTTGCAAACCCACACTACTTGTTCCTGTTCAATCCCAGTTCTGCCATAAGCTCCTTTATGAGCATAGGTAAATCTACTTGATTGTATCTGTACCTCAATTTTTCACATATAAAATTAAAATGAATGATGGTAATAGCTCATACCCATAGAGAAGTTGTTTAATAAATTGATCTAAGATGGGCATAGTAGTGTACACCTTTAATCCTAACACTTGGAAGCAGGCAGATCTTTGTGCATTCAAGGCCAGCCTGATCGACAGACTGAGTTCCAGAACAGCCAGAGTGAGACCCTATCTCGAAAAAGAAAGATAAATAAATAAACTGATGTAAGTCAAGTCCTTATTACAGTACTGTACATAGTGATAAGCAACCTTTTTTATAGTCAGCTGTTATAATTGTTACCACTTGTGCTTTGAGGGGTTCCATAAATTACATGGCCAGACAAGGTGATATGTGGCTATAACACCAGCATATAGTAGGCTGATGCAGGAGCATTATAGTTCCAGAGCAGCCTAGGCTCTATAACCAGACCCTGTTTCAAAAAGGTCTGGGCCTAATATGCTCTCAGTGGAGGCACTTGCTTACTGTGTATGAAGCCCTGGATTTAGTCTACTACTGTTAAGTTAACAAATATAGAGTATAGGCAGATTTTTCTTTAGGCTGCTAGCTCACAAAAACCCACATGGAGATTTACTATTAATTATAAAAGCTCAACCTTAGCTTAGGCTTGTTTCTAACCAATTCTTATAACTTAACCCATATTTTTTCACCTGCGTTCTTCCATGTGCTTGTTACCTCATCTCCATTTTGCCCATCTTACTTCCTCTTATCTGGCTGGCGGCTTCTTCTTTCTTCTTACCAGAACGCTCTGTCCCCAAAAGTTCCACCTAACTTCTTCCTACCTAACTAAAGGTCATTCAGCTCTTTATTAAACCAGTCACAGTGGCACATCTTCACACAGTGTAAAGAAATATTCCACAACAATAGAGATGTGTTAAATGTCCATGGCTGTCTCTATTCTTGATTAGATTGAGAACTGAAAACAATTTTGTTTTGAATGTTAAAGTACAGATTATGACCCATTCATAAAAATCTGCTTAATGGACTACCATCATTATTTTGTCTTAGTGACCCTATTCCATTTCTATTCATGTTATATGTGTAATATTTTGAAACTTTTCTTTGTTATGCGCAAACATACATATATATATATACTAAGTAACATCATAAAATGTCTTCTGTGAGTTATAGACATTGCTCAGGGCAGAAAGGCAAAATAACTCACACAGGCTGAAGGAATGAATATAGAAGGTAGAATTATAAAGTAAGCACAGTTGATTTCAAAGCATGGGTCTCATTCTGTACTGTTTTCCACTTAACAATTCTTTTTTTTTTTTTAAAGATTTATTTATTAAGCATACAATGTACTGCTGGCAAGGAAGGCACCAGGTCTCATTACAGATGGTTGTGAGCCACCATGTGGTTACTGGGAATTGAACTCAGGACCTCTGGAAGAGCAGCCAGTGCTCTTACCCTCTGAGCCATCTCTCCAGCCCCCCACTTAACAATTCTTGAGATGACCATGGGTAATTATCTCCTGTTAGTGCATGCTGAATTTAAGATTAATTAAGATATTAGACTTGGAAGTAGCAAAGTAGACGTATTTCTCACTTTTGTAGTCTTAACATATTAAGATTTCTCCCAACATAAACCTTTTAAAGGTGAAATGAGGGCTGCAGACATAGTTCAATGGGCAAAGCATGAGGACGTGAGTTCAAGTCCCCTGAATCCACATACACCCAGACATGGTGATTCCCATCCATAATCTCATTGCTCCTATGGCAAGATGGGGGGTAGAGACAGGAGAACTCCCAGAAGCTCACAGACCATTTAGCCTGGTATACACAATGCAGTGGCAAACAAGAGATCCTGTCTCAAATAAGGTGGAAGGTGAGGACCTGTGCTGTCTAATTTTATATCATCTTGACACAGCTGAGAAAATGCCCACACCTGATTGGCCTGTGATGTATTTGATGGTTGTTGTGGAGGGCCCTGTTCACTGTGTGTTACCACCACTGGGCTGATGGTCCTGCCTTCTATAAGCATCTGAGCAAGCCATGGAGAACAAACGAGTAAGCAGCACTCCTGCATGGCTTCTGCCTCAGTTTCTGCCTCCAGGTTCCTGGATGATGGACTACAAGCTATAAGCTGAAATAAACCCTTTCTTCCCCACATTGATTTTGATTATGCTGTTGTATCATAGCAATAGAAACCTAAGATAGGACCTATGTCCAAGGCTGTCCTCTGACTCCACACATCTATCATGGTATTCATATGCCCCAACTCACACACATGAACATGCATACAGACAAAAGGTGAAACAACACCTTTGTTATAAATTGAATTATCATATATGTATTTGTTACTCTTATCATGTTCATGCACGCATGTGATATATTGGTCATTTTCGTACCCTTCTACCCCATCTTATTCTTCCTACCACTAGACTGATCTTCCTCTTCCTAGTGATTCCCCCCCTTTTCAGCCTTCATGTCTTTTTCTTAAGATTTGTTTTTTATGTATATGAGTGTTTTGCCTGCATGTATATTATAGATGTATGTATATGTATGTGTGTACTGTGTGCAGGTATGATGCCCATGAAGGCCAGATTAGAGCATCAGATCCCTGGAACGTAATTACAGATGATTGCCAGGAGCTAAACCCAGCCCTGCAGTGCTCTTAATTACTGGTCCATCTCTCTAGATCCCTACTTTTCAAAAGGGTTTTTTTGTTTTTGCTTTTTACTTAATGCCCAAAAATTTTCATTAATATTACTTACAGGAACATGTTTGAGGAGTTGTAATATGATTTAGGATTTTTTTTTCCATTGACGTTTATGGGTGGGTTTTTTTTGTTTTTTTGTTCTATGTGAATTTGGTCTGTGTTTACTTTTACTGTGTTTGCATTTACTTTACAAACATGATATTGTTGATGTGTTAGTTGCTAGTGTTTTTTTTCCTTCATTGAAAGAACGTGAAAGTTTAAAGACAAAAAGAAAAAAATTTGAAAGTTTGCATAGAAAACTGCATTTTACTCGTATTTCCGAATTCAAATGAATTTAAGAAGTCATCTCAGGAAAGGGTAATTTCCTGCATAGCTGTGAATAGTTCTCATTTTACATATTTTCATCTCCTTTTTTCCCTCAGGGTTTAGTATTTCATAGTTTGTGTCTTTCCTTCCAAAAAAAAAAAAAAACCCACTATTTTTTTTTTATCAGTTCTATCACCTTAGCTTTTTTGTGGGAGGGGGTGTCAAAACAGGGTTTCTCCGTGTAATAGCCTTGGCTGTCCTGGAACTAGCTCTTGTAGACCAGACTGTCCTTGACCTCACAGAGATACACCTCCCTCTGCCTCCTGAGTGCTGGGATTAAAGAAGTGAGCCACCACTGCCCAGCTCACTTTAGCTTTTTATTTTATTATTTTTATCTTTTCTACCTTGCATTAGGTTTATTTTGTGCTGCCTATTCAAGTTTTAAATTAAAGCTGAATTTTTTGTTTTTATATTTCAGACTTACTAATATTAGATAGGTTTCAGCATGCTGCATAGGTATTCCTGTAGGTAGCTGCTAGCTAGGGTGCTCACTAAGCTGCACTCCAGTTGTAGGCAGAAGGCTCCCTCATTGGGAACCATGGGGTCTTATGCTATGTAGCCCTGCCAACCTAATAACAGCCTTCTTATCTGTGTGGTTATGTGTTCTCACCACTGAGAACAAAGGAAATAGAAGCAATTTCTTTTCCAGATTTTGTAACCCACACTTAACCCATCGCTTTTGCTCACATCTCATTAGCTGAAATGTACCATGTGGCCACCCCTTGTCTTAGAAGCACAGTATTTAACCAGACAGCTTTGTACTTAGTTAAAAAACACAAAGAGGTGTTTTTATTGTTTGTTTTTATTTTAATTTTCAAATTTTGTCTGTATGAATTTCCACTTTTATTGTATACTGATGAGAGAATATTGTACTATTTGTTTTAGGGGATCTGTTTACACTGTAGACATATCACAGGTTTCTTTAAAAATATGTAAATTAAAAAAACACATGTTAAGCCAGGCTGTGGTGGCGCATACCTTTAATCCCAGCACTTGGGAGGCAGAGGCAGGACGATCTCTGTTCAAGGACAGCCTAGTCTACAGAGCAAGTTCCAGGACAGCCAGGACTGTTGCACAGAGAAATCCTGTCTTGAAAAAAAACAAAAACAAACAAAAAAGTCATATGTTAGTTTATTGGTGCTGGTTGGAGCTGTCGCAGTGCAGGTATGATGGGGTCAGTTTCGCCTTCCATTGTTTAGATTTTGAGGACTGAACTCAGGTTATCAGACTTTATGGCATTTGCCTTTGCCTGGTTAGCTATCTCACCAGTCCTTCGTAAGTTTCTAAAAGCAAGCTTTTCTTTATTAATACGTGAAGTTGGGTATATATCTATTAGATTGGATTTTTGTTGTTGTTTTTGTTTTGTATTTTGGTTTGGTTGGTTTTAGTTTAGGTTGGTTGTTTTTTTTTTCTGCATCTTATTATGTGGATCTTTTATGTCTTTAAAACTTAAAATTTTAAAAGTTGTCCTTTTACATTTCAAAAGTCCAAAAGTCATAATGTCTTCTGGTAGCTGGTATTTGTGTTTTTCCTTGAATTACTGTATTTTTAGTGAGTATTGGATGCTGACTGTGTGCATACTGAGGAGGAAGGAAGGGACCACTGGCTAAAGCTGAGTAACCCTAGATAATCTTGTTCCCCATTTACGCAATGTACTGAACGTGGAGAAAATAGCCTATATTCTTGGAGCTTTTCTTTGTTTTTTCTTAAATTGAATGACAATATTTTCCTTTAACCTGAGTAAATGTTTCTGTTTTTTACTTGTTACACAGGTAATTCTGACTCAAAAGACAGGAGAGGTGAGCCGATCACCTCTATCTGTTGTCCTTTTAAAAGATGTGTGCCGTCCATCCGTGCTTCTTCTGTGTGGGAACCTGCACATCCATGGCTGTGTTGTTTACTGTCCTTAAATGTTTCCATATTTACCTTAGAAAAGGATAAAGGAAACAACCATTGTATTTTATACAGATTCAGTGTATTCTATATATTTTTAAAATCTTATTTATGTATGTGTTCTGCTTCATGTATGTACCTGTATCACACATGTATGCCTGTTGCCCATAGAGACAGAAAAAGTGCACCAGAATGGAGTCACAGGTGATTGTGAGCCCTCATGAGGGTGCTGGAAATCAGCTCATAGTCCTCATAGCTGGGGTTCTTAGTTGCTGAGCCATCTCTCCAGCCCCTTTATGTATTTTAATCAACAACAACAACAACAAAAATTGTATATTTGTCATGTCTCCGTGCTAGTATTTTACTCTTTGGTGATATATTAGGACATAATTTGATTTATAATTTTTTTTATTTTGTATGTATGAGTGTTTTGCCTGCATATCTATCTGTGCACCACATGTGTGCACAGATAGACACATGATCCTCTGGAACTGGAATTACAGATCATTGTGAGCCACCTTGTAGGTGCTGAGAATTGAATCTGGGTTCTCTAGAAGAATAGCAGTTGCTCTTACCCACCAAGCCATCTCTTCAGCCCCTAGGGCATAATTTGTAAGAATTAGTTGATTTCTGGCTTTTAGTCTGCTATTATCTTTATACATTTTGTTTCTTGTACTTTTTCTCTTACTCTATAAAATGGTGCTATCTCATGGCTTTTAGGGATTTTCAACACCCTAATGCAAAGCTCCACAGCCTCAGAGGATGTGTTAGCTACTTTTCTGTTGCTGTACAACACAGTGATCAAAACAACTTAGAGCTTATTGTGACTTACAGTTCCAGAGGAGTAAATGTCTGTAGTAGTGAGCAAGGCGTGGTGGCAGGGTCAAGAGGCTGAGAGACCACCTCTCAGCAGCACATAAGAAGCAGAAATCAAGAATAGGAAGCAGGACAAGGCTGTAAACCCCAGTGATGTTCTTCACCCAGCAGAGCTGCACCTCCTAACGGTGCAAACAGCACATCAACTGGGCACCCACATTTCAAATAGATGATGGGGGGAGGGGCTTTCTCAATCAGACAAACACAAATGCTCTAGCTGTGATCTAAGCTAGACTCTGAATTTCTGGGTCGTGAGTATTTATGTACAAATGTCAAGTTTTATATAGAATGACAATAATAAGACTGCTAAGAAATATTGGGTTGGACACAAGAGGCAGAGACAGAAGAATAAGTCATCCATTATAAAAATGATCATTAGATCTGAATTTGAGAAATGAATACCTATTAAGGAATTTTTTCATGACTTGGGTTTGGGGATATTTGTTTTTGAGCTAGTCTTTTGTAGTCTTGGGCTGGCTTCAATTTTACATAAAGCTGAGGATGATCTTGAACCCCTGATGTTTTCACTTCTGTCTCCCAAGTGCCGAAATTGAATATCTGTACCACCACGCCCAGTCTAGTCTGCATGCTTGTGTGCGTCTGTGCGAACTTCAACTTCTGTTGCTCTTTACCCACTGATTCGCTCCCTAGCCTCATCATTTTCTGTTTTTCAGATCAAACTTTTTCATTCTATTATTTAACCATATATCCAGTTTTCAGTGTGTAGTTTGAAGGCCCACTAAGTAGGGAGTATTTGCATCAGAGAAGCGGACACTCTAAGTCTTTATGTCATTTTTAAATAAATTGTTGTAATTTATTTAAAAATGCTGTGAAAAGAAGTTACGCCATACAACAAGGCTCACATAGGAGATTTACTGGAAGAAGAGAGAGAAGGGGCAGAGACTGGTCCCTGGGGACAGGAGTGGTGGAATAGAAGGGAGAGAGAAAGAATCGGGAGGTGGTCAAGGCCCACGTTTTAAAAGGGAACATAGTGAATGACTGCAGCTGAAGACGTATCCTGTAAGGACCCCAAGGGCAGGCCAGTAAAAATGCCTGAATACTAACAGTGTTCATCTGTCATTGTGTTTGTACTATGTGCAAAGCTTCCTCATCTTTCCAGCTCCCACTACCCTAAACTCAGCCACCAAAAACTGAATGAATGGAATGGCCTCATTGCTCAGACTCCCATCAGGTAGAGAACTTAATGGTTTTATAATGCAAGTATCTTACATTTGTTTTATAAAACTGCTCTTTTAACCCTTTATAGTAAAGTTATAAGTCAGAATGCTATCTTCAAGATTAAAGCTAAAAGCTTTTTGAGAAATGAGTCAACTATTTAGAAATAATTTGTATTATAACTTATGCAAATGAATTAAAGGTTTTAAGTCCTCATGCATAGGTCTTTGGGGTGCTTTTAAACAAAAATGGCTTGTGGCTTAGTTTATTTAAAGTTGCGACAGTCTCTAACAATTTGGCCTGCCTGGCCTGAAACCAGGTAGACCAGGCTGGCCTTGAACTCCCAGAGACTGGCCAGCTTCTGTCTCCTGAGTGCTAGGATTAAAGGCATGCGTTGTCATTCCTTGTATAACTGGAGACAGGGAAGACTTCTTGTCTTTGAAGTTTAGGAAACTGATTACTTGGGAGTTGAGGCAGATGGATCTCTTTGAGTTTGAGACCAGCCTGGTCCACAAAGCAAGTTCCAGGACTGCACAGAGAAACCCTGTCTCAAAGAATCTTTGGGATGTGTGCTCATAATTGCCATTGCTTAAGTGGAGGGTATTTGTTGGCCGGCTCTTCTCAATTGTGATTTATTTTTCTCTCACAGTACATTTATTAATGTATGGAAATGTTTTTGATAGTCACAGTCAGGATGTTGCTGCTGGCATCTAGTAGTGGAGGCCAGGTATGTTTTAAAGATCCTACAGTGCATATTTTAGACTACCACACAAAATGTCTTGAATGTGAGGTTGAAAGACCTTGGTATAGATGGAAAGAACTTGGTGTATTGATAATGGTGAAGTAAAGTGGTGATACTAGAGGGCTTGTGTAGTGGTCTCTGTAACAGGAACGTTACTGCTTTACTAAAATTTTAAAGCCCGTGCAACCCAGAGTGGTGGCACATACCTTGATCTTAGTGTTCAGGAGGCATAGATAGGAGGACCTAAGTGAGTTTGAGGCCAGTCTAGGCTACATAGTGAGGCCCTGTCTTGAGAAAAAAAGGAAGAACTATGTGTCATTTACATTTCGTTTTTGTATGTGTGTATTCTCAGTGAGTAATAGATTTATTTATACAAGAATATGGTAATTTTTGTCAAATTTAATAGGAGAGGTTAAATATTTGATAACTTTTATCTACCCACCTTTTTGTTGTTGTTTCATTTTTTGAGACCGGGTTTCTCCACATAGCCTTGGCTGTCCTGAAGCTTACTCTGTAGACAAGGCTGACCTTGAACTCTGAGATCCTCCTGCCTCTGCCTTCTGAGTACTAGAATTAATGGTGTGTGTCATCACTGCTGGGCTCCCTACGTGTTTTTAAAAGATAATACTATAAGATGAGCCCAGTTTCCAACACAGCTCCCAAGAGTGAGTTCTTGCTTGTCCAAAATTATGATAGATATTTGCTGATCTTACATAGATTCAACAAGTCAAGACAGGATCTTTATGTGTCCTTAACATTTATGGTCTTTGCACTGAGGCAAATACCCCCATTTAAAGCTGAACCCTTATGCTCAACTTCTCAACTTGTGCCTTCTGAATCTCTGGATCTCTGGAGACATTGTACTCCACTAGGTCTAGGGTACTTGGGAAAGAGTATTCAGGGACACAGGCTTATACTTGAGAAGTGACATCTTGACTTTGTATTTTTTTTCTTTTTCTTTTTTTTTTTTTTTATTTGTTTTTTGGTTTTTCGAGACAGGGTTTCTCTGTGGTTTTGGAGCCTGTCCTGGAACTAGCTCTTGTAGACCAGGCTGGTCTCGAACTCACAGAGATCCACCTGCCTCTGCCTCCCGAGTGCTGGGATTAAAGGCGTGCGCCACCACCGCCCGGCGACTTTGTATTTTTTTTAAACACTTGCAACTTTAAGCACTATTCTCCAAGCTAAGTTTGAGGAGGGGAGGCACAACAGCTTAGCCTGTGAGTACTCTGGGCTGACAAGCCAGGTCAGGATGGTCTTCACCCTTTCCTCTCTATCCCAGCTGGCACAGCTTAAGCTATTTCTAGCCCTAGACTAGTGACACTGGTCTTTGATTTTCAACTGGAAGGTGTTTGGCTCTGACTGGTCTCTTTAGTCGTGGATTCCTCTCTTTTGTCTTGAAATCCTTCAAAGTTCTAGCCTACAAATACTGCCCTTTGCTCCCCTCAGATATGTTCTTGTTTCATTAGTAATTTTATATTTCTTCTATCTTTTTATATGTTTGGGGGACAGAACAAGATACGCTTGTGGTCTAGAAATGTAGTGTAGTCGATTTTTCTTTGGGTCGCCAGCTCACAAATAATTACACAGAGACTTATTAATTATGAAAGCGTGACCTATACCTTAGGCTTGCTCCTGACTAGTTCTTATAACTTAAATTAACCCATTTCTATTAATCTACATCCTGCCGTGTGGCTCATGACTGTTAACTCTCCTCCTGCATGTCCTGCTTCTGTGTCTAGCTAACAATTCTCCCTTTCTTCTCTCCAGAATTCTCTCTTTGCCCAAAAGTTTCACCTAGCTATTGACTGTTCAGCTTTTTATTACACTAATCACAGCAATACATCTTCACGCAGTGAACAAATATCCTACAACAGGGGCTGGAGAGATGGCTCAGAGGTTAAGAGCACTGACTGCTCTTCCAGAGGTCCTGAGTTCAAGTCCCAGCAACCACATGATGGCTCACACCCATCTATAGTGAGATTTGGTGCTCTCTTCTGGTGTGAGGGCATACATGCAGACAGAACACTGTATACATAATAAATAAATCTTTTTTTAAAAAAGTATCCTACAACGATGTAGCTCATCTGATAGAGTGATGCTTAGTATCCTGATTTGATCCATAGCAACCATATAAACCTGGTACAGGGTAGTGACTGTAATTCCGGTGCTAGAGGCAGGAGGATCAGAAGTTCATACTGGACTGCATAGTGAGTTTGAAGCTAGCCTGGGCTATGTGAGACCCTGACTCATAAACAACAGCAACAACAATAAGCTTCTAGGCACAGCCATTGTCTGTTTTGATTTGGTTTTGTTGAGACAGGGTTTCAGTTTAGCCCAGTCTGGCTTCAAATTAGTGGCAGTCCTCTTGCCTCAGCTTCCCAAGTGCTGAAGTTATAGACGTGAGCAATCATGCCTGGCTCTTACTCACTGTCTTGAGCCAGATTTCTCTGTTACCTCCTTATTCTACCTCATATACTGCCCTTTATGGTTGGAATTTAGCAAACACATGTTTTCCAAGTAGATCACTCTGAGTGTACGTATTTATTTTGAAACAGGATCTCATGTAGCCCAGACTAGCCTCTTGTTATATATCTGAGACTGGCCTTCACTCTTGATCTTTGTGCCCCCCTCCCCAAGTGCTGGGATTACAGATTACCATCACACCCAGCTTCAGTAATTTTTTTTATTCATTCTCTAACCTGACTCCTGTGTTTGAGATCCTCTGTGTTTTAGATCACACAAAGAAACAAAACTAATATGCTTGCCATGGTGATTTATGGCGTAAAGGAGGAGTGCTCATTACCTATAGTCAAGTAAGTAAATAACTACAAAGTATGAGAGGTCTTATCAAGGGACATAATGTGTCTCTATGAGAAAATACAGACAGGGCATGGTGCATACACCTGTGGCCTCAGCTACTCAGAAGGCTGAGCCAGGCAAATTGCGTGAGTCCAGGAGTTCTGGGCTGTAATGCACTGTATCAATTGGGTGTGCATTGATGTGGTGACCTCCTGGGGGGAAAGCTATTGAAGAACTTACTTCAGAAATGATAAATTTAGTATTAGGTTGCCAGAGTAGACCTTCTGGGGAAAGTAATATTGCAAATCAGGACTTGATGAGTAGGTGAACTAGGTAAAGAATGGAGGGAGGCCACATGAATCAGAAAAGTAATTGTTCAAAAGCATAAGAATGAATGCCTTCAGCTTAAGGATACCAGTGGTTAAAGGTTGGTGATGAAGAGGAAGAGTGGCAGGAGGCAGTGCAGGTAGGAGCTACTTACAAGTTGTTGTAGACCAGGACTAGATTAGGCTTCATTCTAACAGCTGTGGCAGAATGAAGAAGAAGAGACAGTAGAGGTCGGGCCTAGACTGTTTGTAACAACAGAGAGTGAGAAAGAGGCAGACATCTTTGAGGTATTGATTTGTTGGGAAACAATAATCTAAGTGTCGCACAAAGAAACACAAAGTAAAAGTAAGCCCGCAGGAGAGTTTATTTTTGCAAAAAGAGTGTGCCTTGGCCCTAACTGGCGTAGCAAGCACACTCTTGGGCAAGACGTGCATTTAGTTTTTATTCTAACACAGGCAGTGACTGTATCTCCTGATGGGAACTCAACCTTACAATCTGACATGATTGGCTGATCTATAGGAAGAGGAAGGGTGTGATAGTCAAGTCTCAGAAATGTCTAGTGATTGCACCTGGACATGTAATGAGATGGAAAAGTTTTGTGGAATGTTAACCCTTTCAGGGCCAGCTATTTTTGTCGGAAGAAAAAAATGTTTCTAAGGGGTTCTAGCCCTAAAAGAAACTGCGTGCAGCTGGGTCGGTTAGAGAAGGTATGCATGAAGAAGTCAAGGGGATTTCTCCATTTCTTCCTTGAGCAGCAGGAGGATTAGAATGCTAGCTGCTGAATGGTAAAAGCATCTGTAATGCAGAAAATTGATGTTGCTTATGAAGGCTGTGAAGTTGAAAGTGGAGGTGGCCAGTAGGTAGTTGAGAACCAAGCAATGCAAATATGGGAATTTCTGTCACTGTTTGAAATTGCAGGCGTCTGATCAGATAGTAGATTGAAAATAAGAAAGTGTCCCAGGATACAGCCCTGAGAAGTGTCTGCAGTCACAGAGCACTGCTGTTGTAAAAGGAACAACCTGGCAAAGGAGACAAACGAAACAGCCAGGGGACTTGGTCATAGGGAGAAAGTGCTTCAAGGAGGAGGGGACGGTCATCCAGTGAGAATCGTTTTAAGATGGGCATCACATACAGCAATGTTTGACATTTACCATCGATAGAAAAATATGGTAGACATTTCCTATTCCTTTAGGCTGGGATTGTGGTGCTTGCCTCCAATCCCAGACTTGGGAGATAGAATGAGGGTTGTGAACTCTGGGCTGTACAGTGATAGCTACTTCCAGTCACACACACCCCTCTGCACCCCACTCCCCCCCAAAAAAAACCTCCATATTTCTGTCCAACTACTGTTCCTTTTATTTGCATATATACCCTGATGTAAAAGTCCTCATAAAATGAGAGGGTGTGCTCCTCTCCCCTCTCTCTATCCTCCTTTCACTCCATTTAGGCTTTCTTACCCAAACTCAAAAGAAACTACCCCAAAACTCTCCAGTAGCTGTCCCCTGGTTAAGCCAGTTTCATTTCTGTTTTCATCTTACCCTGTTTGAATTCATTTCTCCTTTGTTGGAGACTGCTTTTGGTTTTCTGCTAGATAACTTTCTACCTAGTGGCTGCTGCTATTCCTAAGTCAGTTTAGCAGAACTTTTAAACAAAAGAAAATTCAGTTATGTCCTTTCTGTTTTAGTCGTCCAGTAATATTCTGAATTAAAGCCACACTTGCTGCCATGGCCTATAACTTAAGTTTTCTGGCTCCTGCCTATCTCTCCAGTTACAGCTTGTATCACACTGGCCTTTGTGCTGTTTCTTGAGCCTGCCAAACTCCTTACCAGCTGGTGAATCAGATGAAATTATGACTGTTTCTGTTAGATTTGGTTGCTGTTTGTTGGTCCTTGCTGAGCGGCTTCAGTGGAGCACTAAGTAGGAGTCAGTATAAACATGTCAGGAGAACCTACGGGGAGGAAATGGAGAACAGCAGTGGTGTGAGAAGGTAGCTGAGACAGGATCAGTGAGGTCAAGAAGATAAAATGTTTGAGATGACAGCAGTGGACATAGTCCAGAGACCACCTGGCAGGATTGGCCTTTGCATAAAAGGGGCATACGCTCACAAAAAGCAAAGAAACTCAGGTGGGTTGTGTGGTTTGTAATATGGAGTAAAAGTGCAGTCCTGACCTGGTCTGCTGCATGAGAAATGTGGCTAGGTACTGAGCTCAGGCCTGTGGAATGGAGAGAAGGCTTGACGCTCTACTCTACTCAGACTCTGTTGTGGTTGGCATCCTGGCAAAGGGCAGCTGAGGAAAGAAGATACAGAAAGTGGTAGAAGGGGATAGGAAGTACATGGCAGCTTTTGATGCATGGTGCATGTGGATCCAGCAGCATCTCCTTATTTAATCATACTCCCTGTGCCAGGAAAACACTAGGGTTTATGATAGAACAATCTTTTTTCTTCCTTCTCCTGTTTTTTTCTCTAGGCGGAGCGCATTGAGACTGGGAAGTAGTGTGATGTCAGGCCTACATTCCTGACCTGCCAGTATTTGTATCTCCAAATCTTTGAGTGCTTTTTGTATGCTAAGTTTTGTTTGAGTTCAGATGATATAGCAATGAAAGAGTCTCTGACTTAAAAGACAATTTTTATTCCAATTCAGTTATCCCAATGCAGGAAGTCATACAGTAAATAAATGCATGGTATATCAAAGACAGGTAGGACCCTACCCAATGGCCCTAATGTGGCAGAGGGTATTCTTTTCTCGTACACTCTAGCACATGTACTTGCTCCTTGCTCTTTTGTGTGCATTTCTGTACACAGCCCTTCTGTTTCTCATTTTGTTCTCTTGATCTGTGTATGTGTGTGTGTGTGTGTGTGTGTATGTGCTTGTGTGTGTGTATTTCACATCCTACCATCTGCAGAAATCTTTAATGGGTGGTGTGCCCCCACCCCCGCATCGGTGTGTCTTCCTGAGCTTCCAACTTGAGCCCTTCATTGCATGACACAATTATCATCTGTTCTTTTCTCTTGGTTTCAGATGAGACACCAATTATTGCAGTGATGGTGGCCCTGTCCTCTCTGCTAGTAATTGTTTTTATTATCATAGTTCTGTACATGTTAAGGTAAGTATGTTAATGTTATTTCATTTGCTTGGAATATCCTGATAACCCCTGTGTCTCAGTAAGCCCACACAGTCCAGAAGACAGTAGGCTAAGGACAATGCATAGGGTAAAGGGACGGTGACTTGTGCTAATGCTTATATTAAAGTACTACTTAGAAACGGTTTCTAAACTGCAGACTTCCTTAAGACCTAGGCTCTCTCCCTTTGCTTAAATGTCCAGACCAAGTCTCCTAATTCTAGCTGAGGCTAAAGCCTAGAATAGAGCCGTGGTTTAGAGATGGAGACTTGGGTCTATCTTATCAGTGACAGGTGTTTGAAGATCTTCAGCTCTGTCCTTTGAAATAACCTATTAAAAGGCCTCTAGTAAGATTATATGCACACAAAAAACTTTGTTTCTAGCTGAGGCTTTGTCCCCAAAACTCTCAAGGACCTCTGGTCTTTGTCCAGTAGGCAGATCTGAGGGGTTAAAATATTCCTCTGCCTGACCTCTCAGAAGCTTCTAGATAATGAACAGAAGCTAGGAGGGAATCTAAGAGAAAAAAGAATGTGGTTCATTTGTGCTCTTCCTCCTGACGCTCTGCCCTATGACCTGGGTTTAACTCTGCTTTATCTTGAACCCAGCCTGCTCTGTGTTCCCTTTGTTCTGCAGGAACTAAGAGAAGGACCTGTGTACCTGGCTCCATTAAGCCTGTGTTCACTCACTCTGGAGCTCTGGGTTTCTCCCCATGACTCCTAGGCTGCGCTGAGAAAACACCAGGATTTTTGTTTCATAAAGATCTTATTATCCCATCCTGTCCCACCCATTCTACCGTAACCCATTCTACCACGCTCTTACACACACACACACACACACACACACACACCTATATTACACTTATCTGTTATGGCTGAGCACTCAAGTGTGTGATGGAGCTGAAGCTACTCAGAGGAACCAGGCGGGTCAGAATATAGTGTTGTCTCTGCTGAGTGTAAGAAAGACCATCCCAAGGTGCTTGGTCAGCACAAGGAGCTGCCTCAGACATGCCTGACTTGTGTCTCTTTTTTAAAAAGTTTGATTTGACAAAGAGATTTAGAAAGGTGTAGTCAATAACGGGAATACAAAGACAGTGATTTACCTCTTTGCTTAGTTTTTCATGACAGATATTCTCTCATTAGGTTTAAGAAATACAAGCAAGCTGGGAGCCATTCCAATTCTTTCCGACTGTCAAATGGCCGCACAGAGGATGTGGGTAAGGCACGGGGAACGTCTGAAGAAGAAAAGCAAGAAATGGACATTTCTCCCATCCTTTTTTATTTATTTGTTTGTTTGTTTGTTTGTTTGTTTGTTTATTTATTTATTTTGGTTTTTCGAGACAGGGTTTCTCTGTGGTTTTGGAGCCTGTCCTGGAACTAGCTCTTGTAGACCAGGCTGGTCTCGAACTCACAGAGATCCACCTGCCTCTACCTCCCAAGTGCTGGGATTAAAGGCGTGCGCCACCATCGCCCGGCCCTTTTTTATTTATTTTATTTGTGTGTGTGTGTGTGTGTGTGTGTGTGTGTGTGTGTGTGTATATATATATATATGCGATTGTGTGCTTGTGGAGATCAGAGACCAACTTGCAAGAGCTGGTTCTCTTCTTCCATCATGTGGATTCTGAGTATCCAGTTGAGTCCTTCAGACTTGCTGACAAACACCTTTTACCGATGGAGACATATTCCTGTCTCTTTTTCCCCATCTTTTCAAAAGAATGAGACCATTAGTCTCCACAAAGGGACTGCGTCTATCTCCAGGGCACCTAATTTACCTTCCCTCTTATACTGCAGAGCCCCAGAGTGTACCACTTCTGGCCAGGTCCCCAAGCACCAACAGGAAGTACCCACCACTGCCTGTGGACAAGCTAGAAGAGGAGATTAACCGAAGAATGGCTGATGACAATAAGCTCTTCAGAGAGGAATTCAACGTGAGTCCTTTGTTGTTAACAAAGCGGAAGGGAGACTTGAGGTCTGGTCTTCGGAGTCATGAGATATAAAATAGATTTCTAATGGATAATGGGTGAGAAATGCTTTTTACCAGGTTCATCTTGCTCCTTTCCTGTATAATTATGGGAAGTTTTAAAAGAAAGAAATTACTTCACCTCCCTCATCTACCCATCCGTTCATTACTGATTAGTTCACTCATCGTCATGTCTAGTAACTCATCTGTTTAATATTTACAAGCTTCTCATAGGTACCAGGTAATATTCTAGGTGCCATGGATATAATACGGAGCAAAAAAATCCCAATCCCAGTTTCAAAGAAATCTCCGCCCTCTCAGGAAACTCTATTTATAAGAATAAAACTGTCTATAAAGCCAAGCAATTCAAGCCGTAGTCTATAGCGGGGATCCGGACTGTTATATAGTAGGTAATAGGAGTGGATTGATGTAAAAAGTAGTGGCTACAGCAGAATCCCGAGTATTGAGATTGTGTTTTCATGTCTCTCAGGGAAGCAGAATGAGCATCAACCAGCAGCTGGTGATCCTGGGTCAGAAGTTTCCTTCCTGAGTGTGCAGCTCAGTGATAGCTTACCTAGCATGTGCAGACCCTAGGTTCATTCCTCGGTCTACAGATTTACAGTCATGTATTCCCAACCACTTGGGAGGCTGAGGCAGGAAGGCCACAGGTTGAAGGCCAGCCTGGACACCTTAGTAAGCTGATGTCTCAGTGGAGTCTGTAGCTAGTATTTAAGCACAGTTTCCTTGAAGAAGCAAGGAGAGTAGAGAAAGTGAGGTGAGGCGACAGAAGTAGCAGGAGCAAGCATCTGGGTGAGAGGAGACGTATTCAGAAGATTTTTAAAGAGCTGCACGGCAAAAGAGCACTGCTGTCTAGCTACTTCCTTTGAACTGACCTGTTCCGTCATGAGGAGAGGAGAAAAGATCATTAAGACTCAGGAAGCCCAGCTGCCTGTGCTCCTCGAGAGAGTTGTGCTGGGGTGAGCTCTTCGGTGTTTCAGCTGCATTCAAGCCATGCGTATTCCCACCCAGTAAACTTACTGGTCACTCTCTGTCTTTGGTGCCCTAGCTGGCATGAGTAGACGTTTACTCATGTCTTCCAAAGAAAAGTCCTATAACAGAGAGTGGTGGGAAAAACTGAGGAAAGGCTAGTCTAGTACACATCGCTCGGCTGAGTGAAGCAGAAACCTGTGAACTGAGGAAAGGCTAGTACACATCGCTCGGCTGAGTGAAGCAGAAACCTGTGAACCAACCAGATTTGTATTTTGAAAAAACAAACAAACAAACAAAAACCGATTCTGTTTGCTATCTGGAGAACAGCCTGAGGGGACCAGGTTAGGATCGGGAATGCTTTAATAACTATCACTTTAGATAATTACTAAAGAGAGGGAATAGATTTAAGGACAGAGAAGAGTAGTTCCAAGACTGTTGGCTTCCCTGGCCTTTTTGCTATGTGTCATCTTATAGGTAGGCTCCTCTCATAATGCCAAAATGACTACCCCAGTTCTAGGCATAATACGGAGGTACAGTCAGGTCCACTGGAAGAAAGATGACTGTTTTAAGTTTCTGGAGACGTCTTTTACCATATGCTCCTTCTTAAAGTAGTCCTGGGTAGGGGAGAGAGTTCCTGCAGCTGCCTAAGGTCAGTGCAGATTATCTTTGATCCAAGCATATAACCCCACAGGGAACTTCAGAGTCAAAGAGAAAAAGCGGCTGGGGATCTGGCTCACTCTGTAGAATGTTTGCCATTCAGGTCTGAGGACCTGAGTTTAGATTCCCACCTATGTGAAAAACTGTTACTGCACTCCTTTAATCCCAGAGCTAGTGGGGTAAAGACCTCCTGGAGCTCCGTGGCTGGCTGGCCTAGTTGCTGTTTCAAAATAAGAAAATTTAAAAAAAATAAATAAATAAAGAGTGATTGAGAAAGACACCCATTATCTTCTTCTGGCTTCCACATGCACACACATACATCATACACAAGACAAAAGAAGAAAAAAAAGAAAAAGAAAAAGTGGCCATTTAGGTGGTCATATCAACCTCTTATAACTGCTCCACCACTGAAGGGCTTAGGTTCAGATTTATATCTTCATAAAAATCCCTGGTTTCAATGTAAGTAGAAAGGAGCAAAGACCTAAAGCCCACACTCATTTACGAAGTAAGAGTTAATAGAGTGATCCAGACCTCTTATTTTGTTTTAAACTGTTGGGAAAAGAGCACCATTTAACACTCATTATTGAGAACATTTGGCACGTCCCACCAGACAGCCTCACAGATGGGACTGTGGTAGACATTGTTCTGTAATCTGTAACACCAACTGCTTCTGGATGATGGTGTGTGTGATCCTATTGACATAGTTCTTTGTAAAATTAATTCTTTTTGGAAATAGTATCCCCTGATACACCATAATAAAACATTCTGGTAAATCCTTGGAGAGAAGTCCTAAAGGCATGATAGACGAGAGAGAGAGAGAGAGAGAGAGAGAGAGAGAGAGAGAGAGAGAGAGAGAGAGAGAGAGAGAGAGAGAGAGAAAACATTGTTAGAACCTAATCTCCAGTGAGATGATGTGATAGCATACTTAAAGTTCTCTTTGCTGGGAGAATTTATCCTTACATTCATTTAGAGCTGTCAGTGAAGTACCAGCAGTCTACTTCTGTCCAGCTTGGACCAATAACACAAGAGTCAACTATACACCAGAGCAGATTCTTTTTCTCTCAGTCATCTGTTAACATTAACAAGAAGTCATAAATGTCTTTTGAAGGAAAAGGACCTGTGGCATGTGGCAGGTCTTCTGTGTACATTGCTTCTATCTGTGGTAGAATTCTGCAGGGTATATCCAAATTTGTAACTTATGAATCACATAACTAATTTATGACAGGAAGCTACCTTGTATCAAGTAAATAGTTTCCACTCTGATGCTCAGTCCTAAGCTAGGAGTGTGGTCTTGCAGACAAGATCATGTACTTTCCCCTTTATGAGGTTTTTTATCTTAATTGTCATATTCAACCTTGTTGTGCATGTTTTAGAGTCCCACAGAACCTGCTAGGACCAGTTTTGCCTCAGCCTAGATCAGTTCTTTTCTGATCACTCAGTAACTAGATCAGAGAAGGATAGCCAGCATCTACTGTATCCTTTCTCCAGGATTCAAAATGGCCAAACAAGCAATGCTCCCTCACTGGTGAGGATGGTGAGGATAGGAGCAAGAGCACTCCTTTATGTCAGAGAAGGTAGCCTGGGCATGTCTACAGCTTTGACTTTCAGAAAACTTGGCTTAAGTCACAAGCCAACTGCAGGTTTTGCTTTGTTCTATTCTGCTTTTCTGTTCGCCGTGCATATCTAAAATCCATAACTTCCTGTTCTGTCAGCTTGGCATCATCAGTGTGATGTTCAGGTTAAGGTCCTATGTAATAAAATATGTGACCACAGCGTAGGTAGATCAGGGCTATTTACCACTGTGACCACTCTTTTCCTGAAAGGGGAAACAGCTTCAAATAATGTGTTTAACTTTAAAAGAGCGTGTACAAAGATTAATCCCATTGATACAGAGATTCCAGGTAGTGGGGGTTCTATATTAGGAAGGAAAGTTGCTGGAAAGCCAGCTGTTAATCATAATCTAGTATTGATTTGATTTACTTTCTTACTGTATAGCCCAGGCTGTCCTGAAATTTCATCTGTAGCCCAGTCTGCCCAGGATCTCCAGATCTTCCTGCCTCAGCTTCCTGAGTTCTAGCAGGGCTGGAAGTGCTAGGATATAGGCATGCACCATCACACCCAGCTCCCGTGGACCTGGTCAAAGACCATGAGGCCTTTGTGTTAGTCGTTTGGTATTCTCTGTCTCTTTTCCTTTCTTTCATCTTGCACCCAAGATACAGCTGTGTTTTCCAGACTGGCCTCAAACTCCTAGTTTCAGAAGGTTCTTCTATCTTGGTAGCTAGGACTACAGCATATATAGTTCTGTATACTGTAGGATATATAGTAGCCAGATGTCCTACAAGCTTTTAAATCTTCTGTAGCACTTACGATCCCTGCTTATGTAGAGACTTAGCCTTTAGTAGGCCAGTGCTCCTGGAGCTTACATTGGCTTTCTCTGTAATCGTCTTTAGGTAGGGAATTCATGTGGATATTCTGCTATAATAGGTATCCACAGAACCTCTGCCTTTACCTGACCTATAAATGCTCCATTGTAAATAGCATATCACAGTGAAATTCTGGATTCCCAGAAATTAGTTATCTTAAGGTCAGAGACCAGTATCTCCTAAAAGATGTATTTCCCTTTGCCCGTGTGAGTTACCAAGGGAATGTGATGTAAATTCTTAAGATGGAGAGGGTCACAGTATATGAATGTGCATGTGCTTAGTCAAGGTTTGTCCTAGCAGCTTCCTGGCTGTTCTCTAATTGAAGGGATAAAATAATCAAAGCTTTTAATCCTAGCACTATGGAGGCAGAGGCAGGTGGATCTCTGTGCATTTGAGACTGGGCCAGCCTGATCTACAGAATGAGTTCCAGGACAGCCAAGACTACACAGAGAAACCTTGTCTCCGGGGGGAAAAATACCTAAGCTTAGGTGTCAGATGGAAAGTGGCATTTTCTCTAGCAGAGTAGGTCCGCTGCAGTGACTTGAGCTAGCTGCCTCCTATTTCCCGGTGGTTTTTTCACCAGTATGTACAGCGGGACTATGCTATAGATCCTATGAGGGACATAGTGAAGATGTCATTATTTTCCTGGCTTAAAAAGTAGGAAGTTAGCACTCAGGAGGCAAAGGATCTCTGAGTTCAAGGACAACCTAGTCAACAAAGAAAGTTCCAGGACAGCCAAGGCTATTACACAGAGAAAATCTGTCTTGAAATAAACAAACAAAAGTAGGAAATCAAAATACTGAGTCCTTGAATGCTTGAGATCCCAAGTTTTACACCCAGAACCAGTGTGGAAAGGCCCAGGACTTGTAATCACCTGCTTAGGAAGTAGAGCCAGGTGGATCTCTGGGACTTTCTGACCAACTAGTCTTACAGAACATGGTAGATAACTCCTGAAGAATAACACGACACGTGAACATGTCCTTTGACCCATGTACACACATGTACCTGCGCACATGTGAACAAATGTACACACACATACAAGAAGTCAAGTAAATTGAGAAGTGGAGGATAGGGAAAAAAGACAGCTATCTTTCTTTTGGGAAGACACTGAATAGCTGGCAAAATCAAAAAATTCATTGAAGTGCCAAGCCTCAAGCAGAACTGGTCCTGCCTTAGTGGTTCTGGGCCCTCGTCTGAAAGCCTCCATGTCTTCCCAGTTTTCAGAATCCTGGGAAAGGGAGTCTAGACAATGTTGTTAGGTGTCACTGCTTGGAACAGTCATCCTACACAGGGACAGTAAGCAATAAACATGGCTTCTGTCCTAGAAGACTACTGTATAATCATCAGGTGAAGGAGGCTCTTGAAGCAGAATGAAAGATTTAGAAACCAGAACGAGCTGGGCATGGTGCATACCTTTAATCCCAACACTCAGGAGGCAGAAGTAGGTAGATCTCAGAGGCCAGATATATAGGGAGATGCTTTCTTTAAAAAAAAAAAAAAAAGGACTGAAAGCTAATATGCTAATATATTATGTTTTATTTTTAATTAAAATGAAAATAAAGCCCCTATAATATGACTTATTAGGCCATAAAGAAGTCTGTCAAATGAAAGAACTTTTGTTGACATGCAAATTGGCTCTCTGACTTCCACATGTGTGCCTTGGCACATTTCCCCATTACACAGTCTCTTTCATAAACACACACACGATGACTGACTTGATGATTTCTTTCTTACAGCCTTCACATGTATACCATGGCACATAAATGCCCCCAGCAGAAAGTCACACACACATACACTCACACTGGTTTACAACAGTATGCAGAACAGTAGCGTCCACCAAATAGCTGACGGAGTTGATTTCTTACAGCCTCGTGAAATTCCTCATTGTCACAGAAATAAAAGTATTGACATAGCAAGGTATGTTATGTGAGAAAGCACATCGCAGATAAATGTAGATGTCAAGATTCCAAGTTTGTTTTTTTTTAATTATCTATACTATAAATACCTGTGTACGTATTTAGGTATGTTAATTCAAGTCTAGGAAAAAGCTGAATGCTAACAGTTGGTTTCTACAAAGGAGCATGGAAGATAGGAAGGACCTAATGGGGAACTACTTTCTGCTGTGCTACTAGACTTCTATAATAAACATTTTGTTTTATGGTTTTTGTTTTGTTTTGCTTTTGCTTTTTGGTTTTTTCTAGACAGAGATTCTCTGTGTAACCCTGACTGTCCTAGAACTCACTCTGTAGACCAGGCTGACCTCGAACTCAGAGATTCACCTACCTCTACCTCCCGAGTGCTGGAACTAAAGGCGTGTGCCAGCATTGCCTGGCTTATATTCCTTTTTGTTTTGTTTTGTTTTGTTTTGTTTTTAAGTGGATGGTGGTGACTTTTTAGATGTAGGAAACGAAGCTGATGAGCTATAGTGTGCTTTGCTGGGTGTATTGCATTCGGAATAGAAGAGTTACATTTGAATTGCCAAGACATCAGTGGTCAGGTCTCTGTGCAAAGGTGTGTCGCCAGAAGTGTTCTGGGAAGAAACTGACTCACAGGTAACTAACTTGAAGGAACAGTGAGTGTAAGACTTGACAGCTCTTTCCAGATATTTGACAAGCTTAGGAAAGGCTGTACAGTATTTCTATGACTCCCTGCTGATTGGAAGTTCATGGCTGTATCTTTCGTGTTAGTTACAAACTGGAATTTTTTGTTGTTGTTCACCAACATTTGTCTTAGGAAGAAACACTGATTTTGTTAACAGATTAAAAGCCTCTTCTTGGGTTTCCTAAAACTTCTCAAAGTTTAAAGAGGAAAATAAAGCAAAAAAGAAAGAAAATTGAGTCCTCAAGAAAAGAGAAGAGATGAAAGAGATAAAGCAGTGAGATTGTCAAAGCCTGTGGTATCCATTCTCTGGGGTCCCTACTTTTAGTAACAACTTGATTTTTAGAATACCAGTAAAGAATTCATGTATGTCATGTAACGGGACTAAACAGACATTTGGGTTACCTTGATGAGCTAAAACCCCACAAAAATCAACAAGAATTATGACACGGGCATTGGGTATTCACCATGGCTACGCTCTGGAAGGGTATGAATGGGAAGGTGTGAACTGTCGACTGGGTTTGTATTAGTGCAAGGAAAAGGCAGAAGAGATTAAGTACCTGGTGGTTATGTTCCTTTAAATAGGACTGTTATAGAGGACCCTGGAGAATGCTGGTGACTGAAGTGAATTTGGCAGTAGCAGGAAACTGAGACTTCAGCAAGTTCTGGAGATCTCTGGCAGAACAGAGACACAGGCAGGAAGGAAAGATTGAGAAGCCAAAGATAAAATAAGAAATTTTTACTACAAATACTGCCTTCAGAAAAATTCAGACTCAGGAAATAAATTATTAGATATAAAAGCAGCATAAAAATTAATTTTTGTATGTAGACCATAAAAATCTAATACTTTTTAAATATATCACTTATATTAGTATCCAAGATGTAAAGTACTTAAGAATAAACTTAACAAAATATTTGCAAAATCTTCAGAGAAAATTATAAAAATGTTTGCACACATTAAAGGAAACATCTTACACTAGTTAAGACATAAATCTCTGTCAGGAAGCTCAGTGTGTGAAGATGCCAGTTCTCCTCAGACTGACACACAGATTCAATGCAATTCCAATGAAAATCCCAACAGGTTCTTTGTGGAACTTGACAAGCTGATTCTAAAATTTTTATGGAGGAGGAAAGAGTCAAGACTAGCCAAGACAATCCCGAAGAAGAAGAACAAGGTGAGGAGAACTGCCTTAGCAGACACAAAGACAGTGTGACATTGTCGCTGGGGGAGACCGAGTAGTGCAGTAAAATACCAAGAGCAGATCCCATGTCTAAATGGAAACAGATTCGTCACTGAAGTGCTGCTGCTTTTTTGGTCGGGGAAAGAATGGCCTTGACCGTATGTGGCACCGGACAGCCTGTGAGAGTAAACGGAGTCGGTCGTTGGGCTCATATAGACACAAATACCAATTCCATTTGGCATAGATACTGAAGTTTAAAGGACAGGATTGTAAAATGTGAAAGTAATATAGGAAAATACACATATGATTTCACATGAGAAAGGACTTCTCAAATCTGAAAATGTTGGTAGAGTGAAAGATGGGCAATTTAACTACATGCAGTACAAAAGTTCTGTTGATAACTAGAGACCATAATAGAAAATGAAAGCTCACACATGACTATGAGTACCCAGAATAAAGAAATAAAAGGAAAATTACAGTCCAGTAAAACAACGAGAAAACATTAGGTGAGGCACTGCATAGAGGAGAAAAGCCTTTAACCAGTAAGCTGGAAAGATGATGACCCTGTTGGTCATATAGAAATGCAAGTTATGGCTATAGTTAATATAAAGTATGACAGTAGCAGATGTGGATGAAGGTACCAAAATGAACCTGTTCTGCCACAGCTGGTATTATAAATGGGCACAGTTAGAATGAAACAGTTTTAGGCCTAGGAAGATGGCTGAGTCATCAAGAGTTCAGAACGCTCTTGCAGAGGACCTGAGTTCCATTCTGAGCACTCAAGTCAGACAGCTCACAACCACCTCTCACTCCAACTCTCTGGGATCCAGTGCCATCTTCTGGCCTCTCTGGGGACACACATATACTGCATATACTTAAGACAGGCATACATATATGTGGATAAAATTAAAGTAAATTTTGTTTTAAAAGACTAAAGCAAAACTGTATCTGTCATTTATTAAAAAGAACAAAAGCCAATTACAAGCAAGAGTCTGAATGACTTCAGGAACATGTCTTAGTATTGATGCAATAAAACACCATGATCAAAGCCACTTGGGAAGGACAGGGTTGTTGTTTTTTTTTTTTTTTTTTTTTTTTTTGAGCTTACACTTCCAGGTTACAGTCCATTAACAAGAGAAGTCAAGGTGGGAGTTCAAAAAGGGCAGGGACTTGGAGGCAGGAGCTGATACCGAGGCCGAGGAGGAGTAGTGCTTACTGACTTTCTCCTCATGGCTTGCTCAGCCTGCTTTCTTATACTTACCAAGGATCCCAGTGATGGTATTGCTCATAATAGGCTGGGCCCTCCGTCATCAATCACTAATTAAGAAAATACGTTGTAGGCTTGCCTACAGCTGGATCTTATGAAGGTATTTTCTCAACTGAGGTTCCCTTCTCTCAGATGACTTGTGTCAAGTTGACACAAAACTATCCAGAACAGAACATAACGCTGAGCCAAAAGAAAAGCAGGTTAGCATTTTTTAATTATGTTTCCATTTTCATCACAAAATACATTGAGCAATAATAATAAGGATGCAATATATGGGATACAAATTATAACAACACAATGGTAAGCTCCAAGTTTACCTGTGAAAGGACATAGAGGATATCAAGAGTGGAAGAATCCAGAGTGAACTTGGAAGTTAAAGTGGTGGCAGGTACACCTTTTAAAAGAATGCTGAGGTACCTCACCTTTCTTCCATTTAAGATCTGATTAAGAAATTAAATGGTCTTTGATGCTACCTAGTGTTTCTAGGGAATTTAATGTCATCTACTCATCCAGTTCTATTGTTCGTTCTAGGAGCTAGGCAAGCTGTTTCTCAGAGTAAAAGCTAAAGCAGTGTAAGGTCCCCTTTGTTTTATTCTGACATAGGCAGAACAAGCCTTATCAGTTCTGCTGTTTCTTCCAGATGTTCCCTTTAAAAGGCTTCGCCCACCTGGAGAGTTGTTTTCCTTCCTCATGAGTGGGGTGGCAGCAATTGCTGTCATTCCTTGCCCTTCTGTAGTACAGACTGTGTTTTGGGGGGGCTAGGGGTATAGCCTGTTGGGAGACTACTTGTTTTGCATACAGAGCCCTGGGTTCAGTCCCCAAAACCAAATAAAATGGAGCATGGTGGCACATTCCTTTAAACTCAGTACTCCGGAAGTGAAGGCAGGAGGATCATAAATTCAAGGTCATCTTCAGTTACACAGCAAGTTCAGGGCCAACCTTGGCTAGTGCGGTAATCTTGCTCTTTCACACCCTCTGCTCTCATTTAAGAAAAGAAACGTATAAGAATCTTGGAAAAAGGTTAGCCTGGAGACTAAAAAACTGGCATTTCACCTGTCCTGTGCTGAGATGGAAACCTAGCCTAAGAAAAGAAGATGAAGTATAAGTGAATTGGGAAACTCTAGTATTAAATATGTTCTCTGTTTTATATGCAAGAGTTGACACACAGGAAAAAAAGGAAACTTACTGCCATGTGCCCACAGCACAGAGTAAAGAGAATTGCCTGTCATAGTAAATTGACGTGCAGACTCTCTAGGTTTGAATTCTGAATCTCTTGCGTGAAGTAGGAGTTAAGTAGACTGTGAGATTGATTGTCCTTGCCTGTCATGCAAGTCCCAGGAAATAGCCTTCTTCCCTCCTTAAAGCATCTTTCATCTGGCAAAATTAACTGCCCCAAAGCTGAATTTTTTTCCCTTCATTTAATCATCCTTATTTTATTTTCAAAGTCAGAAACCTGAGAGCTCTCCTTCATTCTTTTCTCCCCAAATCTGCCTTCACTTCCTTCCATCTCCAAATGCAGTATTCTAACTCCAGAATATATCTCAGATGCATCCACTTCCTTATGTTGTCATCTGTCTTAGTCACTGTTCTATTGCTGTGCAGAGACACTATGACCAAGGCAACTCTTATGAAATAAAATATTTAATTGGGAATTTGCTTACAGTTTCAGAGGTTTAGTCCATTATCACTGTTGGGTTTGCAGGGGGGTGGGGGAGGGTGCAAAGATGGGAACAGACCACCGAAGTCTAGTAAACCAGAAGCAAACTTTATTCAGAAAAAAAAATTTAAATTAAAAAAAAAATCTGCATGGGGCACAAAAAGCTTATCAGCTAACTGAGACCACAGCCAGAGATGGACTTGTATGTAAGGCTGTGGCAAAGGCCGGTTTCTGACCTCCTCCTTTTTATAGCAAGAAGCAACAAACATTAGGCAATAAAACAGAAGAATGTTTACAATCTCAAGGTAAAACTCAGATACAAATTGCCCTTCTTTGCAATTTTCATTAACAGTTTTAGTTAGACTAGTGTTTGTATTTTAGGTCTTTGTTTTCCCCTGATGGTGTTTACCCAAGCTCTGCACTCCCCAATGCTGCCAGTTTCACGTAGCAGAGACAATGCATGACAGAAAAGTCACATACATCCCACCCTCTAAAGGTTAATTCAGCTCATATCCATTATTGATCACGGGTGACTGGGGTGTTATCTTAGGGCTAACTCTCAGTTTGCAGAGCTGATGCTTCAGTCTTATAGACAGATGGTTTGTAAAGAAAGTAACCCACTGTTAATAGTTAATCCGTAAGCTGCTGAGAAAGCTGCTGACATCCTGCTCTCATTCTATGAGGCTTACAACTTTGCTTTATTTATACATTCTTATTTATGGAATCTGCATTTCTGTATTCTTATTCTTGGACTCTTCGATCATAATAGTGGGAGCATGGTGGCACACAGGCAGGCACTAGAGCAGTCGTGAAGAGCTACATCCTGATCTGTAGCTTGAGAAGGAGAACCTGGGCCTGGCATGGCTTTTAAAACCCCAGAGCCCATCTCCAGTGACACACTTCCTCCAACAGGGCTACACCTTCTAATCCTTTCAAATAGTGCCACTGAGTGCTGTAAGAGGGGAATGAGCGTTCAAATGTATCAGCCTACAGGGGCCGTTCTTTTTGTTTGTTTTTATTTTGTTTTTGAGACGGGGTTTCTGTGTGACAGCCCTGGAACTCGCTTTGTAGACCAGGCTAGCCTCAGACTCGCAGATCCACCTGCCTCTTCCTCCAGAGTGCTGGGATCAAAGGTGTGCACCACCACACCCAGCTTGTGGAGGCCATTCTTCCTCACTGTTGTAGTAATAAGAGCGGCAGGGCTGCGTCCCCGGCACCCGGCCGCCCACATGGCTTATGCCCCAAAATAATTACACAGAAACTGTATTCTTTTAATCACTGCCTGGCCCATTAGTTCCAGTCTCTTATTGGCTAGCTCTTACATATTGATCTAACCCATTTCTAATATTCTGTGTAGTACCACGAGCTGGCTTACCAGGAAAGATCTTAACCTGCGTCTGTCTGGAGTGGGAGAATCATGGCGACTCCTCACTCGGCTTCTTTCTCCCAGCATTCTGTCTGTTTACTCCACCCACCTAAGGGCTGGCCTATAAATGGGCCAAGGCAGTTTCTTTATTAAATGAAAGTAATTCCTCCATCATTTCCCCTTTTTTTGTTTAAACAAAAAAGAAAGGCTTTAACTTTAACATAGTAAAATTACATATAACAAAACAGTTATCAAGCAAGAATTACAGTTACAATATTTATATCTATTTTATCTTTTATCATAAGTAAGGAGAACTATAACTAACCATTCTTCAACTCCATCAAAAACTCCAGAAGGATATAATATCACCTAAGTAAACAAGAAATAAGAAACTTCAAACTTTAGAAATGACAGAGACATCTCGCTGCCTGTACAGTCACCCAAAGTTTCTCTGTACCGTTGGGGCA
Source organism: Chionomys nivalis (assembly GCF_950005125.1). NCBI lineage: Eukaryota > Metazoa > Chordata > Mammalia > Rodentia > Cricetidae > Chionomys > Chionomys nivalis. The sequence goes on along the minus strand of NC_080094.1, from coordinate 44,485,814 downwards.
TCTGTCTTCAGCCTACAGGCCTATAGTATCCAGCAGACATTTTCATCAAGCAGGAAATTCCAAAGACAGTTTAGTCACTTTTTGCTGTGTCCTGCAGAATGTCTCGCAGACTCTTTTATGAGTCAGGAACCCCGAAAAACCATCTCACCTTTAGGCAAGTTTAGCAGTCCTCTTTCTGCGGGTTCTCTGTGTCCAGTTTATGCAACAGTCCAGGCAAGAGCAGTTTCTTGCCCAAATGGCTATCAAACTCCATAAGGAGCCTCTTCAATGCCCATCTTCCTCTTGAAGTAGATTGGTGCTGCCAGGAGCAGACGTGTCTCATTGTCATGAAAAGCCCTACGTTATTAAAACATTAAATGCCATATTCTGCAGTCTTTGAAAGATATGAAGAATGCCCATCTAATTGAAATATATCTCTATATATCTAGAAAATCTAACTAACATGACTACAAGCTTGACTATTATTGATGATTATCCATTAACAACCTATATTTCCTATTTTACATTACATTTTTAAATGAACTACATAATCACAATACCTTAATCAAGATCAGAAATACATAAACATATAACAAAATTGACCTTCAAATCCACACCAATGCAAATTATTCATATCTATATCATATTCCCCTTTAAATGTAAAAGAACATTTATAAACAATATTTGGGAACATGGGCGCAGTTTTTTCTCCAAACTGCTTCCTGCTGAATGGGGGCGCTGTTATTCAGGTCTTTTATGGGATAACCTGTGTGCCAGGGTCATCTCAGTTGGCAGTTGTGTGAAGTAATTTTTTGAGGGTGTTCACAGTAACCTTTCAGGAGGGCGTGGTCTATCATACCATATTGGGATAGAAGAAATCCACAGGGTCGCATCCTCTGTGAAAACAAAAGAAGACCCTCTCCAAAGCATCATATCCTTAGATCCATATTCTGAAATCATAATACCCTTGTATCCATTCTGGTTTAGCTTGGCAGCCCATATAATGAAATGTCTCTCTGCACTTAGCTCCTTTACAGTCAAAAATTTTAAAGAAAACACAATAATACAAAGAATCCAGACTCTCTGTGAATTTTCCATTTTTACGTGGCTTATTTTTCTTTATTTCTTTTAATCTATAACTATCTGTACTCTGTCTCTTTAAAGACTTTATCCCCCTTTTTTAAGGGCATTAACTTTATTCTCTCTATATATATATTTTTTCTCTCTCAAGCCTACGTACATTCATCCAACACTGTGACCCATAGAGGTCTTTTATGTCTGAATCTGTTTTATTGTGAATCTGTAATTTTTTTTTTTTTAGGAGCATTTCTTAAAATGTTAAGCAGTTCTTAAAAACTTAAGTTGCACCATGTAGGGGTAATACGGTACCACCTGTGTCCGGCTCAGTCTAAACCTTAACTGCGCTGTTATTATGGTAATTACGGTAGTTCCTGCCTGAGACCAGCACAGTTCAACATGGCGGAGTTAAGCCCGCTCCTGCCTCAGAGCCATTTGGTGCCCCTGGCCACACACAGTTTCAGGCACACAGCAGTCAACATTGCCATCAAGCAAGCCGTAACACTTTACTCCAAATGCTCCGTTTAAAAACTCTGTCTCCAGCAGGAGCCAGACAGAGATCGCAATGGCGGCACAGTCCAGAAAGCCGGCATTTTAAAACAGCCAGTTTTTTCCTGTTGCTGAGTCAGGACAATTTCTTTGCCGCACACAACCCACAAACAGCAAAAAGCTGTCTTAAATTCTCTCTGTGTCCTTTTTAAGCCCTCTCAGGTTTTACGTGGAGTTCATTAGCACGTTGGGTGCCACTCTGTAGTAATAAGAGCGGCAGGGCTGCGTCCCCGGCACCCGGCCGCCCACATGGCTTATGCCCCAAAATAATTACACAGAAACTGTATTCTTTTAATCACTGCCTGGCCCATTAGTTCCAGTCTCTTATTGGCTAGCTCTTACATATTGATCTAACCCATTTCTAATATTCTGTGTAGTACCACGAGCTGGCTTACCAGGAAAGATCTTAACCTGCGTCTGTCTGGAGTGGGAGAATCATGGCGACTCCTCACTCGGCTTCTTTCTCCCAGCATTCTGTCTGTTTACTCCACCCACCTAAGGGCTGGCCTATAAATGGGCCAAGGCAGTTTCTTTATTAAATGAAAGTAATTCCTCCATCACACTGTCACATCATTTTACCTGTTTCTATTCTGTGCTCTGATTCCTGCTTCTCTTCAGTCTTATTTCCCAAATAACAATCAGAGGTGTTCACCATGTAAACTAGTCTCATTTTTCCAACCTTCAATAGTTTATTCACAGACTTAAGACCCGAACTCCCTATCTTCAGGATCTGCATGAAAATGAATAGTCTCACCTTGCCGAGATCTTTCCACTTCTTACTATCCCTCTTCTTACTGCCATCTGCACCAGACCATTTTGTATGACACTCATTGACTTTTCAGGTCTTTATGCCAGGGACCATCTCCTGTCTCTGGGTCTTCAGAGGTACTGTTGTCTGTTCCTGAAATAGCATTTCCCACCTCATCCTTCCACATAAATGTCTACCTTTGATTTCCGTTTGGCTCTTTCTGATACTTTTCCTAATAGCATTCTGGTTTTCATTACATTTATCATGCCACATATCATATATGTGTACATATGTATATATGTATTTGTTTATTTGTAATGATGTCACCCACAAGTTTATATTGTACACAACGGCAAGAACTATGTATGTTTTACTCAGTATTGTTTGCTGTACACCTAGCCTAATAGATCCATAACATATATTTGCTAGAAGAACGAATGAAAAGCCATATGTGAACTGTAATATACTTCCCCGGTCCCTGCTTCTGAAGTCTATGTTGTTCTCAGTATTGAGTCATTCTAAAGATGATGAAGGAAATACGTTCACATAGGCATTTGGTTTCCTTAACGTAAATTCTCAGAAGTAGAGTTGCTGGAATCAAAAGATAAGACCTTTTTTAAAGCTCATAAAAATTTTCTGATCCTTCTTCAGAACAGTTACCCAAGTTAAATTAGTTCTTTTTTTTTTTGCTTTCTTTGTTTTGAATATGTGGAACACACAAGAGGGGAACAGTTCAGGTAAAATTCAGCATCACATTTTCATAAAATTCTTTAGGTGAGTTTTTTTTGTTGTTGTTTTTTTTTTTTTTTTTTTTTTTTTTTTGGTTTTTCTATAGCTTTGGAGCCTGTCCTGGAACTAGCTCTTTTAGACCAGGCTGGCCTTGAACTCACAGAGATCCACCTACCTCTGCCTTCCTAGTACTGGGATTAAAGGTGTGCGCCACTACTGCTCAGCTTAAAATTCATTTCTTGAAACCTGCTTTTGTAGCACAGGTGGCATTCTGTCATCTCCTCCTTATGTGGAAAGTATTCTCTCATTGTTGAAGATGAGGTAACACAGCTGAGACAGATTTGCTCAAGCTCCGACAGCCAGGCTGCTCATGTCAAGACAGTTTATGTTGACCCGCATCACTCCCCGTTACACTTGTCCAAAAGTGATGACCCTTCTGTGTCACCTGATCCAGCCCTTGACTTCCCCATGAAAATGCTGCCCACCTTTCTTGCTTCCCTGCCCTATGATGCCAGTGGTTAGGTGCCCTGTCTATCTGACAGACCCCTAAAGGGGCTCTGCATCAGCAGACTCTCCAGATAGTTCACGCTTGAGTCTCATCTTGTCTTTGTATGGTGGGATAAATAAACAAACAAATAAATAAATGACCCATTTCTTTCCTTTATAATCCCCACTCCCAGTTTACAGGGGTAGTCCATTTGGATCATGCATTGTAATAGGCCCCTAACTAAATAATAATCATATAAAAAGCTTGCATCCTACCCCTGTGGATTCTTGGTTTTGAATTCTTAAGGCTTGCAGCTATATAGTTGGAGAAAGGTGAATTTTCTGTGTTAGGCTGCACATGTTCACCCAGGTCTGTGTTTCCCTCCTCCTCTCCCTACCTCCTCCCGGCAAAAAGATAGAACTTCCTACCAGATCAGGGTTTGGTAAAGCAGAATGCCTGCTTGATATTTATCCCTCTTAATAACTCCTTTAATTTCTCTTACCCTTTCAGGCTCTCCCTGCTTGTCCTATCCAGGCCACCTGTGAGGCAGCCTCCAAGGAGGAAAACAAGGAAAAAAATCGATACGTAAACATCCTGCCTTGTGAGTGTTTGCAGGGTTTCTTGGAATGTGTTCTAAAACTACGTCTCTAGATAGATTCTTTGAGTATGGGAAGAATCTTGGAATTGGTAACAGGAGGGCAAAAAGAAGAATGTGTTCCCCCATTCCCCAGGCAACCTCACAGGAAGGACTAAACTATGGATCACAGTTTTGCAGGCCTGTTTCTGAAGACCAGGCAGGGCAGCTTCACGGGAACAGGCAGAAAGTAGGTTATGTAGTTTGTTTGTTTGATACGTGCACGCACATGTGCGAACACACACACACTACTCAAACTGTAATACAAAGTTCTCTTTCTAGCTGTAAGCCAGGGCACAGTGAAGCCACAAACTAAACCACTCCATTGGTAGAAAGGAAGGTTATCGGTGACTCAAACTGCCAACGCTGTGTCTCGGGTTTAGAGAAAACAGTAAGAGCAGGAGAAGCCTTACCAGTTCTAAGGGAAGCCGGTAGTGCTGGAGGGGGCCTGGGAGTCAAGACAGCCTGGGAGTTAGTGGAGTGGGAAGTAGGGTATGGCTACAGCAGCCTGGGAACTAGGGTGGGGACTGTGTTCTAGTACAGGCTTAATTGAGTTAATGCAGAACTAGTTGCCCATTGCCAGAGGTAGTTGGTTGTAGGGATCAGATAATGGCTTTTCTTTTCTTTTTTTTTTTTTTTTTTTTTTTTGGTTTTTCGAGACAGGGTTTCTCTGTAGCTTTGGTGCCTGTCCCAGAACTAGCTCTTGTAGACCAGGCTGGCCTAGAACTCTCAGAGATCCGCCTGCCTCTGCCTCCTGAGTGCTGGGATTAAAGGCGTGCACCACCACCGCCCGGCGGCTTTTCTTAACAGAAACCAACTCACAAGGTTTCTGAGGAGTGCTGAGCTTAAGTAGCAGTCCTGTTACTCAGCCCAGATTGTTATCTCAGACACTGTCAACAGCATTGCCATTTTACAGTAATCGTAAATTAAAAAAAAAAAAAATTGGGAGGGTTGAAGGGGAAGGGGAGAGGCAGGGAAGGGGACAGAGAAAAATGTAGAGCTTAATAAAAATCAATTTTAAAAAAAATGAGACTGGGTTTTCCTATGTAGCCCTGGCTATTCTGAAACATACTGTATAGACCAGGCTGGCCTCAAACTCAGATCTACCTACCCCTGCCTACTGAGTGCTAAGACTAAGTAATACTTTTAAAGGGGAGGTGTTGGAGGCAGCAAGAAAACTCAGAGGGTTAAGGTATTTGCTGCCAAGCCTACTGACCCGAATTCAATCTCCAGGCCCCTCATCACAGAGGAGAGATTTGACTCTTAAATTGTCTGCTGAATTCCACAAGCACAACCACTTATGCACATATGCAGATGCACACAAATAAATGTTTAAAAAACTGTTTTGGGAGGGCTGGAGAGATGGCTCAGAGGTTAAGAGCACTGGCTGTTCTTCCAGAGGTCCTGAGTTCAATTCCCAGCAACCACATGGTGGCTCACAACCATCTGTAATGAGATCTGGTGCCCTCTTCTGGAGTTGTAGGCATATATGCAGGCAGAACACTGCATACATAATAAATATTTTAAAAGAAAATGTTTTGGACGATCAAAAAGCTAGGTACAGCTGTTTATTCCTATAAACCTAACTCATGCGAGGCTGAAGCAGGAGGATTGCCGTTGAGTTCAAGGCAGTCTAGACTACAGTTAACCTGAGCTACCAAGCAAGACTGTGTAAAAGCAATAACAAAACAAACAAACAGAAAACCAAGTGGTGGGGGTCCATGCCTTTGATCCCAGCACTCAGGAAGCAGTCAGATCTCTGAGTTGAGGCCAGTCTTTCTACAGAGTAAGTTCCAGGACAGCCAGCCAGTACTACTCAGAGAAACCATGTCTCAGAAAAACCAAACACAATCAAAAAACACTGATATACCATGTCTCAGTCACATAGACACAGGTATCTGGGCTAATCTACTTCAGGGACAGTAAGAAACAAAACTGGATCTATTGAAATGTGAATTTCTTGTTTTTTTCTAGATGACCACTCTAGAGTACACCTGACACCAGTTGAAGGGGTTCCAGATTCTGATTACATCAATGCTTCATTCATTAATGTAAGGAACTTGTGCTTTTCTTGTTTACCCCGGGAAAAGCCATTAGCTCTCATCTATTGATTCCACCGTAACAAATCTGATTTATTTTTAAGTAGCTAATTTTTTTTTAATATTGGGTAATTTAAAATATATTTTTTGTTGATTCTTTCATCATTTCCTAAGGTTTCCAGTACAGAAATCTGAGTCTAGTTGTATATTTCTATGAACCCTTTTTTGATCATTTCAAATGCTACAACAAAAGCAGGCTTTACCCTCAGTAGTAAAAATACAGGAGAACAAGACAAGAAAACCTGCTGCCAGGAAAGTTTGGCTGATGAGTCCAGTCCACTGTGAGTCAAGGCCTGAGGGAAGAGAAGTAGTCCCAAGATCCTGAGTGGTGGAACAGACAGCAGGGGATGAAATCTACATTCTGGGGAACACAAGCTTATCTCACCTAGTAATCACAGCCATTGACACATGGACTGGAGACTCCAGGCTAGAGTGGAGCAACTAGCTCCTCTCTGTCTTTAGAGGCCTGAAGACACTTAACAAGTCTTTCAAAGTGTTTCTCTCTACTGGGAAGAGTGTAGATTCCACCTATAGAACTAGCTGGGGCTCATGGTTCAGGGTTCAGAAACCAGAGACAATGAAGGAGCTAAGGGAGCCAGGTTTCATCCTTCCCTTTCCTTAGTAGTTTTGCCTTTTTTTTTTTTTTTTTTTTCGAGACAGGGTTTCTTTTTTTTTTTAATTTATTTATTTATTATGTGTACAATATTCTGTCTGTGTGTATGCCTGCTGGCCAGAAGAGGGCACCAGACCTCATTACAGATGGTTGTGAGCCCACCATGTGGTTGCTGGGAATTGAACTCAGGACCTTTGGTAGAGCAGCCAATGCTCTTAACCGCTGAGCCATCTCTCCAGCCCCAAGACAGGGTTTCTCTGTAGCTTTGGAGCCTGTCCTGGAACTAGCTCTTATAGACCAGGCTGGCCTCGAACTAACAGAGATCCGCCTGCCTCTGCCTCCCGAGTGCTGGGATTAAAGGCATGCACCGCCACCGGCTAGTTTTGCCTTCTGTTATGCTTTATTTGATTAGGTGATCACTAGGCACTCTTTCATGGAGGTAACTTGTAGGAAACACTCTGGGGCTGGCTTCCACATCCATGTGTATGTCTGTGTTTATTTTTTTAAGCTCTCCGTGTTCCTTGGGAATTTAACAGTGGCTTTTTATGAAGCCAGGAGCATGATGTCCTTAACATGTTTCTTAAGAGCTCATCAGTTTTAATTACACGTTCAGAACTGAAGCAGAATTGAGCATCCTGAATTAAGTCTATCTTGATTTTCATGTTGTAATGAAGATTAAAAACATTTTTGGAGGGCTAGAGAGATGGGTCAGCCATTAAAGACCAGGGTCACAACCAAAAATATAGAAGCATTTCTGAAAACTAAATTCCTGTTCTCATAAGAAGCCTACTGTTGCTGACTTTAAATGCTTTCTTCTCTGCTAGGAAGCAACTCTGCTGCTCTTGTTTGAACTAGAATAGGAAATGACTTCTCAGATTTAGGTCCTTTGATTTCACCACTGCCTTGGTGTGACCTGATGTCCCTGCAAACCTGCTTCTCATTGCTCATTTTACTGCCATCTGCACAGAGAGAAAATAAATCCCTGTCAGTATGAGTCTCCCGGAGGCTCCTTATCTGTTTCGATGGGATTCCCCAGTCTCCTTTGCTTCTTGTCATCCACTGACTGATAGAGAAGTTCATTGTCAAACCTGGCTGTTTTTGAAAAGTTTTTACATCTGACTAAAGCATCCTCAAGAAAAAAAAAAAAAAAGCTTTATCCTTCCCAGTTCCAGCCCAACTCCATCCCTGGAACCACCTTATACACTCTGCCTTGGAAGGTCCCACATTGTTGGCTACTGGTAACCATCAGAAATGGTCTAGACCAGGGGTGAGTCTTTGGGTGCTCTCCAAGAATTCACCTTGAGAAGACCTACCTAGACCGCTTGAATTTTCAGCCTTTGATTCTTCTCTCCAAAGCTAACCCTTCTGGGATTTCTGTAATGGAAATTCTTGTGAATTGCCTAGACTTTTACAGGGGAGGCTTTGTTAACTGGCTGAGAGGCCGACTGGAGAATATCATCCCTGCCAACTTTTGGGTTTCACTTTTCTTTTTCATCCTTTCCCACCCAGGGCTACCAAGAAAAGAACAAATTCATTGCTGCACAAGGTAATGACAATTTTTTTTCTTCTTGATCTCAACCACAATCCCATAGTGGGTTGAGGGTGTGGGATTTTGCTCAAATACTAAATGAAATAATAAAAATACAGTAGCTTTTCTCTAATTATTACCACCTAAAATAAATAAAAGGGGCTGGGGAAATAACACAGTTGGTGAAGTGGTTGCTGCACAAACATGGAAACCTGAGTTTAGATTCCTAGCACTTGCATTAAAATTCATGAGCACGTGGACCTGACCCCAATGCTGGAGAGGCAGAGACTGAGGAATCCTAGGCTCACTGGCTAGCCAGGCTATCTAGTTAACAGGCTCTGAGTTAGTGAGAGAATGTCTTCAAAAAACTAAGATGGAGAGCAACTGAGGAAACCTTAATAGGCAACACATGAACCTCTACTGGAATATGTACTTGCACACACACCTATACAGCATATACATGCATATTCTCATACACAGAATGCATCTTGCAGGTTTACAACCTGTGACATTCATCTTGATGACTTAGTATTAAAAGGTCCTATTTTTAAAAAGTCCTTCAAAGCTGGAGAGATGGCTCAGGTTAAGAGCACTGGCTGCATTGGCACACACATGCTGTGGAATATATGTGAAGGGCAGAGGACAACTCCGAACTGTTGTTTCCTTCTTCTACTCTGGTCCCAGATACGAGTCTGGCCTCAGGCGCCTTTACCCACTGAGCTCTCTTGATGCCTCCTGAGGTTTGTTTTAAGTACATTTGAGGAGTTTCTTAAAACTTCAGTTCCATAGCAGATCCAGTGTCCCTAACCCCTGGTGGTTTGGTTGTAAAGACTTCTCTTTACTACACCCTGAGAATTCTTCTAGCCTCTCTGCTGCTAAATCTCATCTTTCTCTCATTGTATACAGCTTCATTTTTGTTTAGAAACTTCTTAAGGTTTTCTGAGAAAGGCTATATGGAAAGTAAATTTGAGTTGCAGCCTGAGCATGTCGCTCTACCTTTCTGGGATTGATGACACTCACTCCAGAGTATAACAGAACAGAGTAAATGTCATAGCTAGTACGTGGCTTATTGTCTAGATTATTCAGTAAGCAGGCATGACTTTTAATCCTTAACCCTTAGAAAATCACTGTGTTCTTTCCTATTTGGAAGCCTCCTGCCCACAATCCTAATGAAGTGTTTGGTACATACATGGTAGATACATGGGAAATATTCAGTTAACAGGTAGATAAATGGGTAAATAGGGTGGGTGTTCCCCTGAAGATATGTAGACACAGAATTCCAAAAGTATTCTGTTTCCTAGCATTATTTTTCCTCTTCCAATCTTCACTCTTGGCTCCTTTAGGACCAAAAGAAGAAACGGTGAATGATTTCTGGAGAATGATCTGGGAACAAAACACAGCTACCATCGTTATGGTGACCAACCTGAAGGAGAGAAAGGAGGTAAGATGAAAATTGAAAAGCAAGACCCTAATATAGTCAAATCGGGTAGAGAGTCTGCTCTGCTGGAGCTCTAAACTTGAGCCTTGCTACTTTCTTTTTATGGTTACTGTAGATCATCCACAGGCTAATGTGTCTCTTCCTGTAGCCTCAGAGGAAACCTCAGAGGAATCTCAGGGCAGGGGATAGTGGTGTCTGGTGTTGAAACAGCTCATTCTAGTTCCAAAGTAACCAGGAAGGAAGAAATGAACCATTAGCTAGAAAAGAAAACAGACTTTCCCCTTGCCTTCTCTAGTCCCTCATCCCCTCAGTTTTCCGCAGTATACCCTCTAGCTGATAGAGGGAGCCGAATGAACTAGCAGAGCCTCTGATAAGGGTGTGGTCAGCAGGAGTACAATGAATCTGAAGCCTGCACCAAGTCCTGCTGGCAGCTTCTAACAGCTTCTTTTTCCTTTGTGGCCTGATAAGCTCTATAGCTGGGCCATAGCCAGTATCAAACCTGGTGTCTCAGTCACTGTTCTGTTGCTGTGAAGAGACACCATGACCTTTTATAAGCGTCTCTTATAAAAGGAAGCATTTTTTATTTTGTTTTGTTTTTAAGATTTATTTATTTTTTTATTTTATGTGCATTGGTGTTTTGCCCACATGTGTGTCTTTGAAGGCGTCAGAGCCCCTGGAACTAGAGTTATAGACAATTAACTGTGGGTACTGGGAATTGGACCCAGGTCTTCTGCCATGGCTCAGTGGTTAAGAGCACTGACTGCATTTTTAATTGGAGCTTGCTTATAGTTTCAGAGGTTTGGTCCATTACCATCATGGTGGCACACAGGCAGATGTGTTGGTGGAGAAGTAACTGATAGTTCTTCATCTGGATCTGCAGGCAGCAGGAAGCTTGACTTCAGGTTCAGAAACTTGAAAGCCCACCCCAGTGACATGCTTCCTCCAACAAAACCACACCTACCCCAACATTGCCATACCTCCTAATCCTCAAGTAATGCTATTCCCTGATGACTAAGCATTCAAATACATAAGCCTTTTGAGGCCATTCTTATTCAGACCTCCACACTGGAACATAGATCAGCCCACAGAGACGAATCTTCATTCATGACAGTTTTTCTCAAGGATGGGCCTTCTGTCACCTTGACCCATTGTGAGATTTGGGGTGTACTGCTCAGCAGCTCCACAGTGCATAGAAGGGTAGTTTGGAGCTAGCAGTGGTGGCACATGCCTTTAATCCCAGCACTCAGGAAGCAGAGGCAGTGACAGGTAGATCTCTGATTTAGAGGCCAACCTGGTCTACAGAGTGAGTTCCAGGACAGCTAGAGCTACACAGAAAAACCCTTTCTCAAAAAAAAACATATTAAAAAAAAAAAAATGAAGCCGGGCGGTGGTGGCGCACGCCTTTAATCCCAGCACTTGGGAGGCAGAGGCAGGCGGATCTCTGTGAGTTCGAGACCAGCCTGGTCTACAAAGGGAGTTCCAGGACAGGCTCCAAAGCTACAGAGAAACTCTGCCTCGAAAAACCAAAAAAAAAAAAAAAAAACCTAAGTAAAAAAAAAAAAGGAAGAGGAAGAGTGGTTTGGGGTGGATTTTATGTTAGTATGCTCTAAGCAGACCGTTAGCTCTTGTAAGCTGTTAGAACTTGGTCAACAGGAAGACCTTGGTTTTACCACAAGCCAATAATCCATGTGGGTGCTGTGTGGTGGCTCTGTCACAGCAAACTGCCAATCCCTTCTTCACACAGGCTTGCCCCTAAGGCCTGACCTGGGAGATTGTGCAAGTTCAGAGTCTGCAGATAAAACAGTTTCCAGTTTGCCTTGAACTGGGGGGTAGAAGTGGAAAAGATGTACAGGTCTGTGACTGAGGCTGGGTACAGTTGAAGAGAGTAAGTTACAGGCACTAAACCTTTAGCTGACGTAGGTGACAGAGGAGATACAGGCTTTATGGATCCTTTCTCTCGGTTCCCTTACATCTGCCAGGATGGTCTTGCATGAGAGATGTGTGTCTGCTTTCTTTATAGTGTAAATGTGCCCAATACTGGCCAGACCAAGGCTGCTGGACCTACGGGAATGTCCGTGTGTCTGTTGAGGACGTGACTGTGCTGGTGGACTACACAGTACGGAAATTCTGCATTCAGCAGGTACAGTCTTCTGCTCCTTTCCAGGCATTTGAGAAGGATCTGCTGACTGTTGAGAGGTGTCAGGAATTGCACAGTATACAATCTCTGTGGGTCCTGACCTGCAGGAACTTCTCTGTCACAGCTAAGTGAGCAGTGTTTTTATGACTGGTAGGACCTGTGCAGGTGAAATTTGATCGCCTTGAATGTCACCAGACAGTGTAGAGAGAAGCTTCAGGAAGTGGAGTAGTCTGAGTGTTGTGTTCACCCCTCTAAATACCTCTACCTCCAGGGGTGTAGTGTGACTATTGTAAGCCTTCCAGAGTGACCCAGGGTCTGAGCTGGAGTTAGGGGTTGGGGTGCTGTAAAAGAGGGCTTATCAAGAATCAGGAGCCCTGCTGGCTGTGGGAGTACATCCCAGCATTGAGAGGCAGAGGCAGAGGCAGAACGCTCTCTGACTAGGAGGCAAGCCTGGTCTACAGAGTGAGATCCTGTCCAAAAGGAAAAAGAAAAGAACCAGGAGCTCTGCATTGTCTCCAACCCTGCTGTTTCCTGTGATAGTTCTGGGGCTTAGGCCAGGTCATTTAAGTTCTCTGAGTTTCACCTTCATTTGTAGCCCAAGAATAACTGCAGTTCAGCCTGCTGTGTGGGAGGGTTCTCCATCTGTGATTAGTGCCTCTCTGAGTCCTCCTCACTTTTCTGTCATCCTGACAACCACTCTTAACCTTCCCTACCCTTGTGCTGCCCTCCTCCGGTTATCAAAACAAACACACAGAATCTTCTCACTTCACAGGTGGGCGACGTGACCAACAGAAAACCACAGCGCCTCATCACTCAGTTCCATTTTACCAGCTGGCCAGACTTTGGGGTGCCTTTCACCCCAATTGGCATGCTCAAGTTCCTCAAGAAGGTGAAAGCCTGTAACCCTCAGTATGCAGGGGCTATCGTGGTCCACTGCAGGTCAGTGTGGCCTGACCCTTGCCCACTTTCTGCCCCCTGGGACAGAGCAAGGGAACAGCACAGAGACCCTGACCAAGGAGGCTGACACAGAAGAAATGCATAGCTGGGACCCCAGGCCGCAGTCAGAGAGAATCTTAAAATTCTAGTCTGGGGTAGAAAATGTGATTAGTGGAAAGACAGGAGTTAGGCAACTCACTGTGGTTCTAAAATAACGGTGGAGGAAGACTTGAGCCAGAGCCTGTGTCTTACCTGTAGGAGCCGTATTTGTAGTTATGGGAGAATTTGTTCACTGGTCCCCATTATTTCCAGCATATACTCCTGGCAGTACATGAGGTAAATCTACTTTGCTATCATGTTTGTTGGAGTTAAAGCACCTTTCTTCCTAGTAGGGCAGCTCTCCAAGACTAGGGCTGGGAGCCGAGCAACTAGGCCAAGTGCTGGCTCCGTGCCCGTGCCCGTGCAACCCTTATCAGTATCGGGTACCCAGGCCCTGATAGCAGAGACCAGGAGTTCTAGCACAGTAGGATTATTGGCTCGAGGGCAGTGCCAGTTCTATCCATTGGGAATTAGAATTTAGCTCCCTGTAGAAAGCCCGAGTCTGTACCACCCTTCCCTGTCTGCCCCCACAAGTTACTCCTGGCCTCATTCACTAACCCCTTGCTCTGGCTACAGTGCAGGTGTAGGGCGCACTGGTACATTTGTTGTCATCGATGCCATGCTGGACATGATGCATTCAGAGCGGAAAGTGGATGTCTATGGTTTTGTGAGCCGGATCCGGGCCCAGCGCTGCCAGATGGTACAGACAGACGTGAGTGATCCGTGGGCAGGGCAAGGGAAGAGCTTTCTAATGCTAGGACATCTGCCTACTCTGAGGACTCCAGTTCACATAAACATCACGTAGTGTGTATGCATGTGCATGTACACATGCTTGTAATACGGAATACATGTGTTGGTCAGAGGACAAAGCACAAGTTAGTTCTTTCCTTCTGTCACATGTTTAAAGAAACCAAGCATGGGAGCTGGGGAGGTGATTCAGAGGTTAAGAGCACTAGTTGCTCTTCCAGAGGGCCCAGGTTTAGTTTCCAGCATCCACCTGGTAGCTAAACAGCCATATATAATTCCAATCCCACAGATCCAACACCCTCTTATGGTGGTGTATGTATAAGCACATGGTACTTATACATACATGAGACAAAACACTCATACACATAAAATCAATAAAAATGTTTAAAAAAAAATAAAATCCTAGGCATGGTGGTGGCACACACCTTTAATTCCAGCACTTGGGAGGCAGGGGTAGGCAGATCTCTGAGTTTGAAGCCATCCTGGAAGTGAGTTCCAAGACAACTAGGGCTGTTACACAGAGAAACCCCTATCTTCAAAAACAGGGAAAAAGAAGAAGAAGAAAAATAAAGAAATGAAAGATAAAGAAATAATGCATAGAGGAGGAGGTTGTAGCTTTATGGCTGGGAGAAACAGGAAGGTAACTGTTATTTCCACTGGACCTTATGGATAAGGGGATAGATTTTATTGAATGCAAGCATGCCAGGGACTTCAGTCATGACGCAGCCAAGTCCAAGAGCAAAAGTGAGATGGATCTGTGGTCATGGCACAGATGTGGGGTGGAGGCAGGCTGGAGTCAGAGGCCTTGCAGACTTTCACAGCCTTCGCGTGTGGCCAGTTTCTGACAGACTCTGGAATCTGGCAGTCCAGGACCCTGTCTCCCAAGCTAAGCACCCCCAGGGGAACTCATGCATTTCGAGTTCTGCTTCACTGTGTTAGGACAGTGTGAATGAATCACTTTATCCCTGCCAAAATCAAAGGAAAGTAGACTGAGTAAAGAAGGCACTAGAAGTGACCTGGTGCTACCAGGGCCATGCTGTTTGTGACTCAGACTTCTGTATGATCTGTATTTCAGATGCAGTACGTCTTCATATACCAGGCCCTTCTGGAGCATTATCTGTATGGGGATACAGAACTGGAAGTGACTTCTCTGGACACCCACCTACAAAAAATTTATAACAAGATCCCAGGAACTAGCAACAATGGATTAGAAGAGGAGTTTAAGGTGAGTTGAAGCTGGGCAACCTCCAGACTAAAGGAACTACACAGCTGGAAAAAACAATTTAGGAAAAATGTTAGCTCTGTGTGCACCACAGTTAGTGATAGTTGAATGGATCAGAACTGTACAGTCTTGCTTGTTAGAATCACTTGAATTGTCTTTAAGGAAAATGAATAGAAAACAGTATTTCTTTAAGTCCCTCAGCCTTCCTAGATGATTATAATGTATAGCAATGTAAAGGCCAGGTAAAAATTCTTTTGGGCTGGGCATTGGTGGTCCATGCCTTTAATTCCAGCATTTGGGGGATAGAGGCAGGCGGAGTTTGAGGCCAGCCTGGTGTCCAGAGCGAGTTCCACTCTCATCAGTCTCATCAAGAAGAAGTACTCTGAAAAGCTGTCATGGTTTTTATTTGCAGTGGAGACAAGGGGATCTCTACGAGTTTGAGGCCAGCCTTATCTACATAGCAAGCTCCAGGACAGTCAGAACTATGTAAAAAGACCTATCTCAAAAAAAGGTGAAGAAGTACTGATGCCTAAGCTGAGCCTAGGAATGCAGGCCTATAATTACAGCTATTTGAGAAGCTGAGGCAGGACAAATACAGGACTCTTATGTCAAAATTTTAAAAATGGAATGGAGCCAGGAGTGGTGGTGCACTCCATTAATCCCAGCACTCAGGAGACAGAGGCAGGTGGAGCTCTGTGAATTGGAGGCCAGCCTGCTCTACATAGTAAATTTCAAAACAGGCAAGGCTGTGTAGAGAGACCCTGTCTGAAAAGAAAAGGTAATATGGTGTGTTCTCAGAGGCCAGGAGCAGACAGTGGGTGTGCAGAGAACCATTCACTTACAGCAGTCCTTAGTGCACTTCAGTGTGCTTGATTGTTGATGTGTGGGCTACTCTGAATAACAGGAACCAGACACAAGCTTAAGGGCTGGGGAGACGGTTTTGTGGGCAAAGTGCATGCTGCACAAGCATGACAACCCCAGTTTGGATGTTCAGTACCCATGTGAAAATTAAGCATGGTGGCATGTGCCTGTGACCCCACTACTGGTAACAGAGGTGAGGAAGGGGGCAGTCTCTGGCCACACAACCAACAGCACGCTCCAGGTTCCATGAGAACGCTGTCTCAAAAAGTAAGGTAGGACGCCCAACGTCAGCCTCTGGCCTCTATATGCGCACACACGGAACACCCGTACACACAAGGAAACAACCTAAGAACCAGGAAGGAATAATAAAGTTTGAATATTTTTCTAAATGGCAGAAGAGTGGCTCAAAAGTTCAAGGCCAGAGGAGTCTCAGGAGGTTCCACAGGAGCCTAGAAGGCATTGCTTTTCAAACACTTTTGACTTCTTACAAAACTTAAAGATGGGAGAATTACATGTAGATAGGGAGATAGAGCGGTACAGGGAAGAGGAGATGCAGTGAGGGACTGGCAGAATAGTCCTAGTGAGTAGCAAGAGTCTTCTCAGATTCATTTGCTGGGAATCATAGTGTCTCACCTCTTACTTCATTCAGAAGTTAACTTCAATCAAAATCCAGAATGACAAGATGCGCACTGGAAACCTTCCAGCCAACATGAAGAAGAACCGGGTTTTACAGATCATTCCATGTAAGCACCCCTCCCTACCCGAGTCTTACTGCTCCAGCCCCGTTTCCTGCACTACTCCAGCTCTGAGTGCAGTGATTGACCTGAAGCCAAGAGTCACAGCACTGCCCCTTGTTCCTTGAAGTGGTTTTAGGAAATAAAAAGCATAAAAGCCAAAGAAATATTGATATCTGTGCCCCACTGCCTTGTGAGGTTGGTCAGGGAGTGAACGTTGGTAAGATGCAAGCAAGCCATTCACTGTCCTCCTTACAGATGAATTTAACAGAGTAATCATTCCAGTCAAACGCGGTGAAGAGAACACAGATTATGTGAACGCATCCTTCATCGATGTAAGTGATGGGTATGTCCCCTGAATCTGTCCTGTGAGGCTTCTAGTACCTCCCCACATACCTGCTTGAGAAAAACATCTTTAAGTCAGTCAACAGCTACTGAACTCTCTCCCACCTGCCCACCTGTACTAGGTCTGTCTAGCCACAAAGAACAGCATGTAAAGGAGACGTCCTACGTATTTCTAGACAAGAACCTTATAACATAGCTGTGTCCACGAATCTAAGACTGATCTAATCTTTCCTGTTTCCACTGTCTTCCTCCTAACTCTGTCCCCCTGCTTCCCTTCCCCTGGTATGATCCTGGGTCAGAGAGCCCGTTCTGGAATCCCTGTGCCTCCAGGCAGTCCCTGTTACTTGTCTTTTACACTCACCCCTCCGTGACCAACCTCTGTAATTAACCTGACATTCAGGGCTACCGGCAGAAAGACTCCTACATTGCCAGCCAGGGCCCTCTTCTCCACACAATTGAGGACTTCTGGCGAATGATCTGGGAATGGAAGTCCTGCTCCATCGTAATGCTAACAGAACTGGAAGAGAGAGGCCAGGTGAGCTCAAGAAGACCCCTGGGCTGTGAGAAACAAAAAGGTTGGGGCAACTATAAGGTATACTGGATCTTTCTCTAACCATGTCCTGGCATATCAATAGGCCGGTAGTATCTGAGCAGGACTGGAGAAGCACAGAAGCCTGAACCTCCAGTTGTTTCCAGACATTTCCCACCATTTCACTTTTCTACCCTACCCAGCCTCTCAGACTAGCCTTTACACACACCCTCTTTATCCTACCTCCAGGTAGTGCAAAGCCAGTGGAAAAGAAGTTGTATAGCCAGGCCAGGGCTCTGAAGTAGACATCTCTGAATGTCTTTAACACAGGCTCATGAAATTTAAGAAATATAAAGTAAAAGAAGACAAATAAATTAAAAAAAATAATAATTTGAGCCAGATATGGTGTTGTGCATACTTTTAATCCCAGTACTGTGGAGGCAGAGGCAGGAGAATCTTTATGAGATTGAGCAAGTTCTAAGCCAGCCAGGGCTGCATAATGAGACCCTGTCTCAAAAACAATTAAAACTAAAAAAATATATCAAGGGATTTCCTCAGGATTAGGGACAAGAATAGAGAATGACCCCAGCGCAGGGCCAGCAGCTTTATAGCACATACTTAAGGTTGTGTCTTTTTTTTTTTTTTTTTTTTTTTTTTTTTTTTGGTTTTTCGAGACAGGGTTTCTCTGTAGCTTTGGTGCCCGTCCTGGAACTAGCTCTTGTAGACCAGGCTGGCCTCGAACTCACAGAGATCCACCTGCCTCTGCCTCCCGAGTGCTGGGATTAAAGGCGTGCGCCACCACCGCCCGGCAAGGTTGTGTCTTTTTAAAGGAAAAAGACATAAAGCTAGTTTAAAAGTAGTATTGTCTGACATTCCAACTATACAGAGACCTCAGTGTAAGAAATTGCTCCCCACTCTATTCCTGATCATACAGCCTCTACAGGGCATCCCTAATTTCAGGCTGAGTTCCCATAGTGCTTATGTTTTGAAGCCTCTTTGCATCAAGGTTGTGCACTGCAGTAAACAGGTGATTCTCTGTGTATCTCTTAGCAGGGATCAGAATCATTAGAGTGAGCCTAGAGAAGCTAGTGTGGCCTGGTAGCAGTTATTTCTAAGCTACAGTAAAGAGTTAGGACCGCATATCAAAGTAAAGAGCCTTTCAAATGTTGGAGGGATGGCTACTTGCTGCACAATCGAGAAGAACAGCTTTGGATCCCAGCACCCATGCAATAAACCAGGAATTCTGCACAGTTCTGTAACCCTGCCTCCAGTGGGGAGAGTCAGGATTGCTGGGGCTTTCTGGTTCCCATCCTCACTGAGAAAGCCTGGGTTCAGGGAGAGACCTTGCCTCAAAGGAATAAGAAGTAAAAGGACACATGATGCCCTTCTTCTGGCCTCCTCATGTGCACACTTATATATGCACAAAAACACAGTTAATATTTTTTTTTTTAGAAAGTGTCTTTGACAAATCTAATTTGTATATCTCTTATAAAAGCCCTCTGGGGTTAGTGAGATGGCTCAGTGGATAAAGGTGCTTGCCACTAAGCCTAACTACCTGAGATCTGTCTTCAAGTCACATGGTGGAAGGAGTGGAAGGAGAGAACCGACTCCTACAAGTTGTTCTCTGCCTCCATGTGCACCCCATGCACCCATATGGAACACAGTATATGAATAAGTATTCTTTTATAAGCAGAACTCTTTTCCCTGGCAAGGCAGCATACACTTAATCCCAGCACTTGGGAGGCAGATATAAGAGAATCATCACTCACCAACTCTGAACCCATCCTGTGAAGAGATGCCGTGACCATGACAGCTCATATAAAGGAGAAAAACATTTAGTTGGGGTGGCTTACATTTTCAGATGTTTAGTCCATTATCATGGTGGCATGCAGGCAGATTCTGGAGAGGAAGCTGAGAGTTCTACATCTTGAGCAGGCAACAGGAAGTGGTCTGAGACACTGGGCATGGATTGAGCATATGAGACCAAGCTACCATACCATCTTAAATAAGTGCACTATTCCCCTATTTGCTCTTGTCACAACTCTAGAGCTACCGTCCTCCCACCCCTCCACGGTGAGTCTGTTGGTATGTCCTGATAGCTGCTGAGCATGCCCACTTTCCTGCGGCTTAGCTACTGCTGCTCACCATTATCTCTGACATGGTGAGGTACAGACATGCGGGACATTAGTGATGTCTCTGTGCATCCTGCCAGCATAGGGCCTCACCTCAGGTAGCCTGACATCACTCTTTCTGTGTCCGGCCCAAACCTTAGTTCTTCATTTGGCAGCCAAGCAGTGCCTTTTTGAAAATTATAAATGTACTCATGTCACTCTTAAAGTCCTGCTTGAGTTTGTAGAGATCTTACTAAAAATACCCATGTGTGTACAATTTAGGAGTGTGGAGTGGTGACAAATAGTTCCCAAACTTGGATTCAGACCTCCCTCCTCGCCTCACTTGTTTGTTTATAGGCCAGATCTCATGTGTCTCAGGATGAGCTCTATAGACAGAAGTTTCTGCTCTGCCCAGTCCTGCAGCCATCCAGTCCCAAATAAACACACGGAGGTTTATATTAATTAGACAGTTTGGCCTATTGCTCAGGTTTTTTACTAAATAGTTCTTACAACTCAAATTAACCTATAATTCTTATCTATGTTTAGCCACATGGTTTGGAACCTTTTCTCAGTAAGGCATTCTCATATTGCTTCCTCTGCGTCTGGCAGGTGACTGTGTCTCTGCCTTTCTTCTTCCCAGAATTC
The DNA here is from genome assembly GCF_950005125.1 of Chionomys nivalis. NCBI lineage: Eukaryota > Metazoa > Chordata > Mammalia > Rodentia > Cricetidae > Chionomys > Chionomys nivalis. Next base: position 44,465,567 of record NC_080094.1, on the reverse strand, counting down.
TCCTAATCTAGGCATCCCGCCTATACTTCCTACATGGCTACTGGCCAATCAGCATTTTATGAAGCCAGTAAAGTGACAAATCTTTACAGTGTACAAGAGCATTATCTCACAGCAAGCCTCATGGCCACTGTAAAGCCTTGAACTTTTGATTCTCCTGCCCTACCTCTGGAGTTCTGGGATCACAAGTGTACACCACCATGACTAATTTTTTTCTGTTAGGGAATAAACTCAGGGCTTCAAACACACTCAATAATAGTGAGCCCTTGTCTCGGGGAGGAGGTGGGTGAGAAGAAAAGCAGGATTCTTTTGCCTCATCACCCCTAATGCTGGGGTTCTGGGAATGTGCGCCCTTCCTGGCCTGTCCCAGTCTACTCCACTCTTCTGGCCTCCTATCTTCATTGTGTTCTCCTAGTCTCATTGTGTTGGCCTAGTCACCAGCTTTGTTTTCATGTCTCCACCCCAGCAAGATCTCTAGGTATTTTTAGCCTGGGCCTCCTCCTAGATTCTTTTTGTGTTGCTTTGTTGGGGTTTTTTTTGTTTGTTTGTTTGTTTGTTTGTTTGTTTGTTTTTTGAGACAGGATTTCTCTGTGTAGCTTTGGAGCCTGTCCTGGAACTTGCTTTGTAGACTAGGCTGGCCTTGAACTCACTGAGATCCTCCTACTTCTGCCTCCCAAGTGCTGGGATTAAAGGCCTGCGCAACCACTACCCAGCTCCCTAAATTCCTTAGGCTTATGTTTTACCCCCTAAGAAAGGTCCTTGCCCCTTGAATCAGAGCAGAGTCACCCCAGTAGATCCCTGATCTGAAGCTCTCCTTTGCCTTCTGTTAACTCATGGGGCTGCTGTAACAACTGTCACCACCACCCTCCCACAACCAAGAGGCCACCTCTGCTTACACTGGCCCTCTAATAGACCCTCTTTCTCTCGGAGCATTTAACTTTGTTTCTTTCATGCTGATCTCTGATTTTTTATTGTTGTTGGGCCCACATGGAGAGCTAAATGAATGAAGAATCCTTTTACTTTCATCAAGTGAGGAATGCCTAAGTGAAGATAATCCCCTATAATAATGTCTCTTCATAACATCCATTAAATCCTACTCCCATCAAGCTGCCAGATTTATTTCAATGAGCGCACCTTACCCACTTCCCTGTAATAGCTTTTGTCATCTTGAAGCTGATCATATAGTATGAGTCTGCCCCCCAGGTCAGTCAGAACCAAATGAAACCACTTTAACCCATTACTCCCATTAGCCAGCTGGAAGAGGCTTCATTTTTGCTCTTTCCATCCCCCTCCTTACCTTACCTTGACGGGGCCTCTATCTTCTGCCCCCACCCCTGTAAGTAACTGATTTTATGACCTAAAAGCTGCTAGGTATGGGGTCTTGAGTACCTATTTATTGGTTGGATGGTTGGTTGTTTGTTTGGGTTTTTTGAGACAGATCTTACTGTGTAGCCCAAGCCAGCCTTAAATTCACAGTCCTCTTTGCCTCTGCTTCCTGAATGCATGAGCCACCATACCTAGCCCTTGATATCTAATTCTCTTATAATGCCTGATGGTACTGGCTTGTTCTGCCCACTAACAAGGATAGAAATGCTCAAGCTAACAACCTTCAGGTGTTCCTCTAACTATTACACATTAAAGGGCTAAGAGGATGCTGAGGGCCAGCATGGTAGTACACACCTTTATTTACTTGGGAGACAGAAGGATAGATTTCTGTGAGTTTCAAGGCCAACCTGATGTGTTTAATGAGTCCCAGGCCAGCCAGAGCTACACAATAAGACCCAGGCACACAGGTTGTGCAATACATGCATATATGCAAGCAAAACAATCATACATAAATAAATCAAAAAATAAATGACAGAAGAAAAGGTCCAAGCTACTGTGGGTAATCCTGCTGCTCTATCACACATAGTATTCTGGCCCCTGCCCTCACGTACCTGTCCATTTGTTCCTGCAGGAGAAGTGTGCGCAGTACTGGCCGTCTGATGGCCTGGTATCCTATGGAGACATCACAGTTGAGCTGAAGAAGGAGGAGGAATGTGAGAGCTACACTGTCCGAGACCTCCTAGTCACCAACACGAGGGTAGGATGGGATGTGTACTGGGTGGAGCTGCTCCTGTGGGAAAAGCAAGGCTTCCACTGTTTCCCTGACCTCCCTCCTTCCAAAGGAGAACAAGAGTCGACAGATCCGACAGTTCCACTTCCATGGCTGGCCTGAGGTGGGCATCCCCAGTGACGGGAAGGGCATGATCAACATCATCGCAGCCGTACAGAAGCAGCAGCAGCAGTCCGGGAACCATCCCATCACTGTGCACTGCAGGTACTACTGACCCCTACCCTGTGAAACCTGGAGCCAGAGATGGGTGGTGGGGTCTGACGGTGAGCTTGGTCAGACCATGAGGAGAGACAGAGAGACAGTGCTGGTGAGCACCATGGCATTTGATGATCCAGACGACTGGGTAATCAGCGTGGACTTTGGAGTCTGAATTGTGTGCAGCATGTACTGAGGAAGTGCTGATATTGAGGAAAGCATGGGGCAGTGATGCATTCAGGGGAGCAGTAAGAGAGGCCAACACTGGAGAGATGGGTTAGGTAATGTGGGGGTGTAGGCCTGGGCTCCTGAAGTGTGGAAAAAGCAAAAAGATATTTTAAGAATGATTTGGGGGTGGGGAGGGTCAGTGAGAGAGCCAGGTGTTGTGATTGTGGCGCACACCTTTAATCCCAGCACTTGGGAGGCAGAGGCAGGCTGATTTGTGTTCGAGGCCATCCTGGTATACAGAGCAAGTTCCAGGTCAGTTAGGACTGTTGCATAGAGAAAGTCTGTCTTAAAACAGACAAACAAACAAACAAACAAAAAAAAACAATGAAGGAGATGGTTCAGAGGTTAAGAACACTGGCTGCTCTTTCAGAGGTCCTGAGTTCAATTCCCAGCAACCACATGATGAGGCACAGCCGTCTGTAATGAGATCTGGTGCCCTCTTCTGGCCTGCAGACATACATGCAAGCAGAACACTCTATACATAAATAAATCTTTAGGGGAAAAAAAATCAGTGAAACTGAGAACAGAGGCAAGGTCAAGGATGCCTCCCAGATTTGATTCCAAATCAGTAGTAACCTTGACATAACCAACAAGAGAACAATGGTAAGAAGGGTTATTTTGGGCAGCAAGTGACTCATATGTCAGATGGAGTTTTAGGGGGAAAATAATGATGGGCTGTGATATAGTAGACCACTTGGCCAGCATGCTCAAGGCCCTGAGAAATCCCTAGCACCCTCAGGGGGAAAAAAGTTTATCCTGAAGTATGCCCTTAAAAGTGAAATCTCATCAGGCATGGTGCACACAGTTAATCCCAGCACTCAGGAAGCAGAACTAGACAGATCTGTCTGTAAGTTGAGGACCAGCCTGGTCTACCTAGTGAGTTCCAGGCTGATTAGAGCTATGTAGTGAGATCTCTCAAAAGATTTGCCCCTACTCTAGGGCTGAGAATGTAGCTTTTTGCACCACATAAACCAAGCATGTTGGCACATGACCTGTGATCCCAGCACTCAGGAGGTAGAGACCGGAGGTTTAGAAGTTCAAGGTTATCCTTGAATATATAGCAAAACAGCTTTAAAAAAAAAAGTATATCAGTACTAACTTCCAAGTTCTTCTCTTCCCATTCCAGTTATACTATGAACAGTGCGTGCGTGCGTGCGTGCGTGTGTGTGTGTGTGTGTCATTCTGACACTCTGATGCAGCTCCCCTCATCTGAATTACATATGTGGCCTCAAGATGGCTGGAGACATTGGCTTTCACACTGGACACAAGCCTCTCGTCTCTATGACATGCTTTAATAGCTTTTCTTGTGGTTTTCATCCTCTTGAGCGATTCCTTCTCTGTGCTGTTTCTACCACATCTGTGGCCCAGCCTCTGACTCCCAGTTCAGCAGACAGTGCTTTTCGGCAGCCCATCTGCGCTCCTTTGCTTATGATGTCCATTGCCAAATCTCGGTCACTGCTCAAGCTCTCCAGACGGTCTGCTGGTGAAAGCACTTGCCATGCAGGCCTTAGAACCCACGTAAAGTCAGCTATGGCATCCCTGCATTTCCAACAGTGAGATAGGATACTGAGCTCTCAGGCCAGCCAGCCTGGTGTTGACTGTCAGTGGTAGAAACAAGAAAGAATCAGCCCCAACAAGATGAAAGGCAAAAACCAGCTTCTGAGAGTTGTCTTCTAATCTCTGTGTTATGTGTGCCCTCATACCCTGCAGCCCGTTCACTCACGTTTACCTCATACACAAATAAATACAGGTTTTTTACAAAAAGAATCAATAAGATGAGACCACTCCTGCCTAAACTCCCAACAGGGGCCCAGTATGATGTGAGGTCTCCTTGCTAGTCAGCCCGGCGTACCCAGCATTCTCCTGGGCTCTAATCCATCCCTACTGTTCTCCCTTCCCTTCTGCACCAGATAGAGGTACATTGTTTCAGCACCCTCCTCCTCCTCCAAGGCTTGTTCCCAGCCAGCCATAGTGTGTCACTGTGGTGTTGCTTTCAGAGAGCCTTCCTTGAGCATCCTTCCTGGAGCTCTGTTTCCCCTTCTTTTTGCTTATTGCATATCTTATTGTCTAGGACTGCTGAGTTCACAGCCCATGTCATAGAGCTGTCTGGGAAGAGAATCAGCTGGTAATGTTGGACAAAGTGGATTATGTCAAGATGGAAGTTTGAGTCCCTTAGAAAGAATGGGAAGGAATCGACAAATACAAGTGCAGAAAATCTGACTCGGCAGTCGGTGAAGACAGCCTAGTCAGTGAAGGTAGACAGCAAGCGGTCAGGCTGGCAGGGTAGTGAAAGTTGTCACCACAGCCCCACAAGCACACCCTTAGTGCACACAGGAATGGCAGCAGGAATCCATCAGTCACCTCTCCAGAACTTTGCTCTCATAAAACTCCAGGCTGAGAGGGCAGAGGTGAACTTGGGTCTCCTGTTCCACTGACACCTTCCCCTGGCAGCTCCATGGATGACTCATCTTCCCAGAACCAGCCTCAGCCTGCATCTGCTCCTCACTACCCTTCCCCTCAGGATAGACAGCTACAGACAGCAGGTGTGGTAAGTGTGTCTGCTCTGTTTCAGCGCCGGGGCAGGACGGACAGGGACCTTTTGTGCCTTGAGCACAGTCCTGGAGCGTGTGAAAGCTGAAGGAATTTTGGATGTCTTCCAAACTGTCAAGAGCCTGCGGCTACAGAGGCCACACATGGTCCAGACACTGGTATGCTGCACGTCTTTCTGTGATTACACTAACCACAGCTCTTCCCTGTCAGGAGCGAGCCTTCAGAGCAAGCCCCATAGTCAGAAGATAGGAAGTGCCTTGGGAAGCAGGGTCAGAGTGGGAGCACAGCCTGTTACCCAGAAGAATAGAGGAGGTTAGAAGGCAGTGCCTGGAGATTGGGGAGATAGTTCAGTGGGCAACAGCACTTGTTCTTCAAGCATGCAAACCTGAGTTCAAATCCCTAACACCCACCTAAAAGACTGGGCATGGCTCTCTGTATCTGTAACCCCAGCACTGAGGCCAGACACAGGCCGATTCCAAAAGCTCACTGGCCAGCCAGCCAAGCTGAAACAGGCATCTTCTAGTTCAGACCTTTTCTCAAGGGGATAGGTGAGAGCAATTGAGGAAAATGCCCTACTTGATGCTCAGGCTATGGGTGCACAACCACACCCGAATACCCACGTGCACATGTGCAAAGGAATGCCTGAGTAACCCCCAGGCTTTGTACTCTGCTTTGAGTTCTGGTGGGAAGGAGTCGGCAGGAGTGCCTGCCTGTTCAGAGGTCTGACTCTTTGACAGTCTGTATATCCGCAAAGGTTTTTCTAAACCTTGTGGGGCTAGAAAGCAGGAGTTTTAGGAGATCTGAGAGGAGAGGAAGCTTTCAGAGTTAGGATTCATCTCAGCCTGACAGCCTGAGCCAGCTGAGGGCCACCTGAGATGCTGCATGTTCGGCCTCACATGCTTCTGTCTGACTGAAGGACCTAGAACTGTCCTCACACGTCTGTTCAGCTGTCTGTAGATCCACTGTAGTCCACAAACATTTTTCTCTCAGTTTTCCATTTCAATCACTGGGTCTGTTAGGCCATGGTGGTGGTGCACACCTTTATTCCCAGCACTCAGGAGCAGAAGCAGGTAGATCTCTGTGAGTTCTGGGCCAGCCTGGTCTATACAAGGAGTTCCAAGCCAGCCAAGGATACATAGTGAGATTTCCAAATTAAAAAGCAGGCAGGGGTCCATTAGGAACTGGGCTTCAGCAGTCCCTTTGGTGATGAGTTTTCCTTCCTGTCTCTGCTTGTTCTTCAGGAACAGTATGAATTCTGCTACAAGGTGGTGCAAGAGTACATCGATGCCTTCTCAGACTATGCCAACTTCAAGTAACAGGTGACACGGCCCACAGACAGGAGAATTGCCTTTAATATTTTGTAATATTCTGTTTTGTTAATATACCCAAATTGTATATATCTTATAACTGTTTTAGAAATGGCACATAGGCTTCTATTACCTATTAGGTGGAGATTTTGTATGTAAATGTGTTAGCACTGATAGTCTTTTTTCCAGTGTTTTATTGGGGAATTAAATAGTGTGATATTTGGATTGATATCATGAAATCCTCAGCCTGGAAATTGGGCTGGATTATTCTTTTGCTTTAAACATCTTTTCTTAAAGAAGACAAACATAAAACTCATTCCAGGTAGCTCGGTGCCAACTAAAACAAAGCACAAAGTTCTCAGAGCTCTTGAGGAAATGGTCGTCTCACTGTTCCCACGCAGACCTCTCCTTCCCTGTACTGTAAATATCCATCCCTCCAGTCCACCCTTGTCTCCCACCATATCCCAGCATGGGGCATAGTGAGACCAGAGCGGTATCTCTGGCACCACACTAGGGATCATCAGGTAATAAAAACTTTTGATTCCCTTAGGAAATGCTGGTCCCTTTGTCTTGAGCAGGGCAGCCTTATTAGACTGGGGCTCTCCTGGGCTAGAACACTCCGTCTTCAGTCCCCTGGCCCACTGTTCTGTCAAGTGCAGTCATCCCAGCCACCAACCAGCTTTGCTCCCCAGGACGGATTAGGTTCTCACTGAGTTTCTCTAAGGGAAACACCAGGGGCAGAGGAGCTGGTGCAAACTTGAGCAAGCAGAGACCAGTGTGGCCTCTCTAGAGTTTCTCTCCAGAATATGTCTTCAGTTGTTCTCTGGAGATGTAGTTACTTCTGTGTGTAGGTGTGGGCACACATGCCACAACACACTACTGTTCAGGAGTTGGGTCTCCTCTCAGCTTGCTGTTGAGCAGGGCAGATTAGTCACCTTCCTTGCTGTGGCAAGGCACCATGACCAAGGCAACTTATACAAAGTATTCAATGTGGGCCTCACAGTTCCAGGGGAGAGTCTATGACTGACTGTCGTGGTGGGGCACGCAGTAGGCAGGCGGGAATAGTGGAAGCAGTATCTGAGCACCCACATCTACCAGCACGAGGCAGAGAGAGATATACTAGGAATGGCGTGGGTTTTTGAAACCTCAAAGCCCAGCCCCAGTGACCCCTGCTAATCCTTTCCGAACAGTTCCACAGCTGGGGACCAAGTATTTGAACATAGGAGCCTTTGAGGGCCATTTTCATCTTTTTTGTTTGTTTGGTTTTTTGGGTTTTTTTTTATTTTTTGTTCTTGATAGGAGAACTGGACTGGGATTATAGACACTGCTAGAACCTAGGCCTATGGCTGTCCAGGGCTGTTTTGGAAGTAAGACCTTGCCACTACATCTATCTTTTTGTTTTCTCTTTGTTTGGTTTGCTTTTTGAGACAGGGTCTCAACTGTGTAGCCTGGACTGACCTGAAACTCGCTCTGTAGACCAGGCTGGCTTTGACCTCACAGAGATCTACCTACCTCTGCCTCCCAAGCTGTAATTAAAAGTATGCATCACCATGCCCTGCCAGTTCCTCCATTTTCTGATGCCAGTATCCTGAGGATGTAATCGTCATCCCATGATGAGAGGTAGGCCACTGCTACCAGTGTGGAACAGGAAGGAGCTCAGAAAGCAAGCAGCTTCATTTTTACAAACAGAAGCACAAGTTACACTTTCTGTTTCCACTGACTACAACCCAGGCGTGCAGCTGCCTGGGGATATTTTGGAAATCTAGCCTTCACTTGCGTTGGCAAGGGTGGCAGGTTTTCCCCACACCTCCCAGCATCACAAGCAGGTTCTCAGCGCGGCAGGTGTTCCTGCAGACACAGAGGGCACAGATGGAGAGTGGGCGTGCCCTCCACTCCTCAGAGGCTTCAACAGGCGTCCTAGTATGTTCCACGGTGGCACATTCAGAAGTAAATGCTTTTGGGCTGCTTGGAGGGGGGACCTTAACTAAACCCAAGGGGTGCTGAGAATTTAGGTGAGTAGAAAGGAAAGGTCAGAGCTGGGTAGTGGTGGCTCACAGATCTCTGAGTTCAAGGCCAGCATGGTCTCTGTAGAGTTCCAGGACAGTCAAGGCTACAAAAATAAAAGGAAAGATAGGAATGAAAGGTCTGTTGAAGCCATCAGGGGCCTTCAAATCCAGACAGGGCTGTGAAAAGGAAACCTACTTGTGTACTAGATATTTATAATATTGACATCAAAGAGGAAATGTGGGGTAGAGGCAGCTCAGTGGTTAAGAGCACTTGTTGCTCTTGCCGAGGACGTGGGATCTGTTCCCAGTACTCGCATAATGGCTCAGAACCATCTAGTTCCAGGGGATTCTTCTGATTTCCTTGGGCACTGGTCAAGCAAATGATGCACATACATACATGTAGGCAAAACACTTATAAATAAGCCTAAAAAAATATTTAGACTGGGCATGGTGGCAAAGTGCCTTTAAACCCAGCACTTGGAGTCAGAGACAGGTGGATATCTGTGGGCTCAGGGGCAGCCTGGTCTACATAGTTCCAGGACAGCCAGAGCTACAGAGTGAGAGCTTGTCTAGGGAAAAAAAAAAGAGTAAATTAAAAAAAAAAAATTTAGTCGGGCATGATGATGCAGTGCACACCTCTAATCCCAGCACTCGGGAGGCAGAGGCAGATGGATTTCTATGAGTTTGAGGCCAGCCTGGTCTACAATGCAAGTTCCAGGACTGCCAAAGTTAGGGCTGTTGCAGAGAAGAACCCTGTCTCAAAAAATCAAAATGAAGCCGGGCGGTGGTGGCGCACGCCTTTAATCCCAGCACTTGGGAGGCAGAGGCAGGTGAATCTCTGTGAGTTCGAGACCAGCCTGGTCTACAAGAGCGAGTTCCAGGACAGGCTCCAAAGCCACAGAGAAACCCTGTCTCGAAAAACCAAAAAAAAAAAAAAAAAAAAAAAAAAATCAAGAGGAAGAGAAAGATGTATGGGAGGAGAATCCCAGAATACTTGGAGAGCTAGGATAGGACCACAGAGCAGCTCTACAGTGTGAGTGTAAGTCCTTGAGCGATTCTGTCTCTAGGGCTGGAGCTCTAAAGGGCCTCCAGTACCTTAGAGCCTTGATGTGACCAAGTCTAACAGTGGAGGAGAATGGCTGTTGGGTCAGCAAGCCCGCAGTAAATACAGCACTAAATATCATGTCAATAGCAGCTATCCCATCTATCAACAGGGAAGGCTGCTCTTGTCTTGCCGAGGCTAGAGTGTTCTGGATAGTGCAGCTGCTTGCTAATAGCTGTCTTCCAGTAGGGACGACCTCGACTCTTTGTTCCCCTTCCGTAGAAGTAGCCCTCAGCCTTTCCTTCACTTTTCTTTTTTAACCAGGGCTTAAATCCCACGAGGGACTCCTGTATGTCCAAAGGAAAATGTGTCTCACATAGCCCAACTGTGGAAAGAGCAAGAGTGACCAATTCATCCATGCCACTCTGGCAGATCAGCTACAGCTGGGTCGGGAGAGGGGTCGGAATGGAAGTGAGCATTTCCTCCAGCACTGCCTAGAGCCCTACCACTTAGACCCTACTTCATTGACTCCACTTTGTCACCGCTGCTCCCCAGGTCACCTGCCATTGAAGGCAGGTGACATTGAGAAGAAAAGGGAGCACATTTTTGAAAAATGTAAATAGAATTGGTGCACAATCTGCATAAAACAGGGTGATTATAAGTTCTTTAAATTTACTGCAGTGTCCAGGTCAAGGGACGAAACTGGCACTTGGTGGTTCCCAGACCTTAGGAGGTGTTGTTAGAATCCAAAGTGTGAGGTTGGAGATGCCGCTCGGTTGACAGGATGCCTGCTTAGTGTGTGCAAAGTCCTGCATTTAACTCCCTGCCCTGCATGAGCTGGTCGTGGTGGTAACACATACAAGAGGTGGAACAGAGAGGCTCAGAAGTTCAAGACCAGCCTCTATTAAGAAAAGAAAAAGATTTCAAAAAAAAAGTTCCACCCTGGGAAATGAAGTTACAGGGATTTGAGCTGTCTGATGTGGATGCTGGGAATATTTAACTTCACTGCAGGGCCATCTCTCCCGTGCCATTGTGATTTCTGTTTCAACCTCAGATCCCTTCTATCTATTGCTGTGACAAGACGTTATGACTATGACAACTCTCATAAAGGATAGCACTTAATTGTGGTGGCTGGCTTACAGTTCAGCGGTTCAGTCCATTATCATCATGGCAGGACATGGCCGTGTGCAGGCAGACATCGTGCTGGAGAGGGAGCCCAGAGGTCTACATCTCGTACAGGCAACAAGAAGTAGACTGGGACCTCAAAGCATGCCTCCACAGTGGCCCACTTCCTCCAACAAAGGCACACTTTCGAATACTGCCGCTCCCTTTGGGGTCCTTTCAGACCATCACACCTAGGAAGTTCTAAGGCGGGGAAGCATTTGTCTGATGACCTTAAAATCCAGCAGCAGCTTCACATCTGTTCACGGAAGTGGATGTTGTGAGAGGGGTTTGAGTAGCAGCCTGCACCTCCTGTTTCAAGATGTCACTGCACCATGGCTTGGTTGGCACACAAGCCTAGCACTCAGGAGACAGATTCAGGAGTATTACCACAAGTTCAAGACCAGCTTGGGCTAAGTTGCAAATATAAGGCCATCAAGTAGGACCCTGTTTAGGTTTTTGTTTATTTGTTTGTTTTCAAGATGTCACTGGATTTGACACCAGAGGAAATGGTGCTCCTGGTCATTAAATCCTAGAGTCGTCCTGCAGCGACCCAGCGACACCTCACCCATAATTTACCCCTTAGTATATGAGGCTTCCCTTACTGCGCTCATCCCAAGTACATAGTATCATCCCTCTCCCATCATCTACCCAGAAAAGCCTCCTTTTCCAACTTTTTTCCAACAATTCTATCTATTCCTGTCCTTGCCGCCTGCGCATGGGAGGGTCAGCAGCTGGAAATACTTCTGTCACTGCACACCAGTCCACATCACCACAGGCCACTGGGACAGGGAGCAGAGAGCCTACCCCCTCATCCTCTAGCTGCAGCCAATCAAAATGTCTGCACACTGCTCATCCATTTTAGGCCTAATATCTCTGTTCTCCACACTTACACTTAGGAAACCCCCCAAGAGAAGTGTGGGTGGGCGTGGCCATCTGAGGACTTCAGAGATAACAAGGTTAGGGGGTCTCTAGGAAATGTCTTACACCCAGGAATACTTTCTTGGCCCAGACTCTGAAATTGTCTGAGGTGCCGATTGGCTAGGGTGACCCTGAAAAAGATGTGGTACACACGCGTCTGATCCCTGCACTTAGGAGGCAGTGGCAGGTGGACCTCTGTGAGCCTGATCTACATTGTGAGCTCCAGGCCACCAGAGTATGTAGTGAGACTTCTCTCAAAGACAGGGAGGGATGGGCTATGTGTGGAAATGCGGGGCTCCTGGCCTTCAGAGCAGCCCTGCAGTGGCCAGGTCTAGGCTAGAGTGGTGGTAGTACCCTCAAGGGCACAGCAGTGATCTCATGGCTGACACCCTCAAGGAAAGCAAGACTCCAGCTCACCGGGACTCCAGAATACTTTCTGGCATCCAATGGGCAGTAGGTCCCCTAAGCTGGAGAGGAAGACAGTGATATCTGGGATTCCCTCACCAGAACTGGGCCTGGAAGTTGAGAGCGAGATGTAGGCAGCCTTTGTCCTGAGAAAATGTCAGCTACTGAAGCCAGCCCAGGCCACTCATGGCCTCCCAAGTGCTGTGGACGGACAGGACCATGGCCTGCTATTCTCTGCAGAATTTGGTGTTGACGGTACTTGAAAGGGCTCTAGCCCACTGGAGCATGTGGTTTTGGCTGACCTTGTCCTTCCTCCTCCCCCATTCCCTCCACCTAGCTAAAAAACCATTAGATTATATCTCTAAAGCTAAGCCATCAAGGTGTATTCCCATACTTGGACACTTTCTTATGCCAGATTCACTCCCAAGGATGAGTACCAGAGTCCAGCAATCAAAAGCCTTTGGTTCACATAATTAACATTCCCAATCAAAATACACCATCAATTCTAACACAGACCTCCCCTTTCTCCAAGGTCGTTTGTTGCTGTTTTCTGACTCGGGCACTTTCACTTTTCTTCCCAGCCTAATAAAGGAGCTCTCTGTGAAAACAGGTGTTTGCGTGTGGTTTGTGCCTACGCGGTACGGGAGGAAGCCCCTGATGTACAGGGTCGATGGGGGGGGGGGGGTCTCCTGCAATACTGATCAACTGTTTATTCAGGTGAAGAGGAAAGAGTACTAAAAAGTTTCATAAATAAGAGTCGCAGCCGAGTCCCTCAGGTTTGACAGTCAAGCCAGAATTTCTCAAGGGGGGCAGGCTCTGGGTCAGGCTGTAAAAGACAAAAGGGTCTCACCACCGTAAGGTCAGAACAGTCACTCATCCTGAGAACTGTGGCTACTGCAGAGCTGCAAGGGAATGGTTTGTAGTTTACTAAAAGGTCGTGTGAGCCTAACTTAAGTGGCTGTAAGCTCAGAATTTCGTGCGTCCGGCTTGACGGTAAGCAGCCCGCCCGCCAGTCGCAGAGCCAAACGCTTGGGGGCGGTGTCCAGGCTCGGGAACCGGTAGACGGGGCGTCCGGTGGTGTGCGGGTCACACGCCGGTGACGCAGCCGTCTAGCGGTGTCCGTCAAGCTTCCCCGCCCCTCCCACTCGTCCCGAGACTCGGGGGAGGCGACAGGCCAGGCAACAAAAGCCCCGCCCCGATGGGACCACGACTCCCGTGGTGCTCCGCGGCCACTTCCGGGCCGGGCGTGCCGCCGGCCGCCGCTGTCATGTTGCGCGCCCTGAAGCGCCTGGCCCCGCGGCCCGGGTGCCAGCCCTCGACTGTGCTGGTCCTGCCCGCGCGCGGCCGCAAAACCCGCCACGACCCGCCTGCCAAGTCCAAGGTCGGGCGCGTGAAGATGCCGCCCGCAGTGGACCCCGCGGAATTCTTCGTGTTGACCGAGCGCTATCGGCAGTACCGGCAGACCGTGGGCGCGCTCAGGTGTGTGGAAAGGGCAGGCGGCCATCGGCAGCCCCCGGGAGTGTTGGGGAGGGGGGATGGGTGCCGACTTGAAGCCCGTCCCCACCCAGGCAAGAGTTCGCGTCGGAAGTGCGCAGGAAGGCGTACGAGGCCCGGTCCGGGGTCCTGGCTGAGCGCAGGGTGCGGGAGGCCGCCGAAGAGCACCGGGTGCTCATGGCCTGGAACCAGGAGGAGAACCGGCGGCTGCAGCAGCTAAGGTGCGGGGGTGAAGGGCTGGGTGGGCTGGCTCGGGGCCAGGCTCAGCCGCGGGCCCCCTCACCCTCGGCCTCTCGCCCCTTTCAGGATAGATAGGTTGCAGCTGGAAGCGCGAGACCAGGAGCTGCGACAGGCCGAGGACCAGGCCCAGCGGGCCCGGGAAAAACAGGCTTGGGTGCAACTGAAAGAGCAAGAAGTGCTCCAGCTGCAGGTGGGCCAAGGTCATGGGGAGCTGGGCATTGGGGACTCCGGAGAACGCAGCGCCTGGAGTCTTCTCGCTCCGCACAAGGAGGGAGTGTTTGCCCTCGCAGGGGATAGTCACATCAGGGACACCCATAACTGAGACAGTGAAGCTTTCTTCAGTGTAAGAGCTCCTGACGAGCTAGAGTGTCCGCCCCCTCTCGGCAGGTTGTCACGGTTGGTTCTTGGGTTCTGGCTGAGAGATCTGATGGGCGATTGGCCAAGAAACAGGCAAAGGTGGTCGAGGTCACCTAGTACTATTCTGCTGAGAGAATGATGGAAGGCGCAGAAAGGCCCGGCACTCCGAGACACCCTTCTTTAAGGGCACTTGGAACCTCAGCCTTCCCGGGCTAGAGACAGTAAACTCTACAGAGCGCCGGCTCTGGTGGAGCTCCCATGTAGCTAACTTTTTCCTTCCCATAGGAAGAGGCCAAAAACTTCATCACCCGCGAGAACCTGGAGGCACGGATAGAAGAAGCGCTGGACTCCCCGAAGAACTACAACTGGGCCATCACCAGAGAAGGGCAGGTGGTCAGGAACTGAGCACAGAGGCTCCTAGGGGCCCAGAGTAGGGACAGTGCTTGCCAAGGAGCCCTGTGTGCGTCCTATGGCAGACGGCTGAGCCTTTCCTAGAGCAGCCCCCATCCACCCCAGTTTCTGAGCGCACCACCTGACCGGAAGCTGTTCTGACACTACATACAAACTCAGGCCAGCATCAGACTCTGGGAAGTTCCTGTCACACGAAGGATCAAGCTGGTCTACATCCCCTCTAGCAGCCAAGCTATCTTCTGCGTCTCACGGAGGACTGTGAGCCAAATGGTTGCTGCTTTTCTAAGTAAAGTTTTACAGGAGCCCTGTCTGGCCTGCTCACTGACTGTCGTGCGGTGCCCTGGGGACAGGAGTAAACAGTCACCATAGAACCTAAACTGCTCGTAAAGCCAAAGGCATTTGTTGTCTGACTTTTTTGGAGAATAAGTTTATTTGTCCCTAAATTTTTGGGTCTTTAGCTGACTAGCCAGAAGCAGCTTTCACCTAACTGAGCCATAAATTAGTTACCTGCTTTGCCCAATCCTGTGCTTTGCTGACTCGGGTCTGGCACAGGATCCAGAAAGCAAAAAGGATACCGTGTTTCTCCAGGTAACTCTCCAGGAGTGGTTTCTGTGACATGTCACTGTCCTGATGCAATGCCTCTGGTTCTACTGCCTGGGAAGACCTGGTTGCTCAAAAGAGGCTGACTTAATTAACAAAGCTCTGAGTACCAGGAGTAGTAAACACTGATAGTACCAGTCCCCATTCAGGTGTAGGCCCTCAAGCAACACGTTTCTTCCAGCCAGTTGCTGCCCTTCAGTGTGTGAGTGAGTGAGTGTGTGTAAGTGGTGGCCAAAAGTCATTTGTAGGTGTCATTCGACGGGAGTCTCACCTTGGTCTGTTTTTTTAGTTTGGTTTGGATTTGGTTTTGTTTTTTTGAGGCGGGGCCTTCACTGGAACCTGGGGCTCATGCCTGGCCAGCTAGTCCAGAGAGTCCATCTGTGTTTGCTTCCCTGGCACTGGGAGTAGATGCACATGCCATTACGTTTGGCTTTATGTGGTACCGGGGATCAAAGCCAGATGTTCGTGACTATGTCACCTGTACTTTATGCATGGGCTGTCTCCCCAACTCCTGTCGGTTCTTTCACTGTCTTTGTCATAAACTTGAATGCCATCGACATCCAAAGAAAAAGAATCCTGGTTACTTCCCACAATTCTTGGGTTTTGGAATCCCCAAGGAACCTCAGGGACTATGGCAGCTTATTATTCCGTCGAAGAACCAGGTGTCAAGGTGTAAGTAGAGGTGGCATCCTGCACTCAGACCCCCGAGAGCCATGATCCCCCTCTCCCTGACTGGTCAGAACACGTGAGGTCCTACATTCAGATTCTGAGGTAAACTGATAGGATCATGTGCCTTACTTGGTTGTCCCAGTGAGAAGTTGACCCGAACTCCACGAACTCTGCTCAATGGGTGACCCCAACCACCCCTGCCCAGGATCTGTCTCCTCAGTCACAGTCAAGCATTGATATTCTACCAAGACACTTCTGCTCTTTGCCCCTTCTGTCTTTGAGACTAAAGCAGCTTCAGCAGTGAGGGCTGGGGATGGATGTTGTGGTTATGGCCTTTGGATTAGGTTAGGTCATGCAAATTCGAAGGAGGTGACCTGGGGTTGTTCGCTTGGTACAGTGCTTGCCTAGTGTGCACAGGGCCTGGGTTCAGTCCCCGGGTTCAGTCCCCAGCGCTGTAGAAACCAAACCAGGCGTTGTGGTTCACACCTGCTTTCTGGAGGAAAAGGCAAGAGTAGAATTTCAAGGTCATCCTCAGCTACGTAGGGAGTTCCTGGTCATCCTGGTTCCTCATGAGACTCCAAAAAACTTCCCGCATGCCCATCAAGTAGACAGAATGTGAAGGTGCCTACCGCAGGAACTGCAGCTGGGTGAAGGCAGGCGGCTCTAGGAGATTCAAAGGCCGGGGCAGCTGCACTCACCAAGCTCCATAGGTATCAGGTGTTTGGTCTTAGGAATGATGTAGGTGTAAACCTAAAGCCATTGCTCAGTTTCTCCTGAAGCACAAGTATCCAGCAGGCCCAGAGATCTTGAACATTCTGCTGTGACTTTGCAAGAACAACGGAAACAGATGCGGTGAGCAAGCCTTATGCTCAAGAATGAGTCCGGCAAGAAGAACCAAATTTGGCATTTTCTTTTCTTGACAAATAGGAAGTCAAAAGCAGTATTTCAACCCCAAACCTGGCTAGTCTAGTGATGGTGCTGGCCATCTCCTGTTAGATGCTTTAACCACTATGTTCAACACAGGTAAATCCACAAACAGTAACGGGGAACTTGAATGTTTAGGCTTGTTGAGGAACAGAACCAGAGCAACACTGCCTGGCCCAGCTTCAGGGTTAAGTCGGCTTGCCTGCTTTCCTCCCTCCCTCCCTCCCTCCCTCCCTCCCTCCCTCCCTCCCTTTCTTTTTTTTCTCCCTGAGACAAAGTCTCTCTCTGGCTGTGCCAGAGTTCCATATGTAGACTAGGCTAGCCTCAAACTTATAAAAATTTACCTTCCTCTGTCTCCCAAGTGCAGAGATTAAAGGTGTGTTCCTCAAGCCCAGTTAAGGGTTAAATTGCTAAAACCTTGAAGTCTAGAGCCTGTCAGGGGAACTGGGAAGATGGCTCTGTGGTTAAGAGCCAGCACTGTTCTTCCAGAAGATCTAAATTCAGTACCCAACACCCATGCCAGTCAGCTCACTGCTCCCTGGCTCTCCAACTCCAGGGGATACAATACCTCTAGCCTCCACAGGCACAGGACTTCCCCACATAGACACAGAAATAGTAAAAACACACTTGGGCGGTGGTGGCGCACGCCTTTAATCCCAGCACTCGGGAGGCAGAGACAGGCGGATCTCTGTGAGTTCGAGGCCAGCCTGGTCTACAAGAGCTAGTTCCAGGGCAGGAACCAAAAGCTACAGAGAAACCCTGTCTCGAAAAAAAAAAGAAAAAGAAAAGAAAAGAAATAGTAAAAACAACTGGGCATGGTGGCACGCTCCTGCCAGCACCTTCCACGTGAGTTTAAAGCCGGTCTCACTTATTTAGCCAGTGTGAGGTCAGCCTGGGCTCCATAAAACCAACTCTAAACCTAGGACTCGGGAGCTGAAGGCAGGAGAATTTAGAATTTCATACTGAGTTACATGGAGAACTTGAGGCCATCCTGCATAAGGCCCTTGCAAAGGCTGGGAATGAAATCTGGGACCTCTGGAAGAGCAGCCAGTGCTCTTAGCTGCTGAGCCATCTCCAGCCCTGCAATATTGCCACCCAGCACGCCACACTCTGTTCTACATCTGCTGCTTTGCCCACGATCACAGCTGCTACAGCAGGTGGGTCTCCTGGGGGACTGAGCACTTCACAAAACCTTTCTTGACAAGCAGTCTTTGTTGTTAAAAAGTCAGAATTAATGTGCTTCAGCGGCACATACACTAAAATTGGAGCGATACAGAGAAGATTGGTGTGGCCCTGTGCAAGGGTGGCGCGCAGATTCGTGCAGCGTTCCATAAAAGAGAAGTCAGGGCTAAGGTACTTTTGCTCTTAGACAAAATTACATGCAAGAACATAAGGTGTTTTGAGGGAAATAAGTTAGTTTTATGCAAATTTTATAGCTTATATTTTTCCAGAATTTCGGATAATATAAATCCTTAACTGTCAGAATATATTACCATCTCAAATTTTATTTCAGTCGCCTTTTGGGGAGTTGAAGAGATGGCTTAGCGGTTAAGAGCACTGGCTGTTTTCCTAGAGGGCCCAGGTTCAATTCCCAGCACCCACATGGCAGCTTACAACTGTCTAACTCCAGTTCCACCCTCACACAGACATACATACAGGCAAAACACCAATGTACATAAAATACAAATAAAGAAATTATAAAAATCTAAGCTGTGTTTCAATAGCCTGATTGGGTTCCAGAGTGTAGTTTTATGGTAGCGTGTTTGCTTACCAAGGTCCCGGGTTCCATCCCCAATACAGGAAACATCCCAGAGTCTTTAAACAACCCTGGCCGGATACTGATGTCTTCCTTATGTTTGCTTCTCAAACAATGTAACCAGCCGGGCGATGGTGGCGCACGCCTTTAATCCCAGCACTCGGGAGGTAGAGGCAGGCGGATCTCTGTGAGTTCGAGACCAGCCTGGTCTACAGAGTAGTTCCAGGACAGGCTCCAAAGCCACAGAGAAACCCTGTCTTGAAAAACCAAAAAAAAAAAATGTAACCAAAGTTGTAAACTTTTTTCTCTGCTCTGTCACAACCATGGTGAGACCGTCCTTGACAGTGATAGGGAGAGTCACAGACAAGCCTTTCAGAAATTCATGTCCTTGGGGGGAGGGGGAAGTAAGAAAAAGAAATAAAAAAAAAAAAAGAAAGAAATTCATGTCCAATTTGATGCCATCTGGCAGATCAATGGTATGAATCCAAAACCACATAATTAAGAGGGATTGGTGGCATAGCTCAGTGTAGAGCAAATTCTTGACGTGTGTGAGGTCCTGGGTTTGAGGACTCGAATGAGGACCAAAAAAGCAAAAAGGCATCTAACATGTATGAAGCATTTTCTATATCCTAGGCACTGAGCATAGTTTTGCATATTGTTTCCTTTATCACAATAATCTTATAGGCAGACACCGTTATTATTCCTGTCTACTTTTGACAGAACTGAGCCGTGTATTAAGACATACAGCGTGTAACTAATACCGGCACGTGGAAGACAGGCCGAAGGGTGCTGCATTCCAGGCTGGCTTAAGCTACAGAGTGATGTCCTATCTCTTTTCTCTTTGAGACCTTGTCAAGAAAGAAAAAAAAATGTTAGTAAAGATACTTGAGAGGGAATGGAGATGGCTGGGTTTCAAACCCAAAGAGGTTGGGCTAACAAGATGGCCCAGTGGATAAGGGGGCTTGCTACCCAATCTGGTAACCTAGTTCGGTGCCCAGCACCCACGTGGCAGAAGGAGGAAACTGAGTCACCAGGCCAGCAACCTCACTGCAGCCTCTTACAGCGTTTTCTCTAATTCAACTCATGCATATGGATTCTTCCACAGAAGCACACAGTAGGCCAGTCAGCTCTCCCATCCTATTTGTATGGATTTCTTGCTAGAGTTAGTGTCTGGACAAGGATGATCACCAGACAAGGTGAGACCTGAGCCTCACCAGCTCAATACTGGGAATGTAGCAGTAACAGCTTTTTCTAAGTTTTAAATGTCACAAGCAGCAATAAAATATTCAGAGGGGAAAAAAGCAATGTAGCTCGCATAAGGAAGTGAGTGAAATAATGAAAAGGGATTCAGAATAGCTCTTCATAGACTGTTTTGTTCAGTCTTGAAATGGCCCCTCCCTGGGGGTAGAGTGCTAACGGTTACTGCAGTCCCCACCCCTGGTGCCCACACCTGGTAATAATCTCTTGCCGCGTGCGAGTGGGACCCGTAACTTCTTCTAATGAAAAGAAAAACACAGCAAAAGTGGTGTAGTGTCCCACACACACGTGCACTCCTGGTGTAACAGGCAGAGGGCTCTGGTAGGTGTGCAAAAGTGGTGTAGTGTCACCCCATGCGTGCACTCCTAGTGTAACAGGCAAAGGTGTGATGTCTTGAAGGCTTCCGCTCAGTTTCAGTTCAAACTGTAGTGGCGCCAGCTGATGGGTCTGACCTACTCATTTGTAGGGAGCTGTTTCTTTTTTTTTTAAAGATTTATTTATTATGTATACAATGTTCCTCCTGCATGTACACCTCTATGCCAGAAGAGGGTACCAGACCTCATTACAGATGGTTATGAGCCATTAGGTGGTTGCTGGGAATTGAACTCGGGACCTACTTGAAGAACAGTCATTGTTCTTAAGCTCTGAGCCATCTCTCCAGCTGAGGGGAGCTGTTTCTAAGACAGGGTCCATATGTAGCTCTGGCTTGCCTGAAACCCACACAGTCTGGCTTTGAACTCACAGAGATCTGCCTTCCTCGGCCTCCTCAGTGCTGGGGTTAAGGTGTGCACCATCAGTCAAATGAGCCCTTTAAAAAAGCTCCAAAGTCCAGAGTAATGGCAGAGGCAGCTGGATCTCTGCAAGATTGAAGACAGCCTCATCTACATACAGAGTTCTGGAACAGCCAGGGCTATATAGTAACACCCTACCTCAATTAATTAAGAGGGTTACTTAGTGAGACCCTAGGTAGGTAGGTAGGTAGGTAGGTAGGTAGGTAGGTAGGTAGGTGGGTAGGTGGGTGGGTGGGTAAATGGATAGATAGATAGATGATAGATGATAGATGATAGATAGATAGATAGATAGATAGATAGATAGATGATAGATAGATAGATAGATAGATAGATAGATAGATAGATAGATAGATAGATAGATAGATGATAGATAGAATATGATCCTTGGTCTTGCCTATAAATGCTACAGTTCAAATGGAGAGTTGGGAGCCAAGGAAAACCACAATGTCATAGCATACTACAAACCTCACACAAGAGATTTACTGGGAGAGAAAAACCCAGGAGAGTTGCTGCCTCTGCTTGGGTGAGAAGCAGCAGAAAATTGAGCAGAAGGCTGGGCTTATATATATTTTCTTGTGTGGTTGGGGGAGGTTAAAAACTGTTCAGGGTAACCTGGGATTGGAGGGGTGCTGTAGCTAGATCTTGGGGCAAACTCAGAAATTGGTAGGATTTTTTTCTTGTCGCTCTCTCCTACCTCTGGACGGGGAGTGGGCCTTAGAGCCCTTAGGACAGTTAGGGAAGTCTGGGGGCAGGGCTTTGAGGGTTTACAAAGTTTACAAAGGGAGTATCTGCCCACAGCTGGAAAGCCTTCCCTGCTGCTGGAGCTGGCATGAATAGCCAGCATTCCCATGCTCAGAGACTTGAGGAAAAGACAGTCTTTCACTCTTCCTTCGTCTCCTAGGCCTTAGAGAAGTAGAGTCTGGAGGGATGGCTCAAAGGTTAAGAGCACTGCCCTTCCAGAACACAAGGATTAATTTCCCACCACCTGTGTGCCGGCTCACAACTGCCTGGAACTCCAGTTCCAGGGGGATCTGGGGACTTTGAAGAGTCCAAGAATAAGAAGATAGAAATGTAGACTTCAGAAATAAGAATGTAGAGATAAAATACAAAGCTGTGGGCTGGAGAGATGGCTCAGTAGTTAAGAGCATTGCCTGCTCTTCCAAAGGTCCTGAGCTCAATTCCCAGCAACCACATGGTGGCTCATAACCATCTGTAATGAGGTCTGGTGCCCTCTTTTGATCTGCAGGCATACACACAGACAGAATATTGTTACACACAGACAGAATATTGTATAAAAAATAAATAAATAATTAAAAAAAAGAAATACAAAGCTGTAAGCCTAGGAGAATGAGAGCAGACTGTCAGCTGCTTTCTCGGCAGCTTGAGGATTAACTGTTAACAGTGGGTTACTCCGCTTTACAACCATAGCTCTGCAAGGCTGCAGCGGCCCTCTGCTAACTGAGGGTCAGCTTTTAGACAACCCTCCACCCTGCCACTCACAACCAGCAATTGATGTGAACTGAGTTGTCTTTTAAATGATGGGATGTACCTGACTTTCTAGTTGTGCATTTTCCCATACCCTTCCCTGCTACAGGAAACTGGCAGTATCAGGGGAGTGCAGAGCTTTGGTAAACACCTTCAGAAAGTGCCAGAAGAAGAAAGCAGGCTAAATACAAACACTAGTTTAACTAAAAAAGCTCTGTTAATGAAAACTGCAAAGAAAAGCAATTTGTATCTGAGTTTACCTCGAGATTGTAAAAACTCCCTTGCTCATGCCTGATGCTTGTTGCTTCTTGCTATAAAAAGGAGGAGTTCGGAAACCATCCTTTGCCACAGCCTTACACATTCTTCCTCTGGCTGTGGTCTCAGCTAGCTGATGAGCTTTTTGTGCCCCATGGTGATTTATTTTTTAATTTTTAATTTTGTTTCTGGAATAAACTTTGCCTCTGGCTTAATAGACTTTGATGGTCTGTCCCCCATCTTTGCGCAACTCCCGTGCACCCAACAACTTTTGACCTCTATGGACATTTGAGCCAAACGCTCATACACATAAATTTTTTATAAAATGTTTTTTTCAAGAGGGTTTCACTATGTAACCCTGACTGTCCTGGAACTTGCTCTGTAAAGCAGGCTGGCCTCGAACTCAGAGATCTGCCTGCCTCTGATTAAAGGTATGCACCACCATCTCCTGGCACAACAGCTTAAAGATGTGAGCTGTCACGTGAGCTCTGCTAAGGAACTCACGCCTGCTGATGGCTTGGCTGCTGCTGAAGACCATGGATAGAGAAGCCCTGCCCAGACTTTGTCTGACAACTGACAGAATAAATGGATTTTATGTTAAGAGGCTACATTTGTATCCACTTGTCCATAGCAGCAGAGTACCTGGTCTTTCTCGTACATGAGTCTTCCTCGTACTGAGGTTTCTTTCCACTCCTCTCCACTCACAGGTCACCTGAAGGAGAACTACAGAGATGCTCCCTTTCTCTCCGGAGCATTTACCAATCCTCTACCTGGAAACCTAAGTAGGGTGCTGGAGAATGAAGAAGGACAGACGCACACGCAGGAAGGCTGGGGCCAGTGGCTGTGTGCAGCAGCTCAGGACCTCAGTACGTCCTTGTGCACAGCACAACCACAGGTTGTAAACATCCAGGAGGAGGCTGCAATTTCTATTGGCTAAAGCACACACTGGTCAACCCTTTGTGAGCTCCAGAACACACTGTCAGCATCTGCACTCAGACCGAAGGAAGCTTAATCCCTATTCAACACACACACACACACACACACACACACACACGGGGGGGGGGGGACTGCTTAATTCTCCTGCGTGTAAGGCCCATGTCAAACAGTACACATTCACTCGGGGGATCCAGACAGAGACCTTGTCTAGGCACCCAGCCCACTGCCTGCCACCAGCCCTGCTAGCGCAGGTTGCCTTTGGAGTGTGTTGTGCTTGCTTTTGTTCCCTCAGTGGCTTTTAATTACTAGAGAAAAAAAAAAAAAAACGATAATTTTTAACTTGTAAAAACAAAAGGTTTAATTTGGTGGATTTTGAGATAGTATCCCATAAACTCCTTCATGGCTTTGAACTCTTTTTAGCCGAGACTGGTCTTGATGCTGAGATTACAGCTGTGTGACGTCACACCTGGAAGAAAGGATTCATTTTGGTTCACAGTCTCAGAGGCACCAATCCACCATCATGGTAGGAGCACACGGAGGAATGAACCCCTTCATTTCATGGATGGGAATCTAAAAGAGATTCAGGAGGGACCAATGTGTCACTACCTCCTTCATGGGCTTGCCCTCAATGACCTAATGACCTCCCCCTAGAGACCCCCTGGGTCTCTGTCTTAAAGATCTCACCATCTTCCCGATACACCTTCATAAGAACCTACAATATAACACATGGATCCTTGGGATACACTCAGATTTAAACTAAAGCAATAACCCAATGTAATATGCTTCTTATTTCACAGCTTGCCTCCTTCAGTGTCATATGACCCAATGAGGATAGTGATTTTTCTCCTGGTGCTGACACTGTACCCAAGGCTTCGTGAACACAGCCTTGCATTATTACACTAGACAAGTGTTCTCCTGCTAAGCTGTGGCCCCAGCCTGAGGACGAGGATTCTGTCTGCTGTTTACCAGTGTCCCAGGCACAGATAAGTTGGTGAGCACATGAAGGCATGCTGGCCTCATGAGAGCATTATATGCATATTATTACATGCTAATTTATGTGCATAGATTACCTTCGATGAGCTCTCTGTGCCCGCAGAGTATGTGGGAGGTCTCTGGGGCCATCCTGGGGGTCAAGCTCTTGGCCTTCTATGCCAAGAATGCCAATAGGCTAATCTGGATAAGAAATGAGCTGATTTGTAATACAGGTCAACCTGACCACCAACTCAGCGTTTGACTCGCTGAGTTCAACTCACACCAGTGACTCAGGATCAGATGAGCTCTGGAGCCTGCTTTGCTCCGTTGACTTCAGTCCCTTGTCGAGGAGGTAAACCGTGAAGACAAAGAGCCTAGGGGCTGTTCCACTCTCCCTAAGGCCAGAGAGGGCATGAGCTGATCTCTGGGACACTGGCTGTCATTTCTTCCTGGAGGCTGCAGGTCACATCCTAAGGAAGCAGCCTGAAATGGAGTTTAGAACACGGGCCTGGGACCCAACTCTGTGGAAGAGAAGAGATGGACGAGCAGAACCACTGTGCAGATGTGCTGACCTTCAGCCCAAACCTGGGGGGCAGTTAGAGGTATCCAGCATTTGTAGCAAAATGGACCAACCATTCTATGTAGTCACCTGGGAAGGGCCAGGGCCAGGTGGCTCTCTGCAGCTGAGACCATTGCTGTCCACACTCCACCAGCTGATGGTAAATGTTTTCTTAAACAAGGGTCTAGGTACCTAGCATGGTGGCGCACACCTTCAACCCCAGGACTTGGGAGGCAGAAGAAAGTGGATCACTGTGAGTTCAAGACCAGCCTGGTCTACGCAGCAAGTTCCAGGCCAACCAAGACAATATAATGAGACCTTATTTCAAAACAATCAAATAAAAACAAGAATCTGAGCAATGCTTCTCCTTTCTTTAAACCTGCCTCTGCCTCCCGAGTGCTGGGATTAAAGGCATGCTCCACCAACACCTGGCCTAATCACCTAATCTTCTTCTTCTTCTTCTTCTTCTTCTTCTTCTTCTTCTTCTTCTTCTTCTTCTTCTTCTTCTTCTTCTTCTTCTTCTTCTTCTCCTCCTCCTCCTCCTCCTCCTCCTCCTCCTCCTCCTCCTCCTCCTCCTCCTCCTCCTCCTTTATCTTCTTTTGGTTTTTCGAGACAGGGTTTCTCTGTGAGTTTTGGTGCCTGTCCTAGAACTAGCTCTTGTAGACCAGGCTGGCCTCGGACTCACAGAGATCCACCTGCCTCTGCCTCCCAAGTGCTGGGATTAAAGGTGTGCACCACCACCGCCCGGCCTAATCTTCCTTTTAGAATTATTTATTTTATTTCATGCTTATGCATGTTCTGCCTGCATGTATGTATTGCACTAGGTGTAAGCCTGGTGCCCTTGGAATCAGAAGAAGGCAATAGCTTCACAACAGATGTAGACCACAGTGAAATTATAGATGGTTGTGAGCCAACATGTGGGTGCTGGGAATCAAAGCTGGGTCCTCTGAAAGAGCAACTCTTAACACTCAGCCAACTTCCCAGCCCCAAGATGGTAACATATTTAAGCTAAGGGCCCAATGGATGGCCTCCTGGTCATTGAGGCAAGCCCTCGAAGCAGGCAGTGAGTCTTTGGTCCCTCCTGAAGATCTGTATTTTATTTCTCAGCCATGAAATACAGGGGTTGAATCTTCCATGCCTTCCTGCAGTAATGTTTTACCTTTTAAACTGTATTAAACATGCAAAAAAAAAAAAAAAAACCACAGGGGCTGGAGAGATGATTCTGTGGTTAAGAGTGAATACCACTTTTGCAGAGGACTGAATTTTGTTCCCAGGCCCCACAGAGATCGACTGACAACCCCCTCTAACTACAGCTCCTGGGGATCCAACATCCTCTTCTGGCCTCCAAGGAAACCTGCAAACACAAACATTCACACAAATAGGAATAAAAAAGGGGCTAGAGAGCTGGTCCAGTGGTTAATGGCACAGACTATTCTTCCAGAGGACCCGGGTTCAATTCCCACCACCCATATGGCAGCTCACAACTGTCTGTAACTCCAGTTCCAAGGTATCTGACACCTTCACACCAATGCACATAAAATGAATTATTAAAATTATTTTAATTATTAAAAATATAATGCAAAAATTGTTCCCAAAACGCTTGACTGCTGTCATGCTGGGGACTGGGCCCGAGGTCTCTCACACTAGGCAAGCAGTCTGCTAAATGAACTGCACGAGGCATCTGTCCTCAGCAAACCTACAGCTCACAGGGGAAATGCAGCCAGAGGTGCCCAGCATTTGTGCCCAATTGAACTAACCATCCCATGTGGTCACCTGGGAAGGGTATGACCTTGGGTCAGGTGATAATCTGCAGCTGAGGTCACCTGTTGGGCACACTCGGGCAGCTGATGGCAAGTGTTTTCGCGAACAGGAGTCTAGGCACCTAGCATGGTGCTGGATAACTTTTAATCCCAGAACTTGGGAGGAGACAGAGGCAGGTGGACCACTGTGAATTCAAGACCAGCCTGGTCTATATAAATAATTCTAATACAGAATTTTAAACACAAACATGATTTTTCTTTTGTTTTGCTGTAATTTTTCTCTCTTTCTCTTATTTTGGTTTGCTTAGCTTTGACCTCTATGGATATTTTGTCTTACCGTCTAGTCGGAAGAGGGCTGAACTGCATTCAGAAGTTGAAGGAAGATCTGATCGTTCTACCCACCCCAGTTTCGGGGACATGTAAAGGCTCCCACAGCCACTTTCCCTTTCCTGCCCCATCCTGCCATACTGGATGTCTGTGGAAATAGCTCCAGGCTAGGCTGCGCCCTCCGCCACCCCACCCAATTCTTTCTCTCCTCTTCTAACTCAGGCAGCCCTTGCTTTCAAGCTCCAGTCCATTAGCTGAGGCGGTGACCTTGACCCTAGCCTAGACCCTGAAAATGAAGAGCCTGCCTCTGAGTGGTGTGGAGTGATTTGACCCGTGGTGACCCGCTGTGACCATTCATGCAGTCGCGCTCTTAAGACAGTGCTCCGCCAAGGCAGTGCCCAGACATAAAAAGACCAGGCTGGGCCGGAGAAACCATCACTTCTGGTGGGTCTCAGACTCAGCACCAGCGCCATGGCCTGCCCCAGTCTCGCCTGCTGCCTGCTTGGCCTCCTGGCTCTGACCTCCGCCTGCTACATCCAGAACTGTCCCCTGGGCGGCAAGAGGGCTGCGCTGGACTTGGACACGCGCAAGGTGAGTCTCCCCATCCGATCCGATCCCAGCGGCGCTAAGGATCAGAGAAGACTCCCGCCCGCAGAGCATCCCTGCACTCTACCAGCCCTACCCCAACCTCGCATGGGAACCCAAGGCGTTAGGCAGGGTTAGGCTCCCGCTTGACGCCGCGAAGGCAGAGACAACGCCTGAGCACCCACTGCCCCTCGCCCGGCCACCTTCCCGACACGGGACCATGGCCCGAGGACCGTGCACTGCGCCCACTCGCGTCCTTTCCCCGCAGTGCCTCCCCTGCGGTCCTGGCGGCAAAGGCCGCTGCTTCGGACCCAACATCTGCTGCGCCGACGAGCTGGGCTGCTTCGTGGGCACCGCCGAGGCGCTGCGCTGCCAGGAGGAGAACTACCTGCCCTCGCCCTGCCAGTCGGGCCAGAAGCCCTGCGGGAGCGGGGGCCGCTGCGCCGCCGCGGGCGTCTGCTGCAGCCCGGGTGAGCAGGAGGGGGCTGGCAGGACGGCCAGGCAGGGAGCCTTCGGGTTTGCTGCTCAGGCCACTGACCCATTTTTCTTGCAGATGGCTGCCGCATGGACCCCGCCTGCGACCCTGAGTCTGCTTTCTCCGAGCGCTGAGCCCTCTTGGCGATCCCTTTAGAATTCATCCTTCACCCCCCATGGCCACCCCAGAAAGAATGACAAATAAAGCAGATTTCCTCTTCACACTTGACTGGTGTCTAATTGTCGGAGGGAGGGAGGACGTCGGGGTTCATGGGCCCTGGCAATTCAAAGTAAGAACAGCCCAGCAGGCTGTTCAGCTGACAGAGGGGTGCTGCACGGGCTGTCACCACCCACCCTATAGGATAGCCCCGTTTTCCACTCCGTACTGGAGTGGGCCTGCAGCACACAGACTTAAAAGCAGCATTTAAAAGTCCAAACAGCAATGGTGGACATCTATGGGAAAAGACAAGGTCTGGCGGGGCTGACTAAATGGGAGTCAGACAGGCAGGGAACTCATCCAGTCGCTTCCGGATCTGAGAGGAGACTTTAGCCGCAACCTCAGAGGCTGAGGGGGCAAGCCTGGCCTAGATAGAAGGCTCTTGGCCAGAGGACGGTAGTTGCAAAGCTGGAAGGTTTCCACAGAGCTGAATTCTCACACAGTACTCGAGGAGGCCACAGCTGGAAAGATGGGGAACCAGCAGGTCTCTTCTCTGCTGTCCTCAGTGCCAGGTCTGAGCTCAGGGGCCCCGTTTCTGCCGCTGCAGGGCAGCACTCTCTGGGACAGCATAGAATCTAAGAGCTTGTGGGCACACATGACCGCAGAGCACAGAGCCCACAGGCAAACTGAGAAACCTACTGTTAATACTGCTCCTCTGTTGCTCGCTTAGCTGCCCGTATGCCCAGCAGTGACGGCAGAGGCAGAAGGCACAGGTCCCTCCTCTGCTCCCACACAGGGGCACGTGATTCGCTGTCTGTTAGAACAAAATGTGATGGTTGGAGAGGAGCCCAGTGGAGGAGGTCTTGCCCACAAAGGGGGAAGGCCCTTGGTTCCGTGCCATCTCAGCAAGTAAATAAACCTACAAACAAGCACGTTCTGTGGGTCTCACACCCAGCAAAAGAACACAGATGACCCCAACACCACAGATGTGGGCCACACACACAGGCCGAAGGCCAAAAAGATATATCAAAGAGATGTCCAGATTGATTTGTTGTTTCTTGTTTTGTTGTCATCATTTTCATTCTTCTGGGGCTGGATTTTGAAGATAGAAATTTCTATTTCTGTGTCTGTGTCTCTGTGGAAGGTGTGTACATGAGTGCAGTACCCACAGAAACCAGAAGGGGGCATCAGACCCACTAACCCTCAGTCACAGGGGGTGATGAGTCATCTATCCTGTTTGGGTACTGGAAACAGAACTGGGTCCTCTGGAAGAACAGTGCACTCTTTTAACGCCTGAACTATTTCTCCAGCCTAAATTTACATCTTATTATTTATTGTGTGTGGGGTGGGATTCGATGTACACACACCACAGCATGGTGCAGAAGTCAGAACCCCTGGCATCTGCTCATAGAAGCCCCTTTGCTTATGGAGGCTGAGGAGAGGAGGCAGGCGTTTACTGTGGATTCTAGAAGTGCCCTTCAATGGCTCCGTACCTGGGTAAGGGACATCCTGAAAGGGAGAGAGAATAGAAGGTCCAGTGGGCAGAAGGATTTTCTCTCCTTGAGGAGTAGGACACTGATTTTTCTAGAAGGAGGTCGGGAGAAAGGGGGTTACAATTCTCTACCTGGGCGGAGGAGCAGAATGAGGGGTCTCAGCTTCATCCTGAAGCTGCTCAAATACCAGCCCTGGGAACTGAACCAAGTGTAGACAAGCCACCAGGCACTCCTACTGGCTTCTGTTCCTTCTTGGTCTGGTCTTTTTCTTTTCTTTTCTTTTTTTTTTTTAAAGATTTATTTATTTATTATATATACAACATTCTGCCTCGATGTATGCCCACACGCCAGAGGAGGGCGCCAGATCTCAGTACAGATGGTTGTGAGCCACCATGTGGTTGCTGGGAATTGAACTCAGGACCTCTGGAAGAACAGCCAGTGCTCTTAACCTCTGAGCCATCTCTCCAGCCCCCTTTTCTTTTCTTTTTTTAAAAATGTGTAGCCCAGGCTGGCCTCGAAACTGGTGATCCTCCTGTCTCTGCCTCCTTCAGCAAATCCTACCGGCGTGCGCCACCACAACCAGCTCTGGTCTTTTTCTTGGCCTAACCCTTGTGGAGGTCAGATCCTGAGAGGGCCACACAGGTAGGAGGCTGGGGTAGGGGTCTGCCTAGCCCCTGTACCACCTGGTTAAACCTAGACATGCAGAGAGGCTTAGAGGTGCTGAGGTAGGCAGGAACCTGTAGGGCTCCTTGACTCTGTCCAGGGCTGACCGTGTCAAGCTACCCAGTCAGACTGACCTCTGTCTTCCACAGTTGCCCCTCAGAACCTGAGGAGCATCCCAACGGAGATGCAGCCTCTGTGGCCCCTAACCCTGGAGCAAGATGACATGTGGAAAAGATGCCCGGGACAGATGGGGTGGGAAGCTGGGGGAGGGGTGAGGAATAGAAGAGACCAGGAAAGGATGGAAGGCCTGAGAGAACAGCTGGAAAGGCTGACCGAGACAGTGGGGGCTTCCAGGAAGGCCACGCTGCTGAGGGCCTGAGGACTGGGTTCAGTTCTCAGCTTTCACTTGGTTCACAACCCTTTGTAACTCCAGTCCCAGGGAATCCCATGCCCTTGTCTGACCTCTGTAGACACCAGATAGCTCAGGAGCTGAGTGGAACACACACACGTAGTGCACAGACACACACGACGGAAAAACACCCATACACATAAATAAATCTGAAATTTTAGAAAAAAAAGAAAAGGAAAAGCTAATGAGAAGAAAGGGGAAGGAGGGACTGTGGCCAAGTGCTGGTGCCATCCTTGCTCCAAAATTAGTTGTGCCAACGGGGTAAAAATGCCTATGTACTGTGTGTGTGCCTTGTTGCTGGACTTGGGCATTTTTTCTGGGTCTCTAGCTATGGCTGAGTCATGGAAATGGCCTAGCAGGTTGTCTTTTCCTCCTTTCCCCTTCTCTTCTATTCTCCTCCTCCTCTCTCTGTGGTGCTGGGGACCAAATCCAGGCTAGAGAAGCATTCTTTTTTTTTAATATTTATTTATTTATTATGTATACAATATTCTGTCTGTGTGTATGCCTGAAGGCCAGAAGAGGGCGCCAGACCTCTTTACAGATGGTTGTGAGCCACCATGTGGTTGCTGGGAATTGAACTCAGGACCTTTGGAAGAGCAGGCAATGCTCTTAACCACTGAGCCATCTCTCCAGCCCCTAGAGAAGCATTCTTGAGCCACAGCCACCTCCTTCCCTGCCTGAGAGCGGGTGTTTTAATATGTGCCTGTGGGGGACTTGCAAGCCGGGCTCTGGGGAGGGGTCCTGCCTCTCAGCGGATGGGCCCTGGTGGTAGATTATCTGGAGAGATAACAGGTAGCACTGTCTCCTTTAGGTCTGGGGTAAGTGTCTGCACCTCCCTTCAGCACAGTCTTGGGCAAGTGTACACTGCACTGGAAACAAGGGTAGGTCCCTCAGGCTGTGTCCTGTCTGGGATGAAATCGGGGCTGAGATGGTCACCCCTGGCTTGTCCTCTTATTCTCGGCCACTCTCGCTAATTCTGTCCCTCATCATACCTTACTCTGCCTCTCTTGTCCACTAATGTCCCACCTCTTGATTTTATTTCGGTCTCAGCCAGGGAATCGCTAAAGCACCCTCTTCAGGCCTCCCTGGGCCTCAGGCCTTTCCCTTCTTCAGAGCTTGGGGTTGCCTTTGTCCTGAGTATTATGTGGATATCCGGGAGCTCCAGAAGGCTTCCCTTATAAGTCTTATGAGGGCGTGGACTGCCCACGACTTTGGGTGCGGGAATTAGCCAATGTTAGAAAGTTCGCACTCCAAGCTTTCCCCTCCCTTCTCCAGAGATAGAGACAGACACCAGGATGCATTTTTAAAAGTTTATTTTCCATGCAACAGGGGCGAGGCGTGGTGGCGACGGTTCAGTAGACCCGGGGCTTGGCAGAATCCACGGACTCCCGCGTCCCGGCCATCTGCAGCAGGCGGAGCAGCAGCGCCCGGGCGGGCCCGTCCAGCTGCGTGGCGTTGTTCGGTGCGCGAGCGCGGGTGAGGCGGAGAAAATCCTCGCGGCACTCGGGCTCGGTCACGCAGCTCTCTGAAGGAAAGGCTCTGTGAGCGCAGGCGCCCTGGAGTGGGCGCAGCTCCCAGGTCCCGGTTCCAACGCTGCCCTCCCACCGCGACCCCCCACCCCCACCCCCGCCACGTTCCAATTCTAGCTCTTCTTCGTTTTCACCCTCCAACTTTGTGTCCCTGCCCCACCTCGCGCCCCCATCCCCAACCCCCTTCCAAATGCTCCCCCCATTCACCCTCCCAAACCACCCCTACCTCGCGGCCCATGCCCAGCTCCCCACTAACGCCCCCTCCACCCTCACACACCCCCTGTGTCGTGTGTATCCCCCCCCACCCCAGCTCGGCCTCGTGCGCACCATCGCTGCAGCAGATGCCCGCGGCGGCGCAGCGGCCCCCGCTCCCGCACGGCTTCTGGCCCGACTGGCAGGGCGAAGGCAGGTAGTTCTCCTCCTGGCAGCGCAGCGCCTCGGCGGTGCCCACGAAGCAGCCCAGCTCGTCGGCGCAGCAGATGTTCGGTCCGAAGCAGCGGCCTTGGTCGCCGGGGCCGCAGGGGAGGCACTGCGGGGAAGGACGCGAGTGAGCGGCGAACCCAGGGCCGCCCTGCTGCTGTCCCGGTCTCGCGCTGCAGGGGCCCTGGCGCTATCCAGGCCGAAACAACAGCCAAGGGCAGGAGTGGAAATCTAAACTACTAGGTTATCAGGGGGATCAGTTCTCACTAGGAGCTCAAACCCTCACCTGGGCTTCAGTACTTGGGGACCTTGCTCAGCTCTGTGAGGTCATTGGTGTGCAGCAATGGCTCAGAGGCTTCCTTCTCTGACATTCAGTGGTCCTCCGGTCCCCTCCCTCACCCCCCACGGAGCAGTCCTGCTTCTTAGGAGTACAACATTCATGCCCTTTCTCTCATTTTCTGGCCTTGCTCTTACTCCGGCCCGAAGCTGATGGGCCTCACCTGAGCCTTAACCTCCTGCCAACCCATTATGCCCTATTGGGTGGGTGGCAGGGACCAAATTAGAGCGATGTGTGCATGGGAACCTGTGCCTCAAGCTTCCCAAGGAACTCTGCAAATGGAAGGTGGACTGGGGGGAGCTGCCTATCTGCCTACTCCAGCTTGTTCAACAACTCAAAATCGAGCCACCCGTGGCCTGGACAAAACTGAGCCTGGCAGCTAGATTCCCTTGAAATGGGATTCCCTGGATATGCAGACAAGAGATTTGGGCAAGAGGTTGGGGTAGATATGGGACATTCGCCACTCAGGCATGCAACGGAGCCATCTTCTTAGGGACAGGAAGAAATTGGCACTGGTGTCTAGAAGAGGAGCTATGAGGGGCTGAGCTGGATGGGAAAGACCTTAACTTCAGGGTAGAACAGAGCTTTGTATCATCTAGCCAGTCCTGATGAGCTGACACCCGCCACCTCCCCCAGATGTGCAGAGGTCTGAGCACCCAGTTCCACCTGCTCCCATCCCAAGCCCAGTTGTTAGGAGGCATCTCTCATTTTCTGGCATACCCCCCAGATGGGGACAGTGTCCGTCATGCGGCTTCCCCGGCACCTGGTCCCCTTTCGCCCATCTGAGTAGTCCATCCATTGTGCCCTATTGCCTCCTTCCAGGCACCTCCCCTGAAGTCCAACTTCTCTGACCATTTGCTTCCCTCTCAGGGCACTGCCGACCGCCGTGAAATGGACCACAGTGGTACCTGTCTCAGCTCCATGTCAGGCATGGCCCTCTTGCCGCCTCTCGGGCAGTTCTGGAAGTAGCAGGCAGAGGTGAAGGCCAGCAGGCTCAGGAAACACGCAGACAGCGTAGAGTTGAGCATCTTGGCGAGCATAGGTGGGCAGTGTGCGGCGCTGCTCTCCTGGCTCTGCTCTGCTGCCTTGGCGGGCTGTCTATTTATGTCTGCAGGTGTTCCCTAGGAGGCGACAACGTGGCTGCTGACCCCCTCCCCGGTGGCTCCCCAGGAGCCCACAGCCGACAGGTCCCAAGCTGTCAGCGGTGATTCAGGCATCTGGGAACACACGTGGGCCTGTCTGTGCTGAGCATGTTGGAGGAGGAGGCAGGCCAGCAGGCTGTCATTGGCCACAGCGTGACAGAAGAAACAGTTACAGGGACTGCTGCTGTACTGTCTGGAGGTGAGCTGACTCGAGGGTCACCTGGAAATCATCTGAGCATCCTAGCTGCTCCCAACAAGCTGGAGGGGTCAGCGGGCCCCATCCAGAAAGGGCCATCATGTTTGGAGCAGGGTCAGGACCAGGAGGGTGGGGCGGGCTTGTTAGTTGTGGGGTGGGATGAGCAAGAGGAACCACACACACCAGGTGAGCTTTCCGAAGGACATTCCCAATCACAACCTCACTGGCCAACAGCCACAGTGATGACGTCAAGGGCAGCGCACAGATTCAAAGGTCAGCTGGGTGTGGCTGGCTTCAGGATGCCCAGGATGTTTCTACCCCATGCATTTCCCTGTAGAGCCAAGTGTGGGGTCTCAGGCTCTGAGAATGGGAGTCTTGGGGATAGTGCCTCTCTGGTCCCCACTAAGGACATGAATTGGGATGCTTTTATGGGAAGGAGAACTCCAGGCTCAGTCCTGCGCAAAGATCTAGCTTCTCAGGCCTGTGGTCTGAGCTCCTTTGTGAAACTAAAGTAGGAAGGGCAAAAGTTCCAGGCCAGACTGAGCAACGTAGTGAGACCCTTTCTCAGTGAATAAAAAGAAGACTGGCGGTGGTGGTGCATGCCTTTAATCCCAGTTCTCAGGAGACAGAGGCAGATGGAGTTCTGTAAGTTCTAGGCCAGCCTGGTCTACAGAGTGTATCCAGGACAGCCAAGGCTACATGGAGAAACCCTGTCTCAAAAAACAAAAAATAAACAAATAATACATAGAAGGAAGCTGGACGGTAGTTGCTCATGCTTTTGATCCCAGCATTCTGGGAGGCAGAGGCAGGTGGATCTCTGTGAGTTCCAGGCCTCCCAGGGCTTCATAGTGAGATCCTGTCTCAAAGAAAGAAAGGATGGCGGGAGGGAGGGAGAGAGACAGAGAGAGAGCGCGCAGAAGGCTGAGGCAAAGTGAAATCCCCAGAAGTAACAAGAGAAAACAGCTGTGGAGAGAGACCCATGCCCCTAGACTGGTACCATCTCAGGCCTAAGGCAAAAGTGAAATGGGCGGTTGTTCTGCAGGAGGAAATGGGAGGAGCCACAGTCAGACAGATCCAGCCTGGAGGAAGCAGGGTTAGCTCCTGACTTCAAGTTGTAAATCATTTGTTTCTTTGGCAGTCTAATGCAGTCCAGACTGACCTTGAACCTACTGACTTGAACTCTTAGTCTCTCTGGCTCCAGCTCTCGAGTGCTAGGACTAAGGGCATGTACCACCACACTCTGCTTTAGCCTTCACAGCCTCCTTTCCTCTGGACTGTGTGCACAGGCCTGGACCTTCCCCGCTCCCATAGGCTCCAGCTAGCTCTCCTGGGTATACCAGTGTGCTCAGAGGAGCTCCAGAGGACTATTGGGCCTCTGCCTCACCAAGTACAGTGGGGCCCGGGGGCCGCGGTGGCCTTCCACACTCAGTCTTTTCAGGAATGACTGTTAGCACCCGAGGCTTCTGTAAGAGGCAGTGATAAAAAGTCAAGTACTTTGGCTTCTGTGTCTCGAAGCTTCCTGATTGGGCAGGTCACCGGGTGTCTAAGTGGTGAAGAAGAGTAACATCGGCATAGGCACGGTTCTGAGCACTGAGTCACCGACCGTGAAACGCAAGGCAAATGCTTGTGTCGTGTCGCGGTCATGTTACTTGACAACGGCACTGTATTGCCAATGTCCTCATTAAGAGAGAAGAGGTTGGTTTCCAGAGAGAACAACTTCCTTGGCCAGAAGAAACCCTCTTCCGCTTACGGATGAGAACAAGCCTTAGGATAGGCTGTTGTCCTGCTCAGTAGTGAGGCAGACGCTGCTGGGGCAGGGAGGGGCAGGTGCCTGCTTTGTGGCCTAATTTACTGTCTCTGTGCTTCATTTCCAAATTATCATCTGAAAGCTGATGGGGCCTGATTGAAAGACACAAGTCCGGGGACCAGCCTGGGAGGGTCCAGAGCCCTCGACCAGCCATGTGCACCAGGAATGTCATTCTAAGGCCCCTTGGAGAATGTCGTGCTCTGTCCCTGGGCATGGATGCCAAAGGTCCACTAGATCTAATTGCCACCTTCTCAGTATCTCTGTTGACTAGAAAAGGTCCCATGAGCACACTGGCTCTTCATCTCAGATACCCCACCCCACGTGCGGCATGAACTCCCAAGACACCTCGAACCTTCTATATTTTCCTCATAGTCTGTTTTCCCCAATAGCTTTTTTTTTTTTTTTTTTTTTTTTTTTTTTTTTGAGATAGGGTCTCATTCTATATCTCTAGCTTTACTGGAAATCTCTAAGTGGACCAGGCTAGCCTCAAACTCACAACCTACTCTGCCTTGGGAGTGTTACCATTAAAGATACGAGTCATTATGACTTGATCTGTTTTGCACTCTTGAAGATAGCTGAAAACAGGAACAAAACCAGGAACAATCTTGTTTTCAGCAATGTTTCTAAGGATGTTTACCCCTAAGCCATTGAGTTCCGGTGAACATTGCTGGTTTGGCCTCCCCTGCTGAGGGCTATATATACTTGTGAGAAAGTGGAATAAAAGGCTTGTCTGCAGAACCTGAAGTTGTGTTGCGTGTTAATCCTGACATCCCTCGCTCAGAAGAACGACAGTTGCCGTGCTGGCGTGGCAATTATGTCTGTTCAAGTCAACATTTACTCTGTAACTCCCTCCACTCAGATTCCTGCCAAGACCAGTCTACCGAAACTCCTTTATTATGACCATAAAGTGTGCTGCCATTTTGGCGGGCCCAATCGTGTCTTTATTTTACATTGCCTCTCCCAGCAGAATTTCACACGATGAAGCCATTGTCCTTTTTATACAGCAAACTTTGTCTGGCTCCTCTGGCATGCTTTCCTGGATCTTCCAGGAAAATTCTGCTTCCCTTTCTGGCTTCATGTTGGCTTCTACACGCTGAAACATCCCAAGACCTGGCGCCGTGTCCCGTCTCTTCTTCCTAGGGTATTTTTATACTTTCTACAAATTAATGATGTACCAGTTAATGTCTTCATTCTGAGCATATTTGAACCGCCCAGTGACAGCTCCCATTGGCCTGGAATCTGCCCTTATGACTTTAACACAGTTTGATTTAGCACCTGGTTTGTTTCCAGGGTTCCAATTTACAGTGGTGTCATGGTTCAAGTAGCCACACCTCCCAAAGTTTAACACTCACTATCCCGTCTAGAGCATCTCTCACTGTAAATCATGCATGTGTCTGTATGTCCATATGAGTCCAGGAGTTCCTAGAATACAGAAGAGGGCATCAGAGTCCTTGGGGCTGGAGTTCCAGGCAGTTGTGAGCCATTGAAATGGGTGCTGGGGACCAAACGCAGTCTTAACCTCTCCAGCCCCTCGGTCCTTTTACTCTTTCCTCCCTTGGATCTGTGTTGATGGGGTCCCAGCTGGTTGATACCTCCTCTACCCTGAAGTTCCTCCCTCCCTCTCTCCCTCTCCACCTGCACCTCTCTCCTTTCTCCGGGGTGGGCATGTGTGTTTGCATTTCTCCTCCAATGAAAGCCCTCGGACATGAAGGACACCATCATCTGTGTTTATTACTATACTGGGAGCTTTTGCCAAATGGTGGGTTTTTCGGTTCTAGAAAGAATGAAGGGAGGTGGGAAGCCCTGGGGACCAGCCTTAGCTCTCCAGGGCATTGCTGTGTGACTGGGGGCAAGTCAAATTTGTTTTCGAGGTTACTTATTTGATGTACCAACCCCACTTCCTCCCCCACTGTAGATCTGAGACACTGTCCATGTATCCTGGTCTACCCATGAACTTGCTCTGTCACTGAATTTGGTCTTGATTCTTTTGTCTTCACCTCCCCCAGCGCTGGGATTTCAGGCGTGTGCCACCATGCCCAATTTCACTGAGGTCTAAGAAAATCAGGTGAGGTGTTCTAGATTAGGGCATTCAGTTTTTCTGTCTTGTGTTTGTTTGTTTTTCAAGACGGGGGTTTTTCTATGTAGCCTTGGCTGACCTAGAACTCACTCTGTAGACCAGATCCACCTGCCTCTGCCTCCTGAGTGCTGGGATTAAAGGCATGTGCCACCACCGCTCTGTCTGTCAGTTCGAGGTCAGCCTGATCTGCAGAGAGAGTTCCCAAACAGCCAAGGAGCTATTACACACAGAGAAACCCTGTCTCAAAAAAAAAACAAAATAAAACAACCCCGCTTCAAAACAAACAATCAAAACAAACAAGCACTTCATTGGTGGGGGCTGGAGACATGACTCAGCAGTTTCGAGCTCTTCCAGAGTACCTGGGTTTGAGTCAGTAGTCAGCAGTCACTGGACGTCTCTCCAGTCAGGCTGTACAGGGTTTGGTTCGTTGTTTTTGCTTTTGGGACTGGGTTTCTGTAGCCCTGTCTTGAAACTCACTATGCAGACCAGAACTGGCTTTGAACTTACAGAGACCCTACTGTTTCTGCCTTCCAAATGCTGGGATTAAAAGCTTGTGCCACCATGCCATATCCTTGTAAAACAAGAGTGTATTTATTGCGTGTATTGGTGTCTCTCATGCCTTTAATCCCAGCACTGAGGAAGCAGAGGCAGGCGGACCTCTGAGTTTTAAGTGTACATAGTGAGTTTTAAGTCGTGCAGGGGCTGTAAAATGAGACCCTGTATAAAAATTTTTTTTTAAAAAAGGTTGCGGCTCCAGCTTCTGCCAACAGAGCTGCAGCAGCTGGGTTGGGCCACACCCCAATCTCCCTGTGGGTTTCTAGGAGGAAACTTTGAGGGTTCAGACACCGCACCTCATCTCCATCGTCTCATTAGAGGTGACCTCTCTGAGGCAATCGCACGCAGGAGCGTGTGGGTTTCTAAGAGGAAACTTTGAGGGTTCAGACACCGCACCTCATCTCCATCATCTCATTAGAGGTGACCTCTCTGAGGCAATCACACGCAGGAGCGTGTGCCCCGGCATCTCAATTTCCCTGT
Source organism: Chionomys nivalis (assembly GCF_950005125.1). Lineage (NCBI taxonomy): Eukaryota > Metazoa > Chordata > Mammalia > Rodentia > Cricetidae > Chionomys > Chionomys nivalis. The sequence continues at coordinate 44,426,522 of NC_080094.1, read as the reverse complement.
TGCTCATGGTCTCCTTCCCTTCTTGCGTCTCAGGGACAAAGCTCCCCCGTCTGAGCTCATCCCCCCCGAGGGAGGGGGAGGAAGGCAGGTGAAAGGGGTCCTCTCCAGAGGCTCCCAGCTTGCGAGACAGGCTAATTACAGACTTCCTAATTAATGAGCCAAGGGGGTACATTTCATCAGCTGAGTCATAACTAATGTCTGGGTCTCCCTGTGGGCCCAGAGAGAGGGCACCAAGAATCAAGGAGGTTCCTGGGAGGCAAAGGCCAGCTTGGGGCTGCTATCTGACCCATTTGATTTTCTGCATTTACCCTTCTCATTTTTTTTTGAACTTAATATTTTAGGTTCATGTGTGTCTCTATTTGATGGCGGTGCCTTGAAGAGGCATTGAATCCTGAGGCTGGAGCTACAGGTGTTTGTGAGCCACCTGACATGGGTCCTGGGAAGAGCGGTGAGTTCTCTAGCCCACCCGGCTGTTACTCCAGACTCCTGCCCTTCCTCCCCACCCCCTTTTCAGACTTATGTATGTGTTTTATGTGTATGAGTGTTTTGCCTGCGCCACATGCGTGCTTGGTGCCCACAGAGAAGGGCCGCAGATCCCCTGGAAGTGGAGTTGGCTGCGGAGCTTTTTTTTTTTTTTTTTTTTTTTTTTTTTTTTGTTTTGTTTTTCGAGACAGGGTTTCTCTGTGGTTTTGGAGCCTGTCCTGGAACTAGCTCTTGTAGACCAGGCTGGTCTCGAACTCACAGAGATCCGCCTGCCTCTGCCTCCCAAGTGCTGGGATTAAAGGCGTGCGCCACCACCGCCAGGCCCCAACCCCTTTTTGAGACAGAGTCTCACTCTGCAGCCCTGGCTGGTCTGAAATTTGCTATGTAGACCAAGCCGGCTTGGACGTCATAGGGCTCTGCCTGCCTCTGCCTCCAGAGAGCTAGCGCAAGAGCCAGTTGCCACTGCGCTGGACAGGCCTTATTAAAGCCCAGTTGGGAGTCACCGTAGTCCAGCCTTCTTTGTCATGGACTGTTTCTGGGATGGCTGTCCTCCATCTCTCTGTCCTTTATGCCTTCAAGTTCCACCAGGGCCACACAGGGTTCACTGGGCCTCAAGTGACACACACTTCTCCAGTGGTGCACTTTCTCTGCCAGACTCAAGCCCACCTCATCAGGATCCTGACACCCCAAAGCCCTAGATGCAGTCTGAGAACCTTCCCACACCCTCCTGCTGGTGAGTGCCCTTCCCTTCACACCAGAGCCAGGAGACGGGCCTACTGTCATGAGGCCTGAAGCCGGCTGTACAGAGGGCTTGCCTGGGGAAGCATCTTTATTCTTTGCACCAAGAGGTGTAATGGGAAAAATCTCAACGCTGTGCTGGCAGTGGGTCACGTGGTTCTCTTTTGTGTTTAAAGTCTGTGGGCCTCTGGTTCTTCACGGAGGGTCCTGTAGATCAGTGATTCTCAACCTGTTGTTGTGACCCCTTTGGGATGAATGATCCTGTCACGGGGTCACCTAGGCCCATCAGAAAACACACATTATGATTCAGAACAGCAGCAAAATTAGTTATGATGATGTAGCAATGGAAATAATTTATGATTGGGGGTCACCACAACATGAAGAACGGTATCAAAGGGTGGCAGCCTTAGGAAGGCTGAGAACTACTCTCTAGATAGTGTGCCAGCAGCCGTCCACCAGATCAGTGTAGGCAGAGCAGGTCAGACTACCTCACATAACTGAGTCTCATTTTGCTCCCAAAACTAGAGTTGATTAAATAATTCATATAAACCATCTAGCACAGAACCAGGACATCACCTCAATACATTCCTCCTCTTGCGTGTGTGTGATACTGGGAATCAAACCAGGGGAGGTACCTTCAGCACTCTTTTAAGCATTTTAATACAAAGTTGTTTTTTCTTTAAAAAAAAAAAAACCATGGATGCCCCTCAAGGTGTTCATAATTTCCTAAATATACATAAAATCATATATGCCACCTTTTCTTGAGTCTAAACTACAGTCTGGATGTAGATAGTTCCTCCTGGTAATATGACTTCTCGTCCCCAAAGGACCAGATCAAGCTGCCTACATTACTTCCTGGTAGCAGAGAATTTTTATAAACTTTCTTTTTCTATTCTAATTTTTAAAAACGTATGTTATGTGATGAGTGTTTTGCCTACAAGTATATCTGTGCACTATTTTTGTGCCTGGTGCCCTCAAAGGCCAGAAGAGGGCATTGAATCCCCCTGGACCTGAAGTTGCTACACATGGCTGTGAGATGCCCCACGGGTGTTGGCATTGACCGAGGTCCTCTGAAGAGCAGCCAGTGTTCTTAACTGCTAGGTCATCACTCCAGCCCCTATACTAATTTTTAAAATTAATTTTGTTCTTTGATAATTTCATACATGCATGTAATGCATTCTGATGACTCTCCCCTCTATCACCTCCCTCCATCCTGTCCCCCCCTCCACTGTCTCCCTCCATCCTGTCACCACCCTCCCCCTCCACCCCTTCCCTCCATCCTGTCCCCCCCTCCACCCTCTCCCTCCATCCTGTCATCACCCTCCCCCCCTCCACCCTCTCCCTCCATCCTGTCACCACCCTCCACATCCCTCACCCCACTCCAACCCTCTGCCAGTCTCAGTCTCCTCAGATTTACAACTTTTGGGTTGGTTTTTTGTTTTATTTTGTTGTTGTTTTGAAAGCATTTCTCTGTGTAGCCATGGCTGTCCTGAAACTCTGTAGACCAGGCTGGCCTCGAACTCAGAGATTCACCTGCCTATGCCTCCTCAGTGCTGAGATTAAAGATCAGTGTCACCAAGCCCAGTTGGCATTTTCTGTTTTTTTTTTTTTTTTTTTTTTTTGAGATAGGATCTTGTTATGCTGCCTACTCTAATCTTGAATTCAGGGCCTCAGCTGAACCTTCTGCCTCAGCATAGGCAGCTGGGGCTATAACCATGCCCTCCCTGAGGTAGCAATTCTTTCCATATTTTCCATTAGAATTTTTGGGTTAGAATCTTCGAGGGTCATGCATCTACGACTTGGCTAGCCTGTCACATCCCCTTCCTAGAGCCTGTACCCTTTGTGCTCCCTCCAGCAGGACTTAACAGAGCTTGTGAAGGCACCACTCACCCACAGGCTGGAGTTAAAACACTGCGACTTCCTGAGAACCAGTTTGCCTCTCTTTGACAAGTTGCTCATTCTGTGTTCCTTTAACCATCCTCACCCTTCCAGTGATTCTCAAACTACTTACTCACACGTTGAAAAGTCCACTAGCTGACTTTTTTTTTCTTCTGAGACAGGGTTTCATGTAACCCAGGCTGCCCTCAAATCTGGTATATAATCAAGGGTGACTTTGAACTTCTGATTCTCCTGTCTACCACCTGGAATTAAGGCCATGTGTCTCCACGTCCAGTTTATGCAGTGCTGGGAATGGAGCCCAGAGCCTCATGAGCGCTAAGCAAGCAGTCTCCCTCTTTATTGGTGATGTCACCTTTACACTAATTCTCATACCCAATCGGACCTACTTTTGGATTTCTGTTTCTTTAATCTATCATGGATTAGTTCTTCCAAAGACAGCCAAGCCCGGCTCGGGGCTCCGCTTATTGAGCACACTGCAGTGGACAAAGGGCTGAGCACTAAGCTAAACCGGGCCCCAAACTTCAAGCTTTTCCTGGTGACTCTGGCTGTTCTTCCAGTAACCTTGATAGGAAGAGGGAGCAGGCGTTTGTGCACAGAATAGCTTGTACGCATGCTCTATCTACAGCTCTTGGGGCTGGAGAGGTAGCTCGGGGGTTAGATGCTCTTCCTCCCAGCACCCACTGTCTGCTGGCTCACAACTCCCTAGAACTCCGGTTCCAGGGGATCTGATGTCCTCTTCTGGCCACCACGGACATGCACGTGTGTACCCACACACTTATGTACATATAAAAGCCCCCATATTTTCGGCTGGGGTTGTGGCCTAGTAGTAGCTTACTTGCCTCATGTGCCTGAGGCCTGGGGTTTGATTGCTCAGCATGGGTGCCCAGTGGGGTTGGCTCCCTTTAGAGAAGTGTTGGAAGACACAACACCAGCATGTTTGGAGTGGTGACAGTAGTGCCGTTTTGTTGCTAGGAGACACCAGCAGCAGGAACAAGCTGTCCCCTCCTCCACCTTCACCCCTGTGCCCTCTGGAGATCCTCTCTGCTGGGCAGATGATGAGGATGGTGCATGGGGTGAACACTTGCCTAGAATGAGACCCTGGGTATCATCCAAAGAATGGGGCAGGGGGCAGGGGGCAGGGGGCAGGCAGAGCCACTTCAGCAGGTGGAGCACCAGGCGGTGGTCAAGGGTTAGTACAGAGTGGGGTTCAAGCCAGCCTGTACTCTCCCCTCCTTTTAGGGGTGCCCTGTCCTAGGAGAAAGGTTTCTATGAGGTGACAGGCACGCCGGTTTCACTGTTACATCTTGGCCTTGTGCTTAACTGTGATGGCAGAGCTGGTCCTGTATTCCAACTGTCCAGACCAGTAGCTTACATGAAATGTGGCTTCTCTCTGCTGCACAAGGGCTGGGAATACAGCTATGAGCCATGACACCGAGATTCTAAAACAGTCAGTAACTGAAGCTGACTGTTCTGAACTGTGTGGCTTTGGCCAGTCCCCAGCCCAGCTCTCCCCTTTCCACTCAGGACCCAAGAGAAGATGCTGCACGTGCACGCGGCCTCGGGGCCAGGTGAGAAGACAGCAGGTCTCAATGGGGGCAGAGCGGGGAAGCTGGGGGCCAGGCCCTCCTTAATCCCCACAGGAGCTCTGTGGGAGGCCAGTCCACAGAATCCCCACTCCTACCCTGGTGGCCATCACAATGGCATTCAGGACAGCATCACAATGGCACTGGCAGTGGGAGGCTGCTTTCTTTGTCTGCAGACCTAGTTACAGGATCTCCAGCGTCAGAAACCCTGTTTCCTGAGGGAATGGAAAGGAGCCCAGCATTTGAGTGGCCTCAAGATGGAGACCCATAGGAAGAAGTCGAATAGGTGTGGGGCTGGGTGCTCCAAGTCAGCCTCAGGAGCCCAGAACTGCTGGGCCCAGCTGCCCCCCTGCAGGGAGGAGGGGTTCTCTTTGAGCACTGAGCAGCTGCTGGTCTTTTTCCTGGCTGTCTGGTTCTTCTATTTCTTCTGCTTCCAAGACTAATTTGGACAGAGCCTCCCTTCCGCCTGCTCAGGGGGTGGCTGAGGGTCAGAGCCTCGGCCCCACAGGACAGCTGATCAGACCTCACCTGCTCACCTAGGGAGTGAAGCCTATGGTTGCTGTGGCCTGTCACCTCAAGCTGGCCTGCTTCTGGTTCAGAAGACCACAGGGCAGCATGTCTGCAGCTGGTCTCCAGCCTCGCACCTCCACTGCCTACTTGACCCCATTACCAGGCAAAGACCAGGACAGGAATGCTGCCTGGTGAAGGCGAAGCTGTGGCTGAGTCTTCTTGGTCAGTGGAGTTGAGCTCTGCATGTTGACTGGGAAGCTATTTTATGCCTGGTCCCAGGTCCAGTCTAATGAGAAATAAAACGCCATGGGGCCAAATCGCATATTTCTTTTTATTTTGGTGTCTTTGAGACAGTGTCTGCTACAGAGCCCAGGCTGGCCTTTACTCTCGCACTACACCAGACTTTCATTCTTGCGTTCTAGGCAAGAAAACCAGAGCTCTGTGGTGCTGGCAAGGGTGGGGGTGGGGGTCAAATCTTGAAGAGAAAAGCTTAATCATATTAAGGGTGTGGAATGGTTCCCCACTGGACTCAGGCTAGGTCCTGCCCACCCCAGACCTTGTTGTCCAGCAGAGCAGGACAGGCACCTCTGGTAGAGCTGCAGAGTTCTTTGGGGGCTCTTGGGAGGTGAGGGCAGACATAGCTCCCAACACTCCCACTGAGGTGTAAAGGCTGAGTGAGAAGTGGGCTACTCCGGAGACCATGAGAGGTCGTGGGGAGGTTCTTGCCCCAAACCATGCCCTCTGTAGTTGTGCGGCTAAGGACAGAGCACATGGCGGGGCAGCTCAGACGTGGAGTAGGGTGTGCAGGGGGCCTGTCCGTGCAGACCCGGGGGTCTCACACGAAAGGCAGCACAGCAGGCACTGGCGGTGTGCTGTGTAGGAGGACGGAGGTGACAATCCCCTACTGGCCACCTCCGTGGAAAAGTCCCCCGGGAACTCTGAAAGCAGATTCCCTAAGCCTCAGGACTGAGCTCCGGGCCACCTGTAGGAACGAAGAACATGTGGTTCAAGGGGCTGTGATTTATCTCAAAGACAAGGTGGAGCATGCCTGCAAGGGATTGGGGACAGTGTTGGTGACCTGCATAGATATCCTTCTAAGCTGGAAGCTCTTGACAATGAACAGACCTGTATGGAATCCTTGTTTTCTTTGGGACTCCGTAGGTTTCATTTTAAATGGGTGGGAAAAATGTACCCTCAGGAGCCAAAGAGGTGGCTCAGAGAGTAGAGAAGACTGCCACAGCGCTAATGACCTGAATTTTAGCTCTGCGACCACATAGGCTGGGGAGTGAGCCAACTCCTGAACTGTCCTGACTCCTACAGGCACACCATGGCACCCACGTGCCTATGCGCATACACACAATTTGTTAAAGACGTGGCCTATAAACCAGTATCGTCCTGCAGTGGGCTACATACAGAACAGGAATCTCCTCCTTCAGAGAGTGGCTCCAGGAGCAACCAGACACACACTGGTACCTGGCCTGATGGAAGCCACTGCCCCTCCCCTGGCACTGACACACCCATGCCGGACAGATCTAAACCACTGCCTGACAGCTGGCAACAACTGCACATGGCTTTCCTGTCCCGTGTGCCAGGAGGAAGCTTCGGTGAATGTCAACTGCCATTTTATTACGGCTCCAAGTGTCTGCAGGGGAGGGGGTACACATGGCTAAGTCATGTGCCCTACCATGGTCTACTTCTGCGTGACCCTGAGGCAGAGAAGGCTGTATGAGGTCCCAAGTCACAGTCTACTGAGCGCCATCCACAAAACTCCATCAGAAGGTTGTGTGTAGCCAGGTGGTGGTGGTGCACACCTTTAATCTCAGCACTTGGGAGGCAGAGGCAGGTGGATCTCTGTGAGTTTGAGGTCAGCCTGGTCTACAGAGCAAGTTCCAGGACAGCCAGGGCTGTTACACAGAGAAACTGTGGTACAGACACCATGGGTACTGGGGTAGTGCTGCTGAACAGTCTGGCTCTGGTTGGAGAGTGGCAAGGTAGGCCAGGGAGAACAGGGATATCCCCCCAGCCCAGCCTATGGCTTTATTATCCATAGAGGGGTTGTCCTGACCCAGCCCCCGTAATACACCATGAGGTGCTAAAACCCAGGAGAGAATGGGGCCACTGGGATCCTGCTCTTGCTTCCTTCACCTGCAGGTCTCCCACAAAATGGGGCTTCTTCAGTTGAGGCTGGTCCCTCAAAAATGGACCCGCAGCACATCTTGGCTGGTGACTAGCTGCTGGCAGGCTGCGCACATCATGGGCTGGGAGTGCTGCTGCTCACTCAGGCAGGGTCGGCACAAGAGGTGGCCACAGCGCAGCTGGTACACAGGCTCCTCCGTGCAGTAGGAGGAAAACGCTCTTTTGCAGGAGGCACACGCTGGACCACAGACACTCCTGGGGTGCTCTGGTGAGTCAGAAGAACAAGGAAGGGTCAGGTGAGGCTGTTCCTCAGTCAGCTGGGAACTGGCAGGCCTCCCTTCTGCCATCTTTATCAATCTTGGTGCTGTCTATGAATGCTTAAGAACTGGCCTCTAAATGCAGTGCATGGGAGCAGACAAAGTGTATACTCCTCCGCCAAAGCTGGAGCAAGGTACAAGCTTACCCTGACAAGATCAGCTGCAAGAAGAGGGAAAACCACAATGTGGCCCATATATCAGGGTCAGAACAGTCAGGGTGGAGGGAAATCACCAGAGAGGCACTTCAATCTGTCAGGAGCTGCCTTCTAACCCCTCAGCTCCTTTCTGGAACTGCCCTGGCCTTGGGCGGGCCCTCCCACCTTAAGATTCACTACAGATTCCCTTGATGTGATCCAGAGGAAAGGAGGTAAGGTCTACACCATAGGACAGTGGGGCTTTGATTCATATCATGTGAATCTTTAGAGGTGGAACACCTCTGCGATCGTTAGCTGTGAAAGACTCTGTGTAAGGACGATGTGGATGCTGAGCACAGGAGCTGCACGGAGTTCACAAGGGCTGGGGAAGAGGATTCAGGATTGGTACTAGGGTGTTCTTCAGAATCACAGCAAAGAGAAGCATAAAAGGGCTGATGAGATGGCTCAGTGGACAGAAGGACTTCCTGTCTGACGACCTGAGTTCCATCCCTGGCACCCACAGTGGAGGAGAACCAACTTCTGAGAGTTGTCTCTTCACCTCCACGTGTGTGCTGTGGCACGTGTGCACTATGTACAGGCACACTCACAAATAAGAGCATACAAGGACCTAATCATGGGTGAGGACACTGGAGGAAAAGCGGACTCCTATGGTGAAAGCTTGCCAAGTGGAAGACAGGCTCAGAGGGTGCTGGGGAGGAGAGCTTTGAAAGCAGACAGTGCGTTCAGAGTGGCTGGAGATGCCAATGAGAAGGGTCCCAGCAGCTGTCAGGGAGGGAAGGAGAGGAAGGTCACGAGAGCAGCACTAGGGAGGGCTCTCACTGGCAGGAACTCTAGCAAGGGAAACTGAAAAGAAATGGCTGAAGGCATCATCTGAAGGCTAAAAGAAAGAGAAGGTGGGTAAAGCCGGTCAGGCTCGCCAATCACACCCCTGGATGCTACGAGGACAAGCAGCCATGAGACTGGCAGTTTTCCTGGGCACTTTGAAAGACATGCTTTTGGAAATAGTTAGGAAGAGACAATCAGAGTAGGGAGAGTGTGATGGAAACCCAGGTGACAGGAGGAGGGATGGGCTCTGCACCAGCAGGAGCAATCAACAGCCAGCCTGAGTAGCCCCACCAGGTTTCATTTTGTCCTTTGCTTTAAAAAGGGGACTGGGGAGCTGGAGAGATGGCTCAGTGGTTAGAGAGCTCTGGTTACTCTTGCAGGACCCTGGGTTCAGTTTTAAGTACCCACATGGTGGCTCACAGGTATCTGCAACTCCTGTTTCAGGAGATCTGACACTGTCTTCTGATCTCCACCAGGTATGGACATGGTACATATACATACACACAGAAAAAAACATTCATACACATAAAATTAAAAAAATTAGTCAATTCCTCACTTTGTATCTACCTTACAATATGATCCTAGGTTGTTTTGTTGTTGTTGTTTTTTGGGGGGCAAAATTTGGGCCATTAATCTACCTCTGGTGCTTTTCTAGTACACTGATAAAAATGTTACCAAGAAGAAAGAAGATGACCTCTGAAACCTAAACCTTTCTTCATATGTAGATGAAACAGCCCAGATATCAGACGAAGGGAAGATGAGGACCATCAAAGTCCCAGGAGAGAACTATGTAGTCTACCACAGCCAAGTGTGAGGTGCACCTTTGTAATCCCAGCACTTGGGGACTGGAACGTTCAAGGCCAGCAAGACCCCATGTCAAAAAAAATCAAAACAAACCTGCAGTAAAGGACAGTCAGGCAGAGTCCACAGAATGACAGGGTCAACTAAGGATCTTGCCTGTGATGAGTCCCATTTCCAGGCAGCCCCTCAAACCCTTCTGGAGAAGACAGAGAAAAGCTCTCTCTCCAGAATGGGAATTACATTAAGGGGGCTGGCTATACACCCACACACAGCACACGAAGACTAGGCCCGGCATACTCCACAGGCAGATGCTAGAGCTCACAGAGGATTACCGTAGCTGGTGTCTGGCCTCCTGGCAGTACTGCTCCCTCTTGTGCCCAGCTGCTGGAGCTGCCCCTTGGAGAGCCGGGCAGTAAAGGAAGGCATGGAGCCAAGGGTGGAAGACAAGGCGATTTCCAAACTCTGCGACAGCTTCTGCTCATGGGACACTGGACCTGTGGGAGACACAGAGATCATGACATCCGGGAAGGCTCAGCAAAAGAGAGACGGCTACTCTTTCTTGGAGGACGAGAAAACGAGCCTTCCAACTTCAGACATGTGAAAATGAAGAAAATCTCTTCCTGTGTCTCCCAGGACTGTGAAGCAGAACAAAGAGCCAAAGTCCTGGGAATCCTGCCGCCTCCCCACCTAAAATGCTTTCAAAGCTTGAGGCTTTCTCTATCTTTCCCCTAAACAAAGTGTTGTGCAGGACAGAGCCATCTGGAGGCTTTGATACAGAACTGCACCTCCTTTTTCTTCCTTCCCTCATTCATTCTGTGATGCTGGGGATATAGTCCCAGACTTGTGCCTTCCAGACAGCCACCCTACTTCTCAGCTACATCCCAAGTCCATGTTACATTTTGAAAGGCCTGCCTGCTGGCCCAAGAAATGATGAGACGGCAGACACCAGCTCTGCACAGTACCCATACTCTCTATCCTCTGCCTCAGCGTACTTTCGTTCCCTCCCGCCCCTTTCTTTGAGACAGGGGTATCACTACGCAGCCCGTGCTGGCCTCAAACTCAAACTCATGCTGATTTTCCGCCTCTGCCTCTTGAATGCTGGAAATACAGGCATTTGCTACCATGCTTTTCTATTTAAAAAAGAAAAGCTAAGTGGTGGTGTATGCTTTTAATCCCAGTACTCAGGAGACAGAGGCAGGGGAATCTCTGTGAGTTCAAGGCCAGCCTGGTCTACAAAGCAAGTTCCAGGACAGCCAGAGTTGTTAACAGAAAAACCCTGTCTCCAAAAACAACAAACAAACAAGCTCAAGCACTAGGGAAACAGCTCTGTTAGTACAGTGCTTTCAGCATCAGCATGAGGAGCTGAGTCTGCTCTCCCAAATCTGTGTCAGATATCCAGGAGCACTGATCACACCCGTAATCCCAGTGCTGGGGAGACAGAGACAGGCAGATGCCTTGAGCCTGCTGGTCAGGCAAGCCTGGCAACCCAAGTTCAATCTCCAGAACCCACAGTGGAAGAGAATAACTAAGCCCTGCAAGTTGTCCTCTGACCTACACACACGCAGCATGGCACATGAGTGCCTGTGGGAGCATGTGAGCACACGCGCGCACACACACACAAAATACTTGTGAGGTGGAAGTAGAAGAATCATAAATTCAAAATCACCCTAATATAGAGAATTCTGGTCCAGCCTACGTTATATAAGACCCTGTCTCAACAAAAGGCTGTCTCTAAAACTCTCCATTTAAGCTGGGCAGTGGTGGCACACAACTTTAATACCAGCACTCGGGAGACAACGTGGATCTCTAAATTTGAGGCTAGTCTGGTCTATAGAGGGCAGCCAGAAAAAAGGCAATTTTTCTTGCTACCCCTGGGCAGGCGGGCCCTGGTGGTAAGAAAGCAGTGTGACAAGACGTGATGAGCAAGCAGTAAGCAGCGCTGTGGCTCTGCTCTCAAGTCATTCAGGGCAGTGTGACCTGAGAACTGGAGATGAACCCTTTCCTCTGCAGGTGTTAGTCATGGTGTTTAATCACAGCAGGAGAAATCTAACTAAGACAGTGACTGATCCAACACTGATGATCTGAGCTCTAACTCCGAAAGCTGTTATCACATACAACCCCACAACAAAAAGCTTGTAATTGATCTTAGATTCCAAACCCCACTAACTTTTACTTTGCTTCAACGTGGCATTTAAAATTTTACTGAGTGAAACAAAGTGGTATAAACCTGTAATTCCAAAACCGGAAGGCAGAGGAAGGAGGGCTGTCCCAAATCTGAGGCCAACCTTGTCTATAAAGTGATTTAGTTAAATGCCAATCAGCACTATGCATTGTAACGGTGATTCCAAAGAAAACAAAGAAGATAAAGAAAAAGCCAAAGATCTGACCAACTTTGATTTTTCTTCTGGATGGGTTTTGGTTTTGTTTGATTTGGTTCTTTTGACACTGGTTCTTATGGTGTACTCCTGGCTGGGCCAAAACTCATTATGTAGACTGGGCTGGCCTTGAACTCACATAGATCTATCTGCCTCTGCCTCTTAAGTGCTAAAATGAAAGTTTGTGCTACTATGCCATGCTCTAAGTTGCATTATGTTTATTTTAAAATAAAAATTTTTTACGCATATAAATGTTTGCCTGCATATATGTTTGCCTGGTTCCCACAGAGGCCAAAAGAGAGAGTCAGATCCCCTGGAACTGGAGTTAAAGATGGCCGTGAGCACCCATGTAGGTGCTGAGAACTGGACCCAGGTCCTCTGAAAGCAGGTAGTGCTATGTACTGCTGAGCCATCTCTGTAGGTCTACATCTCAAATTCTATTTTTCAAAAAGTCTTTGCCATAAGAGATCTAGGGACAATTTTCCTAATTAAGGCACTAGAATTCTGCTCAGGTGGTGTCAGATGAAATGACACTTTATATTTCTTCCATTTTAAAAATTACTTATTTAGTTTTATGTGTATGTATGTGCACCCATCTATGTGGGTTTATGTTTACCACTTGTATGCAGGTGCTGGTTAGAGACCAGAGGTCCCCTGAACTGTAGTTACAGGAGGATTTTTAGTCCCCCTGATGTGACTGTTTGCCTCTGGAAGAACATTAAGTGCTTTTAACTGATAAGCCATCTCTCCAGCTCCAATCTTCCTTTCTTTCTTATCTGCCTGTCTTTTACAAAAATAACAGCATGATGGCTGTACTGGCTTGGTTGTGTGTCAACTTGACACAAGCTAGAGTTATCAGAGGAAGGAGCCTCAGCTGAAGAAATGCCTCACTGAGATCCAGCTGTGATCAATGGGGGAGGGGGAGAGAGAAAGGGGGGAGGGAGAAGGGGGGAGGGCCCAGCCCCAGCCCTTGGCCGGTGGTGCCATTCATGGGCTGCTGGTCCTGCATTCTATAAGAAAGCAGGCTGAAAGCCGGGCGGTGGTGGTGCATACCTTTAATCCCAGCACTCAGGAGGCAGAGGCAGGCGGAGCTCTGTGAATTCAAGGCCAGCCTACAAGAGCTAGTTCCTGGACAAGCACCAAAGCTACACGAAGAAACCCTGTCTCAAACAACAACAACAAAAAACCTACAACAAAAGAAAGAAAGGAAGGAAGGAAGGAAGGAAGGAAGGAAGGAAGGAAGGAAGGAAGGAAGGAAGCTGAGCACGCCATGGGGAACAAGCCAGTACACAGCAACCCCCTCCATGACCTCTGCATCAGCTCCTGCCTCCAGGTTCCTGTCCTGTGTGAGTTTCTGTCCTTACTTTCTTCAGTGATGAACAGCAATGCTAAAGGTTTAAGCCAAATAAACCTCTTCCTGCCCAACTTGCTTTCTTTTTTTTCATGATGTTTTGTCACGGCAATAGAAGCCCTAACTAAGATGGTGGCCCACACCTTTAATCCCAGCACTTGGGAGACAGAGGCAGGTGGATTTCCATGTTCAAAGCCAGCCAGGTCTATACAGAGAAACCCTGTCTCAAACCAACCAACCAACCAAATGACGAACACATCTTGTCAGTCTGAAAAGTTACACCAGACATTTCCAGGTTCTCCTGGGGGTGGGGGGTGGGGTGGCAGGACCGCGGCTTCCAGGAATCACTGGTGATGCCAGAGGGAAAAGGCGGGAAGCCAGGCAGCTTAAACCTCATACTCAGCAACAATACAACTCACTCACATTTACCAAGCATACTTTCTTCCTGAGAGACAGGTTCCAACCTCACTCTGCCACTTTTGTTGTGGTACTTCATGGGTAAGTGAGACAGAGAGACCCACAGTGCATTTCCATCAATCCCCTCTGCGGGGGGGGGGGGACTGGAGAGCTGGCTCAGAGGTTAAGACCACTGACTGTTCTTCTAGAGGTCCTGAGTTCAATTCCCAGAAACCACATAGTGGCTCATAACCATTTATAATGAGATCTGGTGCCGTCTTCTGGACTGTAGGGATACATGTAGGCAGAACATTTCAAAAAAGAAAAAAAGCCGGTTGTGGTGGCGCACGCTGGTAGGATTTGCTGAAGGAGGCAGAGGCAGGAGGATCACGAGTTCGAAGCCAGCCTGGGCTACACGTTTTGCTGGGCGGTAGTGGCGCACGCCTTTAATCCCAGCACTCGGGAGGCAGAGGCAGGCGGATCTTTGTGAGTTCGAGGCCAGCCTGGTCTACAAGAGCTAGTTCCAGGACAGGAACCAAAAAGCTACGGAGAAACCCTGTCTCAAAAAATCAAAAAAAAAAAAAAAAAAAGAAAAGAAAAAAGAAAAAAAAGAAAAAAAATATCCCCTCTGGGAAGACTAGACATAGTACCCCACAAACACATGACATATAGAGGTTGCAGAAAAGAAGACAGGGACTGCTTTAAGGGACCTACTGTTTCTCCTTCCAGCAGATCAGAATGGAGGATTCAAGACAGGAAAAGGCATTGATCTTGTTAGAAAAGACATCGGGAACACAAAGCAGGTAAGTCCACAAATGCAAAGAAGAGGGCACAGAACATGAAGACGGAACTCAAATAGTCAGATGTGGGGCTTACACTTGTAGTCTGAGCACTAAGAGATCGAGACAGGAGGATCAGCACGATTCAACACCGGCCACTACACAGCTTTTAAAAAGCCTGAGTTACAGAGTGAAACCCTCTTTCTCTCAAAACAAGTAAAATAAATAAAGATAAAATTTTAAGAAGAAAAAATTAAATCTCAGGATAATAAGAGAACACACACACACAGCACTTTGGGACTTACAGGTTATCTATGGAGCAAGGACAAAACTGAGATGCCCTACAAAATGAAAAGCAGAGTGGCTCCCAGCTTCATAAATCTAAGTTAGTAAAGCACGGGAAGGGCAGGGATGACAGAGTCGTGGACACGGAGGGGTTACCTGCTGAACAGTCCATATCCGTCAGGCCGAGTTCACTGGGGGCTTTCATCTTCTTAGCAGTGGGCTCTGAGGTAGTGGGTGAGAGCAGAGGGCTTGTGGGAGAGGAAGCGGCATTCATGCCAAGGCTGTGTTCAGCCTGCTCCTGCTTCCTTTTCCTTGAGGGCAGAGTAATGACAGAAGGGGTCATTGCTGATGCAGTTTGTGCTCTCCCAAGCAGGTGGCAGCCAGAAATAGAGTGCTGGAGTAGGAAACGGTCGATCCGGGCCTTCAGGGAGGGATGAGGTAGCGGGTGGGACTGTGGGGTAAAGGCTAACCCTGTGAATGGGTCACTGGGCACTCGGCCCCAAGTAGCTTCACTGAGGTTACACTTCTCCAGAGTGCTCTGGTCAATGACCTTGCCTGAGGGCAGCAGCATGGGGCATGGCATGATCTCCAGGGTAATCGGATCTAGGAACTCCTCAGGCACATCATCAACCACCTCCGACGTCTCCTGTAAGAGACAGGGAGCCTGCTGGCCTTCAGACTGACCCCCAGAGTCATAGTCACTCTCCATGGGTGAGGCTGGGGTGTGGAGACCCAAGTCCTTCGGCAGGCTTCCTGATGCTATCAACAAAACACTATTGATTACCTCCTGAGAGCAGGTCTTGGCTGGCTGACCCCACACCTCTAAACGCTTTATGCAAGAGATGCCACTGCCTGTCACATGGGTGATTCCGATCTTGAGATGGGCCACATGGCTAAGGGAAAGAGCCCCTTTATTCCAGAGCTCCTGGGCTACAACAGCAGGAGAGAGGAGTGTGACTTCCATTGGGCTAAAAGGTGGCCTGGCCTTGAAGCCCCGGTGGCTGAACACCACGTGGTTCTGGTTTTTTAGCAGGACTTTGCCTACCAAGGTGAATGCCTCCTTGTCTGGGACAGACAGCTCCATTGGGTCTGTAGTCCAGCACTCGTGTGAACCCAGAGAAGCTCTGCTAGATAAGGCAGATGTGTATAATTCCAGGCCAGTGACATTCTGGCATCCGCCCGCTGTGAGATCTATATTAATCCTACAGAGTTCTACGTTAAAGGGAAAGGAGACTGTCACATAGATTGGAGGTCTAATGAAGTACTCTGTCCTAAAGCCATGGCTTCTCTTTGTGAGGTCTTCAGAGATGAGATTTTCTACTTCATAACCATCAGCTGACACCTAGATTAATGACAAAGAGAAGACACATTGATCCAAATGAAGACAACAGGTGTTCAAGAATTGTCACTTACAAAAATACTTCAGATATTTATTTATTTATTTATTTATTTATTTATTTATTTTATGTCATGTATATGGGTGTTTTGACTGCTTGTATGTCTGTGCACCATGTGTGTGCAGTGCCTATTGAAGCCAGAAGAGGGCATCAGAGCCCCTGGAATTGAAGTACTAGACGGTTGTGAGCCATCATGTGGGTGCTAGCAATTACATCTGGCTCTTCTAGAACAGCTAGTATTTTATATATATAAAACACAGAAGAGGGCACCAGATCTCATTATAGATGGTTGTGAGTCACCATGTGGTTTTTTTTTTTTTTTTGCCTCCCTCCTGCTAAGATGTATTTGCCACCACACCTGACAAAAGTAAGTGAACCTTAAAAACAAAACAAACAAGAAGGCAACAATAAAACAACAGAAAACTGAGAGGGAGGGCAAGGGAAAGAGGGACAGAGTGAGGGAAAAGGAGATATTGAGTGACTGATTCTACTCTGCTATGACTGTGCATGTGCCATTGATCCACCAAGGCAGTAAGTCGATTTTCCACAGTGACAGAGCACCTCACAGACGTGCTCTGGGATCCGTGACTGCCCAATACTTGTCTAAATGCTGTCTGCTGGAATCCAAGGGTGAGCACTCAGTAGCCTAAATCAAGGCCACACACACAAGGCAGGAAATGGGGAAAAGCATGAGAACACATTACATATTTTTGTGTATATATTTGTTTGGCTTACCTTATTGCAGTGAATTCTTGGTCTGAACTGTGGGAGGCAAAGATTTATTACCATCTTTGTGGCTGAAAGAATAGCTTCCAAGCATCAGAAACAGCCTTTAAAAAAAAAGAAGTGAAACTTAATATTAGCCAGATACATTATAATTCAGCTTTAAAGCCGGGCATAGTGGTACATGCTTTTGATCCAAGCACTTGGGAGGCAGAAGCAGGCAGATCGCAGTGAATTTGAGGCCAGCCTAGTCTACAGAGTAAGTTCCAGGACAGGCAGAGTAACACAGAGAAATCTGCCTTGAGAAACCAAAAACAAACAAACAAACAAACAATGATCGATCAGTTTTAAACTTTCAGGAGTTGAATCTAAAAGAGGAGCAAACAGAGCAGAAGCAGAACTTCTAGTATATTCTCCCAGTCCCACCATTTTCCTTGTGTCCTACTGATGATGGGGGAAATTACTCACCAAAAAGTTAAGAAGGCAATTTTCTTTCCTTTTAAAAACATATTTTATTTAAGCTTTATGTGTGTGTCTGAGTGTATGTCTGTGCACCGTGGGTGTCAGAAGAAGCTTCAGACACCCTGGGACTAGGATTACCGAAGGTTGTGGACTACCATGTGCTGCTGGCAGAACCCAGGTGCCCTGCAGCCAGCGCTCCCAGCTGCAAAGCCATGTCTCAGGCTGGAGAAGGCGATTTCTAGCCTAACTTCTACAGATGGGCAAAGCGTGTCGGTGCTGCAGGGTCCCACAGGAAGGAGCCAGTGCACAGCAGCAGATAACAAGGCGGTGGTGGTGAATGGGAAGGGTCACAGAACACAATCAGAGTGGTGCTGCACACTCAACCCTTGCTATTACTTCCTTCCACACCTGGAAGAGTTGAAACTGTTTTTGAGACGGCTGGGGTGCTTTTCTTGGCTTACAGGCTCTATGTAGCATGAGGGTGCTATCATGCACTCACATGGCATGGAATCCTCACAAGCATGGCATTTATGTCCATTTATTTAAGTATACCAGAGTCCTTTTTTTAAAAATTACAAAAATTGTTACTGTGTATTTATACGTATCATGTGTGTGAGGACACATAGATCACAGCACATGGGAGGTCAGAGAACAGACATTTTCCTCTTTCACCTCTACATGGTTCTAGGTCTCTAAAGCAGGTAGTTAGGCTTAGGCTCACACTGTAGGCACCTGTACCCTCTGAGCCATCTCACTGATCCCTCAGGTTCCTTCATTTAAGAAACTTCTGTAAGCCAAGCAGTGGTGTATGCCTTTAATTGGGAGGCAGAGGCAGGCAGATCTCAGTGAGTTCAAGGCCAGCCTGGTCTACATGGTCTACAAAAGCAAGTTCCAGGACAGCCAGGACTACACCCTGTCTTGAAAAAACAAATGAGAGAGAGACAGAGACAGACAGAGACAGAGAGAGACAGAGAGAGACAGAGAGATAGAGACTTTTGTAAAATCACATTATTGTACACTGCATGTACGGCTCATACATGCCACAGGGTGTATGGGGGAGTCAGAGGACAACTTGGCAGGAGTTGTTTCTCTCGTTCTACTAACGGCAGGATTTAGGTCCTCAGGCTTTCATGACAGTGCCTTTATTGGCTGCACCACCCTACCTGTGCCCAGAGTACTCAATGAATTAAAATTAGGGTGGTTTCTAAGAAAAGGCTCAGAAGTTAAGAGCACTGGTTATTCTTCTAGAGTACCTAGGTTCAATTCCTAATACCCACAGGATGGTTTACAACCAATTTTAACTCCAGTCCAGGGGATCTGGTGCCTTCTGGCCTCTTCAAGCACCAGGTATGCACATGGTACAAATACCGTGCAGGTAAGACAAACATACACATAAAATTTAAAATTAATGTATGATAAAGGAATGTGGAAGTCTTTTTTGTTTGTGTTTTTGAGATGAGGTCCCTAGTAGCCCAGGCCATGAACTTCTGATCCTCCCACCTCTACTGTGGTTTTGGAGTCTGTGCTGGAACTAGCTCTTGTAGACCAGGCTGGTCTCAAATTCACAGAGATCCACCTGCCTCTGCCTCCCAAGTGCTGGGATTAAAGGCGTGTGCCACCACCGCCCGGCCCCACCTCTACTTTTCAAGAGGTACATGCCACCACACTGTTATGTGGGAATGAAGATTAAATCAGGGATTTCCTACATGCTAAGCAAGCACTCTACCAAATGAGTTACTTCCCCAGCCTGACCCATGGAAATCTCGATTACCCTTTCCAGCATATACTGGATCAAGTCGAGGGGAACTTTAATGGGCCCTGTGCATTGCGACTGCCTCTCCTTACCCGTGTAAGAAGAACCTTCTAGTCAAAAGTCATAGAGCTGCTCCAAGTAGGTCAATGGTAGCCAGCTCCACGAGAACATTACTGAAGCCTGAGCCTAGGACAGCAGCCCATGGACCACCTTTCTCCACAGCGCTTACGAAGTTGGAAGGAACACACAGAGGCTGTCCAGTCCATCCACATTAAATTCTCTCCATTGTCAGCTTCAACACCACCTCTTGCTCCCTGCCCAGTAGTGGCAGATCTTATCCCATACTACTATGTCACAGATTTCTCAGGAGTTTGGATGATCCTCACCTATAGCAAAAACAAATGGTAACACATTAATACAATTTTAGGGTTGTGGGTGGACCTCAGTGACGCGCATTTGACTAGCTAGCATGCATGAGGTTCTGAGTTCAATCCCAAGCACCACAAATAACTTTAAAATATACAAATTAGGGCTGAAAAGATAGCTTAGTGGTAGAGAGGTTGAGTAGTATTTGTAAAACTCTAGGTTCAATTCCTAGCATTGGAAAATCTAAAATGTGTACAAATAATTTAGTTGCTATATATGGTGATTTGAGTGAGAATGGCCTCCATAGGTGCTTATGTTTGAATGGTTGGTCCCAGCTACTGAAACTGTTTAGGAGGATTTGTTGGAGGTGGTGTGTAACTGGAGGTGGTTTCAAAAGCTCACACTAGGTCCAGTCTGTCCATTTCTGTCTCTGTTTCTATCTACCTGTAACTGTGAGCTCTCAGCTATTTCTCCAGCACCATGCTTGCTACCATGCTGTTTGCCAAGATGATCAAGGCCTAAGCCCCAGAAACTGTAAGTAAGCTTTCAAATTAAGTGCTTTCTTTCTATAAGTTGCCTCGGTCATGGAGTCTCCCTCTGCAATAGAACAGTAACTATGGCACCGTATTAGTCTGCATGTTGTTGCTGGAGAAAGGGTTTAGTTGGCTTACAGTCCATCACTGTGGGAAGTCAGGGCAGGAACTAAGAAGCAACCTGGAGGCAGAAACCCGGAGCAGAGACCACAGAGCGCTGCAGCTTACTCGCCTTCTAAACTTCACAACTTAATTCACAAACTGTTTTTTTATATTCCCCAAGACCACCTGCCAGGGCTGGCACTGCCCACTGTGGGCTACACCCTCACACACAAATCACTAATCAAAAAAAAAAAATGACCCCACAGATTTGCCTACAGGCTTACCTGATAAAGGCTTTTTTTAGCCTTTGAGTCAGGGTCTGTCTATGTAGCTCTGGCTGCTCTGGAATTCACTGTGTACACCAGCTGAGTTGGCCTCAAACTTACAGATATTTGCCTGGCTGTCTCCCCAGTGCTGGGATTAAAGGGGTGTGCCACGACAGCTGGCAGGAGGCTTTTGTTTTGTTTTGCCCACATGTATAACTGTACATGAATTCCTGGTGCCTATGGAAGCCAGAAGGGCATCTCAGATCCTGAGACAGAAGTTACAGATGGTTACAAGCTGCCACGCGGCGGGTCCTCTGGAGGAGCAGTTATTTTCTTAACCACCAAGCCATCTCTCCAGCCCCCAATTTTCCCAACTGAAGTTCTCCTCTCTTCCCAGAGGACTCTAGATTGTGTAAAGTTTATCCAAACTAACTAGTACAGAAGGACACAGGTGGTACAACACGCCTTTCCTCAGCTGGGCCATCTCTAAGACCACTCCAGCCATTCACGTCACCAAGCTTCTTCCACTCCAGCACATGCGCGTGCACCTAACTGTTCCAACTGTGCAGAGACAACAGTAAAGTGGGACATAGTTTTCTTAAGACATAGTTTTCTTAAGACAATTATGCTCTACTCTACCTGATATGCTCCTTTTGAGATCCATGAGAAATTTTTCCCTTGTTTTCTATACTAAAATAATTGTTTCCCCAAAGAAATTCAATGTCATTAAGGTATGACAAGGGTCCTTTACTTCGGCTGCTATGAAGCAGGGATAAATCAAGTTTGGTGGTACAAGTCTTTAATGCCAGAACTAGAGGCAGATCTCTGAGTACCAGGACAGCCAGGGCTATTTAGAGAGACTATGTTTCAAACACCAAAAACAAATTAAAAATAAATAAATAAATAAATAAATAAATAAATAAATAAATAAATAAAAAGGAATAAAGAAAAAGCAGTAATAAAATCTGTAGCCTGGCACTTAAATGTATCTGTCTAAAATATTTATGTCATAGAGCATAAAATTGCTTTGAAATAATTTTCAAACAGGATAGATAAAGTATAATTCAATAGTAAATCATCTCCTGTAGCTGGCCTCAAGATCACTATGCAGCAACGACACACCTGACTACTGATCTTCCTCCTCCACTTTCCAAGTGTGCTACCACACCAGACCTGAGAGAAACATTTTAAGTAGATTTTTGTCTTTCCCCATTTAGTCTTTTTTTTTAAATATTTATTTATTTATTATGTATACAATATTCTGTCTGTGTGTATTCCTGAAGGCCAGAAGAGGGCACCAGACCTCCTTACAGATGGTTGTGAGTCACCATGTGGTTGCTGGGAATTGAACTCAGGACCTTTGGAAGAGCAGGCAATGCTCTTAACCACTGAGCCATCTCTCCAGCCCCCTCCCCATTTAGTCTTAATTCAGTTTACATTTTTAACAGATTCTACATGCTTTTAAATATTTCAATTATAATAAATTGGATCTCTCGTAATTTTTAATATTTATTTATTTAATTTATTTATTTTTTGCTTTTTCGAGACAGGGTTTCTCTGTGGTTTTGGAGCCTGTCCTGGAACTAGCTCTTGTACACCAGGCTGGTCTCGAACTCACAGAGATCCACCTGCCTCTGCCTCCCAAGTGCTGGGATTAAAGGCGTGCGCCACCACCGCCCGGCTGTAATTTTTTATTTTCTAAAGAAGGTTGGCAAGTAGTCTTGCATTCCTGACCCTCCGGTCTCCAAGGCCCTACTACCGGGGTTATAGGCATGCACCATCACGCCAAGTTGCATTAATTTTGGGGGTCAATTATTCTACTTACAAGGAAATACACATTTCAGGGCCTTTATATGCGATCAGTTTATTTTTTATTTTATTTTTGAATGTTTTTGGTGGGGCTAGGCGTTGTGCTTCATGCACCCTAGGCGTTCTACCACCGCCCAACATCTTCAGGGCTTTAACTCACTCAACCTAACAGATGCCAGGTAGATTTACCAAGTAATAGTCATAGTACACTTTCTGAAGTGATAATTTCACGTGTGTGTTTAACAGTCCTGGAAATCACTCTGTAGATCAAGCTGGCCTCGAATTCACAGACAGAGATCTGTTTGCCTCTAGTTCCCAAGTGCTGTGTTAGGTAATTCTTATTTTTGTCTGTGTATTACTACAACTTTCAGAATTCTATAACAGAGTTGCTATTCTTATTCATTCTCATAATAAAATGCTTTGTAAGAAAATGAAAGCCTTGGGCTGGAGAGATGGCTCAGAGGTTAAGAGCAGTGGCTGCTCTTCCAGAGGTCCTGAGTTCAATTCCCAGCAACCACAAGGTGGCTCACAACCATCTGTAACGAGATCTTGTGCCCTCTTATGGCCTGCAGGCAAACATGCAAGCAAAACACTGTGTACATAATAAATAAATACAATTGTTTAAAAAAAAAAAAAAAGAAAATGAAAGCCTTGATACATGGTTCAGTGGGCAACAGCACTTTCCACCAAACCTGATGACCTGAGTTCCATCAGGACAGAGAACTGACTCTCTCTCTCTCTCTCTCTCTCTCTCTCTCTCTCTCTCTCTCTCACACACACACACACACACACACACACACACACACACACACACTGTAGCAGACACCTTCCCCAGGAAATTTAATACATTTTTTCGTTATTTGTTTTTTGAGACACAGGGTTCCTCTGTGTAACCCTGGGTGTCCTAGACCAGGCTGGTCTCTGCCTCTACTTCCTAAATGCTGGGATGTGCCACCATACCAAGCATTAAGTTTTTTGTTTAAAAGAAAATGCAACTTTAAATACAATGTTTATTGTTCAACTGATACTTTTTATTAACATCATAATTTTTATTTTAATTATTTTATTTGGTTTTTCAAGACAGGGTTTCGTAGTAGCTATGGAGCCAGTCCTGGAACTCACTCTGTAGACCAGGCTAGATTTTTTTTTTTTTTTTTTTTTTTTTTTAGGTTAAATCTAGGAAATTATCAACCTGAGTTGCCTTGGAATAGCTGGCCTGGTTTCTTTTTTATTTATTTATTTATTTATTAAAGAATTCTGCCTCCTCCCCAACCCACCTCCCATTTCCCTCCCCCAATGAAGTCCCCCTCCCTCGTCAGCCCTAAGAGCAATCAGGGTTCCCTGCCCTGTGGGAAGTCCAAAGACCATCCACCTCCAACCCAGTCTAGTAGGAGGAGTATCCAAACTGCCTAGGCTCCCACAAAGCCAGTACGTGCAGTAGGACCAGGCTAGATTTGAACTCAAGAAATCTACCTGCCTCTGCTTCCCAAGTTCTGGAATTACCACTGCCTGGCAATATACTAATTCTTACATTTTCTTGAAAATTCTGAATTACATATATGCACATATGTGTATATGTAATATATTTCTTTTTATCTTATCTGACAGACCAGGATATACTAACCTATTTTTATACTTAAACTTTTTTTTTGAGACAGGTTTTCTCTGTGTAACAGCCCTAGCTGTACTAGAACTCTTGTAGTCCAGGCTAGCCTCAAACTCAGAAATACGCCTACCTCTGCCTCCCGCGTATTGAAGAATTAAAGATGTGCACCACCACTGCCCAGCCTTAAACTATCTTTTTAATTCCCAAAACAGGCTCTATGTGGCTTGAGACCATGTCTTATTTTGTAGCCCAGGTTGACCCTAAACCTAAGATTCTCCTGTCTTAGCCTCCTGAAGACTAGGATTGCATACTCTACCACTGCATACAACCAAACAGTTCTTTAAATGGACAACTGAATCCTACTGTATATTCATATACTTATAAATCCTTCACAAGGCACTGAGAGACAGAGAGGAAAATGAAGTAGCCAGGTGGGAACATTACTGAGTATTATTGCAGCGGTTAGATAAACGACCTCCTAAATCTGGTTCCACCAATGCTGGCTCTGTCAAGGTCTTTCGCTGGTCTAGCCTTATGAGCTACCTAGTTTCAATATATTGATCTTTAAAGGTCAAGAACCTCCTACCTTAATGCTTTATGGGGGCAGGAGGATTCAACATACAAAAAAGACAAAGAGCCTAGCCTAGAAAAACAGCTTTCCCAGTTCTGCCAAGGAAATGGCCTTGCAACCCAAATTTACTGTAAACTCTGTCCAGTAAAATACTTTCAAACTGTAGCCTTCTTCGCCAAATGAGATCTCAAAATACAAACTGGGGACCTCAGATCATAGTTAAAGTAGTTGGCTGCCCAAAGAAGTAGCTTGGCCAGATAACAAAGGAAGCCTAAGACTTGAGTTCAATCCCTGTGATGCATGTTGTCAGAGGCGAGAACTGACTTCCACAAGTTGTCCTTTGACCTCCACACATGCACCATGGCATGTCTACAACTTCCCAAAAGTGTTAAAAGGGAAGAATAACAAACAAAATAATAAATAAAATAAGCCGGGCGGTGGTGGCGCATGCCTTTAATCCCAGCACTCGGGAGGCAGAGGCAGGCGGATCTCTGTAAGTTCGAGACCAGCCTGGTCTACAGAGCTAGTTCCAGGACAGGCTCCAAAACCACAGAGAAACCCTGTCTCGAAAAAAACCAAAAAGAAAAAAAAAAACCAAACAAATAAATAAATAAAATAAAATATAAGTACTGGGCAATGAACATGTTAGGCCACACAGGGCTACATACTGAGACCTTGTCTCACACACATACACACACTGAAAGAAAAATAGGGAAATGAGTGAATATGACCAAAACATTGTGTAAAATTCTCAAAGAACTAATAAAAGAATTAAAAGAAAAAGAAGAGCCAGGTGTGATGGTGGTGCATGCATTTAATCCCAGCACTTGGAAGGTAGAAGCAGGTGGGTCCCTTCGAGTTCAAGGACAACCTGGTCTACAAAAAAGTTCCAGGACAGGGCTGGAGAGATGGCTCTGAGGTTAAGAGCACTGACTGCTCTTCCAGAGGTCCTGAGTTCAATCCCCAGCAACCACATGATGGCTCACAATCATCTGTAATGAGATCTGGTGCCCTCTTCTGGCATGCAAGCATACATGGAAGGAATGTTGTATACATAATAAATAAATCTTAAAAAAAAAAAAAAAGTTCCAGGACAAACAAACAAACTTCTTCCAGAGGATCCTGACTTGATTCCCAGCACCACATGGTGGCTCACAACCATCTGTAACTCCAGTTCCAGGAGAATCCAATGCCCTCTTCTAACCTCTACAGGCACCAGACATGCATGTCATCCACATTCATACATGTAAGCTAAACACTGAAACATTTACATAGAAGAGGCAAGAGCACTGGCTCAGCAGTTTAGAGAATTTGTTGCTCAATTCCCAGTACCACACATGGTGGTTCACAACCATCCCCAACTCTAGTTCCTGGGGACCCAACACTCTCCTCTGACCTCTACAGGTACCAGGCACACAAGATACACATCCATACATTGAGGCAAAACATACACATAAAATAAACCAGTCTAAAAATAAAAACCAACAATATCACTTACAGTGTGTTGTATTCATTTGACCAGGGTCTCTCTCTCCATAGCCCAGGCTGACCTCAGATTCATGGGCTATCCTCCTTTCTTAGCCTCCTTAGTGCTAGGATTACAAACGCAAGCCACCACACAAGCATTTCTTTTCATTAAGTAGTTTAAAAATCAAACACCAGAATGCACCACATAGAAAGAGTGAGCACTGTTTTCAGTCACAGGTGTGTGTGTGTGTGTGTAAATTGACATATACTCATTTGAGCTGAAGATGTAGCTCAACTGGTAGTGTTTGACTCACATGCATGAAGTCTCGGATTTGACCACCAGCACTGCATAAACTGAGCATGGTGTAACTTGCCTGTAATCCTAGCACTGGAGAGGTAGAGACAGGAGGATTAAGAGTCAAAGGTTCTATTTGTCTACATAGGGACTTTGAGATCAGTCTAGGATATATAAGGTCCTATTTCAAAACAACATACACACAAGGTTGGTAGGATATATCAGTGGATAAAAACTTACTATGCAAGTCTAATGTCCTGAGTTTGATTGCTGGAACTAAAAGTGGGAAGACAAAACTCATTCTCAAAAGTTGTTCTCTGACCTCTACATGTGCACTGTAGCATGTGCATGTCCAAACTCGCACATACACATAACACACACAATACGGTAGCAAATTAAATTGTAAAAAATTTAAAAGCCACATAAAATGTGGTGGTTTGAAAGAAAATGGCCCCCAAATGGAATGGCACTAGTGAGAGGTGTAGCCTTGTTGGAGGAAGTGTGTCATTGTTGGAGGTGGGCTTTGAGGTCTCCTATGCTCAAGCTTCACACAGTGAGCCAGACCACTTCCTGTTGCATTCTGCCTGCTGCCGCCTTGCTCACTGCCATGACAATAATGAACTTAACCTCTGACCTGTAAGCAAGTCACCCAAATTAAACGTTTTCCTTTATAAGAGCTCCACAACCATGTGTCTCCCACAACAATATAAACCCTAACTAAGACATATACTTACTTACGCCTGCATTCAAGGTTTGTATGTGAAAGGAATTTTTTCTAAGGTCTGTAGTCAATGAGAAAGTGGGCTGAGGAGATGGCTTAGTTGGTAAAGTGAGTTCAGATCTCTAATACACACATAAAAAGCTATGTGTGGCTGCACACACCTGTAATCTACCTTGTGCTAAAGAGGCAGATACAGGAGGTCTTGGGACTTGCTGGCCAGCCAGTCTATAGCCAATTGGTGAGCTTCAGGCTCAGTGAGAGACCCTATCTCGAAAAATAAATAGGCAACGGTTGAAGAAGACACAACTGATATCACCCTATGGCCTCCACATACACCTACATGTGCACATACCTACATGTCCATACACAGTCACAGACATACAAAGAGCTGGGAATATAACTCAGTTGTAAAGTGGGAGGCCTATCACTTACAAAGGTCTGTATTCGATCCCCAGAACAGAAACAACACTCACACACACACCAAAATAACTCTTCAAATTCAAATTGGTGATGTTGCGCCATTTGCAGTATCCCTGTCTAGCATATACAAGGCCCTAGATTTGACCCCTTTCCCATATAAACTTGCAGTGGGGATACACATCTGTAATCCCAGTATTCAAGAGGTGAAGGCAGAAATATCAGTACTTCAAAGTCATCCCTGGCAACATGATGAGTTCAAAGCCAACCTAGACTGTATGACAACCTGTCTCAAAAAACAAACAAAAGAAGTCTAAAAGCTACTGGTCATAGGTAAGTAATTGAGGGCTTATAACAAGGGAGATAAAAGGCATTACTGAGATTGGCCATTAATCAGATGACAAAAGTAATTTTGAAGCACTTAGAAGCAATTCAGTCTTCAAAGGGCTCCTCTTTCTTCTGGCTGAAGGGTTCTCACAATCTTTCTATTCTACAGAAAGGGCATGAAGACAGCAACAATAAGCATTAAGGTACAAACTACTCAGATAAAACCTTTAGTTTCATATTTTCCTCTGATATATTTTCCCTCCTGATTTTTTTTTTTTTTGAGGGAGGAATACTATCCAAAAAGAAACAAGGACTATGGACTATGTTTCATGTATTACTGAGTGTACTGAAAAAAATCTCAAAGCTTCTAAGAAATTGGTTGGAGTTATTTTGCCTTTTTTGAGACAGTCTTACTCTAGCTCAGGCTGGCCTGGAACTCAGTATGTAGCCCAGGAGGGCATGGAATAAGGCACTCCTCCTGCTTTAGCCTGACCATTGCTGCTATCACACGTATGAGCAATATGGCCAGCAAAACTGCATACCAATTTAAAAACATTTATACGTGGGGAGGTATCACACAATATGCCAAGGCATGTGTGGAGGTCTAAGGTAAAGGACAACTTGGGAAGCTGACAATTTAGAGTTCAAGGTCAGACTGGGCTACACAGAGAGTCTGTCTTCAAAAGGGGGACACTTGCCTCAAGTGTCAGATCCCCAGCACCACAAAAACAAAACCACTCCATCTAGGAATGCACACATAGTTTGGAAAGTAATGTGAGTTATGTAGAAATTAACTAGACTAGACAGTTAAGTTTGGGGTGTTTTCCTTTCTGTACTTATAAAGTTGAGGTAAATAATTAAACACTGGACTGGATTCTCACAGGTGTAAGGACTGAGCAGCTACATCCATACTCTGGGTAGGGACAAATCTGTTTCTTCTGCCTTCCTGTGCTCAGGCTTAGGAAGGGAGGAGTCAAGAGGAATTATCTGTCTACTAGGTACTGCTCTATCCAGGACTGAGGGACTTTCTGTAAAATGGGACTGTCAATTCTGAAGTGGGGAAAGTCCTGGGCAAACAGGATGAGTCACTGTCTCTAAAAGGTAGCTGTCTGTGTGCCCCAGAGCTTGAAGCAACCACACTGACTTTTTGTTGCTGAGGTTCAAACCTGGAGGTGGAGAAGCATAGAGAGCGACTTTGGAAGAGATTAGGGTGCCCATGACACCCGGAGCACTTCAACACCCATTTGGGGCCCACACAGAAGTAGACGACTTACACAATGGAACTTCTGAGTTTTACAAGAATGTAATGGAAAGTAATTCTAGAAGACACATGTATTTTAAAAGAGAAGGTACAAACAGGCTAGCGGGGAGGTGGGGTTACCTGTCAAATACTGGAAAAGCATTTAACCTTACAGTAGGTGAAACACCGCGGCAGTGAGCAATTTCAGAAATTGGACACTTTAGCTTTTAAAGACACACAGTACTTCTTATAATCTCTAAACTGAGTTACCTGTCCATCCAAGAAAGTGTGACTTGCAACAGTTTTCAGAGCAAGTTAAAATGAAAGACAGCTCTCCTAGCCTTTTCCATACAATGCCCACCAGGAGAGAAAGACCAAACCCAGGTACGAGCCTAAAAGATACCTACAACTTGATGCTATGTGCGGGCAAGTCAAAGGCTTAGTGTTTGAGACATTGTAGGATGGACATGTGAACAGTTTTATATTTGTGGTGCTGGGGATCAAACCCAGCACCTCACATATGTGTGGCAAACACACGGTCACTGACTCACATTCTCAGCCCCGCTTTTGCTCTTGGGGGGGGGAACACGAGTAGTTTTTCCTCTTAGAAAACTATCAAGATTAACGACGGCCATCAAGACAACAGTGCTTTAGTAACTCTGGATGAAAACTCTGTGGGGTCCTGAGTAAGCTGGGGAGGCAAATTTGACCCTGACCTTGTCACTTCTCTTTAGGACCTTATTTCATATACTCTTAAGTTTCACTTGAATTTTTCAACTTAAATCTCTGCCTACTGAATCCTAACTTAACACAATCTCATTCAGATCTCTTCTGTGACCCTAAACCCCAAGATACCATCTGTGTACCATCTGTGTTTCCAGACTTAACAAACAACTTACTTAAACTGCTTCAGATAAACAATGACTTTTTTTTTCAGACTTAAGACTGTCCCATTGGCTAAACATAGTGACACCAGCCTTTTAATAGCAGCCCTTGGGAGGCAGAGGAAAGTAGATAACATAGGGAGTTCCAAGATGGCCAGGGCTATAGAAAGACCCCATCTCAAAAACAAAAACAAGTCAGGAGTTGGTGTTTGTGCATGTCTTTAGTCCCGGCACTCAGGAGGCATAGGCAGATGGATCCAAGTGGATCAAGTGAGGTTGAGTTCAAGGTCAGCCTGGCCTACAGAGAAAGTTCGAAGACAACCAGAGCTGTGATACAGAGAAATACCAAAAGGTGGGGGGGAGTGCTTACTACTCTTGCAGAAAACCCAAGTCTGGTTTCCAGTACACAGGCACCCACATAATAGGAATAAAAACAGAAACAATAAAACACCACCTCAAAATAACTGTAACTTAAGGTTAACAGATAAAGAAAAAAATGCTTAAGATTTTGTGGCTCAAGGTCATTTTGAAGATCTTATTTATTCTGAGCAAAATATACAACTACAGCAGCTTGCCACTACCATAGGTTAGACACACTCTGTAGTAGCATTATAGCTACAGGCTCTGCAACAGAGAAGAGTATACCAACAGCTACTCGATAGATGGTTTCATTATCCACCTACACTGACTTTTATAATTACTTGGTTGGAAGACAGGTTGAGGATCCCTCTATCAAATACTTAGGACCAGAGGTGTTTCAGATTTCAAGTCTAGAGTATCTGCATGGATTACCACTTGAGCATTCCTGATTTGAGATTTGTCAGTACTCAGTTTCATATTTTAGAATATTTCTGACTTTGATTTTCTGGTTAAAGATGCTCAACCTACAGGTATAGGGTGTGCACCTATTGCGTTTATGAGCAGAAATGCTCATGAAGCCCTTCAGAGAGCAGAGGTGAACACTTTCTCATGGAGGTATGCTAGCTTTTCTAAGCGAGTCCGTTTCAGTAGTGGAAGCCATTCCCAGTAAGATAATTCTACCACGCGGTACCCAATTTGAACCAGCTGCCTCCTCTTCATATTGTGCAGTCCAAGCAGATCCCTGGTACCATAGCAATATTGATTCTTATTTGTAAACTGAATAGCTAGCTTCACCAGTGGGGGCTGCATATGGGCTACAGGACACAGTCCATCTGTTCCCACACTCCCCGATCTATCTGTCACACTGCAAGCAGAGTCCACTAAGGGTCCGGCTGTCTTCTTTCTTAACTCCACAGGTGGCTGGCCAGTCTCTAATTCAGTTTCCCCCTGGAGATATCTCTTGGCTTTTCCCTTTAGCAACCGATTCATCAAATCATCTGTAAGGCTGACTCCCACCTGCTTAAACTGTAATCGGGCTGCATCTTCCGTTGGTTTCACTTCACTGTTAATTGGTAATGGCTTCATGTTAGCATCAAGCTGAACCTCTAAGTCAGAAGACCGGGTGTGAGGCAAAATCATATGGTGCTTGATGTACTGAGGGCCACCTAACATGGTCTCAAGTAAACAGAGAGCTTCTAGGAACTCCGGTTTTGACCTCATATCCTTGCATGCTAAATTCCACAGCATTACAGATGCCTCTTGCTGAAGGTGGGGATCAAGACGACTGCCCTTATAATCTGGACACTCAATGGCAACTGTACCATCAAGTGTGTACAGTTCCTTCGTGAGTTCAAACTTACTACTCTCTTGAGCTAATCTGACAAACTCTGGACTCAGAGCAACATTGATGAACTCAGTCGGAAAGTATTCAGAAAATGCCAGGCCAAGCAGGCAGGTCAGAAGATGCTCTGGGTACCGGTTGAATTCAGGCATCTTCCTGCGGATTTCATTTATCAGACTGGAATAAAATTCTTCTGTGTTGGGTGGCTTATAGTTCAGCGTTCCAAATGACCACAGAATTTTGGCAACGTCTTTACTTCGACAGTGTGCTACCCTTGGAGGCAAAGAGACAGCTACTGCATTCATTACTCTTTCATCCAGAATGCGTAAGGCTGAGCAGGCAAGAGTGAGGTGCATAACACCCTGAACCCCCAAGGAAGGAATTCGCTGAGGAGCAATTTCTCCAAACCGCTTCATGAAATTCACGTGTTCTACATGAGTGAAGCGGAACATTTTCAGGATGTGAACTAAGGTGTGGCTGCTGACATGCTGCATGTTAGCACAAGCCAGGTCACCAATTTTCCGCATGACAAATTCAGAGAGATTACTACTTGATTTAAAAAAACCCAAACAGATTGTACCAATCTCCTCCAAATTTACCAGATCAATATACTTAAGGATCAGTGATTCCAGTTTTTGCATTAGGTCCTGTGGTACCTGACGATTTTCACCTATAATATAAATCAAGTGAATCAGCTGAGACAAGGATAGCTCTTTCCAGTGTAAATGAAGGTAACTAAAAAAAAAATTTAAAAAACGAGGCACTCTGTGGCCTAAGTTCCGCCAAAGATCAGCAACCAGGAGAAGCTGGTCCAGATTCATCTCCCACACCTGACGGCAAAACCTGGTTTCATACACATCTAGCGTGGAAGGGGAGAGAGGGATTCGTAAATCAACAAAGGCTTTCAAAATGCTGATCAGATCTGAGGTATCGAAGAGCTGAATGTTTTTCACACTCAGTTGGCAGAGCGACGCAAAGCTCTTACTGGACAGCAAACCAGAATGCTGTTCCACTGGCAGAGAGCTCAGCTTACAAAAGTAAGTAGTAATGACTTCTGGCTGGAGTTTATTTTGATAAACTCTGACTTTGTGCAAAATTAATTCACCTTCTGAAACAGACAGGGGTTGGCGAGTCTCAGACCTGTTATAGCTGTGTAGCTGGTACTCTGGCCTGAGCTTTAAGAATACTCGGGTTCCTCCGAAGGCATCAAAAACCTCTACATCCTCTTTACCAACTCTTTCGGCACTAGGTTTGTCTGGATGCAATGTGTTGGCTTTAGGGGTAAAAGCTTTGTCGATTTCCAAACCCAGGTGGGCACCGCTGGTTGTGCAGATTCTCTGAGACAAGGTGATATCACCAATGTTCTTAACTTCTCGGGCAGGATGGCAGGAGCTATTATGTTCAGGAAGGTTCCGTCCCCCATGATGAATGATGTTTTCCATATTCCAATATGCCATGCTTTGGGCTGCACAGTAACCAGAAGGATTACAAGATGCTTGGTATTTTAAAAGTTTTAACAACTTGAGAGTGGCTGCCATTCTGGAGTCTGTACTGATCTTTTTGGCAGTCAGAGCACAGTCCTCACACGTGTGACTAGGCAAGTTCTTGTTTATGCGGCGCTTGCTTAGAGACGGACAGAGAGGTGGTTCACAGAAACTGCCTGTAAATCTTCGGCATACCACAAGAGTCGTGGGCCACAAATGGTGGGGCCAGAATTGGTGCCAGATACTGAAAAAAGGGTAGATGAAGAATGAGTGGCTTCTACCTATAACACAAAATTTACACGTTATAAGAAATAGGTACAGCCAGGCATGGTGGTACACACCCTTTAAAAGCAATACTTAAGAAGTAGAGGCAAAGCCGGGCGATGGTGGCACACGCCTTTAATCCCAGCACTCGGGAGGCAGAGGCAGGTGGATCTCTGTGAGTTCGAGACCAGCCTGGTCTACAGAGCTAGTTCCAGGATAGGCTCCAAAGCCACAGAGAAACCCTGTCTCGAAAAACCAAAAAAAAAAAAAAAAAAAAAAAAAAAAAAAAAAAAAGAAGACGTAGAGGCAAGAAGAACTATGGGAGTTTCAGGCCAGTCAGGACTATCTTCTAAGGCCTCATCTCAAAAGGCAAAAGGAAAAAAAGATAAAAAGATGCAGGTTGTACTACTGTCCATGCAAGTATGCTCAATGTTAGTGAATGCCCAAAGCACAAGCCATCAAGTGCAAACCAGAAAACTTCATATCAGAAGCATCATTAGGTGGTTTCTAGACTGCAGCTTGATATAAATCACTTCCTTGTAGGAAAGGACAAGATGGGGAAGGCAGATTTCCAAAAGGAAGCGGGGAGTAAAAGTAGGCAACTCATTCCATTTCTTTATTTTATTTTATTTTCATGGGTGTTTTGCATACCAGAAGAGGGCATCAGATCCCATGGGACTACAGTTATAAATGACTATGAGCAGACATGTGGGCACTGGGAATTGAACTCCGGACGTCTGGAAGAGCAGGCAGTGCTCTGAACTGCTGAGCCATCTCTCCAGCCCACAACAGGCACTTTGTGATTCTATTCTTCTAGGTCCAGGTTTTTTTCGAAACATGGTCTCACTATGTAGTCTTGGCTGGCCTAGAACTGACAGAGATCGTCTTCCTCTCTCTCTCTCTCTCTCTCTCTCTCTCTCTCTCTCTCTCTCTCTCTCTCTCTCTCTCACAAGTGCTAGGATAAAAGACACAGACCACTACATCCAACCAAGGTCCAGTTTTAAAATGGAAATAAGCTGGGTTTAAGTAGAAATGTGAATGACAGAACTAAGCAGAAAATACCAATTCAACTCCAAGATGATTCTTTCCAGTAGGAAGGATCAGGGACTAAGAAAAGTCAACAAAATCTAAATAAGGAGGCCTTTCATTTTAGAGGATATGAAGAAAAGACAGGAGGAATCCTGAACTCCAGGCACTGCTTTGGGAAACTTTAATGCTGGCATGGAGGACTGTAATCTCAGCTACTCAGAAGGTTGACCATCTCCAGTCCCTTACTTAGCTTTAAAGAATTATAACCACAGTAACCCTCCCAGTCCTTTCAGTACAAGCTTAACTATAGAGTCCTGGCATTTGGGTGCTATTCCTCTTAGGAAGGGCTGACTACCCTCTTTAGGCTGCTTTGGTTTCTGAGTGATCTTATGTAGCTTAGACTGGCCTCAAATTCATAGGATTTCTGCCTCAGTCTACTCCCTGATGCTGGGGTTGCAGGTGGGTGCTCATCACAGAGTTTGGACCACTAGCACAGATCATCAGGAGCTGGGAAGCAGACTCAGAAACTCATACATGGCAGTGGGCGGAAGCAAAGTTCAGAAGCCTGATCCCCGCTGGTCCATAGGTAGAAAAGAGTCACTCAAAGCTGTGCTTCAAGGTCCAAAGAATCCCAGGTCACAGGACTGTCCTGCTGACCAGTCCAGAGACAGCACGAAACTCCTCTGGAGGAGGCAGACGGGCAATGCTGCCACTGAACCAGGTACTCATTAGGTCCTCACTTGGCTAGAAGCAGTACAATTTTCATTTTCCTCTCATGGAAAAAAAAAAATGAGCAGGCCATGAAAGTGACTCTCCCGTATTTCTCTACCTCCTCTTTACTATATATATATATACATACATACATATTATTCTTTTCCTGCCAGGTATGGTGGCACATGACTTTAATCCTAGCACTCAGAAGACATAGGAAAGTGTATCTCTCTGAGTTTGAGGCCATGCTGGTCTACATAGTGAGTTCCAGGACAGCCAGGGTGACATGATGAGGTTCTGTCTCAAAAACAAAAAACAAATTAGCAAAAGATTTATCTTTTCATTGTATGTATATGGGTGCTTTGCCTGCTTCTATGTCTGTGCATCATTTGTGTGTGGTGGAGGCAAGGTGCTGGGTCCTCTGGAACTGTAGTCCTCTGTAGGAGCAGCAAGTCCTGTTAACTGTCGAGTCATTTCTCCTGTTCAGATTCTTTCTCTCTTCAATGCGCATTCTTTTTTTTTTATATACTTACTAGCAAAGTCCAAAGGGATGTAAGCAGTCAATCAATGGACCACAGAGGGTTACTGCTGCAGAATTTCCATGAATGATCTGAAATCTCTTCCTCTGTGCTTTTAGCCTGTTAGGTCTCAAACCCTGGACAACCGGCTGAGGTGCCTACTTAACATATCAAAGCACACTTGGCCACCAGATTTTCTCAGCATTCCTCAGTCCCTACCTGTTCAGGGTCCTCCTGGCTGGCACACCTCCACCCCCACCCTAAACTTCTCCAGGTCAGAGACTGGTTGCACTTCCCCCCCAGAGGCTCCTCCCTATATAATCCAGACATTTTGGTTATCTGCTCTCCTTTAAACCTTTTGCCCTCTTGGCCGCTGCAGCTGGTTCCCCCTCTCACTTCTCCCTTCCCCTTCCTGCCTCCTCACATGGCTCAGGGTAAAGTCCACTCTGGACTCTTCTATATGTCTCTGCCTCTGGCAATGCTCCCCCTTTTTATGTAAAATAAACTTTCTCCTCAACCATACATAAAAGCAGTCATATCCCATCAGGGTCCATACAAGGGGACCAACAGGCAACATTAAACTCATGAACACAGCTGGGCAGTTGGTAAAGCCACACCTGAGTGAGCCTCGGAGAGGCAGAGCCCCAAGGACTATGTGTCCTGAGGACCCCCTCATGCTGTTATTGAGCACAGCTCTGACGGTTGCCCTAGTGGTCACCACGTCCCTCATAACCTCCTACAGGTTGTATGAAAACTCTCAGGGGTGTCTAGTCCTTCACTGGGCAGTGTTACTGGTACTTAAAATAATAGTGACAGATTTTTTCCAAGCATTGCTGCTGGGGCAAATTAATGATTCAACCACCACCCTTAGAAAGAATTTAGACATGTAGAATTGTTAGTAAGGTTAGGGTAAGATGTTTTTGTTAATGGCTTTGAGGTAGAAAATCTTGGGGAACAATTTAAAGTTTAGAAAGACAAACAGTTGAGCAAGGGACTCCCTGAGGTCAGAGAACAAAACAATGGCAGCCTGGCTAACGCTGGCTAGGATGGGTTGGTGATCAAAGGTGACCAATTCCCTGTACCCATTTCTGCCCTCAGCTTCCTGATATAAAAACTGTTGATGAGGGGCTGGAGAGATGGCTCAGAGGTTAAGAGCACTGGCTGTTCTTCCAGAGGTCCTGAGTTCAATTCCCAGCAACC
This sequence comes from Chionomys nivalis, assembly GCF_950005125.1. Taxonomy (NCBI): domain Eukaryota; kingdom Metazoa; phylum Chordata; class Mammalia; order Rodentia; family Cricetidae; genus Chionomys; species Chionomys nivalis. Next base: position 44,390,042 of record NC_080094.1, on the reverse strand, counting down.
ACATGGTGGCTCACAACCATCTATAATGAGATCTGGCGCCCTCCTCTGGCATGCGGACATATATGGAGGCAGAATGTTGTATACATAATAAATAAATAAATCTTAAAAAAAAAAAAAAAAAAACTGTTGATGAGTGGGTATTTAAAGAAGAGAGGACTGATTGTTTTTCATATACAAACATTTAGATTTGTGATTCTTAAGAGTTTTATAAGATTACCTTTTGAGCCGGGTGGTGGTGGCTTTAATCCCAGCACTCAGGAGGCAGAGGCAGGTGGATCTCTGAGTTTGAGGTCAGCCTGGTCTACAAGAGCTAGTTCCAGGACAGGCTCCAAAGATACAGAGAAACTCTGTCTCAGAGAAAAAAAAAAAAAAAAAGATTGCCTTTTAAGATAAGTTATAAAGTGATTGACCCTTTCTTTGTAACCAAAAAATGCAGCCTGTCAGCAAAAGAACTAGCTGAGAAAAATACCTTGTTTGTTTGCACTCTGTTAATTATAACAAATTGCTTGAGTATGAATGTATGTGGGTTCTTGGAACAACTTGTTTTTTACCTGTAATACATAAAATGTTTAAATGATGTAAGGGATATGGAAAACATGTTTTACTGGTATTCATTGTAATCATTTACTTGGAAAACAGAATGTAACCACTGTAATTTTTATACTGCTTGAGAGACTTTGCTGCAGTACATAAGCTATAAGGGAAAGATATAGAAGGAAAGCTGCAGAAGAAGACATCAGGAAAGACACAGAAGGGGAACACCAGGGTAGATGAATGAAGCAAAAAAGAATAGAGTAGAACAAGAAAAAATAACAAAGAAGCTTTCATCCCTTGGACAAGAAGTCTGTGTGTTTTTCTCACTGACTCTGCATCTTGCTCCGAGTCTCTCTGGACCCTCTGCAATGTCCTTTCCTTTTTATTTATTTATTTTTTAATTCATCTGGTACCAAAACCCGGGACCAGTGATGTTCATTCCTTTTCTATTTCCTTTTTTCATTCAGTCTCTTCTTTCCAGAGTCCATAAAGAGCCAGGACTGAAGGGCAGGCCAAAGGACTTTATTCTGCCTACCAGGTTTCTTTCTCTGAGACAGAGGAATGAATGTTCTAATTTTATATACTGGGTTCCTTTCTTTAAGACAGGATCTCACTATGTGGCCCTGACACTCATTAGGTAGACTATATTGAACTTGGATTGAATTTAGAACTCTACCTGTCTCCAAGTCCCTAATGCTGGGGCAAAAGGTGTGCACCACCATACCTGGGGCTACATTTGGTGTTATGTGCCCAGCTTCAACTGCTCAAGTGATCCCAAACTACATCCTTAGGCCCAAATTAAGCCCTGTGCCTGGTTTTCACAAGTAAAGTTTTATATGGACATATCTCATGTCTGTGTTAGCTTTCTCAATACAAGAACCGAGTAAGTAACCGTCTCAGAGACTGTATGGCTATAAAACATAAAGTGTTTCTTTTTTATTATTATTATTATTTATTATGTACACAATGTTCTGCCTGCAGGCCAGAAGAGGGCACCAGATCTCATTACAGATGGTTGTGAGCCACCATGTGTCTAGTTGCTGGGAACTGAACTCTTCTGAAGAGCAGTCAGTGCTCTTAATCTCTCTGAACCATCTCTCCAGCCCACATAAAATGTTTCTTATCTGGCTCTTTATGGAAACAGTTCACAGTCCTCTGCTGCAGACCACAAGTTAATTGCAACTAAAACTGTTAATATGAAAGAACATATCAATTAACAACAAATCCTGTTTACTTTTATATATACATAAGTTTTTAATTATATAGGTGTGTGTGTGTCTACAAAGGTAGAGCAGTCAAATCCCCTGGATGAAGCTAGAGTTCATAGGTTCTTTTGAGCTGCCATATGGATGCTGGGAATCAAACTCCTGTCTTTCCAGCCCCCCTGTTTACTTTTAAATTACCTCTGCAGTTATTTTTGTTTGTATTTGTTTGTATTTTTTCCAAGTAAGATTTTATAAAACACACGCTGGCCTTAAGCCTACGATCTTGCTTCCTTCACCTGCTAATACAGGCATGTGCTGCTATATCTAGTTTATAAATGTTCATTTCTAGGAGTTTTTGCTTGTCTGTTTTCTGAGAATGGGTGATGTCATTCAGGCTACTATCAAATTCACTAGGTAGTTGAAGATGGCTTGACCTTCTGAGCGTCCTACCTCCCACTCCTAGTGCTTGAATTACAAGTGTGTGCTACAATGCCTATCTTATGAGGTGTTGGGGATTGAACCCAGAGCCTCCTGCATACTAAACACGCACTTGACCAAGTGAGCTCTATCCCTAGACCCATAAACAGTAATTTTTAAAAATCACCTCTCTATAAGACAATGGTTAAGTGCATTTGCTGGTCTTAATAGAGGACCCAGGATCAGCTGTCAAGACCCATAGTGGCTCAGAGTCAAATCCAGTTCCAGGGGATCTGACATCCTCTGTTGGCTTCTGTGGGCACTAGGCATGAACACACCACACACACATACATGCAGGCAAAAGATAAAAAGAAATAAATCTAGAAAATTTTTTTTTAATTACCTTTATAAGCCAGGCATGGTGGTATACAACTTTAATCCCAGCACTTAAGTGGCAGAGGCAGGTGGCTCTCTGTGAGTTTAAGGCCAGCCTGGTCTACACAGAGTTCTAGGACAGTCAGGGCTATATAAAGGGACCTTGTCTCAAAACAAAAACAAAAAAAAAAAAAAAAAAAAAAAAAGAGGGGGGATTACCTCTATAACTGGACATGGCAACGCACACCTGCAGTCTCAGCACCGAGAGGGCAGGGGCAGAGGCAGGTGGATCTCTGTGAGTTGAGGCAAACATTGCCTACGTAGTTCTAGCTTAGCAATGATTCCATACTCAGACTTTCATCTTACAAAAAAGAAGGCTGGTTCAGGGACAGGCACCAAAGCTACAGAGAAACCCTGTCTCGAAAAACCAAAAAAACAAAAAAACAAAAAAACAAAAAAACCAAAATCAAAAAAGAAAACTCATGGTAAAAATAGAGGAAAGATGCCAGGACAAGAACTGTGACCAGACAAAAAGCGCAAGCAGTTCATGCTGCAAGAGATGGATGGGCAGTATCTGAGAATGGAATATCTAATGGATAATCTAGGGATGGACAGACTGACAGAAAAATAAGCCAGTAAGAACACTAACAGAAATTATTGCCAGGTATACATTACAGCTGTAGTCTGCATATAACCCCAGCACTTAAGAGTTTGAAGCAGGGGCTGGAGAGATGGCTCAGAGGTTAAGAGCACTGCCTGCTCTTCCAAAGGTTCTGAGTTCAATTCCCAGCAACTACATGGTGGCTCACCAACCATCTATAATAAGGTCTGGTGCCCTCTTCTGGCCTGCAGGCATACACACAGATAGAATATTGTATATATAACAAATAAATAAATATTTTTTAAAAAAGAGTTTGAAGCAGGAAGATCATGAGTTTGATGCCAACAAGGGCTACACTGAGATATGGTTTATAATTTTTTTTATTTATTTATTCTTATTTTATGTGCATGGATATTTTGCCTGCATGTATGTCTGTCTGAGGATGTCAGATCTTGGAATTAAAGACAGTTGTTAGCTGCCATGTGGGTGCTGGGAATTGAACCTGGGTCCTCTTGAAGAACAGTCAGTGCTCTTGACTGCTGAGCCATTTTTCCAGTACTTATATTCAATTAAAAAAAAAAAAATGAGGGAGGGGTCTGGATAGATGGCTCCATGATTACGAAAACTTTCTGCTTTTCCAGAGGGTCTGAGTTCAGCTCAGAAACATCCGTAAATGTAACACACGCATACACATGGCACTTACTCACATATATACATAAAGAGAAGTAAAATAAAATTAAGAGTCTTTGTTTAAAATCAAAACAGAGAGAGAGATCGAGAGTGAGCAACACTAGCTATATGATGGCTCATACCTGAAATCTCAGGTACTCAGGATGCTGAGAAGAGATACAAAATTCTACCTGGGCAACATAGTGAGTGAGTCCAGTCTCAAAACAACAACATTGTTAAAAGCACTTGCTGCTCTTTTGGAGGACCAGGGTTCAACTCCCAGTACCATCAAAGTGGCTGACAACCACCTACAACTCCAGTTCCAGAAGGTCTGATGCCCTCTTCTAACTTCTGTGGGTACCAGGAGAGTATGTAGTGCATATACATCCATTTAGGCAAAACATTCATACACATAAAATAAAATCTAAAAACAGAAACAATAAAAAGAGCCCGTGGGTGTAGCTCGGTAGTTGTTCGTTGCCTGCCATACAGAAGCCCTGTTTTCACTACCCAGTGCCACATAAAAGCTGGAAGAAAGGAAGAGAGGAAGGAAGGAAATGCAATACAAATGTATATGAAAGCAGCTGCTCTAAGACTTCTCTTAATCATGCTGCTATAATACTAAATCAAACCTCAAAGAAAAAGAAATAAACCAATAAATGCCAAAAGGAACAGACTGTTGAAAACGATTTTGGGGAACAAAAATGGGGGAAGAAACTAGAAAGAACTGACAGTGTTACAAGTTCTATTGAACTATTTAAATCACAAACAAGCACAACTTCAACAAAACTTAAATTTACAAAATATGTATGTTAGACGTGTGGTGGTGCATGCCTGTAACCCTAGCACTTGTGAGGTGAAAGCAGGAGTCACGGTCATCCTTAACTATACACTGAGTTTGAAGCCAGGCTAGGATACACGTGACCCTGTCTCTAAAACAGAAGCCAAGTCTAACTTACTAGGAGTGGTGGTGCAAGTCTTTAATCCCAGAACTTGGGAGGCAAAAGCGTGCAGATCTGTGTGAGTTCAAGGTCAGCCTGGTCTACAGAGTGAGATCCAGGAAAGCCAGGGCTGTTACACAGAGAAACCAAAAACAAAGACAAGCCAAGTCTAGTGGTGCACAACTTTAATCCCAGTATTTAGAAGGCAGGGGCAGGTAAAGCTCTGTGGTTTTGAGGCCAGCCCGGTCTATACAGCAAGCTCCCAGCTCTAGCCATGGTTATACAGCAAGATCGCCTTCTTTAAGAAAAAAGTAGGGAAGAAGAGAAGAGGCAGAGTAAGAGAGCAAGGAAGAGCATTGCAAAGGAGATTGTTGCCAGGTAAAGAAAACAGGCTGAGGGAGTTAGTTAACTTTTCTTTCTTCGAGGTTTCCCAGAGCACAAACGAGAAAGCTGAAAATTAATTAATTAATTCCTGACTCCTTAATTAAAGGCTCCAACCTGACGTCACTGCACTAAGCTCCCTGCCTAGTTTCAATTTTCTAAAAATATCCTCCTCTCTATCTCCTCCTTAGGGCTGCTAATAGACCATAGCACAGCTTCATGGTGTTGGCATCTCCAAAAGGCACCGCTCAACCACCCAGACGAAGTGATAACACAGAAGCCAGAAGTCTTACCTTTTTATCTTCCAGATACATGCCTCAGCAAGGCCATCTTAAACCACAGTCCAGAAGTTAGAAAAAGGGAACCGGGCAGAAAAGGGCAGCCATGGTAACTGTAAGTCAATTAAGTGTATGATACATTTAGTATATACAAATTACCAACTACTCATTCTCATACTGTCTTTTCTCTTTTGCAGTGTTAGTAATCAAACTCAAGGCTAGGCTTACTATAGCCTTAGTTCCTAAATTTTATTAGGGGCTAAAGTCTCCTGATGGGAGTTTACCAAAATTTAAAGCCACAAAGGCTTATAAACTGACAGTAATGACCCTGAGCTGTCAGTGAGATGTTAACTAGGTCGTTTCTTCCCTTCTGCTCCCACATGGGAGCAGAATCTACCAGTAGTCTAGGAAGGTTAAGGCACACTGCAAACTGCAGAGGTCAAGGGAAGGGTCTATGAACCAAGTCAAAACAAAATCAAAGCTGGGGAGAAGGGAGTCCAAATCTAGCACAAACCATCCCTCTTTAAGACAGGGTCTCAGTTGGGTGGTGGTGGCACATGCCTTTAGTCCCAGCATTCAAGAGGCAGAGGAAGGTGGATCTCCTTGAGTTTGAGGCCAGCCTGGTCTATGGAGGGAATCCCTGAACCGCCAGAGCTACCCAAAGAAAAGGTGTCTCAAAGAAACCCTGTCTTAAACAAACAAACAAGCAACAACAAAAAGACAGGGTCTCATGTATCCTAGAATGGTCTCAACTATGCAGTTGAATGTTGGGGGCGGTGAGGACATGACTGCTCCTAGGTATGGGTTGAGGTTTATTGTAAACATGAAAGAGAGCATAAGGAGAGGCACCTGGAAGTGCAGAGTGAACATGGCTGACAGATAGAACAGGGCCATATGGGAGAGGTGGGCGGGGAGAGGTAGAAGTCAAGAGGCCAGGAGTGTGGGAACCAAGAGCAGCAGCCAAGAGGAAAAAGGGCCCTTAGCGAAAGGGCAGGTAGTCAAGATAGCTGAGGTTATATAGGAATCAGAGAAGCTGGGAGTTTAGAGAAGGGTATGGCAGCCAGGATGACTCTGTGTACTGAGGGATGCTGGGAGGACCTGGCAGCCAGGTCCCCTTTGATATGTTAAATATGCACCTCAGTCAGTCATTTAGCTTGATTTTGAGACCTAACCATAGCCAGCAGAGGCAGGCCTTGCACTCCAGTGTGACAGGATTAAAGGCAAACGCCTGCATGCCCTTCCCTCCACTTTAGAGGATGGCTAAAGAGCAGGTAAAAATAAATAGAAAGACCCACACAGCCAAGAGAGAAAATTCCCAACAACAATTCCAGAAAAATTCAAAAATAAGAAACTTCAGATTTCCATTTTTGTATTTATTTTTCTTAGAGGGGTGGGGAGAGCACAGTCTTCCTATAGCCCTGTACGGCCCCAAACTCACAGAGATGTGCCTCCTTCATTTCCTGAGTGCTGGACTTAAAGATGTGCACTACCACACCAAGCCAGACTTCTTTTATATAAAAGTTGACTTACTGGTCAGAAAGATGACGCAGTGTTTAAGAGCACTGGCTGCTCTCTCAGCCCACACTTTGGCTCACAACCAACTACAATTCAAGTCCCAGGAGATCTGACATCCTCTTCTGGCCTACTCCAGCAGTGCACACACATGGTGCACAGACATGCTCAAAGGCAAAACGCCCAGACACAGAAAATAAAAATAAAGAAAAAACCTTAAGTTGACCTATTTACACGATGAATGCCAAGGCTTCATTGGGGACCAGAAAACAATAAACCACTAAGTATGGCAGACATACAGACACAGCAGCCCTGCACAACTGCCAAAAGTGACCCCGCTTTCTCAGCTAAATGAAGCACGTAGTAGTCTTGAGATTTCATTTTGGTCTACCAAGCAGGACTAAATCACCTAGGGCTAGCCTGTGGCAACTGAGGGCAGTAGGCCTAAGAACCTAGATCTAGAAAGCTACTGTTTTGAGTACTCACAGTGTGGGCAAAGTACAGAAAACATGAACACAAAATACCAATTATTTTTTACATTAAAATGCCTAGATAGGCGCTCCACAGGATGAAGCAAAGCCCGGATGTCTACACTGAGAGAGCAAGGAAGCCCCCGAGAAGACTCACAAATGTATCTAGTAGAAAGGCTCCTATGCAGAGTTCCTTCCTTGAGTTAGAGCAAAGAGATGTCATGATTTGAACAGAAAAGGGGCAGTAATTTGAACAGAAAAGGTATATGTTTCACTGCCTCACCCCGTCCCAAGCCCTAAACCCAACGCTGTTAAAAATGCTTTCTGGCGAGAAGCTGGTTAAGAAATACGGACTCGGCCGGCCGATGGTGGCACACTCCTTTAATTCCAGCACTCGGGAGGCAGAGGCAGGCAGATCTCCGAGTTCGAGACCAACTTGGTCTACACAGTGAGTTCCTTGACTGCCAGGGCTACACAGAGAAACCCTGTCTCGAAAATCTGGGGGCGGGGGGAGAAGAAAGAAAGACCTGCTCTAGGGACCCACCCAAAACCGGCTAAGTCACTTTCTAAGGGCTTCGCGTGGACGCTAGGATGTGGAGTGGGACCGAGCAGAATGTTTAACAGTCCTGTGAGGTACATACAGTCACGATCTCCACTTCACAAGGGCTCAAAAGCAGCTTTCAAAGAAGTCTTTTGCCCTCAGTCACAGCTGTTTGGAGAGGCGAAGGTGGCCCAGATACCGAGGGACTCTCGGGAGGCGCCCGGGTTGCCGGCTTGGAAGCACTGCCTCGGCGGAGCAGGCCCGGGAGAACCGGCCGGTGGCCAGAACGCAGGCAGCACGTCCTCCCCGGCCGCCCACTCACCTGACACCCGCAAAGGTAGCGCCCCAGCTCCAGTACCGGGCCGCAAAGGGTAAGTCAACACACACAGCCCTCCAGCAGCAACGGCTCCACAGCCCACTTCCGGGCCAGCGGCCGTCTACTTCCGCCTGCGTCAGTTCCGGAGCCGCCGAGGCTCAAAAAAACTCCAGGCAGCGTTTTCCACTGGCATTTTCTAGCGTCAGACGTAAAGAGGAAGCCTAGAATGAGCAGAGGGTAAAATAGTACGCTGGATGGATCGCTTTGGTAGTAATTGAGCAGCTGTGCTCAGGTTCGAATCCTAGGATTACCATCAAGATTTTATGATTTTGGAAAACCACATAAACTTTTATAGCCTAGTTTGTCATCTATACAATGAAGATAATGATGCATTTCCAATATTGAAAATGCTTATGCTTTCAGAAGAGGAACTAGCAATGGGTAGGTGAAAAATGGGAACAAGGAACTGGGAACTGGGAGTATTATGCCTTTAATCCTAGCGCTCAGGGGGCAGAGACAGGCAAATTTTCTTTTTCTTTTTTTTTTTTTTTTTTTTGGTTTTTCGAGACAGGGTTTCTCTGTGGCTTTGGAGCCTGTCCTGGAACTAGCTCTGTAGACCAGGCTGGTCTCGAACTCACAGAGATCCGCCTGTCTCTGCCTCCCGAGTGCTGGGATTAAAGGCGTGCGCCACCATCGCCCGGCTTTGGTTTTTTTTTTTTTTTTTTTTTTTTCGAGACAGGGTTTTGCTCTAGGTTTTTTTGAGCCTGTACTGGAACTAGCTTTTGTAGACCAGGCTGGCCTCGAACTCACAGAGATCCGAGTGCTGGGATTAAAGGCGGGCGCCACCACGGCCCGATTTAGGCAAATTTTCTTGAATTGGAAGCCAGCCTGGTCTACATAGTGGGTTCCAGGATAGCCATGGCTATGTAGCAAGATCTTGCCAATAAATAAATAAATGATACAGAAAAAATGGATACAAGTTGGATATGGTGGCACACAACTTTAATCCCAGCACTCAGGAGGCAGAGGCAGGTAGAGCTCTGAGTTCGAGGCCAGCCTGGTCTACAGAGCACATTCCAGCACAGCCAGAGCTGTTACATAGAGAAACCCTATGTAGAAAAGCCTTTTTTTAAAAAATGGATGCAAGACGCTGAGACTGGAGGAGGGTAAGTCAGGATGGTCTTGTACCCCCCTTAGGAGGGCCTCACACCGAGGCTGGAAGATTCTCTCAAGCCCTTTGTAGTAAGAAGGCCCTGTCCCAGGCTACCATCTATTTGAAAAGCTGTGGAAGAGAATGGAGACCTCGTGCTCCTCCAGGGCACTGGTGGGGAGACAGGACAATGTAAGAGGTGGTGACAAAGAAGTTCTAGCTCAGCATCCAAACTTCTGAATTCTATGAAAGGCAGTTTGCCTGGGTGTGAACACTGTGCCCGTAAACCATTGGTAACAGGGTTTATACTGGTCAGGGACAAACAGCCAAGGTGCCTAGCTGCCAGGTTCTCCCAGCATCCCTCAGTCCCTACCTCAACCCCTACCCTAAACTTCTCCAACCCAGCAGCTGGGCTGCTCTTCCCCCTCCTACCTTTCCTTATATATATATAAAATCAACCACTTTGGTTACCTGGCCCCTTTTTGTCTGCTCTCTTTCAGTCCTCTTGGCTGCTGCACATGGTTCCCTCTCCCTTCCCCCTCTCATCACATGGCTCAGGGTTATGTCCACTCTGGACTCTCCCAGAAGTCCCTGTCTCTGACTGTGTCTCCTTTTTTTTTTTTTTTTTTTTTTTCGATTTTCGAGACAGGGTTTCTCTGTAGCCTTTTTGGTTCCTGTCCTGGAACTAGCTCTTCTAGACCAGGCTGGCCTTGAACTCACAGAGATCCGCCTGCCTCTGCCTCCCGAGTGCTGGAATTAAAGGTGTGCGCCACCACTGCCCGGCCTGTGTCTCCTTTTTATCGACAGGAAACTTCTCTACCATGCCTAGGAGCAGCCGTGTCCTTTCCTTTTTCTTTCTCTTACCTGATTACAACCTGCCTGCAAACCCAGGAGGAGAAATCCCACACCCAGGGGAAAATCTTGATTGCTCCTGGGCAGCCACCATAGTCCAGGTTCTCTTTGCCAAGTACTGTTTCCTAGTCTCCTCTGAAGTGTGAGGAGCTTCTGGTCCTTCTCTAGCCAACAGGACTGGAAGGGAAGAGTTATGGCATGGTTTCTTGGTGTGTGTGTCTGTGTAGGCCAGTGGTCAACATCAGGTGTCTTTCTCAATCATTTTCCATCTCACTTTTTGAGATAGTGTTTTTCACTAAAACTGGAGCTTGCGGCTTCAGATTCAGCTATACACACTAGCCATGAACTCCAGGGACCACCTGCATTCTGGTGGTCCCTGTGCTGGGGTTAGACAGAGACCGGGCCTCAGGGCTTGCTTTTATATGGGTGCTGGAATCGCAAACTCAGGTTCTCATGTATAGCAGGCACTTTCTTTTTCCTTCCTTCCTTCCTTTCTTTCTTTATTTTTTTCTTTCTTTCTTTGTTTATTTTTGAGACAGGGTCTCACTATATAGCCCCAGCTGTTCTGGAACTCACTGTGTAGACCAGGCTGGCCTTGAACTCACAGAGATCCGCCTGCCTCTGTCTCCTGAGTGCTGTGATTAAAGGCCTGTGCCACCACATTCAGCCTCAGAAAAAATTCAATGCCCACCTCTAGGGTTTCTCTGTGTAACAAACAGCCCTGGCTGTCCTGGAACTCGCTCTGTAGACCAGGCTGGCATTGAACTCACAGAGATCCACGGGCCTCTGCCTTCCAAGTGCTGGGATCAAAGGTGTGCGCCACCACCGCCCGGCTCCAAAAACCTTTTATATCACAATAAAGTGGTACAAACCAAACTCATCAGAGAGCTATGCCGCTCTGTGGCAGAGGAAACAAGGTAGGATCAGTGGGAGGATGAAAAATCTGGACTCTGGAGCAGTGATTCTCAATCTTCCTAACGCTGCCGCCCTTTACTACAGCTCCTCATGTGTGGGGACCCCAACCATTAAAGTATATTTGTTGATAGTTCATAACTGTAATTTTGCTGGTATGAATCTTAATGTAAACATCTGATATGCCACTCTATGTTTGACCCCAAGAGGTCGCGACCCACAGGTGGAGAATCATTGCTGTATCTCCAAAAGGAGGTGTCTGTGACATCTACACCTAGAGGTATGGGGTGAAGGGAAAATAAGCCACTCTTTACAAGTATAAATCTAGGCCAGGCAGTGGTGGTGCACGCCTTTAACCCCAGCGTTTGGGAGGCTGAGGAATGCAGATCTCTGAGTTCGAGGATAGACTGGTCGACAGAGTGAGTTCCAGGACAGTGTAAATCTAGTTGTGATGTTTACAGAAAACTAATTATTCACTGTGAGGCTTTGGGAAGACTGAAGGAACTACCATAAAGGACAGGTCACCTCTTACAGCATACATGGGTCTTTTTGCCATTAACTGAAAACTGATTCTGTGATTCTATGGTACTCACTGTGAGGTGTTTTAAGTGGCTGCAGGTGTTACTTAGCTATCCTGTATCACCTGCTTTCTGGACAGCAGCCCAGTGCACAGCTCCTGACCTATAGCCAGTTGGTAACACTGCTAACAGCCAGTCGTTGTCCCTCCCCTCCCCGTCCCTGCCCATTGGTAGGAAAGGTAGAACCACGACTCCTGGACAAACATGGAAGACTTAAGCTTTGAGTCAATCTCCTCACATAGCACAATGAGTCCTCTGGGGAATGTTTGTCCCAGCTTTGCCTACATCCCCAAACCTTACCTCCCATACTTGCAAAAATACAAGCTGGCCACAGAATGCCATTTAAGAGGCTTTCTCCATTTTATTTCTTTGGGAAAATGAAAAGTCTTTCCATCACATATGGTAGATATATATATATATATATATATTTATATATTTATACATCTATATATAATTTATTTTGTGGTTGGACATTCCAAAGCTGTTCATATTTTTTTCTCTCCCCCCATCTCTGTTTTGTTTTGTGTTAATGCCTTCTCCCAGTCCCTGTGGACCAGGCCCAGGGCCTGGAGCAGGTACGGTGAGGGGTTAGAGGAATGGGCAGTGCTTGCCAAAGTGGCCTCCAATCAAGGTCAAAAACCCATTGAGGACCACCCCGAAGGAGCTGTGCCGAGGGTTGGAGGGCACAAGAGGGCACTCCTGCTTTTTGTGGGGGGTGCACAGCTCGCTAAACAGTCACCAGTCATGGAGGAGGCTGGTCAGGGGTTGGGGGACTTGCTCACAGTAGTTACCAACCCTCTCCATCCAGTCCCCAAAATTCCATCTTGGGGCTGGAAGAGGGAGTGAAAAAGAGAAATACAAGGACTGAGGGCCAAGTCTCCTCTGATTGTTATTGCTGGTGAATTGGAAATTTACTTTCTTAAAAGAGAAATTAGAATTTCCCTGCCTGTCTTGGTGGGGGGGGATAGACTCTGAGAGATCCTAGATAAGAAAGTGACGCTGACTGTCTCAACCCATATCAGTCATCCCTGCCCGGACAAACGAGCCAACTCAAAGTCTGGCAAACAGCCAAAGGTTAGCCTTGTTCTTTAGGGGTAGTCACATCCAATCCTGACTGGCCCCTCAAAACAAGGGGCCCCCCCCCGCGCTTAGACTTGGGCCAGCGGAGCTGGGGAGTGAGCAGTGCACCAAAAGTCAAGCAGAGCTCTCTGCTGGGCGCAAAGGTGAGACTTGGAAGAAAAGGCAGCTTGGGAGGATGATGTGAGCGTGAGAGCAGGAGGCTGGGGGAGACAGTGAGGGAAGACAGGGAAGACTTCAGACATCCAGCTGACCTCAGATTGAGGCAAACAGAATACCTAAGAGGCAGGTCGCACTTCATAGCTATAATTAGAGCTGACCAGTGACCCTGGGTATGGCGGGGTCAACAAAGCAGCAGGGGATATATAGCCTTGTAGGATCCTGGCCAGAGGGTGAGGGTGGGGCTGAGAAGCCTCCAGGTGACCCTTTCCAAGAAAAGGAAGGCAGATCTCCCCTGGGTACTGAGCTTTCAGCCCCAACTCTCACCTCCCTCAATATACACAGAGGGACACATGCTCAGGACTAGTCCAGGCTCTAAGGCCTGAGCCAAAGATACCTTGCTGGGGGAGGGGTTGGGCAGGTAGCCCTCTCAACCACAGGCAGGCCATCTGCTCCCACTTCTGCTAATCTGCCTGGGGAAGGAAAACACTACATGAAGGAGAGAGACCAGGAACCTAGGGTCTGTCAGCAATGATAGACCCACGCAGGCTCCTTCAGGCTGTGTGGCCTAGGAGAGCACAGACAGTAGCATTGGACACAAGGTGACCAGTAGCGGTGGCCCAAGATCTGGGAAGGGGGCTGGGGTACTTCCTGGCAACGCAAGCCTGCTGCCTCCATCTCCAACAAGAGGCTTCCCAGAAGAGGAGCATGCTACCCCCCCCCCCCGCACCTGGGACCTCACCCCCATGCACTCTGCCCTCCCCCACGTTCTCCTTGGCAGGAGGGTCTCGAGTGGCTACCCACAAAGGCAGTGCTAGAGCTGCATGGACTGAGGATAAGGGGGCTGGTCACAGCTGCTTTGAGAACCTCTTTGGTCTGGGGATATGCAGCGCACACGGGGAAAGGAAATGGATGGAAGGGGACATTGGTGACTCCAACCTTCAGACAGAGCACTTGTCAGAAGGTTGTGTACGCAGATAAGAGAATCAGATTTCTGTGGACTCGATGCGCTCGAGGCGGGAGGGGGTCCAGGCTTTCTTCTCCTCACCATGCTGGGGTGTAGGCGTGCTGGCACCCCCCGCTGCCCCACGCTCCCGAAGTCGCCGCTCCAGCTGCTGGTTGCGCTGGTACATCTCCACGTAACTCAGCTGGAGCTGCTTCTGGTACTCAATGACCTTCTCCTTCTCCTCCAACCACACCCGGCGCTCCTCTGCAAAGCTGGCACCCTGGCGCTCCCGGGCACGCCGCTCAGCAGCCAGCTCAGCCTGCAGTCTCCCCACCTCCCTGCGCAGGGCCCGTGTCCCACCGTCTCCCGCAGCATCCACCTCCCCATCCACAGAGCCCAGGGAAGCTGCTGCCGCCACCCCAGCCTGGCGGCGCATCTTGGCCTCATCGCTCTCACAGGAGGCCAGGGCTTCCTGTGGCTCGGCCAGGTCCACAGGGGTCAATGCAGGCTTGAGGCAGGCAGGGGGCAGCTCGCCTTCACTCAGCTCCAGGCTGGCCTGTTTGCTGCCGAAGGAGTCCCTCAGACTGAGCAGTTGTTCCTCCTTCTCCCGGAGTGAGGCCCTACCCTCCCGAAGTTGTGAGCGCAGTCCCACGATCTCGCTCAACTTCTGCGACACATCAGCCTGGGAGTCCTTCAGTTGCTGCTTCAGGAGGGAAATCTCGCCGGCCTTCTGGCACACCTGGACAGGGACAGGCGGAAGCAGAAGGCAAGGTAAAGGCAGAGCAGACGGAGTAAAGGCTCATCTCAACCCAGCTCCCGCTCCAGGGGCACCGAGCTTCTGCTGGACTCAGGCTCAGACCTACAGGGTGCTCCCGCCTTACTCGGGACAGAAGTGACCCTCTGCTACAGCCCAAGGGCAGCTTCTGTTCTCAGGGTCACTCTGAACTGATTTGGTCCCCTTCCCTGTCACAACTTCCCCCACTACCCAGTGGTAAGTTGCGGCTCTGAGGTCTCCAGAGGAAGAGGAGTTGAAAGGGCGCCAGAGAGGAAAGATCTAAGCCCCCCCAGCCCGCACCTCCCACTTAGTTTCCTCCATCCGGGGCAGGAAGTCGGCCTGCTCCTTCTGGCAGGCGGCCACCTTGTCCTCTAGCTCTTCCCGTTGCCTCATCA
This sequence comes from Chionomys nivalis, assembly GCF_950005125.1. Taxonomy (NCBI): domain Eukaryota; kingdom Metazoa; phylum Chordata; class Mammalia; order Rodentia; family Cricetidae; genus Chionomys; species Chionomys nivalis. The sequence goes on along the minus strand of NC_080094.1, from coordinate 44,374,958 downwards.
GCTGGGCTGCCTCCTCCTGCAGCTGCTTCTTGTCCTGCTGTAGCCGCAGCACCTGCAGCTGTAGGCCCTGCTGGGCGCGCTGGGCACGGCGGGCCACCTGCTGCAGCTTCCCACTGCAGCCCTGCCGGAGTTCAGCTAGCTCCCGCTCCCATGCCTTCTGCCGCTCCTCCAACACCTGGGCCACCGCGGCCTCACTCTGCTCCAGGCTGCGCCGCAGAGCCGCCACCTCCTGCTCCTTCTCCCACAGCCGCTCCTCCAGTTCCTGGATCAGTGCGCTGGGCGAGGGTGGTGAACAGGCTGCAAACGGCAGGCCCCCGCTTCCACCCTCCCCAGACCCCAGGTGGCCTGACCGCCCCATGGATGATGATGACCCACTCTTACTGGAGGCCCGCCCACTGTCAGAGGTCCCCAGATCTTGGTAGCCTGGCCCCCCACCGCTGCTGCCACTACTGTAGCCCGCCGTGCCAATGCGGTTGATATGGCTGGTGGAAGCACTGAGGGGCGCCAGATGCTGGCTGTAGCTGGAACTATAGGTAGGCAAGCTGGTGAGTGAGTTCCGGCCTGAGTCTGAGAGGCCACCCCCACTCCCACCCGCCGGTGTCATGGTCCGAGACTTGTCCAGTCCGCCCTTGAGGCCAGCAGGGCCCTGGCGTCCCTCAGGGGTCCCATTGGTCTGTGGAGGACACAAGTTCTGCATGGAATGAAAGTTCTTGGGTACGACAGGCTTGAAGGCTGATGGCCGGACTAGTGGCTCTGAGCACTGCATAGAAGGAGAGGGGGTGGGGGGGGGAGAAGCATCAGATTGAGATCTTATCCTTGGCCCCTCCTCTTCCTTAGTCTAAGACTTGTTCAAGAACCCCCTCTGCCCCAATTATATCTCCAAACCGAGTCTCCCCTGAGGCTCCACCTCTTAGTCTCTCCCACAAGCCATCTCTGTCCTGAATCCACACGTGAGACTTGGCCCCGGGATAGCACGCCACAACTCCCCATAATGGTTTTCCTCCCGATTCCCATGATTCCCCCTGAGAAGTCCCACCTTAACCTCCTGTCTTGGTTACCCACCACCACTCTAAACTAGACTATGAGGCTCTCAGGTCCTGGGGACTAACCTGGTCTAGCTTGCCAGAGGTGGTCAGGAGCTTGGGTGGGTGACTGGGTTCACGGTATTGTGGTGGAGCCTTGTCGCTGCCCCCACTGCTGCTGCTGCCCCCACTGCTGCCCACCACATTACCACAGACATCTGTGTGGTCACTGCCCCGCAGCTCGCCATTGAGGTAGAGAGAGTTGGCGAGAACCTTGTCCTCTGACGGGTAGCGGCCAGGTCTCTCCCTGCTGGCGCCACTACCACTGCTTCTTGGACCAGGGAAACTGCCCTGGCTGCCCCCACCCCCTGTTCGAGTGCCCACGCTTTTCATAGGAAACTCCTGGGCATGGGGCACCCCACTACCCACACTGCCCATGGTCAGGCGGGGATCTGGGGGTCCAAGCTCAGAAGGCCGGGGGGCAAAGGCCAGGAGAGGATCCCTCCCTGGATCAGCGCGCACAGGTAACGTCTCCAGCTTCGCCATGGCTAAGCCAGACGGGCACTGTGGGCACAAGTGGGAAGGTAGAGAGGTCAGAATTCACCCCCAGCCCCAGGCAAGTCATCCCGGCTTCCAAGATGAAAGAACAGCTAGCTGCCTTTGTCCCAAGGCACCACCAGGCACATGCCTTCTCAGCTGGGCTCACTCCTTAACCCCACTCTACCCATGAGCCTCCCAGACTCAGTGACTTCCCTGTGCTGCAATTCCCAGAGTTTAGTTTTCACTGAATTTACCCTGGGTCATGATTCCTATATTCCAGCTTCCTCGACTGGGAAGATGGGATTGGTTTCGGAAAGTATTGAATCCAGTAGGGGACCTCAGAGGTTGAAGGAGAGACACAATAACCCTACACAAAAAAAGCTGACAGTGCGGGTCTTTCCCAGCCCCCTGATCTAAGGTGGTAAACAAGGTGAAAGCTAACTACAGGGGAGACTTCTCTCCTTACCTTTCCAAAGAGGTGGGGGACGGGCGGGTCCTCAAGCTTGGGACCCTCCGAGGCCGAGTCTGCAGGGGCCATGTGGATCACTCTGGAAATCCGGGCTAGGCCCGAACCAGCTGCATGACTTTGGACTAGCCGACCAAGCCATCCCGCACTACAGTCTCCTCTGTGAAATGGGAAGAATTGAAAACCGAGCTGCCGCGCGACAGGCGCCTGGAGGCGGCAGGCAAGGGAAAAAAGCCCAGTCTCGGAGTTGGGTGGGCGGAGCTGCCGCTGCGGCCTGCGCCAAGGTCGCCGGTGGGCGCAGCCTTAGTTCTGCAGACCGACGTTCACAGGCTGCAAGCTGCAGCAGGTGGCAAGGAAGCCTTCCCGGAGGTTTTCCTAACTTGGCCTCCTGGGAGCCTGGCCCCAGAGTGCCCTACTCTCTGAGATCAGTACTCCATAGCAGTCCCTAAACTGGCAGAGACCCGGGCAGGAACGCAGCAACACCAAAACACCAGCAGCCAGCTCCTCCCCTCACCCCCTCTGGCTTTTCCCACAGGTGAGTGAAGGAGGGGCGGGACTTGTGCAACCAGCGATGGTGACCCCTGAGGATGCCCTGCCTGCTGAACCCTGCTAAGAATGCAGTACCACCAGGAAGAGTTCTTGGATTAGCCATTCCTCCACACCCCCCTTTCCCTTTGGACCTTGACCCCGTTCAGTTGACCATGAAGTCCTCTGAGCCAGTTCTGTTGGGTGTGCTCTCTCCCACGGAAGGGGGAGCAAGGCCCTGCTCAAAGAGGCCTAGCTTGCTTCCTGGTTCTTTTGTCTCAAGTCAGCACCTTGGAACACCTGTCCCGGAAATCTGTATAATACAGATGGGCAGGAATCCCGGGCCAATCCTAGCCACTGGCATGAGGCTCTAATAGTTCAAATACGTGTGCCAGTTCTAAAAGAGGGATGCTCTTCAGGCCTGTAGACCCCAGAACCACGCAGGGTACCCTTTCTCCCTATTAAAATTAAGAGGTCCGTGAATAATGCTTCTACTGAGATGCCTAAATCTAATGCTGCATCCTTCCTGTCAGCTTCCAACTGCCAACAGGGAGGCTGCCAACACGTGTGCCCTTCAATTTCTTCTAGCCACAATACACATTGTGGCTCTAGGTAGTGGGTACGTTCTCCAGCAAACTGGTCATCGGCATTGCAGAAATGTTTTCAGTGCCTATCCCCACAGGTACGGAAACAGCACAGTTGCTACCCTCCTCCTTTAGGCCATTCTGTGCCCACGTGCAGCCTGACAGTGAAATCACTGAAATGCAGGTGTGCCACCCAAGAGTGAGGTCTCTTTTGCCTTACACTAGTTCCTTCAGTTTCCACTTGGGAGACGCTGTAGCCCGCTAGCCCTCAACCTTGAAAGCCCCTCCTACCCTGAGCATTGCCCCTCGCTCATCCTCACTGAGTTCAATGTAGGGGATAGCTGGGACTGGCAGGGTGAAGCCGAGAGGGAGGCCTGGGCATGGTTACAGGAAGAACTGGCAAATCCTCAAGCAGGTGGAGCTCAGGTGGAGGGAACATGAGAAGAGGCTAGGGCACCCGTGTGGGTGTGACATCATTAACATGACAGGGAAAGATTGCTTAGGAGAAATGGGTGTTTCTGAGAAGACCCAAAGATACCTCTTACAGGGTGGAAAGGCTGGGAGTGTTAGCATCTGAGAGTGGTGTGGGTGGGCCTAGCAGCAAGCAAGGGTGGTGGAGCCCCATAAGCCTGGGAGGTAGTGTGGGAGCAAGAAAGAGTCCAAGAGACCCTGTGCCTGGAAACCAACATGGGGCGGGGGTTCAAAACAGCCAGCCTGGAGGCCTAAGCCCATAATCTTGTCTACTCAGGATTCTGAAGCAAAGATTACAAACTCAAGGCCAGCCTGAGCAATGGAGAGAGACCCTGTCTTAAAAAAGAAAAAAGTGATCAGTGATTGCCTATTTCCCTAGCAAGTGAAGACCCCAGATTCAGTCCCTAGTACAAAAAAAAAAAAAAATCAAGAAGAGGAGGAGGAGAAGGAAGAAAGGCAGGCGGGGGAGCAGTGGAGCAGCCCGAGCTACTTGGGGGGAGTCACTTGAGTCCAGAAGTTTGATACAACTCTGAGAACCAAGAGATTCCATACTAAAAAACAAAGAAATAAAACAAAATGAGAGAGGCAGAGAGGGAGGGAGGGAAAAGAATACAAGAACAGTTTCTAGTGTTGAAAAGAAAAAGGGTCCAGAAGGTAAAACTGGAACTGAAGAGTGTGGCCTGGATTTAGCAGCTGAAAACCTCATCGGGGTCCATGTCAGAGCGGCCTTGGGAAAATGGTGCAAACAGACACAGACAGACCACAGGGGTGGAAAGGCCTGAGCAGACAGCTGAGGTCAGAGAAGGACTGGAGAGATGGCGCAGCAGCTAAGAGCATCCTCTGCTCTTCCAGGGGACCCAGCTTCAATTTCCAGTTCCCACACGGCAGCTCGCAGCTGTCTGGGACAGTCACACCCTCACACAGACATACACTTGGGCAAAACACCATGTACATAAAATACAAAAATAAAGTAGCCGGGCGATAGTGGCACAGGCCTTTAATCCCAGCACTCAGGAGTTAGTTCAAGGCCGGCCTGGTCTACCAAGTGAGTTCCAGGAAAGGCTGCAAAGCTACAGAGAAACCTTATCTCTAAAAAGAAAAAGAGAGAAAGAGAAGTAAAATAATAATAATAATAATAATAATAATTGTTGGAGAAGAAGAGGCGTTTGCCTTCACTTAAGAAAGTTTGGAATCGGGGGGCTGGAGAGATGGCTCAGCGGTTAAGAGCATTGCCTGCTCTTCCAAAGGTCCTGAGTTCAAATCCCAGCAACCACATGGTGCGTCACAACCATCTGTAATGAGGTCTGGTGCCCTCTTCTGGCCTACAGGCAGAATATTGTATACATAATAAATAAAATGAATATTTAAAAAAAAAAGTAAGTTTGGAATCAAAGGCCATTTGCTTTTTCTTTTAAAATTAACCCCGAAAGCTTGGCATGGTGGCATGGAGGCAGAGGCAGGAGGATCAAGAGTTCAAGGCCTGCCTTGAATACATATCGAGTTTGAGCCCAGTCCAGGCTTCATTAGATCTTGTCTCTAATAATAATAATAATATAAACAGGCTGGGAGCTTCTCAGTACGAGAACCTGCTGGTGAGTATAAGGACCTGAGTTTAAATCCCCAGCAGCCACACAAAAAGCCAGGTGTGGCTGTGCAGTGCCTGAAACCCCAGCACTGATGGAGGATCACCAAGATTTGCTCGCTGCCAGCCTAACTCTAGGTTCAGTGAGAGACCCCGTCTCAAGGGAATGTGTCAGAGAGTGATGGAGCAGGACACCCACCATTCCTCTCTGAGTGCACTAATGGCTTTACCAAAAAACAAAAATTTCGATAGGAATTTAAAATTTGATAGAAACAGTGAAGGCAGACGCCGCTCGTGAGAGGCAGGCAGAGGACTAGCAAGGGAGCTGCACCAGAGGCTGGGGTGGAGGAGGCACAAACTACAGGAGCGACTATGTTGATTCTGAGTGACGGGAAAACGTAATGAATGCTTGGGAAGATGTTTTATAAATAACTGAGAAGTGCTCGCCTTTCTGGAACCCAAGGAAGGAGGACCAAAGCACAGTGGAGGTGGACATGGGCCAAAGGAGGACCAGAGCACAGTCTGGAGGTGGACATGGGCCACTCCACGTCACTCTTCCTCTAGAGTGGGTCCTTGTTAGACTCAGACGCTTAGGGTCCTCGATGTTGTCCCGAGCCCCCCTTCTCGTGCTCTCCATGAGGGCTGCTCTGTAGTCAACCAGCAGGCAATTCCCATAGAGCTCCTTGCCAGGACTCTAACCTGTCCTAGTCAACCCTTTGGAACGACTCCCTGTCCCTTGCCCCAAGTGAACACTGGCTAAACCCTTCCCGGAGCAGGGTGTTTGAGTTCCTGCAGCATCCGCCCCAGGTGTAAATCACAGCTCAACTGACTAGGAGGGGAACCTCATGCAGACCGTTCCACCTCAGATTCTCACACCTACCTTACAGCAATTTGAAGAAGGGAACATATAATGTGTCAAATGCTGGTGTTCTTTCTGGCACCCACAACCAAACAGAGCCTGTAGCAGAGTCCCTGAGGCCTCTCTTGACAGCCATTCTGTATTCCTCCCAACATGAGCGCTTCACTCCACATACAACCCATTCTCAGCTCTCTGCCCAGGCTATATTCTCCTGGAACCGGTCCAAATACTGCTTTTCAGCAGAGCATCCTTGATGCCCCAGGGGTCTTGGAGCACTTAGCTCAGGATGACCCAGGGAGGTTGCACTGTGTAGCTTCCCCATCGGAAGCCAGTGTTACCTCAGAGCGTAAAAGATGTCTTTAGGGGGTCTCTGGGCCCCGACATCAAGAAAATGCAAGGCAAATGCATGTGGGAATGTTGGTTATGAGCAATGCAAGTAGGAAATGAATTCAGACAGAGAAATCAGGAAGAGCTTCCAGGAAGGATTAAGGGAAGGGATTCACGGGGCAGAACTTCTTGGTTGGGATGTATGAGAACAGATTCCTCTTTCCTTGGAAACGTGGGCACCTGCAGGGGAAGATGCCCATTCCCTGGATTCCGGCTCTGATGAAACCAGTGCTTAAGGGCTGAGAGTACCGACAGCACACCCCCACCCACCCTCTTACACAGGAGCCTGCCTCTGCTGTGCATGTGTGTCAGAGTGTGTGTGGGGTGTCGTCATCTACTAGCACATAGACCCCAGCCACAAATCCTCTGCAAAGGTGCCACAGAGGTCTCTGCGGTTGGAGAAATTCCACCCAAACCTCCTTCGGTCCCCACCAACGCGCGTGGCCCCCCGGGGGGGGGCGGGGTGCAGAGAGAAGAGGTGACATAATCCGGGCCGCACCCCCCTCCGGCCGCCACCCCCCTCCCGTCGCCGGGTGAAGCGTCCATGACATCATCGGCCTCATCCCCCAACTCCCGGTACCCTAGCAGCGGGACGCGCCCCCTCCCCAGCTTCCCTCCGGCTAAAAGCAGTACGCGATGTAGCGGACATGGTGACCTGAGGGAGAACCTGGAGGGGCGCCCCGGCAGGCCTGTATCACTTACTCACTGCCTCAGAGTCCGGCGCAGAGGCTCAGACACCAGCGACAGCTGCCCCGCTCTCTGGCGCAGCCCGAAGCCCACCCCGCTGGGCGCGCGGCGCGGCCCGGCTCTGCTCTTGGCCCCTCCCGCCTCGCTCCCGCCCCGCCCATCAGCGGCTGCGGCAAACGCGGGCCCGCCCCCCAACCACGCCCCCTGGAACCGCCAATCCTGGACGGGGGCGGGACTCGGTGCCTTAACCCCTTTGGTTGCTGAGCGCTGGCCCGCCTGCCCCACAGGGAGGGTGGCACAGACACTCGGCCTCAGTCCCTTTTAAACTCTGTACCAGCCGCCTTAATTCCAGCACTCGGGAGGCAGAGGCAGTTGGATCTCTGTGAGTTCGAGGTCAGCCTGGTCTACAAGAGCTAGTTCCAGGACAGCTAGGACTGTTATACAGAGAAACCCTGCCAAGAAAAACAAAAAACAAAAACACTGTACCAAATTTTGGGGGTCAGCCCCCAGTTTCTGCTCTCAAGTAGTCCAGCGGGTTTCTAGTCTCTCTGAACCCCACATCTTGAATAAAAAATATGAACCCTTTCGTTTGGGGACAACCCCACTTGGATTTAACTCCTGTACCAGCTATGACCTAAAGCAGAAGTCCTAAATCCTTCAAATCTGGGGCTGGAGAGAAGGCTCAGTGGTCAAAAGCCCTGGCTGCTGCTCTTCCAAAGACTCTGGTTTAATTCTCGCCACCCACATAATGACTCGTTTCAACCGATCCCTTCTTCTGCCCTCCGTGGGTGCTGTACAAATATGCGATCGGAACAGCCACACACAGAACATTAAAATTTAAGAAAAACAACAACAACAACAACACAAACACCTTAAGATCCTTCAAACCAGCAAAGGTGCGTCCAGGGTGTGAAGGCACCTGTGGTTACCATATCGCTGGAGAAAAGCACCAGTAAACCGGCCAATTAAAAATTTGTCGCTACAGAAAATATGCATTTTATACTCCAGTGGGGTTAAATGTTTTCACCTTGTGCTCATGTAAAACTAACAATCTTAGCCGGGCGGTGGTGGCGCACGCCTTTAATCCCAGCACTCGGGAGGCAGAGGCAGGCGGATCTCTGTGAGTTCGAGACCAGCCTGGTCTACAAGAGCTAGTTCCAGGAAAGGCTCCAAAGCCACAGAGAAACCCTGTCTCGAAAAACCAAAAAAAAAAAAAAAAAAAAAAACCAAAAAAACTAACAATCTTCTTTCCCATACCAAAGAGGCTGAGTGGTGTAAATACTTGATCTTGACTCAGATCACCACCTTGGTAAAAAAAAGCACGTGGCGTATACTGCGGTGAGAGCCAGCGGCCCAGAAAGACTGCCAGAAGACTGCCTTGAACTACAGCCTTGGCTTGATGAGAATGGGACCCAAGCTAGACCCAGACTTCTGAAAGCTAGGCCCAGACTTCAGCAAGAGGCTGGCATATGATTTAATTCATAATATCTGTTGATACCTGATGAGTTTTGCCTCCTATTCATACTCATCCTACGTCCTATTCATATTCATCCTGTGTCATAGTTTTTTATTTTTTGCTTTTTTCTCTAATTGTTTTTTGTTTTCTATGGTGACTTCATTAATGCCTGTTTTTAGTCCTAATGATTGCCTTTAAATGTATTAACTAACTTCCTATTTCACAAGTATTAGTCAATGACAAATCACTTTTATGTTCTGGAACTCTAAACCAGTGTGTCACGGGATTTGCAGTGATCCTCCTGGCTTGTGGCCACCAACCATATCACGAGATAAATTAATTTTTCCAGTCAGAGAGGTAATGTGCCTGCATGCCGCACTTGCTTTAAACAGATAAGCCCCATCTGCTACCTTTTCAGTGCGTAAACAATGAGGAAAGGGTGGAAGATGGAAAGACTCTCTAAGAGAAATTTTCTTTTTCTTTTTGAGGGGGGCATTGAGGCAGGATCTCTCTACATAGCCTGGCTGTCCTAGAACTCACTTGGTAGACCAGGCTGGCTTTGAACTCAGAGATCATCACCTACTTCTGCCTCCTGAGTGCCAGGATTAAAGGTGTGTGCCAATGTGCCAAGCAAGAGAAAATTTTGATTGACACACACATACACATATATTTTGAGAAGTTATGGTGAGGGTTTTTTTTTTTTTGTTTATTTTCTTCTTCAATTTTTTCAATTTTTGTTTGTTTTTTAAGCCAGGGCCTCACTAGGTAGCCCTGGCTGCCTGCTGGCCTGAATTAACTAAGTTTTCAGCATGGCCCTGAAACCAGAGATGGGCTTTGTCCCTGCCTCCCCAGTGCTAGGTGAGGGTGATGTAATCCAGGGATAGTACTAACCTAGTGTGTGTGAGACCTTGGGTTCCACCGAGCACCACACAATCCCCTTCCCTGCCCCTCAGACAGGGTTTCTCTGTGTAACAGCTTTGGCTGTCCTGAAACTCTGGCCTTGAACTCACAGAGATCTGCCTGCCTCTGCCTCCTCCCAAGAGCTGGGTTTAAAGAAGTGTGCACCAAATCCTGCACACATCCTCTTTTTAAGTTCTTTTTTGGCTGAATGATGATGGCACACACCTTTAATCCCAGAACTTGGGAGGAAGAGGCACCCTGGTCTACAAAGCGAGCTCCAGGACAGCCAGGGCTACACAGAGAAACCCTGTCTCAAAAAGCCAAAAAAAGAAAAATAAAATAAGTTCTCTTTTGCTTCTGCCAATTTTGTTTACTTGGTCTCAATGTCGTTGCCAGTTTGAGGCTCTGGATTTCCTTTCCTTCTTTGGCCAATTTCTGGGAGGACAGTTCTTCTGAGCGTCTGATCTGTAAACGCTTTCCCAGACTCTTCACGTTCACAGGGTTCTTCTCATGTCCAGCCTCACCGCGCTGCCTTCTCGCTGGAAATGGTGGCAGGGCTGGCTAATCAGTTTACAGCACATACTTTGCCCGTGTTTTTAAAAGTGTCTTACCTTTTAAAAATTATTATTGATGAGGTTTAGAGAAAGAGTGGGTGTACCATGGCAGGTGTGTGGAGGTCAGAGAACTTTCAGGAATCATTTTTCCTCTTCCATCATGGCTTTGGGGGACGGAACTTGGGTTGTGTCCCACGCACTACTTTTACCTGCTGAACTATCTCATCTGTCTGGGGTTTTTCTTTATCCTCAGAACTCACACATGTTGCTATTATATGTCTCAGGAGCACCATTTGTTAACTTTCTAGAAACAAAAGATGTCTTTTCAACTTCGAAAAGTCATAACATGCTGGATGTGGCAGCTCAGCCTTTAACCGCAGCACTCAGGATAAATCCCAGCGCTGGCATTTGATTCCAGAGCTCTGTGAGTTTGAGGCCAGCCTGCTCTACAAAGCAAGTTCCAGGACAGCCAGGGCTGTTTTAAACAGAGAAACCCAGTCTTGAAAAACCAAAACCAGCCAGGCATAGTGGCACACACCCTTAATCCTAGCACTCAGGATGAAGAGGTACACAGATCTTGTAACTTCAAGGCCAGTCTGATCTACAAATTGAGTTCCTGGACAACCAGAGGAAATCCGTCTCCAAAAACAAAAAACAAAACAAAACAAAACCACCAAAAACCAAAAAAAAAAAGAAAGAAAAAAGAAAAAAAAAAACCCACAAAAGTCATCCCTACAAACTGTCGCACTAAATGACCACTGTCAAATAAACTATGTCTCTGCACCCTGAGCAAGCAGCGCTCATGTGGAGCTTTTCTTTTCTTTTTTTCTTTTTTTGGTTTTTCGAGACAGGGTTTCTCTGTGGTTTTGGAGCCTGTCCTGGAACTAGCTCTTGTAGACCAGCTGGCCTCAAACTCCCAGAGATCCGCCTGCCTCTGCCTCCTAAGCGCTGGGATTAAAGGCGTGCGCCACCACCGCCCGGCATGTGGAGCTTTTCTTAGCAATCACAAGTTTAATTTTCATCAGTCTCCATGAAGATCTGGCTCTGCTCACTTTGTTTTCCTGTTGCTCCATTCTATTACACCTCTATCCTCACTTCACATCACTCGCTTTACAATTCTCGGTCCCTATTCAAACCATAAAGGAGGATGTGGTGATCCCAGCACTCAGGTGGCAGATGCAGGAAGAATGCTAAAGTGCTTAGAGTCGGAGGCCAGCCTGGGCTACAGAGTGAAAATCAATCTCTCTCTCTCTCTCTCTCTCTCTCTCTCTCTCTCTCTCTCTCTCTCTCTCTCTCTCTCTCTCTCTCTCTCTCTCTCTCTCTCTCTCGGGTTTCTCTGTGAGGTCCTGGCTATCCTGGAACTCACTCTGCATTCTTCTGCTTCCCAAGTGCTGGGATTAAAGGTGTGCACCACCACCACCTGGCAAAAACCTGTTTCAAAAGAATTGGGTCGTTCATAACTATGTGTGGTGGCACATGCCTGTAGTTCAAGCTACTCAGGAGCTTGGGATACAAACTGGAAATCAGCTTGGACAACATAGTAACACTCAATCCAAAAAAGTAAATTAGGGCTGGAGAGATGGTTCAGCAGTTGAGAGCACTGACTGCTCTTCTAGAGGACCCAGTGCCCACATGGCAGCTCACAACAGTCTGTAACCCTAAGATCTGACACTCTTACACAGACATACATGCAGGCAAAACATCCATCCACATTAAAAAACAAAAACCAAAAACCACAAAAGGTGTCATATTCCCGTAATCCCAGCACTGGGCACTGGGGTAGGAGAGAAGCAAGAAGATAGCTACAAGGCCAGCCTGGGGTACATAGTGAGCTCCAGATCAGCTAGGGCTACACAGAGAGACGGTAGCTAAGAAAATTAATAAAACAAAGGAGAAACCAATACCTAAAATTGTGTGTAGTGGGCCCTCTTCTGTATACCTAGCATTTGGAGCTGAGACAGGCAGATCAAAGTTCAAGGCTAACCTAGGTTATATACTGAGTTCTAGGTCAGCCTGGACTACATAGTGAGATACAGTTTCCAAACAAAGAATAAATTAACTTTAAAAATTTCCCAAGCCAGTCATGGTAGCTCAAGCCTATAAGCCCAGCTCTTGTGAGTCTGAAGCAGAATTACTGTGACTTCGAGGCCAAGCTGGGTTATATACTTTCAGGCCAGCCTGAGCTAGACAGGGAGAACCTAGGGAGGGTAGAGAGGAACCCTAATTTATCACAGCTGATATTAAGACTCAAGCTTATGTACTACCTTGATTTTGGTAAATCAGGACAGGTTGCCCTCCTACTTTGTGTGAATAAAGCTCCAGGGCTCAAACTGGCCTGTCACATGCATTACCAGAGCTAGAGGGCACCCCGCCATCTTGCTACTAGGACGCTTGCCTCCACAGCTCCTACTTGTCTCCAATCCTCAGCGCAACTCCAGTGCAGCCGTGCCTGGCCTGCAGCATCGTCTTCCCGTGAGCTGTGGGCACACTAAGGAACACACGCTATCAATCTCACTTGTCAGCCGGGCGGTGGTGGCGCACGCCTTTAATCCCAGCACTTGGGAGGCAGAGGCAGGCGGATCTCTGTGAGTTCGAGACCAGCCTGGTCTACAGAGCTAGTTCCAGGACAGGCTCCAAAACCACAGAGAAACCCTGTCTCGAAAAACCAAAAAAAAAAAAAAAAAAAAACAAAAAAAAAACAAAAAAAAAACTCACTTGTCTGGTGTCAGGTGTTCTGTTTGGCAGCTCCTGCGACTTTAGGCTTGAGAATCCCTCTCTTATCAATGGGAGAAAGAAGAGCCATTAAAAGCAAAAGTCAAAAGAGACAGATGGAGAAGAAAGGCAGGTAGGCAGGGAGGAAAAGAGAAAAGACTGATGGTTGGGTCTGGAACGGTGGCACATTCCTTTATCCCCGTGCCGGGTAGGCAAAAGCAGGTGGATTTCTCTGAGTTCAAGGTCAGCCTGTTCTATTGTGTTAAGTTTCAGACCTGACAGCAGCTGCAACCTGCTAAAAAAGAACACTGATGTGGCAGGGTGCAGTCATGCACTCCTTTGATCCCAACTCGGGCAGTTCTCTGAGTTCGAGGCCAGTCTGGTCTACAGATCTAGTTCTAGGATGGCCAGGGCTACACAGAGAAGCCCTGTTTAAACAAACAAGAGAGGAAAAACAGAAGAAAAGCTAGTTTGCTATAGAAAAAAGGCTAGAGAGAATGACATAATTGGTTTTGCAGATGTAGGACAACCAGCAAAGAGATGGGCCATTTCCTGAAAGGAACTCTGTCCTACCCTGTAAAACCTATGTTGGAGTTCTAAGCCTTGAAACGTAATGAATCTACGTTTGGCTGTGGCTATAACTCAGTGCGTGCATGACGTCCCGGGTTTGAGCTCTATCAGGACATAAAACTGAGCAGGCATGCACACCTGCCATCCTAGCACTTGGAGTTAAGCAGGAGGATCATATGTTCAGCATCAGTACAGCTATACAAGGAGTTCAAGGCCAGCCTGAGATATAGGAGAACACATCAAAATATCTACATACATAAACTAATGTGTTGTTTCCTGGCACAGGCTTTGGGTAAGACATCACGGCAGCAGTGAGAAAGACACAGAAGGATGAAAATTGTTGAATGGCGAATAAAATCCCAAAGGCCCCAGGTCTACAGAAGAACAGGCAAAGAGATCACTCATGGAACCCAGATGGCCATCGGAAGTGGGAAACTTTCAGCTTCAAAGGAGAACTTGGGGCTTCTTCTGTGGGAGGACTGTGCCTCCGAACACAAACTGGTAGATGATGAACATATTCACATCTCAGTCTGGGCGTTTGTACTAAAGTCTGTGTGACTTACATATGAGTCAGGGCAGTGTGGTGCACATGCAGATGTGGGGTCTGGAGGCCGTCGGGTACCTTCCTTGATGGCTCTCCACCTCGCTTTCTGAAACAAGGTCTCTCACTAAAGCTCTAGCTCATGGATTTGACTAGACTTACTGGCCGAGCAAGGATCTGCATGTGTATGCACCAGCCTGCTCCCAGTTATAGACATATTCTGGCACCTGGCATTTATATGGGCACCCATTAGACACTTTACCAGCTGAGTCACCTACCTAGACCCAGTATCAGTATGAGGGTTTTTTTTGTCTTTTTTTTTTTTTTTTTTTTTTTGTTTTGTTTTTTTTTTTTTTTTTTTTTTGGTTTTTCGAGACAGGGTTTCTCTGTGGCTTTTGGAGCCTGTCCTGGAACTAGCTCTTGTAGACCAGGCTGGTCTCGAACTCACAGAGATTCACCTGCCTCTGCCTCCCAAGTGCTGGGATTAAAGGCGTGCGCCACCATCGCCCAGCTTCAGTATGAGGGTTTTTTTTTCCTACAGCAGTGCTTACTGAGAAACTAAAAATCTCTGAAATTGGACAAAATATTTATGAAAATTACCTATAAAGGTTCTTAGAACTAAATAGATCAATATAAAACTATAACTGAAATAGGGACTGGAGAGAAGGCTCAAGGGGGCTGAAGAGATAGCGCAGTGGTTAATAGCACTGACTACTGTTCCAGAGGACCTGGGTTCAATTCCCAGCACCCACATGGCAGCTCACAAGGAATCTGACGTCTTCACACCAGTACATATAAAATAAAGTGTGTGTGTGTGTGTGTGTGTATATAGTGCAATTTTTTTTTTTTTTTTTTGGTTTTTCAAGACAGGGTTTCTCTGTAGCTTTGGAGCCTGTCCTGGAACTCCCTTTGTAGACCAGGCTGGCCTCGAACTCCCAGAGATCCGCCTGTCTCTGCCTCCCAAGTGCTGGGATTAAAGGCGTGCGCCACCACCGCCTGGCTAGTGCAATTTTTTTTTTGAGACAGTTTCTCTGTGTAATAGCCCTAGCTGTCCTGGGACTCACTTTGTAGACCAGGCTGGCTTCGAACTCACAGAGATCCACCTGCCTCTGCCTCCCAAGTGCTGAGATTAAAGGCGGACACTACCACCACCGGGCTTGGTACAATCTTTAATAATGTTTTATAAGCTGATTTTACATGTGCACACACACAGTGCACGAAAACCAAAAGGTAGAGAAAAATGTAAAACTATATTCCTGACTGTATTCTATCACTTTTTAACTAACTGCATATCTCATCTAAAGTAGACAGTTTTTACTCTTATGTTCCTCCAGGTCTCAACATTCAGTGATATTTTTGTTTTGGGAGTGGTGGCACACACCCTTGATCTCAAGCTCTGCAGAGGCAGTTGAACCTTCGTGAGTTCAAGGCCAGTCTGGAGAGAGTTCCAGGCCTGCCAAGTGAGACTTTGCCTCTAAATAAACAACAATAAAATAAAATAATTGATGGATTATATTTTAATACCAAGGACCACCTGTACTTGACCACTGTAAACTTCCTCGCAAGATACAAAGTAAAAAGAAAGACCCATCACTACCCTTAAGTAAGCTCTCTGTCCTCACAACTATTTGTGAAGCAGAAGAGATTTTTCTGTTTTGTTCTGAAGGAAAAGCCTCTGGTTCCACGGTCTGGCTAGAGCTTGCAATACAGCTAAAGAGAGTCTTGGACTCCTCATCTTGTAGCTCCTATCTGCTGGGGTTACAGAGACCCAGCCAATTTCATGGAAGTGCAGACTTAAAACAGTTCTAAGTTCTGTAATAGTTGGCTGGAATAAATCAACCAAGCTCAGCTTTCTTCGGAAACCGCCCTTTTTTTTTTTTTTAAGATTTATTTATTATGTATATAGTGTTCGGTCGGTATGTGTGCCTACAGACCAGAAGAAGGCGCCAGATCTCATTATAGATAGCTGTGAGCCATCATGTGGTCGCTGGGAATTGAACTCAGGACCTCTGGAATAACAGGCAGTGTTCAACCTCCGAGCCATCTCTCCAGCCCTGTAAGCTTGTTTTACAAAATTACTACAGACAGATTTGGTGACAACCTAATCCGCCTTTGTATCTTTCACTTTGCTCAGTCAACTTTTCTTTTCCTGAGTTGTCACTCAATAGGGACAGTAACTGAGTTGTAGAAACAATTTCCTGAAGATTATGGACAATATTCTCAATAATATCTCACTTATGAATTTGTATTTGTTACTCTAGTCTACTCTGATATAAGACAATACGCACAGAATAAAAGGACATTAAGGTAATCCCAGCACTTGGGAGGCAGAGGCAGGAGGATCTCTGTGAGTTCGAGACCAGCCTGGTCTACAGAGCTAGTTCCAGGACAGGCACCAAAGCCACAGAGAAACCCTGTCTCGAAAAACCAAAAAAAAAAAAAAAAAAAAAAAAGGACATTAAGGCAGCCAGGCATTTGAGAGGCACAGGCAGGATAAAAAGTTCATGCCAGTTTTGAATGAACTTGGCCTCCATATTTGTATGCTTGGTCTACTGCTGTTAGAAAAGGGTTGGGTGTTAACCTTGTTAGAGTGGATAGTCAGTTGGAGGTGTCCCTAGGGTTGCTGGAGGAGGTGTGACAATAAGGACATAGAGCTCTCAACCACCGTTCAGAACCTTCCTGCCTGCTGCCATACTCCCCTCCTTGAGAACGGACTAACCCTCTGAAACTGTAAGCACGACACCAATTAAATGCTTTCTTTTATACAATTGCCTTGCTCTTGTGTTTCTTCACACAGCAATATAAAAGTTACAAAGAGAGCCAGTATGGTCTATGTAGTGAGTTCCAGGGAAGCCTGAGTTAGACAGACAGAATAAAAACGAACAAACGAAAAGGGCTGGAGAGATGGCTTAGTGGTTAAGAAAGAGTACAGGCTGCTCTTCCAGACAGCCTGGGCTTGATTCCTAGCATCCAAATAGCAGCTCATAATTGTTTATAAATCCAGTTCCAGGGGATCCAATGCTCTTTTCCGTTTTCCATGGGCACTATATGTCTGTGGTATACAGACAAAACACACACACACACATACACACACACACACACAGAGTTTAGATGTTTCCTTTTACACTAAGCCCTTGGAACATCATGAATTAAAGGCTGGGGCCAGGTGATGTAGCTTGGGCTACATAAGACTTTGTCTCAAAAAAAAAAAAAATCAATTTTAGAAGATGTCAAACAGCTGGGTTGCCGGGTGGTGGTGGTGCACACCTTTAATCCCAGTACTCATGGGCAGAGGCAGGTGGATCTTTTTGAGTTTGAGGCCAGCCTAGTCCACAAGAGCTAGTTCCAAGACAGGCTCCAAAGCTACAGAGAAACCCTGTCTCGAAAAAAACAAAACAAAACAAGATCTGGGTGATAGTGGTGGCGCACGCCTTTAATCCCAGTACTGGGCAGAGGCAGGCGGATCTCTGTGAGTTAAAGGCCTAATTTACAGAGTGAGTTCCAGCACAGAGAGACCCTGTCTCAAAACAAAACAAAAAAGGACTTGGTGTATGGTCCTGAGAATGGCCTAGCAATGCCAGAGCTGCATCTCGCAACCTAGAGACAGATGCGGAAGGATGTGTTAGGTAGAGGTAGGGTACTTGAGCTGCTGTCTTAACTGAGAAGCCTCTACTGCTGGAGGTTTGGGTTTTTTTGCTATCTGTGTGTGTGTAAGTGAACGTGATTCTGCCGCGGAGCCTGTGTGGTGGTCAGAGGACAACTTTCTGGAGCAGGTCTCCATTGCCACTTGCTGAGGCAGGATCCCTCCTGTGTCTGCTGTTACGCTGCATATTCCGGGCTAGCAGTCCATCAGTTTCTGGGCTCTGCTACCATCTCCCTACAGGAATCCTGAGATTACACACGCATGGTAACATATCTAGCTTTATATGTGATGTCAGAGATTGAACCTGAGTCAACATGCTTGCGTGGATAGTGCTTTTACCTGATGGGACTTGCTGTCCTTGGCCGTGTCCTGCTGATGGACTCTGATGATATCAAAATTCTGTCTTAACTGGCCTTGGGGGAAGTCTAGGGGGAAAGTATTAAGAACCCCACAGGTTATTCTAATGTATAACTAAGAATGGTAACCACTGATAAGCTGACTCCACTGTCAACTAAGTCTCTCCTACCCTACCTCTTACCATGGTCATCTGTATTTCTTCCTCTCCTACTAAGACTTAGGTATACTTCACCTTACCAACAATGCACCCGCCCCCCCCCTTGTTTTTTTTAACTAAAAATGCCTACTGTCTCAAAAAGCAAGCAAAGAAGGCTGTACATGGTGGTGTAATTTAATTCTAGTACCTTCAATTCTAGTACCTAGGAAGCAGAATCAGGCAGATTTCTGTGAGTTCAAGGCCAGCTTGGTCTATACAGTGGCTCTAAGTCAGCTAGTGAGATCTTGTACAGACAGACAGACAGACACACACACACACACACTCACTCATCAAAGTACCAAACAAGAGGCCAGAGAAGAGATGGCTCAAAAATTAGGAGCACCAGCTACTCTTCCAGAGTATTCAGCATCTACATGGCAGCTCACAACTCTTTCTAACTCCAGTGCCAAGGGATCTGATGCCCTCTTCTGGATTCTGCAGGCATGTACACGGTGCACACAAACCACACAGGCAAAAACACCCATACACATAAGATAAAATAATTTAAAAATGTGTCTTATTCTCAGTATAGTATGACAGCCCACAGGAACCAGAGCAAACGACCCTGCAAGAGACACACATCTCATCCCACACCCACTTCTGAGCATATGTTCCTCATCCTCCTGCGGGTGGAATCACCCACGCCACTCAGAACTTTTTTGGTTGAGGATTCAGGGCTGAGTCCATGTGCTGTGCGGTCAGAACAATGACACCCAGTCCAAACGGGCTTTCTTCCTCTCCCTGCCTCAGAAGCAGCTGACAAGTCCTTCTTCCAGAGACCTCCCTTTCAGAAGCTACAGAGTGAGACCTAGCTCTCCAGGTTCTCTATCCCTGGCATTTCTCAGTAACTTTTCTCCCCAGGGCTCCTGGCTCTACATGGAACTCCTGGGTCTGTAAATAAGACGGTGAGACTTCACCAACTGGAGGAGATATGGCCTCAGAGACTCTCCTATCTGCACTTTTCTCTGCCCCAGAAGGGAACTCATTGAGGGAGCTGGGCTTGCAGGGCACAAACGAATACAATAAATATGTGATAGTTTGTTTTTAATGAAATGGGACTCCTGCCACCTCATAAGGGACCCTCTCACCCTAAGATACAGCATATTTCATCTGCTTCTCTGATATCCCAGACCAGGCCTTCCACACCAAGCCACAGAAGTTCAGTAGCACTCAGAGGCCTCTAACTCACAACTTTCTGGTCATATTCCATCCCTGCTCCAAGACGGCAGGAAGGATGGTGATGCATGGAGGCCACAGGATACATTCAAGTCAAGGCTGGAGTCAGACTGAAGCCTGGGCAGGAAGGTCCTGGCCCCAGGAGATGAGGGAGTTGCTGGCCTGGGCAAGCTCAGTGATGGACACCCGGCCCCGCTGTCTGATGAAATTGGCCACGGCAGCCAGTTCCTCTGGGGTTATGTAGATGAACTTGCCCCGGTCGTCAATCACACCTGTGGGGACATGCACGTTGTAGGATTGAAGCCCTCCTGGGCTTTCCCTACCTAGACTGAAAATGCCCGTTTATCCTTTATAACTGATTTAGAGCTTTTCGGTTTTCCTGTCAGCCTGGCCCTTCCTGGTATATCAAACCCCACCTAGATGAGTCAGGGTGAGGCTTCTATGTCTTCCTTGTAACCAAGTCCAATTCTTCAGTGTCCCTCATTGCATAACCCTCCCACCTTGGAGAGGCCAAGCCACCTTTGGAACAAGTCCCAGTAGCCTTCTGTGGTCACACACTCCCCTAGGCCAGGGCTGTATATATACAGGCCGACTCACTCTCTCACCTGTTAGAGTTCCCTCGGAGAGTAGGTCTTGGATGCGGTTTATGGTGTCCTATGAGGGAAACAAGTCTCAGAGCTTGTCTTGTGTTCCCATGCCCACAGACCCATTACCCCTCTACCACTACAGACAGCTTGTCCCCTGGCTGTGACCACGCTTCCCTTCGGAGGGAACTCTCAAGTGGAGGGGCTCTGATCCTAGGATCTGCCAGCTTGTAAGAGGTAACTGGATTTGGGCTGCTTTGGTCACAGGGAAGGCTAAAGTATGACATTTGAATTTCCTTTTTCTTTCCTGTTCTTTTCATCTCTGTAGAAATGTAGGATTCCTGGAATGCCAAGAAATTCCTATACCCTGTTCCCTCTTGGCTGGAGTCAGCCTGGGGGCATCACAGTTTACCATGCTCAGGCCAGCCACACTTGCCACACAGACCCTCTAGCTGCGTTCCACGTTCCAACCCACGCTCCAGGGCTTACCTGAGTCCTCAGACCCATCTGGAAAGCCAGGTCTTCCAAAAGCACAACCTTGGATTGCTACAGGTAAAATGAGGAAGAGGGAGAGAGGCTGAGACCACTTAGCCAGCTCTGAGCCAGTGAGATGCTCCCTCTTTAAAAACAAGGTTAATGTCAGGCAGTGGTGGCGCATGCCTTTAATCCCAGCACTAGGGAGGCAGAAGCAGGTGATCTCTGTGATCAGCCTGGTCTACAGAGTGAGTTCCAGGACAGGCTCCAAAACTACAGAGAAGTTTTCTCTCGAAAAATCAAACAAACAGGGCTAGAGAGATGGCTCAGCAGTTTAGGGCATTGCCTGCTCTCCCAAAGGTCCTGAGTTCAATTCCCGGCAACCACATGGTGGCTCACAACCATCTGTAATGAGGTCTGGTGCCCTCTTCTGACCTGAAGGCATACATGCAGATAGAATATTGTATACATAATAAATAAATTAAAAAAAATCAAACAAACAAAACAAAATAACAAGAAACCAACCAAACAAACAAACCAAGGTCGATGGCACCTAAGAAACGCACCCACAGCTGTCGCCTGGCTTCTACATGCATGCACACACCATTTGTTTGTTTGTTTGTTTTCAAGGGTTTTTTTTTTTTTTTTTTTTTTTGAGACAGGGTTTCTCTATGTAGCCCTGACTGTCTGGGCTTGCTTTGTAGACAGTTTGGCCTCAAACTCAAGAGATCTACCAACCTTTCTTTGCCTCACAGTTCTGGGATTAAAGGTGTGTATCACCACCACCTGGTTTACACACCATTTTTTTAAACGGACATTTTAAAATTATTTAGAGAGAGAGCGAGAAGGAGCGGTTAGAGGACATTCTCAGAAGTGGTTCTCTCCATTCACCATGTGACTCCCTGGGCTGACCCAGATCTTCATGTTTGACAGCACGCACCTTTACCTGCTGAGCCATCTTGCCAGCCCAAATGTTGGTCTTTTTGTTTTTAAGCTTTTAAAAATAAAAAATGGTGGGGCTGGAGTGAAATCGAGCTGTGTACAGAAACCCTCCTCCAGCTCTGAAATTGTGTCTAAAGGGAAAGGTCCCTTGGAGTGAGGAAGAAGCTGGAAGAAATGGATTTCAGAAGTCCTCTTCCTTCCTTTAAGATGGTAGCTCCAAGGGAATAAACCAGCACAGGCTGAACAAATTCCTAAGCTCCAGGAGTTTGTAGAACGTCAAGATGATGAGGGCACACGCCTTTAATCCCAGCACTCAGGAGACAGAGACAGGCCGATCTCTGAGTTCAAGGCCAGTCTGGTCTACAGAGTGAGTTCCAGGACAGCAAGAACTACTTGGAGAAAACAAAACAAAACAGGAATCTCCAGGGAGCCACCAAAGTAAGAGCCAGACCTACCTGGACACTTTCTTCTGGCCTCTGCAGAAAAGAGGGTAACCTGCAGCTGACCGCTAACCCACCTGGGAGGCCTCGTGAGGAAACACGGTTTCCCGCGTGTAGTCAGGGACAGGAAGTTCTCGCAACAACGGCGGCACAGTGTGAAAAATTTTGCTCAGGGCAGTGTGCCAGGGTGCAGTGTGGGCTTCATTAGGGAAATGCTCACAACCTAAGGGAAAAGGACCTTCTGGAAGAAGCTATCGCTTCTCCTTTCTAGGGATCCTGGGCCCTAGACATGTGCCCAGCCCCTCACTGCTGCTGGGAGGCATCTAAACTCTGCTCTCTTTTAGGAGAGGTGGGGGAGGATTATGCAAGCCCCAGCTACTTGGCAGCCCCTGATACCACCCCCACCATCGCCCCCGCTCCCTCTGCACTTCTTCCCTCAGCTGCCTCTGCACCTCTGAGCTGCACTTAAAAACCTCTCCCCTTCTCGCATCCTTTGTGGGAGAGAAGTTGCTTAGCAGCAAAGCAGATCAGGATGTGCTTATGCAACCCAGAGCAGCATCAGGGCAGCCCGTGAGGTGGCGATGGATGGAGGGACACTGCTGGCTGCCCTAGGTTACAATGGAAACACCATCCTACTTCTTCTTGAAGGCCCAAGTTCCCAGGCAGGACCACAGAGCACAGGACATTTGTTCCAATTCAGTGGCACCTCAGTGTCAGAAACTGACAAAAAACACATGTGAATTGACTTCAAAATACGATGACTCATTGAGCGTGGGGTCTGAAGAGCAGAGGAACTGTCAAACCAAGAATTAGGACGCTATCAGAGGCTTGAGCCTCCCACACAGACCACTGTCCCTTCTCTACCTTCTGGGTCTGAAGGGAAGGGACTTTCCTGGCCAAGAAACAGTAGCTCAAGCCTTCTGGACCCCATGCCCATTCCAGTCCAGGACTGAATGGGACAGCCCTTACTTGGTCCTGACAATGTACACAAAATAGCACAGATACTTACGCACACTCACATGGCAGGAGAAGATACCAGAGTTCTCTGAGCCTCTTACCTTAATGTAATTGATGAATTCTGTCAGGAAGCTGTGAGACTAGAGAGCAAAGAAACCAGTGAGTACTAGCCCTGGCTGGAGGCACAGAGTTGTGTGCCTGGCCCTAGCTAGCTACACTCCTGGCTCACCCGCATGCTGCTTGCTTGCAGGCTGTCTTGTGTTCCCACCCCACCACCTGATTTCCTGATGGGAAGCGCCTTCCAGACTAAGGGACGACAGGACAACACTCCCTGTGGAGACCAAGGCTACAGTCACAGGGGTCTACACTTACAGGCATCCAACCTGCTTCTTGGCACACAGCCAGAAGGATCTAAGGTGGCGTGAGTGGCCTTGGACCCAACACACACTATCGCTGCGGCACAGGTTTCCCAGGGGTGATGGGCCCACCTGCTCCTCGGTCATGGTTTCGCTGACACCTTCCTCCTCTACCACGAAGGCCTCCTTCAGTTTCAGGTACTCCTCATGCTCCCGCCGGGCCTGCTCCTCCCGAGCCTTCCTCTCTTCCTCCTCCTGCGGATGCAGAGAAAGAAGAGGCAGGTATTTGGGGCAGCTGCCCACTCACATCTGCTCTTGTCCCTGCTGTCTCTGCAGGACACAAGCACGAATCACCAGAAATGGTGCTTCTCCAGGTGCTTCTCTCGCCCCTTGGTCTCAAGCTAAACAACAGGCGGAGGCTCTCTCCTCGCCATCACCCTGGCAATGCTGCTTAGACCTTCCCCTGCCCCCATGCTCAGGAGATGCGTAGGAAGAAAATTCTTGAAAATGTCACAACTTTCCCTGGTCACGTCCAGACACAAACAACCAGTAGATTCTACTTCCTCCTACCCATGCACGCAGCCAGCCCGCTACAGTCTGGCTTCTGAACTACCTGTGTAGACAGCCTCACCTGAAGAACCATCCTGACCGCCTTGATGTGTGTGGGAAGGCCCACCTACCAGGAGCAGCCCAGACAAAACGGGCATGTCAGAGGAGATCACCTTGCCTCTTATTCAGTCAGTCACTTTGCTGCCCTCCCTCTTGCCCACAGAGGCCAAAAGTGGACATCAGACCCTCTTGAGCTGGGGATACTGGTGTTGGTGTGCCGCCTGATGAGGGTGCTGGGATCCAAACTCTGGTCCTCTGACAAAGCAGTGAGCACTCTTACCCAGTGACCCATCACTCTAGATCCAGCTCTCTACTTTCTAAACGCAGCAGAACAGTGACTGACTTTCAACAAGTATGTGAAGACGGGAAAAAACAGTAAAACAATCAGTAATAGCTAAACAGCGGAGCACTTCCCTGGAAGGCACAGGCACTGTTCAATATTCAGTACTGGGAAACAAAACCAAACCTAACCCCATTCTAATCACAAGACAGACACCGGTCACTCCAGCATTCTGAAGGCAGAGGTAAGCAGAGTACAAGTTGGGGACACCCTGTTGAGGGTTGAGGCCTGTCTTTACATAGTAAGACCCTGTCACGAAAATAATAATAATTAATTAATTAAGCCGGGCGGTGGTGGTGCACGCCTTTAATCCCAGGCAGAGGTAGGCGGATCTCTGTGAGTTCGAGGCCAGCCTGGTCTACAAGAGCTAGTTCCAGGACAGGAACCAAAAGCTACAGAAGAACCCTGTCTCGAAAAATAAAAAAAATTTAAAAAAAAAATAATTAATTAATTAAAAAAAAAGTCAGGCTGGAGAGATGGCTCAACAGTTAACAGCACTGGCTGTTCTTTCAGAGGACTCAGGTTTGGTTGTTAGCACTCATAGGGCGGCCCTTATTTTTTTAATCTAAAAAGAAAATAAAATGAAATAAAAACCAGTCAATCCAAACCAAGGTATAATCTACAACTACCTTCCCAGTACTCTTCAAATCTACCAAGAGAATAAACAAGGAAAACCTGACAATTGAATCCCACAGAGGCCTAAGCAGAAATGACAAGTAAATGAAACATGGTACGTTAGGTATGATCCTGCAAAAGAAAAGTACTTGGGCTGGAGAGATGGCTCAGTGGTTAGGAGCAGTGGCTGCTCTTCCAGAGGACCTGGGTTTGATTCCCAGCACCTACACAGTGGCTCACAACAGTCTGTAACTACAGGTCAAGAGGAATCTGGTACCCTCTTCTGGCCCCCAAGCATATGTACAGGCAAAACACCCATATAAAATAACTGGCAAAAAGAAAAAAAAATACTAGGGCTGGGATGAATGCAGCTCAGTTGGTGGGGTCTTTGCCCAGCAAGCATGAAGCCCTGGGTTTAATTCCCATCTAAACAAGGCATAATGGTGCAACCTCTCCTCTCAGGGCTTGGGAAGGAGAAACAGAAGGAAAGAATATCCTTGGCTCCACAGCAAGTTCAAGGCCAGCCTTGTCTCAAAAACCAAAAAGAAGAAAAAAAAATCTGAAAAAGTGTGACTCTTAATCTAAGGGTGTATTACTATTGCTTTGAGAAATGTACCATATATACAGCTGCTGAGGAACCCAAAACAGGAAGTCGGAACCCCGAAGATATATTAGGCATGATCACTTCCTCTGCTCATGCCTCCCACTGCCATGCCTCCATGGTTCCTGCAGACACGGAGCTCTGGAACAAGGCCTGCCAGAGGCCCTCTTGTTTATGTACCCTACATGTTTGCACTTTCCCCTTTCCTAGAAACCTGAATCTGGAATAATCTGGCAGACAAGGAGCCACGAACCACCTTTCTGTGGTGGCTCCAGTTCTCCAGGATCACTTCTATGCCAGGCCCTGGATGGATTCACCCATCTCTTCAGACTGTGGAGAACCTCGAGGTCCTTGGGACCTAGAACTGCCCTATTTCTCCACCTCCTTTTCTCCTCAGTGCTTTCTCTGTCCAGATGCTCTGACCATGTTCAATGTTCTGCAAATGTTCTGTCCTTCGCAGCTCATGGTCACAGCATCCCCGTTTGCTCAGCAGTTAAGAGCATTGGTCATTCTTCCAAAGGACCTGGGTCCCAATCCCAGAACCCACATAGTAGCTCACAGTCATTTCTAACTGCAATTACGATGTCTTCTGTCCTCCATGGGCACCAGGCACAGAGTGACAGGGTGCACAGACATGCAGGCAAACACCCATATAATTTGTTTTGTTTTGTTTTTCTGACACAGGGTCTCTTTATATAGCTCTGGCTGTCCTGAATTTCAGATATCTGCCTGCCTCTGACTCCCGAGTGCTGGGTATGCACCCACCATGTATGGCTTTTTATTTTTTAAACCCCATACAAATAAAATTAAAAAAAAAAAAAAAAAAAAAAAGAGCCAGGCATAACGGCACATACCTTTAGTCCTAGCACTCAGGAGTCAGAGGCAGGTGGATCTCTGAGTATAAAGTCAGCCTGGTCTACAGAGTGAGTTCTAGGACAGCTAGGGCTACATAGAGAAATACTATCTTGAATACAACAACAACAACCCTCAGTTCAAACCCATGGTGCTTCCACAGGTGATATTTTAAGGCCAGGGGAAAGAATAAACAAGGGCAGGCCCCTGCACTGGATCCACGGACCATCTTCTGTTTTGTAGACAGGAGGTAGCTAGTTAGCCCAAGATGACCCGCCTCAGCTTCTCAATTGCTGGGATTAGAGATACGAGCCACCACCACACCCAATACGGTACCGTGGCCTGTCTTGTAGGATAGAGACATTTGGGAGCTATCCAGGAGCAAGGCTAGGCTATAATAGGTCAGACGACAGTGTCTGGAGTCAATCTCACCTTCTGCTCTTCCTGCAGGCGAAGCCGCTCCTCTTCCTTCTTCCATTCGGCTTCTCGTTGGGATTCTAGGCGTTTTCGTTCCTCACGTTCAGCCTCCTCTGCCTGGAGAGAGGTTTCTTTATATACATCTCCTCTTCCTCTGCCAAGTCCTGTGCCAGGACATAGGCTAAGACTGCAGGAGACAAAGCCAGGCAGACAGCAAATACCAGCCTAGCATCAAAGGGACCCCAAAGACAGTCCCTCGGGAGCCGTGCCCCATCCTCTTGCTTGCCTCACGCTGGGCTTTTCGAGCCTGTTTTTCCTCTAGCTTCCGTAGTTTCTTGGCTCCAATTTTCCCTGTTGGGATAGCTTCTGCTGGCTTCTCAATGCCTTCTTCTTCCTGGGCTGGGTATGGTCAGACGAAAACAATTGAAGTCCTAGGCAGAACTCCTTCCCCCTCCCCCGTTCACCTTCCTTAAGGGATGGGTGGATGGGGGTGGAGTGGGGTTTCCACCCCCTCTGCCTTTCAGAAGCATCTACCATAAATGTGCATGCACACCTGAGTGTGGGTGTGAGAACATACACGTATGTACTTGACGGATTTGAAGGCCACGGGGACAAATGAGACTTTAGATACTGCACAGATGCAAGATGTCAACCCCTGAACATTTGTGGCTCACAGGTGTCTGTACCTACAGAAGTCTCTGTGCCAAACCTCCAGGGAAGAATGACCTTGAGCATAAATCTATTCCAACCGCAAATTCAACCAGGATTCTCCCTTTACCTTAACAGAGACAGACTGAAAAAATAATCCCAGCCTGAGGACCACTCCAGGGCCAGCTGAAAATGAATGATATGTAGATGTCTGAGCCTTAGAGTATATGACTGAACTCTGAGACAGGAAGGCTGGCGACGAGAGGCCTCTTCCCTGCTGCATGTATTGCTTTTGAGACAGCTATATTACCTAGATCCGCCTGAAACTTGCCATGCTCCTGCCTCTGTCTTCTGATGTAGGAATTATAATCATATAATTCACTATCGCGTTCTTTTTAAGCCAAAAGGGCTAATAATCCCAAGGCAAATGTTAAACCAAGGGAAAAGTCCCAAACTTGCCTAAATTCTGAGTAAGGTCTAGCAATCTCTTCTTCACCCTGAAGTCAGACTTCAAGTACCAGAGAAGAGACATTCTTTCCCTTCATACTGAGGACTTCGTGAGACTCCAAGTAGCTGACATATGGAGGTGCATGTCACCAGGAATGTCTTTATCCTCAAGCACTTATTCTAGGGTTACAGGTAACCCCACTGAACCAAGATGAAGGGAGAGGGGGATTGCCTGATGGGGTACGGATTGGGCTAACAAATGTTGACTTTAAGGACCAAAGTCCAGGCCCAAGACTCTGGCCCCACCACTAAATGTCCTTCCTATACTGTGGCTTCATACTCCTTGCCCTTACCTACTCTGGGTAACCCCCAGAATCCAGCCCCCTCCCCCCAGGCTGGGCCCTCTCACCTGGAATAACAGCTTCATCCTCATGCTCATCCACCTCTGCCCAGGCCACTCGCTGGGCTCGACGCTGGGCCTGGAGCCGGCTGCCCAAGTCCCTCCGCCGCCGTGGCCGGCCTCCAGTTCTCTGCTCTTCAGACTCCCGCGGCCCAGGCTGGGCTACCTGGCCTGCTGCAGCCCGCTCTTCCTCATTGTGCAGTGGTTCACCACCAGCTTCGGGGAGGGAGGAACCATGACACTGTCAGGCAGCCCATCCTCTTGATAGTGGAGGGACAGCACTGTGCGAGTCTCAGCCTCCCCTGCTCAACCTCCTTCCAGACTATAGCTGCCCACAGCCCAGTGTTCCAACTTCGGTCAGTCAAGCCTTTATTATTCATGCCTTGGTCTGATGCTGCAAGCTTATTCATTTCCTACCTGCTTTAATGCCTTCATCTCTCCCAGCACTTGGGAGGCAGAGGCAGGCGGATCTCTGTGAGTTCGAGACCAGCTTGGTCTACAAGAGCTAGTTCCAGGACAGGCTCCAAAACCACAGAGAAACCCTGTCTCGAAAAACCAAAAAAAAAAAAAAAGCCTTCATCTCCTTTCAACTCCCTCCCCTCCGCTTCGCGGGAGACCCACTAGAACGCTCTCACCCTGAGCTTTACATCTCGCACTTGATGTCCGCTGTAAGATGGCATTTACTTCTTAACACTATGCTATAATTTTAGAGAGTGCTCCAACCAGACAGCACATTTCACCGTCAGGGGCTGAATCTCCTCCCTGGAAGATTTGCTGGCTATCACCTTTACCTCAGTGACATTCAGAAACTCCTAAGCATACAAGAAGTGTTAGTAAGGAGGACTGCTTCGTGTCAGGCCAATGATACTGCCTTCTGGGCCTGGTGAAGGGGAGGCCGAGCAGCAAGGGTGACCCTCTTTGATGGGGAAGGAGATGCCTTCAGAATTTCCTGAGGCTGCCTCGCCCTCCAATTGCCAGTAAGCGGAACACACAGGGCAGGATTAGAAAACCTGCAGCCTCTCCTATTGGATTGGTGCAGAGCAGAACCGCAGGCTTGGTTCCCAGGTTGCATTTCCAACCCTAGGCTCTGTACTAGTCCAGAGTGCATCCACACGCGCGTGCGCAGAGCTGTCCCAGGTCCGCGCACGAGCTCCTCGTAAGCACGGCAAGACACGTCAGTGCATGCGCACGAGTCGCGACGCCACGGCCTACCAAAGCCCAGGAACCTGAGAAACGGACTCCTCCAGCTCTGGGACGGCGGCACCTCCTACCTGCTGCCGCCCGACCCCGGCTGCGAGTCAGAAAGAGGATAAGACCGATGAGCAAAACCGCCGCCGCCAGGTACACCCACGGCCCCACCATGACGACAGACAGCCTCGCCGTGAAGCCCGCGCGCCCGCGGTACCCGGATTGCCAGGCCCCGCCCACTACCGTACGCTCTGCCCAGCCGCACGCTGTGCTCCGCCCCCGCCCAGGGGTAACGGGACCTCAGTTAACCGAGACCTGGTTGCCGCCTGTGCCTGTCACCCCAGCGTTCGGGAAGTGGAGACCCGAAAACCAGCATTTCCGTATGCAGCTAAGAGCATTGGCTGCACTTCCAGAGGGCTCGGGTTCGGATCGCAGCACCCACATGGTGGCTCACAACCTTCTGTGATTTTAGTTACAGAGGATCCGATGTCCTCTTCAGACTTCTCTAACCCCAGGCACGCACGTTGTACACAATCATACATGCACGCCAAACACTCATACACATAAAACAAATCTTAAAAAAAGAAAGAAACAAAAGAAAAGAGCGGGGTGGGTAAGTGGGGATTGATAAACTGGGGTTGGACGTTGTAGTAGATCAGAGCATGCACGGTTTGATTTTGAGCACTGAGAAAAGGCAACATGTGTATTAATATTTTACTAATAACTTAGGCATCTATTGCGTTATTTTCTGTAAATTTTGAGTATTTAGAAATTTATTTTTCAATGTTGATAAACCTAGGGGCTTCCAGCTAAAATTAAATTTTAAGAAAGTAAAAATGGTCGGGCAGTGGTGGTGACGCATGCCTTTAATCCCAGCACTCAGGAGGCAGAGGCAGGCGGATCTCTGTGAGTTTGAGGCCAGCCTGGTCTACAAGAGTTAGTTCCAGGACAGGTTCCAAAAGCTACAGAGAAACCCTGTCTTGAAAAACCAAATAAATAAATAAAATTTTTTAAAATGGCAGAATGTATGTAATAAAAATAGATATTGATAAAAGTTAGTTTGTGGGTATTAAAATTATAAATATATGTTCATAAATATTCTGTGGGTATTAAGGGTTCATAATAATTTCCTAGTTCTTTTGTAAGTTTGAAAAACAAGTATTTTGGCACATATTTTTATATTTCTATCTATAACCACTGAACAAATACTTAGATTTTCTAAATACTTATTTAAAGTAATAGCGTGACCTGATATGTCAGGCCAATTATCTGCTCATTGCTGATACAAAGTTACTATTTGAAGATCAAACAATGCTGAAGTTGCAGGCAGAGGTATCTATCAGTTAGAGAACCCCACCTGGTTCCAGCTTCATTGTGTATGTGGTCTGTCCTTTCTTCATTCCTTCACCACCCTTGCCAGAATCTTTGGACTCAAACTCCCTGGGATGTAGTATCTAGGGATCGTTGAATTAACTGACAATACTATATGATATCTATCAGTGCTTGCATCTAAATTCGTGACAAGCTCCTCCAAGCCAGAGGCTGGAGCTGAGGCATCCAATAAGTCACCTTTGCTTTTAAAACCTCCTCTACTTCTCCACCTTCCTGAGGATTTATAAAGTTAAGCGTCACATAGAAGAGCCGTGTACTTAACCCAGCCTTTCCCAGTCAGCTCCAATCCTAAAATCAAACAAACAAAAAACACCATGGGAGGGCGATGAAGGGGAAACTATGACCTGTCTCCAAAGCCACTGAGCTGTGAAGCATAATATTAAGGTCACAAAGCAAAGCTTTTTGGAGAACATAGCAGTGGCTATCCTGTGAGGACAGTTGTAGAGTTTAAAAAAATCAGTAGTGAAAAAAAAAATCAGTAGTGGACTGGGCATGTGGTTTAGAGGTACAGGGTTTCTGAAGTTCCATAACCCCCCAAGTTGCATTTATAGCAACACACAAATACCCAAGACTATAAGAGATCAATAATACTAAGCTAAACAACCAGGCCGGATTAGGATTCCATTGTCTGTGAGCATCTAGGGTCCAAACCCAGGACCATGCTATACAAATGTTCTACCATTGAGCTACAGCCTTGACACAATATATAGTCCAGGCTAGCTTTGAACTCATGATCTTCCTGTTTAAGTCTGAGTACTGGGATTACAAGTGGGCACCCCTCTGTCTAGCTAGCACCCTGAACTTCTTTTTTAAAAGATTTGTTTTAATTTTATGAGTATGAGTGTTTGCCTGCGCATGTATGTGCACAATGTGTGTACCTGGTGTCTTTAGAGGCCAAAGGAGGGCAACGGACCCCTGGAACTGGGGTTACACACATTTGTAAGCCATCATTTGAGTGCTGGGAACAGAACTCTGGAAGAGCAGTCAGTGTTCTCACCCACTGAGCCATCTCACCAGCCTGAGTTTACAACTTGCAGAGAACCTGGCTTTGGTTCCCAGCATCCACATCAGGCAGCTCAAAAATCACTTGTAACTCCAGTTACAGGGGACGTGACGCCCTCCTGTGGCTTCAGCGGTCTCAAGGACACATGGGGGGGGGCTAACAGGGGCATTCTAATCTTTGCTGTGTTCCCAATGCAGAGACAGGACTGAATGTAATGTCCCTGGGGAAGGGATGGGGTCTGATAAGCGGGCCAAGAGAAAAGAAAAAGAGAAACACTAGCTCCCCAGCCTAAGAGATGGGCAAATGTGGTTACGCTGTTTAAATTCGCAGTGAAGTAGATGATCTAGCTGGCGAGGTGTGGGGCTGAGGCAAGGTTAGGACAGAAACCCAGGCTGGGAGCCCCTTGTCCAGAAGATAGTTTTCCATGCCCAAGTTGGGGTTCCGAGGGGCGGCGTCTCGGCTCCCTCCTTGGCCAAGTCCACAGGGGTGCGTGGCAGAGGACCCCGGCGCTGAATGGCCTCTCCTGCCCGCAGCGCGTCCCAGGACCCCACGCAGCAGTCGCTGCGGGGAAACCCGTCTGCCCCGACTGCCACCTTGCTGTTGCAGGTAGCCTCAGCCTGGGGCGTGCTTTAGGGTTCGGGTAGGACCGGAAATTGGGCTATATACTTCCGCCTCCTGACGGAAGTGTCTTACGGTTCCCCTCAAAGAGCTTCCGGGAATACTCGGCCGTAACCAGCCCCTGCAATGGCCTCGTCTTTGGTGGGCAAGAAGATCGTGTTTGTGACAGGAAACGCAAAGAAGCTGGAGGAGGTGTCGTAGGGTTTGGGGACCCTCTAGAACGCGGGTGGGAAGCATGGGAGAAGGTGCCAGGAACCCCGGGAGTTGGACCCTCGGGGAGCTTGTGTGGAAGGGCTGGGCTTGGAGAGAGATCTCCGTGGAATGCGGCGCCCTGAGGTGCGAGAGGATTTAAGTATTTATTTATTTATTATGTATACAGTGTTCTGTCTGCATGTGTGCCTCCATACCCTAAGAAGGCACCAGATCTCATCATAGATAGTTGTGAGCCACCACGTGGTTGCTAGGAATTGAACTCAAGACTTCTGGAAGAGCAGCCAGTGCCTTTAAACTCTGAGCCATCTCTCCAACCCGATTTTAGATTTCTTATTATTTGGGGTCGTGTATAGACCTTGTTCTCTTGACCCTCCAGCTTCCCAAGTTCTAGGTCTACATGCATGGCCCACCACACCCGTTTTGGTATGAACTGGTAAAGTCACCGGACTGTGGGAGCTGAAGTAGTGGCATCTGTGGCAAAGATCACCCCCTAAGTTCTGACACCTCTCCGCGTCAAAAGTAATGGCAAACAGAAGTGTGTGGGGTTGACCCAGTCTGCGTAGTTCACGCCCCACTGTGGTTCACTACCCTTAGGCACTACCCATATCTGAAATGTGCCATACTTTGTAAGATTCCTGGCATGTCACAGTATAACAGCAGCCAGGTTAGCGAAAGAAAAACACAAGCCTAAGCTTTACATGCTACAGCTTTTAGAATGAAGACCCAAAGACAGTAGGTGCCGTGGATCTAACCCAGGACTTAGAGAATTGCTGTCACTGCGCTACTTCTGAACTACACTCCTAGCCTGAGGAAGCTGTTTTCTATGTAGATTTGATGATGCATTCCTGTGGAAATGATCAGAAAGGGTATGGCCCAGTGCTAACAGACTGGGCAAACTCAGCAGGTCCATCCAGATTGGGCATTTCCTTGTGCATTATGTCCTGCTTGTATGTGGTAGGACTGTTACTGAAGTGAGGATAGGTCAGATAATTTCTTGTTTTGTTTTGAGAGAGGGCCTTGGTATGTACATATGTAGACCTGGCTGTCCTATGTAGACCAGGTTGGCCTCAAACTCACACAGAGATCTGCCTGCCTCTGCCTCCCAAGTACTGGGTTTAAAGGTGTGCACCACCACTGCCTGGCATGGATGCTCATTCTTAGTTTAATTAGTTTTTCTTATTTTTCCCCGTCTGTGAGAGGAGATAGTGACGCTCTGACAGGTGTCAGCTCTAGCCACAGTTGAGTTTGCCCTCCTTTAGTCAGCATTGCTAAGAAGGTAGGATCACGGTGGGGACTCAGAGGCTGACCAAGTGACACAGCAGGAGGACCTTCATCATTTGAAAACAGGGAGGCCTGCCATTTCTGTACAGGACCAGGGTGGGCTCTGAAAGAGCCAGAGCCATTCTGACTAAAGGTTTGGGATCCTAAGGCCAGGTCAGTCAGGTAGACAGGCGGTGCCATCTGAATGGAGTCGAAGAACGGTGGGTGCTGAACCCCAATCCTCTGACTGAGCACATGGCCTTGCCATATTTTACAGGGCCTGAGGCTAGTGGGTAGTGGAGCACTTGCTTATGAGTTGAATGAGGGGACTTGTACAAGCATAAGCAAGTCTCCTCATTGCCTCTGCCTCCTAAATGCTGGGATTAAAGGCGTGTGCCCCCACCGCCTGGCCTGGCTTGGTATTCTAAATTGAAAAGGTGAAAGTTAACTAGGGGTTAGTGAAAATATAAAACAGTTCTCTTTGCAAGGTTGTTCTGGCTAACCCTTGATAGAGAATTCCTAGTCTAGGAGAATGAGTGCCTTTTTAGAGTTCTGAAGGGAAAAGAGTGTTCCAGATGGAAGGGTGGGGGAGGTAAAAGACAAAAATGGGGGGGCTGGAGAGGTGGCTCAATGGTAAGAGCATGACTGCTCTTCCAGAGAACCTGGGTCGATTCCCAGCACCCACATGGCAGCTCACAACTGTCTGTAATTCCAGTTCCAGGGGACCTGACCCATGGCAAAACACCACTGGACATAAATCAATAGATAAATAGACAAATAAAAGCAAGCCCTGCAATCAAATAGCAACAACAAAGCAGAAGAGAAAGGATGCTAATTTAGTGAGTCTCTGAAAGTTGAGATGAGGTTTATGGGCCCAATTGGATAAGCTTTAGGGGACTGGTGGGAACATTAGCCAACGAGAAAGGCAGACAGCACCTCGCATAGTCATAGGGAACTGGCGGGGAGTTACTAGCAAATGGCGTGACAAATGTTCTTTCATTTTGGAACAGGTCATTCAGATTCTAGGAGATAAGTTTCCGTGCACTTTGGTGGCACAGAAAATTGACCGTATGTTTCTGTTTTGCTTCATTTTTAGAAGTGGTTTGATTTAACTGCCTTCCTGTGTCCTGACTATACATCTGTGTGTCTGTTTCCCCGATAAGTGCCTGAGTACCAGGGAGAGCCGGATGAAATTTCCATACAGAAGTGTCGGGAGGCCGCTCGCCAGGTACTTAACCGTCATGGTCTCCCGTTCAGTCTTCTGGTGGGTTCCTGAGGCCTGTGCCTCGTGGGGGCAGGCAGAGAATAAATAGTTCGTTGGGACACTGCCTCTTGTGTTCCAGCTCTCACCTTTCTGGTTCTTAGTTCCATACATTCCAGCTATACATCTTACCTACACATACCCACCCCTCCCCACTCCTGTGGGGAGGAACCCATTAGAGAATCGGGCTTCCAGCAGTTCATTCCTCTGTGCTAAGCAAGACTTACCTTGCCAATGCTCTGGTGTCCACATTGCTAAATCGAAGACAGAGCTGAGTTGCATGGCTCCTGATGAACCTGCACTTGCAGATCTCACCCTCACCTAGTTGTGGGCTAGGCCCCAGCCTGAGTAGACCCAGGGTCGGGAATGAAGCCTACCTCTGGTAGAAATCTCAGGCTGTGTGTCTTTGTGTTACAGGTGCAGGGTCCTGTGCTGGTAGAGGATACTTGTCTGTGCTTCAATGCCCTCGGGGGGCTCCCTGGCCCCTACATGTGAGTACTCTTACTACACCCTGCCCTGCAGGGCCCCATCAATCCACAAAAGTGCTAGAATAGTAAGGTGATTAGTTACCTAATGTTATAGGTCTTTCACTATCTTGCCGTCGACGCCAAGAAAGGAGTAAGACTGTTGAGATAGGGCTGGAGAAATGACTTATTAGTTAAGAGTGCTCGCTACTTTTCCACTGGGCCCAGTTTCGATTCTCAGCACCTAAATCAGGTAGCTTACAACTGTCTATAACTTCAGCTTCATGGAACCTGATTTTGTGGGTACCCACACTCACATGCACACACCACACATGCAATACACATGCACAGACACAATTAGATATAACATAAAGAAAAGAAGAGTTGGGTGTGATGGTGCATGCCTTTAATCCCAGAACCTAGGAGGCAGAGATAGGCAGCTCTCTGAGTTTGAGGCCAGCCTGGTCCACATAATGAGTTCCAAGCCAGCTAGAGCTATGCAGTGAGACCCTGTCTCAAAGAATATAGGGGACTGGAGAGAGGACTCAACCCTTAAGTGTGCTTGTTGCTCAGTTATGAGAGTGGGAGTTTAGATTCCAGCATCCACATTCAATTTACAAACTCCCGTAACTAGCTGCAAGGGATCCAACACCCTCTTCTGGCCTCTACAGGTACCTGTATATACATATTATACATATGCACATGCATTCACTTAGATACGTGTGCACACACATAAATTGCTCTTTAAAAAGAGGGGCTAGAGAGATGGATTAGCTGTTAAGAGCACTGGCTGCTCTTTTTTTTTTTTTTTTTTTTTTTTTTTGATTTTTTGAGACAGGGTTTCTCCGTAGCTTTTGGTTCCTGTCCTGGAACTAGCTCTTGTAGACCAGGCTGGCCTCGAACTCACAGAGATCCGCCTGTCTCTGCCTCCCGAGTGCTGGGATTAAAGGCGCGCGCCACCACCGCCCAGCTACTGGCTGCTCTTAAAGAGCACCTAGGTTCAGTTTCCATCACTCACATGGCAGCTCACAACCATCTGTAGCTACCTTTCCAGGTCGCCTGACCTCCTCTTCTCCCCTTTGCAGGCAGCAGGCACATATGTGGTGCATACACATACATGTATGCAAAACATAGATATACATAAAATAATAACAAAAGAATAACAGGTGGGCGAGCCCTTGTTAGAGTACTTGCCTTTATTGCGCCGTAAAGCCCCGAGTTTAATTCCTACCTGTGTATACTAGGTGAGCAGGCATGGTAGTGCATGCACTTGCAAGATGGAGACAGAAGGGTCAAAAGTTCTGGGTCATCCTGGGCTACATAGGGAGTTCTAGGCCAGTCTAGCTACATGAGATCCTGTCATAAACCAACCAAACAACCAGAGACACAGTTTTCTTTAATTATGAGAGTGTGGTCTTTGAGGTTGAAAAGTGGTGTCTGCTCATTTCTGAGATGATATGGCACCCTGTCTCAAAAAAGAAAGAAGACAATAAAAAGAGATTATTCTGTTTTGTCAAAGTAGGACACACCTTTAACCTGCAGCCTGCACTGCTCCACAGGCTCACCGGCACCGTTGTGACTTTAATAGTTTGCAGTTTCGGGAATGTAGAATGTTACCATGTGCTTACTTGGTTTGTTTTCTTGAGAGTATGCTTCTCTGTAGCCCCCAGGCTGGCCTGGAACTTTCTATGTAGCCTAAGCTTGCCTAGAACTTGTGGTCTTCCTGTTTCAGCCTGGATCTTTCCCTAGTCCCCTCTAGATCCTTATCTTCCTTTGTATATTGAGCCTTCTGTTTATACCTGTTTGGTCTCCGTTTTTTCTTATTGGACTCATATCTCTCTCTCTGTCTCTCTCTCTC
Organism: Chionomys nivalis; assembly: GCF_950005125.1. NCBI lineage: Eukaryota > Metazoa > Chordata > Mammalia > Rodentia > Cricetidae > Chionomys > Chionomys nivalis. Next base: position 44,337,791 of record NC_080094.1, on the reverse strand, counting down.
TTTTTAAAGATTTATTTATTATATATACAGTGACCAGAAGAGGACACCAGATCCCAGATCTCATTATAGATGGCTGTGAGCCACCATGTGGGTGCTGGGAATTGAACTCAGGACCTCTGGAAGAGAATACAGTGCTCTTAACGGATGAGCTATCTCTCCCACCATCTCTCTTTCTCTTTCCTTTCCTTCTGCCTCTGTTTACTCTCCTTTTAGCCCCTCACTCTTCCCCTTCTTTGCTTTGCTGCTGAGCTATATGCCCAGGCTTTGGATTATTTTTTTAAGTTTTGACTTGAGACATTCTTTTTCATTTCTCTTGCCTTTGGGAACTCTAGCCCTGTGGGCTGTAGGCCGGGGTAGATGACAGGAAGATTGGTCGCTCTTACCCTTGGCACTGACTCCTTTCTTTCTTTTGCAGAAAATGGTTCCTCGAGAAGCTAAAGCCTGAAGGTACGCGTCCCTGTGGTTCTTCCCATGGGTCTTTGGCACTGAGTCGGGGAGTAGTTCCCACTTAGTAACTGCTGCTCTAGCCCCTGCTGTCGACCTCCGTTATCTTCTCCGTTTGCACACTGGTAGCTTAGAGCTCACTCTTTACCTGTGGTCCGGAAAGCACTGTGGTGGACAGTTGGGGACAGGCGATAAAAGCTTTGAATTTGAGGGACAAAGGGGTCATAGCCGATTCTAGTTATCAAGGGACTTGACCTTAATGACTGTGGTTCTTCGCTTCAGCCATGGCCTAGCCTGATCCTCAGAGACGGAGCTACTTTTTCTAAGCCAAGAATCTTATCTTACTCGGGAGTGTAAGATAACTCTCTTTAGGTTTTTGGGTTTATTTGTAGTTTTGTTGGTTTGTTTTTGAGGCAGGGTTTCTCTGTGTAGCCGTGACTAACTTGGAACTCCATCTGTAGACCAGGTTGGCCTTGAACTCACAGAGGTCCGTCTGCCTCTGCCTCCCAAGTACTGGAGTTAAAGGCATGCACTACCACTGCCTGGCCCTCTTTAAATTTTTTTTAAAAGCATTTTAAACCAGGCATAGTGGTGCATTCCTATAATCCCAGCCCTTAGGGGACTGAGGCAGAAAGATCCAGAATTCAGGATCAGCCTGGGTCACACATAAGATCCTGTCTCAAAAGAAAAAAAATGGGCTGGAGAGTTGGCTCAGCAGTTAAGTATACTTGTTGCTCTTGCAGAGGACCCAGGTTTGGCTCCCAGCACCTACAAGGCTGCTTACAGCTGTCCATCACTCTAGTTCCATAGGATCTGGCATCCTCTGGCCTCTGTGGGCACTGGTGCACATGCATATGACCAAAACACTTCTAAATGTAAAAATAAACAAATCTTAAAAACAAAGCCCATTTTACTTTTTGAAGCAATCTTGTGTCAGCCATATGTGGAGTCACATGCATGTGACCCAGCACTAGGGAGGCTCTGGAGTTCAGCCTGGGCTACAAAGCAAGATTCTGTATTAAAAACAAAAACAAAGCCAGGCATGGTAGACTAAGCCTATAATCCTGAGAGCTGTAAGCAGAAGGATCAGAAGTTCATCCTCAGCTATATAGTAAGTAAAGGCTAGCCTGGACTACCTGGGATCCTGGGCTCAACAACAGCAAAGGCTGGGAATGTATTGCAGTTGGCAGAATGCTTGCCTAGCGTACATGAAGTTCTGGATTCAGTCCCTAGTGCCACATAAACCACGGGTGGTGATGTATGCCTGCAATCTAGCATTCCAGTACAGCCTGGGTTACAAAGTGAGTTCAAGGCCAAGCTGGGTGGTCTACATGAGACTTTAATCTCAACAGGAACCTTTTAGTTTGTGTCAGAGCCTGAAGAGGGGCTTCAGCTCCCTCTTGAGGATTAGAAGGCAGCCCTTGCAGCCTCCCACCCCAACACAGTCCAATTTGGAGAGTTCTTGCACACCCTTGGGTTTCTGGAGTAAGGGTGGTTCCTGGACAGCATGGACTCACTGACCCTTTCTAACTCTGCCTGCAGGTCTCCACCAGCTCCTGGCCGGCTTTGAGGACAAATCAGCCTACGCACTTTGTACATTTGCTCTCAGCACTGGGGACCCAAGCCAGCCAGTCCTCCTGTTCAGGGGCCAGACCGCGGTGCGTACCCACCTGAGCAGCCAGTCCTCCTGTTCAGGGGCCAAACCTCGGTGTGTTCCCACCTGAGCAGTCCTGCAGGTCATCAGAGGACTCTGTGACTTGAATAAATGGCCTGTAATCTGCTGCAGGAACAAAACAAGAAGATGCTAGACAGCCGGGCGGTGGTGGCGCACGCCTTTAATCCCAGCACTTGGGAGGCAGAGGCAGGCGGATCTCTGTGAGTTCGAGACCAGCCTGTCTACAAGAGCTAGTTCCAGGACAGGCTCCAAAACCACAGAGAAACCCTGTCTTGAAAAACCAAAAAAAAGAAGATGCTAGACTTAGCAGGGGCTTTTGGGCAATATGCTTGCTTTGAGACAAACCTGGACACTACAATGAGAAAAATGTCAATCCCAAACCTAGTTGACTGCTAGTCTTATGCACTCAGATCTTGCCAGAGTAGGTCCTGGTAAAGTGCAGGTGCACAAACACCTCAAAGCCAAAACTACAGGCCAGCATGCTGAGATGGCCTTATTCCTCTGCCAGGACCAGAGTCTCCTCCCTACTCAGGTTTTTGAGATTGAGATAGTCTCTCATTTATCCCAGTTTGGCCTTGAACTTGCCATGTGGCCAAGATGGAGCTTGAACTTTAGATCCTGTGGCCTCTACCTCCAAGTGGTCTTGTGTCATTATGCCCACTCTGCAGCGCTCCTGCAGCTCTGTTTTTTTTTTTTTTTTCTCTTTGAGACAAGGTCTCTATTTTGTAGCTGTTTATATCCTGGAACTCACTATGTAGATTAGACTGGCCTCAAAACTCACAGAGATCCACCTCTGCCCCCAAGCAGTAGTGTGCCACCACACCCGGCCTACAGCTTCTCTCTTTTTTTTTGTTCTTTTGTTTTTCGAGACAGGGTTTCTCTGTAGCTTTGGAGCCTGTCCTGGAACTAGCTCTTGTAGACCAGGCTGGTCTTGAACTCCCAGAGATCCACCTGCCTCTGCCTCCCAAGTGCTGGGATTAAAGGCGTGCACCACCACCGCCCGGCTACAGCTTCTCTTGAAGCTGTATAAGGTTCTACCACGGGGCTACTTCTCCAGCCCAGAATTTCAGTTCTTAAGTTCATTTCTCTGCCAGTGACCATTCAGCACCCCCTGGAGTTGCTTGTCAGACCCGAGGCTGACTTTTCTGAGCTTTTTGAGTTGATTTTCTGTGCGTCCACCAGACCACCATTAGAGCTGCTCGGGCCAGCGCCCAGTCTTCCTTCCGGCATGTCTGTCTGTCCTGTCCATAGTTCCCCAGTTGGACTGTACATAGATATTTTGTTTCATTTTCTTTGGTTAAATATTTTGGATAGTAGTAAAACAAAAGCAAAACCCAGACACAACCCAAAGCCATCTTTTTTTAAAATTGTGTGTAGATGTGTGTGTGTGCATGTGGATATGTGCACACGAGCACAGGTGCCCATGGAGGCTGAAGGCACCAGATCCCCGGCGCTGGAGGTACAGATGATGTGAGCCATCAGATGATCAGATGTGGGTGCTAGGAACTGAACCCCTGTCTTTGAAAGAGCACTAAGTGCTCTTAACCACTGAGTCATCTCTCCAGCCCTACAGACCCATTTTAACTGTTCAGTGTACTAAGTGTATTTGTATTTACCCGGACTTCAGAAAGTTTTGCATCTTATAAGTTTGAGATACACATTGAGCAAGCCCCCTTTTTTTGTTCACCATTTTATTTAACACGTCTAAGAGTTTGACTACTCTACTGCTGTTACTGTTTTAAAGTTACTTTATGTGTATGAATATTTGCCTGCATGTATATTTGTCCACAACATGTACTGTGACCATCAAAGCCGGGGAGAGCATTGGCTGCCCTGGAACTGCAGTTACAGAGGGTTGTGAGTGCCGTATGGGTGCTGGAAATTGAACCTCGGTTCTCTGCAAGAACAGCCAGTATTTTTTTGATTTTTCAAGACAGGGATTCTTTGTGTAGCCCTAGCTGTCCTGAACTCACTCCGCAGACCAGACTGGTCTTGAGCTCACAGAGATCCACCTGCCTCTGTTTGCCAAGTGCTGGGATTAGAGGCGTGCGCCACCACTGTTTGCCTGTCTATCTGTGTCCCCTCCCCCTTCTTTTGTTTGTGTTTATTTTTGGGACAAGGTCTCACTAAGAAGCTGTGGCTGACCTGTCTCAGCTTCTTGAGTACCAAGATTTTCAGGTGTCTGCCACCAGGTCCCTGCTTCAGTATTTCCTTTTTTTGTGCCTGGTTTAGCTCACTTAGCATGGTGTTCTCAAGGTTTGCCCATGCTGTAGCACACAGAGCTCTCAGAGCTTCCAGGCTGAGGGTTTGTTGTTTATGTACACGTGTTATCCTTTTCTTTCTTGTTTTTTTTTTGGTTTCGAGTCAGGGTCTTCTGTATCCCCAGGCTGGCCCCTACTTACTGTATAGCTGAGGATATCCTTGAAGTTCTGGTCCTCTTGCCTCCACTTCCCAGGAGCTAGGAGTACATGTCCCCCTCCCGTGGTCTATATTTTCTCCATTGGCTTCTTTGTTGACAACCTCAGGTTGCTCCTCTTGGATCTTGTGAATGATGTTGTTGGGACCCAGGGGTGCAGAGGAGTCAAGATCCTGTTTCAGCCCTTTAGGTTAAACATGCAGTATGTGGTCGGGGCTGCTGTCACAGCCCAGTTAGAATGTTAATAATTAGTGGTGCCACCTGTGGCTTTCCCAGAAGTCTCCAGTTAGCCACTTCCTGCACTGACTAATAGCAACTGCCTTAGACTGGCTGGTACTGCAGTCCCTCTGGATTTCCCATCAGCTTTGGCTGCCCATGCACTTTGCCGCCTGTCAGCTCCCACGCTCCTTGAGGTGGTCTTGTTTCTCATCCTTGTTTTGTCTCCCTGTGTACTCATTGTCCTTGGTGTGCTTGTTACACATTGTCCGGAGTGGTAGTGAACAGCATTTTCCTGGGAGTAGCTGTTGGCCTTACAGCATCCACTGTAGGAGAAGTCTGGGTTTGCTGTGGCTCCAGCTAAGAATGTTGGCCTCAGGCAGTATTGAAGTTCAGAGGGCCTCAGTCACTGGCTTTGGCCACATAGCTCCCCACTGGCAAAAGCATGATTTCAACTTTGGCACTGTCCAACTTATGTGCTTAATTTCTATCATTTATAGCCACACTGGCCACTGTCTGTGTCTTCTTCTCTCCCCCACACACCAGATCCTCTGCATGCACTCCACCATCAGGCTATATTCCCAGTCCTTTTTTTTTTTTTTTTTTTTTTTTTTGGTTTTTCGAGACAGGGTTTCTCTGTGGCTTTGGAGCCTGTCCTGGAACTAGCTCTGTAGACCAGGCTGGTCTCGATCTCACAGAGATCCGCCTGTCTCTGCCTCCCGAGTGCTGGGATTAAAGGCGTGCGCCACCATCGCCCGGCTCCCAGTCCTTTTTGTTGGATTTTGTTTCGAAATAGGGTCTTGCTGTTGCTTGTGCTGGTCACAAACGACAGATTTGCTTTGAACTTGGAGTGCTCTGCCTCAGCCTGGAACCGCGATTCTAGGAGCCTTTCTGTAATTACACCTCCTTCAGTTTGTCTTGCTTTGTCTGTAGTAGTGGTGTTACTGACCGGATCTTGTACTGGCCCAGCTCTCCCCTTGAGCTTCATCCCTGATCCAGATCAGACTTGTTACTCGATAACGTGGCATTTCATAACACTGGACGCGACACTGGTTGTCATCTTTGTGACGTGTCTATGTTTGAATTTGTGTGCCCTTTCCCTTCTTTCTTTCAACGGTTTCACTATGTGCCTGGCTGACCTGACCGGAACTTGCTATGTAGACTAGGCTGACCTTGAATGCAGTGACCTGCCTGTGCCTGCTTTCTAAATGTTGGGGTTAAAGGTGTGTGCCATTTTGCCCTGGTGGCCTTGAAGTCTTGCTTCTTCTGTTTTGCTGCCACCACCTTGAGTACTTGTCATAGTTCAGATCCTTCTCAACCTTATAGCTGAGGATGGCCTTGAACGTGTGAAGATCACATATAACCTCAGGGTGCTGCTCATCTTGGGGCTTTGTTTACAGGTTCTCACTGTAGACTGGGCTAACCTCGAACTCAGAGAGCATCTGCCTACTGAGTTCATCTTGGGTTTTTTTTTTGTGGGGAGGGGGGTTTGAAGACAGGCTTTCTTTGTGTAGTCCTGGCTGTCCTGGAACTCACTCTGTAAACCAGGCTGGCCTTGAACTCACAGAAATACAGAAATCCGCTTGCCTCTGCCTCCCAAGTGCTGGGCTAAAAGGTGTGTACCACCATGCCTGGCTCATATTGTTTTTTTACACAGTCTCCACTGGCCTGAAACTTGCTAAATAGACTAGGTTGTTTCCCTTGCCCTGGGATTACAGGCACTACAAACACCACTGTACTTGGCTTCTTTAAAGTTTTTTGTTTTTGTTTTTATTGTGGGTTCTGGGAGTTGAACTCAGGTCCTTGTTATAAGACAAGAGAATCACCAGCTGAGCTGTCTCCCTCGCCTTCTGATGTTTTGAAGACAGATCTCACTTTGTAACCCTGACTGGCCTGGGGACTCAGCAGTCCTCCTGCCTCAGCTCCTTGTGTTCCCATTGCAGGCGTGCCCTCATAGCCCGCTACTGTTCTGCACCTTACTGAGATGCCTAACAGACATTTATCGGTACTGCGGATCCTTTGAACTATTAGACATTTTGAGTAATTCAGGTATAGTCAGATTTGCAAACTAAACAAACTCACTCTGGTTCAGTATGTCTCCAGTTACACACCTGCCCTCCCTATTACAGGGCCGGATTGTGATGCCGCGAGGCTCCCGGGACTTTGGCTGGGATCCCTGCTTTCAGCCCGATGGATATGAGCAAACGTAAGGAACCCACATTTCTTCCCTGGTGCATGGGCTTGGGTGGGCCCTTTGCCCGTGCACAGTCATGCGGATGTGGGCAAGGCAAGCTTTGTTCCAGCTGAAGCCATTTCTGCTGGAGTGGGCACAAGGAATCCAGGTGACCTAGTCCATAGTAGGACAACACAGGTTTCCTAGGTTCTGCTCACAAGTCACTTGGCCATTTTATGTCAGGTGACTCTTACCCTCTGGCCCTGCTTATTAAGGTGCATAAACCTTGTGGTTTTGTGGGATGATACTAGCTCCATCTGGCTGGGAAAACGCATTCTTTAGTAGCGCCTGCTCATCATCTGAAGCCCACACAGCGGTACACGTGCTTAGCACTTCACATTAACAGCGCCCTCTCATTTGTACATGTTTGTACAGCGCCATCACTGGACCAGGCTTTCCAGACTGTAACTCCCCCACCTGGCACCTCACGAAGCAGCCCTAGTCAACCCATCCATGGTTGTCTGCTTGGGTGATCACAGAGCCCTTGGAATTTAGCTAGATGAGGAACTGAGTTTACTTTTATTTTGTTTATTTATTTTATGTTAATAGGTGTTTTGCCTGTTTGCACCCCTGTGCACCAGATGACTGTATGGCCAGAGGTCAGAAGGGCTGTCAGATTCCGGGGACTGAGCCACCTCTCCAGCCCCATTTTCCTTCAGTTGTAATTAACTTAGCCACGTGTAGCTAGTTCCGAAGCCTAAAGGCGGGGGGTGACCTCTCACCTCTTTAGTAGTTTCCTCACATGGACAAAACTGGCCCGGCCAGCTGCCTGGCCCCCCCAACCCACAGTATTGTTTGACCTGACAGGCTCCATTGCTTCCTGTCAAACACCTACCTCTCTTCCTGTCCCCCAGCTTCCCTTAAGAACTTAGGGACACATTAGGGCAGATTCAGCTTCTCTCCAAGCCCGTTACTGTGGGTTTCTACCTTACAGAAGAATTTAAAACTGTCTGGTATAACGGGCTGACGAGCTGGTGGCCCATTGCCTCATTTTCTGGCTTTCTCGGGGTTGGAAGGTCATTTGCTTAGGCTCAAACATGGAGTACTAGGGCCTGTCTGCCCCTTGCATTTGCACAGGTCCTCAATATTTTTACCTACAGGGACCTCCCCACCCCAACAGAATCACTGGACTGTGGGCTCCAGGATGACAGTGGAGTGCCCATCCTCCTGGTATCTGGGTTCCCTCTTTTCTGAGCTACTTCTCTTTGCCTCTTAGGTATGCAGAGATGCCAAAGGCTGAAAAAAACGCCATTTCTCATCGGTTCCGGGCCCTGCTCAAGCTACAAGAGTACTTCAGTGTGACTGCTGGGGCTGGTGGCCAGTAAAGCCGTGGGATGGGGAGGACTAGTGTAGCGCTCCCCAGGAGGCAGGCACTCCTGGCAGCTGTTTCTCTGGATTTCCCTCTGCCAGGGGATCCAGGCAGCTTTAGTAGCCAGGTCTGGAGGAGCAGTTTGCTCTGCATAGGGGAACTCTGGGCCAGTTGTTACTAAACCCTTGCCCTTTGGGATTCATGAGTTTCCTTTGGCCTGGCATAGTGGTGCACACCTTTAGTCCCAGAATGTGGGAGGCAGAGGCAGACAGAGCTTTGCGAGTTCAAGGCCAGCCTGGTTTAGATAGTGAGTTCCAGGGCAGCCAGAGCTACATAGTGAGATACTGTCTCAAAAACAAACAAACAAAAAAACCAGAGTTGCTCTTGTAGCCTCTGGGATCCTGAGAGAACTTTGGGTGTTCACAATTCTTAGCTGGGTTGAGGGTTGGCAAAGAAATACACAACCTTTGATTTTATAAGGCAGCAAATGTAAATTCTGGAAGGCATGCTTCCAAAATAAATGGTATATCTGTTTTGAGCCTTCTCTGCCTCTTGAGTGTCCTTTGACAGGTGGGAAGCCATCCTGATGGTGACCAGAGGGGCAGTGCTGTTTAGGGGGTGTTCACCTGCCTGGACAGCTGGCATCCTACGTCTCTGCTTGAGTTATTGTCCTTAGAGTTGTGACTCGTGGCCTGTCCTCTTTCCCGTGTCACCTTCATGCTGGGGACGAGGTGTTGTAAGCGGCACAGTGCACATGATACTCTGAGTTCACAGTGCACAAACGACCTGAGTTCAGTCCAGAGCCCATGTGTGCAGGGAGCGAGCTGACCCCTGGAGCTTGTTCTCCGACCTCTGTATGCCATAGCGTGGACCCTGCATCCACATGCACAAATAAATGCTAAAGGCCCCCTCTCCTCAGAAACCCCACAGGACTCCTGCCTAAGCTGCCTTGTCCCATATGCGTACCCCCTCTTCCCAAGCCATTCCCCCCGGAGGGTTTCTGGGCTCAGGACCTGCCTTGTGGTTCCTGCAGCTCTTGATGAGAAAGGGTGTGCTCGGGAAACACGGAAGAAAGCAGGCTTCTGTGCCCAGGCAGTCCTGGGAATAGTCCCTCATGCCCCCAGACTTGGCAAGGTGGCCTGGGGTTCAGCCATTACGCTGAAGGCATTTTTCCCGACCCCAGGCAGGGTGTGTGGCTGAGTATAGAACACGGCTCTCCCTGCCTGCCTCCCCAACTGCGTGCCGGTCCCGGTGCTGCCTGGCTGCAACATGGAGGACTTGGGGGTGGGAGTCTCTCTGCCCCTGCCTATGATTCTGGCAGACTTTCTCCTCAGGGAATGCCCAGGCTGCTGAGGAAGTCCACCCCTCCCTACTTGAATTGCAGGTGTGGACAGGTAGGTGGGTGTACGGACAGCAGACAGCGTGGTATTTGCTGCTCAGCTCCTTCCTGAATCTCTCCCATTCTATTGGCCCATCTCTACAAACAGCTATGGAGAACAAACTGTACCTGACCCCCTTAGTACACAGTTAGACTCAGGTTCACACCCGTGTGCCACTCATCCAGTGCGTCCAGCCTGTTGACGGCCAGCTCAAGTCTAGGAATCCCTTTTGACTTGCATTTCTCATTTCTTTTTTCTTTTCAATATGGTGGGCAAACAGGGAGACGCCATTGTGTGAGGCTTTCTGCAGAGCCACACCCAGCTCTACTGAGAGGGTTGAACATCTTCTGCCATTCTTGTCATGTTTCCTCTTGCTGGTGTGCTGGGCCTGTGTCCTAGTATAGAGGTGTATGGTGAGTGGCATATCATTTGTGTTTTAATAAATCAAACTTGCCTGAAGATCAGAATGCAAAGCAGCCACACTAGTCAGCCATATAGGCCAGGGAGTGGTGATCCCAGCAGCCATACTAGTCTGGGGTGGTGATGGTGGTGGCACACACCTTTAATCCCAGCACTAGAGAGGAATATAAAATGGGAGGAGACAGGTCTCAGTCTGAGATTCATGGAGGCAGGATCGCCCATTTCAGTCTAAGGTAGAACCAACAGCTGGCTGCTTTTTCTGATCATCAGCTTGAACCCCAACATCTGTCTCTGGGTTTTTGTTATTCATGCTACAAAGGTGTTAGCATCCAGGTGCACCCGGCCCCACTCACTTGGGGACCTTGCAGGCTCACCCCTACATTAAGGCTGCATGCAGGCAGTGAGTATCCTGTCCCTTTAGAAGACGAAATTCAGACTACATTTTTCTCTTTTTTCCTCCTTCTCTTTTCTCTGCCTCTTTCTCTCTCCCCTCTCCTTTCCCTTCTCCCTTCCCTTCTCCCAATGAAACTCCCCATGTAAGTTCTGTCTGCATGGCGTGTCTATCTCTCACTCGCTGTGGGACACCTTGGACCTGCCAAGGTCCGATCTCACACTGCATGCTAACAGGAGGTATCTTCTATTTTCTCTGTGGTGTTAACCCAGCATTTACTTTGTATTTTGTGGAGTTGGGAGCCGAACCCAGGGCACAAGTCAGATCACTAATACCGCACTGTGTCTTCAGTTTGTCTACTGTTCACAGCAGGGCCAGCCCCACTCCTGGAGGTGACAACACAGACATGGGTACTCCCGGGGACAGAATGACAAGCACACCACCAAGAGTTTTTCTCCACACTTTACGTTGAGATGTGAGTTCAGGACTTCACATCATGGCTCTGTCTTCCTCCTTACACAGAGGTGACACAAGTCACTGACGGGAAGTGCGCGTGCACCTGGAGAAGCCACCATGGGGGTGTAAAGGTCAGGTGTTGCTGTGTTGATACCCACCAAGGTGCCTGAAAATGCTAAGGAACAAACAAAAGATCAAACCAGATGCCCCTAAAAGCCATAGGAGGTTGTTTGGGAACCCTGGTGCCAGCAGTTACCTCCCAGACAGGCCCATGAGGCCTCTAAAACAAAAAATGCTCTGCCACAGTTGCTGATTGCCTTCCAGAACCCAGTGACAGGACCCTACTGCTGACGAGCCTACCTGATTGGAGAAATAGCCGGGACTGGGCTAGAGGTGTCCCTCCCTGAGAGCTAGCTCCTGTAGCGCCAGAAGTTTCTACTAAGGATGCTGAGGAAAATTAAACCTCGAAGTCCTGCCCAGCTGTGGGTCTTGCATGCTTGTTGATGGAAGTGCCAGGCAACATGCACTGGTACCCAGAGTGCCCATGTGGCTGTGGATAGAACCACGTTTCTGATTGGACTGGAGGTCCGCTTCACAGGGAGAAATTCCTATCTGGCACAGAGAATAGACAACCTGTGACCAGGGAAGTCAGGGGCTCCAGGGGAGAGCAAGTGCTCTGGACGGAAGGTGCTGGCCCATGAGTTTTCTACCGTAGGTCACTGCAGTCTATCCATTCTGATAGTCTTCTGTTCCTGTCTTTGTCCAGACTTGTCAACAGCTGTGTTCCAAAGACAGAGGAATGTCCAGAGGGTACCAGGGTTCAGGATTTCTGAGGAGAATAGTCAGATATCTCTCTCACACCCCCAGCAGAGCCCCAGTCTCAGGGACCCTTGAAAAAGGAGGCAGAAGGAAAGCGAAGGCAGGAGGAACGGGCGGAGGATAATCTGTGACTATTCTCCGGGTCAAATCCTGCTCTGAGAGTTCACTTCACCACGTGCAGATCATCCACCTGGGCTTGGTGACCCCCCAGACGGGTATGGGGAGCAGAGCCCCTCACCTGAGTACCCAGCACTCTATCACTCATACACAACTTTACCCTCATTGCATGTGGCCTGGGCAAGAGGTAGAGCATGTGGAGAGGGACTCGTGGAGAACGGCTCCATCTGTGCCTCTGTGATCAAGCCAGAGGCATGGCCTCTTCCTTCCTCAGACTAATCAGCCCTTTTCCCAAGTCTCTCCGAGTCACATCACTGGCCGTACAGGATGTTCCTGCTCTCTCTCACCCACGCCATATCCTGGAGCCACTTTCTTCACCACACAGCACCTTGCTGTACCCAAACCTCTGGGTCTTTGATCCCAGAACACATCCCTTGCAGGAGTCTCTCATCAGGATGACACAAAGGTCTGGTTTGTCTACTTCTCACCATTGGGCCAGAGGCCACTGTTGGCATTGACAGCATATAGATGCTATTCAACAAACACTGGTCCCTTTTACTCTCCTCCCAGCGACTTTGTTTCTGTCCCCAAGTCTGGGAGAGTAGCAAAGATGGAGGCAGCATGTTGAAGTACAGAAACAAGACTTTTATTAGCTAATGGTGCACAGTGAATTCCTTACACAATCAAGGAAATGGGCTCGCTCCTGGGCATCAACTCTTTTATCAAAAGAAAATCTACACTTCTTAGCCCCGCGCTGGCAATGTCCCTGGACCCCAAAGTAAAGGTTAATGGGGTGAGAGGTGAGCACACACCACTGAAAACCACAATGCCCCGGGGACTTTAAGCGGCAATGGGGCTGGGTCTGAGCCAGCTCATACCTCCCCTTACAATGTCACAGAACAGGCCTGAAGGCATGGGGGAGGGTGGCACAGGTCAGGGTCTGTGCTCAGCATCCATGACATCCAAATACTTGGCTTCAATGATTCGGGGTAAGAGATTGTACCTGCAGAATAGAAGGAGAGGCAAACTCAGTGACAGATGGTTATAGCGGGTCCACACTGAGCCCAGCAGTGGGCGGAGCCCTCCCCACAGCCACCCAGCCTGGGCATACCGGATGGGAATCATGGCAATCATGATGACAGGAAAGACCATCTTCATGTAGGGCAGGGAGCTCATGCCGAAGGCACAGAGCAGCAGCAGCTGCAGAATCTGCAGGCCTGTGAAGTAGTGGATCTTCCTCTGGGGCACTCTCCGGACGTAGTGGGTGGGTGGGTAGGATGTCTGTGGGCAGCGGCAACCTGGCGGTCAGCGACGGCTGTGTTCCCACATCCCCTCCCTGGCCCAGGCACCCACCTGCTCCTTGAGCAGCAGGGCCACTCGCGAGAAGAGCTGGTTGCCATCCAGGGAGGTGAGCGCGATGTAGAGGAAGAGCCCGTAAAGCACCGGCTTGGGGATCCACTGCAGTGGGAAGGGCAGCAGCAGGAGAGAGAACCCCACCAGAACACTGGCGCCCAGCGCGGTCAGCCGGGTCTCCTGAACATTCACAATCCTGCGGGGTCAGAGCAAAGGCTACCTGTGGGTCTAGCTAGGGCTTCATTGCCTCTGAGCCCTTATCTCTAAGCCACATCCTTTCCTAGGTCACCTGCAGCCCAAGGCTGTCCCCCTCTGACCTTCAGGTCTACGTGGCTCTTGCCCTAGGATCCTAGGGATCGCTCGTACTCACGTTTCATAAATGTGCCCGTTCTCCACACGTTCCTCCACTAAGGCCAGTGCCCGTACATGCAGCGGGGAGTGGGGGTAGGCGGCGTGGATCCAGGGTAGCCCGAAGAGAGACAGCCCCGTATTGATGATGGCCAGGAGCAGGAGGTCCCAGTGATAGGCAGTGCCCTTCACCAGCCTGAGGTAGGTGGGCACACATGGACAAGAGTCCTATTGGCCATCAGAAGTCTGGGACCCTGCCCCACCCTCCCGCAGCCCTCAGTACCTGTTCTCTGGTGCATTGACCAGGGCAGCCACCAGGTTCTGCTCAATGAAGAAAAGCAAAGAGAGCAGGAAACCAAGACCCATGGTGCTGCTGATGGCCTTGAAGGACAGAGAGCGGATCTGTGCCATCTCAAAGAGGCTCTCGCTGGGGTTGTATCTGAACTTGCTCACTGCAATATGGGACAGGCTTGGCCCACAGTTCCCAGGGAGCAAGGCCATGCCGCCCCCCAGCTCATCCCGCTCCCACTCACTCTCAATTTCCTGGAAGCCATAGGAGCCGATGAGGGAGAAGGAGAGCACGGCGATGGGCAGGGCACAGTCAGACAGGGTCTCACGGACACACGGGTGCAGGTAGGGGCTGGAGGTAATGGGGGATCAGCGTGGCTCAGGGGCTGGCCGGCCCTTACCTCCCACCCACAGGCCCCCTCATTTCTTCTGAGGAGGTCTGGCTTCAAACTTGAGATCCTCCTGCCTGTGCCTCCTGAGTATTGGGATCAAGGGTGCTCCCTTACCTTTTCTTGAACTGGTAGAGGGTGTAGCCCAGCCAGAGCGTGCCCAGCATGATAAGGAGACTGAGCACTGCCGTAGCCTGGCCCGAGTGTGTGCTGCTGGGGCTGCCAGCTGTGGCCATCTCAACGGGGCTGGGCAGGAGGCTGGTGTTGAGCGCAGAGTGAAGGCTGGTGTTGGGGCTTCTGCCAACGCTCAACAAGCTGGCCAAGGACGAAGTCTTTTTTGTGTGGTAGTGGTGACCATGGTAGTACTTCCAGAAGACTGTGGGACACGTCAACAGACCTAAGCCGTCTGGGATCTGGGAGGCTGGAGCCTAGCTTTCTTATTGATATAAGGTGGAGGGGTGTCCTAAGTGAGGTAGGGTATGCTGAATGGAAGGGAAGGAACCATAAACGGGGAGAGCTCTGGCCTTCTCGGTCAACCAGGAACCATCCCATGCCCATCTACCTTTTGTCTCCCAAGTCTGCTACTACCTCTGCTGTAGCTGACGATCCCCAACCCTGCCTGGCCCATGCCTCTGTCCCCTCTCTGGTTTTGCCTGGAGAAGCTCCTCCCCTTCAGCAGTACTGGCGCTGCCGCTGCTGCGCTACCTTAGCTTGACACCTTCTTCTCTGCCCCATCGAGCACAGCTGAGAGCCCTCCCACGTCCAAGTGGGTCCCTCTCTGGGTCGGTACTCGCTTGGTCTCACTATACAGCTTTAACTGTCCTCAAACTGAGAAATCCTCCTGCCTCTGCCTCCTGAGTGATAGGGCTAATTAAAGGCATGTACCACCACCACACCTGACTTGCACTCACTTTTGGCCATGCCCTTGACAGCATCCAGCACAAACGTGATGGAAATGAAGAAGGCAATGATTTCTTCTGTTGACCTGCAAAGCGGTGATAATGCCTCAACATGGGTGGGGTGGGGAGGGGAAGTGATTACTGAAGGAGAGGCTTGCCCGAACTTCTGTATGGACCAACGCCAGGAAAGAGCCCCCCCCCCCGGGGGACCACGCCCAGTAAGTCCACCTTGGCCTATGGGAAGCACACTATCTATCCTGGGGTTATAGGGCCCTGGCATGAGGCTGACTCACACCCCCAGACACTGCATCTCAGGAGCAATCACCTCTTAAAGAGACTCATAAGCAGGCTGAGGTTGAGGAAGGCGTACAGCGCGAGGAAGAAACTGTTCCACAGGCCCGTCCATGCATAGAAGGCATTGAAGTCCAGGTTGTAGTCGTCACAGATGACTCGGATCACTGCAACGGGGCAGGACGTGCTGTCAGGGCTGGGCTGGGCCGCAGAACTTGGGCCCCATCTCCCATTTCAACCCCACTGCACCCTGGATGTAGATGGCCAGGGGTGCGGTCGTCAGCAGGATCACCAGCGGCTGCCCAGAGAAGAGTGCATACAAGAGGCCTCCGATGCTCTGCCCAGCTATGGTCTTCTGCACATCTGTGGAGGTGACACGGTCAGGGCTCACCCACAGCCCAGGGTCCGGCCTGGTGCATCCCTACCATCCCCACCCCTCACCGATGGCCCCGTTAGTGTTCTCATCATTGAGGGATCCAAAAGCAATCGTCGGCAGGAGGCAGGCGAAGTAGAGGAAGAGCGTGGTGGTGACATATTTGCCCACAGTCTTGCCTTTCCCGATGATGCCTAGGAACGCGGGACAGACAGCTTTTGCTGGAGATGCTGGACAGGCACCCATGGACTCGGGGCCTGAAAGGCTGAGCTCTGGCTGGGCACATACCATCGGTAAAGTCCAGTGGGTACACAGGGAACCGGTGCGTGATATCCGCCCAGATGCCCTTTCCAAAAGGGAAGAAGTCCTTGCACTTCGGAGGCTGGGAGAAAAGACAGACAGACCCCCATGTTAGCCCTGGTTGGCCCGCGCCCCTCCCACCGCCCCAGCTCTCTTCTGAACCTGAGGGTGTTTGTGAGTGTGGAGGGAGCTCATGCTGTGCCCCGTTGCTCTTGGCATCGTCATGGTGAGCAGCTGTCTCTGATGCACCAACTCCTCCTTGAATTCCTCTTCTGTGCGCGTTGTCAGGAGCTTCTGGCGGAAGGTGATGTCTGAGAACATGGTGGCAAATGTGCGTGCCACCTCCATTGCAGTCTTGGTGCTTTTCTGGGAACAGAAGGTGCTGCGGTCACACCTCCAGCTCCTGTAGCGGAGGACGCCCTGTCTTTGCTGAGTGCAGTCCCGCACAGGCAGCTGGCTGTAGGTTGTTCCCCTAAGCTCAGACATTAATGCACCTTGCCACTATTCCCACTAGGAACTGCTGTGGATCTCACAGATATCTGCCTGCCTCTGCCTCCTAAGTGCTGGGATCAAGGTGTGTGCTACCACTGCCCGCCTGTTTATTTTTAACATTTTAAATGATTTATTTATTCTTACTGTATGTGCACTGGTGTTTTGTATATATGGCTGTGTGAGGCTGTCAGATCCCCTGGAACTGCAGTTACAGACAGTTGTGAGCTGCTATGTAGGTGCTGGGAATCGAACCCAGGTCCTGTGGAAGAGCAGCCAGTGATCCTAACCACTGCACCATCATGATATTCTGCTCTGCTCCACAGCCGTGGAGCCAGCCAGCTACGGACTGAGACCCTGAACTGAGGTCAACCTTCCGTCCTTCAAGCTGATTCTGAGTTCTCCATCACATGGCTTGTTCACTCTCTAGCACAAGTCTCAGGAGGCCTCTGTCAGCTGCAGGGCAGCAGTCCGGGCTGTGCCTACTGTGTGTTCCTGAGCAAGAACTCCGTGCTGGTGCAGCCTGACTTGCCTCAAGTGACTTGGGTACTAAGGCTATTGCCCCTTCCAACTGTTCTGGCCACAGTGCCAGCTGCCACCCCGCTAACTCGTGAGGTGCTCACTTCTCTTCTAGCACGGGAATATGACGGGCAGCATAGCTATTAGACGACTAGAAGGGAATCCCAGAGAATCCCGAGCAGGCTCCAGAGTCAGGCAGAGTTATCGAAAAGCTAATGAAAAAGGATGCTGTGGAGAAGGTCATAACGCCAGCACTGGGAAGGCAGGAGGATTGGGAGTTCAAAGCCAGGCTCCAGTTTGTTTCTGAAGAGGGCAGAGGTGTGGGCCAGTGACAGAGCAGCTGGCGCGCTATGTGTACATGAGGGCTCTGAGGTCCATCCCCAGCTCTGGGGAAAAACAGAGCACAGTGGCTAATGAAATCTTAACTATCGCATTAAATATTTAAGGCCCTTCCATAGTTTTGGGCAGAGAATTACAGTTGCCTATTCAGAATTTTAAATCTTTCTCTTTATAGGGAGAACTCCCAGACTGGACCAGCAACAGCCTCCACAAAAGCAGGGTATCCGACTGGGTGGTAGACGGCTTGGGAGGCAGAGGTGGGTGGATCTCTGTGAGTCTGAGGCCAACTTGGTCTGCAGAGTGAGTTCCAAGACAGCTGCAAAGTCTCGAAAAACCAAAAAGAAGAAGAAAAAAAAAAAAAGAAAGAAAAGCAAGCAAAAACAAACATAAAACAAAGCCAGCAGGATCTCCTTGCCCAAGTAGCATATGGCCCAAGAAGGGCAGGAAACCAGCCAAAGAATGGTCTAATGTGTATAGTCATTCTATTGGGACTTGAATCCGGGGCCTTGTACATGCCGAATACATGGTGGGCCTTATCAATCTACACTGCCAGCAGCCTGAATCTGTAATCGTTAAAAGCCTGCTTTTCAGTAGGAAAGGCAATCTTTTGGGCATTTCCAGGGAAATTCAGATGCAATGGGGACTTTGCAAGAACATCTCTAATAAAACACTGGATAGAGAGGAAGAGCAGGCACTAGGAAGCCTGTAGAGAGGTTTCCAAGGAAACGACAGAGCAACCGGGAGACCTGCCTCACAAGGCACCCGAGACTGAAACTCACCATCTTGGGCGGGGCCAGCACCAGGATGACAAAGCGGACCTCACAGGAGTTCTCCCCCCAGTTCTGGGGTCGAACCAGGCGGCTGATGCACACGTGCCGCTTCTGTAGGGCCTTCAAGGTACAGCTGGATAAGACAGGAGAACAAACAGACAGCTGCCACCCTGCAGAGCCTGTAACAGAGGTTACCAGGGAAAACAAAAAGCAGCTAACAACGCATCAGGAACTCTGGTATCTGTGGTATGTGTGTGGTACACATACATACATGTACACAGAATACCCAAACACATTAAAAAAAAAAAAAAAAGATTGAGCTGGAGAGATGGTTCAGAGGATAAGAGCACTGGCTACTCTTCCAGAGGTCCTGAGTTCAATTCCCAGCAACCACATGGTGGCTCATAACTATCTGTAATGAGATCTGGTGCCCTCTTCTGCACAGGGATACATGCAGGCAGAATATTGTATATATAATAAATAAATCTAAAGGAAAAAAAAAGGAGGAGACAGTTCTCAGCTAGTATCATTCTGAGGATTCCTGAAGGCAGGATCACCATATTCAGACTGTGGTAGAGCTAAGAGGTAGTAGCTGGCTGCTTTGCTTTAAAAAAAAAAAAAAAAAGATTGAATAGGACAGAGTGCTCGTATCCTCTTTTCTCAAAGTGGAGGTGCCACAGTTGTGTCATTGTGTGGAGGTTCGTCTCTGCAGGGATGTGAGATCCCTGGCTAGCTCCAGGGTAACAGTAGGGGACCAGGTGTGGTGGTGGTAACGGCAACTCACACGATGCAGAGCCATGACTGCTGGTACTGCACCCCTCGGACGGTGGCGGTGACTCCCTGGATGGTATCCGAGAGCAGGTGGACTGAGGACGGAGGAAAGGATACAGGAGAGTCAGCTGTGCGGGCAGCGCTGTCACATGACCTGGCAGGGAGCTGGCCTTACCTTTGCTCTCCGTGGGGGCCCCAGCATCTGTAAAGAGCTTGGCCATGAGCAGGTCCAGGTCACAGTCGGGTTCGGCATGGTTGGGGTCCTGGGCGAAGCGGCTCAGCATAGTCCGAAGCACGTCATCCAGCGAGGTAGCTGTCTCGTTCAGGATGATGCTGGCCTGGGCCAGGAAGCCGTCTAGGTCCCGGTGTGCACGGACCTCTTCCTCAAAGTTCTTTAACTTCAGATACTGTAAGGATCCCAGGTGCAGATGCACAGAGGCCTGAGTTAAACCCTTGTCTCTCTGGCCCCCACCTGCCCTCTATGACGGTCTATGAATGTCCCTGCCCACTAGGAACGATATCCAGGAGAGAAGGCCCAGGCTTGGGTTAGTTTGAGCTATGAATGCCTGAGAACGTGGGAACGGCACAGCAGATATAAGGAAATCAGCTTTCTTAAACCCTGACTGGAGACCCAGCGGAGACCCAGCACAGCCCCGCAGGATGAGCCTTACCTTGCGGGAGGTGTGGAGGAGCACACAGCCACCGGTTGCTGCTTCAATGTCTGGAGGAACGGGGAGGAGAGCTCAGTATGCTGCCCTACCTCTTCAGGGCTCCTTAGCAGAGCAGGGCCACCTACAGTCCCCATACCAGATTTGGAGGGCTGCACATCAAGGTTGACGTTGACAAAAAACCGGATGCTCTCGCCAGACACAATGGAGGAGTTGACGGTGTCGAAGGCCTCATCCCCCAGGCTGTCTTCCCGGACTTCAAGGGTGTCTTCCACCTCATTCTTGAAGTATCCCTGAGTTGCAGCTGTCACCAGGAGAGACCATCTATCAGTGCTACACACCATAAGGAGGGCTCTAAGACCCAGGAGTGGGTACCTCTGCTCCATCGCCTGAGTGCACCCTATAGTAAGAGGCCTCTTACCAGTCAAAGAAGGAGCTTTGGTTACGGGAAGCAAATGCTGGTCCTGCCTGGCCCCATTCAGACTGCAGCAGCAGGCACACAGAGCTGAGGCTCACACCCAGGAGTCGTCTGTACAATTTTTCAGTTTTATTTATTTATTTGAGACAGGGTTTCTCTGCAGTTTTGAAGCCTGTCCTGGAACTAGCTCTTGTAGACCAGGCTAGCCTTGAACTCAGAGATCCACCTGCCTCTGCCTCCCAGGGGATTTTTCAGTTTTAAGAATCAGAGCTCACAGGGTGGTTGTGATGCAAGTCTTTAATCCCAGCACTTGGGAGGCAGAGGCAGGGGGACCTCTGTGAGTTCAAGGCCAGCTTAGTCTTCAGAGTGTGTCCCAGGACAGCCAGGAGTATTTCACATAGAAATCCTGTCACTAAAAGCAAAAAACAAGACAAAACAAAATAAAAAAAAAAAAAAAAAAGGAACCAGGGCTCTCTGTACTATTCTGATTCTTCAGCTTAAGTTTAATCCTAACATTTGGGAAACAGGCAGACAGATCTGTGTGAATTCAAGGACAGTTTGGTCTATATATAGAGTCACAGGCTAGCACATGCCTCTAATGCAGAACACAGGAGGCTGAGGCAGGAACATCAAGAGTTTAAGGCTAGCCTGGGCTACACAATGAGGCCCAGTCTAAGAAGAAAAACAAAAACAAAAATGAAAACAACTATAAGGAGGCTGGAGAGATGGCTCAGCGGTTAAGAGCATTGCCTGCTCTTCCAAAGGTCCTGAGTTCAATTTCCAGCAACCGCATGGTGGCTCACAACCATCTGTAATGACGTCTGGTGCCCTCTTCTGGCCAGCAGGCATACACACAGACAGAATATTGTACACATAATAAATAAATAAATTTAAAAAAAAAAAGAAAACAACTATAAGGCCAGGCATGGTGGTACACACCTTTAATCTCAGCACTCGGTGAGTTCAAGGCCATCCTGGTCTACCTAGTGAGTTCCAGGTTAGTCAGAGCTACACAGAGAAACGCTGTCTCAAAAAAACCAAGCCAAACAAAACCCAACTTGTGCCAGTGGTTCATTCCTGTAAAGCCCAGCACTCAGAAAGCTGGGGCAGAAGGACAGCAGGAGGTCTAGGCCAACCTGGGTTATATTTCAAATACAAAGAAGTGGGGCTGGGGAGATGGCTTAGTGGTTGAGAACAGGAGTTCAGGTCCCAGCACCAATGCTGGATAGCTCACAGTTGCCTCTACTGCAGCTCCAAGGGATCTGACACCCTCTGCTAGCCTCGTACACGTATGCAGTAATACAGAACACAAACATATGCTCAAATAAAGTCTCATTGGTGGGCAGTGGGCCGGCGTGGTACATGCTGTTAACTGTAGCACCCAGGAGGCAGAGTTCTGAGTTTGAGGCCAGCGTGATCTACAGAGTGAGTTCCAGGACAGCCAGGGCTACACAGAGAAACCCTGTGTCAAAAAGCCACATATTGAACGTGTGTCTGTGTGTGTGTGTATATGAGTATGAAAAAAAGATAAAAAGACTGTTTCTTCCAGAATTCTCAGGCTGGGAACCCCAAGGAAGGTGAAGTTGCTAGAGATCCAAGCGACCCCCACCTCCCTTCCCTCATTGGTGCAGGGCTTACAGCCTCTCCTCCCAGGGAGGGCAGGTGAGACTGAGGGAACAGCGTCAAGGCTGAGACCAAATTCAGCAGTTGAATAACACCCAGGAGGCAAGAAAGCCCGTGAAACAGCCAGAAGATGGAAGGCCTCCTTAGTCCGGCTCCCACCACGCCCCTTCCAAGATGCAGCAGGAACTCCTGAGCACAGGGGCTGTGGTCAGTCCTGCGGCTTCCACCACCTTCCCAGACCCTTTACATGAAGGCTTCCGTAACCCGTAAATCACAGCCCGAGACAGCCTGTGACCTTCCCCTAGGCCTTGGTGCTTCAGGCCACTCACTGTCAGACCTTGGGCTGACAGCTAGGGCCATGGGCATGCCCACTCTTGCCCTATGTGCCAGCAAAGTGACTCCCTCCAGGGCCATCTTTAGGCTCATCTGGTACACTCTTCCTACACAGAGTTCTGCCTCTTTTCCAGCCCAGTCAGAACCTCTTTCAGACCGCCCTATAGCTCCCCATCTATGGACACTTTTAGGAAAAAGGCCTTTGTAATTCAGACCCCACTAGTGACTGACAAACACCTGCACAGGGACAAGTCAATGGCATGCCCACACCTGACAGCCAGTGACGCGCCCTGACTCACTTCCACTCCTGCCCTTCAGCGTCCTCTGCACATCGATATCCTGAGCTCAGAACCTGATGATCACCCTACCCTATCCCAGGCCCGGGACTATTGAGCCGAAAGATGTCCTCCCTGCCTATATTGTAGAGGACGTGGCAAACACCCTCCTTAAGGCAAGCCTGCCTTATTTTAAACTACCTGGGCTGGGGACGGGAGCCAGGTGGCACAGCCCTGTTTAAGAGGCAAGAGGATCAGAAGTTCAGCGTTCCTCAGCCACATGAGCCAGAGGCCAGCCTGGGCTACACGAGACCCTGTCTAAATAATTATCCACCCTCCAGTCCCAGTCTTGCGTCTGCTGCCATTCTCAGCCCAGTACTTCCTTTTCTACCTGGAGCTGTTTTTTCTTAGCCTTGGCTCTCAGACCCCTTAGGTCTCTGCAGGCCTCCTGCCATGCCATTCCACATAGCAAAGCCTCAAAGATAATCTGCCAGCAAAGCCGGACAGTGGTGGCACACGCCTTAATCCCAGCACTCGGGAGGCAGAGGCAGGCGGATTTCGAGGCCAGCCTGGTCTACAAGAGCTAGTTCCAGGACAGGCTCCAAAGCTAGGGTTAAAATATAACCTGCCAACTAGCAACCTGACACAAAGGCCCCTCATGCCCTGGGCACCTGGATGAAAACACAGACCAGGATGCCTAAACACTGTGCCACTAAAGAACACGGGAGAGCTGGGATCCAGTCAGTGTGTAGAGTATGTGCCTACCTTGTGAAACCCAGAGTTTTCAAGCCCCAGTACCCTATAAACCTGGCTTGGGAGCAAAAGCTTGTAATCTTAATACTTGGACATAATTGGAAATTCAAGATCATATTGGCTACATAGGGAGTTTTAGGCCAGCCTAGGATACATAAGATTTCTTTCTTAAACAAAACCAAAGACAAAAACCATAGAGTAGACATTGATAGGCAGCATGGAGCCAAAGGCAGGGAAGAAGCTAGACCAGTGGAAGCAGGGACAATCGCAGCCTCTCTCTCCAGGGCTAAGTGGGGACTGAGCAGTCAAGACATGCATAGCATGTGGCATAGTCTAATGCTGGCCAGATATGCAGGGCCCCGGAATAGCGAACCGCAGGAGAAAGCAGCAAGCCGTGGTGGTGGCCATCCGCCCTCCTGGGACTTCAGTACCCTTGGTTGCAGGCCACTGGTCAGCTTCACCAGGGACCTGCCCAGCAAGCCGCACAGCCTCCAGAAGGGCCCTGACCGCTCCAGCACCAGGCTACACAAGCCACTTCTGCTTGGCATTTCCTGGCTGGTGCATGGGCGGAGTTCTCTAGAGATTTCTAACCATGGGCGCTTTCCAGATACACACCTGAGAAGTACTCACTGGGGTCGTCAAGGTGTCCATTCTGTGACATGGCCAAAGGACAGTCTTCTACAAGAGAAGCCAAAGAATTGTCACCACCCCCAGACAGTCTCCTGTGCCTTCTTCCACTCAGCCCACCTGACTCAGCCCTCCCCACTCCTTATCCTTCCTAGGAAGACCAGGCCAAGGGGCAGGGGTCTCCTGCAGTACCTGGGAAGGCCAGTCTTCATCTAGGGTACTAAATCCCTTAACTCCTCTACTAGAGGCTGCCGAGATATGCAAAGAGCGTGAAGGGTGCTTTCGCGGGTCAGTTCATCCCTAAATCATCAGTACTCAGCTCACTAACCCAAGCATCTCTGACTAAGCCGCGTCCAGCTCCGGAGGAAGGCAACTGGAACTCGCCTCCTTCCTGGATCCCGCCCTGCCACGCCCAGCACTTTGGGGTGGGGGAGTGTCCTTGAGCCTCTCAGATCTGCCCTGGTCACAGGGCCCACACATGCCCATCTCAGGCGCTGTTTTCCCGATCTCCCCAATCTCCAGGGGTCACCTGGGGGACCGACCCAGCAACCGCCTCCATCCCACGGCGTCACCGTGGTCCTGGGCCTCCAGAGAAGAGCCATTGGCTCAGAAAGTAGGGGGCGGAGTGGGTATGCAGAACACACTGAGGTTTGTGGTACTATCCGGATGTTTGTGCGAGGAAGGACTCAAAGGAGGGGCCGCATGCACGAGAAAGGGATATAATCGACACTCGCAGGCCCTGAGAATGAGGGAACGGGCAGGATTCGGAGGCACTAGGGGCGGTAGCAAAGAACAAAGCACACCAAGAGCAGGTGAGCGACCCGACGCACCCGGCTCTGGTGGGTCTTGACTCTAGGCGGTGGCACGTTCGCCGGTGCTGAGGACACCGCAGCACCACCCAGCCTACTTCCTAGTTCCCCACCCTCCGCCCCGCCGGTTAGTTTACATCTTTCATTCAAATACTGAAGGTGTGTCCTGGCGGCGAACGCAGAACAAATAGCAAAGGGATGCCCACGGCGTCCCCGACCGCCCCTTGCCACGAGCGCGCACTGGGACTCGGGCCGCCTTCGGTGGAACCCCGCCGGAGGCGCGAAGACCGCACAGCCTCTCGCCCACCCGGGTCCGCGCTGGCACACACGCCTGGTGGCCGTGCCCCGGGCTTCTCACCCACCACTCCGCCGTTCCGGGTGGGCTCGCAGCGGTAGCCGGTGATAAACTCACGAGCCAACCGTGCGGCCGCTTCCAGCCGAGGTCGCGCGCTCACCCGCGACGTCTGCTCCGGATCCGTGGCGCCTCGCGTGCTCAGGCCCAAGCGTCGTGGAGAGCGGGCCCGGGAGGGACTACGAAGTTTCGGTACAGTCCCAAAGCACGGGGCTACTCATCCGCGCCCCGAAGGCACGAGAGCGTCCGCCTTAAAAGCGGACGGAGCTCCGCCCCTACCTTAGCGGGCTGCAGAGCCGCCCACAACCGCCCTTGCCGCGCCCCTTTGCCCTTGCCACGCCCCCGACTGCCAGGGCGGTCCCCGGCCCCGGCCCACGCTGCTTTGTGCACTTGCCCGTGGGCTAGCGCCCTAAGCCGCCCCCGCCCTTCTGCTGCTGGCACCCGCCCTGGGTTCCTCATCTCTTCCTCAGGTTAGGACACGAGGCGGGGTCTCTGGAGAGCGGGCTGCGGTGAAGCACTTGCGGGTTGCTAGCACGATGAGCACCTCTTTCCCCGACCCCACTCCACCCCCGGGCCGATCCTTCGAGGCTTTCAAGTATGAGATTCTACAGACCTCCGACCTCGCTCTGACTCTGGGGCACACCTGCCACCCCTCTACCACTCCGCGGTAGATAGGCTCTGCACAGAGTAATCTCCACCGTCCCTCTACCTAGTGAGAGGGGGTACAGAGGGCAGGCATTTAGAGTGTTGCGGGAATTGGTATATAAGTAGGTATGATGAACCAGGCAGGCATTAGGAGCGAAGGCATGGAGGGCCTCGAAGTCTCCCCTCCTCACTTGCACACTACCAGGAACCCCACCCCTAGAACCCTGTTGACTCAAGGACAGCCACAGGCTGCTTTGGTTGGGGTTAAGCTTAAATCCCTGGGAGGAGAAGCTGCAGGCCGTGTTGCTCCACCTATCCATAGGACCTCCTTTCTCTATCTTCTAGCGTTCCAGCCCTATACAAGCTTGTGGAGTTACAGGATGGAGATTCAGGAAAGCTGAAGAGCCAGGTAGAATGGCAGACACAGGTCCCAGATCCTTCTTCCCCCTCAGGCATTCTGGTCCCAATACCTGGTTGTTCCAACCCAGGCTATTCCAGGAAACCTCTGGCGACAGGGGGAATGACTTCCCCAACTCTCTCCTCACGGAGGAAAAAGCTCATTTCCCCTGCACGTGCCTGTGACCTCCTCTGACTTAGATGAACTGAGGCACTGACCCCCCCCCCATCCTCAGCCTCCTAGGCAGCACCTGCTCTGTGCTATGCAGATCAGAGACTGAGGGCAGACAGATTTAGAAGACTGAAGTCCTTCCTCCTGCCTTTGCTTTGGTGATAATATGAGCAGGTAAGTTGAGGGACCCCAAAATAGGCACACATCCCCTCTCATTCCCCCTCTACAGTCTCTGACATCACTGTATTCCAGGCAGTGACTTTCCAAGTACCTTAAGCTCTGCCTGCTCTTTGCCACTTTTAGGCTCTGGGGTGAGAAGCAACCGTTGAGTATCTCATTAAAAAAAAAAAAAGAAGACAAGACAGATGTGGCAGCACACACTTTTAGTCCCAGCACTCTGGAGGCAGAGGCCAGCCTGGGCTACAGAGCAAGTTCCAGGCAAACCAGAGTTACACACTTTGAGATCTAATCTCACAACAACAAAACAAAACAACAGCACACACACACACACACACACACACACAAAACAACAAAAAAACCACCAAAACTAAAAAAAACAAAAGGGTGGAGAATCTGCTCACTAGTTAAGAGCATTTACTGCTCAGCTGGGCAGGTAGGTGGTGGTGCCCTGTGCCTTTAATCCCAGCACTTGGCTGACAGAGGCAGGTGATCTCTGTGAGTTCAAGGCCAGCCTGGTCTACAAGAGCTAGTTCCAGGATGGGCTCCAAAGCTTCAGAGAACTACAGAGAAACCCTGTCTCAAAAAAACAAAAACAAACAAAAAAAGAAAAAGAAAAAAGAACACTTACTGCTCTTGTAGAACGCCCGGGTTTGGTTCTCAGCACCCACAAGTGGCTCGCAGCTGATGCCTGCTTCTGACTTCTACAGGCAGTCATGGGTGCCCATATGTAATATGCAGGCAACATTCATACACATAAAATAAAAACAAATTGATCTAAAACCCACTCAAAACATCAAAAACTTTTATAATGGGGGACTGACAACATGACTGAGCAGGTAGTGGCTCTTGCCGCCAAACCTAAGGACTTGAGTTCAATCTCAGGAGCCCATGTGTGGAGGGAAGGAACCAGTCTCACAAGCTGTTCTCTAACCGCGACCCTCCACATGCTCTGTGGTACATGTTTCTCTCCAAAAAATAAAGAGCTTTCATAGAGGGGGGGCTCAATGTGTAAAAGTGCTGGTCACCTGGAGCCCACATAGAGGTGAAGGGAGAGCGCTCACTCCAGAATTGGTTTCTGAGCCAGGCACACAGCTCCTTCAAACCAGAAAGTCACCTGACTGACTCCAAATCCAGGAACAAGTGTTACCTTTTCAAAACAGCTTGAATTGGCTCATTTGCATCTCCAGCCTTGTCCCCTGGTCTCCGCCTCTGTCATTTTGTAAGCCACTTTTCCTTCCGGTGATTTCCCTCCCACTCAACAAAGAGAATCACACTCTGTGCCCTGGGAAGTGGGGCTGCTACCCAAGCTGGCTACAGCCTGCCCCTGGCCTCATCCTACCTCCTGCTCCTAGAGATGTCCACCTGCAGGGACTGTCACAGCCCCTACATCACTACCGGCTCCAACCAGCCTTGCAGTCTCAGGAGCTTTGACATGACCCCGTTCATTCTTCAAGTCTCAGAGACTTTTCGTTCATCTGTCCTAGAGTTAAATACTGCCTTCCTCGGCAGGCTCTCCTGGTTCCGGGGTGGGAATACTGCCGCTCATTCTTTCTAGCTGCTGTCTGGTTTCATCCCCTGGCTAGACGTGACAAACAGCAGCCTGTGTTTGTTCTTCCAGGGTACAGGGTAGAGAATGCGAGATGTGTAATAAACTGATGATGTTTTGAACACCCAACAGCGTCTCCCCATATACATATTCAATCTCATGTCGGGCTTTCATGTCTACATGGCTTGTTAGGGAAAGAGTTTAAACAAAGATGAAGACAGTTCTGGTCTACACCTGTAATACCTGGTGGTATTTCAAGTCAGTGATTCCTCTACTTTCACTTAGGTATAGGTTTCCAGCTGTAACCCAGGTAGAGGTGGAAGCAGAGGCAGGAGGATTATTAATAAGTTCAGGGTCATCTTCACCTACAGAGAGTCTGACACCATCTTGAAATATGTGAGACACTGTCTCAAAAACAATGTGGGCCAGGGGGCTGGAGAGATGGCTCAGAGGTTAAGAGCACTGCCTGCTCTTCCAAAGGTCCTGAGTTCAATTCCCAGCAACCACATGGTGGCTCACAACCATCTGTAATGGGGTCTGGTGCCCTCTTCTGGCCTTCAG
This sequence comes from Chionomys nivalis, assembly GCF_950005125.1. Lineage (NCBI taxonomy): Eukaryota > Metazoa > Chordata > Mammalia > Rodentia > Cricetidae > Chionomys > Chionomys nivalis. The sequence continues at coordinate 44,309,429 of NC_080094.1, read as the reverse complement.
GCATACACACAGACAGAATACTGTATACAGAATAAATAAATAAATAAATAAATATTAAAAAAAAAAAAAACAATGTGGGCCAGACATGATGGCACAGGTCTTTAATCCCAGTACTGGGGAGGAAGAGACAGTCAGTCTCTGTGAGTTTGAGGCCAGTCAGGTCCAATAGAAAATTCCAAGACAGGCACAGCCAGGGCTATGGAGAGACCCTGTCTAAGGAAACCAAAACCAACCAACCAACCAACCAACCAACCAACCAACCAAAAAACCTCCACAAAAACCAAAACAATGCAACAAAAACTAAACAAAACAAAAAATGTTAAAATGGAGGTGTGTTGTGTGTGTGTGCGCGCACACACGTGTGTGTATGTATGTATGTCAGGACTGGGAGGGGATTGTGGACATGCACTAATGTGGACACGCATGGAGGCTAGAGGTCAACCTTGCCCATTAGAACTCAGATGCTGTCTTCCTTGTCTTTGGGAAAGGCTGTTTAGTGATTGGTACCCGAGGTTGCCAGTTAAGCTAGGCTGTCAGGCTCTGCCTCCACAGCCCAGTCAACACTAGATTAGCAGCTCAAGATAGAATACTCAACTTTTTGCTTTTTATGTGGGTGCCCTGGAGGGAACCCAGGCCCCATGCTTGCATAGTAAACACCTTATTGACTGACCCATCTGTCTCCCCAGTCCCCGGAAATGAGTCTTTAGCTAGAAAATTCCACGAAGATTTAGTCTCAGACCAAAACAGTGTTCCTTATCGGTCCATCTTTCCTTTTCCTGTTGTCCTTATTTCTCTGTTATTTGTACATTCAGCCAGGCATGAAATTTCAGAGATGCAATTTCTCAAAACGTGAAACAATGAGGGGAAAATTTTTCTTCAGGAAAGCAGCAGCCACTGCGGGGTAAGTGGACACATATTCAAGCTGCCGGATTCTTTTCTCCTTTGCAGGTTTTTACCAATATGAAATAAAAGTCCTTGTGCCTCATGCTTCAAGCTGACCAATGTAGCATCTCAGAGGCTTTGAAGAGGGAAAGGAGAATAATTTGTTAATAAACACATTTATTTTCCTTCAGATTTCTGAAGAATGAAACATGTTTGGCAGTGTGTCAGAAATTAGGTTTTTTTCCATTTTGGCTTTTTCCACTTTTACCTCCAGGTCATCCCCTTGGCTCAGCTGTTGTCTTGTCATCAACTGTTCCTTCAAAATGGCTCTTTGTTTGGTACACTTGTTACCACCAACCTGGAGCAACAGGCCTCCTCCCAGATAAGCCTATTTAAAGGGACAAAAAGGATTGTCAAATAGGTTCCCCCCAGACACTGGTGCACTGGGTATGCAAAGGAACGATACAGTCAGGTAGTGGTGGCCTTTTCTCCATATGTGGGATGGCGGTGAATTACTTTGCTTGTCTGACATAGGGTCGATGTAGCCCTGGCCGGCTGGAACTTGCTGTCTAGCTGAAACTAGCCTCAAACTTATAGATTCATTTACTTGTGCCTCCCAAGTGCTGGAATTAAAGTTATGTGTCACCATGCTGGCTAATTTTAATGTACAGAATAATAATTATTATATTTATTATGTGTGTATGTGTTGCCTGCATGTATATCTGCACCAGGTTGATGCCTGGTGCCTGCAGAAATGAAAAGAAGGCATTGCATCCCCTGGAACTGGAGTTACAGATGCTTGGGAGCCACCATGTTGGCGCTGTGAATGGAACCTGGGTCCTCTGCAAGAGCAACAACCACTCTTAACCACTGAGCCATCCTACAACCCTATTATTTTTGAGACGGGATCTAATGCAACCTAGATTGGTTTTGAATTCTGTGCTGCTGAGGATAACTTTGAAGTCCTGGTCTACCTGCCTCTGCTGCCTCTGGGTGCTGGGATTACAAGTGTGTGCCACCATGCCCAATTTATTCAGTGTTGAGGGTGGGACCCAGGGCTTCTTGCCTGCTAGGCTAGTACACTAACAACTCTATGCAACTCTACCCTGAGAATGATTTTTTTTTTTTTTGGTGTGCGTATGGTGTATGTGCCTGTGCTCATGTGCATGTGTGTGCAGGTCTATGGCAGACTTCTTTTCTCACCCACCAGCTCCCAAATAACTGACTCAGAGACTGAATTTTAATCATAAATGCTTGGCCAATAGCTCAGGTTTGTTACTAGCTAACTATTACATTTAAATCAACCCATTATTGGGGGCTGGAGAGATGGCTCAGTGATTAAGAGCACTGGCTGCTTTTCCACAGGTCCTGAGTTCAATTCCCAGCAACCACATAACCATCTGTAATGAGATCTGGCGCCTTCTTCTAGCGTGTGGGCATACATGGAGGCAAACTATTGTATACATAATAAATAAATAAATAAATAAATAAATAAGTATTTAACCCATTATCCCCCCCCACTTTTTTTGGTTGTTTGAGACAGGGTTTCTCTGTAGCTTTGGAGCCTGTCCTGGAACTAGCTCTTGTAGACCAGGCTGGTCTCGAACTCACAGAGATCCGCCTGCCTCTGCCTCCCGAGTGCTGGGATTAAAGGCGTGCGCCACCACTGCCCAGCTCATTATTTCTTACCTACGCTTTGCCACGTGGCTTGGTACTTTTTCTTAGTATGGCACGCCTGTCTTGCTTTTCTCTGCTTCTGTTCACGACTCCTCAGCTCCGCCCTTCTTCCCATCACTCTCAGTTTGACTCTCCCACCTAACTTTATCCTGCCTGGTTATAGGTCAGTCAGCTTCTTTATTAAATCAATCACAGTGACATATAGTCATACAGTGTAAAGGAATATCCCACACAGGACAACCTTCCTCTGTCAAGTTCATCAGTGTCATTCACTCCCCCACCCCCATCAACCCCGACAGTCTCTTACCTACTGGAACTAGTCAAGTAGACTAGGCTGGCTGACTGGCTGGTCAGTGAGCCTCAGGGATTTAACGTGGTTCCACCTCTCAGTGTTGGTGTTGCATGCATGTGCCACCATACCCAGATTTTTCTTTTTTTTATGTGTTTGAGTGTCTTGCCCACATGTCTATTTGTGCATCCCTTGTGTGGTTGGCTCTCCCGGGACTGGAGTTACAGATGGCTGAGATGGCTGCTCTGTGGTTGCTGGGGATCAAGTCCAGGTTCTCTGGAACAGGAGCCATCTCTCCCTAGCGTTCTAGGTGGCTGAAGAACCATCTTTTTGACCCCAGATTTTTTTTTTTTTTTTTTTTTTTAAAAACTTGAGTTCTGGGGATCGAACTGAGGTCCTCAGACTAGGCCATTTCTGAGAATTTCATACAATGTATTTTGATTATATTCTTTCCCCTTGCTCAGCTCTCCCTCTCACCCAACTTTATGTTCTCTCACATGTAAAGTAAACGGAAAGCACACGCAACACTGTGCAATGATCTGTACTGACCAGCTAATTACTCCTGCCACAGTGTTGTAGAGACAAAGACTCATATAGCCCGGCCTGGCCAGGGCTGATCTCCTGATGCTACTGGCACATTACCTGGATGACAGGTGTGTACCACTATGCCTTTAGAGAGCTTTTAGTTTTCCTTTTCTTGGTCAAAAATCATTATATCATTAGCACAATGAAAACCAAAACCAAAACACCCTATCCTTCCTCTAACTTGTACTAGGGAAGACTACCAAAACACAGTATTTATGAAAATCAGTCAGGGATATCTGACTGATAGGAAAGCTCTGAAAAGGCTTACTGGAGATGCAAAATGACAGCCTGGGAGCAAGCCCTTGACACTCACTGTTTCTCCCCACCCGATCTTCCTGGAACTTGGGTCTCCCTAGTCCGCAAGATGTGAGGCAGGTGTACGGATAAGCCCCACCCATTGGGGGCGTGTTCGCCTTGGGTTAATGTTTACTGATAAATCTGCCGGGCGTGATCCCAGCAGCCCCTTTTTTCTGCTTTTTTTGTTCTCCGCGGGAACCTGTGGTCCTGTAAGTTGTTCCTACCTCTATTTTTGTATGAGTATGCTTATAACTTTGTCTATATTGTATTGATACATCTACCATATTACAATGTACATTTCTACCTCTGATATTATGACATTGTTTACAGTTGAAGAACATTGTCTTCATATATTGCACAGTTGTTTATTCTTTTAGTCTTCAAGTTAGATAGATATTGAGAATTATATGTTTGTCATATTTATTTTTAGGTTAATCAGGTCTTTTAGTTACATAGAAATTATATTTAATATAGATAGTATGATCTTCAGCCTCTTCGAAGAGCTGTAAAAAATGGCCTTTAATCTAACCTAAAATTTCTGTGCCAACGAGACACAATTACTCCTGACAACGCCACTCTACTCCCGAGAGAACGTTGAGCACCAAAGACACTCCACTGGGAGCTTGTCTTCTTGGCAGAACTGGCCTTTGGGTTAAGAAAAGCCCATACCTCAACTTCTGACAAAAATACAAAATATCCCTAAGTGGATAAAACAGGATTGTCTTATCCTGCCAAGACAGGGTAGGATAGTTCTAAAAATGGTATGTCAGTTATGTTAGACCTTAGCCAAAGTTGGTTGACTCAACATTGCAAACGAGACTTTGGGTGATTGCCCAGGTAGTCAGTTGTCTCTGTCAATTGTTACACATTTTGGATATCTCTCGTTTGTTAAGTAATATTTATTCCCTTCTCAAATCTTTAACGGAGTTGAAGATTATATAATTGTAGTTACTCTCTATGTTATTTAGACTCCTTGAGATAAAATGTTTAACAAAACTTTTGTTCTCAATATTGTTATATTTATTATTTGTTATTATTGTATATAGTTGTATTTGGTTTAGTTCTATCTTATTTAGACAAAAGGGGGAGATGTAGGGATAAGCCCCACCCATTGGGGGCGTGTTCGCCTTGGGCTAATGTTTACTGATAAATCTGCCGGGCGTGATCCCAGCAGCCCCTTTTCTCTGCTTTTCCTGTTCTCCGCGGGAACCTGTGGTCCTGTAAGTCTATTTCCCTATTAAAGCTGTATATATTTTTATAATCTGTCTACATTCATTTACGTCGTCACAGGCAGGAGGCTTGGGGGTTAGGGTTACTGCTGTGGGCCTTTCTGACTTCTGCCGGACCTTTCCACGTATAGTGGTGCTTAAACTCCTAAGCGCTCTGCACTGCTTTAGGAAGCTAGTCCTCAGCACTTCTTTGGGCTAGCTCCCAAAGCTGCCCTTGGGGCACTTCCGTTTGCCTCAGGTCCCTGTGGGTAGGACAGGAAGCGCCTGGAGAGGTGTCCCTCTAGGATCAGCTGTTTTCCCTCCTCTCAGCTTTGGGGCTGGGGATGACAGGATAGAGGGGAGCCATGGGAGGCCTGAGCCATGGGACCCAAACCCCATGCCAGTGCCTATGTTTGTTTTATTCCTCTAGTGCTGCAAATACTCAGGCCAACTCTGGAAGCTCTCAGTCTGTGCTTCCACAGCCCCACTCCACAGGCTCTTCCAGACTTAACTGGATGAGACCAGTGTCCCTACTGCCGTGCCAGTTACTCTGGCACGTTCGTCCATATTCCTAAAGTGAGAGTGAGGGGCTGATCAACCTGTGAAGGCGCTGCAGCAGCTAAGCTCTGCCAGGTGCTCAGGGGTTCAGGGGTGCACGAGGAAGCGTGGCAGCACATGCCTATACACCGACTACTGTGAGAACAGAACAAGGAGTTCTAGGCCAGCCTCTGTCACACAGCAAGTTTGAGGCCAGCCTGGGCTACATGACATCCTATTTCAAAATCAACAACAAAAAGGAGGGTAGAGGGACTGGGGGTATAGATCAATGATGAAGCCATATGGCCAGCATGATCCACCCTGAGCCTTGCAATAAAACAAAGCTGGGAGGTGGAGAGGAATGGGCAGGGAGAACCTGGGGGTAGGGCACTTTTCTTTGGGACAGTTAGTTCTGTGTACCTTGCCTCCAGCTCCTGGGCTCCTCAAGTGTTTAAGCCAGGGGAGGTGATTGTTTTTTGATTTGTTTTGTTCAAGACAAGGCTTCTCTGTGTATCTTTGGCTGTCCTGGAAATCACTCCATAGACCAGGCTGGCTTTGAACTCACAGAGATCTGCCTGCCTCTGCCTTCCCAGGGCTGGGATTAAAGGCCACCACATCCAGCTTCAGCGTAGGTGACTGTATGATGTGAGTTTTACCCTCTATTGGGGTTCCAAGTGTGAGCTTCAAGGGCTCCTCTCAGCAATCCTAGCCAGGAACATCCCAGCCAGACTGAGAAAGGGTCCAGTTCCCAGGGCTCCACCCTCCAAAGCCACACCAGAGACACAGGAATAGGCAGGGAAAGCTTGCTGAGTGACAGTTTATTGGTCCTTAGTATTACATCTTAATCTCCAAGATTCACAGACACAACTGCAGATAAAAACATGTAAAATAATATAAAAATAAATTGAAGGCTACTTTTATATATTTACTGAATTAAGTAGTGTAATAAATATTATAATAAGCAAAAAGCTTCAATCACACAATTCAGTTTCACTGAAGTTATAGTAGTGTTTGTAAATATGAATTTAAAATTTAAGTTACAAATATTAAAGCATTGAAAAACTAGTATAAAAGTGAATTTTGGCACGTAAGCGAGCTCTTCCATTAGTATCTGATCGTGGGATAATGAGAAAGCCACTTCCCACCTAGTTTTTGAGGTACAACTATCCAACTAGTCAGCAGCATGGCTGGAATACTTAACCGTTTACAGTCTTTGAGTTGAACTTTTCCCTTTTGAGAAGCCAGAGCTTATTACTGTGCAAAAATTCTCCAAAATCCCAAGAGGATTTAGGAGGGACATTTTTACTGATCACAGCCTAAAGGGCTAGTGTCCAGGCCTCAGGTCAAAGAGCCTGAGGGCTTGGTGGGGCCAACCTGCCACCAATGTCTACTTCTTCCCCCCAGTCCACTTGGGGAGATCCCACATTAGAACAAAACAACCCATAACTTCAGTGACTTCACCACTATCCCACTCACTCTGGTGATGGGAACTGAAGCTGCTAACAGGAAAGCTGGTGGAAAGTATGGAAGCCCCTGGGGGACTTTGCTTGTCCTGGGAACTGCTCCCTAAAATCCTTGCTGGGTCCCTGACATCCACTTCTAAGATTAGAGGCTAGAGACTATCATGGCTTTCCTCTGGAGATAGCCTCTTTGACCAGAAGGAATCAAGTGGATGTTAAACCCCATGGAAGTCAAGAGGCCCGCAGGTTGTGGGGAGCAGCAGAGGAGAAGCAAGGTCTCCTCCTAGTCCTCAAAGAACTCACAGTGTGTGGCTGCAGGGCCCCTCCAGAGTCCCAAGCAGGTTAGGGAACATCTACAGAGGCTTCAGCTAGCTTTGCCCTCTTGGGGCAAATAACTTCTGAATGTTCTGCCTTTTCTTCAAAACCACAGTTTTATATTCAAGTTGAGGTAATCAGTTTCCCCTCTGATGAGAGGAATGGGGGCGATGGGCAGGTTGGTAAAAGCACACTTCTATGGACGATGGCTAGAAACCAAGTTCACCACACAGCGTGGCCCCAACCCCTCTTTAAAAACGCTTTTGTGCAGCAGCCAGGCTGCCAGGCCAAAGCAGCCAGAGCCCTTAATCTAGAGCTCCCTCTGAAATCTTCACAGTAACCCTGCAGGAAATGAAATGGCCTGTGGTCTACCCCCACCCCCCAAAGGAAATGAAATTGTTTCGTGGTCCCCCTTTCCCTTTTCTAAGGCTGCTAGCTCAAATTTTAGTTTTTAAAAAGAGCTTGGTGAAGACAAAGGGAGCTATAGTAATTCATTGCTTATTAATCAATTGCACTTAAGATCTATGCTACTGAACCCCAGCCAGAAGTCAGGGATTTCCAGACTAGAGTTCAACAGGAGGGCCTTGTCACCAGTGTGTTTTGGAGTAGGGATGGGAGCATATGGGCCTTTCTCACATGTTTTTCTTAATGCAAGAATTCTTATCCAATGGAACTTGTAATTTGGCTCGTTTGGCTTCAACCTCTTTTTCATAATACAAGAATATTTTATTGACGAGCCTTGATTATTACTTTGCCCAAAGAGCTCTGTTACCAGGCACATGGCCTCATATGCTCCCTCTACATCTCCCCTGTGCCAGGACCCTTCTGCAGAAGTCTCTCTACATTACAGAACACGATGCTGGCTTTCCCTATGTGCTTCTTCCTAAGGCATGCAAAAAGTCCATGAAACTCGGAAAACATTTATAGTTCAAGCAGCAGAGGCACTCAAGTCCTAGCAGGCATCACCTTTAGGGACCTTGCTCCCCACTCTACTTAGGAGGTCAGTCTTGGGATGCAAATTAGTTCACCTTTGCTGAGCAACCCAATCAAGAAAAAAAGAAAAAGAAAAACCACTGGAGGGGATTCCTGAAATTCCTGGTCCTCGGGAATCAAGTAAACATATCCAGGGGCAGTTTCAGGGGAGGTTTTCTGAAATGCACTGCCTTCCATGATGGGGTGAAAGATCAACAGCCCCCAAATTATTAGACCCTGGGCCCAAGACTAACCAGTTGCAGGATATTCACCTTGACTGGGAGGTGAAGCACTGCCAGGCTTGAGTAGCAGGCCTACTCTTGTCTCTGAATTAGAGGACCAAAGTGATGCTGCGGCGGAGCTCCAGGACCGTTAATGCAGTAGCCTCGCACTTACAGAAAGCATCCTATCTTGCTTCCATTCACCCCACAGAAGTGCTCTCATCTACAGGGCATTGTGGATCTCTGCCTGGCCACTGCTTAGGCAACCAGGGCCCTTCTCACTCCCAGCAGCTGCACCGTGCAAGCCAAAGGGTTCTCCTCAGCCTCAGTGTCCAGCTGTCTACGGGAGAGTCTGTTATCAGACACCCAGAGACGCTGGAACACAGGGCAGTCTAGCTGCTCGTCCTGTGCACAGCCCTCACTCAGCGGTGAACACAATGCCTTTCAGGGTGTAGAGAGGAGAGAGAATAGAGACAACATGTACTATGCTGGCAGGCACAGGCCAGGGAGGACAGTGTCAGCTCCTTCAGGAGGGGCCTTCAGGAAAGATGGACACCCATTCACTCATTCATCTCTCGTGGGCACAGGCCCAGCTTTTTTTTAGGGCTTCTGCTCAAAGAGGTCACGGTATTCCTGCTGCTCCAGCTCACGGTTGTACTTCTCGATCTCCCGATTGGCCTCTTCCACATAATCATTCATGAACTGGTCCATGACTGGTACCTGGTTAAGGAGGTGAGCTATGAGCCTGGGGACAGGAAGGAGTGCTTCTCCCAGGGGGACCTGTGGGCAGGTAAGGCATGGGAAACCAAAGTATCTACTACAGAGCATCTCAGCTACAATGAGGGTAACAGGCAGCATGAAGTCGTAGAACTAAGCTCTTGGGTTCAAGCGCATTGAAACTTGCTAGTCTTGCATTTCATCCTGCCCATCTTCACACTGGACTGCTGGAACAGGCCATCTTTACTTTGTATGTCATGACCCTGCTGCTACCAATGCTGCCTTCAAACCACACTGCACAGAGGATGACAGTACAACTGGTCAGTGAAGGGCACATCTAATACCAGCAATTTTAAAAGGGTAACATGGATGGTGCCTGTGGGGCTTGTCCCTGCGAGCTCCCCCAGGTCTACAGATGCTGCCTGCTCCTGGGGCTTGCTGTGGTGCTCCTAGCACACACCAATTTTACAGGAGAGGCTCGCATCTCCCAGATTTTCACACTGGGACCAAACTGTTTCCAAGGATACGTGGGTGAAAATCCGTCTTGTCTCCAAAGAAGTTAACAAACTGGGTGCCATTGTAAAAGTAGCCTGCAGGTAGGGGATCCAAGTGGCGTTTCACCTGTTGGAAAAGAAACCTGTTGAATTACCTGACACCATCTTCCGGCTTCTACAGGTACCAGGATAAAGCAGAGACTTGGGACTAGTGACAGCCCATGATGGGGCTCGGAACGTAGCTTTTAGTCTTTTGTCCCAAGACCTTTGAAAAAAGGCCTAAAAGGCCTTCGTGGGCATGGGCTTGGGGAAGAGGCTTAGGGGTTGGTCAGCTATTAGTAACACTCACCCATGAATAGCTGTCTACAGCCTTCCCATGAACAGCTGTCTACAGCCTTCCCATGAACAGCTATCTACAGCCTTCCCATGAACAGCTGTGTACGTGCCCTTTTTCTGGCCTGCAGCTGTGCTGCTGACTGCTTTAACCCTTTTTTTCCCTCCTGAGACAGGGTTTCTCTGTAGCTTTGGAGCCTGTCCTGGAACTAGCTCTTGTAGACCAGGCTGGCCTCGAACTCACAGAGACCCACCTGCCTCTGCCTTCTGAGTGCTGGGATTAAAGGTGTGCGCCACCACCACCCGGCTGACTGCTTATCTTAAACAGAGATCTTCTAAACTACTTGGGCAGGATGAGAAGGCTAGTTCTCCCATTATCCAGTCCTCTTACAGACCCAGATCTCCTCCACTTCATCCACAGGTCACAGCAGAAGTGGCCACTCCATTTACTGAAGCTACAAGGTTAGGCTTCTTGACCAGCCTCCCTTTATGTCCTGAGAGCAGCAAGAATGCCAGGACATCCTACAAACAGGACAGCACTACAAGTCGAGGACAAACACTGAGGGGAGCGAGGGCAGTCACTCACGTGGATATTCCTGATCTCCTGCTGGGTCAGCATTCCCCTGGTCTTCAGAGCTTTCCTCTGAGGCTTCTAAGTGGATGTAAAGAAAACACACATTTCAACAGGACTGAGGGAGTACAAGGGCAGCCAAAGGCTCACAGGAGTTTGGGGGCCAGTTAAGCATCAAGGACCCCAGAAGAGGGAAGAGTGCATGAACCAGGTTTCATGGAGATGCTGTCTTGCTTGACTACGCCCCTGAGTAAACTACTTTCCCACCAGAGCCCTGCAAGACAGCTGGAAACAAATGTGCCCAGTGCTTTGCAAATGGGCACAACTGCCTCTTGGTAGATTCTTATGCTTGAACCACAATGACAGATAATGGACTTCTGGAGGTTTCACAGTCTAGTAACATTTAAGTCCTTATCTAAAGTAGGAGTGGTGACACACATCTGTGATCCCTGCACTTGGGAGGTTTAAAGCGGGAGGATTAAAATCTGAAGCCAGGCTGGCCTACACAGTGAGATTCCACCTAACCACCTCAGCCAAAACACCCAACCTCCTAAAAAAAAAAAAAAACCCTTAAAATAAGCAAAAGCAGAAGAATTTAGTCACACGAGGAAGCTCATAGCTCCTAGAAGACTACCATCAATGGACAAGACCCAAGACCTCAGGCAACTTTACTCCTCGAGTTCCAGGACAAAGCAAACCACTGATACTGTCTGTGCTTAGCACCACAGCTTCTAAAACGCCTGGCTGTCAAAGTACACAGGCCTGGGCTGGAGAGACACTCAGCAGCATGGAACACTGTCCTTCCAGAGGACCTGGGGTTGACTTCTAATGCCCACAGTTATCTATATCTCCATTCCAGGGGATCTGTTCGTGTTCTCTCTCTCTCTCTCTGTCTCTCTCTCTGTCTCACTCTGTCTCTCTCTCTTTCTTCTCTCCTCCTCCTCCTCCTCCTCCTCTCTCTCTCTCTCTCTCTCTCTCTCTCTCTCTCTCTCTCTCTCTGTCTCTCTCTCTCTGTCTCACTCTGTCTTTCTCTTCTCTCCTCCTCTCTCTCTCTCTCTCTCTCTCTCTCTCTGTCTCTCTGTCTCTCTGTCTCTGTCTCTCTCTTTGTGTCTCTCTCTCTCCTCTCTGGTTTTTTTCGAGGCAGGGTTTCTCTGTAGCTTTGGAGCCTGTCCTAGAACTAGCTCTTATAGACCAGGCTGACGTTGAATTCACAGAGATCTGCCTGCCTCTGCCTCCCAAATGCTGGGATTAAAGACGTGACCCAGCACTGCCCGGCGGGATCTGATCTCTTATGACCTCCATAGGCACCAAGCATGCATGTGGTGCAGACATATATACAGTCAAAACACTCATACACATAAAATAAAAAGTGTACAGGACCAGGCCTTTAATGTCAGCACTCCAGAGGCAGGCGGATCTCTGTGAGTTTTGAGGCCAGCAGGGTCTATAGAGTGAGTTCTCAGACAGCCACTGCTATGCAGAGACCTTGTCCAGAAAAACAACCCCAAACTCAAAACGAAACACAGTATTGACATATCCACCTGGAATTTGCCCCTACAGGCTACTTCTTAATCCCCAAATGTCCCTAAGTTCTGACTGAGCCTTGAAGTGTAGACTAGTGGGTGTCAGAGGGAAGGAGGCCAGGGTCGGAGGAGTGCGCCGGCCATAGCTGGGCTCAGTTAACTTGGTTTCACAAGTCACCTGCTTAGCTGACTGTCGAAGCCAGTCTTTGAGGCTGTCCTCCTTCAGGGAGCAGCCAATGAACACGAGGTAGCATTCTGGCTGCCCATTCTCTTGAGGCGTGCTTCTGGAATTGGGGGGTGGAGTGGGTCCTTCCAAAACCGGCATAATACTCAGGGAGTTGGTCAAAGTGTTGTGGCAGACCTCCATGGTCTTCTCAGAATCTGCACAGAGAACACATTTGTCCCTGAGAACAAATCCCACAAGAATGCTAGACTGTAACAGTGCTGGCAGGTTGACAGATTCCTAGGGACTGACAGGATGGGTAGTGGCGAGTTGGAAAGGATGAGTATTAGTATATGGCTTGGTAGGTATGGGTGATCAGACACACACTGTTAATAGGGCAGAGGAACACAAGCGGAAGAAAATGCTTAGAGGTCAGATAAGCAGGGCCACTCACCACTGCCTCTGCAAGATCTGTCATAAAAGGAGAGGCCACTGCACTGATAGTAACACCCAGGGATTCACCTCAGAGGCTGAATGCAGCGGCTGGCTGTGACATCAAGGACTAAGTACTACCTAGCAGCCCGAGGGGCAGCAACCTGAGGAAGGGGCTGGGGAACCTCCCAGTGGTAAAGAACACTAGCTAATACTCTCTTGAGGACCTGGGTTTGATTCCCAGCATTCACACAGTGGCTCACACCAATTTTAACTCCAGGGACAGGAGATCAAATGGGCACCAGACACACATGTGGTGCCCATACATGTACTGTCAAAACATGTAATGTAAAATGTAAAAAGAACAGCTTTATAAAAGAACGGAAGAAAGCATGGACACATATTAGCTGGGCTTCAGTGGCCTTGCGCTACAGCCCAACCTCTGTACAGCTCACTGGAGTTCCCATGAGCTGAAGACAGATCCTCCACTGTGGAAAAGAGGACGGAGCCAGCAGGGCTGTGAGCTCACACCAGGAGCCGTGAGTGCCAAGCTACCAAGACTCACCCCATTTACCTGAGAACTTCACTTTGCCGAGGATGTGGTAGATATTCCCAGAGAAGGGACTTGGCTTGATGGAAGACTGAATTGCTGGTGGAGGAAAAGGACAGGAATTCAGCTACCTGGAGGCAGAGGCCAAGCTTAGATCAACAGAGTCAGAAGGTCAGGACCAGGGGTAGGGCTCAAGGTTCCATCTCCTCCCGCCCAGGGCCTCCACCACCATCCCTCAAAGTGAGCCAAGCGTGGCCACACACAATCGGAACCGGAGATCTGATCTCATTAACCCCCTACCTGCTTTTGATCCTGACAGTATGGAGAAGAGGAAACCCGAGGATACTGACTGAAATGGGGCCACAGGGAAGGGACAAGTCTTCCATCGAGGGTGGAATGTGTCCCAGCCACGCTCACCTTTACACTTGGCCACAAAGCGGGTTTTCTCCAGAGGTCGGTCAAACCACACGCAGATCTGAACCATTAGCGGAAAGACGGATCCGGAATCAAATCTACCTTCATACCTTAAAATAGTTTTTAAAACGTAAGAACAAGTATTGTTGTTCAATTCTTTGACATATTCATGAGCGTATACAAGAAGTTGTAGTACCCTTTGCCCCCATCTCATCCATTCAGTGTTGGGGTTCAGTGTTATATATATTATCTTGGGATAAACTAGTCATCATTGTTCAATCCTCTCTCACTAATTAATACAATATTTTGTTTACAATATATATTTCTTTTTCCTATATGAACTAGGGTCTTATCAATACCAGATTGGCCACAAATTTGCTATGTAACCAACGATGACCTTACATTTTTGATCATCTGGGCATCCACCTTCTTAATGCAGGGATTAAAAGCATGGGGCACCACACTGGTTTATATGGGGCTAGGGATTGAACTGGGGGCTTGGTTTGTTTTTTTCAAGACGGGGTTTCTCTGTGCAGCCCTGGCTATCCTGGAACTTGTTCTGTAGACCAGGTTGGCCTTGAACTCAGAGATCCTCTTGCCTCTGCCTCCCAAGTGCTGGGATTAAAGTTCCGCACCACAAGGCTTGGCTGAAGTACCGTTTCCAGTGTGTATACCTCTGCTTCACTGTGGGACTGGAAAGCAGGATGGCGCCTTGGAGCAGGACCTTCCTGAGAGTGCAGGTCTAACTTCTCTAGACTAGCACAAGTTCCTTCAAGTCCAGGGCTGGTGCATTCCCTCAGACCTCACGATACTAGGAGTCCTTCCTAACACAGCTGGGGCCACCCCTACTCTACCCTGTCCCCACTTTGAACTGAAGATACACCTACTTCAGCGTTCAAAACAGCTAGGATTACTTTCAACACTCCAGACACGTCTATCTCATGGTAGGGAACTTAAAACATCCACATTTCTCTGGAAGGAACTAAGAAGTTGTGAGGCCACTGCTGTGTAATCACACTGCTTGTCACAGAGCCATTAATATCAGGGCTAAACTCAGAGCATTAAATTAGGGTTTGGGGCTGGAGAAATGGCTTAGCAGTTAAGAGCACTGTCTGTTCTTCCAAAGGATCTGGGTTCAATTCCTGGTACCCACATGGCAGCTTACAATGGTCTGTAACTCCAGGTCCTGGAGATCTGACACCTTTACACCAATGCACAAAAAATAAATTTAAAAAAATTTAAAAATAAAATACGCAAAAAATAAATTTAGGGTTTGGTGTGTGTGGTGTGTGTGTTCAAACTTTGAGATGTCTCATTTCTGTGCTTAGGTTGGTCTTGAACTCCTAGACTCACGTTTTATCCTCCTGCCTCAGGACCCTGAATATATGGGATTATCAGTACATACACTACTATACCTGGATGAAATAACTTTTTTTCTTTCTTAAAGACAGGGTTTTGTGTTTCCCGAGGTTGGGCTTGAGCTTGCTGTGGATCATGCAGATTCCCTGGTCTTCCTGCTTCCTCTCAAATGCTGTCACTGTTAGTATGAGCTACTATGTCCACATTGTGAAACTTTCTAATATAGAAAATTTCTAGTTTAAACCAAAAACAGAAGTATGAGAGTATAATGAACCCTTATATTTCATTCAGCCTTCACAGTTAAGGACATTTCATTTCAACTCCTGATTTATTTCTGACTTGGAACTGCTCCAGGGGAGGACAGAACCACTGGAGGGGTCATTCCTACCGTCCTAAGATTGGGGGCGTGTACTAGCCCAGCAATGTGTGTGTGTGTGTGTGTGTATGTGTGTGCACTTGCCACAGTGCACACATGAAGGTCAGAGGACAGCTTGTAGGAGCTGGTTTTCTTCTTCCACTGTGAGGGACTCTGGGATTGAACTCAGGCCATGGGGGCTTGAGCTATTTTGCTATTTAACTACTGAGCTATTTTGCTAGCCCTTTAAAAAGGTTTGTCCTAGAGATTGCTATGTAATCAGGCTGCTCCCTAAGAGGTTCTTCTGCCTCTGCTTCCCAGTACTGAGAATAAAGGCACTCACCACTGTGCTCAACCCCTTTTAAAGTTTTTTGAGCCAGGGCTTCCTGTATGTAGCCTGTGAGACTGAACTACAACTTACTATGTAGCTAAGGATAATCCTAAACTCCCAATCCTGTTTCTATCCTCCTGAGTGCTGGGATAAGAATGTGTGCCACCATGCCTTACTTGCAATAGGTTTTTTCTTTCCTTTCATTGTTTTCTAAAAAATTTATTATCATTATTCTACGTGTTTATGTATTTTGCCTGAATGTGTGTATTTGTACCATGTACACTCTGAGTTTGCAGAAAGCTTTGAACTGCACCACATGGGTGTTGGTAACTGAACCCGGGTCCTCTGCAAGAGAAGCAAGTACTCTGAACCACTGAGTCATCTCTCTTGTTCTTAGACTTTTCTTTTCGTCTGTCTGTCTGTCTGTCTGTCTGTCCCTCCCTCTCCCTTCCCTTCCCTCCTCCCTCCCTCCTTCCCTCCCTCCCTCCTTCCTTCCTTCCTTCCTCCTTCTTTTTCTTCAAGATAGTGTTTCTCTGTGTAGCTTTGGAGCCTGTCCTGGAACTCACTCCACAGACCAGACTGGCCTCAAACTCATAGGGATCCGCCTGCCTCTGCCTCCCAAGTGCTGGGATGATTAAAGGTGTGCGCCACCACCGCCCGGCTACTAGCTGTATCTTGGACACATCACTGAACTCTTGCTGCTTCTGTCATCTATAAAATGTGAACAATAGTGGCATTTATTATGTGTTTTGTTTATATGAAATAAAAAAGCCAAGACAGGCAAAGCTCTGAAGAAGCAGCACTGCACAGCAGAACTTCCTGGCATTGTGGGAATGCTTTGGTTCTGCAGTGCCCAGTACTGTGGCTGCCAGGCATAGGCAGCCACAATTAACTCTAAATTTTGAGTTTTATTAATTTACATCTACATCACACTCAGAAGCTATGTGGCTAGTTCTAGAGATAGCTCAGGTGACAATGGTGTTAGAGTAAGACCATGGGGGACTTAGCATCTCTCCTTTCTCCTCTTTTTGGTGATGTTCTTGGGCTGGGATGCAGCTGTAGAGAATATTCCATGATCTCATTAGCAGAAGCCTACCTACTTTTGATGACTGATTACCTATTCTAGATGGCTGATTATTGGGCAGGGCAATTTTTTTTTTTTTACCTGAGGAATCTAAGTCTTGGTTCTGTACCACTCACTGTACTTGGTACCTGTAGGATGACCTCTTGAATCACAGTGTTCAGAGGCTCAGATTGTGGAGCACTGGCCCCTTAGGAAGGCTTCCTGGCCACAGCAGGTTATCCCAGTTAACACAGTGACCCTTGCGAAGCATACATGTTATTGTCATTTCTGCTGCTCCTTGCTACAGATGTGGCTCACATTTCTTTTTAAAGCTACTATTCAGTAATGATACTTGCCAGCCAGGAAACATTAAATATCGAGAACGTAGCATCTGGGGACTTGAAAAACTGTTTTCTGAGAGAATCAGCTCAATGTCTTCATTCCTTTAAAAACACAGAGAACCAGAGAAGACCCAGATTAATTAGGATTGTCAGTGTTAACCTCTCCACATTTGCACGCATTTTTTCCTGACACAGAATATGAAAATTAGTTGTACGCAGAACAGTTCACTTCTACTTCAATATGCGTCTTCTAAGAATAGTTGCTCATAGGCAGAGGCAGGCAGATTTCTGTGAGTCTGAGGACAGCTTGGTCTATATTGTGAGTTTTAGACCATCTAGGGCTACATAGAGACTCTGTCTTATAACAGACAAACCAAAACAAGAAGAATACATTCTCTTGCAGGGCCACACTATACTACCACACCTGAGGAATTAGTACTCCTATCAGAATGCAGAATTTCAGGTCCTGCTGGTGACTCACTGAATCACAAACTTTTTTGGGGGGGGGGTAACACAAGAACACAGGTCTCATGTAGACCAGGCTGGTCTTGAACTCACTAAGTAGCTGAGGATGACCTGATCCTCCTACTTCTACTTTCTCAAGTGCTGAGATTACAGACATGTACCACCAAGCCTGGTTTATCTAGTGACGGCGATCACGACCCAGGTGGTGCTGCTTCACTGACTCAGAGCAGAGAGGATCATCATATCAGACTGTCCCATTACTGTTATCACTTGGTCAACACAGTGCCTGCCAGATCTTAAGAATGTAAAGGTGGGGGCTTTGTTCCCAGCACCTGTTATTCTTGCCGAGGACCAGAGTTTGATCCCAGGCTCCCATGGGAACTTACAGTCGTCCACAGTTTTTGTTTCAGGGGATTTTATGCCCTCCTCTGACCTTCCTAGGCACCAGGTAAGCACATGGTACACAGTCATGTCTCCAGCCCTCCAGTTTATGTCTGTGTGTGTAACTAAGGGACCGGATGTAGGTGATGCACCTGCTAGCAAGGATCCTTGCTGAGGCTCAACCTGAGGTTCTCACACTTGTACAGCAAGTACGTTACTGACTGAACTGTTTCCCTGGATAACGAAACAATGTACACCTGAAGTTGCCCTCTGGCTTCCGTATACATGCCCACAGAGATGCACCTCCCAAGTGCTATTTCAATGGTGTGTGTACATGTGTGGCCATGGTATGTGTGTGGAGGTCAGAGGACAGCTGTAGGAGTCAGTTCTCTCATCTACGATGTGGATTCCAAGATCAAACCAGATTCTCCCACTTGGTGGCAAGACTCTTACCTACTGAGCCATCTCACCTGCCCCTCAGCTGTTTTTTTTGAGACAAGGTTTCTCTGTAGTTTTGGAGACTGTCCTGGAACTAGCTCTTGTAGACCAGGCTGGCCTTGAACTCACAGAGATCCGTCTGTTTCTGCCTCCCGAGTGCTGGGATTAAAGAGGCGTGCGCCACCACCGCACCCCTACTCTCACATCTATATTTTTGGTTGTAAGCCTAGCTTTTAATGGCTGAGCCATCTCTCCAGCCCAACACACTCTCACATCTTAACACATGGACCACTGAAGACAGTTTTGACTTCAATTCTTCAGTGTATGAGAAAGAATCTGTCAAAACAGAGTAACAAAACACCTCAGAGCATTAAATATTAAATTAAACGCACTTTATTTAAGAAGTGGTGTGGTGGTGGCGGTGGTTGACATTACTCTCAGAACCTAGTAAGCAGAGGCAGGTGGGTCCCTCTGAATTCTAAGCAAGACAGGGCTGCAAAGTAGCATCCTGTATCCAACAAAAACAGCATTTTACAGGACTTGAGAGATGGATTAGCAGTTAAGAGCACTGGCTATTCTTCCAGAGGACCCTGGTTTAATTTCCAACATCCAAAACGTAAGTCATAATTATCAACAACTCCAGTTCCAGAGGCTCTAAACCCTCTTCTGGCCCCCATGGGCACCAGGCATGCATGTGCTGTATAGATAGACACCCCCCCACACGCAAAATACCTACATACATGAAGTAGAAATTTGTTATTATTTCTTCCGTGTGTGTGTGTGCAGCACAGTATGCATGTGGAGGTCAGAGGACACCTTGCAGTAGTCGGTTCTTTCCTTCCACCAGGTGTGTCCCTGTGGGCTAGTCCGTGCTGTGTCATCTGGGAAAGAAGTTGGGCACACAGAGTGGAGTCTGCAGAAGTTACCTTGTAACAACCCCATTTTCTGCAAGAATGAAGGCTGCAGTAGGATTGGCAGCCCTGATGAGGGTCTGCAGCTGAACAAGGAGAGGGCGCCTCTGCTCCGTCGTGTGACTGGTAAACACCACGTTATTCACCAAGCCTGAAGAGTAGAACCAAAACATAACCACCTTCAGAATCTTGACTGGGGATGCAGGCTCACACAAATGTGGGCTTTGCTCCTTCCACTGACCTCGCCACATTTCTTTCTCCCCTTCTGGGAACTGCCACATCTTAAGAGTACATGCTTAGTTACTTCACTTCCTAATCTCATGTATTTGTATTCTGTTTGTTTGGTTTTTGTTTTGTTTTTGAGACAGGGTTTCACATAGTAGCTTTGGTTGGACTGGAACGTACTACGTAGACAAGAATGGGCTTCAATTTGTGATCTTCCTGCCTCTGCCTCCTGAATGCTGGGATTATACATGTAAGCAACATGGTTAGCTTTATGCTTTTCAAGACATGGTTCTATTAAGATGTAGCCTAAGCTTGCTGGAAATCATTATGCAGCCCAGTGTGACCATGAATTCACAACGATCCTATGTGTTGGGACTATAAACTTGGGCCACCAAGCCTATCTGCACAAGCACATGCACCACAAGAACTGGCATGAGCTGGCTTTCTCCTTCACCATGTCGGGACAGAAATTGAGTTCAGCTGGGCGATGGTGGCGCATGCCTTTAATCCCAGCACTTGGGAGGCAGAGGCAGGCGGATCTCTGTGAGTTCAAGACCAGCCTAGTCTACAGAACTAGTTCCAGGACAGGCTCTAAAGCCACAGAGAAACCCTGTCTCGAAAAACCAAAAAAAAAAAAAAAAAAAAAAAAAAGAAATTGAGTTCAGGTCACCTAGGCCTGGTGGAAGCACCTTAACCACTAAGCCAACTCATAGGTTCCCAAACTACTTCAGCTTCTCTTAATTCAATTTTCTGGTTGTTACTTGGAGTTCTTGATCAAAGAGCTTTTTAGCATTGCTTACATTCAACCTTATTAGAAATCGGTGCTGTGCTGAGCGTGTTGGTGCACACCTTTAATCCTAGTACTTGGGAGGCAGAGGCAGGCGGATCTCTGTGAATTCAAGGCCAACCTGATCTACAAGAGCTAGTTCCAGGACAGGTTCCAAAGCTAGGAACCGATGCCACTGCCTTCAGCAGCTCAGGACACATTGCTTACCACCAAGCATTCACTACAGCACTAGGTGCTGACAACTATATTCTCAGAGTCTCACAACTGCAAGACCAGTGTGGACACAGATTTCCATACAGTGACATGGGAAAAAGGATTTGTAGACTGGATAACAATGAAACTGCTCTACAACTTGTAAAAAGGTAAGATTCACAAAACTATGGGGAACTTAGTAATCGGCAAAGTCATTACCCATTCTAGTGTAATTATACTTCTTCCAAATTCATACTTATTTTCTTAGTTATAAATATATTTTATAAAGTTCTTATCAATATAGGCTATTTCTGCTATAAGATTATTTGTCTTTTTGGGATGGGGTCAGTGTCTAGCCCAGGGCATCCTAGAACTCATGATGTAACTAAGTTATAATCCTCCTGCCTCCATTTCTTGAGGTCTGGATTCCAGGCATGCACTGGTTTATGGGATGGTAGAGATCAAACCCAGTACTTCAAGCATGGTAGGCAAGCATGCTATCATGCCTAGATATATCTAGAACCTCTTCAATAGAATATTTTGTTATTCAGTGGAATTCTTCTTATTATTACTATTTTGGTTTTCTCGAGACAGGGTTTCTTTGTGTAGCCTTGGCTGTACTGGAATGCTCTATGCAGATCAAGCCAAGCTGGCCTTAAATATATAAGAGATCTGTTTGGCTATTCAATAATTTTTATTTATATTGTATTGTGAAAATTTCAAATGGGAGGCAAAAGAGATGTCTTGGTGGCTAAAATCTCTTGTTGTTATTGAACAGGACCCAGAGTTGGTTCCCAGCGCCCATGTTGACTCCCGACCATCAGCAGACATGCATGTGGTACACAAACATATACACAAGCAGGCAAAAAAATTAATAGAATAAAATAGAATGAAAACCATTCAAATATGTACCAAACTAGAAAATAAACTCTGGTTTTAAGAGTTATCAAGGGGTGGGGGCTGGGGAGATGGCTCAGAGGTTAAGAGCACTGCCTGCTGTTCCAGAGGTCCTGAGTTCAATTCCCAGCAACCACACGGTGACTCACAACCATCTGTATTAAGATCTGGCACCTTCTTCTGAGCTGTAGGCACACATGCAGACAGAACACTGTATACATAATGAATAAATAAATTAAAAAAAAGGGTTATCAAGGGGCTGGACAGATGGCTCAGAGATTAAGAGCACTGACTGCTCTTCCAGAGGTCCTGAGTTCAAGTCCCAGCACCACATGGTGGCTCATAATCATCTATAAGGCATACATACAGGCAGGACACTGTGTGCATAATCAATCAATCTTTTTTTTTTTTTTTGGTTTTTTGAGACAGGGTTTCTCTGTAGTTTTGGAGCCTGTCCTGGAACTTGCTCTGTAGACTAGGCTGGCCTCAAACTCACAGAGATCCGCTTGTCTCTGCCCTCTGAGTGCTGGGATTAAAGGTATGTGCCACCACCAGCCATGAAATAAATTTAAAACAAAAGAATTATCAATACAGCCAGGAGGTGGTGGCACACACTTTTAATCCCAGCACTCGGGAGGCAGAAACAGGTGGATCTCTCTGAGTTCAAGGCCAGCCTGGTCTACAAGAGCTAGTTCCAGAACAAGCACCAAAGCTACAGAGAAACCCTGTCTCAAAAAAAAAAAAAAAAAAAGAATTATCAGTACTAGCAATGGTGGCTCAGGTCTTTAACCGCAGCACTTGGGAGGCAGAGGCAAGTGGATCTCTCTGAGTTCGAGGCCAGCCTGATCTACAAAAGCTAGTTCCAGAATAGGCTCCAAAGCTACAGAGAAACCTTGCTTTGAAAAACAAAATAAGACAAAAAGGATAGACTTCCCTCTGCCAGTGCCAGGGAGCCCTCTCCTCTGAATGAGGGGGTGCTGGAGGTACCTATATGTTGACACTATATTGGGAAGGTCATTTTGGAGGTTGCAGAGAAACATCAAGGGCTGGCCTAGAAATGCTGAAGCCAGATCCCCACACTTTGGTGCAACCACAGGAAGCCACTGGAGCCTTTGGAAACAGAGGAGATTGAGGTCATAAGGCCATGCCCAAAATGTGGCACCACAGGCAAATATATGGAATCCCTGAAGTCTCAGGACATTCTAGGATTGGTAGACAAGGAGCCAGACCCTGCAAGGTGACTGAGAGGTTACCATGGGTAGAAGAAGAGAACAATATGGTGGGCCTTTGTAGTGAGGAGTCAGGAAAGCTAGTAGAGACCTACAGAGACCTAGAGACTATGATAGTTCCTTAGTTAAAAGGGGC
Organism: Chionomys nivalis; assembly: GCF_950005125.1. Taxonomy (NCBI): domain Eukaryota; kingdom Metazoa; phylum Chordata; class Mammalia; order Rodentia; family Cricetidae; genus Chionomys; species Chionomys nivalis. The sequence goes on along the minus strand of NC_080094.1, from coordinate 44,286,679 downwards.
AAGTCAAATTAGGACAAACCTGCCCTTCTCAGCAGTGAGCCAGGGTCTCAGACAAAGTCCTGTCCCTTTCTTTGTCCAGGCTGTGGGAGTCTGTTAGATGAACCCCGTCTATGTTCTGCTTGCTATACAAGTACTGTATGGACTAATTTTGTAGGAGGTAGGATTCTAGGTCAGGAACTAGGTACAGAAAAAGGGCTTTACTCCATAGCAAAAGAGCAAAAGGATTATCTCCAGCATTCCTTAGTCCAGCTATGTAAACCGCCACCTGCCAAGAGGAAATGCCATCCGTGAGGCAAGTGGAGCTTGTCTGGCACACAGGCCAAACAAGCCACAGGGAGAAGTTGCGCTTTACTGGGGTCAGGAGTTTCTTTCTGCTTTTATCTAAGTGAACACCAGGACTAACTGAGGTTACAAGCTGAGCTATAGGCAGGTACTTCAGCCGGGCCTGTTCCCAAGAATAGAGAAACATCACTGTCTGGCTACTCCAGACTAGGCTAAAGGCTTTCAGAAGCCCAGGAAAAGATGAAACCACCTTCTTCTTCTTTTCTCTATATACACTTCTAAAACAGTTAAAGGTAGTTAGAACACCTTCACTTTAAGTCAGCATTATAATGAGCCTTGCTAAGCATAACATAAGCCTCTGCTATCACGAAATACTGCAGAAATACTGTAAAATGGTCACAGTGGGTGGGATGGGGGAGAACCAGGAAGTCTGAGTCATGAACAGGAGCAAAGAGGCAATAAGCTCCTTCAGGACATGAAGAACTTGTCTCCTGGTGGCAGATTCCACTTCCAGAACAGTCACTGAACCTCTAATGAGAAGGGGGACATTTTTTTCTAAATCTCCTTCTCATCTAAGGCGAGCCAAGTCAGCCAGTTCAGAGTGCTGAAGGCCCAGATACAACTAGAAGATAATTTACTAAGGCACTACAACTCCTGAGTTCCTTGACACTCAGTGGGACAGAACTTGGGTTGTGTGGCACTGCACACCTTTAATCCAGCACTAGGGAGGCAGAGGCAGGTGGATCTTTGTGAGGTAAATCCGGTCAACACACTAAGTTCCAGGGAACCCTGGAACCCAGGGATACACAGACAGACCCTTTCTTCAAATAAAAAAATAAAATAAAATAAAATAAAAAAACAACTTATGGCCCCATAATCACCTGCCCACAGGTTAGCAAGTACAAACTTTAGACAAATCGCCTTTGAACAATGCATTGGAAGGAATCATTATGAAACACACTACCAAGTGCCCAAAGAAGGATGCCACTAAAAGAGGTTTTTGGTTGAGATACCGGCCCAGGCTGCTTCAGATTCAAAGATGATGAAGACAGATCATTTCCTCAAGACTCTCTGAAGCCGGGCGGTGGTGGCACACGCCAATCGGGAGACAGAGACAAATAGATTTCTGTGAGTCTGAGACCAGCCTGGTCTACAGAATGAGTTCCAGGACAGTCACCAAAGCTACAGAAAAACCCTGAATCGCAAAACCCATATGGTAATTAACAACTACAACTCCAAAATCTGACACCCTCACACAGACATACATGCAGGCAAAATACCAATGTATATAAAATGAAAATAAATAAATTATTTTAAAAAAAGACTCTGCAGGGGAACCTAACCATCTGTGCTTATGCTTCACAGAGAAAAGTGGGAAGATGCTGAGGGGCAAAGTGGCAAGAAGGTGGCTCCAGCACTGACAGGAAGGGTCAAGGAAGGTCAACAAGTTTTTTAAGGTTGATTTGTTTTTGTTCGTTAGTTTTTCTAGACAGGGTTTCTTTATGTAACTCTGGCTGTCCTGGAACTCGCTCTATAGACCAGGCTGGCCTTGAACTCAGAGATCTGTCTGCCTCTGCCTTCTAAGTGCTGGGATTAAAGCCTATTGATAGCTGATAGTTCTGCGTCAGTTTCCTGAGTGCTGGGCTCTCAGTGTGAGCCCCCAAGCCCAGCGTGCACTACCAGCCAAGCAACTTCCTCCATTTCCCTGGAAGTTATCACAGTCTGAGTCAGCTTTCATCTCCTAACTGTTAGCTCTAGAATCTCCCAGACTCCCTCTATCAAGACTAGTGGCCTTCTCAGTCCTCAGGCTTATTTTTCAGCAAATAATCCACAAACAAACAAACATTAAAAACAAAAACCCATAATGTCTTGCCTGGCAATAGAGATGCATGCCATTAATTTCAGCACTCAGGAGGCAGAAGCAGCTGGATTTCTATGATTTAGAGGGCAGCGTGATGTATAGAGCAAGTTCCAGGATAGTCAGGGCTACACAGAAAAACCCTGTCAAAACCAAAAAAGAAAAAGAAAAAACAAAGAAAGAAAGAAAGAAAGAAAGAAAGAAAGAAAGAAAGAAAGAAAGACAGACAGACAGATGGGGTGTAGTACACTTGGTAGGGAGAGGCAGGAGGGTCTCTGTGAGTTCCAGGCCAGCCAGGGCTGCAGAGATAACCTATGTCAAATACTCTCTCTCATGTGTGTGCACGTGCGTGCGCATACACACATACATACACATGAAAACATCTTCCTATGCAACCCAGGTGATCCTATTACTCAGCCTGCCACAGCTACCCTGACAGAAATGGCAATTCTGGTTTGTTGCTTTTTTCAGACAGGGTCTCACTATATAGTTCCAGACTGACCTGGGACTTACTAGGTCTGGTTCTATATAGAGATCACCTGTTGTACTAACTCCTACTTGACTTGAGTTCTGACCTATCTATTCTTCAGACATTCCTGTTGAGGTCACCAGTGCCCTTCACACTTGCAAAACCAATGCTTGTTGTTTGTTTTGTTGTTAAATTGTACTTCCCTTGAGGTCTCTGCAACATTAAATACAACTGATTTTTCTCTGTCTTTGATATTTAAAGTACTGTTTATTCCTGTTTCATCTTTCAAGCTCCAGGATTTTCCAATCCCCTTCGCATCTCTGGCCTTCTAACCTTTTCAACCCCATGTCTGGATACTGAGTATCTGTCTGGGCCTTTGTCTTTGATCATGGCTTCGAAGCCTAGAAACAAGGATCAGAAAGCCTCCCACATTACCTCCTGTTCCAGTGTCTCTCTTGTGCTTTCTATTCAAGGGCGACTATCTTCAGCTTTCCTAATCCTCTAAACCAGAAAGCAGAGGCATTCTAAATATCTCTTTTCCAGTTTCTGCCCCACAACTGGTTTGTCAAAAGGTTCTACTAACCCAACCTCCACAAAACCCGAATCTACTTGGATTAGGCACTAGGGATGGACCCAAACATTCATTCCATTTTGTTGCTGCTGAAGGCAGGTACCACAGCTTATACTAACCCAGCACTTGGGAGGTAGGAGGAGGAGTATCAGGAGTTCAAGGCTAGTCTGTGCTACAGTGACCTCTGACTTGAAGCTAGTGACATGAGATTCTGTCTCAGAAAAGCAAAGGGGGACTGCTACTACCTGGTCTGCCAAGTCCAATAAGAACACTCCTCCTTGGTCTCCTGCCTGCGCAGCTGCCAGCTCAGCGGTCTGCCAAGACAGCTCTGGTGTGCTGTTTTTGTTGTCCCCATGGACTGGCAAAGGGGTCAGCAGGGTACAAGCAGGCTGGGGACATTGAGCTGTTTTCTTCTATTGGAAACTTGCCTGCCGTGCTGATTCAGGAAGCTCACCCCCCAAGCATATCCCCTGTCAGCCCTCCACTCCCCGAGGCATGTCCTCCACTCCCCGAGGCATGTCCCCTGATAGCACTGAGCGTCTCAGAACCACTGCCAGGAATTTATTCTGCATCTCCAGGACCCTAACAACCTTGCTAACCTAGAGGTTCATCAGCGGCAAGGCCAGGGTAGGAGTGCTGCTGCTGAGTGAGCCAGGGCATCACAAGAAGAGCTCCCGAGGGTATGTGTCCACCCAGCAGGACACAAGAACCAATTCTGTATGAAGTAGATTCCAGAAAGGTAGCAGCACAGAGAAAAGCCTACTGTATCTGACAGAATGTGATGGGCATATAAGCAGGAAACAAAATGTACTGCTTACCTTGTGAACACTGGTCAAGACATTTAGGAAAGAGAAACCTAAGGAGAAAAAAAAATGTACTTCAAAACCATTTATTTGAGTTGTCATTATTTCCCACAAAAGCATGAATCTGACTGATAATGCAAGTGTCAGGTGGTACTAAGCATTGAGAGAACTATAGTTATTCAAAACATTTAGTTTTACACTGAAGTTTATGTCCCATAGAAGTTCCTACATGACAGCTGGGTGGTGGTGGTGCACACCTTTAATCCCAGCACTCAGGAGGCAGATCTCTGTGAGTTCCAGGCCAGCTTGGTCTACAGAGCGAGTTCCAGTACAGCCAGAACTATACAGAGAGACAGACTCTGTCTCAAAAAACAAACAAAACAAAAAGTCAAACAAATAAAAGTTAATTAAAATAAGAAAAAAAATTAAAATTCCCAACTATTATAATGATCCTCTTAGAGAAGAGAGCCACCATTGATGAGTTTTATCATGTTCTCATAAGGATGAGCAGCACACAAGAAGTCAGGAATGACTCCGCTGCTATCTATTAGCAGATGAGAAGCTAGGGGGAGGGTTGGTAAGGAGGCTGAGCATCTTGCCCAAGGCATTCCCTACAGGACTAGGTTTGTCTGGGTCCACAGAGCTCCATGGTTCCCAGATCAGCAAGTCAGATGCTTAGGAACACAGTTTTATTCTTTAATTGATTTCATAAAACAGCTGGACACATGCCATAAGGACCAAATTTGGTAAATCCTACTTTAGGATATTAATTCAGTTTTCTTCCTGACTCTTTCATAATTTCTTTCTGTCTGTCTGTCAAGACAGGGTTTCTTGGTTAAGCTTTGGAGCCTCTCCTGTAACTCATGCTGTAGACCAGGCTGGCTTCGAACTCACAGCGATCCACCTGTCTCTACCTCCCGATTGCTGGGAATAAAGGTGTGTACCACCACTGCCACTGATGCTTCCTTCCAACTAAAAGTTATTGAAATTTCTTTTTTCTTTTCTTTTTTTTTTCTGTTTGAGACAGTGTTCTTGTAGCCTAGGCTGGCTTCTGTATTTAAGCATTAATTCAATTTAGCTTTACTTCTGTATTTAAATAATTATCCTTTACTCCAGTCTTATCTTATTAAATCATGTCTGTGGTACACACGTTGGCACACCCATTTACTGTTTACTCATTTGTTTTGGTTTTTTTTGGAACCAGGATCTCTCACTCTGCTGTAGCCCAGGCTGATCACTCTTGAGCACTGACTAGTCATTAAATGTTCTTTAATTTGAGACAGAGCCTCACTGTAGCCTAGGCTGGCTTCTAACTAGTGACCCCCCCACCCCCCACTGTGGAACAATCCTTCTGTACACTGTGAAGACATATTACTCTCACTGTTAATAAAAAGATGATTGGCCAATGACTAGGCAGGATTTTCGGGGCAGAGAGGATGCTGGGGAGAAGAGATGATGCCATGAGACACAAGCGAGCAGGATGGGAAGTGCATACATGGAACCTCGGGGCAGCACACAGATTAATATCAATGGATTAATTTTAGTTAAAAGACATAGCTAAAAACAAGCCCAAGCTATTGGCCAAGCATGTATAACAAATATTAACTCTCTGGTTATTTGGGGGAGTGGCTGGTGGGAAAGGAAAGTCTGCCTGTATCTCATCTCTGTCTCTTGAGGGCTGGGATCACAGGTCTTTGGCAGCCATTCTTAATTTTCATCAGATTTATTTATTTCTTCTCTCTCTTCTTTCTGTTCCCCTCTATCCTTTTTTTCAGTGCTGGGACTGAACCCAGGGTCTATTACATACACCTGGAAAGTCACCAACTCTGAGATGTACCATCAAGCTCACAACAGATCTTTCACGAATACTTACTATGTACCAAGCATTGAAAAGACATGAACCCTATTCTCACAGAGCTGAATGAAGCCTGTCTTCCATAATCTACTTTATCTTGTTCTGTACCCTTTTAGGACTTCATACAAATCAGTCATGGGGTACTTACTGCATACACCACAGGCTGATGTGTTCCACAAACCAAACCTGTGTAAAGCCTGTCTCAGTCTGGTGGGGAGGGGAAATCACTACAGTTCACTTCAACACCACACCGTGGGCTGGAGGTGGTCTTACGTGTCTACCTGTGCTCCATGTAGCAGCTCAGGGGCTCCACACACACGGTGACAGCACCAATGGTGAAGTAGGACTTGACATTTGGGTCTGGGTGAGTCTGCAGGGCCTGGACAACGTCAACGACATCTGTGTAACTAGGGGGAAAGCACATGGTTAGCTTCCTGGCTGTGGATACAGACTAGGAGAAGAGGGGAGCGCTGAGTGCCTGATGGCCGAGGGCTGAAGACCCAAAGTAGAAGACAGTCACAGAGTTCCTTGGTGATACCCCACTTTATGATCCACAACATGCTTCTTCATTCCCAATTTCTTTTTCTTTCTTTTTTTCTTTTTTTGGATTTTTTGAAACAGGGTTTCTTTGTAGCTTTGGAGCCTGTCCTGGAAAGGTGTGAGCCACCACTGCCTGGCCTTCATTCCCAATTTCTTTTGCTTCCTCTAAAGAGTGGGTGGAAGAGCCAGCCTAAGCTGGAGATAAGAAGCAAGCAACTGGGCTCTGCCGGGGGTGTGGGGGACACCCCGGGGGCGGGGGACGGGGACGCGACGGGGGACGGACGGGACGGGACAGACTGTATTTTCTAGTCACAACTCAGGAGTCCTGCCAGACTGTGTTTTCTTTAGTTCTGTCCCCTCCCCTCAGTTCACAAGGTCATCAGATTTGTCAAATACCATTTCTAGTCCCATCTTCCGCCTGGAACTCCCTCCAATCTGATGTCTTCACTTAGGAGCCAATGTTTGTAGTCCAAACCCTGGAGCTGGTTCCTCCCAGGTTCCTGTTATTCTAAGCCCAGGGGACTTTACTCTTTCAGATGCGAGGCCAAAAGATCTGTGTCCTCTCTGATTCCACTTTTTTCTTAGTCTTCAGCATATACCCGGAAGAGATCACTGCTCACAGTATTTTACTTAGGCCACCCCAATGGCCTCCCAGCTGCCCCCCTACTTTTGTCCTGCCTCACTACAAACTTCTCAACACAGAAGCCAGAGGGATATGCTAGGCCCTTTGACAGATCACATCCCTGCTCTGCTCAAAATCCTCGAGTGGTTTTCCTCTCAGTGCACAAGCCGAGACCCTTACCCTGGGCCAGGCAGCCTGTGCCATCTGATCTCTCACAGCAGAGGGGACGCCATTGCTTATCCCATCCCTTCCCCTGATCCAACCTTCTGCCCTCCTGGGTCTTCTGAGCATGCCAGGCATACTACTTTTGTATGCTGCTCCCTCAGGCTGGAATGTTCTTTTCCTCTGGCATCTGCCTGCCTGGCTGGCTTCCTTCAGGTCTCTGCTCAAGTGGCGCTCGGTTGGTTTTTGTGGTGCTGGGGATCGAACTCACAGAGTGTTGCATGTGCTAGCTGAGTGCTCCACCACCAAGCTACGTCAAGTGGCACCTTGTGGAGACATCTTGGGCCTTCGCACAGTGCAATGATGGTAATAGTCCTTGGGGTGCCTTGTATCCTCCCCCCAGTTTTCCTGCAAAGCACCGACTGTCAGCTACAGTCCTCTTGTTACTGTTTTCCTACAAAGCACCGACTGTCAGCTCCAGTCCCCTTGTTACTGTTTTCCTACAAAGCACCGACTGTCAGCTACAGTCCTCTTGTTACTCTGTTCTCTTTGTGCGCATCTTCGGTCCCATCTTCCCTCATTCGTCCCCTCACTGTCTCCTCAGTAACGTGCTGTTCAGTGTTACAGTCTCTGAAGCCTAAAGCAATACAGGTCAATAAACTGGACATTCGACCTCCCGCAGAACTTGGGACGACTCTAAGGGGCCTCTTCACCTCACAGACGACAGCACGGCCCGAGGGACCTAGACTATTATCAAAAGGTCTGAGTCTACGAGGGAAGTCAGACCTGATGACAGTTCAGCAGATCAGAGGGACCTGCGTCTGTGTGGGCCTTTGGGAGAGCAGCGGGAGGTGGGGGAGTGGGTGCAGCCGCCAGGGCTATGTCCCGAGTTCCTAGTCACAGCTCACCTGTAAAAAGGAACTCAGCTTTATCCCAGATTAGAGCATCATCCTCCATCCTGCCCAACCATCAGAGCCATGGGAAGGACAGGGTATGGTTGCCAGGCTGCTCCAGGGGTGTTTACTTATTTTTATTTTATATAGGCTCTCACTGTGTACCCCTATGGTGCCTTGGAACTTGCTACCTAGAACAGGCTGCCCTTGAACTTGTGGAATCCTGCCTCCACCTCCGAAGTGCAAGGACTCCCAGCCTGAGTCACTCTGCCTGGTTTGCTCAAGAAACCCAGGCTCTACTCCCTGGCTTCTCTTCCTGGGCATGCGTGCATCCATTCCCAGTGCAGTACTTGGGTAGGCTTGGGTACAGGGGAGCCCTACACACTGCAGGCCCTTACAGCAAGCAGCACATTGGAAAATAAAGGATTTCTGACGGGGAAGGATTCCTTTGAGTTCAAGGCTAGCATGAGCAAGGTAACAAGTGGGTAGTTAGCCAAGGCTATGGAACAAGGCCTGTTTTGTTTTTTTAAAGATGTATTTATTTTATGTCAAGATGTAAAACTTACAAAAAAGAAGATCCCTTTTATAACTACATCTATTTCCCTTTCACTTACCCTATCCTTAAAAGCTCGGCAACTACAAGTATGATTTTTAAGGGTAAAAGAACACTCTAGGACCTGGGGATATAGCTCAGTTGCTAGAGTGGAAGTCACAGGTTCAATTCCCAGCACAGATAAACTGGGCATAAACATGCCTATAATCCCAGCATTTGAGATGTAGATCAAAAGTTCCTGGTCATCTTCAGCTACATGGTAAGGCTGGCCTATGAGAAATGAGAGCCTGTCTTAAAAACAAGACAAGACATTTAACTTCATTTTTAAAACAATGTTCTATTCAGTGTCAAAGCCTCTGAGATGGAAAATGAGGGGAAACAGTCACTGTGGAGACTAAGGAAGCCTCTACTCCTACAGTACAATCTTTTCTCCAAAGATATGCTGGTGATGGGGAGGTGGGAGAGCTGGAGAGACAGCTCAGCATTTAAGAGTGCTTGCTGGGGGCTGTAGAGATGGCTCAGAGGTTAAGAGCATTGCCTTCTCTTCCAAAGGTCCTGAGTTTGGTTCCCAGCAACCACATGGTGGCTCACAACCATCTGTAATGAGGTCTGGCGCCCTCTTCTGGCCTGCAGGCGTACACAGACAGAATATTGTATACATAATAAATAAATAAATATTTTTTTTTTTTTTTAAAAAAAAGAGTGCTTGCTGTTCTTCCAGAGGTCCTGAGTCTGAGCCTCAGAACTCACACTCTAGCTCCAGAGGATCTGATGCCCTGGCCTCTGTGAACACTAGCATACACATGACATACATAGATAAATACACACACATACACACATACCAAAAAACCCAAAAATAACAAAACCCAAAAACTAAAACTGGAGAGATTGCTCAGAAGTTAAGAGCACTTGCTGTTCTTACAGAAGTTGTGGGTTTAGTTCCCAGCACCTACATGGTGGTTTAAGATTGTTTCTAACTCCAGTTTCAGGGGAATCTGATGCCCTTGTCTGGTTCCCATATGGGCACTGTATGTACATGGTATACATAAACACACATGGAAGCAAAACATTCACATACATAAAAAAATCAGAGGCAAAGTCGGGTGGCAGTGGCTCACGCCTTTAATCCCAGCACTTGGGAGGCAGAGGAGGTAGGTGGATCTCTGTGAGTCCGAGGCCAACCTGGTCTACAAGAGCTAGTTCCAGGACAGGCTCCAAAGCTACAGAGAAACCCTGTCTCAAAAAACCAAAACCAACCAACCAACCAAACAAACAAACAAAAAAACAAAAGCAAACAAATCAGAGATATACTGATGAAAAGAAAAGACAGATTTAAGAAACAAGCCAAGTGTTATGGCGACTATTGTGCACTTCCAGCACTCTGTAGGCTGAAGCAGGAGGATCACAATCTGAGGCCAGCCTTGACTACGTAGTATGATGAAAGACAGAGGGAATTATTTTTTTCTTTTAAGATTTATCTATTATTGGGGCTGGAGAGTTGGCTCAGAGGTTAAGAGCACCGGTTACTCTTCCAGAGATCCTGAGTTTAATTCCCAGCAACCACATTGGTGGCTACAACCATCTGTATTAGGATCTGATGCTGTCTTCTGGCCTGCAGGTATACATGCAGAGTACATAAAAGATATGCAAATAAACAAAATTTTAAAAATAGAATAAATTTAAAAACATTTATCTATTATTTATTATGTATACAGTGTTCTGTCTGCATGTTTGCCTATATTCCAGAAGAAGGCATGAGATCTTACTATAGATAGTTAGTTGTGAGTCACCATGTGGTTGCTGGGAATTGAACTCAGGACCTCTAGAAGAACAATTATTGCTCTTAACTTCTGAGCCATCTCTCTAGCCCAGAATTCCTGATATAATGTCTAGTGCTAAGGAGTTGTACAAGCTATAAAGCAGGTTAACTGTTGGCTCTAAAAAAATGGGTCAAATCTGTAAGTGCCTTAGTAAAGAGTCACAACATTTAGCTGCTATTTCTTTTTTTTTATTTTTAGAGACTCTCATATAACTCAGGTTGGCCTCAAACTCATATAGCCAATGGTTGATCTTCCTGCTTCCATTCCCCAAGTGCTGGAATTATAAGTGTGAGCCATCATGGCTGGGCTTAGCTGTTATTCTGACTTGAGTCCATTAGGATATCTACTGGGGTCCCTCATACCCTGTGGTATGATTGGGTGAATGCTGGGTCTATAATGCATGAGATGGAAGTAGCTAGAATATCCAACATTTTTATAGACTTGTAGAGTCAGAGATAAAGAGTCAACAAGATTCTCTGAATGAATGGATAATGGAAGTGACTTTAGCTGTGTATACTGACAAACCGGCAAGTTCTCTTCTAGGCCCCCACTCCCTGCGACTCAGTTCTGACAAGGGCAGAACAGAAGGTTGTGATGCTGGGTTGACCCATTCCTCTGACTAGTAGAAACAACAGAAAGCCCCAAGAAAACAAGCGGTTTCAAGGCCCAAGTCTCCCTTTGATGATTCCTGGCCTAAAGGGCTGACAGAAGGGAAGCATGATGGGTCCGACTGCAGCAAGGTCTATCAGTGCAGGAAGGTCCCAAGGGTGCACACTGCCACCTACCTCCTTTCTCAGGACCACCATCCTAGCTCCTCCCAGGTCCCATCACTACAACTAGGAGCCCAAACAGAGCTTTGGAACTGGGTCTATTCTTAACTGGAAACAGTAATTGTTGCAAGAATAACACAAAGCTTCTTTACAACCATAACACCAGAAACAAGCCCAGCCCCTGCTCTGTTCCCCTGACAACACATTCTTTTCTGGGCCCAGGTGCAAGACATTCCGTGGAGGGCCAGTGAACAGTTCTCTGGAGCAGAGGCACACACTCTGCCAAATCTTTGTTCTGAGCTGGGAAATGGCTCAGTGGGTAAAAGCATTTGCTCTGCAAGCATGAAGGTGTGAATCTGAAAAGACATGGCTATGCCCACATGTACCCCAGTGCTGTGAGAGACAGAGACAGGAGCCGCTAGCCTAGCTCCAGTGTCAGTGAGAGATGCCGACTCAAAGGAGTGAGACAGATACAGCAAGGGCATACGATGCAAAGACATCCTATGTCTTCTTCTGGCTCTACGTGTGAACACACAGGGTGCACACTCATACACACACATCTATAACACACACACACTTACACACACGGGGGGGGGGCAGAGACCCATCTTTCCTCTGACAATAATGGTACTTATAGGGACACTTCAGGGTCTACAGTCACAGCTACAGGTATAAAGCAGGCTCCCTGCTCAACTATACTATGTGTATTTCTCACTATGGGTCCCAGTAAGGTCTTCTGGGATAGCCACTGGAGAACAGGGAGGTGGGTAGGGCTTACAGACTATGTAGGGATAGGGGCCAAATCTGCAATTCTAAAAGAGGGAGGAGTGAGACAGATGAGGCTCCCATACCTAGATGGCAAGGTTTAAAGACTATTATCAATCATTCTATAAATTACTGGAGAATCTTTACCAGATTCCCTAATTCCTCATATCTTGGGAATATTACATTATGGAAGCCAGATTTTGTGTATGTAGCTATCAGCTACCCTTAGCCACAGTATGGCAACAGCATCCTGGCCTTTCTGAGGAGTGTCGCTAGCATCAGGGTACATAAAAAGTAACAATAATGACAAGGTCCCCATCCTCACTTCCATGCCAGGCCTCCATCGCTCACTCACCCTTGTAATACCACCAGCAGTCTGGTCTTCTTGCGGATGTAAGCTGACTGTCGGGCAGAGCGGTTCTGCTGGGCCTCCAGGGCACTGGATAGGTATTTTTGGAAGTGGGCAGCATGGAAACATTCAGAGCTGTCCATGATCTGGCGGTATACCATCCATCTGGAAGCAGCAAAGGTAATCTTAGCATAAGGTTACATATGGTCTGCCATAGAAAGCTCAGTCATGGATTTAATATGACCAGTAGTCTCAAAGATAATGCTTCCAATTACTCTGTCTATGGAGAGAAAGCCACTGTGGCACCACAGGAAAAGACAGATCTTTGGATCGTTTGTAGGAAATCTCCTTCCACCAGGAAAAAAGACAAAGTAACGTATGGTCAGAAGGCCTCAGACGAGAGAGACTTCTGCCCTGGCAGTGATTTCCTAAGTGAAATGACTTTAGTGTCATGCTTGGTAAGACTAGTGAGAAATGGGCAAGGTCAAGAACTCAGAATGTTTTAGAAAAGAGCCAGTAATGCCAGCATCCAAGAAACTGAAGCGGAGAACTTCCAATGAATTTGAGGCCACCATCTCAGAGAGACAAAGGCATGGGAGGGGAGAGGGAGCAGGAGAAGGAAAGGGAGAGGGAGAAAGAGACATGAGAAAGAAAGGAGGGAGAGGGAGGAAATAGAGGGGGAAGGGGATAGAAAAGGAGGGAGGGGGAGGGAGGGAGGGAGGGAGAGAGAGAGAGAGAGAGAGAGAGAGAGAGAGAGAGAGAGAGAAAGTCGGGGGCTGGAGAGATGGCTAAGAGGTTAAGAGCACTGGCTGCTCTTCCAAAGGTCCTGAGTTCAATTCCCAGCAACCACATGGTGGCTCACAACCATCTGTAATGAGATCTGGTGCCCTCTTCTGGCATGCAGACATCCATGCAGACAGAATGCTGTATACATAATAAATAAATCTTAAAAAAAATTAAAAAAAAAAAAGAACTCAAAGTCATCCTCAGCTACAGCTACAGCAAATTCAAGGAAAGCCCAAAGGACATGAGACTATCCCCCAAATAATAAAGAATGTTTATAGGACAAAACACTAGATGTGAGGATCTGGTTAACCTGTAAACACTTAACTAACAAGGCACTAAGCACACAGTATTTAATGAGGAGAAGACGGATGACTGTTGGGCCAATAATGTCATGCTAAATGCCAGTAGATGGTCCAGGAACACAATCTCTTTCCCAAAGCAAAAGTAGAAGCCATACTAACCTGCCGTACTCCTTATGTAGAGTGACCAGGAAAGCACAGAGCTTGTTAGCATGACAGCCAGGGAGACCAGTTACAATGCTGATGATGACCTACATGAAAGAAAAGTCATGTGGGTTTCTAGTTCGACTACAGAACACTGTGTAAGACGTAAAGAAAACCAGTCTCCAGAGCAAGACTTTGTGGGTTTGAAGTTCAGCACCACTACTCACTAGCTCCTTGATTTACAGTGAATGATAAGGTCTACTGTCCTGGGTAGGGTTTTTCTTTTCTTTTCTTTTCTTTTCTTTTCTTTTCTTTTCTTTTCTTTTCTTTTCTTTCTTTCTTTCTTTCTTTCTTTCTTTCTTTCTTTCTTTCTTCTCTCTCTCTCTCTCTCTCTCTCTCTCTCTCTCTCTCTCTCTCTCTTTCTTTCTTTCCCCTCCCTCCCTCCCTCCCTCCCTCTCTCTCTTGGTTAATCTGACAGGAGCGAGAGTCAAATGGTAAGAGGTACCTCAACTGAAAAAATGCCTCCATTAGACGGGCCTGTAGGCAAGTCAGTGGGACATTTTCTTGATTGCAAATTGTTAAAAGGCCCAGCTACTGGGGTGGCTCATCCCTGGACAGGTGGTCCTGGGTTACATAAGAAAGCAGGCTGACTGATCTATAAAGCGAGTTCCAGGACAGGCTCCAGAGCTACACAGAGAAACCCTGTCTCAAAACAAACAAACAAAAAGAAAGCAGGCTGAGTAAGCATGGGAAGTAAGCAAGCCAGTAAGCAGCACCCCCATGGCCTCTGCATCAGATCCTGCCTCCAGATCCCTGCCGACTTCCCTCAGTGATGGAGTGTGACCTGAGAGAGAAAAGCTGAAATAAACCCTTTTCTCCTCAAGTTGTTTCTGGTCATGTTGTTTTATCACAGCTCTAGAACACAAGCTAAGATACCTACTTACCTTACAGGGTAGGTGTGAAGGTTCATCAACTTCACTTATGTAAGTAGTAAACAAATTTCTATGGAACATTTGTAACTGTATAACTTCAAATATTAAGCATTTAGAGAGCCTAACTTTCTTATGACCACAGACCTCTAGTACAGGAGACACTTAGGGATAGTACATTTGCTACGCTTTTAGGGAGCAGAAAGAAAGTCTGGGGAAACAATGTCCAGCTACAGTGGTATGGAAACTGCTGGGCAGTGGAAGCTCTCCTGAAGATGCTTCTGTGGGCTGCCTGTGGTGGCTCAGAACTCCCAGGAATGATAAGCTCTCTGAAAGCCTCTCATGGAGGAAAGAGGAAGAACCAGCCCAATGGTCCTAGCTCCATTACACTAGCACACAATACTAGGTTTCCCTCAGGTAGACAGTCTAAGGTCATTCAAGGAATTTACTGAATGAGGGAGACTAGCAGAGGAGGACAAGCCTCATGCACTCGCAGAAGATTTATCACAATGGCAAGGCCTAGGAAGGCCTGTCTGCAGGATGCCTTCTTTTCCTATTGAGAAAAAGTTTTACTCTATAGCCCATGCTGGCCTAGAACTCTATGCCACCCAGAATGGTTTCAAAACTGCAGTGATCCTCCTGTCTCGGTCTCCTGAAAACTAGGACAGGCCATCACACCTGGCTATGTTTTGTTTTATACCAGGTGAGACCATCAAGACAGCCCACCACAGATCATGTGCACTAACACTGAGCTTGACATCTGGCAGCAGCTGCTTGTGTGAGCACAGAGATGGCTGCTGATCTCTTTTTTTTTGTGGAAACCCACAAACCCAAGCTCTCCTTCCAACCTGGGACCAAGGTTTCTATGTCCCTCTTTGCTCCCTGCAAGTACTAATGTAACTCACACTGTGTTCTCCCTCTTACCCCAGCATTTCCCGTTTTGCTCCCTACTCTTCAGTGCTACCTCTCAGTTCCTTAAACCACACGTGCACAGTCAAATATTTCCTTTTTGTAAAAAGCAATATTAGAGTTTATACAGAAAAGACTTTAACATATTTAAGCATAAATGGAAAGAGAAACATCTATGGTATTTCACCCAAGATCATGGGTGTTTGGTGAACTCTACCTTGTCACTTTCTAATCCTTGAGCAGGGCTGATTTCAGTTTGCTGCAGAAGGCCTGGAAGATGGGTCCGCATCACAGGCTCCTGACCAACGCTGCCGACAGCGAAATGCTGGAGAAACCTAGAAAAACAAAGACAACTGTCACATCACTGTCACCAGCTTTTCTGGGCATGTCAACTCACACTAGTGATTTCTTACCTAAGTGCTAGTAAGCCTTAAAGAGATTTTTTTTTCTAGGCCAGGTGATGGTAGTACACACCTTTAATCCCAACTCTCAGGAGGCAGATATCTCTGAGTTTGAGGCCAGGATGGACTACAGATCAAATTCCAGGACAGCCAGGGTTACACAGTGAAACCCTGTCTCAAAAACAAACAAACAAAAAACAAAAAAGGGGAGAGGGTTGGCACTGGAGAGATGGCTCAGCAGTTAAGAGCACTGACTACTTTTCCAGAGGACTGGGGTTCAATTCCCAGCACCCACATGGCAGCTCACAACTGTCTGCAACTCCAAGATCTGACACCTCACACGGACATACATGCAGCAAAACACTGCATATAAAATAGAATAAATTTAAAAATTAAATTAAGAAGGAGAGATTCTTTCATGATATGAAAGGGTACATGGCATGTCATGACTCCCCTTTCAGGTCCGTGAGGAGCGCTGTGTAAAGAAGCTGAGGAAGGACCAAGAGTAAACATCTCAACCAGATGCACAGAACTCACCGCTCCAGCTCAGGAAGTCTGGCTGCCAGCAGCCTTGGAGAGCTCCACTCCTCTGTAGGATGGCTCAGGGCACTGAAGAGCTTCTGTGCACAGGAGTGCCTGTAACACCAAGGCTCAGATTAGTGCTACAGCTCCCACAGCAAAGGCACCTTACACAACTAGTTCTGAGGCCTCTAAGCCAGATAATTTAACAGTGCCAACTTAAACACCCCACAGCCTTAAGCAAAATAAGGTAGCAGGCATGACAACTGGCCTGCTCACATAGGATGGTTGGCCTCTCTTTTTTTGACAGTGGTCTCAGGTTTTAATTATCAGCTGTAGTGGTTTGAACGAGATGTCCTCCATAGTCATGAGCCTGTGAATACTTAGCCCCTAGTTGGAGGCTGTCTGGGGAGAACAGGGAAGCGTGGCCTCCTGGAGGGGGCATGTCTGCTCTCTCTGCCTCCTGTCTGTGGTTTTGAGATGTGTGAGCTCTCAGCTGCTGTTCCAGCCATCTGCTGCCTCCATTCTACCATCATGGACTCTTTAGCCCAAATAAATTCTTCTTTCTAAATAAACTACCCTGGCCATGTTATCACAGCAGCAGAAACCTAGATAAAACATCAGTGAATTTCTTCCTCTCCTATTCTCCCCAGGGTCTCATGTAGCCCAAACTAGCCTCTAACTTGTTAGATAGCTGAGCATGATTCTGAATTTCCGATCTTCCTGCCTCTAATTCGCAAATACTGGGATCCCAGGAATGTGCCCCCATGCCTGGTTTATGCTGGGATGGGATCAAACCTATCTTGCATGCTAGGCAAGTGCTCTTCTAATGTTCCCAGCTTGGCTGTCATCTGTCTGGCTGTTTCCTCAAGCACACCCGCTATCTGCATGCTGGCAACAATGACATGACTATTGGCCCTTTCAGAAGCAAAGACCCCTCTTACATAATGTGAGTCACCCTGCAGAGAAAGCACACCCACAAAGCTTTGGGGATTGAGCACAAACACTGGAGAGAGCCACTTACAGTCTCCTTTGTTCCACAGATAATCCATCTTCCTGGATCACTTTTAAAGAAAGCCCTGAGTTACCCTGCTGTTGCCAAGGGGAGAAGACCTAAACAAAACAGAATTTAAACAAAGAACACTTTAAACCCAACAACAGGATATGGAATCCACATGGGATCTGATGACTGTTGAAAATCAACACTGTCAGTGCAGAGAAAAACATTATCACAAACAAGTTTGCTTCAAAAATGAGGCCGGAAAGCAATTTTGTTCAGGGTTTTTCAGAGCCAGCAATGCCTTTCTGGGTTACTATCAGCAGAGACTGAAAACCCAAAAGGTGGTGTCAGTAGCACTGTTCTGGCTGCAAGAGCACGTTCCTTCCTGCTTCAGGACCAGAAGGCAGTGGTGGCCTCAAAAGAAACAGCTCCTTAGAGGACAGCTGAAAGGAATGGATTCTAAAGGCTGTGTCTAGGTTCCCAAGTGGGACAGATGAGCAGAAGCAGGGGGCAGGCAGGCAGGGCAGCAAGGGCTATACTTAGACTAAGCAACTGCTGAGAACCCTTCAGTGACAGTCCTTGTTCCTGCTCCTCTGGATTCTATGACTCCGTCGTGAAGGGACGCTGTTCATCAGCTGCTATGACCACAGCCTTCCAAGAACTTCCAGTTGTGATGCTACCCATTATTCTGGCTTTGGCTACTTGGGGGGGGGGGTCCTCTAAGTGTATCACACAATTCATTCATCCCTCCCCACTTTTAGAAACAGGGTCTCATATAGCTCAAGATGGCCTCATACTCACTATGTAGTTGAGGTTAATCTCAGAACTTCTGATCTTCCTGCCTTTACCGGTGAAGTGCTGGAGTTACAAGCATGTAACACCTATCTTCTGGGGACACAGAATTCTTGGCCCTTCCCGTATATTATACTAAGCATATATAGTAAGCTTACTATCATGTAGAGCCATTTGCAAAGGCAAGAAGGGGATTGTAATTCATAGGGAAGGACAGCACAGGGTGGGACAGAGAACTCTAGCTAAGTAGGGCTTATTATTTAATAAAATAGCTAAAAAGAAAATAAATGTATTTATCTGTCTATCTATCTATCTATCTATCTATCTATCTATCTATCTATCTATCTATCTATCTATCTATCTATCGGCTTTTTGAGACAGGGTTCCTCTGTAGCTTTGGAACCTGTCCTGGAACTAGCTCCTGTAGACCAGGCTCCTAAATACTATGATTACAGGTTTGCACTACCACACCTGGCTTCGACTCTCACTTGAATCACATCAATGTTTGTTCTAATTATAAAAACATTAATTTTTATTTGTGTAAGTGTTTTGTCTGTATGTTTGGTACCACATGTGTATACTGCCCTCAGAGGCCAGAAGAGGGCATTGGAAGCCCTGGGAACTGGAGTCACAGATGGTTGTGGGTCACCATGTGGGTGCTGGGACTCGGGCCTTTGTTAGAGCAGCCAGTGCTCTGCATCACAGAACCATCTCTTCAGGTCCCCTAACCCCCACTTATTTTGGAGAAAGGGTCTCACCATGTAGCTTTAGGTGGCCTAGAATTCACTACAGAGACCAGGCTGGCCTCAAATTCACAGAGATCTACCTGCCTCTGCCTCCCAATTTGTTGGGATTCAAGGACAGAGCCACCAGGCTGGCTTTGCATTACCATCAGTAGGTTCTAAGACACTATCTTACCATTTAAATTGCTATAGGAAAAAGTAGCTATTTTGCTAAGTTGACAGACAACTGATGTTACCTCTGAGTAAAACGCTTGATATATCTTTGATTTGGGGAAAAGGAAAATCATCAGAAAATTGCTCGATCCATGGAACTGAACTGGGAGGTGAGGAAGTAGCGAGCTTCTGAAGTCGATGACAAGGGCGGCTACTACGCTGGTGGAGTCCTGGAGAGAGAAAGGAGAGTCAGAACAGAGTCCACTTGTAGGCCTCAGTCCTGCTAGAGTCCACTTCTCAACAGAAAAGGGCTTACTGAATTTAGTAACAGACACGCTCTCCAGCTTCTAGCTACAGGAGATAGTGGAACTCTTTTTTTTTTTTGGTGGAGACATGGTCTCACCAAAACCCAAATTAACCTTGAACTCACAATCTCGCCTCAATTTCTCAGCTGGGGTCAGAAGCATGTGCTGTCACACTGATTTAGATATATATTTTCTCAAATTGAAAACGTCATCTCCAAATTCCTTCTGAGGTATTGTTTTAGGGAGGATGGGGACAGATTTGTGACATGGTCTCATGAAGTTCAGGTTGGACTCCCCTCACTATGCAGTAGAGGATGACCCTGGATTTCTGGTAGTCCTGATTCTAGTTCCTTGGCTGGGATTAAGGCTTATGTCATCTCTCCCAGCTAAGATACTATTTCTTATGATTGATAGGATTCCTGCCATTTGATGAATTGTTTTCCATTCTTTTGAGAGTCTCCTTTGATGTACAGAAGCTTTTAAAATTTACCTTTATTTTTTGCAAAGGGTTTTCCTATATAGCCTAGACTGGTCTGGAACTCTTAGTAAGCTTCTTCGGCCTCTCAAATGCTGAAATTGCAGGCATATGCCATCATACTCAGCAAGTATAATTTTTAAAATTTATTTGAGCCAGTGAGACGGCTCAGTTGTAAAAGTGCTTGCTGCCAAGCTTGAGAACCTGAGTTCAATTCCTGGAGATCTATCTACACGAAGGGGAGAAAGAATCAAGTTCCATAAGTTCTTTTCCACACATACTCCACATTAAACTCCACCGCCCGGCTAGAGGCTATTTTTTTATGGGAGATAACAAGCCAGCCACATTTGCACCTCCCTAACCAAGTTTGTTTGACCCATCTGCAAAGGATCACATGTGGGTAGGAGGTTCACAGGCAGGAAATAGGTCAGGATGCATACTTGCCCCTGATTGGACCTGATGGGAAATGCAATGAATTACGGGTTTTCCTTCTTACGCCCTTGCCATACTTAATTCTAGGCCATTTCCCAGGAACCAGGTATGGACCTGGCCAATATTTAATTAAATCTTGTTTCAAATTTGAATTTAAACTGTGGTAGTAGTCTTATTCTCAACTAGTGGGAAAATCATTTTCTGGAGGCCTCAGCGAGATTCAGATTACCCACCCAGATTTTTTTTTTTTTTTTTTTTTTTTTTTTGAGACAGGGTTTCTCTGTAGCTAAGTGCTGGGATTAAAGGTGTGTGCCACCACCGCCCGGCAATCCATCCACCCAAATTTTAAAGCTAGATGTGGTGTGACTATCTGCTTCAAGTTCTTACCACTGTGACCTCCCTACCACAATGAACTGTAATGTCTAAGTCCTTTCTTTGCAAAGTTGCTTTTTGTTAGGGTATTTGTTTCAATAACAGAAACAAAGCTTGCACACAAGGTTTCTCTTTATATAACCCGGGCTGGCGTGGAACTTCCTATGTAGACCAGACTGGCCTCAAATTTGTGGCAATCTTCTTGCCTCTGTTTCTGAGTTACAGGCATGCACCACAACATCTAAGGCTATTAAGTATTTCCTAAACTTAGAAAGTCTTTCTGCTCCTAGAGATTAATGAACATTTATTTTTATATATTTTATACATCTGAATTTTTTTCTTTTTTTTCTTTATTTTTTTCTTTTCTTTCTTTTTTTTTTTTTTTGGTTTTTCGAGACAGGGTTTCTCTGTGGTTTTGGAGCCTGTCCTGGAACTAGTTCTTGTAGACCAGGCTGGTCTCGAATATATATGAATTTTTAAATTGTTTTTACTGAGGTCCCTTCTTTTCCTTCCCCTCCCCTTCTATCCTCTCCTGTGAACCCTACACTCCCAATTTACTCAGGAGATCTTATCTTTTTCTACTTCCTATGTGAATTCATGTTATGTCTTTCCTAGGGTCCTCTTTGTGTCTAGGTTGGTTTTCTTCTTTGTTTTATGTCTAGAAGCCACTTATGAGTGAGTACATATTATATCTGTCTTTCCGGAGCTGAGTTACCTCAATCAATATGGTTTTTTCTAGATCCATCCATTTTCATGCAGATTTCAAGATATCATTATCTTTTACTGTTGTGTAGTACTCCATTGTAAAAATGTACTACATTTTCCATTTTCTTTATTTCTTCTTCTTCTTCTTTTTTTTTTTTGGTTTGTCAAGACAGTGTTTCTCAGTAGCTATGGAATCAATTTTGGAACTCGCTCTGTAGACCAGGCTGGCCTCAAATTCACAGAGATTCACCTGCCTCTACCTCCTGAGTGCTGGGATTAAAGGCGTGTGCCACCACCACCTGGCAGTACAACATTTTTTTTATCCATACTTTGTTTGAGGGACACCTAGGTTGTTTCCAGGTTCTGACTATTACAAATAATGCTGCTATGAACATAATTGAACATATATCCTGTGGTATGACTGAAAATCCTTTGGGTATATATCCAACAGCGGTATTGCTGGGTCTTCAGGTAGATTGTTTCCTAATTTTGTGAGAAATAGCCATGCTGATTTCCAAAGCAGCTATACATGTTTGCACTCACACCAGCAATGAAGGAGCAGTCCCTTACTCCACATCCTCTCCAGCGTAAACTGTCATCAGTGTTTTTGATCTTGGCCTGATCTTTTCTCATTCTGTAGACTGTTGTTTTGTTTTGTTGACCGTGTCCTTTGCTTTACAGAAGCTTTCCAGTTTCAGGAGGTCCCATTGTTTCTCTCAGTGTCTGTGCTGCTGGGGTTCTATTTAAGAAGTGGTCTCTTGTGACAATGCATTCAAATGTATTCCCACTTCCTCTTTTATGAGGTTCAGCTTGGTTGGTTTTATGTTGAGATCTTTGATCTATTTGGACTTGAGTTTTGTGCATGGTGATAGATATGGATCTATTTTCATTTTTCTACATGTTGATATCCAGTTATGCCAGCAGCATTTGTTGAATATGCTTTCTTTTTTTCCATTTGATATTTTTTGCTTCTTTGTCAAAAATAAGGTGTTTGTAGGTGTGTGAATTTAAATCCGGGTCTTCGATTAAATTCCATTGATTCTCCTTTGTGTTTTTATGCCAATACCAGAAGTTTTTGGGTTTTTTTTTTTTTTTTTTTTTTTTTTTTTGATTTTTCGAGACAGGGTTTCTCCGTAGCTTTTGATTCCTGTCCTGGAACTAGCTCTTGTAGACCAGGCTGGCCTCGAACTCACAGAGATCCGCCTGTCTCTGCCTCCTGAGTGCTGGGATTAAAGGCGTGCGCCACCACTGCCCGGCTACCAGAAGTTTTTTAAAGTAGAGTTCTATAGCTGTGTTCTATAGTAGAGTTTGAAGTCAGGGATTGTGATGCCTCCAGAAATTCCTTTGTTGTACAAGATTGTTTTGGCTAGCCTAGGTTTTTTGTTGTTCCACATGAGTTGAGTATTGTTCTTCCGAGGTCTATGGAAAATTTTTTTTTGTGTGTGTGTGATTTTGATGGGCATTGCAATGAATCTGTAGATTGCTTTTGGTAAAATTGCCATTTTTACTATGTTAATTCTACCTATCCAAGAGCTTTCCTTTTTCTGGTGTCTTCTTCAGTTTCTTTCTTCAAAGTTTTAAAGTTCTTGTCATACAGGTCTTCCACTTGTGTGATCAGAGTTACCCCAAGATATTTTATGTTATTTGTGGCTATTGTGAAGGGTGATGTTTTGCTGATTTCTTTCTTAGCCCATTTATCATCTATATAAGAGAGGGCTACTGATTTCTTTTAAGTTAATCTTGTATCCTGCCACATTATTGAAGGTGTTTATAAGTTGTAGGAGTTCCCTGGCAGAATTTTTGGGGTCATTTATGTATACTATCATATCGTCAGCAAATAGTGAGAGTTTGACTTCTTCTTTTCCGATTTGTATCCCCTTGACCTCTTTTGTTGTCTTAATGCTCTAGCTAGAACTTCAAGTATTATATTGAATAGATATGGAGAGAGTGGACAACCTTGTCTTTTTCCTGATTTCCAGTGCTATCGCTTTGAGTTTCTTTCCATTTAGTTTGATGTTGGCTGTTAGTTTGCTGTATACTGCCTTTATTATATTCCTTGTATCCCTGTTCTCTCCAAGACTTTTATCATAAAGGGGTGTTGAATTTTGCCAAAAGCTTTTTCAACATCTAATCGAATGGTCACACGATTTTTTTCCTTTCAGTTTGATTATATGGTGGGATTACATTGATAGATTTTCATATGTTGAAACATCTCTGCATCTCTAGGATGAAACCCATGGTGGATAATTTTTCTGGTGTGTTCTTAGATTCGGTTTGTCAGTATTTTATTGAGTATTTTTGCCTCAATGTTTGTGAGTGAGATTGGCCTGTAGTTCTCTTAGTAGTGTCTCTGTGTGGTTTGAGTATCAGGGTAACTTTAGCCTTGTAAAATGAGTTTGGCAATGTTCCTTCTGCTTCTATTGTGTGGAACAATTTGAAGAACATTGGTTATTAGTTCTTTTTTGAACATCTTGTAGAATTCTGTGCTGAAACCATCTGTTCCTGAGCTTTTTTTTTTTTGGTTGAAAGACTTTTGATGACTGTTTCTTTTGTAGTTATATAGGTCGAATTAATTTGCTTATCTGGTTTTGATTTAATTTTGGTATATACTTATGAAATTTTAAATATTTAATTTGTGGCTGGAGAGATGGCTCAGGAAGTAAAAGCACTTGCCACATAGCCTGATAATCTGAATTTGATGCCCAGAACTCATGACAGAAGAAAGGACTGACTCCTGAAGACTGCCCTCAGACCTTCGTGTGTGCACTGTGGGATGCGTGCCTCTTCTCTACCGGTAATAAAGTTAAAATGTATGTGTGCATGTCTCCATGTGAGTGTAGGTGTCAGGAGAGACCAGAGCAGGAGTTGAACCCTCTTGGAGTCTGAGTTAAAGGTAGTTGTAAATGGCTAACATTTTAAGAATAAGACCTGGTTCTATGGAGGAGCAGAGCAAGTGCTTTTAGTCACTGAACCATCTCTTCAGAGCCTACATCAATTTTTTTTAATGGAGGTAAGAATCTACTCCCACACTCGGGCATGGTAGTGGCACATGCCTTTAATCCCAGCACTTGAGAGGCAGAGGCAGGAGGACTGCCCTGAGTTTGAGGCCAACCTGGTCTATATAATAAGTTCCAGGACAACCAAGGGTATGTAGAGAGACCCTGTCTCAAACAAAATAAAAACCAAACCAACCAAACAAACAAATAGAACTGCTCCCCCAATGAGCTAACCTTGCTCTCCCAGGACTGCTTCTCCATTCTTTTTGTTTCTAGAGATTTATTTTATTTTATGAATGTTTTGCCTGCCTATGTGTATGTGCACTACATGTGTGCCTGGTGCTCAAGGAGGTCAGAAGAGGGCATTACATCCCCTGGAATTGGAGTTATGGATAGTTATGAGTTAACATGTGGGTGCTGGGAACTGAACCCAGGTCCTTTACAAGAATAACAAGTGTTCTTAACTGCTGAGCCATCTCTTTAAACCCATTTGTTGTTTTTCTTTTCTTTTCTTTTCTTTCTTTCTTTCTTTCTTTTTCTTTCTTTCTTTCTTTTTTTTTTTTAAAAAAATAGGGTTTCTCTGTGTAGCTTTGAAGCCTGTCCTGGAACTTGCTTTGTAGACCAGGCTGGCCTCAAACTCACAGTGATCTTCCTGCCTCTGCCTCTCAAGTGCTGGGATTAAAGGCGTGCTACTACTCAGTTACAACACCACTGCGTGGCCCATTTCTTTATTCTTAAAGCAAAAATTTAAAATTGTATTCATGTACATGCTGGAGTATCTGTTATGTATTGCTGGTGTCAGAATCCCTAGAGGTGGAGTTACAGGTGGTCGTGAGCTGACATGGGTACTGGGAAATAAACCTGGGTCCCCTGGAAGAGCTGTAAATACTCTTAACTGCTGAGCCACCTCACCAGCCTCTTGATCACTGTTTCTTTCTTTTTTATTTATTCTTTCTGTCTTTCACATCATGCATCTCTATCCTATCCATTTCCCCATCCCTTTGTACCTGCCCTCTACCCTTGCAACCTCCCTGCCCCCAATAAAATAAAATTTAAGAGAAAAAGAAAAAAAAAAAAAGAAAAATCAGTCTTGTTATGGAAGCTGCAGTGTGACACTGTGAGTTATGCAGTAGACCCTCTTATCTATAAATCTTTACTGGCAAGTGTTCACTGCAGAGTCAGTGGTCTGGTTCAAGCTCTCTGGTTTCTGCTGCACTACTGATGCTGGGCCCTCACTGGGACTTTTTTGGATATCCTGCTGTTGCCCTGTGTCATGGGGACCGCAGTTTTGGGTCTGCAAGACTGGTCTGTTCACATGCTCCAGGAGAAGCATGGTTAGCTGCAGGTCTGTCAGCCCACCAGCTCTTACTTGTCCTCTCCACAAAGGTGCGCTCTCCTGCATTGCCCTGGCTACTTCACTCCTTGCATCCATGAGCAAGGGGCGGGGACCAGTTCTGCTTTCAAGTCTCATGGAGAAAGTGAGCAATTTTCACCTCCTTGAACACATACAGTTCTTTCCTGTGGTTAGAAACCCACCAATGTCATAGATGAACCTTCCAGTTCAGAAGTGTGAGCCTTGGGCTTGTGTGATGAGCTATTGGAGGTCTTTTTCAGCTACTTTCTACTATCTTTAGGATGACCAACTTGGGCCACGTGGTTGGTTCTTCTGACCCAGGCCTTATTAGCAAAGCACTGAACTGTTCTGAAAATATACAAGCCTCTCTTCATCCCCCTGCTGGCCTGCTTCAATGGGGGTTCCTGACATCCTGCCACACGGTAATGGAGAAGGGAAAATGGTCTATATGTAAAATATATTTTAGAGCACCAAAGCCAGGGTTGAAAAACCACATACCCCATCATAGAAGGAAACAGAATTCATGTGATCCTTGGAAATGATGATACTTCCATGATGACGGTGAGAAAACAGGAGGCCACCAGAGAAGAAATGCACATTCCCTAGAAGAAAAAGAATGCTGGTCAGAGCTGGAGTACTAGACTCTTGGGCAAGAGTCCAGTGTCCTTCTTGAATGTACTAGAGCAATAATGTAACCTTCCTGGAAAAAGAGATATCCTAAAGAGAGACACTTATGCTCCAACAATTAAAACAATGGATCCCAAAAAATTATAATCTCCCAAGGAATCTCATGCCGGGAAAAGAGAAAAGTCTGTAGTCTTGACACCAGTCAGAGAATGATGAGGGATGTCCTTCTGTTTATATGTTGCTTTTATTGGTTGATGAATAAAGCTATTTTGGCCAATGGCTTAGCAGAGCAAAGCCAGGCTTGAAATCTGAACATATATATATGAGAGAGAGAGAGAGAGAGAGAGAGAGAGAGAGAGAGAGAGAGAGAGAGAGAGTAGGTGGAGCCAGAGAGACACCATGTAGCTGCCAAAGGAGGCAGATGCCATGTTGCTGCCCAAGAAGCAAGAGGTACAAACCATAAGCCTCATGGTAAATATAACAGAAATGGGTTAATTTAAGATATGTAAGAGCTAGCCAATAAGAAGCCTGAGCTAATAGGCCAAAGCAGCTTTATTCATTAATCAATGGTAATAAAACATATTCACAACATACAAAGGAAAATCCCACATCATCAGAAGGAACCTGCTTCTGAGGAAGAGATTTTAACACTTCTGAGAATTTATCCAGCAGGCAGGCTAGAACAGAGCTGAGATAATGATAAACCTACAATGAGTGAGATAGCACTGTGTTCAGGACTGTTCAACTGAACATTCTTTTGCCTTCTATATATCTTCTCTTTTTGTTTTTTGAGACAGGGTTTCTCTATATGAACCATGGTTGTCCTGGAATTTTATGTAGATCAGGTTGGCTTTGAATTCAGAGATCCAACCTGCCTCTGTCTCCCAAGTGCTATGACTAAAGCCATGTGGCACCATGCTTGGCTTCTTGCTCACTATTTCAACCTAAACCTTGGGAATGAAATGTAGCACAGTCTTCAGAACCTCATAAAACTGGGTGTGGTGGTTGTCTATGCTATTATCCCAGGACTCAGAAAGCAAAGGCAGGATGATTAGGGAGCTCGACATCATCTTTGGTTATACAGTAAATCAAGGCCAGCTTGAAGCACATAATAAATGAAAAGACAACTAAATAATAAGTTTGAAAAAAGCTCTCTTGGGGATGGAGAGATGGCTCAGTGGTTAATAGCACTATCTATACTTTCAGAGGAGCCAGGTTCAATTTCCAGCACCCACATGGTAGCTCACACATGTCTGTTACTCAAGTTCCAGGGCTTCTGACTCCCTCACACAGACATACATGTACCAGTGAGCATAAAATAAAAATAAATTTAAAAAGCCTCTCCCTCCCCCAAACAAAACTAGTGAAACAGAAAACCAAAACACCACCTCGAATAGAACCAAGAAGACAGACTTAAGCATCACTGGACTCCATGATTGGACTCTTTCTAATGAGACTATATGGGATCCATTTCTATTCTCTACTTTTTGCTACTGCCTGTCTCTTTAACTGGTGTGTTGGCATAGGTGGCCTAGCCTAGCTTGTGTGGTAGTTTGCTGGATTCTTGAGAGCCACGGAAAAGAAAAAAAAAAAAGCCATGTAGGCTAAGCAAGGACCTTGAACATCCATGACCCTGACCACATCTCTCCTGCAGTCCACCCCTGTTTGGCGAGGGACCTTGCATGAAGGACAGAGAGGCTGCTATAGAATTTATTCTCTGCCAAAATACTTATGGGAGACCTTGTTACATCCCCAAGTGGCTGTCCCTTGGTCCACATCTGACTCATCTTTAGAATATCACCTTTATTGGCTATTTAAATAACCAATAAAATCTTAAGTTTAGCCGGGCGGTGGTGGCGCATGCCTTTAATCCCAGCACTCGGGAGGCAGAGGCAGGCGGATCTCTGTGAGTTCGAGGCCAGCCTGGTACACAAAGGGAGTTCCAGGACAGGCTCCAAAGCTACAGAGAAACCCTGTCTCGAAAAACCAAACAACAACAACAACAACAACAACAACAACAACAAAATCATAAGTTTAATTACATAGGCAACTGTAAGAAATATTTTTAAAAATCAGGTTTTCTATTAAACACTGTAAAGCCTTTGCTTATGGAAAGGTATTCAAATCCTTTTATTTTTCCCTGGTAAAGCCTTTATGCCAAATGTTTACTCCTCCAACCTAGTAAAATCTTTGTTTAGGGTTAGACAAAGGCCCTACTATATACTCAGAACTTAAGTCACCTAAGTGTCTGACTCCTTCCCTCCTTTCTTCATTTCCCTTCCAACAACTCTTCAAAAATTAGCCAATCTCAAAAGGCTGTGAGGTCAGACCCCAGGAAAAAGACATAGTCATCACCTGTTAGAATAAAAATCAAGCAATGTCCTGGCCCGATGTGTGACTAGTTGGTTTAGACCTTTCTTTTTTCTTTTCTTTTCTTTCTTTCCTTCCTTCCTTCCTTTCTTCTTCTTTTTTTTTTAAACAAAAGAACTGGCTAGTTGGGCTACATATTTTGTGTGACACCCAGAATATTCTTTATTTCTTCTGACAGAAACAAAGAAGCACAGCCTGGTCTACAAGAGCTAGTTCCCGGACAGGCACCAAAGCTACAGAGAAACCCTGTCTTGAAAAAAAAAAAAAAACCAAAAAAAAAAAAAAAAGAAAGAAAAAGAAACAAAGAAGCAAATCATAGAAAAGCCTTGTTTCGCTGTATTTGTTGCTTGATCCCCCTGCCCCCCAAGACTCTAATGAGATGGTCAGCAAAACCAGGAGCTGTTTATCTGAAGATGTCTTGACTCCTCACTGGGGCTGCAGAGACCAGGCTTTTCCCCAACTCCAGTAGAGTAACTAGATACCGCTATCAGGTGCACTTATATAACCTGTGCGCTGATGCTGATCCTCTGCTCTGGGCAAGCTCAAATGACCTCCAGGGTCTCAAACAGAGAAAGGAAGCACATACGGTTTTTGCATAAAAATGAGAAAAAAAATATGAGTAGGTGTTCAGCTCAGTAAGTGCCTATAATCCCTGCATTCTGGAAGCTGAGTAGGAGGACCGACAGGAGTTTAAGGCTAGCCTTGGCAACATAGTGAGTACAAGAGCTAGTTCCGGGACGGGCACCAAAGCTACAGAGAAACCCTGTCTCGAAAAACCAAAAAAAAAAAAAAAAAAAAAAAATTAAATAAATAAAAAATAAAAATCCATAAGGAAAAACAATCCAAAATCAGCAAGCATACATACTGTCAGCAGATGTCAAGAAGCAAAATTCACATTCCCTTATTGGGTATCTTCAGAGGATATAGAGGATATGTTTAAAATAATTTGGAGATATCTGCTCCATTTGTGAGATTTTTTTTTTTTTTTTTTAAATCTCCCTTACCTTGTAAAACCTGCATGCAAATCTTTTAATCTCCACCACCTGGTAAAATTTTTTTTTTTACACAAGCGTCCTCTGTATTCCCAGAACCGGAGAGAACTTGTCCCCTTCCCCTTTTCTATCATTTCTTTTGTGCTGATTTTTTTTTTTTTTAAATTAGCCAAACGTGAAAGAGTGTGAGGCTGGATCTCAGCCAATCAGAAAAGACAAACTGATCATCTGTGTTAGAATAACAACCAAGTGTGCTTCCTGTTAGGTCTCAAACCCAGGCCGAATCTCACTCAGTACCTGTGGCTCCTCCCAATGCTCCTCCCCTGCTTCCCTAAACCTTTCCTGCCCCCAGTCTGATCCCTATATAACTCAGCCATTCTGGCTAGCCTGGGCTGCCTCTCTTGGTTGGTGGCTCCTTTCATTGTCAGATTTAGCTGCCGGCCACGCTCAGCCTGGACTCTCAATCTCCACGCTCTAAGAGTAGTCATGTCTTCCTTTTAGTTCATTCTTCATTCTCTTCCTAGAACACGTTGGGTTCTGGCACATCCTTTTTACAAAAAGAAATTGCTTTGCCAGGTTACTTTTGCTTTGTTTGCGTGGTCCTTTGTGCTACCCTCAGATTATTCTTTGTTTCTAAGACATCGGTGAGTTCATAATTCTCTGTCTCTAAGCTAGCTCAGCCCTAAAGAGAGCCCAAGAAGTAATGGGTACAGTTATTTTGAAAGACCTAATAGAGCCTTTTTTTCCTTTTCCTTTCTATCATTTTTAGATTTATTTTATTTGATGTGTATGAGTGTTTTGACTACATATCTGTATGTATACCACAAGCATGCTGGTGCCCACAGAGGTCAGAAGAGAGGGACAAATATCCTAGACCTGAAGTTACAGATGTTGTAAGCTATCAAGTGAGTGGTTGTTGCTCTAGTTGCTGAAATCTTTTTATCTATCTATCTATCTATCTATCTATCTATCTATCTATCTATCTATCTATCTTTCTTTCTATCTATCTATCTATCTATCTATCTATCTATCTATCTATCTATCTATCTATCTTTTCAGCTTTTCAGACAGAGTTTCTTTTTTAAAACTTTATTTAATGTGTACGAGTGTTTGTTAGCATCCAGGCAAACCTGCCCCTGCCCCTCAAAGACCAGTCAGAATGTGTCACCCCACGTCATATCTGCATGCATGGCAGACAGTACCCTGTCCCTTTAGAAGGCAAAACTCTGCCTACCTCTCCCCTTCTCTTCCCCTTTTCTCTATGAATTACTCCATCTCTTTCTCTCTCTCCCTTAAAAAAAAAATTGGTTTCTCCATACAACATGTGACCACCGCCATTTTGACTAAGGTCAGGTGACCTAACCGCCATCATAACTAAGGGCAAGCCCGGTGACCAACTCCTACCATCTTCACTGAGGTATTCCTTGCCTAGTCTCAAGGTTTACTTATGTTTTTTGTTTGTAAATTCCTTTTACTCTTCCCCCTCCTCTCTCTCTCTCTGCCTTTCTTCTGGAGAGGCAACTTCTGCCTCTTTCCCTTCTCCCCTCACTTTTTCTTCCCTTCCCCACTTCTCCCGTGGTTGCTGGGCCCTGCTCCATCTTGTGGGCTCGGCTCTGGTTCCCAGCTTGGTGGTATAATGGGCATTCTGTCTTGCAACACTCTTACTCCCTTACTCCCCTACCCCCCACCTCACAGTGCAGTAGTGGAATCTGTCTCTTCCATTCATGGAGCCCTGTTTCTACCACTGCTGTGCTGCCGGCGAAAACCCTAAACCTGGACCTTCTACCAGCCCACTTCCCAACTTTCCGTCAGTCCACTGGGACAATTGGTAAGACTGGTCCCTTTCTGGCCTAGAGCCTCTCATGTGATTGCCCTTTCTCTAGTTCTCCCTTAGCACTGCACTCCCTGAGTGGTGCATTTGTTTTTGGGGCCCAGGGCCCCTCGGATATTTTTCTGCCTCATTGCTTCCCACAGCTGAAAATGTGAGCAGACCACTCAGAGTGGTCCTCACACTGCTCAGATTTTTTTTTTGTGTGTGTGTGTGTCTGTGTGTTTTGTCTTTGGACCTCTCGTAAGTGATCCTCTCCACTGTAAGGACTGCTTGGACCAGTCCTAGGCCCTGGTTTCTGAGCCGATGGGCCGGGAATCAGCTTGGCTTTACTGTCAAACCCCACACTAGCCTGGAGATGCCCGGCTAAAGCCCTGGGGTCTGCATCGTTTTCACTGTTGTCACGTTCTCACCTATTAAAATAAACCACATTGCCGGGCGGTGGTGGCACACGCCTTTAATCCCAGCACTCGGGAGGCAGAGGCAGGCGGATCTCTGTGAGTTCGAGACCAGCCTGGTCTACAAGAGCTAGTTCCAGGACAGGCTCCAAAACCACAGAGAAACCCTGTCTCAAAAAAAAAAAAAAAAAAAAAAAAAAAAAAAAAAAAAAAAACCACATTTCTAATTTTCACAAGTGGATGGCTAAATTTAAGTAGTCACACCACGTGGACAAACATGGCTGATGCCATTTTCTTTGAGCTTAACAAAGGGAGGAGCCAGAGGTTCCACCCCTAGCCAAAGAGCTCTGGCAGCAGGCTCTCCACATGAGGTCCCGCCCCAGCCAGCTTCTTCTCACTCACCTTTCATTTAACTTTATGTGTATAAAACAAAAATTCAACTGTGTGTACATGTACGTATATTTACTGTTAAATGTTAAATAATTGTCTGTTTCATTATATCTCATTCCAGACTACAAAAATAGTAAGTCTCATGTTTTAAATTGTTATGTACTTTTAAGTCTCTTACAAAAATACTGTATATGTAATCCAACCCTGCTTTAAAATATATTAAGCTGTTCTCGACTATTGTAAGCTTCTATTGCAAACAGGTTTTCCTTCTTTGTCTTTCACAAGTATAATCTCACCTGTTAAGTGAGAGCCATTTCAGCCAAGCTTGGACTCATCAGCCACAACCAATAAATATCCCTCAACTGCTCAGGGATCTGGGGAATTTGGCATTTAAATATTTAATTATTAAAAGACTTTTCATAACAGAGACAGGTTGGCTCCTAGCAGCAGCACTCTACTTCCTCCGAAGAAGACAGAAGACAAATGGGCACAGAATTACATCCATCTGCAATTTGCTTCACCAACTGCCAAGCGCTGACTACTGGGAAAAACTGTCTTTCATCTAAACTGAATATCTCTAGACAGTGGACAGAATCACTGGAATCGACAGCCTAGCTGCTCAGGTAAGGGTAGGCTTGTCTTCCTACAGATTTCTAACCCATAAGATCTTCTAAAACCTGGCCGGCCCCTGCACTAAACAGCAAAAGGCAAATACGACCCTCAACAATCATGGAGGACCCTGAGGAGGGGCTCTAGGTAGCCAACCGACTATGTGCTCTGTCGTTTTTTAATCAATAACTCAAGTAAACTTTTATCCTTCTCAAAGATCTCTGATGCAGTTTGACAGCTGAGGGGTTCTGTAAGTTTAAAAGGACAACCTCATCAAACAAATTTCAGTAAAATACAAATGCAAGTTATTAAACTGTATACTGTATATAAAAGTATAAGGACAGATACAAGTTATTAAATTTCTCTCTCATGCTGCCTTCCTTAGTCTTAAAAATACTTTTCATTGTGCAAAAACATCTGTCACAGTCATTTTGACATAAATATGCTACTATTTATACAATGTATATGTCTAAAACTTAGGTTTTCACAAAACCAAAGAATTCTTGTGAGTTCCAGGGAGCCGAATTGAAGGATCCACCTTAAACAGGTCAGATACACCCCTCCCAATTCCCTGGTCCTGAAAATTTTTTTCTCTTCCTAAACTTAACCTGTCCTCTGTTCTGCCAGCACCTTGCCAGGTCCAAGAGACACCAGACAGTTCCACACCACAAGCCCTGGACAGGAGTAAAGCGACCAGCTACCCCAGGATGTGACCAGCACCCAGAGTTCTCAGGTCCCCCCAAGACAGCGCCCACAAATATACAGGAAGTAGTCCTGAGAACCTGCCATTCCAATTCTTTTAACCTGTTGTGCCTAACTTCCCGCCTTTTTATTATAAGAAAGAGATGGGTTCCTTGGTTTTTCAGTGTATTAAAAAAAAAATGGAGGCTGGAGAGATGGCTCAGCAGTTAAGAGCATTGTCTGCTCTTCCAAAGGTCCTGAGTTCAATTCCCAGCAACCACATGGTGGCTCACAACCGTCTGTAATGAGGTCTGGTGCCCTCTTCTGGCCTTCAGGCACACACACAGAAAGAATATAATAATAAATATTTTAAAAAAATGGGGACTAGAGAGATGGCTCAGCGGTTAAGAGCATTGACTGCTCTTCCAGAGGTCATGAGTTCAACTCCCAGCAACCACACGGTGCCTCACAACCATCTGTAATGAGATCTGGTGCCTGCTTCTGGTCTTCAGGCAAACATGTAGATGGAACACTATATATAATAAATAAAATAAATTTAAAAAAAAGAGAGAGATGGGAATGTTATGATCTGCTGGCCTAGTCTGTCACCTGGATACTTGTCCCTTTAAGAGACAAGTCCTGGCCCCTCCCAACCCCTCCCCTTCCACCGATGGAAGCGGATATCCCACCTCCTCCAGCCTGCACTCTCTTTTTCCATCTCTCTCCCAAAGAGGTAACTTCTGCTCTCTCTCTCCCCCTTCTCCCTTTCCCTCTCCTCCTTCCCCTTCCCTTCCATAACCCACTGAATAAACTCTATACTCAAAACTCTCTCTGCATGATGTATCTGTTTCTCACCTGCTGCGGTCTCCCACCTACCAGGGTGACCCGCCAAGGCCTTGGGTTGCCTGCTGCTATCCCTCGTGGGACTGGCTGCCCCTTGTGGGTCTGGCCTTCCCCTTTTATATCTTTAAAAAGGAGTAACACCTTCCCTCTCCTGTTCCCTTTATCTCAATAACACTCCTACATGAGCTCTGTCTGCATGGTGTATTTGTCTCCTGCCCACCATGGGGACGCTTGGCTCCTTCCAGCCAAGGTTCCTCTCATGTAGAATCATTGTATTGGTGCCATAAGACTGAGCTCTCCTGGAAGTTCCTCCTGCCTGCTGGCAGTTTGAGGACCATTGTAACCTTCAATCTTTTTTTTTTTTTCTTCAAAGACCTGCTTATGTCTGTCTACTCTCTCCCTTTTTAAATGAACTCTGTTTGCTACAACATGCGAGTCAGAGATGGAGAAGCCAGTTTCCTCTCACTCAGCACACACTGCTTCTCCCTTCTTATTTACTGTTTAATTTATGTATGTGAGTATATGCATGTTATTTAGATTTAACCCTGTATGTGTGAATGTAAGCTAGCTTTAACTCTGTATGTGTATATGTAACTCAAACTCCACTGCATGTATGTGTACATGTAAATATTGTTTAAAGTTTTAAAGAACCACAGTGAACTCTTTTAACAGTCCTAGTGAACTCTGTTCATTGTATCTCCTTAAATCACTCCTCCTCCACCTCTCAGCTTGAGCCGCTCTCCAGGCAGATCCTGTGCTAGTGAGATTGTTGTCACAACTCAGACATGCCCAGTCCTCAACAGACATTCCTCAGAGGCTCAGAGATCTAGAGACTATGCCATTTCAAATGTTTAACTAAAAAGACTTTCATAATAGAGATACAGGTCAGCTCCTGGGAGTACCCCTATTTCCTCATAAGAAGATGGATGGGAACAGAAGTCAGAGCTTGCCTTACATGTGGCAGCACTAGCCATTGAGCAAACCAGCCTTTCACCTTGACTGCTGCTAAGGCTCTCTTCAGATCATGGACAACAGGACACTGGGGAACCAACTGCCTCAAGTTGCCCATGACAAAGGTGAAGTCCTCCCATGAGTCCTTACTCCACAGAAGCCTGTAGGATCTTCTGGGGCCTGGCAGGCCTGCTTCTGCCAGCCAGAAGATTGATGCTGCCCTAATGCCTGCCCTCAACAACCATGGAGGACCCTGGGGTGACTGTCTAAGTAGCCAATCAAGTAAATATCTGCCATTTTTAATCATGAACTCAGGTAAAATTTATGCTTCTCAAGAACTCTGATGCAGCTTGTTGACCCCAGATTATCAGGAAGCAGTCCTGAGAGCTCAATGCCCTCATTTCCCTAACCTGCCATGCCTGATTCCTCATCTTCTTTTTTAAATAAAGAAGGGAGGAATGTTATCATCCAGGAGAGCCTGGACCTGTCCCTTGAGGACCTGACAGTGTGTCACTCCGAGTCACGCCTGAGTGCATGGCAGTCAGTTCCCTGTCCCTTTAAAAGGCAAAATTCCACCTACCTCTCCCCCATCTTCCTCTTCTCCTTTCTCTGCATCTTTCTCTCTTCCTTTCCTTACCCCATTCCCTTTACCTCAATAACACACCCCACGTAAGTTCTGTCTGCATGGCGTGTTTGTCTCTCACCCATCGTTGGGGCTCTTGACTCCTTCCCTCCAAATTCCCTCTCGCTAGGACTCATTACAGTGTTTGCCTATATGTATGTGTGTGTAACACATGTGTGCAGTGGCTGTGAAAACCACAAGAGGGTGTTGGATGTCCTGGGACTGGAGTTACAGATGATTGTGAGTCATTATGTGGGTACTGGGAACTGAACCCAAGTCCTTTTCAAGACTTAAATAGACTTTAAAGTAGAAAAGACCAATGATTGTTGCGGGAGGTCCTTCCGCTCCTCCAGCCAATAGCCACCAAGATACCAGCCCATTGGGGCGTGGTATCTTTCCCTTTAAAAAAAGCGGCCACTTCCCTCCTCTCTCTCTTTACTTCCTGCTCCGGTTCCGGCGACTAGACTTCTTCCCAATTGCGTGCGCAGAGGGCTGTTGTCTGGGACCGTGATCTGTAAGTTTATTCCCCTTTAAATAAATACCACCCTATTAATCACAATTCCAAACTGGTGTGGGATTGTTTATGACTTGCGCCTTCATCTGGCACCCAACGTTTGGTTTTAGGACCTCTCCTTCCCCCGCTCGGCTGCTGGCCGCCAGTTCGGCCGCGGCCTGTGCCTTGCGGCCTGTGCCTTGTGCGTGGAGCCAGCAGTTTAACATAAATCATCACGCAGTGGCTTTTCTTGCTGCAGTTCTTTATATTTTCCCTTTAGACACTTCAGATTGACTTCAAGTCCCCACGCAGCCTATCGTTTGCCTCGCTACGTGGATTTAAATTCCACAGGACCGCGTAGTCTCTGCCCA
Organism: Chionomys nivalis; assembly: GCF_950005125.1. Classification (NCBI taxonomy): domain Eukaryota; kingdom Metazoa; phylum Chordata; class Mammalia; order Rodentia; family Cricetidae; genus Chionomys; species Chionomys nivalis. The sequence goes on along the minus strand of NC_080094.1, from coordinate 44,249,878 downwards.
CGTGGTTTGCTCTTTTCTGAATCGTTTTCAAATCTCCCTTGCAAGCACAGCTCTTAAGCGGAGCGAACCAGAGCACGCGGTTACCGGTTGCGGAAAGCTGCAACCCCTTGGGACGACTCTGTCACGTGGAGGCATACACAGCTTCCGGGTTACTCTTCTCTACCCCTGGATTCTGGGTTTATGGTTCCGTGTACGGAATTGATTTAATTACATTTACTTTGTTGAGCAACTTGCATTTCCCAGTTTTTAACAAATACTAGGCGGACACTGAAACAGGACCCCGTTTTCGTCGCGACTTGGGAACAGCGCCACCTGCTGGATAATAGGTAATATGGCAGTTTTCATTTCCAACATGAATTTTACTATTTTGACTACCAAAACAATGGGTTTTTTCATGCAAGGTTTATACGACTATGGAGATAACTTAATTTACTGGTTACTAGGTTTCAGTATTCTTTTGAATATTCTATTATTTAGGAAAATTATGGCACTCCTAAGAACCATGCAATCTTTACCAGAAACTAATACAGGTCAGGAGATTCAGGATTCAAAAACTTTGAAATCACAGGTGCAGAATGGGGACCAAAAAATTGATACCTCAGTGAAATCACTAGAAACACATGTAGCTCAGGAGATTCAGGATTTAAGAGAGACAATGATAAAAAGACTTGAAATGATTGAAGAAATTATTGGAGCTGGTGAACAGAGTAAGAAGGCACAAGGACAGGATACAATGCCACCACCAGCTATTAGATCTGGCTTACCCAGGGTTTTAGCGACATACCCTGTAATTCATTCTGACAAAGCGTCAACTTCTAAAGGCTCAAAGGGAGTCAGAGAAGCTAGATGGATGCCAATAGCAATGAATGATCTAAAAGAAATTAAGCAAGCTATAGTTACCTTTGGCTTGCACTCTGCATATGTTAAGGAAATGATAAGGACTTGGGCTTCTAATGCTAGAGCTACCCCCCACGATTTCCATCAGTTAGTGTCTGCAGTTTTAGATAATGGACCTTCCTTGATGTTTGGAATCTATTTCAGAGAAGAATCCAAACATATGGAACAGCAAGGAAGAGCAAAAGGTGTGGAGGTTTCCCAAGATCAAATTCTTGGTGTAGGAGAATATGCTGACCCACAGGTCCAAGCTCTTTATGATGATGAAGTACTGTGTTTATGTCACCAAGCAGCTTTAAATGCTTGGAATAGGCTACAAGATCCAGCAAAAAGGGTTGAATCATATACCAGAATTAGGCAGGGACAGAGAGAACCCTTTATTGACTTTTTGCAAAGATTAATTAAGGCTCTGGACATAGGGGTAACAGACCCAGAAGCTAGACGACTACTTCTTGAATCTCTAGCTTTTGAGAATGCAAACATAGAATGCAAAAAGATAATTGGGCCTTTAAAGTTTAGATCAGCACCTATGGATGAATGGATTCAGCATACAATGAATGTCGAGACGTTTAGCTATAATGATGAATCTTGGGTAGGAGAAGCGATTTCCAAAGCAATGAGGAGACATCAAACTGCCAGGTGTTTTAATTGTGGTAAATTAGGACATCTGAAAAGGGATTGCAGGCAAAGGATTTCTAGGAATAATATCCCTTCTGGGAATGACAAAAATAGGAGACCTCGGCCTTCAGGTATATGTAGGAGATGCGGTAAAGGCCGACATTGGTCCAACGAATGCAGGTCAACAACAGACAGACAAGGCAACCCGATACCGTCGGGAAACTCCTTGAGGGGCCTCTCGCAGGCCCCCAAGCCAACAGTGGCCCAGTCATTCCCAGTCACAGTAGAGAACGTGCCTCACCAAGAAAATTAAAAGCTCCAATTTCTGCTGTAAAAAATATTACTGGTCTAAATGATGAATTACGCATGGAGGATGAGTCAAAAAACCCAGTAGGACAGAGTAAACGTATATTTTGGCAGACTTCTATTAATGATCAAAGACCAAAGCTAAGAGTCTGTATAAATGGCACTTTTATTGAAGGCTTATTGGACACAGGTGCGGATGTAAGTATCATTACTCCAGAATCTTGGCATCCGAATTGGCCTCTTCAAGAGGTAGATGTTCAGTTCCTGGGAATTGGAACCCTATCTCGTGTAAAACAAAGCACAAGATGGGTTGAATGCATAGGGCCTGAAGGGCAAATAGGAAGACTAAGGCCATATATTGCCAATATCGCAATAAATTTATGGGGCCGTGACCTGCTACAGCAATGGAATACCCAGATTAACATTCCTGTAGTTCCAGGAACTCATAATTCTGGGAAGGACATGATGAGATATTATGGGAAAAGGTCACCAGCCATTCAGGCTGTACAAGAACATACAGCAAATACCAAACCTTTAGAGGTACCAACAGCCCTACCTTTAAAATGGCTAACTGAGAAGCCAATATGGATCAAACAGTGGCCTCTAGCTGAAGATAAATTACAGGCATTGGAACAGCTGGTGCAAGAGCAACTAGATGCTCACCATATTGAAGAATCAACCAGCCCTTGGAATTCTCCTGTGTTTGTTGTAAAAAAGAAATCCGGTAAATGGAGAATGGTGACAGATTTAAGAGCTGTCAACAAGGTAATTCAACCTATGGGCCCACTACAATCTGGAATTCCTTTGCCCTCTCTATTACCAAAAGGATGGCCTCTTATAGTTATTGATTTGAAAGATTGTTTTTTCACCATACCGTTACAAGAAAAGGATAGAGAAAAATTTGCCTTCACAGTGCCTACTTATAATAATTCTCAGCCTAATAGGAGATATCAATGGACTGTCCTCCCACAGGGTATGCTCAATAGTCCTACATTGTGCCAATATTTTGTAAGTAAGCCATTGGAAATAATTCGTAAACAATTCCCCAAGTCCATAATTTACCATTACATGGATGACATCTTGTTATCTGATTCAAATAAAGATACTTTAGAAAGGATGTTTGAAGAAGTAAAGAAAGTCTTGCCTAGGTGGGGATTACAAATTGCCCCTGAAAAGATTCAAAGAGGAAATTCTATTAATTACCTAGGTTACAGAATAGGGTTAGAGAAAATTAAAACGCAAAAGGCACAAATTAGGCGAGACAGGTTAAAGACTCTTAATGATTTCCAAAGATTGTTAGGAGACATTTCCAGTCTACGACCAGCTGTTGGGATAACACCTGATCTAATAGTTCATTTAAACAAAACCTTAGATGGTGATAAAGATTTGAATAGTCCAAGAAAACTGACAGCTGAAGCAGAAAAGGAACTGACAATGATTGAGGAAAAATTACAGGAGGCACATGTGGATAGGGTGAACCCAAATCTTAGCTGCATCCTAGTCATATTGCCTTCCAGAATTTCTCCTACAGGGATTCTAATGCAGAGGGAAGATATTATTTTAGAGTGGATATTTATACCTAATAAACCAAGTAAAAAATTAAAAACTTATGTGGAAAAAGTCTCTGAATTAATTATAAAGGGTAAACTGAGACTTCGTCAACTAGCAGGTATAGACCCAGCAGAAATTATAGTGCCTTTTACTACTGAAGAAATAAAAAAGTTATGGGAAGACAATGAACCATGGCAAAGAGCTTGTGCTAATTTTTTGGGAGAAATTAATAGCAACTATCCCAAAAGTGGTAGACTTAACCTAATAAAGAGAACTTCTTGGATTCTTCCTAGAATTGTACGTGATGCTCCAATAACTGGAGCCCGTACATTCTATACTGATGCAAATAAATCAGGGAAAGCAGGTTATAAGTCAGATGAATTGAGTAAGGTGGAACAAAGCCCTTATAATTCTGTCCAGAAGGCAGAATTATATGCCATTCTTATGGTGCTAAGGGATTTTAAAGAACCTCTTAATATAGTTACAGATTCACAATATGCAGAAAGAGTTATCTTGCATATTGAAACTGCTGAATTTATACCAGATGACACAGAGTTGACTTCATTGTTTATCCAGGTACAAGACATAATCAGGAACAGGCTTTGTCCGATGTACATAACACACATCCGGTCCCATACAGGTCTGCCTGGTCCTCTAGCACAAGGCAACGCTGAGATTGATCAATTATTGATTGGAAGCGTGTTGCAGGCCTCAGAATTTCATAAGAAGCATCATGTCAATAGTAAAGGCCTAAAGAAAGAATTTTCCATTACATGGCAACAAGCTAAGGACATTATAAAGAGATGTCCTACTTGTTCCTTCTATAATCAAACACCGTTGCCTGCAGGGAGTAACCCAAAGGGTACTAAGAGAAATGAAATCTGGCAGATGGATGTGTTCCACTTTATGGAATTTGGTAAATTAAAATATGTACACCACACCATAGACACGTATTCAGGTTTTCAATGGGCTACTGCCCTGAGCTCAGAAAAGGCTGATTCAGTAATCACACATCTATTGGAAGTTATGGCCATCATGGGAATACCTGCACAAATAAAGACAGACAATGGTCCAGCATATGTATCTAAGAAAATGAAACGCTTTTTTGCTTATTATAATATAAAACACATTACAGGTATACCACATAATCCCACAGGTCAGGCAGTTATAGAAAGATCAAATCGTACTATAAAGGATATGCTGAACAAACAGAAAGGGACCGAAAATACCCCCAGAAATAGATTACATAATGCTTTATTGACCTTGAATTTTCTTAACGCTAATGAGAAAGGAACGACAGCAGCAGAAAGACATTGGATAATGGAAAAGTCTGCTGAACTAAATCAACCAATTTATTTCAAAGATGTGCTGACCTCTCAATGGAAGCCAGGAGATGTGCTACGTTGGGGAAGGGGTTTTGCTCTTGTTTCCACAGGAGAAGAAAAATTGTGGATACCATCAAAATTAATAAAGGTTCGATTTGAAGAGGAGAAACCTCTTGGAAAGGAGAAATGACAACTCATCCACAATGATGATATTCCTACAGGTGGTAAGAAAAACATATAGAATGGGGGCAGGGTTCTGTTCTTATCTCCACAGGAAAACACTCATCTTTGAAAAAATTCAAGGGATCCTGGATGTTTGGATACTGACAGATGGAAAAATACTTGCCCAATAGGAACTATTAAGAAAACTGAATAAGTTGTGTAAGTAAAATATACTAAATCATATTTCTAAATTTATAGAGCTGGTTTTGAAGTTGGACTCTGGCTCAGTCCCTCTCCAATTCCAAGCCTGTTGGTAAGAGAAAAACCCAGAGTTTCTGGAGTTTCTGTCTCATGTCAAGAGCCATGATAGGGGACAGAAAGAAATATGAGTTTAGAAAACATCTTTGCTTTTCTTCATATCTATCATACTTTTCATTGAATATATCTATCATTCCTTTCATTGAATATATGTGTGTGTGTGTATGTGTGTGTGTGTATGTCTATATGATTGATGTTTAAGTTTTTCACAATGAACAATGAGTTTTTCCTGAAGTGACATTTAAAGTTTCCAGGAAGAAGATGGGGCCCCATAACAACGACTCCACCTGGTTGATATGACGTCATGATACCGATAGCGCTACTACAAGACCTGTTTTGGGTACCAGCTGCACAAGACGATCCCAACTTGGTTAGCTGAAATGGTGCACCTCTTATACAACATTCTGGCCAGACCTGCACAAAATACTCAGAGACTATTTGCAATTTTAAAAGACATCGATCTTGAAATTTAACCATCATTTTACTTTCACAGGATCCCCCAGAAAGAACGTCGCCCCCATGACAGCTGGAAGTAACTCTAGAGGACGACGTCCCCTCTCCCAGTAAAGTTTGCCCTTGGGTTTAGGGACATCATTTAGGGGTTGATTATAAATTGGTATATGGTTGAGGGTTGGGGAAGGAATTTTATAATAAGCTCAGGGATCATTTGAAAAAAAAAAAAAAAAAAAAGAGGGATAATAGATTGGTACTTGTTGGTACTTGTGAGTTATTGTTTTGAGACAAATGTATTGGTATCGATTCTTATATATTGATACAAAGTGAAATTATATTGACTATTGTATGCATGCATGTTTCTACCTCTGTTTAAAAACATTTTTTATGTATTGACATATATTGTATTGATATATATTGTATATATTTACCATATTGCAGTGTACATTTCTACCTCTGATTAAGATATTTACATATTGCTTGTGTATTGATATATATTTACCATACTGCAATGTATATTTGTACATTGCTTATATTTGGAGGTCATTGTCCTCATTTGTTTCACAGTTATTTATTGTCTTAGTCTTTAAGTTAGATAGGTATTGAGAATTATATAGATCAATAGTATTCTAAGTTTGTCATTTATAATTAGACTAATCAGGTTCTTTAGATACATAGAGATTATACTCAGTATAGATAGATAATCTTCAACCTCTTCAAAGAGCTGTATAAAATGGCCTTTAATCTAACTCAGAGTTTTGTGGTAGTGAGACACAATTGCTCCTGGCAACACCGCTCTATTCCCGAGAGAATGTTGAGCACCAAAGACACTCCACCCGGAGCCTTTCTTCTTGGCTGAACTGGCCTTTGGGTAAAGAAATGCCCATACCTCAACCACTGACAGAAATACAGAGTATCTGTGAATGGAAAAAACAGGACTGTCATATCCTGCCAAGACAGGGTAAGATAGTTTTGACAAGTTTCTTGCCTTTGAAAATGGTGTGTCAGTTATGTTAGGCCTTAGCCAAAGTTGGTTGCTTCAACGCTGCAAACGTGACCTTGGGTGATTGCCCAGGTAGCTAGTTGTCTCTGTGATTTGTTGCATGTTTTAGAAGTTGTTTGATTGCACTTCCTAATTACTCAGGTAACATTATTTCCCTTCTCAGATCTTCGATGGGGTTGAAGACTATATAAATGTAGTTACTTTCGACTCATGACTTAGCCAAGCTATTTATTATATAAGACCTAAGCTAGTTAGAATAGGATATTTGTACTTATTGTATATAATTTCATAGTAGGTTTAGAACTCTCTTACTTAAATAAAAGGGGGAGGTGTTGCGGGAGGTCCTTCCGCTCCTCCAGCCAATAGCCACCAAGATACCAGCCCATTGGGGCGTGGTATCTTTCCCTTTAAAAAAAGCGGCCACTTCCCTCCTCTCTCTCTTTACTTCCTGCTCCGGTTCCGGCGACTAGACTTCTTCCCAATTGCGTGCGCAGAGGGCTGTTGTCTGGGACCGTGATCTGTAAGTTTATTCCCCTTTAAATAAATACCACCCTATTAATCACAATTCCAAACTGGTGTGGGATTGTTTATGACTTGCGCCTTCAAATGATCAGATACTGATTTATTGACTTATTTAGAGATTTACTTAGAGCATTACTGTACCACTTATTTCCAAGCATGACTTCATTTGTTACCTAGAACAGAGTGACCTGGTGAAATACCTGAAACAATGGGTCACTGTCCTTAACAACTTGACCATAAAGCTTAAAGCTTACACCAGTCAACTAATATATACATCTTGTTAAAAAAAAAAAAAAAGCTGACTATCACATACACTTCTGTAAAATGTCTTTTGCTTGCTCACCCCATCTTGTGGTTTTAGAGTACAAAGTGAGAATGCAAACTGGACACGGAACTGAGGCCTTTCAGGAGCTGTCCATGAATACACACCCTCTTCTCCCATAAGATCAGCCAGTGCTCTTAACTGCTGGGCCATCTCTGCAGCCCCCTTTCCTTTTTTAAAGTGTCTGTCACCAGCTTCATGCAAACATAAGAGAAAGGAACAGGGTTCAGAATAAGGCGGATTTTCATTTCCTAGACTGTCTTATCACTTTCGCTGTCCCAGGTGTGTGACCTGTGCCTCTGCTCCTCACTGCTGAACAATTAATTCTCCTGAAGGAAACAAAAGAAAACAAAGCACTATCAAGTCTAATTGCTATAGGGAGAATGAAGGAGTGAGAAGCAACCATTTAGCACGGCCTGTTAGGAAATAACCCTGTACATACACGGTCAGTTGATTTTCAATAAAGACAATTCAAAGGAGAAAGGAAGATCTTTTCAACAAATGCTGCAGTAAAAACTGGATATTCATATGTAAAACAAACATTCACACAGACCCTTTATGTTGGAAATTCTATCCCATGCCACCAGCCACAGACGAAATTTCATTACTGTGGGGCCCAGAGCAGCCTGGCCACACATATGGGGCCCAGGTAGCACAGCTGCCATAGCAGGCTTGATCGAGATCAGCTAAAAAGTAGGCCTGGGTTTCTCGGGGTTACTGACAGGCAAAACCAGGTTCCGGGAAAAGCCCTAAGTTGACACCACCCAGGGAGGGCCAGCATCTAAAGGGCAGTATCTAACATTCCAACCATTAGATAAGATCACCACATGTCCCTGAGTCCAGGACTCACCTATTCCACTTTTGCCAAGATATCCCTAAACCATTATCAGTCAGGGTCCTGGACCCTGGAAACCCCCTCGCCCCCAAACTCTAGTATAATAAAAAACCCTACCCCACTGGGCTGGGCACTCTGTTCTCAACTGCTGTGTTGGACAGTTGGAGAGTCCGAGCTCGGGCTTGAATAAAGGCTCTTTGCTTTTACATATGGCATTCGGTCTCCATGGTGGTGATCTGGTGGTCCCCATGATCTGGGCATAACAATTACTTCACAGGAATATTGAGTACTAAGAAGGATTCCAATCAGGTAAGAAAAAGTTCCTGTCTAATGAATGAAGCTTAAAAGTAAGATTTAGACATCAGGTGTGGTGGTGCACACCTTCAATTCCAGCACTTAGGAAACAGAGGCAGGGAATCTCCTGTGAGTTCTAAGCCAGCTTGGTCTAGAGAAGTGAGTACCGAATCAGCCAGGGCTATAAAGAGAATCCCTGTCTCAAAAAACAAAACAAAACCCCTAAACCAAAGAATCACATGAAAGAGTAAGGGAAAGAGACGACTGAATGGCAACTGAGCTGCAACAACAACCCCACAGAGGCAGGGCCTTTGGTGTTAAGGTAAAAATAAAATGGTGATATTCCCTGAGGGTCCTGCAGGCCATGAGAGCAGTGAGTCCCAGGCAGGGAGCCAAGTGGTGGGTGAGAGACAGAGACGAATAGGCACACGGCATGCAGAGTGAAGATGGGTATTTATTTAGTAGGTTATAGAAGGGAAGGAAAGGGGAGAAGGGAGAAGAATAGAGAGAGAGGCAGAGAGAAAGAGAAACGGGGGAGGGGAGAAGGGAGAGAGGCAGAAGCTGCTTCTGCTTCTTCGGAAGAGAGACAGAAAGGAACTCGAAGCAGAAAGAAGATTTGCTTGCCTTAGCAGACTGGGGAGGAGAGTAGGCAGGACTAGTCTCTTAAAGGGACAGGACAACCCATTACATTTGGGGCCTGCTCAAGTCAATGATTATAATCATATTCTCTATGTTCAGGAACTACATTTACTTGGCATATGAAGGATAATTTTAAAAAGATTCAAACAAACTTTTAGAAATGAAAAATACAGAAATACATACCAGATAAGATTAGTGGCATTATGTAAGGCATAATAAAAAGATGTCAGAGGACACACCTCTGGGTTCCACAAACTAGTTCAGGTGAAGAATAGCTTTCTTTTTTTTTTTTTTTTTTGGTTTTTTGAGACAGGGTTTCTCTGTGGCTTTGGAGCCTGTCCTGGAACTAGCTCCGTAGACCAGGCTGGTCTCGAACTCACAGAGATCCGCCTGTCTCGGCCTCCCGAGTGCTGGGATTAAAGGCGTGCGCCACCATCGCCCGGCGAAGAATAGCTTTCAAAACAAAGGCTGGGCTACTGGGAAGGACAGACACTGAGTGGTTGCACCTTAGGGGTCACATCTGTTCTTAATACCCACAGACAACTTTTCTGGTCATTACTTTCTAATCAATACAGGCTAATGGTTATTGACATAACATTTACATGGCACTAAATAATCTAGAAATGATTTCAAGTACAGGACCTGATTGCGGTACAGGAGTTTTATGCAAGTATGCTACCACTTCCACAGATTTTGATGATGACAGAGCAGAGAGAGTAGAGAGTTCTTTTTTCCCCCCCTTCAATTTCTAAGAGCAAACAGGCAGATGGAAAAGTTCAGTTCCCAGCACCCACATGATACCTTCTTCCAGCCTCCCATGGTACACAGACATACATGTAGGTAAGGAAAAACATCTATACACATAAAATAAAAATGATAAATGTCATATTTTCATATGAGGATGCTTTGGAGCTATGAAAATCAGTGAACTATATGAATACTTATAACTATGATCAGTGGAAATTTTGAGAATCTAAATTGAGTCACTTTATGTCAATCCTCCCAAAAGGTAAAAAATGTCAAATTAAGAAGGATGAATTTTTACACGTGATTGCTTGGTAGTGGCTATCACAGAAAAGTGCCAAGCCTGAACTGGTGCAGAGTCCACTGCGACTCTAAATAAAAAGTACTTCTACCAGGAATCTACCCAGCAACTATCTGTTCATCCTGGAACTGACACCCAGCATCAATGCCACATCTGGCTTCAAAATATCTGATGTAACCTTCCTCATTTTTGTCTTTAAAAACTTCCCCTGTCTCAGCCTCCTTGACCGCACTAGCAGTCTGCTGTGCAAGCACATCCTCACAGCAAGTTCTTCCATCCGCACTGCACTGCTGTGTGCTGCTCCCAAACCAAACACAATGGGGATAAATTCTAGGAGCATAATACTGAATCCAAAAGCAAGCCCCAGGACAGCACACACAGTGTGATTTTATTTGGGGTAAGTTTAAAACAACATGTTTAAGGATATGGATCTGAGTCTAAACCAAGTTTTTAAGGATTAGTTACTGGGCAGCCTGCCTGGCCAAGGACAGCAGGAGCAGAAGACAAGGGCACATGAAGGATACGAAGAAGGCAAAGCAGAAGGCAAAGCAGAATAGCAAGAAGTCTCATAATAGTAAAGTCCCTGGGCTGGGGAAGGGAAGAAGACGGGCAGCTCATGGAAAGAAATGCCATCCTCAGTCCTGAGTACTTGGGAGGAAAGTCAAAAGGCTGAGCAGCTGTCTAGAGCTGAACTTTACAGATGCTGCTGCCAGCCGTACTACAACCACAGGCAAGTGTTCACGACACAGAGCTCAGAATTTGACCAATCACGCTGAGGAGCTCAAGATAAATACTGTGAGGGATGGGAATATACCAATTTCAAACTCATTATATTCCAATTAATTAGAGGCAGATTTTAAGACACTAACAACTCTTCACATCTTTGCAATCCCCCTCCAAGGCCCTTTAAGAGAGCTCTAGCAGGACAAAGCACTTGCTTTTGATTTCCCGAAGTAGCGGTGTCTCAAGTTCAAGGCCTCTCTGTCTAGAGTGTGTTCAAGGACAGTCTGGGAAACTAGGAGAGACCCTGCACCAAAATAAAATTTAGCAGGCAGTGGTGGCACATGCCTTTAATCAAAGTACTTGGGAGGCAGAGGCAGAGGCAGGCAGATCTGTGTGAACTTGAGGCCAGTCTGGTCTACAAAAGTTAGTTCCAGGACAGGCTCCAAAGCTACAGTGAGAAACCCTGTCTTAACCCCTGTCCCCCTTCAAAATAGCAATAGTAACAAGCAGGATATAGTCTAGTGAAGGAGTTCCTGCCTAGGCTGTGTAAGGCTTGAAGGTCAATTTATAGTACTACAAGGGTGGGTGGTCTTTTTTTTTTTAAATGATTTATTTAACTTTATGTTCATTGGTGTGAAGGTGTCAGATCTCATGGAACTGCATTTTCAGACAGTTGTGAGCTGCCATGTGGGTGCTGGGAATTGAACCCAGGTCCTCTGGAAGAGCAGTCAGTGCTCTTAACCGCTGAGCCATCTCTCCAGCCCAAGGGTGGGTGGTCTTAAATGACATAAATTTAAAGGTCAGTTAATCTTTTGACTTTAAAGTGGTAAAATATTTAATACACAGACTTGCTTCTTAAAATTTTCTGCTTCTATAGAATTGTTCTGTAGTATCAAGCTGTGTAAACTTAGATAAATGTGAAATTTAAGTTTTCTTGGGGGTAAAAAGGGTTGGGAGGGGGCTTTGCTATCCAGACTTGCTTTGAATTTACTATGCGAATAGGCTGGCCTTGGATTGGTGATCCTCCGACCTCAATTTTCCAAGTTAGGAGCAGGAGTTAGTGCTGATTACAAACATGTGCCAGCATACCCAGTTTAGGTTTAAGATCTGAAAATGGCGTGACTGGGCCGGGGAGTGGCCCAGTGGTAGAGTGTTTGCCTAACATACAGAAGAACTGGAGTTGTGTAGAACATAAACAGTGTGACTAATAAGGACCCAGAAACCTCTAGTTGTGACCTTCATTCTTACACAGAGCTGGATAAATTAAATCTTGTTGGATACCACAATATAATACAAAATCAGTTTTCTAATAAGGTCCTTTGCTGAAAAGAAACTAATTTTGGCACATATTCCAGATGACTATTAAAAATGGATCAAGGATGGCATCACACAACCACCTTTTTATTGTATCTACAGCTTACTTTTAAAGCAGTATGCAGGGTCTGGTGATGTAGTTCCACTGGAAGACTGGTTTTAGTGTACATGAAGCCTTTGGTGCACAGCATGGTGGCACATACATCTCAGTTCTTGGGAAATAAATGCAGGTGGGCAGCAGTTCAATCATTATGGGCTACACAGTAAGTATGAGGCTAGTCTGGGCTAAGTAAGCCACTGTTTTAAAAAACCTGGTGGGACAGAGGTAGGTGGGTATCTATGAATTTGAAGCCAACATGGTCTACATAGTGAGTTCCAGATGAGTCAAGAATAAATACATACTGTGAGTCCCTGCCCCCAAACAAAACAAAATGACCCAAGGATTGGGAAGTAGCTGATACAAAGCTGGCCTAGCATTCATAGGGCCTTGGGTTCAACCCCCAGTACCCTATAATCAAAACAACAAGCATACTATACAATGTGAGTGTAAGAGCACACACCTGTATTATCAACATTTGGGAGGAGGCAAAGGTAGGAAGACCTCTAGTTTGAGACCACCCTAGGAGACAGGAGACCCTCAAACCCCAAACTAACACCTCAAAGGACAGAGCTGAAAGCCACGAGGAACAGTTCTCAGGCCTTGATAATAATCAAAGAATCAAATTTGAACACCTGACTAAACACCCACACCCCAGTGTTGGATACTAAACCAAGGCAACAAATTCAGAACATGCTGTATAAGCATTATACACTGAGCTATATCCAAGAATTATTTTTTACTTTCTTTTTCTTATTTTTTATTTTTATGTATACCTATGTAAGTGCACCATATATGTGCAGTGAGTGTCACTGGAGGCCAAAAGAGGGCATGAGGTCCCTGGGAACTGAAATTACACACAGTTGAGAGCCACCACGTGGGTGCTTCCAGGTCCTCTGGAAGAGTGGCCAGTGCTCTTAGCCACTGAGCCAATTTTCTTCCCTTACTTTTATTCTGAGACAAGGTTTTACTAAGCTGCCCAGGGGCTGGTCTTGAGCCCGAGATCTTCTTGCCTCACTCTCCTATGGCTGATAAAAGAGATTAAAAGCATGTACCCCCAGACTCAGCTTGCTGCCCAGCTGGATCTTTTTTTTTTTTTAAAAGATTTTATGTATGTATGTATTTATTTATTATGTATATAGTGTTCTGCCTGCATGTATTACTTGTCCAGCTAGAACTTTTTTAAAAAAGATTTTATTTACTTACTCATTCAATTATTTATTTATTATGTATACATTGTTCTGCCTGCATGTATGTATGTATTTATTTATTATGCATAGAACATTCCTTCCATGTATGCCTGCATGCCAGAAGAGGGCGCCAGATCCCATTATAGATGGTTGTGAGCCACCACGTAGTTCCTGAGAATTGAACTTAGGAACTCTGGAAGAGCAGCCAGTGCTCTTAACCTCAGGGCCATCTATCTCTCCAGTCTGCCGAAATTGATTTTAAAGTTGCTTTAAGTTGGTGACCTCATTTCCCTTATCAACTCTCCCCCTTTGAACCTGAAGTTGTAGGGTTATCCCATGCTAGTTCTGCTTTGTCTACTGGGAGAGTGAGGAACAAGTAGTTAGTTCTTCAGTTTCGTAAGTCCACAAAGAGAAAACTCTATTTCAGACCTGTACTTGATTACTGTCTTGAGCCTTATCCATATAAGGTTCAGGTGTGCCCAGCCTTTTAACACTGCAACACAACTGCTGTCTACAAAGGTCATACTTGAGAGCCACACAAGCAAGTCCCCTGAATTCCGTAAAATTTGCAAAAAAGGAAGTCTCAATGTTTGCACTAACTTCATGATTCTGTGTTGGGCTATAATTCCCAGCTATCCTGTGTCACAGATGCCCCATAAACCATAGGCTGGACATGGCTAGAGACGTTCTGTTTTTAAAAAACAAAATTTTTGGCCTGGCAGTGGTGGTGCACACCTTTAATCCCAGCACTTAGGAGGAAGGGACAGGCAGATCTCTGTGAGTTTGAGAGCAGCCTGGTCTAGGAATTATGTTCCAGGGGGCTGGAGAGATGGCTTAGAGGGTAAGAGCATTGCCTGCTCTTCCAAAGGTCCTGAGTTCAATTCCCAGCAACCACATGGTGGCTCACAACCATCTGTAATGGGGTCTGGTGCCCTCTTCTGGCCTGCAGGCATACACACAGACAGAATATTGTATACATAATAAATAAGTAACAACAACAACAACAAAAAAGAAAATAATGTTCCAGGACAGCCAGGGCTGTTACACAGAGAAACCCTGTTGCAAAAAAAAAAAAAAAAAAAAAAAAAAAAAAAAAAAAAAAAAAAAATTCAACAAAAAAAAATTAATAAGGAATAAAATAAATTAAATAATAAGTCAGTCTCTCTCTCTCTCTCTCTCTCTCTCTCTCTCAATATAGGGTTTCTCTGTATAGTCCTGGCTATCCTGGAACTTAGTAGATCAGGATGGCTTCAAACTCAAGAGATCCACCAGCTTCTGCCTCCCGGAGATTAAAGGTATGTGCTGCCACCACCTGGCTAAGGATTCATTTCATTTTTTAAAAAAGATTTATTTTTAATTATGTGTGTTTATCTCTATGTGTCAGTATGTGCACTTGAGCATAGGAGCCCTTGGAGGCCAAAGGTATTGGATTTCTCCGGAGTTACAAGGGGTTGTGAGTAGTCTGACTGGGAACTGAACTTGGGTCCTCTGTAAGAGCAGCAAAGCAGTCTCAACTACTAAGCCATCTTTCCAGTCCCTGGAGATAATCATGATGATGGGATCTGGAATATCTGAGCCCATGATATTGAGATTTGAACAGCTGCCATAAAGGGATGCCATGGTTGCAAGGGCATGACTGTATCATGTATGAGGAAATGGTGTGTGTCACAGAAGCCAGGGACAGACTGATGTGAGAGCTGACACAGAGGCGATGGCCTCACTTGTTGCTGGGGCTAAGGGAGGTCTGAGACCAGTCTCTATCTAGCAGGAGGTATAAAATGGATTTCAGTCCTGTAAACAAAAGGAAGTGCTAGATCAACAACTCAGACTCTTCCCCCACAGCCTCTACAGTGAAGAGTCAGGTTTGGCTCACCTTTGATTTCGGCCTCATTAGACCTTTATCTATACATGTCTGTCTGTTCTCATCAAGACTATCTGATTAGCCGGGCGGTTGGTGGCGCATGCCTTTAATCCCAGCACTTGGGAGGCAGAGGCAGGCGGATCTCTGTGAGTTTGAGACCAGCCTGGTCTACAAGAGCTAGTTCCAGAACAGGCTCCAAAACCACAGAGAAACCCTGTCTCGAAAAACCAAAAAAAAAAAAAAAAGACTATCTGATTAACAGACCTGTATGGCATCAAACTCCTTGTGTTGTACAGGCCGCCTTTAGCACACAGGCAGAACTTCTGCCTCTGCCCCCACCCCCAATACTGGGCTTACTCATGTGCCACCAGGCCCTGTTCACCTAGGGTTTTGACTTGCAAAACTTGGAGTCAATAATGAGGTATTTTGTTTTTTTGAGACAGGGTTTCCCTGTGTACCCTTGGCTGTCCTGGAACTCACTCTGTAGAGCAAGCTGGCCTCAATCTCACAAGAGAATCGCCTGCCTTAGCTTCCCGAGTGCTGGGAATAAAGGCATTACAGGCATGCACCACCACTGCCCATCAAGTAGTTGTTTTAAAACATGAAACCAGTAAGCTTGTTACACAGGAGAAAACTGTGTAGGTCATGGCTTCCTGCTGGAAGTGCTGCCACTTTGGCCCATCCTGAGGACAAAGCAATGGAAGAAGGGAGACCACATGTAGTTCTGGGATACACCCATGCTCGTGAAGCCAGCACCAGTTTCCTCAAGTAGCTGAGCCAAAGGAAAACAGCTCAGGAGAACCCTTCTCTGCCAGCATGTCTTTTCAGAGAGCAGGTGTATTATTAGCTACAACACTGTGCTAACACTTGCAAACAAGGGACTTAGACACAGCCAAGAACACAATCACAGCTGCTTACCTTCCTCAGGCCCGGACTGCGGACTGCTGGAATAAAGGTATGCTCCTTTTCCTCCTGTTAGCAATGTGCCCAAGAAACACTCGTCCCCCTTTAAAAACAATAGCAACAAAAAGCTGGTGATTTACAGCATAAAAACTTACAGAATCAAAAACTTATTCATTTTGTCAGTATAAAAAGGTGAGTCTGATTTGACTGCAACGGATACCAAGTGCTTTGACATAATCTGGTTCGTTTGGTGAATCACCAACATTGTGAGCTTTGGTTTTGTGACAAAGTTTCACTGTAGCCAGGATGGCTTGGAACTTGCAGTGATCCTCCTGCCTGAGCTTACTGACTGCAGGGACTATAGGTGTGAATGGCCTATCATACCTGGCTTTGTACTCTCCTTGGGGTGGTCTTTTTCCACACTGATGTCTGTGAAAAAAAAAGTCACCTCTTTTGTCATCTCAGCTTCTGGGTAGGTCAATTTGGAACCTCCTTTTTTTTTTTTTTTTTTTTTTTTTTTTGAGAGAGGGGTTTCGCTGTGTTACATTATTAGCTGTCCTAGAAGTAGCTCTAGTAGATCAGGTTGACCTCGAACTAAGAGATCCACCTGCCTCTGTCTTCCGAGTCCTGGGATTAAAGGCGTGTGCCACCACCACCCAGCCCATGGAAACTGCTTTTAATAGTGCTTAAGACAGGATGGGGAGATAGACAGTTCCATGGTAGAGAGTTCTTGTCTAGAATGCTCAAGGCTTTGGATTTGTACAGGAAGAGCTGAGAGATGGCTCAGAGGTTAAGAGCATTGCCTGTTCTTCCAAAGGTCCTGAGTTCAATTCCCAGCAACCACATGGTGGCTCACAACCATCTGTAATGGGGTCTGGTGCCCTCTTCTGGCCTGCAGGCATACACACAGACAGAATACTGTATACATAATAAATAAATAAATATTAAAAAAATTGCACAGGGAGATTTTTTAAAACATTAAAAATTCTAGGTAGAATCTCTTTCATTTTGTTCCCTGAAAGCATTTTCTTCCATCAGAGACCTAACAGGAAGCAGGAAATGCTAACAGGTATCGAAGACAAACTTTTTTTCTAAGAGTTAGGTATTTAAAAAAAAAATTATTTATGTATTTTATGGGCATGGGTGTCTTGTCTACCATGTACATTTATGTACTATAAGTGTGCTTGGTGTCCTTGGAGGCCATAGGATCCCCTGTGAGTAGAGATACAAATGTTTGTGAGCTACCATGTTGGTGCGAGGAGCAGACCTTGTGTCTTCTGAAGAGCTGCCAGTGAACTTTACTGCTGAGCCATCACTGCAGCCCCAAGGTTAAATGTTTTATCATTACAACCTGCTTATATTTGGACCATAATACACAAATATTTATTTTAGGTGTATAAGTACTCTGCCTGCATGTATGTCTGTGCACCACATGTGTGTGCGCTACCCAGGGAGGCCAGAAGAGGACACAGAATCCCATGGAACTAGAGCAATGAACAGTTATGAGCCACCATGTGGGTGCTGGGAACCTAACCCAGGTTCCCTACAGGAGCAGCAAGAGATCTTAACTGCTGAGTCGTCTTTCTAGCCCCATCTCATGTTAATGATGATGTTATCACTGGGAACAAAAATGCTGCTTACCCGTGTTGCTTGCAGAGTTTTCTCAGACAATTTTATTTCATTATCTTCTACCTGTATCCAATGGAAAAGAAGAATTTTCAATTTAGTGCTTCAAGGATAGAATCCTGCTGTTTCTCCCTAGGTAGTTCCTCTGTGACATCGAATCCTCTCAGGCCCTGACATACTGGCAAAGACACTGCTGGCCATCAGAACTCAAGCACTAGGCTGAGATGGGTTTTCCAGATAGGATCTCAGGCACAGCTAATGAGCTCAGACACACGGAGAATGCATAATCTCCACTGATATTTACAGTAGGGGGAAACCCATGTTGCGATGAATGAGAACACACTGAAGCATTTCCAGAGTATACTAAAAGGCAGGATCTCTCTAAGTAGCCCCGACTGGCCCTCAACTGCTATGTAGATCAGGTTAGCCTCAAATTTACAGAGATCCACCTCCTCTGCCTACTAAGTGCTAGGATTAAAGGTGTGTGCCACCATGCCTGGCCACAGCGCTCCTTACTTGAACATATGTTAGAATATGACTCTTTGTTCTCCCCTATCTACATCAGAAATACAAAAACAGATTCTAAAATAGGTACTAAGACGTCATCTTTTAAAGGCAGGCCTTATTCAGTTCAGGCTACTCTAAAATTCACTATGTAATGCTATATAATCCTGGTGAGCCTCAAACCTGAAGTCCTCTGGCTCCAGCCTTCAGGGCTGGGCTTACAAGTATGAGCTGCCATGCTTGTTCATGGTATGCATACTATGTGACTGTGTGTGTTTAGTCTCAAATGACTTAGATTTAATTAGTGGAAGCAAACTATATGTAGAGCTTACAATAAATAAGAGTTATAGGGTCAGGTGCTGGCACATGCCTTTAATCCCAGGACTTAGGGGGGCAGAGGCAGGTGGATCTCTATGAATTTGAGGCCAGTTAGAGTGAGTTCCAGGATAGTCAGGGTAACACAGAGAAACCCTGCCTTGAAAAAACAAACAAACAAAAAACGAAGAATCAGTGCCCTCTGCAAACTGAGACTTCCCTTCACCCTGGTCCTTTTCTAACAAAAGTATCTGCAGTGCTCCTGGAACAGCTCAGAGAAAGAAAGACTATAGGCTCTTTTTTTTTTTTTTTTTTTTTTAAACAAGGTCAGTTATGCTGGCTAATTTTCTTAAATTGATATTTACTGAGTCCTACATTTTTCTCTGCTCCCCTCCCTGCCTCTCCCTTCCCCCTTTCAATCCTTCCCCAAAGTCCCAGTGCTCCCAATTTACTCAGGAGATCTTGTCTTTTTATACCTTCTACTTCCCATGTAGATTATATCAATGTAAGTCTCTCTTAGTGTCCTCATTTTTGTCTAAATTCTCTGGGATTGTGATTTGCAGGCTGGCTTTCTTTGCTTTACGTTTAAAAAGCACCAAAGAGTACATGTGATAATCGTCTTTCTGTATCTGGGTTACCTCACTCAAAATGTTTTCTAGCTCCATCCATTTTCCTTCAAAATTCAAGCTGTCATTATTTTTTTCTGCTGTGTAGTAATCCATTGTGTAAATGTACCACATATTCCTTATCCATTCTTCGATCCAAGGGCATTTGGGATGCTTCCAGGTTCTGGCTATGACAAACAAAGCTGCTATGAACATAGTTGAGCACATGTCCTTGTGGCACGATTGAACATCCTTTGGATATATACCCAAAAGTGGTATTACTGGGTCTTGAGGAAGGTTCTTTCCTAATTTCTGAGAAATCACCACACTGACATCCAAAGAGATTGTACCAGCTTGCACTCCCACCAGCGATGCAGGAGTGTTCCCTTTTCCCCACAACCTCTCCAACAAAAGTTGTCATCAGTGTTTTTGATCTTGGCCATTCTTACATGTCTAAGATGGAATCTCAGAGTTGTTTTGATTTGCATTTCTCTGATGACTAAGGATGCTGAACATTTCCTTAAGTGTCTTTCAGCCATTTTAGATTCCTCTGTTGAGAGTTCTCTGTTTAGGACTGTACTCCATTTTTTTTTAAATTGGATTATGTTATCTTTTGGTGTCCAATTTCTTGAGTTTTTTGTATATTTTGGAAGTCAGACCTCTGTCTGATGTGGGGTTAGTGAAGATCTTTTCCCATTCTGTAGGCTGTCATTTTGTCTTGTTGACTGTGTCCTTTGCTTTACAGAGGCTTTTCAGTTTCAGGAGATCCCATTTATTGTTTCTCTCAGTGTCTGTGCTGTTGGGGTTATATTTAGGAAGTGGTTCCCTGTGCTAATGTGTTCAAGTGTACTTCCCACTTTCTCTTCTATAAGGTTTAGTGTGGCTGGATTTATGTTGAGATCTTTGATCCATTTGGACTTGAGTTTTGTGCAGTGATGGATATGGGTCTATTTTCATTCTTCTACATGTTGATATCCAGTTATGCCAGCACCACTTGTTAAATACGCTTTCTTTTTCCATTTGATATTTTTTGCTTCTTTGTCAAATATCAGGTGTTCAAAGATGTGTGGATGGATATCTGGATCTTCTATTCGGTTCCATCGGTCCTCCTGTCTGTTCTTATGCCAATACCAGGCTGTTCTCAGTACTGCAGCTCTGTAATAGACTTCGAAGTCAGGGATTGTGATGCCTCCAGAAGTTCTTTTATTGTACAGGATTATTTTGGCTATTCTGGGTCTTTTGCTTTTCCATATGAAGTTGAGTACCATTCTTTCAAGATCTTTGAAGAATTTTTCTGGGATTTTGATGGCATTGCGTTGAATCTGCAGATTGTTTTTGGTAAGATTGCCATTTTTACCATGTTAATTCTGTCTACCCAAGTGCATGGGATATCTTTCCACTTTCTGGTGTCTTCTTCAATTTCTTTCTTCACAGATTTAAAGTTCTTGTCATACAAGTCTTCCACTTGTTTTGTTAGAGTTACTCTGAGATACTTTATGCTATTTGTGGCTATTGTGAAGGGTGTTATTTCTCTGAATTCTTCTTGAGTTAATCTTGTATCCTGCTACATTGCTGAAAGTGTTTATGAGTTGTAGAAGTTCCTTGGGAGAATTTTTGGGATCATTTATGTAAACCATCATATCATCAGCAAACAGTGAGAGTTTGACTTCTTTTCCAATTTATATCTCCTTTTGGTGTCTTATTGCTCTAGCTAGGACCTCAAGAACTATACTGAATAGATATGGAGAGAATGGACAACCTTGTCTTGTTCCTGATTTCAGTGGAATCTCTGGGAGTTTCTCTCTATTTAGTTTGATGTTGGCTGTTGGCTGGCTGTATATTGCTTAATTATGTTTAGGTATGGTCCTTATATCCCTGCTCTCTCCAAGACCTTTATCATGAAGGGATGTTCTATTTTGTCAAAAGCCTTTTCGGCATCTAATGAGATGATCATGTGGTTTTTATTTTTCAGCTTGTTTATATGGTGGATTATATTGACAGATTTTCGTATGTTGAACCATCCCTGCATCTGTGGGATGAAGCCGACTTGATCATGGTGGATGATAGTTCTGAATGTGTTCTTGGATTCGATTTGCCAGTATTTTATTTAGTATTTTTGCATCAAAGTTCATGAGTGAGATTGGTGTGTAATTTTCTTTCTTAGTAATGTCCTTCTGTGGTTTGGGTATCAGGGTAATTGTAGCCTCATAAAGAGTTTGGCAATGTTCCTTCTGTTTCTACTGTATGGAATAATTTGAGGAGTATTGGTATTAGTTTTTCTTTGAAAGTCTTGTAGAATTCTGAGCTGAAACCATCTGATCCTGGGCTTTTTTTGGTTGTGAGACTTTTGATGAGTCCTTCTACTTCAGCAGTAATAGGTCTGTTTAATTTGCTTATCTGGTCTTGATTCAATTTTGATAAGTGGTATTTATCCAGAAAGTTGTCCATTTCCTTTAAGTTTTCCAATTTTGTGGAGTACAGGTTTTCAAAATATGATCTGATGATTCTCTGTATTTCCTCCGTGTCTGTTGTTATGTCCCCCTTTTCATTTTTGATTTTGTTAATTTGGATATTCTCTATCTTTTGGTTAGTTTGGATAAAGGTTTGTCTATTTTGTTGATTTTCTCGAAGAACCAGCTCTTCGTCTCATTGATTCTTTGTATTGTTTTCTTTGTTTCTATTTTGTTGATTTCAGTTCTCAATTTGATTATCTCCTGTCTAGTTCTCTTAGGTGAGTTTGCTTCTTTTTGTTCTAAAGTTTTCAAATGTTCTGTTAATTCACTACTGTGAGATTTTCCCAGCTTCTTTAGGTAGGCGTTTAGTGCTTTGAACTTTCTCTTAACACTGCTTTCATTGTGTCCCATAAATTTGGGTATGTTGTGTGGTCATTTTCATTGAATTTACGAAGTTTTTAATTTCCCCCTTTATTTCTTCCTTGATTCATTGATGATTCAGGTGAGCATTGTTTAATTTCCACGTGTTTGTGGAATTAGTACTGCTGTTGACTTCAAGTTTTAAACCATGGTGATACGATAAGGTACATTGGATTATTGCTTTTTTTTTTTTTTTGTATTTGTTGAGGTTTGTTTGGTTACCAAGTATGTAGTCAATTTTTGAGAAGGTTCTATGAGGTGCTGAGAAGAAGGTATATTCTGTTTGAATGGAATATTCTATAGATGTCTGTTAAGTCCATTTGAGACATAACATTTATTAGTTCTCTTATTTCTCTGTTCATTTTTTTGTCTGACCTGTCCAGTGGTGAGAGGGGAGTGTTGAAGTCTCCCACTATTAGTGTGTGGAATTTAATGTATGATTTAAGAGGGTGCCCTTATATTTGGGGCATAGATGTTCAGTATTGAAATTTCCTCTTGATGGATTTTTCCTGTGACTGATATGAAATGACCTTGTCTCTTTTGACTGATTTTAGCTTGAAGTCTACTTTGTTAGATATTAGGATAGCTACACCCGCTTGTTTCTTAGGTCCATTTGATTGGATGTTTTCTTTAACTGATGAGTCGATTTCCTCTATTGTATCTTCAGCGCTTGAGATTCTCTCTTCCATCTCTTGTATTCTGATGTTCATGATTGCGTTTGTGGTTCCTGATCTTTTTCTCATGACTCTGTTTCTATAATTCCTTCGACTTGTGTTTTCTTTATTGTTTCTATTTCAGTTTTCAAATACTGAATAGTTTCTTTTATATGTTTGATTTCTTTTTCTTGGTTTTCTTTAAGTGATTTACTTATATCTTCCAATTTTTTGTTTGTCTTTTCCTCAATTTCTTTAAGGGAATTTCTCATTTTATCTTTAAGAATTTCAAACATTTTCTTGAAGTTATTTTTTAGGTCATTTTCTTCTGGTTCATCTATATTTGGTTGCTCAGGTCTTGTTGTTGTAGGATCTTTAGGTTTTACTGGTGTTGTGTCATTCTTTGTAGTGTAGCGTGTGATCTTACCTTTTCTATTCATCTTTTCCTCTAATAGGTGTGGTTGGGGCTGTCTGAGATTCTGTTGAATAATCTTCTAGGTGCCAGAAAATCCAAAGCTCAGATGGTTGTTCCTTGTGGTACAGTCAGTGTCACAGTTCTAGTTACCCCGTTGGTTATTCGGTGTCCTGGAGATAGCTCAGCGCTCCTGTGCTATGCTCTGCTCCCTTGGAGTTTGCTGTCTCAGGCCTACTTTGGCCTAGGTTGCGGCTTTGCCCTGTTTCTGTAAATCCTGGTCTGGATCTCCTCCTGCAAAAGTCCCTGGCTTGGAGTTGGACTTGTTCTGGTGGAGATCGCTGACTCTGTATCTGGTCGCTCTCTCAATCCTGATCTGTCAGTGTCCTGGGACTGGGTTGGCTCCTGGGGACTGGATTTACTCCTGGCTTTTGCTCCTGGTGGAGCTTGTTCACTCTCTGTCCTAGATAGCTGGTTCTGGTGGAAATCACTGACTCTGAGTCAGATCACTGGCTCAATCTGGTACTGGATTTGCTCCTGGCTTCGGCTGTAGGTTCTTGTGTTGAAGTCACCTAACCTACCACTCAATCTAGGCCAACATTCAGAGCACTGCTTTATCAGCTAGTCTCTGGTTATCACCCTTCTTTTCGTGGTCTGAGATGCTATCATCAAGAAATTCATGTATCCCTGAAGTACTTAAACTGTTTAATACCAGATTCCCTGCTAACATCTTCTCTATGTCTCAAAAAACCTATGTGGGAATGGTAGTGATTGTAGTCCTCACAACTGCCTAGCATTTGAAAGCTGGAGGCCGGAGGAGCAAGACATCCCTGGTCAGAGTGAGAGATGAATGGAGTATTAGAACTAGTCCCTGGCTATCAGCCTAAACTCTAGTTGTGTAGTTATGTTTGTATTCTCTCTCTCTCTTCATCCCTCCCTCCCTCCCTCCCTCCCTCCCTCCCTCCCTCCCTCCCTCCCTCCCTCCCTCCTTCCCTTCTTCCCTCCTTTCTTTTTGAGATAGAGTTTCTCTGTATAGCTTTGGAGCCTGTCCTGGAACTTGCTCTGTAGACCAGGCTGGCCTCAAACTCACAAAGATCCACCTGTCTCTGCCTCCCAAGTGCTGGGATTAAAGACACTCTAGTGTACTTATCTGCAACCTGAGGGTGTTAATGTCTTCCTTCAGTGACTGCACAAATCACTTTGTTCCCTTTTTGAAGGTTTCCACTACTATGAGTAGGTTCTATTCCTAAATAAAAGCTAGATCACAATCTGACAGCCCTCCAGGGACTCCTTAAAGAGGTTCCCCCTTAAGTCTCTGCCCCAGGGTTTTCTGGGTTTAGGTTCCCTGTGACCAGGGCCTGATACTAACCAGCCAGGAAGAGAATCTGGGGATGGCAGCTGTCAGGATGATGTAACTGGTTTCTGGTGTAATAGTGCCACCTGTAGGAAGACCAAAGACATGCCAGTTATGCCTAGACATCTTAGCACACCTTGCAGGCCTACTCTGATAGAAAGTTCCCCTTCACTTCTCCGAAGCAAGGGCTTCTTTTAGCAGAGTCTAGTGCCCCCACCAACACAAAGGGAGCGTCTTCACCTAGCTACAGGGAGACTGATAAGCTGATGGTGAAAGGTGGCCGAGTAGTCTTCAGAATGTAATGGGTATAAATGAGTAATCATAGATGAGTCCGTTTACTTTTCATTTTTTATCAAGATGTACAAGTATTATGTATGAGCCGGGCGGTGGTGGCACACGCCTTTAATCCCAGCACTTGGGAGGCAGAGGCAGGCAGATCTCTGTGAGTTCAAGACCAGCCTGGTCTACAAGAGCTAGTTCCAGGACAGGCTCCAAAGCCACAGAGAAACCCTGTCTCGAAAAAACCAAAAATAAATAAATAAATAATAAAAGATAAAAAAATAAATAAATAAAATAAAAAACAAGTATGATGTATGCCACATCTACCACTATCCGGTATTAACAAAGCTGGAAGGCAAGAGTCCTTTGATATGATATGGAGCTATGGGATTTGGAGTTTGTCCTGCTGAGTTTTTATCTTGCTCTGGTCCAGTACTTACTCACTATGCCCTGATTTTTCCTTTTTGTAATTTTTCCTTTTTAATGTATATTCTGTGCTACTGTATGTTAGAAGCATGTAATTTGTCTTTTGATTTTACAGAAGCTTATAATTAAAGAGAATGCCTTGAGTCTTAGAAGAGACTTTTAAAATTGGACTTTTTTTTTTTCTCAAGACAGGGTTTTTCTGTAGCTTTGGAGCCTGTCTTAGAACTAGCTCTTGTAAGCCAGGCGGTGGTGGCGCATGCCTTTAATCCCAGCACTCAGGAGGCAGAGGCAGGTGGATCTCTGGGAGTTCGAGGTCAGCCTGGTCTACAAGAGCTAGTTCCAGGATGGGCACCAAAGCTACAGAGAAACCCTGTCTCGAAAAACCAAAAAAAAAAAAAAAAAAAAAAAAGAAAGAAAGAAAGAAAGCATCCCAGGCCCCACCTGTGCCGTCTATGTGACCCCATGTGGGTCAAGCTGAGCTACAACAGTTAATTCTTACACTTTGTGAATGGAATTACAAAAAAAAAAAAAAAAAAAAAAAAAAAAAAACTAGCTCTTTTTGGAATTGGACTTTTAAGCAGTGTTGAAACTGAAAGACTATGGGGACTTTTGGAGTTAAATTGAATACATTTTGATATGGCTAAAAGTCTATGAAGGTCAGGGAGCAGAATGATGTGGTTTGAGTGTGGCCCCCATAGGCTCATTGTTGGAACTGTTTGGGAAGGTTTAGAAGGTGTGACCTTGTTGGAAGGGATGTGTCACAAAAGAGGGATTTGAGGCTTCAAAACTTTCCCACCATTCCTAGAATGCTGTCTTCTGCTTTTGGCTCTCAGATGTTCCTGCTGCCATGCCTTTGCTTTGGACTCTAACCCTCTGGAACCAGAAGCCCAATTAAACCTTCTTTTCTAAGTTGCCTTGGTCATGGTGTTTTTTCAAAGCAACAGAACAGTAACTAAGACAGCAGGACACTTTTACTGAGAAAGATGAAGAGGACTGTCCTCTCACTGGATGACTGAACAGGGGTTAAACTCCAAAAAACTCTACTCAAATCCTGTTTCATGGTAATGACGTTTGTGGTTTTTTTTTTTTTTTTGGCTTTTCTGAGAGGTTTCCCTGTAGCTATAGAGCCCATCCTGGAACTTGCTATGTAGACCAAGCTGGCTTTGAGCTCCTGGTAGTGATCCTCCAGCTTTTGCCCCCAACTCCTGGGATTACAGACATGCCCTGTATTCACCATCACAAATAAGTTAAGTTACTACTGCAAGCATTTCTTATGTGCTGTGGGAGAATGTTTTTGTACACTGTAAAGATTTGTCACTCATATTGGTTTAATAAAATGCTGATTGGCCAGTAACAGGCAGAAAGTATTGGCAGGGTAACCAGATGAGGTGAATTGTGGAAAGAGGAAGACAGAAAGCCAGATGCAGAAGAAGCAAGATGAGAATGCTATACTGAGAAAAGGTTGTAAGTTGTAAGAACTAGCTAATAATAAGCCTGAGCCAATAGGCCAAACAGTGTGTAATTAATATAGGCTTCTGTGTGTTTCTTTGGGACTGAACAACTGTGGGACTGAGACTTCCATCTATACTTATGTTTCACTTTCTTGTAAACAAGCAAAACTGGTACAAGATGGGGCTATTTGGCAGTCTGGGACTCCCTGTTGCTACCCTGGCTGTTGTGAACAGGACTGCAAGTCAAAGGGCCAGCTAGATGACATGCATGCTAACTGTTCTACACAACTTTAAGAGTTTATTGTTCTGGCTCTTGAAGGTGTAGACTCAGCAAGAAGTATTTCAGTTTGTACCAGACTTCGCTATCACAAACCTTGGAAAACTATAGATAACCCACCAGCCATTTCTACTGAGGTCAAAGGTGGGGCACTCCCCCAATGGCCTAGCAGAGTGATTACTGTGAATGGCATTAAAGAGACAATGGTGTGATTAGTGAAAATACACCTTTGTTTATATGTAAGATAAACTGTGATTGATGCAAACCTGTAATCCCTCCTCTCCGGCTATACAATATACTCCTCTGCTGCCTTCCCTGGTACTGCAATAGGCTTCTCTCAAGTGATCTTTTCTTACCTACTTTTAGTGGTACTGACTGACCTGGTAACACAGAGAAGGACAAAGACAGTAACAGTGACAATAAAGGGTGGTGGTGCACACCTTTAATCCCAGCACTTGGGAGACAGGTGGATCTCTGTGAGCTCGCCTGGTCTACAAAGCAAGTTCCAGGACTGCCAGAGCTAAACAGTGAAACCTAGCTTGAAAAACAAGCAAGCAAAGAGTGACAGTGACAGCAGAGGTAGCAAAGGAGGGGCTATACGGAACAGATCACAGGCCAGGCACAGCAGCAATGCCGCTAGCTACTTTACAACAAGAGGCAGAGGGACAGTCTGACGGTAACTGAGGTGAGAACAAGAGGGATGGCAGAATTAGGGAGAGGCTGGATAGCTGGTGCTAAAGGATAAAAAAGCATAAAGATTAGTTAAGAGAAACTGCAGGTCCTGATATTTGGAAAAGTTTCAGAGTGCTAGTAAGCTTTTAAGGCTAAAAGTCTCAGACACTTCAGGCCTGGGAGCTATGACAACGGCAAATGTCAACAGCAAAGAAATTCTGACACCTTGGCCCACCAGGTGCTATACCAGCTGCTGCTAGGGGCTAAGAAATCCCAAGTTTCTAAGTCTACAAAGGAGTTGACACTTGTACAGTTCAGGGTCCTAGCTTCCTAGGCGTATAAGAGAGCTGCTCACACTTGGAAAACTGGGAGTTCTGCTACCCTAGGCCTGTAATGAGGGTTCTAACACTAGAGAGGCCCTTGCTGCTGCTGCCAAACACTGAAATTTACAAAAGGTGCCAAAGCACTTGGTGGACTTCTTATGCTGATTTCTGTCAAGGCAGAACAAAAGGACCAGCTGGTTAACTGGTGACAGTACCAGTACCACACAATATCATCCTTTGCAGATTTTTCTTTTGGCCAATATAAGGAATAACAAGTCGTATCTAACTTTTATTTTATAAATTGTTTCCTCTTGACCATTACAGAGGCCGCATATCTTCATAAACATAAGCCCATCAGCCTTATTTTTTGTTTTCTTTTCTTTTCTTTTTTTTTGGTTTTTCAAGACAGGGTTTCTCTGTGGCTTTGGAGCCTGTCCTGGAACTAGCTCTGTAGACCAGGCTGTTATTTTTTGTTTTCTACCGCTGTGAACAGCCTGCTTGTATTTTTTGCTCATGTAACTATTAAATAGTATATTTTTTCTTATTAATTTATAAGTACTATTCACTAGTTAGAATATATACCATCTGCTTATTGTAAGTAGTTTAACATATTAATCAGTTTATGTCATCTTTGGCTTAATTTATGATTTTATAAATTTTTCAACGTTTGCCTTCTAGACATCACACACACACTTACCCTTTTCTTTAACTAGGATCCGAGAAGTCAAAAATGACTCTGAGAAGACCACAGATCCTAAGCATCCTCCTCCTCCCAGCAAGTCAGGAATGTCATAGACGGTCATACAAGCCTGTGTGAGTGAGAAGCAGGTACAGAACCATTATTAGCTTAGCACTTCAGGAGGAGAGCCAGAGGGAACAGGCAGGACTATCGCTCTAAAGTACATGGCAAAAGAATACTGATAAATCTCTAAGGATCTATGCTGAAATCAATGCTTAGATCTCGAAGGATCCATACACTTTGACCGGAGAAATGCCTTCAGACTTTCCAGCAGGTGACCCTAGACTTGTGACATGCATAGGCTGGAAGGACAGTGTGTTTATGTTCTTATGAATTCCCTCAGATTGTCATCCTCGGAAAAAATAACACAATCTTTCTTCTTTCCCTTTTCTTTTTTAAACTTAAAACTGTTTTTTTATGTGTATGTTGTGTGTGTGCAGGTACTTATAGAAGCCAGAGGAGGGTGCTGGATCCCCTGGAGCTGGAGTTACAGGTAGCTGTGAGCCTCCCCACATGAGGGTCGTGAACTGAGTCTGGGTCCTCTGGAAGAGCAGTTTGTACTCTTAACTGCTGAGCCCCTCTCTAGGCCCACAGTCTGCCTTCTTTTTTTTTTTTAAATTTATCTTTTTAAAAATTTGTTTATATGTATGAGTGTTCTATTTGCAAGCATGCCTGCATGACAAGAGGGCATCATATCCATTTTAGATGGTGTGAGCTACCATGTGGTGGCTGGGAATTTAATTCAGGTCCTCTGGAAGAGCAGACAGTACTCTAGACCACTGAGTTAACTCTTCATTCCTATTCATGATTGGATACAGCCTACAGAGTCAGAGGTGTTTCTTCCAGGCTTTTGAATGCCCATCCACTTCACACTTTCACAGTATCACACGTCCAACAATCCTCTGGTTTAGGCTGCAGTTCTCTCTCGGTGAGCCAGGAAAGGTATTCATTAAGTTGGTATACACATCTGTCACCATGGGTATTTATGAGTGCACAGCAGCACACAGCTGCAAACGATCATTCCAGCACAGTAGAGCCTTCTTCCCTCTTAGCCATGACTATGCTCACTGAGATTTCAGTTACTCAGGGCCAGTGGTAGCACAAAAGTATTAAATGTTCAACTCCAGAAAGAAGAAATGCATGGATTTTAAACAGTATTCCATTCAAGAAAGAATGACTACATTTTATGCTGTCTCACTCCATCTTGCTTAGGATATGAATCATCCCTTTGTCCACAGCACTCTAGTTCATATACTACTTATCTATTGCTTATAGTTGTCTGAGTTATCAGACTGACTTGTCATAGTATTAAAATGCTCATAGACAAGTAGGGGTTTTTTTTTTGTTGTTGTTGTTTTTTTTGTTTGTTTTGGCAGAGCTAAGAAATATCTTAACACAGATTCATGCATTAAAGAGAAGGAGAGGCACTCAGAAAGAAAGTCTGATATACACATTCTGTAACTCCAACCCCAGGGGATCAACACCCTCTTCTGGCATCAAAGGGTACTGCAAGTATGTGTTGCACAGATCAAGCAAAACACTCATGCATAAAAAATTAAAACAGATCTAGAATAGGATAAAAAATAAAAAGTAAAGTACTTCCAGTATCAAGTGATTTTTTTTGTTGTTGTTTTTGAGACAGCGTTTCTTTGTGTAACAGCCCTAGCTGTCCTGGAACTTGCTCTGTAGACAAGGTTGGCCTTGAACTCACAGAGACCAGCCAGGTCTCTCTGCCTTTGGAGTTCTGGAATTAAAGGTGTGCACTATCATACCTGGCTCAGTTTATTTTTAAATCATTCCATTGCCCTAGCAGAGGATATGTAAAACCCTGCTCTGACTACCTGACTTCACAAGACATACAGGCACCTGAGGACTATTATCTATGATATATTTTAACTTTTATTTTAACTATTTTATGTGCAATGGTGTGAAGGTGTCAGAATACCTTAGAACTGGATTTATAATCACTTATGAACTGCCATGTGGGTGCTGGGAATTGAACCCGGATCCTCTGGGAGAGCAGTCAGTGCTCCTAACCACTGAGCCATAAATCCCCTGGTTCCTGTGAAGGCAGCCAGTGCAGATCTTATAGTGAAAAGAAGACCTTGGAAGGTTGGAGAAACGGTTCAGCAGTTAGGACATGTGCTGCTCTTCCAGAAGGCCTGAGTTCGGTTCCCAGCAAAATACTGGACAGCTCACCACTGCCTGTAGCTCCAGAGAATCTGACACCCTCTTCTGGTCTCCACTGGGTACTAGCACACATGTAGCATACACACAAATAAAGATAAAATCTTTTTAAAAAAGGAAAAAATGAACCACTGAAAACTTGTCTGCTGTGCTCAGTTCATGTTTTCATGCAGTGGCCCACGATCTTAGCTGCCTGCAGAACTTCTCAGTCATCTACTTGCACCAAGTCCTTTGTGGATGACCCTCTGCAGCCATTCCCAGTTGGCTGACTCTGAAGAGCTCTGTTAAGTGCTTACCGTTTTCACAAAGGATAAGCTATCTTCATTATCCAGAGGCACAATTCTAGAAGAAAGAGACAGGAGAGAAAAACATTAAACGATTTTGGTTTCTGTTTGTTTTAAAACAGGGCTTCATGTAACCAGGCTGGCTTCACACTCACTATGCAGCTGAGGAGAAGAGGCAGGAAGACAGAAGTTTAAGGCTAACCTGGGCTATATGAGACCCATCTCAACAAAGAACAAAATAACAAACATTGGGTTACATGTATCCAGAATTGGCAACGGAAAGAATAATGCTAGTATCTGACTCCAGACTCATAATTTCATGAGACAAAACTTGGGTACAGGGACCCAGACAAGCACAGCAAGCATAGGTCCCATCTGGAATGGCACCTCTCCCAGAGTGGAAATGTGCTGAGGCCAACAATGGTAGCAGCTATAAGGTCTCTCTCAAATACAGCCTTATGTATCCCAGGCTGGCCTTATATTTTCTACGTATCACAAGATGACCATGAACTTATGATCTTCTTGCTCTTTCTGAGCCATCTCACTGGTCTTCAGGTGTCAAATTCTTTTTTTTTTTTAAATTTTATTTAACTTTATTTCATGTGCGTTGGTGTGAAGGTGTCAGATTCCCTGGGACTGGAATTACAGAGAGTTGTGAGCTGCCATGTGGGTGCTGAAAGAGGAACCAGTTCTCTTAACTTCTGAGCCATCTCTCCAGCCCCCAGGTGTCAAACTCTTGATCCTCCTGCCTCTGCTTCCTGAGTGTTGAGATTCCATGCATGTACCACAACTGGACAGTCTCTTCTCTTTGTGATGTAGGATGTCCTTCTGCATATGTGTTGCTTTTACTGGTTGATGAATAAAGCTTTTTGGGTCAATGGCTTAGCAGAGTAAAGCCAGGTGGGAAATCAGAACAGAGATAGATTAGATAGATAGACAGATAGACAGACAGACAGACAGACAGACAGTCAAAGAGACGCCATGTAGCTGCCGAAGGAGGCGGACACTAGATCCTTACCAGTAAGCTAAAGCCTCGTGCCGATACAATAATAGAAATGAGTTAATTCAAGATGCAAGAGCTACCTAGAATTACACCTGAGTTATTAGCCGAACAGTGTTGTAATTAATAGAGTTTCTGTGTGGTTATTCGGGTCTGAGCAGTAGGGAAACGAATGAGCCACGATCTTCATCCTCATACTTTCCCATGAAAGGAAACACCGTAATCGCACCTACCTTCCCTGGTTGTTCACAGCATGTATATGAAAGGTCACCCTGGAGCTGTAGACCAGAAAAGAAACACAACAGAAGTCAAGACTCTTGTTCAGCACTGGGTCAGAATTCTCTGAAATACTTGCTTCTTCAATGTATCTTCCCTAGACCATCAAGGCCACTCAATCAAGTGATGTCATATTGTCATATTTTTTTTGTTGCTGTTTTGTTTTTTTAGACAGGGTCTTACTATGTAGCTCTCTGGCTGTCCTGGAACTATGTAGACCATACTAGTTTCTAAGTCATAGAGATCCTCCTGTCTCTGCCTCCAAATGCTGGGATTAAAGGCATGTGCCACTAATGCTGGAGTGTCATCCTTGCTTAGTTATTTTAGATGTCTTTCTTAAGGTCCCATGACATCACCAAGTATACAGCCAGAATCTTATTCTATCCATAGCCCCGTATCTGTGCTGGTTCTCAAGACTGCCTCAATTCTTGGCTGTAAGCAGGTGTAATACCCATGCAGACTGACTGGGAACGGTCCTCTCCTGGCCAGGGCTTCTGCTGCTCAGTGTCTACAAGATGACTAGGCTCCTCTTGCTTTTCAGTACTCTTGGGTCAACTTGCCAGCCCTGCTCTGTACTCAAGCAGAAGGTGCTTTTGCTATTCAAAGTCCACTGTTATGAAGCCATAGCAGGTCAAACCTTCAGAATTGAAGAACTTTTCTATTTTCTCTCTGGGAGACAAGGGTCTTTCTGAGACAGTCTGTGTATCCTTGACTGGCTAAAAACTGCTCTGTAGATCAGTCTGGCCTCAAACTTGCAGTGATACTCCTGCCTCTGCCTCTTGAGTGCTAAGGTTACAGACATGTGCCACCATGCTCAGCCTTGGCTTATTCTTTCTGTAAGTTTTTTTAAACAACATTTATATCATGTGTGTATATGTGTGTTATGTGTGCATACCACCTTGCACATGTGGAGGTCAGATGACAACTTGCAGGAGTTAGTTCTCTCCACTCACTATGTGGGCTCTGGTCATCAGGCTTGGCAGTGAGTGACCTTACCCAGTAAGCCATCCTGCCAGCCTAAGAAACTTTTTAAATTGCATTTGTCTATAATTTCATGTCTTAGCAGGAACTAGTTGATGAAATAACACACGAGTTTCCTGTGTCTATTAATTGCTCCTCCTTCCTTCCCCTTCTAGGGGGAAGATATGCTAATGTATGAACTTAGGGACCTCAGTGAAGTGATCCTGGTGGAGGGAAGCCTGAGAGACTTTCGTTTTGCTCAGTGATTTCTCCTTCTGCCTTTCTCCAGCTAGGATGGTGGCAGGGGCAAGAGCTGGAGGGGAAACAGAGTGACTGTGTCAGCCTTGTGGCGACAGAGAAGGCCTCACCACCACAGCAACTATGATCTACATGTCCAATCACTCTACAAAGTGAGTGCTCCACAAACAGATGTGAAAGCTCCCCATCTTACTTAAATCAGCACAGCTGGGAAGGAAAAGGGGCTCCTCAGCAAAGGCCTTAAGGAACAGACGGCACATGTCAGCACCGTAGGAGAAGGGGCTTCCTCTAGTTCTCCCCTTTCATAGCCAGGACCTCTGGGAAAGGAGACGTGAAACAAGATGAAGGCCTTGCACCAGAGTTCCGGCTCTTCCTTCTACTCATGGAGCTGCAGCCATATAACAGAGTTCTTCTTCCTATTATGTCAGCCAACTAACCTATCTGACCAAATGCTCCCTTCTCACTACTCAGGACCACAGATGTGGAAAAAAATGTGGGGCATGCGGTAGCAGGTAGTACGGCAATGTACACCTGCAAGTATCTTTTGTTTTTGTTTTTTTAAAGATAGGGTGTCTTCCTAATATGTAGGTCTGACTGTCCTGAAACTTGCCATGTGAATCAGCCTGGCTCTAACTCATAGAGATCCACCTGCCTCTGTCTCTGATTAAAGGCATGCACCACCATGCCTGGCTAGAAGTATTCTTAAATAAACTTTCCAGTATTAGTCTTTCATATCCTTTGTATAAAACTGCATGCGCACACGCACACAAGCACACACACACACACACACACACACACACACACACACACACACACAATAGTCCTGTGGGATGGAGGGGGGAGTGGACTGAGTGCAACAGAGCTCAGCTATGGACCAAGGCAGTGCAGAGCTGTAACGGGGCATGCTGGGAGGTGCGACAGGAAGACAAGGAGCCAGGCTCCCACCACCTGAAAGGCAGGGAGCTCCAGAGCAGGCGCTTTTAATTAGTGACTGTCTTCATGTGCCAAAGTCTCCTGACCCTCACAACCTCTATCTCTGGGACCTGGCCCATCAGGACTCCCACAGTTCTAGTACAAATCTGCCTCATATTCTACTTTCAAAACCTATATAATTTCTCCATCCTCATCATGATTGATTCTCCTTCTGCCTATTATTTTACTGGAACATTTCTCAAAAGGAGAGAAGGGTGGAATATAAACTATAAGGGATAAGAAGTCTTTGAATTTTTCTCAATTATCATAAAAATATCACTTGTAGCTTACCGTAGATCGGCTTTGAGTGGAACCAGCTCAGAGAACACTAGCCCATTCTCCAGAGTATGCTCTGCTACCTCCTTGGCCTGTAAAAGCAGCAACAGAACAATTAGCTTTCAAGTAGCAAAAGTATATATATCACTGATAGGAAAGGCCCTTCTAAAAGGCGGCCAGAGCCCTTCCCTTCTATGTAACTACTTTGTATACCTCAAAAGATTAAAGTGAAAGCATCAGGTTATGGGGACAGGTGCCTGCTGGACTCACAGGAAACTGTACTTAGGCAGGGGCGCACTGGCATCTGATCTGCTGGAGAGATGGAAGCAGCCAGTTAGGCAGCTGGATTGCTGTGCAAGCACTAGAAACGTGCCGGTTCGTCCCTTCTCCCCTGGCTCTGGGGAGGGACCAATGCCTTCAGTTTCTGCTAGACATTAAGACTATTCAAATAACTCAATCTATGGATGTCAGTTAGGGGAAAAAGTGTAAGAATGTATATTGAAGGACAGCTCATGGCTTTGCAGAGGCTTTCTACTACGAAGCAGCTAAAAGGGCTGAGAACACCCATATCATTACCAGGATTCAAGTTCCGTAGGAAGGGGGCTGCCAAGGAGCTGGTGACTACAGCTACAGCCCCTCTGACATCTACATCATACACAACCTTTCCACTGTCAACTGGCTTCTTTCAGGAAAAGTCCTACTGGCTTTGGAAGGCATCAAGCCGTCTCTTCTCATCTTACTGGGTCAGATTTAGGAATCCAACACAGCAGGGCAGGTTAACCGCAAAACAGCAAGGAAGAAAATGGTCAGAGAGCAAGTATAAGCAGGCTTGCCTAGAAAAGGTAAGTCAGATTTTCTAGCCTGTATTGAGTTTTAAAAACTCAATTACAGGAAACAACTACATAGCTCAAAATAAGCTTTACTAATTTCATTAAAATTCAACAGAATAAACTATTTTTGACTTTTAAAAGTGTCCTATCTAAACTATTAATGAAACAATGACTTTAACACAAACAGGTGTTTAAAAAGGCTCATAAAATAACAGCATCATGGCCACAGGCAGCAGCCGCTCAAGTGTTGCAGGTTTGGCTACCAAGACCCCAACTCACACAAAAGTGAGTATTGCAAGGCTTTCAAAGAACAAAACGGTTAGGATGATTTACTTTAAAATAATGACTACCAAAACAGAAATATGGTACTTAAATTACCTTTGCCAGACTGCAAGTTTTAGCATAACATGCAATGCCAGCCAAAACAGCCTCAATAACAGCAGCATATATCTGGGATAAGAGCCTACTTTAAAAACAAAAAATAATGGTTAATATAGTATCACACAGTCTCATAAAAAACTGCATGCCTGGGGCAAAAGAGATGGCTCAGTGGTTAAAAGCACCAGCTGCTCTTTCAAGAGGACTAGGGTTCAATTCCCAGCACCCTCATGGCAGCTCACAACTGTCTGTAACTCCAGTTTCAGGGGATCCGATGTCATTTTTCTGGCCTCCAAAGATACTGCACATACACGGTATACAACATACAAGTAGACAAAACATTTATTCACGTAAAATAAATTAAAAAAATATTCTTTAAGAAAAGTTCTATGCCCATAAATGATCCATAAGAATCTTTTAAAAAGATGGGGTCTTGTATGTAAGGCACGCTAGCGTCAAACAATCTTCTTGCCTTCCAAACTGCTTGTATCACAGGCATAAAGCACCATGACTGCCTCCCAAGAAATCTACTTTTAATAATGGTTTTAAATAAACCAAGAAAAGTACCAAAATGGAACTAACTGAAAAATGGAACGCTAAACTTATGTCAAAAGAAACTCTCAACTTTAATTCATAGCTCCTTAAACTGTGTACTGCTGATATTTGAACCTGCGTCCTTTGGAAGCTCAGCCAGTGCTCTCAACCGCTAAACCATCTCTCCAGACTCTCTTCTGGTTGTCATTTTGTCAGAGTATTACTATATGTCAATACAGAAACCAACACCTGACTACCAAGCCACTTACTAGCCTGTGTACTGTTAGTGTCACCTTCACCAGTATTCCACGAGGTCCAGGTCCCCACTAGCACCGTGATCTGGAATATCTGACATGGGCCTAATTACCCCTTAATATTAACCCTGGGTGCAAGGCTCGAATGGATTTGGTTTAGGCAAATATCAAATGGTCCAGAATGAGGTCCTAGACAGTGGTTAAGCACAGAGGGCAGGGAAATGGAAAAAAGGGTCAACTTTCTATTAAAGTGAAAGAAATATATATAAAAAAAGAAAAACCTGATATATACATTATGGTTAAAGTAACATATAATCTAAAAACACAATCTTTTGTTTCTCAAAATTTAATTATGTGTGTAGGTGCCCCAGAGGCCATAAGAAGGCACCAGACCTCCTACATATGGAGCTACACGTGGTTGTGATCAAATGGCAATGACATCTTGTCCTGACTCTATCTTGTGTCAACTCTTTTGGGACTGACCGTGGCCCTGACCATGGTCCAGAAGTATCAAGCAGAATAACCGATCTTTGTGCGAGCTAAAACATAAACTAAAACAACTAATAGGAAGTGTAAATCAGAAAACACTGGCATGCGGTGTCTGGAAAATACTGTCAAGCTTGCAGAAAGAAGTTGCTTCGATCCCCCTCAAACACTAATGTAATTTGGGTTTGTTTTTAAAAATGCTTACCCTGGGCTGGAGAGAAGGCTCTGTGGTTAAGAGCATTGGCTGCTCTTCCAGAGGTTCTAAGTTCAATTCCCAGCAACCACATTGTAGTTCTCAATCGTCTATAATGGGATCTGATGCCCTTTTCTGGCATGCAGGCATACATGCAGACAGAGCACTAGTACCAAAACCAAACCAAAACACCAAAAAGCCCAACCAAACCAAACCAAAATGCTGTACTCCTAAGCTTCAACCCCCATAGACTCTGAGGCATGAGCCTGTCCTCGAATGCCAGTTTATACAAGAACTCATATACTTTTATTTGGCTTAATTAGCAAAATAAATAACTATTGTGGATAATTTAAATGAGCAGCTTGACACGGGTGCTGGGAAGTTAACTCTTGTCCTCCATGAGAGCAGTACACTTTCTTAAGCACTGAGCTATCTGTCTCTCCAGTCCCCCAAAATAGAACCTGCTTTAGGTACACAGGAAGATATACTGCATAGAAGATATTAAAGGCAATGCCAGAGAGAATTATGGATGGTCTATTTTCCTTCTCTATTTTCATATTTTTGTATTGATTACATAATTTGCATTATATTTTCCTAGACAGGGACTCACTCTGTACTTGTGGCAATTCACCTCCTTCATCCTTCTCAGTGCCAAGACTGCAGGTGTGAGCTGCCACACTTGGCTCTCCCCCACCACAATAAAAGGGAGACTAATCTAGGCAAGGTTGGCTCACACTTGTAATTCCAACACCCAGGAGACACAGGTGGGAGAGAGCTCAGCAAATCCAGACCAGCCTGGGCTACACAACAAGACCCTTACAGAAACTTGACTTGAACTAGACTTGACAGAAACAAGACTCACCCAGGAGGAAGATTTGGGCATGTCTGTAATAGATTATCTAGATTAAGTCATTTCTGATGACTTACCTAAATGTGGGTTTCACCACCTACGAATACAAGGCAGTCATCTTGACTTCCTGAGTGGGTACAATAAGATCAGCCACTTTATGTTCTTCCTGCCATGAAGTCTTTGCTATGACAGACTGCACACTCTTACTGTAAGCAGGAATGAATCCTTCTTCATATTAGCTTCATTGCATCATCATCATCATCATCATTTATTACTGAATGTATATGTATGCTATGTGTATTACGGGGTGAGGCGTGCGCACTGCCACAGCACATGCACAGAGGACAACTTGTCATAGTCAGTTATCTCCTTTCACTCCCCTGTGTCAGGGTCTTTCTGGTTGTCCTGCTGCTCTATGTACTCTATGCTAGCTGGCCCATGAGATTCCAGGTAATTCCTCTGTCTCTGCCTCCTCTCTTGACACAGGAATATTGGAATTACAGATGTAAGCCATGGCATCCAGATTTTTCTGGGTTCTGGTAATAGAATTCAGGTCATCTAGCTTGTTCAGAAAGTGCTTTTACCTGTTAAGCCATTGATGGCTCTTTATTTTTCATTTAAAAATATTTATTTATTGGCTTGTATATAGGAGGGTATGCAGCCTGCACCCATGCTGTATAGCAATTCCCTCCTATATGAAATAGTCCATCCTAAAGGGAATGCTCATTAAAACTCAGGAAATTCTATTTTTTAATTTTATTTTCTTTATTGATTTTTTTTTTAGTTTTTTTTTTTTTTTTTTGTGACAGAGTTTCTCTGCGTAGCCCTGGCTGTCCTGGAATTCAGTCTGTACACCAGACTGGCCTTGAACCCAGAGATTCACCTGCCTCTGCCTCCTGACCATGCCTGGCAAGACTCAGGAAATTCTAAAGAAAAGTTGATGAAGACTCAGAAAGTAAACAACTTGTTAAGTCTCAGAAGTCCCCGAAACTAACCAACTGTACAAGGCCCCTCTGTCTCCAGGGTTAAGTGAGCAGAAAAGGCTGCGGAGAAGACTCCATTCAGAGCCTCATCACCCAGGCTGGAGTGGGCAGGGACGCAACTGTAGCTGCCTCTGAGTCATCCACGCTTCTACAAGTAACCCTAATAAACTCACTAGTTTACCAAGCTGAGCTTTTTTAAAAAGATTTATTTATTTATTATGTATATAATATTCTGTCTGCATGTTTGCCTGCAGGCCAGAAGAGGGCAACAGAGCTCATTACAGATGGCTGTGAGCCACCATGTGGTTGCTAGGAACTGAACTCAGGACTTCTGGAAGAACAGTCAATGCTCTTAACCTCTAAGCCATCTCTCTACCCCCCCCCCACCAAGTTGAACTTTTGTGGTAAAGCGAGTAGATGTTTGTGTCTCCAGGAACAGTGTCACACAACGGTGCAGTGCACGCATGTGGAGGTCACAGAACAACTCAGGAGAGTTGGTTCTCTTCTCCCTGGGTTCCAGCGATTGTAGGTTTGGCAGTGAGCACTCTTACATGCTGAGCCATCTTGCTCCCCCTCCCTTTTTAATTTTAATGTTTTGGCCAAGTATTTTAA
Source organism: Chionomys nivalis (assembly GCF_950005125.1). NCBI lineage: Eukaryota > Metazoa > Chordata > Mammalia > Rodentia > Cricetidae > Chionomys > Chionomys nivalis. Next base: position 44,209,661 of record NC_080094.1, on the reverse strand, counting down.
AATTCTTTTTGCTGTTTTTTTTTTGTTTTCTTTGTTTTTCAAGACAAGGTTTCTCTGTGTAACAGTCCTAGCTGTCCTGGAACTAGCCCTTGTAGACCAGACTTTGCCTCAAACTCACAGAGATCCGCCTGTCTTTGCCTCCCAAGTATGGAGATTAAGGACGTGTGCCACTACCACGCGGATTGGCCAGGTATTTTATCATGGTGACAAGGAAAGTAACCCTGTCTCAAGAAAAAAAGATGTGGTGAGCAGAATGTCACGTGCAGTAAGCAGTGTCACGTGCTGCGAAGCGTCACTATGATCAGCGCACGGTCGTGAGAGCTTGTCTAGAGACTCTCACAGGAGACTGCAATACCTGTGCTCCCTGGACTATCACTTCCCTCCAACTGGAGAAGGAATTCATCACTTTGCAGAGTACACAGACTGTGCGAGAAGGGGATGGCACTAACAAGGCAGATTAGCCAAGCAACCTTGATATTCAACAGGAATGCTGCAGCCAGATTACCCGCATACACAGAAACCTACTCGTTCTGAAGTCATGCACAGACAACTATTTGTGACCAACCCTGCTGGCCTTTGAAAGAAGCAGTTTAGAACTCATAGTTACACTGGGCACTTGGGTGAAGAGGATACCCTTTGGAACTTCAATGCGTTTATTTCCTGTCTGTGGGTTCCTTTTTTTTTTTTTTTTTTTTTTTTTTTGGTTTTTCGAGACAGGGTTTCTCTGTGGTTTTGGAGCCTGTCCTGGAACTAGCTCTTGTAGACCAGGCTGATCTCGAACTCACAGAGATCCACCTGCCTCTGCCTCCCAAGTGCTGGGATTAAAGGCGTGCGCCACCACCGCCCGGCCTTGTGGGTTCCTTCTTTATGTAAAGGGAGGGAAGTCAGTACTAAATAGGGCCTCCCTAAAGTTACACAGCTCTGTTCCACAAGACTCAATGTCAAGTCCAGAGAAAACACTCTTCAGACCACCTTAGATAACAGATTTTTCCCAAGGAATTGCAGAATGTTTTGGTTTTGGAAAAAAACCTCAATTAAATATGTTTCACCATGTATGAAATGTATGCAAGTAAGTTATGTCATACAAGTATATGGGCATACAAACAGGAAGTCTGGGAGGGGTTCCAGAGAAAGGAGCAGATGGCAAAGCTGGCAAAGCTCTGGCCTGGGTTCTAAGCTGAGAGGCTCTGGGGACTGACTGGGAAAATGCACAGCGATGTCTCCTCATAACCGGACATCCTAGTCACTGTTGACCTCAAGGGCAAGCAGGAGAGAAACTCAGTTTTGAGAAGAAGAAATAAAACTAACACAGAACTTACATTTGTTCAGTTGTACTGGGCAGCTTGTCATCATCGCCTGTAAAGGGAAATATTTCCTTTTAAGTTAAATACAGATGTGCACAGACAACAGTGGTACATGGTACATGGCTTTCCCCAGTATTTTCTTAGACTTTACCTCCTGACCCTTTTCAACTCATTCCACAGAATCTTAGGCTCTGGGATGTTTTATGTTTTATTTGAGGTTCTGCTTCCTCCATCCTTCCATATTTCCTTAATTATCTGACCTAAGTAGTCTTTCTTTCTAGAGTTTCCTGGTTTCTGTAGTAATGACCACTGATGTACTGACCTCTGGGAAGCAATAATGGGAGCTCAATTCAAAACTTTTCCCCATGTCTCTCTGGATACCTGAAGCTTCAGAGTACTCCAGTAGGGTCCTCCTGCTCAGCCTAGCCTTCCTGAAGGACTCAGGGGCATCCTATCACAGCCAATTCTCCCTCTTCTCACAAAAGCAATTAGACAGGACTTGAGTCATGTTATCCAAACTCACACTGCCACCCACATCCCTGCTATCTCCAACTAAGCCTCAGTAATCTCGGCCTTTCTTCTGACCCTGAACGCAGGGCAGACACAAGGCTACATCTCATCTTCCAACCCTGAGCACAGGGCAGACAAAAGATTAGACTTCATCTTTTAACCCTGAGCACAGGGTACACACAAGGCTAGACCTCATCTTCCGACCCTGAGCGCAGGGTACACACAAGGCTAGACCTCATCTTCCGACCCTAAGCACAGGGTACACACAAGGCTAGACCTCATCTTCCGACCCTGAGCACAGGGTACACACAAAGCTAGACCTCATCTTCCAACCCTGAGCACAGGGTACACACAAGGCTAGACCTCATCTTCCGACCCTGAGCGCAGGGTACACACAAGGCTAGACCTCATCTTCCGACCCTAAGCACAGGGTACACACAAGGCTAGACCTCATCTTCCGACCCTGAGCACGGGGTACACACAAAGCTAGACCTCATCTTCCGACCCTGAGCGCAGGGTACACACAAGGCTAGACCTCATCTTCCGACCCTAAGCACAGGGTACACACAAGGCTAGACCTCATCTTCCGACCCTGAGCACAGGGTACACACAAAGCTAGACCTCATCTTCCGACCCTGAGCACAGGGTACATACACACAAGGCTAGATCTCATCTTCTGACCCTGAGCGCGGGGCAAACACATGGCTAAACCTCAAACTACAGGATGAACCAATGGATTTTCTCCTGAAATATCTTCTGTGAGGAATGAGTCAGACACATCAACTCTCAAGTTGCAATCAGGGAGGGAGTCAAGGCCCACAAGATGGTATTTTGCATAAAATAGTAAATTGCATGCTAACTTCTCCTTCATGGGAAATACCATTAGGTATTTATGGGGACTTACCCAAGTAAGGAACATGAGTAGCGCCAAAAAAGTATGTCCTTGAACATGCCAGCGGTCCCTTTGGTGAGACACACTGAGTGACCTGAATATGGGGGAGAAAGAAAGATGAGTGAGCTGGGAGCTGCTGAGCTGGCTCAGTGCTAACTGTGCTCACCTCCAAGCCTGGCCATCTGATGTCATTCCCCAGAACCCAGGCAAAGATGGAGGCAGAGAACAGACCTCACAAAACTGTCCTCTGCCTCTACTCATGTGCTGTGGCCCTGCTTCATGAACATATACACAATAATCCACTTTGTAAAAAAGAGCAACTTAGACACGTGATGTTGAAGGAGTAACTTGGACAATTTCCACTTGAGGGGACTGAATGCGGCTCTTTGGTTTTACCTGACCTCCAGAGCTCAGAGTGGCAGTTTGAACTGGTCTAAGAATAGCTTTTTAACACTTCAGATTCATAATTAGTTTTGTTTATTTTTTATGTGTTTGAGTATTTTGTATGATATATGTCTTACACCACTTGCATGCCTTGTGCCTAAAGATTCAGACATCAGATTCACTGGAACTAGAGTTACAGATGGTTGTAAGCCACCAAGTGGGTGCTGGGAATCAAACCTGGGTCCTCATTTTTTTGTTTTGTTTCTGTTTTTCGAGACAGGGTTTCTCTGTGTAGCTTTGGAGTCTGTCCTGAAACTTGTACTGTAGACCAGGCTGGCCTCAAACTCACAGAGATCTTCTGCCTCTGCCTCCTGAGTGCTGGGATTAAAGACATACACCACCACTGCCCAGCCAAAATACTGATCCCAGCCAGTGTTAACCACTGAGTAATCTCTCCCTGTCCAGAAAGTCATGATTCTTGATTGGCCTTCAGGGATTCTGCCCAGAAGAGAGGCTTCTTGTTATTGTTGGCTGGGCGGTGTCAAAGGCTGGTAACGACACTTGGCCTTCTCTGAGATGACACTGAGAAGAGTCAAGGTGGAATAGCATCTCGTTCTCATTCCGGTCCATAGGGAGTATGTCTAGGAAGAGGTAGGGGATGATGCTTTTCTGTGGTATTGCATAGAAGTTTTTATCCACAAGTTTCGGTCTTAGGAGGCTGTCTTTTGGTTCTCTGGATAGTTGTGGGCATTTCTGAGTAGCCAGTGTGTGTGTGTGTGTGTGTGCGTGTGTGTGTGTGTATGTGATATACAGAAAACTTAACCACCACTTGTATGTGTGTGTGTCTATGATATACAGAAAACTTCACCTCATGGTTTTGGTGCTGAACTTATTAGCCTGTCTGCCTCTTTCTCTTCACCTTTCAGAGTCAAATGTCCAAGGAATTTAAATGAACCTAGCAGGTAAAGGAAAAGTATACCCATACCATTTTTAAAAAAAAAAATTAAAAGAATTTTTAAAAAATGGGATATACAAGTCATCCTATCTTTTTTTTTTTTTTTTTTTTTTTTTTTTTTTTTTTTTTGGTTTCTCGAGACAGGGTTTCTCTGTGGCTTTGGAGCCTGTCTTGGAACTAACTCTGTAGACCAGGCTGGTCTCGAACTCACAGAGATCCGCCTGCCTCTGCCTCCCAAGTGCTGGGATTAAAGGCGTGCGCCACCATCGCCCGGCTCATCCTATCTTCTTTATTTGGATTTAACACATAAGGTCAACAGAAACATTATACAGAGCTTCCTTTCCTCTGGCATTTTCCGTATTTCCAACAATTCTGGAGATTAAAATGGAGTTTTCTAATTTCATCTCCATTGCTATGACTAAAAGCCACTTGGAGGAGGAAAAGATTTATGTGGCTTATATTCCCAGGTCATAGTCCACCACTGAGGGAAATCAAGGCAGGAACCTGAAGCAGAAACTATGGAGGACAAGGCTTGTGGCTCATTCTCTGGCTTGGTCACAGGCTCATGCTTACTTAACTTTCTTATGCAGCTCAAGATCACTCTTTACTCCAGGAAGGGGTAATGTCACAGTGGGCTGGGTGGGTCCTCCTACATCAATTAATAAGAAAATCCCTTACATGGCCACATGTCTGATAAAAAGAGCTAGTTACTCAGTGAAGACTCCATTTCTGAGGTCACTGTAGATTGTGTCAAGTTGACAGTTACTGCTTACCTGGGACAACAAGACAGCAAGATTCTATAGCACATGTATTCTGGTAGTCCTCTGACCTAAGCTGGGCTGGAGGTGGCCCAAGGCTTTTAGAATGCTACCATATCCACTTGGGTCTTGTGTTCTCAAAATCCTAACTAAAAACACCTACCATTCCAGCTTTCCTAATTTCTTACAACATTAAAAAATACTTTCTTAGAAATATTTGAAAATACTTAACATTCTTCTAAGACAGCACTGACCTTGACAATCATTAGAGTCCCACATTCAAGTATAATGATCCCGTTACTTTATTTGCATGTGTGTATGAGAGGGAGGGGTTGCACATGTTTGTTTATATGGGTGCAGGCATAAACATGCCATGGTATGTGTTTAAATACCCTTCAGGTGTTGGTCTCTGCTTGTCCATCTTGTTTAAAACAGGCTGCTGCAGACACTAGGCTAGCAAACTTAACCAGCAAGCTTCTGGAGTCTCCCGTTCCTGCCTCCCAACTTCCGACAGGGGTATGCTGGGATCACACATACTTGTCTGCCCTGTCTGGCTTTTATGTGGGTTTTGGGTATCTAAACACTAGGTCTTGAACCCTAATGCTTCTTTTTTTTTTTCTTTTCCAGACAGGGTTTCTCAGCCAAGGCTGTCCTAGATGTCCCGGAATTTGCTTTATAGATAGTGCTGGCTTGTACTCACAGAGATCTGCCTGCCTCCACCTCTGAGTGCTGCGATTAAAATTGTGCACCACCACCACCCGGTAGTTTCTTTTTAAAGAATACAGCAAACAATATACCATCATGTAATAAAGAATAATCAGAGAGTAGGTGAGATAGCTCAGTGGATAAAGTCTAATGACTTGAGTTCAATCCCTGGAACCCATGTGAAGATAGAAGGAAAGAACTGGCTCCATCAAGTTTGTCCTCTGACATCCACACATGTACTGTGATACATGGGTGACCCCCTCCTCTCTGCACATTACATATATACAAATAAAATAAACGTGTTTTCAAATACATACCCAATACTTATTAAAATAGACATATATAATGAGTTATGAGTCACTTCTTTTCACTGTAAAAAACTTCAAATTCAGGACCAAGTCAACATAATAACTAAAAAGATTCCTTTGGGCCAGAAGCCCTTCCTTGTTACTAGACAGTAAAGTTCATCAAGTACCAGACAGTCTGGCCACTCACCATGTGTTTGGCAAAGCTCCCCGCAGGACCAGTGTTGCGCACCAGGTGCCCCTCAGAAGGGAAGTTAAAGCTTCCCGCGCTCAGGTTGTCTCGTGTAGAGTGGTTACCAAAGAAAACAAACGGCTGTCGATGGGGGCTAGAGCAGTAAGCAAAATGTAATTAGACAAGGTTCCATGACCGGACTTCAGGCTTTTCTGAGTGCTGTGACTATAGGATGGGCACTCTACCTAATGTCCCTGGCGGGCATGGAAGGGATGCCAGATGTCGCTGACTCTTCCTAGAGAGCCCTAGGGATCAGGCACTCAGGATATAACTATACTCCTGCAAAGTTTATGCCTTCCCACTTGACCTCCTTTTTAAGAAACCATTTCCTGGAGTCTGCTATCAAAAATATAATGATGACAACCCCCAATTCTTTATATGATAAAATTTTAACAGAAATACAGCTTTAAAGTCATAGTGGTTGCTCTACCCAGATTCAGTAGACAAGAGAGCAGCTGCCAACTTCTAAGAACCTTTCAGGAGGGCAGAAGGAAAAGGATGTGATGGTGGTCCTCTACTGCACCACCTCCACGCGCCCACTGCCAGTCCTGTCATCTTCCCTCGCCTCTCACTAGACTTCGCCTTCCTGCTCATTCTGCACGTGTTCTAACCAATCCCTCCAGACAGTTTAGTCAGGGAGCTTTCCTAAGAGCCACCAAGGAAATTTCACATGTAGCATTTAGAAAAATCAAATGACCATGACTCATTTTCTCCTGAAACTTTCTTCAAGCTAAGTTACACTTTAAACAGAAATGATTTTGTTTGAAACCCAGGAAGGTGATTTGTTTATTAGACTGAACTGGACTTGGGGAAAAGCAGAGTCTGTCTCCTCTACCCACCAAAGAAAACTCCTGCTGATCATGACAAAGATGCTGAAGGAAATGCTCAGAAACTCTGACCACCCCATCTTTTGCAAGGTGCTGGCTTCTTAGCTTAATCCATCTTAACCCCTCCCCCAAATACTGCTGTTCCTTGTCTGCAATGGGATACTGCTTCATGTTGCTTTCCTGAGCTAGAGGTAGAATAAAATTCCTTTCTTTTAGATTGAAGCAGATTATCTATAATATTTTTAAAGCCATTTTACTAAAAGATTACAGAAAAACAAAGCAAATCAAAAGTTCAAAGCACCAAGACAAATTCATCACAAATAACTTTTTTTTTTTTTTTTTGCTGTAACTATACTCAACTCACACTCTAAACTCACTCCCTCATTCAACACCCCTGTTTTCAACTCCATTTTCTCTATCACCGTTTGCAGTTCCTTCCCAGGGAACATACCTGTTTTCAGTAATATGACTGGAGAGCATCCCATGACTGAAGTAGCTTCTGAATGGCTAAAAAAGAGCCAACATCTGATGTAAGACAACAGCTTTGAAAGTAAGACTTTCCACATGTGTACATGTACATATACACATCAGGAGAATAAGTAGTACGTAACAGAGAGACAGATATGTGTAGCGAGTATAAAAACACAGAAAGATAATGTGGTAGATAAAATCATGAATTTGGGGTATAGCAATGAAACAAAACATAGTGAAGAAAACAGAAACAGGCTGCAAAGAAAAACAAAGCAAAACCATTCAAATGCATAGTGTTTAGTTATAGAAAAGAACCCTGACCAATCAGCATCTATAGTTAAACCACTAATCTTACCTGGTCTCTTCTCTTCTGTTAAAGTCCCTACATTCCAATAGCTTTAAACACAAGTATAGATTCTGGGAAGAAGGAAGCTCTTTTGCAGTCCAGCCCAGACCACCAAAGAAGCAACACGTGACCTGCCCCGCTGTGAATGGTACCGTGACCTGCCCCGCTGTGAATGGTACCGAGCCCTGTGGCTAGCATAGATAAGAACAATAGGCTAATAAGAGGCATGAGCTAATGGGCCTATCAGTTTTATATCTAAAAAAAAAACAAAAAAAACCAAAACACAAGTATAACTGCTAATTCAATCAGTAATCGGGGATTAAAGAACACAGAAGTATAATAATAAACTTTTCCTAGGAAATTAAAGAACTAATTCTTGACTTTGGATGAAGTATTAGGCTAAACTTATCAATCAAAAGTTTACCATACAGGGTCTCATGTCCGAATGGTTCAAAATTTCAAAAAAATTTCAGTGCCTTCCAGTAAACATCTCTTGTATTTTTTCAACCAGTCAATATTTCTTTCTTGCGGAATATAATAAATCACATACAATCTCTAGTAACCATTAACATTTTGGCAAATTTTCTATTACATCCATAGACTATTACTGATTATACTGAAGTTATTGTTTGTTCTAAAAATACTATTACTGAATCTTCTATATCAAGATGATTACTGTAGGTACTACAGAGATGGTTTAAGAGTTAAGAGCATTTGTTACTCTTGCAGAGGACCCCAATTCAATTCCCAGCACCAACACAGTGGCTCACAACCATCTATAACTACAGTTCCAGATGATCTAACACTCTCTTCTGGCCTCTGCAGACACCACATACACATGTGGTACACAGAGACACATGTAGGCAAACACTCACACATATAAACTAACAATAAATAAATCCTTAAAAATAAGATGGAATACAATCAAGGAAATTACCTGACATTGATTTCTGGCCTCTATATGTAGGTGGGCACCATGTGTGCAGAATACACATGGATACAAATATACAGGTATATCATGTATATACACAAATGTATAGTGATAAATTTACATACGTTTTCATGGCAAAAAGGAAAATCATTAATAATTCAACTGCAATAAACATGGAAGAAATACTCAAAATGTATAGTAAGATTTTTTTCTTTTTAATTTTTGAGACAGGGTTTCTCTGTGTAACAGCCCTGGCTGTCCTGGAACTCACTTTGTAGACCAGGCTGGCCTCTAAATCACAGAGATACATACTTGAACATTTTTATACTGATAATATATTGAATATAAAAATGTTCAAGTATGGATCTATTTACTATGACAGTACTGTTCTCAATGGCAAAATATTGAGAACAACCTAAATATGCATATCCTATAAGAGATAAATCTAATATATACTATGAATTATATGAAAAACTTAAGAACCTCCCAAGGAACTGACTTGGCGAGAGTTCCAGGATTGCTGGTTTATAGGTGGTGTGGCACCACACCTGTCAGAAACGACTCTACACTACTCTTTAGTGTAAGACAGAAGAGGATATAAGAATGCATGTTATCTGCTCATCTGCACCAATAGAACAGCACAGACAAGCCCACGACTAACCTGAGCCCCTGGTAATGGAGAGCTGGCGGGAGGAAGTGCCGGAAGCACACAGTGTGGTGCTAGAACTGAACCCAGGAGAGCACTCACGATAGCCCCAGGGGCTCGATTGGTGGTATTCAGAGGTACAGAATTACTAACTAGCACTCAATATAACTGCTGGCTGGGGACACCACTGTGCGGAAAGGTCAATATCCCTCTAATAGAGATGTTGTCACACACAAAAAAAATATATTTTTGGGACATAGGTGATTGAAATCAGGGTTTTGAACACACTATGCATGGAACCTATCTCTGAACTACACTCACAGTTCCAAAAACAACCTTTTTTTTTTTTGGTTTTTTGAGACGGTTTTTCTGTAGCTTCGGAGCCTGTCCTGGAACCAGCTCTTGTAGATCAGGTTGGCCTCAAACTTACAGAGATCCCCCTGCCTCTGACTCTGCCTCCTGAGTGCTGGGATTAAAGGCATGCACCACCACCGCCTGGCTCCAAAACAACTTTTTTATATAAGTAAGGGAGAGGATTTTTGTGACATATCATTTATAGCAATGATAACCAAAACAAACCTAGACAGTGGTGTATCCTGAAAAAAAATTTAATAAGCCAGGCATGGAGGCACATGCCTTTTACCTTAGCATTTGGGAAGGCAGAGGTGGCTGGGTATCTGTAAATTCCAGCCAGGGCCACACAGTGAGGCCCTGTCTCAATAATAAAATAACAACAACAACAATAAACAATAATAAATTAACCAATTTTACTTTCTCTTTATGACTTTCACTTACACACCTCACCCGCCTGAGATTCTGAAAGTTCCAGCAGGAAAGGGATTTCTGTGTCAAAGTTAGCAAAGAAGCTCGCCCACTGATGCTCGAATGCCACCAAGTCCTATGTGAAAACAAAAACAGGAATCATGAGATTATCTGAAATACCAGGCTGTTCTATATGGGGATTATTTATTATTATTTAAAAGAAAATATCCAGAAAAGGGATATCTATGCAGACAAAGTAGGTCAGCAGAAGTAGAAAAGATAGCATCTTCAACAAATGGTGCTGGTCAAACTAGAGAGCTGCATGTAGGAAAATACAAATAGATCCACATTTATCACCTTGTACAAAACTCAACTCCAAATGGATCAAGGACTTTAATGTAAGGCCAGATACCTTGAGTCTGAAAGAAGAGAAAGCAGCCAATAACCTGAATGCACAGGCACAGGAAAGGACTTCCTGAACAGGACCCTGAGAGGCTTTCAGACCAACCCTGACAGCATAGGCACTAAGACCAACTATTAATAAATGGGAACTCATAAAGCTAAAAAGGTTCTTCTGTACACAAAGCACATCATTTGAGCAAAGCAATAGTCTACAGAATGGGAAAAACTTTTACCACCTATGCATCTGACAAGGTTAGTACCTAGATTATACAAAGAACTCAAAAAAATTGAACATCAAAAAACAATTATAAATGAGGTATAGAACTAAACGGATAGTTCTCAAAATATGAAAAAACAAATGGATGAGAAGCACTTAAAGAAGCTGAAAACTGATCATCCACAAGGTCCAGCTATACATCTCTTGGGTGTATACCCAAAAGACTCTATATCTTACTACAGATATACTTGTTCTCCAAGTTCAATGCGGCTCTATTCACGATAGCAAGAATTGAAAACAGCCTAGAAATCCATCAACTGGAAAATAGGTAATGAAGATGTAATAGAATATTATTCAGCTATTAAACATAATTATGTAATTTGTATATAAATGGTTAGAGCTAGAAACATTCATCCTAAGTGAGGTATGAAAGACAAACGTTGCATGCTTTCTCTTATATGTGAATATTAGCTCTTAAGCTTAGATATTTAGAGGTTAGGTATCTTGTGAGCAATCAAGTGGAAGGAGGAGATCTTCCAAAGAAGAACTAGGATATAATGTTATAAAGGGATTAAGGGGAAACTAGAACAGAGAGTTAAGTGGGCAGGGGGATAGGATGGCAGATTAAAGGAAGGGATATGGAGAGGAATAACAAATATTAATGGCCTTTTGAAAAGCAATATGGAAATTTGCTGCTATAGAAGTTTTCTAAAATGTATACATATATAAAAGAAATTTAGTTACTTTAGAATGGAGGAGACAAGGTATCATGTTATATGATACAGTGCTACTGGTACCTTCCACAATCCGGAGGTACACTACTTACTTATGCCACCAAACATGGAGAAGTTGAACAGGTGCTCAACTAGAAGCTTCACCCCTACTGACTACTGTTCATGATGCTAGAAAATACTCTATACATACTGCCAGAGGAATCTCACCTATCTACAAAACCCCGCAACCTAAACCATGACCTACCATCAAGATAGACTGGCACAATATATTATGGGAGTAACCAGCCACTTTAGAAAATAAACCAGACTTAAGGCCCACTCTGAGATGGACTCATATCTGACACTGCTGAATAGTCAAGAACTTGAGACTAAATAGGTCATGGGCTACTAATATTATTCTGCTAAGTGAGTATAGCAAAAAAAAAAAAAAAAAAAGATTCCTAATCATGTATTGCTATACCTATAGACCTGTGCATGACTCAACCCTCACCAGGGAAGTTTCTTGTAGGAGATGGTAACTAACATAGATACCCACAACTGGACAATGTGTGGAACACTCAGTCCTAAATGGAGTGTCTTTACCAAGCCCCTCCCCCAACGGTCAAGGATTTATGTGGAGGAGGAGGGAGAAAGATTGTAAGAGCCAAAGGTAGTAGATGACTCCAAGGCAACATCTTTAGACTAACAGAGCTGATATACATCTGAACTTACAGAAACCATTACAACACACACAAACTTGCACAGGAGCCAGCCAGCCAGAATGCCAGCATGTATAGGGTCCCACCCCATCTACCAATCTATTTGCAATCGACACCTGCTGGGGAAGAGAGAACTAGTGTTCTCCAGTGTAGAGACACCAGTGCACCAACTACACTCAAGGAAGGCCCTACGCTCAGGAGTGGTGGCAAACACAAAGTCGATTCCATGGTTTTTGTGTGCTTTTGCTATTTGATTTTCTTATCTTTCTGTTTGTCTTAATTTTGGATTTTTTGGGGGAGAGAAAGAATATAAAATTGGGGGGTGGGAGGCATTGGAAGGAGGGAAAGAAGATAATCACAATATATAGTGTGAAAACTTCTAAGCCAGTAAATGAAAAATAAGAAGAGCAAATAATAATAATATATCCTATTACTCTTAAGCTAATGATCTATCAACTTTATTGTTCTTGGCTTTAGAGAACAAGTTCTGAATTTATTTATGAATTCCACTTTCTTGTTTCCTAATTCATTAAATTATTTTTAAAAAACTTTTTTATTTTTATATTTATCTATTTGTTTATTTTGGTTTTTTGAGACAGGGTGTCTCTGTAGCTTTGAAGCCTGTCCTGGAACTAGCTTTCGTAGCCCGGGCTGGCCTCGAACTCACATATATTCGCCTGCCTCTGCCTCCTGAGTGCTGGGATTAAAGGCGTGTGTCTGGGTGTAGTTACTGTGGGAGCTAGAGGAGCATCGCCATGTAGGTCCTCTGGAAGAGTATTCAATGCTCTTAACTTCCAAGCCATCTTTACAAGCCATTAATTCCTATTTTTCTTTAAAATTTCGATTTAGTCAGGTGCTGTAGTACATGCCTTTAATCTAAGCACTTGGGAGCAGAGGCAGATGGAGAGATGGATTTCTGCTGAATTCAAGGCCAGCCAGAGGGGGTAGATGACTCCATCTCTTTTTCGAGACACATTCTTAAAAATAAATAAAATTTATTTTGGTGAACACATGCCACAATATACATGTGGAAGTCAGAGGACAAATTTGTGGAGTCAGCCCTCTCCTTCCACCTTAGTGTAACTCTAGGGATTATTACAGGGCATCCGGCTTGCCTGGCCAGTGCTATAACCATCTACTTTCCTTTTCACCAGCTCTCTCTTCCCTAGTATTTCCTTTGATACTTATTTTCATCTGAAAATTTCTAAGTAATGTTCTAACTATATTTAGGTATTAATAAACAGATTTTTATGACTTTGTTTCTTGATACATTGATTTAAGTTTCATCTTTATCAAAAACTGAAAGAAAGTTTTAACTTACCAAGGTTTTTTTTTTTTTTTTTTTTTTTTTTTTGGTTTTGGTTTTTCGAGACAGGGTTTCTCTGTGGCTTTGGAGCCTGTCCTGGAACTAGCTCTGTAGACCAGGCTGGCCTCGAACTCACAGAGATCTGCCTGCCTCTGCCACCTTACCAAGTTGTTTTTAAAAATTATTATTACAGCCGGGCGGTGGTGGCGCACGCCTTTAATCCCAGCACTCGGGAGGCAGAGGCAGGCGGATCTCTGTGAGTTCAAGGCCAGCCTGGTCTACAAGAGCTAGTTCCAGGACAGGAACCAAAAAAAGCTACGGAGAAACCCTGTCTCGAAAAATCCAAAATAAATAAATAAATAATAAAATAAAAATTATTATTACTACTCAGTTCTAGAGTTTACCTGGTAACTATTGTAAAAATCTAATTTTTAAATTCTTTAATATGCCCAATAATAAAATTAGTTACATTACTGTGGAAAATATGCCTGACTGTCTTCCTGGTTCCCAGACATACAGCTTCTAGCACATGAATATCTTTAGTATGCTTACTTTAGTCCTAAGTGCCTTTCTTTCAAGTAACTTGAGTGCTTAAATATATGTTAAATCTCTTAATTTAACTTCAACTCTTCGTCATGAAAAAAAGAAAAAACTGGGGGCTGGAGAGATGGTTCAGTACTCTTTCAGAGGTCCAGAATTCGATTCTCAGAACCCACGTAGAGCTAACTGCCTGAGAAACATTCACCTCAGTAATGCATGTTCAAAATGTTTATTGCTTCACAATATAAAATTCTAGAGTCATACTTATGGAGGGGGTTTATTATAAGTACTGTTTTACTGTTTTCTTTATTTGTTTGTTTGTTTTTGAGACAGGGTTTCTCTGTGTATCCCTGGCTGTCCTGGAACTTATTCTGTAGAACAGGATCGCTCGGAACTCAGATCTGCCTTGTCTCTGTCTCCCAAGTGCTGGGGTTAAAGGGATGTCCCACTAAGCTGGGCAGTGGTGGCGCATACCTTTAATCCTAGCACTCGGAAGACAGAGGTGGGCAGATCTACAAGAGACAGCTTTCAGGACAGGCTGCAAAGCTACAGGGAAAAAAACCCTGCCCCAAACAAACAAACAAACAAACAAACAAACAAACAAACAAACAAACAAACAAGGGATGTGCCACCACATGCTTTACTGTTCCATTCTTTTGGTTTTTGTTTTGGTTTTTGTTGTTGTTGTTTTTAGTTTTTGTAATGAAGAAATCCAAACCAGCCTGAATCTTTTTTTTTTTTTTTTTTTTTTTTGCCATTTTTAATTCGGTTGGTTTATTTTCCATTTGCTTACTCAAATGTATTAAATTCATATTGTTCTGATGATGCATAAATGTAGCCTGCTCTTGGCAACACCATACTGAGTCCAATCAGATCCTGTCCAACAGAAAGGCACGCTCAGGGCAGACAACCCCAACTCTGGTGTCATGGGGCTCTGAAGTGAAAATCCTCAATGAAGCCTATTAGCGTTGCCTGGATATTCTTTTTTTTTTTTTTTTTTTTTTTTTTTACTTATTTATTTATTTTTATTCTTTTTTAATTAAAATTTCCACCTGCTCCCCATTTCCCATTTCCCTCCCCTCCTCCCAAATATTGCCCTCCCCCCACTTCCCTTCCCCTATCCCCACTCCTCTTCTCCTCCCCCCACTCCATTCCCCCTCCCTCTCGATACTGAAGAGCAGTCCAAATTCCCTGCCCTGCGGGAAGACCAAGGTCCTTCTATCTACGTCCAGAAAGGTGAGCGTCCAAACAGGCTAAGCTCCCACAAAGCCAGTTCATGTATTAGGATCGAAACCTAGTGCCATTGTCCTTGGCTTCTCATCAGTCTTCATTGACCGCCATGAATCTTACTTTTTAAAAAAATCTGTTTATGGCTGCCAAAGCATTTTTTGTTTGTGTTTGACAAGGAGGGGAAGGGGCGATGTATCAGTACTGAACATTCGGGGGGAAGGTTCTCTGGGTTATGAGATGGCCTGAAATTCACTGAGACCAGGCTGGCCTCAAACACACAGATGTTCACCTGTCTTGCCTCCAAGTGCCAGGATTAGAAGCAAGTGTTGTCATGCCTGGCTATCTTTTTCAATATACAGGCAAGAAGGGGAGAGACAGATTCTAATTTCTCTGTGTAGTCTCCAAGAAGATCAGTCTTAGATACTCTTTTTTTTTTTAATTTACTGCTCATTAAAAATAACAGTAAACACAATTTACTCTACCTATTCTAAATGGTTAGCACAGAGCATGTGACAGATCTCAACAGATTCTGTAAACTATGACCATTTACTTATCTTATAGATTAAAAGACAATTTTGTGGGATTGGTTCTCTTCTCTGGATTTATGGGACCAAATACAGGCTAAGGCTTGGCAACAAGTGCTCCTACCGGCTGAGTTATCTCACTGACCCCATAACAAGATTTTGTTTGTTTTTGCTTATTTCTTTTAAGACAGGATCTCACTGTGTTGTGTAGTCCTGGCTAGTCTGAAACTCTATGTAGATGGGGTTAGTCTTGAACTCACAGAGCTCCACCATCCTGTGCTTCCAGACTGCTGGCAGAGTGCCACCACTGCCCGGTCAGATGAAAACTTAAAGACTGAGGAGTTGATTGGCATTACAGTCTAGGGTTGGACACATTTTTGTAAACAAGATAGCTGTAGAACACAGACACGCCCAGTTTAAGCACTGTCTAGAACAGTTTTTGTGCTACAATGATATTGCTGAGCAGCTGCCAGGACCTAGGCAGGATGTTACAACATTACTATCTAGCCACTTCTTTTCAAACTTAGATCTCTTTAAGCATCTTAACTTTTCATGCTACAAAAGACAACTTCACTGTTTCACTAAAGCCTATTACAACCAGCCCTCTCTCTGAATAACAAACCATAAAAATCTTTAGGTGAAACTAGCTGCCTCACCAGGCAAAAGGCCTAGACTTTCTTCAGAATGGAAGAGGAAGCCTCATTCTCCAGGTTTTCTACCTTGAGGAGTTCGGCACAATCTAGAAAGAGGCACTCTGCTCTTTGATTAAAGCAAACTAAGATATACCTTTGGTATTTAATAATTGACATGGCTAGGATAACTTAATTATGTTAAGTGCACTTGGGCTCCTTACTTCTGAAAGCATGTTCTCCAGAGACATAGGATCCGTCCTGCTGTAGACATTCCATAGACTCACACTCACATCCTGCAACTGCAACAAAGAGCAAAACATTGACATAATTAAGTCAAATCACAGGGCAGCCAATTCTCATCTTCTGATCTTCAAAAATTACTACTTTTGTATAAATGGTGTTACTAGACTAATAACTAAATTATTTATATTATTGGTGACATTGTATTATTTATCAATTATTAATTCTTGTTAACTGTATTTACTATTATTAAACCAAGGCTTTATTAACACCAATAGAATAAACCAAAACCTTATTTATTAGAACCTATACAAATTAATAAATGTTTTCTCATTCAAAGAAATTATTTTCAGAATCTTCAGTTTATATCTGATTACATTCAATGATGGTACATACAAACTTATACATATATATATATATATATACATTGTTTTTTCTTTGTAATTTTAATTAAAGTAATACATGCTTGTGAGTTAAAAAAATCAAACAGTACAAAAGGCTTATAATAAAACATTTGACTCCTACTTTAACCTTCTGGAAAGCCCATTAATCTCAATCAGAAACAAGTACTTAGAGTTTTTGTCTTTTTTGTTATTTATGTTTATACTTTGACATATATTCCTTTCACTATTTATCAATTTAGAAGTTAAGTATTAACTTATGCAAAGATGCAGGTCTCTATCATCTCACCCCACACTTTTTCTCTATACACACACACTCTAATATCACTTTTTTGGCTACATCATTAGCTGTTTATAGCACCATACGAATATCATTATACATACCATCATACATATTACCATAATATTAGGTAAAGTATACTTCTACCCTCATTGCCTCATCAGTTATACTAACTTCTCCGATTTTTTTTTCACTAGCATAATCTTTGTTTGCTTTGTTGTTGTTGTTGTTTGAAATAGGGTTTCTCTGTAGCTTTGGAGCCTGTCCTGGAACTCACTTTGTAGACCACGCTGTTCTTAAACTCACAGAGATCCGTCTGCTTCTGCCTCCTGAGTACTGGGATTAAAGGCATGTGCTGCCACCACCTAGCTGTTAGGTGTTTTTTTGTTTGTTTGTTTTTTGTTTTTGAGACAGAGTCTCACTCCATGAGTTCTGGCTGGCCTAGAGCTTGTGTTGTAGCCCGGCTGGTATGACCTCATAGGTCTACCTGTCTCTACCATCTGAGTGCTGGGATTAGCAACTCAACCCTAAACTCGTTACTCCAGGATCACCCCCACTTCCACAGTCTACTACCGCCATCTCCTTGCCCAGGCAGATGCTCCTGCGCAGTACAACATCTCTAGACTCTAGGAAGCCTGTTCCTCTTGCACTTTTCCTCTCAAGGCCAAATGCTTTGTGCATTCTAGACAAGCATTCTCCTGACTTAATTACAACTTCAGCCTTAAATTCTTTTTCTTAAGTATTATTAAACTTTCAATTGAAGATCTTACGTTTGTTCGTATTTATTTTTATTTAGTATTTGCTGATAATATCCTTTCTTTAGGGAGCTTGTCACTGTAAATTTAACATTGCCAGGTCACAGTTTCAGCATCTTTTTTTTTTTTTTTTTTTTTTTTGGATTTTTCGAGACAAGGTTTCTCTGTCAGTTTCAGCATCTTAACAGTAAGAAGGAAGCTAGAGCCAAGGAAGAACTTTTTTCCTGTTGCTTCAAGGAAGGAAAAGTTCTCTACAACCATGATTTAATTCTTGTTAACCATGCAGACAGAAAAGGTTACAGATACATAGTAAAGACAGATCCAGACTGAAAAAGTCTCTAAACGTGTCACAGTATACTTGAAAATATATGTGGGTATGTTGGAGAAAGGAGAAAGAATATACACAGTTTTCGATCTGAAATAGTTTCAAAATAATGTCCTTAAAAGTAGAGTAATAAGAAAATAATAAGCTATGTAAAGATGGAATATACACAGAGTCTGGATACTGTATGTTATTGTGTTGTCTTTGAATTTTTTGGTTGCTAAGAAAGACATTGAATTATGAAAATTGATTAATTAAACCAATCTATATATTTTATAAATATCTTGACTTCAAAATTTAAGTCAAAAGGTAAGTTACTTTGGGGGAGAGATTGTTTTTATTTCCATAGGAAATGAGAGGCTATGGATTCATTCTGGGTTAAAGAAAATCAGGTCTGATGGAGGAAGACCCCCTGAAATCCTAACTACAGACATAAAAAGATAAACCTAAAGGAACTATAAGACACGTGATGTATATTTCACCTGGTCAAACACATAACAAAAAATCATCTTTGGCTGACTTGTGTACAATACACAGTTTATACTTATATTAATAGATAAGTATGTTACCTTCAAAAGTTTATATATTTTCAGAGGAAAGGGACCAGACACCAATAAAAACTGATGGCCCAGTTGGTACAGCATCCAGAACTGCTTTTAGGCAGCTCACTGAGATGATCTAGCCTCACAGAAGTCTACAGCCAAGACTTAACAATTATCCCAAATTTTCTCAGAGTCCAAAGATTACCAGTGCCCCCAAACAATAGGAAGTAGTCTAAAGAACTACATTCACATTCTCAAAAAAATGGACTATGAATGTCTGTCTTTGTTTAGAGGGAGGTTGGTTACAAATTATTATTGATTATGGTAAAAAAAAAAAAAAAACCAAAGGAGTTAGATTCAGAGATCTTTTTCTAAAAGAAGAAAGGGGGATATGATATAGAAACAATAAAAGGGTGGATTATCAAATCTACTTTTTTAAAAAAATATTTATTTATTATGTATACAACATTTTGCCTTCATGTATGTTGACACACCAGAAGAGGGAGCTAGATCTCATTACAGATGGTTGTGACCAACCATGTGGTTGCTGGGAATTAAACTCACTACCTGTGGAAGAACAGCCAGTCCTCTTAAGCACTGAGCCATCTCTCCAGCTCCTCAAATCTACTTTTAAACTAAAAAAAGCAACTCCTAGTCTTAAATATTTTACATTGATAAGGATTTTGGCTTACTGTTACAAATTTAAAGTTAATTGTGTTATACTGTATGTATATTTATATTCTTGTTTAAGGTATTGTTTTTATGCAGCTAATTTAAAAATGCAATGCATAATTAAGAAATACAGATTAATAGTCATCTATAATAGTGAAACTTATAGTCAGGTATGTTTTCAAGGATATTTCAAAGACATATTTAGATAGATGAGTCTTCAAACACTTCAAAGATGTACAGAATATGGCATTTTATATGCTTAATAACTTAAGGCTTTTCATGATACTGAGACACATCTGCTCTTGGAAGCACCAATCTACTTCAGAGAAGAAGACAGGCATTAAAGAAACTCCATAAAGAGTTTGTGTTCTTTATGGTAAAAGCTAGTCATGTGGGCCAAGAACCTACCCTTGCCTCAACTGCTGACAGCTGCAGTCCAAACTAAACCAGCAGGACACAAAAAAGGCAACTGTCAAACTTTGCCAAGACAAGGTAGGACAATTCTTCAGAGTTCCATCTTTTACAGGAAAGTCTGTTAGATATGCTAGGTCTGTAGGCCAGAGTTGGATGCCCTAACACTACAGAGAAACTCGGGGTGACTGTCCAGGCAAGGTGTCCCTGTCTTTAGGCAACATTTCATTCTTCTGGGGTCTTTGACAAAGAAGACTAGAGGTTCATAGTTATAATTTTTCTTAAATATACGGTAAAAGATAAATTAGATGTGAAACTTTAGACTCATCAAGATAGGATAGATAGTTGAGTATTTTCTCTAATTTGTCAAATACAAATGAATTGGATTTTGTAACTGTAATTCTTAACTGTTTTTGTTGTATATAATCTTATTATCATAAAGTTAAAACCTTCTTACGCAGGGCGGTGGTGGCGCACGCCTTTAATCCCAGCACTCGGGAGGCAGAAGCAGGTGGATCTCTGTGAGTTCGAGGCCAGCCTGGTCTATAAGAGCTAGTTCTAGGACAGGCTCCAAAGCCAGAGAGAAACTGCCGCCCCACAAAAAAAGTTAAACCTTCTTTTTTAAGTAGACAAAAGGGGAAATGCTGTGGAATAATCATTCTATACACTGTGAATATGTTTTACTTTCACTGGTTAATAAAAAGCTGACAGGCAGGTAGCTGGGCAGGAAGTTAGGTGGGAAAGCCAAACTGAGAGTGATGAAAAGGAGGGCAGAGACAGGGGTCACCAGTCAGACATGGAGGGAATAGGAGATGAACGTGCCATGCTAATAAAGGTACTGTCATGTGGTAGAGCATAAATAAGAAATATGTATCATCTTATATAAGAGCTAGTTAGTAATAAGCCTGCCTGAGTTATCAGCTGAGCATTTACAATTAATATCTGCCTCTGTATGGTAATTGGAAGTGGCTCCTGAGACATTCCGCCTACAAGATTTGTAGTCTTATATATCTGCCATTTCCTTCACATGGCCCATCCCACCCCTAAAGGCAAGATCCCATAATAAAGATCTATATTAACCCTTCAAAGGTTTCAGAGGGAAGGAGGATTTTCCCTTGTGAATATGACTTCACAGTATGAAACATTTAAGGCAAGAGCCATAAAGCCTGTCTCACTTGGACTGTATCAATGGTGTGCCACTTTTTAATGTCCCTCCCGACACAGCATAGGTTAGGAGCACAGGCTCTAAAGCCAGATCATCTGGGCCTGGACCGAGCCCTGTCACTACTCACTAGCTCTGTATCTTTGGGAAAATTTATTTAATCCCTCTGTTAGAGAGACACAGAACAGTACCTACCACAGAGAGTCACTGTTCAAATTAAATCACTTTATATATATATCTTTAATCCCAGCCCTCGTGAGGCAAGGGCAGGCAAACAGATCTCTTGAGTTCAAGGCTAGCCTGGTTTACAAAGTCAGTTCTAGGACAGTCAGGGCTACACACAGAGAAACCCTCTCTTGAACCCTTCCCCCCCCAAAAAAAAACCCAGAAAAGATAAAACAAAAATAACCATTATTGTAAAATGGCTTCCTTTCTTTCTACTGTGGCCTGATTCCCTCCAAGTTCCTTTTGAATTTGTGGACATTTCAAGGGCAACTCCCAAAGCCTTATTTGCACACTATAACTATAAAGTTCACAGACCGCCTTAGAGAGCGTGGTGTCCTGCTAGGCAAGTCTTCCCGCACTTCCTCAGGATGTTAGACCTTTGACTTGCTTCTACATGTACTATTTCAACAAGATGTCCCCATTTCTAGCATGACAATGCTTCTCCTCCCTGGTTTTCTGTTGGGTGATGTCACATCAGTTGGGGTCTCCTGGAGTCAAACAGATGCTTTCTGTCACCAGGCCATCCCCACTAACCTGTACTATGAATGAGTGTCATTTTCTAGACTCACTCTATCCCATTAATCTATCTCAACAGATATTTATTGGTCATTTCCAATATGCAAAAAATACAGAAATAAAAACACTGTGCTGGTGTGGAAAGTTCTTCTGTATATGTGCTGCTTTTAGTGGTTAATGAAAGAAGCTCCTTCAGCCTATAGCAGAGCAGAACATAGCCAGGCTGGAAGAGATATATACAGAGAGAGTAGGCAGAGTTAGAGAGACACCATGTAGCTGCCTAAGGAGACAGATGTGTCCTGGAACCTTGCCGGTAAACCATGAGCTTTGTGGTAAAATATAAAATAACAGAAATGGGTTAATTAAGATGTAAGAGCTAGCCAGAAATATGCTTAAGCTATTGGTTTAATATACTTAATTATAGTATTGCAAATAATATAGTTTCTATGTGAACACTGTGCAAAGACCATCTCTTTCAAAGCCAGGCATGGTGATACCCTAATCCCAGCATCTGGAAGGCAGGGACAGGCAGATCTCTTATTGGTTCCCGTAAGATCTTCTTATTTTAAAACTTCATGTTCACTTTGTGACAATAACCAAACATACTAGTTTTCATACATACCTCATATTTCATGGTAAAAAACCCATCTCCTCCAATGCCTTCAAGTGCAAAGGCCTGTACAATTGGCCACTTCTCTACCACAAACATATCAAATATCTGCAAGTGACCTAGAAGAATCACATACACCAACACATATCAAATACCATTGTGGACATGACAGTTCGAACCCAATCTCATTTCCTCTAGCAAATAAGTATGAACAAATAAGAGAGTTAGACACTGAAATTAGAAGTATAATGCAAAATTCAAGAAATTAAAATCACCAGCAAATAATATAAATTCAGACTTCTCTACAACACATGCTCACATTTTAGTTTTCTATAAAAAAAAAAAAAGTAAGCTGAACAGCAGTGTTGAACACCTTTAATTCCAGCACTCAGCACTCTCTAGAGTTTGAGGCCAGCCTAGCAAAGAGTGGCTACAGGAAGACCCTGTATCAAAACAAAACAAAACAAAATGGGTGTCCTTTATGTAATAACAATTTCAATATTCAGTGTTTTTTTTTCTTTCCACAATATTACCACTAGTAAACTTGTTGACTTTCCCCCTGTATTCCATGTCCTATGAGCATTTTTGTTTGCTTGCTTTTTTGAGACAGGGTCTCTATGTAGCCTTGGCCAGCCTGGAACCCACTATGCAGACCATACTGGCCTCACACTTTTAGACAGTCACCTACTTCTGCCTCTCAAGTGCTGGGATTAAAGGTACATGCTACCACACCTGGCGAAAAGATTTATTTGCAAAAAGATTTATTTTAACTCATGTGTATATATGTGTGGGTATCCATCAAGCCAGATCCCCTGGAACTGGAGTTACAAGCAGTTGTGAGCTACCTGATATGTATGACTGCCAACAACCAAACTCAGGTCCTCTGAAAGACCAGTACATGCTCTTGGCCATCTTTCTCACTTCATAAGCATACTTTTTCTTTTATTTATTAAATGTTTTAATTAAAATTTCCGCCTCCTCCCCGCTTCCCTTTTCCCTCCCCCCCCCCCCCGACTCCTCACGCCCCACTCCCCTCCCCCCTCCCTCTCCAGTCCAAAGAGCAGTCAGGGTTCCCTGTCTTGTGGGCAGTCCAAGGCCCTCCCCCCTCCATCCAGGTCTAGGAAGGTGAGCATCCAAACCCGCTAGGTTCCCACAAAGCCAGTACAATAAGCATACTTTTTTTTTTTTTTTTTTTTTTTTTGGTTTTTTCGAGACAGGGTTTCTCTGTGGTTTTGGAGCCCGTCCTGGAACTAGCTCTTGTAGACCAGGCTGGTCTCGAACTCACAGAGATCCGCCTGCCTCTGCCTCCCAAGTGCTGGGATTAAAGGCGTGCGCCACCACCGCCCGGCTAAGCATACTTTTTAAATAGCTATTCAAACTACAATTTCCTATTATGAAGATGCCTTATATCTATACTCTAAGTAATAAATGATACAGACTAGATGTTAATTATGCTAAATCCCTTATCAGTTCTCCTTGACTACAGGTAGCCTTGGTATGTTATTGTGGTAACTTCACAGTTATGAACAGAAGCTTATATAGGAGTGTCCCTAAATTTCATTCTGGCTGATCCTTTGCCTTAGTGAAAATGGGTCAAATGGTTTTCTAGCCAAATATCTACCATGAAAGAGATAAGGGTATTCAACCTGCATATCATCCAAGCAAATTTCTTAACTGCTTAAGTCAGATACTCACCTTGGGAGCTGTAAGGAATACCAATTCTACTGCAGTCTCGAACCATGTCCACAAAACTGGAAATTTTAAATTCTTCTGCTGCTTCCTCATCTTCATACTAAAAAGAGAAATTAAAAGGAAGATGAGCTTTGATAAGATACATCAGCCAAAGTTTCACATTATCACTGTACAGCCTCAGGATTGGTCTTAAATGGCAACTAGGGAAGGCTGGGCTCTAAAGTCAATCTCTCCTACTTATTGTCAACTAGGGAAGGCTGGGCTCTAAAGTCAATCTCTCCTATTTATTGTCAACTAGGGAAGGCTGGGCTCTAAAGTCAACCTATCCTGTTTATTGTCAAAGGCAGTCTCCATTTCTTCATCTCATAAACAAAACTCAACCCTAAATGGATTGACTGAGATGTAAATGGAAGACATAAGACCTGTTCCTCCAAGTTCCCCCAACAATCACATGGAAATAAAAGGTCTTAATCAATGCTGGGTAGAAACTACCATGACGTTACAGGCAGAAAAATCCCAGTTTTCTTTCTAGAAAGAACCCAAAGGGTTTTTTTTTTTCTATTTGAAATAGACACTAAGAACCTAGACATAAATGCCCCAAAGTTTAAGAAATTCTAAGCTTTGTTAGGCATGTCCAGTCTTTTGACACTGTAACTCTATTTTGCCATCTATAGTTTAGACTCACTCAAAAACTGCATTATCAAATTATATTAAAAAATAATAATCTTCTTGGCTGGTGGAACATGCCTTTAATCCCAGCACTTACGAGACAGAAGTCAGTAGACCTCTGAGTTTCAGGCCGTCAAGGTTACACAGTGAGACCCTGTCTCAACCAAAACAAATAAATAAAAATAAAGATCCTATAACTATTTAAATAAGCCTACAACTTTGTGTTGAGTGACATTTGCAGCTATTCTTGCCTGCTCCAGCCCTGAATGTGGAGGTTGGAAAAGCCTGCAGGAGCAGTCCCTGAGCATGGGACAGAACAGGTGAGGAAGGCAGCTCAGAAGCCCAGTGTAAAAGTTCTTTTGTCTCCACCAGGTAAACAACTAAAAAGCTTTTTTCTTGAATATTCATTTCTGTGTGACCAGATTCTGACACTGGATCTGTGATGTTTGCTAAGGGGCTTCTGGTCCAAGTTGACACTTTGCTGAATGAAGTACTTAGCCTGTCTTCCCTCCTCACCTCATTTCCGGTCATGCAGTGGAAATGCAGGTTTCTCCAATGTGCTACATAAGGCAAAAGGTATCCATAGTTGATAGGATTACAGTACAGATGGACACTATCTGATTTAATCAATATAATCACATCTGTAAGAAAAAAGCAAAACACAAAATTGTCAAAGGCTTTCCCTTCAGACACTTTCTGCCCATAAAATAGTAACTTCCACTAATGCCTGATGAATTGTAGTGCAGTAATTCAGGGTTGCATGGCCAGGCCCTGGGTTCATTTCTATTATAACGAACAAACAAATAAATCTCAAAACCAAAACATACAGCTATTTCAGAAACAATGTAACAAAAATCTAAACGTATAATTATTTAACCAAGCAGGGTCAAGTGTGGACAGTAAGGATTTTCTAGTGTTGCTGCAATGGCCTCCTAGATATGACAGTGTGTGCCCAGAATAAGTCAAAATAGCAGGCTTCATTAGCTGAAGCAGTGTACTGCAAAGTTCAACAAACTCAGAGATGCGGTACTGTGTTACTTCTTTATTTACTGATTAACTGATGACAGTGGCTGCATTACTGAAGGCTGAGCTAGAGCTACACAGGTCCTAGGCTGGCACTCATCACACTAAATTGCCTCAGCTGGCCTTCCACTCAGTACTCAGCACAGGGAGGCCTTGAACAACACTCCTGTCTCAGCCTCCCAAGCAGCTGTGATTTCAGAACTGTGCTACAAGGCCTGGCTTCTTTTTCAGGCTACACAGACCTGGCTGATCTAGAAATCACTGTGTAGACCAGGTTGGCCTTTAATTTACAGCATTCCTCACCTCTGTCTCAAAAGTGCTGGGATTTCAGATGTGCATCACCACACCTGGCTTTACAAAATACTTCAACGAGGAGATAAGTATCAAACGGAAATTACAGGGCTACTGAGTCAAGAAACAGCACCAACAGCAGGGACTCCACACTAAAACCAGTGTCTAAAATTTCTGGGCAAAGGTTCACTTGGCTCCAGGAAACTGTGAATCTGGACACTGCCTGTCAGTCTTAGAAAAGGTTACTGTGTGCAGCAGTGAACTCTGCACACAGGAAAGGCTGGAAGGAAGGAAATGCAGGCAAGTGAAAGAGCTTCTGGAAACATACCAACAGACAGCAGATTTACAACAGTCATCAACATTGGTAGATCAAGTAAATAAGGAAATCCCAAGGGTGCAAAGAAACCCAGGCAAAGTCAAGATCCCTGAGAGAGAATAATGGAATAGGGCAGAATTATTAAACTAGTCTGGGCATGGAAAATAAAAGTAGGCATAATTCCAAAAGAAAAGCGGGCTTCATTCCATGGCTCCTGTGACGGCGGTGCCACTAGACCTCTTTCTAACAACACTAAGCTAGGACTTGCTGGAAGAAAAGTGCAAAGGAAGAATCAACCCTCTCTTATGTCTCAGTACTGGGTTTCCTCATATTCCACCACCCCCAGAGCCCTGTAGACTACCTGCTAAGGGAGAAATTTTGTGATACCTGAAAATGTGAGGCACCCATCATACACCACACATGATTCACTATACACCACACACACTATACACTGAAGTGTAACCCTAAAGACTTAGGATCCAAAAACAAAACAAAACAAAAAAACTCACAAATGTAACAATTGCTAACAAATTTCGTACTCTCAATAGACTGATATTTAACAGAGTTAAACAAATAAAGAAGAAAATATGGTCAGGTGTGGTGACTTTAATCACTTAATCCAAGCAATGGGAGTGGGGGCAGAGGTATGAGAATCTCTGTGAGTTCAAGGCCAGCATGGTCTTTATACGCAGTGACTTGTTCCAGGATGGCCAGATTCTACCTAAAAAGAAGAAAGAGGAGGGGGGGGGGGAGGAGGTGGAGGAGGAGGAGGAATGAAGCAGGGAAGCTGGATATCATGGCACATGCTTATGATTCAAGTTCAAGGATGACACCCTGATTTAAATAGAGACACTGTGTGAAAAAAAAATCCCTCCAGAAGGACAGCAGCAGGAGAATGAGAAGAAGCAGGAGGACAAGGAAGAGGAGGAAAGGACAAGGGATAGTAGGGCTGGCCAGTGTGGTGGAACAAGCTTTTAATCACAGAATTCTGTGAGTTTGAGGCCAGCATAGTCTACACAGTCTGTTCCAGGATGGCCAGAGCTACATAAAGAGAACCGTTCATCGTCGATTATGTAGTAATAGTAGTAAAATTATGTTTAATATTTTTGAAATGTCTGAAAAATAAGTATCTCACATTGGCCTTTTTATGCTCATAAAGGTAGAAGCATGCTAGTTGTGGTGGCCTGTGCCTTTAGTCCTAGCACTTAGGAAACAGAGGCAGGAGGATCTCTGTGAATTCGAGTTCTCTGAGTTTGATGCCAGTGTGGCCTACATAACAAGTTCCAGGACAGCAGGATTACATCGTGAAGCTCTGCTTCAAAAATTAAAAGAAGAAGAAGAAGAGGAGGAGGAGGAGGAGGAAGAAGAGGGATAGGAGAAGGAGGGGAGAAGAGAAAGGAGGGGAAGAAGGAGAAACAGCAGCAGCATCAATCTGGTGATTTTAGCTTTCAAACTAGGTGGATATAAAAATGACTTTATTAATTTGGAGAAAAACGCTTATTTGCTAAGTATCCACTGTGACAAATGACAGGATAAAGCCAAAAAACAAGAAAAAGAAAAAACACATCTTTAGGAATTAAGCACTTTCCTTAATTTTAGTACTGATATGTCCTTGTAACTATGGTTGCAGTGAAATGTGTAACAAGTACAAGCTTCCAAAATAAATTCTGACCAGAACACTACATTTAAGGGAAGATATTTTATATTTGAGATGTTTACTTTATCTTATTTGTATGGGTGTTTTGCTTACATGTATGTCTGTGTCTCGCTTGTATTCTTGGTACATGCAGAGAGGCCAGACGAGGGCCTCTGATCCCCTGGGACTGGAGCTGTACACAGCTGAGTCATCATATGGGTACGGGAATTGGATCCAGGTCCTCTGGAAGAACAGTCAATGTTCCTAACCACTGAGTCCTGTCTCCAGCCCCCTGAAAGAAATTTTATTTTATTCAAGCCCTGCCTGTCTTGGAACTCACTCTGTAGGTCAGGCCAGTCTTAGACTCACTGAGATCCACCCGCCTTGGCCAAGTAATTTTAAATCAAAATCTGAAACAAACAAATAAGCAAACAGATGAATTAAAAAACAATTGTAATGTCAGAAGCTACATCCATAAAAGTCTCACCAATATGACCACCCAAACATGAGTTGAGCAAGGACGTTACCAATGGACATGTCTAAGTGGACAGGGAAAAGCCCTTGAAGCCTCAACTCTACACAAAAAACTACAGGCAACTGAGAAACACTGGGAGAAGGAGAGGTGGCCTTCCAGGGAAGAGCACACCAACTAGTTGTCCAGAGACAAATGGTCAGCCCTAAAAACATACGTACAAGTGACATTATATGGACTGAGAAGATTATATGCAGGAATATATATGTATATGTACTCAATAATAATTAAAAAAGAGGCCATGAATTTGAAGGGAGGGGGAAGGACATATGAGGGTTTAGAGTAGTGGTTCTCAACCCTCCTAAGGCTGGAATTCTTTAATACAGTTGTTCCTCATGCTGTGGTAAACCCCAACCATAAAATTATTTTCATTGGCCATTTCATAACTGTAATTTTGCTACTGCTATGAATCATAATGTAAATGTTTTTTGGAGGTAGAGGGTTGCCAAAAAGAGTCACACAGGTTGAGAACCACTTGTTTAGAGGAAAGAAAGGGAAGGAAAAATGTTATAATTTTATTTTAATATCAAAAATTAAAAAGAAAAAGAACCGATGAAGATAACAGTGGTGGCTCATGCGTGTAAACCTAGCACCCAGGAGGCTGAAAGCACTGTGGATCTGAAGCCAGTCTGAGTACAGAGAGAGCGCCTACCTCAGACGGAAAGAGGAAAGAAGGAAGGAAAAGGAGGAAAGGATGGTAACAAAAAGAGTAATTTCAGTCTGCTTTTTCTGTATTCGTAACAGCTTTAACTAAACTATGAATCAACAGTATTGGGGACTTTAGCATGACAGAATTCTCAAACAGTCTATGACTCAGAACTAGTGACAGCTGAAGTCAGATAATTCTTCATCATCTAATTGAGGCTTTTTGTGCATTTTGAGATGTTTAGCAGCAGCCCTGGCATCCACTAGATGCCAGTAGTACCATGGTCCAAACCATGGCCATCAAAAATGTCTTCAGACATTGCTAAATGTCCCCCAAGGGACAAAACTGCCCCCCAGCTGAGAACCACTATACTCAAGTGAGATCATCTGACATCAAATGTTTGCTTTCATGCCCTCCCCAGCTGCCCTGCAAAAGCGTCTTGTCTCTTGTCCAGTTTCACTTGTTTGTTGTAGGTCTTCTGACTCATCTCGCAGACAATTTATAATGCTAAATATATGATATCAGAGATAGCTTCTGGGCAACAGCCCACAGCAGCATCAACACACGCAGTGTCTCCAAGCCAGAGAAGGCAGACTGCAGGCAGAAAGCCTGCATTGTAAAAAGTCACACGAAAAACAATTCCCAAGGACAGCAGGACAATAGGCCCTTGTTCCTCAGCTAACCATTCACATGAAGTGTTCTTCCTCACAAGAGCAGCTTACAAGAACAAATCATCCTTGCCTCAAAGCTCAAAGTGCTTTCAGTGGGCAACAGCACACAATCTAAACCTTCGGTGAAAAGCAGCAGTAGGCAGTGCTAAGAAAAACTCGCGCACTGCCAAGAGAGAATGCCAAACCCTGAGGTCAGCTTTTGATCTCAAAGATGATTTACCCAATAAATGTATTCTGGAACCTGCTTGTTGATAGTCTGTTATGCAGTGTGTGACCAACAGAATATATTACTTAATAGGTCAATTAGGAAATGCAACTTTTCACTATTAAAAAGACAAAATCTTATCAGTTGTTAATATTAGCTACTTGGGAGGCTGAGGTCAGAGGGTTGCCAATTTCAAGACTAATTAGGACGTCACACATCATTCAGCCAATAAAGCAAAATAAGGCAAGAATTTACCAGAGCATTGAACTACTTAAAATTCGACCACATTTTCCCATTTAAAAAAATCATGCATGGGGTGCTGAGTGTATGTCTTTAATTCCAGCACTAGAGAGGCAGAGGCAGGTAGATGCCAGAGTTCAAAGTCAGCCTTGTCTACAAATGAGCTTCAAGCCATTTAGAGCTACACAAGACTCTGTCACAAACAACAAACAAACAAACCCATAAAAACAGAAACAGAAACAACAACAACAACAAAAAACCCACAGAAACAAAAGCCCATGAATTGGAGCTGGAGAGATGGCTTAGCAATTAAAGTACTTGCTACTCTTCCAGAGGACTGGGTTTCAACCCGAACACCTGAATGTTGGCTCACAACCACTTGTAACTCCAGTTCCAGATCCAATGTCCTCTTCTGGCCCAAGGACACCAAGCATACACAAGGTG
Organism: Chionomys nivalis; assembly: GCF_950005125.1. Lineage (NCBI taxonomy): Eukaryota > Metazoa > Chordata > Mammalia > Rodentia > Cricetidae > Chionomys > Chionomys nivalis. The sequence continues at coordinate 44,178,849 of NC_080094.1, read as the reverse complement.
CACATTCAAACATGCAAATAAAACACTCACACAATAAATTAAAATTAAAACTTTTTTAAAAAAAATCATGAATTAAGGATCCAAAGAAATAAACCACTCTCTCCTACCATTTGCCAATATAATACAAACTTACCATCTAGAATTTCTTCAGAAAATCCTGTTTTCTCAAAATCAGTGGTATTCTGGCTGTATAATCCGAGCAGAAGGTAATTGGCCAGCTCCCTGCAGCCTTCGTTGTACCTGCTGTCAATTCCTGCAAGGCAAGGAAGGCTGTGACTTAGCAGTCTTATACCATGGAACACAATAAACGCCAGTGATAAAGCCCTCATGGCTTCAGGCAGTTCAAACCAGTTTTGAGCTAAAACTAAATAAACAACCCCTTTGTTAAAAAAACAGGCTGAACCTTAAGACCCCTTTCTTGGATCTCAAGATCTACATAGATGGGAGAATTAAGTAACAAATATTACTAAGGCTGTTGATTTCTGAAAAGCATTTTTTTCTTTTGGTTTTTAGTTTACATATATAGGTGTTTGGCCCATATGTATGTGTGTGTACCATGTATGCCTGGTGCCCAATGAGGCAAGAAGAGCACCCTCCAGGATACATAAGGTCCCCTAGAATTGGAATTACAGATGGTTGTGAGTCACCATGTGGGTACTGGTAATCGAACCTGGGTCCTTTGAAAGAACATCAAGTGCTCTTAACTACTAAGACATCTCCAGCCCCATAAAAAGCAATTCTTAAGGGCAGAAAGAACCAGCAACTATGGTCTTCTATTGACTTACTAAAGATCTTGGAATACTTTCAGTTAGCCCAAGAATAGATCTCAAAGAGATCTTTATGAAAAATGTGTGATCGGTGGTTTGAAAAAGATGAAGACAAGAGGGTGGAACAATAAACCCTAATCCTTCACAAGCATCAGAAGGGATGCACTCTGAGTGTGGTGTGGTGATATATGCTCCTGCAGATGGCCCTCACTAAGGCTATCTAGAAAGGTGTGACCAGAGACAACAGAAATTAAATGACACTGTCTCCCACTGCCTCTCAATGTCTGAGGCATCCCGAGCCTACAGCCATGTGCAGGATGGCAGGATCAGGGTCAGTAGCTGTTGTCTATATGATTTTAGAAAGAATGGGTTGCAGCAGGAGCTCCAAGAATTGTAAGAGCTCCTTATCTCACTGACATCTCTTAATATTCACCCACAACAGAACAGGAGATTTCACAGGGAAGAGAACTGGGAAGACACTACCCTACAATGTACCTTCCATGATAGCATTATTATTATTATCTTCCTGAGATCAAGAATGCAAACCACTGCCACTGTGAGTCCCATTTCATGAAAGCACTGACCTAGGATGCAGAGAATCCCATCAGGCTGAGACTTGCTGCTCTGTGTCAGGATGCTCTGAACCTGGCGGAGACGGCTGCAGCTGTAACAGAACAACAGTTTCCTGAGTGTAGCACTGTATGAAAATCCCTAAAAGGCACACGCAGGAGGGATGGCTTTGTTAGGTCCGGATGCTGATACTAGTCTCTTTAATCAGAACCATAGCCTTCTCCTCCATTTTCTGGACCAGATGATTATGTATAAGTGGTCTAAAGACTACCTGGACTACTGATTATAAACCAGACTGTCAGTGGCTCTTTGGTTCAGTGAAGGATGACACCAAGGCCCCATTTATAAACAATCAGGAGATGATTCAAGAACTCCCAACGCCTTTTTACTTTTGTTGGATCTGAAAGACAAATTTCCATGCTGATTTAGGTTAATTTGGGTCTTTACCAGTCTGTATCAAAAGTAACAAACAAAAATTGACATAAATGGCTCAACAAACTCAGCTCCAATTCATCCATTTGACCACCCTCATGGAATCTCGGCACAGGAGAAACGCTTGATTTCTAGAGAGCTATTACTCCTTTGGCAGAAGGGACATTTCTTGCACCCAGGCAAAGTGTAAGAAAACATGTATTCCTAAACAATGAAATCTCTATGGACTCTTCTGCCTTCCTATCTCCCTCTATTCCTTCTCAGTAACCCCAAAGATGAGTACCCAATGTCATGGTCAAGCCTGATCCTTCACCACCCCCAGGTCTTAGCCCACACCCCACCATAAACATTTTTAAGTGTTCAGTATCATTAACCATTAGGAATGCAAACTAAAACTACTTTGAGATTCCATTTTACCCCAGTCATAATGGCTATCATTAAGAAAACAAATCACAAGTGCTGACAAGCATGTGGGAAACAGTAACCCCTATTTACTAGCTGGCAGGGATATATGCATGTAGAGGTATAAACGGGTGCACACACTATGGTAAATGGTGTGTGGCGGCTTCTCAAAATACTAAAAATAGAACTACCATATGGCCTAGCCTTAGCACTCCTGAGCATCTACACAAAGGACTCATACCTACAACAGAAATGCTGGCACATCTATGTTTATTGCTGTCAATTCAAAATAGTTAGGAAATGGAATCAGGTTAAATGGTCATCAACTGATGGATAATAAAGATGTGATAATACACATATCAGAATTTTATTCAGCTGTAAAAAAATGAAATTATGAAAATTTCAGGAAAACAGATGGAGCCGGAAAATATTAACAATGAGCTAATCTAAGCCCAGAAAGACACACATTGCATGTCTCTATTACATGCAGTTCTAGCTTTGAGTTTTCTTTTCTTTTTAAAGAATGTTAATTATGTGTAAATGCATGCAAGTACCCACAGAGGTCAGAGGCACAGGATCACTCTGGAGATGGAGTTAAGATGGTTGTGAGCCACTCAATGGTGGTACTAGGCACTTAACTCGGGTCCAATGCAAGAGCAGCACTGTCTCAGCACCTAGCTTCAAATTTTTAGATTTCTATATTTAACTTGTAATATTTGCAGAGGTCAAGATACCAGAAAGGGTAAGGAGGAGGGCAAGAAGCTTGAACTGGGGGAGAGAATGGTAGAAAACAGGTGCTATGAAGGAAGAGGGGAGAACATGGGAAGTTTATGGTTTAAGTAGGTTGGGGTTAAGGTTGTGAGGTAAGAGAAAGGAGTAGGGATGGGTTAATCAAAACTAAGGATTTATAAAAAGAAAACTCTCATGGAAACCCACTACTGTGTCATTTTAAACTATGACTTAAGTGACTGGAGCAATGGCAGTATTTAAGAGCACTTGCTGCTCTTCCAAAGAACCAGAGTTCAGTTCCCAAGATGCAGGTCCAGAACCCAGCACACACTTTGGCAACTTACACCTGCTTGTAATTTCAGTTCCAGGGGATCCAATGCCCTCTTCTAGCCTTCTGGGGCACCTGTACATACATGGTACAACACACACACACACACATACACACACACCCCTCTTGAAAAATATGACTTAAAAAGAGATGAAAGGAGGTACCCTGCATGGATGGACAATGCTGCTCCCAGAAGACATGGGCTATTAAATGAAAATCCAGTACCAGGCATAGATCCTACCCTATAAGTTATTGATCAGGGAGGCTCCAAAGGCTCCCCAAAACAAGACAGGGTATTGCCACTGCTCTTGGTTGTCTACCAAAAACAGAGAGTAAAGAGCTGGAGAGATGGTTGAGTAATAAGAACACTGGCTGCTTTTCAGGGGATTTGAGTTTAAGGCATCCACATGGTGGCTCACGACCATATATAAGTCCAGTTCAGGAATCTGACATGCTGTTCTTGCCTCCGTGAGCGACCAGGCACACATGTGATATATAGAAACGCATAAAGACAAAATATGCACATGAAAAATTTCACAAAATATATTTCAGGCTGGGCACAGTGGTGGGTGCCTTTAATCCCAACACTTTGTAGGCCAAGGTAAGTGCATTTCTTTAAGTTCAAGGCTAGCTTGGTCTACATAATGAGTTCCAGAGCTACCAGGACTCACAATGAAAGACTCTTTCTTTCTCTCTCTCTGGAAAAAACAAACAAATAAACAAACAAATAAACAAACAAAACCCTACTGGAGAAGACATCCCACATTCTCACTGCAGGACAGAGAAATACATCTGTAACTAACTAGTGAGCTCTCTCCCTGATGGCCAGCTTTCATGATGCTGGAATATATTATACAGGCTTCCAGAGGAGAAAGACATCAGTGGCTATACCCAACACCAGCCCCTGCATGCTACAATAACAACCTTCCAGGCAAGATGTGCCCACTGGTATAATAATAATATCATGAATGTTATGGGTTAATCAGCTACCTTATAACTGGATTTGAGGCCTGCTCCACAGAAGGAAATCCATGTCTGGTACTGTAAACTTGGCCCAAAGCCCTTGGCTGGGGTGGTCACAGGAACCAGGGGAAACCTAGTACTATTGTATTCTTGACTAGAAGTCATCGAACTGCTTTCTAAGTATTTGTTTAGACTCACAGAGCTATGTTCCTCCCAACCTTGCTCAAAGAAGCTTCTTTTCACACTGGGTTAGTGGTTACTGTAGAAGCTCACAACTAGTCAAAATGCTGAGAATTAAACAGGTGGCTGTGAGTTACTAAATGGGACATTCATAGGAACCCCACAACCACCCCAGCAAGGCTTGGTGAACATCACAGAAGAGGAAGAAAGACTAAGAGCTGGAGGATAGGGAGCTGTACTGTGAAGTGCTGTTTTCCAGACAGGATACAACACTGCACCCATGAACTCACAGTGGGTGTGCTTACCTGCACAAGAGCAAGCCAAAATACCTCTTCTCTTTTTTACAGGGGTGGGGGGTTGAGATACACTTTCTCTGTGTAGTACTGGCTGTGTTGGAACTTGCTCTGTAGACCAGACTGGCCTCAAACTTGCAGAGATCCACCTGTCTCTACCTCCCAAGTGTTGGGATTAAAGGCGTGCACCACCATTGCCCAGTTACAGTCAAAATTTCAACACAGCTGGGGAAAGGGTTCTTGAGCTCCCATCTCTAGCTGAGAAGCTATTGGCAGTTGATGGTTGCGAGGTGAGGAAGAGTCATTTTTACTCAGGGGTGTGGTTACACAACATAGTACAAATATCAATTCTCCTCAAATTAGCATGTAGGTTTAACACAATTCCAATCAACTGCCAAAAAATTTTATGGACATAGAAAAGTTTATTCTAGCTAGGCGGTGGCGCACGCCTTTAATCCCAGCACTCAGGAGGCAGAGGCAGGCGGATCTCTGTGAGTTCGAGGCCAGCCTGGGCTGTAGGACAGGCTCTAATGCTGCACATGCTGTGAGTTCGAGGCCAGCCTGGTCTGTAGGACAGGCTCTAATGCTGCACATGCTGTACAGAAGAACTGTGTCTTGGGGGTGAGGGGATCTATTCTAAAATATATGGGTCTAGTGAGCTAGTGAGATGACAGAGTTCCAGGCCAGCTAGAGCTACATAGTAAGATCTATTTCAAAAATTAAATAAACTATATGGTAGGCTTCATGAGTATTTATCATACTATCCTTTTACTTTTTCTGTAGTTTTATAATAACAATTAGAGGCTATGAGGAAAGAGTCATATGGAATAACAAGGTTTTAGAAGCAACAGTGTAAAAATGGCAAGATAATTTTAATATTAAATAAACTTCTTTCCCTGAGGAATGACGTCTACCTTCCCCTGTATGCTTCCTTTTTAGTCATCTCCCCACTAGAAAGACTTTGCACATTGGCCCTCTGGCCCACTTTCTATTCAGGACAGCACGCTGACTAACTGCCAAGGTTACCAAGAGCTCTTTGGTCTACAAACTTACAACCAGCCACTGACAAAAAGCATGTCCAGATCATGTGACCAAGAAACAAAAGTGTTTCCCCGGCAACTGCTGTTGAAAGCCAAGACAATACTGAAAATAGGAGACTTTTTTCCTACTTGTACCCTGTCCAGTCCAAATAAAGCAGGCGCACATAAATGTAAAGAGTGTCTTTTTTCCTTACGTAGAATATTATCCTGATTAGTGTTTTCGTATCAAATGGGTAAAACTAAATTCAGGTTTTTCCCTTTGTACGTTTTCTTGTTTCTCAGATTTAATCTTTAACAAGAATACAGCCGATCTGTCACAGAACCACGAAGCATTACAGCTACTTAATTATTTACTTTTAACTAAGAGCAAAAAAAAAAGTCCTGATGAGTTCAAAGAAAAGTACAATCACCCTATTCCCACCCATAACCCAGAATTTATCACAGTTAACATCTTGGCATATCTGCTTTATTCATATTAATGCTTTTTGAAACTATATGCATAAAATACTAGTTTATTGTCCTTTCAGAAAGAATAAAAAACTTGTACAAAACTAAAGTTTTCATTGATTCTAATAACCAAAGGTTAAGATAGTTCGTTATGTGTCTACATGAATATACCCGATAGTCTACAGCAACACTTTTGCAGCTCACAGTACCTGAGCAAGGCTGGTACATCCTGGATAGGCCTGTGTTTGTTCACAACTTACAGAGTTTTACCTTCAGAAGTCATGGAGTGAGTGTGATGGCCAGTTTAATGACAACTTGACACAAGGTAGAGTCACTGCCACAAGACTGGGCTGTAGACAAGCCTGTAGGGTATTTTCTTAATTAACAATTGAAGTGGGAGAGTCCAGCCCACTGCGGGTGGGGCCACCCCTGGTCTGGTCGTCCTGGGCAATTATAAGAAAGCAAATTAAGTAAGTCATGGAGAGCAGGCCAGTAAGCAGCACGACTCTGTGGCCTCTGCATCAGTTCCTGCCTCTATGTTCCTATCCTGTTTGGGTTCCTGTGCTGACTTCCTTCAGTGATGAACGATAAGGAAGCATAAGCCAATAAACACATCCCTCCCCAGTGCTTTTAGTCATGGTGTTTCATCGCAGCAATAGGAACCCTAATAACAAGGGGTAAAGACATTTACCACCAAACCTGGGCTGGATAGGAAGGACCCCATGGTAAAGAAAAGAAGATTCTCCCAAGTTGTCCTCTGACCACCATATATGCACCTAGAGAGCATGTCCCCCACCCAACCAAGTAAGTAAAAGATAAATGTAAAAAAAAAAAAGAACAACAAAAACAAACAAAAAAACTCCACAAAACAACAAAAAACTCATGGATAAACTGAGGATAGATATAGCTCAATGGCAGAACATTTGCCTGGCTCTGGGTACAATCCCTAATACAGAACACACACACACACACACACATTCTACAATTGTTTCAGGGTGGTAATATAGCTCAATGGTAAAGCACTTACATAACAATATCCTGGATCCACTCTTCAAGACCTCAAAGAAGAATGCTGCTTTTACACTATTATTAATTTTTGGGTTTTCCTTAGGTTTAGAAACAGTTTAGGCATGAGAGATGACAACTCAATTGTCACCAATGGGCACATAACAGAAAAGTGGAGCCTTTGGCATTCTCAGGTTCACAATTGCTTTGCAAGCTCTTGGAGGGTGAAGAGAACCCGAGGCTGCCACCATGGCTGCAGAAAGCTACAGTGGCAACAACTTGGCTATCAACCCCCAGCTGGAGGGTGAGCCAGACACCTCTGGAGAGCCAGCCTGAGCTAGTGTTCATGCTCTCATGACACATGAGCAGATGCCTCCTTCAAAGGCCAGGAAACCCATGCATGATCTTTTTCTACTCACTAGTTTCCCAATTACTTCACCATTTAAACTAGAAAAGATGCTACAAGCTATCCAAACCAGTGTCTAGCTTAAAAAGACACTGAACAAATGACATGTCTCTGTTCTTTTCATGAAATTCTAGTCAGTCAGCAGCCTTGGATAATCTTTCACACAGGTTTGGCCTTTTTTCCCCCCTGGAAAACTCCAGTTCACAAGTGATATGTATATGCCAGGTGTGTGCAGGTGACTGTGAAGGTCAGAAGAGAGCATCAGATCCCTTGGAGCTGGAGTTGCAGGCATTTGTGAGATGCTAGCTTGGGTGTTGGATACAAACTCTTTGCAAAACAGCAAGTTGAGTTGGTGGTGGTGGTACATGCCTTTAATCCCAGCACTCGGGAGGCAGAGGCAGGTGGATCTCTGTGAGTTCGAGGCCAGCCTGGACTAAAAGAGCTAGTTCTCCAGGACAGGATCCAAAGCTACTGAGAAACCCTGTCTCAAAAACAAAACAAAACAAAAACCAAACCAAACCAAACCAAAAACAGCTGAGGGGCAGGTGAGATGGCTCAGCAGGTAAGAGCCTTGCCACCAAATAGGAGAGTCTGAATTTGGTCTTGGATCCATATCGTGGGTGAGAGAACTGACTCCTACGCTGTCCGCTGACCTCCACACACATACCTCTCCAGACCCCCGGTTCACAGGTGAGCCTTTACTAGAAGTGTTCTGAAAACAGCAATGACATATGAAATGACACATACTTCAATAAATGACTCTATTGGCTTAACTGATAGCAGAGTGAAGGGAAATAGGTTGATTCCAGGAGGTCAATTAAAAGTCACTGACAGACACACAACTGTCACCTCAACAACTGGGAGTAGAGATGGAAGGGTCAGGACTTCAAGTTGTGTTGTAAGACACTATTCCTGGGAAGACCAATCAATGTCTACTCATCCCAGATTGGGAACTTAGGACAGACCAAAGTAAGGAAACCACTGAAGTTCAACTTGGTGAACCAGTGAGTTTTATTGGGGCTCCTGACAGGAGCAGAAATGACTCACAGACAGAGCTGTCAATGCAGGCGACAGTGCACAAAAGCAGGAACCTGGAGCTCACGGCACAGACTACAGACGGCTCAACAGGTCAGAGTGTCTCTTTCAAGCAGCTCTGGTGATCTCCATCTCTTCCAGGTGGACAGAAGATCAAGCCATATTCAAAAGTAGAATAAATGATCCTGCTGAGGACCCAGCTCTCCGACAGAGTGCTTGCCTAGCAATCCCAGAGCACTGGGACTGGTCTCAAGCACTGACTGGCTTGACTGCAGCGCCATAGAAAGAACAAACACAGTAAGTATGGAGTCTAGGTATGGCAAATAGGAATACTCACTGAATAATTCAGCTTTTCTGAACTTTAGAGATTCTTCATATTGCAATGCTAGAGGGAATCACAGCGAGAATAACAAAGGCTACCATATCCGTATTAACCTAGACTTCAGGTCTAGATCAGAATGAGCTCACTACAGGACTGAGACAGATGACGAGGCCTGGTCTTTAGAGTAAAGCTACTACCATCTACTTCCCTTGTCAAAATTAAGAAACTTGAAGAAAGGCAGAGGCAGACATGTGGCAAGGCAACAAATACCATTTCCACTGATGTCCTACACTGGTGACAGGTAAGACAAATGTTGCTGCTATCATGACCAAAAGCGGTTAGCCACTAGCCATAAAATGGCTCACACTGACACACATGCGGTATGACTGAAGAACATCCGACTATCACGCGGTGGTTTGAACAAGAATGGCCCCCACAGGTTCATATATTTAAATGCTTAGGGAGTGGCACTCTGTTGGAATAGGTGTGTCCTTGTTAGAGGAAGTGTGTCACTGGGGTGGGCTTTGGGGTTTCAAACGCTCAAGTCTGGCCCGGTGTCTCTGCTCTTCCTGCTGCCTGAGGATACAGATGTAGACCTCTAAGCTACTTCTCCAGCAACATGTATGCCTGTGTGCCAGCATGCTTCCTGCCATGATGACTGGACTCTGACCTGTAAGCCAGACCCAATTAAATGTTTTTCTTTATAAGGATTGCGGTGGTAATGGTGTCTCTTCACACAACAGAACATTGACTAAAACACCCACCTCCACACGACCCCAACACTCCAGTGCAGTCTCATCCTCATTCTAGACAGTTCTATCACTGGGGTACAACCATACTCATTTTCCCTTTCTTTAATAATACACACATTTTACTTAGGTTAGCAATAAGCCAGATTCCTCTGCTTCTAGGGCGATCTGACTAAGGAGGCATGTTCAGAAGCTGTGTAGAAGCATCTCTCTTTTTTTTTTTTTAATTTTCGAGACAGGGTTTCTCCGTAGCTTTTTGGTTCCTGTCCTGGAACTAGCTCTTGTAGACCAGGCTGGCCTCGAACTCACAGAGATCTGCCTGCCTCTGCCTCCCGAGTGCTGGGATTAAAGGCGTGCGTTACCACCGCCCGGCTTAGAAGCATCTCTTGTAGGGGCACTGACTCAACTAAGAGGACTACTCTCCTCCTCTTATTATGAAAACTACCTGCTAATGTCACCAAATAAAGCACAGAAGCAGCCTGGCTCCTTGATAGCTTTACACCAGAAGAGGCCTGTCTCCTCTGGAGAACATCTTCTGCAACAGAGAATAAATATGCAACTCACGCTCGCTAAGAATCTCTTACTAACTACTGGATGTAATTCCTTACAGATCACCTGATTTAAAATGGTTAAAAGCTAATATTCAGTTGAAACTTATACCTATACAAATTTCATGAATTTGTATTAATAAAGATGGTAAATTCAGCCAGGCAGTGGTGGCTCACACCTTTAATTCCTGCACTTGGGAGACAGAGGCAGGTGGATCTTAGCCAGCCTGGTCTACAGAGTGAGTTCCAGGACAGCCAGGGCTACAGAGAGAAACTCTAGTCTTGAAAAACCAAACCAATATAAAACAACAAAAGGACGCTAAATTCAAGAATTCCAGAAAACGAGTCATCACAAACAGAAAATGCCATTAGAGGTCTGCTTACTGTAGATATTTTCCGTGCTGCTCCTTCCCTCTGGCTGACTGTGAACACTTCTCTCACTTCCTGCTCTTTGTAAAATCAGCGCCACAATATTCACTCAGGAAGCACCCACAATTATCCTCCCTCGCATCGCTGACTGTTATAAGGATGTCAAATACAATCGAACGTGGAAGCCTAGGTTAGATCTCAGAATAGAGAGTTCATTTGGGGAAATAAAGTTCGGAGGACTAAACTCCAGGTAAACAAAAGTTTACTAATTAAAGTGTTGCACCAACACTGACGCCTTCGTTGTAATAAATGCGCCATCGTTCTGTATTACAATTCATCTATAAGTCTAAAATTATTTCAAAACTGAAGTTTGTAAAAGGCATGGTAAGGGTCCAATGAGATGCCTCAGTGGGCAAAGGTACGTGCCACCAGGTCTGACAACCTGAGTTAGAATCCCAGGCCTCATGTGGTGGAAGAGGAGAGAACCTACTCCCTCAAGTAGTTCTGATTGCCATACCATAGGCACCAACATGTACACACGTGTACACACGCAGAGTAAATAATTTAAAATGTTAATATGTTAAATAAAACCAGGTGTGGTGGCACATACCTTCAATTCCAACACCCTGGAGGCAGAGGTAAATGGATCTCTCTGAGTTTGACGCCAGCCTAGTCTGCAGAGCAAGTTCCTGGTCAGCCAAGGCTATACATTGATACCCTGTCTCAAATATAAATAAAATACCAAGTAAGCTGCCTTTTCTTCAAACTAGGCTTTAAATCAAAGGTGCCAGTTTTAAGTACCCAAACTATAATGCCTTATTCTTTTTAATTTTTTCCTATTGACGTATTCACTTATTTGTCTGGGTTGTATATTGTATGTGTTGGCACACATATCTCACGGCATATACACACAGGTGTGGAACTGGGTTCCTCTGTCTACCATGTATCCTCAGGCTTGGTGGCAAGCACCTTTACTGCTGAGCTACCTCTACAGACCCTTTGAAAATAAATTTCAGGGCAAAACCAAAAGTTTAAGTTGCGTAGCATGGAGCGCCGAAGTTGGGGGACACTGCCACATTACTGTGCTATAGGGATGTCACAGAACTGAAGGCACACAGCAAGCGCACTGTCACCCCAGACCTAAGCGCAAAGGCAAACAGTGAGGCCACTACCTCTGGGCAGAAATGAAGCTACAAATCTTTTTTTTTTTTTTTTTTTTTTTTTGGTTTTTCGAGACAGGGTTTCTCTGTGGCTTTGGAGCCTGTCCTCGAACTCACAGAGATCCACCTGCCTCTGCCTCCCAAGTGCTGGGATTGAAGCTACAAATCTTAACAAGCAGATCTTTGTGCTTCTCCTAAAACCACATTGAGCCTTCCTAGCCAGTATTACAAGCTGCTTGGGGATTTTTGAAGAGTTTTTGTTGTTACTTGTTACCTCAGCCAGAGTCTGAGGTAACATAGACTGACCTTGAACTGGATATACAACCAAAGAACTTCTGAAGTTCCTGAAAGAGATTCTTCTGCAGAAAAATACTTTGAAGTAGATAGGGCAGTATATTTCAGAAAGATTTCCACTGATTCCTTAGTATTAGTTCAGATAAGTTAGGTTATTTATACTTTGGTTAAGGAAAAATCCTAGGGCCAAAGAGATGATGGTTGTTCAGTAGGTAAAAGTGTTTGCTGCTAAGACTCATCGATCTGATTTTAATCCCAGGGACTTAAGGATCTACAGAGCAGGAGAACCTACTCCAGATAAGCTGTTCTCAGATCTCCACACATACCCTGTGGCACATGTTTTGTGTAAGCGCATGTGCGTACACACACACACACACAAATTTCTTTAAAAATTTTTGAAGCCAGGCAATGGTGGCTCATGTCTTTGATCCCAGTACTGGAGAGGCAGAGGCAAGTGGATCTCTGTGAGTTCAAGGCCAGCCTGGTGCACAAAGTAAATTCCAGGGACAGCTAGGATGGTTACACAGAAAAACCCTGTCTCAAAATAAAAAACAAAAAAACAAAAAAACAAAATTTTATTTTTATTTGAGAGAAAGTCTCATTATTCAGTCCTCGCTGGTCTGAAAAAGATATGTAGACCGTGCTAGTCCCAAACTCACAGGCATCTGCCTCTGCCTCCCAAATGCTGGAATTAAAGGAGTATATCAACCACCCGAAACCAAAAAACTTTTTATTCAGGCTGGAGAGATGGCGCAGCAGTAAACAACACTTGATACTCTTGCAGAGGACTTCGGTTTGATGCTCAGCACCAACATGGTGGTTCACAACCATCTGTAACTCAAGTTTCAGGAGATCCCATGACCTCTTTTGACATCTGCAGGCACCAAGCATGCACATGGACATACACACAGGCAAAACAGTAACACATAAAATGAAATTTTTTTAAAAATCCAAATAAAAATTAAAATTTTTTTTTTTACTTCAAAACTCCAGAGACATTTAACTTCTTTCTCTTGCTCACTCTCGGTTCTAGAGTGATGGAGGGGCAACCATGTGGTGCAGTAACAGCCACCACAGCAGAAGAGACAAGAGTGACAAGTCACACTGCCGAAGCGTTTACTGAACAGGACTACAGTGTGATTCTTATGCACATTTCATGAACCAAGAGCAACTCACAAGCAATTTGAAAAGGGAAAGCGACTCTAATTCTACATGCTTGGGAGACAGAAATCGAAATTACCTGATAGACAGTATGATGACTATCACAACCTGAGAAAGGAGTCTCTAATTCTGAGGACAGTACTTTCAATTCTGATCTCCATTCTCCATCTATGAGAATGGACTCCCTTACTCAATGCACTTGCACTATCTACAGTCTCCAGGAATGTAACTTCACTAGTTAAGCCTGCCTCTTTCATCACTGGAGACAGAGAGCAACAAAGAAACCAAACTCCAAGAAAGAAACCAAATGTAGCTGACAACAAAGTGCTGGGCTGAAACCTGACATGAACCTTCAAATGGCAACGTGAGGGGAAAGCCAGGCATAGTGCCAAAGGCCTGAAATCTCAGCACTTGGGAGGCTGGGGCAGGAGGATCAACCAAGTTCAAAGCCAGCCTGAGCTGCAGAATGAGACTTAATTCAAAACCAGTAGGGAAAATAAGGCAAGACCTGAATAGTAAGAAAGGCATGTCCAACTACAGGGAGGTGGAGAAATGAGGGGATCTTTTATCAAAATTCCTTTGATGTTAAACCATGCACGGTCTAAAGCCAAGTTTTAGTCAAACCATTTTATGCAAAATTCAGGGTTTAGACATGACTAATAAAGTCATCCAACATATATGTCTTCATTTTAAAATATGTATGGATGTCTGTATGTTCGTCTGTGTGAGTGTATGCTGCCCGTGTGCCAATGCCTGAAGAAGTCAGAAGAGGGCACTGGATACTCCCAGCTCTCTATAGATCTTAACGTAAAAACACTATCTTCAAGACAGTAAAGAGCTCCCAGCACTGGGGAGGTAGAGGCAGCCTTGTCTACATAGTTAGTTCCAGGCCATCCAAGGTTACTTACTGAGAATCTGTCTCAAAAAAACCAAAGGGAAACTAAGAAAAAGAGAAAAAAAAGAAACTAAGGAGTCAGAGAAGACTCGGTGAGTAAAAGTGCTTCCTGTGCAGGCCTGAGAACTTGAGTTCAATCTTCAGATCCACTGTGCATGGAGAAGAAATCACCCTCTTGACCTCCATACATGTGCCATGGGACCAACGTGCCTGCCCCCCACAAAGCCACTACTAATAAATAATAAAAAAATTTAAAAAGAAAGTAAATAGGCCAGTAAACATACTCTTCTAACCCCAGCACTCTGTGGAGACAGGCAGGGAAATTACCACAAGTGCAAGGCTAGCTCAGTCAACACAGCAAGTTCCAAGCCAGCCAGGGCTATAATAGTGAAGACCCTGTCTCAGAAAAAAAAGAGAAACAAGAAGCAAGTAGGTAGGTCTCATTTATTTTGGAAATAGATTTTTATGGTAAAGTTGCTTTTCCACCCTCAAGTCTCAAAATATTCAAATGAAAAGCCTGCAAAAGAACTGGGTGGGTAAAGGAGTTCGCCACCAAGAATGCTAACACAAACTGGATCGAGACCAGCTCGGTGGAAAGATTCAACTCCCCAAAGTTGTCCGGCCACCAGAGGTGCTCTGTGACACATACACAGAACTTTGTTAAGCAAATAAAAGTGTAAAGCTGGAGAGGTGGCCCAGCAGTTAAGAGCATCTACTGCTCTTGTAGAGGGGCTGAGATCAGGTCTCAGCACCCGTGTCAGACAACTTACAACTGCCTGTAACTCCAGCTCCAGGGGATCCAGCGCCTTTCTGGACTCACTGGGAAGCTGCACTCATCTGCACATTCCCACATACAAACACGGTACATTCATACTTGAATCCAAACTGAAGTATTTTAAAATGCAACTATTTTTAAAATTCAAGTAAAGGTTACTGAGCTTGTCATGTGGATACAGTTCAGAGGGAGAGCGCTCTGCTGCCACGCACAAGACCCCAAGTTTCATCTCCAGCACCACTCCAAACAAGTGTGGCGCGTGGACACTCGCAGACAGACACCCACCCCTGCAGAAAGCCTAGAGTTATCAGGTGGCTGCTCCGAGTTCTGAAGCATCCTGTTCAATATTCGTACAACGTTCAAATACATTCAAACAGTGGTATTCTCGGGCAGAAGCACTCAAGAGAGACTGGAGGCCGTTTCCACAAGCGGTTAACCACTACACACTGTAAAGAGCAGAAAGAATTCCTGAGGGGCAGAGGAATTCACACAGTGTCAGAGTGGAAGCAGAGCAGGACTCCTAAACACATTGTTTCATTACTATCTAATCACTTCGCTCTTCTTCCACTGCCAGAACGTGTGAAGGAACCCTGGGAAATGAAAGAGGAGAATTAGTTTGGGGGCTCGCAGAATGGCTCCTTGGGTAAAGGCGCTTGCTGCCAAGCCTGACCGAGTCCAATCCTGGTGACCCACATAGGAGAGAGAGGAGCAAAGACTCCAGGCAAGGAGTCCTCTAACTTTAATACTCTCACTGTGGCGTGCACACAGGCAGGCAGACAGACACAGAATAAATACATTTAATTTAAAAATTCAGAAAGAAGCCAGGCAAGGTGGCTCATGTCCCTCATCCCAGCACCGAGAAGCAGGTGGGTCTGAATTCAAGACTCTGTCTCAAAAATAAATATAGTTTTTGACTCTTCACAAACAACACCCCCTAGGTAAAAAAATAAATAAATAAAAATAAAACCCAACAAAACTCTACAGAAAACAAGGCTGAATGTGATACAGCACTTGCTAACACATGCAATGTCCTGGAATTTGCTCCTCAACACTGGAGGCTCATACATTCACACATACACACATAAATACCCAAACAAGAGCATAGAAAAAGCAGTCCAGGCATAGTGGCACAGCCTTTGATGCCAGCATTCAGGAAGCAGAGGTGGGTGAGTTTAAAGCCAGCCTGGTCTACAGAGTTAGGGCCTGTCTCAACTTAAAAAAAAAAAAAAAAAAAAAAAAACAGAATACAGGAAAAGCCATTCTAACGTATTAGTTGACAGCCCCCTTTCAAAGGAACAATAACATATTTGCTTTGCCAAATGGCTGCAAGTAAGCAAACAAAAAAGCCTCCTCTGATTTAATGACAGGTTAGCAGTGCTCAAACCTCAGAGACTCTCCCTTCCCTTTTTTATAGGTTCCTTCTGCAACATCTCCATCACTCCAACCAGCTTGGTCACAAACAATGCCCAGATTATCAAGGTCAGCCCCAAAGACAGAAAGCACAAATCGGAAACAGACCTTCTACACAGAAAAGGGTAGGAGGCCCTCCCTAATTATCTATTCCCCTCCCCGTGCACCGACACTCGTGGAGCACTCTTGGATTCTAACAGGGTCCTGTTGTCAGCTCTTTTGGGGGTCCTGGGCCCTCTCTCCCTATCCATCCAGGTCCCCCCCTTACGCCCTCAATGACCTTCACATCCCGGCAACGGGCGGGGGGGGGGCTGGATGCAATGGCCAGGGATAGGTGACGGGAGGCGCTGCCTATGTGTATGTAGGGGGCTAGGAACATTAAACCGAGCTACGGTCTGGGGCAAAGGCTCTGGACACCTAGGAGCGCAGGCAGGGGTTCGTGCGGTTTCTGGGGGAGCCACTCGCGTGAAGACAGGGCCTCTAGCGGTGGGTTGTCTGTGTGGAAACCAGTCCGTGGGAAGGGGATGTCACAATAGGGTCTTCCCGGGAACCGCGGTGGGTTGTCGAGCTTCACCCACAGCACTGTCCCCCCCGGAAGGACGCCGTCCCCAGGCAAACGTTCTTCGGGGAGCCGTTTCAAACAATCCTCCGCAAGGAAGCCATATCAGACCACGCCCTGCCGCCCGAGGCGTAGCCGCCCCACCGCGCATCCCGGGCCACCCTTTGGCGGCCTCGACCCCGGCGTACCTGACGGAGGCCGCCCCACGGCCAGAGGTGCCAGTGAAGCGCGCGCGGGGCAGTCCCGGCTGCTGTGTGGCGAACGAGTCCATGGAGGCTGGAGGTGGAGGACCACGGGGCCGCGGAGGGTCGCTGGGGCCGGCACCGCAGCGGGCCAGCGGCAGGGCGGAGCGAGGGCGCGCCGAGGGGGCGGGGCAGGCGCGCGCGGGCACGTGGGGGCGGGGCGGGAGCGCGCGCAGCGGGGGCGTCAGAGAGCTCGGGGCCGAGCGCTTGACCGTGCGGCTTTTGGACCGGACCGATTCGGGGCGCCCCGATTCCAGGACAACACACCATCAGGCCCTAAGGTCTTGCAGCGTCGCGGGGATTCGGTGGGGGACAGCAGCCATACTCGCGGACGCGCCCTGGGCGGGGACTCGCGTCAGCTCCGCCCCTCCTCGCCCCGGCAGTGCTGGGGTACTTCAGGTCTGTACCTGGCTTTTCATCCCTGGGTCGCCTGCTTCTCAACAGTTACACACCCACCCTTGAAACATTCGGCCCCTTAGTGATGTGTCCTGTTCAGGGCACCAGCATCAGAGGGCTCTCAGTATCCCAGGAGACCCCTCCCCTTGCAGTTCAGAACCGCGTTAGAATTGTTTCCAGCTGCGGTCGATGGGCCAGAAAAATCTCACAGAGCCCCGTCCCTTCCTGCATAAAGTGGAGGGTTGCCCACGTCCTTTATTTACAAGGCCTATTTAATGATTACGTCCAGCACTACATATTGACCTTGTCAAGATGCCCTATGTGTCCTAAATTCATCTTGTCATAGTAAATTTTAACAACCCAAGACTTTTTCCTGCCACAATAACTGGCGTCTGAATCAGTTATAAACAGTGCTGGCTGAAAAAACCCTCCTTCCGCTCATAAATATTTTAACAATCCCTAAGGTGTCTCCTGCAGGTTTAACGGAAAGAAGATCAAAAGAAGAGAGAAATAAAAGTGTTTCTTTTTATATTCATGAAAGGAAAATAAAAATTTGCCTCCGGACCCAAGCCGTGAACGTGTAACCATTGTTTAGAGGTAACCAACACAGTCTGTTAAAACCAGCCAATCAGAGACATCCTCTCTTCAGGGGCTTCCAAACCAGCCAGTTATGAACAGCTTCTGAAAGCCAAATAATCTTTGACAGTAGCCCAATCAACAGCTCAATGACTGAGCTTCGGAAAGAAAGAGCGGTTCTCAGCCGCTTTGTTCGCAGACCACAGTTGTTAACAGCCATTAGTCTATAAATTGCTAAACGGTCAATTTATTGAAACACCACAGGCCTCTACAGACCCTATCGCTATCTTTGTTCGCTATCTTTGTTCGGAGTCTGCTTTGAGAATGCAGCTTTCATTTGCAAGCAAATGTGATGTTTACCTCCCCCTCTCCCCTTTGATAGGTTTTTCTGTAGCCTAGGCTGGTCTTGAACCCCTGATCCTCTTGCTTCAGCCTTCTAAATATATTACAGGTCTAGTCTTCACGCCCAGCTGGAAGGCTGATACAGTTTGTAGCACAGACCAAAACTGTGTGCCATTGACGCTTGGCCAATGCCGTGGTGTGCATATATCACGTCTTGCTTAATCATTTGTCAGGTAACTGAACAGTGGGTTGTTGCCACCTTTTCTCTGCCTTGGCGTGAAGTCAGTATGAAGGATGTCGACAAGATTTTGTGTAGACATGTTTTTAATTCTCTTGTATATGTAGAATACTCCTTGAAGTGGACTGCTTGATCATACAGAAACTATGTGTAATTATTTGAGGCAGTTCTAAACTTATCAAAAAAAAGCGGCACCATTTATATCCATATTACCAAGGTATGAGGGTTCCAATTCTTCCACATGTTTCCGGACATTTAATATCTTTTGAATTGTAGTCGTCTTGCTAGATATGAGGTAGTGGTTGGTTAGTCATCTTTTCATGTGCTGTTGGGGAGACATAGTGTGATCAAGAATTCCTGCAAAGAATCTCTGTCTGCAAGACTGATTGAAAACTGCAGTCATGGGAGAGGTTGGGATGTTGCTGGTCCAGATGCTAATTACCTTATCTTGGGCTGCCTTTGACCCCTAGAACAGCCATTTCTTGCCCAGTTTGTGTCAGAATTAACATACTGTGACTAGACGGTCAAAAGCTTTGGAATCTATTGACTTAGCAGCCTACTAGTTTCTGCTAACCCCAAAGCTAAAATTGTCACCAGGCATGGTAGCACATACTTTTAATCCTAGCACTCTGGAGGCAGGGGCAGGCAGATCTATGAGTTCAAGACTAGCCTGCTCTACATGGTTTCCCAAGACAGACAGGGCTATGCAGAAAGACCCTGTCTCAAAAGAAACAAAAAATCCAAAACCCAAACCAAAAAAGCTGAGAATGTCATCAGATAGCATCTTAGACCTATAAAAAAAGCTCCCCGTCTTGTTGTAACAGCCTCTCTGATGTAGCCACCAATGTATTTCAAACTTGCCTTGATTTCTTTTTTCTGTAAAACTATAAAAACTTCATTAAACTGCTTTCATATTAAAACAGACTTTGGGGTAACCAGTTTTCTGGATCCATGGTCGCTCAAAATGGTTACCATGCAAACTGAGACATGCCCATTATGAGCTGGCTATTATAGTGGTATATTATTTGTATTTTAATAAATAAAGCTTGCCTGAAGAAAGATCAGAGGGCAAAGCAACCATACTAGTCAGCCATATAGGCCAGGGAGTGGTGGCATACACCTTTAATCACAAGACTTGGGAGACAGAGCTCACACAAAGGTGATCCTGGCACTTGGGATCACAAGCCTTTAATCCCAGCAGTAAGGAGGTGGAGACAGGAGCCATATGGCTGGGCAGAGAGAAAAATATAAGGGAAAGAGACAGGAACTCGGGAGATTGAGTCTGAGGTTGGTGGTGAGCATTTTCGTATCTCCCTTTGTCTTGAGCTTTGGTAGAGGTAAGATCTTTCTAGTAGTTTGGCTGCTTTTCTTTTCTGATCTTTAGCTTGAACCCCGTTATCTGTCTCTGAGTTTTTATTATTCATGCTACACACAACAGCATTCCAATATCAAATTGAAGTGGTATAGATGTGACCGGGCCCAAGCTGGTCCTGAAGGCACAAGCAAGTTACGTGATCAGGAAGTTGCCCAAATGCCAGTGGTTTCTACTCCTGGTAAAGGCCTTCTGTTCCCAAGCTTACCTATGGCCTCACGGGTTATGCCTATTGTTGGTGTACAAACCAGTTCCACAGTAGCCCAGAATGCAGTATAACAAAGGATTATCTGGGGATAAACTCGCAGGAAGAGTAGCCATCTGCCATTCCCTTGCGCTGGGAACGGGAACTGAATCCAGCAGCCAAGAGGCCGGTGCGTGCTTTTCCTTTGAATTTATAGTATGTGAGACCACGCCCAAAGTGGGCCAGTATCTTAAAAGCTACTGAAGAAGTTCCCACAGCACCTCCCCCTCTTGTCTAAATAAGAGAGTTATTATTTATTATTATATAATTTATTATTTTATATATACAAAACTATACAATAAGAACAAATATCAAGTATTGTCCAGGCAAAAGAAGAGGCAAAAACATACATAAAAATTAGAATTACAACCAGCATGAACAATATCAAACAAGAAACATATGCTAAATGTTTCAATAGTTATTCTATCCTAAGTAGCCTAAGTCTTATATTAAAAATGGCTTGGCTCAGTCTTCAACCCATCAAAGACCTGAGAAGAGAAATAATACTACTTGAGTAATCAGGAAGTTGCAATAAAGCAACTTCTAAAAGGTGTAAGAAATGAGAGACAACCGGCTACCTGGGCAATCGCCCAAAGTCTCATTTTCAGCATTGGGGCATGATGTGGGAGTCCCCTCTGTGTGCTGTAATTACCATTAATGAATAAAGAAACTGCCTTGGCCTGTTGATAGGGCAGAGCTTAGGTGGGCAGGGAAGACAGAAGTGAATGCAGGGAGAAAGAAAGGTGGAATGAGGGAACTCCATGGATCAGCTGCCAGAGTCAGAATGAACCTTTGCCAGTAAGCCACTGTCACGTGGCAATATGCAGATTAATAGAAATGGGTTAAATTAATATGTAAGAGATAGCCAATAAGAAGTTAGAGCTAATGGGCCAAGCAGTGATTTAATTAATACAGTTTCTGTGTGATTATTTCAGGTGTAAGCTAGCCAGGTGGCCTGGAAGAACAAGCAGCCCCCTCCTTGCAACAGGAGCAACCAACTTTGGCTAAGGCCTAGAGTTACTGACAGACCATTTTCAGAGGCAGTCTTGGCAAGGTTTGGCAGTCTTTTTGCTTGTATCCTGTTTGTCCAGTCTGGACACTGTGCATTTTGTCAGTGGTTGAGGCAGGGTCAGTTCTTTGCCCAAAGGCCAGTTTTGCCAAGAAGAAAACAAGCTCCAAGTGGCCAACATTCTCTTGGGAATAGATCGGTGCTGCCAGGATCAATCATCTCTCATGTCAACACAACAAAAGTGGGCCAGTATCTCAAAGTATTTATTGGCCGAAGGAGTTCCCACAGCGCCTATAAGCAGTTGACTGAGGAAGAAAAGACTAGGGCCTGGTTTACTGATAGCTCTGCATGCTGTGAAGACATCATCCACAAGTGGAGAGCGGGAGCATCACAATCCCATTCTAGGACAACCCTAGAAGACACTGTTGAAGGGAAATCTTCACAGTGGGCAGAACTCTGGACGGTACACATACATTTTGCTTGAAAGGAGAAATGGCCAGATGTACCATGTTTACTGATTCATGGGCTGCAGCCAATGGATGCTCAGATGCTCAGGGATGTGGAAAGAATATGACTGGAAAACCGAGGAGAAAGACATCTGGGGAAGAAATTTTGCGGATATCTCTCCAAATGGGCAAAGTTTGTGAAGATAAATGTGTCCTGTGAATTTTTTTTTGACAGAGTTTCTCTGTGTCCTCTGGCTGTCCTGGCACTCACTCTATAGACTGGGCTGGTCTCAAATTTAGAGATCCACCAGCCTCTGTCTCCTAAGTATAGTGATATTTTATTTGTGTTTTAATAAATAAAGCTTGCCTGAAGACCAGAGTGTAAAATTAACCACACTAGTCAGCCATACAGGCCATATGCAGTGGTGGTGCACACACCTTTAATCCCAGCAGCCACACTAGTCAGTCATAGAGGCTGGACAATGGTGGTGCACACCTTTAATACCAGCACTAGAGAAGAATATAAAGCAGGATGAGACAGGAACTCATTCTCTTTTCAGGCTGAAGATTTTATAGAGGTAAGAGCTCTCTAGTGGTTGGCTGTGTTGCTTTTCTGATTTTCTGGGTTATTATTATTCATGCTACACATAAGTGCTTGGATTAAAGACATATGCCACCATGCCCAAATAATTGTGTCCCATATAAATGTTCATCAAAAAGTAACCAGCTAAGGAGGAGTTCAGTAATCAAGTAGATAGGATGACTGATTCTGTGGACAGTCAGACTTTCCCCAGCTACTCCTGTCATTGCACAATCCCCCAACCTCCAAAATGTCTGTCCAAATATCCAGAAATATTTGGACTATAAGAGGACTTCTGGCAATTAGATAAAAGCTAGCATTCTTCAGGAACTTGTGAAACTGTTTCCCATTTGCCTTACCTCTGGCAGACTGGACATATGGCTCCATTGGCATATACCTGTAGTAGCATATCAAAACCCATGCTGGCCTCCAGGCTCCCTCTGTATCCACAAGTACCTGTTAAATATTTCAAAGTCCACACTAGCATCCTACCCCTTCTCACCTCCCTAGAATTCCCTCCTCCCAAATACCCATTTGTTTTCTTTATAATGGCAAGGTGTCCTTCCACTCCACCCCGCCCCACCACCCCACCTCACCCCACCACCCATTCTCACTATGCTTTCTCTGTTCTCCATTCCCTGCTGGTCTTCCTTCTCTCACAGAGAGCCCAGGCCATGTCCAGTCTTTTGGCCGTATTCAGTCTGCTTCCTTCTCTTCTTTGGACTCTTCCAGATGCCTCTGACTGTTCTCTCACACCTACAAATAAAAACCTTAACAATATATGGAGCAGTCATGTCGGCAATTTCTTTACCATGTCCCCTCAAATACCTCTGGTGCCAGAACTCAGTAGGGACACAATGGACGTCTTTCCCAGGGGCTCAGCTTGTCCTAACTGAACAAAGCTGTCGATTTGACTGGATCGTTTATATGGATCATTTGTTTCTGCTGACTTTTGCCACCTACCATTTTTGACTCCAAATTTTAGAATCCACCTCTTCAGCTTCTCTTTCACCTGCTCTAATCACTCATCTCTCCTCATTTCCTATGTCTGGTGAATGCTTCCTTGGAGTGGCCTGCTCAGTCTCTGTCTCCCTCAGTTCCTGGAGTCTACTACTGATAACAGAAGTCATGCCTTTCTCACCCTACTGGGCCCAGGAACAACGTGGGAGAGATGGAGGTTGTGCATAAGTTCAACAATATGAACTTCCTCTTTCCAAGGCTGGTCCGGCTACCGCCACTGCTGAGTGTCGCATCTGCCAGCAGCAAAGACTAACAGCCTCTGATAGGGAATCATTCCCAAGTGACCAGCTAGTGACCTGCTAGGCAGTCGCCTACATTGGACCACTTCCTTTATGGGAAGGGCAACTGATGCTTTGTCCTCACTGAAATAGATTGTTATGAATCCTGCATGTAATGCCTCTACTAGAACAGCATCTATGTACTTGTAAAATGTATTATCCACAGCAATGGTATTCCACACAGCATTGCTTCTGACCATGGAACTCACTTCACAGCCAGAGATGTGGGACAATAGGCTCATACTGGTCTTACCATGTTCCACACCATCCTAAAACAGCCGACTTGATAGAATGGTGTAGTAGCCTTTGAAGACATAGTTATAGTGCCAATTAGCGAAACTTTTTGAAGATACAATTACATGGCAATTAGGTGGCAGTATCCTGGAGTGTGAGGGAAGGGTTCTCCAGGAGTTCAAAGTACATGCTTTGAATTAGTATCCATTGTAAGGTACAGTTTCTCTTATAGCCAGCATCAAGAGTTAAGAGTCAAGGGCTAGAAATGGGAATAGTTCCACTCACTATTACCCCTACTAACTCTCTAGGGAAATTTTCACTTCCTGTTTCCCTAACCTTAAGTTCTACTGACCTAGAAGTTCTGGTTCCAGAGGAGTGAGTGATCCTGCCTGGAGACACAGCAAACATTCCCATGATCTGGAAACTTAGAAACTTGAATACTTTGGGATCATGATAGCCTTAAGCCAACAGGCTAAGAAAGGAATAACAGCATTAGGAGGGGTGACTGATCCAGACTACCAGGGAGGAATTGGATTGCCTCTTCACTATGGAGGTAAAGAAGATTATGTCAGTAGTGCAGGAGATCCTTTAGGATGTTACCATGTCCTGTGGTTAAAACCAATGGAAAATTACAATAGCCTATACCAGGAAGGATGACAAAGGGCCGTGACACTCTAGGGTTGAGGATATGAGTCACTCTTGCAGAAAAAGACCTGGGACCGGTTGAGGTGCTTGCTGAGGGTGGAGGAATTACAGAATAAGTAGTAGAGGAAGGTAGCTATAAATATCAGCTAGGGTCACATGATCAGATGCAGAAACAAGAATTGTAATCGACATGTGTTTCTGTAACATTTCATTAAGAAGATGTGTGGCATGAATCCTAATCAGTCTTAATAATAAAAACCTGGAGTCAGATATCAGGGTGAATTCTGGAAGATCAGAGAAGTAAAGGAGGCAGTCACTAGAGAGACTTTTTACCTTTACTGAATCTTCAGACCTAAGGGAGCAAGATCCTGCCTTTATGAATTCTCAGACTGAATGCTTAGACTGAATGCCATGTGCTCCTGTCTCTTCTTGCCTTCCATTCCTCTCTCTGCCCAGTCATATCCCTTCCTGTCTCTTCCACCTTTATGTTGGGATTAAAGGTGTGTGACTCCCAAGTACTGTGATTAAAGGTGTGAGCCACCACCACCACCTGGTTCTGTTTCTCTTTTAGACTGGACCAATCTTGCATAGCCCAGGGTGGCCTTAAACTCACATCTGTTTATCTCTCTCTCCCAAGTGTTAGGATTAAAGGTGTGTGCCTTCCCTGCTTGACCTCTATGGCTAACTAATAGCTAGCTCCATATTCTGTCAGGCAAACTTTATTTGTTAAAGCACAAACAAAATATCACCACATTGCCACTTGTTTTGCCAAAAATTAAAAATGTTATAACTAATTTAAGAAAAACTATATACAATAAGTACAATAATAATGATATACAATATATAAAATAAGTAAAATAATAGGCAATAATACATCAGCAATATCTAGTCTATTTGTATTTGACAAATTCAGAGAAAATATTCCATTATTTATCCTATCTTGGTGAGTCGAAAGTCTTATACTTAATTCACTTTCTATCTTAACTTGCATTACCATCCAAAACTATCTTTTGATGTCTCAACCTTATACACTTTACACCTATTTATTTCTTTTCTGAGTCTGATAAACAAGGAAAACTATAATTATAACTATCTCATCTTCAACTACCTCAGAGACCTGAGAAAGAAATGGTATAAACTGAGTAAGCAGGAAGTGCAAGCAAGTGACTTTCAAAGATGTGAGAAATGACAGAAACAGCTGCCTACCTGAAGAGTCACCCAAGGTTCCTCTGTAACATTGGGACACTCATCTTCAGCCTACAGGCCTAGAATATTGACAGACTTTTCTATGGAGCAGGGTTTTTGAAGGACTGTCCTACTTTCTCTTCCCAAATTTCTGCAGTCCTTTTTTTTGTGTCCTGCTTGTCCAATCTGGACAGTATTCTGTCAGCAGTCAAGCGAGGACACTCTCTAGCCAAGTGGATAACTTTTACTACTAAGAAAGTAAACTCCATATGGAGTTCCTCCGATGCCCATTATCCTTCCTGCCAGGAGCAGACATGTCTCATTGTCATAAAAAAAAAAGAACCTATGTTATTAAGACATCTTAAATGTCATATTCTGTAGATCTTTGAAGTATTTGAAGATGACTACCTAAAATATGTCTGTTTGACCTTGAAAACATACCTAATATGATTACAAGTTTGATTGTAATAGGTGACTAACTACTAACCCACATTCTTTATCATCCTAAATAGTTGGCTGTTGGGGACTGTGGATCCCCAGACCCTGAATTTCCTATAAACAACTTGTTATGCTTACAGCTGCTCTGAGCAAAACAACTTGTTTTCCTCTGCTCTGAGCAGCCTGCAGCTGCTCTGAGCAGGAGACCCTGAAGGCAGGGGAGTAATTCCTGATGAGTCTGCAGCTGAAAGATCTTGAGAGCTGGGGTGTGGCG
The DNA here is from genome assembly GCF_950005125.1 of Chionomys nivalis. Taxonomy (NCBI): domain Eukaryota; kingdom Metazoa; phylum Chordata; class Mammalia; order Rodentia; family Cricetidae; genus Chionomys; species Chionomys nivalis. The sequence goes on along the minus strand of NC_080094.1, from coordinate 44,152,491 downwards.
AGAGGACTATATAAGCTGCCCCTGAACACAATAAAGGGGACATTCTTGGGGAATTCAAGAATGACCCATGTCTCTGTCTCTCTGTCTGTGTGTGTCAATCTTCAGGCCCTTGCCTGGCTCATGAACCACCATCCCATAGAGCAGGAGTGGCATTACAAATGTAGGGCATTACAGTTGCTCATAATAACTTTCAAGGACTAGAAATTTGCATTACATTGTTAAGTGAGCTGTATAGGTACAATACCTTGAACAAGATTAGAAATAAAATGCACAGTATAATCTAATAAAAATAACCTTAACTTTGTATCAATATACAAAAATCCATACCAATGTAAGAATTTTCAAAACTAGTAGTTGCTTTTTTTGGTTTAAAAGTAGATTCATAATCTACCTTTTTATCCTATTTCTATATCCCTCTTTTTCTTTTCAGAGTATATTTAATAATATACCATTTTATCCTATCATTTCTTTTTTTTGAAGGTTTATGTATTTCTTACATATGCAGTGTTCTGACTGCATGTATGCCTGAAGGACAGAAGAGGACAATAGACCTCATTATAGATGTCTGTGAGCCACCATGTTGTTGCTGGGATTTGAACTCAGGACCTCTGGAAGAGCAGCTAGTGTTCTTAACCTCTGACCCATTTCTCCAGCCCCTATCCTACCATTTCTATATTCCCTTTTCATTTCAAAACAAGAACCCTGAATCTAACCTACTTTGTTCATCTTTTTTTCTATTACCAATAATAACTTGTAATCAACCACCCTAAACTATGACAAATATCCATAAACCACCGAATGACCAAAAACCATCCACCCCACCTCTTGGGAATGTGGGTGTCATGTTCTTAAAGTTACTTCCTGCTGTCTGGGGGGTGACATCTTTAAGGGATCCTGTAAAGAAAAATGTAGGTTAATTGTCAAGTTCTGGGAAAGGTAGCTATATCATTTCTTGTCCAATCTCTGTGTCATGGGGAAGTATAGTGCTTGTCTCTAGTCCTGTCTAGAGTAGTCTGTGAGGCTGGATCATCTCTATTAGCCACCTCAAAATGGTCCTGAGCACTTTATAGTCCAAAGCCAATTTTGGGGTATTATTTTTCAGTTTAGTGTTGTTATCATAGTCCAGGTGGATTTGTCATTGTGGGATTCTATTATCTTTTTAGAGACTTCAAAGAGCACATTAGGTCAGATTATTCTTTTTCTTGGTATTTTTTCCAGGTAGTTCTCCTTTCTTCTTTGGATGCTTATTTGTCCAAAGGTCTTAAAATTCCTCAAGATGTTTGTTTTTATTTTCCTGAAAAGACAAAAACAAAACTCTCTTCAACCCTAACTTTGGGGAGTTTCCCTTTTGGTAAGCTATATTTGATCAAATGAAAAACATTTGTTAGTTTTAAAGTTAGTTGAGATTGAACAGCCATGCTATTTGATGAACTATCATCTCTTCTAAACAAGAGGTCTCTCTTGTTCAAATCTAATCTTTGTCAATTTTGATTTATGGTGTCTTCTGAAATTTTGTTTTATCTTCTATGAGTATTCTATCTTCCAGAGCAGTATGGTTTCTTATAATAGGCATTGGGTTCTTCAGTTGCTCTGGGAAGGAGTTTCCTCTGTGGTGATGTGAACTTGGCATGAGGGCCAAGGGCATGAGTCCTGAGGGCATCAGGACTCTCAAGGAGTTTCCTGGTGGCAAAGGGTTACCTTGACTGTCCCTTGTTTTCTACATTCATTAGTTCAATTCCTGCCCTTGTCACACCTTCTGCATAATCCAGAAGGGAGGAGCTGTAACACGAGGGCCTGCTTGTTGGGGGTTTCTGTCCTGCCCAGTTCTCACAGCCAGTAAGCCCCAAAGAAAATCACACAGGGTCTACATAAGTTATAAACTGATTGGCCCATTAGCACAGGCTTCTTTATTAACCTTATAACTTATATTAGCCCACCATTCTTATCTATGTTAGCCATATGGCTCAGTACCCTTTTCAGTGGGGTAGGTCACATCTTCCTTCTTCTGTATCTGGGCAGGACTGGGGGAAAAGCTTCATTCTTCCCAGAATACTCCTGTTCTCATTGCCCCACCTCTACTTCCTGTCTGGTTGTCCCGCCTATACTTCCTGCCTGTCTACTGGCCAATCAGTGTTTATTTAACATAATTGACAGAATACAGAATTGTCCCGTACCATTTCCCCCTCTTTTTTTTTTTTAATAAAACAATAACATCCATAGTCCATTTTTTGGGAATGTGAGCATAGTTTTCCAGGCTCCTTCCTGCTGGTTGGGGGCACTAATAATCTTATGGGGACATAAAGAAAATTTAGAGCTCCACAGCAACCTTAATAACTCCCCTTCTGTGGTCAAATGCATTCAAGAGCATACTTGGAACTAGAGGCAGTGGGAAACCAGCCTAGACTGGTTTTTTGGGTGCATGCACAGTGAGGCAAACTGTGTCCCCTGAGTGAACTTTTAGGGAAAATTACCTAAAATCATGCCTATGCATGATTGGGCATATATAAGATTACAATCAACTGCATCATGAGAAAGAACGTGCACAGCAAACAAAGGCTGATGAAATCTAAGCCTGTCAATCAAGACAAAAAGCTACCCATTCTCTACCCCAGCATCCACCTCCTCATCTTGGACCTACAAAAAGATGCCCCAGGAAATAAACAAGAGTGGATAGCTCATTGCTTTCTTAGAGCATAGCTGTCCCACACTTTTCAATTTGCTTAGGTTTTAAAAATGTCTGTGTGTGGCCAGTGAGATAGCTCAGTGGGTAAAAACACTTGCAGAACTAGCCTGGCAACCTGAGTTTGATCCCCAGAACCCACATAAAGGTGTGTAGAGAACCAACTCAACCAAGTTGTTTGACTTTCACATGCATACCTCGGCAATGCCCCCCCACACCATACATTATACACACGCATGTGTATACACACACTAATGATGATGATGATAATAAAAATAATAATAAATTAAGATAAAAATAAGAAGTATGAAGTTTGCCTTGACTCTTAACTGCTCTCTGTCATGATGAGAGCATGGCACAATAATAATCGCTGATCTTAAAATGAGGAGGCTTGTGAGATGGATTTGAATAGCACCTGTGGTCTATCAACAGATTCCAATTAAAACCAGAAGAATTACAAAACTAAGAGTTTGGCCGGATATGGAGGCACACACCTTTATCACAGCATACAGGAGGCAGAGGCAGGAAGAATTTCTGGGAGTAGAGACCAGCCTGCTCTACATAGTAGAGTCCTGCCCCCCACAAACAAAAAAAACTAAGAAATCAAAGTTATGGGTAAAAATTTGAAGCTTGTGATAAGAGAATTTTGAGATATATTAATGTACTAAATTAAGTTATAGGTCAGAGAATAGCGGGAAGAAAGAATGAGAAGATCATTTTGACTCACAGTTCAAGTTGAATCCACAGAAAAAGAAAAAAGGAAGGAAGTTGTTTTACATTCCTTTACACAAGAGTACCCTAAAACTTGATGTAGTCCCCTACATCTGCTTCTCAGGTGATGGGATTACAGGCACATAGCAACACGTCCAAATATACACAGTCCTTTCTTGCTACAGGTGTGTGTTAGAACTCAGGTATCCTGGAAACAAATGGTTTAATTCACTGATAGACGCACAGCTTAATAGCTACTTGGAAGTGGAGGAAACTGACCGAGTTGCAGAAAGTAGATCATTTGGGACATGTCTTCTAATGTAATATTTTTTATTATTTAACATAATTTTGTTTTTGACTCTTTGGGAATTTCACATCATACGTCCTAATTCCACTCACTTCCATATCCTCCCCTTACCCTTGTAGTGCCCCCCCCAAGAAAAGAAAAGAAAACAAGCAAACACAAAAATTTTAAAAAAAGAATACAAAAAAAGCCTCTTCGCTTCTCCATCATTCCCGCCTCTCCAACATCTCTTCACTGGTCCTGGTTGCACTGGGGGCTTCGGTGTGTCACATAGCGCACCCTTTGGTTCAGTCAGCTTTACTCGGAAATGTTCATCGCAATGAGTTATTGGTCTGGTTCAAGGCCTCTGGTTTCATCATACATGATTCCTGTGGCCCCGTGAGATGACACGGGTCACAGACATCAACACAGATCCCAGCTGCAGCAGGACCCTGGACCCAGACCTGACCCTTGGCAGCAGCCTAGGCCTAGATGACACCATGACCCCAGGTGGTAACATAGGCCATTCAGATCTGTATGGACCTGGATGCAGCATAGCCCTTGAGCAACAAATATGGTTCCACATGGCAACCCCATGGCCCTCACTGCAACATGACATTGACTCAGACACTGGCTGCTATAGGGCCACAGACCCAGACATGGACCTGGGCAGCAGCTCAGGTCTGGACAATAGCATGGCCCCGGATGGCAGCACAGGCCACCTAGATCAGTGTGACTCCAGCAGTGTCATGGCTCTTGGACACCTTCATAGCAACTGGTGGCAGCTCAGACACTGGGCAATGGAGCTGACCCTCCTGCTTCAGCACTTGATGCAGGAGTGACTTCTTTCTAATCTGTTGCTTTCATTGGTTAATTAATAAAGAAACTGCTTGGCCTTTGATAGGACAGAAAATTAGGTAGGCGGAGTAGACAGAACAGAATGCTGGGAGAAAGAAGCCAAGTCAGGCAGTCACTATGATTCTCCCACTCCAGAAAGACGCAGGTTAAGATCTTCCCTGGTAAGCCAACAGCTCGTGGTGTTACACAGAATATTAGAAATGGGTTAGATCAATATGTAAGAGCTAGCCAATAAGAGGTTAAAACTAATGGGCCAAACAGTGCTTAAAAGAATACAGTTTCCGTGAAATTATTTTGGGTAAAGCTAGCGGGGGAGGGAGGGGGGCAGGACACAGCCCGCCACTCCACACTACTACAGAGTGGCTGCTCCTATTACAACAAGCACTTGGGAAAGTGGACCCCACATCCTGCATGGGCATCACAGTAGAACAGCCCCCGGCTGTAGTAGTACCATGGACCCAGACATGGCCATGGTTAGCAGCTGGGGTTTGGATGTCGTCATAGCCCCAGGTGGCAAGAAGCCCTCCCATATCAGCCTGCTTCTCGCTGCCTTCACTTCTTCCGGTCTACATTTTTCCACAGCAGGTGAACCATTCAGCTGCACTTGAAAGAGCTGCACCCTGTGACAAAACACCAGAGGAAATAAAAGGAAAAAAGAAGTTCATTTGCCTCCATTGCTTGTGGGTCTCTGGTGAAACAGAGCCTCATCATGGGGACCATGCAGGAGAGCAAAGCTGCTCACCTCAACGTGACTGGAAAGTAAAATGAAAGGGAGAGAAGGGGCTACAGCAAACTATTACACTAAGTCAGGCAGGTGCGGGCGGTAGTGGCGCACGCCTTTAATCCCAGCACTCAGGAGGCAGAGGAAGGCAGATCTCTGTGAGTTCGAGACCAGCCTGGTCTACAAGAGCTAGTTCCAGGACAGGAACCAAAAAGCTATGGAGAAACCCTGTCTCAAAAATCAAAAATAAAAAAAAAAAAAGAAAGAAAGAAACTGCCTTGTGTAGTAGGGGCTGTGGGCCTCTTCCCACAGCCCGGCTCATGGTTGCCTGGCTAGCTTATGCCCCAAAATAACGACACACAAACTGTATCCTTTTAAACACTGCTTGGCCCATTTCTGTTCATGTATGTAGCACCCCAAGGTGCGCTTACCGGGAAGATTCTAGCCTACGTCCATCCTGGGTCAGAGCTTCATCGTGTCTACTCTGGAGAGGAGAGCATGGCGTCTGTCTCTCAGAGGAGCTGCCTTGCATCTGAGCTCACTTCCTCTTCCTCCCAGCATTCTATTCTGTTTACTCCACCCACCTAAGGGGTAGCCTATCAAATGGGCCAAGGCAGTTTGTTTATTGACAAATGACCTTCCTCCATCATTTCCCTTTTTTCTGTTTAAACAAAAAAAAAAAGGAAGGCTTTAACTTTAACATAGCAAAATTACATATAACAAAACAGTTATCAAGTAAAAATTACAATATTTACATCTATTTTATCTTTATCATAACTAAGGAAAACAATAACTATCTATATATTCTTTAACTCCCTCAAAGACTCCAGAAGGATATAATATTACCTAAGCAAACAAGAAATAAGCAACTTTCAAACTCTAGAAATGACAGAGACATCTTGCTGCCTGGACAGCCACCCAAAGTTCCTCTGTACCGTTGGGGCATCCATCTTCTGCTTACAGGTCCATAGTGTCCAGCAGACATTTCCATGAAGCAGGAAATTTCAAAGGCAGTTCAGTCACTATCTGCTGTATCCTGCAGAATGTCTTGCAGACTCTTTCATGAATCAGGAACCCCAAAAGATCATCTCACCTTAGGCAAGTTCAGTAGTCCTCTCTCTGTGGGTTCTCTGTGTCCAGTTTATGCAACAGTCCAGGCAAGAGCAGTTTCTTGCCCAAATGGCTATCAAACTCCATAAGGTGCCTCTTCGATGCCCATCTTCTTCTTGAAGCAGATTGGTGCTGCCAGGAGCAGAGTGTCTCATTGTCATGAAAAACCCTAAGTTATTAAAACATTTAAAATACCATATTCTCTAGCCTATGAAAGATATGATGAATGCCTATCTGAAATATATGCATGCACATCTAGAAAATCTAACTAACATGACTACAAACTTGACTATTATTGATAATTATCCATTAACAACCTATAGACATTACATTTTTAAGTGAACTACACAATCACAATACCTTAATCAATATCAGAAATACATATACATATAATAAAATTGACCTTAAATTAATATCAGTAAACCAAGATTCATATCAGTGCAAATTATTCACATCTATATCATCTCCCCCTTTAAATGTAAAAGAACATTTATAAACAATATATGGGAACATGGGCGCAGTTTTTTCTCTCCAAACTGCTTCCTGCTGAATGGGGGCGCTGTTAATCAGATATTTCAGGGTATAACCTGTGTGCTAGGTTCATCTCAGTTGGCAGTTGAGCGAAGCAATTTTTTAAGGGTGTTCACAGCAACCCTTCAGGAGGGCGTGGTCTATCATACCATATCTTGATCAAAGAAGCAATCCACAGTGTCTCATCTTCTGTGAAAACAATAGAAGAAACTCTTTTCCAAAGTATCATATCCTTAGATCCAAATTCTGAAGTCAAGGTATTTTGAAAATATCTATCTTGGATTAGTTCAGCAGCATTTATAAACAAATATCTTTTAGCATCTGTTGCTCCTTCCTCAGCATTCAAACAATTCAAAGAGAGCATAATAGCATACAGTATCAAGATTCTCTGTGTAATTTCCATCTTTGTGCAGCTTTATTTTAACTCTATTTTGTTTACTTTTACTTTTGTTTTATATTCTCTGTATATATTTGTCCTGGAATAACTCTGTAGACCAGACTGTCCTTGAACTCTCAGAGATCCTTCTGTCTCTGCCTTCCAGGCATTGGGATTAAAGGCGTGTGCTACCACACCTTGAAGTCACAGAGGTAAATTTCCCTCTTGCCTCCCAAGTGTTGGGATTAAAGGTGTGTACTACCACACCCAACTACTCTCTTTCTTCCTTATTTTACTTTTAAGAACTTTAATTTTCAGCCTGTATATATTTTTAAACACACTGTAAATCATTTAAAGTTTTCTTTGTCTTTGAATCTCTCTTTACTGTATCTCTCTCTTTTTCTGACCACACGAGCCTTTAAATTACTGAGCAATATGGGTAGGATTAAAGCCGTGGCTTTGCCAGCTAAATCCAGGCCATTCCTTAGCTTTCCAGCCTCATGGCGGAGGTACCGGCTGTAGCCATGTTTACTACCACAACTCTGTGGCGTTTCAAGGTCCTTGCCAGCAAACAAGCTGCAATACTATATCCACAGACAACACTCAAGTCCTCTCTCTGTAGTTGGCCCTCCTGCCTCAAACAGTCAGAGTTTGCCCTGGCAGGATGGACCAGAATGCCAGAGTTTTAAAACAGCACAACTTTTTTCCTGCTACATCTGAAAACAAACAAGTATGCAGTCAGCTTTTATCAATACCTTTTAAGTGTTTCGTGGCAGGACCTCTTAATGAGCTGCAGAGTTCTGCAGCTGAAGCTGAGTCAGGAAGCCTCTCTTAGATGAGAGCACTTGCTTGCCTCTAGCAAGCAGAGCAGACCCGAGAAATTGCTGCTACCAAGAAAACACGCTTTACTCTATTCTTTCCCAAGCTTTCTCAGGCTTTCTGTGGATGCAGTGCCCCACGTTGGGCGCCATCTGTAGTAGGGGCTGTGGGCCTCTTCCCACAGCCCGGCTCATGGTTGCCTGGCTAGCTTATGCCCCAAAATAACGACACACAAACTGTATCCTTTTAAACACTGCTTGGCCCATTTCTGTTCATGTATGTAGCACCCCAAGGTGCGCTTACCGGGAAGATTCTAGCCTACGTCCATCCTGGGTCAGAGCTTCATCGTGTCTACTCTGGAGAGGAGAGCATGGCGTCTGTCTCTCAGAGGAGCTGCCTTGCATCTGAGCTCACTTCCTCTTCCTCCCAGCATTCTATTCTGTTTACTCCACCCACCTAAGGGGTAGCCTATCAAATGGGCCAAGGCAGTTTGTTTATTGACAAATGACCTTCCTCCATCAGCCTTGGCCTTTTGATAGGGCAGCACTTAGGCAGGCAGAGTAGACAGAATGGGATGCTGGGAAGAAGGGTAGTATGGCAGATGCCATGAATCTTCTGCCTGAGACTGATGTAGGTTAGAATCTTGTCGGTAGGCCACAATCGTGTGGTAATACATAGATTTAATAGAAATGGGTAAATCAAGATGTGAGAGTTAGCCAATAAGAGGCTAGAGCTAATGGACTAGGCAGTGATTTAATTAATACAGTTTCTGTGTGATTATTTTGGGTGTAAGCTAGCAGGGCGGCCGGGACAAAGAGCAGGCCCTCTCTCCCTTCAACAATTTACTTTGTCTCAGATTCCCTTTTTTGCAATGATTTTTTTCTTTTTTAAGTACAACTAGATTATTTAAAATGATTGCTGAGTGGTTTATACAGAAGCAACAATTAAAGCTATATCGTAACCTCCCTATTTTACATAGAGGAGGTTAGGTGCCCTATCATACTATAGAACTATTTCTGCTAGCGAATCTCCCTGTTGGTGGATCTAGGTATCCTTCATTTTAACAAGTACCTTTCCTAATAAGCCAATAGTCTCTATAGGTGGCTATTTTGTCCCCTATGCCAGGGAGTTTCCTTCTGATCTAACATTCTAGCCTGCTGGGAGACAAGGGGTGATGTACTCTCTTCTGTGACTACTTCCTGCTGAAACTAGGATGATGTTGTCAAGCCCCAGGAAGACTGGAATGCTAATTAAAGGCAAGGAGTGAATTCAGGCAGTGGGGCATTCACAAGAAGCATCTGGTTTGTTGACCCAGCTGAAGAGATAGGAAGCATTCACATAAGTTGGACTGGTCCACATCAGCTTTCAGTAAGTCCAGGGCTTGTAGTTGTTTGGAGCATGCTGTAGTTAGTAGCTGATGCTTGAATGTGTCTGTCAGTCAAGTAGAAATCTGCTGAGACAGATTATAGACTAGGGTCAGAAGTTAAAATTTAGGAGCTTAAAGGAAAACCTTACATTTTGAACTTTAGAATCATAGTCCTTGTAATTGGGAAGGGGAGAAGCCTAAGATGAGGAGACAGAGAAATACCATTCTCAGAAATAGACATATGGGGAAACTTAGGCTGTACTTGTTTGGAGTCCTTTTGACCCCTGAGAAGTGGGTTCAAGTCTTATGACTCCTTTGATCCTCTGAAGCTTACACGATTTTTTTAGTTTACAAAAAGACATAAAAGTTTTAGATATATTATCATTGCCAATCTGTACTGAAATTTGCATTACAGAAAAGCAGGTAACGGGTTTCTGTGAAACAGCTGGTGTAGACTCACACCTTTGAGTCCTAGCAAAAGCTATAGATTTGGTTTAAAAAGCATGATCATGCCGGGCGGTGGTGGCGCACGCCTTTAATCCCAGCACTCGGGAGGCAGAGGCAGGCGGATCTCTGTGAGTTTGAGACCAGCCTGGTTTACAGAGCTAGTTCCAGGACAGGCTCCAAAGCCACAGAGAAACCCTGTCTCGAAAAACCAAAAAAAAAAAAAAAAAAAAAAAAAAAAAAAAAAAGCATGATCATTCTTCCTCTGTCCAGAGAACTAGATGTAGATTAGACAGAAATGTCTTTAGCCTGATGAGAAGCACCTTTAAGTCTATACTTGGAGGGCAACTAAAGGAAATTTAAAATCTTGAGCTTGTGACTGAACAGTAAGTAGTCAGTGCTCTGCCAGCTTATTAGAACTCCATCCATCAATGTTAAAATTCTGAACTTTTGAAATCTTAGTGTAACAATATCATAGAAGGGGAAAGAAATCGGAAATATTTCCCATTTTCATATACCTTAAATCATTTATGCCTTTACAACTTGCATTTACATCTTAAATAAATTTCTGAGGCCCTTTGAACTGACTTACACTTTCACATCCTCAGACCCATATATCTTAAAACAGTCTTACCCTCAAAATTGCATAGCCTTTTATATCTTTAATCTTTTATATATCTTAAAACATTATTGGACCCTCAGAACTTGCATAGACTTTAACCTTTTTTCTTTCCCTCTAGTCATTTTCCAGAGACATAAACAGTTATTACTGAGAACAGTCATTTTATTTTTCTGCATCTTCCCCCGCCATAATAGGTTTCTCCACCAAAGCAGTAAGCCAGATCAAGCCAAACTGAAGAAGTTTAACAGCAGGTTTATTTGAGCAAAACAATTCCCGGATGAATTCCCCTGTCCCAGAGATCAAGACTGAAGAAGCTGCAATCAAAAACGAAAGCAGAAAGACTTTATAGTTTGTAGGTGAGGAGTAATGATGTGTCCATCACAAGCTGGGTTTGTGCCTAAGTGTGGTCAAAAGCTGAGCACTTCGGTGGGACTTGGGCTGGTGGCAGCAACAGGGGAGGAAGCTGCAACAGTCACCAAGAGCGTGGCACTGGGCCTTTTGGCGCCTTTGCTTTGTTGGAGACTCTCTGCCCAGTCTTATCACTTCCTGGCTGTCTATACAGATCTTCAGACCTGTTTGGTTAACTAGTGGCTAGCTCTCCCCTTATGATCTTCAGGTAAGCTTTATTTGATAGAGTACAAACAAGATATCACCACATTTCCCATTGTTTGTCTAAAATAAAAAGGTTACACTATAAGAAAAATTATATACAATAAGTATAATAACTATGTATAATATATACAGGCAATAAATATATCAACAATGTTTAACCCATAAGCAATTGATAAACTCAGAGAAAATACTTCATATCTGTTATTTTTTAAAAAAAAACATGGAATTTCCACCTTCTATTTTAAAGATTTATTTATTATGTATATACACTCCAGAAGAGGACACCAGATATCATTACAGAAGTTTGGTTGTGAGCCACTGTGTAGGTGCTGGGAATTGAACTCAAGACCTCTGGAAGAGCAGCCAGTGCTCTTAACCTCTGAGTCATCTCTTCAGCCCCCATATCTGTTATTCTGTTATTCTGGTCCCATGAGGGATGGCGGTCCCATGAGGGGCCTCAGCAGGTCACCTGAGGCCTCAGTAGGTCCCCTTGGTAGGTAGGAGACCATGGTCAGTGAGAGACAGACAGATATGCCATGCAGAGAGAGTTTGGGTATAGAGTTTATTTAGTGGGTTATAGATGGGAGAGGGAAGAGGGGAAGGGGAAAAGGGTAAAGAAGAAAGAGAGGCACAGAGAAAGAGGGAGAGAATGAGAGGAGAGAGAGGAGAGAGAAAGTTATGTCTTTAGAAGAGGGATGGAAAGAGAGAGCGCAAGCTGGAGGAGGCAGGAGATCTGCTTGCCTCGGTAGAAGAGGGAGGGTTGGAAATGGGAGGGTTGAAGTGAAAGGTGCTTGTCTCTTAAAGGGACAGGGTACCCAGGTGACAGGCCAGGTCAGCAGATCACAATATCTATCCTATCTTGATGAGCACAAAAGGTTGCATGTAATTCACTTTCTATATTCTAACTTGCATTACCAAAACTATTTATTAATGTCTCTCAACCTCATACACTTTACACCTCTTTAGTGAATTTCTTTTCTGAATATGGTAACAAGAAAAAGTATAACTATAAAGTCTTCAACTCTATTGGAGACCTGAGAAGGAAATAATATTACCTGAGTAATCAGGAAGTGTTATAATTTTTTTAAAAAATGCTGCAAGATCCCCGGTGGCAGTAGGCAGCAGAAATGTTGTAGGTCCCCAAATGGTGGTAGCAGGCCATGTGGCAGCAGGCAGCGGGCCTTGGGAGCAGCCAGTACTAGGCAGAGGTTCCCGAGCAGTGGCTGGTCCCAGGCAGGGAGACACATAGTGGGTGGGTTGGTCCCAGCTAGCCCAGAGGTGTGAGCAAGCGGTGGGTAGGAGGCACATGGACAGATACATCGTACAGAATAGAATTAGATATTTATTACTTAGAGGAGGGGGAAAGACGAAGAGGACAGAGATAGAGAAAAGGGGGGGCAGAGAAGTGGGGAGAGAGGCAGAAGCAAAACTGCTTTTCCGAGAGGAAGATGAAAAAGAGAGCAAGCTCAGGCTGGAAGCTAAACATCAGCCTGCCTCAGCAAATGGGGGAAGCTTGTATGAACAATCATAACAGGAAGTACAAGCAAGCAACTTCCAAAAAATATGAGATATGACAGAAATAGCTGGCTGCCTGAACAATCACCCAAAGTTCCTCTGCAATGTTGGGTCATCCGTCTTCAGCCTACAGGCCTAGCATAAATGACAGACTTTTAAGCAGAAATTTTGAAGTCTATCCTATCTTATCTTGGCAAGGTTTTGTACTCACTCTTCTGTGTCCTGCTAATGCAATTTGGACAGCATACTGTCAGCAGTTGAGACAAGAGCACTTTCTTGTTCAATGTTTTACTTTTGCCACAAAGAAAGTAAACTCCATGTGAAGTTTCTTCAATGTTCATTATCTTCTGGGAAGTAGATTGGTGCTAACAGGAGCAAACATATCTCACTGTCATAAAAAAGAACCTATCTAAAACATCTTAAATGCTATATTCTGCAGATCTCTGAAGTGTTTAAAGATGACCAACCTGTCTACCTAACAAGAACTCTGAATCTAATCTCCTTTGTTCAGTTTTGCCTTGCCATTACCAATAACAATTTGTAACCAACCCCCCTAAACAATGATAAAAACATTACCATTGAAGACCAAAACCAGCCCACCCCACCTCATGGAATGTGGGCATCATGTTCTTTAAATTACTTCCTGCTGTCTGGGGGCAGCAGCATCTTTAGGAGATCCTGAAAAGAAAAATTTGGGTTAATTGTCAAGTCCTGGGAGAGGTAGCTTTTGTCCAGTCTCTGCATAATGGGAAAGTGCTTGACTTGTCTCAAGTCCTGGTTAGAATAGTCTGTGAGGCTGGCTCATCTCAGCGAGCCACCTCAAAATTGTCCTGAGTAGTTTGTAGTCCAAACCTGATCTTTAGGTAGTGTTTTTCAGCTTTGTGGTGATATCATAGTTCTGGTGGAATCCTCATTGTGGAGCCCCATCCACCTTTTGGAGACTTCAAAGTTCACTGTTAGACATAGTTTTGGTTCATGGCAGAAAACTTAAACATTTTAAATGTCATATGCAGCAGATGTTGGAGAGGGTTAGGGACCATAATTCATTATGTACATCTGGAATACAAAAACTTAATTCTTAGTTACCTGATAAAGACTCAAAGCTGAAATCATGTACAGGAAGTTAGATGAAGCCATATTCTAGAGTTAGTTAGTACTCCATGTGACCATTAATATAATGACAAAAAGTTTAATATATATATATTCATCTTATAAATTTGAGCTATAATATTTATACCTTAACAAAAACTGTCAAAGATTCAAAATAAAACCAAAATATTACAAGATTATTGGCAAAATAATTGTCCATAAATTTTGGTATCTCTTCTGATATAAGACAGAGATTTTGGATTTTACTTTAACAAGCATGTTTGTGTTTAGAGAAGGAGAGAGTCACACTCCAACTCCAAAGTCAGCTTTAATTTTTAATTAGACTGGGAGTACAAAAAGACCATTTGCATTATTTATCTGTAGAGTACAGCAGAAACAAACATTTGAAAAGATTTATGAAATTTTATACTGTTGGAAATAAGATATACCAATAGGCCAATTTACTCCTTTTCTTCAGACATCTCATTTGTTCAGTGGTCTTCAGATCCCTCAGGTGGATGCCTTCATTCTCCTGAAAAGACAGAAACAAAATCCTGCCCCAACCCTAACTTTGGGGATGTTCTCTTTTGGCAAGTTATATTTGACCAAATGAAAAGTGTTTGTTAGTTTTATAGGTTAGTTTGATTGAATGGCCATGCTGTTGATTAAAATATCATCTCTTCTAATTAAGAGGTCTCTTTTGTTCAAATCGAACCTTTATCACTTTTGATGATATCCATAGTTTTTCTTCTGTGGAAACAAAAGCAAAACCCCTCCTCCAACATAGCACATGTCCTGGTTTTCATTCTGAGGTCAACACATCTTTAAAGTATACCAGTTGATGTAATTCCGTAATCTTTTGTATTAGCTAATATTTCTCTTCAGCTGTTTTTCCTTTCTCATTAGCATTGAGAAAATCCAAAGTTAACAAAACACCTTGCAATCTATTTCTGGGGATCTTTATCACTCCTCTCTGTTTATTTAGTATATTCTTTAGAGTTAGATTTAATCTTTCTATAACTGCTTGCACTGTAGAATTTTGTGATACACCTGTAATATGCTTTATATTGTAAAAAGCACAAAAGTGTTTCATTTTATTAGAGACATTTTGTACAGGTATACCCATAACTTCTAGAAAATGTGTGATTGCCAAATCAGCCTTTTCCAAACTCAAAGCAGTTTCCCATTGAAATGCTAAATAGGTATCAATATGTGGTGTACATATTTTAATTTTCCAAATTCTACAGAGTGGAACACATCCATCTGCCAGATTTTATTCTTTGATTACCTCTTGGGTTACTTCCTGAATGTTGTGGTGTTTGGTTATATAAAGAACAAGTAGGACATTGCCTTGTAATTTCCTTGGCTTGTTGCTACATGATAGAAAAGTCTTTTTCATAACTTTTGCTTTTTACATGATGTTTTTCATGAAATTCTGACACCTCCAGCACATTTCCAATCAATAGCTGATCAATTTCTTCATGCCCTTGTACTAGCAGACATGACAGGTTTGTATGGGATTGGATGTGTCTTATGTACATGAGCTGATTGCTATTCCTGATTATTTCTTGTAACTGAATAAATAATAAAGTCAATTCTGTACCATCTGGTATAAATTCAGCAGTTTCAATATTTAAAACAACTCTTTCTGCATATTGAAAATTGGTAATTATGTAAAGAGGTTCTGTAAAAGTCATTAATTCCGTGAGAATATCATATAATTTATCATTAGTGAATGGTAGTACAATTTATACTGGGTCTATTCCTGCTAATTGGTGAAGTCTCAATTTTCCTTTTAGAAGGAACTCAGAGTCCTCTTTCCCATGTTTTTAATTTTTACTTGATTTATGTGATAAAAAGATATATTCTAAAATAATATCTTTTCTCTGCATTACAATCCCTGTAGAGAAATGCTTGTAGGGTAATATGAACAGAATGCAGCTAAGATTCGGATCCCCATGATCCACATGTGTATTGTGTAATATCTCTTCCACCAGTCAATTCTCCCTTAGCTTCAGCTGATGGTTTCCTGGGATTATAAAGTCCTTGTCACTATCATAAGATTATCATATAGAGATTGCCTTTTTACATTAGCATAATCTCCCTCTCCAAGAAGTTGGTCTTGGGAAGTTTCTATACCTCTAACCCTACTTCGTCGTTCAATGGTTTTAGCCTCATATTTCCATCAGGTCCTCCATTGTAACTGAGGACCAGGCTCTAAAATTGCTGTGACCAAGTCTCTCCAGTCTCTAGGGATAATTCTATTACAAGTTGACCATGAGTTTAACATTTGCTTCAAAAAAGGTGAATGCATGCCACATGAGATAATGGCTTCCTTGAATCTCCTTAAATCTAACATTTCCACAGGATTCCAGTGAGCACTTGAACAGCCTTGGGGATATCTGTCATCTGACAGTCCCTATAAGGTGGCTGGATAAATTAAGGTTGGTTGTTTGAAAATCTTTCGTTATTCCTCTCTAACCTTATAATGCAGTACTGAAGATGGTTCTCCATTAAATTCCCCTATGTGGATCTGAATATCTCTATTAACTGTTTTAATAAGTTTTTTTAAGACTGTATCTTGACACTCATAACAATCAACTTTATTAGTGACAAACCATGAATTATCAAACCAACAATAAAGATGATCAAAATTATGTCAATCCTGGGTAAATTGCTCATCCTTAATTTAATTGCTTCAATTTTAAACCATCTATGTGTAATCATACAGAGACCTAGCTCTCTCCATCGTAATAGTGTTTCCCATTTTTTAACATGGGAAAAACTCTCTCTTTTAACTAGTTCCCCCTTTGAGAGTTCCCAGTTGTCTCACCAAACTGCTGATGAGTGAGTGTGAAGTTGCTGCTGCATAGCATGTTTACGCTGAGAACGCAGGTGGTGAGCAGTCTGGGTGAGGCCAGATGCAGCTGCCAGCATGGAGCTGTGAGCTGAGAGTGTGTGGTGGTTGCAACAATAGTAGAAGCCTGAGCAGTCGGTGTCAAGGCAGCTAACTAGTGAGGAAGTAGCTCAAGGAGAGGGTGTAGGGGAGGCTCACAGCCCACGGGGTAGGGGGAGCTGGTTCTCTGAAAAAATGCACATGGGATTGTGCAGAAGAAGCACTTGTGGCAGAGCCACTCAGTCGGACTAGGGCAGGGAAGTCCTGGGGCATCAGGAACCCAGCTGCTTCTGGAGTTTGGATGGCAGCTGGAGACTGTATTAGAGAGGCTACAACAGGAGAATCTCAAACTCACTCAGAGGTTTGGAGAAAAAAGAAAGACAACCTAGCTAGTGGGGCAGTGAGCCTGGTGGGAGACCCCACGTGTGCCAGAGGCTGCAAAGCCACAGGCAAGAGTTGTGTGTGTGTGCGCGTGTGTGTGTGTATTCATGCTGTAAAGTTGGGTGTCAGTTGTTACACAAATTCTAATTGGTCTTAATAATAAAAACCCAGAGCCAGATATTGGGGCAAATGCTGACGCATCTGAGAGAGAAAGGAGCAAGCCACAGTCAACTCTTACCATCCTAACTCCTCAGCCGAAAGAAGGGCTGACCTCACGTTTCCTCCCACCTTATATTCCTCTCTCCACCTAGCCATATCACTTTCTGCCCATCTATACAGACCTCCAGACCTCTATGGTTAACTAGTGGCTAGCTCCACCCTCTGATCTTCAGGCAAGCTTTATTTGTTAGAGTACAAATGAGACATCACTTCAGCTTGCCTCCGATGTTCAAGGCCTTGAATTGACCCCAGCATTTCAAAATAAATAAACCATAAATATATAGTTTCATATAAAAAGAGAAAGGCTTGAGAAACGACTCATTAATTAAGAGCACTTACTGCTCTTGCAGAGGACCTCAGTTAGGTTTTCTACACCCACATGGAAGCTCACAATCATCTGTAACCCAAGTCCAAGGATCTAATAGCTTCTGGCCTCTGCAGGCACCAACATGCACATGGAGTATATCCATACATGCAAGTAAAACATATTCATAAAGCATCTTAAAGTTGTACTAATACTAATGCTAATGAGAGAAAAGAAATGCTCCCATTTGATAGTCCTTCATATGTTTTTGACAGATTAAGGGATTCAGAAAAAATATTCCTTGCTTTAGGATCTATTGATTTTCAGCAAAACTCAATTTTGGGGTTGGGCATATGTCTTAGTGGTTGAGCAGTTGACTGGTATGCCTGTGGCTCTAACTTCAGTTCTTATCTCTACAAAAACCAACAAACCCCTCAAATTTGATGTCCACACTGAAGAAATGTCTCCTTTGATATGTGGACTCTTCTCTTGGTACCGTCCCAACAGAAGAGATGAATCACTGCAGATGTGGAGGTGTGGAAGAACAGATGTGGTCAGTGAAATCCTCTGGCTGGCGGTTTTTAGGGCCTGCTTCCACTACTACCAGCATGGCCTACATTTGATGACCAAATCAGGTGGAAGGAACTGATTGTTAGGGTCAATGTGGGATGCTTGTCATTCAAAAGTGCCTTGCTGGGCTGGGAAAGGAGTCACACCACTAATTGCCCAAGTTCCTCTCCACAGTAATTTGACTTGTGCTCCCTTCTTTTCCATAACACAGGTGTTGTACTCCTCAACTGTCTCAGTCCTTGATTCAGAGAATTCAATATGTGGCGTGGATAGTTTGGGGTGGATATAAAGATCCTTATGTAGACAATAAACTCTTATTCAAACTCAAAAAGAAAGGAAATTCTGTCCTTTACTCTGAGTTGCTATGAAGGAAAAAAAAACATTCACAACTTAAGGCAGGAAAGATTAGTATAGTCACAGTTTCAGTGATTTGACAGACTGGCTTACAAGGTAGGTGCAGCAAAGCAGCAAGAAGGGGCATGGCAAGCTGTGGCTCCCCAGGACATGTCCCCAGTTACCCACTTCCTTTAAAGAGTCCCAACATCCACAGTTCTATGGCCTCCAAATAGGGCATTCAAAGTTTGAGTCACTCTCATAATTGTTTCTCACTCCAACCAAACTGACACAAATAACAACTTCATTATGACAACATGCATAAGCTTTTTAGACATTATGCAAAGTGAAATAAGCCTGCCAGATAAGTACAACAGGATATTTTTATAAATAATTATATTTATATAATATAATTTATATTTATATAAATGCTGTAGTTAAGATTGGATGTGTGTGTGTGTGTGTGAAAATACTTGTTAGTGTGGGTCTATGCACGTGTGTCTTTAGATGCATATTGTTGGAGCCCACAAGACCACACAGTGGATGTACAGCTGGCAGATCAATAAGCAGATCCACGGGAAGTGTATACATACACGCCTACATGGAAAACCCGTTTTGTAGAGCTGCAGGAATACTTGTCTTTTGAAAAAGTTACTGTCAAATCTGTAAAAACCTTGTGAAGCCATGATTCTTCCCTTTGAAATGGGATTCATTCCCAAAACATCTCAGCAGTGTAACTTCTTCTACTTGGGCAAGGGATTGTGTTGTAAAGAGGAGCAGTGGTCCGCTTCCTGCCACCGTCTCCCGGCTAGTTTACACCCGAAATAATTACATGGAAACTGTATTCATTTAAATACTTCCTGGCCCATTAGTTCTAACCTCTTACTGGCTAGCTCTTACATATTGATTCAACCAATTTCTAATAATCTGTGTCTCCACTTGACTGTGGCTTACTGGCATGAGTCTAACCAGCGTCTGTCTCGGAGAGGAAGGCCATGGCGTCTGCCACACTCCCTTCTTCCTCCCAGCATCCTGTTCTGTCTATTCCACCCACCTAAGGGCTGGTCTATCAAAAGGCCAAGGCAGCTTCTTTATTTAACCAATGAAAGTAACACGTAGACAGAAGACCCTCCTACATCAAGATTGACCTTTCCATTCCCCCAAACCAAGAGGCTTTAGAGTGACAATGTTCACTTTGTTCTAACGGTCAAATTTACATAGAGTCAATCCCACAAAATTACCTAACAGACCACACAAAAATTTCTAAAAGAAGACAGGTACTGAGCAGAAAGGTAGTGCTACACCTTTGCTAACAAACAAATCTGGGTGTTCCCAAAGCTGGTTATCACAAAAGAGATTGGGTGAGGAGAATGGGTGAGTTCAGGTAAGTAACTTTATCTAATGGTTTGGAACGTCAGGTATTTCCCCTGGATCTTTTCTGGGTGGTGTCACCTGTTCCGGAGTGCTGCCTTATCAGGTTCTACCTGCCCATTTTTGTGATTTTGATAAACATATTATCATTGTCTTAGCTACGGAATTTTCCAACTGTGTCTATAAAACTAAAAACCTTGTGGAGATCACCCCTTCTTCTTCTCTTCCTGCTGCTTCCTTGTACAAAGAAATAAAGAACCTGTCGTGGTAGCATATGTGAGCTGATGTATTCGGTTTACTCTTAGATCCAATTTAGCCAGTTTTTACCGGCCACAGTGAATCTTTCTGGACCCTGAGAGATTTAATGGGCTTAACCCCAAAATAAACCTCGATAGCACATGGGTGCAAGTGCAGGTAGAAGCCCATGACTGATATTGTGCATCCTTCCCCAGTTGCTCTTGACTTATTTTCTTTACTTTTTAAATGTGCTGGTGATGTCTATATATTTTATTTGTGTGTGTGTGTGTGTGTGTGTGTGTGTGTGAGAGAGAGAGAGAGAGAGAGAGAGAGAGAGAGAGAGAGAGAGAGAGAGAGAGAGAATACAGGAACCTAAGGAGGGCAGAAGAGAGGTGCTGGGAACCAAACTCCTGTCCTATGGAAGAGCACTACACGTTCTTAACTACCAAGCCGATTCTCCAGCCACCTTATTTTTTTTGAAAAATGTGTGTGTGCAAGTGTGTGCAGGTGTCCACAGAGGCCAGAAGAGGGTAAAGGATCCTCTGAAACTAGAGTACAGGCAGTTGTAAGTCTCCTTTAATTTTTTTTGCCTGGGTTCTAGGGGTCCAAACTCAGGTCTTTGTGCTTCTGTAAAAGGTACTTAGTCACAAAGATTTTTTTCAAAAAGACAGCATTTTTCTGGGTCTGATGGTACTATTATGCCCAGATCATGGAGTCTCCCCAAACCAACTAGGGGACCAAGTCCTGGATGCAAAAGCAAAGAGCCTTTATCCTTACACAAGTTTGCAAACCAAGATTCTCAGTGTGTGCAACGTATTGGAGTGATCAGAGAGCCCCGAGCTCAGTTAGGGTTGGGTTTTTATAATATCATAGGTGGGGGTGAGGGATTTCTAAGGTTCAGGACCCCTGGTTGGCTGACATTTTTCTAGGGGTGTCCTGGTTGTTGTTTTTAAATCAATAACTCAAGTAAAATTTCATCCTTCTTAAAGATCTCTGGTGCAGTTTGACAGCTGAGAGATTTTGTCATTTTAAAAGGACAACCTCACCAAATAAACTTCAGTTAAATACAAATACAAGTTATTAAGGTGTGTGCCTGCAAGTTATAAAGGTGTGAGGACAAATACAAGCTATCAAACTTCTCTCTCATGCTGCCTTCCACAGTCTTAAAAATACTTTTCATCATACAAAACTATCTGTCACAGTCATTCTGAGATAAATATGCTACTGTTTATATAATATATATGTCTAAAATTTCTGTTTTCACAAACTCAAAGAAAAAAAATTTTAGGACCAGGGAATTGAGAGGGGGTGTATCTGACCTGTTTAAGGTAGATCCTTCAATTTTTTTTCTTAACTTTGTACTCTGTTCTGCCAATACCTTAACCAGGTGTAAGAGACATCAGACATTTCCACACCACAAACACCGGACAGGAATAAAGAGACCAGTTACCCCAGGATGTGACCAGCACCCAGCCTTCTCAGGTTACCCTCAAAGATGATGTCCACAAATAAGCAGGAAGCAGTCTTGAGACTCCTCTGCCCCAATTCCTTTAACTTGTTGTGCCTAACCTCCTGCCTTTTTATTATAGAAAAGAGATGGGAATGTAATGATATGTTCTGTCTCTTCAAGAGACAAGCCACGTCCACTCCCTTCCTCATCTGCTCAGGCAAGCTGATCTTCAGCTTCCAGCCTTAGCCTCTTCCTTTTCCATCTCCCTCTTAAAGAGGCAGCTTCTACTTCTCCCCTTCCCCCCATTTTGTGCTTGCAGGTGATCCTATCTACAATGGCTGGAACATTAGGAATTTCCTTTGGATGGTCTATTCTTGGGTGGTGCCTGGGTAGTCTCAGTTTGTGGTCTTTCTTAGAATGACTGGGTCCTACAGACACCTTCCTGTAATCCCAGTATTCAAGGGGCAGAGGCAGAGGCAGAGGCAGGCAGATCTCTGTTTTAAAGTGGCCTGGAACCAGTTAAAAATACATAAGAATGTCCCTCTGTTCACACTATTGAGGCCTCAGTCTTGTGAACAGATAAGTTACACCATTCTTAGCCTTTCTAGAGTGAAGAGAGTCATTGTTGGATGGACCTGCTGTCATTCACACTGATATAAATGTTGTCTCTGACATATATGTGCTATTGGTTCTGACCCACTAGAGAATCCTGACTAACCCATAATGATATATTAGCATCAGCCTTACTCAACTGGCTTTTTATTCCTAAGAAAACAAATTTAGGCTGGGCATGATGGTACAATGCCTTTATTCCCAACACTCTGGAGGCAAAGGGTGGGTGGATTTCTGTGAGTTCCAGGCTAGCCAGGACTACACAGTGAGACCCTGTCTCAAACAAAAAAAAAAAAGAAAGAGAGAGAGAGAGGAGAGAGAGAGAGGAGAGAGAGAGGAGAGAGAGAGAGGGGAGAGAGAGAGAGAGAGAGAGAGAGAGAGAGAGAGAGAGAGAGAGAGAGAGAGAGAGGCTGATTCTATCACATGAGCACAGCTGTGAAGGTGAGACCATGCAGGCTGTGTAAGTGCACATTATGACACTGGCACAGTGATGCAATCCGCTAGTGACACATTTCTCAGATTGTACCCCTGTCACTAGATGAGCCACACCGGAAAAAGTGAAAGGCTGAGAGGGAAGCTGGAGTCTCAAAGGAAGATTTCTCAAACCTCGAGGAAGGAGAAGACCCTGCTGCAGGAACAGGAAGCGAGGGTGAGGAAGACATTAACCCCAAATCCCATCATCTCCCTCTTTTCTTTAGCAGACATTCTGTGCCTGGCTGCTTTGCTTCTCTGATCTTACAGCTTGAACCCCAGTATTTGTCTCTGGGTTTTTATTATTCATGCTACACTTGTAACCAATTCCTGCTTCATTCAGGTGACAATGACATTTCCCACATGGAGCCCTTTATGAAATGTAGATGCCTAGGTGCCTCCTCCCGATTCTGAGAGTGGAATTTGGATATATATATATATATATAGTATGTATGTATATGTATGTTTGTATATGTTTGTATATATATATTAATGCACACATGCATATATATGCACACAAGCACACATGCACACACACACACACACACATATATATTTACTAGCTCTCCCTAGTGCTACTTACAACTGCTAAAATTTGGAAACAATTTGAGTACCATCTAAAGGGTTAACATGAGGAATGATCCCAAGACCTGCGTGGTGATTCACACTTGCAATCCCAGTGCTTGGGAGGCAGAGGTAGTTTAAGGTCATTCTAGACGTGTAGTGGATTTAAGGTCAGTCTGTATTGCATAAAACACTATCTATTAAGATGAACACATAAAATAACCCAAAACCCAAATATCCATATCTGCCAGATAAGTGCAGCAGAAACTGAAAGTCGTCTCCTCTGAGGTGGAAGACACAGCACCAATGGCCAGGAGAGGAGGTTAAGTGTGCTGGGGGCTCTTAGGACCTGGATTTGTTTCTCTCTTTGGTTTAGGTCAAGGGTCTGTCAATCTTATCTCCTTGAAGAATCAATTTTTAAATTCATTGATTTTTTTTGTAGTTTGCTTGTGTTTCATTAATTTATGCTTTGATTTTTATTATTTCTTGTTGTCAACTGAGTTTTAGTTTGGTTTGTTCTTGTTTTTCAAAATTTTTGAGTTATATTAGTAAGTCATTAATCTCTATTTTTTATGATTTTTTATTTTTTGCTTGTTTACTATGGTGCTTAGAGCTACAGATTTCCCTTGTAGGACAACTTTCAATGTCGCAGAAATTTTGTTGTGTTTTCATTTTCATGGAGTTCTAGGAAATGTGTTATTTCTTGATTTTTTTCCTTGATCTATTCATCATTCAGTAACGAGTTACTTAATATTTATGAGTTTATGTATTTACTAAGGTTTGTTGTAAATTTTAAGTTTTATTGCATTGTGGTCAGATAGTTTGCACAGAGTTATTTCAATCTTTTTGAATTTGTAAAGATTATGATGTGTCTTAGGATGTGTTTTATTTTAGAATAGCTTCTGTGTGCTTCTGATTAGAAAGTGTATTCTTTGGTGTTTGGGTAGATACTCTGTAGATCTGTTACATCCATTTAATATATGATGTCATTTCCCCCTTTTATTCTATTATTTTTGAGGCTGTAATACAATTACATCCTTTCTCCCTTCCTGTTCCTCCCTCTAAGCTCTTCCATATACTCCCTCCTTGCTCTCTTTCAAGTTCATAGCCTCTTTTTTCATTAATTGGTTATATGCATACATGCATATACATATATAGTCTTATGTATAACTGGCTCAGTCTGCATAACGCTACTGTTTTTAGGGCTCACCGTTGGTTTGGCTGTGTTCTTACCGGGGAAGACTATTTCTCCCTCTCTCAGCACTCCTCCAGGGCTGTACTTCTTTGTGTAGTGCTGAGGCCTTATGGCTTTTCTGTCATTCATGTTGGCATGTCTCCTTTCATCCTTGTTCATGTTCAGGCAGTCATGTTTGTGAGATTGTATGGATGCAGTTTCTGACATTCTCAGGAAACATAACCGCATAGCAAACTACCTATCTGGTCTTAACAGTCTTTCTGACAACTCTCTGCAGTGTTGCCTGAGCCTTAGCTATGGGAGTCGTTTAGGTATGGAAGATGTATCTATTGGGACTGGCTCCACAGCTCTGCCTTTTGACTGATTGTAGTTTTTGTGGGAGCCAGCCATGATAAGCTAAGTATGGGCAGGTCACCCAAAG
Organism: Chionomys nivalis; assembly: GCF_950005125.1. Classification (NCBI taxonomy): domain Eukaryota; kingdom Metazoa; phylum Chordata; class Mammalia; order Rodentia; family Cricetidae; genus Chionomys; species Chionomys nivalis. The sequence goes on along the minus strand of NC_080094.1, from coordinate 44,127,730 downwards.
GAAGTTCTTTTTTTTTTTTTAAGATTTTATTTATTTATTATGTATACAACATTCTGTCTCCATGTATGCCTGCAGGTCAGAAGAGGATGCCAAATCTCATTACAGATGGTTGTGAGCCACCATGTGGTTGCTGGGAATTGAACTCAGGTCCTTTGGAAGAACAGTCAATGCTCTTAACCTCTGAGCCATCTCTCCAGCCCCCAAAGAAAGTTCTTTACTTTCAACCATTACCATCTGCCAAAGTAGAACTTGGCCGTTGATAAATTTAATAAGAGGCCTGAGTCTCAATAGTTTACCCTGAAGCAAGCAAGCAATACCTGGCTGCAGAAAGAACCACAAACTGAGATTACCTGAGCACCACCCAAGAACAGAAACAGACCATTCAAAGGAAATGCCTAACATTCCAACCGCTGTAGATAGAACCACCGGCCAGAACACACTCACCAGGACCCCCCTAGACAAATGTCAGCCAATCAAGGGTCCTAAACCTCAAAAACCCCTCACCCTCACCTTTACTACTATAAAAACCCAATTCTAACTGAGCTCGGGGCTCTACATTTATTCCAATACATTGGACATGCAGAGAGACCGAGTTTATTTATTTATTTATTTATTTATTTATTTATTTATTATTTTTGTTTTCAAGACATCAACTTTGTAAACTATTCTCCATTCTAGTGCTCCCCTGTTCCCAACCTTGGCAATGGTCCCTTGTGACTTTCCTGGTTTCTGCAGTTGATGTCACTTAATTCTGATGTTTCTCTGTTGATTTTTTGTGCAAATGTTTATTGGAGATAGAGAGGCACTGAATTCACCTACTATTAATGGTTGATGTTAATCTGCGTCTTTAAATCTAGTAGTACATTTTAAACATGAAATTGGGTGCCCTAGAGTTTAATGCCTATACATTTAGTAGTAATAGCTTCTTGGTTAAACAGTTCTCTTAATTAGAATAAAGTGTCCCTCTTTATCTCTTCTGATAAGTTTTAGTTTGAAGTCTACTTTGTCAGCTATTAGGACAACAATGCCTGTTTGTTTCCTAGCCCTATTTGGTTGGAGTACTCTTGTCTATCCTTTTACTCTAAGACAGTGCACACCGACTTCACCAAGCCTGTACACGTCTCCTCTAACTCCTCAGCAGGTTTGTTGCATGTTCTGTTCGTACTTCTCACTCATGACAGGTAATTTCATTGGTGCCGTGAGACTTGGTAGGCTCTCCCACCCTTCTCCCAGAGGTGGGATCCAGAACCAGGTATTTTTTTCTACAACAACCACGTGTTCTATATGCCTTAGTGCAACCTCTCCCTACTCCACTGATTTCAACTGGTGATTTTCCTGATTCTACTGAGCTTAACCATTTCTCTGAACCCGAGGAACTGGCCATTGAGCTCCTAGAAATGGGGGGAAAGCCCCCAACCATGGCCTTCATGGCTATGGTTGAGCCCTTCACTGACATTCACTTCTGGTTGTTTCCCATAGCTAAAAACCTGATCAGACAACCCAGGGTAGTCCTCCGGCACTAGCACTGCACACAGTGAGCAGTGTGTTCGCCTTGGGGCCCAGAGTCCCTCGGATTTTTCTTTTTCTTTTCTTTTGGACCACTCATAAGTGGTCCCCACCATGAGAGACCACTCAGAGCGGGCTCTAGCTTCTCTGGCTTCCGAGTTACCCTGACCAGCAGAGCCAGTCAGTCTTCAATACCCCACCTATAGAGAGGAGGCGTCCTCCAATAAGCCTGTGGTGTCACCATTCTCGCAGGTTTTCACTGTTTCAACCATGGGTAACAAGCCATCAAAGACCATCAATCCAACCTCTCCCCTGGGACGCCTTTCAGAGGCCCTGAAACCCCAGGCCTTGATGCCCTACTTACAGATTTCCACACTTGTCCATCTTTGCTCGGGCGGGGGGGAGGTCTTGTTACCAATTAGATAACAATTTAAAGTGCCCACCTTTGATCCTGATATTCTACAGGAGCTTTCTCACTACTGTCAGCACACAGTTGGATGGAAGGAGTTTCCTTATATCCAAGCCTTTTACTATCTAAGCTCTAAGCCTAAGCCCTCTGTCCTGCCTCGCCACTTCTTTCCGCTCGTACCCGCACAGGCTCTGCTGCCCTCTTCAGCTCTCCCCCACAACTAACTACTCCATCAACCCCACTGGATCATTCCTCCTCTCCAGTGCCAGGCGGCTCTAGCACCCACTTTACCCCTCCTCTCACATGCTCACATGCTGCTATGGAACCCAACCCTGTCCTAGACAAGCCAGCTGCTGCTCTTTTGTTGCAAGACGTGGCCAGTGTAGATGGATTGGTTAGGGTACACATCCCCTTCTCCCTCTCAGAACTCTCCCAAATAGAACAAAGACTGGGGTCCTGTATGTCTAATTCTACCTCTTTCATAAAGCAATTCCAGAACATTATTACTCAGCCTTATAATCTCATCTTTCATGATATCTGGTCCAGGTTAGCCAACATGGTCTTTTAGGACTGGAATGCATTGCTCTAAGATATTCTGGCTTTCACAGATGTTAAGAAACCAGATGTTAGCCAGGTGGTGGTGGCGCACGCCTTTAATCCCAGCACTTGGGAGGCAGAGGCAGGCGGATCTCTGTGAGTTCGAGACCAGCCTGGTCTACAAGAGCTAGTTCCAGGTCTTCTCTTGCAGCTTCCAATGCACTTTCTTTGTTATGTATACTTAGTGTTTTAACTGTGAGATGGTGTGAAAACTTTTGTCTTTTTGGAGTTCTGCATACTTCTTATAGCTGTGCGGGTGTGTCTTTCCTTAGTTTGGGGGGAGTTTTATTCTATAACTTTGTTGAAGAGCTGGTCTATGCAACTGACTTGGAATTCTTCTCTCTCACTATGCATATAATTTGAAGGTTTGCTCTTTTCATGGTGTCCCACATTCCTTGTCTGGTCTTTTCCTGTGGGTTTCTCATATCCTTTGCCTACTTTGTTTAGATCTTCTACTTTAAGTTCTGATGTTCTCTCCTCTGCACAGTTCATTCCATTAGGAAGGCTTTCCTTCGAGTGTTTTGGATATTTGTTCACTGTGGGAAGATGTGTTGTTGTGATTGGTGTAATAAAAAGCTGAGTGGCCAGCTGAGGAGCAGGCTTGCAACCTGCTGGGGAGGCTCTGAGAGGCGCAGCTGGTGGAGCAGCAGCCTCAAACCTAGCACTGGAGGGATCCGGTTGAGTAGGCTGGACGGCTCTCTGGGGCCCCGCAGGGCAGAGTAACCCCGTGCCCCGCCCCTTTCCTGTCATCTTTGGGCCTCAGCAGCGACAATCTGAAGAGGCGCATCACAATAGGACAGTTTATCTGAGCAGGGCTGGACCTCTATGAGGGAGAAGAAAATGGAACACTTACAGGTCTAACTGGCACTGCCTCACGTGTTGCTAAGAGAGGAGTCGACCAGACTAAAATGAGTCTGCATGGTGCTAGTGGGGGCCACGAGCGATCAAGAGATAGACGAAGGTCAAGTGACAGATCACGAGATTCATCTCGTGAGCGAGCAGAGTGTCAGCTTACTCCTTGTATTCGAAATGTGACTTCACCAACACGGCAGCACTATGTTGAACGAGCAGCACTATGTTGAACGTCTCATCCAAGCAGTCCTCGCCCTCAAAGAGCGTCCCCAATGGCTCCGTGAGCAGTGATGGGAGCAGCAGCAGAAACAGCAGTCAGTCGAGCTCAGATGGTAGCTCTACGATATCCGGGGAGATGGTGTTTGTGTATGAGAACGCAAAAGAAGGCGCGCGGAGCGTGAGGACATCTGAGCGAGTGACTCTGATAGTAGATGACACCAGATTTGTCGTGGACCCGGCCATTTTCACTGCACAGCCAAAGACAATGTTGGGCAGGATGTTTGGATCTGGCCGAGAACATAATTTCACGCGTCCTAATGAAAAGGGAGAGTATGAGGTGGCAGAAGGAATCGGTTCTACTGTGTTTCAAGCTATTTTGGATTACTATAAGACAGGAATCATCCGCTGTCCTGATGGCATATCTATTCCTGAGCTGAGAGAAGCATGCGATTACCTTTGTGTCTCTTTTGAATACAGTACAATTAAATGTAGAGATCTCAGTGCCCTTATGCATGAGTTATCAAACGACGGTGCTCGTAGGCGATTTGAATTTTATCTGGAAGAAATGGTCCTCCCTCTCATGGTAGCGAGCGCCCAGAGTGGGGAACGAGAGTGCCATATAGTGGTGCTTACAGAGGATGATGTGGTTGATTGGGATGAGGAGAATCCACCACAGATGGGAGAGGAGTATTCACAAATTATCTATAGTACAAAATTATATAGATTTTTCAAGTACATTGAAAACAGAGATGTGGCCAAATCACTTTTGAAGGAGAGGGGTCTTAAGAAGATTAGATTGGGAATAGAAGGCTATCCTACCTACAAAGAAAAAGTAAAGAAAAGGCCAGGAGGTTGCCCCCAAGTCATTTACAACTACGTCCAAAGACCCTTTATTCGAATGTCCTGGGAGAAGGAGGAAGGAAAGAGTCGGCATGTAGACTTTCAGTGTGTGAAGAGAGTAAATCTATCACCAACCTGGCGGCGCCTGCTGCAGACATTCCCCAGGACCAGCTGGTAGTCATGCACCCTACTCCACAGGTGGATGAGCTGGAGATCCTCCCCAGCCACCCCACCTCGGGCAATACTGACCTTGATGCTGATGCACAGAATCCAATGCTGTGATGCTGCTGTTCCTGAAACCATAGCATGCTATTCTTGCAGTGATGTCATATTCCTCATTCTGCACCATGAGATGCACGTGTTTAGGATACTACAGTGTAGGCTTTTTAAGACCAAAGGTAGCTGAATGGTTTTTAAAAAACGAATACAACTTTAGCATCCTGGTTCCAGTTCTATAAATGCATTTGTTTACCAGTAGGTTTGTGAAATTGGTTCTTTGTTAGGGGACAGTCCTTTTCACACATGTCGGTCTTCTCGGAAGTCGTGGGAATTGGCAGCTGGGGTACTTTCACTGTAGACTGATACTCATCATGCCCCAGATAAAATGCAGAATATTAAGAGTTGCACTTTATAGATGGTGGTTAAATGGAGCTGTTGAAGCCGTTTAGAGTGGTGGTGCACAGTGTAACACAAGTGCTTCTATCAGAGTATTCCTCAGTACAGTATGGGTAGTTGGCCCACAAGAAGCAAAAACATATTTATCTTGAGTTTGTTTGAGTGATGAGGAGAGATCTGATGCTCCTAATGTTGGTTCACTCATCTCCAGAGCCCTGAACCCCTTTACAGTGAGTCATGTGCAGGAAGGGTGAATGTCAGGAGATGGTTTACTGTCCAATCTGCCTTACCCTTAATCAGCTCAGATATTTATTTACTAATGCTTTTTTTCTTAAGAGTTATGGGATAGGAAAATGAATTGTTTGCTCTTCATTTACTAAATGATTGTAAACTCGAGTTTTTCATCAAAATAAAATTCCATTTTTTTTTTAAAAGCTGAGTGGCCAATAGCTAGGCAGGAGAGGATGGACAGGATTTCTGAGGAGAGAGAGAAAGAGGAAGAAGAATCTAGACACTTGGATTTTTGCCAGCAGTCCCAGACCAAGTCAGATGTATTGTACTAAGAAGAGGTAACTGAGCCACATGGCAGAACATAGATTATAGGTTAATTAAATTATAAAAACTAGCTGGAAGAAAGTCTTAAGACCTATAGGTCTCACAGGTCTACCCTTCCTCTCTGAGTTTATCTTGAGGACAGTTTCTGATCTTGTTGCAATTTCCAGCTAAACATCCTGTTTGTTCCTGTGCTCCCTCTGCCCCCCTGGTAGTTAGCTACACGGCCATTGTTTACTCAATTTTGTGCTTAGTAATTTCCCATCTGCCTGGGAGGGATTCCATTGTGCAGAAGCTAGGTATATAAGGTTTTTCCTAAGCTTGGATAAATGGCTTTTGGCATTATCTCTTCATGAATGACCCACGTCTCTTGTGTGTTCTTTTAATCTCCAGGCCCTTTATGGCTCACTTAAAATGGTTAACTGAGAAACCCAGATGGGTTAAACAATGGCCTTTAATGGAAGACAAACTGTAGGCTTTAGAACAGCTGGTACAGGAGGAGCAATTAGATGTCTACCATATTGAAGAATCAACCAGCCCTTGGAATTCTCATGTATTTGTTGTTTAAAAGAAATGTGGAAAATGGAGAATGGTGACAGATCTAAGAGGTGTCAACAAGTTTATCCAACCTATGGGCCCTCTACAGTCTGGAATTCCTCTGCCTTCTCTATTACCAAAAAGGATGGCCTCTTATACTTATTGATTTAAAGAATTATTTATACACTATACCTTTACAAGAAAAGGATTGAGAAAAATTTACTTTCACAGTGCCTACTTATAATAATTCTCAACCTACTAGGAGATACTAGTGGATTATCCTCCCACAGGGCATGCTCAATAGTCCCACCCTGTGCCAATACTTTGATTAGCCATTGGAAATAATATGCAAGCAATTTCCTAAGTCTATAATTTACCATTACATGGATGACATTTTGTTATCTGACTCAAATGCAGATACTTTAGAAAGAATGTTTGAAGAAGTAATGAGGATTACAAATTGCTCCTGAAAATATATAAAGAGGAGATTCTGTCAATTATCTAAGTTACAAAATAGGTTTACAGAAAATTAGAACACAAAAGGCACAAATTAGGAGAGACTGTGAACTCTTAATGACTTTCAAAGATTGTTAGGAGATATTTCCAGTCTATGACTAGCTGTTGGGATAATGCCTGACCTAATAGTTCATGTAAACAAAATCTTAGATGGTGACAAAGACTTAAATAGTCCCAGAGAATTAACAGCTGAGGTAGAAAAAGAATTGGTCATTGAAGAGAAATTATAGAAGGTACATGTAGATAGAGTGAATCCAAATTTTAACTGTATTTTAGTCATATTGCCTTCCAGAATTTACCCTTCAGGAATTTTAATGCAGAGGGAAGATATTATCTTAGAATGGATCTATTACCACATAAACCAAGTAAAAAATTCAAAACTTATATGGAAAAAGTCTCTGAATTAATTATAAAAGGAAAATTGAGACTTCATCAGTCATCAGGTATAGACCCAGCAGAGATTATAGTTTCTTTTACTGCTGATGAAATTTAAAAAATTATGGGAAGACAATGAACCTTGGCAAAGAGATTGTGCTAATTTTGGGGGAGAAATTAATAGCATTATCCCCAAAATGACAGAATTAACTAAAGAGAGCTTCTTGGATTCTTCCCTGAATTGTATGTGATGCACCAATAACTGAAGCCTGTACATTTTTATACAGATTCAAGGAAATCAGGAAAGGCAGGTTACAAATCAGAAGAATTAAGTAAGTTGGAACAAAGCCCTCAAAATTCTGTCCAAAAGGCAGAATTATATGCTATTCTCATGGTACTAAGAGATTTTAAAGAACCTCTCAATATAGTTACTGATTCAAAATATGTAGAAAGAGTTGTCTTGCATATTGAAACTGCTGAATTTATACCAGATAATACAGAATTGACTTCATTATTCATACAGGTTCAAGATATAATCAGGAATAGGCTTTATCCCATATACATAACACACATCCAATCCCATATGGGCCTTCCAGGTCCTCTAGCACAAGGTAATACAGAAATTCATTAATTATTGATTGGAAGTGTGCTGAAGGCCTCAGAATTTCATAAGAAGCATCATGTCAATAGCAAAGAAAGAGTTTTCTATTACATGGCAACAAGCTAAGGAAATTATAAAGAGATTTCCTACTTGCTTTTTCTATAACTGAATGTCATTGCCAGCAGGGAGTAACCAGAAGGTACTCAAAGGAATGAGATCTGGCAGATGGATGTGTTCCACTTTACAGAAGTTGGAAAATTAAAATATGTACACCACACCATTGATACTGATTCAGGTTTTCAATGGGCAGTGCCTTGAGCTCAGAAAAGGCTGATTCAGTAATCATGCATTTATTAGAAGTTATGGCCATCATGTATATTCCTGCAGAAATAAAGACAGACAATGGTCCAGCATATGTGTCTAAGAAAATGAAACAGTGTTTTGCTTACTATAATATAAAGCATATTAAAGGTATACCAAACAATTCTACAGGTCAGGTAGTTACAGAAAGATCAAATTGAACTATAAAGGATATACTAAACAAACAGAAAGGGATGTAAAATACCCCCAGAAATAGATTGCATAATGCTTTATTAACCTTGAATCTCTTAATGCTAATGAGAAAGGAACAACAGCACAGAGAGACATTGAATACTAGAAAAATCTTTTAAATTAAATCAGCCAGTATATTTCAAGGATGTGCTGACATCACAATGGAAGCCAGGAGATGTGCTACATTGGGAAAGGAGTTTTGCTCTTGTTTCCATAGGAGAAGAGAAGCTATGGATACCATCAAAATTGATAAAGATTCAGTTTGAAAAAGAGAAATCTCTTGAGAAAGAGAAATGATGGCTCATCCACAGAGGTGACAATCATACAGGTGGTAAGAAAACCTCATAAGGGTTGAGGCAGGGTTCTGTTCTTGTCCTTGCAGGAAAATGTTCATCTTAAAAGAGTGGTGAGACCTTGAACAGCTATATGCCTAAAGATTAAAAAGCTAGCTATCCAGAAAGAATCAACAAGCAAAGAGAAATCTGCCTTATGATGTTGTATTATCTGCATGGTAAAATTAGATTATTTGGACATGTATACATCTCTACCTAAAAATAAGAGCTGGCTTTGGAGTTGGACAATGGCTATCCTTCTTTAAATCCAAGCACATTGTTAAAATAAAAATTCAGAATTTCTGTCTCATGTCAGGAGCCATCTGGTATGGAACAGAAAGAAGATAGATTTTAAGGAAATATTTTACTTTTCTCCATGCCCATTTATATCATATATTTTATTGAATATGTGTCTATATGAATAATGCTTAAGTTTTCCACAATGAACAGTAGATTTCCCTGCAGTAATCATTGAAGCTTCTAGGAAGAACATGGGGCCCCACATCAATGACTCCACCTGGTTGATATGACGTCGTGATGCTTATAGAGCTACTATGAGACCGGTTTGGGGGTACCAGCTGTGGAAATGGTGCACCTTCTTACAACATTCTGGCCAGAACTCTAAATAAGAAATTCAAAACAAACAAACAAAAAGACCCTATCAACTACTCAGAGACCATTTGCAATTATACAAAACAGCAATTTTGAAACTTAACCATCATTTTACTTTTACAGGATCCCATTTTAAAAAGTCACCCCCATGACAGCAGGAAGCAATTCTAGAAAGCAACATTCCATCTCCCAACAAAGTGTCACAGTTAGAGACACCATTTAAGGGATGATTATTACTCTCATGGGGTTGGGGGTTGGGGTGAAAATTATGTAGTCCTAGAGATCTCAAAAAAAGAGAGATTAAATAGGATAACAGGTAATTTAGTGTAAACTTATTCACACTAATAATGATAATAATAGTGAATAATGGAGTGAATACTTATGAGCTATTATTTATGGCCAATTTACACTGGTATAGCTTCTTCTATATTATACAAGTTTAAATTATATTTGTTATTTCTTTTTACAATATCTGTACACCAATGCAAAGTTATTTTGTCATATACATGCATGTTTCTACCTCTGTTTAAGATATTTTGCATATTGATACACTTTAGGATATATTTATCATATTGCATTACATATTTCTACCTCTGATTAAGATATTTCTACATTGTTTACATTTTGATGTCATTGTCCTTCTTTACTGCACAGTTGTTTAAATATTGTTTAATATTCTGATATGAAGTCTTAATCTTTAAGTTATATAAGTAGTAAGTACTATAGGTCAATAGTCATTCATGTTTTTATACTTTTAGTCAGACTAATTAGGTTCTTTAGTTACATAGAGATTGTATTCTGCATAGATAATTTACCTTCAACCACTTCAAAGATCTGTAGAACATGGCACTTAGATAACTTAGGATTCTGTTGATATGAGACAGCAGCCAAACAAATGTGTCTTATCTGACACTTGACTTTGTCATATAACTCTTCTACATGTCCTTTCTAGGACTTATTACAACTAAATACTAGTGATTGTATTACTAATCCTAATATTTCTAGAATCCCTGACTAGCCACAGGATCAAGATATTATAAAACACCATCAAATACTTTATTGACAATTTTAAAAAGTAAAAAGGGAGTATATACTCTCACCTATATCCACTCATACTGTGCTACACTTGGTTATGCTAACTTTAAATTATTTTTTTTCTTTCCGGGTAGTGACACATGCCTTTAATCCAAGCACTCAAAGGATCCCAATGAGTTCACAACCAGTTTGATCTACAAAATGAGTTCCAGGACAGCTAGGAATGTTACACATCTGTAAACCCTTTCTTGAAAAACAAAACAGAGCCTTTAATCCCAGCACTTGGGAGGCAGAGGCAGGTGGATCTCTGTGAGTTTGAGACCAGCCTGGTCTACAAGAGCTAGTTCCAGGACAGGCTCCAAAACCACAGAGAAACCCTGTCTCAAAAAACCAAAAAAAAAAGAAAAAAAGAAAAAAAACAAAACAAAACAGAAAAACAAACAAAATAAACCCAAACCTTCTTTGTTCACTTTAAAGGATAATGCTTTTTCTGCAGCCCCAAAGCATTCTTCCCTAGAACAGACACATAAAGTGTATGCTAAATGAAAAGATCTAAAAACTAATCAATGGAAGAAACTGATGATATCATTGGGGCAAGGTTATACTTACATCTTTCCAGAAAATGACCAAAGTCCCAGATGCCGCTGACCATCAGACCAATGAAACGTGAAGGTAGATGATAAACCAGCCCACAAAGAGAAGATGTCCCAAGAGGGAGAGCAAGCTGATAACTTGGGGAGGCAGCAAGATTCTAACTCAGTGGTTCTCAAGTTGTGGGTCAATAAATATTTACATTACAATTCATAACAGCAGCAAAATATAGTTATAAAGCAGCAACAAAATAATTTTATGGTTGGGGGTTACCACAAAATGAGGATCTGTCTGTCTTAGAGGATCACAACAGTACAGGGTTAAGAACCACTGTTCTAACTCATCAAGCTGAAACTTTGGGGAAACAGCAAGGCTACAATACTACTGACCCAAAACGATGTTGTTATGCTTACTGACCGTATTACATGTTAACTCTTAGCCTGCCAATGCAGTACTGTAAATGCCTTTTGTGAGGGCATGGGATTAAAAAGCACACCTGTTATGGGATACAGCATGGTATTGTTTGCCAAGGATTGTTATTATCCTTTATGACCATTTGTCTGGACAAAAGAAGGTATATAAATATTTAGTCGCATGAATGGGGGATATTTTGATAATCTAACTGATCAGTCCAAATGCAATAATATGGAAGTACTCTCAACAGTTCTGATAGCTGGGCGATGGTGGCACACACCTTTAATCCCAGCACTTGGGAGGCAGGGGCAGGTGGATCTCTGTGAGTCTGATGCCAGCATGGTCTACAAAGCGAGTTCCAGGACAGGCTAGTTCTGATAGTGAAAACTATAGCTGTATGAAGATGAAGAAGGGAATACCTGATGGATTGACTACCAAAGTTGACATTATTGTATCTAGAATAATACTCTTTCCAGTGGTTTAGAAGAAAAACTTCTCGCTTCATTTGGCACATGGCAGTCAACAAGCACGATCATTTTGAATCAGAGACAACCTGTCTATTCTTAGGCTCTTCAAACGAAATTTATATGGCTCAAGAGTAATTTACAAACACTGTGTACAAATAACAGGGGACAATATAGAACCCTTCACACCCACATTTATTGGGCTTCCTCTGATACACCTGTCAATGGCGGTTTTCTACCATTGTCTATGCTTTAAACCTACTTATATGCACCCTGATCGCAATTATACATCTAATCACACCTTTCCCTCTGGTAAATAACTACCTTCGGGATGGACCATTTTTACTATGTATTTATTATTTGTGGTAATGCTGCCTATACTGCCCTTCTGCAGGTTATAAAGGTTTTGGTGGGACAGACCATATTGCACCTATCTTGCTCAGCAGATTTTTGCAATAATCAATAGAAACAAGAGAGCACTTCCCGAGAACAGGGATGATTATTTGCATCCATTGGCTCCTGCAATGGTTGCAGTCACAACGTCTTTTTTTTATTGCCTCTCCCAGGAATAGTTACTGGAATACAACAGAGGTCTCAAAAATGGCCCGTTTGACTAGGATTATTACTACTAATATTACAACAAAGATATCAACCAAGAGACGGGAGAATTGAAGACCATGGTTTTATAATATTTGTTGCTTCAGCATAATCTTGATTGTCAATTTTCCAACATGTATTGCTTTACTGTGTCACATTTCTCCATACTATTGATAGACAAATTAATGATTTGCATAAAGAGATAGACAAAATCTCTTGTGACCTTTGAATAGTCATCATGGTTAAGATGGATTTCCCACTTCCTTTGTCCTCTGTTCGTTATTCTGATAATTCTCTTATGCCTGCCACGTCAATTAGACTAGCCATGGTGACAATGCATTCAACCATGGCCTCTTACAGCTGCTAGTTTTCTCTTAAAAATTAGAAATGGGGAGGTGTAGAAACACAGCTCACAGAAAGCATTAGAAAATCTAGAATTGTTAAACACGCAAGGCATTTTTCTTCAAGGGAAGGAAATAGCTGCTTGCTCACCCAGAAGACTGGAGCTTAAGGTTTTGCTGTGATAATTGTTATACGGAAACCTTTCCCAATGTTTTACTGTGCTTAAACCTGTAAAGAAAATAACCTGCTTGGTCAGACTCCAGAAGTTTTGACCCAGCACCAGCTACAGTGGTGCTGAGCCAAGTTTATTCTTAATCTCATATAGATTTGATGCCAGCAGGGACCCCAACAGGTTATTGGCTACTACAATCCCATTTTCATTTCAGAAAGAGTCCTCTTCCCGATTAACTTCCATCCTCAAGTCCTGGATGTTCTCCATCATTTCCATCAGCCTCATGCTTGTGTTTTCTTGGACATCACTCGGATGTTTATTCCCTTCAGCTCTGTCTCTGTAATCTAATCAAACTGTTCCTTTGGGTCTTCTTTAAACCTTCGGATTCTTTTTATTTATTTATTTATTTTTTGGTTTTTCAAGACAGGGTTTCTCTGTAGCTTTTTGGTTTCTGTCCTGGAACTAGCTCTTGTAGACCAGGCTGGCCTCGAACTCACAGAGATCCGCCTGCCTCTGCCTCCCGAGTGCTGGGATTAAAGGCGTGCACCACCACCGCCCGGCAAACCTTCAGATTCTTTAAGGAGGTTCACGATTGTTCTCTTTAAACTCTGTGTGCTAAGGTTCATATATGCGTTCTCATTGGCAAACATTTCTACAGGATTTGTAGGATTTGGAGAGGAGATACTGGCTTGATTCTTCATACTGTTTGTATTTCTGCAGTGAGATCTGAGCATGTAGACTTCTTTTGTTAGTGTTGTGTCTGGCTAGACCCTGAACCAGGTTATGCAGGATCTGGCTGGGGTGGGGGGTTGGATGTTTAAAGTTAACAAACAAGCATTAAACGGCAAGGAATGGTCAAAGCCACAAGGATAAACAGAATAGGCAGGAAGACAAGAATAAATATTTTAAACCTGGCTCTGGTGGTACACACCTATGATCTCAGCATTCAAGGGGCTGAGGCAGGAGAATCATAAATTTGAGGCCAGTTATGTATTCTTATACATTGACCAGCTGGGGCTACACAGTGAATTATAGGTAACAAAAAACAATAAATATGTAAATAAATAATCAAATATTTTTGATGTTTTTTTTTATGACACAGGAAAACAATAAAAAAGTATTCCTAACTGAAAAAAATGGCAAAATCATGATTGCCTGATTCCAGAGTTCTTGAACTCTGAATAAAAGTGGAAGCTTGTACAATGGAATTTACCCAGGTCATACACTCCAGAGGAATGAAATCCCAGGCTACGGTCTGTTTAATTAATGCAGAATAACTGAAGTGACACTTTTATGGCTCTATAAAGTTACAGTTGAGCTATATAAATTAAAGACCCTATAATTTTATAGTCTTATGGTATAGTGAGAGGACAGGGTTTTATTGTCCCATAGAAGTTTAGCTAGTCTTGAGTCACACCTAGAAAATGCCCTTGGAATTCCCTCCATTAACCCCAGCGTGCACTTGTTTGCACGGCCCTGAGCTCAGTTTGTTTTCTCAGCTCAAACCAACCAGCGTTTTTCTGGCCCTGATTGCTCCTTCCTGTAAGAGTTACATATATTTTGATAAATATTCATGATCTCACCTGATAATTTTGATTTATCTTTAGAAAATTTTAGTAATTTAATTAAAAACAATTTTTATTTTATGTGCATGGTAAGTCTCTTTGCCACTTGCCTACCTGGTGACCTTGGAGTCGAGATGAGGATGTCCAATCCCTTGGAACTTAAGTTACAAACAGTTGTGAGCTACAGTGGGAATCCTGGGAGTAGAATTTCTGAAAAGCAGCTCTGAACCAATACATGGTTTCTCAGGAACAGAACTCTGGTTCCAGAATAAATTTCAATTTTTTTGAGTTTTACCTAAGCAATGAGGATAAGTCAATAAAAGGGAAACCATGGGGTTTGTGCCGTGAGGGTATTCTAGAAAGGCTCATAAATACTACATAGCTATGCTGTTGGAGATACAGCCTGGCTATGCAACTGGAAGACATTGTTGAACTGTTTGGTTCTGCTCAACCTGGGCAGAAAACTAGAGTTTTCTCTTCAAGGAGATTTGACCCCCAAACTCTAGGCTTAGCGAGCAGAGCTGCTGTAGTAGATACTGAGAAACTGAGTGAATTTACATATTGAACAGAAACTTTGGTATTAGATCTCAGCTCACAGTTAGTAAAATGCATCCTTATCTAGTACTGACTCCCTTCTACCTATAACCCCTCTCATCAGGCAAAAGTTACAAGGAGACTTATTTAGAAAAACTGATCAAGAGAGATGCAGAAACTAACATTTCTAGGTTGTGAGGTGGCTCACTGTTGAAGGTATTTTCCACCAACTCTGATGATCTGAGTTTGATGCCTGGGAACAACACAGCAGAAGGGCAGAACCGACTGCAGTGAGCTGTCCTCTTGGTGCCCACAGGCACACTGGGGCACCTGTGCCTTTCACCCCCACAGAATTTTTTTAAAGTAGAAACTAATATTTGGAGGTAGTCCACTCAACAAATTGCCTCTTCCTTATCCACCTCACAAGAGCACAGTCAATAAACTCCACCCAGAGATACACAGCTCCAGCTCACAGGCACATGAACAGAGGTTATCAAACGGCGGAGCAAGGTTGGCAACAGAGACCCAAGCAAACATAATGTGGTAGAACAAAATGGTTTCCCGGGCTCAAGGGACTGGCACTGTTGGGAGGTGTGTCCTTGTTGAAGTAGGTGAGGTCTTGTTGGAGGAAGTATATGTCACAGGGGGTGGTCTTTGAGGTTTCAGAAGCTCAAGCAAGGTCTAGTGTCTCAATGTCTCTTTCTGCAGCCTGGGGATCTAGATGAAGATCTCAGCTGCCACTTCAGCACCATGTCTGCCCGTGTGCCTCCGTGACTCCTGCCATGGCAATACTAGACTAAATCTCTGAACTGTAAGCCAGCCCGAATTAAATATCTTCCTTATAAGAGTTGCCATGGTCACAGTGTCTCTTCATAGCAATAGAACCCTAATACATAATAAAGGAACCAGGGGAATGGACAATAATCAGAAAAAGAAAAAAGGAACCTGTTGTGGAATACCCCTTCTGTACACTGTGAAGATGTATTTCTCTCATTGGTTAATAAGGAAGTTGATTGGCCTATAGCAAGGCAGGATAAAGGTAGGTAGGCCAATCAAACTCAGGATACTGGGATGAAAAAGGGCGGAGGGAGAGAGTGGCCAGCAAATGCAGACAGAGCAAGGTGGGCATGCTGTGCTGAGAGAAGGTACCAAACCATGTGACAAAGCATAGGTAAGAAATATGGGTTAATTTAAACGTTAAGAGTTAGGTAGTAATAAGCCTGAGCTATTGAATGAGCATGTGTAATTAATATTAAGCCTCTGAGTGAGAGTAGCTGTGGGCTCCTGGAGCCTTTTTAAAATCTCTGTAATTATTTTCTACAGAGATTATAGACAATTTTGCATCTATGAAACAAGAGCAGAATTGTGGTGATATTTTGTTTGTGATCTAACAAATAAAGCTTGCCTGAAGATCAGAATGTGGAGCTAAGTCACTAGTTAGCCATAGAGGCCAAGTAGTGGTGGCACACACTTTTAATCCCAGCACTTGGGAGGAAGAGGCAGAGGCAGAGGCAGACAAGACTTTGTAAATTCTCATTTAAAATCTGTCTAAATGAGAAGTGAAGCCAGGTGTGGTGGCTCACACCTTTAATCCCTACTTGGAAGTCATACACCTTTAATCCCAGCACTAGGGAGTTGGAGACAGGAAGGGATGTGGCTGGGTGGAGAGAGGAATTTAAGGCAGGAGGAGACAGGCATGTGTTACATTTAGTCTGAGGATTCGTGGAGACAGGATCTTGCCCCCTTTAGTCTGAGAATTTGGTAGAGGTAAAAGGTATCTCTAGTGGCTGGCTCCTTTACTTCTCTGATCTTTCAGCATTTACCCCAATATCTGACTCTGGGTTTTTACGATAAAAACCAATTAGAATTCGTGCTACACAAAATGGTATGTGTATGGGAGATACAGTCATAGATATGTTTCTAGAAATTTTGGGAAGCACCAACTGGGATGCTGCCACATTACCAGAGAAACTGGGGTCCCCACTCAGGATTCTTGGTCTCACTAATAAAGGAACTTAAGAATGGTCTCAGAAGGAATTTTGAGGACAACTTTATTAGAGTTTAAAAGAAAACTCCAGGACAGGCAAACTGTAAATCTGAAACTGCTTGGAGAGGAGGACAATGGAGCCCAGAGGAGGACAATGGGGTCCTTTGTAAAGCAGCCTTGTGACAGCAGGTGTGGGGATAGCAACAGAGAAAAGGAGTGAGAATGCCCAGTGTTGGGAAGCCATACCCAGGCTAAATCCAGCACTCAAAGAAAAGGAGAAAGTTACAGTAGGCAAGTTTAGTCCAGTGCACGGCAGCCGCTCCCTCCGTGAACAACTGTACTGTGAGCAGGGTTTCTGTAACTCTTCTGTTTTGGGTAGCTTGGAATGTTAGGTCACCCCCCAAGGTTAGAGGTAAATTCCATTCTTTTGACCAGGAGGAAATAGCTTTCCCTTAATGGGCCTCAAAAGAGCCCTGATCAAAGTTACTCTAACATCTCCCAATCTGACGAGGTAATCCTAACACCATTTAAGAGATGAGCTGGAATTTGGAAATAAAAACAATGTCTTCCCAAGATGAAAATTTAGAGATCCAGCTCTAAAACTGTTCACCAGCAGGTGATAGTGTCTGGGTTGGAGTTTCTGCTGCACCCTCACACAAGCCTTCAGGCACCAGGCTCATTCAGGAGGAGATAAGGAACAGTGCTCCCTTCTGGCATTCTTGACTGGAAAAAAACCAGTAACATTCCTGATGGCTGCTTTATGCTTTCAGGGTCCAGTTCCCATTTCCTGTTGTCATCATATATAGATGTGCTACAGATTTAGATACTGGCGTAAATACAAATACAGCTAGATAGAGATAGAAACTAGGTGTGAGGGTAGAAGCATTTGGCTGAGGTCAGGTGATCTTACTGACATCTTAACTGAGAGCCAGATCACATGACCAAGTCCCGCCATATTTACTGAGGTGTTCCCTAAGTAAGATGCTGCAGGTCCCCAAGTGGCTGCAGTGGGTAGTAGGTCCTGAGACCACACCAAAGATCCCCAAAGTGGCGGCAGACAGTGGGCAGTGGGTCCCGAGAGCAGCCAGTCCCAGGCAGGGACCGCACAGTTCCCCAAGTGGTTGCAGTGGGCAAAGAGGGGCAGCAAGTCCTAGGCAGGAAGCCGCATGGTGGGCGAGAGACCTTGATTGGGTAGCCAGTCCCATGAGGAGAGAAAGATGAGTGGGCATGCCACGAGACCATGCCGCAGGTCTCTGAGGGTGGCTGGTCCAAGGTAGGGAGCCATGCGGCAGGCAAGAGACAGATGGATAGGCACACCATGCAGAGTGAGGTTGGATATTTATTTAGTGGGTTATGGAGGGGAAAGGGGAGAAGAGGAGAGAGACAGAGAGAGGAAAAAACAGAACAGGGGGACAGAAATTGCCTCTTCGAGGGGGAGACAGAAAAGAAAGGGACTCAGGCTAGAAGCTGAAGATCAGCTTGCCTTGGAGGATGGGGAAGGGAGTGGTTGTGGCTTGTCTCTTAAAGGGACAGAGCAGACCATTACAGTGGTAGTGCATGTCTTTAATCCCAATACTTGGGAAGCAGAGGCAGGCAGATCTTTGAGCTTGAGGCCAGCCTGGTCTACAGAGTGAGTTCCAGGATGGCCAAGACTGATTCACAGAGAAACCCTGTCTCAAAAAACCCAAAAACATAACAACAACAAAAAAAAGAAAAAGAAAAAAGAAAAAAAGAAACAAAATAAAAAGAAAGAAAATCTTTTGAACACATTTGGGATTTCTATGACCTTGGCCATTGGCCAGATGCATTAACTGAAATAATTACTGTTTATACAAATGAGACATAAACTGATATAACTGAAAATGGTATAAATAAAAGTTAATTGTCTTGTGTCTGAAATAACTATGTTCTGTTGAAACAAATTTTGCAAGGTTACTCTGACTCTCGATTAACACTGATGTAGTTATGGTTTTTGCCTTTAAAAATGCTGTGTCACTGAGCTTGGACATTAAGGCAGCTTCTGAGGCATCATCTGGCTTGGTCACTGACAAAAATTAGTGATTTAGTTGTCACTAATTGCTCTTAATTGTCCTAATCACTGTGATGGTCTGTGTTTTTCACGTGGATTATTTGGTTCTTGGAGGCCCCAGTCAGTTTACCCCACCTTGGGACTTAGTATCAGTCAGGACCTCCATAGCCAGTGTCCCCTGAAGACATGCCAGGGCTCCATGGCTCTCCGTTAGCCCTGACTTGTCGGGAAGGAATGCTGTGTTCCCAGACACCAAAATAAATAGAGTCCTTCTGACACTAGGATGTTAGGCTTGTGTACCAGTTCTGGTTAAAGTAGATAGGCCATGTGATGAGTAGGAGGCCATGTCTTGGGGAATCCTCTTTAGGGTAAAGGGAGACAGTCTCTTTGAGGAAACTCATGAAAGTTTGGGAAGGAAACACATGAAGAGTCTTTCTTTCTCTGTTCTTTATTGGGATACAAATAAAGGAGGACCTGGTTTTCTGATTCTACCTCCCACGAATATATGAGAGATTATGTTTTTCTCTTTTCTTTTTTTTTTTTAATGGTATTTTGCCTGAACATATGTTTGTTTGAGAGTGTCAGATCTTGGAGTTACAGACAGTTGTTAGCTGCCATGTGGATGCTGGGAATTGAACTCAGGATCTCTGGAAGAGCAGTCAATGCCCTTAACCCCTGTGCCATCTCTCCAGTTTGAGAGATTATGTTTTGATTGGACAGCCGGCCAAATTGTTGTATGAATGACAGGATGCATCCTGGACAGGTTCTGCCCAGAGAGTATTATTTCTATAATTGGTGTGTCTAGCCTGTTTTGTCTTCTTTGCCTGTCTGTCTTGAGTCAGGAGGGCTGGTCTGTTCTTTAAGCTCATGTTGACTTAGTGGCAACTGGAAGCCAATCTGAGATACGTATTTTATACTCTTTAGGGCAAAGTCCACAGTCCTCGTCACCTATTCTGTTAGGGTTTCTACTGCTGTGAAGAGACACTATGACCATGGCAACTCAGAGGTTTAGTCCATTATCATCATGGTACAACGTGGTGGTATGCAGGCAGACATGGTGCTGGAAAAGTAGCTGGGAGTCCTACACCTTGGCTTGCAGGCAGTAGGAAGAAGTCTGTCTTACTGGGTGTGGCTTGAGCATATATGAGACCTCAAATCCTGCCTCCACAGTGACACTTCCTCCAACAAGGCCACACCTACTCCAGCAAGGCCACACCTTCTAAGAGCGTGATTCCCTTTAGGGGCCATTTTCTTTCGAACCACCACAGTGTTATAAAGGGAAACCTAGAACAGGGTGATTCAATGAGCAGGAGAATGGAAGGCAGGATAAAGGAGGGAATATAGGGAAAGATAAGTAACTTTAAAGGTCTTTTGATTTTTATGATTAAATCTTTGATTTTTTTTTTTATGAAGGTCAAGTACTGGATAACAGTCAGTTAAGTAGGACCCAATCATTAGATCTACTTGGAGAATGATGAGGTGATGTCTACAGCCTGTGAGTAAAGTGGTCAACCATGAATTTCAGTCATACCAGTGATGGTAGATCCAGCAGAACTGGTAAAATTTTGTCAGAGCCTAGTTATGGGGAGCCATTGGGATTAGCCCTAGAGGGTAACTATCAGTATTTTCTGTCCCGCTGGTCCCCCTGAACTGGTTTCTCTCCACCCACCAGGTCCTGCTCACTAGCTCCTGCAGCCACTTATGAAATAGCCACTCTGGGGTTTATTATTAGTTACAATTGTCTGGCCAATGTCTTAGACCAGGGGATTTTGTTCCACTAAACCACATTAGCCTAGAAGGAATCCACAGGTTCCTATCTTCTGTCTAAACAAAAGCAGAACCTCTTTTCCAAAGCAACATATCTTTAGACTGAAATTTTGATTTGAGTTTAATTTTTTAAAGGTCAAGATACCTTTAAAATATATATGTTGGTTTAGCTTAGCAAACCCCAGAATCAAACGTTTTTCAACAGTTAACTCATTAACAGTCAGAAAATTTCAAAGAAAACACAATAATATACACAATCCAGACTCTGTATATTTTTCATCTTTATGTGGCTTTTTTTGTTTTATATTATTTTTACTGTCTCTTAAAGACTTTATCTTATTTTTAAAAGTATTTATTTCTTTTTATAACTGTCTATACTCTTTCTCCCCTCTCTCCCAAGCTTACATACATTTTCAAACACACTGTGACTTGTTTAGAGGTCTTTTATGTCTGAATCTTTCCTATTGTGTATCTGAAACTCCTTTTATGACCTTAAAAAACCCGGTTATGTTTTTTTTTTTTTTTTAATAGTAAGCAGCTTGGTTGTGGAGGCCCTGGATGCTGGCTCTGCCTCACTTGGCCTTTTAACATGTGCTCCAACCCATGGGTAAGTCAACAGAGACCCTAGATGGGGAGTGAGAATGGAAAGGGACAAGAGACACAAGAGATGGAGCAAGACAGGATTCTGATCAAGTCCCGTTTATTAAAGGGAATAATCAAGGTGAATATAGGGTAAGGAAAATGAGAAAATTCTTCATGTGTATATGGGTAACTAGGCAACTTACTAGGCAACCTAACCATGGTCTAATAGTTAGGCAGAAAGTCCCTAACTGCAGCATGAATGTTCAGAACACAGCAACAATGGCGCAATAACTTCTTACAGAGTTAGTATTTGACAGATCAGAACAGCAGAAGAAGCCAAGCACAACAGGGTAGGCAAAACTGATCCAGGGAGCAGTAGGTCTCCCACAAACATGGTGGAGGTACATTCATTTCCAGTTCTGGGACTTCTGGGTGGTATCTGAGCTCAGCACCTCAACTCTGGGAAGCAGTGTGCAACACAAAAACCCTTTTTGTCTGAGTAAAAGCTAAATCTGCCATGCAGCGTGCTGCGTGGCCTGGAAATGTCTCTGTGTATGGTGGCGGGAATCTGTCATGCTCTCCTGTCTGTGACTGTCTAGCAGACCCGATCTGCCTGCCTTCCTGGGCAGGTGTACAAGCACCCAGACTCGTGGTGGGTTACACGGGTTAGCCCCAAACATTTGGGTGCCAGATGACACTGTCAGTATTCTCCATTCCACTGGTCCCCCCTGGACTGGTTTCTCTCCACCCACCAGGTCCTTCCTGCTCACTAGTTCCTGCAGCCACTTATGAAATAACCACTCTGAGGCTAATTATCAGTTGCAATTGTCTGGCCAATGTCTTAGGCTTTCTTCTTCTTCTTCTTCTTCTTCTTCTTCTTCTTCTTCTTCTTCTTCTTCTTCTTCTTCTTCTTCTTCTTCTTCTTCTTCTTCTTCTTCTTCTTCCTTCTACCTCTTCTTCCTTCTACCTCTTCTTCTCCTTCTCCTCCTCCTCCTCCCTTCCTTCTGCTTCTCCTCCTTCTGCTCCTCCTCCTTATCCTCTTCCCCCTCTTCTTCTTCCTTTTGGTTTTTCAAGACAGGGTTTCTTTGTGTAACAGTCCTAGCTGTCTTGTAGACTAGGCTAGCCTTGATCTCATAGGAAAAGGAACTACTTGAACCTGGAGGTGTCTTGCTTTGCAACTGCATTGTAAATTTAACCCATTTTACTCAAGCATTCAAATTTTGTTTTTTCTTAATATACCTAATTTGAATATTATTTTACATAAAAATATCTTTTAAGTTTACTTTAAACTTATTTTGAGTTACTTCCTTTAGGCGTAACTTTGACAACATATACAAACACTTCCCTTTGTTTAAACAGTTTACAGTAAGTCAATAACAGATCAAAACAAAACCATGAAAGCTTAAAGCAAAGTCACAAAAGGTCTAAGAAAGTTATAATAAGTTAGTGAAAAATAGGACTTAAGGATGGTCTGTTTGATGATTAAGATTTAAAAATTCTGCTGGGCAGTAGTGGCACACGTCTTTAATCCCAGCACTTGGGAGGCAGAGGTAGGGGCAGGTGGATCTCTATGAGTTCGAGGCCAGCCTGATCTACAGAGCGAGTTCTAGGACAGGCTCCAAAGCTACTCAGAGAAACCCTGTCTTGAAAAACCAAAACCAAAACAACAACAACAACAAAAGGTCCACCTACCTCGCCTCCTGAGGTGAATTTCTTTATATTGGAGATAGACATATTTTTCCCCCCGGAGTCCATGTCAATATCTTAAAAGACTAGCTACACCAGGATCTTCTGTCTTCCCGGGAGTCAAAGCCATCATTGTATTATATATCTTAGAAGCAGAAACTAAAATGGAATTTTGGCAGCCCTTGGGGACATATAAAGAAGTGTGGGACAGAACAGGCAAAGGCAAGGGACACCTGTGTCCAGCAATAGGTGGTGTTACAGCTCTGTCATCTGCAGCACTTTGAGGGATCCTTGACTTCCACATGGGAATTTCAGGATGCGACAGTATGAAGCAGAGTGCACTGAAGAAAGAAAGGTGCTTAGGATAAGAGTTAGGCACCCCTGAGGGTTGGGAGCAGTGAACCCTCAGATCCTGAATTTCTTGTAAACCACTTGATTTCCTCTGCTCTGAGACAGCCTGCAAGCTGCTTTGAGCATGAGACCCTCAGGAGTTCCTGATGGCACGGGAGTGGTTTCTGGTGGGTTTGTCTGGGGAGTGGCTATCAATTAAGGATCCCTATATAAGCTGCCCCTGGACACAATAAAGGGGGCATTCTTGGGGCATTCTGGCATCAAGGATGACCCGTGTCTCTCTTCGTCTGTGAGTCTTTGTGTGTTTCAATCTCCAGCCCTTTGCCCAGTTCACAAACTCTATGGTAGTGCATAGAGCACAGACGGGTGTGGTGCGCTACAGCTGAGAGCATGGATGTGGCTACTCAGAGAAGAGTCTTCTTCCCAGGAGTCAAGTGTACCATTTTTGTGGTGCTCAAGATAGATCCTAAAGATGCTAAGTAAGAAACTGTTGGGATGATAGGGCAGCATTGGTGGTTCCTTGGATGGGTTTATAGCCTGAGCAAGTAAAATCCAGAGTCATTAATGTTCCACAAGGAATGGCTTTTCCTTTATTAGTCTAAGTGGACAGAGTGACTTCTCACTGGGAAATCATATCATTTCTGCAATACCAACAAGGCCACAAATGTTCTTAACTGTGTCGGAACTCTTTCTGAGTTGGCAAGAGGCTTCATCCAGGCTTGAGAGGGAGGGCTACTTTTAAATTTTATTCAGTTTTATAATTAGTACACAAAGCAATGGGTTTCATTATGGCACTTCTTATCTATCTATCTATCTATCTATCTATCTATCTATCATTTATTGATCGATTGATTGATTGAGACAAGGTTTCTCTGTGTAGACCTGGCTGTTCTGGAACTCATTCTATAGACCCAGAGAGTCACTTGCTTTTGCCTTCTGAGTGCTTGGATTAAAGGTATCGCCACCATCGCCCATCCTCCTCATTTGTTTTGTTGACCTCTTTTTCTATGCCCTCCCTCCAGGGGTTTTCTACTTTTATATCGCATGTATTCTACTGCTCATTCTCACCTCCAGTGATTTTTTTCAATTGTTATTTTCCATTCCTAAGACATCTTCCACTTTCCTCACGGTCTCCTTTCTAATTGGTTTCATGACCTATAAATTTCAAGTGTACACAAACATAAAAATTAAAATCTATGGCATGCATATTATAGAGACTCATGGTGATTTCTTTTCTGACTTTGGATTATTTAATATAATAATTTCAAAAATCCATCAATTTTCTTGAAAAAAATATGGCTTTGTTTCCCTCTTTGGCTGAATAAAATTCTATTGTGTATACTTACCTGGCAGGGGAGAACCCATGATTTATGAATGCTGTAGGATTCCCCTCTGTATGCTATCAATGTTTTATTACCATTGATTATTAAGGAAGCTGTTTCGGCCAATAGCTTATTAGAGTAAAGCCAGGAGAGAAATCTGTATAGAGATATAGAGAGAAAGTAGGTGGAGTCAAGGAGATGCCAAAGAAAAAGATGCCAGTCACCAGCCAGAACCTTACCAGTAGGCCACACCCTTGTGGTGATTTACAGATGAATAGAAAGGGGTTAATTTAAGATGCAAGAGTTATCTAGAAATATGCATAAGTTATTGGCCAAATAGTGTTGTAATTAACATAGTTTCTATGTGATTATTTCAGGCCTGGTTGGCCAGGAAACGAACAAGCGATCTCCTCCTACACATGAAGGTGGTTTTCTCATGGGCGATTCCTCCATTGCACTCCAGATGTGATATCCCCTGTGACTTCCTCAAATGAGAAACTTGAATACATAATTTGTGGTAGTGGAAGACTGAGTTCATACTATCCCCTGAATTTTTTGGGGTGGGGGTTTTCTGAGACAGGCCTTCTCTGTAGCTTTAGAGCCTGTCCTGGACTCACTCACAGAGATCCACCTGCCTCTGCCTCCTGGGTGCTGGTGATGTGCAACACCACCCAGCAAAAAAAAAAAAAATTTAAATTCTATTGTGTATACATACCATGTTTTCATTTTCCCTTCATCTCTTAATGAACATCTAAACTGGTTCCATTTCCTTCATATTGTGAACAGTCCTGTAATAAACATGGATATGCACAAGCTTTCTATGGTAGAATTTAGAGAGTCATATCTCTCTCTCTCTCTTTTTTTTTTTTGTTTTTTTTTTTTGTTTTTTTTTTTTGTTTTTCAAGACAGGGTTTCTGTGTAGGAGAGTCATCTCTTTTACTTTATAATTCAAGCTGAACAGAGAATTCTCAACAGAAGAAGTTCAAATGGCCAAAAGACACTTAAGGTCATGCTCAACTTCCTTAGCGATCAGGGAAATGCAAATCAAGACAACTTTAAGATACCATCTTACACCTGTCAGAATGGCTAAAATCAAAAACACCAATGATAGCCTTTGCTGGAGAGGTTGTGGAGAAAGGGGTACACTCATCCATTGCTGGTAGGACTGCAAACTTGTGCAACCACTTTGGAAAGCAGTGTGGCGGTTTCTCAGGAAATTCGGGATCAACCTACCCCTGGACCCAGCAATACCACTCTTGGGAATATACCCAAGAGATGCCCTATCATACAACAAAAGTATATGCTCAACTATGTTCATAGGAGCATTGTTTGTAGTAGCCAGAATCTGGAAACAACCGAGATGCCCTTCAATGGAAGAATGGATGAAGAAAGTATGGAATATATACATGTTAGAGTACTATTCAGCAGTAAAAAAAATGACTTCTTGAATTTTGCATGCAAATGGACAGAAATAGAAAACACTATCCTGAGTGAGGTAAGCCAGACCCAAAAAGAGGAACATGGGATGTACTCACTCATATTTGGTTTCTAGCCATAAATAAAGGACATTGAGCCTATAATTCGTGATCCTAGAGAAGCTAAATAAGAAGGTGAACCCAAAGAAAAACATATAGACATCCTCCTGGATATTAACCTTCATCAGGCGATGAAAGGAGACAGAGACAGAGTCCCACATTGGAGCATCAGACTACAACCCCAAGGTCCAAATGAGGAGCAGAAGGAGAGAGAGCACGAGCAAGGAACTCAGGGCCATGAGGGGTGCACCCACACACTGAGACAATGGGGATGTTCTATCGGGAACTCACCAAGGCCAGCTGGACTGGGTCTGAAAAAGCATGGGATAATACCGGACTCACTGAACATAGCGGACAATGAGGACTGCTGAGAAGTCAAGAACAATGGCACTGGGTTTTGATCCTACTGCACGTACTGGCTTTGTGGGAGCCTAGGCTGTTTGGATGTTCACCTTAATAGACCTGGAAGGAGGTAGGAGGTCCTTGGACTCCCCACAGGGCAGGGAACCCTGACTGCTCTTAGGGCTGATGAGAGAGGGGGAGTTGATTGGGGGAGGGATATGGGAGGCGGTGGCGGGGAAGAGACAGAAATCTTTAATAAATAAATAAATTAATAAAAAAAAGACAGGGTTTCTGTGTAGGAGAGTCATCTCTTTTACTTTATAATCCAATTTAATTTTTTTAATGACTCATGTATTATTCTACTCTCACTAAGGAGATCAACATGAAAAAAATTTCCTCTAGTTTTCTTTTATTGAAAATATTTTTTAATCTTTACACTAGTGGCTAGACTTACATTTACTCATTCATTCATTTTTAAAATATAATAGAGTAAAATATAATAACACAAAAATATCACATTGAAGTTGGACAAGACAAGCCAATAGAAGGAAAAGAGCCCAAGAGAAGGCCCAAGTATTAGAGACCACTCGTTTGCAAATCCAATATTAACACTAAACTGGAAGCTATAACTAATAAGCACAGAGGAGCTGGTGCACACCTGTACACGACCTTTGCATGCTGCTTCAGTCTCTGCGAGTTCTTATGAGCTTTGCTCATGTTGATTTAGAGGGCCTTGTTTTCTTGGTGTCCTCCATCCTCTATGGCTCTTACATTCTTGCCACTTCCTCTCCCACAGGGTTTCCTGAGCTCTGAGGGGAGGGATTTGATGGAGACATCCCATTTAGGAAGGAGCATTCCAAGGTCTCTTTCTTTGTTCTATAATGTTTAGTATTTTGATTATTATGTGCCAAGGGACTTCCTTTTCTGGCCCAGTCTGTTTCATGTTCTGTATACTTTTTGTACCTTGATAGACATCTCCTTCTTTAGGTTAAGAAAATTCTATGATTTCTTCTGAAAATATTGTTGACAATATTTTCTGTGTCTTTGACCTGTGTTTTCTCTTCTTCCTCTATTCCTACTCTTCTTTGATTTGGTCTTTTCATAGTGTCCCAGATTTCATGGATATTTTGTTCCTGGAGTTCTTTAGATTTAATATTTTTTGACCAATGTATTCATTTCTTCTATTGCCTGACATTCTTCTTCCATCTCTTGTATTCTGCCTCTGTAGTTCCTGTTCCAAGTTCCTAAAGTTTTCATTTCCAGATTTCCCTCAGTTTTGGTTTTCTTTATTGATTCTATTTCCACTTTCAGATCTTGAAATGTTCCATTCATTTCCTTCCACTGTTTGTGTTCTTATAGATTTCTTTAAGTGATTTATTCATTTCCTCTGTAAGGATGTATTAGGGTTCTCTAGGATCACAGAATTTATGGAACGAATCTCTCTGTGTGTATGTCTCTCTCTCTCTCTCTCTCTCTCTCTCCACACACACACACACACACACACACACCTGCGCACACATAAATTTATTGGAATGACTTACAGGCTGCAATCTAGCTAATCCAATAATGACTAGCTGTGAGTGGAAAACCTGAGAATCTAGTAGTTGTCCAGACCAGATGGTCTTCTGTATATGATGGAATCCCAAAAAGGCCCCAAAGCCAGTGAAGGAATGGATGTACTAGCATGGTGAGGGCAAGCAGGCAAAAAGAATAAGAGCTCCTTTCTTTTATTTCCTTAGATAGGCTTCCAGCACAAGGCATGACCCAGATTAAAGGTGTGTCTTCCTGCCTCAAAGATCTGGACTACAAGTGGGCTCACCTACTTCAAACCAAGCAGACAATAAGTCACAGGTGTGCCCTCCACTTCTGAATTGTACTTCATTCCAGATATAGTCAAGTTGACAACCAAGAATAGTCATCATAAAGGCCCTTTATTATACTCATAAATGCTGCTTCAAATATGTTGGCACATTCAGGACCTTCTATGATAGGGTTGCTGGACTCAGACACATCCCAGACGTATTGTCCTGGCTGTTTCTGGCATCCAGGCTTCTGGAACTGGGGAGACTGCAAATCTAGGTGCTGCTATCTGTTTTTATCTTTGTTGGGTGGGTGTTTTGCCTCTTGGTTTCCTCTTGTTTGTGGGAAAGTATAGTGGCTGTGTACGGTTGCTTGTAGGAAAATCTTTTGGAATCTTGAGAGGGGTAGCCACTTGGAGGTTCCAGGTAAATGTGTTCCTAGGACCTGAGACTTAGAAACGGGGATGGGCTGTGGGCAGTGGAGGGGCTTTGTAAGAGCGAGGGAGCAGGGTTTCCCACCAGGATCTGTTTAGTCAGTCCCCCAGGAATGGGAGCAGAGAGTGAGGAGAAGGCACAGCAGAAGACCTGCTACAGAGCTGGGGGTGAGACTGGAGGGTAGATTTGGAGGAATGTAGGGAGACGTAAGGATCTCCCTTTAACCTTCCCTGGCAGGAATGGCCTGTGGATTCTCAATGAGTGCCTGCTTCTTCTCTGGCCAGACTGATTTGGGTATATGCTCATGAGCGGTAGATCCATGGGAGTTGTATCTTTAGCTTCTTATGAGATCACCAGGGTGATTTCCACACTGGTTGCACCAATTTACACTCCCACCAGCAGTGCATTTGCTTTTGTTTTGTTTTTCATTTGTTTTTTTTTTCTCTTTAAAAAATATTTACATACATAAAATAAAAAACTGAGTAGTTCTGATCTCTGAAGTCCAAGGGTCTATCTGTTAAACTGTGTGAGCCAAGTGCCTGGTATCCACCGGGTCTGACAGAAAAGCAGCCCCTATCAAGGGCTGGGAATTCTGATACCCTATGTTTGAGAGCTCTAATACCTGCCCCTGCAGGGCTCAGGGTGCTTTTAGCCGATGTCTGTATGAGAGCTGTAATGGCAGAAGGCACCATCTGTTTCTCCTAGCTGCTATTCGCTCCCTCCTGCTGGAAGGTAGGGGCTGTAATAGCTGCCAGGTACTGGGACCACCAGGCGTTCAAAGCCCAGACAGTAAGCCTCCCACCTGAGGGCCTGGAACAGTAAATCTCTGGCTTCTGAGGCTTGGAGAAATGGGCCTCCGGCTCTCACACTTGTGTTAAGTTGGGAGCATAGGTCCCAGTCCCTCACATCTATCCCAGCCCCCAGGCCAGGTCTGGACTTCAAATTCCAGCAGGCCAGGTCCTCCTGACCCCTCCCTGGGGGTGGGGTCAGGACCACTTCCCCACGGTACTTAAGTGATCCCCCCCATAAAAAGAACATGTGGTCTCCCTTTCTTCCTGGGGGGCGGGGGTCGCATTCCCATGGCTTCCCGGTTTCCCCCTCAGGACCACCCGAGAGCGCAGATCTCCCATTAAACCTGGATGTTTCTTAATTTGGCTTGTTTTGATTTGGCTTGATTGGGAATTTTTGTGTCGTCAGAGAGCTAATATTAGTAAATATTCCTAACAACTTGTGGCTGTAAGTTCCGGGGTCTGGTCTGACAATGCATCCCCTGGAATGTACTGTGACACTCAAGGGTCCATGAGGCCCAGCACCGGAAGAGGTTCTCCTCGCCGACTCATAATTTTTACCTGGTCAGAGGAAAAGGGCCCAAACCAGGCTGAAGATTCTTAGAAACCGTACAATTTGTAAAGGACAGATGGAAGTGAACCTGAATCGGGCCATGGCCATGTCCTGTTTGTAAATGGCCACTAACTTTCTGTTGTACTTGTTTGTTTGTTTGTTCATGAGACAGGATCTCTCTGGTAGGTGGTGCTGTCTACAAAACTGAGTTTTATGGTCATCATGGAGTCAGTTGTGCTAAAGTCTAGGGCCTTGTTACAGAGCTTATTCTTTTCTCTTTTCTTCCTTTTTCTCCTTTTTTTTTTTTTTAGAGCTAGAGACAGAACATGGGGTCTCCTATATACTCCATATAGTATACGTATATACCATATTGTATAGTGCTATATTGGTAAACTGCAACTTTTCTTTGTATTTCATTCTTCCTTTGTCTGCTATTATATATTTTTGAAAATTTCTATGATACAAGTTGAATATTGGCTCAGTGGTTAAAAGCAAGCACTGGCTGCTCTTTCCATAGGACCTGGGTTCAATTTCCAGCACCCACATGGTGCTTCACAACTGTCTCTAACTCCAGTTCCAGGAGATCTGATACCTTCATACAGACACACATGCAGGCAAAACCCCAATGTACAATAAATAAATACATCTTAAAAAACCAAGTTGAATATTGGATTCCTATAATGCATAATTACCTCAATAATTTCTAGGTAGGTTAAAGTTTAGAATCCCTAATAAATTAGCGTTTTTATTTTATTTTTTATTTATTTTTCTTTTTTGAATTAGCATATTTTGTATCTTACTCCAGGAAAGGAATTCTCATTCTGGGACCTGGCTTTTGTAGTGCTAGGGATTGGATTTGGTCCTTACCCATGCCACCACTGAACCACACACCCCCATTTAAAAGATTTATTTTTATTTTTTAAATTATGTATATAAAGTCTGTGTCTGTGTGTATGTGCACGTGAGTGTGGATGTCTGTGGAGTCCTGCAAGGGCATTAGATCCCTTGGAGCTAGAGTTACAGGCAGTTGTGTGTTGAAGGAGCTGCGGGCTGTGTTCCTGCCACCCGGCTCCCTGCCACCCGGCTCCCATCCGCCTGGCTAGCTTAGCCCCCGAAATAACAACACACAAACTGTATTCGTATAAACACTGTTTGGCCCATTTCTATTAATGTGTGTAGCACCACAAGGTGGTGACTTCCCAGGGAGATTCTAGCCTACGTCCATCTTGGGTCGGAGCTTCATTGCATCTGCCCTGTAAAGGAGCAGCCTGGCATCTGAGCTCACCTCCCTTCTTCCCAGCATTCTGTTCTGTTTACTCCACCTACCTATGTTCTAACCTATCAGGCCAAGCAGTTTCTTTATTAATTAACCAATGAAATCAACAGATTGATATATGACACTCCTACATCAGTTGTGAGTTGCTGGACATGGATTCAGGGACTCAAACTTGGGTCCTCTACAAGGCAGCACGCACTTTTAGCCTCTCAGTCCTCCGCCCAGCCCCTCCCCACCACCTTTCTTGAAACAGGATTTCACTATATAACCCAGGCTAGTCTTGAAATTGTGATTGATCCTCTTATATAGGTTTCTGAGTATCTGAGATTATCTGATCATTTGTACACTCTCTCTTTTCTTCCTGTTCCTTGGAATTTGATCTTGCTAGGCAGCTCTGGCTGAAACTTGCTATGTAAAATGTGCTAGCCTCTAATAGAGATCCTCTTGCCACTGCCTTCAGAGAGCTGGGATTATAGGCATGTGGCATCAAGAAAGGAATTCTTAAACAAGGAATAAAAAAAAAACCCAGAGATTGTAAATAACTTCATTTTATTACATGATGAACCTCAATTTGAAAAGTTATATTGTTTACACATATAATAAAGAAAAAATAGTACCTGAATATATAAGTAATATATACTAAAATCAACAAGAAAACATAACCCAATAGGAAAATGAGTCAGTAATATGAGTGTACAATACACAGAGGAGATTGAAATAAGCAATAAACCAATACAAGATTGATTAACCAAAAGCAGGGCATGGTGCCACATTCCTGTAGTTCCTGCCACTCAAGTGCTGAGGCAGGAAGGCAAATGAGCTTAGGGTTTCAGGGCTAGACCAGGCAATAGTACAAGAGTCAATTTGCCTGTTGGTGTATGCGTTTTGGTGTTTTATCTGCATTTATGATTATGCACCGTTTGTAAGCCTTTTGCCCATGGAGGCCAGAAAATGGCATTAGATCCCCTGTAACTCCAGCTACAGATGGTTGTGAGCTCCATGTGGGTGTTGGGAAACAAACCTGGGACCTCTACAAGAACATCTACTACTCTTAACCACTGAACATCTATTCCTCCAGCCTCATTTCTTTTAAAATTTTGAGGCAGGGTTTCATGTAGCCCAGGCTAGCTTCCAACCTAATATGTAGTGGAAGATGACCTTGAACTTCTGACCCTGCATCTACCTCTGGAATATTGGGATAAGAGGCATTCACCATGTTAAATTCTTTCCCAGGAGAGGTAATCAACATTTACACCTTTTCCTAAGGTCCCAACAACAAATGGAGGCATGATCCCACCAAATTTGCTCTGGGAAACACTAAATTTATTGGACTTCCTTACAGAGTAAGGTTGGGGGTTAGTTACAAGGGATGTGTTCCTCCCCCAGTAGGCTGCACCTGAAAATCTTTAGAACGGATGAGGGTCTTCCTGCGACTACATATAGAGAGCCTCCTCCCCTGGTCTTCCCAGGCCTATACATCCTTATCCTCCCCAGAGGCCACATGCAATTAGGGCATAGTTGCATATAACAGGCGGTTATGCTCAAGGGAGGTTCTCATGACCTTACCCACCCCTCCATGAGAGGATGTAAACACAAGCATAGTTGGGATAATTGTTTTCAAGATTGTGGTTGCTTGGCTTGGAGGCGAGTCACTCAGGATACACCACCACACCCAGCTTCCTTGTGTTGGATACTGAGCTTGGGGTTGTATGTTAGGTAAATGCTAAACCAACTGAGCTATATCTGCAACCCCTAAGACCCAATTATTTTATAAAAGAATTAAAAGTAAAAAAATCATCACACAGAATCTGAATCTCTCTGAGTTAGGCCCCACAGCAATCAACATCCTAGTGTCTAGTGGCTTCAACAAGGACTAACTGGAGTTGACATATAAATATAGCCCACAGCACCTGCAGATTCAACCTGAATCAGAATGATTCAGAACAAAAATGGCAAGTGTATCGCACTTATGCAGATATTAAATCATTATTCTCCTTTGACATTTGTTTATTTTATATTCTTTTGCATTGGGATCTCGCTTTTTTGCCCAGGCTGGCCTTGAACTCCTGAGCTCAGTGACCACCCAGATTTAGTCTTCTGAGCGCTGGTCATGTGCTACCATGTCATTTTATATGGGAGCTTTGTGAATCCAAAGATTGTGTGTCTGAGGTCATATCCTTGAACTAATCACACATGTACACCCTCCACCCCCAAACTCCAGCTCTCTCTCCTTTCTGGTTCCCACGCCATTTCCCAGAGAACAGACATATTACCTCCTGTATGAGGCTCCTTTCTTATTAGTGACCACTGTCAATAAAGAAAGTCTGTGGGGGATTATTTTTATGTAGATTTTGGCTGTGAGAACAAGGGCTTGACTGAATCCTTTTCACACCAAGGCTTCATGGTGTGGGGGGAGGTATTGGGTTGGGCTACAGAAAAAGTCAGGTTTATACACTGCTGGGATACTACAGAGAGAAATGCCATGATTTCACAACATTTCACAGAATGGATAGTGACTTATCCAAAGGACAAGTGTGCCCGTAGCTCTGAAAAACCGGGTTCTCCCGGTGGAGTGTACATATACACTTCCCGTGGATAGTCCAATGGATCCGCCAGCTGTGCGTTTACCGTGTAATACTTGTGGGCTCACGATATTATACACGTGTAGCAATTGCCTTTCCCTCCCATCTCATTTCCTTATCACACTAACTGCTCCCTGGAATCACACACAGCACATGCTGTACTTGAATCCTTGCCTCTGGACTCCTTTCTGGGAGACCTTATACTAATATCAAATCTACCTGGCTTCTATGCCAGCATGGGTAAAACCTGAACCCTGATGACTGTGAGAACTTCCCAGAAGAGAAAAACGTGCATACAAAGACAGACCAGGCTACAGGCACATATTTCTTTCTTTCTTTTTATTTATTTATTAAAGATTTCTGCCTCCTCCCCGCCACCGCCTCCCATTTCCCTCCTCCTCCCCCAATCAAGTCCCCTTCCCTCGTCAGCCCGAAGAGCAGTCAGGGTTCCCTGCCCTTTGGGAAGTCCAAGGACCTCCCACCTCCTTCCAGGTCTAGTAAGGTGAGCATCCAAACTGTACAGGCACATATTTCAAAGCTGCCCAAGCCTACACTCTACTTATAGACCTTCCAGGTGTCTCTTCTTTCAGCCCTCATTGAACCTTGTTTACAATTGGCACTTTCAGCCTTTTAATTTTACTTTTTTGAGATTGTAATGCAATTATATCATTTACCCCTTCCCTTTCCTCCCTCCAAACACCTTTAGTCTTGTCTTGCCTGGGTTCATAGCTGAATTCTATCCAATCCCTAGCCTTTTTCTCCTTCCCCAGGGTCTCCCTATTTAGCCCTGCTGACCTTGAATTTTTTATATAGATCACAGAGGTCAGCCTTTTTCTGCCTCCTGAGTGGTGGGATTAAATGCCTGCACTACTACATTCTTGGGACATGGCATTGTGGTAAGAGTGGGCATGGAGGACAACGGTGACCCCCTGGTGGGGGAACTAGATGCTATTCAAGGAGTGCTAAGTGTGTAGCTGGACTGGAAAGTAGGGTTTGCTCCAGGGAGCTACTGCATAAGCCACAGGGAACCTGCTGGATAGCAACAACATTAGTATAGGGAACCCTGGGAGAAACAGGGCTATAAACAAGATTATGATTTCAGGAACATGGCCTGGGCCCTGTGAAGGGCATGTGGGTATGCAAGACCACTGCCAATGTGCACAGCTTCCCAACCACGGTGCTCCTACCTTCACTGCAGCCTAAGGTGCACAGCTCTTTAACTTTTAAAGGGGATGCCAAAGAATTTACAGACTGTTTTTTTTTTTTTGAAAAAGCACAATATTTAGATCGATAGCTAGCTGTAACTTGGATCATGTGATCTTTTCAAGCTTCTGTTTCTGTAGTTGATCCTAATGAAAAGGCTGAGAAGTGATTCCCGCTTCTATTCCTGACCAACTTGCTTGAGTTTTCTATTCTCTTCTTATATAATAAGATAGGAACCATTGGCGGGCTATATTGGTCACACACCACATAATAGGCATACCTATCATATAGACCACAGTGAACCCACAGATCTTATCACCTCAGTGATGGTGTTGCCGTTTCGGTTGGTTAAATACTGTCCATGATGTTTGCACAGTGATGGGATCACATTAACAGCACATTTCTCAGAACATAGCCTGTAGCATCTTTCATTAGAGATAGGAAAACTTATTTGTGCTTGTTAGGAAGAAATCCAGTGCTTTCCTCGAGCCCCTCTCTTTTCTACTGAATTGCCCAAGAAACCTGACACCTGTTCCATTTCCTTCCTTTCTCTTCTTTCTTCATCTTTTGTCTTTTCTTCTTCCCCTTTCCCCTCCTCCTCTTCCCCTTCCTCTTCCCCTTCTCCTCCTTCTTCTTTGCTTTATATGCATGCGCATCTCACCTAAGTAGAATTCAGGTTCATCTTGAGTATAAACTCCTTCATTTTAAGAAGAGCCATATTTTCTCTTTGCTTCTGTAAACCTCTCTTAGAACCACCAAGGCCTCCACGGGTGTTGGGAGCACAGCACAAAGGTCCTTGCTCCACAGATCTTCTGAGAAACCAGGATTTCCAGTGGGAAATATGTAAAAACCTGTTCTTCCATCCAGAAAGCTGGGAACTGGAAGAGATTAATAGCCTGGTGATCTGTGTTATCTGTTGGGCCAGGCCATACCAAACTTTACAACCAGGATCAGAGATGGCTTACAGCCCAAATGACCTCTACCCTATCTGCATGACTAAAACCAGGTCTGAGCTTTCCCTAGGCCCTTAAGCTAGTACAGGTAGCCTATCTCTAGAAGCCAACTTCTTGAAGGAAATGACATGTACTCTGAGTTGAGTTTTGATGTAATTATGCCTCTTTGTGCACCAGGGATTTGTATTACACCAGGAAACATTTTTCCAAATTATACTGTGTTTAAATTTGTTGGGAATAAACTGCCTGCCATCAGACTCCCTGAAGTCTTGATCCAATTCGATGAAGTCAATCTGAGCTGAGTTTTCATTCTCATCTCTTCACAGCTCACTTCCCTGCCTGGGCATCCACAGGGAACCAAGATGATGGAAAAACTGGGACTTCTAATATTATGTTCTACTTTACAGACACACTTAGAAAAACTCTTTTAACAATATTTCTGTTTTTGTGATATCTATTCTACATGCAGGAAAAGCCTCTTGTTCTCTGTTGTAGCAATTTGGAGGAGGGGCACGAGTCCAGCTCATCCAATAGAAACTTCAACTCTAGGCTTGGGCAGAGTAACTGTGAAGCACACTCAAGGTCCTGGGTTTGGCCCCTAGCACCACAAAACAAAGGACTACAGAGAGGAGGAAATTTCAAGTCCTCTGACTTTAAACTGACGGATCTTAAAACCTGGTGAGCCCTTGAGTATATCTAAAGGTCATTTCCTGTACTTATAGGGCTTACTTGTGAGTCCAGAGGGAACTCTGCCAACAGCTCAGAGACTGACCCTATGTTTGCAGATCGAGGTCTTCTGAAAATGTTTCTTTAGAGTCTGCTAAGGACTAGCTGGGACCTTACATCTATAAATCGACTCATTCCTCACATGGGATACCCAGTGGAGCTTCCAACAGAGCCTCATTGCTATCTAGAGCCTTCCCAGTGTGCATTCTCTAAACTTGTAGGATCAGCCTCTTTCAGAGGTCGCACAGGACCTACTGGTTAACTGCTGGGTGAAATCATGACATTTACAGTCAGAGAACCAGCTAACCTCACATAAACTAAAATATAAGGTGACGTTTGGAATACCAAAATATACTGATGTTTTCAATAATGCCTGAAGAGGTCTGGGGATGCTTGGGAAAAGTCAGGCTGCCAATCAGATAGCTCTTAATAGGACAACAATTAAGCCTTGCTTTACTGTAGGTGTTGTACACAGTAGACATACAACAGCTATATTATTAGCACTCCTATCAAATCTTCTTATATGGTTCCTTCCTATTGTTAGTGTTGTCTGCCTAATGAGATAGGGGCAGGGTGTCCCTCCATTACTTCAAAGTAGATTTAACTCTGGCACAATTCACATTCCAAGGTTCTCAGGATCAGGCTGAATTTCAGCTCCAATAAGAAAGACCACAACTTTGCTTGGCTACCTTTCTTGATTTTTCACTGTGCTTCTTACGATAGCATTCTCCTAATAAATCATTTCTTCAAATGATGTTTCAGGCTCCAGTTTTAGAGGAATTAATCGTCTTAGTCCATTTTCGGTTGTTATTAACAATATCTGGCCGGGCGGTGGTGGCACATGCCTTTAATCCCAGCACTTGGGAGGCAGAGGCAGGCGGATCTCTGTGAGTTCGAGACCAGCCTGGTCTACAAGAGCTAGTTCCAGGACAGGCTCCAAAGCCACAGAGAAACCCTGTCTCGAAAAACCAAAAAAAAAACAACAACAAACAAACAAACAAACAAAAAAAAAACAAAAAAACAATATCTGACTGGGCACTGGTAGCACATGCCTTTAATCTCAGCACTTGGGAGGCAGGGACAGGTGGATCTCTGTGAGTTCAAGGCCAGCCAAGGCTAAACAGAAAAATTCTGTCTCAACCCCCCCCCAAAAAAAAACCCAAAAGCAAGTAAACAAACAAACAAAAAAACCCAAAACAAAACACAGTATCTGAAGTTGAAAAATGATAAGGAAAAGGTTGATTATGATGTACTAAGCCTTGTGTGTCAACCTACAGCGGAAAGAAGCAGGCAAGGGAGTATATACAGAGAGAAGCAAGAGAAACCCAAGGTAGCTGAATTCACTGTACAATAACCTGGTCTCCTGGAAACTAATCCAGTGTCAGGAGAGTAAGAACCCAGGTGGCAGAGGCATTAATTAACCCATCTGTGTAAGCACTGCTCACAGGTCATGTGGTGGTTTGAATGAGAATGGGTCCTGTCTTAGTTACTGTTCCACTGCTGTGTAAAAACAACATGACCAAGGCAGCTTATAGAAGCAAGCATTTAATTGGGGCTTAATTACAGTTTCAGAGGGTGAATCCGTGATCATCATGGCAGGAAGTGTGGTGGCAGGCAGGCAGAGGTGGTACTGGAGCAGAAGCTAAGTGCTTACTTCCCGGTCCACAGGCAGGAGCTGAGAGAGGAGGCAGAGAGAGCATGAGACCGGGCCTGGCATGGGCTTTTGGAACTTCAGAGTCCAGCCTCCCAGTGACACACATCATCCAACAAGGCCACACCTTCTAACGCTTTCCAAACAGCCTTACCTAGGACACTGCAGGGGGTGGTGGTGGGAAAAGGAGACAGATAAACGTGAAGACTAGAACCCAGTGCTTGTCCAGTGCTCGCCCAGTGCTCACCCAGTGCTTGAGTGTTTGGAGCTGGAGTGAGGCTGCTGTGTGCTTCAGCTCCACCAGAGGGGGAAGGTCAGGACCTGAGCCTGACACTGGGGCAGGTCTGAGAAGATGTTCTTAGACTCCTGTACCCTCAGGATAATCAGAAAGCTCCCATAGGTGCATTTGAGGTTTTCTTTCCTTCCCAGAAACAGATGTTCAAACTGCGAAGTATCTGCACAGGTATATTCTGCACAGTCCAAGAGTTAAGAGGCAAAGTTCTGGCTTGAAATAGCAAAGGGTTTATCACTGGATTAGACATAGTAGGAGAGATTTGTTCCTATTTTATCCATCTATGTATCTATCTATCCTGGAACTTGCTCTGTAGACCAGGCTGGCCTCAAACTCACAGAGATGTATCTGGGATTAAAGGCATGCACCACCACTTCCTGCCAGATTTGTTCCTATTTTAGATAATGTAGGCACAATGAATAATCTCGTCAACTGGACTGCATCTGGAATCAACTAGAACTTTTTGTTGTTGTTGTTGTTGTTAAAGACAGTGGGTTTCTCTATGTAGCCCTTACTGTCCAGGAACTCACTCTTTAGACCATGCTGGACTTACACTCACAGAGATCCATCTGCCTTTGCCTCCCTAGTGCTGGGATTAAAGGTGTGTGCCACCACCACCCAGCAGTGAAGAACTGTCTTAATCATATTATTGGAAGCAAAAAGACTCACCCTAAATCTGGGCAGCGCCTCTCATGGCAGCTGAGATAACAGGACACAGAAGAGGGAAACTTTGCTTTTGCCTGCTTGCCCTCACTTTTGGCGGCAAGTTCATCTACCCTGTTCCTGAGGCATCAACTTACCAATATTAGAACCGAGTTCTTTAGAATTCCAGTGTAGACTGAAGACCAGCAGCTCCCAAAGAGTCCTCCAGGACTCCAGCACCAAATTAGGACTGCTGAGTCCAGGCTTGTGAATCGAACAACTACCAGACTTTCATCTTCTTTAGTGTGAGACAACTACTATTGACTCCTAGGACTGCATCCTGTAAGCCAACCTAATCAACCCAATATATAATATAATATAACGTGTATATAGATATATTCATTCTGTCCGTTCTGTTCCTTTAGACAACCCTGACTAATACAGATGGCTAAAACAACCCAGATGGCTTCTTCATGCAATGACTGACCTTCCAGTTAGGAAGGGCTCACAAGGTTCAAATGCCTGGGGCATTTCCTCTCCTCCTGTCCTCTGCGTGAATCTTTCCCAGCTGGAAGAGCAGGAGCATCTCCAGAAAACAAAAAACATAAAACCCAACCCAAACAACATAAAGTTAAGGTCAGAGCTGGAACTGACCCATTATCTCTTCACTACATTCTTCTGCTGGCTCAGAGAAGTCAAGGGTCCAGTGTGGATTCCAGGGTAGAGGACCACACAAGGTCATACTGTTGGGAGAAGAGGGGGAGGCACTGAAGTTAGTAAGATGAGCTCTCTCTGGAGCTGATGTGCAAGCTGACAGTGCTCCAGGTAATTCTGGGCTGTTCTTTCTTCAGAGAATATGGGTAGGTCGTGGGGTACAAGACAACCTCACACTTCTCCCCTGTCATTAAAGGTGTACATAGGTCTGGTAGGGGAGGCCTGGATGTGTGTGCATTCCATTTGTTACACAGTTATTCAAATGCCAGGTTCTTAACACACGCGCCATTTCGTTATCCCTATTTTAGAAACTCGGATGCAGTACTACTTCTGCAGGGTCGCAGTTAGCAGCATACCACACCATTAAGCAGCCTTTTCGGCCCTGTCTCTCACCAAGATGTTGTTGGGGCAACCGGCTGATGGGCGGGAGGCATCCCACGGGTAACACTTACCGCAGTCACCTTGTGTAGCAGAGCCAGGCAGCCGCCGTAGGGAGGCACTGGCTATCTTGTGGTGTGGCGCGACGTGAAAAGAAAAGGGCCTCTGCCACCCTAGAGGCGTTCAGCCGCGCCAAGACCCTGGGACTGAGTCAGATCTGACACTTCGCAAGCCCGAGGACCGCGGCCCTGGCCCCGCCCACCGCGCACGCCAGTTCCGCCCCCACCCGCGGTGTAGCCCGAGCCCCGCCCTGGGTATGGACTGGCCGGGCCACCGTCGCTCGGCCCCGCCCAGCACGGCCAGGCGAAGCAGAGCCGGCGTGCGGGGTGTGTATGTGTTCGCTGGGCGCCGGCTCAGCCCCAGGAAGATGGTGGCGGCGGCGGCGGCGGCGGCGGCGACTGAGGCGCTGCTGAAGGGGAGCACGGAGGCGACAGCAGCGCCCGCGGGCAGGAAGGTTGGGCAGCACCGACTCTGCGCCGCGACTGGGGCCTGGAGGCCGGGGCCGCGCGCCGGGTTGTGTCTCCCGTGGGTGCTGTCGCGGGCGCTACCCCCGCCACTGCTGCTGCCGCTGTTCTTTTCGCTACTGCTGCTGCCGCTGCCCCGGGAGGCCGAGGCCGCGGCGGTGGCGGCGGCGGTGTCAGGCTCGGTCGCAGCCGAGGCCAAGGAATGTGACCGGCCGTGTGTCAACGGCGGCCGCTGCAACCCTGGCACTGGGCAGTGCGTCTGCCCCGCGGGCTGGGTGGGCGAGCAATGCCAGCACTGCGGGGGCCGCTTCAGGTGAGTGCGGGGCGTGAGGGGTGCAGGCCCAGCCCGACGTTCCAGGCCCAAGGCAGGTGGGGGGCATGAACTCAGTAGGATAGGGATTGCCCTACTGTGTTTGATGGTCTCTTGCCTCTTGGGAGGGACGTTCATTTGTCGCCTTGGGGTCTTACTGTGGTGGAAGACTGAGAAGGAATGGGAACACTCTGGGGGCATTTGTTGCTGCTGTGGGTTAGATTTGGGTCCTGAAGAGTATAAAAGCCGGCCCTGAAAACTGGTCTGTTTAGGATAAACGAGGTATAAAGGAGAAGATGAGCAAGCCAGTTCTTCAGTACTACCTTTATCATCCCAAGAGATTGGAGATGTAAGTACCTAGAAACACAGTAGTGGAAGTGACATGTTGGGTGGAAACAGAAGGGTAGGGCTGGATTGTGAGATTTTAGGATCGACATACCAGTGTTTGACGTTCAAAGGGAAGTGAAGAAACTAGTTTTTGGGGTCCTCACTGTTGGTGACATATTGGAACGGGCTGTCCAGAAAGGAGATTCCCAGGGTTCCCCTTAACATACATTTACGAGTTGGCCTGGCAGAACCTCTTGGAGAGATCACTTATTAATTAATTAGCATTTATCTCTTACTTGCTTCTGTTGTGACAGGATTTCTTGATAATACACACAAGTAGATAGATTTGCCAGAGTTTGGTGTGGTTCACAAGAAGTTAGGAATACAGCAAGGGAAGTTTATGTACACAGACTCCCAAGTTAGAAGAACTAGAGTTGTCCGTGTCTTTGGCAGGTATTTGTGGACTCTGTTCTCCATCTGACATGGGAGAGCAAGGAAATGTGAACAGTGACAAATAGGGGCTCTTGCTCCCATTGATCGTATGCTCTACAGAAGGGTGACAGGCACTTGACAAGAAGATAGGCAAAAGGGATGAGCGAGATAATTTTAGACAGTCGCTATCAACAGAATACAAGCAGGTGGTCTTAACAGGATTCTGGCCAGCTGGTTAGAAACCACTCATGTGAGTGCTGTCTGGTCTGAGACCCGAAAAGGGTACAGGAGCACCTCTGGAAATGAAGGGCAGAGAGTGTGTGGCTTGCTAGGATTAAGTAGAGAAGATTTGGAGGAGGAAGTGACTTTGAACTTGGGCATTTGAGGTTCAGTAGGATTTGCAAATGTGCAACTGGGGAAAAGAATCCAGATAGAAAGATGCAGACAGAGTGGTGGAGGCCAGAGGGTGGATGGAGTTTTGCCGGCGCCCCTGCAGAAGACAGTTGTGAGGGAGAAGTTTGGAATGTTAAGTTGTTGGCTGATAATGTCAGATCTTCTAGGGGACTCAGAGAACGTGACAAGATGACCTCTTAAGTAAGTGCTTCTCTTTTAGGCTGTGAGATACAATGATAAACAAGACAGATCTTATTTTGTTCTTGCAGAACTT
Organism: Chionomys nivalis; assembly: GCF_950005125.1. NCBI lineage: Eukaryota > Metazoa > Chordata > Mammalia > Rodentia > Cricetidae > Chionomys > Chionomys nivalis. The sequence goes on along the minus strand of NC_080094.1, from coordinate 44,085,048 downwards.
ATCTTTTAGTTTGGGAATAAAAATACCATAATGGAGCTGGAGAGATGGCTCAGTGGTTGAAGCACTTACTGCTCTTTCAGAGGATCTGGATTTGATTCCCAGCACCCACATGGTGGCTCATGGCCGTTTGTAACTCTAGTTTCAGGGAATTGTACACCTTCTTCTGACCTCCAAGGACACCAGGCACACATGCAGGCAAAACACTTATACACAAAATAAAAATAAATAAATCTTTTTTTTTTTTCCCTCTGTGTAGCTGTGACTGTCTTGGAACTAGCTCTGTAGACCTGGCTAACCTTGAAGTCTAGATCCACCTGCCTCCGCCTCCTGAGCTTTGGGATTAAAAACATGCGCCATCACTGCCTGGCTGAAATATATCATTCTTAAAAGTTCTTTAACTGTATTTTAAGTCCAGTTATCAGTCTGTTGTAATTTTGCATGAGTGTGGAGGTGAACGATAGCAACAGAAGCTAACTTGTTTCAAAGTGAGACTAAGATTCATCTTTCTGTTGAGATGTTCCTGAGGGCTGATGTTGAAAGGCCAAGATGGGGAATGAGTGGTATCATTACTGGTTAGAGGGACCAGAGACCAGAGAGGTCTGTGCCGTGCCAAGTAGAGGTAGGAAGTGGATTTAGAATTTTGAACATTCACCCGAGAGTGATGGAATGCAACAGGTCACTCTGTTTTTATTATAGAGTTATTGAGTTTTTATTATAGAGTTATTGATTGGAGCCAGAACAGTATTAGCCATGAAGGCCAGTCGGCTTTAGCGCTTCCAAGATCAATGGATGGAGGGATCTTCAAATTCTCAAAATCTGGATACTCTGTTGGGTACCGAGGGGGCTCATCTGTATTGTTTGGAGTAGGTGCGTTTACACTGGGCGTGAGAAGTCACGAGCAGCTGATAGAGACTGTTGGTGTAGGTCAGAGGCAATGGTAATGGAGATGTGGTAGATATTGTGTGGTGTTGGAGTGATAAAATGTGGAGTGATAAAATGATTAGGTCTTTGTTTTAGACTGGTTTGTTCTTGGAAGAGAGAGTGCTGGTAGAGAAAGAGGAAAACAGTAGATCTTATTTTGTGCGGTTGAGTGATACAACTTACAAGAAACAGGGCCACAGGAAGGCTGAGATAAGCTTATTTTTTTTTTTTTTTTTTTTTTTTTGGTTTTTCGAGACAGGGTTTCTCTGTAGCTTTGTAAGCTTAGTTTTATACACATTGAGTTTGGGGTGCTTTCATGGCATGTACTTGGCATAGAAGTGTTGGTTGGGGTCATCTACCTGTAAAAGGGATTGACAGGGAGAAAAAAAGGCTGTGAGTGTCTACATGAACAGTTCAGACATGAGCCTTTTAAACAGAGGGCAGGCACTCCTGATAATGCCTCAGGTACTCTGAGATGCAAGTGACTGTTACAGACATTCCCTTTGAGCTTGTTCTAATTGCTGTCAGTGCGCTTTGCTGGGCAAACAATTATGACTGCCTCTGACAATACCATTCTATTAAACGGCTTCTGGAAGTTTTAAAAGAATGAAAAGTCAAGAGTGGTGACACACACCTGTAAACCCAGAACTTTGACAGCAGAAGCAGAAAGATCAGAAATTCAAAGTCGGCCTGGGCTATCTGGGCTACATAGCAAGTTTGAGGTCAGTCTGGCCTTTATGAGTCTGGTTTAAAAAAAAATAGGGCTAGAGAGTTGCCTCAGTGGTTGGAAGTCCTGGCTGATAACCTTTCTCACCTCCATGGGTACTAGGCAATGCCTGGTGCACGGTACACATAGAATAAATCTAAAACTACTTTTAAAATATATGTGTACATATTTTCTGAGAGAGTAGTCTGTCTCACACCTGTAATCACAGCTCTGGGAGTGGAGGCAGGAGGGACAGTTCAAGGCCAGCTTCAGCTACACAGCAATTTAAGAGTAACACGGAGTTACTTGGGATTCTCTCAGAAATTAAAAAGAAATAGATACTCAGAAAGGAGGAGGAAGTTACAGTCTTTTAGTTGAATGATTCATCTTTGAGGATGGGTAAAGAATTAAATGTTGCTTTTGATTACAGTAATATGTATCCTGGTTTAACTTACCTCTTCCTTCGTTCCTTCCTTCCATGGATATGTTTTTGACTTGTTTCTGATTTTCAGTGTAGTGCTGGGTCTTGATTCAAGAGCCTCATGTGTGCTGGGTAAACACTTTACTACTGAGCTACATTCCCACTACTCCCATTCTGGTTTAGAATGGCATCAAGTCAAGGTGTCTGTTTTAATTTTGTGTGCCAGCGGACGTGCGCTCACTTTACACGAGAAGATTCCTGTGTGGAGGTCAGAAGGTAGCTTAGGTTCTGGGGATTGCTCTCAAGCAGTAAGGCCTGTGTGACAAGTGCCTTACCCACTGAACCATCCTGCTGGCCCAGGTTTTAAGACTTATTTATGTAACTCCTGTGTTAGAAGATTGTGTAGGTCTTTTTTGTTACTTGAAAGAAATGTAGACTAATGAAGTGTTAAATTTTACTAACATTATCGCCGAGTTAAAGACTATATTAGCATTTATTTTGTGTCAGTGTATACTGTAACAGTAGTGATGGTCACAGCAGCATCTTCCTTCATTTCAGTTACCCCCCCACCAGCATTGTGCCTTTAAAATGTCCTTTTAGAAATTACCCTTTTAATTCTTAATATTCCCATTTCAAAGGTAGGTAAACTGAGTTTGAAGCGGGCGTTTAAAAAGAGCATTGCTTGTGTATTAGCGCAGAATATTTATATATGGGTGCACATGCCTTTCTAGAGGTCAGAAGGCAATTTTATGGAGTTGATTCCCTTTCCACATGGGCTCTGGCGGTCAAATTGGGTTGTCAGGCTAAGTGGCAAGTACCTTCACTTACTGAGCTCTTTGACCAACCCTGAAGTATTCTTGGTTTTTTGTTTTGTTTTTTCCCTCTTTCTATGCTGTGGATGAAACTCAAGGCTTTTTACATGCCAGGTGTGTTACCACTGAGCTACACCAAAGTACAAAACTTGCAGATTTATTGAATAACTTGCCCAAGGCCATAGAACTTGTGTGAAATTGGAATTTGAACTTAGGCCTTGTGTGATTCTGAAATCATGCTGTCTGTGATAGCATTTGGCCTTTCGTTTTTGTTTGAGTTCAGTTATCTTTTTGATCATTCTTTGGAAGGACTGTCTTGATTCCAGCAAAGTCTTTGAAAAATAGAGGAAACAAAGTAGGTTTTTATAATAGAAAGGATGGCATAAGAGCATCTTACCTGCCAGGACCATCGGCTGCTGCTCTGAGGACAAAAATGCCCTTCTAACAAGAGAGAGGGAATTCTGAAAATAAAATTTGAAGAAAATGGCAAGTTTGTTGTTTTTGTAATATGCACTAGGTAATTCTTGGTATTAACTGGAAGCCCTAACTTTATGCTCATGAACCCAACTTAGTTTTTTATCTGTCTTGTTTAGTGCTATGTTTTCAGAGTTTGGAAGAGTGCTTGGGGGCTGAGATTCTCCTGTACATTATTTGTGGGGTGAGTCTGGTATTGGCCTGGTTCAGCTTGCTATGTAATCTAGGCTGGTCTCAGACTTGCAGCAATCCTTCTGGTTTGACCTCTCAGGTGCTGAGATTGTCCAGCTTCTTTATAACATATTTCGTAGGATCAGCCACATGACTGATACTATCTTTTGTCTTCTGTTTCTCCTGAGCCTCTCTACCGTATGCCATTTCCTGGCATCTTTATTGGGATGTTTTGCTATCAGCTTCTGAGCTGAGCCTAACACCAAACAAACTTCATATCCTCATTGAATTTTTTTCTCTCTTTCCCTCCCTCCCTCCCTCCCTCCCTCCCTCCCTCCCTCCCTCCCTCCCTCCCTCCCTCCCTCCCTCTCTCCCTTCCTCCCTCCCTCCCAGTTGTAAGTTCTATTTAGCCAAGGAAAGCCCAAATGTAGACTTGTGGCTCTTGGCACCTGTCTAAAGTTCTATTAGTTTATTCTCTCTGACTGTCTGCTCTCTAGAGCACCCGACCCTTCTTCACCTTGTCACTGACCTGTCTGCTGCATTCTAAATAACTGGTCCCTCAGACCTGTAACCATCCCACGTGTTCTCTATAAATCTCCTAAAAATGTGTGATTGTTATGCTCAGAAAACCGTCTTCTTTCTGCACAGTCTTACTCTGTAGTTCAGAGTAGTTCTGAATTCACTGTCATCCTCCTGCCTCAACTTCCCAAGTGTTAGAATTCTAGGCATTAGCCACCATGGTTGCCAGAATAATTCTTTCAAAGCCCTTCTTTTGGAAATAAAAGGACTTGTAGCCAAGCCAGACAATCTGAATTTGATCCACAATACCCATGCAGTGGAGGAGAGGACCAATGCTGGAAAGTTTTTCTTTGACCTCCACACATGGACAGTGTGGCATACGTGAGTACTTCTTTTCTCGGTAAATGAATAAGATCACAAAAGAACCAAGCAAGACTCTTCTTATCTGCAGAATGGCCTTGAGCATTAGGGTCCCATTCCTTTATAAACATCCCCTTTCCCACTCAAATCTTTCTACTTTTAGGTTTTTGGTTTGTTTTGGGTCTCTGTTGAATTCCGTGTTACTCCCTCCCTTTATTACTCCCCCCAGCACACACACTACTGAGCTGGGGGCTGAACTCAGGCCCTTGTCCTTGGCAGGCAAACTCTCTACTACTGAGTTAAAACCCTAACCCAATTTTTAAATGGCTTTTCCAGACTGTCTTTGTACTTCCTGTGTAGCCTAGGATGCTCTTAAACTGCTGGTCCTGCCTGCACCACCCAAGTACTGGGATTATAGGGGTATGCCAGACCTTATTTTCAGTTCCTTAAAATTTTAAATTTTTTTTTTTTTTTAAGTTTTTGAGACAGGGTATCACTGTATAGCCCTGACTGGTCTACACATAACTGTGTAGACTGGTTTTGAGGTCATAGGTTGTGCTGAGATTGAAAGTGTCTGTCACCATGCCTGGTGTATTTTTGTCCTTTATAAAAGGAGTCAGTTCTTCTTACAGCATTACCTTCTTTTGAGATGTGCCATCAACCTGTTCAATTCATAGATTATTTTTGTCAATGATTATTAGGTGTTAGATATTGTACCCTACCTTGAGAATAAGAGGGTGAGAATTAGGCCTTGCTCTTCCCTCAGAGAGTCCAGAATTCTGAGTGGGAGATAGATGTGGGTATAGGCCCTTAGAACGTCAAGACAGAAATCCAGGCAGTATATGATCCTGGACTAGTTGTGTTGGAAAGACTCGGTCTTCTTAGGGCTCTCATGGAAGGCATCCCAGAGGACAGGACTTTGGGGAAATCCAAGAGGTTGAGTGTGGTTAGACCCTCTGAGGGAGAAAGACCTTACAGAAGGAATCAAGAGTTTTTGCGTAGGCAAAAACATGGGTTATCAGACTGAGTGCCTTGATTTCCTAGTGTGTTATTGTATTGCACACTGCTGGCTTATCACAATGGATTTCCTCATAGTTCTGGAGGTTACATGTCTGAAATGAGGTAAAAATAGTGCATGCCTGCCTCTAAAGACCAGAGAGAATATGTTCCATGCCTTTGTCTCAGCTTCTGGAGTATGAGCAGTCTTTGCCATTCCTTGGCAATCTACATGGTACTGTTACAGAGTCTCTTCCCTTATGGACTTAGCCACACTGGATGTACACGTTTGACCTTTTCCAAATCTGATTGTATCTGCAAAGTCCCCAAAGCCACATTCACGGTGACCAGGGTTAGGGATTCAGCACACATTCTTGTAGGACACAATTCAACCCACAGCAGTTAATGGAACTGAAACATAAATGGATATTGTTGATGAAGCCAGTGTTTGTGTGTGCTGAGGGTGGGGGGTGGAGGTGTATTGGAAGGAAGGGAGAATGGAAGGTGACCCTGCTGTGGCCTTTTATTAACAGCCCACAGCTTTAGATTGTGTCCTTGACTGAGGATGTACCCACCATCAAGGCAGGGCAGTTTTTGGCTGTAGTGACTGACACAGGCATGTGATTTAAGCTGTCTAATCTCAGGACGGCTGGGGACTTCTCTGTGGGTGTGTGTGAAGGAGAGCCTTTGTCGTCTTTTAATGGTGACCAGCTATTGAGTTTTACAGCTACTGCTGTTTGGAGAGGAATTCACCCCAGACCAGGTGAATTCCAGAAGGGGGAGGATGGCAGAGGACTTGCTGCATCTGCCTCAGGTCTCTCCTGAGGAACCACATTTTAGAGTTGATGTCTTGTCACTTACAATCTTTGGTGGCACACGCCTTTAATCCCAGTTCTCTGGAGGCAGAGGCAGGTGGTCTCTGTGAGTTCGAGGCTAGCCTGGTCTATAAGAAATAGTTCCAGGACAGGCTCCAAAACTACAGAGAAACAATGTCTTGGGGAAAAAAAAGAAAAGGAAAGTTTTGCTATGGAAAGTTTGATTGGGAGGGAGGGCTAGCCAAGTAGGGTTACTCAGCTCCCAATCCTGTAGCACATTGCCATAGACAGCTTCTGTTAAAGATCTCCAAGACAGCTAAATAGTTTTATTTACTTACGTATGGAGGCATGAATATAAATATACATGGGAAAATCAGAGTACATTTATGATCAAAACAGTTTTTATTTAAATACAGAGTGGCTGCAGTTGAACAGAAATTTCACGTTAATGTGGATTCAGCGTGAATGCGTCTCCGGCAGTGGTGAGGCTGCAGTTGTACTGTGTGAAGTGCTTGGATCTGAATAGTCAGCAGCCTCTGAGACGTAACTGGGTTCCACTTAGAGTTTTACTATTTTATGTGATATTTTTCAAGTGCAGTGTGACAAAAGTAACTTCTGTCTGTAGCTTCTCTACTGTTCAGTCTTTTTGCACTGTTGCTTTTTCCCTTTCCCTTCCTCACACTTTCAAACTAGTCCTAAATTTACAGGAATATTGACTTGACATTTTCTAGCTTTTTTTTTCTCCTTAGGATTGCTTTCTTGTATTTTTTCCCTTATTTTATTAACTCCATATCTCTTTAATTACTTTCCTTTTTTTCCTTTTTCCGTTTTTCCATTTCCCTCTTCACTCCTTCTGAGACTTAGAGTTGTGTAGCACAGGCTGTCCCTGACGCTCCTCTGTGTGTGGGCCAGCTTTCCGAGGCTGGTGTCACACTCCTCCATACTGGGGCAGTAACTGCTTTTCTTTTATCACTTGAGATCATAGTTTGGTTTTAACCTTCCAATTTTTAATTCTTCAAGTTTTCAGATTTTTTCCTCTTCTTCAAGTTACAATTTGAGTGAACATTAGGTCTGACTGTATCTGCATATTTACTTGTTTAAAATTCTTTATTTTTCATTTATAGAAATTAATTTTAGCCATGGATGAATTGCATATTTTATTTTAGAATTTGAAATGAACACCATATGGTAGTTATTAAGTGAATGAACTTTTCATTTAATTCCTCTTGGTCTTTTTTGTATTCTTTTTAAAGAAGATTTTATTTTTGGCAGTAGTCTACCCAGCCGCAGCTTTTCTGAATTATCATCTTTTCTAGGCATGCTGTCCCTAACACTTTGGGCTTGCCCACATTTTGGGCTTCCTTACTTTTCCTTTAAAGCCTTCCTCCCTCCCTCTCTCCCTGCCATTGTGCATCTTGTCATCCCCCACTCCCCAACACCCATCCTGGCTTTTCTGCCCGGCTTTTCTTCTCCTCCCTCCATTGTCCTCCTCTGGGAAGCTGCTGAGATTTATACTCTGAGTGGTTTTTCTTTTAAACTTAAATAAAATTATCCTTGAGCTTAAATAATAATAATAATAATAATATTATTATTATTATTACTGCTGTGTGTTTAAGAGTATGTGCACATCTGCATGGGTGCCCAAGGAAGTCAGAAGAGGTTGGGTCCCTTAAAGCTGAAGTTGCAGCTAGTTTTGAGCTATCTTACGTGGGTGTTGGGTTTGAACTGTTGGCAAGAGCCTTCTTGTAGTGTCATCCCTCCAGCCCCTGTTTTGTAATCGTGTTTTGTGTTTTGTTATTTTGAGACAGGATCTTACTATGTAGTTCTGGTTGACCTTGATATGTAGACCAGGCTCTATTTGAATTCACAGAAATCCCCTGCCTCTGCCTTCTGAGTGCTGCGATTAAAGGTGTGCCTCAGCCCCCCCCACCATCACCACATACCTGCCTATCACGTCACCACATCCTTCCCCCAATTGAAATGGCCTTACTCTATAGCTCAGGCTTGCTCTTGAACTCTGTGTGTAGCCTAGACCAGCCTGTAGTACTATAATAACAGACATGCACCATAAATCTTGTAAAGGTAATTTGTTAATAAGGATCATAATTGTGCTGACTAGATTTGTGTCACTTTGACACAAACTAGAGTTATCTGGGAAGAGAAAACCTTAATTGAGAAAATGCTCCTAAGACTGGAGAGATGAAGTAGCTGTTAAAGGCTAGGCTCACAACCAAAAATATAAGAGAAAATGTTCCTGTCTTAGTTACTTTTCTATTCCTATGAAGAGACACCATAATTAAGGTAAAATAAAGCTTATAAAAGGAAACATCTAATTGGGGGTTTGCTTATAGTTTGAGGGGGTGAGTCCATGACCATCATGGCAGGAAGTGTGATGGCAGCATGCAGATAGGCATAGCATTGGAACATTATCTGAGGGCTTGCATCTGATTTACAAGGGGGAGGCAGAGAGAAAGACTGGGACTGGCATGGGCTTTTAAAACCTCACAACCTACCCTCAGTGCCATACCTCCTCCAACAAGGCCACACTTCTTAATTCTGGGAACTAAACTTTCTTTTTTTTTTTAATATTTGTTTATTTTATTATGTATACAATATTCTGTCTGTGTGTACGCCTGCAGGCCAGAAGAGGGCACCAGACCCCTTTACAGATGGTTGTGAGCCACCATGTGGTTGCTGGGAATTGAACTCAGGACCTTTGGAAGAGCAGGCAATGCTCTTAACCTCTGAGCCATCTCTCCAGCCCCTGGGCTTGTTTTTTGGTGAGGAGGAGTACAGAAAATTTAACCTAGGGCCTTATACATGCTTAGACAAGTACTCTGTCACTGAAGTACATCCTGAGTCTACAATGTACATTTTAAAGTTTGTAATAGTATAAAAGAAAATTGATTTTTAGCTTTTAAAATGTTTTTCATGTTTAATGTGCTTTCAATTATGTAAAGAAAACAAGACATAGATAATTTAAAATGAACATTTAATTTAAGATCAAATTTGACCTGGTGGCATAGGCCAATCTATAATCCCAGCTACTTGGGACCTAAGGTAGAAATGTTACAAGTTCAAGGGCTTCCTGTCTACAGAAGAGTTCAAGGCAGGTCTAAATGTCTTCAAGAGGATCATGAGTGTGTGTGCGCATATGTGGGTGTGTACACGAGATTCTCTCTCAAGCTGGAGCTGGGACTGAAGCTCAGAGGCCATGTTTTTCACATAGCATGTGCCCTCCCTGGGTTTGATCCCCAGTGCCACAAGTATTTTTTTGAGATTGAATATATATTAATATTTATACTATATTTAAAATAATGTAGTATTAGTCTAAAAATATTGAGTTTAGACTTGTCTCGAAAAACAAATGAATTTGACTCTGTTTCTCCTGTTAAAAATAGGTAATTTTTCTGTTCTAGTGGCTTTAAAAATTACCTCATAGAATTTTTTTTGCTTTAACTTACATGATAGTTTCCAAGTATTTATAAGCATTTTTCTGCAGAATGGCATATTTCCTATTTAGTTTTTTTCTCCCTTTTCCCTATAAATGAAAAGACCAAGCCAACTGTAATTGCCACTTGATTTTTCTCTTGTTTAAAAATTACTTTATTCCATTTATTATTGTGTGTATGATATATGTATATGGATGTGCACATGCCATGAGGTCAGAGGACAACTTTGTGGAGTTCTTATTTTTTATCTTTTTTTTTTTTTTGGTTTGTTTAATACTAGAGATGTTTTACAAAGTTATGAAAGATTGTGGTCAGAAAGCTTAGCAAAGTTGATTATGGGGCAAATTTCTCGAAGTAGATTGATTTATAATAGTCTTTTATAGCTTGTGCTTGAATGTCATCATACTTCTCTTTTTTTTTTTTTTTTTTTTTTTTTTTTTTTTTTATTCTTTTTTAATTAAAATTTCCACCTGCTCCCCGTTTCCCATTTCCCTCCCCTCCTCCCAAATATTGCCCCCTCCCCCCACTCCCCTCCCCCTATCCCCACTCCTCTTCTCCTCCCCCCACACCATTCCCCCTCCCTCTCGATACTGAAGAGCAGTCCAAATTCTCTGCCCTGCGGGAAGACGAAGGTCTTCTATCTACGTCCAGGAAGGTGAGCTTCTAAACAGGCTAAGCTCCCACAAAGCCAGTTCATGTATTAGGATTGAAACCTAGTGCCATTGTCCTTGGCTTCTCATCAGTCTTCATTGACCGCCATGCTCAGAGAGTCCGGAATCAACCCATGCTTATTCAGTCCCAGACCAGCTGGCCTTGGTGGGCTCCTAATAAATCAGTTCCACTGTCACAGTGGGTGGGTGCATCCCTCGTGGTCCTGATTTTTTGCTCTTGTTCTCCCTCCTTCTGCTCCTCATTTGGACCTTAAGAGCTCAGACCGTTGCTCCAAATTGAGAATCTGTCTCTACCTCGATCCATCGCCAGATGAAGGTTCTAAGGTGATATGCAAGAAATTCATCAGTATAGGATAGGGTCATTTCAGGTTCCCTCTCCTTAGTTGCCCAAGGTACCAGCTGGGGACATATTCCTGGACACCTGCGAACCCCTCTAGAGTCAAGTCTCTTGCCAGCCCTAAGATGGCTCCCTTAGATAGGATATATACTTCGCTGCTCCCGTATCCATCCTTCCTATATCCCAACCATCCCAATCCCCCGAGCTCCTCCCATCCTCCCCTTCTCATATTTCTCATCCCATTTCCCCTTTGCCCCGTGCCACCTCACCCGCAAGTTCCCAGTTTTTGCCCTGCAATCTTGTCTACTTCCCCCTCTCCATGCGGATGACTATATGATTTTCTTTGGGTTCACTTTCTTATTTAACTTCTATAGGATCACACATTATATGCTTAATGTCTTTTATTTATGGCTAGAAACCGATTATGAGTGAGTACATCCCATGTTCCTCTTTTTGGGTCTGGGATACCTCACTCAGGATAGTGTTTTCTATTTCCATCCATTTGCACGCAAAATTCGAGAAGTCATTGTTTTTTACTGCTGAGTAGTACTCTAATATGTATATATTCCACACTTTCTTTATCCATTCCTCCATTGAAGGGCATCTAGGTTGTTTCCAGGTTTTGGCTATTACAAACAATGCTGCTATGAACATAGTTGAACAGATACTTTTGTCATTTGATGTGGCAGGAGCTAAAAGTATTCAATGGAAAAAAGAGAGCATCTTCAACAAATGGTGCTGGCAGAACTGGTTGTCAACGTGTAGAAGAATGAAAATAGATCCATATCTATCACCATGCACAAAACTCAAGTCCAAATGGATTAAAGACCTCAATATTAGTCTGAACACACTGAACCTGATAGAAGAAAAAGTTGGAAGTACTCTACAACATATGGGTACAGGAGATCACTTCCTACGTTTATCCCCAGCAGCACAGACATTAAGGGCAACATTGAATAAATGGGACCTCCTGAAACTGAGTAGCTTCTGTAAAGCAAAGGACACTGTCACTAAGACAAAAAGGCAACCCACTGACTGGGAGAAGATCTTCACCAACCCTGCAACAGACAAAGGTCTGATCACCAAAATATATAAAGAACTCAAGAAACTAAACTTTAAAATGCTAATGAACCCAATAAAAAAATGGGGCACTGATCTGAACAGAGAATTCTCAACAGAAGAAATTCAAATGGCCAAAAGACACCTAAGGTCATGCTCAACCTCCTTAGCGATAAGGGAAATGCAAATTAAAACAACTTTGAGATACCATCTTACACCTGTCAGAATGGCTAAAATCAAGAACACCAATGATAGCCTTTGCTGGAGAGGTTGTGGAGAACGAGGCACACTCATTCATTGCTGGTGGGAATGCAAACTTGTGCAACCACTTTGGAAATCAGTGTGGCGATTTCTCAGGAAATTTGGGATCAACCTACCCCAACATCATACTTCTCTTTAACAAATGTCATTACAGCCCTTTAGTTGGATTGGCATTTGGACCGCTGGTTGAGAAACACTGACCAACATTGGCAATAAGTATTTGGTTGCTTAAAAGTAATTAGATGTTTAATGCTGGGCCAGTTCTTAGAGTTTTGTTTTGTTTTGAGACAGGGTCTCATGTAGCCAAGGATTTTGAATTCTGACCTTCTTGCTTCTCTTCCTTCTGAGTGCTGGGATTATAGGGATGTGTCCGTGGTATTTTGAACAAGATGTCCCTCATAAATCTTGGTCCTTGATGACTATTTGCGAGCATTAGGAGGTATGTTCTTGCTAGAGGAAGTCATATCACTGGGAGCTGACTCTGAGGTTTCAAAGGACTCATACCATTTCAGGTTAGCTTTCTCTACTTCCTAATTTTGAATGGAGATGTGAACTCTCTGCTCCAACTGCCTGTTGTCTGCGGCTTCTGCTCTGCTTCCTGGACTGTTATCCCTCTGGAACCATAAGCCCCAAATCAGTCCTTTCTTCCATAAGTTGCCATAGTCATAGTGTTTTAAACCACAGCAATAGAAAAGTAAGTAAGAGAGCCATCATGCCTGACTTTTTATTTGGTGGAAGGCATGCTAGGCAGGCACTCAACCAAAAGCCACATCCTCAATCCCGTATTTCAAACCTATAGAAGAGATGAAAAGATTAACAAAATGAACATCTGCGAACTTCCAGGTATTGCTGAATTTCTTTCATATTATTATTCTAAGTAGTAAATCTTACAGATATCAAAGACCTGGTGTTATCATTCCATAACTATTCTTACCATCTTCCTGAGGTAGCTAGTATGTGACACTATGCTTATTTCACTTGTATGTTTCCACTTTTCTGTGTGTATATGCATATAATAAAAATATGTGCTTATTACATTAATATACAATACCTTGTTTCTAAAAACAAGATCATATTTTTATATTTATTTTATTATTTATTTGTTTTTGGACAGGGTCTCATTGTATAGTCCTGGTTAGCCTGTATTTGATATATAGACCAGGCTAGCTAGCCTCAAACTCACAGAAATTCTACTTACTGCTGACTCCAGGGTGCTAGGATTAAAGATATTCTTTTAACCTTTAAATAATTATTTTATATGTATAGATGTTTTGTCTGCATGTATGTCTGTGCACTATGTGTCTAACTGGTGTCTATGGACACCAGAAGAGGGCATTGGATCCCCTGGAACTGGAGTTAGAGACAGTTCTGAGCTGCCTTATATGTGCTGGGAATCAAACGTAGGTCCTCTGTAAGAGCAACCAGTGCTCTTAACCACTGAGCAATCTCTCCAGCCTCCTGATTAACCTTCTTAACATAGCTTCATGCACCTGTGTGTAATTTGCAACTGTGTTATTTTTGAGGGGCTGGGAAGTGATTATCAAACTTTTAAAACTCCTTCCAAATAATTTTTAACTTATTTCCTTGCTTAATTTTAGATTGATGTGTAGTTGGCACTTACCATTTTTCTAAAAGTATATTTATATACTTGCAAAGATGTAATTTCTGGTACATTATAGTTTCTGAGAAGAGTTTGTTATATTACTTTTTAAATATATTGTTTAGGACCGAAAACCTTGAATTTTTTTCTTAAATTATTGATTACATCTAAACTCCTTTATGTAATCTGTTTTAAAATAATGGTTCTTCATTAAAATATTTATTTGATTTTATGTGTATGTATGTGTGTGTACCACATTCTTGCAAGAGTCTGTAGAGTTGAGAAGAGGATTTGGATTTCTGAGGAGCTGGAGTTATAGATAGAGCCACCCATGGGATCTGGGAACCAAACCCATGTCCTCTGAAAGAGCTGTAAGCTCTCTTAACTGCTGAGCCATCTCTTCAGCCCATAATCTGATTTGATTTCCTGATATTATCTGATCATCAGTTCTACCTCATTGATTTGAGTGTCACATACCATATAATTCATTATTTGAAAGTGTTTAAGTCTATGATGTTGAGTGTACTCACAGGTCATGCAGCTGTCCTTATTATTTAATACTAGAACGTTTCATTGTGTGCAAAAGAAGCCCTATGTCCATTAGAAGTCATTTCTCTTTATTCCATTTTTCAATCCAGGATTATGAAGATTGACACTTATATTTCTTTTTCAAGAGTTTTATAGAATTTACTCTTTGATTTAAGGCCTTGATCCATTTTGACTTAATTTTTGTATATAATATGAGGTCCAACTTTATTTTCTTGCTGTGTGAGTAGACAGTTCGGGCTCATTTGTTGATGAGATTGTTTCCCTATCATTGAATGATGTTGCAGTTTTCATCAAAACAATTTACTGTAGATAAATAGGCTTAGTTCTAGTTTATCAGTTATATTTCATCCATTTTTATTTCTTTCATGTCATCACACTGTCTTAATTACTGGCATCATTGTAGTATGTTTTCAGATCTCCCCATAATTTCTTAAATATGTTTTTAAAAGATAATTTTCCTAGTTTGTCTTACATTTTATGGCATCTTTTGCTTTTTTGTGATGCTAGGAATTGAACCTACAGCGTCATGCACACTCAGAAGATGGTCTGTAACAGCTCAGTGCACAGACGGAAAGTTCAACTTTTAACTGTGTTCAATTTTCAGCTCAGTTTCCTTTATGGCTTATGCTTTTTGTTTCATATTTTGGAGTTTTCTTTTTGTATCAACCTTGCAGAGATCTTTGCTTTTTCATATTCTGATTGTCTACTTGTAATGTAATGAGTTGATTGTTTTGATGCCCTTACCTAGTCATAATAAAGAATCTTATAAAAGGTAAGCATTTGTCTCAGTTCTATTTGTATATTAGTATGCTTTTCTCCTCAAAGTTTTGAAATAGAGCCTGTCATAGAACATTTTAAATTTGTCTTGCTTCTTCTTAGCCGCCTTGTCTCCTAATTTCAATAACCGATACTGAGATTAGCCCAGGGAAATTTGTTGTCTTTATCTAAGCTTTAATTATTATTGTTATTATTAAGACAGGGTTTCTGTGTGTATCCCTGGATAGATCCTCCAGTCTCTGCCTCTTGAGTGCTGGGATTAAAGGCGTGCACCACCACCACCTGACAAGTTTTATTATTTTTAATTATGTTTGTGTGGGTATTTGCATATATATGCAGGTGCCCATGGAGACCAGAGGCAATGGATCTGGAGTTAGAGACAATTGTGAGCCATTCTATATGAGTGCTTGGACTTTCATGCATTCTTAATCATCGAACCATCTTTTTACCCCGTCTTCTTTATAAAAGATGTTTAAAAAGCCTTTTAGAAGGATATTTTATGTATTCATTTATTTAGAGCGCATGTATTTCAATATATATACATATATACATATATATACATATATATACATATATTGAAATAGATATAGATTTCAAAATTGTATGACATTTGTTGGTTTATCCCTAGGTATGTAGTTTTGTTGTCTTTACAATAATCTAATTGATAAGTGTAGCATACAGGATTTGTTCTTTTTTTTGTTTTTGTTTTTGTTTTTGTTTTTCGAGACAGGGTTTCTCTGTGGTTTTGGAGCCTGTCCTGGAACTAGCTCTTGTAGACCAGGCTGGTCTCGAACTCACAGAGATCCGCCTGCCTCTGCCTCCCAAGTGCTGGGATTAAAGGCGTGCGCCACCACCGCCCGGCCAGCATACAGGATTTGAACTTTATTATTTAATTTTGATTATTTTTAGATGAATTCTTGTGCTGTCTAGGATAATCTTCCAGTTCTTAAACCTACAGAGTCTTCCTAGCTCAGTCTTTCCACTGTGTTGAATTGTAGACTGGTGCTGCTGTGCAGTCAGCCATTTATTTGTATGTATGTGAATGTGTGTGCCTGAGGGCGTGCATATGCTGTGGTGTATGTTTGGAGTCAGAGGATAACTTTCCAGAGTTGCCTTTTCTGCTTCCACCGTTTGGGTCCTGGGGATTGTCAGGCTTGGAGGGAAGTATCTTTATATGATGAGCCATCTAACCAGCCATTATTTATTTTTGGGACTGGATTGTTCCATGGAGCCTGTAGACGTTTACTGCTGTACCTTTTTGTAAGTATGTATGTATGTGTGGAAGGATATATGGATTTGTATGTGTGAGTGTGTACATGTTTGTGTGTGAGTATGAGTGCTTATGTACATGGGTGGAGGCCAGAAGAAGGCATGGAGTATCTCTTCTATCACTCTTTACCTATAGCTTTGAAGCAGGACTCTCTGCCCCTTTGGAGCTGAGGTTGCAGCTTTGTGAGCATGCCTGGCTTGTTTGGTCCTTATGATTGTGAAGGCTCTTAATGCTGAGCCATCTCTCCAGCTACCACTTTACTCTTCTTCTTCAATCATGTTTTGTTTTTTATTGTCTCATGGTGTTTCCATATAGATTTTAGAAACAACTTGGCCATTTGTGGTCAGGAATATTGAGAATGTGGTTAGGGCAGTACACCTAACCTGTAGTTCAGTTTGAAGAGAATTGGGATCCTATATAATGCCAGCTCTTCCAAACCATGAACACACCCCTTCCCTTTTGTGCTGAGGATAGAACCCAGGTCCTGTGCAGACTAGACAGGCCCTCTAGGATTAAGCCACATTTCCATCCCCAATTTTTTAAAAAATTTCGGTCTTAATTTGTCTAATAACATTTTAGAGTTTTCTGTGCTGACATGTTATATCTCAAAGTATTTCACATTATTTTGGTATGGTTGTAAATCATGTCTTTTAAATTCTTGTTTTCTTATTAAATTTAAAAGTCATATTTATATGTATGTGTATTGGGTGGTGTGTGGAAGTCAGAGTTTTTGGAAGTCATCTCTCCTTTTACCATGTGGGTCCTGAGGATTGAACTCAGGTTTTTGAACTTGTCAACAAATGCCTTAACTCATTGAGCCTAAAATTTCATTTTCATTTCTAACTGTTGCCAGTGTGAGTAATTCAATTCAGTTCAGTTCATTGATCTCCTCTCTGTCTCCCCCTTGCTCCCTTTTGTAGTCACCCTGGACTACAGAGTTCTCCCACATGGGAGGGGTCTCTCTCTCTCTCTCTCTCTCTCTCTCTCTCTCTCTCTCTCTCTCTCTCTCTCTCTCTCTCTCTCTCTCTCTCTCTCCAAGCTCTCTCCAAGCTCTCTCCAAGCTCTCTGATATAGACCACGTTACCCTAAGGCTGTCGTCTTCTGGTACAGTAGTCTTGTAGTACAGCATGGCTGTACCTTGTGCAGACAGCCAAACTTGGTGTTTGTTTAAGAGTCTCCCAGGTGGTGCTGGTTTTGAAGGCATTAAGGTCATGGAAAGAAGCTGATGCTTACTTGGCACAGTGAGAGGCCATTGGTGAATGTGTAGTCTCCGTTGATGTTGAAGCCCTGGGATTGAATGGGTCATGGAGAGAAGTTAAGGCTTTGGTATACCATGTGGTGGGGTCAGTCCTGAAGAGAGCCTATGAGAGGTATTGGTGAGGTGCAGCCAGGTTGCAGATACCTCCAGCATTTTAGAGAAGCCAGTACCATGGATCAGCCGACCATCAGGGGCAACAGTGGGTATGAAATGGAGCCTGCCTGAGACTAGGAGACAAGCCCTTTGGAGCCTGAAGACCATGACTCTCGGAAGTCTGACCTGAACTTTACTTACACTAGTGGACTTTGGTTTGCTTAGGCCTGGTTGTCACTGCGCCCTGATTTTTTCCTCTCGGAATAAGAAAGTATGTAACTTATTTTCTATTTTGCAGGAGTCTACAGTTAAGAAATCTAAAAGAGATTTTGGAGTTTCAGAGAGATTTTGGATATTTTAGAGAGCCTATGAACATTTTAGAGACTTTGGATTTTTTAAATTTTAAATGTGTAGGCACCAAATTCTAGTGCACTCAATTTTATAAAAATTATACCACTAGGTTTAAATATACAGATTAACATCAATCCTGTAGTAGTAGTTTTACTATTTCACTATCTCTAATATCATCTAATATCTCTAATACCATCTGAATAAAAAATAAACATGAGAGTTAATGTACTTAACAGGTATCTACAAAATATTCCACCAAAACTCCAAAGAATACACATTCTACTCAAGAAAGAAATTTGTAGTTCTAAGTGCCTACATTAAAAAAAAATCAGAAATAGCATAAATAAATGGCTTAATATGACAACTAAAAATTTTGAAAAAACAAGAACAAACCATAACTAAACCTAGTTGATGGCAAGAAATAATGATGAGAGCAGAAATTAATGAAATAGAAACAAAGAAAAAAGCAAAGAGTCAGTGATTCTGAATTTGATCTTTTGAGAAGATAAAATCAACAGACCCTTGGCCCAACTAACCAAAATAACAGAGTATCCAAGTAACATAATCTGAAATGAACAGGGAAACATTACATCAGACACCAAAACTTCAGAATTTTGTAATGTAATACTTTAAAAATCTCTAGTCCATTAAAGTTGGAAAACCTCAAAGAAGTGAATGAATTTCTAGACGCAGCCAAACTACCAAAATTAAACCAAGAATTAGTCAACAATCTGAGCAAATGAGGAGATTGAAATTGTAATTAAAAAGTCTATTAGATAAAAAAATAAAGTTCAGGACCAGATGGATTCCCAGCAGAATTCTACCAGACATTCAGAGAAGGTTTGCAGTCAGTGTTCTGAAACTATTAAAAAAAAGACAGAAACAGAAAGAGCATTCCCTAAACTCCTTCTCTAAAGCCATTTAAAAGTGAGAGACGGAGACAGAGAGACAGACCAACCACCTGACCTTGAGACAGGCCCCAGAGGTAGAGACTTGGACGTGGGTAGTTGGTTAATCATTCCTGAACATGTTGGTGAGACGTTTTGAGAAAGTCAGAATCAGTGGTGAGAATACGGCAGCTCTGCTTTCACCTGTGAAAGGAGAATTTAATTTTTCTTCTGAAATTGAGCATGCCGTCTGCTGACTTAGACTTCTGAACTGCAGAGTCTCTGCCCTTCAGGTTCTGGGATTGGCTCTAGTGTCCAACACGGGAGACCTCTGACAGGCAATCCTTACGCAAGAGCTTCCCTGCTGCCCAAGCTCAACTGCCTCCTTTACCCAATCCTGCTGGTTTCTTATTACACCTTCCTCTCATGCTGTTACAACAAACCTGGGCCCCAAACTTTGACTTAGCAAATGCTTCCCAAAAACTAGATCTGGGGAGGTGGCTCAGGAGATGGCTCAATCAGTAAAGTACCTGTTGCGTAACCACAACTGCCTGAGTTTGGACCCAGAACTAACAGACAAGCTGGGTGTGATGGTGCACACCTGTAGCCAGTGCTTGCAAGGGGCTGCAAAGATAGGTGGGTACTAGGGGCTCACTGGCCAGGGACCACCTTGAACAAGGATTGCCTATCAGAAGTGTTCATGTTAGATTGAAGTGCTTGGACCTTTAAACCTTCAAAAATTTGGGCTGTCCTGGTAAATGCGTGGCCTGTGGTAGTGCAGTCCCTGAAAGACATACTGATGTGCACTGCTATAGCTGGCAGCAAGTCCTTCCTTGAACAGGGAATTTAGTTAGCATATCTTCCTGTCTTTCCTTCTTTCTTTCTTTCTTTCTTTCTTTCTTTCTTTCTTTCTTTCTTTCTTTCTTTCTTTCTTTCTTTCTTTCTTTCTTTCTTTCTTTCTTTCTATGTATAGAATATTTTGTCTGTGTCTATGCCTGCAAGCCAGAAAATGGCTCCAGACCCCATTACAGATGGTTGTGAGCCACCATGTGGTTGCTGGGAACTGAACTCAGGACCTTTGGTAGAGCAGGCGAAGCTCTTAACCTCTGAGCCGTCTCTCCAGCCCCCTCTTCCTGTGTTTCTTAAGAATGAGAAAATACTTCCTAGGTGTTGTCCACCAGACTTGTCTCATATCTTAGCATTAGATTACACGCTACAACAAAGATTACTAATTACCTTTTATAGCCATTGTCAGCTTTTCTGGGAAAGAGAATCCTGGGTTTGGGGGCATCTGTTAGCATAGTGGCTAAATTTCTCTGCCCTCCTGTACATGTATATAGGTGCTTGTCACTTGTGGCTAATGGCTATATGTAGACTTTTCATGTTGGACTTAGGACAGGGTGTGCCCTTTGTTTTCTTTTCTTCTTTGTGCTGGGTAGAGTGGGTCTGTTTAATTCTGAGTTTTTAGGTAGAAGCCAAGTGTTGGGGTTGACAGAAGAAGGTTACAGAACATTCAGGTCACTGATAATTATGAGATTGCTTATGTGTTTCGGGGTGCGCAGTTTTGGATTTCATGTTTTAGCTCAGCCAATACTTTTTAGGTCTTTTTTTTTGTGCTAAGTGTATTAAAACTTAACCTTAAATGAGTATTATTTCTGGCTATTGGCAAGGAGCCAAGTGGTAGTGGTGCACACCTTTGATCCCAGCATTTGTAAGCCGAGACAAGTGGATCTCTTGAGTTCGAGGCCAGACTGGTCTACAGAGCAAGTTCCAGGACTGCCAGGGTTGCACAGAGAAACCTTATCTCAAAAAACAAACAACAGCAAGAACAACAAAATTTACTGGCAAGGAATACAAGGGAACCGGTTGTTTAGACAAACATTTTTGGGGTGTAGTAGGTGTTGACAGAGTACATAGATATCTGCATCATGCAAGTGCAATAGAAGAGAAAGGAAGGAACACTGAGGGGATTGGGAGATTGGTTTTATCATGGTCTATACATGAGATCCTAACTAGTGGGCTGGGAATGTGTGAGTGTTGATTAGTAGTGATGGTTCAGTAGCTTGGTAGTCTCTGTGGGAGGAAGACTCATTGAACTAGCCTATGGGAGATAAGGGACTGTACAGGGGAGGAAGCTTAGGATTTAAATCTTGTTGGTAGTACTGTTAATAAGAAGAATGGGTGGTTAAAATGGGGCAAAGGAAACGATGGTAAGGGTAAGAAATGGAGAGGCTATTAGGCAGGGTGACACTGACCTTTAAGCTCAGCATTAGGGAGGTAGAAGCCAGAGTTCAAGGCCACTCTCTGTCACTTAGCGAATTTGAGGCCAACCTGGACTACACAATACCTTTCCTCAAAAACAAATTCCCCCAAAGGAGAGAAGCTGGGTTTAGGATAAATCTGTCAGAAGTTAATGTAAATAAACATTTACATTACATGTGGATGGTCTGCTAATATCCTCAGTGTCTGAGGAAGGGTAGCTGCAATGTCAGCAGCTTACTTCCACAGTAAGGGGCACATCAAGTGAAAGGCACATTTTAGAGAGCCCGGCAGCTGGTGCAAGAGGAGGAGAAAATGATCTTGGGTGGAAATGAGGAAACATGGCATACTTATTGCATACTATTTTCTATATAGCTAAAGATACTTGACACATAACAGAGAAAAGCAAACTCAGAATATATATTTTATAGAAAATAGACACATGAAAAGGTATTTGTTGTATAAAAGAGCGGTTAACCTTAACCTGGGAAAGAAGCTATCAAATTGGGCTTTGGTTAATGGATATAGTAGAATTTAATTTTATTTTGTTTTCTGTATATGGATGTTCTGCTTGCATGTATATGTTTGCACCATGTGTGTGTGCCTGGTGCCTGTGGAAGTCAGAGGAGGGTGTCAGTTCCTCTGGAACTGGAGTTACAGATGGTTGTGAGCTGCCATGTGGGTACTGAGAATCAAACTCAGGTCCTCTGGAAGAGCAACCAGTGCTCTCAACCACTGTGCCGGTCTCCTTGTGTAAAATTCTCATTAATTTACAAGGAAGAAAATGTAAATGATAAAAACACGAGAAGATACCTAGGCATTAGAATTAGTGGAGTCTAAACATTAAGGAGATTCCAGATATGTCTAAAGTTCTAAAAGTATGAAAATCCAGGAACTCTATCACGTTGGAAATAGAGGTTCTGATGCATGCTGCTATGGCAAGGTGGTAGGTGGCCAGTCACGTCAGAAGCAGGGGGTCTGGGTGGTCTTCTGTGTGCTGTGTGCCAGCATAATCTGCTGTCTTCTGTGTTTTTTTTTTTTTTTAACCTATATTTTGCTTGGCCCTATGGTTATGTAGTTTTAGCTTTTCAACTAAGAGTTTAAAAACATTGTAAAGTATTTATGACTTTTAAATTATTTATTTGTTTTTGAGGCATAGTCTCACCCTAGCCGAGACTGACCTGGAACTGTCCAGGTAGCTCAGGCTGGTGGTCCTCTTGCCACAGCCTTCTAAGTTTGTGGATTGCAGGCATGAGCCCAGCACTCCTGGCTTTTGTGGGCATTTTTATGGTATGAAGGATAACTTTCCTTTCATAGCTAGAATTATTTAGGTATTCAGTTAGTGTTTACTTCTGTGACTTTGAATGTTTATATCCTTTTATATGTGTGGCAGTTACTTATTTCATCCAGTTTGACTATAACTCTCCAGTCATTCTTCTAGTGGTAGTATGCACATTGTATAAATCTATTTATTTTGTGTTTATAACCAAGAAAGATAATGCTGTATGAATTTTTAACTGACAATTTTTATTTAAATTACAGACTAACTGGATCTTCTGGATTTGTAACAGATGGACCTGGGAATTATAAATATAAAACTAAGTGCACATGGCTCATTGAAGGACAGTAAGTAATAATGGCTGACTTTTTTTTTAATTTATTTACTATGAGAGCTCACTCTAGCATAAAGTAC
The DNA here is from genome assembly GCF_950005125.1 of Chionomys nivalis. Taxonomy (NCBI): domain Eukaryota; kingdom Metazoa; phylum Chordata; class Mammalia; order Rodentia; family Cricetidae; genus Chionomys; species Chionomys nivalis. Next base: position 44,062,336 of record NC_080094.1, on the reverse strand, counting down.
TTAAGCATGTGTTACTGTTTGTTTCTTGAGACTGTAACTCAGGCTGATCTTGAATTTTGATATTGCTGCCTCAGCCTCCCATGTGCTAGGTTTGTAGGTGTGTACCACCATGCATTGGTGCTGAAATACCTTTCATTAATAGCTTTTCATTTGGCAAGTGGTTTTACTTTTTAAAATTTACTTTTTGGGGGCCAAGGAGATGGCTCAATGGGTAAAGTGCTTGCTGAGCAAGTCTGGTGATGTGAGTTTAATCCCTGGGTCCCACAGTGGAAGGCTGGCTCCTGAAAGTTGTCCTCTGACCTCCTGAACATGACCTGAACATGCACACATACACGCAAATAATAAAATAAGAAATAAAAAATTTCTTTTTTGGGTGTCAGGGACTGAACCTAGGACCTCACTAAGCAAGTGCTTTATTATTAAGTGGCCCTTAGTTTAGGTTTTTTAAGTTCCAATTTGACTTAATATTACAATGAATTATATATACCAGAAGTTTACATATTTTAATTCTACTAGCTTAAAAAAATCAGTTAAAATCTTTTTTAATGGTTTGTTTAAATCTTTATACAATAATACTAATGTGTCATTTTTTCTGAGTATTGATTTTTATTATAGACAAAATGATAAGTCAACCATCAGAATAACTACTGTTGCCTATTCCCTGGCCCTCTTGTCCTTCCAGTTGTCTGTCTCTTCTCTTTGTAGCTTTGGAGCCTGTCCTGGAACTCGCTCTGTCAACCAGGCTGGCCTCAAACTCACAGAGATCCACCTGTCTCTGCCTCCCAAGCGCTGGGATTAAAGAACCACGGCCCGGTTCTTTTCTCCTTCTTTGTACCTGTCATTTAAGGCAGCTCTGTCAAAGCATTATAGTCTCTGGACAAAACTTCAAAGATTCCAGATAACTTATTTGTTGTGTCTCTGTACTTTTTACCATTTTAGATACTCAAACCAAGAAATATTGTTTGTTAGTTTATTTAAAAGCAACAATTACGACCTACTACATATTAGCAGAAATGCGTCATTTTATTTTTATTGAGATGGGGTCACACTGATGAGCACTGCCTGGCATGATGCTCACTGTGTAGACCAGCTGGCTGTGCACTGTGACAGTCTTCCTTCTGAATACTGGGATTATAAGTGTGTACCACCACACCCAGTTTCTAGTGTGGTATTGGTATCAAACCCAGAGCTGAATGCATTCTAGGCAAGCTTTTACCACCTGAGCTAAGTCCCTGGCCCTAAATATCATTTTTATTGAGGAAAAAGATTCCTTATATTTAAAGAAATTTTAAAAAGTAGCGTTGTTTTTAGATTTCACAAATCTCTTTCTGGTCAGAACAGATCTTTTTTTTTGTTTTTAAATATGATATGTAAGCAAACTTACATATGAATGAGATAGTTCCAGATAGGAGGGAAAGTTAAATATTGGAGAGAAAAATTGATAGGTTTATCTATTTTGGAAAATTTCAGGGATTTTTGTTGAGATGCTGAGCATAGTAAAATACAAAGGTGGGGCTGTAAGGTTTGAGGTTATCATTGAAAGTTAGCAATTGTGGAGAGTGGGGAGAATGTCACTGATGCGGTTGCTGAAATTGTCAAAGTGCCGTGTGCAGTGATCAGGGAGACCAGGACTGGAACCAGTCTGCCCATTACTGTGACATTCTGCAAGACATCTTAGTTTTCTTTCGAGTCAGTCTAAGTCAGAGTTGGTAAACAGTTCCCTTAAGACAGGACTTTTTGGTACAGTGCCATGAAAAGGCAGAGACACCAGTAAATTTAGAAAATGTGTGTTATAAAGTGATGTGTTATGAAATCTTAAGTAAGATGAGTAAGGAAAGAAATGTAAAATATGAAGGACATGTGTTGTTGAATGTTAAAAATAAGACTGTAAGCATTCTTATTAGGCCCATGAAGTCTGAGCCAGTGCCTCTTTTGTTTAATGTCCTCTTATACAAATACTAAATAGATCTCCAACAAATGTAGGAATGCTGTTTATATTTATATGTTTATATTATATATTAATATAAATTATTTAAGAGTCTGTCTTAGTATCTAATGTTATGGTTATTATAAATTACTTAATTATTTTTCTAGGCCAAATAGAATAATGAGACTTCGTTTCAATCATTTTGCTACAGAATGTAGCTGGGACCATTTATATGTTTATGATGGGGACTCAATTTATGCACCTCTGATTGCTGCCTTTAGGTAAGCTTTATCCATTATCTGATCTCTGAATTTAAATGTGTCTCCAGGATTGACTCCATACTGGATTGACTTTTATCATTCCATAACATTTATTGCATGGAGTAAGTATTAGTTCTGTCCCTGGCATGGTCTCTTCACTTGTTATTTATGTACTGGGTCATTTTCTGTGTATGCTACAATGTCGCTGAGGTTAACCTTGAACCTCTTGTCTCCACCTCGCAAGTGCAACAAGTACAGGTTTGCACCACCATATTGGACTCATTTCAGGTGGTAGATGGCTGGAGCAGCAGCTAAGAGCTCATATCTTGAACGGCAAGTAAGAGGCAGAGAATGGCATATTGGGGATGGCGGGAGGCTTTGAAACCTCAAGCTCAACCCCAGTGACACTCTTTCTCCAATAAGGCCGCACCTCCTAATCCTTCCCAGATAGCCACCAAGTGGGGGCCATGTATTATGCCGAAACTTATTATGGGTGACATTTCCTTCAAACCACCAGAGGGACCCACCCTGACTATGGATTGGGTTGTCATAGACTTGGGGCCAGGATGAATTAAAGGGGAAATGGGAGAAAATGAGTAAAATTTCCCAAATGCTTGCCGACTGCTGTGAGCTGAGGAACTTACCTGTTATGCCCTCCCGTGTGATGATGGGCTGAAATTCCTGAAACCAAAATAAATCTGTTTCTCTTAAGTTTTGTTATTGCTTATTTTTCGAGGCAGGATTTCATGTAACCTCAGCTGTACTTAAACTCAATGCAGCCAGAGATTACCTTGAATCTACCTCCCGAGTGCTAGGATTGTAGGCATGTGCCTCCAAGCCTGTTGGCCCTTCGACTGTTTTTCTCAGGTGTTTTGTCATGTGATAAGCCTGGCTGATGCACTAGAAAATGTACACAGTACAGTTGGTGAGGTCGGCTTATGCTTCAGATGCAGTCGAGATCCCGTGTTAGCTTGGGACATGAGTTTCTGGTTTATGAGGAAAATACCTTTAGTACTGTGATTTTTCAAAACTGGTTCCAGGGCTAGAGAGATGGCTCAGTTGGCAAAGCATGAAGACTTCTGAACCCGGTAGTAGCTGCCAGTGTCCTCAGCACTTGGAGGGAGGAGGTGAACAAGTAGTTCCTGAATTGATGAACTTCAGACTTGAGACTCCCTGTCTCAAAAAGATAAAAAATGGAGCTGGAGAGATGGCTCAGTGGTTAAGAGTGCTGACTGCCCAACCTTACAAGTGCACAGCCCTTCATTGTTTCGAGGGAGTTTACTACAAATAGAATATCCTCAATCCAAAAATCTGAAATGCCCCCAAATCCATAGCTTTTTGTGTGTTTACATGATGCCACAAATGGAAGATGTCGCACTATGAAACCTTATTTCTTAAAATTATTAAAGACACTGTATAAGATTACTCTTAGACTATGTGTGTGAGGAATACGATATATAAGTTTTTTGTTTAGACTTAGAAATATCCCAAAGGTATTTTATTCTGTGTATATACATACTTCCAAATATGAAAACTCTGAAATTTGCAACATGTCTGTTCTAACACTTTTAAATAAAGGATATTCATCTTCTGTTCATGAAACCAGTGAAAATACAATGAGAGATTGTATTGGTTTGCTTTCTCTTGCTGTGATTTACAGAAGAAAGAGTTTATTCAGGCTTATGGCTCCAGAGGAAAAGTCCTTCCTGGCAGGGAGGCATGGCAGTAAGCAGCAAGTGTGGCAGCTGGAGCTTACAGGCTTTATCATAAGCACAGAGCAGAGTGCTAGCTGGAATACGTGAGGCTTTTTACGCCAAAGCCTGCCCCACTTGATGGGCCTTACCTCCTGTTTCCAACAGCACCACCAAACCAGGGACCAAGTGTTCAATGCCTGACACTATGGGTGACATTTCTTATTTAAACCACCAATATGGCTAATAGTTTCACCTAAATGTTGACCAAAAGTCACTTCACCTCTTTCCAGTCCTCCTCTCTCTTTCCAAAGCAGCACTTTCTGTCCATTTCTTATGTTGATGCCTGCATTGAGTTACCTCTGAGTGGTATTGTGTGTATATACACCCTTGTATGGTACTCTGTAATAGGCTTGTTTCTCTGAATTCCATGAGGACAAAGACATTGTCTTGTTCATTGTTGTATTCCTGATACCTAGAACAATGCCTCAAGTGTGTTAAATATTTAGTAGTTTTTAAAAAATTGGATTTTTATTTTACAAATGTTTTGTTTGCATGTATACATGTATATGCACCACATTATTGCTTTGTTCCTACAGAAGCCAAGAAGAGGGCAAATTCTCTAGAATTGGAGTTACAGGCAGTAGATGCTGGGAACGGAACCCAGGTGCTCTGCAAGTGCTCCTAACCAATGAGCCTTCTCTCCAGCCCAAGCACTTAGTGTTTATTAACTAATGCACAGTAGAAAGTGTGCCCTTGTGTACTGTCAGAATCTTAGGGTTCCTGTTTTATCTTCAGACTAAAATTTTAGTGAGGACCGGAGAGGTGGCTCAGTTGTTAAATTGCTTATCACAGGAACATGAAAATCTGAATTTGGATCTCACATAAAAACCAGGTGTGGTTTGTGAGCATGTTGATTGCAGTGTTGAGGAGGCAGAAACAAGAGAATTCCAGGGGCTGGCTGGCCAGCCAGTCTAGCCAATCAGTGAGCTCAGTAAGATCCTACCTCAAAAAATGAGGTGAGCCATCTGGTGGCACATGCCTGTAATTCCAGCGCTCAAGAGGCAGGGCAGGTGGCTCTTTGAGAATTCCTGCCATCCTGGTTTGCCTTGTGAGTTCCAGGCCAGCCAGCACCACAAAGCAAAACTCTGTCTCTAAAAGAAAAAAAGTGGGGAGTGATTGAAGATACCTGATAGTGACTTCTGGCTTCTACATGCATACTCAGATGTAACCTCCCCAACAGGTACAGACAACATGCATACACACGTGTTCACACACAAATTAAATGAAAAGCCCCATCCTCTTCTCATGTTCACTCCCTGTTTATGTAGTCTTCCAGTCACTTTTATGTGCATTCGCCTAAGTTCACATGAATATGCAGGCACACTAGGCCCATTGTTTGCTGTGTGCCTCCCTGCTCTACCTGTATATTGTCTTCACAAGCCTCTTGTTAGTCCTGCAGACCTAGGTTTGTATTGACTCATTTAATCAACTCCTATGAATGACCAGTTAGGTGATTCTTTTAACCTGTTATCATATAAATAGTGCTGTAGTAAGATTCATTGTTTTTCTGTGAATATAAGAAAGTATCTCTTTTACAAAGAGAATTTCTAGGCCAGTCAGTGAGCTTTTAAGATGGTCATAGCCCTGAAATAGGAATTTACCTGGTGTAACCTTCAGAAAAGTGAGGGTACTAAGGGTTGAGTGAGTGAAAGAGAGAGGGTAATAGGGATAAGTTGTTTATTCATTGGGTAGAGTTGTATATGTGGAGCATATTACATGGCATTTGGTGTTGACTGATTGGTGGCAGTGATTGTAGTGAATTGATACTGGGGCAAAAAAGGTAGGAGCAAGTAAACGTGAAAAATAATTAACCTTGGAAGTATATCATTTATGAAACTAGCAATACCAACATCTTCCTTGCTGTTGGTAATGTGAGATGGGTGTGGATACTTTCATTCTGTATTGAGATTTCAAGTTATCATACATATTTACTTGGAACTCACTATGTAGACCATGCTAGTCTCAAACTCACAGAGATCTCTGTAGCTGCCTCCTGAGTACAGGAGTTAAAGGCATGTGCTACCATTCCCATCCTTAAGTTAACATATAGCTTTTAGAAAACAAGTTGGTATGGTTTTATGGGCCATATCTTAAAAATGGTAGTTTCTGATTCAATAATTCTTTACTTCACATGAATTTACTGGCACCCACCAAATACTTTGAATATTATTTACTGGGCTCTTACTAAGATCCCAGGGAGAGCTTTTTAGAGCCTTCAGAGACAGAAATGCTTCTTGTGTATTGTTTGTAAAGTGGGACATAAAATGTATGTTGCCAGTTGAGCAATGAACGTGCATCTGAAAGGTAATAGTATAAGGATTATAGATTCAGTTCACTTTTCTATTTATATTTTTATATAAACCATTTATAAAATATACTTACTGAGACATAAAACTTTTATAAATGGTTTATATAAAAATATAAATAAAAATGTTATACGTATTACTATGTGTCTAGTATTTATTTACATATATAGTAAGTAATATGTATGATAGTAAGTAATATGATACATATTACTAAATAAACATAAAATATTTTCTCTTTCAAAAGTACATATTTGGGGGGCTGGAGAGATGGCTCAGCAGTTAAGAGCATTACCTGCTCTTCCAAAGGTCCTGAGCTCAATTCCCAGCAACCACATGGTGGCTCACAACCATCTGTAATGAGATCTGGTGCCCTCTTCTGGCCTTCAGGCATACACACAGAAAGAATATTGCATACATAATAAATAAATAAATAAATAAATAAATAAATAAATAAATAAATAAATATTTTTTTAAAAAAACAAAAGTACATATTTGGTAATTATCAGTTCATATTTTGTTATTTATGTGATTGTAGAGTCTTGCTTGAGAGTATCATAAAAAGTTTTATAATGACAACAAAAAACCCAAAGTCATTGGTTTCAAATTGTTTTAGAAACTGGGCATTGGTAGTGCATGCTTGTAATCCCAGCACTCAGGAGGGAAGGTGTGTGTGGGGGTCTGTGAGTTTGAGGCCAGCTAGAGGTACGTTCAGACTCTGTGAGAACAACAGGAACAGCAAGATCCAACAAACAGCAACAACAGACTAGAGGAAGCCCAGCAGACTCAGGGTTGCTTCTCAGCAGATCCATGACTGACTAGACTTAGATTGAAAATTCTAGAGATGAATTCTGTTGAAATTGCTGTAATTTGGTCTGTGTTTGCATTTCAGTGGCCTCATTGTTCCTGAAAGAGACGGCAATGAGACGGCCCCGGAGGTCACTGTCACTTCAGGTTATGCACTGCTTCATTTTTTCAGTGATGCTGCTTATAATCTGACTGGATTTAATATCACTTACAAGTAAGATTTTTAGATTTAATATTTTGATAATATTCAAAAGACTATTTTAATAATGCTAGTGTGTTGGGGCTTACAGCAAGCCAGGTATCTTGCTAAAAATTAGTATGGACTTTGTTAACTAATTTTTTTTAAATATTCACTGTTTTTGCCATTGTATAATTGAGGAAACGGGAGCTAAAAGGTTAAAGAAATGTCAGCCCCAGTGGTTGGGACCATAGTTTCTAGATCTTGTCTCTGAGCATCTCCTGAAGAGAGGGGCATTCTTCTTGCTGCTGGAAGAAAATGCCAGCCGTTTGCTTTGTGCATTTAACAAAGACTGGTAGTGTCTCAGCAATAATCAGTAGTAGGAGAAGTCTTTATTCTTAAACTGTTATAATAGACCACTAATTCAGTCCTTTAAAAAGTCTAAACTGTGTCATCTCAAAGTTATCACTGTTATCTTAAGTCATGTTATGAGGCACAGTTAAACTCATCATGAAGTTTACTGCTCTTCTCCGTCTGACATGAGTTAATAAAGGTACTAAAGATCTTTAACTATATCACTGAGCAGTAATCTTAAATTCTACTAATTCTCAGAGTCTTTACAGAGCACTAACTGGGTACCATGAATATATCGGCAGTTCATTGGATTCCTTTCTTTCTGCCATTTCCCAGCATGAACTTGGCACTTTCGTAGAACTCATTAGTAATGAGCTACCAGGAAGAATAGGATCTTGGATCCCAACCTAGAGCCAAGTCTGAGTGATCTTGCACAAATCTCTTTTGTTTTGTAATTACTCTAACTTTTTGAGTTATTTATTCTTACCTTCTTCATATGTGAATCCAAGAGAGTTGATGTGATTTCTCGTTACTTGAACCTTGGGCTCTAGCTACACAGAGCTCAGTGAGCGCACATGGGCTAAATGGTAAGTCCTGTGGTTATGCTTGTGACTGAACTGAAGACAATCAGACCCTTAAGCTGTGCAGGAGGAGGATCTGATTGCAATTGAAGTGTTGCTTTTATTGACTTAGTTTTCTCCTCTCTGTAGTTTTGACATGTGTCCGAATAATTGCTCAGGCCGAGGAGAATGCAAGAACAGCAACAGCAGCAATACTGTCGAGTGTGAATGCCCTGAGAACTGGAAAGGGGAGTCGTGTGACATTCCTCATTGTACAGACAACTGTGGCTTTCCTCACCGAGGCGTCTGTAATGCAAGTGATGTCAGAGGGTGCTCCTGCTCCCCCCACTGGCAGGGTAGGAGCTGTCCTTTCGGTCTCAGAAGGTTGTAGTTTATTTTAGCAGCTGTGTGTTTTATGTTAATCATGTATCAGATGGCATTCAAGCATTCACCTCCCTTTATCTCTTTAAATTTTACACCTGTGTGGTTGTTAATATCCTTAGAACCGTGGAAAGGTTTGACATGTCGTTTGTAACTCATTCATGAAAATTAGGGACCATGGTCTCATGTTAGAGGGGCAGAGAATGAAGCTGAGAGGTAGGTGAGAGCTAGTCTCTTCCATCTGTTCAGCTCCTGAGTTTATCAGAATATAGATATAGATCTGTCGTTATATTTTAATCATAAGGTCTTTCCCACTTGAATTGATAACCCCTTGGTCGGCCCTTTCCCCTAAGAGCTTCTTAAACAAGATTTTTACTGAAAATTTAATCTGAATATTGCCAAGTCATCAGGAACTGTATGATACTAAATTTTGTTAGGGAGTGATTGATTTTGGTCAGTATCTTGAAGAAATTAAAAATACCAGTTAGGTGCTAAAGGTTATTGGTTAAAGCATATTGCTAAAGCTTATTGGTTAAGAACACTGGCTGCTCTTCGAGAGGACCTAGGTTTGATTCCCAGCACCCACATAGCAGCTCACAACATCTGTAACTCCAGTTCCCAGGGATCCAATGCCTTTTTCTTGCCTCAGTGGGCAACAATAAGGCAAGTGGTACATAGGCATACATGTAAGCAAAACACCCATACATGTGAAAATTTTAAAACCCCACAAGATAAAGATGTTGGATGCTTAAATGCTAAAGGAACCTCTATTCTTGAATATTCTTTGCATTTAGATTAGAATTTGGAAAATTATAAACTTTCATGCTGCATTTTGTGAAACTATTTGTTTTGTTGTTTGTTTTAATTAGGTCCTGGGTGTTCAGTTCCTGTGCCAGCTAACCAGTCTTTCTGGATTCGAGAGGAATATTCTGATATAAAGCTCCCCAGAGCCTCTCATAAAGCTGTGGTCAATGGGAATATAATGTGGGTTGTTGGCGGATATATGTTCAATCACTCAGATTATAGCATGGTTTTAGCGTAAGTGGCTTTATAATTTAAACTTTTTATATATTATTACTGTGTGTATATATGATGGGGGTGGTGGTGAAAGTGTGTGTGCCATGGTGTTTAAGTGGTATGTGCCATGGTGTGTAGGTGGTGATCAAAAGACAACTTTGTGAAGCTGGTTTTCTCCTTCATCTCTACATGAGTTTGGGGTATTTAGTACAGGTTGTCAGGCTTGTAATGCTCTACTCTCTCACCAGCTCTGTAAATGGTTTAAACACTTTTGTAAGAAACTTAGGTTTACACTTTAAAAAACTATGGCATAAAAATAATTAAAAAGACAAGAAATCTTAAGTAATTACTGAGAAAAAAATCTCTGCTTAAACTCTGCATATATGTATATGTTTATGTTGATGCCTTAGGGTTTCTGTTGCAGCGAGGAGACACCATGACCATGGCAATTCTTAAAAAGGAGAACATTAAAAAAAAACCAAAAACAATTTAAATTGGGGCTGGCTTACAGTTTCAGAAGTCTAGTCTATTATCATCATGGGGGGAAGTTAGACTGACTGCAGGCAGACAAGGTGCTAGCTATGAGTTCTACATCTGAATCCACAGGCAGCAGAAAGAAAATTCTCCAATTGGCATGACTTGAGCATCTGATACCTCAAAACCTGTCCCCAATCTCACACTTCCTCCAGCAAGGCCACACCTCCCACTAGTGCCACTCCTTATGAGCTTCTGGTGCCATTTTCATTTAAACCACCACAGTTGATGATTTAAAACTGAGAGTTCCAAAGAATTCATTGTCATGATAACAATTTATCTTTTTGAGATACTGTCTCTGATATTTTGCTTTAGATATATAGTGAGTTATATAAATAGAAGTTACTCAATATTTTAATAATTTTTATATATCAGATGAGTTCATAAACTGCCTTTGTCTAATAATTTCCAGGGTTTGAAGTCTGTGCTTATTTGAAGGTAGATTATACATTATCACATTAGAGTTAGCTTTGGAGTGTTAGATTTCAAGAAGAGATTTATAAATACTTAATTTATAAATGCTGTATTTTATAGTCTGGAAGATTTTCTATGCATTTTCTATTAGTGATTATAAATCACTAGCAATCACCTTAAAATGAGTAGGACTATGGCAGTGTGGTATAGTGTCTTTGTTGCTGTTCTATTGCTCTGAACACCATGACCAAGGCAGAAGAAAGCATTTAATTAAGGACTTGCTTACAGTTTCAGAGAGCTTACTCTGGGACCATCATGGCAGGGAGCATAGCAGCAGGCAGTCACAGCACTGTAGCAGTAGCTGAGAACTTAACACCTCATTAACAAGCAAGCATGGTATGTGTGTGGAGCGGGGCGTGGAGGAAGGCAGAGACTGGGCCTTGCATAGGCTTTTGAAACCTCAAACAAAGTTCACTCCCAGTGACATTATCTGATAAAGCCATACATACCTCCTAATCCTTCCCAGGACACTTCCATCAACTAAGGGCCAAATGTTCAAATATATGAACCTATTGGAGCCATTCTCAGTCAAACTATCACATATAGTTTTGGAATCACCCCAGATATAGTCATTAAAACACACAAAGTAATTTAGACAGTGAAATAAAACCTTATAAATAAAATTGATGGAAAGCTTTAATATTCCGAAACAAGTTTAATGATAAGAAAGTGATGTGCATCATGAAAGAACGGTCTACTAGACAAACTCAGAAACGAAATGATCAAAGTTAACAATTCTAAAAATAATTTCAGAATTAAAGACAAATGTGAAAGGAGACACATATAGATACTGCCTTGGAAAAGGAATATTGAAACAGGAATCTTTTAAATCATATGGAAAAAATTTAAAAGATTTTTTTATAGCACGAGTAATAAAACCCAGAGACAGATATTGGGGTTCAATCTGAATATCAGAAAAGCAAAGCAGCAAAGCCCCTAGAAAGCTCTTAACCTCTATGAAATCTTGAGACTTAAAGAGAGTGAGTTTCTGTCTCATCCCATTTTACATTCCTCTCTAGAGCTGGATTAAAGGTGTGCACCACCACCGCCCAGCCTCTATGGTTTAGTAGTGTGGCTTCTGGGATTAAAGGTGTGTGCCACCACTGCCTGTCCTGTATGGCCTACTAGTGTGGCTGTTTTGTGTTCTGATCTTCAAGCAAGCTTTATTTTTTGAAATACAAATGAATACACTACATTTTTTTTTCAACATTTACGTGTTAATTTTGTGTGTGAGAACTCATGTGCCATAGCACTTGTGTGGCAGTCAGAGAATGACTGGAGGTTCCATTCTCTGCTTCCACCCTGTAGGTCACCCTCTTTCAGAGTCACACCCAGGTCATCAGACTTGGTAGCAAAGTGCTTTTTCCCTCTGTGCCATCTTTCTGGACTAAGAAATTTTTTTAAATGCTAACTATAGTTAAAAACATGGTATGTAAAACCAACAAGAGAAACTAAACAGTAGCAAAAACAAACAAACAAACAAAAAAAACCAGTATGACTATGTATTCCTGAGCACCATGAACAACCTTGCAGTGAGTCCTAAGGCTTTTCTGTTTGCCTGTGTGCCTTAAACTTACTGTTGAGGACATTGGCAATTTGAAAATAATGATAGGTACAAGGAGAAAAAAAGCCTAAGGAAACAATTTAGGATGTGGCCCAGAGGTGGGGCTCTTGCCTTGTACATACAAGACCGAGATTATATATCTACCATCTCCAAAGAATAAAAAGTAATTTTAAAGCAAGCTCTTCCAGAAAAGCTTGTGTTCTCTTTTTAGTCCAAAGATTTAGAAAGACAAAATTTTAATAGTAATGTCTGTATGCCAGCCACATACCACAAAAATCTAGCCCTGGCCTCATCTGTGCCCTTAAAGTAAAGAGCCGGGATGTCCATCCTTGCCAGAATATAGTGAGATACCCTAGCTTTTAGGATTAGTACCAGAGACACCAAATAGGGAGATAGGACTTTTAGCTCTACCAGGCAAAAAGTAAAGCTTCCACCCTGCAATGCCAGGAGAGGCCATGTAGGGAACTTGGACTTTTACCCTCCACTGGCAGTAATGGCAGTAATAAATTGACCTTCTCCATTCCACTGGAGTGATCTCAGAGAAGGTCTGCTATAATAGAAGATACAGAGTCTCACAGCATGATATACAAAATTTGCTCATCCAAGAGCTACAAAATTTGCTCAACCAAGAGCTGATACAGTCTCAATTTGAATGAGGAAAAAAAGCAGTTAAAGAGACAATGACATTGGAGTGACATACTTTAGAATTATCTGACAAGGACTTTAAAGACAGACATCTTAGAAATACTACAATTAGCAGCTGCACATATAAAAATCAAGTGAAAGGATAGAAAATATCACCAAAAATTAGAGAACATAGAGAATATCGGAGGCCAGGTTAAGGTACTTGACTCACAGGCCTGATGACCCAAGACCCACATGGATGGAAGAAAGAACGGACTCATGAAAGTTGTCAAGGCACATTCATCTTGGTGGGCAAATATACACTCTTGCCCCAAACAAATAAATGTAATAATAATAATAATAAGTATTAAGTGGAGGGGATGGAAAGATGGCTGAGCTATTAAGAGCACTTAATCCTGGTAACAGCCTGGAACTTCAGTTCTAGAGCATCTGACACCTTCTTTTGGTCTCTGCAGGCACTGCATGGATGTGTAGTACATAGACATGTATACATAGCATAAAAATGAAGGTTAAAGAAAAACAATTACAACTTGAGGACACTTCATTTTGCCAGCACCAAATAAGCTTCTTTGTGTTGTTGGTTGGTTTTTTTTTTTTTTTTTTTTTTTAACTCTTTACTCTTTTGGCTCTTTGTTCTTGGGGATCCTACCAGCCAGCTCCGAAATAAATCACACAACACAGAGGCTTATTCTTATGAATGCCCAACCTTAGCTTGGCTTGTTTTTAGCCAGCTTTTCTTAAATTATCCTGACTACCATTTGCTTCTGGGCTTTTACCTTTCTCTATTTCTGTATATCTTTTCTTCCCTTTTTATTCTGTGTCTGGCTGGGTGACTGGATGGCTGGCCCCTTCTTTCCTTGCTCCTTCCTCCTTTTTCCCCTTCTATTTATTCTCTCTGCCTGGCAGTCCTGCCTGTCTTTTCTCTGCCCAACTATTGACTGTTCAGCTCTTTATTAGACTAATCAGGTGTTTTAGACAGAGTAACACAGCTTCACAGGGTTAAACAAATGCAACATAAAGGAATGCAATACATCTTTGCATCATTAAGCAAATATTCCACAGCATAAACAAATGAAACACATCTTAAAGTAGTATTCTACAACATCTTTGAAATCCTTCCATTTCATGAGAAGCACCAATTCTCCATTGCTCTCTGTGACTCCAGGTATTGGTTGAAGATCAAGACCTAGGGCAAAGCTTCTTAGTTTGTCAACAGCATCTCTTTTCTCCTTTAGTTTGCTACCATCAGGATCACTGTCACATAAAGACTTCCCTTTGTGCCATCCTTTCCTTTGTCAGCTCTTTGAAAATTAAGAAATGCTTTAGTGAACTCTAGACTCTCAGTTTTCTTCAGTTTCCAAGTATGGTTGACATCTATAAATCTCCTTGTCTTCAGGAAAATCCCCACCTTCCCATTATTGCACTTAATCCAGACCCTGCCTCTTCAGCCTTTTAAGTCTTTCTATTCTGTTTCTTTCCCAGGTTTTGCAGTGTATTTTGGGGGGAGTCATTTTTTAAAACTGAAATTTTGAGGGGTTCACTGTTACAGCATGGAGACTCATCTCTGAACTGTGCCCCTCAGCTCAGCCACATCTCTTCTTGTTCTTGCTATTGTAAAGACTTGTTTTTATATTTATGTGTGAGGGTGTCTGCCTGCATGTATGTCTGTGACAGGTCTTCTTGTTTTAATGGGAGTTTTTATCTACTTGGGCAAGTCTTTGGGATTGTCTCTTATCTGTAAGGTGGAGAATGTAAGATGAGGACTAATACATAGAGTTCCTTTTCTCACTTCATCTTATCAGCCTTATACCCAAAATATGAAACAACCTCACCCTCCCAAAGTGTGACAATTAGAAGAAACTTGTACTACCTTTGTTTTATATTCTCCATGCAAAAGTATTTGCAAACCTATTTCCTGTTTCCTATATATACTCTCCTTGGTAAATCCATACATGTATTTTAGAATAAAACAAGCTTTCACTAAATCTTCCTGCCATGTATTTCTTTTAGGATTTATTTTATGTGTATGTATTTCTGTAAGTGAATGCTGTTGCTGTATGTGTGCAATTGCCTTCAAGAGGCCAGTAGAGGGTGTTGGATCCACCTGGGCAGAGTTACCAACAGTTACAACATAGGTCCTGGGAACCAAACTTGGTCCTGTTAAGAGTACAGCAGGCACTCTTAACCTTCAAGATATCTCTCCAGTTCATGCTGGGTGCTGCCTTTAGTTCACAGAGGTTGCTTTTATCTCCTCAAGTCTTTCTATGCCCAGATGTCACTGGTTCTCATCCATGCCTTTGTTTATGTCATAAAACCACAAGAAGAGACCTGACTGAATCTTGCTAACAGTGTGCATCACAGAAATGACACCCTATCATCTTTGCTTTCCACTGCTTAGAAGTGAGTCAGTGATTCTGCTTATACTCTAGGGAGGGCATTATACCGTGAAGCAGAGGTGAGGAGTATTGTGGGTGCTCAAGTATCTAACTGTTATGGTATATCATCAGCTCTTATTGGCACTATCTTTAAAATCTGCCCTAAATCTAGAGCTGAGTGTGGTGGTGTGTGCTTGTCATCAGTCCCAGAACCTAAGGTGCAGAGGCAGGAAGATTGTGATTTTGAGGCTGCTGTAGGTACATACAGAGATCCTATCTCAAAAATAAAGAAACGTACAAATAAAAATCTGACTACTTTCACCCCTAGCGCTGCTTCCATGAATAGAAAAGGAAAAATTAAACTTGTAAAAATGATTTTTCTCTCTGTGGTTAACACTAGATGTTTGTAAGAGCCATGTGTGTCGTTTATGTGGTTTTATGCTTACCTTGCCATCATTTTCTGTCCTTGTGTGTGTATGTGTGTTCCCGTGTGGAAGCCAGAAGTCATTGTTGATTGTCGTTCTTAATTGCTCTGCACTTTGTTTTTTGAGACAGGATTTCTAACTAAAATATAGTGCATACTCAGCAAAACCTGGGGACTCTTCCTGTCTATGCCTCCACAGTGTTACAAGCACAACCTAAAGTTGTGTGACAAGCACTTGACTAACTGAGCCATGTCTTCAGCTCCTCATTCCCTTTTCTTTTCTTTTTCTTTCTTTTAAAAGATTTATTTAAGCCGGGCGGTGGTGGCACACGCCTTTAATCCCAGCACTTGGGAGGCAGAGGCAGGCGGATCTCTGTGAGTTCGAGACCAGCCTGGTCTACAAGAGCTAGTTCCAGGAAAGGCTCCAAAACCACAGAGAAACCCTGTCTCAAAAAACCAAAAAAAAAAAAAAAAGATTTATTTATTTATGAAAGCTATGAGCCTGTCATGTGGGTGTTGGGAACTGAATCCAGGTCCTCTGAAAGATCAGCAAGCGCTTCTTGTTAACTCTTTTAATTTATATTAGCCCATTATTCTTGTCTGTTAGCCACGTGACTCAGTACCTTTTTTGGCAAGGCAGTCACATCTTGCTTCCTCTACATCTGGGTCAGGACTCTTACTATATTCTTAAAAGCCATTGTTAGCCAGACATGGCTGTGTGTTGGCTCTGAGGGAAAAGTCTTCCCACTGTGTTATAGTTCAGAGGGGGAAGGTTTCCCCAAAACACGTATTATAGCTCTGCTCTGGAGAGGGGAATTTCTCTAATGCAGGTGTTAAAATCTGTAGGGAAAGGTATCCTGGCAGCTAGGAGCCAAGGAATACCACAAAGTCACACTACACAACAAACCTCACACAATAGATTTATTGGTAGAGAAAAACCTAGGAGGGTGGCTGCCTCTGCTTAGGAGAGAAGTTACAGAGAACTGAGCAGAAAACAGGGTTTATATAGCATTTCTTGGGAGGCGGGGGATGGAGCTTTCCAGGGTGGGGATTGGTGGGACTTGAAGTCCTGATCTTGGGGCGAGCCCAGGGATTGTTAGGATTTCAAGCTCAGGTCTTCAAGTCCTGAGTTTGGACTTTTCGCTCCGTAGGATGGAGTTTGGCTGCCTGCATCTGTAGGGGCTGTGCCTAGCCATTATTGCCAGGGTGGAGCCTGGCTGTTGGAGGTCCTCAGGAGCAGGGCCTGGCCACTCAAGAACCTCAAGGGACTTACAGGTTGTGCATGCCTATACTCCCAGAATTCTGGAAGTTTAGTCAGGAGGATAGTGAGTTAGGAGCCAGCCTGCTCTATATAGCAAAAAACAAAAACAAATACAAAAACTACACATAGAAAAAGCCTCCCATTAATACCATCCAGTTAAATATAATGGCCCTGTATCACCATTTAACCACTGTTTGCCATCCCCCATTCTATTTGTTTCTCTCTTGCCTTTGTGCTGCACTAACAGTCTTCTTTCTTTGCCCATGAAGCACCATGCGCATCCTGACTCCAGGGCTTTTGCACCACTGTTCCTTCTGTCTAGATTTTCTGTTGCTGTGCCTGAAGGCTGGTTTCTTCTCACTCTTATAGGTCAATCTAATTGTCTCACCAAGAGATCTTTCCTGACCGTCTGGTTCAGACAGGTTCTCCCTGTGGTTGTTTTTCATAGTTCTAAATTCCTTTCAAGCACTGCCACTTATCTTAAATTATGTGTATGTGTGCCCATTATTGCACATGCTCATTGTTGGGGCTTGATTCACTCTGTCAGCTCAGGACGTAGTTCATAGAAAGTGCTCAGGTGAGTACTTATAGCCACGCGGGGAGCAGGTGAATTCTTCATTTACTTCACATGTATTCTAGATGTATGTATTAATGGTACATTTTGTCTGTAAGCCTTTTTTTTTTTTAAATATTAGAGCATCTTTTCTATGTGTACTCAATCAAAACATGAGTTTTAGGGCTTTGTATATTTCATACAAATATTGGTATAGTCACAATTCTTGCTTTACTAATTGTGAACCAGCCCTGCTAAGTCATGCTGAACTGAGTTTTTTTCTTGCCAGCCGGGACACTTGTCGGGATCCCCACATATGTGCTTGTCCAGATCCCAGAACAATGGTCCTTAGAATTCTATATGCTGTTTTATTAATACTGTTCTTATATTTGCTTCATTTGTGCTGTGAGAAAAGGTAGCCTGTTTTCCAAGAATCTTTTGGGAGTTCACCTTCCCCAGATGCTGGGGACGTGCCAGCACTGAAGTGTCTGACAGGCCGTCCACTGACATGCTGACAAAGTAGGAACAAAATACATTAAGTCACAGATTAATAACCTCCATGTCATGGGACATGTTTGGAAACTTCTGTATTTCCAGTATCTTTCTGCCCTCTCAAGGTGTTGGCATGTGGTTTCAAACCTAGAAAGTTTTCAAAAATACCATCCAGTAAGAATTCTACGAAAGTGTTACAATGCTTTTCAATGTGCTTCTCCTGTCTGTATATTCAGATATGTATGGCATGCTATATGAGGTCAAAAGCTTGAGATTTCACATCTCAAGACATTTTTTTGTGTCTATTAAATTGATGGATTGAAATAATCTTATGTCCTCCCTTTTTTATTAATTAAATTTTTTCATTTATTTTACATCCCAACCACAGTTTCTCCTCCCCCCTCTCCTCCACTCCTCCTGTTTCTGTTCAGAAAGGGGCAGGCCCCCATAGGTGTCAATAAAGCATTGTATGTCAAGTTGAGGTGGGAATAAGCTCCTCCCTTTGCATTAAGGCTGGGCGAGGCAACCCAGAATGAGGAATAGGTTCCCAAAGCCAGCTCAAGCTTTAGGGTCAGGCCCTGATTCCACTGCTAAGAGTCCCACAGATAGACGAAGCTACACAACTGTCATATGCAGAGGGCCTAGGTCAGTCCCGTGCAGACTCCCTAGCTATTGGTCCAGAGTCTCTGAGCTCCCATGAGCCCAGGTTAGTTGTTTTTGTGGGTTCTCTTGTGAAGACTTTAACCTCCTCTCCCCCATGTGCATCCCTAGCTCATACAACACGTTTCCTGGAACTCCGCCTAGTGCTTGGCTGTGGGTCTCTGCATTTGTTTCCATCAGTTACCGGATGAAGGCTCTCTGATGACAATTAGGGTAGTCACCAATCTGATTACAGGAGATGGCCAGTTCAGGCGCCCTCTCCAGTGTTGCTAGGGGACTCCTAATGGAGTCTTAGACAGCTAAGATGCCATAAGACTTAGCTGGGGCCATCCTTGTGGATTCCCCTGGCACCAGATTGCTCCCCATCAAGATACCTCTTTCATTACTCTTGTCCTCTGTCTCACCCCAACGTGCCCAATTTCATCCCTCATGCGCCCCCTCCAGTGTACCCAGGAGATCTCTCTCTCTCTTTTGTGCTTTTTTATTTTATTTATTTATTTATTTGCTTTAGAAATGGTTTCTTTGTAGCTTTAGAGCCTGCCCTGGAACTAGCTCTTATAGCCTAAGCTGACCTTGAACTCACAGAGATCCGCCTGCCTCTGCCTCCCGAGTGCTGGGATTAAAGGTGTAGTCACCACCATCCAGCAGGGGATCTCTTCTTTTTACCTTTCCCTAGGAAATCCATGCATCCCTGTTTGGGCCTTTTGTTACCTAGTCTCCCTGGTGTTGTGGATTATAGCGTGGTATCCTTTACAGCTAATATTCATTTGTGAGTGAGTACATACCATGTTTGTCTCTCTGGGTCTGGGTTACCTCACTCAGGATGATTTTTTTTTTTTTTATCAAGTTCCATCCGTTTGCCTGCAAATTTTTTTTTTTTTTTTTTTTTTACAGATGAGTAATATTCCATTGTGTAAATGTACCACATTATCCTTTCTTTGGTTGAAGGGCATCTAGGTTGTTTCCAGGTTCTGACTGTTACAAGTAATGCTGCTATGAACATAGCTGAGCAAGTGCTCTTGTGGTATGGTTGAGCATCTTTTGGGTATATTCCCAATATTGGTATAGCTGGATCTTGAGGTAGATCGACTTAACAATTTTCCAAGAAACTGCTGTATCAATTTCCAAAGTTTCCGTATAAGTTTGTATTTCCTCCAGCAGTGGAGTAGTGTTCAGTTACTCCACATCCTCTCCAACATAAGCTGTCATCAGTGGTTTTGATCTTATCTCTTCTGGCAGGTATAAGATGGTATCTCAGAGTTATTTTGATTTGTATTTCCATGGTGGCTAAGGATGTTGAACAATTCTTGAGTGTATCTTGACCATGTTAGATTCTTCTGTTGAGAATTCTCTGTTTAGATCTGTACTCCATTTTTAAATTGGATTATTTGGTATTTTGATGTCTAGTTTCTTCAGTTCTTTATACATTTTGGAGATCAGCCCTTTGTCGGATGTGGGGTTGGTGAAGATCTTTCCCCATTCTCTAGGCTGCTGTTTTGTCCTTTTGATAGTGTCTTTTGCTTTACAGAAGCTTTTCAGTTTAATGAAATCCTATTTATTAATTGTTGATCTCAGTATTTGTAAAACTGGTATTCTATTCATAAAGTTGTCTTCTGTGCCAATGTGATCATGGGTACTTCCCACTTCCTCTTTTATTAGATTCAGTTAATTGGACTTATGTTTAGATCCTTGGTCCTCTTGGACTTGAGTGTTGTGCAGGGTGATAGATATGGATCTATTTGCATTCTTTTACATGTTGACATCCAGTTATACTGGCACCATTTGTTGCAGATGCTTTTTCTATTGTATAATTTTGGCTTCTTTGTAAAAAAAAAAATCAGGTGTTCATAGGTGTGTGGATTTGCATCCGGGTTTTCAATTCTATTCCATTGATCCACCTGTCTTTTTTCATGCCAATACCATAAGGTTTTTATTACTATTGTTTAAAATCCAGGGATGGTGATGTTTCCAAAAGTTCCCTTATTGTTCATAATTGTTTTATCTATACTGTTTTTTTTTATTTTTCCCTATGAAGTTGAGTATTGTTCTTTTGAGGTCTGTGAATTGTTTTGGAATTTTGATGGGGATTGCATTGAATCTGTAGATTGCTTTTGCTAAGATTGCCATTTTTACTATATTAATCCTACCTATCCATGAGCATGGGAGATCTTCCCATCTTCTGATATCTTCTCTAATTTCTTTCTTCGAAGACTTAAAGTTTTTGTCATACAGGTGTTTCACTTGTTTGGTTACAGTTAGTTACTCACAGATATTTTATATTACTTGTGACTTTTGTAAAGGGTGTTGTTTCCCTGATTTCTTTCTTTCTTTTTTTTTTTTTTTTTTTTTTTTTTTTTGATTTTTCGAGACAGGGTTTCTCTGTAGCTTTTGGTTCCTGTCCTGGAACTAGCTCTTGTAGACCAGGCTGGCCTCGAACTCACAAAGATCCACCTGCCTCTGCCTCCCGAGTGCAGGGATTAAAGGCGTGCGCCACCACCGCCCGGCTCCCTGATTTCTTTCTTAGCCCATTTATCATTTGTATATAAGAAGGATACAAGACTATTCTTGTATCCAGCCACATTACTGAAGGTGTTTATTAGCTGTAGAATTTTACCAGGAGCTCCCAGGGGTCACTTGTGTATACTGTCATATCTGCAAATAGTGAAAGTTTGACTTCTTCCTTTCCAATTCCAATGTTTTCTTCACATGTTAGATTATTTTGGGAGGGGGGCTCTTGGAGGAATTTATTGATTTTGTTTTTCATTTTTTTGTTTGTCTTTTCCTTGATTTCTCTGAGAGAATTTTTCATTTCCTCTGTAAGGGCCTCTATCATCTTCATAAGTTTGTGTAAGGTCATTTTCTTATGCTTCAGCTGTGTTGGAATGTTCAGATCTTGCTGTCGTAGAATCACTGGGTTCTGGTGGTGTCTCAAAACCAAAACACCACTTGACAGTGAAACCCAACCAATAAAGAGTGGAAAAGCTGAGAAAGTCATAGCAGGAGGACTGTGATGACGCGTCAGCTTGTGCACAGGCTCGGCACGAAATCAAAATGGGATGTGAATGTTAGGAACATGGACACTGCAAGTTGTAGAGCAAAACTAGGAGAAGAAATGGGATTGGGAATGTGAGTACTAGAGGTTTCAGCTTCAAAGCAGAGAGCTCATAGAGCCTAAACCACATAGTATATACTGCTGAAACTTCAGCGAGTGATTGTGTTAATTAAATAGTTTGATAAAAGCAGTGAATAGTAATTATCAGAACAAATTGAAATAATTTTTATCTACTTTTAAAATAAATATTCCAAAATATGCAAGTTAAATACCAATTTATGTGTTAGTCACACTTAATAGATGTTTCCATTTAAATTAATTATAAGTTTGCTTCAGATGGTATATACTAAGAAGAAAAAGTTCAGAGAAAAAAAAGCTAACAAATACCAGTTCATTCTCCTCTGTCCATGTCAGGAAATAAAAGTTCCCAAGTGCAGAAGAAGGCCTTATGTTCTGCTCGGAGACAATCATGGTCCTGATGTTAGTGTCACTTGCTTTAAATAGATGTAAAAATGTGGTAGTCCTAGTAATTCATACTTATGAATCTGTTTGCCTATCTTGTGATATTCTCTAATACAAAGCTTCATCAACAGACATTATGTTTAGTCTTTATAAAAATTATATTCAATGCATTGCTTCCTTTGTTTTTTTTAGACAGTGTCTAACTGTGTGGCCCTGTCTGGCCTGGAGCATGCTCTGTAGACCAGGCTAGCACCTGCCTCTGCCTCCTGAGTGCTGATATTAAAGATGCTCTGCATATTGCTTCTTTAGCTTAGCATTATTTTAGAGATTTATTTTGAGATGTTTCTCGAATGTTTTTGATGTTTTTGTTATCTATACAACTTATTTATTAATAACAACAATTTATTAATCAATTTCAATAGACATTTGTTTCCTTTTTACTAGCATGTTTTGATAAACCTCTTTCCTATTTTTGTTGCTTTTATGTGCTGGTATGCAAAAGACAGTGTTTGGGAGTTGGGTTTCTCTTTCCGCTATGTGGGTTCTAGGGATTGAATTCAGGTTTTCATGTTTGGCAGCAAGTACCTTTACACAACTGACCCTTCTTACCAGCCCTTGTATTGGGTTTTGTTAGTGGTGGTTGGTTGGTTGGTCCCCCTCCTCCCCACACAGACAGGATCTCCCTACTGCCCTGACTGGCCTGGAATTATATAGAATCACTGAGATACATCTGTTTCTGCCTTCTGGGTGCTAGTATTAAAGGCATTTGCCACCATGTCAGCCCTTGTTTTTTTTGTTTTTTGTTTTTCTTTTTGGTGGTGGTGCCCAGGATTAGGCAACTAACACTCTGGCAGTATACTGCCTCACAGACCTATTTAGTTTTTGAAGCAGGGTCTTACAATATTTTTTCAAGCTGGCCTGCAATTCACTTTGTAGCCTGTATGGGCCAAGAACTCACTGCACTCTTCCTGCATCAGCCTTCTGCTACTGGGATTACAGGCACAGCCACAGTGCCCAACAGTAAATCTAGTCTTATATTCTTTTATTTTTATTTATGTGTATAGTCACTGTGTGTATGAAACCTGAGTGTAGTTGCTGTTGGAGCCAGAGAAGGTGTCAGATCCTTTGGAGCTATAGTTACAGGCAGTTATAAATTGCCCAGTACCTGAGAACCAAACCTTGCTCCTCTGGAGCAAGCACTCTTAGCCCCCAAACCATCTCTCCATTCCCAGTTTTTTTTTTTCCCTAAACTTAGATTATATGGGTAAACATAAGAAACATTTACTTAAGGTAACAAAGAAACAGTGGCGTTGATTTCTCTTTGTACTTTGATTTCTTTTCAATTTTATAAACATTAAGACTTTTAAAATTTAATTTAAGCTTTTGCCCCTTTGTATATATGTATTTTGTCAGTCTTCTGTCTGTAAATGTATAGTAAGATGTTTGTAATAATATTTCCTTACTGTTAGTATTATTTCTGGGTGATGGAGTGTCACCTCATCCTTAAACCCTTTAGCTTATTTATTGTACTGATTGTATTTTTTCATGAATTTTATAATAGCAGTAGGGGAATTGTCTTAGTTACTTTTCTTTTGCTATGGTTAAAATGCCATAACCAAGGTGACTTGTTAAAGAAAACACTTAATTGAGCTTTTAGAGGGTTTGAGTCTGTGATGCAGAATAAAAGCATAGTGGCAAGAAAAACTGAGAGCTCACATTTTGATCCAAAAGAAGGGAGAAAAAAAGAGTACACTGGGAAAGTCTTAACCTCAAAACCCGCTCTGAGTGACACCTCCTCCAACAAGGCCATACATTCTAATTCTTCCTAAACAGTTCCACCAATTGGAGACGAAGTACTCAAATATGTGAACCCATGGGGGCCATTCTCAAACGACCACAATGTGTTTTCTTTTTTAAAAAAATGACTGTTTTAATTGATTGTGATTACTCAGTAGTATATGAATAAGCATGAGGTGCAGGCAGGACTATAACTTATTTCTGTTGGGGGCACACAACTATATGAGTCTGTACACTTGTGCATGAGCATATGAATGGAGGCCAGAGGCCAACATCAGGTGTCTCTGTTTGTTGTTTGGCACTTTTCTGGTTTGAGACAGGATCTGTCACTTAACTTAGAACTCATACTTTTGGATAGACTGACTGGCCAGCCCCATGGGACCTGCCCGCACCCTTCCACCACTGCGATTGGAGTTGCAGAGAGGTGACTCCACACCTGGCTTTTATAGGAGTGCTAAGGATCTGAAGTTAGACTCTCATGATTGCCCAGCAGGTATTTTTCCTACTGAGCCATCATCACTCCAGCTCTACAAGTATTTTTATTTTGTATTTTAGCTTTCTTGAACAATTGATTAAATCAAAAGAAATACTGATATTAAAATATTTATTCTTTGAAAATTTCATACACATATAATCTTGATATCTACCCCAAATTCTCCCTTCACTCCCTCCAGGTCTCCCCAGTGTGTGTGCATGCTTATGCATACACACGTTAGTTCTCTTTTTCCACTGTGTGGGTCCCAGTGATAGAATTCAGGTGGCCAGGCTTGTGCAGCAAGCACTTTTACTCACTGAGCCGTACCTGCTCAGTTATTTTCTTTTAGTTATTATCCCCTTGTCGGTACTTGCCTTCAGTTTGTCATTAAATGAGTAGAAGTTATTGTGAGCTATTAAGTCCCTTCATAGCAGAAACTCCCATGGCTTAGATGTTATATAGAAGAGGTTGGCAGGAGGCTACAGAAGCTCCAAGTAGATGTCTGTATCCCAGGGTTGTGTAGTCGGCCTCCCCGTTGTGAGTTATCACATGCTCAGTGGGCCCAGATATAAAGTATGCTTGCGAGAATAGCATGTACCTACCTCCCTATATCCCTGGTTGTTTACTGAAAATCTTTGAACTGGATTGTATCATAAATAGAAGAATGCAAGATGTTCTGTTTTGTCGTTTGGGTGAAAATATGGTCTGTTTATTTTGTAGGTATGACCTGACTTCTAGGGAATGGCTTCCATTAAACCATTCTGTGAACAGTGTGGTTGTAAGATATGGTCATTCTTTGGCATTACATAAGGTAAACTATCTCAACTCTTTACCAAGCAAGAAATCCAACTCTTCCTGTTCCTTTATGTCGTTGAGTCTTCAGCTTTGATTTTAATTGGTATAAACTTTGGTGTGGTGGGGGTAATTGGAAGTTGAAGTTGGAACTATTTTAATCTGTGGTATTATACTGGGGTACTATGATTACAGTGCCAAGTGGTTAAGAACCCCATGC
This sequence comes from Chionomys nivalis, assembly GCF_950005125.1. Taxonomy (NCBI): domain Eukaryota; kingdom Metazoa; phylum Chordata; class Mammalia; order Rodentia; family Cricetidae; genus Chionomys; species Chionomys nivalis. The sequence continues at coordinate 44,037,015 of NC_080094.1, read as the reverse complement.
CTGTTAGCAAGTGTAGCCACATTGCGATATGACTGAGTCATCTTTTTTATTTCCTTGTTTCTGTGCATATGTTGTAGGATGAGGCAACATCCTTTATTACTTTATTTTTCAAGTAATTTAATTCTGTAACACACTTCATGTGAAGAAGGTGTTTTAAGAGAGAAAAGAATGTGATTTTGCCGGGCATTGATGGCACACACCTTTAGTCCCAGCACTAAGGGGAAGCAGAGGCAGGTAGATCTCTGTGAGTTTGAGGTCAGCCTGGTCTACAAGAGCTAGTTCCAGGGCAGCCAGGTCTGTTACACAAAGAAACTATATATATATATTTTTTTCAACAAAATAAATCATATATATTATATATTCACTGAAAAGTACATTTTCTCATACTTCTTAAGCTAAAAATAATAATGATGTTGTAAGCCAATCTTTTTCTGTTCTCAGATATTATTTTTTTAAAAAGATTTATTTCTATTTTATGTGTATGGGTATTTTGTCTGCTTGTGTGTCTGTGCATGCTGTTCCACCAGATGCCGAAAGAGGAGGTCATAAGAACCCCAGGAAGTGGAGTTACATACAACTGGTTGTCAGTTACCATGTGGGTTCTAGGAACCAAACCCTGGTCTTCTCTAAGAGCAGCAACTGCTCTTAACTGCTACACCATTTCTCCAGCCCTAGATTTGAATTTTTAATGATTTTTAAAATCCTGTTTACATCTTTCTTGTAGGATAAAATCTATATGTATGGAGGAAAAATCGATTCAACGGGGAACGTGACCAATGAGTTGAGAGTATTTCATATTCATAATGAATCATGGGTATTGCTAACACCCAAAGCCAAGGAGCAGTATGCAGTAGTTGGGCACTCTGCACACATTGTTACACTGGCAACGGGCCGTGTGGTCATGTTGGTCATCTTTGGTCATTGCCCACTCTATGGATATATAAGTGTTGTGCAGGAGTATGACTTAGGTATGTACATTTTTCTCTAGTGATTGCACCGTGAATATCCCATTAAAAACCCTACCCTTGTTATTTGGACAGTTTAAAAAATTCAACCTAACCTTGATCCAGTACTTTGCCTTGAAGTAGTTAATATCAGTATGTAACTGGTAAGATTCAGGTTATTGATGTTCCTGTGTAACAAATATTTGTTACTGTCAGTTTGCCAAAGATAGCCAGAGATAGCACTAAATGCTTTAAGTACCAAAATAAGCATAATGAAAAACAATAATAAGCACACTAAAATAATTTTTGGATAGTCCTTTAGTGTTATTTTACTTTAGAGTATAATCTTTCCTTGGGTTTAATTGTATTGTTTTTTTTTTGTTGTTGTATATAGGAGTGTCAGAATTGAAATTTAAATAAAGTAGTCCTATAAAGTACATCTAAAGATCATTAAAATATATCTGAAAATTATAAGGAATCACTGAAGATCATAGGGAATTAAATGTCGATTTGAGAGATATCTGAATCTTTAAAAATTTGTTCTTTGAAAGTTTCATATATGTATCCAATGTATGTTGGATTTCTCCATCCATCTACCCTAGTCTTCTTCCCAACATGCCTCCTTCCCAGACGTATATCCTCCTTTTGAGGGCTAACATACTGAGTCCAGTTAATGCAGCCCATATGCATAGTTGTGGGGTCATCCACTGGGACACGAACCATATAATAGTATCCCTAAGGAAAAATGACTCTTCCTGCTTAAGACCAGAGCAGCCTTCTACTGCCAGAAGTTTCTCAGTTGTAGGCGGGGTTTTGGCAACTCCTCCCTGCTAGATTCTGGAGTTTTTAACTTGCTTAGTTTTGTGCAGTTCCTGTGCAGGTAACCATAGCTGCTGTGAGTTCATGTGTGCAACAGCCATGTCATGCTCAAAGGACAGCATTTCACAGACATTCTCTTCATCCTCAGGCTCTTACCTTCTTTCCAAGATGTTCCCTGAGTCTTGGGGCAGAGGTGGATGCCTACCTTTCTGTGCCTGAGACTCCACCACTTATTCTCAGCACTTTGAACTAACCACTGCCATTACAATAGAAGCTGCTGCTGCTGCTTCTTCTTCTTCTTCTTCTTCTTCTTCTTCTTCTTCTTCTTCTTCTTCTTCTTCTTCTTCTTCTTCTTCTTCTTCTTCTTCTTCTTCTTCTCTCCTCCTCCTCCTCCTCCTCCTCCTCCTCCTCCTCCTCCTCCTCCTCCTCCTCCTCCTCCTCCTCCTCCTTCTCCTCCTCCTCCTCTTCTTTTTTGTTTTTCGAGACAGGGTTTCTCTGTAGGTTTTGGAGCCTGTCCTGGAACTAGCTCTTGTAGACCAGGCTGGCCTGGAACTCACAGAGATCCGCCTGCCTCTGCCTCCCGAGTGCTGGGATTAAAGGCGTGCACCACCCCCACCCCCGGCATTAAGAAGCTTCTTTGACCACAGCTCAGAGTAGCACAGATTTCCCTACATAAACACAACAATTATTCATAGAGCATTTGACAACGTGACTTTAGAAAAACCAAATCTATATGTTCTCTTTAGTCTATGACTTCCTTAGCCATGAGTTTTGGTCATGCTTACTGTATCAGGCATGAATTCCCTCCTGTGGAGTAGCTCTCAAATCTAATTTAAGAGACTGGTGTTTACTCACCTTTGATGGTCTTGTCACTCTTGCATCAGGGGGTACATCTTTGCTTTTCAAGTCAGTATTGTAGAATTCAGGGTCCAGCATTGGGTAAGACCATAAATAACTTCTTTCCATCAGTAGCTTGCATACCTTACTGTGACAGCTAGCCAGCAAGGACGGCATTTCTTGGTCTGTTCAAGATTGGTTCTCCATATCCTACAACCAAAATATGCAGTGTCTTCAGCAGTAAGAGTCTACCATGTAGTTATAGTGAGCAACCAAGAGCATGGCAATAGCCTATATTATTTCAGATACCTCTCAGAGTAGTAACCTGTAGGGAGGTAGCCTGTGACTGGCACTGAGATTTTGAGTTAACAAAAACCTTACAGGCTTTTACAAGGTTTCTCCATGTATCCTTAGTTTTCATTAACCCAGCTCTTGTTTCTCCTTTTTCCCACACCCCATTTTCCACTACTTAAACATTTGTCATCCAGTGCCCCCTAACACCACTTCTTTCATATCATTGTGCTTTACTATGCCCTCTAATAATAATCCTTCTTCCTCCTCCTCCTTTTTTTAATTGTACTGGGGATTGAACCCAAGGTCCTTGTGTTAGACCAACACTGCCACTAAGGTAGGTCCCCAGAACCTTTTCTTTTGAGATGAGGTCTTACTAAGGTGTTGTGGCAGGCCTTGCGCTTGTCATCCACCTGCCTCATTTGCCTAGTACCTGGGACTCTAGGCCTGCACTGGCCAGGCCTGGCTAGCTGCCCTTCATTATAAATAAGATGAAAGTGTAGCCTGAACGTCCTTCTTTTGCTCTAACCTCTTTAGACTTTAAACTAATGTTTAAATAGTTTAAATTATTTAATGTTTAGTTAGAAGAGGAGACTGCAACATTGACTTTCACTGGTTTTTTTTTTTTTCTTTTCCAGAAAAGAACACATGGAGTATAGTGCATACTCAGGGAGCTCTTGTGCAAGGGGGCTATGGTCATAGCAGTGTTTATGATCACAGGACCAAGGCCCTGTATGTTCATGGTGGCTACAAGGCTTTCAGTGCCAATAAATACCGGCTTGCAGATGACCTCTACAGATACGATGTGGATACCCAGATGTGGTGGGTGCTTTTCCTGGAGCTTTCCCTTGGTGGCCTAGAGTCTGTCCAGCATTGTGTGTAACAAAGTTAGGAAATAAATACAGTAAAAAGTGCGTAGTATTTATTTTGTTTATGTCTGTCAGCTTTTCTGTTGTTAGGATAGTTAGAAAGTGCTTAGTGTTGTGGACCGATTCCAGTTCTCACCCACTGGATTCTACTATAGATTCCTCTCCAGAATTCTCAGGAATAGAGTTGTGCTGATTTTATATAGACTTAAAAAGCATGTCCTTTCTTTTTTCCTTTTTGGTGTTGGGGAATCAAACCCAGGGCTTTACACATGAGTGGTCTGCACCATCATCAGTCAATATACTGTTTAACTTTTGTCTTGAAGACCAAAGTGCCATTGTTGGGGTCCTTTGCTGGTTTTATCCTTTGAAACATCAAACAGGATGAGCTCATACCTGATAATTTCCCTTACTCTGAGCTGTAGCGCAGCCTGTACTTTTAGAAAATGTAAATAAATCTGAGTTGTGAAATAATTATAAAACATGGGTCTCCACCTCTGTCTCCCCCCCCCACACCACTCAGCCTATACAATTGGAAGGTCTGATCTCTAGCTTTTGCCGTAGTAATAAAATATTAAGCATAAATTTTGATCTGAAATTTTACATAATTTTTACCTGGAAACTGGAATTATAGAGCCATAGGGTGTGAACATTTTAGGTCTCTTATAGTTTCCTAAAATTCTTACAAACTTTTATGAATTTTTTAAGTAAATGGCTTATATATAGGGGTTTTGCACATTTGATGCTGAAGTTATAAAGTTATACATGTAAATTGGCAGATAGATAAGTATTCTTCTAAAACTAACCTTGTATTTATTATTTTTAAATAAACTCAAAAGGACCATTCTTAAGGACAGCCGATTTTTCCGTTACTTGCATACAGCTGTGATAGTGAGTGGAACCATGCTGGTGTTTGGAGGGAACACACACAACGACACATCCATGAGCCATGGCGCCAAATGCTTCTCCTCGGACTTCATGGCCTACGACATTGGTAAGTTTTCCAAAGATGTTTTAGCTTCAGGCGTATTTCTTTGCCTGTGAGCAGCATTGAGGATTGATGTTAAAATAATTGCTCTATTTGGAAGAAGTCCAGTCAGGTAGTAGTAGTGGTGCACACCTTTAATCCCAGCACTTGGGATGCAGTGGATCTCTAAGTTGGAGGCCAGTCTGGTCAACGGCTCAAATTCCGTAACAGCTAGAGCTACACAGAGAAACCATGTCCTGAAAAACGTGAATGAAAAAAAAAATGAGTAAATAAAATTAAAAAATAAAGAAGTCCCAAGTAGTAGAATTTATATTTATTTGAGTAAGGTTATACATTTTTTGAAAAGCATTACTTTACATTAAACTGCATTAAATTCTTTTTAAAATCATTTTTGTTAATTGCTTGGATTATTTTTTAAGACTGATTTAACTGGTATCTCCTTTCTTATAACTGCCTTACGTAGAAGTGGTGTGTAGTTGTAACCACAAGCGTCATGTTAAGTTTGATGAGGTATGCATTAGCTATGTGCCATTTTCTAGAAACCTGTCTTCACACATGCTTTTGATGTGGATGTATGTGTGACCAGAAGGGGGCAGTGTTGATTTATTCCTGGAAAATAAACATCTAATGTTCGTTTATATAAATACCATCAGATATTCTTTTGTTTTTGTTTTTGCTTTGGCCTGGAGCTTATTACATATTCAAGCTGATCTTGAACTCAGAGAAATACTCCTGCCCCTGCCTCCTGAGAGCTAAGATTAAAGGTGTGTACCACCACACCTGGCTAGATGTTCGTTTAAAAAATTATTCTTATTGTGGCAAAATGCACATAATAACACTCACCACCTTAGCGTCATAAGTGGTTTAAGTGAGCTGAGTATATTCATGCTGTATCACCATCCATCTGCATGCCCTTAAGTAATAGTCCCTCTCTTCATCCTCACTGCAGCCTCTTGAAATCACATTCTTCTGATCGTCTCTGTGATTTTCACTAGTCTAGGTCAGGTGTTCATTTTAAAAAATCTTGTTTATTTTTATTTTATATGTATGAGTATTTTGCCTATATGTATGTTAAGTACACTGTGTGTTCAGTGGAGGTCAAAAGTAGGCATTGGGGTCTTTGGAACTGGAATTACAAATAGTTATGAGCTGAGATGTGGGTGCTGGAACTACACCCAAATCCTCTGCAGTTGCTCAGTGAGTGTTCTTGGATTATTTTTTAAGACTGATTTAAAAAGCCATCTTGCTAGCCCTAGGTCTTTGTTCTTTAATAGATATGGCTGTGCTAGACACTGAGCTTTTTTTTTTTAAGATTCATTATATATATATATATATATATATATATATATATATATATAGTGTTCTGTCTGACTGTATGTGTGCCTGCATGCCAGAAGAAGTCATCAGATCTGATTATAGATGATTGTGAGCCGCAATGTTGCTGAGAATTTAATTAGGATCTCTGGAAGAACAGTCAGTGATCTTAACCTCTGAGCCATTTCTCCAGCCCGCCACTGAGCTTTTAAGTTGAGAATGATGGATACATTAAGTCAATTTTTCTTCAAGTTGAGGAAGCAGAGAAATGAGCAGGTGCTGGGAAGACAGAAATAATAGCCTTGGGCATGCTGTGGTGAAAGCTGCAGGGTGGTTGGAGGCTGTAAGGACAGAGGTAAAAAACTAATGAGTTAGAGGAAGGATCTCTGGGGGAGGAGATAAGAGGTCCAGGGATCTTGCTATACTGTGGTCCCAGAGAAAGAGGCAAGGTTAACTAGGTAGGGTCTGTTCTCCCTGTGAGGAAGATAGGGTTGAGGTTTAGCAGGAAGGCTGCTGCTGTTGAAGCTGAGTGAAGGTGTGGCTGGATTGAGAGCCTGCATTTGCTGTCTTCAGAGTGAGACAGTGAACATGAGCAGGTTCTGCAGTGGCAGTGGACGTGACCATCCACCAGAGAAACTGGAGCAAGAGCCATGCAGAGGGGAGTCAGGAGATCTGAGGGAACAGGAAAAGACGAGGCATTACATAAGGTTTAATAGAATTGTTTTTATTTTCCACCTATATTTTCCCATGGTTATGATTAAACAGTTCAGTATAGAGACAAGTAGAAAACAGTTGTGAACCTGGCATGGTGGTGCATGCTTTTAATTCCAGCACTTGGGAGGCAGAGGCAGGTGGATTTCTGAGTTGGAGGCCAGCCTGGTCTACAGAGAAAATTCCAGGACAGCTAGAGCTACACAGAGAAATCCTGTCTTCAAAAACAAACAAAAATAAAAAATTTGTGAACCCTTGTGTTTTGCCAACTTCATTGACTATAAAATTGCCTTTCCCCCTTTTCTTTGTGTGTGTGTGTGTTGAGACAAGATTTTACTCTGTTGGAAGTCTCAGAGTTGCTGTGTAGTTGTAATTGAGGCTCACCTTGAGCTCCTTATCCTCCTGTCTCCACCTCCCCTAGTGCTAGGATTAGAGGTGTGTACTTCATGCCCAGCATTAAACTTTATTTATTTGCTTATTTATTTTTGGTTTTTCAAGACAAGTTTCTCTGTATTGCCCTGGCTGTCCTAGAATCTGCTCTATATACCAGGCTGGCCTCGAACTCACAGAGATCACCTACCCGTGTGTCTCAAGTGCTGGGATTAACAGTGTGAGTCACCACCGCCCAGCTGCATTAAAAATTTTAAATTAGAAAATATCTTGGCGGGCTGGAGATGCACCTCAGCAGTAGGACGCTCACTTGCCATACACATGGCCCTGGGTCTGATCCCTAGCACCACAAAGAAGAAAAAAATTCAAGACTAAAGCAGACGTTCTGGTGGGTAAAAAGGCAGACAGTAGAGTAGTGACAATCACAGGGGTTGCCGTGGGAGTTACATACATTCATTGAAGTATCTCTGTGCGGTGCTTTTATTTCATGCCTTGAAATGTTGCTGCTGCTACTTCTGTTGTTGTCCTTTACACATAATAGTGTAACTAGAAAGGAAGAAGAGCGTGTTTTATAAGGCTGTTGCTGCAGTCTTTTTTTTTTTTTTTTTTTTTTTTTTGGAGATGGAGTTTCTTTTTGTAGTGCTGACTGTCTGGAGCTCACTGTGCAGACAGGCTGGCTTGAACTCACAGATCCTCCTGCCTCTGCCTCCTGAGTGCTGGGATCAAAGGTTATGCCACTACACCTGGCCTGCATTCTTCTTTGCGAAGACTGTCCGTTCCTGTTGACTACAAATGACAATCTTTTCTGAAATGTGTTTTTCTTGCCCTTAGCTTGTGACCGATGGTCAGTGCTTCCCAGACCTGATCTCCACCATGACGTCAACAGATTTGGGCACTCGGCAGTCTTGCACAACAGGTAATTAGAAAGCTAAGGTTGTGTTACTGTCTTACATCTTATATTCTTTTTTATATCAATTTTCTAAAAGTTGTATCTGAATGGAAAGAGGTTTGGGGAGAAAAAAGGAGAGAGGTCAGTTTAAGTACAGGATATGATAAAAGGAACAGGGCCAAAGAGATTGCGGAAACATAATGAGGTTCAAATCTGCTCTGCGTCAAAGTGTGTGCTTAGGAACACCTTTCTGACCAGCAGAGCTCCTCATCCATCTGGCCCAGGCAAGCTTAGTCTAGTCAGAGGACTGGGACTGTAGCCCAGTAGAAGATTTCTTACCTGACAGAGTTCCGATCCCAGCACTGTGCCTTCCTCAGATGCAGCCTTTACCATAAAGGACACACAGAATGATCACTTTACTTGTTCATTTAAAGTGAGCTTTAAAGGTTGAGAAACTAAATAGCCTGCTGATGTTAACTTTTCTCATTTTGCTGCTATTATTTATTGGAAGCCAGCAGAGACCAGCTCTGCTAACTTTCTTCCAGGGTTTGGTTAGGTTGCTTCAGCATAGCGAAAGGGATCTTAGGATGATTCTAATTTGAGGGAAAGGATCACACGTTTGTAGTTCCAGTCATATCTCTATTGTTCTGCTCTAATTCTGATTTTCTTGCCCTAATTGTCTATAATTTCTTAGCTCTTAATTCTCTGTCTCAATTCTAATTCCAATTCCAATTCTCTATTACACACCTCTGTTCCAATTCATTTGTGTTCTAATTACTCTACATTCTTTTTTCTTCTTTTACTTCATTTTCCTACATTCTTTATCCTTCTACATTCTTTTTTTAAAGATTTATTTATTATGTATATAGCATTCTGCCTGCATGTATGCCTGTACACCAGAAGGGCACCAGATCTCATCATAGATGTCTGTGAACCATCCTGTGACTGCTGGGAATTGAACTCAGGACCTCTGAAAGAGCAGCCAGTGCTCTTAGCCTCTAGCCATCTCTCCAGTGCCCCCCTTCTACATTCTTTACTCTTCCAATCTTATTTCTTCCACTGTTACGAATTTCCAAGGAAATGTACACCTTTCATTAACAACTTGTTAGTAATAAAATATTACAAGGAAAGTTCTCAGGGACACAGGCACTCTTTGACGATACATAGCAGACCTTATCAGCTAGTTGCAGGGATGGGGAGGTTCCGGCCATCTCTTAAGGTAGCCACTACAGGTTATAAAGGGAGAAAACTAAACCTTTGCTAGAGCTAAGAAAAAGGCAAAGAATATGTATATTATTTTATGTTTCTTAAGTGTGAGCAATAATACCTAGACATCGTCAGTCAGGTGCTGTTGCTCTCTTGAAGGACTGTGACATAACAAGGACACCTGCCCTACTGCCCAATTCATCATGAATCTTTGAAGGACTTAGAGCTAGCAGAGCCAGACACCTGCTCTTCCGCTCTGTGAAGTTCCTCCTATGCTCTCTCCGCAAGGACCTTCATCTGGCCTAATCATCCTGTCAGGGGTTAGAGAGAACAGGCTTCTAAGTTTTTTGTTTTTTGTTTTTAATTGCAGTGTGAGACAAAAGGTTTGACTGTCGTTTTTATATGCCAGTATACACAGTTTGGGGAAAAGTCATCCTACCAACAGAACACGGGAAAACTGTGCCCAGTGTGAGGAACACACTGCAGGGAAGCATGCTACCACACAGGAGAATCTGCAGTTTGAGACAGCCCAGCCAGTCAAGGCACTGTGAATTTAACCTCCACAAGATATGCAAATCTCTGGTGGGTTGGCCTTCTAAATGCCAGCTGATCTACTGCGTCACCATGCAGATCCCATGAATTATTACTGCTTTCTGCTTCCCCCTTTAAAGTTCAAAGTTTTATAAATCCTACTAGGTGGTGGTGACATACGCTTTTAATCCCAGCACTCTGTGAAGCAGAGGCAGGTGGATCTCTGTGAGTTTGAGGTCAGCCTGGTCTACAAAGTGAGTTTCAAGACAGCTAGGGCTGTTACACAGAGAAACTCTATCTCGAAAACAAAGCAAAATCCCCAGAAAGTCAAAGTTATATAAACCCTAAAACTATTTAAATACTGTAATGTTTATATATTAGCTTAGGTTTTCAATTTTTTGGTTAAATTACTTGTATTAGGAAAAATACAAAAGTGATATTCTGGAATTGGGAAGAATTGACCATTTAGAAGCTAGATATTGGGAAAAGGTGATATATTTAACCACATGATTAGTTAATGTTTTATAAGTATTTAGGGTTTTGTGGTGGGAGTATTTTTAAATTACTATCTTGTTAACTTGAGTGTTATTTTGAATTGCAGTCTGATTGTTTCCCTCAGAAAAGGTCCTAAGTTCCTCTTGAGGTTTTCACCTGGCGGCAAACATCAGGCCACCTGGCCTTGCTGGTGGCTGGCTGTCTTCTCTCTTCATGTGTGTGTTCTTGGTGCTCTCCTAGCACAGGGTTAGGCACATTGTGGGCATTTGCTAGGTGAAAGTATACTAATATATATCTAATTAATAATATCAAATGAGTGAAGCTTCTGTTAAAACAGTTATAAGTTTTACACAAACTTGGAGAAGTTGACAGTTTGTCATAAATGTGTAGTTAAGCCATGAATCAAAATCAGGAATAGCTCTCTGGATTACAGTGTTTTATTTTGTGTAATTCTTGTGGTGTGTTGAATTTCAGGCAGGATTGGAAGAAGTGGGGAATGGTAGAAGGTCATGGTTGCAGTTTAACTGTATAAAATAATTTGCTGAAGGAGAAACTTTGATTTCTTGGTATCATTTAGCAAGCAGAATTTGATCACCCATGTCTGACTTAATTGTTCTAGTTGTGTTTTAAGAGAGATCGAAGGACAGAAGGCTGTGAGACTGTGAGGCTTCTAAATGGAGAGACAGCATTTATCTTAGTTGCCTTCTCCAAGCCTCTTGGAAGGCTCTCCCACCCTCCCAGAGCTATCAGGTGATCTAAGGTATTCAGAACTGTAGAGGCACCAGCTGTGCTCAGGTGAAGCCGCGGGTTTATTAACTGAATCCACTTGGTTCATGGCAGACTCAGGAGCCAGTAGCAAGGTCAAAAATGAATCCTAGAGTTTTTCTTTTTGGTTATCATCTGGTTTTTGGATATTGTAATGAATACAGAGCCACACAATCACTATGCTTTGTTTAGTCCTTTGTTGATTTGGAGAGAAAAGTTGAAGACCAGTGCAGTGAGTTAACCAGATTCTTCATTGTGGATTAGTATTAAACTTGCTTGGTGACCTAGGACATGAGAATTGGGAGAGCTCCTTGCCTATTGCAGTCCAGAAGTAACAGAGGAGGTTTCTTTTGAAGGGCAAATGTCATTATGAACTTGGATTTAAAGAATTTGATGTATTTCATTTCATTCTAGTGTAGTTCTTAACTCTAGCTAATGAGCATCCTTTCGTAGTAGCACTTGAGTCTGACAACCCTGGTATGTCTCTACTGTACATGTTACAAATGCATTGTAAGTATTTCTTGACCTAGACATGAAATTAGATTTTTCTCTAGGAAGGTCTAGTTTGGGAAGGAATGAAAGGGAGTAGGGAAATGGTAGGGCATTGTTTTGTTTTGTTTGTTTAGCTTGGGGAAGAACATCTAATTCAGACATATTCTGCTTTTCTAAGAGTGAGTTTTAAGCACACAATCCAAGGCCTAGTTTTTTCCATTGTCACTAAATTGGTCTTTTAAGAATACAGGTTGGTCAAGCAGGGTAGCTCATGCCTATCAGCCCAGCACTCAGGTGTCTGAGATAAGAGGAATTCTTCGAGGTTGAAAGTCCTAAGATTTAGGCCAGTCTAGGCTATAGAGTTCTAGGTGAGACCCTATCTCCATCAAGCAAAAGCAAGTTAAAGAAATACTGTTTTTGTAAAGGGGAATAGATTATGTGTGTGTCAGACCCTTTTTTTCCCAATAAGATAAATGGCTACATAATCCATGTATTTTTCTCTGCGTTGCTCACTCCTCCACCATTCATACACCCAACAATATATACTGAAGATCACTCTGTGGCACTGTATCTATGTGATTTCTAGAAAAATGACTTAAGGCTTAAAAGCATAAATGTGTAGTTTTGTTTTCAATAGTTGCCAGAATCCCTTATGTGGATTTCTACAATCTTATATGCCCAGCAGCAGTGTATGAATTAGCCTATTGCCCTGAAGTCTCATCAATTCAAATATTATATAACATTTGTTACTTTTTTCTTTGCTAGTTTGATAGGTTACAAATAGCCCAACAATGTGCTTCTAATTTGCATTTCTCTGTGACTAAAATCAATTATTTCTTCATATGCATAATGACATCTGCATTAATTTTTCCTGCATACTAATTGAAGTATCTAACCCACGGAATTCCTTTAGTCTTTTATGGACCTTGACTCAGGCAACCCCAGGACTCATGGCTTCCATACAAAAAGGAATCTCAGGACTAACCAGTATGTTGCACAGTTGGACTGTTCAGAGATTTAAAAGGAAAGTGCTCAGGGCAAGAATAAAGCTGAGTACGGCTTCTAGACAAAGAGCCACACTTCAGACTGCATATAGGTTTCGGGATTTTATTGTGCAGCATGTTTCTATGGGACCCTTCGTCTGTTCTCTCTGATAACTGAGGTTAGAGGTGGCACTGGAGGTGCATTAGATGGCATTACAGACTGGCAAGATAAAACCAGGCACTGTTAGAGGTTTAGGACATGGTTTTTCTTTAAATGGGGCTTCTTGTAAGAATCCTAGAAAATGCTGGGTTATATCAAGGAATAGGGAAAGACCTTAAGCAGTTATTCATTGGCGTAGAATTCTTGCTTTCTCAGTTGGCTAAAGTCTTCAGAACTATTTTTCCTATCTATAATTTTTTCTCACTCTCCATTCTCTTTATTTTTTGTGTATGTGTGTGTAATCGTGTGTGCATGTGGGTCCCCACAGGGGAAAAAAGAAGGAGGTAGGTCTCCTGAAACTTAGAGTTGTAGATGTTTGTGAGCTTCCTGTTGTGGGTGCTAGGAACCAAACTCTGTTGCTCTTGATTGCTGAGTCAGCTCCAACCCCCAGAATCTTATCTTTTCCTACTAATAGAAGATGCCATTTCAGCTCCAGGGACTATAACACCTTCTTCTGGCCTCAGTGGACATCCATCTGCATGGAGACACACACATATACATATAATTAAAAATAAATATTTTTAAAATGCCACTTTCCCTGTGTACTAATTTTCCATGTGCAGCACATTGGCAGGTAAATTATTGAAATTATTCTGAGTGATCACAAACCAGGATGGAAGATGAAATTTGACAGAATGGATGATAGTAATGGTTTTTGAGGCTTTGAAATAATTTCTTAGAGCACTTAAATTTATTTATTTATTTATTTATAATGTGGGTGGCAGCATGTGAGTGGTGTAGCACACATATGGAAGTCAGAGGTCAACTTTGTGAAGTCACTTCTTTCCTTCCACCTTTATATGGTTTCAGGGATTGAACTCAGATTCTCCAATTGTGTGGCAAGTACTTAACCTGCTGAACCATTTCACTGGTCTTCTCAGAGGATTTTTAATACTTACAAGTTTTCTAAAGACTGACAGTCAAAAGTTTAAGACAGGTATATAAAGATCCTAGCATGTGGGAGGCAGAAGCAGGAAGATGGTCCCAACGAAAGGGCCAGTCGAGTCTATGAAAGTTCTAGACTAGCAAGGGCTACACAGTGAAACCTGTCTCAAAAATTTCAAAGCCAGCAACCAAAAGCAGCCCTATGTCATATATGTGTTGTGTGTGTTTTCAGTATATTCCTTCTCTCTTTCCTCTCAGTACCATGTACGTGTTTGGCGGCTTCAACAGCCTCCTCCTCAGTGACGTCTTAGTCTTCACCTCGGAGCAGTGTGGCGCCCATCGCAGTGAGGCGGCTTGTGCAGCAGCAGGACCTGGGATCCGGTGTCTGTGGGACACACAGTCGTCTCGATGTACCTCCTGGGAGCTGGCAACTGAAGAACAAGCAGAAAAGTTAAAATCAGAGTGTTTTGCCAAAAGAAGTATGTTTTTTTCTACTTAGAATTTAAAGATCTAATTTTATCTGACTTGTGAAGGAACTTAATATCCATGCACTTTTATGTTCACCTTGTTCTCTGGTTATTTCTTATTAATGAGTCTTGCGACTCCTGGAAGCTGTTAGCAGGTTATAAAGCTTTCCAACGTTACACAGGCTTTGTGTAACAATTCCAGGACTGAAGTCTTGCTTTCTGGTGGAATTTTGGTTTGGTTTTGGGTTTTTGAAACAGGGTCTTGTTCTATAGCTCAAACTAGCCTCAAATTTCTTGTGATCTTCCTTCCTCAGCCTCCTGAATGCTGGGATAATAGGCATGTACCACCAGCCCTACCTGTGAAAATTCTGATGGTGGAAGTGTTACATACTTTCTTTGTTCAGTGTAGTAGCCACTAGCAATCTGCTGCTATCAGATAACTTGAAATGGGGCTAGTCTAACTAAGGGACTGATTGTTCTATTTGTTTGGTTGGTTGATTTACTTTAAAAGTACACGTAAAGCCGGGCGTGGTGGCGCACGCCTTTAATCCCAGCACTCGGGAGGCAGAGGCAGGCGGATCTCTGTGAGTTTGAGGCCAGCCTGGTCTACAAAGAGCTAGTTCCAGGCCAGGAACCAAAAAAAAAAAAAAGTACATGTAATGAGCCAGATATAGCAGCACATGCCTATAATCCAAATATTCAAGAGGCTGAGACAAAAGCCAAAACCATCAACAATAAAAGAATTGTATGTGGTTATTGGCTGCTGTATTGTTGATGAAGGTCTAATGTTAAGGATAAGAATGGGGATCACATACAGAAAATTGTTCTGGTAGAACAGTGGTAGAGCTGCTATCCTCACTAGGTATTTCCAGTTCCTTTAGCTGGATACAGCAATACAGAATGACAGATGCACTAAGGTCCCTGCTTCACGAGCCCCTGAGCTGGTCTTGTTATTTTTGTCTCTTATCTACTTGCTTAGTGGTTTCCTCAAGCACTACTTCACCAAATCAGTGAAGTAACATCTATAAAAGTCCTTGGAAAAATAGAAAGAGTGCCTCCAAGATAGTTTGCTTGTATCAATCAATTTAAAGTACGAGACTATATTACTTACCTAATAAGACACAGGCAGGTGCTGGAGTTAACATGGTAGTTATATTGGATAGACTGCCTTTGTTTTCCTGTTATGTGCCAAATAAAGTTGTGCAACAGTATGAGACCATTCTGTTGATTGGAATTTTGGTTCATTGATAGAAAACAGATTACCAGAAGCTGTTAGGAGTTCTAACTTTCCCAAAACAGAATCAATAGAATAACCAATTTTAAAAATTCAACTTAAATGTTAGTGTATTGGAAATATATTTCTTAGGTAGTTCATATGAGCCCATTAGTTATGTCTCGCTTTCTGGGTATACCTAATCCTGTTGTAATGATCTTGACAGGAAAAACAGCCTAAGATACAAACTTACCAGGAGAGTTTCTGTGACATTAGGCCAGTGGCCTCTCTTCCTGCTTGTTGGTGTCATGTCTGTGAGATGGTTTAGCACGTGGGGCAGCATGGCTTTGTAGCTTCTCATTTGGGGATTAGTGGGAATTATGTCAAGTCTATAAAGGTGGAAGTTCTGAAACCCACAGTCTTGAATTCACGTGTGTATAGAGTACAATTAGCAAGTGTTTCCTGTGGGGTTCTTGGGCACTGGATATGCCTGCACCCAGATGTGCCTTGTATTTGTAGCTAGGAAGAACGTCTTGGTCTCTTGTATTACTTTCCTTGGCTTCTGGGCAGCTTGTGGTGTTAATTCTATTGCTAGTTAATATTTGTCCTGAGAAGAAAAGAGCATTCAAAAGCCCAGATCTTCCATTATGTCTTAGAATTGCTACAAAAGTAATTAACAGACCTTTGCTTTTTACTTTCTGTGTACTTTTCAGGGGATAGTTACAAAATAGTACTTTTCAGATTGTCTGCTTATATCTGTTTTATTTTAACCTGAACATGGCAATGGTTTTTTCCTTCCAGTTTGACCCTACATTTGCTTCCCAACCATTGCTAGGAGCTTTTCTGTCTCAGATTCTGCTCAACAGAGGCTGTCACATAGTTGACGAGGTTTCCTTTTCTCCATAGCCCTTGACCATGACAGATGTGACCAGCACACAGATTGTTACAGCTGCACAGCCAATACCAATGACTGCCACTGGTGCAATGATCACTGTGTCCCTATGAACCACAGCTGCACAGAAGGCCAGGTCAGAAACTGTTTTTCAAGGATTTTAGAGGACAGAAAAAGGTGCTTGTTGAGTTTGGGTATAGTGTAAATAATGAGCAGATTTATTTTTAAAATGGGATGTAGATTTGAATTTTACTATTGCTCAGGTTTTCTTTAAGGAAGGGATGCTATATGCATCCTGATTCCAAGGGTCCTCCAGCTACAGAGGTCTGTGTGTAGCATTCAGAAAAGGGTTTTACAAAATGTCTTTGTCTTATATCTTGACTCAGCATTACGTCTGTGCTCACCATGGGTGACTTTAAATTTAGGTGATAATAGGCTAAAGAAGATAAGTGACCCAGCTTTTATTGTCTTTGATGATTCATGACATGTTTTTCTCCCAGTTTAATGCAGTTCATTAGATACAAACTTGAGACTGCTGCTGTGGGTGGGGGTTGGGGGAGCACTGGAAAAACTTGCACATTTTACAGGTAAATGTTGAATGAGGTGTGGTGGTGAAGGTGGTGAAGGTGGGCTACCTTGCCAGCTAAAGGCATGGTAGTGAGAATGCACTATGGTGTTCCCACTACAGTACCACTTCCTGTTCATTCTACCTAATTCTGTCTGTCTGTGTCCCTCCCTCCCTCCCTCCCTCCCTCCCTCCCTCCCTCCCTCCCTCCCTCCCTCCCTCCCTCCCTCCGTATCCACGGTTACCGTCCTCAGTAATGTTACTGTCTTTAGGACCCTATTAGTCCTCACCAAGTTCTTTGTGTGAATATAAACGGAAGCGCTTCTCCACTGTGTTCTAGCTCTCCATTTCCAAGTATGACAATTGCCCCAAGGATAACCCCATGTACTACTGCAATAAGAAAACAAGCTGCAGGAGCTGTGCCCTAGACCAGAACTGCCAGTGGGAGCCCCGGAATCAGGAGTGCATCGCCCTGCCTGGTAGGTAGGCCTTGCGCTGGGATACCCTCAGTGAGGGGTTAGGTTGAACCTAGGAAAGAGAGGTATATTCTGTCTATTTAACTCTCTCGCTGTTTAGAGGAATTATGTTGTATTTGTTTTTAACTTAAATACGGTTCTCACATACTTATTCTGCTGGCCTTTGAAATAAATGGAAGCATCATCTGTTCCGAGAATTGGTCGGTAGCTGAGATCAATATCACACACCATGCCCCACTGACCCACCTTTCACTTCCTGACAGTTCAGTGAGGAGGGATTTCTATATCAGTCCCCTCTCCTGATGTGACCTTCATTCCTGACTATTTCAGCTGAGATTCAGGGTGACAATTTTAGGTACTAAGAGCTGCTAGCCTTGACTAAACCTCTGTGATGTATTTGATTCATCAGGATACCCTGGAAGGGGGGCTTCTATGGCTCTCCAACATCTGAGGCTTGATTAGGGCTGTGGATCTGGACTCTTTGAAAGGATTTTATTTAGTTTGCCGAATGGGCTTTATTTTAATCCATGTTCTGTTGCTGTGAAGAGACACCATTACCAAGGCAACTCTTATGAAAGGAAACATTAAATTGGGGCTATAGTTTCAGAGGCTGTTATCATGGCAGAAGCCTGGCAGCACACAGATGGGTGCTGGAGTGATCACAGAGAGTGATAGGGAGAGTGATAGAGACGGGCCCTGGCGTGGGCTTTTGAGAGTTCAGAGTCTACCCCAGCGAAATACTCCTCTAACAGCCCACGGCTATTCCTGCAAGGCTATGCCTCCAGCCCTCTCTAATAGTGCCGTTCCCTGATGTAAGCATTCACATACACGAGCCTAAGGGAGTCATTCTTATTCAAACCACTGCAGGCTTTTTGTCCATTTTGTTCTGTGTATCAACTTTAATGTCCAATAGGATACTTAGGCACCTGTTAAAAGGCTTGTTCTAATTCAGTCCTTGAAAGCCTGTAATTTTGTCTTACTGCTGGTACCACATTCTTTTTTTTCCTACTTTATTTTTATTTTTAAAAAAGAAAACAGTCTTTTTTCATTTTACATACCAATCCCAGTTCCCACTCTCTTCCCTCCTCCCATCCCTTCCTTCCCCTTCCCCCATCCACTCCTCAGAGAGGGTAAGGCACATTGCTTTGGTGAAGGTCCAAGGCCCTTCCCAAACATTTAACTAGTTTATTTTTATTTTATGTGCATTGGTGCTCTGCCCGCATATATATCTGTCTGTTTGAGGGTGTCAGATCTTGGAGTTACAGGCAGCTGTGAGCTGCCATGTTGGAGCTAGGAATTGAGCCCAGGTCTTCTGGAAGAGAAGCCAGTGCTCTTGAGCTCCACGCCATCTCTCCAGCCCCTGGTACCACATTCTTAGGAGCCAGTTTATCCGCTCTTAGATATACCTTTCCACAGGCTTCTCGTGGATCCCAGTGGCTCTTCTGGTTAGTGATTACTGTTGCTGTCTCCAGCAGTGTGCTCCGGCTCGGAGGAAGTCTATTGCTTGTTCACTCTTGTGCAAGTGTCCAGGAGCAGCCATGCTTTCGTGCTACACTTTATGTAGTTCAGCACAATCACAGAGGAGACTGCAGACTTTCTTTGTGTACCATATTACTTTCAGGTTTTCCTAAACCAATCTCCCTCTTTACCTTGTTTTTGATATGCTGGTGCAGTTGCTTATACCTTCTGTCTCATGGCATGAAAACAGGGTAGCATTTGGAAACTTAAAGTCATCCATTCCCAATTCAATTCCATTTATAGTTTACTTTTTCCTGCATATGTACATCTTCGCACAGATAAGTATACACATGTGTGAGCATTGGAGGCCAGAGGTATATTTCTCTGTCACTTGCCCACATTGAGTTGTTTTGAGACAGGGTCCTTCACTAAGTGTGGAGCCTACTGATTATCTAGAAGGCTGACTCAAAAGCCTCAGGAGCCTCCTATGTTTAGCCCTCAGCTGAGATTACAAGCAAGCAAAATCATGCTTGACTTTTTATGTTGGTCCTGGGGATCTGAACTAGGTCCTTAGACTTGGTACAAGTATTTTACCCACTGAACCATTTCCCAAGCCCCATTTGCAGTTTTCTGCCCCATCTTTCCATATACATATTTATTTATATAGTTTTCATTCAAGATTCTAGTTTAATTCTCCATTTTTCTTCAAAAAGAGTTACACCAATCTCTAACCATGCACCAAAGAATTCGCCTTCAGGATGTAGGAGTATTGACTAGAGTATGCTTCCTGAGAGTCATGAAATGTGACTGGTGAACCTTTTTTAAAAGGTATTTTTATTATGGGGCTGGAGAGAAGACTCAGCAGTTAAGAGTGCATACTGATCTTCCAGAGGACCCAAAGTTGGTCTCCAGTGTCCATGCTGGGCAGTTCACAACCTCTTGTAATATTAGTTTGCCCTCTTATGACCTCTGTGAGCACTACAGTCACATGTACAAACCCACACTTGAGTTGCATATATACACATAATTTAAAAAAGAAATAATTTATTTTAAAAGTTTTTTTCTGTATATGGAAGTTAATAATGCATCTGATACTCTCACCATATCCTAATGAAGCACCTGGATTCAAATCAGAAGAATGAGCTTAGATTTCAGTAATTGAACTAGTAATATGCTACTTCTATATAATTTCTAAAACTTTGTTTTCTTTCCTTTTCCCCCTTTATAAAAGAAAATATCTGTGGTATTGGCTGGCATTTGGTTGGAAACTCATGTCTGAAAATCACTACTGCTAAGGAAAATTATGACAATGCTAAGTTGTCCTGTAGGAACCACAATGCTTTTTTGGCTTCCCTTACATCCCAGAAAAAGGTGGAATTTGTCCTTAAACATCTTCGATTAATGCAGTCATCTCAGAGCATGGTGAGTTAACATTTTCTGAACTTTGGTTTCTAACACCACCTTTCTTCTGAGGGCACAACAGCAGCCTATGTGTAGAAGGCCCCAGTTGCGTATCATGTACCTGATAGGAGAAAGAATTCCAGTAAATGATTAATAATAGACTGTGTACCTGTACTTCAGAATCTTTTGTTTTAGTGCCTTTCTTCATGTATTAAAGAGTTCAGTACTTTGAATATTTTGGTAGTCATACTTATTAAGTATGAGATAGGAATATATGGAATGAATAATAATATGTACACGTATTTTGGTGTCTTAGTCAGGGTTTCTATTACTGTGAAGAGACACCATGGCCATGGCAATTCTTAATGCAAATATTTAATTGGGGCTGGCTTACAGTTTCAGAAGTTCAGTCCATTATAATCATGGTGGGAAACAAGGTATTGTGTAGGCAGACATGGTGCTGGAGAAAAGAGCTGAGAGTTCTGCATTTTGATTCTCAGGCAACAGGCAGTGAACTGTGTCCAACATTGGGAGTAGCTTGAGCATATGAGATCTCAAAACCCACCTCCACAGTGACACACTTCCTCCAGCAAGCCCACACCTACAAAACCTCACCTCCTAATAGTGCCACTCCCTATATGTAGGCCATGAATCTATGGAGGCCATACCTATTCAAACCACCACATCTGGTGACATTAGATTATTTCATACTAGATTTTCATATCTGGATCCTTCTTGGGAGAAGGGAGGGTACAGAGCTAGCTATCTAAGTGTTATTAAGCCGTTTGCATCCCTTAAGGTGTTATAGCATGTAAGGTGATCCCCAATAAGAAGTGTGGAACCTGGCTAGCCCAGAAGAGGGCACTTTCTTGCTAAGGCTTCTGAATTCAGAAAGGTCCAAATTTTCCTACTGTCTAGCTAAGTTCTTGAACAGCATGTAGTTGATGTTACATGATTTGATTTGGCATTTTTCATGCAAAGTCTAAGAATTGTGATGCTAAAGTTCATTAGGTAGGTATTCACAGAGCAGGTTTTCTGTCTGTGCTGGCTATGGTACAGGGAGATGTGGGGTATATGTTTTTGTCTAGCCGGGAGAAAAGAGAGTGTGGCATTGCATTTCTCATTTGGCACCACCTTCTCATGACATGAGCAACTATAGTATGGATTCTGGCTGTTAAGTCCCAGGAAGTCCATATATCCTGAAATGAGCTCAAGCTGGACTAGAGAAGGATTTCTGGCAGTAGATAAAAGCTAGCATTCCTCAGAAACTTGTGAAATTGGTCCCCATCTGTCAAAAGGAGTCATTTCCTTATCACTGTGACGCCTGTTATTATATCAAGTCACACACTGGCCACCAGGCCCCTCAGTGTCACAAGTACCTGTTATGCACCTCAAAGTCCAGGCTAGTCTCCTAGCCCTTTCCCCCTCGGCTACTCTTCCTTATAACCCACACAATGCGTCCATCTCACACATTCTCTCTATCCCACTATCCCATTCCCCTAGCCCTGGCCATATCCAGTCCTTTTCTCTTTCCAGTCACATAACTAATAAAATACTCATAGCAGAGAGTAGTGGCGGTAGAGATGGAGAGGTAGCAAGAGGATAACCAGAGATGAGAGTGTGTGGGGTGAACAAATCATGTGGATTATAAGGAAGACAGGTATTTTCGGGGAGAAGGGCCAGGAGACTAGCATGGGTTTTGAAATGTCTAACAGGTACTTGTGATACTAGGGAGCTTGGGGGGAGGGGCTGCTCACAGAGGCCAGAAGAGGGTATTGGATCCCCTGGAGTTAGAGTTACAGTTGTAAGCTGCTTGATGTCGGGGCAGGGATCCAAACTCAGCATTATCTGCTGAGCCATCCCTCCACCTCCTATAAAGATTTGTTATTGTTGTTGTTGTTGTTTTGTTTTGTTTTGTTTTTAAATTGCAATGGGGAGCCAGGCACTGTGCACCACGCCTTTAATCCCAGCATTCCGGAGACAAAGACAGGTATATCTCTGTGACTTCAAGGCCACCCTGGTTTATATAGGGAATTCCGGACAAGCCAGGGATACATAGGGACACTTGCCTCAAAAACAAAAAACAAAAACAAACAAAAAACCCAAAGTAACAAAATTGGAATGAGAAAGAAATTTCAGGGCTACCCAAGACTGGAGCTCAGTAGTAGAGTTCATGCCCAGGAGACCCTGGATCTTACTCCTTACAGCAAAAACAGAGGAGGCAGAAATTATTTTACAGGTTCGTGACTTTTTAAAAAATAAAATGTAGCATGGAGTTAGATAAAATGTGACACATACTCAGATAAATAGATAAAATGTGATTATGGATATTTGTCATTGTTTAGGGGGATTGCTAGCAAGTTGTTATTGGTAATGGTCAGGAAAAAAAGCTAACCAAAGGAAATTAGATTCAAGGTTTTTATTTTAAAAAGAAAAAAGGGAGCCGGGCGGTGGTGGCGCACACCTTTAATCCCAGCACTTGGGAGGCAGAGGCAGGCGGATCTCTGTGAGTTCGAGACCAGCCTGGTCTACAAGAGCTAGTTCCAGGACAGGCTCCAAAACCACAGAGAAACCCTGTCTCGAAAAACAAAACAAAACAAAACAAAAAAAAAAAAAAAGGGGGACTATAGATATAATAGGATAAAAGGGTAGATTATTGAATCTACTCTGAAAAGAAAAAAGGAAGGATATAGATATAATAAGATAAAAAGATAGATTATTGAGTCTACTTTTAAAAAACAACTACTAGTTTTAAATGCTTTACACTGGATTGGACTTTTGTATATTGTATACAAATGTATGTTTATGCATATTTGAAATTAATTTTGTTAGAACATACTGTACATACATTTCTACTCTTGTTCAAGGTATTGCACCTATACAACTCATTTAACAATGTAATGCAAATTTCTAGTCCTTGAAAATTATTATTACCAACTGTTTAGGATAATAAGGAAATGCAGGTTAGTTTCAGTCACCTATTACAGTCGAACTTGTAGTCACATTAGGTATGTTTTCAAGGTCAAACAGAGGTATATTTTAAGTAGACATGTCATTTTCAAACACTTCAGAGATCTACAGAGTATGGCATTTAAGATGTTTTAATAACATAGATTCTTTCTTCTTCTTCTTCTTCTTCTTCTTCTTCTTCTTCTTCTTCTTCTTCTTCTTCTTCTTCTTCTTCTTCTTCTTCTCCTCCTCCTCCTCCTCCTCCTCCTCCTCCTCCTCCTCCCCTCCTCCTCCTCCTCCTCCTCCTCCTCCTCCTCCTCCTCCTCCTCCTCCTCCTCCTCCTCCTCTTCTTCTTCTTCCTCTTCTTTTTTTTTTTTTTATGACAATGAGACATGTCTGCTCCTGGCAGCACCAGTCTACTTCAGAGAAGATAATGGGCTTTGAAGAAACTCCACATGGAGTTTACTTCCTTTGTGGCAAAAGTAAGCCACTGGGCAAGAAAGTACCTTTGCCTCAAACCACTGACACTTTCCTGTCCTAATGGGACAAGCAGGACATAAGAAGAGAGTGACTGCCAAACCTTTAACAGACAAGGCAGGGAAGTCTTCAAAAACCCTGCTTCATAGAAAAGTCTGTCAGATATTCTAGGACTGTAGGCTGAAGATGGATGCACCAACGTTGCAGAGGAACTTTGGGTTACTGTCTAGGCAGACATCTGTTTCTGTCATTTCTCACAATTTTCAGAATTTACTTGTTCTCACTTCCTGCTTACCCAGTTAATATTATTTCCTTCTTGGGTCTCAGAGAGTTGAAGACTAGATAGTTAAAGTTTTCCTTGTTTACCAGACACAGAAAGCAAGTTATAATAGAAAGTAAATTAGGTACAAGACTTCAGACTCACCAAGAATAGATATGGAGTATTTTCTCTGAATTCTTCAAATGCAAATGGACTAGACATCGTTGATGAATTTAATGCCTGTATATATCATATATAGTTCACATCTTTAATCCCAGTACTAGGGAGTCATACCTTTAATCCCAGCACTGGAGGGGAATATAAGATGGGAGGAGACAGAGGCTCATCTCTGTCTGCAGTCACCCAGCCTTGGTAGAGGTAAGACTTTTCTAGTGGCTTGTCTGTTTTTACTTCTCTTATCTTCAACTTGAACCGCAATGTCTGCCTCTGGGTTCTTATTATTCATGCTACAACATAAACACATACACAGTAGGCTGTGACCTCACCTTTAAAAAAGAAGGAAAGTATCACCTTGAACAGCACAGATGAGCCTGAGTTTTGCCAGTTACATAGCAGGAAAACTGGAAAAGAAAATGTATGTGTTAGGCTGTGCCCCGTGGCTAATGGAACAATTTTTAAATCATCTGAACTGGCCATAGAGGCTCAGGTTAGGCATACAATCTATATTTTAAAAGTATTAGTAAGGTGACTTCATTTATGAACCTTATTTGTGGTTGATTGTTTCTTTATAGCACTTGTCATAGAACACAAGTAGTTTGAAACTTGATTATTTCTTTACTACTGATCTCTGGAAGTCTAGTCTTGTTGTGTTATCTTCTTTGAGCCATTTTTATCCTCTGCAAAGTGATCATATTGAAAAGATCACTCATTTTAATCTACCTTGCCTGAGTTTGGAGAATAAGGAGCTTTTCACGTGTCTGTGGGGTATGCCCAAACTAGTGGTTTTTTTTTTTGTTTGTTTGTTTTTGTTTTTTTATGTCAAAGCCTGTTTTGGTAAAGACATGCTTGTATTCTTAATTGTCTTTTTTTTTTTTTTTTTGCCTGTAGTCCAAGCTCACTCTGACTCCATGGGTTGGTCTTCGTAAGATCAATGTTTCTTACTGGTGCTGGGAGGATATGTCTCCATTTACAAATAGTTTGCTGCAGTGGATGCCCTCTGAGCCCAGCGATGCTGGCTTCTGTGGGATCTTGTCAGAGCCTAGTACTCGGGGATTGAAGGCTGCAACCTGCATCAACCCACTCAATGGCAGTGTTTGTGAAAGGCCCGGTAAGGACATGGATGAGTACAGTGCTCCAAGAGGTTTACCAGGAAAGCAGAGGAGGCATAGTTGATTGAGTACTGAGATATATAAGATACACGTGACAGCAGTTAGTGAACACCAATTCAGGCGTATTTATTTTAGACAGAACACAAAATCCCAATGTAGAAGGAAATAGTTTGAGTCATACTCAAAACCAAAAATAAAATTACTGAAAGAATCTAATCTAATATTGAGTTAGACTGCTTTGTTGACCACAAAAGTGTTGAGAATCGTTCTGAAAGGTGATTTCCTTTGTGTTGGCAGAGAAGGGCTATGGAAGAAAGAACAACACAAAAACCTTTAGAAAAGCAGCAAATCAGGACAGTACTCAGAGCTGCTGTGGGGAGGGCACTGCAAAAGACACGGGTAGAGCCAGCCCCAGGCTGTGGCTAAGGCTGGACTCCACGATGGCAGGCCCAACACAGCCACACACAAATGAGAACTCAGAAGCAAGAGGGGCAAGTACAGGTTATTTTGGGAGGCTGAGTTCCATTCCCAGCAGGTCCTGAGTAATACTGAGGTGTTACATTGAAGAGAGTCACAGCATGGGAGCTGCCTTAGGAAAAGGTTTCTAAAGTACTTAAAAAATACTATTTTTTAATAATGTGGGATTTGTGTGTGTGTGTGGAGAGAGAGAGAGAGAGAGAGAGAGAGAGAGAAGAGGTGCCTTGGAAGACAGAGGTGTCAGATCCCTTGGAGTCTGGCAAGTGAGATTGGGTCCTCTGGAAAAGTAGTACCTGCTCTTAACCATTGAGTCATCTCCCCAGCCACCTGGGTTTCTAAATTTTTTACAACAAAGCTTTTTGTCCTTGTTGAATGCTAAATGCTTTGGTGAATTTAATGCTTTCATCCGTCAAAATTTTAAATGTAGAATTTTAACAAACTCAGGTTAGTTCGAAGACGCCTACAGTTCACCAATGAGCCATTGTGAGTCACGATTTTTATGTTTTCCCACCTTCAGTGCTTTTTGAAAAGAAAATCCGTGTTCCCCTGAATGCTTAAGTACACTTGAATAAACAGAACCCATGAGTCCCAAGTTTCTTGGATTTTCCTTCATGTAGTAGTATAGTGCTGAACTGATTTCATAATGCACATTGAAAAGTCTTTGATCCTAGCTGACCAGTGTCCCTTTTGGGCTTAATTCCCAGCAAACCACAGTGCCAAGCAGTGCCGGACACCATGTGCCCTGCGGACAGCGTGTAGCGAGTGCACTAGCAGCAGCTCCGAGTGCATGTGGTGCAGTAACATGAAGCAGTGTGTAGACTCCAATGCCTATGTGGCCTCCTTCCCTTTTGGCCAGTGTATGGAATGGTATACAATGAGCAGCTGCCCACGTAAGTGAAAAGAGCCTGGGTCATTTATTACCGGCAGGTTGGACTTGACCTTCTGCTCAAGTCTGTTCAGAAGATGGTTAGGCTGGTCTTTCCAGATTAAAATGTGTATAAGGAATTGGGTACAATGATCCATGCAGTAAATCAGATAAATCAAGGGTAGGTCACAAGGTACAGAATAACTTCTCTTCTTCAGGGCCATATAGTTCAGTCTCTAGAATGTCTCCATATCTTAATCTGCCTGTTTGTAAAGTGCTTTCTGGTAGAGGACCTCACAGGTCCCTTCTACTTCCAACTTCCTTGTATTGAAAAGATGGGGAAAGTCTCTGTTGTATGTTCTGTAAAATCGTGGGCTCTTTAAATTATTTCATTTCAGTAGTCACATAAGGTACTAGTATATCTACTTGTGATAATGAATTACAAGTTTAATTTTTTTTAATAGCTGAAAATTGCTCTGGCTACTGTACCTGTAGCCATTGCTTGGAGCAGCCAGGCTGTGGCTGGTGTACTGACCCTAGCAATACTGGGAAAGGAAAATGTATCGAGGGCAGCTATAAAGGACCTGTGAGGATGCCTTCACTGGCCTCTACAGGAACTGTGTATCCACAGCCTCTCCTCAACTCCAGCATGTGTCTCGAGGACAGCAGATACAACTGGTCTTTCATTCAGTGTCCAGGTAAGATGCCTGTGTATTCTAATCTAGATGTCTTACTACCTGTTTGTGAAGAATCAACCTTGACATAAAACTGGCCAGCACAGATCCCTAGCCCATTTTTAAATTGAGTCATTTGCTTCCTTGACTCTGACTTTTGAGTTCTATGTTCTGGATGTTAATTCTCTGTCCGATGTATAGCTTGCAAAGATTCTCCCCATTCTTCTTCACCTTATTGATTTTTCTTTTCTTAGCTGCACAGAAGCTTTTTAGCTTTATGAAGTCCCATTTACCAGTTGTTGGCCTCAATTCCTGGGCACATGGAGTCCTCAATAGAAAGTCCTTTCCTACACGTATATCATGTAGGGTACTGCCTATGTTTTCTTCTAAAGTTTCAGTGTTTTGGGTTATGTCTTTGATCCATTTAGAGTTAGTTATTGTGAAAGGCGATGGATACAGATCTATTTTCATTCTTCTGCATGTGAACATACGATTTTCCCAGCATCATTGGTTGAAGATGTTATCTTTACTATGTTTTTGCCTCTTTGTGCAATATCAAATGGCTGTAGCTATGAACATTGCTGTTTGGCTCTTCTGTTTTATTCTGTTGGTCTGCATGTCTGTTATGCTCACGCCAAATTGTTTGTATTGCGATAGCTCAGTGATGTACCTTGAAATCTGTGATGGCAATCCCTGCAGTTTTATTCCTTTTGCTCAACATTGCTTTTGCTATCTAGACTCTTTTCGGGTTCCATGTGAATTTTAGGATTTTTTTTCCCCTGTATTTGTGAAGAATGTTGTCAGTATTTTGATTGGGTTGCATTAAATCTGTAAATTGCTTTTTGGTAGGATGGTGATTTTCACAATATTAATTCTAATGATCCATGGACGCAGGATGACTCCCATTTTCTAGTGCCTCCCTTGATCTCTGTCTCAGAGATTGTGAGTTTTCACTGTAGGAGTCCATAGATATTATTCCTAGATATTGTATTGTCTTTGCTATTTTAAATGGGAGTGTGTCCATGCTCTCTTTCTCAGTGTTTTTAAGTTTATTTATTTATTTTTTATTTTACTGATATTTATTGAGCTCTACATTTTTCTCTGCTCCCCTCCCTAGCTCTCCCCTTCCCCCTTCAACCCTCCCCCAAGGTCCCCATGCTCCCAATTTACTCAGGAGATCTTGTCTTTTTCTACTTTCTACTTCCCATGTAGATTAGATCTATGTAAGTCTCTCTTAGTGTCCTCATTGTTGTCTAAGTTCTCTGGGATTGTGGTTTGTAGGCTGGCTTTCTTTGCTTTATGTTTAAAAACCACCTATGAGTGAGTACATGTGATAATTATCTTTCCGTGTCTGGATTACTTCACTCAAAATAATGTTTTCTAGCTCCATCCATTTTCCTGCAAAATTCAAGCTGTCGTTATTTTTTTCTGCTGGGTAGTACTCAGTTGTGTAAATGTACCACATTTTTCTTATCCATTCTTCGATACGTTTTTTTTTTTTTAAATTTATGTGTATGAATATTTGTTGGAACTTACATCTGTGCACCAGAAGATGGCATTGTATCCTCTGGGACTGGATTT
Source organism: Chionomys nivalis (assembly GCF_950005125.1). Lineage (NCBI taxonomy): Eukaryota > Metazoa > Chordata > Mammalia > Rodentia > Cricetidae > Chionomys > Chionomys nivalis. The sequence goes on along the minus strand of NC_080094.1, from coordinate 44,008,346 downwards.
ACAGACAGTTATGAGCTCTCATGTAGGTGCTGGCACTTGAACCCAGGTCCCCTGCAAGAACAGCTTATCTACTGAGCCTTCTCTCCAGCCCAAGAGCTACTGATATTTGAAAGCTAATTTTGTACCTTGCCACACTTTATTGAAATTGTTCATTGTTTCTAGAAATTTAATGATGGACTTTTTGAGATTTCTTGTACATAATATCATGTCATATATCAATAGGGATAATTTGACTTCTTTTCCTATTTGTATCCCTTTAATTTCTTTCTCCTGCCTTATTGTTCCATCTAATGCTTCTAGCACTGTATTAAAAAGGAGTGGGGACTGTGGACAACCTTGTCTTACTTTTTATTTTAGTGGGATTGCTTTGAGTTTTCCTCATTTAAGATAATGTTGGCTGTGGGTTTGTCATAGACAGCCTTTATTATATTGAGGTGTGTTCACTCCAGTATTGTTTTCTCTAGGACTTTTATCATGAAGACATTGGATTTTTTTCCCCCGAGCTCTTTTCTTCATCTACTTAGATGGTCATGTGATTTCATTGTTAAGTCTGCTTATATGATTTATTGTATTTACTGACTTAGGTATGTTGGGCCTACCTGAAATTCTTGGATAAAGCCCAGTTACCTGTGATAGATGATCTTCTTGATATGTGCTTGTATTGTGTTCACTAGTATTTTATTGAAGACTTCTGCATCTGTGTTTGTCAGGCATACTGGTCTGCAGTTTGGGTATTGGGTATTAGTGTCATTCAGGCTTTGGAAATGAATTTGGGAGTGATCCTTCTATTAAATTTTTATATAATTTAAGAATTGTTGATTATTGTTCTTTTTTGAACATCTGGTAGAATTCTGCTATGAATCTATCTGGCTCTGGACTCTGTCTAGTTAAAAGGCTTTTTATTACTATTTCATTCTCTTTGTTTGCTATGGTCTGTTTCAGTTGCTAATTGCCACATGATTTAACTTTAGTAGTTTGGATGAATAAAGAAATTCTTCCATTTCTTTTAGATTTCCAACTTAACGGAATATGGGGTTTTAAAGTATTTCCTTATAACATTCTGTATTTCTTTGGTGTCTGTTGTGATGTTTCCCTGTTCATTTATGATTCTGTGGATCTCTTTGTGGTTAGCTGGGCCAAGGGTCTCTCACTCTTCTTACCTTTTTAAAAAACCGACTCATAGAGTCCTTGAGGGTCTTTTTTTGCATTGTTTTTTTTTATTGTTTCAGTTTCATTGATTTCATCTTTGATTTTTTAAATAATTATTTCATGTAATCTACTGGGTTTGGGTTGGGTTTTATTTCAGTTCTTGTTTCCCCTTGCATCCTTAAGTCATTTATTTGGGCTCTTTTGGATTTCTTAATGAAGACCTTGGGACACACTTCCCTCTTAGAACTGCTTCTAACTTAGAGCTTAGGGGGTTTGTCGTGTGTGTTTTCTTTTAAATTTAGTTCCAGGAATATTTTGATTTCTTCTTTGAACTTTTCATCATTCAGTAATGAATTTATACACTTACTAGAGTTTTGTTGACTGTTGATTTTAAGTTTCATTTCATAATGGACAGATAGGATACATAGATTTTTTTTGTATTTATTAAGGTTTTCTTTGTGTCTCAGCATGTGCTTCCCTGTGCTGCTGAGTAGAATGTATATTCTTTGTCATTTAGGTAGGCTAGTCTATGAATATCAGTTAAATTAATTTTATGTAAAAAGTCATTTAATTCTGAGGTTTCTCTGCTTATTTATTTATTTTTGTCCAAATGACTTATTTATTGGAGAAAGAAACTTGTTAAAGTCATGTACTATTACTCATTTTTTAAAAAGGAGAAGAAAAGAAAGATAAATAATTTTAAAAATCCTGAAAGGAAAGATATCAAATATGAACCATGTTTTTTGGGTAATGAGATTATTTTTTGTTTTTTTTTCCTCTTTTCCTTCGTTTTTCAAGTACACTATCATAAGCATGAGTTTTTATAATGAATAATAACAAAAATTATTTTTATATTGCTGTAGACTTTCACCTTGCTTGATAATATGATTTTGGTTTTTCAAGACTAATTTGTTTTTGGTATTTTTATTTTCTCAGACTGGTTTTTAGTGAACCTTGTTTTGTTTTGTGTGTATTGTACTGGCGTCAAACTTGCTATGTAGCTAAGGATAGCCTTGAATTCCACACCCAGCTCTTTTTCCATCCTTCCTTTCTTTTTTTATTGAAAAGAAAACTTTTTTCTCACTATGTTACCTAGGCTGACCTCCAGCCTCTGGGCTTAAGCAAGGTAGGGCTATAGAATAGGGATGCTGCCTGACTCTTCCTTCCTAAGTAGTTGGAACTGTAGGTGCAGACAACCTTGCTGAACTAACTTGATTAACATTTAGAGTATATGCAAATCAGTCTGTGGAGTTTACCTACCCAGTTCTCCTGTGGGACAGACGGAACCCTTAAAATTCTTTGCCTTTCAGCTTGCCAGTGCAACGGCCACAGCAAATGTGTCAACCAGAGTGTCTGTGAGAAGTGTGAGAACCTGACCACCGGCAAGCACTGCGAGACCTGCATATCTGGCTTCTATGGTGATCCGACTAATGGAGGCAAATGTCAGCGTAAGTCACACTGGTCAGCTTTGTTAGTGGTCACAAGTCAAGTGGAATAGTACAGTACTTGCAGTTGACTTAAATATCTTAAAGGAAAGAGGCCTCTTGGTTTGGGATACTGCCTTTCTTCTGAGATAACATTGTTAAGAGTTCAACTGATCTGGAAGAGGAAAGAGCTGAACTTGCAGGTTTGGGGGCAGCTGGTTAAAGCAACAAACCAGCAGTGAAGGAGTTAAACCCTTAGGTACACTGAGCAGAAGTAAAAACAAGGAGCTAACATCAGGAAAGGCATCAGCTGCCTCTGTTCCATCTTTCCTCCCATGGAAGCACATTAGCTCAGGGGAAGCAGAGCATGGCTGGGTGCGTGGCCATCTTCTCACTGTGGGGGAGCCAGGTCAGCAGCCTCGTGAGGGGAGAGAGAGGAAAGCTGGGAATGAGAAGTCAGAATGAAGACAGTCTCTTCAGTTTCTTTCTTCCATAACAAGGTACTGTAGAGACATCCAAGCAAGTCTTCTGCTGGAAACCTCAGAGAGAGAGACGTAGGAGTGATGTACACTTGAAAACCTGTGGCATCCAGGGGAACCCCCTTCTGAACCAACATCTGTCAGAGACTGCAACACCTGGCCCTGCCAGTCTGTGATGGGAGGGCCACTGACCTCCTGAGGACCCCCGATAAAGTCTTTGCAGTGGCCTGCGTTTGGTCTTATTTGATTGGTTTTAGACAGGATCTAGGGAATTGAAGATGAACTTGAACTTCTTATCCTCCTGCCTGTACCTCCCAAATGCCCAGCTTCACATAGGCTCTCCTTAGAACTTCTCAGATAGTTTAAGATTTGAATAGTTCCACATTTTCATATTCAAGTCTGAAGTCTGAAAGCCATAGGCTGCTTTATTGTTAGAACGTAAGTTTATGTCTTTTTAATCAGTAAGTCACACTTATGAACTCATTTTTTTATTTGTTCCCGTTTACAATCGAAAAATATTGTGAATCCTATAGTTGAAAGACCCCTTAAACTCAAATTAGGAAAGGAGTTCTCAGGCCAAGAAAAAACTCAGTAGAGCAGGTCATCTCCACAGGGCAAGGACCCAGCACATGACATACTACAAATGTTCTTAAATATTTATTGAACAAAAAAAACATAGTGCTGGAAGAGTCTGTCACAGAGATGGAAATAGTGGTTACTTCAGGTGGCAGCAGAAAGTAGCTTTGTTTTTCCTCCTGCCTTGAATGGTGATTCCTTTAATGCCATCTTTGTATTATTAGAAATAAATCATTAGCTGAAAAATAATGAATCTTACTCAATGCTTTTTCTTGCGTCAGTCTGTCTTTCCTACAAACCCATTTCAGGCAAAATTATTTGTCTTAATCAAAGTGTATGGTAATAAACTGTCAAACCAGTTGTGACCTGTGTTCCATTCCTTTTCTCCAGCATGCAAGTGCAATGGTCATGCATCTCTGTGCAACACCAACACTGGCAAGTGCTTCTGCACCACCAAGGGTGTCAAGGGGGATGAGTGCCAGCTGTGAGTACCACACTCTTGTATCACTGGTGAGGGCCAGGGGATGAAGCTGCATGAAGCCTGAGAGCACCTGCTTGCCTATTGTTGCCCTGGCTTCCCGGGGTCTTTGAGTAGATTAATTTGGACATTTGCCTTTTTGCTTCAGATAGGTTGCCTTAGTTACTTTGTATTGCTCTAATAAAACACCATGACCAAGGTAACTTATAAAAGAAAGCATTTAATTTGGCTTATGGCTTCAGAGAGTTAGAATCTCTCTAAGTTGAGTTTCAGGCCAGTTAGGGCTATGTATGAGATCCTGTCTAAACAAACAAATAAATGAATAAATAAATATAAATAATTTAAAAAAAGAAATAAAGGATTACAATTGGTTTACATAGGAAGAACAGGGTAGAAATGAGAAACAAATGTTTAAAAATATTTTAGCTGCACTTTGAGAAGAATACATAATCCACACAAAAGTGAAAATGTGGTTTTCCTTATAAGAAGAATCTAGCGTTATTACTCATGGACTTGCTTTTAGACTATTGCTGGTGTAAACTGCTGAGTAGTTAGCAGAAAAACTGATGCACATTTATTAGTCCATCTGACCTAAATAATGGTATAGTTTATGTAAAAGGATCCGCTTGGTTTAAAAATGAATGTAGATTCTGTGCTTTAAATATCAGCAGAAAATATTTTCTTTTTTTTTTTTTCTAGATGTGAGGTAGAAAACCGATACCAGGGAAACCCTCTCAAAGGAACATGTTATTGTAAGTTTTTATAATTCTTGTTTCTAGAAACATAGTAATTGAGCAAAACTACATTGCTTTCTTTTACATGGTTTAAGGATGAAATGCTTGAGGGCTATAGCAAATACTCATAGACATGTGCCTGACTTGGTGAGTACTATTTTAATTGTGGGCATAGTTCTGTTAGTCTGTCCATAGCAGTTAGCAGGGATATGCTTTGCTGGCTTTCCTTGATTCCTCAAAAGCTCACCCCATTTGCCATTGCCTGGTGTAGTCTATCACAGCGCAATTCAAGATGGAATATGACGGAAGAGTTTGTGAGATACAGGTGAAGTTTCAGTGTCTCTGTGGAGCTGAATTGTGTTCACCACATATTTAGGAACAAATAAAGCAAAACACCAAATTCTTAACTTGGAGTGAAAAGTGAGTCTGGTAAGGTAGCCAGGATTATTATAAATATATTTTCTGAATGTATGAAAATCTATATAGTAGGTTCCAGATTATAGAACAAGAGATAAAGGAATTAATGTTTGACATCTGCAGTGGTAAATACGAGCTGCAGAAGAAAGCACGTGTCTGTGTCAGGTAGGAAAAGTGCTCTTCTGTAGCTTTAGGGCAGCTTTCAAGTTGTGTTCTCCTACCTCAGCTTCCCAAGTAGCTGGGACCACTGGTCCTACAGAATTCTTAGTTATGTTTCTTTTTTTTTATTTATTTATTTACTTTTTTTTTATTGAAAAAAAAAATTTCCACTTCCTCCCCGCCTCCCATTTCCCTCCCCCTCCTCCCGCCCCTCTCCCCCTCCCCCCACTCCTCTTCTCCTCCCTCTCCAGTCCCAGGAGCAGTCAGGGTTCCCTGCCCTGTGTAAAGTCCAAGCCCCCCCCCCATCCAGGTCTAGGAAGGTGAACATCCAAACTGTCTAGGCTCCCACAAAGCCAGAACATGAAGTAGGATCAAAACCCCGTGCCATTGTCCTTGGCCTCTCGTCAGCTCTCATTGTCCGCCATGTTCAGAGAGTCCGGTTTTATCCCATGCTTTTTCAGTCACAGTCCAGCTGGCCTTGGTGAGCTCCCAATAGATCGGCCCCACTGTCTCAGTGGGTGGGTGCACCCCTCGTGGTCCTGACTTCCTTGTTCATGTTCTCCCTCCTTCTGCTCCTCATTAGGACCTTGGGAGCTCAGTCCGGTGCTCCAGTGTGGGTCTCTGTCTCTATCTCCATCCATCGCTAGATGAAGGTTTTATGGTGATATGCAAGATATTCATCAGTATGGCTATAGGATAGGTTCATTTCAGGTTCCCTATCCTCAGGTGCCCAAGGAACTAACTGGGGACATTGCCCTGGGCATCTGGTAGCCACTCCAAGTTCAAGTCTCTTGCCAACCCTTAGATATGAGTTTCCCTGCTCCCCTATCCAACCTTCCTATAACCCCAATCATCCCGTTTCCCCAAGTTCCCCTCATCTTCTCCTTCACACTTTTCTCTCTCCATCTCCCCTTACCCCCATCCCACCCCACCTTCTAAAACTGATTCGTCAAAGAAAATGTTAATGTGTACTTTTTCAAAATTTAAAAATTACATTTTAAAAATTGGGTGTGCAAATGTAGCTCAGTAGTAGAGTGCTTACCTAGCAAGGTCCTGGTTTCAGTCCCCAGCAGCACAAAACAAAAAACATTTTGTAAAAATTAAAAACAAGCTGAGTGTAGGGCCACATGCTCGTAATCCCAGCACTTGAGAGAACATGAGATTGAGGCCTCTCTGGGCTACATAGTATAAACCTTTCTCAAATAATTCTTGCATTTTTTTTCTTTAAAACACTTTTTGTTGTTATTTTATGTGTATGCATGTTATTACAACATGTATGTCTGTGTAACATGTATATGCCTGGTGCCATTGGAGGTCAGAAGAGGGTATCTGGCTCCCTGGATTTGAAGTTACCAACAGAACTTCAATTTGAGTACTGGTAATAGAACCTGAGTCCTCTGGAAGAGCAGCCAATCCTCTTAACCACTGAGCTGTCTCTGCTGCCCTCAGCCCCTCTTTTTAAATTTAAGACAAAGGCCTCAGTATGTAGCCTCAGCTGGCCTAGAACTTGATTTGTAGAATGGTTGACCTTGAACTCACAAAACATCTGCCTGTCTCTGCCCCGGGGGTATTGGGATTAAAGTAGTACACCACCACACCTGCCCCTATAATTTCTACATTTGATAAAAATCTGATGACTAGGATATAGAGAGAACTTTTAGAACTGCATAAGAAATAGTTACAGTTAAAAGCAAAAGACAAAAAACAAAAACTCTAGCATTGAAGAAAAAACAAATTTTAGAAAACAGGCAAAGATTCAGTAAAGAAAATGTGATTGACAAATAATTAAAAATCAACAAATACTTCAGAAAATACTAAGCATTATTATGTTGCCATAGGTAGGTTATATGTTTAGAACCACGCAATGAGAAACAGGCCTGAAATGACTGTAATCAGTCATTTTACACTGGGCTGGGGAGGTAGCTTGGTTGAAGTTCTTGCTGTGTAAGCTTGAGAACTTGAGTTTATACCCAGAACCCTTACAAAAAGCCAAGTGTGGTGGCGAGTGCTTCGAATTCCAACACTAGAGAGTGGCGCTCACTGCTAGGTAGTCTACCTGTCTCAAAAGAACAAGGTGGATGGCACCTGAGGAATGATACTCCAGGATGTCTTTGACCAGCAAACTTGCGTACACAAAAAAGTGGATTCTCTGGTTTAATAGAAGACAACTATAATCTGTTTTTGCATTCAATCTGTTGTAATAAACCTTCTTTAGTTAACCATGTTGAAAAAGAAAACTGACCTTACCAAACTGGAAAAGGATAGAGTATTTTAATTGCCAATTTAGGTAGTTATTGATAGTATTTTTAATATCATAATGAACAGAGAAACTGGTCAATTATTAAAGTTTAAAATCTGAAAACAGAAGACAAATTGAAAATGGTATAGTCACTTTGAAAAACCATTTGATATGTTATTTAAAAAATTAAAAGTGGATTTATCAGCTGGAGCTGCTGCTCAGTTAGTTCTAGGTCCAGCTCCCAGCACCACATAAACTGAACATGTAGCACACAAGCCCAGAACTGGGGTGAGAGTGGTACAAAGACCAGAGGTTTGAGGCCAAGCCCAAGTGACTTACAGATGCAATAATCTAATTCTGTAAAAAAATTATTTCTTCATGTTTTCCTCTAGTTTTTGTCACTCCCAATTTCAATTAGAATTTTACAATATTGCTAAAGTATTAAAAAGAAGCCAACCTTGAGCTAGAGTAGCAGTAGTATGATAATAATATAAAATAAAATCTGTGATTTGCTGTCCCATGCTTTCAGTTCCTAGTAGTCACCCATTCTGTTTTCTGTTTCTGTGAATAGCCTGGGTGTGACATCTGCATGAGCCATCGTGTTCATCTTTCGAGCCTGTGACACTCATCCATGATGTAGCACACTTCAGAATCGCCTTTCCTTGGGGCTGGATGCAGCTGAGCACACAGTGCTACCCTAGCGTGCTCAAAGATTCACTTATTTGGGGAGCTTGTTTTTGTTTTTCATTAGTAACCAGAATAATGAATATGAAAAAGTAGATCATTGTAGTTTTGATTTTCTTTTATTTCACTAATGCTTGGTGTGGCTGGTTATCTTTTTATATTCTTATTGGCCATTATTACATCTTATTTAGGAAAAAATAAACTTCTTCAAGAGTCTCATTATGTAGCCTTGGCTGACTTACAACTTCTTGTGTAGACCACGCTCGACCTAATTTCCCACCTATCTATGTCCCTCACCCGTTACTGAGATTAAAGGCATATGTCACCACACCTGGCAATCCTGCCCTTTTCTAAGACAGGTCTTTATTGTTTTGTACAACAGGCTTTAAAATTGTGCAGTCTGTGGTAATGAACATGCTTTGAAGCTGTAGCACATTGGTATATATGACTGTTTTATTCCTTTCCATATTACTAAAGTTATACTCTTTTTCCCCGACTTTGAATCCACCCTTTTCCCACAAAGACCTGGTTTCTGTTATGTCAGTAGTTTATACCTTTGTGTCCTTAAGTAAAGCATAGCATATGTAGATAGATATTTAGTTAATATTCATAGATGAATTAATTTTGAGCCAAAACCTCAATCAGGGTCTTAGTAAGTAAGGTTTGCTGGGTAATTCAAAAGATACTGCAGAGATTTGGTTTCACAGGTTTGAAAAAACCTGTGTGAACTGCCCATAATGGCACACAGCTGTACTTGTGTACAGAGGCAGGAGGATCAGGAATTCAAGGCCAGGTTAGGCAACATGAGACCCAGTCTCAAAATCCTGGGGTAGTTAGTATTCTTTCATAGCTGCTGATTTTGTGAGTAACACAAGCTGTGCCTTCAGAGACCTGTTTTATTTTGTATCAGTTCTTATTTTTTAATTCTTACTATATATGTGTGGTATATATGATTTGCCTGTATCATTTTTAAGTATGTATTCTTTCTTCCCGTAGATACCCTTCTCATTGACTATCAGTTCACTTTTAGTCTGTCCCAGGAAGACGATCGCTATTATACAGCCATCAATTTTGTGGCTACTCCTGATGAAGTAAGAATTTCTTTTAAGTTGTCTTATTTTGTGTTTAATTTTGTATGCGTCTTTTATCTTGGTTATCCTGGACAGAAGTCCTCATAGTAGCAGAATAGTATCAGGGTGAGAATATACATGGTAATCTTTTACATATTTTTTTCATTTACTTGACAGTGTTATACTACCAACAAGTCACCTTCCCCCTTGCATGTGTGCAGTGTGTGTATGTGTGTCCCCCTCAATTTAATTAGTTTATTGCAGATTGCAAGAGCATGGGTGGGAGGTTATTTACTGGTGCATGGGCACCCTGCCAGTGACTACAGCCCTGCAGAAAATGACTCCCTCTTCTCAGGTAGCCTTTAGCTGGCAGTAGTTCCTCAGGGAACAAGGTAATGTCTTGTTCCTTATCTTCTTCCTACTCCAGAGGTGAACATCACTGATTTTTTAAAGTACTAGTAGAACAGTGTTCATGACGGTGTATTAAGAAGACAAATTAATGAGTGAACAGTTTTTTAAAATTTATTTACTATGTAATGAATGCTGCACCGACTTGTATATCTGTACATCATGTGTACAGTGCCTGTGAAGGCCAAAGTAGGGGTTGGATCCCCTGGAACTGGAGTTACAGACCATTGTGAGCAATCGTATGTGTGCTAGGAACCAACCCAGGGTCCTCTGCAAGAGTAGTAAGTGCTCCTAACTGCTAGGCTGTTTCTCTAGTTCCTAAGGGTGAACAGCTCTTTAAGTAAATGTAAGCAATCTTAAATTACTCTATGGCAAAGTTTTGCAGATGCACCTTAATTTTTAAAAATTATTTTGTTTTATTTTTATGGGTGTTTTGCCCACATGTGTGTTTTCCTGGTGCCTGTAGAGGCAAGAAGAGGGCACTGGATCCCCTGCAACTGGAGTTGTCGTGGGTATCACAGCACGGGTGTGTGGATTCATGCCGGTCGATGAAATGAAGACTCAGAGACACCTTGAAAATAAATTTAGACTTTCAGCTGCAGGGGGCTCAGCTCTGTGGACTAAAGCCATTTCCCTGGCTCTTTGGCATTTTTATTTTTCCCTATGTTTACACGTTAGCTAGTAGATTTCCATATCTCAAAACATTGAATGAAGCTTCCAAAGAGGTACCACGGTTTTCCGGGTTCCCTCTAAACCAAGTTTTGCATTGTGTCCATGGGAAACTCTTAGACAAGATTCACATAGGTATCTGTAATGCAAAGGATGGATTAAGGCTGGGTGCTAATTCTGAAGCTAGGCCAGGTATGGCCCAGTGGGGTTTCATGGCTAGTGGAGTTGCTTGCTACCTCTCTGGCGCCAGGGTTCTGGGAATTGAACCCTGGCTCTCTGTTACAGCAGCAAGTGCTCGTCAGTCTTTCAGAGTGTACTTGATAGTGTTCATTTTATTTTTTAAAATAAACATATGGTAACTATACCTGTAGTCTCAGTACTTAGGAGATGGAAGAAGGAAAATCAGCAACTCAAGGCCAGCCTCAGCTACATAGTGAGTAAAGATCAGCCTGAGCTATACTCTGTCAAAAAAAATAAGCATTTTAGAATTTTATAATGCTTGTTAACAAGATAGTTGGTGTGTTTTATGAAAGATTTCTTACTAGGTTTATCTAAACACATGTATTGTATCTTTTACAAAATGACAAGGATTTTAGTCCGTATCATGGGAAGAAGTAGCTGTTAACTGTGTGCTATCTGCAGATACTTGTTAATATAAATAAATAAACACACATCTCCCCTTGCAAAAGAAGATAAAATTTTCTTGAATGCAATCCCTGCACTGTGAGAGAAACCTCTCGTTTAGAAATCACAATTTTGAAAATGGCATTGCAAATGTTTCCATTGTGGTTTTCTGGTATAACTATCAAATGATGCTTTTTTAAAAAAAGAAAAATCTTAATTTTCTAACCTGTTTTAAATATCTTTTTAAAAATGAGCATTTCTAGCATGGTTGGATTAATTTATAAAACATAAGAATGCAGCGTCTAAGGCTGAAGAGATGACTTAGTGGTTAAGAGCACTGGCGGCTCCTGCCGAAGACCAGGTTCCATTCTCAGCACCCTCATGACAGCTCACAACTGTCTGTATCTAGAGTTCCAGGGCATCTGATTCCCTTTTCTGACCTTCTCCAACACGAGGCATGCATATGGTACACAGACATATATGCAGGCAAAACCACCAATACATATAAAATAACATTTTTTCCAAAAAGAATATAGCATCTGATTGGTTTGCAAAGCAATTATTTTGTCCTGTCTTAATTACTTTTCTATTTGTATGACAAAACACCATGTCTAAGGAAACTTATAAAGAAAGCATTTAATTTGAGGCTCACAGTTCCAGTGGGTTAGATTCTGTGAACATCAAAGCAGGGAGTAGTATGGCAGTAGGCAGGCAGGCAGGCAGGCATGGTGCTGAGCAGTAGCTGAGAGCTTACATCTTATCCTCAAGTAGAAGACAGAGCAAGAAAGAACTAACTGGGAATGGCATAGGCTTTTCAAACCTCAAAGCCCACCTCTAATGACTCACTTCCAACAAGGCCACACCACCTAATCCTTCCCAAACAGTTCTACCAACTGGGGACCAAGCATTCAAACACATGAGTCTGTGGAGGCCATTCACACTCAAATCACTGTAGGCCCCAAAAAAGATTTGTTAGTGAAATTTCAGTGGAAACTAAAAACATCATTAGAATTTACCAACAGTGACTTCTGCCCAGCTCCACAAAAACTTCAGTTATTAAAATGAAGAATCAAAATGAAACTGGCACTTTGAACTGTTGTAAATGGAAAGCAACATTTTCAAAGCTAAGAAACCATACTCAGACATATTTTTCTTATAGTAATTTTGGTGAGTGAAATATTTTTAATTCAAGAATGAATATAAATTTAAATTTTTATTATAAATTTATAATTTTTAAATATTTTAAAATTTAGTACATTTGACCTGTTGTAAGAGTTTTAGAAACCAATTCCTATTTGAGAGACAGTTTATAATATATGGATTAATAATATGGATTTCAGTTATAATAAATAAGTAGAAATTGGACCTCTAGGTCAGATTTCTTCCTGGTAATTAGGAACCTTGGGCATTTGGGAACAGCTACTCAGAAATGCTGAACGTAAGTTTCTCTGACAGATGGCACAAGGCGAAGGTCCTTTTTTCATGGGACTGACATCTCATAAAGTGCTTGAATTTCACACTTCTCTGGGAGTCAAATGAAATTTTATCTTCATCTTATTACTTGTGTTGAGAAAAACTGACAAGAAATGTTGCCACCTCTTTGAGCGCGAGCTCCTCTTGAGATGTAAAATAGTCTCTGATGAGATGGTTGAGAGCACTGTGACCTGCTTGTTGCTGTCTCTTAAAATCTAAAAAGTGTTAACAATTTCCTAATTGTGTGCATTTCTCATCAGCAAAACAGGGACTTGGACATGTTTATCAATGCCTCCAAAAACTTCAACCTCAACATCACCTGGGCTACCAGCTTCTCAGGTAAAAGACACACCTAGAGGAATGATGGGTTAGCAAATGTAGTATAGGAGTTGGGAAAGTGGCCTCTGGAGCTAAATGAATGAGCTCATAGTCCACCTTTGCCACTTGGTAGCCATGGCACCTTGAACGAGCAAATAAGACTCCCGTCTAACCTTAGGATTACTCAGAATGAATAATCTCAGTCTTTGCCTCCAACATCATAGGTGTGGGTTGGTGGGCAGTCACTCTCTGCTTTGCTGCCACTTCTTATGCCCTTTCTGTGCCACCTTCTAGTGCTATGATAATCTCTGTTCTTCATAGGTGAACAATTAAAATGACTCAAAGTTTTAAGAAATGAAAACTCTTTCAATGAAAAGGGATTTTAATATGTATAGATAACCATACTTTGGGAATTAAACTAAGTCTTAAAAGTACAGCTTTTCCTTTCTTATTTATCTTATGGTGATTCATTACAATTCTGATGGCCCTAGTATAGCAGTTAAGATAGAAAACCACTCCATAACTTGATAACTCTATAGATAGACCTTGGTTTGAATTTACCTGCACTGTGGTGTTGAACAAGTTACCAAATTTTCCTTTTCTTTTTAAATTGGTTTTTAAGTTTGTTTTATTTAATTCCATGTTTGCCATTGCCTGTGTGTATGTAAATATACCATGTATGTGCAGTGCTTGAGAAGGCCAGAAGAGGGCATCGGTGCCCTCCCTCCTCCCAGTTGGAGTTACAGTCAATTTTGAGCTACCATGTCTGTCCTGATAATTGAACTCGGGTCCTCTGAGAGAACAACCAGTACTCTCAACTGTTGAGCCATCTCTCCAGCCCCAAGTCACCCACATTTTCTGATCGTTTCCTTCCTCTGAAATGATGTGGTAAAAATACCTTGTTATGTATTAGTGTATCCAACCTTCTTAGGTTGCAACATGATATCTACAAATGTGTTGGGCCATATTCACAGCTGTGCCTGAAATATAGAGTGTTACAAGGAATAAGTGAAAAAAAGGAAGTATTTGTTGTAGTGCTTGAAATTTAATCATTCTCAAAGAAATTATTTATTTATTTAGAATCTACATATACTCATGTTCTTGGCCAATGAAGTATATAAAATGTGAGACCATGTAGAAACAATGTTATACTAGTTAGGGTCCTGAATGCAGTGTTGGCTGGTAACAGAAAGAAGGACTGAATGATTACTTGAGGACATTCCTGATAGTGATGGAGGTACAGAGGCCTGAAGCATTTTCACATGTCACAATGTGAAGAAGAAATACAAAGGACATAAAGTGTTAAGTGCAGAGTGAATGTCAGTGCCTGTTTTATGTGTATAAATGTTTTGCTTACATGCATGTCTGTGCATCACTGTGTCTGGTGCCTATGGAGCTCAGAAGAGGGTGTTGGGTGCCCTAGAACTGAAATAACAGGTGACTGTGAGCTGTTGTGTGGGTGCTGGGATTCTAATCTAGAAGAAAAAATAAAGAGTCTTTATTTTCATTCTTTGCTTCCTTTTAGCTGGAACCCAGACTGGAGAAGAGATGCCCGTTGTTTCAAAAACCAACATCAAGGAATACAAAGATAGCTTCTCTAATGAGAAATTTGATTTTCGCAACCATCCAAACATTACTTTCTTTGTTTATGTCAGTAATTTCACCTGGCCCATCAAAATTCAGGTAAGAAATGCTTTTGAACTTCACTGTATGGATTTAGTGAAGACTAAATTCACTCTTTTGGAGTCAGTGGCAACTGAATGGTACCATGATGCCTTGCCTTTGAGGATTCTTGGTGTAAGACTGAGTAGCACGTGGATGTTGTTCTAGGGGTTGGAGAGATGCTCAGTGAGTGCAGGGCTTGCTGCACGAGCATGGGGACCTGGATTTGCATCCTTGGCACTCAACGTAAAAAGTGGGACATGCATGCCAGGCGGTGGTGACACACACCTTTCCTTAGTTTATACATAATTAGATTAAGTTTGCTAGTATCTGCTTGATTTGCATCTAAGAATGTCCAATAATTTTTCTTCCCTATCCTTGTGTTGGTTTTGATGTCAAGGCTAAACTAAATTAATCATTTACACTTTTATTACATTTTAGTGTGTGTGTGTGTGTGTGAGAGAGAGAGAGAGAGAGAGAGAGAGAGAGAGAGAGAGAGGAGAGAGAGAGAGTCATAGACAAACTTTAAGGACTCAGTTCTCTCTTTCCACCACAAGGTCACAGGGGATCAAACTTGGGCTTTGTAGGAAAATCAGGCTTGGCAGCAAGTACCGTAACTGACCTGAACTAACTTTTAGTAAGAAGAATTTGAGGAGGATTTTTTTTCCCATCTATGTTATTGTTGTGCTGCATTGTTGTATTATTGAGACAAAGTCTTACTATACAGCCTTGGCTGACCTGGAACATACTATGTAGGCCAGGCTGACCTCAACTCACAGAAATTTACCTGCTTCTGCTGGTGTTAAAGGCTTGTGCATCCATTTCCAGCTCCTTTCATCTTTTGAAGAGGTTAGAATCATATGAATATCTATACTTGCCAAGTCATTTGATTCTAGTGTTTTATTTGTGGAGACTTTTTTTAATATACTTAATTAACTTTTTAAGATATTTTCTATTTTTTTCTTTTAAATGAGTCGTTTTGGTATTTTTTCCTAGATAGTAGTTTACTTGTCTTAAATGTATTGATAAAAACTTGTTCACTCTTTCTTTATACCTAATTATTGCAGCACGTGTTCTTGTATAAACCATTTTTGTAAACCAGTGTCCACAGCAACATCATTCCCAATAGTCCAAAGGTACAAATAAGTGCCAGTAAGCAAATGAGCAGATAAATAAAATGCGGCATATATGTATAGTAAAATGTGATGTGGTATTTAAAAGAAATGAAGGAAGTAGGAGTGAAGCTGATATGTGGCCGAGATTTTGACACATGCTCTGACATGGGCTGTGGGGAGGACTCGGCAATAAGAAAATGCTTTGCTTGCAAGCTTGATGACCCAAGTTAAATTCCCAGAACCTGGGAAAACAAGATATGAGTGCAGTGGTGGTGTCTTTGACTCCAGCACTCTGCAGCAAGATGAGATGCAGAGACAGGAGGACTGGCTGGAGGTTTGTAGGGGCAATTAGCCTTAGGACCCAGTGTAGCCACAAAACATAGCGGAAAGAGAGAGCTGCCTCCTGGAAGCATTGCTGGTGGGATAATAATAAAGTCACAAAAGGACAAATACTATTATTATCCCACTTACATGAACTATCTAGAATATGTAAGTTCATAGAGTCAGAAAATAAAGATTAATAGTGACTCGGGGAGCAGAACATAGAGTTACTGCCTCCAGATTATTAGAAAGGTTTGTGTGATGGGAAAGGTTTGGAAATATAGATATTTATATTATATGCATTGTCAATATAATTACTTTTGCTGAATTGTGTGCTTTAAAGGTAGTTTAAATGGAAGCTAGAGAGATGGCTCAGCAATTAAAAGCACTTGTTGCTTTTACAAAAGGCTTGGGTTTAGTTCCTGGTGCTGACATGGTAGCTCAGAACCATCTGTAACTCCAATTCCAGGGGATCCAGCAACTTCTTCCGACCTTTGCACATGGTGTTCATACCTAAATGCAGACAAAACACTCATACATACAAAATAAAATAAAAATTTTAAAATCTTTTTAGTGATTAGAGGGGAACCAAGCACAGTGACTCTCACCTGTAGTCCTACCTCCTTGGGAGGCTGAGGCCTAAGAATCTCTTAGTTCAGGAGTTCAAGACTTCTCTGGAAACACAGGAAGATAACCCAAAAAGAGCAAGAAAGGTTAAAATGGTAAATTTTATATTGTATGTATCTTTTTTTATTTTAAAACAATCTTTTCTCATTTTACCTACTAATTCCAGTTCCCACTCCCTCCCTTCCTCCTGCTCCCCACTCCACTTTCCCCTCACCCCACCCCCATTCACTCCTCAGAGAGGATAAGGTTGTTTCTAGGTTCTGACTATTAAAAACAATACTGCTATGAACACTATTATTTGTATCTACCACAGTGTAAAATAACTTCACACACATACATACACATAAAGATGTTATGGAATTTATAAGAGACAAAAATTACAGAACAGAGCCTGGCGGTGGTGGCGCACGCCTTTAATCCCAGCACTCAGGAGGCAGAGGCAGGCGGATCTCTGGGAGTTCGAGGCCAGCCTGGTCTACAAGAGCTAGTTCTGGGACAGGTGCCAAAGCTACAGAGAGACCCTGTCTCGAAAAACCAAAAAAAAAAAAAAAAAAAAATTACAGAACAGATGTAACGGTTTTGGAAAAGCATAGAGTGGAAGGAAACACTGTGCCCAGTGTTAAGACTTGCTACTTCAGCATGGCCCTCAGGCGTTCTGCTGGAGGCCTGAATAGTGAAAAGGCTAGGAGTGTAGCTTCAGAACCCAAAATCAAAGCATATAAAGAGTCAGCTGATTTTTAAGTATGCAAAGGCCTTAGTGTGTGGCCTTAGAAGTGTGGCCTTTCTAACAAGTAGTTCTGACATACATGGCCAGCCATAAGTAAAAACAAACTTCAGTATGAACTTCACATGGCATACGAAATTCACCTCAGTGTGGAGCACAGATCTAAATGTAAGATATAAAATGTAGAAACAGCTCAGCTGTAAAGAGCAGTGACTGCTCTTGCAGAGGACCTGGGTTTGATTCCCAGCACCCATGTGGCATCAGCTGTAGCTCCAGTTCCAGGAGATCTGATGCCCTCCCCTGGACTCCTCAGACATTAGGCACACAAGGTATAAAACAGCCATACACATGAAAAATTTTTTTAATTAAAAATAAATAAAAGTATAAATTTTTTAGGAAAAAAAAGTAGGAGAATCTGTCTCCAAGGGTTCAACAAAGGTTTTTAGACTTGATATTAAAAATATAATTCATGAAAAGAAAAATTAATAAATTGGACAATATCAGTACCATTTTTTAATCTTCTTTAAGATTTATTTATTTTATGTGTTTGAGTGTTTTGCCTATGTGTATTGCAGGTGAATCTCTTGAATTCAAGGCCACCCTGTTTCAGGCAAGGCTGGGACTACATAGATTTTATCTTTAAATAAAAGGATAAAGAGGCAAGCTACATACTGGAAACACATAAAATTATTTACAAGCTCCAGGCAGTAGTGACACATACACACACACACACACACACACACACACACACACACACACACACACACACACTTTTAATCCCAGCACTTGGGAGGTAGAGGCAGTCAAATCTGTGAGTTCCAGACCAGCCTGGTCTACAGAGTCAAATCTGTGAGTTCCAGACCAGCCTGGTCTACTTAGGGCTACACATAGAAATGCTATCTCAAAAAAAAAAGAGAAAGAAAAAAAGAAAAGAAACAAAACAAAATTTAAGAACTCTCAAAACTTAACTACAGAGGCATTGATAAGTAGTTCAATTAGAAAATAGTCAAATGACTCAAAGAGACATTTCACCAGAGATAATTTGCATGTATCAGGTAACACATGAAAAGATGTTTAGAGCTAGTAATCACTGGAAAAGAGATGAAAGCCCAGAACTCTGTGGTGTTGCTGCTGGCTATATAAGATGATTTAGCTACTTTGGGAAATAGTTTTGACACTTTCTTTTTTTTTTTTTTTTTTTTTTGGTTTTTCGAGACAGGGTTTCTCTCTGTGGTTTTGGAGCCTGTCCTGGAACTAGCTCTTGTAGACCAGGCTGGCCTCGAACTCACAGAGATCCGCCTGCCTCTGCCTCCCAAGTGCTGGGATTAAAGGCGTGAGCCACCACCGCCCGGCTAGTTTTGACACTTTATAACAAAGCTAAATCTGTACTGGTTATACCACTCAGCAATTATATTCCTCAACAAAAGGAATGAAAACCAAGGGTCACATAAATATCTGATATACAAATATTTTTAGTATTTTATAGCAACTTTATTTGTAATAACCAAAAACTAGAGGAAACCCAAATATTCCATAATAAATAATTCCTTAATAATAATAATAATCTAAATAATAAGTAATTCCTTAATAAATAAATAAACTGTGGTGCCTGTACTCTGTGGCATAATTGGCAGTGGTGAAAAGAAATGAGCTGCAGAACATTATGACTGCACACCTACAATCCTAGCATTCAGAACATTGTGATTACACGCCTAAAATCCTGGCATTTAGGAAATTGTGATTGCACACCTACAGTCCTGGCATTCAGGACATTGTGACTGCACACCTGCAGTCCTGGCATTCAGGACATTGTGACTGCACACCTGCAGTCCTGGCATTCAGGACATTGTGACTGCACACCTGCAGTCCTGGCGTTCAGGACATTGTGACTGCACACCTACAGTCCTGATTCAGGACATTGTGACTGTACACCTATAGTCCTGGCATTCAGAACATTGTGACTGCACACCTGCAGTCCTGGCATTCAGGACATTGTGACTGTACACCTGCAGTCCTGGCATTCAGGACATTGTGACTGTACACCTGCAGTCCTGGCATTCAGGACATTGTGACTGTACACCTGCAGTCCTGGCATTCAGGACATTGTGACTGTACACCTGCAGTCCTGGCATTCAGGACATTGTGACTGTACACCTATAGTCCTGCTTGTTCAGGACATTGTGACTGTACACCTGCAGTCCTGGCATTCAGGACATTGTGACTGCACACCTACAGTCCTAGTGTTCAGGAAATAAGGCAAAAAGATTGCAATTTATGGTAATTGGGGCCATGTTGTGTTGGGGTCATGTAGTGTGTTCAAGTCTTGGATCCAGCCTGAGCTACAGAAGCCCTTGTCTTAAAACATTGGAAAAAATAAATTAGACAGACACAGAGAGGGGAAAATGGGAAGGGAAAGGGAGGCGCTGTTGATCATGCAACTGGTAAATTCTGTGGAAATTTTGTTATTTAAGAAATTTTAGAAATTTGCATACTTCATAGTTCAATTTATATAAAACATTTGAAAATGTTATAGCATTATATATGATATTATACACACATACATAAAATGAATACACATGCCAAAGCTTCAAGTTTCCCTTACAATTTCTGAGTCTGTTTTAGAAGTGTCTGTGCTCACCCATAGAGGAAAGGGGAAATACACGGGGTGTGCCTCTCAGGAGTGGGAGTTATGTAGGCATTCTGCCACTAATTATTTAGAGTGAGATAAGCAGGGCTTTAGATGACTTCCAAGATCCCAGGAAGGTTGGGCCTGGGCTTCAGTCAGCACAATTAACCTCCCTCTCCCTCCCTACCCTTTTCAGTTGGGTGTCATAGATGTTTGTTAGAATTTTTAAGGCTTTATTTTATTTGGAATTATGGGTATGTGTGTAGGTATGTACATATGTGCGTGGGTGCTTGAGGAGGCCAGAAGTGTTGAATATTCTGGTACCGGAGTTAACAGGCATTTCTGAGCCACAGGATGTGTGTACTGGAAACAAAATGCCAGCCCTTTGCAAGAGCAGTATCTACTCTTCATGGCTGGGCTGCGACTCCACCCGTTGTCAGATTGTGAACCACTGGACTTGGTTCTTTTAAACTCACTTAATAATTGGAGTTTAGATGGTTTTCATACTGATCTTATTATGGGGACAGTACAGTTGAGTGCCAAGCTGTTGCTCAAAGCCAGGAAACAGAAGTTTTCAGATGGTTAGTGAGCATTTTGACATCTGCTGCTGCTGTCTTCCCCAGTTGGAAAGAGGCCTCCTCGAATGTGGCTTTGTGTAGAGCCCATCTTGGTATTGCCAGTGCTGAGTTCTAGTCTTTTCCTGCCAGTGCCCTCTTGCTCCACCTTCTGAAAGTTGCTGGCATGGTTTAGGGCTGGCCTTCTAGGGGGAGCTCTTGCCCGCACTTACTTTAAAAAGTAATCATTTTACATTGAAGATTGAATGAAGTGTTAATTTTCCCCTGACTTTTTGGTGTTCCTTATCTGGACTGGATCAGTGACTTGGTAAAGATTCCCTTGTAAGCTGCATTCAGGGGTTCTTGGAAAATAAAGATGGTGTGCTCAGCTTTGAATTAGCCAAGCTTTCCTTGAGAAGCACAGGTAAGTTCTCTTCTGAGTGTGCCTTCCTCTCTGGTACGAATAACTGCTGTGTTTTCAGTTTTTGGAAGATGCATGCAAGGAAACGGGTGCTCTTGGTCATTAACACACCCGTTCTCTCACTTCTGGCAATGACTGTTTGGTGGGTGGAGCCTGAGGGAGCGTTTTGGGGTGAATGTATCATGTTCTCAACAAGGGGGGCTTTTAGAGTTTCTCTTTGAGTTTTCCTATGGCTTCTAAATAGGCACACACCTACCTATACTTAGCAGCTGTGCTAGTAATAAAAAAAGATATTTTGAATGCAGACAGTAGAAAATATCTGTGCAAGCAGAACTTTTTACCTTACCTACCCGGAAGTTCTTACCAATAGTGGTGCTTTCCAAGTGGTTGCTGTAAACTCCATTTCTTCCAGTGTCTCATCTCAGGGCTCCTTTCTTAGTCAGGAGCAGATCAAAATCCATAGCTGCTGAAGGAATTTGAAAGTAACTATAAAAATCTTTGTAGATGTAATTTAAAAAGTAAAAATAAACACCCAGCCTGAAAAGGTTCTTTGAGGAGGGTGATTGGCGTTTTGTGGGCAGCAACACCTATTTCCTGTTTGGTTGTAAATGAGGGCTCTCCCTCAGCTCTGGCTTTCTAAAGGCTGTCTTCACTCTTCTCCCCCAGAAGCAGGGACTCAGATGGCTTCTGTCATGCCCACAACTGTAAAGGCAAGGCCCTGGCTTGCTACTGACTTGACAACAGAGGTTGTTATTCTAACATGGAACTAACGTTAAAGCCTCCTATATACTGGGTGTTTGATATAAGAGACCAGTATTCACAAGGGAAGGCAGTACAGAATTGGCCTTGCAAACAGGGCACTCATTTGGATTTTAGAGTGATGTTTATAAGTGCTAAAAGAATTATTGTATCCAAGAGAGGATATGTGAAAATTATTCATTCAGTATGCTTTGCTTATTAAAATATGATTCACACACCATACAGCTCACCCCATTTAAAGTAAAAAAAAAAAAGCATTGGTTTTTATTATATTCATAGAGTTCTATAGCTATCCGCACAATGAATTTTAGAAATTTTCATTCCCAAATGAAGCCTATTAGTAGCCCATATCTCTGTCCTTTGTCAACTATTAGATATCATACATACCTGTCATTTATGTTGGCTTCAATATTCATATTTAGTCTGTTTCAGTATTTTATTAAAATAGAAGACCATTCCATCACTGTTATACCATCTTTTGTTTACCCATTTATCTTCTGGGGGTTTTGGTGTTTCAGTTTTTAGCTGTCATGAATAGTCATATATAGTACATTTATTTATTTACTCATGTGTTTGCAGTGCTGATGATTAAACCCAACTCTTGCTAGTTATGTACTCTTCCATGAGCTATACCCTAACCCCAATATACTTTTATGTTTATTGTATACCAGTAATACACATATATACACCTGTTAAATTATCTATACCTCAGGAATTTTAAGAATTATAAAGTCATAATACTCTAAAAACAAAATTGTAGTGCCTGTGGTAGTTTATAATCTCAGAGGTTGGGAAGCCAGGACAGAAGGATTGCTAGGAGTCTATGGTAGGCCTGGGCTGCATATTGAGTCCTGGGCCTACCTGGCCTACAGAGTAAGACCCTGACTGGAAAATGGGCTTGGGAGATGGCCCAGTACTTAAGAGTATGCACTGCCCTCCAGAAGACCAGAGTTCAATTCCCAGCTCCCTGTAACTCAGCTCCAGGGGTGTCTACCACCTTTGGCTTCCTTGGGCACCTGTTTACATGTGCATACTTACATACCCATACACATGGTTAAAAGTAGTGTTTAAAAATCTTTAAATAAAAATAAATAATCTTGGTGTGGTGGTATACCCAGTAACCTAGCACTTGGGAGATGGATACTGGAGGGTCAGGAATTCAAGGGCCACCCTAGGCTACATGAGACCCTGTCTTGGCTACTTTTTTATTGCTGTGAAGAGACACCATGGTCAAGAAAACTTATACAAGAAAGCATTAACTGGGGGCTTGATTATAGTTTCAGGGGGTTAGTCTATGGCTATCAGAGGAACATGACAGCAACAAGGCAGGCAGGCATGGAGTTGGAACAGTAGCTGAGAGATCATATCTTATCCACAAGCATCAGGCAGAGAGAGACCAAGCCTGATGAAGGCTTTTGTAACTTCAAAGAGCACCCCAATGACACTCCTCCTCCAACATGGCCACACCTTGTAGCTCTTCACCAATCTGTTTCACCAGCTAGGAACCAGACATTTATATATGTGAGCCTATGGGAACCATTCTCATTCAAACTACCACAGACCCTGTCTCAAAACAAACAAATGAACAAACCAATAAATAAATAAATAAATACTAAAGTGTTCTTAAGCCACTAATTCTTTGTTTCACAATATGTACTTTGATCCTGTCCCCTTATTGTCCTCTTATTCCCAGTCCTTTCTTCCCAGTAATCCCCCTTCTTACTTTCAAATCTCTCTAACTAGAAGTGCTTGCATTGGAATAGGGCTTGTTTATTTATTTATGTATGTATTTTCTGGGGAGGATTGCATGCCTATGGAGGTCAGAGGGAATGGGGCAGGAAGATCACCAAAAGTTTAAGGCCAGCTAGCTAAATAGCAAGTTCCAGGCCAGGCTAAGGTACAGAGACCCTGTCTGGGTGGTGATGATAATGATGACAAATGATGATAATGATGCTGTCTTGGTAAAAGCAGATAAAATACAGGTAAAACTAAGCCCAGTGTGATGGTGTACATCTTAAGAGGGAGATAGAGGCAGATGGATCTCTGTGATTTCAGGGCTACACTGTGAGAAACCATTTCAGAGAGAGAGAGAAAAACAAGACCAGGCATTAGCCAGGCTGATGGATCAGTGATAGAGTGGTTACATCACCTACACACACAACATTTTTATCATGAGCTGATAATTATTAAAGCTGCATGATGAACACATTGGCATGATTATTCTCTGTGCTTTTTTGCGGTTTATAATTTCTTATAACTTAAAAAAAAAGACAAATGGGATGGAACAAGAAATAAGGCTGTGATATCATTGGAAAAATACCTCTCCTGGGCCTGCCTCTGAAGCCGGTGTATCCCAAAACTGTACTGTCCTCTTCCTCTGTGAGCACATGGCATATCCTAGGGTTTTATGCTCAGAGCAAACTCTAGAAATATCAGAAATCAGGATCAGAGCCCCTTCTCCCTTAACTAGCCTACCTATCTGGTAAAAGTAGCAACTGGCTGCCCTAGTTAGGGTTAGTATTGCTGTGATAAAACGCCACAACTTGGGGAGGAAGGGGTTTACAGGGCAGGAACCTGAAGGCAGGAGCTGATGCCAACAAAGGCTGTGGAGGGTGCTGGCTTGTTCAGCTTGCTTTCTTAGAGACCCGAGACCACCTGCCCAGGGATGACACCTCCTGCTGTGGGCTGGACCCTCCCACATCAATCACTAGTTAAGACAGTGATCTACATGCTTGCCTACAGCTCTTATAGATGCATTTTCTCAATTGAGGTTCCCTCTTCTCAGATGACTTTAGCTTCTGTCAACTTGACATAAAACTAGCCAGCACAGGGGGCTTCCTATCTATAGCTCTCAGATAGTAGTGTGAGGCCTGTGAAGATGCCTCCAGTGGGCACAGCTGCACTGTCTCCTGCTCTTGCATCTGTCTGATAATAGTCACACACTTCAATATCCAAGGGTGCTATATGAACATTCTGTCTGTCAGCATCGTCTTCAGAGTGGCCCTAGAAAAGCCAACTGACAGTAGTATTGATGTCCTCTGCTGGGAGGAAGGGAGACTGTGAGCCTAATTCTATTACGGAAGGGATCCAAGGATGCTGAAAGTCAATAGACTAGAAAATAATGAAAACATGGGGCTGCTTAGATGACTCAACAGTTAAGAGCACTGACTGCTCCTCTTCTAGAGGACCTGGGGTCAGTTCCCAGCACCCATGTGGCAGCTAACAACCATCTGTAACTCCACTTCCAGAAGATTCAGTGCCGAGAGAGAGAGAGAGAGAGAGAGAGAGAGAGAGAGAGAGAGAGAGAGAGAGAGAGAGAGAGACTGGGCCTGATGAAGGCTTTTGAAACCTCAAGGCCCACAAAGAGGCACTTGTTTTTCTCACAGTTAGCCTTTAGGTTCTTTTTTGTTTATTTATTTTTATTTTTATTTTGGTACTAAGGCTTAATTTAAGGGTGAGCATGGTGCTCCACCTCTGAGAATACTTTCCAAGCCCTCTTTTACATTTTATTTTGAGACAGGGTCTCTTAAGTTGCCTAGGGCCTTTGAACTCCCCTACAGCCCAGCTAGCCTTGAATTGCCATACTGCTACATCATCCTCTAACTGGAATATAGGACTATGCCAACAGGCCTGCTTATACTTTTTTTAAAATATCATTTTAAAAGAAAATATTTATTTTTATTTCCTGTGTATGGGTGTTATTCCTACATGTATGTGTGGGCCAGATGCATGCCTGGTGCCTGCAGAGGCTAGAAGAACTTGTCAGATCCCTTGAGCTGGAGTTATATTACAAATAAGTTGGCTGTGGGAATTGAACCTGGGTCCTCTAGAAGAGCAGCCAGTGCTCTTAACCATCTCTGAGCCATTCATTCCTCCAGCACCACACCCATGCTCCATATTTACCTGGATTTTTTGTTGTTGTTGTTTTGGTTACTTTTCTATTGCAACTTATAGAAAAAAGCATTTATTTGGGCCTCACAGTTTGAGAGAGTTAAAGCCCATGATCATCATGGCAGAAAGCATGGCAACAGATAGGCAGGAATGGCCTGGGAGCAGTAGTTGAGAGCTCACATCTTGAGACATAACTATGAGACAGAGCTAACTGGGAATGTTGTTTTGCTTTTGAAACCTTCAAGGCAGTGACATACTTCCTCCAACAAGGCCATACCTCCTAGTCATTCCCAAATACTTCTGTAAAGCTGGGGACCAAATATTCAAACAGAGGAACCCATGGGATTATTTTCATTCAAATTACTATATTCATTCCCTGGGCTCCATAGGCTTGGGATCACATTATAATGCAAAATGTATTTAGTCCAACTTCCGAAGTCCCCATATTCTTTCAGTCTCAACTGTTTAAAAGTCCAAAGTGTCTTCTGAGACTCAAGGCAATCTCTTAACTGTTTAACCTCTTACAAAAGCAAAAAGCAAATCACGTATTTCCAGCATAAAATGGCACAAGACAATACCATTCCAAAAGGGAGGAATTGCAGCAAAGTGAGGAAATACTGGACCAAAGCAAGACTGAAACCTAGCAGGGCAATTCTTCCCTTTGTTGATGTAAAACCACAGCTCTCATCTTAAAGGGAACAAAAGATATTTTATTCTGGAGTCATTTAAGTGACCATGACCCAGGAACATAGATTTAGGTTACCCCAAATTCCATGTTCCAACATAGAAGGGTTATTTTGGGGGGGGGTGAGGGGAGGTACAGTTTCACAGAACAAAGAAAATTATAAATAAGGCAAGTTTAAGATGGTGGGTGCATCAGAGAGGTGGGTACAAGATGGGAGGAGGTGTCTGTCTACTCTGTAGGCCCAAGATGTTATCTGATGACATTAACTTAGATTGGTGGAAGCAAGTGTTTTGCTAAGTTAGTAGCTTCTAAGAGGTTTTTATTTATTATCACCAGGTGTTAGTTCAGATACGGAATAGGTCAGGAACGGCTGTTCCAGAAGGCTAGAATTAGCTCACAATAATTAGCCTCTGAAGCTACAAAGTTCCAATCTCTCCACAATTCTGAGATTCCAGTCAGTCCCAGTCTCTACAGACACAGACTTCGTCCAGGAGTTTTTGGTTTTTGTGTGTTTGTTTCCTGGTTCACTTGCAAAACCAGCTTCTTTTCAGGAATTTTCACTCCCACCTTCCAGTTTTGCTGACAGCAGCACACCTCTCTCTCTTGCACTGGTTCTAGTCACTGTCTACAACTCTCCTTAGTAGATGTCTCATGGATCTGGCATCTCCAACAACTTGGGATCTCCTGTGCAATCCAAGCTTCACGTTCACAGCGTCACACAATGGCCTTTGTTGATTTTTCAAGCAGGAAATTCCTCAGGACTTTTCTTTTTACAACTTGGAAGCTTAGGTGGGCAGCATTTTCAACTTACTCAGATAAATTTGTAGAACAGGGGCAAAAAGCCGTACGTTATTGCCAAGATATTCTAAGTGCTATCTAGTTCAGTTGGTAACATTGCTCCCCTCTGAAACCTCTTGTGCCTCATGGCTATCAGCACCACTCTCTTCCAAGCTCCTGTGAGGATGTGAGGATGGCCCAGGAAACTCCACTTACAGCATTTACCTGCTTTTCTACTCCAAAGTCTCAGAGTCTTTCACATACCCCCAAAAGCAGATTGCTCAGCTCTATCTATTGCAGCAATAGCCCCCTTCCTGGGACAACTTATGTCTTGGTTACTTTTCTCTTACTATGTACATGTCATAACCAAGGCAGCTTATAAAAGAAAGCATTTATTAGGACTACAGTTTCAAAGGATTATAATCAATAGCTATCATGGCAGGAAACATGGCAGCAGGAAGACAGGCATTGTAGAGAGGAGTAGCTGAGAGCTCACATCCTTATCTGAAGTGTTTATCTAATTATTCTTTATTAATAAAAACTCGGGAGTCAGATATCAGGGTAAGAACCCGAATGATTAGAGAAGTAGTGCAGAAACAACCAGTCACCCCCGCCTCTCTTTCTCTCTCTCTCTGGTTCCTTTATCCAAAAAGGCCCAGACCCTCTCAAAGCCCCACCCTACTACTCTTGTATCTCTCTGTTCTCGGTTCTCCAAAACCTCTGTAGTTAATTTTGGTCAGCTAGTAGTTGATTCAATAGCTGATTTGCTCTCTGATTCAGAGCAAATTTTATTGGCAGTCTTGAGAGCATCAGAATATTATCAAAATATCACACGATATTTCCCCCTTTTGTCTAAATAAAGGTTTTAACTCTGACACAGAAAAACTGTATACAGTAAGAACAATTATCAGGTAAGAACTACAGCCACAATGCTCAGTCCATTTGCTCTTGGCAAATTTAGAGAAAATACTTCATTATCTATCCTATCTTGGTTCGGTCAAAGTTTTGTATCTAATTCACTTTCTATCCTAACTTGTATTACCAACCTAAAACTATTTTTTCAGACCTCAAAACATTTTTTTAGATAAACAATTTAAACTTTTATGTCTGTCAACCTTATATACTTTGTTTTTTGAGTTTCTTTTTTTTCTTAATTTGGTAACAAGGAAAACTGTAAAACTATAACTATCTAGTCTTCAATCTCCATCAGAGACCCAAGAAGGATAAAATATTATTTGAGTAAACAGAAAGTGCAGAGCAAACAACTTCCAAAATTATAGAAATGACAGAAACAGCTGACTGCCTGGACAGTCACTGAAGGTTCCTCTGTAACATTGGGGCATCCATCTTTGACCTCAGGACTAGAATATCTGACAGACTTTTCTGTGAAACAGGAATTTTGAAGGACTGTCCCAACTTGTCTTGGCAAAGTTCAGCAGTCTTTGTCTCTTGCATGTCCAACTTGGTCAGCATACTGTCAGCAGTTGAGGCAAGGGCAGTTTCTTTGCCTAGTTGCTAACTTTGGCTACAAAGAAAGCAACTCCATATGGAGGTTCTTCAATGCCCACCATTCCCTTTTGAAGTAAATTGATGCTGCCAGGAGCAGATGTGTCTCATTGTCATGAAAAGCCTTATGGTGTTAAAACATTTTAAATGCCATATTCTGTAGATCTCTGAAGTGTTTGAAGACCACCTATCTAAAATATAACTGTTGACCTTGAAAACTTACCTAACATGACTACAAGTTTGCTTGTTATAGGTGACTAACTACTAACCTGCATTTCTTTATTATCCTAAATAGCTTGTAATAATAACTTTCAAGAACTAGAAATTTATATTAAATTGTTACATGAGCTGCACAGGTATAATACCTTAGACATAGAATAGAAACATATACATAGTATGTTCTAACAAAAATAATCTTAAATTTGTATCAATATACAAAAATACCTTAAACAAAAGTAGAAACATATATACAGTATAACAAAAATAGCCTTAAATTTGAATCAGTATACAAAAATCCATGCCAGTGTAAAATATTTAAAACCAGTAGTTGCATTTTAGCTTAAAAGTAGATTCAATAATCTACCCCCTTTTATTCTATCATTTCTATATTTCCCGTTTTGTTTTCAGAATGGGATTCTTGAATCTAACCTCCTTTATTTAGCTTTTTTCCTGACCATTACCAATAACAACCCCCTAAATAATGATAAATATCCATAACTCATTGAATGATCAAAAACCACCCACCCCACCTCTTGGGAATGTGGGTGTTATGTATTCTATATTGCTTCCAGTTGTCCAGGGGACAACAGCATCTCTAGAGGACCCTGAGAAAATAGAGATAATGGTCAAGTCTTGGGAGGGCTAGCTGTGTCATTTGTTGCCAGTCTCCATGTAATGGGAAAGTATAGGGCTTATCTGAAGTCCTGGCTGGAGTGGTGCATGAAGTTGGACCATCTCACCTAGGAACAGTTAGTAGTCCAAAGCTGATCTTTGGATGGTATTTGTCAGCTTAGCGACCTTACCACAATCCAGGGGAATCATTGTTATGGGGCCCCCATCTTTCAGTTTGGAGAGTTCAAAGGTCATTGTTAGAAATGGTCACATTCACTGCAAAAAATTAAACATTTTAAATGTCATATGCAGCAGATCTCAGAGAAGTTAAAGGGCCACAATTAATTAAGAACATCTGGAGTATACAAACTTAATTCCTAGTTGTCTGATAGAGACTCAAGCCTGAAATCATGTACAAGAAGCTAGATGAAGCCTTTTTCTAGAATTAGTTAGTATTCTCTATGCCCATAACATCATGACAGAAAGTTTGAATACATATATACATATTAATCTTGTAAATTTTGAGATATTTATACCTTAAGAAAAGCTTTAACGTGTCAAAATAAAACCAAAGGATTATAAAGTTAGTGGCAATAGACTAGCCCCTTAATTTTGGTTTTTCTTCTGTCCCATACCAGGTGGCTGTTGTGACAGTGTGACAGAGATTTTGGATTTTCCTTTAACAAGCATGCTTGGACTTAGAGAAGGAGAGAGAGCCATGCTCCAACTCCAAAGCCAGCTTTAATTTTTAATTGAACTGGGACTGCAAAAAGACCATTTGTATTACATGTTTGTAGAGAACAGCAGAAACAAACATTTGGGAAGATTTATGAAATTTTATCCTGTTGGAAATGTGATATACTATTAGTCCATTTTACTCTTTTTGGGGGGAGCTTCTGCTGGTTGATTCATCCTTTTTTCTTCAGATGTCTCATATTCCAGTGGTCTTCAGATTCCTTAGTTGGATGCCTTCATTCTCCTGGAAAAACAAAAACAAAACCCTGCCTTAACACTGACTTTGGGGAGTTTCCCTTTTTGGCAAGTCATATGTGATCAAATGAAAGGTACTTGTTAGTCTTATAAATTAGTTTGTGCCATGAGGTGGTGGTGCACACCTTTAATCCCAGCACTCTGGAGACAGAGGCAGGAGGATCTCTGTGAGTTTGAGGCCAGCCTGGTCTACAAGAGCTAGTTCCAGGACAGGCTCCAAAGCCTGTCTCGATAAACCAAAAAAAAAAAAAAAAAAACATAAATTAGTTTGTATTGAATGGTCACACTGTTTGATGAACTGTTACCTCTTCTAATGAAGAGGTCTCTCCTGTCTGTATCTAATCTTTATCAACTTTGATGATATCCATAGCTTTTCTTCTCCTGTGGAAACAAAAGCAAAACCTCTTTCCCAATATAACACATGTCCTGGTTTCCATTCTGAGGTCAAAACATCTTTAAAGTATATAGGCTGATTTAATACGGTAGTTTTTTTCTATTATCCAGTGTCTCTCTGCAGCTGTCATTCCTTTCTCATTAGTGTTTAAAAATTTTAAAGTTAATAAAGTATTGTGCAATCTATCTGTGGGGGTCTTTATTTCCCCTTTCGATTTATTAAGCATATTTTTTAGAATGTAATTAGATCTTTCTATAACTGCTTGCCCTGTAGGATTGTGTGATATACCTGTAATATGCTTTATATTGTAATATGAAAGACCTGTTTTGTATTACTAGAGACATATGCTGGAGCATTGTCAATTAATATGTACAAGTATCCCCATAATGACCAGAACTTCTAATAAATGTGTAATTACAGAATTAGCCTTTTCAGAACTTAAAGCAGTTGCCTATTGAAATCCTGAATATGTATCCATGCTATATGAACATATTTTAATTTTCCAAACTCTATAAAATGAAACACAGCCATTGGCCAAATTTCATTTCTTTGAGTACCCTTTAGGTTACTTCCTGCAGATAGTGGAGTTTGGTTATACAAAGAACAAGTAGGACATTTCCCTATAATTTTCTTTGCTTGTTACCAAGTGATAGAAAAATCTTTCTTCAAATCCTTGTTATTAGCATGATGTTTCTTTGAAGTTCTGAGGCTTCTGGAGCATTTACTACCAATAGCTGATCAATTTCATCATTACCTTGTGCTAAAGAACCTGCCTGGTAGACCTGTATGGGATCTGATATGTGTATCTAAGAGATAATTTCTCTGATTATTTCTTTTAATTGAATAAATAACAAAGTTAATTCTGAATCATTTGGAATAAGTTCAGCAGTTTCAATATGTAAAATAACCCTTTTTGCATATTGAGAGTAAGTAACTATATTAAGAGGGTCTGAAAAATCTAATAATATCATTAGAATAGCATAGAATTGTGACTTTTAAACAGAATCATAAGGAATTTAGCCACTTTATTTAAATTTCCTGACTTATAACCTGCATTTCCTAACTTATTTGCATCAGTATAGAATGTAGGGGCTCCTGAAATTGGTGGACCCTGTTCAATGTGAGGAAGGATCCAATGAGTTCTCTTTATAAACTGAAGTCTCTTGCTTTGTTATATTTGTTGCTAATCTGTCCCCTTTTGTAAGAGGAGCAACAGGCCGCATCCTGCCACCCGGCTAGCTTAATCCCCGAAATAACAACACACAAACTGTATTCATTTAAATCACTGCCTGGCCCATTATTTCTAGCCACTTATTGGCTAACTCTCACATCTTGATTAACCCATTTCTATTAATCTGTATTTCACTACGATGTCATGGCTTACCGGGAAAGATTCAACATGTCTGACCTGGTGGCTGGCTCCATGGCGGCTCTCTCTGACCCTGCCTCCTTTCTCCCAGCATTCTGTTCTGTCTATCATGCCCATCTAAAGGCTGTCCTATCAAAAGGCCAAGGCAGTCTCTTTATTCAACCAATGAAAGCAAAACATATAGCCCATTTGCCTATGTCAGTCACATGACTGCAGTGGACTAGGAGGTGGCCATGGATTCTAGCACTGTGGTGGTAGAAACGGCCAAGAGCACAGATACAAGGCAAGTGAAGAGTGAACATCGCAGCTTGACCTATTCCAGATGTGTGGGATGGATGGATGAAGCGCTGAGTGTTTCCTCTGTCCTAGGCATCTCTTGTGGCTTTCTGGATGACTTCCAAAGTATTCTACAAGGTGGTGCTATGATCTACATTTTATAGACGAGAAGGCTGAGGGTACCAGAGGTTAATTATGTAGCCTCTGTCAATAATTGGCAGAGCCTACTTTAAACATTGCTATATCCAAGTTGCACGGATTTTTGTTTCAATTTAGACTTCAGAGAAAATCACTTAAGGTTAAGTTAAAAGGTCAATTTAAAATTAAAAACCCAAATTGAAAATAAAACACAATACAATTTTGTATAAATCCTCAAAAAAAAAAAAGACTCTCCTACACTACTCCCCTCCAAAAATTACTACAAACTCTTTTCCAGTGTTCATTTTCTGTCCATTTTTAGACAATTTCAGCATTAGTAAAAGGCACCACAATTTCTACTGGGTCTATTCCTACTAATTGGCAAAGTCTTAATTTTTCTTTCAAAATCAATTCAGAAATCTTTTCTACATAGGTCTTTAATATTTTACTCTGTTTATGTGGTAAAAATATACATCCTAAGATATTATCTTCTCTCTGAATTAAAATTCCTATAGGGGAATGCATAGAAGGTAAAATAATCATAATGTGATCAAGCTCTGGATCCAAATGATCCACATGTACATCCTGTATTTTTTTGTACCAAAGCCAATTCTCTGTCAGCCTCAGCTGATAGTTTTCTTGGACTATTTAAATCCTTGTCACCTTTAAAGGTTTAAAATAAATTACCGAGCTCTTGAGTTGTCAGTCCAGATGTGGGCCATAGCCATTTAATATCTCCCTGCAATTTTTGAAAATCATCAAGAGTTCACAATTGTTCTCTCATGATTTGTACTTTCTATGGTTGAATTTTTGTAAACCTCTTGTATCCTAGGTATTTAATAGAATCTCCTGTCTGTATTTGTTTCAGAAGCAACTTGTAATCCCTAACAAGGCAAAATTTTCCTTACTTTTTCAAACATATTCTTTAAAGTATTTATATTTGAATCAGCTAGTAAAATATCATCCATATAACATCAAATATAGATTGAGGAAACTGTTTATGAATTGTTTCCAATGACTGTTTGACAAAATATTGGCAGAGGTAGGGCTGTTTAACACCCCTTGTGGAAGAATTTTCCACTGATATCTCTTAACAGGCTGGGAATTATTAAAAGTAGGCACTGTGAAGGCAAACTTTTCTCTATCCTGTTCTTGTAAAGGTATAGTTAAAAAGCAGTCTTTTCCATCAGTCATTAAAATAGACCATCCTTTAGGTAATAGAGAAGGCAAGGGAATTCCAGGCTGTAAAGAGCCCATTGACTGAATGACCTCATTAATAGCTCTTTGATCTGTTGCCATTCTCCATTTTCCAGATTTCTTTTTAATGACAAATATAGGAGAATTCCAAGGACTGGTTTATTTTTCAATATGTTGAGCATTTAACTGCTTCTATACCCTCTGTTCTAATGCCTATAATTTCTATGATGTCAGAAGCCATTGTTTCACCCAGACAGGCTTGTTAGTTAACCATTTTAAAGTTAGGGCTGTTGGTACCTTTGAAAGATCAGCTGCTGTCATGCCCTGCTTATATACAGCCTGAATACTCAGTGACCATTCTTGATAATGCTTTTTAATATTTTTCTCAGAAGCATACTATGGT
This sequence comes from Chionomys nivalis, assembly GCF_950005125.1. Classification (NCBI taxonomy): domain Eukaryota; kingdom Metazoa; phylum Chordata; class Mammalia; order Rodentia; family Cricetidae; genus Chionomys; species Chionomys nivalis. The sequence continues at coordinate 43,974,179 of NC_080094.1, read as the reverse complement.
TTGTTTCTGAGATTGGAGGAATGTTAATCTGGGTTTTTCATTGCTGTAACATCATGTCTTCATAAATTTATTGCTATGTTAGCCATGTATGGCTTTAATTTTCCTATCCTTCCTTCTGGCCCTGTACACTTGACTTCTCTTGCACTCTGTTTTATATGAGATAAAGTTCCAATCCCTAGAAGCTGAACATTTACCACCTAAAGAGGCTAATTTGAATACCAAGATTTTGGTGCAATTATTATTAAATCTGTCTCTGTGTCTACCAAACCTATGCCTACTCTCAATTTCAGTGCCATTTATTTGTTTTGTGGTTTGTTTGTTTGTTTTTTGAGGGTTTCTTTGTAGCTTTGGGTTCTATTCCGGAACTAGCTCTTTTAGACCAGGCTGGCCTCAAACTCACAGAGATCCACCTGCCACTACCTCCTGAGTGCTAGTATAGAGTGCATGTGCCACCACCACCAGGCCTTATTTGTATATTTAACTTTGGTCTTTCATCATCTATAGACAGTTGCCAAAATACTTGTTTTATGCTCTCTCCTGTAAGTTTTGTTTTATCAAATGAGGCAATTCTGTCATCCACAGCAGTATGGTTTTTCACAACAGGCAATTAAGTCTCTTAATTGCCCTGTGGAGGAGTTGCCCCCATGCAACAGGGATGATTGAACCAAATTTGACACAGGTACCTGCAAGATTTACCTTGCCCCTGCCCCATGTTGATCTGCACTCGTTAGTCCAGTGCTGGCCTTTGCCGTGCCTTCTGCATATTCCAGAAGGCTAGGGCCTTCTATTTGGATTGTCTCTAGAAAAAGCATTGTTCTTAAGAATGCCTTGCCTACAGTCCCTTTTCAGATGATCTGGTTTACCACAATTAAAACATCTAACCTTTTGATTTTTCTTAAAATTTTTAGAACTCACTTCTCCTGTCCAAGTATCATCATAAGTGTGAGATCCAGTATCACCTGTTTTTATGGTCCACTCATCCATTGATACTGATCTTGCCTTTAAAGGCCTAATCACCTTTTTACATTCTGAATTAGCGTTTTTAAAAGCCATGGATTCAATTAGTGTTTGTCTAATTTTTAGATCTGATATCATTCTATTTACAGTTGAAGTCAGTCTCTGTAAAAAGCCAGTGAAGGCTTCTTTTGGGCTTTGTATAATCTTGTTTTTCTAATAAACTTGGGCTACTCCTCTTCAGTTATATAATTCAGTGGTACAGTAGGGTTCTGCTCTAAACTCCTCTGTCTGTGTGTGAATATTTTTCCTAGTTCCATTAGTAGGTCTTTCTAAGTATTAATATCTTACCAGTCACTTTTTGTATTTGGCACTGATATCAAACAACTTTAAGGATAAAATATGAATTACCAAACTGATAGTGATTATAATTGACATTATGTTAATCTCAGATATGTTGATTATTCTTTCATTTTAATGTTCCATTTTCAAACTATCTTTTGTAGAACTATACAGAGATCTAACTCCCTGCATTGTGATATTGTTCCCCATTCTTAACATGGGGGGAAAAAAACTTTAAAAAAAAAAACAACTAATTTTTCCCTTAAGAATTCCCAGGTGAACAGAGCAGAATTAGGGTCCATGATATGAAACTCCCAATGAGTCAATAAAGACATTAAATTAAAAAAAAAATACCCAGGAGGTGTCGCACCAGATCTGATGATGATGACAGGAAAGTGTGAGGCTGGCTGTCACCACACCGCACAACTGGCGGAGAATATGTGGTTCATGGCCCGGCTAAGGGCAGCTGCAGCTGCTTTCGTGTAGCTGGGTTCTAAGAGTGTGTGGTGGGGGCTGCATCAGTAGAAGCTCAAGTGGGTATCAAGGATACTGACTTGGTGTGACAGTGGCCCAAAGAGGGGGTCTAGAGGAAATCTGAAACCCACAGGGAGAGGGAGCCAGCCACTTGAAAAGCAGACAGGGGGACATAGAGAGGAAGCACACGTTGCAGGAAGTGAGGACACAGTACAGTGCCAGCTGCTGGTGAGCAGCTAACTCCAGTGGCATTTGGAGCCCAGGCACCTGTGGAGTTTGAGGCTAGGGATGGGCGGCAGCTGGAGGCTGTTTAGAGAGGCTGCAACAGGAAAATCACAGGCTTGCTCAGAGGCCCAAGGAAGGAGGAAGAAAAGCCAGCAATGGCAGCAGCTTATGGGGCTGCAAAGCCAGGAGCAAGTGACTACCTTGTGACCTCATGCCCTGAGCTGGACACCAGAAAGCATTTATCTAATTATTCTTTATCAATAAAAACTCAGGAGTCAGATATTGGGGTAAGAACATGAACAGAGAAATGGCAGAGAAGTGACCTCTCTCTCTCTCTCTCTCTCTCTCTCTCTCTCTCTCACACACACACACACACACACACACACACACACACACACACATCTCTCTGTCATTCCTCCATCCAAAAGAGGTCAAGACCATCTCTAAGCCCCACCCTGCTATTTCCTATGGTTAATTTTGCTCAGCTATCTATGAGCCTCTGGGGCCATTCTCATTTAAACCACCAAAAATTTTAAGTTAGTAATATATGTGATAAAGAAAATGGTGTGGAGATTCTGGAAAGTAGTTCAAAGCCGTAGGAGGGGCTAAAAGTAAATAGATGTTGGCGTGTTTGGCAGATGTTTATTGGCATCAGCTGGTTTGGCAGTTCTGACCAGAGCTGAGTCATACGGTTTGGGTTCCAACACAAACTAGCATTAAGGCAGGTGTCGTCTAAGGTCAGGTCCTGGTTACTGGAAATCATTGCAGGGCTGTGGTCACAACACAGAGATCCATATGGAATTTTTGGCTTTGAAAAATAAAGGAGGGGCATCAGTGTCAGGCAGTTCACAACTGCTTGTGATTCCAGTCTCAGGGTTTATCTGGGCTCATCTCACGCGCACATACTACCCCATATACACACCCATAATTAAACAGAATAAAAATAAAATGCTTAGCATTATAAGAGGGAAAAGAAGTTTTTTTGTTTCATAGGAACATTCTTAAGAGGTGATAACCCAATCCCAGTTTACAGTATACTCAGCTAGTGTACACAGATGCTACCATTCTTGGCAAAGCTGAGACCTATGGGAGGATCCAGTCCTCTCCTTGTTTTCAGCCTTACAGTGGTCAGAATTTTGCTGCACGAACAGCATGGTCATACCAAGACTCTGCATGGCAGGCATTCTGACTCGGCTCTCTCCGGACCTGATGTGAAGAAGGGTAGATACTTCTGAGGTCTCCAGAGCCTTCAGAAGATTCTGGAGTCTATGAGTGTTGGTCCAGGAAGGCTCTCAGCTGCAGGAATGGTGTTCAGAAAGCCAGCCAGGTGAATGAACTCTGGGTTCTTCTTTCATTCCCAGGTGTCTCCCTGAAGCCACAGGCTTTGCCTCACAGTGCAACTAACTCCTATTTGCATGTTCATATAATGGTCGTGGTGGGGAAGATAAGGACAAATTATAGATCCTTTCTTCTTTCTCCAAATTTTGATTGCCTTTTCCCTAGTCAGAAATGTCTACTCAGTTTTTTAAGTACTTTGTATATGACTTAGTAAATGCAAAGTATAGTTTTTAAAAGAAAGAAAACATCTGTGGTCATTTACCTGAAGGTCTTTATTCTTTTGGTGATACTCCATGCGTGAAGAGAAATTCATTCAAAGTGTATTCAGAGACTATTTCTCTTAACTCAAGGACATATAGAAAATCCAGACATGACGAGAGCCCACTGACCACTTCTCTTAGAGCCCTGGGCTCTCTCTCACCCTCTGGAGAACAGCCATCCTCACTAGTATGTGACAAGCTTGGCACCAGCCTCCTCTACAGATCCACAATGCCAACATCCCATATTCCCAGGTTCTTTGAATAAAGCCTCCACTCTGTATTCCATCTCCTAGTCTCCGGGCATGGGCCCTGGCTCTTAGTTTGCTTCAGAATAGTACCTTTTCCCTACCACTTCCTCCCCAACTCACTGCCTACCCTCCACAGCTTCCACTTCAAAATGAAGATTTTGGTTTTGGTTTTCAGTGCAGTTCCAACTGCTATAAACGTCATTCAGGAAAGGCTCAGGCAAGGGAATCGTTTTCTGATCTCTGATTTCTGAGGCTATAAACTGAAGCATCAGCACCTCCTGGAAGGCTTTAGCTTTGGGCATAGGCATCAGCCCTAGATGTCGTCTGAGAGTAGAGAGGAGCAGGAGTCATCCCCAAAGCCAGCTAAATAGGGGAGGAGCAACTGTGTTGGGCCGTGAAAGATAAAGAGAACCTGACTGCAGGAAAGCAGGGTTACTCTGGGCTGACTCTATAGTATTAAGGACAGTAGTACAATCACTTAAAAATACTTGTTTGAATGAAGGTTAGACTTAGTGCTCTGGAATTGCAGATCTATGATATCTTTCCCCAAGCCTGGGGCTTGCCAAGTTTCTTAGAATTTATCTGCCTCATCCAGAGGGCTCCCAGGACAAATATTTCTTAATGAAACAGTTGATGGAAGTGAGTTGGAATCAGGTTGTAGAAATGTAGGGGCATGAATTTTAGATTTCTAGGAATATGTATAAATAGTTACCTTCTGTTGAGTAGGAAATGAAGTGGTAAGTTTGTCTTGTTAAATTTTTTGTACAGGTGTGTGTGTGTGTGTACAGGAGAAGGTGGAGATGTACATGTATACACATGTGGAGGCCACAGGTCTCCTTCAGATACCATTCCTCAGGAACCATCCACCTTATTTTTTGAGTCTCTCTCTGGACCTTGGGGCTTGCTGATTTAGCTAGACTGGATGGCCAACAAACCCCAGGGAACCTCATGTCTCTACCTCCTCAGCGCTGGGTTACTGTGCCACTATCCCAGCTCTCTGTGAGTTCTGGGGATCCTGCTTAGGTCCTCTTGCTACATGGCAAGCACTTTGTAGACAACTATCTCCCCAGCACCTGAAAGTTTTATTACTGGAGTATAATGAGATTTTCTTTGTAATAAGTAGATTTTAGAAACTGGGTGCAATAACACAAAAGGGAAGGAGGGAAATGAAGAGAGGAAAGAAGAATAATAGGAAGAGGGGCGAGAAGAGTGAATTCAAGGCCAGCGTGGGCTCTAAAGCCCTATCAAATTTTTTTTAGTTTAGAAAGTTCTTATTACCTTCACTATCAGAAAAAAACCCAAATTCAAAACATGTTTTAAAGCTAATTATTTGACAATTTCATACATGTATATGGTGTATATTTTGGTCACATTTATTTCTTATTACCTTTTTTTCTTTCCCCTCTGCTGAATCCCTTCCTCCCAGCCAAGCCCCCTTCTGCATTTGTTTATTTGTTACCCACTGAGTCTCACTGGGGTTGCCTCCAGGAGTGTGGGTAGGAGAGCTATTTACCAGAATGGACAGTTTACCAGGAGTGACACCAATGGAGAAAGTCTCTCTTCCCCACCATTAACTGCCAAAAGTTCCTCAAAGGGGTAGGCGCCCATGGGCCTAGGCGCCCATCGACCCTGCCGTCAAAAAGCTTTCAAAACCATGATCAGCTATTTTTAATTTTTTTATTATGTGTGTTATTACATGTGAGGAGAGAGACCATGGGAGTACCATAGCCTCACATGAAGGTCAAAGCACAGCTTTGTGGTGTCACTTCTCTCTTCCCACCTTCACATGGCTCTGGAATTGAACACAGGTCTTTGATCTTGTGAGGCAAACACTTCACTCTCTGATAGCATCACAGCATCCAGCCTAAAATCTTACCTTTGTAAGATTAATTTTTTATTTAGTTTGTGTTGTCTGACATTGTCTGAATAAGGACCTACTTTATGTTTGAAACCAAATTTATAGGGATGAAGCTTGGTGTTTGTGTTAGCTACTCCTCTATTGCTGTGATAAAACACCATGACCAAGGCATCTTATAAAAAGTTTATTTGAACTCATGGTTCCAGAGCAACAAATATTTGTCATGACAAGGGAGCATGGCAGCTAGTGACAGGCAGGGGTGCAGGAACAGGAAGCTAAGGGCTCAGGCACAAAGCAGAGAAAGCAAACTAGATGGTGGGGTTCTTTTTAATGCTAAAATCACCACCATAGTGATGTACTTCCTTGCAATCCCTCTCCTCCTAACCCTCCCCAAACAGCACCACCAAGTGGGGAACAAGTATTCAAATGCCTGAGGCTATAGGAAACATCTCATTCAAACCACCACAGTGGTAGAGTGCTTGCATGCTTCCATAGTGTGTACAGGCCCTGGGTTTAATTCTCAGCCAAGAAGAGAATGTGAGAAAAGAAGAGAGGAGAGAGGAGAAAAGGGAAGTGAGAGAAGACAGGAAAGCAGGGAGGGAGAGGAGAGGAGTAAGAAAAAGGAAATAACCAGTCCATATTTTAAAGCACCCTCTCATTCTCAGAAGTTGTCAGCTTGAGCATTAAGTTCAAGATTGACCAGCAAAGACTGACACAGTGGGTAGGTGTTTCTGGGTGGGTTGTCAGTGTATTCCTAAACATGGTTTGGCTGTTTCTTTCCTTACAACTTTGTGATTATGGAGACTTTATATGATCAGTGCTGAACAGAAGACCTTTAGAGTCTTGGGTATCCCAGCCAACCACCCTTTGTGAGTATACACAGAACATTAACTGGTATGGTTCTACTTTGCCAAGAAATCGGGCCATGGTTGAGATCTCCACATTAAGAGAGAATACCTAGGAAGCATTATACCACAGACCAGGACCTGATGGGTCCTCAGAATGTGATATTAGCATCCATGGGTTTTAGCATCCAGTAATTAGTAAAAGTATCTCATGGATTCCTTTAAGTGTAACTTTAACATAATAAAACTACATACAATAAGGACAGTTATCTAGTAAGAATTACATTTACAATATGCAGTCCCTTTACATTTGGCAAATTTGGAGAAATCACTCTTATCTATCCTATCTCGATGAATCTAAAACTCAGTACCTAATTTACCTTCTTTCATTAAGTTTTCATAAGGAAAACTATAACTGTCTATTCAACTCCATCAAAGATCCCAAAAGGATATATTATCTGAGTTAACAGAAAGTACAGTGCAAGCTGTAGATGGAAGTTTCTGTCCTGCCCTGTTCCACAGTCATTCAGTCCCAAAGAAACAGAAGCTTATATTAATTATAAACTATTTGCCCTATTGGCTGAGACTTATTATTAACTAATTCTTACAACTTAAATTAACCCATAATTCTATATTAGCCACATGGCTTGGTACCTTTTATCAATGAGACATTCTTATCTTGCTTCCTCTGCATCTGACTAGTGACTACAGACTGAGCCTTTCCTCTTCCCAGAATTCTCCTAGTCTGGTTGTCTTGCCTGGCTACTGGCCAATCAGTGTTTTAGTAAATAGAAATGACAAATCTTTACAAGGTACATGACATTATCCCACAGCAGCAAGCAGCTTCTAAAACTATAGAAATAACAGAGACACCTGTCTGCCTGGACCATCTCTGTTCTGTTTACCCACCTATGTTCTAACCTATGAGGCCAAGCAGTTTCTTTATTAATTATTAACCAATGACCTTCCTCCATCATTTCCCCTTTTTCTGTTTAAACAAAAAAAGAAGGCTTTAACTTTAACATAGCAAAATTACAATATAACAAAACAGTTATCAAGTAAGAATTACAATATTTACATCTATTTTATCTTTATCATAACTAAGGAAAACTATAACTATTCTTCAACTCCATCAAAGACTCCAGAAAGATACAATATTGCCTAAGCAAACAAGAAATAAGCAACTTCTAAACTCTAGAAATGACAGAGACATCTTGCTGCCTGGACAGTCACCCAAAGTTTCTCTGTACCATTGGGGTATCCATCTTTGGCCTACAGGCCCATTAGTATCCAGAGACATTTCCATGAAGCAGGAAATTTCAAAGACAGTTCAGTCACTATCTGCTGTGTCCTGCAGAATGTCTCGCAGACTCCTTTATGAATCAGGAACCCCAAAAGATCATCTGACCTTTAGGCAAGTTCAGCAGTCCTCTCTCTGCGGGTTCTTTGTGTCCAGTTTATGCAACAGTCCAGGCAAGAGCAGTTTCTTGCCCAAATGGCTATCAGACTCCATAAGGTGCCTCTTCGATGCCCATCTTCTTCTTGAAGTAGATTGGTGCTGCCAGGAGCAGAGTGTCTCATTGTCATGAAAAGTCCTAAGTTATTAAAACATTTAAAATGCCATATTTTATAATCTTTGAAAGATATGAAGAATGCCTATCTAAAATATATCTATGTACATCTAGAAAATCTAACATGACTACAAACGTGACTATTATTAATGATTATCTATTAACAACCTATATACATTACATTTTTACATGAACTGCACAATCACAATACCATCACCCAAGGTTCCTCTTAAACATTGGGTCATCCATATTCAGCCTATGAATATCTGGCAGACTTTTCTGTGAAGCAGGAATTTTGAAGGACTGTCTGCTTTGTCTTGGCAAAGTTCAGCAGTGGTTTTCCTTTGTGTCCTGCATGTCTGGTTTGGATGGTGTATTGTCAGCTATCGAGGCAAGGGCAGTTTCTTGCCCAAATGGCTAGTTTTACGACACTGGAAGCAAACTCGGAAGTTCTTTTATGAAATAGATTGGTGCTGCCAGCAGCAGATATGTCTCACTGTCATAAAAATCCCCATGTTAACAAACCATTTTAAATGCCATATTCTATAGGTCTTTGAAGTGTTTGAAGACCATCTACATCTAAAATATATCTCTGTATGATCTTAAAACATATTTAACATAGCTACAAGTTTGATTGTTATAGATGACTAACTACTAACCTACATTTAATTTACATTACATTTTTTAATGAGCCGTATAAGCACAATACCCCAAATAAGAGTAGAAACATATATACAGTATAACAAAAATAACTTTAAATTTGTATCACTATACCAAAATCCATACCAATGTAAAATAGGTAAGGTTAATAGTTTTCTTTTTATCCTATGTTCCTTCCCCCCACAAATGGTGACAAACATCCATAACCCACCAAATGACCAAAAATCACCCACCCCATCTGTTGGAAATCTGGGTGTTGTGTTTTATAGATTTCTTCCTGTAGTCTGAGGGCAACAGAATCTTAGGGAGCCCTGATAAAATTTAAATAATGGTCAAGTCCTGGGAAATCTAGTTGTAACATTGTTGTCAGTCTCATAACTGTTCCCATGCAGAGGGGTCCGTATATACATCACCTGTCATGTAGTTTTCCTGATTTATCTCTTTATGTCTGTAGCCAGGGTTTCCAGGAGGTCTCCCCTGATCAAATCTGATCTCTATCAACCCTGAAGGAACCTACAGCTTTTTGTTTCCTGTGAAAACAAAAGCATAACCTCTTCCCCCCACACAATATATTTTTTGAATACCATTTTAAAGTCAAGACATCCCTAAAGTAGGCTGGTTTATTCAGCAAACTCTTTTATAATCCCATGTCTCTCAGCAGCTGTCATTTACTCATCAACATTCAAAAAATGCAGAGTTAACACAACACCATACAGGATCCAGACTCCCTGTGCATTTCTCATCTTTTCATGGTTTTTTTTTTCCTTTATATTATTTTACTTCTCTTTAAAGACTTTATTTTTAAACTATTTACTTTTTCTATGACTATCTGTACCTATTTTCTTTTCTTTCTTAAACCCATGTACATTTTTAAACATAGTGTGAGCTCTTTAGAGGTTTTTGCCATCTGGACCTGTCTTTACTACATGTCTCTAGCCTTTTTCAACTGTGTGAACCAAACCTTAAACTGCTAAGTGGCTTTGTGTTGGATGCTGGCCGTGTCCTGCTCAGGCCATGAGAGCAAAGCTTTATCCCCTACGGGCTTGGTTGAGGGTTGTGTACAGCTGGCAGCTGAGTCAAACTGGGAGCTGTATTCACCCACCCCAGCTCTAGGAAGCTAGTACCCACACTGTGTCAGGCACTTTTACTTAGCTTATTGCTTTTACTTAACATGCCAGCTGCTCAGGTGCTCACTGTATGGCAGAGCCTCTTAAGGAGGTGTATCCATTTTTTGTTGTTATTGTTTGTTTAGTTTTTTAGATTTTTCAGGCCCTCTGTGGAAATTTGGGCCCCATCTTGGGTACCAAACGTAGCAGGCTTTTTTGGGGGGCCACCAACAAGCTCCCAAATCATGACACAGAGACTTATTATTAGTTACAAATGTTCAATCTTATCTTATGTTTGTCCCACTAGCTCTTATAACTTATTTAACCCGTTTTTCTCCATCTATATTTTGCCACGGACTTTTTACCTTTCTTTTATTCTGTATGTCTTTCTCCATGTCTGGCTAGCTTGCAGCTGCCTCTCTTTCTCCCTTGTTCTCTCTTCTTGTTCTCTTCTCTTTTCTCTCTCCTACTTATTCTCTCAGCCCACCAGCCCCTCCTAGCCTTATACTGCCTTGCTATTGGCCATTCACATTTTTATTATACCAATCAGGTGTCTTAGGCAGGCAAGATAAAACAACAACACATCTTTATATAATTAAACAAATGCAGCATAGACAAAAATGATACATCTTTGCCTAGTTAAATATTCCACAATTGACTTTATCTTTTTTAAATTTTTATTTAATTTGTTACTATTTTATATTTATGTGTGTTTCTGATGTGTGTGTTGGAGGGACAAGGGCCACTGGATCACAGTTCTCCGCCACAGTTCGATTTTACCTGCTGAACCAAGCATCTTGATGGTTCAGCTTCCCAATTGTTATCCTGCTTACCATCTTTAGTGAAGCAGTTAGCATCTTCTTAGTAATTGTTTCATTTGAACATACACTGAACACATGTAGTCTGAAATCTAAAACTAATGCTTAAAAAGTTTCAGATTTGCCAGGCAGGTGATGGTGAGGCAAGCCTATAATTTCAGCATTGGGAGGCCTGAGGTCGAATGTGAGTTCAAGGGCACTCCAAGCTTTTGAGATCCTGTCTCTGATGAAATTAAATTATATGGATCTCAAAATATCAGAATAGGAATGTTCAGTTACTGGAAAAGTCTAGCCAAATATCCCAAAAGAACCCTGAAATCTCAAGCTTATTAGTCCCAAGCATTTATTTTATTTTATTTTATTTGAGGTAGGGTCTCTTGGGTGCTGGAATTAAAAGTATGTGCCACCACTTCCTGGCAGTCCCAAACCTTTTAGATAAAGGATCTCAGCTGTACCATTATCTTCCCAATAAAGCCCTGGTCCCGTGAACCTGGTGACATCAGACCAGGAGGAGGTGTTAGTGTGTGATAATAAGGTTACAGTTTCCATACTTAATCAATTCTGAGATATACGATAAATAATACCTGCCCTCAATACAACAGTGCTATAAAAAGCATTATGCCAAAGTTTAATTTGCAGTGTTTTTCTTCTACATAAAATAATGTTGCCTCTTTTGGTTCTTAGTATTGAAATACATTAGGAATTTTTTTGTATTCTTGGTACTAAAACCTGTTCATTTATAGTAAAGTTACTAAGTTAGAAATTATAACCTGTTGGTTTCAGGTTGTAGCCTATAGCTGAGATTATTTTGTTCAAAACAAAACAAAAAACAGAACCAGCAGAAGCTGAATCAGTGGAGCCGTTTTGTAGCCCGTGTAACCACTGCTGTTTTCTGCCACAGATTGCCTTCTCCCAGCACAGCAATTTTATGGACCTGGTACAGTTCTTCGTGACTTTCTTCAGGTAATTCCTCTCATACTGACTGCACTATTCCTTTGAAACAGCCCCTCAATTCCAGCTTAGTTTGTATGTATTCCTGCACAGCCGCATGTACTCTCAATAATGTAACTTTAATCTGACCTGTTTAAACATTACAATATAACTCTTAAATGAATGGAAGGGAAATTTGTGTGGCGTGTGTGTGTGTGTGTGTGTGTGTGTGTGTAATTTGGCTCTCTGTATGAGGAAAATTTGGACTGAAATAGTTTTAGCAATGGTCACTGCTGTGTGAGCTACATATGTGCTCCGTCTTATTTGAGAGATGATTTTGGTGAGCATCCATAGTGAAAGTAGGGTAAATCTTATTTCTAAACCCCTGTGTTATTATAGTTTTCTTGGTAATAGTTTATTTTTCTGAGAATGGTGAGTTATTGCAGTGCTCATAATGAGTGCTCATAAGAGAAGCAGCAAGAGCTGACCTCACTTTCCTATATCCTTCCCCAAAACAGAAATTGCTTTAGTGATTTACTTTTTTACATTTAACACTAAATCTTGATTTTTCAACTCAGTTACTTTTTTTACTTTGAGGGTCTCTTTATAGTATTCCTAAATTCCTGAAACTCTATGTAGAAGAAGCTTGCTGGCCTTGAAATCACAGAGTTCCTTCTGCCTCTATCTCCCAAGTACTGGGATTAAGGTGTGTGCCACCAGCCAACTCAGTTATTTTTTGGTGTTCTCTACACTACCATACTCCATCACACACACACACACACACACACACGAACATAACAGGTACACACAAAACTCCCTTTCATTCATTTAATAGTTATAATCACAATGCTTTGACCAATCATAAAATCATGAATTGACTTATGATTCTACTTGCTAGTTTTTTAGATGAAAAAGGTCACCTTTTGCTTATCCTACATGTAATACTTTATTTACTATTGTTTTTCCCCCTATGAGTCTACTCCAGAGTTATACCTGTGTTCTGACAAAACAAAGATCTTTCACGATGGTTGTCTCTTGCCTTTAGTCTCTCTTGGGGCACCCCACTCTAGAATGCTCCAGCCTCCTGTCCTTAAATGTACTAGTCTCTAAGGCCTGCTGTGTAATTGTCATTGTCTGAGTTACTTTTCTATTGCCATGACAAAGCACTATGATAAGGCAACTTGAAAAGTTTAATTGGGAGATCACAGTTCCAGAAGGTTAGAATCCATGACCATCATGACAGAGAGCATAGCAAAGGCAGACCAGGCATAGCATTGGAGCAGTAGCTAGAACTTAACTCTGATCCACAAGCATAAGGCAGAGAGAGAGAACTAACTGGGAATGACATGGGCTTTTGAAACCTCAAAGCCCACCCCTAATAACACACCTCCTTCAACAAGGCCACACCTCCTTATCGTTCCCAAATAGTTGCACCAACTAGGGACCAAACATTGCCTCTGGAATCATAGTAGCTTTTCCCATTCAATACATGGTTTACAGAGGAAAGAAAGCTGAAACTCTTTATCATCATTAGACAATTAGTTTTTCCTCCTAATATTAAGAAAGTTGTTGGCTTAAATTTGATCATTTTAAGTTTATTTTATTGGTAAATACATATATTGCTGGGCATGGTGGCACATCCTAGCATTCAAGAATCTGAGATGAGAGATCACAAATTTCAAGCTAGCTGGGCCACATAGCAAGACACAATCTTTGAAAAGAAAAATAATTAGTACACACATACCCACACTCACAACAAGAGTTATTATTACTTTTCATTTCAGTAGTGCAACCAAGTCCTTGATAAGAAACTGCTTAAGGTAGGAAGTGTTTGTTTGGGCTCAGAGTAGTCTAGGGGATCCCGCCCCCTAGCCCAGGAGTCATGACCACAGACTCATGGGATGGCTGTCACACTGCATCCTCAGTCAGCAAGCAGGAAAGATGAATGTTGCTATTCGGCTTACTTTCTGCTTTTTATTCAGTCTGGGACCCTAGCCCATAGGATGGTGCTGCCCACATTTAGGGTGGATTATCGATACTCAATTAGCTCAGTATAGAAACTCTCTCATAGAGATACCAGAGATTTGTCTCCTATGTGACTCTAGATCCTGTCAAGTTGACAATCAGTGTTTATCACCACGTATGTATGTATAATTACAGAAAATATATTAATCATTGTACATAAATTTCTTTGGCCTACTCTTATTAAAAGTTGATTATTAATTGAAATTTATTTTTCTCATTCTGTTTGAGCTTACCAATGAAGTTTACCACATTGATTAATTTGCTTGCTTAAACTAAATTATTATTTGTTATCATGTATAGCATTCTAACAAAATTGCTTTTCTTATTTTCTTACTTCTGGTAAGCCATTGTTGACCCTTCTGGGAGGCTTAGTGAGAAGTCAGGGCTTGGTAACACCTTCCAGAAGTCAGGATTGGAAGCTTGGGTCAGCTAGCCAGGGTTTCTCACGTTCCACTTCCTGTGAGCCAGTCTGTCACATACAGCATCAGGAGCTCAGGAGTTGGGGTGTTGAGGGTGTCTCACCGTGGGAGCCAGGCATGGCAATGTGGCACTGACTCTCTGTGTGTTCTTTCCCTGCAGCTGTTTCCTCTCTCTGCTTCTGGTGGCTGCAGTGGTCTGGAAGATCAAGCAGAGCTGTTGGGCATCCAGGCGGAGAGAGGTAAGCCCATGCAGACAAAAGTAATAAATCCCACCGGGCGGTGGTGGCGCACGCCTGTAATCCCAGCACTCGGGAGGCAGAGGCAGGCGGATCTCTGTGAGTTCGAGGCCAGCCTGGTCTAGAAGAGCTAGTTCCAGGACAGGAACCAAAAGCTACGGAGAAACCCTGTCTCGAAAATCCAAAAAAAAAAAAAAAGTAATAAATCCCCTTGAAAACTCATTTCCTCTCTTTTCCAGGCATCACTTTTATCTGTTCTGTGATAACTAATATTCATGAAAAGCATGCTGCTTCGTCTGCATTGTATGATTCTACTGTATGCTATATCAGTAGATTTCAATTATTGTTCCATAGATATCATTAATTCTGCCACAGCCACAACCACTTACTGAGTTAGCAATCTTCTAAGAGCCGTTCATAAGAATTTGAGTGAAGGGACAGGTTTCCCTCAGTGATGGAGCTCTTGCCTAGCATGAACTGAGGCCCTTGGTTCTGGTCTCAGCACCCTCTAATAGCACAAAGGCAGGGACGAAGCTTTTAACTTGGGGGCAGGAGGAGGATCCAAAACCAAACTATAGCTATAGCCAGTATCACTGGTTATGATGAAGTACTAGAGCTGGTGCCAACAGACACATTATCTAGATAGCCGAGCACCTCTAAATCCCAGACACTGTTTTAGGTAGTTTTACTTAGACTAGCTACTCTAATCTTCGTCTCAACCCTCCATGAGGCTCAGGGAGGTCAAGTAACTTGCCCATACCTCATAGCTACTGAAAGGCCTCTGCCTTCACAGGCCATGTTTCTAAACACAGTTTCCACAAACACTTGGCTTTGTTCTGCATGTTCTGGACTGTACCCTTAAGAATTTCATGTTCTGGTTTCGGCCGCGGTAGCCATCTTTCAGTAACTCGCCAAAATGACAAACACAAAGGGAAAGAGGAGGGGCACTTTAGGCCCTTTAGGAAACATGGAGTTGTTCCTTTGGCCACGTACATGCAAATCTACAAGAAAGGCGATATTGTAGACATCAAGGGAATGAGCACTGTTCAAAAAGGAATGCCCCATAAATGTTACCATGGCAAAACCGGAAGAGTCTCCAATGTCATCCAGCATGCTGTGGGCATCATTGTAAACAAGCAAGTTAAGGGCAAGATTCTTGCCAAGAGAATTAATGTGCGGATTGAACACATCAAGCACTCGAAGAGCAGAGACAGCTTCCTGAAGCGGGTGAAGGAGAATGACCAGAAGAAAAAAGAAGCCAAAGAGAAGGGCACCTGGGTTCAGCTGAAGCGCCAGCCTGCTCCACCCAGAGAAGCACACTTTGTGAGGACTAACGGGAAAGAGCCTGAGCTGCTGGAACCCATTCCCTACGAATTCATGGCCTGATGTACAAAAAGAAATAAAAGACCTGGACTGTAAAAAAAAAAAAAAAAAAAAGAATCTCATGTTCTGCTGACTGAATGAGCCAGGCAACCCACATGAGACTGTACACAAAAAAGTAAGAGCAAGAAAGCAGCTTGTTAGTGTTGGAAGGAAAACAAAATTATCTTCATATAAGTTACTGAGACAATACAGTAAAGATTTGTCTGTATACAAAATAATACTTAAGTATATGAAACTAAATAAATGGATAATACAGAAATTAACAATTAACTAGATAATATTTGCAACATCATAAGAGAGAATACTAGATGAACACCCTTTCAAGATAGTTTTTTTTTTTTTTTTTTAATATCCTTAAGTTGTATTCAGTCGGCTAATATGCTGATGGTTTACTCTGGTTTGGAGTTTGACTATAGCTCTGAACCTGACCGTTCTAAATATACAAGGTCAGTCATGACTTGACCCCAGTGAGGATGCTGTTTTGCGTTCCCAGGCCCTGATGGAAGTTCTTTCACCCACCTTACCTCCTGGGCTCTTGGCAAAGGTTTTAGAATGGGAGTTGTAGTAGGGTAGAAACTGTCTTCCTGTGATTCTTCACAGAGTATTACAGAACCCAGACAGCTTTGCTGTATTTGCTGAGTAAATGGAGATTCTTTCCAGGTTCAGTAAAGAGATGTACTGAGATCGATTAGGCTTTTTGTAACTCTAGGAGGCTGGGATACCTAACAGCAACTCAGAGCAAAGGAAGTTCCTTACATTTATGGATGTTATCAGGGAGGAGTCAAGAGATTAGTGAAGGTATTAGGATATAAGGTATGGCTGATCCCCTTCACAGGAACAGCCCTTATGATATAACAAATAAGAACCTATTTCCGGTTTTAAGAAAATTTTTAACATAAAAACTCCCTTCTAGAACAGAACAGTGGCTTATGAGCCTCAAAACCCTGCCTCCTAGAAGGTGGCTTAAAGAAAGGTCCGTCTGTCTTCTGAAGATCTCTCATATTATGGATGATATAGGGATGCCCACATTCCAAATTTGAGGAATATGCTTTAGTATCACACTCAACACAAAAACACGTATCAAGCCTTGTGTGGTTGAGTGAGGTAGGACTATAAGAAGTTCTAGGTTATCCAATGAGTTTGAGGCCAGCATGAGACCCTGTCTTAAAAAACCACACAAAGCACATTTAGAGAAGACATGAAAGCCTTGATACTTTGAACACCTGTCCTAACATATCGACCCCTCCCTAAATCCAGAGCCCTGCTTGTTCTAGTCTGTGATGAAAACATATTTGTGTTTTCATCTTATATCTCTCTTAAGGGAGAGTAGTCTCGTGTCCAATTGGCCATGTGGGGGGCACATCTTTCTTTATTGTCATTGCTTTGGGAATACTGGTTCAGGATTTGATATAAAGCAGGGTAGACTGACTTTAGTCTAGTAACAGAAATATGAAGAGGTTAGTTTCTGTCCTTTTATATATTCAGCCAGCAGATACCATAGCATTATATCCACCACAATTTTAGCTTATGTCTCTTACTGGTAAAGACTTTTCATAAAATACAATAGTGTTACTCCATCTAACAGAATTTAATACCTTGTACTGTCTAGTGCCTAGTCGTGTTCAGTTTTCCGTAGCTGCCACAGAAACAATTTACATCTGATCAGTTTGAACTGGGGAGAATGCAGCATCTTTAATATCTAATATTCACTAATAAAATCTCAGTACTCAGCATATTAATGCATACTATATTATTCATTAGCAACTTCTTCGGGAGATGCAACAGATGGCCAGCCGTCCCTTTGCTTCTGTAAATGTTGCCTTGGAAACAGATGAAGAGCCTCCTGATCTTATTGGGGGAAGTATAAAGGTGAGAAGTGGTTCAAAAGTTCATATAACAGCTTTCCAAAACTCAGGTCTGAGTCTGGCGAACCAGAGGAAGCAAGTGTTGTGATGCATTAGTCCTGTTTTCCTTCTCTCTCTGCCGCTCAGCTGAAACACCAAGATTGTGAGACACTCTTGTTCTCAATTCCCAGTTGCTGGCTCATGTCATCAGTCAGTCATGGTCAGGAGAGCTTAATGTGTATCATGGTTGTTATTCTCTCAGTGTTTTGTGCCAAATACTTAAAAGTTCTTATATGAAAATATCTAAACTGGGCAAAGTGTGGTGACATGCATTTAATCCCAGCATTTAGGAAGCAGAGGCAGGCAAATCTCTGTGAGTTCAAGGCCAGCCTGGTCTGTATATTGAGTTTCAGAACAGCCATGGCTACAGAGAGAGAGAGAGCCTGTCTTAAAGGGGTGGGGGGGACATCTCAATTTACTATTAATTACTCCCACACACAGAGAGACTTTGGGTTTGGTTTTGTTGTTGTTTGGTTTAGGGGTTTTTGTTTGTTTCATTGTTTGTTTTTCAAGACAGGGTCTCTCTATGTAGCTCTGGCTGTCCTAGAACTCACTATGTAGACTATGCTGGCCTTGAATTCAGAGACCCATCTGCCTTTTGAGTGTAGGAATTAAAGGTATGTGCTCTACACCCAGCAAACCCCAGAGTTAAAAAAAAAAACAAAAAACAACAACAAAAACAACACTTATAGGGCTAAAGAAATGGCTCAGTGAATAAATATGAGAAATGGAGTTCAGAGCCCCAGAACTCAAGTAAAAACGAGGCAGATATGGTGACAGTACTCAGAAGACAGAGATAGGATTCCCAGGGCAAACTGGCTGGTTAGACTAGCTGGAATTGGCAAACTTCAGGTTCAGCGAGATATCCTCCTCAGTAAGTAAAGCAAAGAACTGAGGAAGATCTCCTTGTGCATGCGTACCTGCACACGCACTTGTAAACACACACACACACCATACATCATGTTTAGAAGTTGGAATCTTTGTGTACTGTTGATAGACTACAAAATTATGCAGCCACTAGAAAACGGTAGACTGGGCATGGTGGTGCATGCCTGTAATTCCAGCCCTTAGAATGCAGCTGCAGGAGAATCACCGAACAGTATTTTGTCTCAAGAAAACAAAAGCAATACAAAATGTAATACAGGGGACTCTTTGCATGTCAGTGTTCATGACAGCACATCATAATTGCCAGAAAGGAGACGCAGTTAAGTGCCTGTCAGTGGCAAGTAGATAAGCAGAGTGTAGTGTTTGCTACTGGAAATGATTTATACTTTAAAAGGAGGGGACTCTAGTATACACTGAGACAAAATAAAATAGTAACTGCCAAAAGCTTGGACGAGGAGATGAAGGAGCTGTTGTTCAATGAGTAGTATAGAATTTCAGTTTTTCGTTTTGCAACATTAAAAAAACAGTCTGAAGATGGATAAAGTAGCTAAAACATACTTCCATTTTCCTTTATTTTATGAAGGGTTGATCATGCAGCATGCATAAAGCCGATAGATAGATAGATAGATAGATAGATGATAGATGAGAGAGAGAGAGAGACTCATTAGTAATAACAAAACTATCTCTCAAGCCTGTAAAATTCATTTTAAAAAAATAAATAAAGTCTGCAACAGAAAATGAATAAATTTTCCAGAGTCAAAGCATCCAATAAGCAGATGAGGAATCCATTTGGTGATCTATCTTTCACAAGCTCTTAAACCCAACAGGCTATGACTTAATGGATGAAAGATGCATGGATAAGCTGGAATATAAAACAGACACTGTCTCCTTAACATCAGGGTCTCTGTGCCAAGTGTACAGGACTATCTGACAGATCACCAGACACACACTGCCAACCCAGCGACCTAGAGAGAACCTCTTGTCATGGGCCCTTCCTTGGCACTCATGTGGCTCTTTAGAAAAGTGCTATGGAAACAACTCATAGCCAAAATTGTTGACCTTATAAGCGCCTGACCATTTGTTTTCTTCTTCCAGACTGTTCCCAAGCCCATTGCCCTGGAGCCCTGCTTTGGTAACAAAGCTGCAGTCCTCTCCGTATTTGTGAGGCTCCCTCGAGGACTGGGCGGAATCCCTCCTCCTGGTCAGTCAGGTGAGTAGATGGAGCAGTGGCAAACACAGGTCTGTGAAGAGCTACAGTGCAGACATTTCTTCCTGGCCAAGAATGTGGGTATGGGGCACTGTACTGTAGTGCCGTCTCTGGCACAGAGCTTTCGTGAGATAATTCCGTACTCCGTAAACTGTGTTCTGAACACTGACATTTCTGTCCTGGGTTGGAAGTCCAGGACCTTCTCACAGTGCACAGCTTCCTCAGCCACACACACCTCCTTCTGCATTCAGTATTTCTGATTCCTTGGCTCTATTGCTCCCCTTTAAAAAACAAAAACAAAAAACAAAAAACTTGTTCTTACCTTAAATTTCGACTTTGTCCTTCTTCATATGCTACTAATCATATCCATGCTCCTGGCATCCAGCCATGTCCTCAAAGTTTGTGTTGCCCTAGTAAATATTTCTAGCCATGCTCTGCATCTTGTTTAAGGTCTTGTTATGCAACTCAAGCTGAACTAGAACTCATTACATAACCCAGAATGCCCTCAAACTCATAGTCATCCTCCTGTTTCAGTTTCCAGAGTACTACTCACCAGGTCCAGCTTTTTACTCTATATTAAATATGGGGCATAAAGAAGTATTTTAACAACATAAAGAAGATTTTTGAAAATTATAGTTTTATTAGGCTAATACAGACCAATTTTCATTCTTTTTCCCAGCCCTCTCTAGCAATTTAATTTAAATAATTATGTAGGCTTTGGGAGTGGGAGAACCCTGAACAGTTTTTAAGCACAGTTTGTAGCCAAGGATGACTTTGAACTTCTGATTGTCCTGCCTCCACCTCCCCAGGGCTGAGATGTACCACCACTCCTGATTTATGAGGCACCGAGGATCAATGCTAAGGCCTCATGCATGCCAGGCAAACCCTCTTCTAACCAAACTACACCCATAGCTAGATAGGCATTTTTATTACAAACAATTATTCCTCAGCATTTTTTCCCTAAAATAGCATCTCTACAGGAAACAGGCACCAGTGGTGATTTGGGCAGGAATAGGGAGGAGAAATTACTTTCACTGCATACTATTTTATACTTTGAGATTTTTCTTCCTTTTTGCTGAGGCTCAAATCTAAATCTATCATTTATTCTTTCTTCATTACAATCATTTACATTTTTACAGTTTACTACATATTTTACCAATGTGTTTTATACTTTCTATCAAACATGTAAGCCATTAATTTATATAAACCTTGTCTTAAAGCTAGAGGCAGAGATAGGAAGATTGCTACATAGTGAGGTCCAGACCAGCCAGGGTTACACAGTGGAACCCTGTCCCAGAAGGAAAGTTCTTACTTTTAACACAAAGGCAAAGGCAGTATAGAATGCAGTTTCGGAGTATCTTGATTATGAAGTTTTGCCTAGAAATCCCTCAAACAATGTGAACATTTTAGATCAGTTCAGTTGCAGTGGTGCTAGGGGCTCAGGATTGCCTCAGCCAGAACAGTTTAGTAGAGAAGTATTCTTTTATTCTTGTCCAGCCCTGAACTTCGTGTCCCCTTCATCAACCGTCCAGAAGGGCCTCCCGTTACCTGGCTAACTAGAAGGACTCTGTGGTGTCCTCAGAATGAAAGCCTTAGGGATGATGAGGTCAGGACTCAGTCTTGATCTTCCTTGGCATTCCCAGACACTGAGCCCCTAAGTTAGCCTTACTGAGGACCAAGTCACTCTATGATCTGGTGATCTGGGCAGTGTCTCCTGCTACCACCCAGCTCAGCAAACACTGACAGGTGATTCATAAAGGCTAGGTCTCCGGTGGGCATAGAGACATAACAGGTCTGTAGCCGTTCCTATCTCATCCTTATGTAATGCTCCCACCCTCTGAAACTCCTCAAAGCACCACTCAGTTCTTGAGGCCCACCCCATCAGGGGAGGGCTATCCATGCCAATCCTCCCATACTTTTTCTTTATGAGGTAGTATGAGTTAGCCCCAGACTTAATCCTCTTGCCTCAGTATCTCCAGTGCTGGGGATTGTAGACATGTGTCATTATGCCAAACTCCTATGCCTATTCCTTTTAAAAATCCTTTCTGGGATCAAATCCAGAGCCTGAGCAAGTGCTCTGCCACTGCCCACCTCTTCTTTTTAATGATCCCTTTCCTGGATATGCCTTTGCCTGAACAACAGTTGTCACTAGTGTGGGCTCCTCTCTGTGTATCAGACCCTGGCCCTGGCCCCTTCCTCCTCCTCCTCCCTTTACAGACAAATAGAGTAGATTACCAAACTTACTCCTCTGCTCATTAAAGCAGCCTTGGCAAAATGCTGAGTATGGGCTGGCCACTTTCTCCAGTGTTAGAATTCCAACTTCTTTGCTGTCTTAATCGAGGTTTCTGTTGCTGTGAAGACACCGTGACCATGGCAGCTCTTAGAAAGGAGAACGTTTAATCGGGGTGGCTCCCTTTCAGTTCACACGTTCAGCCCATTATTATCATGGTGAGACATGGTGGCATGCGGGAAGACATGGTGCTTGCTGGAGAAGTAGCTGAGAGTCTTACATCTCGCAGGCAACCGGAAATGGTCTGAGGCACTGGATGGTATGTTGAGCATATATGAGCCATCAAAGCCCACCTCCACAGTGACACACTTCCTCCAACAAGACCACACCTACTCCAGCAAGGTCATGCTTCCTAATAGTGCCACTCCCTTTGGGGGGCATTTTCTTTCAAACCACCACACCTGGAATGCTGATTTCCCTGACAAATGCCAGGTTTATTATACAATGCAAAAAGGACAAGCCGGTCACTGGGAATGTCTGTGAGAATAAATGGTAAAGGTTCTGATAATTTTTGTGTGCTCTGAAACATTACCTCAGTCACTCTTTGACTCCAACACAAGCTTTGTGATGTTCTTATCCCAGCCCCATTTCACACATAAGGAAACTGCCCTATGGGAGGTTAAAGAACCTTGCTCATTCTAAAACTTAGCCCACGACACTGTTGAGCACTGCCCGTGGTAGATATAAGAGAGTCATGTGGAATGGTGCGGGGCTCAGCCCATAAAGGCACTCACCTCACTTCCCAAGCCTGAGCTAGAGCCCCAGAATTCTCAAGGTGGAAGGGAAGAGTTAACTTCTAAAGGCTGCCCTCTGGTTCCCATGTGCAGCATTGTTTACACACACACAGATAAATAAATAACTAAAATTTTAGTAGCTTGTGCTGAGCCAGTGATAGCGGATGAGGTGCACATTCAGAGTGTGGCTGCATTCTCATCCCTTGCTTCTACCCTGAGGCAGAGCACACTGCTTCTGTGATGTGCTGTGGAGGAGAGAAAAGTGAGTAGTTAGGCGTGCACAAATAAACTCTGCAAGAGCATGGAGCTGACACCATCACCCAGATGGAAAAGGAAAGGTGAGATGGAAGGACTACTGTGAATACCTCCTTTATCTTTCACCATGGAAGTGTAAAAGGAAATTAGAAATTATCTTTTTTAAAGTAAGCCCATCATGACATGTGTCCCTTCTTATGGGTTCTTCCAAGGTCTTGCTGTGGCCAGTGCTCTGGTGGACATTTCTCAACAGATGCCAATAGTGTACAAAGAGAAGTCAGGAGCAGTAAGAAACCGGAAGCAACAGCCCCCTGCACAGCCTGGAACCTGCATCTGATACTGCGCCAGGGACTCTCCCTCACAGAGGGCACATGGTACACCAGGCTGTCGCAGGGGAGGGTGCAGGCAGGAAGCTGGTGCAGAACAGAAGACTGGAAACCCTTGAAGCATCCACCTCATGTGCATGATCATCCAAGCTGTTTTGACGGTTCATCCCTTCTGTGTCCAGCATCTAACCTTTTACTTTTGCATAGGAAATAATTTAATTACAAGTCCAAGAATAAGCTGCTCTACTCATGGGTGGAGGAGACCAGCGTAGAACCAGCGAGAGCTGAAAGTGATGCTGAGGTCCCTTGTGGAAACTCCTCTTGGGAGTCTCAACTGCAGAAGTGATGACCTTGCCAGCAGCTCTCCAGCAGGGTCTTCTGACACTCCTCAGATGGATTGTTCTTATTTGAAGCTTGTTGTCTTTTTACAAGATGTGCTTTTACTCTCTTCCAGGAAGTAGCTTTTTTCTAGCTGAGAACTAATAACGGTCTGTCTCTTTGAAAGTCATATCAAAGTATAATCATTGGGGCCTTGTTTTGTTTTTTGGAGACAGGGTCTCACTGTGTAGCCCTAACTGGCCTGGAACTCACTATGTAGATCAGGCTGAACTGAACTCATAGGGATCTTTCTGCCTCTGCCTCACAAGTGCTGGGATAAAAAGTGTGCACCACCAGGTCCAGCAAAGGGGGCTATTTTAAATGTCAAGGTAATTGTGTTAGAATATAAACAAATGTAATAGATAATTCTCTATAGCAACTTGATTAATTTAATTTTAATTCTTCTCTTTATCTCATGCTGTCATGCACACACACACACACACACACAAAGTGCCTAGACTTTAAATAGATCTAGCAACTGGAAAGTTAATAAGCCTAAGTTTTTACATGACTCTGTTTCTCCATTCTTGTAGAATTTAAGTAACTACCATTGCAATCTGTTCTTTTTCTAAAGTGTAGTTTGCAGCCAGCAGAGACTTCTCATCCCAAGAAACATTTAATAGGGGCTAGCAACAGGGACTGAGTGACCACCAGCCCCAGCCTAGTATCACTCTAAGCCTGATGCTGGGCCAACTCTCTGGGTTCCTTCTGCCAAGGCACCACAGAAAAGTACTCACTCATGTCATGTGCCTCTTTGAGCTGATAAGAACACTCACTGAATGTGTGGGACACTTGGCCCTGTCTTCCTGCAGCCCGCTCTCTCTGTGCCTGTGGACCATCCCTAGGTTGGATGGAGCAGACACTAGAAGAGGGGCGATGCCTTGCATTGGGGCAGCATCTTCTCAGAGCCAGAAAAGGGCCCTGGTTCCATCTCTCCCAAGTGTGGGTTGGCCCGGTCTCCTCCCAGATCCAGCTGGTGGTGTAGGGAGGAAGTGGATGCTCATGAGGATGAAAAGCACATGGGGAGAACGGAAGGGACAAGACCCTCTTCTAAACAGAAAATGACAGCATTAAGAAGGGTGAATGGCCCTCTGCTCTGTGCCCCGGGATCCTACCTGGACATTGCATCTCCCCACTTATGGTGCTCAGTATTCTGGCATTACAGCAGCCTCACCTTCCTTCGCCTGCTGCATGTCCTGTGGCTCTGCTAGTAGTACCTGACCAGAACAGACCTCTAGGCAACATGCTCAAGTTAGGAATTTGGAGAAGTTAACACTCAAAAGAGCAGAAGCTGTAGCATTTCATCTTTAAATGCAGTGCCAAGAGAGGGGGGGCATTTCTCTAAGGCCAGCACTAACCCAATTCCCGCCAAGACACTCCTGGAGAGAGACTTCCAAGCTGAACCATAAAACACGGTTGCACAACGCACTGCTGGAAGACTCACCTCTCAAAACACTGCTTTTTCACAACATTATTAAAGGACAGGAGTTCCAGAAAAGATCCCAATCTCATTCCCTGTGCAGTTAAGAGTGCCCCACACATCTACGTCCCTCCCAAAACCCAGCACCTATAAGCATCTGCAGTGACCTAACCCTTCATCTCCATAATCACCAAAGGGATTCTTGGCCAGAAGAGAGAGAGAGAGAGAGAGAGAGAGAGAGAGAGAGAGAGAGAGAGAGAGAGAGAGAGAGAGTCCCACTGGGGTTTGTCCTTCAAGGAAATTTCCCCTGCTTTGCTCAAAGAACCAAATTTCTTTGGCCAAAGAAATTGCTTCTATGTTAGCTCCACACCTTGAAATAATATGCACCATGGTTCCCACCTACCTGCTTACATTTTTTTCCCTTAGAGATACTGTTTATTCTTTGAAAAGGAAGAAGCAAATGGCAGTTGAGGAACAGCCAACTCCACCTGCATCTCCTTCATAGCCAACAGCTCCCTTCAGGCTTGCAGCAGAAGGGAACGGCAGGGACAAAGAGCTCAGCTCAGAGCCAGTTACCAAGAGGACGTGGGGTTGTGACCCAGAACTGTGTGGCATGGGAGAGCATGTATATAAAGTACTCATGAAGACACTGACCTTGCACTTGTACATAACTATACAGTAGTGTCCAGAATGTTCAGACATTCAGGGTGTACATAAAACAGAAAAGTATCATAATGTATTTTTATTAAACATTAACATCTGAATTTCACCTAATCTGTTTCTGTGCCATATACTGGGTATCCAAGCTCTGAGAAGTCAACTTACCAGGCCCTGATCCTTTGATAAGGCCACACATTGTACCACCATGCTGGTGTGTTCAGTAGCCTTGTGCCCATTAGGTAACTAAGTAATGATTCAGCTCTCAGAATACCTAAGAAGAGCAAGCATGGTGACACACCGCTGTGATCCTAGCATTTAGAAGATAGAGGCAGGAAGAGCAAGAATTCAAAAATGAGGACTGGAGAGGTGGCTCAGTGGTTAAGAACACTGGCTGCTCTTGCAGAGGACACTGGTTCAGTTCCCAGCACCTACACAGTAGCTCACAACCCTCTGAAACTCCAATTCCAGATGATCTGTTGCCCTCCACTGGCCTCCTCGGGTATTGCATGCATGTGGTGCACAGCAAATATGCAGGCAAAACACCCTATACACATAAAACATAACGAAAATAAAGAATTCAAGAAGAGCCTGGGCTACATAGCAAGAGCCTGTCTCAAAACAAACAAACAAACAAACCTATGAAGAGCCAGGCAGTGAGTCTGTTTACATGGCAGTACACAAGAGAACTCAGGAAGCAAGAGTATCCATACTGTTGTGCATCTCAAATGTTCCTTGTGACTTCTGGCATCTCTGTGGGGTGACCAGTCTAGTCCTGAGGTATTCTGTTACTCTTTGAAGTCAAAGACTGTTACCTGTGAACATTAGACTTTGCAAAGGGGCTCTCTAGGCCACATTCTGTTGTAGCTTTGTCTAAAATTTTAATGATGTTTCTGAGAACCGTGTTCTTTTTATACTAAAAACTGGGGATGGGGGCTCATTTGTTAATAAGTAGCGCCGTTTCCCTACACCTCAGCCTCCTGTCCCCCTCCTGGTCTTCCCTACACAGTCTGGAGAAGGGTCTGAAAGGTCAAAGGAGATGTGGCAAGAAAGCAACCCATTGCCTCCTGAGCTAGCCTGTAAGAAGACGTCAGCAAAAGGAAAGTACCAGCATATCTGGAAGGCTTGAAGTGTAAGATAGGATCTTGTTAGGGAATTGGAGAAACAAGAACAGAACAGGAGATGCCATAGCCTGCCAGTACCCATCCTCCTTCAGTGCAGTGAGGTGTGCAGGGTGAAGAGTGACTCGCTTCCTTGGGGGATGGTGCTGTTTTTATGAACACTTTGATCCTTGGTGTCCTTTAATTGAACAAATATTTACTAAACACTTGTAAGCTAAGCTAACATAAGAGCAGTGACTGGGGTGGAGATCCAGCTCTTTGGACACAGCCGTCACCCTAGGGGAGCTCCTGGGGTGAGCCATGGCTCCCTGATGAGTCTGAAGTGTTGACCCTGGTCACACAGCCCCCCAGCACAGCTCTGGACCGAGATGTCAGCATGGCCTCTGACTGAGCAGAGCCCCTGGAGCAGGCGCCTGCCTGCAGGGAGCCCTCGGGGTGCCCTCCCAAGTGCAGAGAAACTGGCACCTTCTCTGCTGAAGGACTCGGACTCTGCACAAAACACTAGCAAAGCCTGCTGGACCAGTTCGGCCTCTCGAAACGTTTCACGGTTATTTACAGTTCACTGTTTGTCTTCATCCAGCTTAGTCTGTTCATATGTGTAATTAGCATCTGTTGCACTTGTGTAAATATGGAGTAAGTATTGTAAACTATTTAATTGCTGGGATTGTTGGTGTTATACCTACATTTAAGACTGCAATTTTTGGTATTTTTTGTATTGTAAAATAACAGCTAATTTAATCAGGAACGAGATTTGGGGGGTCTGCATTTTAAATGCAAATGTGAAGCACTTGTATATAAACAAAAGTAAATACTGTAATACAAAATTCCTTCTGAAATAAAAGTAGATCTGGTAAAAATGTGGGCTTCCCTGAATATTTTATGATAATGCTGATTTTATTCTATATTTACATTTCATTCATTGTATTAGCAGTGAGGGGACAGAGACAACAACAGCTACCACCCTCAGCAGCCTGAGGGGTCCCCTAGATTAGGGAGTGCAGCTCAAGATTATTGGCTTCAGTCCTGAAGAGAATTCCAGGACTCCACAGTCTATGAAGCTATGAAGCAACATTTAGTAAGGAATGTAACATTTGTGTCTATGTGTGTGGGTGAGTACACATATGCCACAGCGTGCAAAGACAACAGTTATGGAAATTGTCCTCCCTCTGGGGCCTGAAAAGCAAACTGATGTGTTTAACCTTGGTGGCAGGCACCTTTGCCTGATGAGCCATCTCACCAGCCCAGGATATTACTTAGTAGGTGGAAGGGACGTGTGTGCCACAGCACACAGGGGAAGTCAGAGGACAACTCTTAGGAATCAGTTCTCTCCTACCTTGTAGGACCTAGAAATAAACCTGAGGTCAGACTTAGCAGTGACTATCTTATCCATTCAGACCTTAAGCCACTGAGCCACCTCATTGATCTGATGAGGGAACCGGTTGGGACGAAAAGCAGGCCTGCCCGCAGCTCATCACTACAACCCACTGAGCTAGGGGCAGAAAAGTTGAAGATAACTATACTTTTTTTTTTTTTTAAATACATTTATTTATTATGTATACAGTATTCTGTCTGTGTGTATGCCTGCAGGCCAGAAGAGGGCACCAGACCCCATTACAGATGGTTGTGAGCCACCATGTGGTTGCTGGGAATTGAACTCAGGACCTTTGGAAGAGCAGGCAATGCTCTTAACCTCTGAGCCATCTCTCCAGCCCCGAAGATAACTATACTTGATTGATGTTTTTTTTAAATACCAATTTTTATTTTGTGTGAATGGGTATTTTGCCTGCATGTATGTCTGTGCACATGTGTGAATGGGTATTTTGCCCACATGTATGTCTGTGCACATGTGTGTATGGGTATTTTGCCTGCATGTATGTCTGTGCACGTGTGTGCAGTGCCCACAGAGGCCAGAGGGAGTAGTCTGATCCCCTGGAACTAATTACAGATGGTTGTTACTCACTGTTTAGGTGCTGGAAACTGAACCCAGGCCCTCTGGAAGAGCAGCCAGCAGGCCTAGCTACTGAACCAATCTCTCCAGTCCTGACAGGACCTCATGTAGTCCAGGCTGGCCTCAATTTTGCTTTGTAGCCAAGAAATAGCCTTGAACTTTGATCCTTCTCCACTGTGCTGCCTTGAGCAAGCCAGGCATTGAGTTCTACGCCGGGTACAGTAGCTCATGCCTAGAACCCTAGGACTTCGTGTTTTTACAGGTTTGCTTTTATTTGTATGTGTGTGTGTTTGCATGTATGTAGGAGCACCGTGTGTGTGCAGCACCTACAGAATCCAAAAGAGAGCACATGATACCCTGGGATGGTGATACCCTGAGATGGTGATACCCTGGGATGGTGATATCCTGGGATGCTGATACCCTGGGATGGTGATACCCTGGGATGGGAGTTACAGTTATGAGGCACCATGCAAGTTCTGGGAACCAAACCCAGTTTATCTGCAAGAGTAATAGGTGCTTTTGACTGATGAGCCATCTCTCTATCCCCAATCCCAGCATTTTGGAGACTGAGGCAGGGAGATTATGCCAAATTTGAGGTCATCTTGTGTTATGTAATGAGTTCAAGGCCAGTCTCAGCTACAGAGTGGGACCCTGTCTAGAAAAGGAAGCGGAGAGCTGGCTCAGCAGTGACGAGCACATGCTGTTCTTGCAGAGGACGAAGACCAGTTCACAGCACCCTTGCTGGGCAGCTCATATTGCCTTTATTCCAGCTCCAGGAGGATCCTAAGCCTCCTTTTGGCCTCCAAGGGTGCCTGCACACACGTGCACGGATATGCAAATTCACACATAATTTTAAAAGAGAATATCTTTTAAAGGAGACATTGAATTCTAAAATCGGTGAGTTTGTAAACAGAAAGTAAAGATGGAAGGGGAGTCCTGAAATCCAGGGGCTTACTGTGTAGGAAAACCCCTGCTTCTAGTCTCCAAACAGGAAGTGCTAGAAGCAGCAAAGACACCTGTGACTGCACCTCATGGTAAAAATCACAGAAAGCATGAGTTCCCACTTGAAACTGGTAACCTCAGCTACCACCTTGAAAAAATTGTGGAGAAGGAAGCAAAGAACCAAGCGTGCATGAAGACTGTCAGGAAATAGCTATGCGCACTCTCTGCTTAGAAACAAACACAGAAAGGTAATTCGCGCTGTAGGTGTAGATCAGTGACTGAGCACTTGTCCAGCACATGCAAGGCCCTGGGAGGGGAGAGGGAGGGAAGGGAACGGAAGGGGACATTGCTAGTGAGGATGGGAAAGACCATTCTGGTCATGTGACAACTGGGGATGCAGCTTCCTAGAGGGAAGAGGTATGTGGGTATCCTGGAGCTGAGCCTACCAAAGGAGTAGCAGGTGGGTCTCACTGTGGCTGGTGTGAAGTGGACTGAATTGCTGTGCAGTTGAGGGTGGGGCTCACTGTGGCTGGTGTGAAGTGGACTGAATTGCTGTGCAGTTGAGGGTGGGGCTCACTGTGGCTGGTGTGAAACGGGCTGAAGAGCTGTGCAGTTGAGGGTGGACCTTTCCTAGGCTAAGCTCGAGCTGCTGGGTCAGTTTTTGTTTCTTCCAGGCTGCTTGGCTGCTCTCTGTGCTTCTAGATTGCTCAGTTTGAGCCTGTTCCAAGAAGTTGAGTCTGGGGGGAGGAGGAGAGTGGCTGTCTTTGCAGCTGAGCTGAGTTGCCTGACAGCGACTCAACAGCCTTTACAGCAGCTCTGTAGTCTTAGGAAAGGGGCGCTAGTGAATTTGGTCAGTTTTAGGGACTTTCTGAAGCTGTTTGAGTTTACTTTACAAGTTTCCCTGCAGGATGGAGAGTCTCACCTCCTTGTAAACATCCTGTCCTAAAATATCCTGCTGTTTGACTTCTCTCTGGCATCCTATGTCTTCAGAAGTTTGCCTCCAAACCAGGAGATTTTCACCTCAGAGGAAGCAGCTACAAAACATCCCAGCACCCATGAGTTAAGCTTTCTAGGTTGCTCAAGTTCTGCCCTTAAAGTTTTGTATTTTATCATCTTAATTTTTCTCTACACCCTTCCTTGGTCTGGGAACTCATTTGGTTCATCATTTTGTTTGACATTATGAGAAAAGGTCTCACTACACATTCAGTCTTCCTCAAACTCATCTGTTTGCCTTAGCCTCCTGAATACTGAGAAGGCCAGTGGAACGTACCATCTGACTCACTGAAGTGTAAGGGGATGTGTGTATTACTGCTCTGGCTGGGGAGAGGGGTCCCTAATGGAGGTATTGGCAGCTTTAAGAGGAAAGGTTTCCCCAAAGCAAGTCATACAGCTCTGAAGGGAGAGGTATCCTGGCAGTTGGAAGTCACACTACACAATAAACATCATACAAGACATTTACTGGGAGTGACCTCTGCTCAGGTGAAAGGCAGTAGGGAACTGAGCAGCCAACAGACTTATACAGGATTTCTTAGGGGAGGAGTTTGCCAGGGTGGAGACTTCCAGGGTGGGGGTTGGTGAGATTTCAAGCCCAGCCCAGGGATTGGTCGGTTTTCAGGCTCAGGAATTTGTGGGGTTTGGCAAGTTTCGAATCCGGAAGTAGGCCCTTTTTACCCTACAATGTGGACCTCGCAGAGAAACCTGACCTAACTAGTCTGCAGCCCCACAGCCATGCCCCTGCCACCTTCGCTAGGCATGCCAAGTTCACTGACTAAGTCACTGTTGTGTCAGGAACCACCCAGAAACTGTGCTGCCATTGTCCTAGCTTTCTAGAATTTTGTCAACAGAATTCATAATTCCTCCAGTTACAAAACCAGTAGGCAGAAATCACTTATTCAGACCTAGCAATCTGGGAAGACAGTGGGTTAACATCTAGAGATTTTCCCTGCATCTCACCGCCAATTGGCAGATTATATGTAAGGAGGGGAAGAGAACAAGAGCAGTCAATCATTATGGGGCTCAGGTTCACTCAGGGTCCGGTGGTCAAGTCCCGTTTCTGAGTTGTGATATCTATGCTTCTCTTTACCATCCCTCTTGCTCCCCCCTCCCACTTCTGCGTATGGTCTCTGTTCCCTATCCGTTTTATCGGCCAGAGCCCACATTTTCCTGCAAAAGTGAGCTGGTTTAATGAACCTAACTTTCTATCCCTGACTCATTTAGGGAGTGTGGGGGAAGGGTGAGCAGTGATTTCCACATCAACTTTGCACCTGGTTGCTGGGACCCATGCCAGAGGAGCATACATGAGCCGTGAAGTTTCCATCAATAAATCCATGGATGCTTCTAGCACCTGTCTTCCTACCTCAGCCTCACCTATGCCACCTGCCAGCTGCCAAATCAATGCTGAGAGCAGGTAACAGAGACCCAGGCACGGGGCCAGGACCACGGCCCTAGAATGTGTACACAGGACCGCTTCCTGGCAGAGCATGGAGGCTAACCGCTGTGATGGAGGGGAGATAGGAAGGAGGAGGCTGGACTCAGCCTTACGGCACCTGGCCAAACAGCACCCTACATAAACCAGGACCTTGACATAAAAGTAAATGAAACCCAACAAGCAAACAGGCAATTCTCCTAGTTTCCTAGGACCTGTGTAACATTTTCCAGTCTTGATAGTTTAGAAAAATAGTTTGTTCTCACCATTCTGGCAGAGCTGTACCCCTCTGGGGCCTCTGGAGATCCGGGCTCTGTGTCCTTTAAGTCCAGTGGCTCTGGGTATCACCTCCCTTCCCTAAGACTGTTGATAGAGTGATCGCTGGGCTCTGCCTGTCCTTGAACTACCTCCCTCTGCACTGATTGTATAGAGGAGACATAAGGTGTGTGTCGGGCCTGCGTGGGTAGCCTAGCCCTCCTCAAGAGCTGGAAGGCAATCACACCCGTACTATATGAAGTGGACTCTTTGGCCCCACTGTGTGATACTACACAGGTGCTTGGCCTTAGGATAGGGACACCAGCTGCTGTGGAAGTCCAGTATTCTCACCTCATGTTCCTGTTAGTTTGGAAGACTTATGTATGTCTACACTTTCTACCCAGAACTGTAGTTTTATGTAGAATCATTCCTACTTTGGGGGACAGGGTTGAGACAGGGTTTCTCTGTGTAGCTCTGGCTGTCCTCTGTAAACCAGGCTGGCCTCCAACCCAGATATCTGCCAACCTCTGCCTCCCCAGTGCTGGGATTAAAGGTGTATGCTACCCAGCCTCATTTCCACTTTTTAAAAATGCCTACAGATGTCTCAGTGGTTAAGAACGTTGCAGAGGATCTGGGTTCAGTTCCTAGCACCCACATCAAGTACCTCACAGCCTCCTGGAACTGCAGTTTCAGGCCCTCTAGTGCCCTCTCCTGGGCTCCGTAGGCACTGCATGCACGCGGTGCACATATGTACACTCAGGCACACACAGGAAATAAAATTTTGGTGTCTACATTTTATTCTAAATACTCAAGTCAAACAAGCAGTGGAGTTGAGCACACTCAGATAAGGAAGTCATTTAACAGACATCCGTTCTGTGTCGAAGCCACCTGGTGGCTGTAGGAGGCTGAGCCAAGTGGTGCTTCCCTGCCTCCCTGGCCCTAGCACAGCCTCTCCCCACCCTCACTGTAGGTGTCCACTCCTGCGCAGGTGGGCAAGGGTATTCTCTCCTTTTTGTGACGTGAGTAGAGCCTGGACCCAGCTTCACTCTGCCAACTCCTTCTTTGGGAAACCATCCCTCGTACACTTGGTGACCAGCTGGCTGTGACTCCCTTCAGGAAAAGGCCCATGACCACCCTGGGCCATCAGGGATCGATGCCTTTTCTCTGCCGAGATGCTAAGAGAGCCTAAAGCTCAGGCACGGAGGCATCGGAACCTATCCCTCAGTGGGGCCTCTCCTAGCTACTGAGCAGCTGTGTGAAGATGAGCAATCTCAAGACTTTTTGAACTCTGGAGACAGATGTGATGTGCTCACCCCAGTCTGACCTGTGTGCAGGTTATGGGAAGGAGCTGGCTGCTAACACCAGCAGTGAGTGTGCAATGGAGCTGCAACACATGCCCTCAGTCTAGTGGGTAGCTGCTCTTCCAGAGACAGGTATACACATCCTCGGGTATTCAGGCTCAAGAGGAGTTCTGGGGGCATCCAAGGCCACACAGGTCTCCATGTTTCCGCCGCAACAGAACAGAAACACAAGGTTGGTCTCAGTGCACATGGGTTTATTGAGCTGCTATTCTAGGGAAACCATAAGGGAAGAGGCTGTGCAGCCAGTAGGATGCTGAGCAAGGGGAAGGGGCTGAGTCTTCAATGCCTACACAGCAGCTTGTCATAGGTGGCAAGCAATGCCGCTGGTCATCCTGGGGCACAAGCAGGGCTTAAATGGTGAGCAATGGCTGACTGGGAGGGTATTCAGGCTGCAATGCTAACTCCGTGTGATCTCCTAAGTGCTTCATCTGCTTGGAAGAGGCAGCTCCAAATTCTAGGAGTCGGGATAGTCTCTGCCCTGCTCTATAAGCCCTGGGGGCCCAGTGAGGTGACCATCTCAAGGATGGGGAAGAAAACAGCCAAGACACCTACTGACAGGGAACCAGAGGCTTCTCAGTCGGACCCTAGCCTCCAGCCCGCAATCCAGGGGACAGGCACACAGGTGTAAGAGGCCTGAGGGCAAGAAAGTGTCACTTCTGCGAGCAGTGGGCTGTGCTGTCCACGGGCCACCTCCTAATCAGAGCAGGGCCTGGAGAGCCAGAGCAGTGAGTACAGACATGGAGGACACCTAGGGGGTGAGGACAAAATGGGGCTGCCGCTCCCTCCGTCACCTCTCAAGCCACTCATGCCCCCACCTTGGCCTGCCGGGTAAGGAGAGTGCAGAAACGCCAAACTCCCCATCCTCTCCCCATACCTACCTGTGGGAAACAATGCCCAGTATTCTGGTAGGGCTTCATCCAGTCCTGCAGAACTGAAGGCCACAAAGGGTTAAAGGCTTGCATGGCACCATCTATGGAGTGGAGACATCGGGAGAAGGCTTGGCCAGGAAGCCCTAGAAAAGGGCCCCCCTCCTTTGGGACAAACTGAGACACTCCCTGGATCTGCGAGGCATGGCCAGAGAATGGGAGGCACATGCTACAAGATGGCTGTGCCCCACAAAATGCTAGCCTTCATCCTCACAGGAGAGGCTGACAAATGTCACCCCTCTTTACAGGTGAACACAATCACGATTAGTAAGAGTTTAACTCTCAGCTACTAAGCGACAGACAGCAACTTCAAACAGGCTCCCAGAACTCTGGAATTAAGCCATTCCACCCCGAGGTGTGAACAACAGTGTAAGTGAAGAAGATTGAGGAAAGAACCTCCTCATTGATACCAGAGTTTTAACTCATCCCTTCCGGTCCCTAGCGACCCCTTGACACCTAAAATTCTCTTGCGATCTACGATCTGGAAACAGCAGCTACTCAAAATATGTCAGTTTCCTTACATCAGAAAGGGGGTCACATTAGCCAGCAAGATGGCTCAGCAGGTAAAGAAAGGCACTTGCCACCAAAACTGACGACCCTAGTTCTACCCCGGGGGACCCACACAGTGGACGGATAGATCTCACAAGTTGTCATCTGACTCCCGTCCATAATAGAATGTGCACAGGGCCCCTAGCCCAACTCAAATAAATAAAACAACGTAAACATTTTAGGGGTTCCCCACGGGCCAGGCGGCTTGGACTGGGCC
This sequence comes from Chionomys nivalis, assembly GCF_950005125.1. Taxonomy (NCBI): domain Eukaryota; kingdom Metazoa; phylum Chordata; class Mammalia; order Rodentia; family Cricetidae; genus Chionomys; species Chionomys nivalis. The sequence goes on along the minus strand of NC_080094.1, from coordinate 43,938,687 downwards.
GTAGACATCCGTGGCTCCCGGCTCTCCAGTCCCTCACCCAAGCAAGGGTTCCTTGTAAAGAGCTTGTGGAAGGCTTCACATTCTTCCAGCCGGTTTCCACTGTCCCCACAGCCGCACCAGGGCGCGACGCGCGCGCTCACGTTGTCCAGGTAGTTGGGGGTGATCGCCGTGCCTGTAGGGACCCCAGGGCGCGGTGATGGGCTCCCCGAGTCCGCCGCCCCCCCCGCGCCGGGGTCCGCCAGGCCCTACCTATGAGGCCCACATATGCGAGGCGACAACGCGGACCCCGCTCCTCCGGGCAGCTGTCGCGGGAGCCCAGCGCGGGAGCGCACGAGGCCTGGAAGGCAAGGAGACGAGGCCTGCGCGCGCCCGGACGGCCATTAGCGGCCCAGCCCGACCCGCACGCACCTGCACAGGCGGCTGCGCTCGCAGCGGTCCCGGACCTGCAAGCACGAGGGCGGCGCCGGCCCAGGGCCCGCGAACGCACAGGCCGGAGCGAAAGTTTGGCGCCGACGCTCGGCGCAGGCCGGGCTCTCGCACCGGCAAAAGAGCAGCGCGTGCGTGAGCGCCGGAGGCCCGCGGGCGAAGAAGCGGCGCAGGGCGCGGCGGCAGCGGGAGCGCACGCAGCCGCCGGGTCCGCTCCAGTCCTCGGGCGCCGCCCGGCCCAGGCATCGTGCCACATACTCGGAGCGCAGCTGCTGGCACTGCGCGTCTGCTGTGCACGCCTCGGCCGCGGCCACGCAGCGATTCCCGCCGGTGGAGCTCGCAGACCCTGGTGAGGGACAGGCAGGCTGCAGTCCTCTGTGCTTGGTTCTCCCCATTCCGCACTACGGAATTTCGGGGTGCCCAAACCCAAGGGCAACATAGGTGTGACTGGGCTTCATCCTGAGGAAGGGGTATGAGCGGGTCCTAGGGATATCTACCCATGTTGTGGATGCAACACTAGGTGGCTGGGCCTAACCTTTCCCCAGAATCTGAGGTCCAGCATCCTCCACCATCTCCAGAACTGCCGCACGCTTCCACAGAGGATCTATTGGACTCCTTCCATCCTCCCCAGCTCCACCGGGCAGGGCACTGAGGCCAACTGATTCAGCTACTGGAGACTGGAAATGGCACCCCTCATCCTCCTTTAAACATACTAATGTTCCCTTCTCTGACACATGGAAACCCCTTGGGTGAATCTATAGATTTCTGTTCCTCCTATCCTGACCTGTACTTTCTGCCCCTGTGCCAGGTGCTTCTTAATGGGTCTGACCTATCCTGCTCCATTGAACTCTGGTTCTGGACCAGCAAAGGGGTTCTGGGCATCAGATTCACTGGAAGGGTACTGCGGGTTGAGCACGTTCAGGCCCTGGCGTCCAGATGTGGATTCAGACAGATGGCAGGCCGTAGTCCTTCCTAAGAACAGACCTGGACATTCGTCAGTAGTTTCAGTGAAGTTACAGGTAAGTAACAGATGCCAACCCACTCGGGGAAAAGAGAACACCTAACCCTTCACATCAGAAGCTGGTAGACCTGGCAGCTGTGTCCAGACTTGCCACTGAACACATCTAAATCCGGACAAACCAGGAGGTCTGCAAATACTTTCTAAGAACCGAGTCGCCAAACTCAGGCTTGGCACCTCAGGCGCTAAAACTGTCCAGCCTGGCCTCTCATCCTTCACCCTTAAAGGTGCTCCGCTCCACATGGCACATCTCAACTCTAAGGTCCCCTCTGCCTTAAAGCTTACCAGGAGCCATTCTCCACACCTCAGAAAGCAGTCCCTTCCCATGATGCCCCTGGTGGAGAAGGGGCAGCCCTGAAAGGTGGAAGGAACATCAACTATGGGGCACAGAAGAACAAACTCAAAATCATTGTGGAACTCCCCGGAGCAAGAGCTCTGACGACCATATGGGGCGGGGAGGAAAGGAAAAGGAAAGTTCCTGGGGCACAGGTATCAAGGCTAGACTTGGGACAGGCGGCTCAGCGGAACCCAAAGCTGGAGTTCCAGGCATTGCACATCAGGGGCAGAGTGTTAGGGGCCCCTGGCCACAGAGCACAAGCCGTTTTTGAACGTCCATTCCAGCGTTCCAGCTCTCCCATTAGTCACCCTCATGCAATCCCACCTTGTCCCTGAGGATCATGCCAGGGAGGGCAGGGACCAAGACCAAGGAGGGGACAGCCTCTCACCCAGCAGCTGCAGCAGCAGTAGCAGCAGGGCAGACTCCAAGTAGCAGGCCATAATGATTGGCAGAGCCCCCGCTGGACAGGTGGTGCCGCCTTTCTAGAACCTCCTAAGCCTGGAGGGCAGCGGGCACCCTGGCGTCTGGACCCACAGGAGTACCCCGGGCTTTTGAGAGGAAACCACACCTGCTCTTCTCACGTTGTCCCCACCCCCAGGCCGTACCTTCAGGCGGATCCAAATGGTCCCAGAGCACTGGGTTGCCTGTTGTACACAAGCAGTTGGCTTCTAGTAGGAGCAGACCCTCCTGGGAGAGGGGAGTCTTCGTGAAACTCAAAAGTTAAACAAGATTTAAACCTCACAGGTCCGGGAAAGCTGGAATGTGTGAGGACAAGAAGGGGTGTGACTAATGGGAACGCTGGAAGGGACTCTACCCCCGCTGTGCAATGCCTGGAACACCAGCTTTAGGTTCAGCGGGGCCGCCCCTCCCAAATCTAGCCTTGGTACCTGCGCGCCTCCTGGAGGTTGTAGAAGCACCTGTGGAAGGGAGACACCCCTGACAGGCAGGGCCACCTGCCGGCCATGCAGAGCTCTAAAAGTCATCATCTATGTACCGGTGGGTGTTTGGTGGCACCGGTGCCCCTGTAAGTAGTTCATCGCCATAGGATTTTAAGTAATTCCAATAAACTATGTATTTGCCAAGTTGGACTTTCGTAGAGTCATTCTTTGGCCCATGGTCAGACCCCTGTGTGAGAGAAGTGGACACTTGAGTTTCACCTGCCCAGGAAGCCTCACCCCCACACACAAACACCCATACACCCCTAGACACCCCCTCAAACCCCCAGACACACTTGGCAACACTCAGCAACTCCAGGAGACCTGTTTCTCCATGCTGAACCAGTAACTTTAGGAAATCAGTTTTTTTTTTCTTTCACTCGCTGGTTTTACACTTACGGAAATGTTGTAAAGATGTTGATTCCCCCACACCGCCCAGATTCTAAACCCAGCTCTCTGGTGTGGTCACGGCCGGGGGAGCAGCACTGGAGAATTAATATCAGTGCAACGCTGTGAAGTAAAATACAGACCATTCGTATTCTCCAGATTCCCACACATGGCCCTTTCCTGTTCCACGACTGGGGCATAGTAAGATTCACCTGTAAACCTAGCACTTGGAAGCAGCACTTGGGGAGGTAGAGGCAGAAGGATCAGGAGCTTGAGGCTAGCCTGGGCTACACTGAGATCTTGTTCTCAAAAATCAAAGGTGGCAAGATGGCTCATCGCACAAAGACTCCTGCCCCCAAGTCTAACCCCCGAGTTCAGTCTGGACCCATATGGAAGAAGTGAACCAACTCCCTAGAGTCCTCTGACGAGGAATGCTCCCCTGCCACACACACATAATCAATAAAATGAGGGGAGAATCATGTCAGGATCCCGCACTGTATTTGCCAATTCTCCTCCCAAATGAGGCAGTCTCTCAGTATTTTTTAATTTCTATTCTTTCTTTAAACAATAGTGTGTGTGTGTGTGTGTGTGTGTGTGTGTATTCATGCATGCATATGAGCACAACGTCATTATCAGGAGCTGTCTCAGCTAGAATGGCCAGCAAGCCCCGGGGGTCCTCCTGTCTTCATCTGCCCATGGGATTGATGCACTCAGCTTGTTACAGAATTGCTGTGGGCTGAACTTGGGTTCTCACGCTTGTGTGTGACTGGACCAACTGAATCATCTCCCCAGGCCTCTGTAACAGGACTCTTGGTGTTAGCCGAGTTTATTGGTGGGACTGGTAAAGAACTGACGGTGCAGGGAAAACAGACCGTGTGGAGATGGCAAAAGTTTATGGAGCACAAGCTGGCATCTAGCCTCAGGATGGGAAGAGAAGCTGAGAGCTGGGAGTCTGCCTGGGGCTCGGGGTGAAGCATCTTGTAAGATTCCCAGTCCTCTTTCCCTCGCCTTCTCACCCAGGTCCTCCCTCCCACCATTCCCGCAAGAAAGGAAGCAACCATTGTAGGAAGCCCGGCCCAGTTTCCCTGTATATTTTCACTCTCCTTTGCCTACCCCACCCTTGCTAAGAGTTCTGGCTAGATGGTTTCTGGACCCTTCCTACTGAGTGACTCTTATATTTTCTTCTGGTCAGATTGAGACACAGCATTTTGTTGTTGTTGTTGTTTGTGTTTGCTTTTTAAATAAAAGGTTTTTTTATTTTGTGTCTGTGTGTATGAGGCCAGAAGAGGGCACCAGATCCCCTAGAGATGAGGGTTGTGGGCAGCCGATTTGGCTGCTGGGATCTGAACTCCGGGCAGCTGACTTGGTTGCTGGGATCCAAACTCTGGGCCTCTGGAAGAACTCTTCAGGTGCAGAGGGGCTGGGGCAGGGCAGGGCCGAGCTTGTCAGCTTCTGGAAAGCCCAGGGTAGAATTTGCCTCCGTCCTGGGACCAGGCTTGGGGCTGACAGTGCACCCAGTCAAGGAGGGCTGCATGCTGAGCTAGCAGTCAGCCAACCCAGTCTGGAGTCAGTGCAAGCAGACCCGGATATGTTGGAGTCCTGCCAGGCAGAGGACTTGGGTTAGAAGAAAATGTTCACCATGTGTTTTATTCCACTTAATAAAACCTAAGATAGCCGTTTGCATTGCTTAACAATATTGAGCCTAAAGATGATTTTTCTTCCACAGTGACATCATTATGACCCAATACAGGGTGGCAGTGTTCCACATACCTTGCTGAGCAGAAAACAAACAAACAAACAAACAAAACCTGCCCCAGAGATGCTGCAGTGCACTGTGGGACACACTGTTTACAGAAGGGGCTAGAAGTTTGTGTTTGCAGCTTCCCAAGCTAGTCCCTGTAGCACAGACCACCCACCCACAATCAACACAAGAAATAGCATGACTGTGTTCCAGAAAAATTCTATTTAAGAACACTAAAGTTTATGCTAATTTTCACATTCATAGTTTTCTGTTTTTAAAGCTATTTAAAATATAAGTACAATTCTTAAAGAAGAGGCCTAGAAAAAGCAAGTGGCCTGGACTTGGTCTCTCCACCCCAGCTGGCTCTTTCCTGGGCAAAGGAAGCGAGTAGGCTGGGCTTAGCCCACTCACCACAGTTGGTTCTTTCCCAAGCAGGCCTTTAGCTGTTGTGTGCCATGATGGAATTTTATAAAAAACATCTCCTTTGTTCAAGAGAGACTGAGCTTCGCTGGACCTCACAGCCAAGCCAATATACCGTAAGACTATTAGGACCTAACCTGCTGTCCTACCACCTGCTCGAGTTCCTTCATTTCCTTCACACCAAGTCATCTTTGTTTGTTTTTGTTTTTCAAGACAGAGTGTACACAATCTTAGCCACCCTGGAACTTGCTTTGTAGACCAGGCTATCCTCAAACTCACAAAGATCCTCCTGCCTCTGCGTCCAGAGTGCTGGGATCAAAGGCATGCGCCACCACCACCTGACTGCACTGAGTCTTTCAATGAGTGTGAGGTCAGACCACCATTGTTAAAAAGAACAGTTACCACCTTCACTAGAAAAGATTCAAGTGCACTTCCCACTGGTGTGCTTGTTCTTCGGGGTGCACCCTCTTGATCCAGGGGTGCAGTTTATCTCACCGAAGCACTCGTCTGGGTGTCCTTTGTGTGATACTGCGAATATTTCTAATAACCCAGGACTTTGTGCACGCCAGGCAAGTACATTCCCCATTCAGCTCATGCTTTAACTTTTGCTATTTCAGGTTTATTTTATTTTTAACTGTGCTCTCCACATGTGTGTGGGTGCCTATGGAAGCCAGAGGTATTGATCTCCTGAAGCTGGAGTTACGAGTGATTGTGAGCCATCTGATGTGTTTGCCAGGAGGTGAACCCTGGCAAACACATCTTAACAGCCATCTCTCCATTTCCTCATGCTTCAGTGTCTTTAACCCTTTTGTAGCCATTCTGTAACCTACATACATGCATGCATACATACATACATACATACATACGTATATGATGCACATTATATACACATTATTAGCTAATATTAATAGTTAAAATTGTAATAAAGAACCCGTGTTTGCCAATGGCTAGATACCAAGGGAAATCAAGATGGCCTGGTGCTGTGTTTTGGGCAGTGGGCTGTTTAGGCCATGCTCATATGCAGCAGTCTCATAGCTGCTGGAAAGGAAACAGCAAGTCCCCTACGCAGGGGAGAGAGCCTGGCCCTAAAATGAGTTCGAATCCAGATGCTGCTCAGGCCATAATGTCTACAGCAGCCTTCTCTCACTTGCAGATGCTGACAGACACCTACTGAGTCCCCAGCTAACAGACATCCCGGAGCTAAGACCCCTCATCAGACTGAGGGATTCCCCTGCCTGTCCCACACCGCCTCAGGTTAATGCCATGAAACCTCCCCTATCGTCAGAAAAGAGCAATAGCCCCACTTCTGCCACACTGGTTTTGAGGCTCTGCCATACTGTCTCTGGTGCTGGACCCCAACTCTCCTAGGAGCCCCCACCATGTTGCCTTCCCTGTCTATAACATGGTGTTACTAATTTTGCTTTGGTTTTGTTTGTGTGTTTATTTTCAAGTCAGAATTTCTCCTTGTAACCTTGGCTTTTCTTGAACTTGATTTGTACACCCAGCTAAACTCAGAGATCTGTCTGCCTCAGTCTCTTGAGGGCTGAGATAAAGGTGTGCACCACAACACCCAGAGGTGGTTACTTAGGTTTTTATTTCTCAGTGGATACCTCTGTGTCTCTTTAGAAAATTTCTCAAACTCTTTCAGCAAATGGCAGCCAACAGCACTGATAGAGCTCGTGAATTTATTGCTTAGAAACATCCTGACATTTCAGACTAGCACAACTCTCAGGCCTGGGGTAGCTCTGGGGGTCCCGGGGAAGGGCTTCACATCAGTCCATCAGTAGTACAAGAATTCAGTTGCTGGTGATGCCCTTGGGGCCCAGGTTCCTGGAGTGGCAGTGGTCACCTGTCTGTCTCCTCACCTCAGGAAGTCCCCTTCTCCAGAGACAGGATCTTAGCTTCTGGACTTGTGTGAAGAATGAAACAGCAGAAAGAGAGGTCATTCACTAAGGGCTGGGGCCTGAGAAAAAAAAAAAAACCATGGCTCTCCCTTCTCCGTTCCTAGGGCTTCCAGCATCCTGGTCTCCTTGACAAAGCTTCCCTAGAGGCTTGCATCTCATTTCCTTATTGATATAAACCCATAAATCTGAATAGTGAGCAACAAGCTGAGAAAGAGGTTGGTGACTGGGCAGTGGGGGGAGGGGGAGGTAGCAGGATCCCTCACCTACCTGGGGATCAGGCAGGTATGCGTGGCACAAGCTTCTTAGGGTAGTTCTTAGGTAAGTACAGAATTCTCTGGCTCTGAAAACAATGCAACATGGAAGGGTACAAACACTATTGGCTAGAGGTGCCTGGGGCTGAGTCCAGGAGTGAAGGTGGTTGGGTAGTGAGTGCCGAAAAGAGAGACGGCAAGCCTGGCGGTGGTGGTACACGCCTTTAATAGCAGCACTCGGGGAGGCAGAGGCAGGCAGATCTTTGTGAGTTCGAGGCCAGCCTGGTCTCCAGGACAGCTAGGGCTGTTACACAGAGAAACCCTGACTCGAGGAAAAAAAGAAAAAAAGGAACAAGGCAGACGGCAAGTTCCACCCCTCACTTCTTTCTCTGTCCCAAGTACCACACTCACCCAGGGGTGAGGACTCTCCAGTGGTGATGAAGCCAAACTCCAAGGAGTGAACATTGCCCAGCGGGTGGTCCCTGCAGGGGCCGTCGATGGTCCTGTGCAGCAGATAAGATCAGGAGGTCAGAGAGTGACCTGAGCAAGGCGAAGGAACTCGCCTCCCCAAAGCATGAAATGACAGTCCCAGCTCTGAAATGACTGATTTGTCCACGCTCAGGTTTCAGATTCCACCTTCCTGCTCCATTCTTGAAGTGTCCAGACCCGACTCAAGACCTAGGACCTCCAAGGCTGTGGCCATCTTCTCTCTCCGAACCTACTGTTTCTCCCAGGCTGACTCCACTCCAGCCCCACTCACTCTAGATGTAGGGCTCGCTTAGGTCCCATCTAGAGCTGAGGGGTGGAGCTGCACCCCTGGGGGTGGGAGCTGAGCTGTCAGGTGCTCCTGCCAGTTAGGTGCCCTGCCACTCTTGACTCCGGAGCCATCTTTGGCTGCTGGTGCCTTTCCCACAAGGCCTTGCTGTTTTGTTGTTTCATTCAGACATTCCCCGCTGCTCTCGAGACCCCATCCTAAAGGTGGTGTACAGCTGCTACTCCCCTGTGGTGCCCTTGCCAGCTGCCATGCCACCTTGTTTCTCTGCCTGCAGACCCCCAATCATCACCTGGCCCTTCCGAGGCCTCCTCCCTGGCTCCTGGGGCCCATTGGTGCCATTCCCTGCCTGTACTGCTCTGTTCACGTCTCCAGCCCAAATTCTCCCCTTTCCCTCTGTGAGCCTGGAACACTTCCAGATTCAGACTGCCAGACATGGACATAGTGTCTGGGTCCAGTGAAGAGGAGACCCTGGGTGGGCCATACGTGTTATCATGTAGCATGCCTGCCAGTCAGAGAACTGGGTTTGTAGCATCATGGTCTGCAGAGGGCAGGGACACTGAGTCCTGGCACAAAAGCAGTCAGCACCATAGCTGGCCAGTGGAAGGGAGCGCAAAGATGTGCTGGGATTAACGCTGAAGAACTTAAAGGGGGTGGCAGAGTGATTTGGGCAAAGGATGAGGCAGATGGTTAAAAACTTGAAGCTAGAGAAGTCTTCGGAGACACAGCAGAACAAAGACCATTTAGAATTTGTTTAAAATGAAATAAACAAACAAATAAACAAAAACACCGAAATGAAGGTGAGGCCATAGCCCCTTGGGAGATGCAGAAGAAAGCCAGGGGAGCTGCCGTGTGGGAAGGAGCAAAGAGCGGCACCAGTGAGTGTGGTCAGGGCAGTGACACACGTGGACTTCTTCCTACCGCCTAAGGGCTCTCACTACACCTAAAGAAACAAAACTCCAGCCGCTTTCCACAGCCCCAGCTCCCTGTAGCTCCCACTCCCCAGTGCCCTGATGAGTTCTGAAAAGCAGGAGCCACAGGGACAGGCTCAGAAAGAGAGACCCGAGCCCTCAGAGGTTGGCGCTGAGCCCACCTGTTGCATACGGGGTCCCTCCTGCAACACCACCAGGGTCGCTGACAGAGTGTTGGCAGCCGGTAGTAGCACCAGGCTAGGCCAGCCCCAGGGAGCAGAGGCAGCAGGAAGCTGAGGAGCATGGGCAGTGGGAGGGCGTCTCGGTCTGTGGAGGACAGGGCTGCTGAGTCCCGAGCAGGCATCTAGGTGGTATCTGCCTGCTCCCATACCACTGGCATACTTGCAGGCTGTGCAGGGCCACTGTCCAAGCTACCGCCGAAGCCTGGCTTGTCACAGAAGGGTGGATCCCAGCCTGGGGCACAGTGGCAGTTATGATTGCTATTGCAAACCTTAAAAGAGGATAGAAAAGTCACACAGGATCAAGGACCTCCAGGGTTACCCTGACCCCTTAGGCGACTCACCCCATGGTTGTTGCAGGCAGTCAAACAACGCTCCAACTCCTGGGAGGTAGCATTCTGGCAGTGCCTATCCTGGCACACCTATGGGCATTGTGCCCACTGGGCAATGAGGAGGACACTCTGGCATGGCAGATTCAATGACCAGGAGGGGTTGGGGAGGCAGGGCTCACCATTTTAGGTCCACAGCGGGTACCTGGCTCCACCAGGCCCAAGTCAAGCTGGTCCAGTTGAGTATCAGGGAGGATAAATACTCCCTGGCAAGCCACCCCATGACCCCCGAGGAGAATTGTGGGATTCGTAGTCACTACACGCTGCAGCACAAATGGGGTTTGCTCCCCGCCCTGGCACAGTAGCTTCCCACACTGAGCATCCCTGGGGAGGAAATGGAAGGTGGTAACATGTCTCATGTGCCCTGCCCTATTCTGAAAGGGTAGCCTTGCAGCTGCACACCTCACCTCTGTGCACAAGGAAGGAAGCTGCCCTTGCCGTCCTGGCCACAGTTACCCTGTGAATTCCCCATGGAGTTCATCTCCTGGAAACAGAGCTCAGGGGCAGGCTGAGATCCTGGGGAAGAATGGAGATAGAAGAAGCTGAGCAGTTCCGGCCTCGGTTCCACGGGTGGAGCTTGCCTACAGTAGGAAACTGCAGCTCCCAGAAGCGCTCAGGGCATCAGAGCAAGCACGCAGTCTCACCAGGCCCCCAGAGCTGCTGACACTGCCGCTCCAGCGTAGGACACCAACCGTCTAGGCAATAGCCACGGCCCTTGGCACAGGGTGAGCCATCCAGGAGGTAAATGTCTGCAGGACAATGCGGGGAGGCACCCGTGCAGAACTCAGGGAGGTCGCAGTCACTGGCAGCGGGACGACAAGGCGTGCCTGCGGGCTTTAGCTACACCAGTGACCCATCGAGAAGGGCAAAGAGACAATAGAGAGACTGACATCTTTGCCAGAGCCTGAGGGAGCGTCAAGTGGACCAACCCACAGGGTCAAGCTCAGAAGGACTAGAAGGACTAGAAGGTACCAGCTCAGGTACCAACAGGTCGCTCCCTAGTGTCCCTATCTCTCACCAGGCACTGCGCACAGCAATCGCCGTGGGCGCATTGCGCCCCCGCACGCAGGGAGCAGTTGTGGGCAATGCAGCAGGAGTCTGGGCACTTCTGGAGTCAGAAAGGAGAGAACAGAACACGTGGTGATGGCGCAACAAGCCAGACCCGGGAGAGTCTGGGAGCAGGGGTCAACCTTGGACCCCAGGGACCGAGACGCTAACCTAACCTGATCAGAACCACAGTCACACTCTTCTCCTGCTTCCACGAAGCCATTGCCGCAGCGGGTGGGCAACATCAGGAGCCCCGGGCCAGGGGTGTTGGAGAGGCACGCACCACCCCCTTTGCGGAAGAAGGTCCGCAGCTGGCGGCGGCTGCAGGCGCTGAAGACGCGCGGGAACGGGTGCCTGTGGGAGAAAGCGGACATGGACGGTGTGGGGACCATCTGGCCTGTGGGAACTACCACCTCCTAAACTCTGGCTGCTATTGCACTCTGGGCCCTGGGCTTAGCCACACAGCGGACAAAGATGTGGGGTTACCTCCTGAGCTAAGCGAGTGGTCCAGAGAAGAGAGGTCTAGAGAGAGGAAAGGACTCGCGTAATCACACAAGAAACCTGTGACACGGGAGGCTGACACTCAGGAGGCTGTGTGTCAAGATCTGGCAGCCCAAGCCCTTAGGGGACCAAAGATCAAGAGTGGATTACCCTAGTCCTAGTCCAAATGTCATGCTGAGACTTCTTAGCATTTCTCCCACTGAGGCCCCATAAACAGGCTGTTATCACCCTCACTTTACAGAAGAGGGAACTGAGGGGTAACCAAAGAAACGCAGGTGCCACATCCATGTCCGGGGTCACGACCTTCTGTGCGTACCCTGTGGCTGCCTCCATGACGCAGCCTCCTTGCTCTGCATCTGCCTCTATGCAGCAACCGTCGGGGTCATGGCGGAGGCCCAGGCTGTGGCCTATCTCGTGGGCCATGGTGGATGCTGTGCCGATGGGGAGTTCCGAATGGTCCTGGAGAGCCCGGCTTTGCTGATGATCACAAGCCTTGCCTAAGCCCCTCCCCCTCCGAGGTCCCCCGCGGAGCTTACTGTGCTCACACCTCCGGAGCTCTCTGCACTGCACATGCCCTCCACAGGCGCCAGGCCCACCGTGGTGCCCTGGAAGGTGCGGCCCCTGGGGGTGGCAGAGCAAGGCATGACTGGGTGGAGCTGGGAGTAAGGGCCACCCCTCAACCCGCGTGTGTCAAAAGGACACCCACGTGAGCAGTTGCGTGGAGTCGTGTGGACGCCTAGACCACAGCCCACGACGCCACTGCAGGAAAGCCCAGAGGGTTGCGTTGGCGTCCTGCGTGATGTGGCTACGATCCTGTTCCGTCCACACTTCCAGGCCGGTCAGTACCACCTGAATATCCAGAGACCTGAGAATCTGAGGAAGAGGCCATTTGAGGCTAGAATTAGCCACCCACTGTGCGGAGCCAGAGCTTCTCAATTACCACATTCTCACTCCCGTCAGTGCCCTAACCACCCAACCTGGTCCACGCAATTGGCAACTTCCAGGAGGCGCTGTCTCGTGTGATTCAGGTTCTGGTGCTGCACTAAGAACTGCAAAGGCAGAAATCCCTGGGTCATAAGGGGCTGAGCAGGCTCTGACTCAGCCCAGTCAGACCTCTTAGGTCTCTCTCTTCTCACCAGGGTGTGGTCAGCCACTATGTACAGTTCCAGGTACCTGGGGCTCCTGCGGACCTCTCGCCTCACCTGGGAAGGGCAAAGGGTGAGGGTCAGGCTGCTTGCCTTGAGTCCTGGCCACCAGCCACATTTCTCAGAAAGAACAGTTAAAACTTTCATTCAAACTTTATTCTTCAGCCTCTGGATTAAACCGGGGACACCCCAACCAGATCTGCATTCCTGTCTCTTCTTGTCTGAAGGACCATGCCCACTCTAGTCTGTGCCCCTTACCCTGCTCTGGAGAACATGAGGAAGGCTGGCCATTCCTGCTTTGTATTTGGAGTTCTCTCTCCAGGTGAACAATTGCTCCATTCGGAAGATCTTGTGGGTTGAGAAGTCCCTGTTGTCCCCAGAAGCCCAGGGGTGCAGATAGTAGCTGATATTGCGGCTGAGAACAATCAGGCCACTAGAATGCAGAAAAGTGCAGGGGTGTGTGAAAATGAGCTCTCACCTCTGCACCAGATCCAGACCCTTTCTCCTAACTCCTTACCTCATCCCAGAGCAGGTGCTGAGAACTACCCAGGATTCCAGGAAGCCCCTCACACGCCCACGATAGTGGCAATGATCCTAGAGAGAGAGGAACTCAAACTCCAATCTCAGTGGGGTCTCAAGTTGGAGGGGTAAGGAGGAAGGCAGCCAAGCAGGCTGGCTACAGTCTCCTTAGGAATGCAGAAAGGAATATTGTAGGCATGGGGGGGGGGGTGCATTCCCAGCATCCCTCACGCTGTCCTCAGAGTCTATGAAAGAATCTCACCCTGTGGTTGGGAAACAGGACCACGGGCTGCCCATCTGGGCTGTAGTGGGTTTCTGTGTATCCTGGGGCCAGGAGCCTGCAGGGAAGCAGGTATGTTTTAGGAGTCACTGAATTTAAACCGTCACCAGCAGCTTGCCTTCAGGCATTCCTTCCGGAGTGCTACCTGAACTGCTCTGAATGACACCTGCAGTGTGTCTGAGAGAAAAGACTGGGAAGGCTGTGCACTGTTCCTAGAGGGGAACCCTCCGAATAAAAGAAGACAAAGGCCTGGGGTGATCCCTGGGCGGCTTAGACATGGGGATGGGAATATGGGGAACCCCTGGGAGGAGCAGGCAGGGACCTTTGGTGCTGTGGGGCCTGCAGCAGGTAGATGAGGAAGGAGTCAGAAGACACTATAGCAGAGATGCCCCATGGGGCCAGGGCCATGAGCTCTGCATACTCCTGCCCTGCTGGGCATCTGTTGGGGAGATCCCAGGCCCTGCAGTTCTTCTCAGACTGCTGGATCCCTGTGTCCATCTGACCCTCACTGGTGCTTATCCCCAACTTCCAGGAAAACAAAGTTCCACCTGCCAGCATCTTCTGTTGAGCCCACCTGGGCAAGGGTCCCTTTCCTTCCCTCCCCTGACCCCACCAAATGACAACTTCCTCCTCCTCTTCTTCTTATTCTCCTTCTCCTTCTCCTCCTCCTCCTCCTCCTCCTCCTCCTCCTCCTCCTCCTCCTCCTCCTCTTCCTCTTCCTCCTCCTCCTCCTCCTCCTCCTCCTCCTCCTTCTTCTTCTTCTTCTTCTTTTCTTCTTCTTCCTCTTCCTCTTCTTCTTCTTCCTTCTTCTTCTTCCTCTTCCTTCTCCTCCTTCTTCTTTTCCTCCTCTTTCTCTTCCCCCTTCCCCTCCTCCCTCTCTTCTTTATATTTTGAGACAGGATTTTGCCAAATTGCCTAGGCCAGTCTTGAACTCACTCTATAGCCCAGGCAGGCCCTAATTTGACCCTGTGCTCCTCCTGCCCAGCTTCCTACAGAGCAGAAATCACAGGCCTGACTTCAATTGTTCTTCTTACAGAAAACCCTGACTGCAACTTCAGCTTGTCCTTCAGATTACCCACCACAGTCCTGCGTTGTTGTAATCCAGTCATTCTTACGCCCGCTTCAACTTTGCTTCTTTGCTGACTGTGCTCGTATGTGAAAACACTCAATGTGTGCACAAACACACAAAACAGTTTAGTGGGTAAGGGTGTGGCACTCCCTGGAGTTATGGTTTGGAATGGGGTTACAGTTTGTTCCCAGTTTGTCTGACTCCATGGAGAAGGAAAAAGCGAATAGCATACTTTCGGCAGTGCCAACGGGAAAAGAGACACAGAGCAAGCGAAACTGTGGGTGACAGCGTCTATAACCTCCATTTCCATCTTGTTCACCCATGCACCCAGGGCACCAGCCCGGGAGACACGTTTCTTTCTCATTTACCACTTCAAAACCTTTGACTCTTCAATCCAGGATATTTAGCACTAAAATGCCTTCTGCAATCTGGTCCTGCTGGAACTTGGGACTCCCCCAAGTTCTTCCCTCCCTTCTCTCTTCCAAATGGAAACATTCCAAGCCGGCCAGAGGAACTGTCATTACTGGATAGTGACCTTTGGAGCTACAGTGTTTCTGTCCCTGCCATCGCATCTGTGGAAGCCTGCCTAGGATTGTCCCTTTTGAATGAACTGGTATATAGAAATGTCCACTAGATGGTACTCGCTGATCTGCAGCAGGGAGCCACCAAGCTGCTCCAGGACTTGAGATGGTGTGTAGGTACCTACAACTGGGTTCAGCCCACTTTAACCTCATTAGCCACTCTCCCTGTGGCTAACGCCTCTGCCCACCAAGCCTCCCTCAGAAAGCACTGATCCTCTCCCGAGAGGGTCTGTTCTGGGCTTCAGCCAAACCCCAGGCTGATACTCACTGGTTCTTCTCCAGTTCAAGCAGGAGATCCTGGCCTTCAGCTTCTAAAGCCACCAGCACCGCATCCGGCTTCAAGATCTGACCAAGAAGGAATGCAGTGACACACTAGGCCTCTGGGCCACCTGCCTGCCAGGGAACAGGAAGGATGTTCTAGAGCTGGCTGGAGAGAAGCTCATAGGAACGACAGGTCTCAGCTTTGCAAAGAGTGAGCCGGTGTGGGGGTGGTAACTCAAAGATGTTCCCAGCGCTTGTGTTTGTGTCAATGGCCCCTTACATATGCACGAACAGCCTGCCAGGGGCTCCTGGGCCTTCCCTTGGTCGGCCCTCTTCTTTTGCTTCTAGAAAGGGTTTGAAAAACAGTGGGCACTAAAGGTATCATGACTGGGTGGGCTGCGGCTTCAGCCATGTAGGTACTGCCTGAGGGCTTGCTCTGTTTGCTTGCCGGTTTGTTTTTGGGGCTGCAGTTCAAACCCAGGCTCTTGTGTATGCTACACAAGCCAAGCACTGAGCTTTGTTCCCAGCTCCTTGTTATTTGTCTTGCTGCCTTCCTGATGGAACCCAGACTTTTCTCCACCTCCAATTCCGGCACAGTGCCTAGTCCTCTAAAATTCCATGTGGACTCCAGGCTGGTCTCACAACTGAGCTCAGAAAGTAAACACGAACCCCAACTTAGCCCCCCCCCAAAGTGTTGACTCTCTCAGCTAGATGTCAGAAGAGCTGGCCTTGGCCCTCTAAGTCACCTCTCCTCTCTCCCTGACTTTGCCTCTTTCCTTCTGTCCACTCAACCTGGCTAGAAGCCAGAACTGGAACTAGCCCAGGAGATTCCAGGGAAGAGGCTGCTGTACTTTTTAAAAATGCTTTCCCCACCCTTGTTGGCTCTCCTCTTTTATCCCAAAATGCACTGGGCTGGGACCCTGGCCAAGAGTCATGCAGGGGAGCCCTTTCCCAGCAGGTGTAGAGTGCATGGCCCTCACTTCCCTGGTCATAGGCCCCTCAAAGGTCCAAACATAAGCTTATATGGTTGGAAAGCCTCTTGATTTATAAGCAAACATTTGCTCTGGGAGAAAGGGAGTAGCCCCGATGGGAGGTCCCTGTCCCTCCGCAGCCCTTGCTGCCTTCACTTCTGTTCCAGTGTTCATCCCCTCTTCTGCACCTCAGTCCCACCCTGCAGTATGATCCTGTTTGTGAAACAGACACACTGCTGGCGTTCCCCCTGCCCTCACAGGCTTCCTAATGCAAAGCAGAGCCCTCTGGGATTCTCCACTCAGTCACAGGCCAAGCCAGGCAAGGAGAAGCCACAGTCACGGCGACCCTGGTGTGCATCCAGTCCTCCCTTCCACAAGTCAGCTTTGTTTGGCTACGTGAGAGAAATCCCAGAGGTCTGGGGGATCCCAGGGAAGGCCCTAAGTTGGAATGTCCTGGGAACCCATAGACATTGTGGAAATGCTTTCTTGGGTTTGGACAGTGGGGCTGCCCTCTCTTGCCTGGAAATACAGAATCAAACTCTCTAGTTTGAGTAGTTGTAGGGAGGAAGGGGGAAGGTAGCCAATTGTCTGAAGTCGTTTAGATCGTAGGAGGCCTCAGACTTCTGGAACCAATGAGCTATTAGAGCATGAGCAATTTCACAAGCCATCTGGAGCTCAGTGTGCCTCTCTGTAAGGCTGGCCGCTCAGTTTGCAGCGTAGCTATAATGGCGCACACAGCTGGGGCGTGACTATACTGGGGAGAATGTGATGGGCAGGAGTAGAGAGAGGGCTGGGTAGTGTCCTGGAGAAGCAAAGTGGAGTGGGCTTTCATCTGGAGATATCAGGGAAATGGACCGCTGCTTCTTTGCCACAGGTGGATTCCAGCCAGGAAAGCTGAGATTACAGGACAACAATGCATTCATAGAGCCACATCATCCCCACAAACGTGGCCAAAGAAGGGTGTTTTGTGTGTCCTTCCTTTAGACGCTTCTGAAGTTGGTGTGATGGCTCACAACTTGAAGTCCACCAGAGCTACGTAGTGAGACCCTGTCTCAAACCAAACAGAACAGAACACACACACACACACACAAAGCAGCTCCAGAAAGGCTTCGGGCCCCAAACTCTGAACTCTTGTCTGCCTAGTTGAGTGGGGAGAGCTTGGATGTTCCCCAGTGGAGGAGAGGGTTAGGGCCAGGAATAGAAGGGGTAGGAGGGAGGAAGCTCAAAATGACTTCCATGTGTGCAGGCTCACGCCATCTAGATGTCTCCTTGTACCACCCGCCCTGACAGGGAGTGGCTTAAGGGTGTAGTGGTTTGGTTCTGAGAATCCCAGAAAAACCATCACACTGCATTTTGGAGAAAGACAAAGGGACTGAGGCCCAGGGTTGTAGATACTGACCGGCTCCTCCAGGGTGACTTTGAGCCGGAGTCCTCCATCCAGGATCCAGTGGGGAGTAACTGGCTCTCCAGGGACATTTCCTGGTGTGAAGACAGAATAGAATCAGAGCAGGTAGAAGCAGGAAGCCAGCAGGGAAGGTGAAGCCCTGAAATCCAGGCTCCATTTGCAGCACTCCCGGGCTTGGCGTTCATAGGGCATCCCTAGAATGGAGCAGCAGCCAGGAGGTGGCAAAAGAGAAACTAAGGCACCAAGAACATTCCCATTGGGGGATCTGAGAGTGGCCAGACCTTGGGGAGCTGGCTCGGAGTCAGAGAGCATGAGAAGAAGCCCAGACCCCAGCGCAGAAGGGGTGGGAAGAAGGAGGCAGCCTCCTCTGGTATTTTTAGAATGGACAGCAGATGCCTTCAGGGTGAAGGATGTGTAGCCAGAGGCTGTCTGTCTCCTCTGCCATCTGAGTAAGAAACCACCAGATGTCTTGCTCAGAGCTCCTGTTGGGGTTGATGCTGATGGTGGGACCCTGAGGGACCTGGCCCAGAATCCTCCTGCTTTTATGAGGGGAAATGGAGGAGCTGGGGTTCAGAGCCTCGGTGCTCCTAGGCCAGGCCTTTCCAAGGGGGCTCCAAGAGGATTCCAGAGCCAAGCATTACTCAGAGGGTGCTGGAATGTTCTTCAGGAATGTTCCTACCTCCCCTCTCCTATCTGGTCCTAGCCACCCTCACAGGGCCTATCCCGCAGAGCCAGGCTCTGGCTGCCAGAGCCAGCAGGGAGCCTTCTCAGTCCTCCAGCAAACCCAGCTCACAGAAAAACAAAGCCCAAAAGAACCCCACCCACCATCAGCTCTGACCCCTGCTCTGCCCAGGCTGAGAGCTATCTCTGAGGTTGACTCTGCTTTTTCTGAATCATGCCAATCTTTTTCCTCTCCCATCTCCTCTCAAAAGTCTGGAACAGAAGCTGGAGAGGTGGTTCAAGGTTAAGGCTGCTCTTCCAGAGAACAGGCTTCAGTTCTCCGCACCTTTAACTCCAGGTCCAGCGCTCTGTCCTTCCCTAGCAGCCCCCAGGTAGACCTGGTACCTCCATGGTACACAGATGCACCATTTTAAAAATCTGGGATAGCAGCAGCTCCAGGAACCCCCTCCGTGAAGCACGTGTGCTTCTTAATTAATGAGCCATCGTGGGGAAGAGGGTGTGGCTTTGGAGTGGAGGCTGAAGAAGAAAGGAGGGGAGGAGAGGGAAGGGATAGAGACGCCTTCCTGGAGGTAAAAGAGTTCTTAGTCAAGAGAAGACTCGACTAGGTGTGGAGAACTACATCTTGGTGGCCTGAGGTCACCAAAGGTACAGGATATAGGTGATCTCTGTGCAGTCCTGCAGGGATACCTTCAGAAAGGAGGCAAGGACGGAGCTAGGAGTCTGAGTGGATTAAAGTGGAATTTGAGGACGCCAGTCTGGGTTGGGGAACAGAGACGCTGTTATGAGGTCCATCATTACCAATCCCCTGGCTAAAGGCAGTACAGCCCTCATTCATCCCTATCAGAACTGTAACGGAGCAGAGTTCCTAGGTATCAGGTCGCCTCCAGGCTGCCCATCAACCAGTTCACAGTCCTTCCCATCTCCTTCCTGGTGCCTCCCCCGCCTTCGGGTCAGCCATGTGCTTGCTGTATGGAGTTTGGAGAGTAGGGGCCCTGTCCATATCAGAGTGAGGAGAGGTTACAGTAAGAAGAGAGAGCGGCAGTCCCCAGGCACCGCGAGGCAGACACCCCATTTGAAGAACATAAGGCACCGGTATAAACACCATACAGTTGCCTAGACCCAAGACAAGGGGAATGAGCCTGATGGAACAGCTAAGTCCATGGGCAGGGCACAACGCCGAGAACCCCAGAGGATCAGTCCTTCCTGGAAGAGGAAGACTCTCTGACCTAAAATAGTCTGGAGATGCAGAAGCCTCGGAGCAGAGCTAGGAGTTGGGAAGCACTGAAAGGAGGATAGGGCCAGCTCAGAATCCCCTTCCCATGTCCTTTCCTGGACAGGTAGCACAGGGTCTCTGAACTCTCTGTCCCACTAGTTGCTCTGGAACCCATGACCACCACCACTTCACCTGCCCTAGAGGCGCTCCCGGCTCGCACCCTCACCTGGAAACATCAGGGCGCTCCTCAGGGGACACGCGGGAAGTAACAGCTGCAGCAACAGCAGCACGGGAGACCCCCCGGACCTCCCGCACTCCGGGCCCATGGCTGGGAGTGCCTTTGCCTCCCTCTCTGGCTCGGCTATTGGCTCCACCCCGGCTGCAGGGGGCCCGCCTCCTCCCGTTCTCAGTCTGCCTCGCGCCACTTCGCAGGACCCTGTCTGTCCCTACCCTGGTCCGCGGGACTTGAGCTGCGAGAGCCAGAGCGACCCTCACTGGCTGCAGCGGAAACAATCCTACCTACGCTTGCAGAGGGAGGGGAGCGAGGGAAGCGTCACGGAAAGTTCTTAGAGAACCTCTCCCGGTGTTGAATAGAGGCACTGGCTGCGGAACGCCCCTCCTTCCCACCCCCTGCAGCAACGGTCAGGTCTGCCCAGGGCGCGTCTCCGGTCCTGGTCTCCCAAGTGACCTCTGGACCTGCCTTTCTACCTGCCCTGAGCGAAGATCCTCCAAGGATCTGTCTACCCGCGCTTAGTGTCGCCTGCAGTGAATCCTTCGGAGGTAACTGTCCCCTGCCGCCTAGGCGCGCGTGAGTACCTAGGGGCCTTGTGGAGGCCACGGTGCTGGAGACTGTGGTTTCTGGAAGAGACGATGGTGGTGGGCTCAGGGGACTCGCGGCGATGGTCAGATGGTACAGTGCCACAGATCCCCAGGCGTGAGGAATCCTTCTCCAAATTTTAGGGGACATTGCTTTCGTGTTGTAAAGTACACTTCCCGATGCATTTGGATAGCAAAAGATTTATCTTTGAAATAAACTGGTTAATAGTTTGGTTGTGAGAATTTGGAATGTAAAAGTTCTGACGACAGAGAAAACTATGTGTACAGAATTCAAACATCAAACAGTATCAGGCAATGGGTCCCTCTTGGATCAAGACAGGACACTCAAGACTGCCAGCCTGGGCAATAGAGATCTCCAGGAAGGGAAAGGGAGGGGGGAGAGGAGAGAGAGAGGGGGGAGGGAGGGAGGGACGGAGGGAGGGAGAGAGGGAGGGAGGGAGGGAGGGAGGGAAGGAGAGACTCCAGCGTCACATAAACTGGGTGTGGCAGCACACACCTGTAATCCCAACAGGTGGAGGCAGAGGACAAGTTCAAAATCACCCTCTGCTACAGAAAACTGAGTGAGATCGGCCTGAACTGAAGAGGGTGGGCTCTGTCACCAGGGAGATGGCTTAGTGAGCAAAGGGCCCAGCTGTGCTATTTGAGCTCAGGTCTCCTGCAACCGCAGAACGGCGCACACGCCTTTAAGACAAGTGCTGGACATGACAGAGACAGGCAAATTGTTGAGCTCCAGGTTCAGTAAGAGACCCTATCTCAAAATTATGATGGAGAGTAACATAGGGAGATACCCAAAGTCACCCACACATGCCTTTACAGGATGATTGTACAGAGATACATACACATACATACAAAGGTGAGCATCCACACATGCATGCACAGGTTAATGTACTCCCTACACAGATACATGCACAAACATATAAAGGTGAGGGGAGACTGAAAGATAAGCGAGCCATGATTCACGCCTGTAATTCCAACACTCCAGAGGCAGCTCGAGCTACACAGCAAGACCCTGCCTCAGAAACCAAACCCAAAAGCATAAAATGCTTAGGAAAGAATTCCTATCTCTTCAGTGTCCATGCTTTCAATTCTCCTTTCCCACAGGAAGCCACTGCTACTGGTTTCTTATGTACGTTGTTTTAGATACAGAGTTGTTTATAGACAGACAGACAGAGAGATAGCATAGTCATTCA
The DNA here is from genome assembly GCF_950005125.1 of Chionomys nivalis. Lineage (NCBI taxonomy): Eukaryota > Metazoa > Chordata > Mammalia > Rodentia > Cricetidae > Chionomys > Chionomys nivalis. The sequence goes on along the minus strand of NC_080094.1, from coordinate 43,917,257 downwards.
CATTTGTAGCCTTTTTTTTTTCTTTTTTTTTTTCTTTTTTTTTTTTTGGTTTTTCGAGACAGGGTTTCTCTGTGGTTTTGGAGCCTGTCCTGGAACTAGCTCTTGTAGACCAGGCTGGTCTCGAACTCACAGAGATCCGCTTGCCTCTGCCTCCCAAGTGCTGGGATTAAAGGCGTGCGCCACCACCGCCCGGCTGTAGCCTATTTTTCTAGCGAATGGTTAGTCCTCCTTTTAACAATTTGAGGGACCTCTGTGTATGAAGGAGATTCGCCTTTGCCTGGAGTATGGATTGTGTTTTCCCAGCCCATGAGTTTTACCCAGCTTATTGCCTATGCCTTTAGTTCATTTGTTCTTGTAGATGAGTAGCTTTCAACTGTATCACTATAATTACATTTTTCATGAATTCTGCTGCCACCGGACAGTTGGTAGGTCTGAATTTGAGACTGTAACAAAAAGATTACAAGGGCATTTGTGTGCATGTGTCCTTGGCATCCTCCCTGGCCTGTTCCCCTTCTTTATCTGTCTGCCGGGGAACACATCCTTAGGAAGTCATTTGTCTGTGAATTCTCGCCTTGGGTAACAATATGGCTTTGGTCATGTTGGGGGTTCCAGTGCAACAGGTGGAGAGGCTGCATGTCCTTTCCCCGTGAATGAGTAAGAGGGGTCACCAGAAATACTGATGGTGGCAGAGGCTATTCTTCCACTAAATTCCCTGTTCCTTCTGCAGGTTGAGCCTGGGGGGCGGAGGGATACGATGGAGGAATCTGTCATATCTAGATTCACTCGGATGCCTCTTCCCTCATGCTGGAAGGATTCGAGAAAGTTAGCATTAGTTGTTGACAGAATCTAGGATCGAGAGAGAGAGGGAGAGAGAGAGAGAGAGAGAGAGAGGTTTCTGGCAAAGCCTGTGGAGAATTATCTTGATCGTTTGGTTAAAGTGAGAATACCTGTCCACTGTGGGTGGCACCATTCCCTAGGCAGGTGCCATCTGACAGAGTTGGTTGATGACTTTAGGTAGCTTCAGCCTAAAACAAGCTGAGGGTAGGGAAGTGGAGCAAAGCCCCAGTGTAGACCTTCAGGCTATGTGGAGAATCCTCTACACATAGCCTGAAGTAAGCAAACGCAGAGGGGCCGAGAAGAAGGCAGGTCCTTCAAAGAGCACCATGGCTCCTACAGTCAAGGGGAAAGCCACTCCGGCTGTAGAGTATGCCTTTGCTGTCTCCTTCAGAAGTGGTCCCTGATTACCAAAGCCAGGTTATTATTCCTGCATGGTACCTCTTACTGTGGCATGTTTCACACGGCTTCCTAGTTGCCGATTTCCTTTCACCAGACCAAGAGCACCATGATGGCTGGGAATTCATTTGCTGTACATCCTGGTATGGGACCTGGCCCAGCTGAAGTTAACAAGATGAGGAAAGCTATTGACATTGCTCTTGGCTGCCTCACAGCTAGACGGTGAGACTCTTGTTGAACATACAACACACTAGTTGCAGCACATTCATGAATCAAGCCGGAACTGACCTCATGGCTGACCTCCACAGTGCCAGAAGGTGCTATGCAGGTGAATGCTACAAGAACGAGCTGCCAGGTAAGATGTGCCCAAAGGTGCAATAGTGACATGAAGGTTATGGGAGTAACCAACCACTTTCTGATTAGCTCTGAGGCCTGCTCCACAGGAGAGAATCTATGCCTGGTACTGTAAATCAAGTCAAAAGCCCATGGCTCCGGAGGTCATAGACCCTGGAAGGGAGCCTATTACTGTTGTTCTGCTACATGGGACATGTCAAACAGCTTTCTAAACATTGTTTATACCCATAGGTTAGTGCTGCTCTCTCCTTGACCAGAGAGCTGCAGTGGGTGACAATTACTGCAGAGAGTCAAAGAACTGAAAATAACAGACTGTTGAGTGCCCCTCCCTAAGTAGGACGTCTGTTATCAATTCTCCAAAGGCTCAGGGGACATCAGGGAAGGGGGGCAGGGAGAATATAGGCGCTGGAGGACGAAGAGGATTACTATAGGCTGCTGTGTCCTGCACATGACATGACCATTGCAATCAGGATCGCATAGCAGCGGTGGCTGGCTGCACAAGACCAAGCCAGCAAGAGCAGTCACCGTTCTAACAGGCAGCACTAATTGGACTCCGGGTTATAAAAATAAATAATAAATAAATGAGCAGATGTGAAGTTGGGAGGGGGATATATTGGAGGGTGTCTGGTGGGGGACTGGGAGGGGACACTTAGGAATGAGTATGATCAAGATACGGTGTGCACGTAAAATTGTCAAAGACACTCAAAATAAAATAAAATAAAAATATGAAGTAAAATTGACCATGTGTGGTGGTGCACACGTCTAATCCAAGCCTTTGGGAGGTAGAGGCAGATGGGTCTCTATGAATTTAAGTCAGTTTGGTCTGCAGAGAGTTCCAGACCTGCTAGGGCTACATAGTGAGGCCCTATCTCAAAAATAAACAAGAGGGCTGTAGCCAATTGAGCCATGCAGAGATCATTTATTCTTGCAAAGCTCTGTCTCCTAAACCCAGACAAGTTTCCAGACATGTCAGGGTCGTTTGTGCCAAACTCTCTAAACAACCATAAACTTGCACTCTGCGGTTGCATTTGGAAGGAAACAGTGGACCAAAGCTGAGGGAGGTGGAGTCCAGAACATCATGGAAAAACGATTTATCAAATATTTGTTGGTGTCAGTGTCCTGAAAACTGTGCCAGTGCTCAGAATGGGCACCTCTCACCACCTCCAAATGAGTCTTAGCCTGTGAACACCCAGAGCATGGTGTCTGAGGCAGGCATTGTCAATCCTAGCTCACAGACAAGGTCCAGGGTGGTGCCTGGAGATGCCAGTCTGGTGTCAGGTGCTTCAGAAACAGTGATGGGTATGCATAGAAGTCCCCAAAGTCATGGTCAAGGCTCCATCCCTGACAGCCCAGAACACCCAAAAAGAATTTGTTCTTTGGCAAGGTGAACCGAGTGCTTAGAAACACAAGAAATTAGTCAGAATTTGGACAAGCAGCTCAGGGTTCTGGATATCCAGTATAAAAGGAGAGATATTTTTTTTCTCTTTCCTTCCTTTCTATTTCTTATTTATTATTTTGTGGTGGTGTTGTTGAGACAGGTCTCATTGCGTAGACCAGTCTGGCCTGCCTCTGCCTCCTGAGTGCTGGGATTAAAGGCATGCATCTCCACACCCGATCTGTTCTGTTTTTAAGAGATGAGGTTTTGCTGTGTCGCCCACACTGATCTCAGTCTCGTGGGTTCAAGGGATCCTCCCACCTCAGCCTAGAGCGGCTGGGGCTGCAGGTTCACAACACAACACCCAGGAATAGTGGCAAATTTTTTTAAAAAATAAACTTTCTTGCCCAAATATATATTCAGAAAATGAGCAGCTCAGCAAATCTTCACAAAATGAATGCACTCATTTAACCTGCTCCAGAAGCTCCGTGGTGGATCCTGCCAATCCCTTTTGCCCATCAGTAGCCTTTGTATTGGCGTCTATCCCATTGCTTAGCTCTGCCTGTTCTCTGTCTTCATTGTGAACTTGATTAGGTTTAGAATCATCTAGGAGACACACCTCAGGGCACGTCAGTCAGAATGTTTCCAGACCGGAAGACCCACCCCGAATGTGGGCAGCAGCCACTGATGGGCTGGTGTCCTAGACAGGGTAGGGAGCCAATGGGACCATCACTGGTCTCGCTCTGCTTCCTTACTGACACAGTGTGACCAGCTGCCTCCTGCTCCTCCCTCACAGCTATAGCCACTTCTAATGTCACCTTCCCCACAAAGGTGAGCCTGAACCTCCTAACTGTGAGCCAAGAAAGAAAATCTTTCCTTCCTAGGTTGCTTTTGTCTGATGCTTGGATGCAGCAGTGAGAAAGGAGCTACTCTCCACAGCCTGGCCCTAGCTGCCAGCCCCTCCCACGGAACATTTGAAACCCGTACTCATGTGGTCACCTTCAGGTACAGCCTCTCATATCTGTGTGGACGCGGTACAGTCTGTCACCTGCAGGCACAGCTTCTATGTCTGTGTGGACACGGTACAATCTGTCACCTGCAGGTACATCTTCTCATATCTGTGTGGACACGGTACAGTCTGTCACCTGCAGGCACAGCTTCTATGTCTGGGTGGACACGGTACAGTCTGTCACCTGCTTCTCATGTCTGTGTGGACATGGTACAGTCTGCCACCTGCAGGTACAGCTCCTCATATCTGTGGACATGGTACAATCTGCTGAGCCTTCCCACTGATGTTGCGTATTTAGTATTTCAGGTTCTGGCTATGATGGATAACATGGTTATGAACATTCTAGTACAGATCTCAGGGTGACATAAGCCCTTACTTTTCCTGAGTAAATAAATGCCCAAGAATAGAATGTCAGGGTCAAGGGAAGAATATTTTACCCTTAATGGACATTGGCAAATCATTTCACAAAGTTGTCATGTTTAAAGTATGATGCCAAAAATAAAAATTAAAAAATAAAGTATGATGCCATTTTATAAATATCACAGGAAAAATCAAATCTATGGCATTAGAAGTCAAGCTAGTAGCTACACTTTGGGGGGTTGGGTGGGGGTATTCTGGGGTGCTGGTGTTTCTATTTCTTGATCTCGTGTGGATTACATGGATGTGTTCCATTTGGAAACACCACTGAGCTGACACATGTACCATGTGATGATATTTGAATTTCAGGTTTAGTTCACAAGTCTAAGGGCTTCAGGCCACTAAGGATTGAGCCAACTAGCCTCTCTGAGCATTCTTCAACACACCCCCTTGGGAGGACATGCGAGCCAACAAAGACCCAAGTCACATATTCCCAAACCCACAATGCCCACCACCCTTTGGTCATCCCTGATAGCCTGGAACATCTTCCTGCCCCAGGTTTGTGCTCTCCTTGTCCTGCCTCTGGGTTAAAGCTGGCTTTTTGTCCTACTCAACAAAATTGTAGAAGAAACAATGTCACAAGACATATGCCAAACCTGTACTGGTCCTTAGGAGTGAGCAGCCCATTATAGGAGCTATGAGGAGTAGGAAGGGACACAGGTGACTTCAGCAGACGGTGTGAGGTGAGCATCCTGTGATTTACACTCCTTGGCCACCTGCCCACAGACCGTGTCTGAGACACTGGGCTATTAATTGATTTTTGTGAATTCTAGCCTAGGCACTTTGGTTGCAAGAACAAAATTGACTACAGTTGAATCCTGGAATGGCAGTTTATTGGAGGAACACGCTAGAAAGGCTCCTGGAGAAAATATGGTATTCAGGCACAAAAACGAAAAGGACAAGAGGAGGACCAGAAGTTCAAGGTCATCCATTTTCAGTCATTTAATGAGATTGAAGTCAGTTTGAGCTACATAAGACCTTGTTGGAGGCAGGGGAGGAAGGAAAGAAAGAGAAGAAAAAAAGTGGTCCTAGAACAAGCAATAGCACCACCTTGGCTACACAGTTACTCCTTTCCTGATTCATTCCCAACCTTCTAGCCCTATTCTGGCCCCACCACTCTCCAGGTTCTCAGCTCCAGGCCCTTTGTTCCTGACACCATCTACTACCAGGCTGCTGCAGGAGTCACCAGCCCACTGCAAGCCCAGTTCCTCCCATCCCTGACCTCCCAGGACGCTTCATTCCTTCTTGGTGATAATCATTTGTTTCAACAGACTCTGGAGCATGGGCATCCAGGAAATGAACAATTGTTCACTTTGCCATGGAGAGAGATGCTTGTTCATATTTGAACAGGTAACACCCCTGTCTGCTCCTGGCTCTTGGAAGAGCTGGTACAGCTGTAGGGTTGGGAGGGACCACACCCTGTACAGAGATGTACACCATGCCCTTGCCCTACTGAGTGTGATGGTTTGAATGAGAATGGCCCCCATAAGCCCAGGTGTTTGAATGCTTTGTCCCTGGTTGATGAGCTGTTTGGGAAGGATTAGGAGGCGTGGCCTTGTTGGAGTAGGTGTGTCTCTGGGGGTGGGCTCCAAGATTTCAAAAGTCCACACCAACCCAGGGCTTGTCTGTTTTCTCTCTCTCTCTCTCTCTCTCTCTCTCTCTCTCTCTCTCTCTCTCTCTCTCTCTCTCTCTCCTGCCTGGGATATAAAGCTCTCAGCTCTTACTCTGGTGCCAAAACTGTCTGCTTCCCACCATGATGGTCATGGGCTAACCCTCTAAAACTGTAAGCAAGGCCCAAGCTGAATATTTTCTTTTCTAAGAGTTATCTTGGTCATGGTATCTCTTTACAGCAAAAGAACAGTAACTAAAACATCTAGGGACCACCAGGCCTTGGTTTCTTCTGTTTTATCATACAAGAGGGAGAGCCTTCCAGGAAACCCAGAACCAGAGTGGCCAGGGACACTGAGTCAGAGCCAAGAGTGAGGAAGGCAGTCTCTTCAATATCAAAAGTCCTAGGGCTGAGTCCACAGTTAGGATCTTTCAGAAATACAGGTTCCAAACACAGTCAAGACTCAGAATAAAGAGGACATTTCCCAGTCTCCCTCACAGCTTGGTGTGTTTATGTGACCAAGTTCTAGGTGCTGAGGAGTGGGTAGAACTGACAACCATACTTTCCAGTTTTACAGACCATGGGGACAGGTGTGCCCTTCACTCCTCTCTTCCTTCTCACTGTAGGACCAAGCTCACTGCAGTCACCTGAACCTCATAATCAAAGGCAACATTTGGGTGATGGAGAAAAAGCAAGAGAGAAGGATTCTAAGCCCCAATATCTTATTATTCCATAGCATAACCAGTACAGGAGAGAAAAATAAAATTCTGTCACGCGGAAATCACTGTATTCGGTCTCTGTTAAAACAGCCTGACTGATATTCTGTCCGGTAAAGAGTATCTTAGCAAGTCTGTGAGGACCCGGATGTCATTCTAACCAGTCAAGAAAGTCCAAGGTGACCTGGATGCTGTTCTAACCAATCAAAAAAGTTCATGGTGGCCTTTGAAAAGAAAGAGGCAAAGGGACACAGAGGAAAGCTTCACAGAGAGATGTGGGCAACATGGCTGACTCAGTCTCAGAGCCCTGGAGGCAGCCAGTTGGCCTCCATTCCACCTCTCCATCGCTTTTCTTAGGAATGAGAGGCTTGGAAGCAGGTCTTGGAAAGTCAGATGTTACCGTGCTGCTGGTGCAGACGTAGGCAGGACCTTGATCACAACACCTGAGTTGTCAGACAGCATCAACCACCTCCTCCTGAGGGCGGGTAAGTCATCCATCAGCTCAGGGGTGAGACACAAGATGATGTCTCATGTGTGGATGCATCCAGTCCTAGGAGCTTCCCATAAAGAAAACCTGAGTCACAGGAGGTCCCACACTGACATGTGGTCCTAGGAAGAGGTCATCTGCAGAAGAGGAATACGCTAGGGGAGAGAAGATGGTCTTTCTCTCCTGCCTATCACCTATCAGCCTTGAGGAAGAAAGACTTCAAAACAGAAGGGGAGGCACAGGAAATGCCTTGATAAGGCTACCCGTGCCCCCGAGTCATGCACCCAGAAAACACATAGCTGCTCTGAGCCTCAGTCAAAAAAGCTCTCCCGCTTCCCCAAAGAAACCCAGGCTCCTGTGTGCCTCTCTCAGCCGCCCCTGGTCCCAGTGCTGTCCTAGGAATGGGAACACTGTCCAGATGCCAGATGGCACTGTCACACCTACGCATGCCCACATATGGATATACCTGCAGAGTGTCTTTATGGGTGGTCATCTCTGCTGAGTTCTCGTTCACGTTCATCTTATGAGAATGCCTCCTTCTGCATGGGCAAGAGCAGACTCAGTCCCTCCCCGCAGCTTCCCAGCCTCCCTCACTGCAGAGGGCAAGTGGGACACCTCATTTGCTTCTCCCCCCCCCCCAGCTCCTTCTTCAGCACAGAGTAGATACAAGCAAAGGAAAGCTACTGCAAGATAAACTGGAGAGGTGATTTGGGAGGGGATCCCCAAATTTGGAGAGGGCAGGAAAAGGGAAATTTGAGGGCTGTGGATTCTGTAGGGGAGAATTTCCCTCCAAAGATTTGGGGAACAGTGGAGGGAATGGGGTGAGCAGAATGAAGTATCCCCCACCCAGCTCTGGACCCACCTCCAGGTGTGCCAGGCTCCCAGGCCCAGCAGCAGGCACAGGAAGCCTGCCAGAAATCCCAGGACCCAGAGCAGCCGCTGGAACAGTTGCAGCCGGTGCAGAGCTGCAGTGTAAGGAAGAAGCTGAGGAACTCTCTGGGCTCCAGGCCCCCAACACTCCCTCCTGAGGCGACCCAACCATAGTAGAACTGACTTTAACTTTCACTTCACCCCCAAGCCCCAAGCAAGAGAGCCCCCGTGCAATTTATTTAGACTAGACAGACAAGTTGTCTAGTGGCAGAAGTCTGAGAAGGAAGTGAGAATCTTGTGCAGAGTGACTCCAGCGGTTGCTAGTGCCATTCTCCTCACCTCTGCTCCCAAAGGAGGCTGAGGCTGAGGCAGAGCCCAGGACGTTGGAGGCAGTGCACACGTACTCCCCCTGAGTGCTGGCTCCGAGTTCCTCTATGTCCAGTCTCAAGGCATTTGGGGAGGCAAAATGAACGTGGGGTTTGGTGGGAACACCCTGAGGTTGGTTGGAGGCTACAAGTTGAGTGCCCAGGTGGAGGGTGAGGCTGGCTGGGGGCTCACTGTCCACTCGACAGTCAAGGATGCCCTGGAGGCCACCCTGAGACTCCACAAACACTGTCAGAGTGGGCGTCTTGGGAGGATCTGTGAGGAAGAAGAGGATAGTGACTGTAGACACCGACCAAAATTCCTCCCTCGGCTGTGGCCTTGCTGTCCTTCCAGGAAACAGTGAAGATCATTTCCTCACTCCTGAGGCAAAGGTGACATTAAGGGGAAGGGGAAGGGTGCCTTAGTCAGTAAAGTAGTTGCCACATAAACATGAGGGTTATCTGAGTTCGATCCCTAGCACTCAGTAAAAATCTAGAATCCTAGGACTGTGGAATCAGAGATAGGAGGATCCCTGGAGCGCTGTGGACATCCAAACTTGCTGAATTGATTCCGTGAGGGACCTTGTCTCAAAAGATGGGGTGGAGTGTAATAAAGATAGTGGCCTCTACCCACCATGTACACATGTACAAACGGGCACACGCATACACACAGCACACAGCACACACACACACACATTTTTAAATGGCATTGTGGGACTTTGGAACTGGATCTCAAGATGTCTTGCAGCTTCCCTTCCACTTCCTGAAACAACCTTGTTTTGGAAAGCTCAGACCAGCCTGCTGACCATGTATGGTCACCCTGCAGTGACAAGTGAAGCCATCTTAGTCTGTTCCGTCTCAGCAGAGCCACTAGTTAACTGCTGCCAGGAGACCAGAACTGCCAACCTGAGCCCTGTCCAGATTTCTAACTCACAGAATTGTGAATTTGGGATAACTTGTTACCAAGCAGTAACTGATTGATTCAGCTCGGGCTCAGATGAAGAATGGCCTGAGAAAACCAAGGCTAATGATGATCTCCTGTGCACCAGGCATTCAACCTGCTTTATCTTCTGTATTCATCCCAAGAGGATAGGATGAATGTGCCCTCTGTTTCAAAGGTGGGGAGCGAAAGCATAGATACACAGCCACATACAACCAGCCAGTGGGAATGCTAGTGTTCTAAGATCCAATACCTATCTTCAAAACTCTTACTCTATGCAGAGGAAAAGGCCTGATGGAGACAGATGAGATGTGGAGAGACGAGGCAGGTGGGTTCATACTCACAGAGGACACGGAGCATGACAGGAGCAGAGGTAGTGACCCCAGTGGGCAGTTCAGCCCTGCAGTGGTACAGTCCAGCCTGAGCCCGGGACACGTGGGTGAAGGAGAGTGTGGGCACAGGCTGTGTACGTAGCAGATGGCGATTCCAGAACCATGTGATGGTAGAGTTGTCCATGGGCTTGGCGCCACCAGGGAGGTGGCAGCTTAGGTTTAGGGCTATACCCTCTGGCACATCCAAGCCTGGCTCAGCTGCCACATGTATGTCTGTGGTAGAAGGACAGGTAAAATGATCAGGGACCTGTACATTGTGGGGTGATCTCAATCAATCTCGGGCTCAAGGCCCTCCACAGTGGGGCTGTGTCTCTGGCATAAAAACAGCATGGTGGCATCGCGTTCTGAGGTTCCCATGACAAGGCTGAGCCTCCAGCATCAGAAAAGGCCATCTGAAGTGTGAGGCTGTGTCTTGCCCTCAGCCTGGGATTCTCAAAGGTGCGCGTCTGTCTTGCCCCCACTGCAGGCTTCCCCAGTGAAGGGCATGTGAGGTCAGGCTATGTCTCCTCCCCCTCCTTCCACAAGCCATTAATACCCTTCCTTACTTCAACGATAGGGCTGCCTCATCCCCTCAGCCTGGTCTACCCCTTCCCCGAGGGCCATGCCTCCTCCAGCAGATCAGACTTCTCAGGGAGGAAGTGTTTATTCATACGCCTTCAGGGTGGCAGGCCCTCACATGGGATCCAGCCCCACAATACCAGAACCCCAAACCCTAGCCCCCTCCTCACCCCTGTCCCACTCACCAGTCTCTCCCGGGAGCTTATGCGTGGTACTGATGGAGCCCAGTGCATTTCGGGCTGTACAGACATAGACACTGTCATCTCCCCCAGTCACGCCTTGCACCTGCAGTCGAAGAGCATTTCGGGCCACCTGGATGTGGCCTGTCCCTGATGCGGAGCTGGGAAGCTCATGGCTGGCAGCTAGCACCTTGCCGTTGTGGGATAGGACTAGCTCAGCAGGTGGTTCGCTGTCCACAGTGCACTGTATCACGACCGTGAGCCTGGCCCTCGAGTCCCGAAAGGAAGACAGGACAGCATCCCGAGGGGCATCTAGAGGTAGGGCAGAACACAGAGGGGGGCCCTGTAGAGACGTGCATGGCTCACTGCCCATCTGCCCAATGTTGGTGAAGCTCGTTTCCAGACAAATGTCCCCCTCCTAAAAATTATGCCTTATCAAACGCCTGTGGGCAGAGCCCTTCTTGCAGGGTTCCTAGGGCCGTGATATCTCCGTCTTCATTGCTAATGCCCTCTTTTCCCCAAGTGCCCATTTCTAGATCGTCTGTAGTGCCATGCCCACCCTAAGCCAGTGCTGGGAGCACCCTCTGCCACCCTCACCCCTGAAAGCCACAGCCAAGGAACCCCTGCTTACAGAGAACTCGCAGGGTGGCAGGCCGGGAGCCGCGTGTACCCTGTGTGTCATGCACCTGGCAAAAGTAGGCGCCGGCGTGAGCCCTCGTAGTCGCCAAAAACTGGAGTGAGGGAGCTGGCCCCTCCTGAAGCCAGCGGCCATTGTGAAACCAGGCATAGAGGGTGGGTGGGAGGGCAGCAGGGTCCTCGCAGGTCACTGTGACAGGCTCCCCCTCAGACACAGTAGCAGAAGGAGCCATCTTCACTCGGACACCTGAACCAAGGAGTCCAGAGTCAGTTGGCCCAGCTAGACGTTACAGGTAGCTCCCTCCCCTGCAGCCTTGGTCCCTGTTTCACCTTCTAGGCGAAGTTCCAGGGAGGTGTTGACTTTGCCCAATGGGCTGTGGGCAGAGCAGCTATAGAGACCCTCATCGCTAGGCCTCGGGTCCCGAAGTTCTAGGCGCAGGGTGTTGGGGACAGAGGCTTCAGATGAAGAGGTTAGAAGGCGCCCGCCATGGCTGAGAGCTAGCCGGGCGGGTGGGCGACTATCCACAGTACATAGCACCAGGGCCAGCCGCCTGGCCTGCGTCTCCAGGAGGTAGGTCAGTCGCAGGCTTCGGGGGGCATCTTAGAGATCCAGGAGGCGTACAGAGTTCAGAAGCAGACTTGAGAAGGTCAGTTAGAAGGAGCAGGAGAGTTCCCTACTGTCTGCCTTTCTAGGGAGAAGACCCGTCCCCATCTCCCCCAACTCTTAAGGTCTCTTGTCTCTTGCTCCACAGCGGGCTAGTAGCGGAGTTCTTAGGCTGCACACTAGGGGGCTCTCCCGTGCCCTGATCCCTGTGAGTTTCTGTCTTTCCACCATTGCCCGCACCCACCCAGACTCACAGAGGACATCCAGGGTGACAGGTCTGGAGAGGTGAGGTGCCTGGCCAGGGAGTCCCACACCACAGCGGTAGGAGGTGGCATCTATGACTGTGACATTGGGCAGGGAGATGGAACGGGCACCAGGGAGTTGTTGCCCACCCTTGTACCATGTGTAGCTGAGCGGGGCCTGCTCAGCAGTCCACACCAAGCAGGTCAGGTTGACCTGCTGACCTTCCTGCACAGTGGCATTGGGCCACGCCTGCACGCGCACAGCTGGGGAAAGGAGGAAGTCACGAGTGAGTGTCTTTGAGCTGTGTGAAACAAGCCACTATCTCCACATGGTTCAGGCGGCTGGTACTGAGAGACACTTCAGGCTCCCCAGGAACACACTGCTGCTAAAGGGGTCCACAGGTTGAACCCTGGGGGTCCTGAGTAGAGTTCTTCAAAGTCCAGATGGTCCCAAGCCCCTCCCTGTCTCTGGCTAAGGGTGAATGGGTGAAAAGAGCTCCCTGGACAGCTGTGGTCTCTCTTGAGATGTCTTTTCTGGTTAGTTTTATGCACCGGGCACCCAGTTTTTAAACAAGGCCTTTCATGTACCCTAAGTCCAGAAACCATACCCCTAATTAGCACAGGGTTGGGGCTCAGGCTTATGCTCCTAGGCTAGAACCTCCTGCATCCCCTCGTCTCTCCACACTGACCCTGGGCATCGAAGTCGGCTGTAGCAGAGGCCTGACCCAGCGTGTTGGTGGCCTCACAGGTGTAGAGGCCATCATCCTCCAGCCCGGTAAAGTTGATCTCCAGACGCAGTTCATTGGTGCTCACAGTCACACGCAGCCGGGAATCACTGCTCGCCAGTTCCTCTGAGCCTCCTCGGGTCGAGGCCACGAGGCGGTTTCCGTGAAAGAGCCGCAGCTGAGCTGGGGGATCGCTGTGGACATTGCAGACCAGGAGGCCGAGTCGTGTAGGGCCTGTGCCTAGCAGGGCACTGAGCGTGGCCTGGCGTGGGGTGTCTACATCAGATGAGGAGGGTCAGGATGGGTCTAGGTCGTCCCTCATGCGAGGTCTGTTGTGGAACACCTCCCTTCCCCCACGTGAGTGGAAAACAACCTTACAGGATACATGGAGGCTGACAGGGGCAGCCAGGCTGGCGGTAGCTGAGTCTGGAGCCTGAGCTTGGCAGTGGTAGGCACCAGCTTGCCTCAGACTTATGGCCGCAATGCGGAGTGTAGATGAGGTTGAACTTAGGAGAGGCCGGCCATCCTGATACCACTGGAAGGAGGTCCCCTCGGGGATCCCTGTGGGCACCTGGCAGCTCAGGACCACAGCCTGGCCCTCCTGGAGCTCGGGTGATGGTGAGACCTGGACCCAGGCTCCTGCAAGGAGAAAATGGGGTAGAAGAGGGCTTGCCACGTCCCTCCTGCTGTCTGGTTCTGTTTATGTCTCCACAAGAGTGAAGCGCCCCAGGCCTGTGTCTGCAGCTGCTGAGGGCTCCCTCAGGTCCGGATCCTCGTCTTCCCTGCCCCTTGCCTGAAATGTGCCTTGTCCTGGCCCTTACTTCTTACCACCTGGAGTACAGGTTTCTGGTTTGTTTTGTTTCTTTCTTTGGTATGAGTTGGTTGGTCTTTTGGTTTCGGTTTTTTGAGACAGAGTCTTACTCTGTAGCAGCGGGCTAACTTAGAACTCACTGTGTAGCCCTTAGATTTATGATGACCCCTTGCTTCAGCCTCCTGAGGGCAGGGATTAACCGTAAGCTGCATTTGAATTTTGGGTTTTGTTCTGTCGATCGTTCTCACCTGTGGCAGGTGAGCCTCGGCAGAATAGAGTTGATATACTCTACAGCCAGTACCTGGCACAGCACCTACATGTGTTGGCCCTAAGAAAGGATGGTTTGACCACAAAGCGCTGCCTGAGGGGGGCTGGTTCATGCTGGGGCCTCTGAACTGACTGTCAGCTGCATTCCCCAGGAGTAGCCCAGAGTTTGAAAGGAAGGTTGACAATAGCTGTTTTTTTCCAACTTTCTCTGACCAAGTCCTTCACCCATGATGAAGGTCATGACAGCCCAGAGAGTGGGGAGTGGGCATAAAGGAATCAGGGGTCAGACCATGAGGAGGAGAGACACTAGAGCCGTGACGGAAGCCAAGGCCAGGGCTAAACTAGCCCACGGTCAGCAGAGCACTACTTCAGGATGCTCCCATGACCCTCAAACTCTCTGCCTAACATGTGGATGAATAAATTAGGGGACTGGAGAGGTGGCTCAGAGATCAAGGGCACTGGCTGCCCTTCCAGAGGTCCTGAGTTCAATTCCCAGCAACCACATGGTGGCTCACATGTGATGAGATCTGGTGCCCTCTTCTGGTATGCAGGCATACATGCAGGCAGAACACTATACATAGCAAATAAATAAAATCTTAAAAAAAAAAAAAAAAAGCTGTGCGGTGGTGACACACACCTTTAAAAAAAGACAGGTAGAATCAAAGCAAATGTCCCAATTGTCACCACTTCACAGTCTGAGAGAAAGATGTGTGTCTCCTTGGCCCGGGCCTTGTGGATATCACCTTTCCTTTTTCCTGCTGTATTTCCCTACATGGACTTTTTATATTGTTTTCTTGAGACATATGCACCCCAGGCTGACTTTAAATTTGCTCTCTCCTTGCCTCTGCCTCCTGAAATATCTGATTTACAGGGGTTTGCTACTTTGGATACCTGTTCTAGGAGATTTTCTATAAAATATATATATATATATATACACACACACATATATACATATATGTAATATATATGAATATACGGGAGACTTTCTATGGAGACTATATATGCATATGTGCATATATATGCAACATAAATGAATATATTACACACATGTGCATATATAGCATATGCATGTGTTTATACATATGTGAATAAAGACGATAAATATATTGTTTGTATGAATATATATAGTCATGTGTATAACATGCATTACTGGATTTTATATGAAAATGTTTAAGTGAAGCAAAATTACATTACAAAATAAGCTGCGTTAGAAAATTCTCTAGCCAGCTGGGCATGGTAGCTCATATCTGTAATCTTAGCCCTGAGGAAGCTGAAGCAGGAGTCTGAGGCTGGCATGGATGCATAGTAAGTTCAGAGACTCCCTGTCTCAGAAGATAAGGAAGGGAGGGAGGGAGGGAAGGAGAGAGGGAGAGAGGAGGGAGGGAGAGAGGAGGGAGGGAAAGAGGGAGAGAGAAGGGAGGGAGGGAGGGAGGGAGGGAGGGAGGGAGGGAGGGAGGGAGGGAGGGAGGGAGGGAGGGCAGGCTCCAGCTGAAACAAGCCACCTGTGCGGTTACCTTACAGGCACTGCAGTTAGTGCAGGTGGGAATAGTGAACACCAAGGGAGACCTTGTGAAGGCTCCAGACTGCACACGTCTGCATGGAACTCACAGTGCGGTGTCTGGCTGGAGCAGTTCTGGATCTCAGGGTTTACCTGAGGTCAGAGGGATGACACTCACCTCTGACCTGGAAGAAGAGTGAACTGTTGGCTGATCCGAGAGCATTGGTGGCCTCGCACTGGTAGTTTCCAGAGTCCTCAAGACCTAGTTCTCGAATCTCTAGCTGCAGGGAGTTGGCTGTGGCCTTGGCCTGGATTCTGCCATGGGAAGGATGCTGGGGTTCCAAATTGGTGGCCAGGAGATGCTCCCCACGGAATAGAGACAGGTGAGCCAGGGGACGGCTGTCCACAGTGCAGATAAACACAGCCATGTGGCCCTGACTCACATCCAGGAGAGCTGACAACTTTGGAGGGTCTGGGGCATCTGCATGAACAGGAATCGGGGTAGCTACTCAGGTGACTCTAGCCAACCTCACTACATTCTAGCTATCACTCTGTGCTCCCTCCTCTTGAACATACTCCATAGCCCATCTGGTCATTCCAAGCTGGCCTTTATCTCCTCAGGCCCCAAGCCCAACCCTAACCCCCCGTCCCTCCACCCCCCAGGTCCCTCCACCCCTCAGGTGCCTTTGCCCTCTAGGCTCCTCCATCCTCCATGCCCCTTCACTGTCCTTGCCCTTTAACACACACCCTAACCCCTCTGCCCTCCAAGCTGTGATGCCCTCAGTCATCACCCACACAGCACACTTAGGACCACAGGAGCTGAGAGCTGAGCCCCGTCCTCAGTGAGAAGGCGGCAAGCGTAGATGGCAGCATCGGTTCTGGCCACGGGCTGCAGCCTTATAGTCTCCAGTGGTCCCTCGGTCCACGGCACCCCATTCCGGAACCAGGAGAAGTTGGCAGGGCTGACAGAAACTTCCTGGCTCACATTGCAAGTTAGGTTGGCCTCTGTGCCCTCACGCAGTGTGTCCGCCGGCGAGATGACCAGGACAGTGGCTGGAGGATAGGCAGCAGGGACTCACTGGGGACAGGCCTCTCTCTGGTTAGCCTCATTTAAAGCCCACCTTGACCCAGGCTCGCTTTCCAACTTTAAATAGGGAAGGATGGAGAGGAAAGCCAATAAGATGTGGGGGCGTAGAGGGTCATGGAAGAGGGATGGAGAGCGAGGCAGCCCCACTGTACTTTCTCAGAGGAGAGCCTTGAAGTCCCAGGATATAAAGGGAGGGACACTGAAGCTCCCTCTGCTTCCTCCCATTGTAGACAGAGGTCGTTTTGCCTGGTCAGTTTGCTTAATGCAGGGGTAGTGTGAGCTCAGGTTATCGCTCCCTCAGTCCTCCTCTACTCCTTACCCTTAGCATTGAAGGTGGCTGAGGCAGAGGAGTTGCCCAGTGTGTTGCTAGCCTCGCACAGGTACATGCCCTCGTCCTCTAATACTGGGTTCTGGATCTCCACACGCAGTGAGTTGGAGGCTCTGCGGACCTTTGTGCGTGAGGAACAGCTCCCACACCCCGATGGAAGAGAAGTGGCCACAATGTGGCCCTTGTGGAGAAGCTGAAGATGAGCTGGGGGGTCGCTGTCTACGTGGCACAAGAGGAGGCCACGCCGGCTAGCCCCAACACCAGAGGTATCCAAATCCAGCCTGGCGGTGAATGTGGGCTTTCTTGGGGGGTCTGTGGAGAGGAAGAGCAATCGGCACTCATTTCATGGCTAGGTGAGGGCCCCAGGTATACTTTAGCCTGGCTAGGCTCCAAGAAGCACACCAAGCAATCACACACAGCTATGTAGAGTGGGCACAGCTCAAGGGTTCCCAGACGACATTGGCATTCATCTGTGCTCCTTATCTACTGCTGAACTGAGTCTTCCCAGAAGGGGAGCCATTTTCCAGCTGGGATCAAGGTGTTGTATTATCAGACACCCCGCATGTCCCATCTACCTCTGAAGCAGAATACCCTCAGGGAAGTCCCCACGACTGCTGCTGTCTACACCCACTCCTGTCGCTAAACAATACCTCAAAGTTCATCTCATCTCCATTCATTCCCCAGCCTAGATCCCGACATACTAGATAACACCTAAGATGGCCTCCCTAGCTTTGCTGCTGTTTCGGCAGTTTTGATGTTGAAGGCTGTCAACTTAAAGGCTCTGGAATCATCTAGAAGATGAACCCATGGGTGGGCACAGTGTGGGGTTTCAGGTTAAATTAATTGAGGTGTTATGATCCACCCTAAAGGTGGGTGGCATCCTTCCATCGGCCAGGGTCCCAGCCTGAATAAAAAGGAGAAAGTGCCGGGCGGTGGTGGTGCACGCCTTTAATCCCAGCACTCGGGAGGCAGAGGCAGGAGGATCTCTGGGAGTTTGAGGCCAGCCTGGTCTACAAGAGCTAGTTCCAGGACAGGCTCCAAAGCTACAGAGAAACCCTGTCTCGAAAAACCAAAGAGAGAGAGAGAGAGAGAACTGAGCATCAACCTCTGCCTCCCTCTGCTTCCTGACTGCAGACCAGCTGCCCTCCTGCTCCTATGGCCTTTACTCCACGTTCAAGCTAGAAGTCAGAAGAAGCCCTCCCTTCCTCGTGTTGTCTTGTGCAGCAGCCAGAGAAGTCACTAAGTGATTCTAGAGTTGAACACAGGGCCTTGAACATGCTAAGCAAGTGCCAAAAAAATGGTTCCGTTCTAGAGATTTCTCAAAACACGTGGCCAAAAGACAGCTAGCAGACCAGTCTCCCACATAATCTCACTCCGGCACTAGAAAACTCATGAACACCCCCCCCTGGGGGAGGCCCTCAAGTGTGACCCTAGGGTTCATATGGAGCATCAGTCTTGGGGGGCACAAAGGAGCTGGACAGTCTGTGGGACACATGCACATCTTTTTGAAAAACGTGATATCTGATACCTGAGGGTGGGACAAGCTGGGACTTAGAGCCATGGTATATTTTAGAAGCAAAGGCTGGGTTTGGACGTCAGGGATTTAAGATCTGCCTCATCCCCCCAACTTCCAGCCCAGGTTGATAGGGTCCATTGTGGAATGTCCTATGAACACTCTCTGATGTGAACCTAGGGTCAGGAGAATATGAAAGGGGGTGGCTGTTGGGGTCCCAATGGGATAATCCCACATCGTGGGCGATGGCCAGACCACTCACAAAGCACAGTGAGGACGGCAGGCTGGGAGGGGCCGCTGGTGCTGGGGCCAGTCTGTGCCACACAGTAGTACGAGCCAGCGTCCGTGCTGGAGGCTGCAGGAAGCAGAAGGTCGCTGCCGGATCCCTGGAGAAGTAGTGCTCCGTTCAGGTACCAGGAGAAGCGAGTGTCAGATGCTCGGCTCAGGCCGCTCCTGCAGCTCAGAGTCACGGCCTGCCCTTCCACCACCTGTGCTGAAGGACTGATGAGGAGCCGGGCCACTGGAGAAGGGGGACAGAGAATAGGCTTGGGTAAGCCGTGAGAGCCCTGGCCCTCTGTGCAGCTCTGCAGGAAGCCCTCTGGACATCTCTCTTCACACGCCGACGTGGGCTTTGTGGCCTCAGAAATCAGTTCAGATGTACTGAAGCCAGGGTTACCTCAAGACTTATGGCACCTGGACTGAGGCTAGAAACGTAGCTCAGTTGACAGAGTGCTTGCCTAGCATGGCTGAAGGCCAGGGCTCAGTCCCCAGCACTGCATAACCAGACGTGGTGGGGAGAAAAAACAGCAAAAATCTGGCTTGAAGGATCAGCTATGCCTCCCAGGGCCTTGGAAGGAAGAACGAACAATGTATGCTCCGACAACTGGAGGATTCTATTTCTCTGTCTCCCACATCTCATCCCTAACAAAGATCCTGACCCCAGAGATAAAGAAATAAAAAATAAAAAAAATGGATGTCTATAAAAGACCCTACAAGTACAGAGTCAGAGACACGGGAGAGAAATGATCTGATCAACTATGTTTCCCTTTTTGCCTTCTCTTCCAGAAATCTCTAAGGCTGGAGTGACAATATGAGATGAGATCTTCCATGGGCCCTAGCCCGAGAATTTGGTCCCTCCACTGGTCCTCCCTGCTGTGTGCCCACATTACCATTAGCATGGAAGTGCAGGCTGGAAGTTGCTCTTCCAAGGGAGTTGGTGGCTGCACATGCGTAGTCCCCACTGTCAGAGGGCTGCAAGTCTCGGATCTCTAGGCGCAGGGAGTTGGGGGCGGAGGAAATGCTGAAGCGAGGATTGAGGTCATTTTCTCCGGAGCTGGAGGCCAGCGTGAGGCCTCCGTGTGAGAGCACCAGTGTGGCCAGGGGCTCACTGACCACAGAGCAATGAAAGATGCCCACAAGCCCAGCCTGTGTCTCCAGGAAAGTAGTCAAGACTGGAGCAAGGGGTGGATCTGTGTGGGAACCAGAGGTGGCTTGTCATTCTCAGACAGATCACTTCCTGAATCCCCTGTTGTAGCCTATGCGTTCCCTCTACCCCACAGAGCCCTGGAACAGAATGGTCTCAGACCCTCTTGAGCACTTCTGAATATACTTTACCTTCTGGATGGGCAAATCTGTTAGCCTGGTTAGCCCTCATGCCCACACTGCAAATGGAGGTCAGGGCTCCAAATTAGGTTCTCACTTTGTAACCAGGCTGGTCCCAAACTGGTGATCCCTCTGCCTCAGCAGCCTCCCCAGCGCTAGATTACAGTGGTGTACTATCATGCCTGGCCAGTGTCTCATTTCAAAGATGAGAAAGCTGGAACAGTCCAGGCAGAGGGTAGCATTCTCGCCAAGCGATCAAAGGGACCATTAGCAACACAATACAAGCTGGCCCTGAGTGCCTCCCAGCGAGAGAGATGCTCCAAGTGAGACACAGAGTCATACCTGTGGCCTTCCCAGTCAAACACATCTCAGGCAATTGCAAACTGAGGATGGGGAAGGGTCAAGGACTGCCCATAAAGTCTGGAACCAGCATTCCAGTTCCTGGTGTGGTCCTGGAGTGAGGGTCATGTTCAGGGGAATCTTGGGAAATGCGCCCGGATCAGGTGTGGCATAAACAGACCTTACACATACAACTCCAGGCACATATATAAGGACGATTGTCCACTTACTATTGCTCCACTCAGGACTTTTCACCTTTATGGTGCTGTGAAAGTCAGGATATTCTGTGCTTTGAGCGTTGTCCTTTGCCTAGGCTACTGGATTCCAGTGTGACCCTCTCTCATGCCATATACTGTGCCCAGCCTAGGAGAGCCACTGGCTATCTGGCGTATTGTGCTATCAGCAGGCTTCGGATGCAGGCATTCGGTGACTTCACAGGCTAGTTGGCACTTAATTGTGAGCTAGGCATGTGTTAACTGGCTTGACCCAAGCGTAGCTAGCATGAGGCTGATGCACACATGTTTCCGACTAACTGAACCAAACTCAGGCATTCGGAACCTGGATGTAGCAGATACCTCTTCAACTTTGAATTTTTTTTTTTTTTTTTTTTTTTTTTTGTGACAGGATCTCACTATGCAGCCCTGGCTAGCCCAGAACTCATAGATATCCACTAGCCTCTGCATTCTGAGTTCTGGGGTTAAAGGTGCAAGAAAAGTTCTTTGTGGTGTGGCCCTGTCATAATTCTAAGTGCACCTGTAGGAAGGTATGTAAGTAACATGTGTGCATGTGTACAGAGGGATAATGATATATATATAATGTATATGCACATATGTGCACATGTATGTGTGTGGGATAAACAGTACAACCCACGTGCACATGCAGAGACAGGATACAGTGCCTGCAACATTAGTCAACAGGCAGAGACTCTAGACTAAAGGTATATGCTGAATGTTTTTGAATGTTTCCTACAATTTTTCATGAGGTTGAACTTTTTTCTAGATAAAACGCTTGTAAACATAGAAGGAGATGGAGTCTGGGAAGGTCAGCCGTGTGTAGGGATGCAGAGCTGGGCACAAGCTTATCCCCATTTGGCTGCCTAGTCCGCAGCTGGGTGAAGGGTGATGATACTGTGTCAGGGACCCCAGGTTTCTTGCAGGAACTCCATCCACCCTTTGGACCTCCTCCGATGATGTCTGCTGCCCCACAGGTTGGCCACTTACATCTGACCACCACACTCACGGGGCCGGAGCGCTCACGGCCCTGGGTGTTCTGCACCTCACAGAAATAGAAGCCGGTATTGGCCCTGGTGACGGCAGGCAGGTGCAAGGTGGGAGAGTGGGCATCTTCCAGGAGAATGTTGTTCTTGTACCAGCTGTAGCGGAGCTCCTGGGGTGCCTCTTTGGGGCTGGTACAGTCCAGCGTCACTGTCTCGTTTTCCAAGACGGGCCCCGCCGGGCTCCTCTTGACCTCAACCACTGCAAACGGCATGGGACACACCCTTAGAGTTCTGGCTATTAGTCAGCTTCAACCTCCACATGTTATACTGACCCCCACCCCCACCCCATACAGGAGGAGCCTCCTCCAGTCACTCATTCCCAGGGCCCTCCTGACTTGCCCCCTGTGAGAAGGCGTTGTCACGGGTATGCAAGCCTCCGGTACTGTCCTACCACCAGGTCCTCTCAGCTCTCTAGCTAGATTCAGCCTCAGCCAGAACTTACTAAAAACATGAAGGCTGACTGGGGGTGATACCATAGAGCCCACATCATTTGTTGCTTGGCAGGTGTAGACCCCAGAATCATTCCAGGCTGCTGAGGAGAGCCGCAGCACACGACCACCGGCTGGGAGGCTCACTCCATCCTTGGTCCACAGCACAGAACTGACATCAGGATAGCTGCTGTTCACTTGACAGGTGAGTGTAACTAGATCCCCTGGAAGGATGTTCTTTCCTGAGGAGCTGAGGAGGATCTCCACACCTTTGGGGGCATCTGCAAAGCATGATGGGATGTCAGATGCGGTGCGTAAGAACGGCGGGGTGTTTGGCACACTTCTTTCGCATCTCCTCTCTAAGGAAGACCGGAAGCCCAGGGCCATCTGTTCCCCCACCATGAGTGTGCATGTAGTGGTAACAGATATGGGGTGCACGCATATGCACACATATGGAGGCCAGAAGTCAACCTTGAATGCTGCTCTCCTGGTGCTGTCTACCTTACTTCTTTAGACAGAGTCTTTCATTGACCTAGAACTTGCCAGGTAGGCTAGGCTGTCTGGCCAGCACACCCCAGAGATCCATGCGTCTCTGCCTCCAGGTAGGCTAAGCTGTCTGGCCACCACACCCCAGAGATCCATGCATCTCTGCTCCAGGTAGGCTAGGCTGTCTGGCCAGCACACCCCAGAGATCCATGCGTCTCTGCCTCCCTGGTACGGGGATGATAGGCATGAGCCGTCACACAAATGGTGTTCCGTGACAGGGCTGTGACACACTCACGCTGCACTTGGAGGTAGACTTCTTTCTGACTGCTGAGCGTGGCCAGTGAGAACCGACAGCGTAGGGCCCGGCCGTGGTCCTGCCAAGATAGGGGCATATGCAGGGTCTCCTGGTGATTGACGCCAGTGGGCTCAAGGCTCTGGTGACTGAAGGTCACAGAATGAGAAAGGTCCTGGCCTTCCCACTGCAGGCTGGCCTTCTCCTTTAGACACACGTAGGGCGTAGAACAGTTGAAATTCGCCTCCATGCCCTCACGCAGCTCCTTTGGGGCCGTAATAGTGGGAGCGCTGGGGTCCTCTGAGAACAAAGACAGGAATTCTCAGGGCTAGGCTTCATCTCCCCTTAAACTTTTGTTGCAAGAACCCCAACCAAAGGGTGATCTTGGTCAGGGGGGCCTCAAGGGAAGGAGAATTTTTGGTGATCACCCACCCCCCAATGTTACAAGAGGGAAACAGTGTTAAGCCAAGACCAGAGCAGGAGTTGAGGCTGAAGACCTCGGTAAGGTCCAAGCCAAAGGCCAGAGTGGCACAGTAGCCTGGGAGTCCCTGAGAGTGGTCAGTCCTCAGCCTCCTCACTTGTCACGGTGACCTTGGTGCCTCTGACATCTGACCAGCGGTTGACATCACTGATCTCAAAGCGGAAGTTGTAGTTGCCAGAGTCCTCAAGCTTCAGGTCTTTGAGTAACAGGTTGCACACCTTGTGATCCATGTTTCCCATCAGCTCAGCGCGGCCCCTGAAGCGCTCCTCCACCTGGCTGGGGTCCCTCGAGTGGATCACCACCTGCCGCTTGCCTGAGTAGTCATAGTACCAGATGGCTGTGATGCCATCGGGCACCTCTACACTGGCCGGGAAGCTGAAGATGCAGGGGATGAGCAGGCAAGACCCCTTCAAACCCTGCACATCCTTGGGACTGGAGACACCCCAAGTGGTCTGGCCTGGAGGCAGGTAGGAGAAGGACAGAAGAGAGGGCCTGAATTTACTTCAGAGCCCTGTCACCTGCCCAGGAAGGGGTGCTCCAGACAGTGCACCCCCAGCAAGGACCTCTCAGTCCCCCAGGAATGGGATGTGCTCAGCCATATCTTACCTAAGGCATAGTCTGGCTGCTCTGCCGGGTCCCCAGAGGCCAGACCCTGTGCAAGTCACTAGATCTGTGCAACTTACCTGCTGAGAAGACAGAGGCCAGCAGGAGCAGTGAGAAGAGGACACACATCACCAGTCCTCAGCTGAACTCGGGTACCTAAGAGAGCAGTGTGACCAGCTGGGCGGGCATCCAGAAGTCTCTTAGGGACACCCTGGGGACACTTTGGTCCCAGAGGCAGCAGGTTTTATCTCACCTGCTATGTTGGCCAACCCAACAAGGAAGGCAGGGTTCCTACAGATGCCTGGGGCAGCCACCAGCAGGGAGCCAGAAGCCTAAGTTCCTGGTGCAGGGAGTGACTAGAAATGCCCTCACTTGATGGCAGTGTCCCAGAAAGTCTTCTGTGTTCCTTGACTCCACCCCCTGAGGACTCAGCCTCAAGGCAGGAGAACAGTTGCGTCTCTTTCTTTACTTCTCCCTGGCCCCTCCCTATTACCCAAACCAAGAGTTCACAGACCCAGTGAAGTATTCCAGTGCACCCAGAAAGCACAGTGGACTTACTTGAGATTTGTCTCCTACCTCCAGTCTTACCAACTACAGGTCAGAATGTATCTTACTGAACTTCCCAAAATGCTGAGGCTGCTTGCTTGTTTGTAGACAAAGTTCTCAACTTCATAGCTCAGGATGCTCTCAGACTCACAGAATGCCCCTTTGGCCTCCTGATAACTGGCTTTGAAAAGTCATTCCTTTCAAGCCGGGTGGTGGTGGCACATGCCTTTAATCCCAGCACTCGGGAGGCAGAGGCAGGTGGATTTCTGTGAGTTTGAGGCCAGCCTGGTCTACAAGAGCTAGTTCCAGGACAGGCTCCAAAGCTACAGAGAAACCCTGACTCAAAAAACCTAAATAAGAAAGAAGAAAGAAAGAAAGAAAGAAAGAAAGAAAGAAAGAAAGAAAGAAAGAAAAAAAAAAAAGCAAAGTCATTCCTCTCAAAGACTTCTGTGGCTCCTCATCACTCATGAGAGTTGAAAGACCTCCATTCCTTACCACACATTCCCTCCCCTTTCCATGCACTTCACAGACTCACTCTGGGCACAGGCTTGCCTCCTCACTGGGCACCCTAGCTGCCCAACTCAAACCCCATCATAAATGATCTTTGCCTGCAGAAATCCTACGCAGCCTTCAGGACGCTGCACAAATCTCTAACTTTCCCTCTGGAGCGAGTCCTGAAGCCACAGTAGAGAAGCCTCTATGTTTTCCTTCTTCTTGGCTTCACCCATTTCTTCAGACCTAGACCTGAGGACATGTGTCCACAGCAGTGTAGAGCCCCAGACCCAAGGGATCTTCTCAGTGACTGAGACAGGAGTGTGTGGTCCTTGGAGCTCAGAGTCCGGCTAGAGAGGTGGCAAGGAAACTTTCACGAGTTAGGTGGTACAAGGGTCCTGCGCCCTTGAGGGTGTTCTCACACGCAAATATGAGTTAAGTGCCTATTGTATACCATGCACAAGAAGTCCTGTGCCAAAGAGTGCCACAGTGGGGAGGAACTCCACAGGCCTAGAAGAAGACCTAGGAGACAATGTCTGTGGCTCAGGCAGTGCTTTCCTGAATTAGAAGCTAGGCACAGTGGTGCACTTTGTAGGATGGCGAGTTTGAGGCCAGCGTGGGCAAGATAGTAAGACCCTGTCTCAGGAAAGAAAATGGACGAAATAGGTAAGATGCTGTACTGGACAACTTGACACAAGCTAGAGTCATCAGAGAGAAAGGAGCCCTAGCTGAGGAAATGCCTCCATGAGATCAAGGCATAAGGTGTTTTCTCAATTAGTGATCAATGGGGGAGGGCCCAAGCCATGGTGGGTGGTCCAGCCCTGAGCTGGTGGTCCTGGGCAAGCCAAGGAGAACAATCCAGTAAGCAGCACCCCTCCGTGGCCTCTGCATCAGCTCCTGCCTCCAGGTTCCCGTCCTGTTTGAGTTTTGATCCTAACTTCCTTTGTTGATGAACAGCAACATGAAAGTGTAAGCCAAATAAATCCCTTTCTCCCCAATTGGCTTTTTGGTCATGGTGCTTTGTTGCAGCAATAGAAACCCTAACTAAGACAGATGGACTTGATTTTGTGAGCACCAAAAAATGCTGTGCAAAGAAATGAAGAAAAGACCACCAGGGAATGCGAGAAAATATTTGAGACTCACTTATTAAGGATTAATATCCAGAACATGTAGAGAATTCTGACAACAGCATAGTCTCCTCCAAAATAAAATAATCCAATTAGGAAAAATGGGCAAAGGAATTGGACAGAAACACTTCACTGAAGACATGCTAGTGGCCAATAAACAAATGAAAAAACAAAACAAAAAAATTGGTAAGTCATTAGTAAAACGTAAGTCAAAACCAGAGTGAGGGCTGGGGAGATGGCTCAGATGGTGAGAACCACAGCACCTGAGCCAGGTGTGCGCATGCATCCAGTCCCCCAGCACCGGCTGCAGGAGAGACAGAGGACCGACGGCATTTGCTGGCCAGCCAGTTTAGCTGCAAGGGATCCTGTCTCAGGGGAATAAAGTGAAAAACGAAAAGGGGAGACTACATAGTACCCCCATGTCCTGCTCCTGGACGTGTGTCTACAAACACATGACTATATTGCATACACATGGAACAATCACTGAGCTCCCACCTTTATGATGGCTACTAATGAAAAAACAGGACTAAAAACTGTTGAGGAGGGTGTGCAGAAATGGGAGCCCCGTGAGATGCAAGCCCTGTGAAAAGTGAGCCCCGTGCATTATTAGTGGGATGTAAAATGGAGCCATGGAGGAGACTGAAGATTCCTCAAGAAGCCAGTGCAGGGCTAGGAAATAGGGCAGTAATCCCTCTCCTGGTTTATAATCTATAGGGATGGAGGCAAGAAGGCTCCAAACAGACACTTCTAAATCACGTCCATAGCAGTGGTGTTCAGTCAGCAGAGGACAGAGCCCTACGCCTATCAAAAGAGGAGTGGACATTAATCAGACAGATACAGTACTGACACACTTGCTCTATAACATAATGGACAAATACTGCATTGCTCAAGTTAGTGAATGTTCTAGAGACAGAAGATGGGATGAAGTTGTCAGGGGCTGGGAGAGGAGAGAACATGGAGTTATTGTCTAATGGGTACAGAAACTGTTGTGAAGGATGAGTAAGTTCTGGAAATAGATGGGAGTGATGGCTACGTAACAATGTAAATGTACGCCTAAAAACAGAGGAGTGAATTTTATCTTATGTACATTCTATCACACACATGTGTTGCAATGTTGCAATCCTCCCAGCTGCCTGCTGACTCAGCAGGGTGACAAACAGGCCTGGAGAGGCTGGAAGTAAGGACAGGAAACTCATGACATCTCCCAGTCCCCAGCCTATCCACCACAACTGCACTGGCTACCTGGAGAGGGCTGAGCAAGTGTCCAAGCCTGGATGGGGATCTGAGGTGCTCCCAATGCCCAGGCAGCACTTAGTCTGACAGAGAAAGCAGAAGAGATGTCTTCGCAGGAACAGTGGCAACGGGCCCAAGTAGTACAGAAAGAACTCTGCTCCCTAGGGGCCCCAGGCTGCCAGTACCATCTTAGTGATATACTTGGCTTCTGGAAACTGACTCAGGCTGTCACTTTAAGAAAAGGCACCCTCGACCTAAAAAATAACTTCAAGAGAATATTTGAAACTCTTAAAGAGGAAATGAGAAATTCCCTTAAAGAAATGGAGGAAAAGACAAACAAACAATTGGAAGACATCAGCAAATCACTTAAAGAAAACCAAGAAAAAGAAATCAAACATATGAAAGAAACTATTCAGGACTTGAAAACTGAAATAGAGACAATATAGAAAACACAAGATGAGGGAATGATAGAAACAAAAATTATGAGAAAATGATCAGGAACCACAAACACAAGCATGAACAGCAGAATACAAGAGATGGAAGAGAGAATCTCAAGTGCTGAAGATACAATAGAGGAAATAGATTCATCAGTTAAAGAAACATTAAATCTAACAAAAGCTTAATCCAAAATATCCAGGAAATATGGGACACCATGAAAAGGCCAAATCTAAGAATAATAGGTATAGAAGAAGGAGAAGTTCAACTCAAAAGCACAGAAAATATATTTAACAAAATCATAGAAGAAAACTTTCCCTACCTAAAGAAAGATATGCCTATGAAGATACAAGAAGCTCATAGAACACCAAATAGACTGGATCCGAATAAAAAGTCCTCTCGCCACATAATAATCAAAACACTAAGCATCCAGAGTAAAGAAAGAATATAAAGAGGTGCAAAGGAAAAAGGCACATATAAAGATAGACCTATCAGAATTACACTTGACTTCTCATTGGAGACGATGAAAGCCAGAAGGTCGTGGTCAAGCATTATGGAGACATTAAGAGACCAAGGATGCCAGCCCAGACTACTATGACCAATAAAACTTTCAACCACCATAGAAGGACAAAACAAGATATTCCATAAAAAAAAAAATCTAGATTTCAGCAATACCTAACCACAAACCCAGCCCTACACAAAATACTAGAAGGAAAACTCTAACCCAAGGAAGTTGGCTATACCAACAAAAACACAGATATTTAATGGTCTCATAACAGCAAATCCCAAAGAAGGGAAAAACACACAAATTAACATCACCAACAATGAAAACTAAATTAACAATAGATAGCAATCACTGGTAATTTATATCCCTTAATGTAAATGGAATCAACTCACCTATAAAAAAGAACAGGCTAACAGATTGGATACAAAAACAGAATCCATCTTTCTTCTGCATACAAGAAACACATCTCAACCTCAAAGATAGATATCGTCTCTGAGTAAAGGGTTGGGAAAAAAAATATACCAATCAAATGGACCTAAAAAACAAGCAGGTGTGGCTATCCTAATATCTAACAAAATAGACTTTAAGCTAAAATCAATCAAAAGAGACAAAGAAGGTCATTTCATATTAGTCACAGGAAAAATCCATCAAGAGGAAATTTCAATACTGAACATCTATGCCTCAAATACAAGGGCACCCTCATATGTCAAAGAAACACTTCTAAAGCTTAAATCATACATTAAACCCCACACACTAATAGTGGGAGACTTCACCACTACTCTCTCACCACTGGACAGGTCAGACAAAAAATGAACAAAGAAATAAGAGAACTAACAGATGTTATGACTCAAATGTACTTAACAGACATCTATAGAATATTCCATCCAAACAGAAAAAAATATACCTTCTTCCCAGAACCTCATAGAACCTTCTCAAAAAGTGACCACATACTCAGTAACAAAACAAACCTCAACAAATGCAAAAAAATTGGAATAACCTAATGTACCTTATCAAATCACCATGGTTTAAAACTAGAAGTCAACAGCAATACTAATTCCAGAAAACCCACAAATACATGGAAATTAAACAATGCTCACCTGAATCATCAGTGGGTCAAGAAAGAAATAAAAGGAGAAATTAAAGACTTCCTAAAATTCAATGAAAATGACCACACAACATACCCAAATTTATGGGACACAATGAAAGCAGTATTAAGAGGAAAGTTCATAGCACTAAATGCCTACATAAAGAAGTTGGGAAAATCCCACACTAGTGAATTAACAGAATATTTGAAAACTTTACAACAAAAAGAAGCAAACTCACCTAAGAGAACTAGATGGCAGGAAATAATCAAAGTGAGAGCTGAAATCAACAAAATAGAAACAAAGAAAACAATACAAAGAATCAATGAGACAAAGAGTTGGTTCTTCGAGAAAATCAACAAAATAGACAAACCTTTATCCAAACTAACAAAAAGGCAGAGAGAGAATATCCAAATTAACAAAATCAGAAATTAAAAGGGGGACATAACAACAGACATGGAGGAAATACAGAGAATCATCAGGTCATATTTCAAAAATCTGTACTTCACAAAATTGGAAAACTTAAAGGAAATGGACAACTTTCTGGATAAATACCATTTACCAAAATTAAATTAAGACCAGATAAGCAACTTAAGCAGACCTATAACTACTGAAGAAATAGAAATAGCCATCAAAAGTCTCCCAACCAAAAAAAGCCCAGGACCAGATGGTTTCAGCTCAGAATTCTACAAGACTTTCAAAGAAGAACCAATACCAATACTCCTCAAATCATTCCACACAATAGAAACAGAAGGAACATTTCCAAACTCTTTTTATGAGGCTACAATTACCCTGATACCCAAACCACAGAAAGACATTACTAAGAAAGAGAATTACAGACCAATATCACTCATGGACATTGGTGCAAAAATGCTAAATAAAATACTGGCAAATCGAATATAAGAACACATCAGAACCATCATCCACCATGATCAAGTGGGCTTCATCCCAGAGATGCAGGGATGGTTCAACATATAAAAATCTGTCAACGTAATCCACCACATAAACAAGCTGAAAAATAAAAACCACATGATCATCTCATTAGATGCCAAAAATACTTTTGACAAAATACAACATCCCTTCATGATAAAGGTTTTGGAGAGAGCAGGGATATATCTAGGGAACATACCTAAACATAATTAAGGCAATATACAGCAAGCCAACAGCCAACATCAAACTAAATGGAGAGAAACTCCCAGCAGGGCATATGAAAGAAAGGGCTTAGATGCCCACCCTGCAATCTGCATGTGCCATATCAGAGCCATTAGGGAGGCCCTGTGTTGGCTGCATGTGAGACCAATTGTCCAGGCACATCTAGGAAAGACAGGCTGAGGCCCTGACTCCCGGATCTCTGATCTCAGAAGCACAGTCCAGCAGGCACAAAAGGGACAGGGGAAGGGTCACTATGGGTAGCTTTCCCCAGAGTAAGATTCAGTTTCTGTTTCCTGTACCCCAGAGCCTTCCCTCAACTTCCCTATCAGCTGGAGAAAAAAGATCCAGATGCAGCCAGCTGAAGGACACCCATAAGGAGAAGTAAGAGTGCCGTGGGCAATTCTAGGAGTAGATTCTTTTCAAAACAGAGGAGAGCCCCAAACAAAGGCCACCACCAATTATGTAAGTCACAGAATCCAAGCAGTTTTCCTGCCTCTCCCTTCCAAATGTTGGGGTTATAGATGTCATCCCTATACCTGCTTTGTGTGGTCAGGGCACTGAACCCAGAGCTTCCCGTATGCCAGGCAAGGACTCTGCCAGTGCTTTTCATCCCTAGCCACCAACCCTCCTTTCAATAAGTTTTCATGTTCTGTCCTTGAATTTGCTCTGTAACAAAGCTGGCCTTCCGTCAACAATCCTCCTGCTCCAGTCCACCAAGTGACTGGGATTACAAACCTGTGCCACCGGCCGGCAGCTACCCATTGACTTTGACTGAAGCACTAAAAAGTCTACAGTTCATTCCACAACCCTGTTTTGCCCAGCCCTGACTGAAGACCCCACAACAGGCGAAACAGCAGGGTGAATAAAGATGAGTGGGGTGCTTTGAAGTGAGAAAGTTAGGGTTGGGATGGGCGCAGTTCAGTCGGGTGCTAGGCTGAGATCTGGATTGGAATTTAGAATGGAAATGGATGCAGGCGAGAATTAAGATGGGGCCTGGGAAGGAAAGAGGGAAGTGGGTTGGGATGATGTGCTGGGATTATGGAAGAAAGGCTCTTAGTGGTTAGAGCGGCCATTCGAGTGAGGAGAGTCTGGGATGGGAGTAGGGTTATGGCGGGAGCTGGGGTGAGGGGGCGGGGCTGGAGAGAACCTAGCATGGGGGCATAGCTTAGAGTTCATGCTTAGGGTTTACACGTGTTTGGAAAGTACGGGAGTCACACCCACCTGCATACCCCACCCCAGAAAGTCCCAGCCCCACTTAGCTCCCCGCTCCCTGATCCCTGATCGGCCTCCTCTGCAGGCCCACAGATGGATGGAGGAAATGGCTGCGGGGACGGCTGAACTGCCTGCCAGAGAAGAGAACAGGAAGGAAGGCCAAAGAGCTCTCGGTGCAGCTGGCCCTCTGCTTCTGCTTCCCAGGAGAGGAGGATCCTGTCCTGGGGGCTGTTTCCTCTTTCCTGAACCCTCAGCCCTCTCCGCGTCCATCTGAGAGTGTGCTCAGAGGGCAGCTGAAGGCCTTGCACAATCTCAGGCCAGGAAAGGCATAAGCAGGGGACAGCCCCCACCGGGCCAAGAACGGTGGGTGGGACCTAGAGCCACAATGAAGCTTTCTCGTAAGCAAATGGGAGATGCTGGTATTCTTATTCTCCAGCAAGACCAAACCTGTCTCTCCGGGCTGCCTAGCCTTGGGAGAGTCTCTAAGAGTCAGCTCTCCAATACTTTACAGACGGTGTTCATCCACCCCGTGACATTTTCCAGCTTTTAACTTAGGTCTTGGCTTTGTGACGTTTTGTCCAACAGATGTGAATGGGCCTGACATAAACAAGGTCTTGACATGTTCTTCTCTGGTGGCCTTCCCATGTGTGTCCTTGCCAGTGTCCTTAGCAGCGACAGGCAGCGTGTTGTTCCAGTTAGAAGAGACACATGGGTAGACCGACCAGTGGTCTGGAGCAAAGTCTAGCTGTGAGCCTGCACCAGCCAGACCCGAGTTGCCCTGATACCCTATGTGGTTACTGTAGATGCCACACCCGAGTTTCCCTGAAGCTCTGGGGGTTTATTGGTGACTGGCAATGGGGATTTGGTGCTTGCTTATTCGGCTCCCTTGGCAAGCTCCCAAGGCCTGGAGGCTTTGGCCTCAGAAACACCACATGCTTGCTCTTAGTGTAAGAGAGGTCAGGATTGTCTTACCTGACCCAGTCAGCCAACTCATCTTTTTCATCCTTTCCTTGGGTCTATGGAGACCTCTATAAGTAAGTCTCCTGCATCCTTGGGTCTATGGAGACCTCTGTAAGTAAGTCTCCTGCAAGCGAACTGACCCACTCGGGAAGTGGGGCCAGTTGGTTTTATTTCAGACAGAAGAATCAAGCTATGGAGATATTTTGGAATTTTCCCACAGAATTTTCTTTTGTATTAAAAAAAAAAAGATGGGAGGGAGGAGGACTGGAGCAGGATCAGAAGGGGAAGGGCAGAGAATGGGGGGAGATAGCAGGACTGAGGCACATTTGGAGTGGTTTGGAAACAGTGCAATGGAGACTCCCTAAAATATATGAGGGTGATCCTAATGAAGTCTCCAAACAATGGGGGAGACAGAGTCCCAACTCATTTCTTGTCATCAAACAAAGCTTCCAGACTGGGACTGGGTTACATTCAATTGAGTTATTGACCAAAGGGTTGAATGGAAGTCCCCAAACAACCCAGGTTGCCAAGACAGTAGGTGGCTCTCTATAAACTGACAGCAAGGCCCCAGTGCTGAAGACAATACCCACACAGCTCATTGAACATGGAAAGACTGAGCTGGTGTCTATGTAGAACCGTCACCCCTGCATTCTAGTGTCTTTGCTTCAGGAAGGTACTCTGCAGGCTACCAGAAGAGAAACATGTACACCGTCCCAGCCACAAAACCTTTAATCTACACTCTTTCCTGCCTGCAAAATATGCTAGGGCAATGGTGACACAAAGGTGTGGGAGTAACCAACCAATGTCTGATTTGACTTAAGCCCTACTCTACAAGATGGAACCCATACCCAACAGTGCTTGGGTGACTAGAACCAGAGACTAGATATCCCAGAGACCTAGAGTAAAACCAAATACTATTCATCTTAAAATACACACACACACACACACACACACACACACACCACACATACACTCTCTCTCTCTCTCTCTCTCTCTATATATATATATATATATATATATATACATATATATATTCCTAATGATATTCTGCTGTATTCATAAATCAGTGCCTTGCTCAGCCATCATCAGAGAAACTTCCTCCTGCAGCAGATAGAGACTCACAGCCAGACATTATGCAAAGAGAGATAGACCTTGGAACACTCAGCTCTAAATGGGAGGTCTCCATCAAATCTCTCCCCTCAGAGTTCAGCGAACCCCAAAGAAGAGGAGGTGGAAAGAGAGTAAGAGCCAGGGAGGATGGACAGAGGGGATGGAGGACACCAGGAGGACAAGGCTCTCTGAATCAGCTGAGCTAGCATACGAACTCAGAGACTGAAGCAGCAAGCACAAGGCCTCCTCGCGTCTGCACCGGGTCCTCTGCATGTGTTTTATGGCTTTTAGTCTAGTATTTTTTTATGGAACTCCTGAGCATATGAAGAAGTGGGTCTCTGATTCTTGTACCTTCTCCTGGCTTCATTTCCTTCTGTTGGGTTGCCTGGTCCAGGCTCAGTGTGATTTTTTTTAAATCTTATTTTATTTTGTTATATTTTTTTTTATCTCTTAGAAACCCATTCTTTTCTAATGAGAGACAGAAAGGGAGTGGATCTGGATGAGAGGGTATGTAGGGAGGAACCTGGATGGAAAGAGGGAAGTAAAACTATGTTGTATGAGAAAAGAATCTATTTTCAAGAAAAGGGAAAAGTTGGTTACAAAAACCTAACCTCCAAATAGCAATAGTATAAATAAAACAGGATATGCCTCCCTTCTCTCAAGCTAGCATTGGCATACAATTTATTTCTGTGTGTGAATGGGTTGAAATAAGGTCTTATTATTATGTAGTCCTGGTTGGCCTTGAACTTGTGATCTTCTTGCTGCAGCTTCTAAGTGCTGGGATTATGGCTATGTGCTACCATGTCCATCTGGAAACTTGACCATTGTGAAGCAGGACCCCTTTGTTTTCAGGCAGCTGTCTTCAACGGAATGCTTCTACTCACAGAAGAAGGGTCAGTGCAACCCAAGCCCAGCTTTGTGACATTTCTGTAAACTGCATGCTTCATGCTTTTTTATGTCAAACTAACTAGAAGTTAGTCACGAGGTCTTATGTAATTGTTCTAATAGAGAATGTGCCCTGGGAAATCTTGGAGATTCATTACTGAGCAGGTTCATTTCCCCTATCCAGATTCTGGGCTTCTTCCTGTGAGGGCACCAATTTGCTGGTGTTTGTGCAGAGCCTCCAACCTCCTCCAGAGGGTGCCAGAGCCCTCTGCTTCCTCAACCTTCAGATTCTTGGGGGAAGGGAAGGTACAGAAGAGGTGTGGGGTTCTTTGTCGATTAGATTTTTTTGAAGGCTGAGTTCTGGAGTGGCAGCTAGCTCTCTCTCTCACATCTGGGTCCAAAGCAGAAGACAGATAAAACTAACTCAAAAACGCATGAGTCTTTTAGAGCCTCAAATCCAGCCCCCAATAGCACACCTCCTCCAGCAAGGCCAAATGTCCTAATCCTCTCCAAACAACCCTTAACTGGGGACCAAGTATTCAAATACCAGAGATTTGTGGGGGCCATGTCATTCAAGCCAACACAATGACATACAATCGGGAGTACAGAAAACCAGAACCAAACAGGCCTCTAAAGAAAGCTACCCTGGAGCAGGACAGGCACCTTGGGTGGTAGGCCCTAGCCATTTTGCAGAAAGATGTGCTGGTCACCAGATCAATACTAGACAGTGAAGGAGAAAGAGCAGAGAGAGAAGGATTCTGAAGTGAACGAAAGATGAGCTGGGTGTAGACGTGCACTCAGGGTGGAGGCAGGAGGATTGGGAGTTCAGGACCAGGTATGTGAGACCGTATCTCAAAATAAACAAGCAAGCATGATAGTTTCTGCCTAGAATACCCACACTTGGGAAGCTGAGGCAGGAAAATTGAGATTTTGAGACCAGCCTGTTCTACGAGAAAAAGAGAGAGAGAGAGAGAGAGAGAGAGAGAGAGAGAGAGAGAGAGAGGGAGAGAGAGAATCAAAGGCTAGGGGTGTGCATTCAGGACTTAGAATGCACAAGTTCCTGAATTTGACCCCCAGAACCTCTCACACACCGGCAGAAGGGGCTGAATAGCAAATAGCTTCTGCGGGCATAGAGCCTGGTGCGGTCCTGGCAGCATTTCAAGCAAGGTGCGTGGAGGACGACGAGCCTCTGAACAGGCTTGTGCTATCGTCCCCGTTTGTGCAGCAGCCGGGCGGGGATGGAAAGTGGACACAGGCAGCCACTTCCGGTGCCCAGCTCTGAACCGCCAGCTCCACTGCCTGTTGAAAGAACACGTAAACAAAGGTGAGCGGTGTGACTCAGACAGATAATGCAAACCACAAACGGAGACCACGATAAAGGGAAGTTTTAATGTTATTATATTCATAAACAACAAAGCAGCTGCAAAAGAGAAGAGCACAAACAAGTCGTGGAACTTTTAAATAGAATAGCTAAAATAAGAGGAAATTTAAATAGAAATGAATATGAAACTCTGTGGTTAGGGTTTCCAAAATTAATCCGCTCTTCCTTTTTCTAATTTTAATTTATTATTAGCACATGAGCGTGCACATGTGTGCACGTGCATGCATGTGTGTCTACGTGCATGCATGTGTGCGTGCGTGTGTGTCCGTGTCCATGAATTATGAGGACATCTTTGTGAAGCCAGTTCACTCCTTCTGTCTTTAAGGGGTTCACCCTTGCATGCAGCGAAGGCTTCACCGATGAGCCCTGTCACCAGCCTTTCACACTTCTTTCTTTGATGTGTGGGGGCAGAAAACCTTGATTTCAACTAAAGCCGATGTGCCACTATAAGCCCTATGGCAGGAGGATCAGGAGTTCAAAGCCATCAACCTCTCATACCAAGTTCCGAGTCAGTCTAGGCTCCAGGAAAGCCTGTTTCAAAACACACACACACACACACACACAAAATCCAATTCCTGTATTCCCTAGTGGATGGGTACAATAAACCTGGGTCACTAGACAAGACTGAGAACAGAAGAGGGACACCATGATCCTGGGTCCTTAAATATATCACTTGGCCCCTGGATCAAGCCTGACCTAAAGCTAAAAGCTACAAGCTCTCCAGTTAATTATCCAATTATCTTTGTCTCTGTTGTCTCCATCAGCCCTCAGACGAGCCACCGTAGAGGTGAGCTGCCAGGATGTGGTTGCAATCTCATCTCTTAGGAGCAATCACAGAAATTTCTAAATTTCTCTAAACAGAGATCACGTAATTGACTCGGGAAAGCAGTCCATCAAAGAAAGGTGCCAGGACGGGAGGACTGGGAGAGCAGTTCAGTGCTAGAGTGTCTGCCTGGTGTCCACAGACCCTGGCTACATCCCAGACCCCAAAAGGAGATAAAGGAAAGATGGGAAGGAGGAAAGAGAAGGGTGGGGAGAGACTGGAGACCAAGGGGAAGGAAGGAATGACGGGCGAACCCCTCGCGGCTATGCATCTCCTTTTACTGATGTGGACCCAGGCTGGAGAATGTGCACACAGCAAGCAGGCTTCCTGGCAATGTGTGACGTGATGGCTGCTTTTTATCTCAGGAAGAAATAAATAAAAAGACAATTAAAAAACTAGAAACAAATCCAGGCATGGTGGCGCACGCCTTTAATCCCAGCACTCGGGAGGCAGAGACAGGCAGATCTCTGTGAGTTCAAGGCCAGCCTGGTCTATAAGAGCTAGTTCCTGGACAAGCACCAAAGCTACAGAGAAACCCTATCTTGAAAAAAAATTAAATAAATTTTAAATAAATAAATTTTAAAAAGTCATAAAAAACAGAGAGGAAGAAGAAGGAAGGAAGGAAGAAAGGAAGGAAGGAGAGAGAGACAGAAGGAAAGAAAGAAAATAGAAACTATGGCCATGCTCACTGCTCTCTCTGAAGTTACAAAAAAAAAAAAAACTTGTTTTCTTTCTACTCTGGTACAAAGAACGAATTCTTCACCAACCCACCAAATTTCACCTTTCTTCTTTTCTCCAACTAGAGACCCTGGACGGTTGCACTGTGTGTGCTAGAAGTCATCAGAGAGCCTCTGGCTGAGGTGCCCCTTGTGGGGTCACAAGGCCTCCCTGATCAGCTCTCTCTAGCCACAGTGCTCCCTGAGCGATGAGTGATCCATCCTAGGAATTTCCTCTGTCTGCCCCGGGTCTGGCCCAGCAGCTCTCTGGTGAGATCTAAAGGGCTCCTTGTCTGACAGATGACTCTACGGCCCCCAGGGGTGACAGACCTAGCATCTTCAGCTCAAATGAAGGAAAAAAATCACTGTTATCTTTTTGTTGTGATGGTGTTTCTTTTTATTATTATTAACTCATTTATTTATTGAGATAGGATCTCTCATTGTAGTATTTATAATCTTGGAGCTCACTATGTAGGCCAGGCTGGCCTTGAACTCACCGAGATCATCCTGCCTCTGCCTCCTGAGTGCTGGAATTGAAGGCACGTGCAACCATTTGGCCTCTTTCTCTGCTCAACCCCTGCTCCCAGTATTTGTGGATTTCTTTCTGTCTTCTACCCAGCCCTCCTGAGACTGACACATTCATCTGTGAGCCTCACATGGGATTCAACAATTTGATTCCCAGGTGATGCTTCAACAAGGCTTTGACCCCATCAGAAGCCCTGCCCCAAGCCCCAGACCAGGCAACACAGAAGACTCAACCAAGGCCGCCCCTAACTATGGCTCTCTTTCCTTTGCTCTGTCGGGGGAATGTAGAGGGAAGGCAATGACCAAGAGACCGGAGAGAGAATAGTCTCTAATACAAGCCCGGCTCGGAAAGCATCCCTAGCCTTTAATCTGGGAGAAGTGCAGTGTATCTCTGTGAGTTCAAGGCCAGCCAGAGTTACATAATGAGTCGGAAACAATCAAACAAAAGAAGAAATTAAAAAAAGGCTTTCACAAACAAACAAACAAAAAGCCCAGCCCCTACTGCACTCAGACTGCAAACAGAAGAACATGAAATGGCACTGTCAATCAAAATTAGTCACTACCAATACTGAAGAGCTTCCAGCCAGGGCCTAATGCCAACCACTCAGGGCTTCCCTCATTTGCATACACCATGGCCCACCCTTGGGTCAGGCACAGCCCATCGACCTCATCCCTGGGATTGCTGGCTCACTCCTGCTTCTTGCTGTTTGATTGCTCCAAAAAGAATGGTGTCCAGGTCCAGAGATATCTGACTCCTCTGGCCTCTGCCACTACCTCCACTCAAGTGAGGAGCAAGGAAGCTCCACTTCCATTTCATCACATTTTGATGAACTTTTTTTTACACCTATATATTGTATGTAATATCACCACACCTATCCAAAGGCTCTCCTTGCGGGCTGATGTGCAGGGCTGGTTCTCAGCACTATTCCCGCACCTCCTAATTTTTTCCCTAAACTGCAGAGGCTAAAAAGTGGGCTTGTTTTCCAGACTTTCTTCTTGATATCTAATGCCACAAACCATCCAGTCATAACTAAATGCTCACATTTTAATCCCAGCACTAAAGAGGCAGAAGCAGGCAGATCTCTGTGAATTCCAAACCAGCTAGGGATATACAGCGAGACTCTGTGTGTGTGTGTGTGTGTGTGTGTGTGTGTGTGTGTGTATGTGGGGGGGGGCAGATAGACAGATAGACAGAGAAACTGAAAAGTCAAACTGCAGTCTGGAATATATTTACAAAACACGTATCTTTATGTTATATTAAAAATATATTTACAAAACAAAATATTACTCAAAATAAGCAAAGAACTCTTAAACTCAACAACAATAAGAAGAAAAGGAAATCCCACTAAAAGTGGGCTAGAGACATGGCCAGATATCTCACCAAGGAGATTCATGTAGCAGGTGAGTAGAGAGAGACTCCATTCCTGTAATCCCAGCACTCCAAGGAATGAAGCAGAATTATCACAAGTTCAAGACCAGATCTGGCCGGGCAATGGTGGTGCACGCCTTTAATCCCAGCACTCAGGAGGCAGAGGCAGGTGGATCTCTGTGAGTTCAAGACCAGCCTGGTCTACAGAGCTAGTTCCAGGACAGGCTCCAAAGCCACAGAGAAACCCTGTCTCGAAAAACCAAAAAAAAAAAAAAAAAAAAAAACAGATGGCTTAGCAGCTAAGAAGAGCACACACTGCTCTTGCAGAGGACCTGAGTTTGGCTCCCAGCACCCATGCCAGATGGCTCACTACTGCCTGTAACTCCAGCTCTGTGGGATCTGACATCTTCTGGACTCTGTGGGTGCCTGACCTCACCTGCATGTAACCACACGCAGACACACATGCACTCACACATGCACACACATATACTCAGGTAATTTTTTTTAATAAAAAATAAAGATAAATGGAAGAGCAGAAGAAGGAAGATGGGGAGGGAGAAAGAGGAAAAGGAGAAGGAAGAGGAGGGACAATTGGCATCCTATGTCACTTAGAGAATTGCTGAGTTTAATGGGGAAACACTAAGCCTCGATTCAAATGCCCAGGGTCTAGAGTGGGGAGGCACGTGAGTGGCAGAGCACTGACCAAGAATGGCCAAGTCCTAGCACCTGGCAGCACCACAGGTTGTCAATCATGTGGAGCACAGGGAAGCAGAGTGTCCTGGAGGGGTATAAAATGAGACCTACTTAGGAAAACAGTTTGACAAGAATTTTTTTAATGTTTTTGTTTTGCTTTGTTTTGTTTGGCTGGTTGGTTGGGTGTTGGTTTTCTTTTTTTCTTTTTTTTTTTTTTTTTTTTTGAGATTTTGAGAGAGAATCTCTCTTTGTAGCCTGGGCTAGCCTGGAACTCACAGGCGCTGGTCTCTTTACAGACCTGCAGACTCCTGTGCATATCACTGAGAGAAAGAAGACAGGTGTTGGGTGTGAGAGGCGTCTAATCACAGCTAGCTGACACTGGGCAAAAGCAAAACTATAAAGACTATAAGGAGGTCAGTAGTCACCAAGAGCTGGGGACAGGGAAAGGTGGCAGGTGGAGCACAGAGGGACTCTAAGGCCATCAGCCATTCTACATGATACTGTGATGTCCATAACGCTATGGATGGTGGAAAACACAACACAGACAGTGAATGCTACATAGACGTAGTGGCCCACAACTAAAATCCAGACACTTGGGCTGGGGAAGAGGTTTTGTCTCAATCCAGAAGTTCGAGGATAGCCTGTGCAGCATAGGGAGAACCATGGGGACAGGGAGGCAGCCTAGGGATGTATCAGGCAGAAGAATGCTTGCCTGGCATGGCAGAGACTCTTGGTTTGATCCTCAACACTTCAAATCCAGTGTTGTGGTCACCCTTAGGCACACAGTGAGTTAAAACCAGGCTAAATTATAAGAGACCTGCTCTCAAAAAGAAAAAAAATTGACCTGTAATGTAAATTATAGACTTTAATAAATATACCAATATTGTTTCATTCATTTTAACAAATGTGTTATATTAATAAGACATGACTAATAGGAAAAACTGTGTGGGCAGGGGTGGTATAAAGGAACTCCTAGCTGCTCAGCAACTTCAAAAACTTAAAGCTGTTTTGAAAATTAAGTATTTCTATCCAGGTGTGGTGGATCTTTAATCTCAGCACTAGGGAGGCAGAGGCAGGCAGACCTCTGTGAGTTTGAGGCCAGCCTGGTCTAAAGAGTGAGTTCCAGGCCAGGCAGAGCTACATGGTGTGACCTGACTCAAAATGAATAAATGAATATCAAAAACTTAAAATGTCTGTTAAGGAGGCAGTCTACAGTAGTAGGTGAGTGCAGCGGGCAGTGCAGGTGATTGCAGCGGGCAGTGCAGGTGAATGCAGCAGGAGCAGAGGGGAAGGTTCAGGCCATATGATAGGACCATGTGGCTGCAAGGCCGGGTTTCTGGAGCCAAACATTCGCAGAGCCCTAATGCAACACCTGCCCAGGTCTCTATAGTGCTCTCCTGTGTCTCCGTGGCTTAGGCTGGTGAGGGTCCATACAAGCTATATCACAGTTACTAAAGCCATTACCCAAGTGGACCAGAATCAGACACATTGTAACAGAATGATGACGGGGATCCATTCCAGCTCTCCAAAAGTATTTTTCATGCATTTTAAATGTTTTCCCGAATGCCAAGAATGAGATGATGCTCTTGTGACATAGTGCCCAGCTTATGCAGTGCTGGGGATCCAGCACATGGTTTTGGGTATGCTAGGCAAGCACTCAACCATCTGCAGAAACAGCACAATAAGCCCTTCTCAGAAGAGGGGAAATGTTGGTGCTGAGGAACAAGGCTGGGCATTTATCCAGAAATGGTAAATCTGATTGATGTTTCCACAGAGAGCTTCAGGACAGTGTGTGAGTGTCAGGCCACGTAGCAAGTATGTGGTGCCGTCCTGCACAGGGACCCACCCAAGCCCTGTGCTGGAAATAGACACACACACACATGCCTGGGAGAGAAGCCAGGGAGCAGAGCCTAAGACTCACTCATCAGTCTCTCGAGCGAGCCAGGCGGAGCTTAATCCTAGCACTTGGGAGTCTAAAGCGGGATCCCACAAGTTTGAGGTCAACCTGATCTACATAGCAGGTCCCAATCCACCTATAAATACACAGTGAGAGCCTATATAAAATGAAAAATAAGTAAACACACCTGGAGCAGCCTGGCAACCATACCCTGACTTCCCCATGGCTCTGATGATTGGGCAGGACCGAGGATGATGCTCTAATCTGGGATAAAGCTGAGTTCTTTTTTGCAAGTGAGCTGTGACTAGGAACTCAGGACATAGCCCTGGCGGCTGCGCCCACTCCCCCACCTCCCGCTGCTCTCCCAAAGGCCCACACAGACGCAGGTCCCTCTGATCTGCCGGACTGTCATCAGGTCTGACTTCCCTCATAGGCTCAGACCTTTTGATAATAGTCTAGGTCCCTTGGGGCAGTGCTGTCGTCTGTGAGGTGAAGAGGCCCCTTAGAGTCATCCCAAGTTCTGCAGGAGGTCGAATGTCCAGTTTATTGACCTGTATTGCTTTAGGCTTCAGAGACTGTAACACTGAACAGCACGTTACTGAGGAGACAGTGAGGGGACGAATGAGGGAAGATGCGGTTTTAGCCACTGGCTCCACCCCATACCTTGGCTTCCTGAGAGTCTAGCTTCATGGCAGAGGTACAGGCAGGAGCCACCCGTGTTTATTGCCACAGCTCTGTGGAGTTTCTAGGTCCATGCCACCACCAAGAAGCATGCCGCTGGCTGTTCATAAACACTATTTAAGTGTTTGGTGGCAGGGCCTCTTCAAAGAGCTGTGACGTTTTTGCTGCTAACACTGAATCATGAAATCTCTCTTAAAGGAGCCATGCTTCTGCTTGCGGCCAGAAAACAGAGACTACTGGAGTAAAGACAGTTACCAAAAAGATTCACTTGACTCTGTTCTTATCTATCTAGAATCTTTTTTTTAAGCTTCCTCAGGCTTTATGTGAAAATTCTTGCCAAATGTTTCACCACCATTTGTAAATGGAAGTTTCTGTCCCACCTGGTCCCACAGCCATTCAGTCCCAAAAAACACACGTCGGTTTAATCACCAATACTTTAAAAAGAAAAAATAGGGCTATCAAATAAAATCAAATCATTCCATTATAAAACAAAAGGTGAACCAGGCAGTGGTGGCGCACACCTTTAATCCCAGCACTTATGAGGCAGAGGCAGGCGGATCTCTGTGAGTTCAAGACCAACCTGATCTACAGAGTCCAG
Organism: Chionomys nivalis; assembly: GCF_950005125.1. Classification (NCBI taxonomy): domain Eukaryota; kingdom Metazoa; phylum Chordata; class Mammalia; order Rodentia; family Cricetidae; genus Chionomys; species Chionomys nivalis. The sequence continues at coordinate 43,874,116 of NC_080094.1, read as the reverse complement.
GACAGGCGGGACTGTTACACAGATCTATCCGGAAAAAATAAATAAATAAATAAATAAATAAATAAATAAATAAATGAACAAATGAATGAATGAATGCAAAGGTGAGGGGATTGGATACTCTCAGATGGTTCAGTGCAGAGCCCCAGCACACACAACGATAACTGACACACACCTGTTGCCAGTGCTGGGGAGCAGAGCCAGGAATTGAGGAGCATTTAAGGATGATGTGGAAATCTAGTGCAATAGAAACACCCTTAAATATGTGAAGGCAATCATAATGAGGTCTCCTAACAATGGGGGATATGGATCCAACTGGCCACCTCTTGTCACCAATCAAGGCTTTCAATAGTGAGACTGGGTTGCATTCTATTGAGTTGTTGGGCCAAAGAGATCCCATGGAAATCCCCAAACAACCCAAGCTGTTGCTAAGAGAATAGGCTGCTCGCCACAAACCGACAGCAAGGCTCCATTGCTGAGGATAACACCATATAATTCATTGAATATGAAGAAGTTGAGCTGATGCCTACATGAAACCGTCACCCCTACATTCTACTCTCTTTGGTGCAGGAAGGTACTTCATAGGCTGCCAAAACAAAAACGTATACAACAACCTAGTCACAAAGCCTTTGACCTACAATCTGTCCTGCCTTCAAGGTATGCTAGGACAACAGGGGCACTGAACTTTCAGGGGAGCCAACCAATGTCCAATAAGGACCACTCCGTGAGATGGAGCCCGTATCCAAAGCTAATTTAGGTGACCAAGAACCAGAGACTAGTTACCCCAGAGACCTAGGGTAAAATCAATCACTACTTATCAAAAAAAAATCAATAAAATGACCCCTAATGATATCCTGCTATGCTTGTAGATCAGTGCCTTATCCAGTCAACATCCGAAAGGCTTCCTCTGGCAGCAGATGGGAACAAATACAGACTGACAGTCAGACATTATGTAGAGAGAGAGTCTAATTGTAGGTCTCTCTCCATCAAATCCCTCCACTCAGAGCTCAGGGAAGCCTGCAGAAGAGGAGGTGGAAAGAGAGTAAGAGCCAGAGGGGATGGAGGCCACCAGGGGAACAAGGCTCATCTGAGCTCACAGAGACTGAAGCAGCAAGCACAGGGCCTGCTCGTCTGCACCAGGTCCTCTCTGTATATCTTATGGCTTTCAGTTAGTATTCTTTTTATGGGACTCCTACGTGTGTGAATGAGTGGGTCTCTAATTCTTGTCCCTTCTTTTGGGCTCTTTTCCTTCTGTTGGTTTGTCCTGTCCAGCCTTGATGTGATGGGTTTTGGCTTATCTTTTATTTTGTCATGTTTTGTTGTTATCCCTTAGAAACCTGTTCTTTTTAGCCAGAGACACAAAGGGAGTGGATTCAGATGGGAGAGGAGATAGGGAGGAACTGGGAGGAGTAGAAACTGTAGAGGGGACACTGTAATCAGGATATATTGTATGAGAAAAGAATATTTTCAATAAAAGGGAAAACTGAAAAAGAAAAGAAGAATACGAGCTGAGCATGAGCTTGTGAGCCAGCAAGCAGCGTCCTTCAGGGTTTCTGTCTGGGAGATGAAATAAACCCTTTCCTCCTAAAGCTGCTTTTGGTTATAGTGGGTTTTTAAAATATTATTGTTATTTTTTTTTAAATGTGTCTGTGTGTGTGAGTAAAGGTAACTCCAGAGATCAGAGAAGTCAGATCCTCTGAAGTTACTGGTGGTGGTGAGCCACCTTATGTGAGTGCTGGGACTTGACCTCAGGCCCTCTGGAAGAGCAGTATGTGCTCTTAAACCCTGAGCCGCCTCTCCAGCTCCCTAGAATGTTTTATCAAAGCAACAGAAAGGAAACTAGAACACACACAAATGTGAGTATATCTTGGTGGTAGAGTTCATGATTACCATGTACAAAGTTCATTCCCAACACTTAGGAAGGAAGGAAGGAAGGAAGGAAGGAAGGAAGGAAGGAAGGAAGGAAGGAAACAAGCACAGTTCATTATGGTAGCACAGGGACTTAGGAGCAGAGTCAAGAAGGTCTTTGAAAATTTTAGGCCAGCCGAGGCTGCATTGCCAGACTCTGTTTCGACTGCCTTATCCAAAAAAAAATTAACTTGCTGAGGCAAAGTGAAGAAATATAAAACAAAAATAAAAACCTGTTACATAGCCAACTTTGTTAGACTAAAAATACGGCCACAAAGGGGGTTGGGGATTTAGCTCAGTGGCAGATTACTTGCTTAGCAATCACAAGGCCCTGAGTCCTACCCTCAGTTCCAGCAAAATTAAAAACTAAAAATATGGCCACAGCAAAAGCATCAAGAATGAGTGTTGAATCCAGCATTAAACTTCATGCCATTCAAATCTGGGCATGGCCATATGACTGACTACTTTGGGTAATGGGACATTTACATTGTTTGAAGGGGTTGAGAAGGTTGGTTTGCTTACCTAGCATGCTCAGAACCTTAGCTCTGCATTAAGTCAGATGTGGAGGTAGAAACAGGAAGATCAGGACATCCTCAGCAACTGATCGAGTTAGAAGTTCAAGGCCAGCCTGGGATACTTAAGTGAGACCCTCTCTGATATAGGATTCCCCTCTATATGCTGTGACTATGTTTTATTACCATTAGTTAATAAAGAAGCTGTTTTGGCCAATGGCTTAGCAGAGGAAAGCCAGGTGGGAAATCTGAACAGAGATATATAGAGAGAATAGGCAGAGTCACAGAGATGCCATGTAGCTGCTGAAGGAGACAGATGCCCTGGAACCTTATGAGCAGGCCACAGTCTCGTGGTGATACACAGATTAATAGAAATGGATTAATTTAAAATATAAGAGTTAGTTAATAAGAAGCCTAATAAGCCAAGCACTGTTGTAATCAGTATAGTTTCTGTGTAATTATTCTGGTCTGGGCAGTAGGAAACAAACGAACAATCTCCGTTTATACCTTTCTCTCTCTCAAAAAAAAAAAAAAAAAAAAAAAAGCGCTGGAAGCAAACAGCTGCTTCTGAATGTTGGGGTTTGTTCTTGCTGCTCCTGGAACCTGAGACCACCACGAGCACAAGCCTGAGCTCAGCTGTTGGTAGAGGGCAGAGCCAGAGACCATCACAAGCCTTCCAGCCCAGTTGTCTGAATTGAGGATCCCCCTGGGCCTATGAATGAGACTGCCCCAAGGCAGCCTCTTTGGACTTCCCCAGGCAAGAACAACCACCTAGCCAAGCAGTTCAGTTCTGCCCAATAATGTCAAGAGAAAGAGGCGGTCATTATTTCAAGCTACGCAGGTTTGGGCTGATTTGTTACATGCCAACAGTGAGAAAATAATCCTTGCAGAGATAGATTCAGCCATTTCATTGTGAGAATTTTATCTTGCACTTATTTGCATAAAATGCAAAGATACACATACTTGTTCTTATTTCAGGAAATTCTTTTAATTCCAAACAAGAGGACTCCTTTCCTTTTCCTACCTAGCGAACCACCATGCAGTGTCTTGTGGGGCATCCAGTCGGTGGAATTCATTTAGCGTGCACCAGACTCTAAGGCAGTGGTTCTCAACCTTCCTAATGCTGCAACCCTTTAATACAGTTTCTCATGTTGTAATGACCCCAGTCATAAAATTATTTTATTACTTCATAACTATAATTTTGCTACTGCTCTGAATTGTAATGCAAATATCTGTTTTCCAGTGGTTTCAGGCAACCTCTGTGGAAGGTTTGTTTAACCAGCAAGGGGTCGCGACCCACAGCTTGAGAACCAGTGTTCTTGTAGAAAGCTGGGAAAACAGACTTCTGCCTTTTCTAAAGAGGGATACACTTCCTAGCCACGCTGCAGTAGTTGAAAGATAATGCCCCCCATAGGCTCATATATTTGAATACTAGGTCCCCAGATATTGGGACTTTTAGTGAAGAATTAGGAGGTGTGTCATTGGGTGGGAGGCTTTGAACTTTCAAAAGCCCGCACCACTCCCAATTAGTTCTCTGCCTCTTGCCTGTGGATCAAGATGTGAGCTCTCAGCTCCTGCTCCAGCACCAAGCCTGCCTGCTGCCATGCTTCCCACCATGACCATCATGGATTCTAACCCTCTGAAATTGTAAACCCCAGTGAAACGCTTTCTTTTATAACTAGCCTTGGCCATGGTGTCTTACCATTGACTAGAAAGAGAAGAAGCCTAAGGAGAGGGGTGGGAGCAACAGGCAGTGTCAGACACTAGAGGTACAGTTCACAGCTCACAGCAGCTGATGTACAGGAAGTAAAAGTGACCCAAATGTGCGTGGTTAAAAGACCGATGAGGCTGGGTAGTGGTGGCACATGCCTTTTGGAGGCAGAGGCAGGCAGATCTCTGAGTTTGAGCCCAGCCTGGTCTACAGAGTGAGTTCCAGGACAGCCAAAGCTACACAGAGAAGCCCTGTCTCAAAACACCAAAAAAAAAAAAAAAAAAGACTGGTGAAAGTTTGACTGTCCGTTAGGCACGGTGGCACACTCTGGCTGTCTGTCATCACGGTGGCACACTCTGACTGTCCGTTAGTCACGGTGGCACACTCTGGCTGGCTGTCACCACGGTGGCACACTCTGACTGTCCGTTAGTCATGGTGGCACACTCTGGCTGGCTGTCATCATGGTGGCACACTCTGGCTGGCTGTCACCACGGTGGCACACTCTGACTGTCCGTTAGTCACGGCACACTCTGGCTGGCTGTCATCATGGTGGCACACTCTGGCTGCCTGTCACCATGGTGGAACACTCTGGCTGGCTGTCACCACAGTGGCACACTCTGGCTTCCTGTCACCACAGTGACACCCTTTCACTGGCTGTCAGTCACCGTGGCACACTCTGGCTGGCTGTCAGCCACAGTGGCACCCTACCCAGTTTCTAACATACGACTTATGATCTGGCTCATGCAACACTGGGAACCTGAGTTTGATGCCATGTAAAAGTAGAAAGAGAACCAACTCCCTAAAGCTGTCCTTTGACCTGTGCATGCATGCTGTGGCACAAGAACACATGCATCCTGCACACACCCAACAATAAAAATGCTTAAAGGATGGTGACGCGCACTTTTATTCCCAGCACTTAGGAGGCTGAGGCGGGCAGGTCTCTGAGTTTGAGGCCAGCCTGATCTACATGGTGAGTTCCAGGATAGCCAGGGCTACACAGAGAATCCCTGTCTCCATGTGCCATATGTGTGCAGATACCTACAGAGGCCAGAAGAGGGCATTGGCTCCCCTGCAGGTAGAGTTGCAGACAGTTGTGAGCCACCATTGCAGGTGCTCATCAGTGTCCTCTCCAGGCCCAACAACATACTTTTTAATTAAATTTAAAGGGACACACATATTTAAATGTAAAGTCACAGAGATTCTCCAGCCTCTGCCTCCTTAGTACTGGGACTTAAGGCAGGTGCCACATACCCATTCTTTTATATCACATTTTATTGTCCCCTCTTATTATGTATTTGTACTTGGATTGCAAAACCATTAGTTCCCAAATAGCTTCTTCATGCACACCTCATTTTTGTTAAGTCTTCCTCTGTCCCCTCACTTCCCCATCCCAATCACTCCACGTCTTGCTTGGACCCTTCCGCACCCAGCGTTACTCTCTCTACTTTCATTTCGCCCATATTCTATCATCTCCCTCCCTAATTACCTCTCTGCCCACCAATAGCCCATCTCTAGCTTCCTATCTTCTTCATGTACTCCAGGTTAAACACACAAAACAAAATTACCCTCATACGAAAAAGAACAGGTAGCGTTTGTCTTTCTGGGCCTGAGCGATCTGATGCAATTTAAATTTTCCAGTTCCATCCATTTACCTCAGATTTCAGTGTAACACTTTTGTTTACAGCTGAGTAATATTTCTTTGCACGCGTGGTTTCATTATTCACTAGTCAGTTGATGAATATCTAGGTTGATGATATTTCCTAGCTATTGTGAACAGAGTGGCAAGGAGCACAGATGTGAAAATATCTCCACAGTAAGTATAGAATTTTGGGGGTATCTGCCCAGGAATGGTACCTCAGGGTCACATGGCAGACCTGGTTCTAGTTTTTTGAGAATCTCTACACTGGCACACCGGCAGTATTTAAGATTCCCCTGCCCCCATATCCACGCCAGCATTTGTTATCTGTATTTCAGATGATTGACATTCTGACAGGTGAAGATGCACTCTTGCCTGGATTAAATGCATTAGTGATTAACTCCAAGTCACCAATAATGCATCAGTGTCACATTAAGGAAAGAAATAAAAGCATTTCCCATGAGCGCCATTATACCAAAACAAAACCCGATACAAATTCTCTCCTTCCCACTCTGGCCTTTTATCCTCTGACTGCTGGAGGAATCTGAATCTGTGCTTGCAGATTTGCCCCTGTGTGTGTCTGTCAGTTGTGTGATTTTGTCTATCACTAACAACTTTTTTATTGACCAGCACAAAAAAATTATCACATGGGGAGACAATGAGGAATACTTTGTAGAAATCTTTAAAAGAATTTTACAAGTGATTACATCTCTGACTCCAACTGACCCCTGATGATCAGAAAACAAACAGTTTTACAAACATCATTGTCTATAAGCACTGCAGACAACGTTTATGGTGGATATTCATTTTAGAAGATTGCTTTCTACCTCTGTGTTTGCTGTTTCCTGCAAAAGATACACACGCATTGTCCTTGTTAGGGCCGTGGAAGAGCTCATAATTTAAGATTGCAGCTGTGCATTAGCTTAGGTTGTAAAAGCTGATTACATGGGAAATCCTTGGCAAGTGTACTGGCTGGTTTAGTGTCTGCTTGACACAACTAGAACCAACAAAGAGGAAGGAGCCTCGAGTGAGGAAATGCCTCTGTGAGATCCAGCTGTAAAGCATTTTCTTAATTAGTGATCACTGGGGGAGGGCTCAGCCCAGTCATCCCTGGGTTGGTGGTCCTGGGTTCTATAAGAAAGCAGGCTGAGCAAGCTAGAGGAAGCAAGCCAGTAAGCAGCACCTCTACATGGCCTTTGCATCAGCTCCGACCTCCGGAATCTTATTCTGTTTGAGTTCTTGTCCTGACTCCCTTCAGTGAATAACAGCGATGTGGAAGTGTGACCCAAAAAAACCCTTTCTTCCCCAACTGGCTTTATTGGCCATGGTGTTTTGTTGCAGCAATAGAAGCCCTGGTTAAGACAGACAAAGCTGGTTGTCGCATTATTCTCTTAGACACGGGTAAACGAACAGGCTGAGTACACAGCAGGACAGCAGCTTTAAGTCCTGACTTCAGCGTGTATAACTCTGGCTGGGAGGTCCAGCAAAAGTTCCAGTCTCTTAGAATATAAGATATTTTTACCATAATGCACTGCCGCAGAATCTTTCTTTGCATTTATTTATTTCTTGAAGGGACTGCATGAGTGCTATATTATGTATGTGGACGACGCGGCAGTTAATTCTCTCCTTTTACTACGTGGTTCCAGGGTTAGAACTCAAGTCATCAGGCTTGGGACCAGGTGCCTTCCTTTACCCTCTAAGCCGCCTCGACAGTTCTTCAGGTGTGATTAATGTAGTCTAAATCAGCTTTTCCCTGGTGACTAAGGGTGTCCAAAGCTTTTGTTCAAGTGTTGACTAGGTATTTGTATCTCTTCTTTTTGAGAACTTTCTGTTCAGCTCCACTGTCCATTTTTCAATTGGGTAGGTTTTTCCCCTTTGGTATTTAGTTTTTTGAGTTCTTTGTGTATTCTTGCCGGGCGATGGTGGCGCACGCCTTTAATCCCAGCACTTGGGAGGCAGAGGCAGGCGGATCTCTGTGAGTTCGAGACCAGCCTGGTCTACAGAGCTAGTTCCAGGACAGGCTCCAAAGCCACAGAGAAACCCTGTCTCGAAAAACCAAAAAAAAAAAAAAAAAAAAAAAAAAAAAAATGAAAATTTTAAAATTAAAAAAATGGGTCACCAGCGTCCTTCGGAGCGGAAGGAACATGGCGTCCGCTACTCGCATCATCCAGAAGCTGCGGAACTGGGCGTCTGGGCAAGACCTGCAGGCGAAGCTGCAGTTGCGCTACCAGGAGATCGCCAAGCGGACCCAGCCTCCTCCTAAGCTGCCTGTGGGCCCCAGTCACAAGCTGTCTAACAATTACTACTGCACTCGTGATGGCCGGCGGGAAGTTGTGCCTCCCTCAGTCATCATGTCTTCACTGAAGGCTCTGGTGTCGGGCAAAACAGCTGAGAGCTCAGCTGTGGCAGCCACTGAGAAGAAGGCAGTGACGCCTGCTCCTCCAATGAAGAGGTGGGAGCTGTCCAAGGACCAGCCGTACCTGTGACACTGCCCAAGGCTACTTTGGTCCCCCAGGACCATCCGACTGCTTTTCCGCCTTGGATTTCCTCTGGAAAGAGTGTGACCTAATTTATAACAAATACAGAGCTCGCATTATTTCCAAAAAAAAAAAAAAAAAAAAAAAAAAATTAAAAAAATGTTGTTCACAGTGTATGATGCATGATAATAAACAGTCCCCTGGGTACTTTAGGAGTGTAACAAATATAGATTGAGCTGGGTTAGATTGTAAATAAAACATACTTTCTATAGGTTGGATATCTCAGCTTTGAGTTTTATGCTGTCTATGTGAACAACTATTGAACATCCAGAGGTATAATTAACTAGGGTATAAGAGACAATTTGGATGAATTAACCCTAACACTGCTGTTGTTCTGAAGAGAAAATATGAACCCTGATTATCTATAAAAATAACAGATATCTAGCTGTAATTATGAAATATATTGGTTCCTATAATTCCCAGTGTGAAAATATATATTAGAAATTTCCTTGATAATTTTGTTAAATTGAGCAGCATTTACACAGTCAAGCAAGCACTCAGTTCCCTATGTACTACTTTAGTGCTCAAGACGGGTTTGACTGGTATCAAGGCCCAGGAATGCCAAGGAGACAACTCCTTGGGAGCAGGAGATGGAGGTTTGTAGAGCTGTAGGGAAGGAACCACAAGTGCTTGTGGACCAGAGCGAATGCTGGCCTTGCCACTGAATAGTTTTGAATCTAAAGAGCCTTAGTCAAGAAAGTGCCCCATGCCAGTCCTGCCTGGATGGTGGTCCCCAACCACAAAGCAACAGAGAGCACGAGCAGACCGGGGAGGCAGCTGTAAGATCCTAGCTCAAGTTTTAATGGCTGCAGTGTGTAACCGTGGCAAAAGGGATGCTTGGCCACACTTATCATCTCTAAGATGCAAGCCACACTTAGTTTCTAGGATTAGCTGAGAAAGGGCAGAGGTACTTTAGACCTCAACAGCTCCTAAACAGTGGTGGTCTGCGCTCTAGGACAGGACAGTGACAAAGGGAAAAGGGCAGTAGAAAAGACAGACAGTAGAGACTTTGCGAATATGTGAGTGTACTGTTCTCCAATTTATTTCCATGGTGTTTTTCTCTGTTATTTCTAGAAATATCAATGTTTTAAAACTCTTCTTATAAATTCATTCTTTTTTTTTATAAATTCAATAATTAGTAAAATTCTATTGTAGAAGTTAACTCCATCTAAGTGGCTGAAAATACTGTTCATTACATACTTATCAAATGATTAAAGAATATATATTTAAATTTAGTGACTTCATTAGTCAATGCCTTGTAAAGAAAAAAAATAAAGAGTTGTTGTGGTTATGGTGTTTCTTCACTACAATAAAAACTCTAACAAAGACAATAACAGAACCGGGGAAATCTTTGTGAACCTCATGTGCAGGTTAAACAAGCATAGCAAGATCAGCCCTAGATTGGATGTGCAGCTGAAAGACCTAGGAAAACAGCAGAATGATTTGTTCTCACCCTGTTTGGTTTCGTTGTACTGACATCCTCAGCTGGTTTGATGAACCGTGAAGAAGCAAGATAAAACACAAGCAGGAAAACTCCTGGAGTTCCTTTTCTGGGGATGCAAAACACATGGATAAATAAAATGTCTCAGTGGAAGGAAGAAAGGAAGGAAGGAAGGAAGGAGGGAGGGAGGGAGGGAGGGAGGGAGGGAGGGAGGGAGGGAGAGAGGGAGAGAGGGAGGAGAGGAGGGAGGGAGGGAGGGAGGGAGGAGAGGAGGGAAGGAAGGAGGGAGGGAGGGAGGAGAGGAGGGAGGGAGGAGAGGAGGGAGGGAGGAGAGGAGGGAAGGAAGGAGGGAGGGAGGGAGGGAAGGAAGGAGGGAGAGAGGGAGGGAAGGAAGGAAGAGCAAACTCCAGACAGAAGACACCAAAGCAAAATAAGTGGGATCTGGGGGTCTGGAGTCCTGGGCAAAGACCATACCGCCTGCAGAGTGGGATGCAGAATAGCCAGCCACACTGGTGACATTACTGACTGCCAAGTATCTGGATTCATCCTGCCTCTGTTCTCCATACCCTCTGTGCACAGCCGCCTCTACCTGAGGTAGCTCCTGCTCCTCCGTGGGGATCATTCTCAGTCATCCTTCAGGGTTCCAAAGCTGCCTCCTCCTCCCCCAGGCTTCTGATAGGGAAGGGCTGGGAGTGGGAGGCTCCAGTGAAGGTTCTGGAAGTGAGGTCAATCTCTGTGAGCTGGCTGCCATCTGGGACAAAGAAGAGGGAGTGCAGCTGGAAAGTGGAACCCTGTTTTTCTGTTTATGAAGAAGGAGGTACCAGCTAACAACAGAGTCTCCACGGTTAGCCTAGGCTCCTGATCCACAGGCTCCTAGGTGACTGGCAGCAGCTGGGTCTCACGCACTCCCAGTTCCAGCAAGGAAAGTGATCCTGCTGGAGACCTGAGACCACAGGCCACAGAGAGGAAGTGCATCTGGGCGGCCCAGCAGGCAGAGGAATTCCTGGAAGGAAGCTCACGTCTCAGGAATCTGGTAAAGGGGAACACTGTTGAATCTCTGTCCCAGGAGCTGTTTGCTGCCGGGATCCAGAATCTGATAGCAGGAGGAATGGGTCACCATCTGGGCAGCCTGGCATTTGAACTGGGATACAGCCCAGTCACTAGGCCCCATCCTGTGGCTCAGACAAGAGTGAGGCTCAGAGGGAGGCAGCCTGCAGGAGCTGCCCTACAGTTTTCCAGCTGTGATTTTCTTTCCTATACCTTGAAATGAAAAGGCTTTATTGCCACACATGGGGTGCAGGGGTGGCAACCAGGACACCCAAGTAAGGTTCCTAGCTGGGCACAGGACATTTTGAAGTCCAAAGGACAGGCTCCACAGGTGAAAGAAGCCAACCCTTCCCTTTCATGCATGTGTGTGTTTGCACATGCGTGTGTGTGTGTGTGTGTATACATGTGCACTCACTCTCCAGTCTTTGGAACAGAGCCAGCAAGTTAGGCTTGAGTAGAAGGTTAGAGCACAGCTATAAAGTTCTCGCCACTGACCCTTAGCATCGATGGGCTTAGATTGGAGAACTGCATGTCTTAAATATTAACTACTTTTCGTCCTAAAGCTGCCTGCTGCTCTGTCATGTCATGGGTACCAGGAGCAGGGAGCTCTGCTCTGCCTTCCAACTCAAAGATTCTTCTTAAAGAATGAATGGTGGTCCCTGGGGCTGGAAGCTTTATGAATAGATGCAGCACCCACAGTAAAGTACAAGGGCCTGGTTTCTCCTAAAAACCTGGAGAAGAGAGGAATAATGGTAAGGAGCCGTAATTAGGACTGGCCCAGCTGGAGCAAATGTTGGGAGCTCAAAGGGTCTGTGCTTGAAGGGCATGAGAGATGTTAGGGGCTGGGGCCTGAGAAGGACAGTTAGGGACATTAGCCAAGGGCGGGGCATGCTTTGAATCCTGGGATCTCCTTTGGTTCGGACAGAATCATGGTGAGTGCTGGGTTGATAGTGTGATTACAGGATTCCCATGATTGACAACCCACGGATACACACGAGAGGGTAGGACTGGAAGAGAGGGAGGGTCTCCCAGAGAAGGGCCCGAGGGAAACCTACGGGAAGGCTTGACAAGGAGAGAACACACTCAGACCCACCAGAGAAGCTAGAAACCTCTGAGGTCAGTGGGTGGGCCCACAATGGCACTAGAGAAGAGCAGGGGGAGAAAGAAAGAACCATTTAGGTGAAGGGTGGACACTCAGCAGGTCCATTGTCCCTGCCCACAGGACCAACTTTCTATGGTGACTGAATCAAACATCTAATGTGGAGCATTTGCTGTCCCCTGGGTAGACTGGAGCTGTACAAGGGTGCGACTGTGACTGATGAGGACTGAATCAGGACCCAAAGCAGAGGTGGAGATGTAAGAAGGAGGTGCCCTCATCACTTCAGAGGGTGGGTGAAGGGGTGGGAGGGGGGTGGGAGGGGGACCGACTGCAGTTGTGGTCCTAAGTGACAGTGTTGCTGGGGAAAATGAATGGTGAGATGAAAAACAAGAATCTTGTCACACATACCCTAACAGACACACAGACACAAGATGCATCCTCTGACAAGCAGGGAAAACTGCTGGCCGGACGGACACCTTGCTGGCACACATACACACACTACACACATCCTACACACACATACACACCACACACACCACACACATGCACACACACCATGTGCGCACACACACACACCACACATACACACACACCTCTGGCCCTGACCTCAGATAAAGACCCTCTAGCACAGTGGACATGACAGTAAGGGCAGCGAGCCCTAAGGAAGATAGCATTTTCTCTGGGCAGTGAAGGAGGCAAGGCAGACCAGGAGGGAAAATGATCTTGCAAAGGATGGGATAGCAGACAAAAGCAGTTCTCTCCTTGTCTTCTGGGTCTAGGGGAGGTAAGTTCTGGAAGCAACTGGAGCCTATGTGGGGTACCGAGAGCAGAGGCCCTGACACCCTGGGAGCGCAGGACCTGGCAAGTCAGCTCAGAACAGAGCAAGCACCTGACAGCTACCCTTGGCTTCCCCTACTGTCTCCTGGCAGGGGAAGCCAGGTCCTGGCATCACCGGGAGGTCCTGGGTTGATACGAGAAGATTATGAGCCACATTTGAAAGGTTGAGGACTTCTCACCACGGAGGCAGAATAGGTGGTCTCTGGTCAAATCTGAGGTCCCAGTCTGAGGACCTAGGTTCTGCCTTCACCCTCAATTCCACATGATCACTGGGGACACCCGCTAGGAAAAGTGTTGAGGAAAGAGTGGAGACTTTAAAGATCTGGAATAGGGCCACCCTCCGTGGGGTCTAGACTCTGGGCAGCAGATGCCAATGCCCAACCCCAGGGTGGGCAGCTGGTGAAGTGGGAGCAGCAGAAGGCCTAGGAGGGTCTGGAATTCTCTTCCCACCCTGCTCCTCCCACTCTGCCTTCTCCCATTCCACCCCCTGGGCTGCCCTCCGAGCAGGGGAGGCGCCGCCGGCCCGTTGTGCTGCGAGAAGCTGGGAGGGGCCGGGGACGCGGGCCGGGGCTGGGCCCCTCAGCTGAGCTCTGAGCAGGCAGGCCCCGCCCTGGCTCACACATCTGGGCGGTGAGCGCGGCCATCCGGCCTGGGGGAGGGTGCAGGGACGGGCCTGGCGCACGTCGAGGTCCACAGCAGACTGCAGCGGGCTCTGAGCTAGTATCCAGGCGGCCAGACATAGTGGAGCTGTCCGCAAGGCGGAGGTGAGCCGGGGAAGGGCCTCTGGGCTTCCCAGGGAGGTGCAGAGGCTGCTGTCTGGGGCTTAAGCCCACGAAGTCACGGGCTAGGTGGAAGCAAAGCTGCAAGCTCCTTGAGGAGGCGGGCCCACTGGCCCAGGCTTGGAGAGGCAACTGAGCTTCGGCTACTACCTTTGGCTGTGGGACCCCACCAGAGACTTGCTTAGTGTGGAACGACCTGATGCATGGGGAGGTGGGTTGGGGGCTGGAGAAGAGCCACTGTGAACTGGGGCCTGCTCACTTAACCAGTCGTGGGGACCTGCTGCCTGGGTTAGAGTTAAGACTGGGGGTTGAATATTTGTGTGTCAAGAAGTGCCTCACGAGGCTCCAGTCACCAAGATCCAAACTTGTGGGAGAGCATCTGGGTGACCAGGGTGTCTGTATGCTAGAGACCTTAGGCTGCTCTCAAAGAGGCACGGGTAGGGATCCTATTGGGTGGGGTCTGGGCTTCTATGAGGTTGGAGGAGCTATGGAGTAAGTCTGTCCCGTGGAGAAAGGTGAAGGCAGGAACTCAACTCAGTCTGCTGTGAGCAGATGGGGCCAGGGAAAGTGAAAAACTTCACTGGAGACGGTGGGCAGGGTACGGCTTTAGGTTTCAGTGGGACAGAGATTGTGAACTAATTGTTCCCATGATGAGTACCCAAAGGGGTGGCACATTTGTGATAAGCAAAGCTGAGGCAGGGATCAGGACGTCAGTGGCCATTTCCATCACCCCTAGCCATTACAGGAGAAAGCCGCCTCCTTATTCCATAGCCTTTTCCTGGTCCCCTCTCCTTGAAGTCATCTCCCCAGTATAGGGTGGAGCAGCCCTTTGGGTTCCATTTCTGACCAGACCATGGGCTCCCGGTTGAGTGGCACAGAAAAGTTTGGAAGAAATGTCTGTAGCCCCAGCCTGCTGACAGTCCTGTTGAAGGTCATAGCTCCCCACCTAACCACCCCACCCAAGAAGAGACCCTTGAAGAATTGTGTCCATCAGACAAAAATTTCGAGGTTATTGTGAGATCTGGAGAATTCTCTGAGTTTCCACTTGGCACACCCTGTCCCGGTCCCCCATGACAGACAGACCATACCTATTAGACAACAATCGGGACTAAAAGCCAGGGTGAACTTGAAGAGTATGAGCCCTGAGGCTGAGAGCCAGGAGTCGGCCACAGGTAGGGTTAAGGGGCTGTCTACGGATAGTATAGCGATCAAGTTAGGGCCTGGATTTGGCATGCAGTTTCCATCCGGAAACTCAGACATTACCACCCGGAAACTGGAAGTCCCTGGGCTGGGGGTCTGCCTCCGTCTGTTTCCATCTCTGCACGCTGCCGAGCCCTAGCTGTTGGGAGCTGACTTATCCTAAACTCCTTAGTCAGCATTCTCCTCACATGTTCTTTGGGTGCACTTGCACAGCATGGTGGGAAGGTCTGGAAGACACATTGGCCACCTGTATGTCCGCGCACAGCTGCTAACTCCTTCACCTCCATCTCTCTGGAGCCCGTGGAGACTCTGTCATCATGGTTTGTTTCAGTCCCTGCCGCCTTCAGCGAGAACTCAGGACAGGTACAATGACGTTCTCAGTAGGACCCAGGGCTAAAGTCAAATCCACGTGGAGAAGCAGAGCCCTGTCCACACACATCCAGCTCCCTGCCTCTCCCAACACCTTCCACCCCTGGACTTGGTCCTCACAAGCCCAGTGTCACCCATAGTTACAGAGAGGTGACACACTCTTACACAGTACCACAGTGGGCCTAGGGGGAGGTATAGGCATCTGCCTGTGGCATGGAACTAAGCTTTTAGAGCGACAACTCAAGTCTTTTTCTCTTCGAAGTTCAAGGTTATTTTCTGCCATCCAACAGGCTTGGCCTAGAAAATCCACCCATTCATCCATCCATTCATCCATCCATTCATCCATCAAAGTGGTTCTAGCACTAACTCAAGCCTGTGACAGAGAAATGCTCAATATGTATTGTGGTGGGCTTTGATACAGTGGCATGCCGGTAAATACAGCCAATTCTCTAAGAAAGAGAAAAGCCTGACTTGTAGTTTTTTCCCATTTCTGCAGTGTGAATATTCCTAGGTACAGCTGCTTTCAGGCTAACATCACTATGTGCATGGACATAGGATTAAGAGACAGTGTCCGGCCGGGCGGTGGTGGCGCACGCCTTTAATCCCAGCACTTGGGAGGCAGAGGCAGACGGATCTCTGGGAGTTCGAGGCCAGCCTGGTCTACAAGAGCTAGTTCCAGGACAGGCACCAAAGCTACAGAGAAACCCTGTCTCGAAAAAACCAAAAAAAAAAAAAAAGAGAGAGAGAGAGAGAGAGTGTCCGCTCTGGAGAGTTTATGGTACCCAGCTCTAGTTTACCCCTTTTCTCTAAGCTAGGCTTCTGTCCCGATTCCCAGGGTTCTTAGGGGTCCCCTCTATTTGCCTCTTTTCATCGTTATCCCCTAGTTTCAGCCAGCCCTCATCCTTTCCCAAATTCTGATACCTGCTACAGCCAACTGTGTCTCTCCAGTGTTGTGGAAGCAAGACCCTATGTGTCTAGAAATCTCCATGATGCTGGCCACACAGGGGTACCCTGGATGTACAAGAGTCTGGCTGTCTTTCCCTGATGCTGGATATGTTCGGATGGTGGTGAGCAAGGGAGTATCCTTGTGTATGGGTGTGCCACTGCCCGGATCTGTGTCTGCTTGTGTTCTGTTAGCAAAACTTCCTCATCAGGCTACAGAGAGGGACACCCTCCACCTTTGTTTAAAGGGGTAGCCAGGCTCATAGGTAAGAGCAATAGCACCTGTGTTTTATAGACCACGGAGCAGCAAGAACACTTGATATCACTTAATCTGTAAGGAGAATATGAATTACCTTGGGAATCTCATAAAACACAAGTTCTGGCCAGGCGGTAGTAGCACACACCTTTAATCCCAGAACCTTGGGAGGCAGAGATGAGAGGATCTCTAAATCCAAGACCAACCTGATTCTGATCTACAGAGAGAGTTCTAGGACAGCCAGGTCTACACAGGGAAACCTTGTCTCAGAAAAGACAAAGAAAAAAGGAGAGGGAGAGAGAGAGGAAAGAAGTTCTGAGCAGGTCAAGGTTGAGCACTCCTTTGGGGTGTAGTGATGAACCTGAGGCAGCACATTAAGTAACAAAACTATTGATGAGTTGGAGGCATTTACTTAGAGCTTGGACCCCAGAACCTCACAGATTCAAGCTCAAATACCTCCCATGTTAGGAACAAAAGTATAAATAACCTTGGTTTTTAACAGGCAATAAATATCCTTCAGTAAATAACTTGGAGCCGCAAGCTGGCTCATCGGTAAAGGCGCTTGCCATGTGAACCTGATGACTTGGGTTGACTCCTAGGATCCACATAAATGTGGAAGGGGAGAAGCGACTCCCAGAAGTTGTCCTCTGACAGCCACACATGCGCCATTGATGCGTGTGCCTCCGTATTCAACTTCTCCCCGCTTGTCAAATAATAATTAGAAATGTAGAACTTGTTTAAAAAGGAAAACACATGAACACACAACCTTCCCTGCCTCCCTCCAGGCACTGTCTCTGCCCTGCTCAGCCAAGCTTCTTGTGCTCAGCTTTGCCTGGGTTTATCCGCCTTGGCAAGTGGGGCAGGTATTTGCTGTCCTAAGGACTTCTTTAAAATTCTTTTTATATCTTATTTGATGCATGTTTTACCTGCATGTCTGTCTGCACACATGTGCGCCTAGGGCCCACAGAGGTCCAAAGAGGGCTTGGATCCCCTGGAACTGGAGTTGAAAATGGTTGTGAGCCACAGCCACTGGGTATGTGCTGGGAACAGAACCCAGGTCCTCGCAGGAGTAACAATGTTAACTGTTGAGTCAGCTCTCCAGTCCCTTTCTTCAAGGACGTCTTAAAACCATTTTCACCCTCCTCTCTTGCTGGGGTTGTCATGGAACCACAGGAGGGTCCTTGGTCAGCCTGCTTCCACCTGCCAGACCTTTAAATGTCCTTTCCCCTTCCTCCCCTCCCACTCTACTTCTTCCTAGACTCCCGTGGACAATGAATTTCTCCTGTATAGTATACTTCTTGCTCAGGGGCTTCTCCCTATCTCCAGATTACATATCTCTGATCACTAGTTCCGTTTTGTTACCTCGGTGTGAAACTGCACCCACTCTCTGCCCGTCCCTGCTGTCCGCCTGCCCTGCTCTCTCTCTTCCTTCCATCCCCCAGCTTAAGTCAGAAAAGTTTCCTCCTGAGGCCCACTTAACAGGTCTGATCAGCCTTGCTGATTTACACAGCTGCCTCCGAAATGGCCCCACTGTGTCCGAGGTGCACAGCTCACCGTCACCTGTAGCCTGGAAGCCTATAGCTGCCCAGCTGACTTCCATGTTGCTCTCTAGCTGTTCACTCTCCCGTGCACAGAAGCATCAGAGTGCAGACGTGGTGATGCTCCACACCCTCCCCCTGCAGCTTCCAAACTTGCGAGGTTTTCCATTGCCCTTCATATAAAACCGAGTCTAAAGGAGGGTCCAGCCCAGCTCTTCTCTTCCCACACCGACATCATCTTCACATCCTTAATATGCTTGGCATTCGCAAAGTTACTTTCATGTTTATTGGGTCACGATCACTTGAGTTCCCAGAAAAGGTGCGATCACCATTTCCTAAGCCATGAGTCCCCAGAAAAGGTATGTGATCACCATTTCCTAAACCATGAGTCCCCAGAAAAGGGGCGATTACCATTTCCTAAGCCATGAGTCCCCAGAAAAGGTGCGATCACCATTTCCTAAGCCATGAGTCCTCAGAAAAGGTGTGGATCACCATTTCTTAAACCACGGCTAGTGATCCCATTACAAGGACACCTGACTAAACAGGAAAGATGAAAATTTGGCAACAATAAGTTTGCTCAATGTTCAATGACCAAAAATTACATCAAAATAAAAATGTGAATAAATCTGTTTCTGGCAGTGCTAGCCCGTGTGGCCCACACAGTTCTGAGCACACAACACACTCCCTTTGCACTGTGCATGCCGTCGACCACAAAATAGCTACAGAAGCTGACAGAAACACCTCAGTTCAGATTTGAGACTATTCTGTGTTAGGAATTGCCTGTTTTACTGTGCATACCAAACTCTGTAACTCTTATATGACTCCTTATGGAAACATACTGGTTTAATTACAGAAAACACAGACTTATACAATTCCCAGCATTCCTCAGCATATAAGATCATTGGATTGTATTATGTTAGAAAGTTTTTTGGTGGGGTCTTTGCTGTTTTTGTTTTTAAGAATGTTTGAATTTCAGCCACACCTTTAGTCCCAGCACTCTAGAGGCAGAGACAGGCCGATCTCTGTGTGTTCAAGGCCAAGCCTGGTCTATAGAGCTAGTTCCAAGCCCGCCAAGGTGGTTACATAGAGAAGCCCTATGTTGAAAAAACAAGCAAGCAAACAAATAAACAAGAATGTTTGATTTTTATGAATTTTAATTTTTTATTTATTTTGTGTATGAATGTTTTACCTGCATGTATGTCTGTGTACCACTTTCATGCCTGGTGCCTCCAGAGGCCAGAAAAGAGCATTGAATCCCTTGGAAATGGAGTTCCAGATGGCTGTGAACTGCCGTGTGGGTGCTGGGAATTGAACCCTGCTCCTCTGGAAGACAGCTTTTAACCACCAGGCCATCTCTTCAGCCATGAGGGTGTTTGATTTTAAAGACTGCTGGTTGAATAATCAATGAATATTAACTTGAGATTAAAACAGAATTTCCTGAAATTTCTGGAATGCCCTAGACTTGCCTCTGTCATGTTGTACTGTGCACTTATGTGGAGCAGCATTCTCAGCTCGACTGTTATAAATCAAAATATCTGTCAGCTCTGGCATGTGTTCACGATGCTTCACATTCAACGTCAAATATTCAGCCAATATTTATTTATTTTTTGGTTTTCTTGAAGCAGGGTCACGTGTATCCCAAACTACCCTTCCACTTGATGATGTAGCCAAGGTTAACCTTGAATTTGTGATCCTGCTGTCTCACCTCCCCAGTGCTGAAAGTAGAGGCATGAGTCACCAGAAGACTTCATTTTTTATGTAAAAAAGAAGCAATCACATCTATCTCATTACTATTCAAATTTCTTCTGTCTTTAATAAGTGGGAATAGATATCAAAGAATTGTTTTCAAAATAAAGTTCTATATGACTTTTTTATTATAAATAAAAAAATTTATTTATATTCCTATTTTATGTAATTATATACCCTGGATTGCATGGAAATTTCTTTCCTTTCTTTTTTTTTGGGTGGTGGGGGGTAGTTTTTGGTTTTTGGAGACAAGATTTCTCTGGATCTTTTTTTTTTTTTTTTTTTTTTTTTTTTTTTGGTTTTTCGAGACAAGGTTTCTCTGTGGTTTTGGAGCCTGTCCTGGAACTAGCTCTTGTAGACCAGGCTGGTCTCGAACTCACAGAGATCCGCCTGCCTCTGCCTCCCAAGTGCTGGGATTAAAGGCATGCGCCACCACTGCCCGGCCTTCTCTGGATCTTTTGAGCCTATCCTGGAACTAGCTCTTGTAGACCAGGTTGGCTTCGAACTCACCAAGATCCACCTGCCTCTGCTTCCCGAGTGCTGGAATTAAAGGCGTGGACCACCACCGCCCGGCGCATGGAAATTACTTATATAAAATAGGGTCTCAAGTGAAACAGTGTCGAGGGGAAAGTTTAAGGATCAGCTGTGAGGGACCCTGGTTGCTCCTCCAGAGACCTGCGCTCCCAGCACCCACTTGGCGGCTCACAGCTACCTGTAATTCCAGATCCAAGCCATCTGTCCACCCTCCCTGGACACTAGATACACACGTTATAGGGGCACACATACAGGCAAAACAATCTCATAAGCAGCACCTGGCACAAAGCAAGCACCAGAAAACACATAGGAGGGTCATGGTTCCTACAGAGCAAAGGCATTTTTAAGCAAGCCAGGCCTATGGAGACTGAACTCTGCATGAGATGAAAGGATCTGGTTAGACATGCTAACAGAATCTGTGATGCTGGTTTTCAAAGTGTGACATCTTTGTCTCCCAGAGACACACTGAGGAGTTTGTAAGTGAAATACTATGATGTCAGGGATTAGCATCAAGTGTCTCCTGCTCAGAGTAAAAAAAATAGCACAGATAGCATTCAGGGAAAGAGCGAAGAACAAGTAAGTCTCATTTTGCTTGTCTGTTCTTGTTTTCAGCTCCAGAGATTGCAAGGATGCTGACTGTCCCGGAAATGGGCCTACAAGGGCTGTATATCAGTAAGACCTCTACTGCCCCTCCCGCCCACCACCCCACCCACCCCACTTGCCTTGGCATGAGACTGCTAGCCACTGCCCACAGTTGCCTCTTAGTGCAAGTTCTTGAGAACCATTCTGTAAATTCTACAGTGTGTGTGTGTGTGTACAGTGTGCACACCTGTGCATGTGTACGCAGGGATGGTCTGTATACAGAAGGTATCTGTTCAGAGATCCCTGTGTGTGTGTGCACATGCTTGTCTGTGTGCAAAGGACCCGTGTGTGCTTTGTGCACCTACGCGCATGTGCACCCTTTGTGAGGGTGCAGATGGATCCCTGTGCGGAGAGCCTTGGGTTGGAGTGGTCTGCAGGTGGGCCTGTGTGCACTGAACTCAGCACATCTGCTTTCCTCTGAGTGCAGGCTTTGTGCTCTCTGCAGGGTGGGAGGCCAGCAGGCAGGAGGGACACGCCTCAGGAAGTCCATTCACAAAGACCTGGTGGGCTGGGCCCTTCCTTCCTGCTTCCCTTCCCAGGCTCAAGGCACAGCAACTGCCTTTCACATTAGAGCTGATAGCAGGGCCTGGGCCATGCTGGATGCCCAGAGAAGGGGATCTTGAACGTTAGCTACTCTGACCCTTATACTTCTGGTACCCAGGCACACTGCAACTATGCCTGGGCTCTTCTTACAGACCCTCACATACATTCCTGGGTTATTCCGGGGCCACTGTCAAGGGTCACAGACAAGCTGAGGGAGCACAGCCAGCCCTGGCCCAGAGTGCAGCCATTCAGACCTGCTGACAGGAGCCTTCATGCCCGTTCCCACTCTCCTCTTTTCGGCCTCCCTAGCCTCATCCATGGGTGTCAGGGTCTCTGCCATCTCCTCCCATCACCCTTAGCAAACCTTAGTGTGATGGGGATAATGACCCCCTTGCCACCTTTGAGTGTCCGGCCAGGCTGGCCTTCCTGTCCCACAGACGTCTAAGTCAAGCCATACCTGGGGCCCTCCTGGAGGTTTCTCTGTTTCTTAGACCCTAAAGTTTAGCCTAGGCCTGGCCCTTCTGTCCCCAGTGCTAACTTGAGTGTCTGCATGTGTGCTGAGGACGTCCCCAGACACAGAGCTGGGCTGGGGTAGGTGCTGCCTTCCCCTTCTGGTCCTATGTGCCCATTGGGAACAGGGAACTCCCTCAAGTCCTGATTAGAACCATGTGGCCGACTTTAATAGCAGAGGAGCAGCCTGCCTCTAGGCCGTATGTCCAACCTCAGAGTCACATCTGAAGTCTGAAGTTCCCTCGGGCCCTGCCACAGGAGCCCATCTGCCCATAGCTCCTGTCTACCCATCTCTAGACTGTCTTTCTACTACAAAGTGCTTCTCTGTCTTCTTCTGTCCTCCTGTGTGTGCTTAAAGGGGACTTGGGAAACTGTGCCCAGATGATACACACACATCACCATCCAGGGAGACAGGCACATTTGCTTGGTCCAGGTAGGTGCTTAGACCCCTAACCCTGCAACATGCATGTCCTTCCTACTCCCTTCTGTCTCCCTTCCCCACAAATGACCCTTTGTCTCAGCCAGGCTCAGTGAGAACAGATAGAGCCCTTGTGCGAGGCAAGATCCTGCTTCCCAGATCGTTTCAAGGTGACTTGGTCTTTCTCCTCTATAGGCTCTAGTCCAGAGAGATCCCCAGTACCCAGCCCACCCGGCTCCCCGAGGACCCAGGAGAGCTGTGGCATTGCCCCCCTCACCCCTTCACAGTCTCCAGTAAGCGAGCCCTGATTGGGAATTTGGGTGGTAGGTGGCCTGGGCGGTGTGGAGGAGGGAGGTCTCTGGGGCAGGGACTGGACTGAAAAAAGGTACAGAGGCATGCCACCAGGCCTCCTATCCCTGGCACGCTAGTCATGTGGCCCCGTGGCCATGGACTGTAGGCCATATCAACGCTACTGAAAACATAAGCTTCAGGTAACTTCTACCTCTCTCTATAGAAGGATGACTCCCAGAAGACACTGTGGCTGACCTGCTTAGGCAGGCATGTGACTTTTCTAGGTTCTCAGAACACTCTTCCTGCTGACCAGAGCCCTAACACACTCTAAGCCTCATCTCAGGAAGAGTATATTGTTTAAAAATATTTAGAAACTGCACAATAAGCCTCTATCTCCATGGCTTTCCTGGATTACCTATTCTCTATGGCTTTGTCCGGGTCATCAGCTTGGGGTCCCTCTTCTCAGGGAGCCCAAGCCTAGCTTGGGAGAAGTTGGGGCAATTCTGTACATGGACTGGGGCCCCTCCTCTCTTAAAAACCAGAGTCCGGATTGTGTTACAAAAGCAAGAGGTAAAGTGTGCACATCCACATATGAGAAAACAGCCGAGGGGGCTGGAGAGATGGCTCAGCGGTTAAGAGCACTGACTGCTCTTCCAGAGGACCCGGGTTCAATTCCCAGCAACCACATGGTGGCTCACAGCCATCTGTAATGAGATCTGGCGCCCTCTTCTGGCATGCAAGCAAGCATACATGGAAGAAATGTATACATAATAAATAAATAAATCTTAAGGAAGAAAGAAAGAAAGAAAAAGAAAGAAAGAAAGAAAGAAAGAAAGAAAGAAAGAAAGAAAGAAAGAAAGAAAACAGCCGAGAAAAGCCAGATTGCTCCCAGCTGGAAAAAGGCTGGCAGCAGGCTGTGAAAATGGTGTGAGATGGAGCTGGGCCGAGGGAGTCTGGGAAGCAGGAAGATGAACTGGAAGTTAGATAGCAGTCATTTTAGCCCCAAACTCCCATGGCTACCTGAGAGGTGTTGGGCTGCCCAAGCAGGTGGCATGGCTAGGTCCCTACCTGGAGAGGAGGCTGTAAAACTAGGAAGGTGGGCCAATGGGAGTGGGACAAAGCTACTTTGGGCCACAGGCAGCGAATGGGACGAGATCCTCTTAGTTGTTGGCTGACGCTAGGTCTTGGACTTGCAGAAGCCAGAGGCTCGTGCTCCACAGCAGGCCTCCTTCTCTGTGGTCGTAGCCATCGACTTCGGGACCACCTCCAGTGGCTATGCCTTCAGCTTTTCCAGTGACCCTGAGGCCATCCACATGATGAGGTGAGGGCAGCTGGCCTGGGAGACTGGGCTGGGGAGGTACCTCAAACTCTGATAAAGGCCTAGCCTTAGAAATAATCATGGGGCAGGGTCTTATCAGAGCCCCTTGCATCTGTAGGACTCCTGGCTGGGACAGGAGGCTAGAGAATAGACTTCAGGTCCAAGTTTCAACCTTATTTGGAGTCCTCCTACCCACTTCAGGAATGCTGGGCTTCATTTATTTATTTGTTTATCTATTTATTTATTTGCAGGGCTGAACATCAACCCCAGGGCCACAGGCCCACAAGTGTTCTTGGGTTAGATCCCCAAACCAAGGCTTTATTTTGGGGATGTGTTTTAATGATTTTAAATGTGTGTGCACGCATGCATGTGTGTACTTGTGCATAGTGCATGCATATTAAGGCCTCTGTCACTCCCCACAGGACCTCTCACTGGACCCAGAGCACACCAACTGGCTAGCCTAGCTGACTGTGGAGCTCTGGAGATGCACTCATCCCTAGTCCCCACCCCATCCCCCCAGTGACAGGGTTAGTGACGAGGTTATAGATGCCACCATACCCAGCCTAAGCTCTAAAAATAACGAAAGGAAGAGAGGAAGATAAGGAGAGAGGGAGGGAGGAAACAAAGGAGGAAGGAGTCAGAAAAGACCTTGAAGTAATTTGGCCTTGGAAAACAACCTTGAGAAGTACAGTGACTTGGCCAGAAACGCTTCTGCTTGGATCCCAGGGAAACATATCAGGAGGTCAGACAAGGCCATGGAATAATAGCTTGCTGTTGCTCATAATAATACAAAGGTGAGGTCAAATGGGACACCCTACCCAGAGGTCTCTCAGGGCCTCTTGGATAGAGAGGATCCCTGGGGGAGCATTTATAGAGGGATGTAAATTGGCACCACTTCATTTTCATGAACCCCTAAGAGATATGCACTATTATTATCCTGGGGGGTGAGGGTGAGGGCGGTGTTTGCGAGACGGCCTCACTCCGTAGATCAGGTTGGCGATCATCCCACCTCAGCCTCCTGACTGCTGGGATTGCAGTCACCACTCCTAGCTCCATTATTTTCATTTTACGGATGGCGGAGGTGGGAGCTCAGGGAAGCTGTGTCCTGCTCAGGGTCACACATCTGGCCCCTGAGCCAGCACCCAACTGTAGGAATGTGGCCTCTGGCTCCCCTGACTGCCTTTGTCTTCGCAGGAAATGGGAGGGGGGAGACCCAGGCGTGGCCCACCAGAAGACCCCGACTTGTCTGCTGCTGACCCCGGAGGGTGTCTTTCACAGTTTTGGCTACACTGCCCGTGACTACTACCACGACCTAGACCCCGAGGAGGCTCGGGACTGGCTCTACTTTGAGAAGTTTAAGATGAAGATCCACAGTGCCACTGTGAGCCTATGCAGCCAGGCTCCTGCCAGGGAGGTGTTAGTGGAGAGCAGGGCAGAGCCGAGAGACCAGAGGAATGGCCTGACTGGGGGCCGAAGGGGTGGGGTCATGGGCCGAACAGGTGGGCAACACTAACGATGGGCTTGATGTGATGACGGACAAGAGGATGTGGGGGGGGTCAGAACTAGAGAATGGCGGACGCTGGGGCAAAGTCTATGTGAGATGGATAGAAGAGGAAGGGAAGCAATGGGAGATTATGCTGAGGAAATTCTCAGGGAAAGGGGCAGAGCTATGGCCTCCTGCAGAGCGGCCTTGTGTCTCTGCCAGGATCTCACCTTGAAGACCGAGCTAGAGGCCGTAAATGGGAAGAAGATGCTGGCCCTGGAGGTGTTCGCCCACGCCCTCCGCTTCTTTAAGGAGCACGCTCTTCAGGTGTGCTGCTCTTCCCAGCCCACGGACGGGGGCAGGGACACCCTATCCCTTCTGTTCCCTCCCTCTCCCCTAATCCCACCCTGAGTCCAGATGATGGGGGGTCACTGCCAAGTCACAGACCACTCCAGTTCCCTGTCCTGTCAGAGCTTACCCTTGGGCCAGCCAGGTGAAGATCAGAGTTCTCACTCCAGCAACAGATCTTCCCAAGCTGAGCTCCCGGAAGGGTCTGAAAATGCTTCAGGCCAGCTCTCGCCTCACTGTCCTCCCCTACTGCAGGAGCTGAGGGAGCAGAGCCCCTGCATGCTCGAGAGGGACACTGTGCGCTGGGTGTTGACAGTGCCTGCCATCTGGAAACAGCCAGCTAAGCAGTTCATGAGGGAGGCTGCCTACCTGGTGAGGATGTGCAGGTGGAACTGAGGTAGCCCACACCTATCCCTCCTTCAACCCCAAGGACTACAAAATCGTTGTGTGATGATATTCACCCTTGCTAGGATTTTGGGAAAGTGTTGTCCCGGGAGAGGGGGTGAGCCTTCAAGAATAAGGGCAGCTGGGCAGAGGCATAGGCCATCACAGTGTCCTCTTAAGTTCCTGAGAAGCAGCCGGGCGGTGGTGGCGCACGCCTTTAATCCCAGCACTCGGGAGGCAGAGGCAGGCGGATCTCTGTGAGTTCGAGACCAGCCTGGTCTACAAGAGCTAGTTCCAGGACAGGCTCCAAAACCACAGAGAAACCCTGTCTCGAAAAACCAAAAAAAAGAAAAAGTTCCTGAGAAGCAGAGCCCAAGAGAAGCAGAGTGTTGTGTATATAGTCTGCTGAAGACAGGCTCTTAGGACAAAGAGGGTGGAGGAATCAGGACCAGAGAGTGATGCACAAGGAAGGATGCGGTCTTGCCGAAGTCTAGCTTCAATCCCATTCTACAGGAAGCCCCAGGAGGAGGATTGTGGCACTGGATTGGCCACAGTGAGGCAAGGGTCCATAGCTGCCTGCCGTTGCTTGCTGGTGGGATGGAAGGGGCACTTGTCCGTGTGGGGTGGGACCAATGTCTAAAGCAGGAGCTGTACAGCAAGAGCAGCAGGCAGATACCAGAGGGGCCACTCTGGTCCTCTGCAGTACTTCTGTACACCCCCATTCCTGCCCCAGGCATCGTAGGTTCTTCCCAGAGGAAAAGGACTATTTAGCTACAAAGGGAGATGATTCTGGCCAAAGTGTGATGTCTTCCTACCACAGAGAATGTGGGGTTCAGACACTACCCTCTCCAGTGGGGACAGAGAGGCCTCACAGAGCAAGATGGGTTGCTTGGCTCTGCCCCTGGGGCCTTGAGGAACAGACCCTAAGACATCCAAAAGGTATCTCAAGCCTGCCTTCTGTCCCCTTGAAGATACCTCTACCTGTGGGTCAGATGACAGGACTATGGGTGTCTATGCTTGTCCCTAGAGGGGGTTGACTTTCAGCACAGGAAGCCGCTCTGCAGGAATCAGATGTTCCCAGACAGAACAAACATGCCTGTCCATTTACCTGCCCTGCTTTCTCCCACGTTGCTCCTTGATGCCAGCTCAGAAAGGGCTGTCCCAGGGCAGGAAGCCCCTGTTCCTACCTGTCTCCCTCTTAACTTGGTCAGAATGCATGGAATTCCATGAACTCTAAACTCCCTGGAGAGAGCCTTTGTCCTGCTGCAGGAAATGACAGATCTTGAATGTTTCTCCTGTACCCCCACTGGCCTGTCATGATGCCTGGAATTTCACTATTTCCTTCCTGCTATAGCAGATTCTTTGGGAACAAAGTTCTCCTGGGAGTGAGGCAACCTATGGCCAATATCTGACACCAGCCTAGTGAGCCGGGCACTGCCCCTACCATCCCCTCCAGTCATGGCACTCACCCCCCACGGTGCTGGAATTCCCCCGGCAACACCACAGCCAGCACTTAGTCCCTGCCATCCTCTCCAGTCCACCGCACCCACTCCCCCACCTGCTCCACTGTGCTGGACTCCCCCAGCCACACCACAGCCAGCACAGCATTCCCTGGGGATGGGAAATTTGCTACAGCCATGCCATTTCTTTCTGCTCGGTAAGCCTGGCTCCTTGGCCCTGGCCCTCCCTAGCCTGACCTCAAGGCTGCTGGGAGGCAGCTTCAACTGTGTGTAGCATGAAGGGGCCGGACAGGCTTGGCATGGATGGTGTGGTGGGAGAAGAGTTGGGAATACCCAGGAACCAGAGTGCCATCTTACATGACGGTCTATGGTGCTGCCTGGTGCGGGCTACCACCTGTATCCCTAGGCTGGCCTGGTGTCTCGAGAGGATGCAGAAAAACTCCTCATTGCTCTGGAGCCTGAGGCTGCCTCTGTCTACTGCCGAAAACTTCGCCTGCACCAGCTCCTGGACCTGAGTAGCCGGACTGTAGGTGGTGGGCGCCTGGGTGAGCGCAGGTCCATTGACTCCAGCTTTCGACATGGTAAGTTGCTCCAGGGTTGCTGCCTGGGCCAGGGTTTGAGGGAGTGCCCTTGAAAGGTTACCTGTGTCTAGGATGGAAAAGGGGAAGTCACCACCTGAGGGAGCCCAAGATCCCCGGTGGAGTTCACTGTGAGGGGGACACGGCCCTGGCTCTAGGACCACAGGTTGAGGACAATCCCATCTTGACCAGGGAAGCAGTCTGAGGGTCAGGGAGACACAGACCGCCTCGGGGCAGGTGCTCAGTGGACACTAACAAGGGAGCAAGCTGGGCCCCAGTCTCCTCTTCAAGGCTTTTCCTTAAATGGCCACTCTATCACTGTTATCCCACATCAACCCTGCCCCTTAGCAACCAAAGCTCTTGCAGCCAGACCCAGGCACTGAGGCCAAGGACAAACTCCTCAGTGTGCTCACCCTGGCAGGGAGAGGTCCCAAAGTCCTGAGCTTCCCTGGGACACCTGGAAACACCTCTTGGGCCTGACTGCGCCAGGGCCTGCTCCCTCTGGGGCAAGAACAAGTCCTATATCCAGAAATGCTTCTAGCTGCTGCTAGAGACTGGGATTGGGATCCGTGTTGCCACAGGGCTCTGGACAGCCTTGGTAAGGAGAAGGGTTGAGACGGTAGCTCCTAACCTTACTTTCCACCCCAGCCCGGGAGCAGCTGCGGAGGTCTCGCCACAGCCGAACGTTCCTGGTGGAGTCTGGTGTAGGAGAACTGTGGGCAGAGATGCAAGAAGGTGAGGTGACAGCATGAAGGGACATCTCAGCTCACAGAGAATCTGTAGGAACTGGGGAGGGCTCCATCCGTGAAGCCTGCATTCCCCCTCAGTCACCTATACCCCATCCTGCTTACAGTCGCATCCAGGAAGTTCTGTTCCATGCTCAAGCCTCAAATCATCCCCCTTCCACACGTAGCATCCTTATTTGGTAGCCTGAAATGAAGCCCTTCGCCTCCCTCCATAAACCAAGGCTGGGTTTGGTGCCTGGAGCAGGGCTGGAGGCTGGGGGTGGGGGATGCAAGACGGAAGGTGAGAGACAGACAGATCTTTCATGTTACCTGTATTGGCCGGTGCAGGAGACCGCTACATGGTGGCAGACTGTGGAGGTGGTACTGTGGACCTGACCGTACACCAGCTGGAGCAGCCTCACGGCACCCTCAAGGAGCTCTACAAGGCTTCTGGCGAGTATACCCGCGGGTACCCTTGTCACCAAGCTCTCACAGGGCCTTCCATCGTCCCCTGGTGGCTGATCTGGCAATAACACCCGCTCTGTCTCCTACCCTGCTGTAGGCGGCCCTTATGGAGCAGTAGGGGTGGACCTGGCCTTTGAGCAGCTGCTCTGCCGCATATTCGGAGAGGACTTCATCGCCAAATTCAAAAGGCAACGGCCAGCAGCCTGGGTGGATCTAACCATTGCCTTCGAGGCCCGCAAGCGCACTGCAGGCCCACACCGTGCGGGAGCACTCAACATTTCGCTTCCCTTCTCTTTCATTGACTTCTACCGCAAACAGCGAGGCCACAACGTGGAGACGGCCCTGCGCAGGAGCAGGTGCGCCCAGGGTCAGGACCCGGGAGGCTAATGTGGCCTGCCTCTGCAAGGGAGAGTCGTGTGCCCCAGGGACTAGAGAGAGAGGCCTGGTCCACACACGTACACCGTGCCAGTGACAGGTGGCGGGACCTTGAGTACTGGGTAGTGAGGCATGTCCGCCAGCGGTCAGGAATTGGCCGTCCAATTAAGAGTTAAGTGTCATAAGGGACAGAGGTTGTAGATTTTATCTTCTCCCTGACCCACCCTGTTACTCAGTGTTCGTGGCTCCGCTATACTGGAGTAAGGGTCAAGTCGTTTGTGATCTCAGAATGAGCCGAGCCGACAGCAGAGTGAGACTGAGGATAAGGGCAGGTGTTCACCCTTCGTTCACAACGTGAGCACCCCTGACTAGATGCTGCAGCAAACAGCTGAGCTGACCCATGGATTTGTGTGTCCCCCCTTCACCACCCACAGTGTGAACTTTGTGAAGTGGTCCTCACAGGGGATGCTCCGGATGTCCTGTGAGGCTATGAATGAGCTGTTCCAGCCCACAGTTAGTGGGATCATCCAACACATAGGTGAGTGCCTGGATTCATCACCAAATTCAGGTTCAGAAATAATTCCTCTCCTCTATGCCTGTAACCACACATACCTTGGGGTAAAACCTAGAATCATCTGTATTACCTGGAGCAAACAACTCATGGTGATAAAGGAATTGTTTATAGTCCTGCCAGGTTAAAGAAGGCCTGGTGCTTCCGTTTCCCCGTTTTGTAAATGGACTTAATGAGCTGATAGTGTGTAGAGTAGACAGGCTGTCCTGAGCGGTGTAAATGCAATCCTGATTCTCTATTCTTCGTTGGATGGTAGCAAAGGAGTATGGTGCTGGGGGCCGGCAGGACCAGTGAAGAATGCCAGGAAGCACTGTTTTCTTTTTAATGCTGTCAGAGTACTGGTGGGGCCGGGCATAGTGGCACGTGCCTTTAATCCCAGCACTTGGGAGGCAGAGACAGGTGGATCTCTCTGAGTTTAAGGCTAGTCTGATCTACAGAGTATGTTCCAGAAAAGCCAGGGTTCTAGTTGCACAGAGAAACCCTGTCTGGAAAAACAAAACCCCTGCCCCCGGGGAAAAAAAAAAGTACTGGGGGGGGAGTACAGAAGAGCCACTTACCATGAAATAGTGGCTCTTAGTAACTCTGTCTCCTTCTCTCTCTTCCTGAACCCCACCCTACACCTGTCCCTGCCCTGCAGAGACATTGCTGGCAAGGCCTGAGGTACAGGGCGTGAAGTTGCTATTCCTGGTGGGCGGATTTGCAGAGTCGGCTGTGCTGCAGCATGCGGTACAGACAGCACTGGGCACCCGCGGCCTGCGCGTTGTGGTCCCGCACGACGTGGGTCTCACCATCCTCAAGGGAGCAGTGCTCTTTGGCCAGGCACCCGGTGTGGTGCGGGTGCGCCGCTCCCCTCTCACTTACGGCGTGGGCGTGCTCAACCGTTTTGTGCCTGGTCACCACCCACCTGAGAAACTGCTGGTTCGGGATGGGCGCCGCTGGTGCACTGATGTCTTTGAGCGCTTCGTCGCAGCAGAGCAGTCGGTGGCCCTGGGAGAGGAGGTGCGGCGCAGCTACTGCCCTGCGCGCCCCGGCCAGCGGCGCGTGCTCATCAATCTGTACTGCTGCGCTGCGGAGGACGCACGCTTCATCACTGACCCCGGCGTGCGCAAGTGTGGCGCACTCAGCCTGGAACTTGAGCCTGAAGGCTGCCCGGAAAACACAGGCACGCCCCCCAACCGCCGTGAGATCCGTGCTGCCATGCAGTTTGGCGACACGGAGATTAAGGTCACTGCTGTGGATGTCAGCACTAATCGTTCTGTGCGGGCGTCCATTGACTTTCTTTCCAATTAAGGGTGCCCTTTCGGTGGGGACAGAAGAACATGCTGGTTTTCACAGCGGCGCCCCTTTTTCCCCACCCTGAGAGAAATGTGATAAGGACACATGGAGACTCGCGTTGGGATTAGGCCTTGGTCTACTGATTGGAACACTAAAAGAACGCCAAGAGGTGAGGTGGCATAAGAGACTTCCAAGGTTAGAGGGTGAGCCTGGCTTATAAGTGTGTGACCACGAAGACAGACTATAACGGAGGCCTAAACACTGGCCTGAACTTGAGGGTTGGGGGAAGGTTAAGCAAAATTGCTGAGGAGCGGCGCGAGGTGCAGAATCTGGGCCTGAAGGTTAGAGTTCACTGACTGTTGAAACTGGAGTTCTAGCCACAGGAAGCCAGAGAGCAATTTCATGCAGGGTTTAAGCCCATGCTAAAGGGACGGGTGTAATAGGAGCTGACTGTGTGACTGTTAATTGCAGAGCAGTGGCTGATGGGAGGAGGGTGCATTGTTACAGTGAAGGCAGTTTGGAGGGGATGTGGACGCAGCATGCTCAGAAGGACCCACGGGCAGCCTATAAATGACTCATTTGCCACCAACCCAGCCACAGGAAGGCAGAGTTCACTGGGGTGAGGGGGGTGGGTGCCCCAGCTCTGCCACTCATCACTACAGTTTACCATTAGGAGATCTCATCAACCATGGGCCTCAGTTTCTCCAAGTGTGAAATGTCAGACACTTCCAGCCAACCATGGCATAGGACAACTTTACTGCCTGAGAACTTATCCTAGGTGAGAATAAAACGTGTGCTCGAGAAAAGCAATAATCTTCAGAACCACCAGAGGCCCCACAAGCGGGAGCAGTGTGTGAGGTGCACGTACCAGAGAGAGACCATTTTCAGCTGCGCAGATGAAAGGGACCTGGCAAGGAACTGTTGCTTTCTCCCTGTCTGGCATCAGAGGCCTGAAGACTGCTTTATCCTAGGCAGGAGGCACCTCCCCACCCATATTAAGCAACGAGTCCCAGGCCTAAAAGGCCTTCATCCCCTTGCAGTGCCAGCGCTACAGTATCGTGCAACGCTTTTTCCTCCTGATGGAGCTGGCCCATCTGTGAAGGGTGAGGTCATCTGCCAACCCCAGAGAACAAAATGCCCCCACCGGTATCTACTGGAACTTTTGTTTATTAAGGTCTCTATCCCAACCAGTCATTTAAAAACCAAGTACCACAGACCTGAGGGGTAGGAACTGGGAACTGTACCTCCTCACCACATGAAGAGCAGTGGGGACGATGGAGGGGCAGCAGAGGTGGAGACGGGAGACGACAATAGCAGCAGCAATGGGGCATCAATGTCACAGAGACAGAGCCACTCCATTCTCTCCCAGTCCCTAGCTAAAACCCCCTATGGCTTGGGGTGGAAGAGATAAATCCCACCCCAGGTCCCTCCTCTCAGAGAGTCTCCTTGGGACTCAACCCATTTCTTCAGTCAGGAGACTCAGGCACATGGGAGAGGAGGAAGTGGGAGAAGAGACCACAAGAGAGGCAGGATGGTGGCAGGAATGAAGGCAGAAGTGGGGGGCACCAGCAAGGTCTAGCCCTGCCACGCCCACCCAGGGGAGAGGTGAGGAAGCCACACCATCACGCAGCACGTCGGGAAGCAGGAGGAATTTAAGGCTCAGGGGCTCAGGCAGGCAGGCAGGCAGGCAGGGCCCAGGCCTCAGTCGAAGCCGTGCCAGTCACTCTGTTCCGAGTCGTACTCCAGCTCAGCGCCCACACACTTGACACCATCCAGTAGCATGGGTGTGCCATGGTGCCGGTCTGCAAGGCAGGGGCCACAAGTTAGCGTGCTGGCTGTGTCCTGGTACCACACAAGGTTTGTTCCACAGGAGCCCCTTCCTCCCATTGACTGGGGATCCAGAAGAGGACCCTGCCAAGGAGATTTTAGAACCCCCTGCCAGCTTCTAGGATCTCTTGAAGCCAGCCTCATGCCTCCTTCGCCCAGTCAGATCTCCCCTGCTCTCACTCACCCATGACCCGTGCCTGCACCATCACACGCACGCAGGTGCCTGTGTCACCTTCGCAGGCAAGTAACATCTCCTCTTTGAGGACGCCCTCTTTGTGTGCTGAGTACTCACACTTGATGCTGTAACCTGCTGGAGGACAGGGAAGGGCAGGAAATCGGTACCTCCCATAGCTCCTCTATAGTGTCCCCAGCACTCACAGCCCCCCACCCAGTAAATCTCGCTGAGCCTCTTCCAGAAAGAGGCCCAGATGGTCCCTCCAGAGACCCAGCCCCACAAAGCTGGCCCAGAACTTCAAGAAACTTCCCATTCTTTCAAATAAGGTCAATGTGTCTCTGGCGTGAGTACTCGTCATGGCTCTGAAGGTGGAAGGACAGGGTCCAGTTCATCCTTCTAAGAAAAAGGTCCCCCTGGTGCCACACAGGAAGGCAGGAAAGTGACAGAGAATAAGGAGTGAGCTCTGAACAGCTGGGATGGCAAAAGGAAAGGACTTTCCCAGTTCCCTGAAGGGCAAGCCGTTAGGAAGCAGCAGTGGTGGGGACACGGAAATGAGGCTGGAACTCAGCAGCACACCCTGAAACTGACAGTCTGGTCTCTGCCAGGTTGGGGATCAGGAGCAGGACAGGATCAGAAGCCAGCTGGAGAAGCAGCCTAGAACCCAAGGCCTGGAAAGTAGGTACTAGGCGTTAGCTCCTACAGCTCCAGCCTTTTTACCCAGGAAGATGAGAGGGAAGGCTGGGGGCCAAAGACAGTTCTCAGTGGCTTCCATCTCGGGGACCTCTCCACTGAGGGTACCACCAGGCAGTGGGCAGGTGCAAACCTGAAGTGTGTGTTAACAGAATGGGCTTCTCTGTCCAAAACTAGAGGCCTGGGGCTTGAACTGCCGTGCCCCGACACTGTAAGCTCAAGGAGGTGCCATGGCCCTGACTGGCTTAGCTGCCTATTCACCCGACTAGGGAAAAGGGCGAAGAACCTCATGTTCTCATGCCACTCATGGCAGGCCCTCATGGGTGAGGGCAGGCCTCTAGCAGCCCGGGAGGGGACCTACCTTCAGGGACGGGAGTGACACTGAGGAGCCTGAGGTGCAAGCTGTGGACAGGGGCCTCACGGATGTCTCTGCTCAGCCTGCGCACTGGAGGCAGAGTGAAGGTAATCTCATACCTGTGCTGGATCTTCAAGAAACCAACCTGCAGCGACAAGGGGAAGGAGAGAGGCATCTTCATTGCAGCTTCTCTTAGGTGTCAGGGTACGCCGCCTAGGCTCCTGAAGGGCCCCAGCATCTGCTGCCCCGGGTGCCCAGCTCTTGTTACTCTCCAGCTATTTCACCCTCATGGCTCCAGGCATTCCCTGCATCTGTCTCAGAGGCCCCACAGGCCTCAATGGTCAGTTTTATAGGTAAGAATATAGAAGTCAGGAAGTGACTGCCTAGAGGTCACATTGTGAACTACAGAAGTCCTTCCTAGACCTCTTGGGTCACTTCGGTCCCGTGTGGCACACAGGAGGAAACCAGTGTCAGGGATGCTGGTGCTTTCGTTACTTGACAACATGGGGCTGGGAAGAGGACGGAAGTGGAGGAATGGATACTAGGGTTTGGGTACAGCTCAGTGGCAGGCTATGTACTCAACACATGCGAAACCCTGGTTTTGATCCTAAGAACCAAACAAAACCACAGTAAAGCAGCTCTGAGAGTCTATAGCAGGCCACAAACCAAATATTAACCACTGACCCTATGATCCTCTTCACTGACACATGGTAATGGATGCCTGCCTACCTGCCCACTCAAAGGTACCACGTGACCAGTGACCTCTGCTCGTGGCCCAAGCAATTTCTGTTGTCTAGATACACTGCTTGGACAAGCAGTGCTGTCCCTCTGGGACAGATGCCTCGGGAATTTTGGTGTGAAGGGTCAGAAGCTGAAATGGCTGCCATTCTAAGAGCCTCCTGAGCCAGGCACAGTAGCTCCTATCTGCTCCCAACACTAGAGAGGCCGAGGCAGTAGGACTCCACAAGTTTGAGGCCCGTCCGAGCTTCCCAGTGTTAGTCCAGCCCGGCTACACTCTAAAAGCAAAGAGCTGGGCATATAGCTCAGTTGGTAGAATGCCTGTTTAGCATGCATGACCCTGGGTTTGACCCCCAGCACCAAATCAAATCAGGCATGGTAGGGCATACCTGTAACCCCAGTACTCTAGAGGTGGGGGCAGAAGGACCAGCAGTTCAAGGTCGTCCTTGGCTACACAGCCAGTTCAAGGACAGCTTGGAGTACATGAGACCCTGTCTCAAAAAACAAAACGAAACAACACATTCTTCTTTTAAATTTGGGTTTTTGCTTTTCATTTATTTATTGGGGGTGAAGGGTGGGTTTAACACACAGGCTATAGTGCTGTGGAGAACAGAAGACAATTTGCAGGAGCTGGTGCTAACTTTCCACCATGGTTCCAGGGACCAAACTTAGGAGTCAGGCTGGGCAAGTACCTTCACCTGCTAAGCCAAGTCGATGGCCCTCAAAAAATTCAGGTCTAAGCCAGGCAGTGGTGGTGCACACCTTCAATACCATAATCCCGGCACTCGGGAGGCAGAGACAGGCGGATCTCTGTGTTCGAGGCCAGCCTGGTCTACAAGAGCTAGTTCCAGAACAAAGCCACAGAGAAACCCTGTCTCGAAAAAAAAAAAATCAGGTCTAGTGAGCTGGCACTAGGTTAAAGGGTGCTTGCCAATGACCTGACCACCTGGATCTGGCACCCAGAACCCACATGGTAGAACTGACTCTTGCAAGTTATCTTCTGCCTCCACATGTATCTTATGGCACACCTCCCCCAGACCCCTAAATAAATGTGAAAAGTTTTTTTAAGGCTTTCTGGGAGCTGGTAAGGTGACTCAGTGGACAGAGGCACTTGCCACACAGGCCTTGACCCTGAGTTCAGTGCAGGATGAAGGTGGAAGGAGAGAACGGACTCCACGAAGCTGTGCCCTAACCTCTATGTATGCACTACAGCACACGTACTGGGGCGCACACACAGTAATCATTTTCAAGATTTTCTGGCTACACTTGTCTGCTGTGACTTGGGGCCCAGCTGTGGCACTTGCAGAATC
This sequence comes from Chionomys nivalis, assembly GCF_950005125.1. Classification (NCBI taxonomy): domain Eukaryota; kingdom Metazoa; phylum Chordata; class Mammalia; order Rodentia; family Cricetidae; genus Chionomys; species Chionomys nivalis. Next base: position 43,837,546 of record NC_080094.1, on the reverse strand, counting down.
TGCCAGGGAAATACTCAGAGATGATAAGACAGTGCTTATCAGCACCTCATTTATAACAGAAATGGAAACAACAGGAACACCCAGAAACACAGAAGCAGCCATGACATATGCCAAATACCAGATGGGGGTGAAATCTGATTGAAAATTATTTCCTAACAGGCAGGAAACAGTTTGCAAACAGAAGCAAGCAAAAACTACCATGTCCGTTGTGATACCAGCTCTTAGAAACCAAGCTTTGAAAAAAGTGCACTAAAACAGTCACCAGGGTCACTTCTGGGTGGTGGAACTATGGCTATGGCTACATTTAACTTTCCTGATAATTTTTTTTAGTGCTTTTATTTTGTTTATTTCCCTGGGAGCCATCAGCTGCAGAAGAGAGAATAAACAAAGACTTTAGCGTTGGACAGAAACGAATATGAACCTGGGATCCCTCTGAGACGAGCAGCAAGCCTGTGGGGCTAGCCTTCATGGAGACACCCGCTGACCTCTCACTACAGGGATCCCTCTGAGAAGAGCAGCAAGCCTGTGGGGCTGCCTTCATGGAGACACCCGCTGACCTCTCACTACAGGGCACTCTTGCTCAGCTCTGGGACCTTATGGACCTACCTGCAGGCCTCTGAATCCCCATTTTCCTCAACCCTGTCCCTCCCACAATTCCTTCCTGTCCCTTCCTAATATGTGTGGAACCTAACAGCATCCAAGCAGCTGAAGGGCCATGCTGCTGGGTGTGTGGAGTGTGGCTATGAATAAAAATGCTCCAGTAAGTCAACGATACAGGGCAAAGCTGACACAGCTCAGCTTTGTGTGTTTAGCATGTACAAGGCCCTAGGTTCATTCGAGATCATTAAAACCACTACAAAGAGCCAAACCAGGCAGAGTTAAAAACACCTCATCATCACCGTAATTAGCGACATCACACACACATCCTTCCATTCTCATACCAACTTTGTGGGGCGTGAAGAGCCAGCTGGGGCAATGGCTCAGCAGGTAAAGACTTGCAGCCACGCATGACGACCAGAGTTTGAGTCTTGAAACCCGCAAAGTGGAGGAGAGAACAGACTCGTGCAAGTTGTCCTCTGACCTCCATGTCTAACTATGGCATGATGCTCCCACAAAACAAATAAATGTAAGAAACATAGAGACACAAGAGATAACTAGGGGCAAACTGCCCAAGGCCACAGAGCCAGGACAGCATGCCTAGGCCTGATCCAGGCCCATGACACCACAGCCTCCAACCAGACTTCTATGGCTCTTGTCTGGGTTAGGCCACTGACAGTAAGTAGCCTTGAATCAAATGACATTTGTTTGAACCATTCACTGATTCCCTCACCTCCCATTTTACAGATGAAGAAATCAAGGCTCAGGAGATGCAAAGATGTGCCTGTGAAGCCAGCTGTGGAAGGGGTTCTATACACAGGATGTGCCCATGAGTCCAGCTGTGGAAGGGGTTCTATGCACGGGATGTGCCCGTGAGTCCAGCTGTGGAAGGGGTTCTGTGCACGGGATGTGCCCGTGAGTCCAGCTGTGGAAGGGGTTCTATGCACGGGATGTGCCCGTGAGTCCAGCTGTGGAAGGGGTTCTATGCACGGGATGTGCCCGTGAGTCCAGCTGTGGAAGGGGTTCTATGCACGGGATGTGCCCGTGAGTCCAGCTGTGGAAGGGGTTCTATGCACGGGATGTGCCCGTGAGTCCAGCTGTGGAAGGGGTTCTATGCACGGGATGTGCCCGTGAGTCCAGCTGTGGAAGGGGTTCTATGCACGGGATGTGCCCGTGAGTCCAGCTGTGGAAGGGGTTCTATGCACGGGATGTGCCCGTGAGTCCAGCTGTGGAAGGGGTTCTATGCACAGGATGTGCCCGTGAGTCCAGCTGTGGAAGGGGTTCTATGCACGGGATGTGACTGTGAGTCCAGCTGTGGAAGGGGTTCTATGCACAGGATGTGACTGTGAGTCCAGCTGTGGAAGGGGTTCTATGCACAGGATAGTTTCCAGAAGCCGGCAAAGATGCAGGTGGAGTGAGGCTGATGGAAGGAAGGAGTTCACATACCTTGACTAGAAAGCTGTTATCACTCTCCTGAGTAACCATGACCACTGAGTCATGCAGCTTTTCATCAAAGTGGACATGGCTCTGGGAACCTTCTGCATCATGGCCTGCTGCAAAGCGGATACTTCGGACTCTGGGCTTGCCTAGGAAGAGGAGGAGAAGGCTCCAGGGGCTGCTGGATTCCCTTACCTCCTTGTTTCCTCCCCATGCCCAGACTGCTCTTAACATAACCCAACCCATAAATTGCCGAGGACCCTTCTAGGTAGATTCTGTAAATCTTAAGGCTTAGACACCCCCCACACACACACCTCCCTGTGTAGTCTTCTCACAAATGTGCACTCCCCAGCATAAATAGGGCTAGCTGGTATGACCCCTTCCTTGGAGGGAAAGAGGCTGGCACCTTCCTTACAATCATGCAGTGTAGAAATGGACCCTCCACAATGCCACACTTTTCATCCCTGGCATTTTTGTGTGTGTGTGCGTCTGTCTGTCTGAGTTTATGTGCATAATGTGCAAAGCAAGAAGGCACTGGACTTGCCAGGTGTAGTGGTACAGACCTTTAATTCTCTGGGAGGAAGAGGCAGGTGAATCTTTGTATGTTCAAGGCCAGCCAGCACTACATAGTGAAATCCTGTCTCAAAAAACAAAACAAAACAACAACAACAAAAAAAAAACAACAACAAAGACAGCAGATACCCAGGAACTAGATTTACAGGTGGCTCTGAGCTGCCTGATGTGGGTGCCAGAAACTAAACCCAGGTCCTCTGCAAGAGGACTGCAGAGCTGAGCCGCCTTCCCAGGCCCACCGGTGCTGTCCCTTCCAGCTTTGTAAGTGTATGAGACAGGCCCAGCCTGAGACTCCTGATAACCCCAACCAACCTGGGGTACGGCGATAAGAACAAACCCTAGGGAATCTACTTGCAGGGGAGAAAAGAGGCGTTTAAAACTACGCTTCTGAAAAACAAGCTAAGCAGCTGACCCTTTAGAAGAGGCTACAGCTGCCACTCAAGAGCAATGGTCGCTAGCAGCTAAGAAGCTGAGAAGCCTCCCAGTTCATCCCACAGTTTCCCCTCTGCTAGCGTAGATGAAAGATGTTAGTTAGCTATCACTGTGATGTGCTGGGAGTCCTAAAGTCAGAAAGGCCAGGGATTAAGACATATTGAGTGGCTGGGAGATAGCCAAGAGCCTGGACATTCAGCCTATGGGAACAAAGGGCATGACCCCAGTTCTCTGTGAAGGTCTTAGGCCTCTGATCCAGAGTCATTTTGGTAGAGGACCTAGACTGGCACTGGCCTATGTTCTTGAATACTTAGCAGCTCTAGGAGCCAGTCGGTCACAACCACCGTGATCCCTGTTGAACCCCCATCAACCTGATTCTCAAATCTTACGAGATTTCCTTTGCCTAAAGCCCTCCAGATTCACGCTGAGGTCCTGATCCAGGTCTGTGACATTAACCCAGCCCCACATGTCCTTTAAGACTGCTACCAGTGTGACAGAAGGGCCGCACATGGGACACAGCAGCACACACTGCCACAGAATGGCAAACAAGGAGCAAGCAAGGGGCCCTGCTAGGGCTTGGGGGATCCCCTGGATCCAGGACAAGCACTGGCATATTCTGAACAACACTGAGATATACCACATTCAGGGCTGAAACAAGCCCAATATGCAACAATACTCCATCTGCCAGGGGCTACTCCAAGAGCTCATGCAATCTTACAGACCCAGGAAAGCACTTACCTCTGTTGGCTGCAGCCATGGACACCTTCCCTGCCACTGGGCAAGACACACAGCTCCTGCTTGATACTGCCACTCAAGCTCAGCAGCCTGCCATGCTCCAGAGACAGTGGCAGGAACCTGAGGGATGAGGAATAAGGAGAGCAGGAGTCAGGACCACCTATCAGTTCACGGCTGGTGGGGATCAGAGGGCTTCCTTTGGGAAAGACTTAAACCCTTCTTGCTTTCAGAAAATACAGGGACATCTGCATGATCCTTCTAGTGTGCACATGCATGAACACACACACAGATGCGCGTGCGCACACATACACAAACACATACACACACACACACCTCAGCCCTACCCTGTCTAATACTCTACTAAACTAAGGCTCAACCAGCTAACTTCAGCTGCCAAAGTACCAACACAGGATTCATATATCCAGCCTACCTAAGGCTGGCAGAAAAGACAGCTCAGAAAGAAAGGAGGCTTTATTGGAATTTTTCAGAGGCTATTTCTGGCATTGCTGACCCCAAAAGACTGTATTATTTAGGTATACACCCAGTTCAAATGGGTACAGATCAGTCAACAGTAGGCTTAGAAGTGGGCAACAACAGGAGATAACCTCCTAAGATTTCATATTCCTACTCGGAGAGTCCATCAGGGCCACATATAAAGCAGAGTCCTATGGAGGGGTGTGCTCTTTTCTGAGCCTGATATTTAGACCCTCCTGACTCATGGAGGCCTCTGGCTCAGCAACCCAAGGGCTGCCTCAGTGCAAAAGCAAGGAGCTAGTGAGACGGACCAGCAGGTAAAGGCACTTGCTGCCAAGTCTGATGACCTGAATTTCATGGCAGAAGAGAAAAAAACCCCTGCACTTCTCCTCTGGCCTGCATACATATGCTGGCTAGTGCATGTACAAGTATGTACACACACATACACACACACACATGCTGGCTAGTGCATGGACAAGTATGTACACACACACATACACACACATGCTGGCCAGTGCATGTGCAAGTATGTACACACACATACACACACACACACATGCTGGCTAGTGCATGGACAAGTATGTACACACACACACATACACACACATGCTGGCCAGTGCATGTGCAAGTATGTACACACACACACATACACACACACACACATGCTGGCCAGTGCATGTACAAGTATGTACACACACACACATACACACACATGCTGGCCAGTGCATGTGCAAGTATGTACACACACACACATACACACACACATGCTGGCTAGTGCATGTACAAGTATGTACACACACACATACACACACATGCTGGCCAGTGCATGTGCAAGTATGTACACACACACACATACACACACACATGCTGGCTAGTGCATGTGCAAGTATGTACACACACACATACACACACACACATGCTGGCCAGTGCATGTGCAAGTATGTACACACACACACATACACACACACATGCTGGCTAGTGCATGTACAAGTATGTATACACACACACATACACACACGTGCTGGCCAGTGCATGTGCAAGTATGTACACACACACATACACATACACACATACACACACACATGCGGCTAGTGCAGGTACAAGTATGTACACACACACACACACACATGCTGGCCAGTGCATGTGCAAGTATGTACACACACACACACAAGCAAATGTAATAAAATAAAAAAGAATAACCATAAGGAATTCTTTTTTTTTTTTTTTTTTTGTTTTTTGTTTTTTGTTTTTCGAGACAGGGTTTCTCTGTGGCTTTGGAGCCTGTCCTGGAACTAGCTCTTGTAGACCAGGCTGGTCTCGAACTCACAGAGATCCGCCTGCCTCTGCCTCCCGAGTGCTGGGATTAAAGGCGTGTGCCACCACCGCCAGGCTCCATAAGGAATTCTTAAGAAGCCTCTGATGGGTAGGGTAGAGCCCATTTAAACATCAAAAGAATAGTGAGGGCACCTGATAGTACAGATGGAATACACTAACCAGCACGTACACAGAGATCACAGAAAAGGTAGAAAACAATCAAAACAACCTAACACTCGTGTCACCACTGAGGGCAGCAGCGCAACTCTCTGCTATGGAAACAGGCAATTAAAGAAAATAATCCGGCCTATATCTTGTACGTGAACTGCCTTCTTTATAGGCAACTTCCTGCTAAGACGATGGATCAAATGCTAAGTCATCTGCACTCCTAAAGACACAACCGCCAGAGGCAAGGACACTCAAGATGCTGAACCATGAGACAGAACACAGATGCCCAAGTGGCATTAACAGATGACCCAGTGATCCTAAGGGAGAACGACACATGACTGCATTGGCAGAGACAGAACATCTCCCCCCACTCACTGTGGGACAGCATTCGTGCCTCCTGGTGTCACAGCATCTCTGACAAAGGAAGACTGATGAAGATGCTTAGAGAAGACCTAACTGAGCCTCTGCCCAACTTCTTAACACTAAGAACATGGGATTGTGGAACAAATGAAATAACTGAGCACGCAATGAGACCATCCAGAAGGCAGGATACGCCACAGGACAACTGACCTGTTTCTTTCAAACTGCAAGGGGGGGGAAGAGGAGGCTGCTCTAGATATGGAATTGGGCCACAGTCTTTTGTTTGTTTGCAAATAAAGCTTCATTGGGTCACAGTCTCTCTTGATCATTTGCATGTCATTTGTGACAGCTTTCGCACTAAAACAAAACTACTTGAATAGTTGTAACAGAGACCATATGGCCTACACAATCTAAAATGTCTGTCTATCATCCTGTGTTAGATTAACATACAGTAAGGCACCAAGAAGGCAGAACAATTCCACAAGGAAACCGACCCTTTTCACCTCATTAGCTACAAGAAATGGTGGAAGGGATTTCTAACTCCCTATTAAAGGAAGACATTTGGGGGCTGAATGGCTCAGCGGTTAAACATACTGTTTCTGCAGAGGACCTGAGTTCAAGTCCTGGAACCCATGTCAGACAGTTCACAACTACCAGTAACTCCAACTCCAGGGGATCTGAAAACCTCTTCTGGCCTCCCCAACACCCACATTCACGAGTACACACCCCCACTGAGATACATACATACTGTCAAAACTGAAATAAATCTAGGAGGCTGGACATTGGGAAGCTGAATGCGGTGGCGGCATGGCTTTAATCTCAGTACTTAGAAGGCAGAGGCAGGTGTGAGTCTGAGGCAAGCCTGTCTACAGAGCGAGATGCTATTAAGAGAAAGAGAGAGAGAGAAACAAGTGGGAACCTGGAGATGTAACTCAATAGTAGAGTGCCTGCTTAACATGTGGCACAGCCCCAGCACTGCATAACTTTAATTAAAAGCCATAAGGGCTGGAACAGTGGTTAAGAGCACTTGTTGCTCTTACAGAGGCCCAGGGCTTCAGCTCCCAGCACCCACACAGCAACTCAAAATCAGGACACTGATGTCCTTCCAATCGCCTCAGCTACATAGAAAGCTTGAAGCCAGTCTGAAACACTGATTTTATTTGGTGAGATAGTGGAATTGTACCATAAATGCATGTCCATATTTTTCAGAGAAGCACACTGAAGTGTTTAGAGATGAGTGACCCAGGAATGACCTTGGACAGTCCAGAGACTGAAGAGAAACCACAGGGTAGTGTTGTAGCCGTGAGTGGGCCTGTCCAGGGCATGAACTCAAGGTCCCCTGTGTACTGCGCAGTCCTGGGAATCACTGGGAATGAAGTTGGCCTTTCTTTCTTCTCCACTGTCTGTTGCCAGACAAGCCCACCCAGACCCCCACCATGGCTCTAGGGTGTTCACAGCTTGGGTCTCAGGACAGCCCTGGTAGAAGAGGCCTGGAGAGAGGAATGGAGTCCAAGATTCCACATTCTGGAATGCAGAAGCGGACAGAACAGGAATAGTCACCATCAACACCCCTCACAGAAGCTAGTTCCCAGGCTCTGGAATGACGAAGAGAGGCAAGCTATGCCCCACTCATCTCTGATGAGGGGAGCTTGTGGTCAGCTTGCCTCCAGGGAGCCTAGCCTTAGAGAAGAGTTGACTCCTATTAACTTCCAGCCACTTCCTACAGTTGTAGATTCCAGGCTGTGACAAATGACCAGGGTGTCTGGCCTTCTCACCTAAGGTGGCTGTTCCAGACACATGTCTGCAGCCCAGGGGCAGCCACAGTCCGGTGTCTGCAAAGTTCCCCATATCTCAAGACACTTCCTAGAGATGCGGGTGAAACCTGACCAGCGAAGGCTCCCCTGAGCCCTGTTAACAAAACAGCCTGACCTGGAGTAGTCCCTGTCTACCTCTGCCCAGGCGCTCAGCCAGAAATTCACCAACTCCCATCTACACCTAAGCTCAGCCCAGCATCTTCTTTTTAGGAAAGCAATACACACACCACTCCAAATGCCAGGGAAGGCCTAACAGCTCCCCTCTCAATCTCTGAGCACTGGTTTTCAATCTTTTCTACCATAAAGGGCGGCGATTGTAGCTTTGCCGAACGTCCCCAGCATCCATCAGAAAGGAAGGTGAATTCGATTTACACTAGTTAATTGAATTAATGAATGGCATCCCGAGAGAAACGCCACTAGGAAGATACGGTGTGAGCAGGGCCAGTGACTCTCAGAAAGGTCTCACTCTAATCTCTTAGCCAGCTCTCTCTCTAGACAACAGCCTCCTCCCCAAACTGAGGTTTCCTTCCACCGTTCATCTGGAGGGTTACGACAGTCAGTCAGTTCCCTGCCCATGCCTACCCTGTGATGAGCAAACTGCTGAAAGCAAGATCTCCATTTCCTGCAGTTGCCAGAACTTGAAGGAGAGCCATCACCCAGGAACTGCCTGTGACCTTAGGAACTGGAAGGCAAGTAACTGCAGGGACCCACAAGAGCCTGGAAAAACCAAACCTCCTTTCACAACAGACAACCTGCCAGTGGCTGCCCCGTGGGAGCGACACTCATCCACACAAACTCCTTATTAGATGCAGGAAAAGAGGCCACTGGGCCTCCCCCGCTGTAGGCCTGTCCACAGGGAACTGCTAAGCCACCTCACAGCTCCGAACCTTGCCCTACCTCCAGAGGCACCTGTGCTAGAAGCCACATTCCCACTGTCACCCAAACCACACAGATCCCCGCACCCCAGGGGCGGCGGTCAATCAAATGCAGATTCCGCCCTTGCTGGCTGTAGAGATGAGCCTTTTTATTTTTTGGATAGAGGGTAAGCGTGGCTTGTTCGTCCCAGGGCTTGGTGCCACTGTGCCTAAAACACTGTGAAAAATGCCCCACCCCCTCTTCTCCCACCTCAACCCCCAACCACTGCAAACACGAAGGCCTGAAGGCCTGATTCCTAGAGCAAAGGCAACTTCACTGGAAGAAAGGCACCGGAAAACAAGCACTTCTGGTCACTCTTGGAGGAGCCCACAGGGAGTTCAGCTTCTCTGAAACTAGCTGAAAGGTTAAAAGGGGCATCTCTTCCTTCCCTTCTTCCATTCCCTGGGCAGCCAAGTTCCCAGAAGACTATGGAGAAGGCTGCTGAGCCTTTCCTACTTTAGCCCCCTCATCTGGCAAAGTGGATGATGCCTCTGTCCTTAGACGAACGTCAACAAATCAGGAGTGAGAGGAGTGAAAACTGGGTATGGCAGCAGGCAAACCTGGGAAGTAGAGGCAGGAAGATCAGGAGTTCCAGGTTATCTTTGGCTACGTAGTAATTTTGAGGACAGCCTGCGCTATATGAGACAACATTTCTACGTAGACAAATAAATAAATAATAAAAAACACATAAATCAGGAGTGATATCCTGGACAGTTGCAGGATGAGGAAGAAAAAAAGCTGAGGCCTTGGGGGATGCTTTCGGATGCTCCTAGGGAAATTGGAATAACAGAAAACATAGGCCGAGGAAGGCTGCTTTGAGGCTACTTTTCCCAAGAACTAGCATGTGGGTCAACAGCTGGATGGTTACAGAAAAACCCAGGGTCCTTAGCACCAAAAGGTCTTGCCTGAATCCAGTCCTGGCTGCAACTCTAGGCTGCCCTGTTCTAGCGCTCAACCCCCAAGCTAAGCACCAAAGATGGTCTGTCCATGGCAAAGTGGAACTCCTGAACTGTGACTCTCTCCCTCCTGAACACATACCTCTTCACCCAGAGGGAGGGCCCAGTTCCAGCTTGTCCTGTGCTATGTAGCCCAAACCTTTTAGAGCCCTCCTCTCTCAAGCATTCTTTTTTTTTTTTTGTTTTTTCGAGACAGGTTTCTCTGTGGCTTTGGAGCCTGTCCTGGAACTAGCTCTTGTAGACCAGGCTGGTCTCGAACTCACAGAGATTCACCTGCCTCTGCCTCCCAAGTGCTGGGATTAAAGGCGTGTGCCACCACCGCCCGCTCTCAAGCATTCTTCAGTTATCAACTCAACAGGGGCCTTTCTCTACCCCAGACCAGAAAACAACCTTCTATTCCTCCTCCTGCTTCCTCCCTTACACTCATCCTGGGTCCAAGTCACAGCTCAATCAGCTCAGTAGAAGCACCTACCCTGCCTCCCCTTAAAGCTCAAAAAACAACACCCATTGGAATCTCAGACAGAGACCTCCATGGAGGCCAAATGTAGAAGCAATCTTCCATCAATCCAGCCTTGACCTATCTTCGAATCCTCCTTCCCCAAAGCCACAGATGCGAGGTCAGTATGGGTGTTCCGTTTTCTGTCGCACACAGTGGAGGGAACGGTTGACCTGTAAAAAGGGTGTTCCCATGCCTCCTGTCTACCAACAAGTGCTGCCCTCCTCTGCCTAGCATCCTCTTCCCACATTCCCCCTGCACTCTGCCAGAAGACGGTGTTTGGATTCCTCTGGCCTCTAGACTGACTGTTCCACCCAAGAAGCAGAGGCCAGGAGATGACAGTTGCTCCCGATCTCCCTCCCACCTACCACCCACCCACCCAACCACCCACCCACGACGGTCCCAGGTGCAGAGCAATGCCCCATCTCCGCATCACACCGCCAAGATTAAAGAGGAAAAACTCAAGCTGTCCAATGGAGCCCTGTTCACTAACAAGAGCACTGGTCCAGAACCTAATTCTAACCATTTCTGAGAGACTCTGGGGAGGCTATGGATCTGGCCCTGTGTCTTTTCGTACCGCCATCGCTGTGGGTGTGGCACTCCCCCAACCCACTATGATTGTCTTCTCGGGGGACAAGAGCAGCAGGACGGGCCTCAGACGTACCCATACCGAGCGATAGGCCGGGGCTCGGTCTGTCTGAGATAATGCCGTGCGCTCTGAGTCGCCAGGCTGACGCAGGAGTCTACAGAGCCGACAACTCCCAACATCAACATCCTCCTCAGGATCGTGCCCAGGCACCGGCGGCTCAGTGGTTACTCTTCCAAGGTCACACAGAGACGTGGGGACCAGGTGGGAAGGGGACGCCAGACCTAATTACGCTCCCGCCCTCAGATATCACTTGTACCCCAACAGCTAACCGTCATTTGTGCCCAGGACCCTACATCCCCCACCCCATCCCGCTCCTGCAGAGTTCCCCAGGCTAGAAAGCAGAGCCTCCAGCTCCAGCACAGAGGGGATCTCAGATCTGAGAGCCGACTCTGGTGCACTAGGTGGAGCCAGGAGGGCCTATCTCACCTTGCGGTCGAGCCCCGCGGCCAGGCGGGCAGGAACGACCGCGGAGACACCGGCAGCAGCAGCCGACCAGACTCTAGAGCGCGAGGAAGAGCCCCGCGCCGCAGCAGCCCCGCGCCACGCCTTCTCCTCCTTCATTGGCTTGAGGGGCGGGGATGGGCGGGGCTATGGCACTTCAGACCAATGAGCTGGCTCTGAGAGCCGCCAATGAGCGACGAGCTTCCATGTCACGTGGGCGCGGAGGCTGCGCCCCACGAGTCGGCGTCACCCTAGCCTCACGAGCTCTGGCGGTAAAGCCGGCCGCAGCTGGGAACCGCTGGTGGAAGCCGACCAGAGCGGCCTTCCCTTGCGAGGCTTCCCAGCCACGGCAGTTTTGTCTAAGAGCTAAGCAACCATCTTTCCCACTCGACTGAATCGGGATTTCGGTGTCTTCCCTTCCCACCCCATTCCAGATAAACAAGAGAACAAAGAAGGCATGCGGCGTGGGAGTGGGGGAGGGAGCCTATGCGGGCGCCCCCGGGGACAGGAGCTTCTGCTCTCGGTCTCCAAGGAGGCGGTCGCTATGGCAGCGGGATGCGCCTCGACCCACCCTACAGGGTGTGGGTGTCTACATAGAGCACGTTGGTAAGAGACGCAGCAAAGGGTTTTGGATTTTTGCCACAGGCCCACCTGTCGGTGCGTGAATGTCTCTACCCTTAGATACAATGACGAGGACAGGTGACTTTAAAGTGCCGAAGGAGCAGTCGAGAACACACAGGTTCCTTTCTTCCAATTTAACTAGTTGAGATGGCTCTTGGACCAATGAGAGCTTGCTTGATTTTCCGGTAGACGGTGGTCCCCGCCTTTGAAGAGTCCGCAGGTCCCGGCTCTTCCTGTCCCTTTATGTTCCCTCAACCTGACTCCTTCTGTTTTTCTCATGGAGTCCTTGCCTTGTTTCAGAGGGCCCAGAGCTTCCCTGCTGTCTCCAGCAGCGCTTCTCAAACTTTTATCAGTGTTTTGGATGGTACGTGCGCTCCCTACTGTTTGAGAAAATGCTGTCCTCCAGCGCGGACATTGAGAACTTTTCATTCTAATTCCAGCCTACTCAACCCCCACTCCCACCTTCCTATGAGCCCGCTCGTGTATTCCATATCTGCTCTTTTCCAAGTCAGCAGTGTGTCCAAAGTAGTCTGGCGGGCCACCATGCCAGGCAAAAGTAGCCTGCAGATTTATAACCTTCAGAGGCTTTCATAACTGTTCCTCCCGTCTGTTTGCCCCTCGTCCTACTTCTTCACAAAGGATTCTGATTTCCAGTCTTCTTTTGAAATATCAGATCTGACAATATATACTCACATGCACATTCCAGATTGAGGTAGTGGTTTCTGCCTCTAGGGAAGACATCAGTTTACCATAGTTTCCTCTGAACCGTATTTCTCGGATTTACTGCTTAGGTTTGTGTTGACTTTCAGTTTCGTGATTCCCTTTCTCTCCTGCTACCTTTTACTTGAATTTGAGAAACACGGACTAGTTGCTAATGTTCACTGTCTGGGACCATTTTCTAACTGCCAACTCCTTTTAATGTATTTCCTGGATTTGTAAGATGAGCAAGTTACTGTGTTCCGCTGCTCCTAGTGCAAGGCACCCACAGCTTACTGTGGGAACACCACACAAAAGGAACTATGGTTTCCTGCTCTTGACACACTCCCCACAGTTCCAGACTCTGAGTGGCTTGGCTACCTGGGAAAACCTGTGAGATGGAGCTGCCTGTACTAGGGCATGCTGCATGCTTCCAGAAAAGGCCACTGATGGTTCTGGAAGTAAGACTTTGGATGCCACGAGAACACCAAGTTAGAAGTTATATGACTGCTTCATTGCTTCTCAGTGGGCCTGTGCACCAAGAAGGTATGCCAACATCAGAAATGCCCAGCCTGTAAGATTCCTGTGTCCAGGGCCTTTACCAAAGCTAGAATACCAGACTCTATGGAGTTGGGGGCAGTATATGAGAAGGAGAAAACAACTCCAGGTTAGGAAAACATACAGGGTACTTGGAAAATTCCACTTTCGCTCCGGCGTACTCTGAACTTTATTGATTAAAAAAATTAAACTATAATCAATCTCCTGAAAATATCTAACAAAGTCGATAGATGCTTGAGGGCTAGAGACGGCTCAGTAGTTATGAACATTTGCTGCTCGTACAACCAGGATTTGAGCCAGGTAGAGGGTGGTGGTGCACACCTTTAATCCCAGCACCGGGGAAGCAGAAACAGGTGAATCTCTCTGAGTTTGAGGCCAGCCTGATCTACAAAGAACATTCAGGGCTGTTGCACAGAGAAATTCTGTCTCAGAAAACAAAGAAACAAGCCCAACCCGGATTTGGTTCCCAGCACCTACAGCCACAACTGTCTGTAACTCCAGTTCCAGGAGATCTGATGCCATCTTCTGGTATTCATGGACTCTGCACACAATGTGGTGTACATACGGGCAAGCTCATGCACACACATATACATATAAATAAAAATAAATGTTTGATAGATGCTACCAATATATACGTATATGTGTGTGTGTATATATATGGCAGCATTTGTGATGTGCCCAAATGGAAATGATTCAAATATATATTGAGAACAAAATAAACTAATTACACCGTATTTATACAGTCATATCAGTGACAAAGAACATGCTGAATACATGCAAAAATAGGGATGATTCTGTAAGACAATTTTGAGCAAAAGATACCAGACACACACAAAAATAGTGTATGCTCTTGTGTTTTAGTTTGCTTCTTTTGGTGAGCACATGTATGTATTTCTCTTGACTATATATCTAGGATTTGCTGGTACACAGCTTGTAGAACTTTGTAAAGTGCTACTTAGCTAGCATGAATTTGTCACATTCCTTTTCACATATGTTTCCAATAAGGGTGGGCCACAGCAGACATTTTTGCATGAGACTTGAAGACTGGAAGAAAAATAGCATCAATATAGAATTTGACATTTGCAGGCTCCAAGGAAGGGATTTGTCACCCACACACTCGGTTGCTCTGCTGACTTACCTCGCTGACATGGAGCAGCAGCTGTGCCGATGAGGACTCTGTGTTTCTTTATCTCCCTTCAAGTCTCTGACTCCTGGGTCAGATGACGAAGTGGGCCTGCTGCTTCTGCAGTTCACCCTCCAGAAGACTGAGGAAAATGAGAGCTGGTGTGAGTTCCACTTTGTTCAAGAGCTTTCGCTCATGGATTCCACTGTGCCCCCACTTTATGTCCCTCTTCCCTTCCCAACTCCTAATCTGTGGGCTTGAAACTCCACCATAGATACAAAAGGATGGACTTTACTGGGAGCAGGTACCATTTGACCTATAATCCCCACTATTTGGGAGGATGAGGCATGAGTTCCAGGCTAACCAGGGCTAAATAGTAAAACCATGCCTCAAAATAAATAAACAAACAGATTTGTTTGGGTAGGGGTGGGATGCAAAGAAATAAAATATAAAAAGTAAAAACAGCCGGGCGGTGGTGGCGCACGCCTTTAATCCCAGCACTCGGGAGGCAGAGGCAGGCGGATCTCTGTGAGTTCGAGACCAGCCTGGTCTACAAGAGCTAGTTCCAGGACAGGCTCCAAAGCTACAGAGAAACCCTGTCTCGAAAAACCAAAAAAAAAAAAAAAAGTAAAAACAAATTTCTTCTGTTTTTCTGATTGGACCCTAACATAAAATATAGCCATCTGTTTGTAGGAAATCCCCAAACTGTCATCTGAAATGAAACTCCAATTAGCATGGCAAAAGAGCCAGTGGCTTCATATCCTCATCAATGGAAAAAAATGGCAATTTATTTCTTGAAAACACTGCACAGTACAAGAGAACAAAGGAAGGTCACAGGTTACCAGTGTTTGCCTCTGCTATGAGCCAGCCTGGCCTTTTAGGGAACAATGTCATAGTATCATCACCACAGATACAGTCATTTATTTTGTTAGAGGCACAGTCTATAGCTGGCTTGGGGCTTGCTATATAGACCAGGCTGGCCTCAAATTTGTGGCAGTCATTATGCCTCAGTCTCCAGAGTGCCAGGATTACAGGCAAGTGCCACCACACCCAGCATATAACACTCTTTAACCTAGCAACCCAGTTATAAAATTTTATCGTCCAGGTAACCCCTTACACAATACTGCTATCAGTTATGCTATTGTTATTGCAATACTATTATTAACAAAGATAGGAAGTAAGTATCCAAGTATAGGATAAATTCAGCAATAGAATTTTATATAGCTAAAAGAGGAGATTTTCAACAGAGCAACTTGGAAGAATCTTGTAGAAGTCAGAGTTCTCCAGAAAAGCAGAACTGTTTGAAGTCAGCACAAAAGCAGAACTGAAAAAGGCCTGAGTGATTCCTTTGGTATAAGGAGTTGGCTCGCACGATTACAGTAACTGGTGAGCACTCTGGTCACAGGGTGACTTGATGGAGAGGTATGAGAGGGTAAATGATTCATTCAGATCCTGTGTAGGTTCAGAGGCTTGAAAATGAGGAGAGCTGATGGGGTAGGTCTGGAACAAAGGCCCTTAGGCTTGGGCTCAAGACTCAGCAAGAGCAGTGTTTCTGTCTGAGTCTGAAGAGAAAAATGGGTGGGGCTGAGGTGCCAGAGCAAAAGCCACTGGGCTAAGCCAGGCGATGGTGGTGCACGCCTTTAATCCCAGCACTTGGGAGGCAGAGGCAGAAGCAGGCGGATCTCTGTGAGTTCGAGACCAGCCTGATCTACAAGAGCTAGTTCCAGGACAGGCTCCAAAAAAACCACAGAGAAACCCTGTCTCGAAAAACCAAAAAAAAAAAAAAAAAAAAAAAAAAGCCACTGGGCTGTAGGAATTCTCTCATATCTAAGGGACAATCAGCCTTTGTGTTCCACTCAAGTCCTTCAACTGATTGGGTGAGGCCAGCCTACCTGCAGAAGACAGGGCAATCTGCTTCTCTCCACTAATGTCCCAGAACGCTCTCACAGAGCACTTAGAACAAGGCTGATTAAGTAACTGGATGCACTGTGACCCAGTTAAATCCGTTCATAAAATTAATTCCCACAGATCTACAAGAGGTGCAGAACACAGAATGCAACACACTTCCCTGTGTGTAAAGAAGAAATATAGCCGGGCAGAGGGGGCACACACCTTTAATCCCAGGACCAAGAGGCAGATGCAGGCAGATCTCTGTGAGTTCAAGGCCAGCCTGGTCTACAGAGCGTGTTCCAGGACAGTCTCCAAAGCGTGCGGCACACAAGTCCCGCTGCAATCCCACCTCCTGCTGGTATTATAGTTATGCTTGGTGCTTACCTATAATCCCAGAACTCAGGAGGTCAATGCACAGAATTTTGAGTTGAAGACTACTCAGAGAGACCCCATTTCAAAAAAATAAGAACATTCTGGAAGGATGCTCAGCATCCTTTCCAGTTTTAAATCCAAGCAGACTTTGCATTTTTCATTTTTATTTTTATTTGCGTGTGTTTTTTTTAAAATCATGAGCATTCTTAATCTACTCAAAACATTAAGTAGCAATTTTTAGATGTCATTTGCATGCTTTCTCTTCTACAAGATTGTCAGTCTGTTTTTTACTCATCTTTAAACATTTGGGGAATTACGGAATGAATACACCAGAGGAAATCAGAATTCATGAATTCAGAGGACAACCTGTGGGTAGAAGGGAAGTTCTCCCTTCTACCATGAGGGTCCTGGGAATTGAATTCAAGGTGCCTTTACCTGATGAGCCATCTCACCAGCCTGATTATTTTAATTTGCTGTTAAATTTTTGTTTGATTCCTGGTTAATGGGACTGTAGGCAAAAGATTGCTGGAGTGGGTGTGGCCTTGCTGGGGTGGGTGTGGCCTTGTTGGAGGAGGTGTGGCCTGTCATTGAGGTGGACTTTGAAGTTTCAAAAGTCATTGCCAAGGCCAGTCATGCCCCCTCTCTTCCTGCAGTTTGCAGATAACGTGAGCTCTTAGCTACAGCTACAGCACCTTGCCTTCCAGTCACCAACATCCCCACCACGATGACCATGGACTCACCCTCTGAAACTATAAGGAAGCCCTATAGTGATATTTCATTTACATTTTAATAACTAAAGCTTGCCTGAAGTTCGGATAGTAAAACAGCCACACTGGTAAGTTTAACAGACCAGGAAGTGGTGACACACATCTTTAATCCCAGTAGCCACGCTAATTTGCCATAGAAACCAGGTAGTAGTGGTACACACCTTTAATCCCTAGATTAAAGGTACACTAGAGAAGAATAGAAGATGGGAGGAGACAGCTCTACACTAGAGAGGAATATAAGATGGGAGGAGACAGCTCTCACACTGTCTCATTCTGAGATTCCTGGAGGCAGGATCGCCATTTTGGACTGAGATAGAGAGGTAAGAGCCAGTGGCTGACTGTTTTGCTTTTCTGACCTTCAGGTTGAACCCCAATTTCTTTTTTTTTTTTTTTTTTTTTTTTTTTTTTTTTTTTTTTTTTTTTTGGTTTTTCGAGACAGGGTTTCTCTGTGGCTTTGGAGCCTGTCCTGGAACTAGCTCTTGTAGACCAGGCTGGTCTCGAACTCACAGAGATCCGCCTGCCTCTGCCTCCCAAGTGCTGGGATTAAAGGCGTGCGCCACCACCGCCCGGCTGAACCCCAATTTCTATTTCTGAGTTCTTATTAATTATGCTCACATACCTTTAATCCCAGCACTCAGGAGGTAGATCTCTGGAGTTTGAGACCAGCCTGGTCTACAAGAGCTAGTTCCAGAACAGGCTCCAAAGCAAAACAGAGAAACCCTGTCTCAAAAAAAAAAAAAAAAAAGAAAAGAAAGAAAGAAAGAAAGCTACAAAACCCCAATTTTTTTTTTTTTTGAAAGTTGCCTTGGCCCTGGTGTCTCCTCAAAGACAATTCCAACCCTTTTTTTTTTTTTGGAAACAGGGTCTCGTGTAGCCCAGGCTGGCTATGGATTTACTATGTGGCCAAGGATAATATTGAATTTTCAGTCCTCTTGTCTCTGTCTCCCAAGTACTGAAATTACAGGTACTAGCAACCACGCCTTGTTTATATGGTACTACAGACTGTTCACAGGGTTTTGTGTGTGCTAGGTAAACATTCTACCAACTGAGATACAGTCCCCACCACATTCTTTTTTTTTTTTTTTTTTTTTTGGTTTTGGTTTTTTCGAGACAGGGTTTCTCTGTGGTTTTGGAGCCTGTACTGGAACTAGCTCTTGTAGACCAGGCTGGTCTCGAACTCACAGAGATCCGCCTGCCTCTGCCTCCCGAGTGCTGGGATTAAAGGCGTGCGCCACCACCGCCCGGCTCCCACCACATTCTTTTAAAAATCACTTATTTATTTTTATTTTATGTGTATTGGTGTTTGACCTGCATGTATGTCTGTGTGAGCATGTTGGAGCCTCTGGAACTTGAGTTACAGACAGTTGTGAGCTGCCATGTGGTGCTGGGAATTGAACCCAGGTCCTCTGGAAGAGCAGCAGTGCTCTTAACCACTATGCCATCTTTCCACCCACCTCCCCTAGCACATTCTTAATATTGTTTAGCCATTGGTTCCATAAATAATTCACATACATAACCCCATTGCCTGCCCTAAGAATGAAACCATTACAAATAACATAAATCAACTGAATTTCTTTCCTCTCTCTCAGTCTTCTCAAAGGGAACTACTACTTTCCTTGATTTTATTCTTTCATTACCACAAAAGGAAAAATAGATGGTCGTGGTGGCGCATGCCAGTAGGATTTGCTGAAAGAGGCAGAGGCAGGAGGACCACAAAAGGAAAACTAGCTCCAACAGTTCCTCCTGATGTTGATGCCAGTGAACAACCTCTCCCTGGATGTGGACTGAACCCAACAACGTGCTTCTCGTGACAGAAAGCAGCAAATGTGTTGGGATATCATGTCTATGATTACATGAGATGATTGCAGTTTCCATCTTGCTACCTACTCTTTTAAAGATATTTCTAAAACATGTGTGTGAGTACGCACATATGTGCGGAAGCCCTCAGAAGTCAGAGGTATCTGGTCCCCTGAAACAGGCAATTGTGAGTTCTGGTCCTCTTAACCCCTGAACCTTAGCTTGAGCCCTTTAATTATATTTTAATTAATTAGTTGAGACAGGGTCTCAAAATATAGCCTGGACTGGCCTTGAGCTCACAGAGATCGGACTGCCTCTGCTTCCCGTGTTCTGGGGTTAAAGGTGTGTACTACCGTGAGTGATTTGCTAACCCACTCTTTACTGTCTTGTTTGCTAGTTTTAGTAAAATAAGAAGCTATGTGGAGCCAGTGAGATGGCTCAGTGAATAAAGACATTTGCCACAGACCAAGTTTTGATGTGTGTGTAGGTCAGAGAGCAACTTGTGAAAGTCAGTTTTCTCCTTCCACACACACGCTGAGGCATGCATATGCACACTTACATAAATGTAAAATGCAAATTTTTAAAGTAAGCTACTATACTGGAAATGGTCAAGGAAATTAGAGCAGTCACAAGGCAACAATCGTCAACGCTGAAGCCCAACAACCCACAAGGGACTGATCTGTTAACAGAGTGTGCCTCCTTCCCTAGTTGAGCTTAAGCCTGAGGATGAGGTCACACTTCTAGCTGACACCTCAGCCTTAACCTTGCAAGCATCATGGAAGCTCAAGATCCAGCTGAGCCATGCTCAGATTGGACCCTCAAAACAAACTAACAAACAAAAAAGGACAAATCATGTGTTGATTCAAGCCTTTACATTGGCAGTAATTTGTTACACAGTAATAGATCACCAATACAAGTTCCTTTTCTTTTTAGATGTATTTTAAGCTCAGGTGGTGGTCTGTGTACCACAAGTGGGCCCGGTGCCCATGGAGGTCCGAAGAGGGTGTTGGAAGCCCTGGAACTGGAGTGATGAAGAGCTGTGGCTTGCCACGTGGGTGCTGGGAACCTGGTTCCTCTGCAAGGACAACAAATGCTCTCAACAGCTGAGCCATCCCCAGCCCATCGTTTCTGCTCTGTATGATTGTTGTGGTGTGTTTCCCAGAACATAGGACACAAGTTTCTCCCATGCGATATGTTGACTGCATGCCTGGGAATGGAATTGCCAGACCTCGGGATTACAAACCTTCAGCATTATTGTCAGTCAACAAATCATTAGAGTGAAGGTCATGCCATGGTCAGGGTTTCAAGTGACATGTAGCCTCCGTCCATAGAACTGAGATCAGTGTGTGGACAGGGTTGAGACTCATACAGAAAGCTAATTTAAGAGAATCCATGGGCAATGTTGGGAACATGAGTGGCCACCTTGGTGAAAATTTGCAGCTTGGGTTTGGACAAGTTTGGAGGACACTGGAAGGAGGTGATGGGGGTCACCCAGTGCTAGAAGCAGGCTGTCACACTTCCCAAACTCTGTTCACTGGCAGTATCATCAATCTAAAAAGACACGAGACCCATCCTGGGTCCCCAGGGTCTTTAAGAGGACAGCTAGGTGAAAGCGATAAAGGACAAGGCAGGAACTCGCTGCCTTTCGGACCCATACGGACAGAAAGAAAAGGCAGGCACAGAGAAGAACGCACAACACGCCACTTTTAATAGAGACAACTCTGCTCCGTCTTCCCCAGGCGCTCCTTATATTGCTCCATGCAGAAAGGGCTATTGCACACAGCTGGATGCCTCTTACTCCTGGTTTCTTCAACACCTTATCCCTTCCTCTCCAGCTGCGGTGGTCTCCAGCTCTGAGATGGGTCCCATGTAAGCACCCAGGAGGGGCAAGAGAATCCCTCCACTTCCGGGGGTAGCTGCTCGCGTGTCCGAGGCCATGGAGAATTTGCATGGATGGAGACAGGGCTGTCCTCTGAGCTGAGAAAGGAACCAGAGGACCGCCTCTCCAGGCCCAGCGCTGGGAGCCTCAAAGTGGACACGGTTTGGGAGGTCATGCCGTGTGTCCGCACAGGTTTTCTGGGCTGTGGAGAGTGGTCTTTTCTCCTGGCCCGGATGGAGTGTAAGGAGGAGGATCAATCCCAGGTCTCGGCTTTGAAGACCCCCACGTTCGCCCGAACCCTCCGTGTCGGAGCGCCGCTGCTGCAGGGGGCGCCAGTGAGCAGCTCGCTCCGCCCTCCCAATCCTGCATCCGCAGGTGAGTGGGTAGGTCGCGGCGTCGGGGCTCCAGCGGGTACTGGGAAGACCCGCGCAGCCCGGGCACTGCTCACCGCTGCTTGCGTTCGGCCTGCTGAAGCCTCCGGGAGAGGTCATCGATGCGCACGTTCTTGAGTTGGAGCAGGTGTTCCAGACGCTTCACCTTCATCTGCAGGACCTGGGTGGGGGCGCAGAGACGTCAAGCCTGAAGACCTGTTGCCCTGCTAGTGTTTTGCCCTTGCAGACCTCAAGCTGCTCTTTAGGCCTTAGTGTCCCCTCCTCACCTGCACTGTCTCTTGAGAGGCCAACAGCTCCTGCTCCTTTTCAGCGATCTGAAGGACGAAGCTCGGATCGCCCTGCAGCGCCTGGTTATATCCAGGGGGTCGAGGCGCCGGTGGCCGGCCCCCTCTGCGGTGGATAGCAGCTTAGCAGAGGCCTGGACCTCAGACCCTGCCATTCCTTTCTAGTACTTGCTACCAGGCCTTCCTTTGTCGCCTTCTCACCACCTCCCCAGAGACCAAGGCACTGCCACACTAGTCTTTGTGGTGAAGGTGTCAAGCCTGGCGAGGTCAGAACTCTCAAGTTTACCTGAGCTGCTCTTCTCCCAGGGCTGGGGCACCGTCTCCTAGAGTCTTCTGGGACAGACCTAAGACAAAGCAAGTGAAGGAGTGACCTTGTTGGAGTACCATTCTCCTGTCTCCCCCTGATCCTAAGATCGATGTGGGAAAGCACTCCTGAGATAAAGGAAAGCCTCCTTACCCATATCCATGTAGCCACTGACATCCTGAGAAGCCAGCTCCTGAAAGAACAGATGTGGTCTCCTGTGAACCTCCAAGAAGCCCCATTTCCCTTCCACAATCCTGTGGGCCAGGTTCTCTTAGCTAGGCACCCATCTTCCTATTTATCGCCTAGGCATCACCATCGCCTAGTTCACTGTATGGGGAGCACCCCTTGCGCCCCCATCAGCAGGCTCAAGCAGCAGCACCTGTAAGGAGCCAGCACCCAGTTTCTGGCGCCTCTGCCGCTCCTCCAGGCGCTGCCTTAGTGGAATGAGCACCAGCTCCACTACACCCGGAGAACACTGCGCAATCTTCCGCATCACATCGTCGGGGACAGAGAAGTTCAGCTTGTTCAGCACCTTTCTATGGAGTGGATACAAGAAGGGTGAGTGGGTCCTGGGGAAATGAATGGAGTGCAATGGGGAAGGAGTGGACATAGCCCCAGGGGCCTGGAAGGGCAGACTCCTGAACCTCCTTGCTTGACTGTTCCAATTTCCCTTGAGTGTTTCCATCCCAATAAATAATTATTTAATTTTATTATTAAATGGATTCTGTGTCTCCCACTCCTCCCAGCAGTCTCAGTCTGCCTGTTAAGACCACAGGAGGTTTTTTGTTGTTGTTTTGCATTGCTAGGGACCAATCCAGGTGTGTGTGTGTGTGTGTGTGTGTGTACACGCAGGCGCACTCGCGTGTGCGCGTGCATGCTAGTAAAAACACATCTCCAGGCAAGGTCATAGAAAGTTGAGTTAAGGCTGGAGCAATCCCTCTTGAGAAGCAGGCAGGGGCTTCAGAGTTTATTTCTGCATCCAGGGATTCTACTACCTGTTCAGGTGACCCCAGTTGCTGAGCTTCTGCTGGAGAGAGTTAGCAGGGACATAATTGTGCATCTCCACCATCTTGGGGAAGTAAAACTTGATAAGCTCTGCAACCAGGACTGAGGGAGTAGGATTGGGAACAGATAGGAAAGGCAAGAGCATGGGCCAGGGAGAAGGGATGGAGATACAGAAGAAGGGAAGGTGGATAGAAAAGAGACAAAGAAAGCAAGATCAATAATCAAATCAAGATCCTACATTTCTCAGAGAAAAAGCATCTTCCTTATTAGATCAGGGCACAGAAAAACAGACTCCAAGAAGGCCCTACAGGAGGCTGCGGCCTTGTTCTGGGAATTCACAAGGACACACACACACACCAAAATCTCAGGAGAATCACAGATTTACACAAGCAGAAAAACAAGATCCTTCTGTTGTGCTGGGAATATAGCACAGTTGGCAGCACACTTGTATAACATGTACGACGTGCTGCTCTCAACCCCAGCACCATATAAGCAGGCTGTGGTAGCACATGCCTGTAATCCCATCACACAGAAGGCAGGAAAATAGTGAGTTATGGGCTACTTCGTTACCCTGTGAATCAAAAACGTCCCTCTACAGGTGTATATAGATCAGAATGTATAGATGCACAGAATAAATGCCAGACACACATGGTGCATACATAGAACACACACAAACACAGAAGTCACATATACATGTAGTTTCCTTAATTATACACGTAGAAACGAAGACATTCTGGCTACAGAACTATGCATTTCTTAAATACAGGAGCCTTTTCTGAAAAAACAAACACACTATACATTCGCACAAAAAAAAAAAAAAACCATACATACATTCAGGACAGAACTTGTCAACACAAAAGAGCACGGGGTGGGGATGTCACTCAGTTGGTGGCATGCTTGCATAGCATTCACAGTGCCCTGGGTTTGACTCCCTAGCACCACATTAAAAACAAACAGGAGAGGTGGTGCGTGCTTATAATCACAAAATCTAGGAGCTAGACACAGCAATGTGGTAGAGGCAGGAGTCCAAGACTCTATCACACACACACACACAAACACACACACACACACACACACACTGTAGAACACAGAAATATGAGCAAGCATAGGTTCACACATACCCAGACACACAGCTTAGTCCTTAACGCCCCTGAAGCGAGACACACAGACACACTCTGTACACAAGGTATCATGGACATACATTGTTCACTCACGAATAGAAGAAATATGCAAGTGCCCACTTCCACAATCAAGTCCCAAAGCACAGATCCCACCCCTGCTCCCACTCTATATGCACACATAACAAAAACTATAGCATACACACAAATCTATTACACATACATAAAGATAGAACATTGTAAAACACACAACAACACACCTCCGTCACTGAAGTCCCGGGAGAGGTTTCTCTTGGGTCGGGACAGAGGGATGTTGTCTACCCACAGGTACAGCTGGTGCAGAGCCTCCTCATCCACGCTGCTTGCCATTGGCTTCTGGACAAGGCCTCAGTGTTCCCCCACAGAGCCCAACGCCAGCCCCAGGACTCTTCAAGTGCCTCCTCTCGCCACAGCGAGCGTTCAGATCTACGTTTCCTTCCCTACTCGGCACAGACTCAAATCCCATCTGGGAGCAGCCATATTGTTTTCTGAAACCATAGCAACCGTCGCTACTTGCCTGGAAACAGAGACTTCTGGGGGTTGTAGTTTTTCCATATCTTTCCCCTGGGTCCCAGCTCTGAAAGGGCAGTTATCTGTACTTATCTTCCTTTCTCCCCAAGAAGGCATCACCTGTCTGCCCGCATCACTTGCTGATCAATCAATGCCCAATCTGGGCTTTGCCAAAACCAGCTATGTCCCCAGAAACCATTCCCCTTCTGTGCCATTTGTCAGTCCTAAAGAAAGCAGCATCTCCATGCATGTTAGCATTTAGGGAGGCGGGCACTCTGTTAGTCTGATACCTACTGATGCTGTGTGACAAGTTGTCTATTTTTAAATAAGTATTTTATTTTTGTATGTGCATGTGTGTTTTACCTGTATGTATATGCGTTCCTGGTGCCTGCAGAGGGCAGGTGAAACTAGAGTTACAGATGGTTGTGAGCCACTATGTGGGTGCTGGGGATCAAACCTGGGTCCTTTGGAAGCACAGCCAGTGCTTCTTCACTAGCTCCCTCCAAAGCTCTGTAGACCTAGGGTCATTGCCATTTCCTCATCCCAATGTACCCTACCGGGGCATTTAATATGTAACCCAGATTCCCAGGGAGAGCAGTTTAAGGCCATTTTCTTGGGCAAGGTCATTTAATCCCTTAACCCTATTTCCTTCTTTGTAAAATAGAAAGTTTTCATCTACTTGTCCCAATAATTTATTTTGAAAGAAATTTACAAAATGGAAAAAAGGCTAAGCGGCCTGCACTTGTATGGGGATTAGAGATTGGAAATCGGCTGTACACATGAGAGCTAGAGCTTCGGCAGACACTGTCACATCCCTTATCATCCACAGGAGGGATATTCTACGAAGGGCTAGAAACTGATTTCTGCAACCAGGAGGGGTAGGAACACAGGGCCCTCCGTAACGAAGGCTACGAAGTACTGAAGGGCCTGCCTGAGAAGAAAGTCTGCTTCCGGAAGCCTAATGTAGCTCTGGGCACATTAGTGAACCTCTTCTGCCTGTTTATCGTGGGTTTGTTACCTCATAAGGGCATCTGAGTGTTTGACACCTAGAATAAAGAAAGGCCCTATTGGCATCAGATTGTGTTAAATCCTGGGACCAGTAAGAGGTTCTTATTGGCAGGAGGCAGAGTGAAGTAATTTGTCTTGGTACTGGAGATAAAGGACCTGTCTGTCCAGGGGCATCTAGAGAAAGCACCCCTGCTCCCTCCCACTTACTACTTAGAGCAGGCCCGTTGGGTAGGCTAGGCTTTCTGGTCTCTTCCTCCAAAGATCCAATTAGAGGAAGGGCTGATGCCAAACGGAATCTCAAATCCTTTGCTCGATTTCGTTTCCAAACACTCGGGGGAAAGTGTGGCTCAGCAGTGAGGCTCCTGCCTAGGCTGCTCTAGACCCTGGGTTCATCCCTACCCCAGTACAAATATAAGCAAAATTTGCATTAAAGAAACAAAAACTAATTTTCAAGGCTTGGAGATAATCCCCTAGTGTCAGAAATACAAAAGACCCAAACATTTATGGACAGCCTTTTTGGAAGGAACCATACCCAGGGCAAATAAGGCACAAAGGACGATTTGGATATCCCCCACCCCCTTACATTCCAGAGTGGAGAGAACCTGGTGGCTGGGGTATGTTAGGGATTGGGAAATTACCAGAGGTAATATGCCAGCCCTAAGTAAGGTGGGAAAACCGGTTTGGGACTCAGAGCTACCTGCCCCACTCAGGTCTTTCCTTGACTGGAACCTGTGAGCCCCAGTAAGGGAGAGCCATGAAGGGAGGGGCCGGGCTCTGAAAGGACATGCCCTCACCTTTAGACTGGAGTGGGGGAGTGGCCCAGCACAGTGAGCTACCAATTCACGGGGGTGCCATGTTTCCTAGTAACTTCACCTTCCTCCTGTCATGGCCTCAAAGGTGATTTAACAGACGTGAAAATGCCAATCATTTGAACAGCCTGAAGAACTCCCTCTTAAAGTAAAATGAGGGTTCCTTGCATGCCCCTCCAACTCTAACCTGGCCCATGGCAGAACCAAAGCTTTTCTCATTCCTGCTAAACCCCTTAACTAGCTTTGGTGGGCTCAGTCTTCAAGGGTATACTGCCTGATGCCCTAACAGATCCCTGGCTCCCTCTCTACTGCGCCACTCCAGTGACCAAAGCTTCTCACTACCATCAAAGGAGGTTAAGGTTAGGGTTCCTGCAGTCTATCAAGAGATACGTCACTAAAGGCCCGCCCTCCCCAGAGTTCTCTAACATTTAGATGTGGGTGTCACTGCCTGCCCCTCACCCCAGTCGTGGTCATCTGCTCAAACCCTGCTTTCATGTCCCACTACAAGAACCAAGGGGACCCTGGAAGGGATGTGTCCCCAAGACAGACGCAAGCCCAGACCATGAAGGATGCATCCATGGCTGTTAAAACATTCACTCCCACAAAAGGGGAGTAGACAGATTTATTGAATTCAAACTGGGAAGGGAGCACCTGGACGGCTGGACTCTGGGCCCAGCCCCAGGCCCCTCTGCCCAGGATGGGGGCCTGCAGAGGTTGAGGCACAAGGCCTGCAGCTGCCCAGATTGGAGGTGCCTGCTGTCACTCCCCAAGAGGGGCCTCTTGGAAACCTCCAATCTGGAAAGAAAAACCAAGGGCCAAAGACTGGGCCACAGCAAGGGATTTAGGGAGGTGGAAAGCAGGCAGGAGGCAGGCTCAGGAGCCTGCCCTACGTTACACTGTGCTTCTTTAGGCAGCCTAGAGGTGCAGGACGGGGGGATGCTAGTTTTGTGGGAGCCTAGGCTGGACCTTCCTCTGGAGCCCTTTCCAGAATGGCTTTGGGATCCCCCCACCAAAGACCTGTTTGGGTGGCAAGGGGAGAGGCACTCTCTGGCCAAGAGCTTCCAGGACCTGTCCCTGGCTGCTGCTATGGTCTAGCCCACTGGTGGCATGGCATGGTAGCACCGGACAGCTTCCCACCCAACCAGTGCCCTGAGCCCAGGAACTAATGGGGAGGAAACAGGAATCTGAGAAGGAGGCAATAGCAGTGAGGCAGACCTCAGCCCCTGGGCCTGTCTCGGGGCTGGGCGAAGCATTACTGAAGGCCCTGCAACTCCTCCAGCCATCTCCAGCAGCTGCCCAGAATTCTCTGCCTTGGGCAGGTGTTGTCCATCTGGGCTGGAGCGCAGCTATGTCCCGCAGATCAGCTTTGATGTCCAAGACCCCGAACTCCCGCCTGCCTGGCATGGTTCTTCCTAGTCACGTGGACCAGATCATGTTCCAAGTGAAGGATGTGGCTCTGCACGCGGTCATCGATGGGAAAGGAGGTCAGGTACCGTTTGACCATGGCAAAGTAGGCCATGGCCTCCCCAAAGCTGGGTACAGGGACCTCATCACCATCATCATCATCATCCTCGTCTTCATCGTCTTCCTCATCCTCCTCTTCATCTTCCTCCTCTTCATCACTGTCTGAGTCCGAGTCCTCCCCACCTTCCAGAAAATGGAGGGTGGGGCACTGGGCCTCTTCCTGGACACTGTAACCCCCAAAGCCACCACTGGCCTCCACTACTCCCTGGGCCCAGTCTTCAGTCTCTAAACCCTCAGAGGAGCTTTCTTCTTCCTCCTCCTCCTCCTCTTCATCACTGTCATCAACCTCACCCTCCTCTTCCACCTCCTCTTCCTCTCCCACCTCCTCTCCTTCCCCGCCTTCTTCCTCCTCCCCTTCTTCTTCCTCTTCTTCCTCCTCCTCTTCCCCTTCACCCTCCTCTTCTTCTTCCTCCTCCTCCTCTTCCTCCTCCTCTTCTTCTCCCTCACTCTTGAAGGAAGTGGTGATAGTGGCATTAAGGCCACCTCCAAAACCGGCCTCCCGAAAGCAAGTTGCTATGTCCGAGGGCTCCACCGCTTGCCAGGCTGCAGCCACAAAGTGTAAGGCCTCTACCAGGCCCAGCTGCAGGCCTGAGGGATCCTGGCCCTCGAGTGCTGCCATGGCCTTGAGCAACATAGCCTGGCGGTAGTGGCCTTTCACCTGTTGGACCACTCCTCGCTCCAATGGATGCACAGTACCGGGAGGGAAGAAGGCCAGCTGCACGTGCCGCAGGCCCGAGGTGTCTAAGGACTGGGCAGCCAGACGGCCAGCCAGCAAAAGGACCCGACGAGATTCTGCAGCCATTCGGGTGTCCAGCGCTTTCAAGTACTTAGCTAGGGCCTGGGTAGTGACTCCACCCTTAGAGTTGGCAGTGTAGTCACAGGGCAGACCACCTTGGCCTGCACGGGGCTTGGCGGACTTGCCTGCGACCAGCGGGGGAAGCTTTTCGCTGCCATCAGCGTTGGCGCACAGCAAAACACTAAGGCGCTGGGTGGCCTGGCGAGCCGTTCCATCACCTCCCCACAGCCCCGAGGCCTGGTCGGACAGAAAGTCGTACCACAGGCTGGTCTCGGTGGCGCTGAACACGTCCTGCGAGGCGTAGCCCTCAGCCACCGACGGCGGCTGCTCCTCCCGCGTGCGCCAGCCTGGTGTACTCCCACCGCTGCCCTCGGAGGGCACCGCGGCTGGGCCGGCAGGTGCCGCTGGGGCCCGGGGGGTAGAGCTTCGCGCCCGGGAGCGGGTCACGCCGCTGCAGGCCACTACACCGTGGCGCCGGCGGAAGCGATCCAGCCAGCCGTTGGAAGCCGTGAAGTCGTCCATGCCCAGCTCCTCCGCTATCCGTAGCGCCTTCTCTTTCAGGATGATGCCCTTGACCGGCAGGCCCGCGGCGCGGATCTGCTGGAACCAAGCAATGAGGAGCCCCTCCAGCTTGTCGTACGGGGACAGCTTGTTGGTCTTGCGGCAGGTGGAGGCCACTCCGTACTTGCGCTCCGACGCCAGGATGGCGCGCTTGTTCTTCAGGATGGTGCTCAGCGTGGACGGCGGGATGTTGAAGCGCCGCGCGATCTCGCCCTTGCGTAGGTCCGGGTTCTCCTCCACCTCCTGGATGATCCGCGACTTCTCCCGGAACGTCAGCTGCCGCCGCTTGGGGCCCATCCCGGCGCGCCCTCCGCCCCGGGGCCCGGCACCGCCGTCGCCGCCCCGGGGCGGGGGGCCCGGGCCCGCGGCGGGGGGCACCTGGCGGCCTCTCCGTGCGCCCCGCCCGAGACAAAGCGGCTCGCGGGGCGGCGGCGGGCGGTGGCAAGCGGCGCGGGCGGCGCGGTCGGCAGGACGTGCCCAGCGGGGAGCGCGGCGCGGCGCGGGGCGGAGCGCGCGCGGGATCTCGCGGGAAGCGCGGGACGCTGGGCGCCGCCTCCCCTACCCCGTGCTGCTGCCCGGACCCGCCGCCGGGGGCGCTGAGGTCCGGACCGTGAGCCTCGGCCACGCGCGGGGAAAGGTCATCTGCAGAGACAAAATGCACAGACACCTGGACGTTTTGATGCTCTCGCTTCTGCTGTTCCCTGCAGACAGGGCCAGCTGGCGTCAGGCTGCTTAGACTGCATTTTAACTGGCTGGCGTCAAGCGGTTAAGTTTTCAGTGGGTGAAATACCACTGCCAATATGCTTCTTTTTGATTGTCTTTATGCATGTGTATGTCTGATTGTGTGTATGCACACCTGCATGCAGATGCCCGAGCGGAACAGAAGAGGGCGTCGGACAAGAGTGAGATTACAGGTGGTTGGTGATTTGCAATGTGGGTACTGGGATCCAAACTCTGATTCTCCACCAAAGCAGCCAATTGCTCTTAAGTGCTGGGCCTTCCCCCAGATGCCTAATATGCACTTTAATCATGTGTATTGTTCCAAATGTGAGAAAGCCAGTTTATGGGTACACATTTAGGTTATTGTAAAGACAACATGGCATTTAAATCCATTTGATGGTGCTAAAGGCGTTTAAAACTTATTATAAACCATAGTCCAAAAACACTAATAACATCTGGGTATCATTGGTTTTTTCATGCAGTTAGCTGTAAATTCAACTACAGAAATACATATGTGTATATGCATATGTACAAATAAATCTTAAAACTTCCTGCAGCACCAAACACATGAAAGTGATGATTCCTTAAGACAGTGTATACATTATAGTTTTTTGCTTGCTTGTTTGTTTGTTTCTGAGCAGAGTCTCACTATGTAACCTTGGCTGACTGAACTCTGTGCAGATCAGGTGAGTCTTGAACTCATGAAGATTCACCTGCTTTTGATTCCTCAATGTTGAAACTAAAGGCTTGTGCCAGCACACCAGACAACCCAAGAAACACACACAGCCCTACAAAACAAAAAATAAACAAGCAAAATACCGGTAAGACCAAAAAAAAAATGCCCAAATAAAGCAAAATGAGACAAAAAGCCTACAAAAGTACCATTGAGTTCATTTTGTTTTGACCAACTACTCCTGAGCATGGGGTCTGCCCGGCAGTGTGATTGATATACCCAGTAACACTCCACTGAAGTAAACTGATTTTCCCTTTGCCAGTGGGGATCAGTTGCAGATGGCTTCTTGGTTCGGGTGAGACATGTGTCCACTTACCCCTCTCAGTGCTGGGACCTGGTCTGGCTTGAATTTGTGCCTGCCCTGTGCATGCGGCCACAGTCTCTGTGAGTTCCTATGGGCATCAGTTCTGCTGTGTCTGGAGAAATTGTTTCCTTGGAATCATCCATCACCTCTGGCTCTTACAATCTCTTCACCTCCTCTTCTGCATAGATCCTTGAGCCCTTGGGGGTGGGTTTTGATGAAGACATGATAAGTGAAGTTATCATGTTTTTAAAAGTCTTGAAGATCAGCATCCCAGAATGTCAGGCTGAGGAGCTGGGGCTAGATGAAGCTTCAGGTTGAGAAAGAAAGAGAACCAAGGGCAGCGTCCTGGGAGCTTCCAGGTTAAGGGCTCTAGAAATTACCAACAACACACTCATGAGGAGCTGATAAAGACAAAGTCGGAAATCAAGTCTGTGGTGTTCTGCAAGATCAGGGAAGACTCTAAGTCTCTGCTCTTTTAATACATGTTTCTCTTTCCATGTGTACACTGGATCCTGAGAGTCTCAGCCTTTGTCATATTTCTCACTCTGGTCTTTTCCCCTCTGTATGACGGTAAGAATCAGACTTCGGGCCTCATGCATACCAATCACATGCTTCACCCCAACCTTATTTTCCTGATGTTTAAGAAATCTACAAGGTAAACGTGGAGCCACATGCCAAGGACACCGTCCTATGCGCCTTCAGGGAATGTTGCCTACATTTTGGAGTTTTCGTACATTTGTACATATGACCCCCTGCCTCCTCATATATGTTGACTTATAATCAGTGGATGTTTGGTGACTGGGCTGTGGACAGAGCTTTTCTCCTATGTTGTTGAATTTTCCAAGTCGCTTTGCCTGCCTACCTGCCTTCTTCCTTTACTTTCCCTTTCTTTGTTTTCTTTTACAGAACTGAGGACCAAACCCAAGGCCTTACACGTGCTAGGCAATCATTCTACCTCTAAATGCCAGCCCCCTTTATTCTTAACTATTTGAGATTGAATCTAAGTTGCCCAGGCTGGCCTTGAACTTGTGTTCCTCCTGCCTCAGTGTCCAGAGTTCTTGAGACTACAGATATGTACCACCATGCTTAGCCAAAGTTTTCTTTTATAAGTGTTACTCTTGGGGCTGGAACAATGGCTCAGTAGCTAAGAACACTTGTTCTTCCCAAAGACCCAGGTCCAATTCCCAGCTCACACATGTCAGTTAACAACTGTCTTTAACTAGTTTCAGGTCCAACGCCTTTTTCTGGTCCCTGTGGGCCCATGTGGTGCACAGACATACATACAGTCAAAATATCCATATACATAAAATAAAATTAAAAAAAATAAAATACTACCCTTTAAAATGAAAATGAGAGCCAAGCGTGGTGGTGGAGGCCTGTAATCTCAGCTGGGAAGCAGAAGCAGCTGGATCAGGAATGTGAGGCCATGCAGCTACACAGCAAGTCTGATACCTACCTAGGCTCCTATTTCAAAAAAAGAAAAGTATTCCAGGTGTAGTGATGCACGCCTTTAAACCCAGCACTTGAGAGACAGGCAGGTGCATCCTGTGAGTTCAAGGATAGTCAGAGCTCCACAGTGAAACCTGACTCAAAAAAATAAAACACACATGCATATTTGCATATTTACTTACACACATACATATTAAAAAGAAAAAGGAGGGGCTGGAGAGATGGCTTAGTGATTAAGAGCATTGCCTGCTCTTCCAAAGGTCCTGAGTTCAATTCCCGGCAACCACATGGTGGCTCACAACCATCTGTAATGAGATCTGGTGCCCTCTTCTGGCCTGCAGACATACACACAGACGGAATATTGTACACATAATAAATAAATAAAAATAAAAAGGAAAAGGAAAGGAGAATGAAAAGCTTGCTGATGGGCATGAGGGATGGGTAAAATAAGCATAATGGCTGTGAACCCTGTTCAGCAACTCCAGGTAGCCTGGACCGCTGCAGAGCAGGCGGACTGTCCGGAGTGCTGTGTAAGTACCAGTCTATGTGACACCAAGGGGGGCCCTGACAGGGGGCAGAGTAGATGATACTAGTGGGATGGAAGATACCTAGACATGAGGGTGTCACTAGACTTTCAAAGCACCCAGACCCGAGAGTCCTAAAAGGAATGTTCAGTTTGCCTGTGGGCTCTCAGATACCAAAGCTTTATGATGTAGTTCATAGTCTGTAACTGTACAATTCACCCAGAGTATACAGCGTACAGATATGTGCAGCTACCAGTGCAAGTCAATTTTAGAATGTTTTCCTCACCTTAAACGAAGGTTAGCACATGCCTTTAATCCCTGCACTCGAGAGGCAGAGGCAGGCGGATCTCTGTGAGTTCCAGGCCAGTCTGGTCTACAGATTGAGTTCCAGGACAGGCTCCAAAGCTACATAGAGAAACCCTGTCTTGAGAGAAAAAAAAAAAAAAAAGCCGGGTGGTGGTGGCGCACGCCTTTAATCCCAGCACTCGGGAGGCAGAGGCAGGCGGATCTCTGTGAGTTCGAGGCCAGCCTGGTCTACAAGAGCTAGTTCCAGGACAGGAACCAAAAAAGCTACGGAGAAACCCTGTCTCGAAAAATCCAAAAAAAAAAAAAAAAAAAAAAAAAGTGAAACCAGATGGTGGTGGTGACACAGAAGGTATGCGGGTATTTAATCCCAGCACTTGGGAGGCAAAGGCCAGTGGACCTCTGTTAGTTCAAGGCCAGCAGCCTGGTCTAAGAGTGAGTTCAAGACAGCCAGGGTGGTTACACAAACCCTGTCTTGAAAAACAAACAAACAAAAGAAGTGAGGAAACAGCTCCCCCCTCAGGACCGTAACCTACTGTGGTTGTTCATCTGCATCACACATGGGTAATAATTTGACCTTATGCCTGATTTCTTTTTCTTTTACAAATGGTATTTTGTTTATCCACTCATCAGTTGATGGACGTGTGGGCTGTTTCTACCTCTTGGCTATGATTAATACTGCTATAAACATTTGTTTACAAAGTTTTGGGCAGCCATGTTTTCGTTACTCTTGGGTACATACCTAGCATAGGACCGCTGGGCCATACAGTAACTCTACTTAATCATCAGAGAAACTGCTATATTGAGAACATATGCTTAAGGGCTGGGAATGTAGCTTGATAGGAAGACTTGCCCAGCATGCATTGTAGCCCTGCACTTTATTCTCAGATCATCAAAAACCAGAAGTGTGGCACAAGCCTGTAATTCCAGCACTCAGGAGATAGAGGCAGGAGGATCAGAAGTTCAAGGTCTTCCTCAACTACTTAGTGAGTTTGAAGTCACCATTGGCTATGTGTGGCCCTGCGAAAAATTATACAGATTCTTCTGAGTCTTTTAAAATACCGAATTTCTTTGGAGGATAAAAATGTATAATGCTACCACTAAAAAATTTCTCTCTCTCTCTCTCTCTCTCTCTCTCGTTGTTGAGACAGGATGTTGGCCTTGAACTAGGTATGTCGTTGAGGATGATTTTAAACTCCTGGTCCTTCTGCCTCTACCTCCCAAGTGTTTCCTAACTTGTTATATGTGTGATCTAGTTATAATCAAATAATATTTTTGTAGGCATTTTCCCATACATATTTTGTTGCTGCTGGTCAGGTTATGTTGCTTTGTTTGAGGCAGGGTCTCGTTGTCTAGGACTGGCTGGCCTAGAACTTCCTGTAGACCAGGCTGACCTTGAACTCACAGAGGTCTGAGTGCTGGGATTAAAGTCATTAAAGTCGTGCACCACCATTCCTGGCTTTATTTTTGTTTTTGGAGTTGGAGACGCAGTATATAGTCCAAGATATCGTCACTCTTATAATTCTCCAGTCTCAGCCTCCCAAGGGACAAATACTGTCTTTTGCTTGCTCTGTTGAATTTACTTTTTATGTGTATTGTCTTAGTCAATGTTCTCTTGCTGTGAAGAGACACCATGACCATGGCAACTCTTATAAAGGAAAGCATTTAACTGGGACTTGCTTGTAGTTTCAGAGGTTTAGTTCACCACCGTCGTAGTTGGGGAGTATGGCAGCATTCAGGCAAACATGATGCAGAAGCAGCTGAGAGTTCTGCAGGCAGGAGAGAGAGAGAGAGAGAGAGAGAGAGAGAGAGAGAGAGAGAGAGAGAGAGAGAGTCGTTGGGTGTGGCTTGGGCTTTTGAAACCTCAACACCCACTCCAGTGATACATTCCTCCAACAAGGCCACACCTACTCCAACAAATGGTGTCATTCCTAAGCGTTCAAATAGCTGAGCCTATTGGGGCCATCTTATCCAAACCACTACATGTTTGGATGCTTTGATCGCATGTATGTCTACACCATGCCTAGTTGTCTGCAGAGGTCAGAAGAGGGCAGTGGATCCCTTGGAATGGGAGTTACAGACAGTTGTGAGCTGCCACATAGATAATGGAAATCAAACCTGAGTCTTCTGGAAGAGCAGTCAGTGCTCTTTAACTATTGAGATGTCTCTCCATCCCCTACACATACAACCAAGGAGCACCTGCCTAGGGGAGGCACCATCCACAGTGGGCTGGGCCCTACCCCATCAAGCATTAATCAAGAAAATACCCCACAGACTTGCCTGCAGGTCAATCCTATGGAGGCATCTTCTTGAGTTTCCTCTTTTCCCAGATGATTCTAGCTTTTGTCAAGTTGACAAAAAAACTAGCCAGATGGGGGCTGGAGAGATGGCTCAGAGGTTAAGAGCACTGCCTGCTCTTCCAAAGGTCCTAAGTTCAATTCCCAGCAACCACATAGTGGCTCACAACCATCTGTAAGGAGGTCTGGTGCCCTCTTCTGGCCTGCAGGCATACACACACACACACACACACACACACACACACACACACACAGAGAATATTGTATATATAATAAATAAATAAATATTAAAAAAACTAGCCAGAATAATAATATTTTAATATATTACTTTAAATATAATACTAAAATTAAAATATAAAAATTAAAATTACACATTTTACCACATGTATTTATTATATTTTTGCTGTGTTCTGAACTGATTCCAGAAGCTAGAACTTTGCACATGCTAGGTCAATGGCTTCTCACATCTCAAGCCCCTTTTTACTTTTCTTATGTTGGTAGTTTCAGACTTTTTGACGCAGGGTCTCACTATATAGCCCAGGCTGGCCTCAAACTCTCAGTGATTCTCATTCCTCGACCTCCTCCCTCCATAAATTTATAAGTACACAACCAAGGCCAGCTTCCCTTTTGTTTTTTGAATGTGGAAATATGTAATTCTGCCTGTGGCTGCCATCCATGTTTCCTTTGGAGAAGTATGACTCATCTTCAGGAGACAATGCAAGAGAACATTCTCACGATGCTGCTTCTGAAGACTGAGGGTGCTGCCTTTGGTATCGTTTGATATTCTCCTCTGTCTGAAGTTTTGATGAAACATAAATGTGACATGTCACAAGCCATGAAAACACAGGTGTGGGGGGCGCGGTGGACCAACAGGGGAAACTAGAATGTTTCTAAAAAGGCCCTGGAGAGATGGCTCAGAGGTGGAAAACACTGGCCGCTCTTCCAGAGGACCCAGGGTTGATATCCAGCCCCCACATGGCAGCTCACAACCATCTGTTTCAGGGGATCTGATGCCCTTTGCTGTCCTTCAAAGGCACCAAGCAGATAAATGGTGCACAGACAGGCAAAGCATGCACACATAAAACAATAAGATAGAAAAGTCCCTAAAAGATGAGGAAGTTCTCTTGCTCTGCAGGTCGCAAACATTTTAACATGCCAGTAGCTGTGACTCATAGCTGTAATCCAACACTCTGGAGGCAAAAGCAGGGTGAGCACCATGAATTTGAAGCCTGCTTGCTCTACAGACAGAACCTGGGCCAGCCAGGTCTACATAATGTCATAATGAGACACTCGCCACCTCAATTCAAAAAGAGCAAATCGTTTT
The DNA here is from genome assembly GCF_950005125.1 of Chionomys nivalis. NCBI lineage: Eukaryota > Metazoa > Chordata > Mammalia > Rodentia > Cricetidae > Chionomys > Chionomys nivalis. The sequence goes on along the minus strand of NC_080094.1, from coordinate 43,800,478 downwards.
TGTTTTTGTTTTTTTTTTCTAACACAGGGTTTCTCTGTAGCTTTGGAGCCTGTCCTGGAACTAGAAGTGCAAATCTTTTAACTATCTTTAGGGACTAGTTTTGTTGTTTTAGTTGAGTCCATTGTCTATGGTCGAATGGCAACCTCAAGTTCAGGAGCATGTGAGCTGTTAGATGAGGGGCCCTGGAAGGACTCTGCTGGGCTCCTGTCCCTTCCACGGGGGACCAGGAGCACCTCCAGATGTGATTCCAAGTGATTTCCAAAATCAGCACAGGAAGGCCCCTTCTCACTCTGAAGCGTGTGTGTGTGTGTGTGTGTGTGTGTGTGTGTGCTGGGGTGAGGGTGGGGGAAACCTGTTTTGTTGGTTTTGGAAACACTATCCTCAGAGGACTTTTATGCACAGGGGCGAATTTCTCTCTTGGTCCTGACACTAAGGCAGGGCAGGAAGCTGGAGGTCTTGAGCTTGACCTATGACCGGAACAGGAAATAGGACCCTCACTACTTAGTAGTATATAGTTCCTGGCACAGCACAGGAGCTGGGCAAAATGTTGAGAGAAAGAAAGGCCATTACTGCTACTTCGGTCACTCCACTCAGGTGCGCTTAGTGCCCTATTCCTTCATACACAGCTGAACCTCTTAGATCCCATTCCTACCCTCAGTCACCCTTTTGACATCCCTCCCTGCTGGGCCTGGGGTGTTGGTTAATACGGCAAAGGCAGATGTACAAAGCTAGTCTTAGCTCTTAGATCCTGCACTGTACCCCAACGACCAGCCCAGAAGCCTCATCTTCCATGGGGAGAACAAAGTTGATAAGGTTCCCAACTACCCACTTGGTCCTTCCCAGCTCATTTCAGGAAAACAGACCTGGCTGGAAGGTGATTAGATCATTAGAAGACGCTCATTGTAAACTAATAGCAAATTCAGCCTCTTCCACTTTCAAAGAAACACTAAATACAGTGCTATTAACACCAAATTAGCCAAGCTGTAAGTGGGTGTGAGATTTTTCCCTAACTGGGTTCTCCGGTGACATGTCACAATTGCCTGCAGCAGAAACCCATGCCTAAATCCAAACGTTGATTCTCGGGGATTACGGGAGAGTATTTGGCCCAGTTGGGGGGGGGGGGGTCACGTCGAAACTGGGAGCCCAGGAATCTCGCAGTTCCGCTCTGCCGAGCCAGGAGGCGAGTACCCAAGGCGCAGCCTGCGAAAGCCTGCAGCTACACTACGCGGCCCAGGGAGGCTGCAGAATCAGAAGAGCCCAGGGAGGGGGAGGGCGTTGGGGTGGGGGTGGGCGGGAGAGCATTTGTCTCCACCACTCAGCCAAACCCGTGGCCTTAAACGAGTTAAAGAACTTCTCAATGTCCCGGTCAGCAAACGGGACAGGGAACGCAGACCTCGCAGCACACCTGGCAAACGTCCGGAGCTCAGGCAGAGCTTCGCACGGTTCCTTACCCGTGACCGTGCATGGTGGTAAACGTCGAGGGGTCCTTACGAGACCACCTTAGAGGGTGGCTACTCCCTCTGGGGGTCTGTCCCTCCAAACCGTGTCCCAAATGGCAGAATCCTGGAGACCAGGATCTTCGTGTCAGAGGGAACAGAGGGTATGTGGGGGGCATGGAGTTAACCCAACTCCCTGAGTCACCCTAAGAAGTCGGGCGGGCAGAGTTAGCTGGTCCAGCCTCAGCCCCAACCACAAGAGCCCCGCCCTCGGTCCCGCCCTCCCGGAACCGGCGCCCCCATTGGTGACGTCCGGCGGCGCTGCCGCTGTTATTTTTCGAATATATAAGGAGGTGGAGGTGGCAGCTGCCCAGCTCAGCGTTCTCCCCTCCCTTCCTACCCGCATCCCTCTCCTCACTCCCAGGCCCATTGCTTTTCCTCCCTCCCTTCCCTCCCTCTTTCCCTTCACCCCAGGCTCCCTCTCGGAGCCGAGCCAGCTGGATTGGTGTCTGCTCGCCCTCGTGCTTGTTGTGGCCCTAAAGCTAGCCTTTGCCCACCCCACCACGATGGAGGTGCACCCGCAGAAGTCTACGCCGGACTCAACTCTCAGTCCGGTTCGCGTGCTCGGTGGCGTTCAGCGGCCGCACCACCTCTCAGGCTTCGGGTCGGAGCCTGATGGCTTCCTGGGGTCTCCAAAGAGCGCGGTTTCCTCTTCTCCAGTTACCACACTTACCAGAACCATGCACGACCTCGCTGGTCTCGGCAGGTAGGATGCCCCACCGGCACTGGGTGTGGTGGGACGGGGAGCCCCGAGTAGGAGTAGCACCGAAGCCTAGAAGTGCTGAGCGCAAACGCCTTTCCCTTTACCCTTGCTTCAGGGTCTTGGCACGAGAGTGCTGAGTCAGAAGTTTTGCGATTTGCACCCCCCCCCCCATATGGCCAGCTAAGGATCATTCACCCCCTGTTCCTTCACTGCCTGTGGCATACTACCTCCCTAATTTCTGCCTTAGGCAGAGGATCATTGAGGTTGCCATAGCAGTGGCTCGCTCATACAAGGCCGTGCCTCTGCTCCTTGCACCCTGCACCTCCCGAACTCCCCGAAGGCTTAAAATGACAAAAGACTGGCTGACTCCCCTAAACGAGCCTGTGGGGGTCCCAGCTGGTTGGTCCAGGCGCAATAAAGACCCCGGTCATGGTCTTTGCCTCCAGGAAAATGCGTGGTGGGGCTGTGAGGAGGGAAAGGTTCTACACAACTTCCCCTGCCGCCTCCTGCCTAAGCTCTTCGCTCTTCCCTGAATTGCCTGGAAGCTGACCTGAGCTACAGGATAGTCCTAGCATGTGATCATCTCTCAGTAATGGTGGGCCCTTCATAGCTAGGGAATACATAGCAACATGGACCAACCAACTTCTAAACCCAGAATTTATTTATTTTTTTCTTTCCTGTGCCTATTTCCCCTTACTAGTGAGACCCCAAAGACTCCAGTAGGAAGCCTGTCATTCCAGAACAGGCTGGTGGGCCTATCTCTGTCCAGGCGTGCCTCCCTGTCATCTGAGTCCTCTGAAGCTTCTGATGCAGGTAAGACCCAGGGTCCCCATGAGGTCCCCTACAGTCAGAAGAGATCAGGGAACTCTTTGGGCCTCCTAACTTCTCAGTTTGTCAGATAAACATCCTGCCCACATCTGGGTGGACCCACAATGGTCTCCCATTCTGCCTTCAAAGCTGAAAAGAAAACACATCTAGTGGGTCTTACCACACCCAGCCTTAACTGGGGAGCCTGAGGAAGCCTAGCCCTAGGTAGGAGATGGTATCTTACTTACTTGAAACCTAATGGTGAAGCCACTAAACTACCACTCCACCCAGAAGGCACGCACTACCACCAAAAGTTGGTCCTTGTGAAACAGTCTCCTAGTCTGTCACTTTTCTCCTTAGAAAACCATTATCTTTTCCAGTCATTTCAAACTAGCTTAAGAAAAATGCTTAGAAAGCATTGTGCTTTTAAAAAAACTATGTAGAGGCTGGGCAGTGGTGGCACTTGCCTTTAATCCCAGGGAGGTAGAGTTCTGTGAGTTCAAGGTCAGCCTGGTCTACAAAGTAAATTTCAGGATAACCAGGACAGTTACACAGAGAAACCCTGTCTCAAAAAACAAAACAACAAACAAAAAGCAAAGCAAAACAAAACAAACACCTGGGTAGAGCCAGTTCCATAGTAAATAGATATGTAGTCCTGACTCCTTTGGGGATAATGTCTCATGCTCAGGGTCCGTAAGTAGGTTTTGTTTCAGTTGTTAAAGTCTGTCTTGATCTCGAATATAGGTCTCTTTCCTTTCTTGGGAAAAGGTTAGCAGGAAAGGCTGCCTGCAAGCCAAGTGCTCTGTCCCACCAGGTCTCTGCATGGACTCCCCCAGCCCTATGGACCCACAGAAGGCAGAGCATGCGTGAGTAGTGAAGGGAGGGTTCCCATGGAGGAGCTGGCACCTACCTGCCCTTGGGAATCAATTTTTCTTTCTTTTTTTAAAATGTATGTGTTTGTTGTGTGTTTCTCTGCATGGTGTTATGTGCATGTGAGTATTTGGGCCTGTAGAGGCAAGAGGAGGGATTTGCATCCCTTGGAGCTAGGGTTCCAGGTTGTTGTGAGTTGCCCTACGTGGGTGCTAGGTACTGAACTCAGGTCCTCTGCCAAAGTGACAAGTGGGCTGGGTGGTGGTGGCGCACACCTTTAATCCCAGCACTTGGGAGGCAGAGGCAGGTGGATCTTTTTTTTTTTTTTTTTTTTTTTGGTTTTTCGAGACAGGGTTTCTCTGTGGTTTTGGAGCCTGTCCTGGAACTAGCTCTTGTAGACCAGGCTGGTCTCGAACTCACAGAGATCCGCCTGCTCTGCCTCCCAAGAGAGGCAGGTGGATCTTAGTGAGCTTGAGGCCAGCCTGATCTACAAAGCAAGATCCAGGACAGTCAGGACTGTTACACAGAGAAACCCTGTCTCAAAAAAAAAAAAAAAAAAAAAAAGTGACAAGTGTTCTTAGTCATTGAGCCATCTCTCCAGCTCCCAGAATCCTGCATTCCCACAGGGGGATCAAAAAGTAGACACTCAGGGCTGGATATCCAAGCCTTGAGAACTGGGGGCCTGCTGTCATAGAAACCAGGTGAGGGTAGGTTCAAACCGAAAGTCATGGGGACACTGGCCTCTGGGAAAGTATACGCTGATACTTGGCTCCGGCTAGCACTGTAATTTAGAAAAACAAACCTAATGTCCCATTTTTCTGTACATGTGAAATGTTTTTCCAGCATGGTCCTGCTGGGAATGGTGGCCCAGATCTATAATCCCAACACCCAGGATGCTAAGGCAGGAAGATAGAGAGTTCAAGGCCAGTTTGGGCAAGATAGTATTTTGTGGGTTTTATTTTATTTTATTTTTGGTTTTTCGAAACAGGGTTTCTCTGTGGTTTTGGAGCCTGTCCTGGAACTAGCTCTTGTAGACCAGGCTGGTCTCGAATTCCCAGAGATCCACCTGCCTCTGCCTCCCAAGTGCTGGGATTAAAGGTGTGCGCCACCAGTGCCCGGCTAGATAGTAAAACCAATCTTAAAACCTAGACCAAACGAAAACAGTGTCTGCAGACTGGCTTGACTGGCTTGGCTCAGCAGCAGCCCCTGGCTTTGACACTTGACTCTCCTGGCCAACCCTTGACCAGGTCCTTTGCATTAGGGAGTGGAGAGAGAAAGCTGATCTTTGCTCTTGGGCAGACACTTCTCCCTTGTCTATGGGCACAAATTATGCCTTCTAGAGAACACCTGTTCCCATCCAGCTGCTGCAGTAGCTGTCAGGCATTAGGAGGGACAGCTGGGCACTGCCAGTCAGAGCTTTTGGTTTAGGGCGGCGGTTACTATTTCCTCCTGATGCCTTTGATCAGACTGTGCCTTGCTCAGGGTTTATTCACAAACAGGAAACAAGAATTGGGTGGGGATGGGAGGAGTGGAGTTTGGTTTTAGTGACAACACAGATCCCTCACCTGGGAGACCCAGTAACAAATGATACCAGGCTGATTGCACACAGGCCCCTCTTAGGGGCCTCCACTTGCTTTTTGACTATTTAGTTTCTCAGAAAAAAAGCTGGTGTGTGTGTGTGTGTGCAAGCACACATGGACAGGTGGTCTCCAGCAACGTGGCTTTAAGGCAGGGCTATATGCAGAAACCTAAGCCTCAGCCTCAAAAGGAACATCTGTTGGAATTCCTTGCTGGCTGGCCTTTTATAAGACAGAAGGAGGGGGTGGAACAGAGGTTTAGTCTTAGAAATTCCATAGGAGGGAGGAGAGGATGTAACCCTTATACTTGTCACTAAGAGTTTCTGCTGGGCTGATCCAGAAAAACACTAAAGGGGGTGGGAGGAGCTGTCCCAGAGAAAGTCAGACCAGTTTCCTGGTGTAAAGGAAAACCCAGCAAACCAGCGTTGCTGGCACCCACCCAGCATATTACAGGGTGCCTTCGGCCTATTGTCATTGGATGGATCAATGCCTTTCATGGTGGCCATATGGCCCCACTAATGTAATTTGCATACAGGTGGAAGGCCTGTGCTAGCTGGTGCAGGCTGGCGAGACTGTTGCCTTGGTGATGTCTTAATGACCCTGTGACCTGCCCCAGCTGTCTCCATCACTGCCTTTCTCTAGGTCTGCTTCTATTCAAGGCAGCCTTTAAAATCCCAGGCGGCCTCAAATCCTTCATCCTTGGTACCTGGGTCCGCCAATGGTGGGTTTTTTTTTTTTCTACTCTCCTCTTCCCCCAGCCTGGCCACAGGCCCTTGTCCTTGCTCTCTTGGCTGGCCCTTTGAGGATGGGCCTGGTTGGGGCCTGGTGCTTGAGGTAGATGCTGGACTACAGAGAAAATGGATCACTTCTCTCTCCTAGGTTCGAGCAAACCATTCAGGCATCCAGTCGGGTAATTCAAAAGTGAGTGCTATCTACCCTTCTCCACCTCCTGCTGTGTACTGCAGTGTATGGTCTGAGTGCAAGGAGATCCTGCCTGCTTGAAGTCACTGCCCCCCATTTTGCCAGCTCTAAACTGTCCTTCTTTCTTTTTCAGTGAGCAGTTTACCATAAAACGCTTCCGGTCCTTGCCTGTGAGTATCCTCTTAGGCATCCCGGCTGGCATGGACATCCTGGGGACACCTCTCAGAGAGTGTGCTCAAAGCAGCCAGGCATCCCTGGATTGCTTGGGGAAGCTGGGGTTTCCCCTGGTGGCTGAGTGGCCTAGGGACTGGAGCAGGGTAGCAGAAGGTAGGGATAGCCTGGGTGATCACAGGAGTCCAGCCTTCAGTTCTTACTGCCCTGTCTGATTCCCTAGGTGAGGCTGCTGAACCACAGCCCTGTGCTACAGAACATCACCAACTCCAAAGCACTGGACAGCCGGAAGAAAAACGAGGCAGGCTGCAGATCTGCCGACAGCCCCGGGGAGGACAAAGAGAATGTGTGCTTCCAGAGCCGAGGACAGGAGAGGTCGGGAGAGCAGGGCACACTGGGGTTATTCTGACACTTCCTCTCCAATCCTGCCCACAGGATGGATATTTCTTCAGGATGCCATGGAAGCCCAATCATCCCAGCCCTGCCCAAGCTCTGGCAGAGCGGGTCAGCCACAGAGAGGCCTTTGCCCAGAGACCAAGCTCAGCCCCTGACTTGATGGTATGTGAGAACTGACCCCCTGTAGGACCCTCAAGAAACAAACAGCTCAGGAGAGAGGTGGCTGGAGAGATGACTCAGTGGCTGCTCCTCCAGAGGACCTGGTTCAATTCCTAGCACCCACATGGCAGCTCACAGCCCTCTAATTTCAGTCCCAGAGGACCTGATACCCTCTTCTGGCCTCTGTAGACACTGCTGGTACATGGTTCACAGACATATGTACAGGCAAAACACCCATATCTATAAAATAAAGGTTACAAAACAAAAACAAATAAAAGCTAAAAGGATTTTTTTTAAAGAGACGGTGAGAGAAGGAAAGAGTGGTCCAGCTTCTCTACCCCTACCCATAGGTACTAGAGGCTTCTCAGAAGGGATGGCAGAGCCCCCACCTCTGAATATTCTGTGCTTGTTGTCATTTGGACAGTGTCTGACCCCTGAACGGAAGATGGAAGTAGAGGAGCTGAGTCCTGTGGCCCAGCCTTCTTCTTTCTTGACTCCTGTTGAAAGGGCTTCTGAAGAAGACGATGGATTTGTGGACATCCTGGAGAATGATTTAAAGGTAAACAGCCTTGGTCCACAAGGCCCCCTACTTGCTCCCCATTCAGCTAGTCCAGAAAAGGACAGCTCTGGCTTCAGCAAGACTATGACCTCACCCCAATGCCAGAAGAATTTGAGGGAACTAAGTAAGAGCCTGAGATAGTGGGTCAACCAGAGAAGACCAGGTAGGCTGGTGCTGCGGAGGAATGGAGGCTGGGCATGATGAAGGTACTTCTCCTGGCTCAGGGCATGCCCCAGCAGCAGGTGGATCCCCACAGCTCTTTATGTCTGGGCACGGGGGGGGGGGGGGGGGGGGGGGCGGGGGCTGCCATAGATGGGAGGAGTCAGCAGGGCTGGAGACAGCCTAGCATTTCTGAGAGAGTGGACAGGGAAGATTGTGAGGCTTAGTCCGTGCTAGTGTTTTGTGACTGTGTCCTTGCTGATTTGACCTCAGGGTGATGACATAGTCCCCCCAGGCATGGAGAACCTCATTAGTGCCCCACTCGTCAAAAAGCTGGATAAGGAAGAGGAACAGGTGAGCTTCGGGAGTGCCCCTCGGAGCTTAGGGACGTGGAGTTGAGGGACTATGCATCCTGACTGCTACCCTGCCCTTGCCAGGATCTCATCATGTTCAGCAAGTGCCAGCGGCTCTTCCGCTCTCCATCCCTGCCGAGCAGCGTGATCCGGCCCATCCTCAAGAGGCTAGAGCGACCCCAGGACAAGGACACGCCTGTCCGGAGCAAGCGCAGGAAGAGCATGACACCCCTGGAAGAGCAGCAGCCTGAAGAACCTGTGAGTTTCTTCCTCCTGGGGCTGGGCTGTCTCTGCTCACCTGGGAGTGTGTTTGGGCTGAAGATGGGCCTGGGGTGTACTCTCTTGGCCAAATGTGTAGCAAGATGTAGTTGGTGTACAGGTAGTGTTCACGTGACAGGGAAAGGGGGTGTCAGACAAATGCCACTGAGAGGCAGTCTCACCCCTGACCTGGCCTCCATCTGCCCTGCCTTCCAGAAGGCCCGTGTCTTCCGCTCAAAGTCCCTGTGTCATGACATTGAAAGCATCCTGGACAGTGACCACCGTGAATTGATCGGAGATTACTCTAAGGTAGCATTACAGGACCTCAGGAGGCTTCTTCTCTGATCTGCTCTGGACCCCTAGTGCAGGAGCTCTCTGTCCCCAGAGGCCCCCTTTACTCTCTTGTACTTCTTTCTTTCTTTCTTTCTTTCTTTCTTTCTTTCTGTCTGTCTGTCTTTCTGTCTGTCTTTCTGTCTGTCTTTCTGTCTTTCTTTTTATTTATTTATTTATTTTTTTTTTGTTTTTTTTTTGTTTTTTCGAGACAGGGTTTCTCTGTGATTTTGGAGCCTGTCCTGGAACTAGCTCTTGTAGACCAGGCTGGTCTCGAACTCACAGAGATCCGCCTGCCTCTGCCTCCCGAGTGCTGGGATTAAAGGCGTGCGCCACCACCGCCCGGCCTTTCTTTTTATTTTTGCTTTTTCGAGACAGGGTCTCTCTGTAGCTTTGGAGCCTGTCCTGGAACTAGCTCTTATAGACCAGGCTAGCCTTGAACTCACAGAGTGCTGGGATTAAAGGCGTGAGCCACCACCACCCGGCTCTCTTGTATCTTTTTCATTCTTGTTCTCATACAGACTCTTCCCTCTGGCTCCCCTTCTCCTGACGCCACTTCAAATCTGTCCGGGCATCTGATATATCTCAGCCTTGAAAAACATTTCCAAATAGTGTCTGGTATGCAGTCTCCTGGCCCATCCCTCTGCTTTCAAACCCAAAAGCAGGAAGGTCCAGGGCTTCTCCTTTCTGTGTTTACCTCTGAAGACTGTTCCCTGGATGTAGGCCCCCAGAGGTTGCACTCTGAGCTGAATCTGAAGGCCTCTGCGCTCTGTAGACTCCTGGTCTTGCTGCCTTGCCTTCCCCTGACTGACTCGTCCTTCCCTTCAGGCCTTCCTCCTGCAGACTGTGGACGGCAAACACCAAGACCTCAAATACATCTCCCCAGAAACTGTAAGCAGGGTTGAGCAGAGGTGGTAAGGTGCACTGGGGACCACCATTTCTGGCTCTTGTCCTCCCCTGGGGATAGACTTCATGCACAGACCAACACAAGAGTGAGGGCAAAACTGGGCTGCCCACCTCACCTGCTGGCACCAACCCTGCTGGCCTCCTGCAGATGGTGGCCCTGTTGACAGGCAAGTTCAGCAACATCGTGGAGAAATTTGTAATTGTGGACTGCAGATACCCCTATGAGTATGAAGGCGGACATATCAAGGTGAGACAGCAGCTGGTAAGGCCAAACCCTCCATTCAGATTCCTTGCCAAGAGGATGAATAGCCTTCTGTGGAGTATTTCTCACGGGGAGGGCTCCTCCCAGCAAGGGGTGGGGCTACTAACCTGGGAACTAAAAGAGAAGGGGCCAGTGCAGGCTGCAGCTTGACCCCCGGCTACTCTGACAGAATGCTGTGAACTTGCCTCTGGAACGGGATGTCGAGACCTTCCTGCTGCAGCGCCCCATCGTGCCTTGTAGCCTGGACAAGAGAATCATCCTCATTTTCCACTGTGAATTCTCGTCTGAGCGTGGGCCCCGCATGTGAGTCCTGCCTCTGCCCACCTTTGGCCTTCTTTGCCCAGAGCCAAGTGCTACAGCCTCTTCCTGCATCTGATAGTTTAGAACTGACCTCACTCTCCTGCTACAGACAGCAGCACGTCTTCCTGTTGCCTTCTTTCCATCCACCTCATCAGACCATCCTTCATCCACTGTTGAACCCACACAAAAATTGATGCCAAGTCTAGCAGTGCCCTTAAAATCTGAGGACCCGTTCTAAGCCACATTTTCAGTGACACTCAGGCCTTTGGCATCCTGTTCCCATGCTGGTTACCACTGGGGCCCTCGGCCTTCCTTCACCCGCTACCATTGGGGCCCTCGGCCTTCCTTCACCCGCTACCATTGGGGCCCTCGGCCTTCCTTCACCCGCTACCATTGGGGCCCTCGGCCTTCCTTCACCCGCTATCTCGCCTCTCTCCCTCCATTTGTGATCTTATCTGGTTATTCCCCTGCCACCTGGTCCAGGGTGGCCACCAGTTCCATCTGGCAGCTGGTAGCTTCTTAGCAGGCTAGAGTCGGTGTTTTCCAGTCTCTGCAGGGGCCTCATTCCTGCCCTACTCTGCTTGCCTCTGGGGTTCCTGCACATGGCCCCTGCTAGGCAGCTGACCAGTCACGGAGCTTCGCTCTTTGATCCTCTGTCCCTGCTTCCCCTTCTTCCCTTGAGTCCTTATTGCATCTGGTCCAGGAGATTCTGTTTTGTTGCTGTGATGACTGAGCCAGGCCATTCATACACTAGGGAAGCACTCTACCAGGGAGGGTTACCCCCAGCCCTCTCTTTAGTTTTTATTCTTTTTTAAATGATCATGCATATATATGCTGTATGAAGGCATATGTATGTTGTATGAACATATGTATGTTGTATGAAGGCATATGTACATGTGTACATGGTGAACATGGAAAGGACAGAGCATGACTTTATGGAATCGGTTCTCGCCTTCCATGCTTACATGAGTTTCAGACTTTGATCCCAGGTTTCCCAGTGAACCATCTCACCACCCCCTTTTAAAAAAGTTTATTTTTCGCCAGCCATGGTGGCGCACGCCTTTAATCCCAGCACTCGGGAGGGAGGCAGAGGCAGGCGGATCTTTGAGAGTTTGAGGCCAGCCTGGTCTACAAGAGCGAGTTCCAGGACAGGCTTCAAAGCTACAGAGAAACCTTGTCTCAAAACAACAAAACAAAGTTTATGTTTAGTCTGTGCGGTGGTGGAGCACGCCTTTAATCCCAGCACTTGGGAAGCAGAGGCAGGAGGATCTCTGTGAGTTCAAGGCCATCTTGCTCTACAGAGTGAGTTCCAGGACAAGCTCCAAAACTACAGAGAAACCCTATCTCAAAAAAACAAAATAATTGCCGGGCGGTGGTGGCGCACGCCTTTAATCCCAGCACTCGGAGGCAGAGGCAGGTGGATCTCTGAGTTTGAGGCCAGCCTGGTCTATAAGGACAGGAACCAAAAAAAGCTACGGAGAAACCCTGTCTCGAAAATTAAAAAAAATAATAATTATAATAATAATAAATTTTAAAAAACGGTATTTTTAGCTTTAAATTTTTTTTATTTTTTTGGTTTTTCAATTCAAAATATATATGTGTGTGTGTGTAATTTGGTGTGTGAATGCCTTTGTGTGGTATACATATATGTGGGATATACATGTTTGCATATAAGCACATGTGTGCAGAAGGCCGAGGAGGGCGTTACACATCCCACTTTTTTTTTTTTTTTTTGAGACAGGGTTTTCCTTCCTAAATTGTCCAGGCTGGCCTTAAGCTCTTTTTGTGGCTCAGGCAGGTTTTGAACCTGCAATCCCTCTGCTTCGGAATCCTATGTAGCTAAGACTATAGGCTTGTGCCACCAGGCTAGGCTCTGAGTGGATCTTGTATTGTGTTCACTGGTCCCCTTTCTTGCTTCCTCTTTCCTGGTACATGCCATAGAGTGCTCCAACCAAGGTGATGTACCTGCCTTTCAGAAACAGTGGCCACTCCTGATTTACCTGTCTTCACCCCAGTGTCTCTTACCTAGTAGATGGCATTCCTGTGCTCTGAGCCTGTACCCTTGGAGACCCTCAAAGCAGCATGTATGGGCGTGGGTCTCTTTCTGACATGTGTGTCCTGCCCTGAACCCCTCCCATCCTGCTCTAGGTGCCGGTTTGTCAGGGAACGGGACCGTGCAGCTAACAACTACCCCAGCCTGTACTACCCTGAGATGTATATCCTCAAAGGCGGCTACAAGGAATTCTTCCCACAGCATCCGGTACCATGGGTGGGATGGCCACAGCTGTCCTGATGAGGACTGTAGGGAAGGGGGCCAGCCAGGCTGTAGGCCAGAGAGAAACGGCTTGCCCCGCCTCCACAACTTACCCTCTCTCCCATGCTAATGGACTCATTACGTCTTCTCATCCTCCCCTAGAACTTTTGTGAGCCCCAGAACTACCGGCCCATGAACCACGAGGCCTTCAGGGATGAGCTGAGGACCTTCCGCCTCAAGACACGCAGCTGGGCTGGGGAGCGGAGCCGGAGGGAGCTCTGTAGCAGGCTGCAAGACCAGTGATGGGCCAGCATGAGTCCTGCCGCCATCCTTACCTCATGGGGCCTGGAAGTCAGCAGGTCCCATGGGCCTATGAGGTCATCTACCTGCTAGAGGCCTCAGGTGCTATTGGGGGTTGGGAGAATGCTGTGGTGTCACATCTTCTCTGTCCCTGTCCTTGATTCTCCTGTCTCACTCCACTAATTTTCCAAATCCTGGTGCCAGTTCCATTTTGAAGAGCCCAGCCTGATGGGTGGGTACCAGCTAGAAGAAAGTGCTTTGTGCTCATGGGAGTCTTTTATAGTCCTTTTCCTCGTGTGTGTGTGTTAACTCTTTGTCTTCCTATGTTCAGAAAGCCCCCTTTGGTGGGGAGAGCCTCAGCCCTGTAGGACGAGCACAGTAGCTCCTTGGGTGGTCTGGAAGCAGCCTGCTACCCCTGCTTCTGCACAGGGCTGGGTCTGCTCTCCTCTCCTGGCCTTTACAGGGGCACCTTCATTGGAAACATAAGCGCTGGCTTTTTCCTGTTGTCTTACCTGTAGCTTTTATTTTTGTTTGTCTGACTTAGCCTGTTTGGGGACACACTGACAGCTGAGTAGGCTCCCTCATCATACATCTGGGGGTTAGAGATTCAAATATCACTTACTCAGAAAGGAATCTTCTCCTTTAATGTCCCCAAGGCAAGGGCAAAGGTCTGACTGAGGATCCTCTGGAAGCCTCATCCCCAGAGTGAACCCCAGAGCCTCACTGGTCAAAGCTGCTGGGCAGTGGACCAGTCTCTAAGCATTACCTTTTGTTCATTGTCTTCTCCTTCCCACATCTGGTCCAGAAGACCTCTTGAGTATGCATGTCAGTTTGTTGTTGTTGTTTTCTGTGTTGCTGTTCTAGTGACCGAGCCTAGGCCTGTTACAGATGGACAGGAGGCCAGGCGGTCATGGATGCACAGTGCCTTGCACACATGTTTACATACGGACTGGGTGGAAGGCGTGTGTGTGCGTGTGTTCAAAGTCTTTACACTTAGCATTTGGAAATATTAAAGGAACACTGTTGTGGAAGCAGCTAAATAAAAAACGAAGCAACCACTGGGTTCAGAGTCTGCATATGGGAAAGTCATGCTGGAAGGCCCTTGGGAGTCCTCTGTTAGGGCCTTGGTTCAATAAAGCACTGAGCAAATTGAATAATCTGTTTGTTATGTGGAGCCTCTGACAAGATCGTAGCAGACCCGACCCAGGGTAAGGACAGACAGCAGAGGCGGGGAAGCTTTCTGGAGAAGGGATTACACCTCATGTTCTCCTCTGAAGTTTCTCCTGCTTTTGAAATGGAGGACAGGGGTCCTCTTACTATGTAGTTCAGACATCAAATATATGGCTGCCCTTTCTCAACCTCCTTAGGGCTTGGGGCTTGCACCATCACTCCTAGCTGTGAGTCATGCTACCAGTCCTGCTAGGGCTTTGGACCCATCTCTCACTTGACTACCCATGCTCTCCTGAACTTGCCCTTCTTCAGGCCTGCAGTAAGAAGTAAGAGTAACCCCATCACACCTCCAAGAATTGTCCTCAGGCTAAACTGCAAGGATTCCTGCCATAGGACTTAGGATTTATGTCTTCCAGCTTTGTCCCCTCAGAAGAGCAGAAAACAATCTAGATGAATCACGTCTCTCGAGGAAAAAAAAAATGAAACAGGCTCTCATTATGTAGTCCTGGCTAGCCTGAAGAGTATAATATAGACCAAGCTGGCCTCAAACTCAGAGATCTGCCTGCCTCTGCCTCCTGAGTGCTGGAATTAAAGGTGTTTGCTAGCCTGCCCTGCACTAGAAATTTTTTTGAATGCCAGTGCAGATGATCCATAAAGGACCTATGTGATTGCAGGCTCTTTTGATTGAGAGTGTGCCCACAGGCATGACTCATTGGTAGAGCATTGCTTGATATACTTGGGGATTGGGGTTGGTTCCCAGTACTCTGGGGAAAAGTAGGAGGGAGTAATTCAGAGTGCACACATGTCAGGTACGGGTCTCATTTTCCATGGGGTTTGTTGTGAAGTAGGTAGAGCAATGATTATCTTTTCCACTTTGCAATTACCCTTGGTCCAGAGTGCCCTGGGCTATGCTGAGTTGTGACTTTGATAGTGTAGGCCCTGGTCTTTGTGGGTGGAGAAAGGGTCATGTAAGAGTCCCCACTAGGGCTGGAGAGATGGCTCAGTGGTTAAGAGCATTGCCTGCTCTTCCAAGGGTCCTGAGTTCAATTCCCAGCAACCACATGGTGGCTCACAACCATCTGTAAAGAGGTCTGGCGCCCTCTTCTGGCCTTCAGGCATACACACAGACAGAATATTGTATACATAATAAATAAATAAATATTTAAAAAAAAAAAAAAAAGAGTCCCCACTAAACAGACAACTGCTATCAAGACAAGAATCTATCTGGGTAAGGAAAACAAATTCTGAAGAAGGCACAGAACTGTAAACCTACAGGAAAGTACGCAAGGGACAGGAAGCTCTTGCCCACTCTGAGCCCAGGTGGTCTGGTGCCACACCAAAACAACTGGATGCTCAGAAAAGGCATTCACTTGCCCTAGGGTCAGAGCAGACAAAAGCAGAGATTTTTCCATCCTACCCAAGACACATCATTCACCGTCACCTTGATCTGAGAGAAGTCAGAGCTAGGGCCAGGACTGCCTTACTTCTGCTGACATCTGTCTGTATTGTCCCTGGACAGGAGGGAACCTGGTGATGTCCCTGTGTTGTGTGACAAGACTTTTCCTGGGGAGATTAAACACACTTATTCTCCTATTTAGGGTTTCTATGGCTGCACTGAAACACAATGACCAAAGCAACTTGTAGAGGAAAGGGTTTATTTGGTTTACATTTCCACATCAAAGGAAGTCAGGACTCAAACCAGAGCAGGAATTTGGAGGCAAGAGCTGACGTAGAACCCATGGAGGGGTGCTGCTTACTGGATTACTCTTGGCTTACTCAGCCTGCTTTCTTTCAGAACCCAGGGCCACCGGCCCAGGGACAGCACCACCCACAATGAACTGGGCCCTCCCCCATCAGTCATTAATTAAGAAAATGCTTGACAGCTTGATTTTAGGGAGACATTTTCTCAATTGAGGCTCCCTCCTTTCTGGCTTGTGTTGAGTTGGCATAAAATTAGCCAAGACACTCATCTATTTACCCCAGATAGAAAACCCATGACAAGCAAACATATATACACCACCAAAGTCCAACTTGGTGAAAGAATGTGCTGTGGGACAATGGTCTGTACCGTGTCAAATGTATTTTAATAAAACACTCATTGGCTAATAGCCAGGCAGGAAGTAGAGGTGGGGCTACGAGAACAGGAGAATTCTGGGAAGAGGAAGGAGTCAGTTTGCAGTTATTAGCCAGTCGCAGAGGAAGCAAGATGAGAATCCCTCTCTGACAAAGGCACTAAGTCATGTGGCTAACAGACAAGAATAATGGGTTAATGTAAGATGTAAGAATTCATTAATAAGAAGCCTTAGCTACTAGACCAACCAGTTTATGATTAACATAGACCTATGTGTGTTTCTTTGGGACTGAACAGCTGTGGGATCTGGTGGGACAGAAACCTCTGTCAACAAGAATGACAAGAATGAGTTCTATAGGGGTTACTTATAGGAGCAGAAAGGACTCAAAGACAAATCGCCAAGGCCCATTTGAGCATGGGTGACAGTTCACAAAGCTAGAGAACCCGGAGCACACTGTACAGCCTGAATGCAGTTCATCGGATTGGAGAGTGGCCTTCCAGTTTCCTCTGCTGCTCTAAATCTTTTCCAGGCAGCTCTTCTTGCCTGAGAGTATTCTTTTTTTTTTTTTTTTTTTTTTTTTTGGTTTCTCTGTGGTTTTGGAGCCTGTCCTGGAACTAGCTCTTGTAGACCAGGCTGGTCTCGAACTCCCAGAGATCCGCCTGCCTCTGCCTCCCAAGTGCTGGGATTAAAGGCGTGCACCACCACCGCCCGACCAGCCCGAGAGTATTCTTTGCAGCTTTAACCCCCTCAGAATATTTTTTAATTCTGCATCACTTCCTCTGTGAGGGACTCTCAGCTTTTATTTTTTTTTAACTCTGGCAGAGAGGGGCCCTAGTGAATCTGCTCAGTTTCAGGGAGTTCCTGAAGCTATTTTGACTCGCTTACCTTCCTGCTTAAGGAGTTTCCCTATAGGACAGAATGTTTTGATCTCAGAGGAAATGGTTACCCAACACCCTGGTCATATGGGTCCCCATTTAAGCCATAGTCACAACTGCAATCATGGGACACTTAGTATGTCAGACACCTTTAGACATGCTGTCTTCTCAGCCTCCAGCAGGGGATATTCAGCTCATTTTGTCCAAGAGCTGAGAGGTAGTGGGGGAGGTAGAAGACACTGATAAAGACCTGAGATAGATGTCCTCCTGCCCAAGAGTCTTCTCATCCATCCCAAGGAAGATGGTGTCCTAAACAATCATGGTCCTCTTGGCTTCTCCCTTACCTCAGGATACACCCTTCCTTGGAGAACTGAGGTAGGGGCAGAGGTGCTTACCTTCCCCTCCCCAGGAAAGCTTCTTCTTAAAGAGAAGCCATCAGATAAGAGATGAAGTGTTTAAACTCCTGGGATGCCAGTCACCCCTGTCATCTTGCTGGGCTCTGGGCAGTCTGGAATCCCAGCTTGTGGGGCACCTGGGAACAGCCGTCACTGTGCTGCTGACAAGTTCTGTCTGGAGTGGCCTGGCTGAGGCAGGGCATAGATCTAGGAGGCAATGGGGAGAGCCTTCATGTGCTCCTTTGTGGATTCCAGAAACTGCTTCCTCGGTGACTCAAAAACAGTTTTGTTTTGTCTTTGACAGGGCCTCATTGTACGGCTCTGACTGACCTAGTGCTCATTCGGTAAGGATGGTCTCCGACTCCCACAGAGCCTCCTGAGCACGGAGTGTTGATCACCATCCCTGGCTCAGTGACAGTGTGTTTTTTTTTTTGTTGTTGTTGTTTGTTTGGTTGGTTGGTTTGATTTGTTTTTCAAGGC
This sequence comes from Chionomys nivalis, assembly GCF_950005125.1. Classification (NCBI taxonomy): domain Eukaryota; kingdom Metazoa; phylum Chordata; class Mammalia; order Rodentia; family Cricetidae; genus Chionomys; species Chionomys nivalis. Next base: position 43,782,705 of record NC_080094.1, on the reverse strand, counting down.
AGGGTTACTCTCGGTAGCCTTAACTGTCCTGGAACTCTCTCTGTAGACTAGACTGGCCTCAAATTCATAGAGATCCACCTGTATCTGCCTCCCAAGTGTAAGGACAAAGGGAACTTAAGTTTTGTGTCCTTTTCTGGAATGGACTTGGCAAGGTTGGGCCAGTACCTCTTCAGGAATCAAGATGCAGTGTCTAGGGACCTGACTCTTCTCCCAAGCTGTTGTTACCAGTTCCGAGGCGGCTATGTCTGAGGTATCCCTTGTTCTCCTTGCCAACATTGTCTGATTTAGCTCTGTGCTGACTTTGGCCATTCCCACCACCACCTCCACCCCTGCAAATAGTTTATATGATGTTGTGCTTCTAGGTGATTCTAATCTCTTTAAGCTAATAATTGAGGTCAATCACTGGAGGCAGCCAAATCAAATCAGTGGACTCCTGGTACAGTGAAAGTTTTCTCTGGACTTTTTCAAAAAGTAAAGTAAGGTGGAGCCAGGCAGTGGTGGCGCACGTCTTTAATCCCATCACTCATGAGGCAGAGGCAGGCAGATCTCTGAGTTCGAGGCCAGCCTGGTCTACAGAGTGAGTTCCAGGCTAGCCAGAGCTACACAGAGAAATCTTGTCTCAAAAGCCAAAAAAAAAATGTTTGGACAAATTATAATTTTTATTCCTGTATAGCAAAGAGGGCAGGTAGTTGTCAGAATCGAGCCCACAGACTGCCATATGGCGTAGGTGTTTAAGTACCTCAGACCCAGCCTAGTTTCTGACTCTTTCCCACTGAGAGGTGAGCTAATGTTAATCTAAATTCCACTTTTCTCACACGAGGTCTAAGACTCTTTTGAATTAGCAGTTTGTAAACTCTAGTCTGAACTCTTCTATGGACAACAGTCCACACATATATCTAGGAAACATTTCTTAAGAGCACCTCATCCCCAGGCTTGAACACATTGGACACCCACTTTTGATAAGCAATGAAGCTGCTGGTAAACTATGTTTGGGGGTACAACTATAGTTCCAATACTTGGCAACTGAGGCAGGAGGATAGCTGCAAGTTTGAGGCCAGTTTGTTCTACAATAGTGAGTTTCAAGCAATCCACTTGTCGAGAGAGAGAGAGAGAGAGAGAGAGAGAGAGAGAGAGAGAGAGAGAGAGAGAAAGATCCAGTCCCTTTCTTCAGAAACCAACCAACCAAAAATCAAAGCTGTTGGCTCCGAAAGAGGTTAGGACAGGGAAGTCCAAAGGCACATGAGATCTGGACACAATCAGAACGCAGCTGAGGAAGGATGGAGAAATTGCTGCTGGCGGCGGGTGGGGGAAGTGGGGGGTGAAGACTTGATCTGGTGTGAGAATCTGCACATCAAAAAGGACAGGTAGCGATGGTACCTGTGTGGAGGAAAAGAGTGCCTACTCTCTCCACACAGAAGTTTGTGTAGATGCCAAGTAGCCCCACCCTCAGCCCACACTGAGTGACTGAGTGTGCCAGGGGTTGGGGGTGGGGTAGGAGGGTGACTGAAGCTGCTAGGCTTGGAGTCAGCAGGTCTGTGCAGCAGGAGGGGAAGAGAGCTCACGTGGCTGAACTCAGACTGCCTCGTGGAGCCTCCTGGCTTGCAGCCCTACAGGAAGCAAGGCTGTTTGAAAGGACAAATCATACACATCTTTGTCATCCTGGGGCTGTGCCATGGCCACTTCCCCAAAAGGAAGATTTGGGGAAGGCTCCTGACGTAGGACTGGGAGGGCTGGTGAAGAAAAATATACAATCCTGGGTGAGATGGCAGTTCCCATGGCTGGGCAGGCAGCTGTAGGCCTAGTGAAGATGACAGGTCTTCTACAGAACTAAGGAAAGGGGGCTATGCCAGCTCAGGGGGTAGCGACTGGGGAATGAGGGAGGAGAGACCCATGGAGTGTAAAGAGACAAGCTGAAGCCTACTGACTCTTAAGACCAGTGATATATTTCATCAGGATAATTCCTTCATCTCATTGGGCCTCTATTTCCTCATCTGTAAAATGGGGCAAAGGAAGTCCCTGGGGATACAGAGATGGCTCAGTTGTTAAAAGCACTGACTGCTCTTCCAAAGGACCTGGTTTGCTTCACAGTACCCACGTGGTGGCTAACAAACTTCTTTCTGTACTTACAACTCCAGGGAATTTGATACTCTCTTCTGGCCTCTGTGGGCACCAAGCACACCAGTGGAGCGCAAACATACAGGTACATAAAATGCCCATACACACAGAATAAAATAAAAAATAAAGTCCTTTCAAAGGGCTAAGGATTGGCTTTGGTGAGTAGGTGAGACACACACAGCAGGTACCTACAGCAAGTACCATGCAGAGTCTCCTCTGGCTACTTAGGAGCAGTGTGGGAATGAAGACAGGATCGCGGGTAAAAAGGATGATCCTGAAACATTTACCTAATGGGGCCAGTAAGGGGTTCCTCCTCTTTGTTCACCTGGACAAGCCCCTGGTGGATGGGACCAGGGAAAAACTCAGCTACAGTGTGCAGCTGGTGGCTATTCTGCTCTGGTCTGAGCAGCACATAGGAGCAGGGTTTCCGGGAGAAGAAGTGTGGGAAAAAGCAGCCTCCGTAGCTCTGGGGAAGCTCCCAGCACAAGAGCACGCACAGGGAGGTGGCACTCAGCAATGTACAGGCAGGGCCTGAGTTTTGAGTTTTGTCTTCTTTTATGAGGGCACCTGTAATCAGCTCAAATTTGGCCCACACCAATTCTAAAAAAAAGAAAAAAGAGAAAGAAAGAAAGAAAGAAAGAAAGGAAGGAAGGAAGGAAGGAAGGAAGGAAGGAAGAAAAAAAGAAAGAAGAAAGAAAAAAGCACAATCCACCTATCTCTTAGTTTCTGCTATGCCTTATCAGTAAAGAAAAATCCTCTGCCTGAGGCTGGCAGATTCCACTAAACAACCCTTCCTACATCCAGATGTAGGCAGTGATAGCCTGAGGTCTCAGAATTTCTAGCTCTCAAAAACAAACAGGGAAAAGAGCTCACTCTCCCCCTCAGGTGGGAACTTGGAGATCGGAGAGATGTCTGGGAGAAGACACGTCTTATCAAGCCTGGCTGCAATTCTAGATCCAGCCTGAGCAGCTGAAGAAAGGGATCCACTGAAAGCAGCAGCAGCCACTTCACGGACGTCCTAGCAATGGGTACCAAGGGAATTTAAACAGGAACCCTAGCAGCCTGCTACTAGAGAGCGGGAATAGACTGGGAAGAAGATGCCGGTGTTTGGGATGCGCAAGGGCTGTAGGCAACCCTTAACAATCCAAGAGAGAAGAAATGACATGGAGTGTGGCTCTCTGCCCATCTAGACTGAGAGCCGCTGGGTCATGGATCCAGCCATCTGTCCCCTTCAAGCTCCTCTGTTTTTGTGGTAGTAACTTATTACATTCTGTTCCTTCTTACCTCCTCTGCCTGTTACACGTACATGGAATCCCACACCTAAATCTATTGTGTACCCACCCCTGCCTCAAGTGCTGGGCTAATACCGAGCCTCACACAACCAATACGCAACTCATTGCTCCGTGCTTGGGAGAGACCCCATAACCCAGTGTGTCTGACCTGTCCCACCCCATCTCTGAGTTGCCATCAGGACCTGTCTTCCCCATCTGCCTCTGAGCCACTGAGTACCTACTAGGTGCTAGGCTCCCTCTGCCCGCTTCCCAAGTTGTATCAGCTAGGGGTATTTCTGGCTGCATGCACCCATGAAGTGGCTTTATCACGCATGTGTATATGATCATCACTTCCAGGCCCCAGATGCTTTCCACTATTATCTGCAGCTAGGTCTTTCAGCCTCAAGGGCCACAGATGGCTGAGGGCTGCAAAAGGTCAGATAATGACACTGTAAGTCCCACGACCTGAACCAGGCTACAGCTTGAAAGCTATTATCTTCATGTGTCTGAGTGTTGTGCTTACATGCATGTCTGTGCATTACATTCATGCAAAATCAGTTTGAACCCTAACTCAGGTGGTGCCTTCAATGCCCCAGTACACGGGAGAAATTGTTTATGGGACTCTGGTCCTTGGGATAACACAGAAAGGTTAGGAGTCTGAATCTAGGAAGACTGGCTTCTTCCCATCATTTGCATTTGCTACAACTTAGTCCCCAGATACCACCTCCTCCATGTAGTCAACACAGATTGCTCTGGCGGAGTCAATGCTTGGACTCTTCCCATTTGTTAATCTATTGCTCCTCTTCCTTGTTTTTTTGTTTTTGTTGTGTGTGTTTGTTTATTTTTTGAGGCAGGAATTCTCTGTGTAACAGCTCTGGCTGTCCAGGAACTCACTTTGTAGACCAGGCTGGCCTCGAACTCACAGAGATCCTCCTACCTCTGCATCCTGAGTGCTGGGATTAAAGGCATGCACCACCACCGCCCTGCCAGGCTTATTGCTCCTCTTTAACTCCTGCCTGCTGTGGCTACTGCACTTGTCTACATAGAATCTGCTAGAAATACCCAGAGGACTGTCCTCAGCTCAAGAATGGATATATAGCATGCTTTCCTTCTCCTCCTGACCCCCAGTTTCAGACAATATCTTGAGTAGCTCAAGTTGGCCTCAAACTCATTGTGTAGTTGAGGCTAGTCTTGAATTCATGATCCTCTTGCTGTAATTACAGGCATTCGAACCTGCTGTAGAATGTTCTACTCCCAGTATAACAACCATCATCTTCATCAGGACAGCTAGGAGTGCTGGGCGGTGGTGGCGCACGCCCTTAATCCCAGCATTCAGGAGGCAGAGGCAGGCGGATCTCTGTGAGTTCGAGGCCAGACTGGTCTACAAGAGCTAGTTCTAGGACAGGTTCCAAAGCTACAGAGAAACCCTGTCTCAAAAACAAAAAACAAAAACAAAAACAAAAACAAAAAAAAACCCAGCTATGAGTCTTTGCAAGAATCTCCCAAGATCAGGTTTGTTGATGGTTGGCATTCCCATAGGGAGTGGAGGAAGCCCTGAGTGAGTCCTGAGGGAATGATGTGTATTTTGACAAAGGCAAGGCCTGTCAAGGACTCCAATTGACTCATGGGAAATTTGCAAAGCCCTTATGGGGCACAAGAGGGATGGCAAATCTTTCCTGAGGAGTCAATGTGTAAATGTTTATGAACGACTGATCAGCATGTGCAAAGACTAGCAACTCTGGTGTCCTGCTGGTTGGTACGGCCTAGACTGTCCACCTATAGAGACTCCTACCGAGACTAGCCAGTCTCTCCTCTGTGCTGTACCTAATAAAGAGGCTGGAGGAACTCATTTTTACCCCAAGTCGGGCTCTGGGGGACTCTTTCTCTGTACAGAAGCAGCACAGGTTTGTTTGTGTCTCCCCAGGGAAAGCGTTCTTGTGAGGGCACCACGTCAGGCTCTCTGTCCTCTTTCAAGTCAAGCCCATCCTTCATCTTATTCAAGTCCTCCCCCTTCCTCTCTCTCCTCCATGCAGGCTGCTATGGGAAGCAGAACTCACATTCCAAATACTTTCCATCCTGTCTGTGATGTGTGGCTTAGTCATCTGCCAGAGGAGACGAGGCCCAGGTTTCTTTTTATATTATAAACCTGAACCATGCTTAGCTCAAGCCTGTATCTTTCCAGTACAGGGAACAGATTCTATTACATTCTTAGTTTATTTATTTACTTTTGAGAAAGGTCTCACTGTGTATCCTTATCTGGTTGCTTCTGCCTCTCCAGTGCTGAGATTGAAGGTATGCACTTTCTGGTTTTTAGTTTGTTTTTTGTTTTTATCTGAGACAGGGTTTCTCTCTAGCTTTGGAGCCTGTCCTGGATGCCCTCTGTAGACCAGGATGGCCTCGAACTCAGAGATTCACCTGTCTCTGCCTCCCAAGTGCTGGGATTAAAGGCGTGCGCCACTACCGCCGGCTTAGTTTTGTTTTAAAACCAGAATTCAAACTGGGCAGTGGTGGCACACGCCTTTAATCCCAGCACTTGGGAGGCAGAGGCAGATGATCTCTGAGTCTGAGGCCATCCAGGGATATACACACACAGAGAGAAACAACAACAAAAGAATTCAAATGATTATTTTCGTGGATTTCCTACATTTTTAAAGTGCATGGCTAACATGAAAAACATGCCCTTTAGGCTTGCCGGGCGGTGGTGGCGCACGCCTTTAATCCCAGCACTCGGGAGGCAGAGGCAGGCAGATCTCTGTGAGTTCGAGACCAGCCTGGTCTACAAGAGCTAGTTCCAGGACAGGCTCCAAAACCACAGAGAAACCCTGTCTCGAAAAACAAAAAAAAAAAAAAAAAAGAAAGAAAAGAAAAGAAAAAAGAAAAACATGAAGGGGACACTACTGAACTGGCTGCTTTTGATCATGTCTGAGTCGGCATGGCTGAGTATTTCCAGGGGACCCCACAGACTCTCTGAAGCATAGCTTAAAACCAGAAGAGGCCAGCGGCCATAAGGAAAGGCTCTCCCAGGGCACTCCCACAACAGTCCCAAGCAAATCCATCAGGTGAGACTCTGCTGCTGCCTGCCCCAGCGCTCGCCAGGGAAGCCTTCTGTGATACCACATTCATCGGGGCCCTCCACCATCTTCCAGGGTGACGGCTCAGTGCACTTTTCTTCACACGCCCCAGACACGGTCAACTCTCCAGTGGTTTTGAACTTGACATGGACTGGCCGAGTGGTGAACAGAGGCCAGGATATCATGTTCCCAGTGCCCTCTGCCAGTTCCTAGTTACAATCTGCTGGCAGATATGAGGCCTGGCCCAGAGTGATAAGGACGGGGCACCAGGAGCCAACATCATCCCCTGACTCTCTGATTGAGGCCCCACACTGCCTCTGGGCCTGTCCTTTCACCTGACATCAAACTCCCCACAGCCTGTGCACCATGTACTCCCCCTGCCGACCGCCTGCCAAAGTCCTTCATGGAGGTCTTTCTTCAGAAGCCCTGCCTGGGCCACTCTGTTCTTTCATTTCTTTGTCATCAGACAGTATTCAAGTAAGTATAACCCTGGCCTTGGGGAGCGAAGACGGGAACCATGGCAGAGATGAGTCCCACAAGAGACAAAAGTTTTGGTCAGAGTCACTTAGGGAATAATCTGAGGGGACAGCCCTCATGGGGCCTTCGAGGCACGTCAGACTGGAACATACTTAAGGAAGCCTAGGAATTCACATGCCTAGCAAGCGGTAAAAGAATTTGTATGCACCTTTGCCCCAAACACCACTTGGGCCATGTTTCCAGACTGGATCTTCACCCTAATGCTGGTGGCACTACTTGGTTCAAACCTTAGTTTTAGATCTCTTAAGTTAGAAAGTTCTTGATGTCCTCCCTGTGAGGAGTCAAGCAGTGGCTGCAAAAGGGAAAGACAGCCTTAAACACTTGCCCCAGCTGTCTCTAGATGGGGCTTCACTGGGGCCTAACAAAGTTGGCAGACCTGCTAGGGCTACACAACTACGACGAAGTTGGGACTAGAATTGGAATCCGATGTGAAATCCAGAATCAGCCTTAACCCACTGAAGGAACCAACAATAAAGGATCTTCACAACTGCTCGCATATTCGTATCTTTCCAAAGTCATCACCGTCTGGTGTGCGTTTCAGCAGGCAGGGTTCCGCTCCTGCAATTCGGTCGCACACAAGTAGCTTCGGGGTAGCGGTGCGCCCGCCTCCGTGGAAAGTTTAGCTAATGTCGCAGCAGCCACAGCGCCCCCTGGCGGCCACCATCGCGGTGGCCAGGCCGCAGCTAGTCAAGGGCTTTCCAGCGCCTCCAGATAAGCTCGCCGGCGCCCTGAACCCTCCAGAGCGCTCTCGCAGTCGAAGGGATCGGCAATTCAGAAGCCTGCACACCCTCGGGAAGTAGGGCCCCCACGCCCGGATCACAGACCCAGGATCGAGTCCGCACTACAACCCCCAGAGTCCAGCGCGCCGCTGCCCGCGCGAGGCAGTGACGCAATGAGGCCGTCAGGGAAAGAGGGAGCACGGTGGCCGGGGTTGATGACGTCTGCTGCTGGCGGCAGAAAGGTGACCAGAGGTCAAGGCCTATAAACCTGCCTTCCCTTCCTGAAGCGGGTTTGCCAACCTACCTGTTGGATAACTTTCAATTCTTGATCTGTTTAGCCTTGACCGGGACTAATTACTGTGTCCCCCTCAGCCTTGAGACCTCGGGGTCGCCACTGTCTCACGTTGTCCAGAACAGCCAGGGACTCCCCATGTATCTGTGGCTGACTTGAATTCCTGATCCTCTTGTCTCCACCTCCTGAGTGGGATTTCAGGTATGTGCCACCATGTCTTGTTTTTGAAATAGTTTTGGTTAACTAGTTAGAACCCTTTGGATAAGGTTTGCCACACTCGCTCTGTCCTTTTTCTTCCAGTTGATCAGAGTCATTTGCAGATATGGCATTTAGAGGTATTTTCGTGTGTAGTTTCTAAAACAAAGACACATTCCTCCATTCAAAACCAAGTGGCATTGATCAAGACTTCCATGTCAGCCAGCCCGGTCTACAGAGCGAGTTCCAGGGCAGGCTACAAAGCTACACAGAGAAACCCTGTCTCGAAAAACCAAAACCAAAACAAAACAAAATAAACCCTCCCTCCCATCTCATACTCCACACTTTAGTTGTCCTAATGGCCCACACTGTGGAGTCTGGTTGGTTTTGTCCCAGGAACACTCAGCTGTGGCCTCTGGTCACCAGTTTTTCCTGCACTCTCATGACCTTGATGCTCTTGGAGATTTCCGGATAGTTTTGCAGAAGTGGGTTTAGTGTTGTAGGAGACATCTCCACCCTTGTTCTCAAGGCAGACCAGACATTACATTATTCAGAGGCTAGGCATATCTAAGTAGACAGGTGATAGGTGTCTAACCACAACGCTCTCTGGGCACACTCCCAGGCCACACCCTCCTTGAGAGGACCTCCTTCTCAGGGGTTTCACTTTCCCCTCTGGTCTCTGGCTTCTCTGCAGCATCCACCCTGGAGCCATGGTCCATGCCTTCCTCATCCACACCTTGAGGGCCCCGAATTCGGAGGATACAGGCCTTTGCCGAGTGCTCTACTCCTGTGTCTTTGGTGCTGAGAAGTCACCCGATGATCCACGGCCACGTGGTGCAGAAAGGGACAGGCTCTTGCGCAAGGAACAGATTTTGGCCGTGGCCAGGTAATTTCACTGCCCCACCCCAAGCTTCATCAGACACAGAGCTGATTATGAGGGATGCTGGAGTTGGACAGTGAAGGAAGACGAGGAGTCACGGTGTTTCCCCTGGCCCCCACCACTGTGTATAAGTGTTCCTATGAAAAAGAGCTAAAGAAAGAATGTGATTATCATTATGGTGGTTCTGGGAATTTCATGTATATTATGTAATCCTCATAGTCCTCTGAGGTGGCTGTATTATCTTCACTTTCCAGAAGAGTTAGCTGACATACAGAGGCTAAGGAACTTAACCTGCCCAAGGTTGTACAACAAAAACATGGCTAGAAATGGAGATTAGAGTATGAGCAGGCAGACTTGTGCACACAAGACATGCTTTCTAGTGGAGGTCTTCCTAAGAGCGAGAACGTAATGATTAGCAGAGACTCAGGGCTGCTGAATGCCGGAGACTCGGAGCCGTTTTGGAAAGCATCGTATGAGGGAGGTGGATAGACTGGGACCTTTTTCCCCAGACACACGTGAGCTGTGCAGCTCTTTGCCAACCCCTCATTCTCGACCTGGTTCCCCTCTTGCAGTTGTTTGTTTTGAGACAGAGCCTAATTTTCTGGTTCAGGCTGCCCTCCACTTCTCTGTGTATTCCAGGTTGGAATGAACTGATCCCCCTGCCTCCTCCTCCTAATGCTAGAATTATAGGCATGCACCACCATACCTGGCTAAACGCAAGGCTTTAAAGCCAGACTGTGAGGGGCCTGATCTAGAAGATGATTCAGGAAGCAGTGGGGACAGCCTTGACAGTCACATGGGAGGTGCATAGGACTCGGAGAAGGGTGAATGGTTGAGAGGTCAGGCAGCCACACTGGACGACTTTGTTGTTCTCATCACTTATTTGCCTCTCTGTTGAGGAGGCTTCTGCGAGGCGAGTGAGACAAGACTTCACTCCTTTTCCCAGCCCAAGGAGCTGTGTTCAGATCCCGCCTTCTCTTGGCCGTTCAGAGTAAAGTGATTCAGGCTGGAGCCTGGATTTCTGTCTCATCACATTTCCCTGGCTCCGCATCCCTGGATCATTTAAGCTTTCTAAGCCTAAGTTTCTTTACCCAAGATATGAGACATTTCAGCTCCCAGCTACATTGGAAGTTGACAGAAGTGTCCGTGTTTGCCGGGGGGGGGGGAGGGATGGCACCTTGGTGGTCTACCAGTGACCTGACTCCCCTTCCAGGCAGGTGGAGTCACTGTGCCGACTGCAGCAACAAGCATCTGGATGTCCCTCCACAGACCCGCAGCCTCAGTTCTCCGACGAGCCTGTGTCTCTGCATGAGGCCCCCCATGGAGCCTTCTACCTGGGAGCCGGGGACCCTTTCCAGGAGCCACAGACAGTGGTGTGGCTGGGTGTACTTTCACTAGGCTTTGCCCTGGTGCTGGATACCCATGAGAACTTGCTGCTGGCTGAGAGCACACTCCGGCTGTTGGTCCGCCTCCTTCTTGACCACCTGCGGCTGCTGACACCAGGTAACAACTTCTTATTGAGGGCTGACCGCATTGAGGGAATCCTCGCCCGCTTCCTGCCACATGGGCAGCTGCTTTTCCTCAATGACCAGTTTGTCCAGGACCTGGAGAAGGAATTCAGTGCTGCTTGGCCCCGCTGACCACCCACCAGAATGAGGCTTCTTGAAAGGACAGAGAGGGAGGGTAAAGATTACATACTTCAAGGAGAAGTTTGGCATCTCCCTCTTGCCCAGGTTGCTCCCTAGTCTGATATGTGACTGCACTCAGGACAAATGATTGGACAAGCTGGCAGGAGAGGGCCTGGGGAGAAGGCAGAGGAAGCTAGCTGTGCCTTTTCCCAGTTCAGTGGAATTGCAGAACATCCTGAACCTGTCGCTGCATGTGACACTCTGCGGTGTTCACCATGCTAGCCCTTGACTTCCAGTCCTCCCAGCTGCCTGTTCTGGAGCCGTGTAATGCCTGCCAAGACTTTAGTTCACTTTCTCTATAACCCCAGCACAAAAGGAGTCTCTGAGACTCCCTTCAAAGTGGGGGAGCTGGGATGGTACCCTGGCAGATCCTGGCCCCTGCCTTTGCACATCATCAAGGATATTTTCAACAAGGCCTGTTCTGCATCCGGCCCCACCACACTTCAGAGCAGGGGGATTCTGAGGCTCCGTATGTGCCGAGCCTATATCTGCCAGGCAAGCCAAGTGCACAGCAGCTTTTCTTGTCTGCTGGCCAGCAAGTGCCAGGTGTCTGGGCCAGGTGATACCTTACTTTGAATTAAAAATAATGGCTGTCTGACTTTGTTCTCTCTTTTTGTGCACCTGATGAATGCAGTGCCCTCCTGTGCATGAGCATCCGCCTGAGTGACCCCTGACCTCCTTGCCCTGCTACTTGCTCAAGCATCCTACGAGGCTTCCTCTTAAGAGCTCCATTCCTCCTCCTCAGTTGTTTCTTTGTGTTTTCTTTGGATGATGGTACTCGCTGTTTGCTGTAGTATGTGTCACGGGTGGTTGGTTGTGTGGTGGTTGGTCAGTCTCTGAGAAGCAGAGACTGGAGGGCAGTCTGTCCTTGCGCTGTGGGACTGTCTTTGCGCTATGGATCGAGCTCAGGCTCCTGGCAAGCTTCCTGGCAGGCACTTGTATCAGCTGAGCCATCTCTCCAGTACGTGATGTACTTTTTCCAAAGTAAAATGAAGCCCTTTTTATTTCAGAAATGTTTTCCCAACTTGGGTCATTAAGTAGCTATTGTGTTTCATTGTTCCATTCAGATAGTCCAGCTGCACAGCAGGTGAATCTCTTGTAGCTAATCTTCCCTTACCCTAATTGTGGCAGATAGCAGAAAACTCCAGAAAAGGAAAGTTACTTTTGGAAGATGGATCATTTGCGTACAGTGAGGAAGGAACCATAGAGCAGTTCTGCAAGGAAGCAATTTAGTTTAACTAAGGAGGGAACCTGCAGGCTGCAAAATAAGGCTCAACTGTATCCCAGGTCTCTGCCATCTTGGCAGTTCCAAATCATCCATCCAAGGTGGTTGGCTCTCATTATATTCAAATGCAGCGTCTTCAGCTCCCTCCTCTCTTTGCAGTGGGGTGCCAGTATCCACTACCACCCCAGCATCTCAAGGTCTCACAGAGCAGCTGGGTGGTGGTGGCGCACGACTTTTATCCCAGCACTTGGGAGGCAGAGGCAGGCGGATCTCTGTGAGTTTGAGTTCAGCCTGGTCTACAAGAGCTAGCTAGTTTCAGGACAGGCTCCAAAACTACAGAGAAACCTGTCTCAAAAAAAGAAAAAAGACTTTAAAAAAAAAAAAAAAAGAGAGAAAAGAAAAAAAAGGCTCTCTTGGAACATTTGAGTCTACAAAACATGGTTTCTCTTCTTTCTGATTCTAGTTCTGTCGTGTTGTCGGTTTCACTTGGCTCTCAGAACACGTTCCTTTTCTTTCCACTTTTCTCTCTGAGCATGTAACACGTGCTGTTTCCACTGATGCTCACTCACAAAAACAAGCATGTGCATTTTGGTTATAGCTGACTACTAATGAACATTTAGGAAGACAGAGTTAAACAGAACAACAGAACAAAAAAATCTCACAATTGATGGTTATAGAATCCTTGTATTTTTCAGTTTTCAAACACTATAATGAAATACCTGAGGCTGGGTACATTTATAAAGAAAAGAGGTTTATTTAATCCCAGTTTTGAAGTTAAAGTATGGCACTGGCCTCAGCTTGGCTCTGGTGACAACCTCATGGTGGGTGGCAATTCAGTGGTGGGGACATGGACAGGGAGAGAAGAGAGGTGGCCGTACAGTAAGGTGAGGAGCAGACAGGAGCCAGTCATGACCTCACAGGAAGCTCTGCTGTAGATGACAGCTAGGGGTGCTTTATATCCATACTCTAAATTCTAAGAGCGTATTTGAATGTCTTGGGTGGAAAGTGTTCACATATCCATCTATTGGTTTGTTGTGAGTTAACTTGAAGTCTTGATGTCTCAGGATGAATGTAAGACTTTGTAACCTTCGTGTAAGTGAACGCCCCTGTATTCCACACACAGGGAGAAGGAAAAGCAGAACTCAGATCCAAGCCAAACCACTTGAGTGAGACCAGACTGGACTTTGGAGTGATGGATTGTTTTCGTTTCCCTTCCCATTTACTCAGCCTGCTAAGGACGAAGGGAAGACAGACTTGGAGAATGATATTCCTCTGTCTTCTCAGACCGAGCCTCTCAGAATAGAGTGCAGTTTAACGATTCACTCCTTTCTTTTTTTTGGTTTTTCGAGACAGGGTTTCTCTGTAGCTTTGGTTCCCGTCCTGGAACTAGCTCTTGTAGATCAGGCTGGTCTCGAACTCACAGAGATCCGCCTGCCTCTGCCTCCCGAGTGCTGGGATTAAAGGCGTGCGCCACCACTGCCCGGCTTATAATTTTTTTTGTGTGTGTGTGTACCATGTATATGTGTGCAATTCCCCAGAGGTCAGAAGAGGGCATCTGAACCCCTTGAACTGGCGTTACAGATGGTTGGGAGCTGCCATGTGGGCACTGGGAACCAAACCCAGGTCCTCTGAACAAGCAGAATGTGCTCTTTACTGCTGAGCCGTCTTTCCAGCCCCAAGATTCAGTTCTTGCCTCTGTTCATTGGCATCTGTAAGTATCCAGCAGCAATGAGCTCTGAATTCAGATAACTGGATTACTTTAACTACCTCTGAAAGGTCTGCCATATACCAGTATCTCACGTATGGCCAAGATCCTAAGAAGTGATCTGAGAGGCAAATTCCAGCACTTTGATTTTCCAGAGTTCCCAACTGTTCTTCCAAGGAGGTTTTAATCATTTCTGGTCTCTACTTGGGGCCGCTGCCTCCCAACAACTCTCAGGTGTCACTTTCTTCTTTTAAAGTTCAAGGCTGGGGAGAGGGTTCACTGGGTCCAAACACCAGAGTGCAAATATGACTAGCTTGAGTCCCAGAACCATGTAAAGCCAGGCTCAGTAGCCCACATCTGTAATCCCAGTGTTCCTGTGGTCAAAAAGGAGGCAGAGACAGGACAAAGCTGTGGGCTAGCTCACATGGTGTACACAGTGGCAAACAACAAGGTAGAAGGCAAGGACGGACACCCAAGATTGCCCTCTGACAATCTTGCACACATCGCACACACATAATATCTTAATTTAAAAGTTGTTTTTGGGGGGCTATGGTCAGGCCTTGAAATCAAGCTGTAGTCCCTCAGAAAATTGTGTGAGTATGGGCATTGCTGAGTAGTATGGTTGCATAGCAAGACCTGATCTCAAAATGATAATGAACACTCGAATATATGCACAATGTTGTTTCTTTTATGTAGCTAGATAAATATCCATGGGCTTGGTGGACATCGAGGATGGGCCTCTCTCCTTGTGCCCTAGACACTTTAAGAACCAATATAAAGTCCGTCTTGTAATGTCAATCTAAGCAGTGGCCCCTCTGGTCATTGCCCACTCTGCCTTGAGAGTGCTTTGGTTTATTAAATTTTCTTTACTGTGATCATCGATCTATACTATGCGCTGCATGTCTCTTTCAAATTAATTTAGTACAGACGGGCGGTGGTGGCGCACGCCTTTAATCCCAGCACTTGGGAGGCAGAGGCAGGCGGATCTCTGTGAGTTCAAGGCCAGCCTGGTCTACAAGAGCTAGTTCCAGGACAGGCTCCAAAGCTACAGAGAAACCCTGTCTTGGTAAACCAAAAAAAAAAAAAAAAAAGGAAGAAGAAGTAGAGAGTGTAAGAAACTGGGCAGAGAACAGAGTGAAACAAACCTGGTGACAGTTTCTATTTGTAGAGTGTTATCATTTGAGACAAAAATCCTGTGCTTTGTGACTGGGGGTTTCTAGGGAATCCTTGGGGCTGGGAACTCTGAAATTTCACCATGTGCCAACCTTTTCTCCTTCAGTACTGAATACAGAACAAGGGCTTTTTTTATGCCTGCCAGGCGTCCTCCCACTGAGCTATACTCCTAGCCCATGCAGGGATTTCTCTCTCCAAGGGTCCGGTTCCCCGGAAAACAAGTTCTTTCTTCCAGTGAGTGCTCCAGATGAAGCTAGAGCTAGAACTGGATGATAGTACACCCCTATGGGTTCTGTCCTGAGGGAAAACAGGTCAAAAGGGGGCCAGCAGAACTCCTCCCTCTCAGGAACAGTCACCCGATTTATGGTGGCAAGGTCAAAGCAGTTTCAGCCTGGCCTTGTCAGCTTAAAGAGCCATGAGCATTTGGGGCAGCAAAGATTTCACCTGTGGCTGGAGAGGGGCGGCATTTGGGCATTGCTTGGGAATCAACACTTGCTGGACTGAAAATGACATTAAAAGCCTTTGCAGCCGGGCGGTGGTGGCGCATGCCTTTAATCCCAGCACTCAGGAGGCAGAGGCAGGCGGATCTCTGTGAGTTCAAGGCCAGCCTGGTCTACAAAGGGAGTTCCAGGACAGGCTCCAAAGCTACAGAGAAACCCTGTCTCGAAAAACCAAAAAAAAAAAAAAGCCTTTGCAGTCCTCCATTTCATGTGGTCTTGGACGACTACAGTATAAGAACAAAGTGCTGGGAGGCAGACAAACTTCAGCCTCAGAGAGGCCCACGCAGAGCTGACAGTAAGCGGTAAGCACAGAAGAGCAGTTTCCTGGGTTCACAAACAGCAAGTTAGCAAAGATAAAGAAACAAAACCCTCACAGTCAGGCATAATTAAAAATAAAGAGTCTGTGCAAAGACCTCTAAGGGCAATGGGGAACACAGTCACAGTACCTGTCCCTGGTCAGCACCCCAGGGTGGCCTCAAACTCCATCTTCCACCTCCCAGTGTGGGGTAACAGGCATACATTAATCACCACATTGTACAGACTGATGATATGACCACTCCATGGTTAAGGAGAACGTTTTTATTGCAGATGAGCTAGAGAACAACCAGAAACATCTAGAAGAGTCAGAGAAAAAAGTAGACTGGACATGGTAGGGCTCTCTGTGAGAGAGAGAATACCAGGGGGCAGCGACTAGAGGAAACTTAGTGAGCCAAGCAAGAGCCATGCAGAGAGGACATAATGAGGATAGCAGGATTATAAGAAAGAGTAGCCGGGGAGGGAAGCCCTCAGCTAGAGGGACTTTAGGGGAGGGAGGAGGTGAGAAGGGCCAGGATGCTAGTTAGTGTGGACTTTGAAGTGTATACCTGGTACCTGTGGTACAAGGGCCTGCAGGCCAGCATGGGCTTTGCTGTGCTGATAGGTGCCACGGTACCCATGTGCCCCTCCTGGCTGAGGTAAGGAAATGACTTCTTTTGGCGGAAGAGAACTAGTTTCCAAGTTCCTGAGGATGTCGGCTTTCATGTAACCACCAGAAATCCTCCAGCAGTCCAAGTGAGCTCATTTCTGGATATTTGGAGTATCTTTGGAGTTTGGGGGTTTGGAGTATCCTTTGGTCCTGACACACACCTGACTCCACATATTATTATTACTGTGGTTGTTCTGTTTTTTTGAGACAGGAACTCTCGATGTAGCTCTGGCAGTCCTGAAACTCACTACGTGGATCAGACTGGCCTTGAACTATCAGAGAGATTCACGCATCTCTGCCTCCCAAATGCAGGGATTAAAGGTGTGCACTACTATACACAGTTCCAGATATTACTCTTTTTTTTTTTTTTTTTTTTTTCGGTTTTTCGAGGCAGGATTTCTCTGTAGCTTTGGTGCCTGTTCCGGAACTAGCTCTTGTAGACCAGGCTGGCCTCGAACTCACAGAGCTCCGCCTGCCTCTGCCTCCCGAGTGCTGGGATTAAAGGTGTGCGCCACCACTGCCCGGCTATTACTCTTATCTTAAATATTAACTAGAAAACTTGGAAAATAAAGCTAACCAACTAAGGGGAGCACCACAAAACAGAAGGGATAATAGTCAAACGCAGGAATTTTTTTGTTTTCACAGACAAGAAAACTCAAATGTCAATGGGGTGATGCACACCTTTAATCCTAATATTTGGGAGGCAGAGGCAAGTGGATTTCTGAGTTCAAGGCCAGCCTGGTCCATACACAAGTTCTGAAACAACAGACCTACAGAGAGAAACCTGTTGTTTTTTTTTTTTAAAAAAAAAAAAAAAAGGAAAGAAAGGAAGCAAAGAAAACCCAAAGACTCAAGGTTTGCCGCTGGGTCTGTGGGGGAGGAGGGATGTGGGTGCTGTAGGCGGTCCTTAGAGATTTCCGTACTTTTCCACCCCATGCTTTATCGCACCAGACAATGTGGCCTGGCATCACCCCTTGAGAGGGTGGAGGGTTTCTGTCCTAAGTGTGTCTGGGCTAGCCTCCTTACTTGCATCGGCCCAGTACAATGTGGCAGAAATGACACTTAGCCAGTTTAGAGTCAAGGTCTCATGGGCATTTTGCTTTCTGCTATGAAAAACGTGTGGTTCAGGCTGATGAAGGGTAAGAAGCTGCGTGAAGTGAAAAGAACCATCCCTGGCTGGTGCGATGACTCGGTAGGTAAGGCTGCACAAACCCTGGGCCTACTAGCTTCACGCTCTTTAACCCACGTAAAGATCAAAGGGGAAAACTGACCCAACCTATAGTTTCCTTTGACCTTCTCTCTCTCTCTCTCTCTCCCCCCCCCGTATGTGCACCCCTCCCACAATAATAAATAACTATTGCAAATAAAGAGAGTCGTCCCAGCTGAGTCCATCGAGACTATCCGCTCCTACGGGAGAGATGACTGACTGAAAAGAGGACTGATACCGCTATCAGCACAGACGCCCAAGACCAGCACAAAGGAGATTTATTTGTCCCAGACGGACAGAGGGCAGGAAATAAGAGACCAACATGGGAGATCGAGAACGAGGGAGAAGGGGAAAGGAACGAGAGATGGGGGATATTTGCCCCCAAAGGGATTAAGGACTGCCTCTGGAAAGAGAGGAGACAGATGTGGCCGGTAGGCAAATGGCAGTTTATAAAGGCAGAAGGGGAAACCCTGTGTTAGCATGAGTTGGTTCATTTTAGTTGGGCGTGTTAATCAGGTGAGCCAAAAGGGGGCTTTTGATTGCTGGACTTCAATACTTTGGTAGCTGAACGTTGGTAGGAGAAGGAAGTGGCCAAATAAGGGAATAGATCGTGGTGAATAGCTTTGAGAAAGTAATCTAATGGTTTATACAAGGCAGAGGAAATGGGGGAAGGGCAAAGCCCGAGAGCCACGTTTGCCACGCTTGAGCCTGCTAGAGTCCTTCAGGTGTAAGTGAGCCCAAGCATTTCGTAGCAGTCTCCTCTAAGATAAAACAGTCAGTGTTAGACAGAAGCTTGTTAAGGCTGGAGATGTTAGATCTGGAAAGATGACTCAGAGGTTAGGAGCCCTGGCTGTTCTTTAGAGGACCCAGGTTCAATTCCCAGAACCCACATGGCAGCTCACAACCGGCCATAATTCCAGTTCCAGAAGATGCAACACCCGTTTTTGGCCTCTTCAGGCACCAGGCAGGCACATAGCTCATAGGCATACATACAAGCAAGACACTTATTAAAAAAACAATTTAAAAGACATAGGATATACTAAGACAAGATGAAAATGCTCCATCCTGAAGAGATGCTGTCAAGTAAACAACTCAAAGTCTTCATGAAGTCCCCGAAACTGACCGGGCTCACTGGGCCCTTTCCTCCCCAAGCATATATAAGCAGTAAGGACCACTTACTAACACAGCTGCCCAGAAGAGATTCAGACCTCACAAACTGCCTGGAAGAGAGTCTCCAGCCTGCCGAGCTGCCTGCACGCTGCAGTGTGCTCCATTTTCCCAGCTCTCCTGAGCTGTCACTCATGCTGGGAGCACTTTGGTGATGCAGCTGTCTTTGAGTTCTTTCCTGTAAGTAACCTCAATAAAACTTATTGGTTTACCACCTTGGATCTAAGTGGGATCCTTACTTTGGAGTCTAAAGTCTAGACTGCCATAGACACCCTATCTGGGGTGAATAAAGGGACTAAAGTTCATGTCTCCCCAGGAATAACATCACGCAACACCAAGTAAGAGCAGAGCTGCGGCAGGAAGGTCAGCCCCACATCACCAAACCAACCACTGAACGGAGGAAGAAGTTTAACTAACACAGCTGGCTCCCCCCACCTTCTTCAGGGAGGAGGGCCGGGTACAAAGAACTATCCCACCTCCAGACGTCTTGGTAGCGGGAGCTGTAAATATGAAGTGAGTCAATTATTAGATGCTTGAGCTATTTGAGGGACAAAGACCGGCTTCCTGCTGTCACGTGACAACAATGACGCTAGGGTCTACGTCAGCTCCCAGCATCCTTGCCTCTTCTTCAGCACCGAAGAGGCTTCTCAGAGCCCTGTGAATGGGGATCGCTGCAGCCATTTCCACTTTTGACCACGGTTTTCATGAGGTTTGGGTTGTTTTGTTATGTTTTAACCATTAACTTTAAAAAGTTTTTTTTTTATATATATATTCATGTACATTGGTATTTTGCCTCCGTGAGAGGGTATAGGATCCTGTGGAACGGTGTTACAGAGAGTTGTGAGCTGCCATGTGGGTGCTGGGAACTGAACCCAGATCCTCTAGGAGAGCAGCCAGAGCTCTTAACCACTGAGCCATCTCTCCAGCCCCAAGGGTTTTTGTTTGGTTGGTTTTTGTTTGTTTTTTTTTTTCCCCCTGAGAGAGGGTTTCTCTGTAGTTTTGGAGCCTGTCCTGGAACTAGCTCTTGTAAACCAGGCTGGCCTCGAAATCACAAAGATCCGCCTGCCTCTGCTACCCGAGTGCTGGGATTAAAGGCGCCACCACCGCCGGGCTCAAATTTTTGTTTGTTTGTTTAATTTTATTTTGTTACTATTATTTTTGAGACAAGGTCATACTATGTAGTTCAGATACACTTAACCCTGTGCTCTCCCTGCCTCAGCTTTTCCAGTGCTGGGGTTACAGGTGAATCCCACTGCATAATGTGCGCTTGGATCCCCTCCAGGGGCAGCGCCCTGACTCTCACAGTTCCACAGTCAACTGAATTTGCGCATTAAACTCCTGGAGCACCAAAACCGTGTCAAGTGTTGGTAAGGAAGTGGATCAGACTGCATCAACCGCCTCTCACACTGCACTGCTGCTGCGGGCTGCGATGCCGTCTCTTTGGAGAAGTCTGGAAACTGCTGATAAAGCTAAATATAGCTTAGCTTCTGTCGGGCAGTTTACTCAAGGGAAACGAGCATGTAATCCCACAGAAAGACTTCCTTGTGGACGTTCATAGCAGCTCTACTCCTACCTATCCAAACCCGAGGGAGCCCAGATGTTCTAGTACGAACAGAGGAACAGGAAGAATGTGAGCATGAGAGATGGCCCAGTGGTAAGGAGTGTGCCTGTAAAACAGTAAGGACCTGAGTTTGGATCCCAGGACCCTCATAACAAGCTGGGTGTGATCCTATGCTTCCTCTTTCTTGAACCAAACCGTCTCTCATCTCCATGCTCAGTTGAAATGAACCAAAAGGACCGGTGCAACCTCCAGAAGTACACTTTGCAGGGACCTACTTCCACCAGCTAGGCTCCACATCTGAAGTTTCCAGAACTTCCCAAAATAGCACCATTCATTGTCTGGGGTTCACGAGTTCAAAACATAAGCCTGAGGGGGAAATTTACATTCAAATCCGTAACAGTGATGGAATCAGAAAAGCGATTGAATGGTAGAGAGAAGGGGGAGTGTGATGGCATTAGCACACTGGTAACCTCAGCATGCAGCCGGTGGAAGCAGGAAGATCAGAAACTCAAGGTGGGGCCACAGATGCTAGGCTGGGAAAGGCGCTGCTGTCAAGCCTGATGACCTGAGTTTGATCCCTTGGACCCACATGGTGGAGGGAGAGAACTCTCCCACGTGTCCAAAGGGGAAGACTCCAAGCACCCCGGAAAGGGCTGGCCCCTGACATGGTCCAAATGATAGTCTAGGTTCAGCTCAAGCTGGACTATAGAAGGATTTTTGGCAAATAGATCAAAACCTACAGCCAGCATTCCTCAGGAACCTGTGAAATGGGTTTCTGCCTGCCAGAAAGGGCCAGTTCCTTTGCCATATACCTGTGGTTACATACCAAAGTCCAAAGCTAACCTCTAGGCTCCCTCAGTCTCTAGCAACACGCACCTCTTAGGAATATCAACCCCCACACCAGCCTTCTGGTTCTTCTCACCTCCCCCACCGCTACCCCACTCTGCCAGCTCCCAGGAGGCTCCAGATTACAGCTCACTCCCCTTCCCAGGCTCTGCTCTCTTATCGTGCCAAGGTCACCCCCCCCACACACACACACACACACTATCGTCTTCTCTTGACTCTCCCTCCTATTTTCTCTGCTCCCAGGAGATAGCCCAGCAAGATTGTCTTTTTTCTCTCTGCTCTGGACTCTTCCAGATGCTTCTGGCTTCTCTCTCTTTCATATTTACAATAAAAACCTCCCAAACCATGGAGGAGTGGTCATTTCTGTGGTTTTTTACTGTGTCCTAGCTTACAATCACCATGGATGAGCAAGCACACACACACACATACAATGAAAACCTTACAAGAGAAAAATTCAAGGTCATCCTTTGTTATATAGCAAGTTTGTAAATATTAATTTTTAGATATCAAAATAGCCTGGGCTGGAGCTGGAGAAATGGCTTAGCGGTTAAGAGCACTGACTGCTCTTCCAGAGGACCAGGGTTCAATTCCCAGCACCCACATGGCAGCTCACAACTGTCTGAAAATCCAGTTCCAAGGGATCTGACACCTTCACACCAGTGCACATAAAGATAAATAAATCATAAAAAAAACCCAACAAAATCGCCTGGGCTATGTGAGACCCCCTCTTCCTTTTTTTTAAAGTGGGGGGAGGAGTTTTTTAGGATTTGGAACATTCCAGGTTTTGTTTTTTTTTTTTTTGGAGACAAGGTTTCTTTGGATAGCCTTGGCTGTCCTGGAACTCCATCTATAGACCAGGCTGGCCTTGAACACACAGAGATTCATCTGCCTCTGCCTCTGCTGGGATCAAAGGTGTTTGCTACTTCTGCCCTGCTCATTCCAGATAGCCTGGAGCTTACAGCTGCAAAGAGAGGCCCTACCACCAAACAAGGTAGAAGGTGAAGATGATACCTGAGGTTATCCTCTGAGTTCCACACATGTGCTGTGGAGTGCATTCGTGACACACACACACACTCACATACATTAATTGATTGATGTGATTCACTGAAAGTAAATTATGTTTCAGGCAGCCAAGCCTTTCCATCATGAAACATCCAGAGTAACTTCTATTTCCTGAGTCGAACACCTGACACTGAGGGAAGGGCTCTAGACCAACAGGTAGCAAGGGGACTGAGAGCATGTATGGCCCCATGACAGGAAGCTGGAACCTGGGAGAGGCATGACCAGGGAAAGGTTCTTTGCATAATATGATCAGCATCTTGGAGGAGAGCTTACCTTCACCCACTTAACCCTGAAGCTAATTGAGCAGAACGAAACAGAAGAAGTCAGGTCTGTGTTAAAGATAATGGAGCTAGCTGGATGATGGGCAGGCAGGGGGTGGGGGTTGGGCTACAACCATTACCCCTCTTGCCATCCCCCAACCACAAGTGATCTTGGAATATAAGAAGTGGAAGGGGGTTGAGGGGGGCTCCACAATGCAGCTTCCGTGAGGTCATCAAGCTGGGGTGGCTCTTGTGGTGAGGCAGCTGTTTTGAGGTCACCTGAACCTGTGCTCTATAAGTGACGGGTAAGCATTTAGGAAGAAGGAAAGGTTACCACCCACCAGAAGGGGAATTTTTTTAAAAACTTATCTAACATTTTAAAGTTTAAAATCCTCTAATAATCTCTGTACTATAAGACCTGGTTTATTTAGCTTCATTCCTCACAGACTATAAGAAAAGATGTTAATTTTTATTTTATGAGTGTAGGTAGATACCTGCATGTATATCTGTATACTACTTGTGTGCCTGGTACCCACAGAGGTCAGAAGAGAGTATGGGACCCCCTGGAACTAGAGTCGCCGTCACCGACGGTTATGATAAACCATGTGGGTGCTGGGAATTGAACTTAGGTTTTCTAGAAGAGCAGTCAGTATACTCTTTACCACTGAGCCATTGCTCTAGCGCCCCCCCCCCATGAACTTTGAATTGATATCAAGTATATAAGTGCTAAGGCAGACTTGTCCATAGGAATAACCGTTCTGAATTGTGATCCAGTTTGTAGCCTTTGTAGAAGGTGGTGTTGTCCCTTAAAGGAGAAGGAAACCTGGGCATAAGGAATGTCTCCCCATTTGCCTTTTAACTATAAAACAGATCTAGCTGTATTGAGGTGTTAGAATTTAAATTACCTGACAACTTATGCTGGAGAGGTTGTGGGGAAAAGGAAACCCTTCTGCACTGCTGGTGGGAGTGCAAGCTGGTACAACCCCTTTGGATGTCGGTGTGGCGATTTCTCAGAAAATTAGAAAATAACCTTCCTCAAGATCCAGTAGTACCGGCCCCGGGCGGTGGTGGCGCATGCCTTTAATCCCAGCACTTGGGAGGCAGAGACAGGCGAATCTTTGTGAATTTGAGGCCAGCCTGGTCTACAAGAGCTAGTTCCAGGACAGGCTCCGTAGCTACAGAGAAACCCTGTCTCGAAAAACCAAAAAAAAAAAAAAAAAAAAAAAAAAAAAGAGATCCAGTAGTACCACTTTTGGGTATATATTCAAAGGATGCTCAGTCATGTCACAAGGACATGTGCTCAACTATGTTCATAGCAGCTTTGTTTGTCATAGCCAGAACCTGGAAACAACCTGAATGGCCCTCGATCAAAGAATGGATAAGAAAAATGTGGTACATTTACACAATGGAGTACTACCCAGCAGAAAAAAATAACGACAGCTTGAATTTTGCAAGAAAATGGATGGAGCTAGAAAACATTATTTTGAGTGAGGTAACCCAGACACAGAAAGACAATTATCACATGTACTCACTCATAGGTGTTTTTTTTTTTTTTTTGGTTTTTCGAGACAGGGTTTCTCTGTGGCTTTGGAGCCTGTCCTGGAACTAGCTCTTGTAGACCAGGCTGGTCTCGAACTCACAGAGATCCACCTGCCTCTGCCTCCCGAGTGCTGGGATTAAAGGCGTGCGCCACCACCGCCCGGCTTCATAGGTGGTTTTTAAACATAAAGCAAAGAAAGCCAGCCTACAAATCACAATCCCAGAGAACTTAGACAACAATGCAGACACTAAGAGAGACTTACATAGATCTAATCTACATGGGAAATAGAAATTAGAAAAAGACAAGATCTCCTGAGTAAATTGGGAGCATGGGGGAGAATTGAAGGGGGGAGGGGAGAGGCAGGGAGGGGAGCAAAGAAAAATATAGAGCTCAATAAATATCAATAAAAATGTAATAAAAAAGAATTTAAATTACCATCCAAGGGCCATGCTTTTCCACCACAGCTCATACCTGGGCCACACTGTGTTTAAAAAACAATAGTAAATAAGCCAAACAGTGGTGGCACACGCCTCTAATGCCAACACTCGAGAGGCAGAGACAGGGAGATCTCTGTGAGTTTGAGGCCAGCCTGGTCTACAGAACGAATTTCCAGGACAGCCAGGGCTACACAGAAAAACCCTGCCTCGAAAAACCAATAAATAAATAAATAAATAAATGAAGTCACCATTTAAATGAAAACATTATTTGGTATGAAGTTGTAAAGGCAGGGATAATTTTCCTTTTGGTCTAGAAGAGTTCCTGCAAGGCTGAAGGATGTGGATGCTGCCCTTTTTGATGCCCTGTGTCACTGTCTCTGGGCCTAACCCCTGCTCTCTTGGGAAAACATGAGTTCTTACTGCTGAGCCATCACAGTGGACACAGTGTCCTTGGAGCCCTGATCTGGACAGCAATGAATTGTGGCTATGGAACAGGGGATATAACAAGCAATAAGACAGAGTAATGCGAATAACCAGTTCATTTTATCTTACTTTATAATTTTGAAAGAATTTCAGATTTACAGTTTCCAAGTAACACAAGTGCCTCTTGTCCAGCTGCAGGGCATCAGTCAGCACAGAAGAGTAAAACATGATAGAGCTTAGTGAAGATCTCACCTTTGCCCCACTACTGTCCTTTCTGTCTCGGGACCCGGCCTAGGATGGCACCTTGCATTCAGTTATTATACTACTCTGGTCTCCTTTAGTCTGGGATAGTTCTCTGATCTTTCCCTAACTTTCATGACCTTCACATTATCCCCCATCCCCACCCCCACTTTTTTTTTTTTTTTTGGTTTTTCAAGACAGGGTTTCTCTGTAGCTTTGGAGCCTGTCCTGGAACTAGCTCTGTAGACCAGGCTGGCCTCCAACTCACAGAGATCCGCCTGCCTCTGCCTCCCGAGTGCTGGGATTAAAGGCGTGTGCCACCACCGCCCGGCTTTTCCTACTTTATTTATTTATTTTTTAATATTTATTTATTTATTTATTATGTATACAATATTCTGTCTGTGTGTATGTCTGTAGGTCAGAAGAGGACACCAGACCTCATTACAGATGATTGTGAGCCACCATGTGGTTCCTGGGAATTGAACTCAGGACCTTTGGAAGAGCAGGCAATGCTCTTAACCACTGAGCCATCCCACTGAGCCATCTCTCCAGGCCTTCCCACTTTATTTTTTGAGACAAGGTCTTGCTATGTAGCCAAATTGACTTCAAACTTCAAAAGTCCTTGCCTCTACCTCAGTCTCCTAAGTGCTGGGGTCATAGACTGTATCACATGACCTCAACATTTTTGAAGTTATTCTGCATACCAGTGCTTTCCAGTAGAATTTTCTAAGAGAGAAATGTTCTTTATCTATACCCAGATGAAGTTCACTTTGGAATGTGGCCAGAGGGGCTCAGAATGCCAAAGGCATTTTTAAGAGCTGTTGACAGGTGATTGGGAACCAGACAGGCCACGAAGCTGGATTGTTCCAATACCCTTCAAAGTCCAGAAAGGACAGGGCTAACTATAACCACAATTAGAAGCCAGTTCTCACAGGCCTGATGCTCTTTTTGCAAGAATTAAGTAAAGGCTCTGTATGGTGAATTCTAATTGTTCTTAATAATAAAAACCTGGAACCAGATATCGGGGTAAATGCTGAAAGATCAGAGAAACAAAAGAGCAAGCCACTAGAGAGACTTCTTACCTCTACCAAATTCTCAGACCAAAGGGGCTGAGCTTCTGTCTCCTCTCTGTCCAGCCATATTACTTCCTTTCTCCACCTCCCTAGTGCTAATATTAAAGGCATGAGATCCCAAGTGCTGGGATCAAAGGTGTGAGCTCTATTTCTCTTTTAGACTGGTTAAACCTCTGTAAACCAGTGTGGCCTTGGACTCCTGATCTTCCTGCTTCCATCTCTCAAATTCTGGGAGTAAAGATGTGCGCCACCACTGCCTATCCTAGTGACCAGCTCTGCCCTCTGATCTTTGGGTAAGCTTTATTTGTTAGAGCACAAACAAAATATCACCCCAGAGGTCTTGGTTGTTTGCAGCAAGACTGAATCACCAATACTCACTTTTTAAAAAATTGCTTTTTACATTTTCAAATTTATTTTGTAGTCAAGGGGACAGACAGTTGTGGAGATCAGAAGAAAGCTTTCAGGAGTTCTTACACTACATTGGTCCCGGGGTCAAACTTAAGTGTGATTTGTATATGCTGAAAGTTGTGAACTATCTACACAACTACCAACAACTGTGTGGTGGTCTGAATGAAAATGGCCCCCATAGGCTCACCAGGGAGTGGCACTATTAGGAGGTGTGGCCTTATTGGAGGAAGTGTGTCACCAGGGGTGACTTCGGGTTTCAGGAGCTCAACCTAGGCCCAGTGCCTCACTCTCCCTGCCTGCTGCCTGAGGATCCAGATGTAGAAAGAGTTCAGCCTTCCTGCAGCACCATGTTTGCGTGCACTCTGCCATCCTTCCCACCGTGAGGCTAATGAACTAAACCTCTGAACTGTGAGCCAGCCCTCAAGTAAACTGCCGTGGTGTCTCTTCATAGCAATGGGAACCCTAAATAAGCCAAGCAGTAATAAAATCTCAGAGTTCTAGAATCTTTGTCACATAACTAATTCTGTTTGGCAGCAGTAGTGATTTCCCACGGAATCCCTCAGGCTTCTCTTTCGAATCTGTGCTAGACAGGAAAGTGTAACATTAAGTATGCCATTGATGCAGTTTTCAAAAATTTTCATGTTTTACATTTATGGGGGCGATAGATGCCAATGCTTTGGGAACTAATTCTCCTTCCCTCAGATTCTCAAGCTTGGTAGCAAGTGCCTTTACCTGCTGAGCCATCTCACCAGCCCCACTGATACATTTTCACGTATGCTCAAGCTGTGCACTCAGCACTCACAGCCAAAACTACAGGGCATTTCTATCCTCCAGGCGTGTCGCGGTAACTAATATGACTTCTGTTGAAGGACATTAGTTTTTACTTCTTGTTGAAACATGTGACTGGAAGCAGAACGCATGCCTTATTTTGTCTGTTAGCTGAGCACCATTTAGTCACGCCACCCATTCCACTATGTGAGAGCCTACCCCCGTTATGTGCATCGAGAAGCTGTGACCTCTCACGGCTGTGTACTGGTCACAGTCTGCCCATTCATTTTACGGATGCACATATGAATTGGTTTCATAATTTGCTTATTAAGAATAAAGATACTAGAGTCTTTTCTAATGGATGTAGTTTTTAAAAAGATTTTAATCTTAGCTTTAATTACCTGGGTAGGTGTGCAGTGAGTACAGGTGCCAGAGGAGGCCAGAGGTGTCGGGTCACCTGGTGCTGGAGTCAAAAGCGTTTGTAAGGCGCCAGACATGGGTTCATAGCTCAAAGTCTTTTACTGCATCATATTCCCACGGTCCCTGCTCGTGTCGCCTGGCTAGGCACTCACGCCCCTGTGACATCTGCGTGACAGCGCACCTTTGCGGAGCACTGCGTGCCAGGCACTGGTAACCCTCACTCCTCCAGCATCTGACTAAAAAGGAGAGCTGCTTTGCTTGAGGAGGTGGGACAGAATCCAAGAACGCCAGTTTTCTGGGCTTCTGGACTTCCCGTGGAAACTGCTCTAGACCAAGCAAGAAGAGAATAATCTGCTCGTTCATGCCTCTGCAGGGAACCAGAACGGCCCCCAAGCAAGAACTAGCAGCTAGAGCAGCGGCTCATGAACCAGGGGCGCATCCAAAGGCCCCCACGACCGGGCTGGCCCTCCTTAGCTCTGGACCTTCCTGCCCAATCAACAACCTTACTTCCATCCTGTCCAGACCCTGCCCAGCCAATGGCAGAGTTTCCGGCCCCACCCCTCCCTAGCTCCTCCCCGCGCCCTGGCCAATGGCCGCGCGGCTCTCCCCGCCCCGCCCTCTTGATCTGGGAGGGTTCTGCACGGTCGTACGCGGGTCAACCTGTTGACTAGTCTGGTTTCCTCTCGGTAAGTTCGCAGCCCGGGAGTGGGTTCTCACGGCTCAGTGCTCACCATTGCCCTTCAGGGAGGGGGCCTTGGCCAGAGCCCAGTGCGGCGCGGAGTCCGCAGGAGCGCCCCGGGCCTGGGCACGCGGGGTCGGGGAGGCTCCCGACGGGATTATGGGAGAGCGCGTCCCGCCCCACGCGGATTCGGGACCCTGGGAGTTCCTCGAGCCGCATCCGGCACCTTTAGTGAGCAGGTAGGTGGTGCAGAGCGTTTGCCCGGGCTGGATAGGAGGAACCTCGGCGTGCCTCCTGCCTCTCCCTGGCCCTGATGACTCCAACGAGGCCTGGCTGCGCGCAACGACCTGTGGCAGTCGCACCAGGGAGTAGGCCTGCCAGCCCGGAGTACGGTCTGATCCCGGGTCTGGACAGTTGTGGGCAGTGACACCTGTTCAAAACAGGCTCCCTGCGCTTGGAGACCTGGGCCCCGCCGGGAATCTAGTTTGAGGCCAGGAGACGTGTCCCTCGGGAGTGTGGATATTTCTTTCCGTGACCCAGTCGGAAACTCCGTGGAAGTCAGGTCGGAAGCTTTGCTGTGTCCAGGATACCCCTGCCATCTCCTTTTCTCTGAGATGGGAAAGAAGTTTGAGGAAAAGGATGAAAACGAAAGAAAAAAATGTTCTCTGGATACCGTCAAGCTTCCAAAACCTGAAGGGCGTTCGGCCTTGATCTCTGAAAGGTGAATGTCAGCGAGGGTTGCATTAGCACCAGCCGTGTCTGAGAGATTTATGCTTCAGAGAGCCTAAATGCCGCATCTTCTCACCCTGTAGACGCGTCCCCAGGCAATGACCTTGACATAAAAATGGACTTTGTGACTCTCCTTCGGGGCCTCTCTGCTCTGTTAGTCCACGGCAAAAAGTCTGGGTTCAAATCCCACAGGGTCAGTATAGTATCACTTCCTTCTTGCTTGTGATTGTGTCAGAGGACTAGCTGAAAGAACCGTAGGCTGCTCCTGGTAACAGCGAACCTTCAAGAGAGAACAAATGAGAGACTCCTCTGCTTTTGGTGGGGCTACATGCCCCCCATCTGTGCCTTCAGGCTTGTGGCTGGACTGCAGAAAATTGCTAGTTTGAGTCCCTCGTCATATCTTTCTAGGTGATCTGGGAAAGGAGGGGCCAAGGCTTCACCAGCCTGTCTGCCCCAGAACTCTTCATCTCCCGGAGGCTCAACAGACCCTAATCTTACCTCCCTGATCTCCTAACCTTCCATCTGTGGCTCTCCAAAGGAATGTAGCATTTGGTAGTTAGCAGTGCCGGTGATATCGTGAGTCGTGGGTCACTAGGCAAAACTGGTATTTCCTCTCACGTGTGGCCAGGGCCTGCACCTGGAGCAGCTACGCTGTCTCCCAGAGGCCCCATACTCAATAAAGAGCACCTGGTTCTCCCTTCTCCCCCTTCTTCTGTTTTGAACAATACTCTTGGAATCCAGCAACAAGTTGACCTTGTCACAATGGAGCTCTGAAGTGCTGCTGTCTTTCTGTAACTTCCCCCTGACTTCCCTAGTGTAGGCTGGCACCTCCCCTGCCCCAGCTTCCAAGAAACAAAGTTTCGTTCTTTTCCCCCACCTCCCCGTGTACACAAAGCACCAGGAACATAGCTGCCCAGCCCCACTTCTGTGATTGCCATCCTGGCCACACCCATCCCCCCCCACTTTGGTCTCTTGTCATTCTCCTTCCATCCCTGGCTTTCCAAAGGCCTTAGAGTTCTGTGATGCAAGTTGAGCTTCCACTTTCCCGTGATTCCTTCTTTCACACCAAGTAAAACTCAAAAGTCCTTCCCACAACCCCTTACCTGCTAGCCTCCTCTTTGACCTTGACTTCCGCCCCTCTTAGCATTCCAAACCACTTCTCTCACCACCTTTCTCTTCAGACACTCCTAGTGCTTAGAATCTGGGGTGTTTGAGGAGAAATACACATTTTTTTTATTGATATTTATTGAGCTCTACATTTTTCTCTGCTCCCCTCCCTGCCTCTCCCCTCCCCCCCTTCAATTCTCCCTCAAGGTCCCCATGCTCCCAATTTACTCAGGAGATCATGTCTTTTTCTAATTTCTACTTCCCATATAGATTAGATCTATGTAAGTCTCTTTTAGTGTCTGCATTGTTGTCTAAGTTCTCTGGAATTGTGATTTGTAGGCTGGCTGCTTTATGTTTAAAAACCACCTATGAGTGAGTACATGTGATAATTGTCTTTCTGTGTCTGGGTTACCTCACTCAAAATAATGTTTTCTAGCTCCATTCATTTTCCTGCAAAATTCAAGATGTCATTATTTTTTTCTGCTGTGTAATACTCCATTGTGTAAATGTACCACATTTTCCTTATCTAAGGTCGAGGGGCATTTAGGTTGTTTCCAGGTTCTGGCTATGATAAACGAAGCTGCTATGAACATAGTTGAGCACATGTCCTTGTGGCACAATTGAGCGTCTTTGGATATATACCCAAAAGTGGTATTACTGGATCTTGAGGAAGGTTGTTTCCTAATTTTCTGAAAAATCGCCACACTGACATTCAAAGGGGTTGTACCAGTTTGCATTCCCACCAGCAATGCAGAAGTGTTCCCTTTTCCCCACAACCTCTCCAGCATAAGCTGTCATCAGTGGAGAAACACACATCTTAAACGTTTGCATCTGCTTTGCCTTCTGCTCAGAACTCTTTTCACAGTGAAGGACCGCACAGTGTAGATGCTACCAATCAGAGGGCCTTCCTTGAGCACTCAGTTCAAGCAGGGCATTTCCTCCTGGAGTTCTGGCCCATTGTCTCATTTCACTTCCTTCGTAATCAGAATACTTTCTGGACTTGTCGTCTGGAGATGTGCAAACTGACCTGTGACCGCTTCCACTCCATAGCACATAGATTGGATGCATGTGGAGGGCACATAGACCTTGCTTTCTTAGCCCTGATGGGGAGGATGCTGCATAAGTAATGCTTGCTTGCATTTAAGGCACTTTAAATGTTTACACTTAGGGCCCAGCAGTGGTGGCAGGAGCAGAGGCAGGAGGATCTCTGTGAGTTCGAATCCAGTCTAGTCTACAAGAGCTAATTCCAGGACAGGCTCCAAAGCTACAAAAAAAACCCTATCTCGGGGAATAAAAAAGGTTTACATTTAGGGTCAGTGAAATGGCTCAGCCGGTAAAAGTGCTTGCTGTGTTAGCCTGATGAACCCAAAATGGAAGGAGAGAATCAACTCAGAAACTGTCCTCGTTTTCGTGTGTGTGCTTGTGACTATGTGCACACATTCACACACCCACAATACACGTACAATAGTAAGTGAATAAGAATTTAAAAGTGGCTCATTTAAAAAATATAAGCTTAAGGGGACTGGAGAGAAGGCTCAGTGGTTAAGAACACTGCTGCTCTTCCAGAGGTCTGGATTTGAGTCCCAGCAGCCAGATTGCATTTCACGACCATTTGTAACTCAGTTCCAGAGGATGGGATGCCATCTGCTGGCCTCTGAAGGCATGTGGTGCATAGACGTACATGCAGGCAAAACACCCATGCACATAAAATATAAATAAATCTTGGGGCTGGAGAGGTGGCTCAGCACTTAGGAGAGTGCACTGCTGTTCAGAGGACCAGAGTTCAGATCCTGGCACCCACATCTGGCAGCTTATACGACTGTCTGTCACTCTAGCTCCAGGGGTTCCAATGCCCTCTTCTGGTCTCCCCAGGTCCCTTCCCTTATGTACATATCCATACTCATACCCACACACATACACATAATTTTTTTTAAATTAATAAAGGAAATCTTTAAAAAAAAGAAGTGAGGAAGTTAAAAATAAAAAAGCAAAGATTCTTGAAAGCTGAGAAAGATTGCCTTCCTCCGACCCTCTGTCAACTTGTTGCCCTGTGTGATCTTTCTTCCAGTCCATCTCTCTCAGTCCATCCCATCCTTCCCAGGGCCAGAGTCCACTCCAGAAGCTGAGCAGCCATGACATTTGCTGAAGAGAAGACCTATAAGTATATCCGGGACAACCACAGCAAGTTTTGCTGTGTTGACGTTTTGGAGATCCTGCCTTACCTATCCTGCCTCACACCCAGTGACCAGGTGAGCCAGGGAAGCTGCAGCTGGCCAGTGCTCTGAGCACAGGGCCGTCCCATCCAAGTTCAGCCTCTCCCAACCCTTCTCCTAGACCAAGGCCTCTGAGGCTGCTGCCTGCCCTGCTTTATTGACTTTCAGATCAAGTGTATTAACGGTGGCTTTCCTAACATGGTTGATTTCCTTTTGTTTTTATGTTGCACTCAAGAACTTGACCCCAGATCGGCAGGTTTCCAGGCTCTGGCTCCCTAATTTTTCAAAACCTTCTCTTTGCCTGTCCTTGGATCTTGGTCCTACTTGGTTCTGATTCGTTCTCTCCTAGGATATATATATATTTTATTACGTATACAATGTTCTGTGTGTATACCTGCAGGCCAGAAGAGGGCACCAGACCTCATTACAGATGGCTGTGAGCCACCATGTGGTTGCTGGGAATTGAACTCAGGACCTTTGGAAGAGCAGGCCATGCTCTTAACCGCTGAGCCATCTCTCCAGCCCCCTCTCCTAGGATCTTATCTTGGGATAGAGTCTGGAGTGTCAGTTCTGAGGACCCCACCACCACGACTTCCTGCGGGCTCCTGCTCTCACCAGCCAGTGAAGTGGTTTATATTTGGGCTCTTCTCAGATGGCGCAGGTTCCTGTGCTCCCAGAAGCTGCCTGTGTGCTGTAGGGGTCTCCAGAGTGCTGTTGTTTTCTGTGCAGTCTCCTGTGCGGACAGTGTTACAGTGCAGGGCTGGGCACTCCGGAGACTACTGGCCTCACCCTGCCATCTAGTGTGTAGTAAATATTTCTTGTGATTTGTCACTTGTTTCTCTCTTCTTCACTTCCTCCTAATCCTCTACCAAGTTTTCTTCCTCCTCCTCTCCCTTCCTGCCTTCTTTCCTCCTTCCTTTCTCTTTCTTCAAACAAGGTCTTCCTACATAGCCCATTCTGGTATCAAACCCCATAATATCCTCCGTCGACCTCCCCAGTGTTGAGACTAACAAGCTGATTGATCGTTTTCAAGTGGGAATCCCCCTGAATAATTAAAACAGAAAACCTACAGCTGCTGTTGTATTTCTGCTCTTGCCTGCCTGGCTTCCCATTCTTGGTCCCCTCCCTCTTCTTCTCTGTCCCCTTTCATCCCATTGTTGCTGGGCCCCTTTGCCTTCTCAACTCACTCACTCTTCCCTTTGCTTGAGGAGCTGCCTCATTCAAGCTTTGCCCCCTTTGCTGCTTTGCTTCTGCTAAGCCTCTGCCTCTTCATCCGTAAAGTAGGGATGATCATAGCGTTTAATGGGACAGCGCCTGCAAACCTAAACATGGCCTTCGCCTTTTCCTGGCAGCTGCCTTGATTGTTGATTGTGCTTCCTCATTCCATATGTGGGCTACCACCCTGACCTTGTCCTGACTCTCACCCAGTTTCAGGTAGCTGCCTTCCTCTTGTGGCTTTCTTAGTATCCCCTTTGCAGTAGCTCTTGTCTGAGTGGAGAAAAGGCTAGGCCACCTGGCCTGAGCAGGGCGGCTGTGCTGTCTTCCAGGATCAACTGCGGGCTTCCTACAAGCAACTAGGGAACCGGGACACACTCTGGGACCTCTTCCATAAGCTCCAGCGTCGAGTTGGCTGGGTAGAGGTCTTCATCCGGGCCCTGAGACTTTGTGAGCTGCCTGGGCTGGCTGAGCAAGTGACTCGAGTGTATCAGAGCTACCTGCCTCCTGGTGAGCATCTTGCCCTTGCCTCCTTCCTGGGCCCTATCTCCCTCTTCCTTCACCTTGTACCTCCTGCCTTTCTGTCTCCATCGCTCTCCATCATAGGATATACCTGAGTTTAATCCAGCTGAGCCACTCACTAGCTGTGTGTCCCTTTGCCCATATCCCTTAATTTCTTAGTCTGTCACAGTGGGGCTGATGGCCACATTCCTCATGTGTGGCTGCAGTGGATAGACACCCCAGGGTGATGCCTTGAGTGTTAGCTGGGGTTTCATGACTCCCCTATGCCCGGCCCAAGGCACCTGCTGTCAGTTTTGTAGCTCTGATGTTTGCCTCCCTACTTGGTCCTCATTTTCTCTCCTGTCTCCTTTCTTTACAATGGAGAGTACAGAGTCTACACCCAATCGTTCACCCCACTCTTCATTTCTCTTTCCCTCCCCAAGGTTTCTCTGAGAACATCCTGGTTTCTAAGCCCAACACCCAGCTGCACAGTTGTTCCTTAATTCCTCTTAATGTTCCTGCCAAGTCATGTGGCGGGGCGGGGGGTGGGGGGAGGCAGTGTTGGTAGTTGTCCCCGAAGAGAAGATCCAGAAAAAAAAGTCAAGCCAATCTTGAACACACGTGTTTGCTTTTCTTTCCCTTTTGCTCCCTTCTTTCCAAGTTGGTGTCTTCATCTGTGGAAGTCAACAGTGCTCTCTCAAATAGAGATGACTGTGGTGGGGTCATAGATGGGCTGTGGCAAGGGTCAGTTGAGGATGACAGCTGTGAGGGAAAGCCTTGGGACAGAGAGGAGTGACCACTGGCAGCGTGGCTGGGCTCATGCCCCCCATCTCTCTCGCCACCTTTCCTGTCTTCTCCAGCTGCTCTTCCCCCACCCCTCCTCAGTGATGCTTTCACCCCACATCAGGTCAGTTTTCGGAGTTATTTAAGGGAGACAAGACGCCCCAGAGCTTCCAGGTCTGGTAATAACTAGGACACTTGTGATTCTTTCTGGACATCACTATGTCTTTGTTCTTTAGGGACTTCACTCCGCTCCCTAGCGCCACTGGAGTCACCAGCAATTCCTGCCACAGCTGCAGGACCTTCTGCCTATGCTCCAGGCCACAGCATTCCTGACAATGGCTACCAAGAGAAACCAAGCTACCCCAGGCCTGTCCAGGACACCCAGCCACCAAGGTCCCCAGGAGAGGTAGGTTCTCACAGTCCACTTCAAGCTTGCTGCTTTTTGTTTGCTTGTTGTTTTTTTGTTTTTCGAGACAGGGTTTCTCTGTAGCTTTGGTTTGTTTTTTTTTTTTTTTTTTGTCTAGAATTTCTTTTTTTTCTTTCTTTCTTTCTTTCTTTCTTTCTTTCTTTCTTTCTTTATTTTTATTCTTTTTTAATTAAGATTTCCATCTGCTCCCTGTTTCCCATTTCCCTCCCCCTTCTCTGTAGCTTTGGAGCCTGTCCTGGAACTCGCTCTTGTGTTGTAATAAGAGCTGCAGGGCTGCGTCCCCAGCACCCGGCCGCCCACATGGCTAGCTTATGCCCCGAAATAATTACACGGAAACTGTATTCTTTTAATCACTGCCTAGCCCATTAGTTCCAGCCTCTTATTGGCTAGCTCTTACATATTGATCTAACCCATTTCTAATATTCTGTGTAGTACCACGAGCTGGCTTACCAGGAAAGATCTTAACCTGCGTCTGTCTGGAGTGGGAGAATCATGGCGACTCCTCACTCGGCTCCTTTCTCCCAGCATCCTGTCTGTTTACTCCACCCACTTAAGGGCTGGCCTATAAATGGGCCTAGGCAGTTTCTTTATTATTTAACCAATGACCTTCCTCCATCATTTCCCCTTTTTCTGTTTAAACAAAAAAAAGGCTTTCATTTTAACATAGTAAGATTACATATAGCAAAACAGTTATCAAGCAAGAATTACAGTTACAATATTTATATCTATTTTATCTTTTATCATAACTAAGGAAAACTATAACTATAACTAACCATTCTTCAACTCCATCAAAGACTCCAGAAGGATATAATATTACCTAAGCAAACAAGAGATCCAAAGCTCTAGAAATGACAGAGACATTTCACTGCCTGGACAGTCACTCAAAGTTCCTCTGTACCGTTGGGGCATCCATCTTCAGCCTTCAGGCCCATAGTATCCAGCAGACATTTCCATGAAGCAGGAAAATTCCAAAGACAGTTCAGTCACTTTCTGCTGTGTCCTGCAGAATGTCTCGCAGACTCTTTCGGAGTTCGGAGTTAGGAACCCCGAAAGACCATCTCACCTTTAGGCAAGTTCAGCAGTCCTTTTTCTGCGAGTTCTTTGTGTCCAGTTTATGCATCAGTCCATGCAAGAGCAGTTTCTTGTCCAAATGGCTATCAAACTCCATAAGGAGCCTCTTCAATGCCCATCTTCCTCTTGAAGTAGATTGGTGCTGCCAGGAGCAGACGTGTCTCATTATCATGAAAAGCCCTAAGTTATTAAAACATTAAATGCCATATTCTGCAGTCTTTGAAAGATATGAAGAATGCCTATCTAGCTGAAATATATCTATGCACATCTAGAAAATCTAACTAACATGACTAAAAGCTTGACAATTATCGATGATTATCCATTAACAACCTATATTTACATTACATTTTTAAATGAACTACATAATCACAATACCTTAAGAACAGAAATACATATACATATAACAAAATTAACCTTAAAATCCATACCAATGCAAATTATTCATATCTATATCATTTCCCCTTTAAATGTAAAAGAACATTTATAAACCATATTTGGGAACATGGGCGCAGTTCTTCTCTCCAAACTGCTTCCTGCTGAATGGGGGCGCTGTATTTAGATCTTTCATGGTGTAACCTGTGTGTCAGGGTCATCTCAGTCGGCAGTTGAGTGAAGTAATTTTCCGAAGGTGTTCACAGCAACCTTTCAGGAGGGCATGGTCTATCATACCATATTGGGATAGACACAATCCACAGAGTCTCATCCTCTGTGAAAACAAAAGAAGACCCTCTCCAAAGCATCATATACTTAGACCCATATTCTGAAATCATAATACCCTTATATCCATTCTGGTTTAGCTTGGCAGCCCATATAATAAAATGTCTCTCTGTACTTAGCTCCTTTACAGTCAAAAATTTTAAAGAAAACACAATAATACAAAGAATCCAGACTCTCTGTGAATTTTCCATTTTTACGTGGCTTATTTTTCTTTATTTCTTTTAATCTATAACTATCTGTACTCTGTCTCTTTAAAGACTTTACCCCCCTTTTTTAAGGGCATTAATTTTATTCTCTCTCTATATATATTTTTTATCTCTCTCAAGCCTACGTACATTCATCCAACACTGTGACCCATAGAGGTCTTTTATGTCTGAATCTGTTTTATTGTGAATCTGTAATTTTTTTTACTATCCAGGAGCATTTCTTAAAATGTTAAGCATTTTTTAAAAAATTAAGTTGCACCATGTACAGATAATACGGTACCGCCTGTGTCCTGCTCAGTTCAAACCTTAACTGCGCTGTTATTATGGTAATTACGGTAGTTCCTGCCTGAGACCAACACAGTTCAGCATGGCGGAGCTGAGCCCTCCGTCCTCAGAGCCATTAGGTGCCCCTGAGCCACACACAGTTCCAGGCACACAGCAGTCCACATTGCCATCAAACAAATCGTAGCACTTTATTCCAAATGCTCCATTCAAAGACTCTGTATCCTGCAGGAGCCAGACAGAGATCGCGATGGCGGCACAGCCCAGAAAGCCGGCATTTTAAAACAGCCAGTTTTTTCCTGTTGCTGAGTCAGGACAATTTCTTTGTGGCACGCAACCCACAAACAGCAAAAAACTGTCTTGAATTGTCTCTCTCTCCTTTTTAAGCCCTCTCAGGTTTTACGTGGAGTTCATTATCACGCTGGGCGCCACTCTGTTGTAATAGGAACGGCGGGGCTGCGTCCCCGGCACCCAGCCGCCCACATGGCTAGCTTATGCCCCGAAATAATTACACGGAAACTGTATTCTTTTAATCACTGCCTGGCCCATTTGTTCCATCCTCTTATTGGCTAGCTCTTACATATTGATCTAACCCATTTCTAATATTCTGTGTAGTACCACGAGCTGGCTTACCAAGAAAGATCTTAACCTGCGTCTGTGTCTGGTGGGCGAATCATGGCGACTCCCTGACTCAGCTTCTTTCTCCCAGCATCCTGTCTGTTTACCCCGCCTACCTAATTTTCTGTCCTATTAAAGGGGCCAAGGCAGTTTCTTTATTACTTAACCAATGAAACAACAGATAGAAAGATGACCCACCTCCATTGTACATTTCTACCTCTGATACTATGACATTGTTTACAGTTGAAGATCATTGTCTTCATATATTGCACAGTTGTTTATTCTTTTAGTCTTCAAAGTTAGATAGGTATTGAGAATTATATGTTTGTCATATTTATTTTTAAGTTTATCAGGTCTTTTAGTTACATAGAGATTATATTTAGTATAGATAGTATGATCTTCAGCCTCTTCGAAGAGCTGTAGAAAATGGCCTTTAATCTAACCTAAAATTTCTATGCCAAAGAGACACAATTACTCCTGGCAACACCACTCTACTCCCGAGAGAACGTTGAGCACCAAAGACACTCCACTGGGAGCTTGTCTTCTTGGCAGAACTGGCCTTTGGGTTAAGAAAAGCCCATACCTCAACTTCTGACAAAGATACAGAATATCCCTAAGTGGATGAAACAGGATTGTCTTATCTTGCCAAGACAGGGTAGGATAGTCCTAAGAAAGTTCCTTGCCTTTAATAATGGTATGCCAGTTATGTTAGGCCTTAGCCAAAGTTGGTTGACTCAACATTGCAAACGAGACTTTGGGTGATTGCCCAGGTAGTCAGTTGTCTCTGTCAATTGTTGCACATTTTGGATATCTCTCGATTGTTAAGTGATATTTATTCCCTTCTCAGATCTTTGACGGAGTTGAAGATTATATAATTGTAGTTACTCTCTATGTTATTTAGACTCCTTGAGATAGAATGTTTAGCAAAAGTTTTGTTCTCAATATTGTTTGTTATATTTATTATTTGTTATTATTGTATATAGTTGTATTTGGTTTGGTTCTATCTTATTTAGACAAAAGGGGGAGATGTAGGGACATAGCCCCACCCATTGGGGGCGTGTTCGCCTCGGGCTAATGTTTACGGATAAATCTGCCGGGCGTGAGCCCAGCAGCCCTTTTTCTTTTGCTCCGCTTTTCCGGTACACCGCGGGAACCTGTGGTCCTGTAAGTTTATTTCCTTATTAAAGCTGTATATATCTATATAATCTGTCTACATTCATTTGCGCCACCACACTCTTGCAGCAGCCTGGCCTCAAACTCACAGAGATCCGCCTGCCTCTGCCTCCCGAGTGCTGGGATTAAAGTTGTGCGCCACCATAGCCCAGCCTCTTTTTGTTTATTTAAAGATTTTATTTATATATTATGTATACAGCGTTCTGCAGGCTAGAAGTGGGTACCAGATCTCATTATAGATAGATGTGAGTCACCATGTGGGTGCTGGGAATTAAACTCAGGACCTCTGGAAGGAAGAGCAGCCAGTGCTCTTAACCACTGAGCAATCTCTCCAGCCTCCCAGTTTTTGTTTTTCTAAAGCATTTGAGGTCATCCTGGGAGGCTGGATGTAGCTCTCAATTGGTGGAGTTCTTGCCTAGTATACACACAACCCTGAGTTCATTTTCAGCACCATTTAAACTGGGCATGATGACACACAACTATAAACCTAATGCAGAGGAGAAGCAGGTAGACCAGAAGTTATCTTTAGCTACATAGTAAGTTCAAGGCTAGGGTGAGATACAAAAGACCCTATCTGAAACAAACAAACAAAAACAGTAACAGCAACAACAAAACCAAGTAGGCACTAGGAACTCAAGACATATTAGACAAGTATATTATTGATCAGTTACCCCATGGTATGTGCAGGTTACCTATGACCAGAAGCAAGGCAAGGGTTCCCAGGGTCCTGGGAACAGGAGCTGAGGCCTATAGGAGATGCCCCATAAATATCTGCTGTTCTTTATAAATATTTGTCAGCTCTTGGGAGAAACAATTTCTTTATTACCATTTCCTCTGTTGCAGAACTCAGAGCAAGTCCCACAGGCCAGCTTCGGGGCTGGTGACTCTCTGATGCCCTCACCTAACCTACAAGCTCTTAGTCCTCAGCCCTCCAGAGAGCATCATGGTCAAGAACCAGAACGGGGTGGCACGTCCACAGCAAGTATGCATCGAAAGTGGTATCCTCAGACCTCCCAAGGGAAGGGTAGGGTTACAGTTACCACTTGGCCTTCCTCGGACAGGATGCAGGGTAGGAATAAAGATGCACGTCAGAGAGCATGCATGTGTGCTTATATGTGCATGTGTGTATGTGTGAGTAGAGTAGCAGCAGCTTCAGTCGCAGTCATTTATTAGCACATGGCTCAGCTGGGTAGGTCTTCCGGTCTTGTTGACTTCCTCCCGTGCATTCCCTGACATACACACATGCTCTGCTGCTGTCCGTCGTTGACTGGTGCCTCTCTCATCCTCTAGCATGCAAACCCATCTCATGCCGTCAGGGCAAGACTCTGGATAAAAGAGAGGCAGGGCTGTGAGGCATAGGCTCAAAACTGGCCTCATTACTCCTGCTGTGTTTTGTGGTCAAAAAATAAGGTCAGCCCAGATTCTGAGAACGGATAAACTGGCACAATCATTGGGGACTGTGATTGCTGTGTGGGTGTGTTGCTGCGCATTGCTACGCGTGAGAGAGAGAGTTACTCGGGTAAAAGGGCTGAAGACGGGAGGATAGCATAGGACTAGCTGATGAGGGAGCTCTGAAACCCTGCTATGCACAAGGAGAGCTCTAGTTCCCAGCTGTGGTGGCTACAATCAGAATGGCTCCTGGAAGCTCATACATCTGAGTACTTAGTCCCTATCTAGTGGAACCATGTAGAAAGAACTAGGAAGAGGTGGGCTTAGAAGTTTGTTTGTTTTTCGAGACAGGGTTTTTCTGTAGCTTTGGAGCCTGTCCTGGAACTAGCTCTTGTAGACCAGGCTGGCCTTGAACTCACAGAGATCAACCTGCTTCTGCCTCCCGAGTACTGGGATTAAAGGTGTCCACCACCACCTGGCAGGCTTAGAGGTTTCAAAAGCTCATGCCATCCCCGGTTAGCACTTTCTCTCTCCCTCTCTCTCCCTCATGCTTGTGGATCACATGTAAGCTCTCAGCTACTGTTCCAACACCATGCCTGCCTGCTGCCATGCTCCCCACTGTGATGGTCATGGACTCTAACCCCCTGGAACTATGCGCCCCAAATTAAGTGATTTCTTTTATAAGTTGTCTTGGTCATGGTGTTGTCATAATCATAGAAAAGTAACCAAGACCCCAGGAAATCACTGAAGTGTTTCAGCTCCAGATGAGTCGTCAGTCGGATCAGAACCTGGCGCTCCCCCCAGGACTGTCCTCGGTCCACCCTGGCTTTCCAGTCTAGAATGGCTCACCTCTGCTTTCCTGATTCTGTTCTGTTTGTCACTGGTGCCTGGTCAGCCCTCGGTACCCTGGAATTGCTGTGTAAACAGTTAAAGGTTGGGGAAAATTATCTTAGTGCTCCCGACTTCTTTCATCCCTAAACAGCCCTCAGTCAACCATTTGTGCTTTGTAATGTCAGCTTGTCACAAGGCATTTCTCAGGAAATACTGCTGTGAACCATGGGGGCAGAGGGCACTTCGTTTGTAGTATGTTTGTGATCCCGTGCCAGATTTTGTTAGGTTTAGGGTGAGACAGCAGACATCACTTCTGATGTTCGTCATCCTTGGCATGTGTATCCTGAGAGTTCTGTGCAGAGTCTCATGCCATCAGCTTTATGTATGTTACTATCTGCTACTTCCGGATTCCCCAGATCAGGCTCCCTTCCTGGGACTACTGGGTCTTTATTCCTGGGGGCATAAACCTGTGGTTTGATTGACTGGTGTTAGTGGTTCTATTGGGCCGTCCTGCTGTCCCCTGCCCTGATTCAGGACTGCTCCTGCTGGAAGGTAGCAGGGGACAGCAGTGAGGGGAATGTCTCAGGGAGAAGAGGCAGAAGTGGGGCAAGAGGCAGGTGTCCAGGGTGGAAGGAAAAAAGAATAATTTATAACACGCATCAAGCTTTTGGGTGTGAATGAAAGTAGAGGCCATTTTATTTTGGTGATAGGACAGACTAGGGCTCTGTGTCAAGGACTGAGGGCAAGAATCTTCCCCATGAGCCGAAATTGGGAGACCAGATACAGCAGGGACAGTGTAACCAAGGGCCTGGGGACCGTTCTCTAGCCCTCAACACAAAACAGTCCTTTGAGTTTGTTTCTGTTTCTGTCTCCTTACCTGAAGGTGTTGACTCCATTCCCATACCGCAGCATGGACCTGTGTCTCCCACTGTCTCCTTCCAGCCCCTTCCACGTACTACCCGTAGGACAAGCCACGTGCCTGGGGCCACGGGATCTGTTCCATCTCCTGATACCTCCTTGTCTCCCCCTTCCACTGAATTGGCTTATGCAAAGGGAGCTGGTGACCAGGCCAAGGCTGCCCCCTGTCTCAGCACTGATGGGGGAGAACTCACCAATTCTATAACTACCAGCTCAGTGCCTTCTACCAAATTGGTACCAACAACTACTGTGTCTTCCAAAGTATCCTCCAAGTTGCCGATCAGTTCAAAGCCCACTGCTGCAGTGCCCTCTTCTGTGCTCACCAATACAACACCATCAAAGTTACCCATCAACTCAGCATATGCTGGCGCAATGCCGTCCAAAGTGCCTGCTAGTGTGGCCAAAGCACCTGCCAACATAATGCCACCTAACAGGAGCAGCAGCAAAGCCAAGGTGAGTCTTTCTTCCTCCTAATAGTGACTCAGTCCACTTTGCCAAGACAGCTGATCCTCTGCCCCACCCTCAGACCCTTTTAGTCTCTGTGCTGTCTCTGATCTGGTTCTTCAAGGTGTTCTTCAAGGTGTTGGTGTGTTCAAGCCTCGTCCAGCCCTTACCCCTTGTTTGCAGGAGGAATGGTAGTCATGAGAACTTCTTAGCATAGACCTTCAGCAGCGTGGGGCATGAGACCACCCACATTGACATGTATATTAACTCATTTGGGGCTTTGAGCAGTACCACTTTGTAGATGAAGTAGTGAGGAATGAACTTGGTGGCTTATGTGCCCTGTTCTTCATTGGACAGTGGTCTCAGGCATCTGTCTTGGAGCAGCTACTCCAACCCAGTGACCCATATAGCCACTTTCCCTGTTTATCTGAAGGAACCAAGTTCACAAACCTTTGGATCTTGTGGCTGCCTTGTTGCTCTCGGGCCCAGATAGTACAAGATGGCCCCAACAAGGGCTCCCTAGCAGTGACGCTCACAGCAGCTTATGGAGTGGGAGAGGGCTGCCTTGGTCACTTCCTTCCCAGCTGTGTGTTGACTCCCCAAGAGAGGGTGATTTCAGCTATTATGGGATGCAAGTTCATGCCCTGACCACACAACCTAGCTTGTCTTCCTGTCACCTGAACTCCTTCTACCACTCTCCTTGTGTTTCCAGGAGACCCTAGAGCCTCCAGCAACCACAAGTACCACTGGAGGCAACCTGCCCGGACCAGATGGCAGCTTCAGGAGCTTGCGCTCCACGACTGAGATGAGCAAACCAGGTGTGCTGGTGTCCCAGGTGGATGAGCCGTTTTCAGGCTGTTCTCTGGACCTTGCCATCAGCTCCAGCAGCTCCTTCGGCTCAGGACCCAATCATGGGCCGGAGGAGAATGAGTATTCGTCCTTTAGGATCCAGGTGGACGAGAGCCCCAGTGCTGACCTCCTGGAAGGAAGCCCTGGGCCACGAGCCACCCAGAAGCCCCCAGAAGAGAAAGAAGAGCTTTGTGCCAGTTCAGTATCCTGGGTTAAGTGGCTCGGGGCAACCGGTGCACTCTTGGCCGCATTCTTGGCAGTGATGCTGTACCGTAGTAGGCGCCTGGCCCAGTGAAGCCTCAGCTGTGTGTCACTCACTTGCTCAGTTCCGTCAAGCATGTTCTCTAGGCTCGGGCTGGTGGAGGCTGAGTTAGGGGAACCTAGAGATGGTGATTCCTTCAAGTGCTCCATCCTCTGTGGGGTAGGGGAGAGATTCTTTCCATCCTAGTTCATGCCATCTTTTGGTCTTTAGGTGTTTGCGGCACTGGGTTAGCTCCACCACTTCTGACCTGGCCACACGGCAGTTTAGGATCTCATGCTATGTGCTTCTAAGCAGGTGTCCCCATCAGTCTCATCCCTCTTGGCCCAAGCCTGAAGATCAGGAGGTGTCACTCTGTTGACAGTGCCCCTCGTCCTGCCCAGGCTCCTTGAAACATAAGCACAGGTATATTGGTGAGAGCTCCCATAACATCTTGTGCCTTCCACCAGCAGTCTGGCCTAAGGCCTTGGCACTAGAGC
Source organism: Chionomys nivalis (assembly GCF_950005125.1). Lineage (NCBI taxonomy): Eukaryota > Metazoa > Chordata > Mammalia > Rodentia > Cricetidae > Chionomys > Chionomys nivalis. The sequence goes on along the minus strand of NC_080094.1, from coordinate 43,738,068 downwards.
CTGGGAGTAGCGGAGTGGCTGGTTTCTAGGAAGCTTTGAATACTCTGTCTCTCTGTAACCCCTCCACAGGCAGGCTACCCTAAGGGAAGGTCACGCGGTTCCCTATGGACTCCAAGAAAGCCAGAAGCAGCTGCCAGGCCTGAGGAAGACCCTGGGAGCCCTCCTCTAGCCTCCTTACCTCCTCCTCTTCACATTTTCCCTCCTGGTCTCCATTCTCTTTGGCTTCCTACCCTGGATGATGGAACACTAGTGGGCGGAGCTCAGGCTGGGCTTGGATTTCAGTTCTATTCTTTCTCTGGCATTACCCGATGTTTGGCTTCTCTAGTCCTTTTCCCAGAGTAGACAGTGAGCAGCTCTTGCTTTTACTGGGCTCTTTTGAGACTGGAGGATATAGATATTACATAATGCCTAGCCCAGAGGGTATGATCACCAAGTACTTACCCTCCTGTCCAGCCTGGCCAAACTAAGGTGAGCTTGAGAGGCAGAGTTCAGGTTTGTAATGGCACAGTCTTTGTCTTTAAGAGGACAGCCTTGGCCTACGTAGTGCTTCCGTGTCTCTCTGGCCCTG